>NW_027117390.1:0-2400000 GCF_038362705.1 Apiospora aurea
ACCCTAACCCTAACCCTAACCTAACACCTAACCCTAACCCCTAACCCTAACCCTAACCCTAACCCTAACCCTAACCCTAACCCTAACCCTAACCCTAACCCTAACCCTAACCCTAACCCTAACCCTAACCCTAACCCTAACCCCTAACCTTATCGTTGTCGTTGTCGTTATTATTAATTGTCTCCGACGGACCAGCTTCGCAAAACCGACGGGTTTTACTATTTTATAAAACCTATTTCGTTTCCGACGGGCCAGCTTCGCAAACCGACGGGTTGTCGTCGTCGTTATTATCGTCTCCAACGGGCCAGCTTCGCAAACCAACGGGTTGTCGTTGTCGTTATTATTAATTGTCTCCGACGGACCAGCTTCGCAAAACCGACGGGTCCCACCACCCTATATAAAATATTTCGTCTCCGACGGGCCAGCTCCGCAAACCGACGGGTTGTCGTTGTCGTTATTATTAATTGTCTCCGACGGACCAGCTTCGCAAAACCGACGGGTCCCACCACCCTATATAAAATATTTCGTCTCCGACGGGCCAGCTCCGCAAACCGACGGGTTGTCGTTGTCGTTATTATTAATTGTCTCCGACGGACCAGCTTCGCAAAACCGACGGGTCCCACCACCCTATATAAAATATTTCGTCTCCGACGGGCCAGCTCCGCAAACCGACGGGTTGTCGTCGTCGTTATTATCGTCTCCAACGGGCCAGCTTCGCAAACCAACGGGTTGTCGTCGTTATCATTATCGCCTCTAACGGGTTAGCTTCGCAAAACCAACGGGTTTTACTACTTTATAAAAACTATTCTATTTCCGACGGGCCAGCTTCGTAAACTAACGGGTTATCGTTGTCGTTATTATTAATTGTCTCCGACGGACCAGCTTCGCAAAACCGACGGGTCCCACCACCCTATATAAAATATTTCGTCTCCGACGGGCCAGCTCCGCAAACCGACGGGTTGTCGTCGTCGTTATTATCGTCTCCAACGGGCCAGCTTCGCAAACCAACGGGTTGTCGTCGTTATTATCCTTTCCGACGGGCCAGCTCCGCAAATTGCAGGGCCCCACCACCCTATAAAACTACCTAAGTAGGGCGGGGCCGCGACCGGCCAATCCGGCCGCGCTGTCCTACGTGAAGCCGTCCTACGGGAACGGGCCCGTGCGCGACGCGAACCCTACGCCAACCGGGCGGAATAGGGCCTAGGGAGTCACCGGGCTCTCCTCCTTCATTTAGAGCAACACTCCTCTCATCACCACGCATCTCCGTCTTCCTACCGTATACAGGACCTTGCGCTCGAATCGCATCGTGAACCTGTACACAGCTCTCCTGCCGAGGTAGCCTAGGTAAAGTTACAACTACCTTCGCCTTTTACATAAGCTTTATCCAATAGACTTTAAGCTTAATGGAGCCTTCGCCAAAATAATTTCATGTACCACACAAACTCATAAACTTCGGTAGGGAACTGTCGTAGCCCTCAATCCGCTTTTTACGCAATTGGCACCACGATCACCACGCCTTTTCTATCCTATTTAATACTCTACTCGCAATACCCACTGCGTTTTACATTGTTAAGAGGTAAGTTAGTTCTTATAGTTCGTTTCTATCGCCACTACCACCACGGCCAGGACCACCACGGCCAGGACCACCACGGCCACCTTAACATTTATATATCACCACACTTAGGTACCTGGATTGTAGGAATGTAATGCTGACCGAGTTTTAGATGTATTATTCAGTTTCGCAACTTTAGCCGACGTTTATTCTCTATTTATAGCTAGGACCACCACCACTAGGACCACCACGGCTAATATTAACGAGCTTACAGCCCGAGTCCGTGGAACAGACAACTCCGGACAGAATAACACCACTTATGTTTATTTAAGAATTAAATTAACACAATTAAGACCACCATAACATACTTAAACTACTATATAGCTACCCTATAGCTACACTAAAGCGATTAAGACCACCACGGCTAGGGCTATTAATCCGCTCCTTACGCAATTGGCACCACGATCACCACGCCTTTTCTGTCCTATTTAATACTCCACTCGCAATACCCATTGCGTTTTATATTATTGAGAGGTAAGTTAGTTCTCATGGTTCGTTTCCACCACCAGGACTACCACTACCAGGACCACTATAAAATACTAGAGCTACCCTGTAGCTACCCTGTAGCTACCCTGTAGCTACCCTGGAGCAACTAAAACAACCACGGCCAAGGCCACTACGGCCAAGGCCACCACGGCCAGGACCACCACGGCCAGGACTACAAAAAGGTCAACATCCACGAGCTTACAACACGAGTCCGCGGAACAGACAACTCCGGACAGAATGACACCACTCATATTTGTCTAAGAATTAAATTAACACAATTAGGACCACTATAAAATACTAAAGCTACTTTGTAGCTACCCTGTAGCTACCCTAGAGCAACTAAAACCACCACGGCCAAGACTACCACCACCAGGACCACCACCACCACGATCACCACGCCCTTTCTATCCCATTCGATACTCCACTCGTAACACCCACTGCGTTTTACATTATTGAGAGGTAAGTTAGTTCTTATAGTTCGTTTTTATCGCCACTTCTTCCCATTACCACTAATGCCCGTCTATCTACTATCCACCTTAACATCCACATATCACCACACTTAGGTACCTGGATTACAAGAATGCAATGCTAACCGAGTTTTAGATATATTATTTAGTTTCGTAACTTTAGCCGACGTTTATTCTCCATTTACAGCCAGGACCACCACGGCCAGGACCACCACGGCCAGGACCACCACGGCCAGGGCCACCAAGGCCAGGACCACCAGCACCAGGACTACAAAAAGGCCAACATTAACGAGCTTACAGCCCGAGTCCGTGGAACAGACAACTCCGGACAGAATGACACCACTCATGTTTGTCTAAAAATTAAATTAACACAATTAAGACCACCATAAAAAACTAAAGCTACCCTGTAATTACCCTGTAACTACCCTGTAACTACTTTGAAATCTCCCGCACGCCGCACTACCCTTCTTTTACCGGTAAAGAGAACAAGAGTTACTCGAGTCACGAACGTCGAACGGAGCAACTCCTTTAATGTTCGCTTCCCTCATGGGATATTTGGACATAGTCGAGCTTTTTATATAGCTACCTTAAAATAATTAGGGCCACCACGGCTAAGACTACCACGGCCAGGACTACCACGACTAGGACCACCACGACCAGGACCACCACGACCAGGACCACCACGGCCAACATTAACGAGCTTACAGCCCGAGTCCGTGGAACAGACAACTCCGGACAGAATGACACCACTCATGTTTGTCTAAGAATTAAATTAACACAATTAAGACCACCATAAAAAACTAAAGCTACCCTGTAATTACCCTGTAACTACCCTGTAACTACTTTGAAATCTCCCGCACGCCGCACTACCCTTCTTTTACCGGTAAAGAGAACAAGAGTTACTCGAGTCACGAACGTCGAACGGAGCAACTCCTTTAATGCTCGCTTCCCTCATAGGATATCTAGACATAGTCGAGCTTCTTATATAGTTACCCTAAAATAATTAGGGCCACCACGGCCAAAACCACCACGGCCAGGACTACCACGACTAGGACTACCACGACTAAGACCACCACCACCAGGACCACCACCACCAGGACCACCACGGCCGAGACCACCACGGCCAACATCAACGAGCTTACAGCCCGAGTCCGTGGAACAGACAACTCCGGACAGAATGACACCACTCATGTTTATCTAAAAATGAAATTAACACAATTAGGACCACCATAAAATATTAAAGCTACCTTGTAGCTACCCTTTAGTTACCCTGTAGCTACCCTAGAGCAACTAAAACCACCACCACCAGGACCACCAGGACTAACACCACCAGGACCACCAGGACCAGGACCACCAGGACCAGGACCACCATCACCACCAGGACCAGGACCGCAAAAAGGCCAACATCAACAACATGAAAGCCGTAGATTTCACTCTCGACAACGAGTTAACAAAGTCGATACGAGAAGAATACATCGAACCGGGCTAAGATAAAAAAGAAACTCAACTAGAACCATTAAGAATAAGACCACCATAAAAGATTTAAGCTACCCTGTAGCTACCCTGTACCTACCCTGGAACAACCAGGACCACCACGGCCAGGACCACCGCGCCGTTTTAAACCCAAAGGCCGACTCAAACCCGTATTCCAAGATCCATCGTTAGAAAGGATATCGCCCTCGAGCGAACGTTAAACGGAGCAACGGCATAAAAATCGTAGATTTTATATAACTAGGACTACTAGGACCAGGACTACTATAAAATATCAGAGCTACCCTATAGCTACCCTAGAGCTACCTTGGAACAATTAGGACCACCACCACCAGGACCACCACCACCAGGACCACCACGGCCGAGACCACGACGGCTAACATCAACGAGCTTATAGCCCGAGTCCGTGGAACAGACAACTCCGGACAGAATGACACCACTTATGTTTATCTAAGAATTAAATTAACACAATTAGGACCACCATAAAATACTAAAGCTACCTTATAGCTACCCTGTAGCTACCCTGTACCTACCTTGGAGCTACCCTGTACCTACCCTGGAACAACCAGGACCAGGACCACCAGGACCACCAGGACCACCACGGCTAGGACCAGGATTAAGACCGCAAAAAGCTAACATCAACGACATAAAAGCTCTAGATTTCGCTCTCAACAACGAGTACACAAGGTTAATACGAAAGCAATTCATCGAACCGGGCTAAGAAAAAAAATAAAACTCGAAAAATAAAGGCTAAAAACACGACAATATAATCGCTCGCCACGTCGCGAAAGCGTTCGTAGCAACTACCCCGTCTACCCGCCGCGTTCGGCAAAGCCACCCGGTATACGCTTCGTCGCTCGCGTCTATATCGAACGCTTCTCGTACCAGCCTCTGTAGCGACTGGCTCGTCCCGACGAGCATCGCTACCGGGAGCACCGTGTCGATCCACGGACACCCGCCCCCGGCCACCCCTTCGCCCTCCGCTCCTGTACACCACGCCTGCGGTAGCCCACAGCGGTAACAGCAGCTATACTCGCCGAATCGCAGCTTCTCTCGCCACGCGCTATACGCGGCCGCCGGGATCGTACGGCACGACGTAAATGCGTGCGAGATTTTTTTTAAGCTCGGCCGGCCGTCCTCGTTGTTGCCACTTTATAAAACAGACCGGGCATTTCCCTCCCCGTACCTCGTCTAGCCAACGTTGTAATACCCGGTCGGCCTCGTACTTCTGCCGGTACCACCGCTGGAGCCGGCCCTCACTTAGACTTAGGCCCGGGCCCTGACCCGGACCCTGTCCTTGACGTTCGCAACGGTCGCACGCGTCTCCTCGAACCCCCGCGCAGTCTAGGCCCTGCCCGTCGAGAAACGTCCCCAGCCCTACCCGCCGGCAGTCAACGCTCTGTACGAACCACGTCATCGCCTGCCGGTTGAGCTGCTCGACGTCGCTGCTCTGCGGGGCTTGCCACGCCGCCCGCCCGTCCCAAACGACGACCGAATCGACCGTCTCGCCCTCCCGCCGCCCGCCCCGGCCCGTTTGCTGCGCGAAGTCGACTAGCCCGTACGGTAGCCCCGCGTGTACCACCGCCACGATCCCCTGGACGTCGACCCCCGTCCCTAGCCCTGTCGTAGCCGCGATCCAGTGGTTGTCGGCCTTCCTTTGTATCCACGCCTCGAGCCGCGCCTGCCGCGTTGCCTCGTCCACGCCGCTGTGGTAAAACGCGCAGCCGACCTTGTCCGCTAACGCCTCACACGCTTGCTGGGTTCGGCAGTATATCACCCCCTTTTCGTCGTCCCGCCAGCGGCGCTGTAGCCGGATCACGGTACGTACTACCTCGTCCTCGACCGCCGTCGGGCCCGGCGTAACCGTCGTAACGCGGTATCGGATGTTCCGCTTCGTCGTCGGCGCCCGTACGATCGCGGCCTCCTCAGCTAGCATCGCCTGCCGGAACGCGCGTTCGAGCCGCACCGGCAGCGTCGCCGTGAGCAGCACCACGGGGCAGTCGAACCGGTGGAGCTCCCGGAGCTCTTCGAGCCGCGGCCGGTACGCGGCGTCCATCAGCACGGTATGGCACTCGTCGACGAAAATACGCCGAAGCAGCCGCCTCGCGCGTAAGCTGTCCGCGTACGCGAGAAACTCGCTGCTCGTCGCGACGTCGGCGCTTACGACGACGAGCCGCGCGACCCGGGCTTGTTCGTCGCGCCCTTCGACCTCGGCCGGCTGCCAATGTAAGCAGTCTAGCCCGGCGTCCGTTGCGCGCCGCACGAGGTCGTTAATCAGCGCGGTAAACGGGACGACGACGAGACTTACCCCCGCGTGCATAGCGGGTACCGCCGGCAACAAAAATAGTACGCTCTTGCCCGCACCGGTAGGGAGCACAACGATTAACACGGCGTTTCCTTTTAGCGCTAGCACCCGACGAGCCGCGTCTTCCTGCTCCGCCGACCGCCAACGCGCCCCGTTGCCTAGTAGCGTTTTAAGCGCGCCGTCGGCTTTTTGTTGCCGCCGTTCGGCCGCGGGGTCGGGCGTAGGTTCGGACCGCTTCGCCGCCGGCGTCGTGGCCGTAATAGGATCTTCGTCCGCTTGCTCGTGCGTGCTGCGACGTCGCTTTTTCGGGGCTTCCTCGCCGTGGCCGCCGTGAGAATCGACGCCGTTCTTGCCGTGAAAATCGACGCCGTTCTTGCCGTGTTCGAGGTAGCGGTGCCAGAGCCGGCTGATTTCGCGGAAGTTCGCTACCATCTGCGGCTGGAGCTGGTTCGGGAACCGGACGTCGACGGCGTAGTGCTGCCGCGCTACCGCGCTGCCGTGCGTGGCCTGCAGATCCCATACCGATTCGAACCGCGCCCCTTTGCGTGCCTCCCCCGTGGCCGCGTCCTCGACCGTCGCCCCGTCGCCGCCCCGGTCGTCGTCGCCGGCGAGATCGACCTCGAGCTGCCGCACGACGAGCCCGCGGACCGTCCGCCCCAGCTCGATCGCCACGTGCCGGTAATCGGCCACCGACAGCTCGACCCCCACGTGCTGGCCCGTCACGCGCACGAGCTGCTTGCTGAGCTCGGCCGTCTGCCACGCCCCCACCCGCCCGTCCCTCCAGAGTAGCGGGGCGAGCGCCGGCGCCGCCCCCTGCACGCCGGTTTGCGTCTCCACGAACCGCTCGAACGGGAGCAGCCAGACGACGTACGCGACCATCATCTTGCCGAGGCGCGCCGGCAGAAACCGCGCCACCTTCCGGCCGATGCCCCGGATCGCCTTGTTCTTATCGCGGTCCGTCACGAGCATAACTTCCCCGTCGAGTACGAAGACGTTCCGGAGCAGCTGCTGCGTATCGCCGTGCCGCAGCGTCATGATCTCCGGGCCGCGGCCGGGCTGTCCGCCCCAAACGTGCGTGTTCACGAGGTGGGCGCGCCGGAAGGCCTGGAGCCGGCCGAGCCACTCCCGTACCGGTCCGTTCCGCCACCGCCGTCGCTTGCCGTCCCACAACGCCGCGCGCGCGAGCTCGGCCAGCCGCGCGTGGCCCGGCCGCAGCCAGCGGTTCGCCTCGTGCGTCGCAAACGACCGGCCGGCCCCTTCGAACATCACGGTATCGACGACGCGTGCGAGATCCAGCGAGGCCGCCAGCGCGCCCCAGCCGCCGAAGCAAAGCTCGCCCAACAGCGCCTCGGCCTCGTCGACGACGGCGCACGCCCCCCTGCCGGAACGCCCCGAGCCGGATCCGCTGGCCGAAGTAGTACAAGATCTCCTTCTCCGGCCCCGTTTCCCACCGCACCGCCGACGTCCCGCCCTCCTGCCGGCGGAACCCTTTCCCGTACGCCATCCAGCGCACGATCGTGCTGACCGGCGTGTGCGAGCCGTCCGCGAGCCACGCCCGGTGCTCCTGCTTAAAGTGCTCGACGGCGTCGACGTCAACCGCCTCGGCGTCGTCCGGCTGGCCTTCGAACGCCGCCTCGAGCAGCAACACCCGCCCGCACCAGAGCAGCCCCGCGAGCTGGTTCGTGTAGTTCTTCGCCGCCCGCCACGCCCGCCGCTCGACGTCGATCCCGAGTACGGCGGCGAAGTGCAGCAGCGGGCTCTCGAAAATCCGGCCCCCGAGTTTCTGCTGAAGCGAGTAAACGCAGAACTGGAAAACGGCGCGGCCCAACAGCCCCCGCGCGTCCCGGCCTTCGCCGTCGGCGGCGTCGTCTTCCTCCTCCTTCTCCTCTTCCTCCTCGAGCGCGTCGACGACGTCGGCCAACGCGTCCCACTGCCGGTCCGCGAATCGGACCCCCCGCTGCGCCTCCGCCTCTTGGCGCCCGAGCCCGTGCGCCCGCACGCAGTAGCAGAGATAACGCTGCCAGTACCCCCGGTACCGGGTCATCGTGTCGGCGTGTTCCTTCGCGCGGAACGGCCGGCCCGCCGGCTTGCTCGGGTCGATGCTCTCGAGCCAGCGAAGCGTCTCGTGCGGGACCCACGCCACCCGCTCGAGCGACCGCGCCACCTCGCCGTCGAACGCGCCCGCGAGCCGCGCCAGCCGCGCCTGCTCCGCCCGCGCGCCGCGGTCGCGTAGTTTCGCCCGAACCGCCCGCGAAACCGGGCCAGCGCTCGCCTCGTACAGCGCCACGAGGTCCTTCCCGGCTAGGTGCCGCGCCCAGCCCATCTCGCGCACCCAGACCGAGTCGCCGTCGAGTCCCGCGGGCGCTTCGGCGACACGGCGTTGCGCCGCTTCCTCGGCGGCTAGCTGCGTGCTGTACGCCGCGAGCATTTGCTCCCAGCCGTCGCCCGGTTCGCCGCTGCCTTCGCCGTCCTGTTTCTCTTCGTCGTCGTCGTCGTTATCGTCGTCGTCGTCGTCGTCGTCGGCGGCGACAATCCAATACCGCGCGTGCCGCCCCGGCGTATACGACTGCAGCGTGACCCGCGTCCAGCCGGGACTCGTACGCCCGTCCGCCGCGTCGGCGTGCGGCGCCTTTCGGGCGTGGTGCCGCATGTTGTTGTAGTTTACCGTCCGGTACGCGCACCCATCCCGCGCGCACGCGTAGCCGGCGAGCCGCGCGAGCCCTTCGACCGCCGCGCCCCCGTCCGCTGGGAGCGCGACCGTCGCGGGATCGCGCGCGCCGCCCTCGACCGACCCGCATCGCGCCAGCACCCGCTGGAGCCGCGCGCCCGTGAACCGGTGCCGGTTGCGGAAGTGCGCCGCCGCCGCGCCCACGCCCACGCCGCACAAGAGGCAGAGCACGACCCCTCGGGGCCGGTCGAAGGCGACCGCCGCCTGCGCGCCGTCGTCGTCGTCGTCGTCGTCGTCGTCGTTACTGTTGTCTCCATTCGGGGTCGCCATGTCGTTTTTTCTTTTTTTTTTTTTTCTGGCTTTGTTCTTGTTGTCGTTGTTTTGTTTTTGTTTTTTTTTGTTTTTTTCTTTCCCAATGAACCAAGCCGAAGAAAAAGAACCACACCAGCTCGACCACGCCGCCCCAACCCCAACCCCACGTGGGCCCCCCCCGGGGGCGCGCGCGCGCGCCAATCGACGCGCGCCGTCCTACGTGAAGCCGTCCTACGGGAACGGGCCCGTGCGCGACGCTTACCCTACGCCAAATGGGCATACGTTCACGAAGAACGGCCGGTGGAATAGGGCCTAGGTACGTACTTTATTATTTATAATAATAACTTAACGAAACATAAAAAAACCCTTAGTAACCGCGACCTTACGTAATTTTAAATAACCCTTAATAATTTTAAATAACCCTAAATAAAATAAGGCCGCGCAGCCTCGCTAATCCGGTCGCGTTATTATACGTAACGCGGTCCTACGGGAACGGGCCTATACGTAACGCTAACCTTACGCTAAACGGCCGATTATTCTTCGTAAATAACGGGCGGAATAACGCCTAGGTCGCTATAAATAACTATCGAAAATAAACGCTTATAGCGGGAAAAATAATAGCCATATTACTTATTTACGTAACGCGAATATACTTTACTTAAAACAAATAGTTTTATAGCTTATTAAAAACGAGTGCTTATTTTTAATAAAACCGACCTTTCTATTATTATATTTTTCTCGTTTTTCTCTTTAAACGGCATTATTTTATTTATAGTTATTAATACTATTATAATTAACGCCGAGTAGTTTTACGAGTTTATAGCCTTGTATAAGCTAAGTAAATAATTTCGATAGGATACGAAATAATAGTCGTAATTATTAAAGAACTCTAAGCTCGAGGCGAACCTAGAGAGCTTAAAGGTAAGATCGAAATCGCTATTTAAAAAGAGTTTTTATAGTAATAAAGTTTCGGCGGCCGCGGTTTTACTTATAGTTTTTAAATTAAAAGAGAATTTTTAGTTAAATTACGTCGTAGTAAAAAAATTTACGTTTAACGAGCCTATGGCCGTATTTCTTATAGTTTTTTCGATTAATATATTTACTTTTTTAATACTTACGCCTATTATACCTACGTTTACTATATTTACGCCTACTATATTTACGCTTATTATACCTACGCTTATTATATTTACGCTTATTATACTTACACTTACTATATTTATACTTACTATATTTACGTTTATTATACTAATATCGATTTCCTCGGTTAATTCGCCGGCGGGTATAAAAATAGTAAATAAGGAAGCGGCTTTTATTATATAAAACTCGGATACGATATAAGCGCCGAGTTATTTACCGATTCCCCCGATAAAAAAAAACGCCGCCGGGTTTTATTATAACGCCGATTAAATAATTTAAGCGTACTTTTAAAAGTAAGTCGGGTTAAGGGGTTAAAAGCTTTTAAGCGGCGTAAAAGGCTTAGCCCGCCCGAGGCCGCGAACTTAATACGAAATAAGCGGCCAAGGTTTTAATATTACTCGTTATTTTTTAACGACGAGAACGGTTTAAACGTTAACGAGAGCGAGTTACCCCTATTAAAGTAAATAACCGGTAATAATAATAAACGCGGTTTCGGTTATACGGGTTTTTAAAGCCGAAACGCGAACGAATCGTTATTGTTAAAATAAACGCCGGCGTTTTTAAACGGGCTATTTATGCCGTAGTTTTTTAACGCGGTTAAGGCTCGGTACGTTAATAACGCGGCCGAGATTTAACGGCGGGATAACGCGCGGCGGTTAACGGCTCGAAAAGAGCCGTAAACCCGTTAAAAATGGCCGTTTAAAAACGAATTATAATTATATTACGCTATTAAAAAACACGGTTATAATTAGGTTAATTTTAAAAGGTTATTATACGGTATATTATAAATATTACGGTCTTAATAAATAATTCGAGATAAAGCGCGAAACAAAAAGTTTAAGTAAATTTTAAATAATAGCTATATACCGCCGGGCTTTAACAACGTGGCCTTATTAAACGCGTAAAAAGAAATACTGTGGGGCAAAGGAAAAGATTTAAATAAACGCGAAGGCGCGAAGGCTTAAAATACGGATCTATTCCCCGTAAATAGTTTTTTATAACGTTTATATTATAATATATTTTTAAGCTTTATTTTTAATATCGCCCGGCGGAGGCGATATGTTAATTACGAAAAAAACCGGACGGACCCGCGGTTACTTCGTTTTAAAATACATAGTACATTATTTTATTTAATATGTTTCGGTAACTATTGTTTTTATAAAGGATTTAAATACGGTTAAAATAAAGTGTATATTATAACGCTAAGCCCACGTTATAATAGCGAATAAGGGATTTCCCCCTCGATTAATTACTAATAATTATAACGTAATTAACGTAGTTTACCACTACGCGACGCATATTACTTAACGACGCACTTTAATTTAATTTTAATACAATTAAACTTTAACGCGTAATACCTCTATAACTATAATGCCTAATTAATTCTAAAAAGATCGAATAGTTTTAATAATTCAAGCGACACGAAACGGACCGAATTAAATAAACTAAAGAGTAATAATAAAAGCTTATAATATACCCGAATTAATTTTACGCTATCGAATCCACGGCCGAACTTTAAAACGCGAAATCCGACCGAAACGATATAAAATAAATTTAATTAAAAAAGAGGTACTTCGTAAATATATAATTAATTTAAATATTTATGGGATGCCTCCCGATTTCGTTAATATAAAAAATATAGCTAATTTTTTTACCGCGTCGCGCGGCGGCGACCGCGTCGATAAGTATTAGGTTAAACGCTTTATTAACTATAACCCGGACTTAAAAACTAAAATAAATCGTCGGTACGATTATTAAAGGGCTTTTTACGAAAATTTTAAAATTATTTCTGCTTAGTTTATATTAATTACGAATATAAAAGCGAAATACGAGATCGTTAACGAAAATATTTAAAATTTCGACGAGACCGGCTTTATAATAGGTATAATCGGGTTAATACTCGTCATAATACGCGCCGAGCGGCGTAAAAAAGCGAAATCGGTCTAGTTTAATAATTAAGAATAAATAACGGCAATTAAATATATTAATTCGTAGGGTTAATATATTCCGCCGTTTTTAATCGTTTAAAGCTAATATTACCTCGCGAATTAATCCCGCGAAACTAATTTACTAAGCGATTAGGTAATTAAGCCGATTTTTAATAACTAAATTAATAACGAGACAGGCTTAAATTAAATTAAGCACTTCGATAAATATACCAGATCGTAAACGAAAGATCGTTACCGCCTCTTAATTCTCGACGGCCACGAAAGCTATATTTCGGCCGAATTCGAAATATACTACTAAAATAACAATATTATTATTATTAATATGCCTCCTTATTTATTACACTTACTTTAACCTCTCGATATAATATTTTATTCGCCTTTAAAACGTGTTTATTCGAAAAAAATCGAGCTATTTATTAAAGCTTTTATAAACTATATTATTAAGCTCGAGTTCTTTATCGCTTTTAAAGCCGCGTATTTTATTGTTTTTACGGAAGTTAACATTAAATTTAAATTCAGCGTATCTAGTTTAATACCTTATAATCTTAACGAAGTAATTAATAAATTAAATATGCGTCTCCGGACGCTTACACTTAACTTATTTCGTTTAAGGACGGCTAGTACCTACGACCTTTAAACGCCGTTTAACCCTTAATAAATAATTAAGTACTTTATTTATATTAAAAAAAGGGTATTTATTTATTAAAGAAGCTCTTCGACGCCGATTTTAAATACGGTAAACTAAATAGCGAAGAGTATAATTAAAATAGTTTATAAAATAACCTTTATACGTAATAAAATATATATATTAAAGGAGGCTAATTTAACACTTTTTAAGCGCCGGAGAACTAAAAAATCGCGAGTTTAGTTTAAAAAAGTCCTTATTATTAAAAAATCTTAATAATTATAAAATAAGAAAGCAAAAAAAAAGCGTTCAGCGCCCGATAAAAATAAAAATAAGGGTTCGTCGAAACGGAAGGCGACTAGTAAAAAGCGCTATAATATTTACGGCGAAATAAGTTATAATACGCAAATATATAAAAAAGATATAAAATTAAACGAAGAATCGGATAGCGAGTAATTTTAATTAATTTTAAGCGTTATAATTAAATTAATTTATATAAAAGGGTCGAGAAGTAAAAAAAGTGCGTCGCTAAGTGATATACGTCGCGTAGTGGTAAACCACGTTATACTTATTAAAATTATACTTATTTAGTCGGTTAAAGCATTTTTTTATAGTTATTTACGATTAAAAATACGAAACGTGGTTTATTCGATAAAGTCGGTTAGTAAGGTTAGTAAGGTTAATAAGGTTAAAAGGGTTATAAGGGTTTAGCGAAAAATAAGGTTTATTTATACGTGTATAAAAATGTAATATTTAAAGCTTTTATAAAAGAAAGTGTAACATTTAAAGCTTTTATAAAAAAAGGTGGGGCATAAAAGGTTTTATACGGTAGAATAGGCCTTTATACAACTATTTAACGAAGGTGAGCCCGTGCCCGCTAGCGGCCACGCTAATCCCCTATTAAATACGCACGACGAGATTCCAACGAGCTTTAAAAAAAGAATTCGTATACGTCGAAACGGTTAAAAATTATAAAAATAAATAAAATTAAAAGGACCGGTATTATAAATATTTAAGCAAAGTTTAAATATACTAGAAGCAAATATGGCGGCGTCGCAGCCGTTAAAAGATGGGAAATAGGGTGTAGAAACGACCATGGAATTTTGACCAAGTCCATCACCAAACCACCAAAAACAACGCCAAATGCGACATAGATGAACGACGGGCCTCGGAAGAGCGTGAGAAGGCGCAGTCCAAAGTGGAAGAGGATCGGAAACAGGCCGATTCCAAGATTGCTGCGGGGCGGTCGCAGCTCGAGGACGAAAGAACAACCTTGGACCGCGAGCGGGAAGGGCTGGAAACGGAGAAGAAGGCGTTTCTGCAACATTGCGCCGACGAGCGTGCCAAGATCGAGGCGGAGCGGTCAGCCGCGGCGAAGCAGATGTCGGACGTGAATACCGCAAAGGAGAGGTTCCGGGAAGGGTACAACGAGCAAGTGCAAGCCGATCGGGGGAACTGCAGGGGGCTCGGGATTCGCTCGAGGCGAAGCAAAAGCAGTACGAGGACGAAAAGGAGCGCTTGGTCCGCAAGAAACAGGACGAGGAGACCCGGCTGCTGGAAGAGCGTCAGGCGCTGCGTGCGCAGCAGAATGCCGCGAAGGAGGCGCAGGAGCGTCATGACAAGGACCGAGACCAGCTGACGCGAGACAGGGACTCGTGGATGGACAAGGCCCGCCTGGCCGAAGAGCAGCAGCAGCAGCGGCTGGACACGGAACGCGCCCAGCTGGCGGCGGCGCAGCAGTCGTTGGCGAAGACGAAAGAGGACCAGGACGACGAGTCCCGGGCCCAAAAGGGGCGGCTCGACGTCGATCGGGCCAAGTTCGCAGCCGAGAAGCAGCAGTGGGGCACGCAGCGCGCGCAACTGCAGCAGGAGCTTCTGGGCAAGTTCGAGAAGATGGCGGCCGACTCCCGCGCGCGGATTGCCGAGAAGGTGACGGAGATTGTCCAGTATATCTTGGCGAGGGGAAGTGGGACAGGCGCTCGGCGAGATCAAGGACGCGGCCGAGGACACGACCCACTCCGTCCACGCCTCGGTCGGCTTGGTCAACGATATTGTCGCCAACAGCATGGAAGAGATGGCGGGCAAGGCCGGCTCGAGCTACGAGGACATGTCGGGGCTGGCAGACCGGTTTGGTGAGTATGCCGGGCGCATCGAACGTGCCACGGCCGAGATGCAGTCCGGCCGGCAGCTGGAAGGGCAGCTGCATCATGAACGGCAGCGGGCCCGTGAGCAGGAAAGCGAGTCGAGAAAATCCATCAACCACCTAAAGGATCTGCTGGAGGAAAAGACCGCGGAACTCGGAGGCGCCTACTCGGCCGTCGACGAGCTGAACCGGGTCAATGACGACCTGCTGCAGCGGGTCAAGGGTACCGAGCGCCAGCCACCACGGGCGCATGTGACACCCACTTCGTCTTCTTCTTCTCGGAACGTCCGCGGGCGGCCGTCGACTGGATCGTCGGCCGGGACGTCGGCAGAGGCATCGACGTCGAGATCCTCGAGACCGTCGTCGAATACGACGCCCGCCGTACCGAGCAAGCGGCGCAGGAGGTCGGATTCGGGCACGAGGCCCGTGGACGCCAAGGGGTTGGAGTGGAACAGGCTTAGGAGCGGCCTACAGCTCACGCTGGACCGGGTAAGACCCCTGGAGATTGTCGGGCTAACCACGAAGCAGGACGAGATCTTCCGGGCGGCCGTCGCCGCGCTGGCCGAGCCCCGCGCGCAGGACAACGTTTGTCGGCTCTTCACCGAGGCCCGCAAGAACGTCTGGTACTGCTTCGAGCAGCTGGCCCTGCGCGGACCGCGGTTCGCCGGCGCCGTGGTCCGGGAACGAGAGGACGGGCTTCCTGGTCGCTGTGCGGCCCACCCGGATCCGGATAGACAGTGTTTGCATATCCGCCTGGCCACCGAGCCAGAGCTGCGCATCGGGGGCGGCCACGTCGTCTGGAGGGGCGACTGACGGGGCCGCAGAGGGTGAGTATGGGTTTAGCCAGCGGCTACGCTTGGCATGCTGGCAGGAGGGCAAAGCAACATGTAAGTCGCATCACACACTCCTCGGGACATGTTTCTTGGTAGAGATCTCCACAGAGATCGGTGCTACTCAGGCCGACAGTCTGCGCGGGGAGCAGAGGACGCCACGGACATGTCGAAGGCAAGGGCGGGCATCCAAGCTAGGTCTTGGGAATCTTCCAGCATCCTCTACGGCGGACGGCTGGTCACTGTTTCCGACGCCGGCAGGAAGGTCATGTACGAGAGAAGGGACACTTTACATTTTCATTTGGCTTTATCTAGGTTTCTCATTTCATGGCAATTACCAGACGAGGAGCAAGGGCAAATAGCTCAAAATAGAGCAAATATATCAAATGGATCATGTCACATGGCATAGTAGAGAAGCAAGCATGTGACGGTAGCACGCTCTGTATTGGTGTACTAGGCGGAACTGTCAAACTCGCGGGGTGTCGTCGGCCAGCCGGGTCGAGTCGGTCTTCTCTTTCCGGTATCATCAGGTGCCTCGGCAATCCGTCACTCGTCCTCCTTCTTCCTGATCGTGATCAACACCATCTCAGTCTGCTCGCCCTCGTTGGCGCGTCGCCGCGCGAGTTCCCGAACAAGATCGGCGGGCCCATCGAGGTGGCCGATTCCCATGGCCGCAGAATTGTCTTGGTGGAACATGTGGGTGCTCCGGGCGTTGGCTGACGATGATGCCCGGTTGGGCTGGTAATTACTGGCGCATCACCTCCGCCACCTAGGTAAGTAGGCACCCAAGTCAGTAGTCACCTAGGTCAGTAATCTGCGGGTGTGTTGGAACCAGTAGCTGAACCTTATTAGTAGGGGATAGGGGCACTAGCTTCCTGTCCGCCCCAGATCCGCCGGCGTTAGCCCCCTCCGATCTAGTTTACCGGTGCTCATGCGATCAGCCGGCAGCGTCGCCGTCGGCAGGGATGGCCTTGCTTGCCACGCTTGACAGATATCCCGCGACAACACTTGACGGGAGAGCCCTCGGCGGCCAGGATCGGTTTGACAAGTTCGAGGCTAGCCAGTACTACTCGGGGCATGTTCCATTTCCGCATGGCCTAGCCGTGGCTGTCATGGTATTGCTGTATGCCACCCACTCTACTACCGGGACTCGCACCAAAACTGTGACGGGAAAATCTCAACATAGCAACAGCCAGGACTCGTAGACGACTACCGCCGTGCTCTACCCGGACCCAGCCTTTCGAGCCAGGCGCGGATGTTGGTAAACGAGCAACAGGCCCGGATCCCGCTCCGTCTCAGGGTCGACTAGCCTGCTTCCCCCACTGACTCGATCGCAATCCACCTTCCGGCCAGATGCTGGGCCGCATCTGTGCGCGTATCGAGGCGGCGATCCTGGCGCTTGTCCTGATCCGGTCCCTGGCCAGGGCGGACAGCCCGGACCAGCCAACCGGGACGCTCCAGCAGCAGAAACCAAGCTGCAGACAATCTTCAGTACGGGGTAATGGCCCCATCCGGACGCAAGTTCCGCTCCACCCGACCGATGCCCCTTGGTGCCTGGGCGACCAATGGCCGAAGTGGCGTCAACGTTTGGTTCCTTGGCCCATTATAGGCTGGTGGACTATCGACAGCCGCTCATAAACTACACACCCAGCTCCCCGGTGCTGCTTGTCTACTGGCGGAACCCACGCGCCGCTTGTCATGACCCGGGTTTCAGCATTCCCAAAACGGCTCCCGCCACCATGTGCAGGGTCGAGCCCGTTCCTGCCATGTTATCTCGTGGCAGCCCGTCCCAACCGGATTCCTTATAACAAGGCTGTAGCCACGTGAAGTTGTGCCCGGAGTTCACCAACTTTCGTTCGCTCATTCCGTCGCTCTCTCTAGTATTTCCTTCTTTTTTTTTCCTCCCCACGCAACGCCGCCGCCGCCGCCACGATGCCCGGGTTCCTGGTCCCCGACCGGTTTCAATACCACGAGAGCTCCGTCGACGACTTCATGATCATCAGCATCATATGGGGCATCACCATCGCGGCCGGCCTGTTCACGGCCTCCAAGGCCTTCAAGCAGTCCAAGGCCATGTACCGCCGCACGGGGCAGGTGTCGGTCTACACCATCATGATCTGGGCCGAGTGGACGTCCTCGATGACGATTGGCGTGCTGTGCTGGTGCTATATTCGGGGGTACATTGTGCCCAGCTTCTGGATCTTCTTCTTCATCTGTGGGTAGACAAAGAACTCTTATCCACCACCCTTCACACCTACTGACCGTCATCAGTGACCTTTTGGACCATTCAGATCCAATGCATTTGCCAGATCATCATCAACCGGATCGCCCTGCTGGCCCTCGACCAGAAGAAGATGCAAAAGATCCGGTGGGGCGTCTTCGCCATCCTCAGCGTCGTCAACATCAGCGTTTACTGCATCTGGATCCCCGCCCGCCTGCAGATCTCGGACCAGTACATCTTCGTCAACAAGATCTGGGACCGCCTCGAAAAGGTCATCTTCCTCTGCGTCGACAGCAGTCTGAGCATCTACTTTGTGCTGCTCATCCGCCGCAACCTGATCGACAATGGCCTCAACAAGTACATGCCCCTGTACCGCTTCAACCTGTTCATGGTCGGCTGCTCGATTGCTCTCGATGTAGGTCTACCCGGATCCTACCGGAAACGTGCGCTAACCGTCTGCAGTGCATTCTGATTGCGTCCATGTCCATCCCCAACGATATTGTGTAAGTTGCCCGTCAAGTACGAGCCCAGTCTACCAGTCGACTGACCTCCCTAGTTACCTCCAATTCCACCCGCTCGTCTACATGATGAAGCTCCACATCGAGATGAACATCGCCAGCCTGATCGCCAAGGTGGTGCGCGCCACCGGCGGCGGCCACAGCGACGGCCTCGGCCCCCACAAGTCGTCGTCGCAGGGCACCCGGTCCCGGTCGCAGGGCACCGAACTGAAATCGACGAGCAAAAAGCGGGCCACCAACCTCTTCGGCTCGTCGAACCGCCACCGGCTCGACGACGGCGGCGAGGCCACCAGCAGCCGGAACAAGAACGCCCGGGTGCTGGGCCTCAGCGGGCACCACGAGTTTAGCGCCGGCGTCGGCGACAGCCCGCGCGACGAGGACTTTAGCGCCGCGGGCCAGGAGCGGGCCATCAAGAAGACCACGCAGACCACCGTCACCGTCAGCCATCACAACGACCGTCGGGACGACGATGCCCAGTCCGAGTCGTCGACGAGCTACCTCAAGCACGACGACTTTGAGAGCCCGGTGTAGATTCTGCTTCCTTCCCCGGCTTCGAGTATCGAAATCCACTATAACTAGTATCGTTTATATAATCATCACTGAGACTCCATGTCATTGCCAGTTAATGCACTGCGACTCGTAGCCAAGAATGCTGAGGTTGGTCAGTCAGACCCCGCTCTGGGTGTGTGTAGTCTAGTAGTATGTGCAGGATCCTGTGGGCCGGAAATATATGAGTGTTTTACTAGCATGGAGTTCTTGGATACACTACCTATTATTCAATGAAACCTGTTCTGTCGTGTTTTCGAAAGGCCGCAACCGGGTTTTCCAAACATGGAACGCTTTGCCACAGAGCTCGAGTTAGTGGCCCCATGATCTGCAGCCGATCTGCAAGCTGAATGCAGCACCTGCATATAGGACCGAAGAGAACGCCGGGCCTAGCCGCTGATGCAAGCGAGAGAGGGGACGGCCGCGGCATCGATCAATCACGACATGGCAATTAATAACGGTCGGATAAAAGGAAACGTTTTCTTGCATTCTGCCCCGCGTACTTGGATTGTCGTTTTCTCTTTTCCTGTTGACTTTTTTCATCGCTCGCTGGCCATGGCGTTTAGGATCACGGCCCGTCGCCTAGCTGCGCGGGTGCCTGTTACCGCTACGACTGCTACGACTGCTACGACTGCTTCCAACCCCGCATCCACGAGCACGCGCGGATACGCCGCCGTCGGGGTCGAGACGCCAGCATGGACCAAGTCCACCCTGCCCATCCCGCCCGTCTCTGCCCTCAATGCCTCCGCCAAGCCCAACCACGTTCTCCGCGCCGCCGTGGCCGCGACCGAGCCGCGAAACGACTGGACGCGAGAGCAGATTGCGGCCATCTACAATGAGCCGCTCATGGAGCTCGTACACCAAGCAGTAAGATTCATGGAACGCCATCCATGATACATGAGGTAGTGCATACACTTACATGAACAACTCCAGAGCACGATCCACCGCCGCTTCCACAACCCGGCCGAGGTGCAGCTGTGCACGCTCATGAACATCAAGACGGGCGGCTGCACCGAGGACTGCAAGTACTGCGCCCAGTCGACGCGCTACCAAAAGGGCACCGGCCTGGCCGCCAAGAAGGTCGAGAGCGTCGAGTCGGTGCTGGCGGCGGCCCGCGTCGCCCGCGACAACGGCAGCACGCGCTTCTGCATGGGCGCCGCCTGGCGCGACATGCGCGGCCGCAAGAACAGCCTGCAGAACATCGCGGCCATGGTGCGCGGCGTGCGCGACCTGGGGATGGAGGCCTGCGTCACGCTCGGCATGATCGACGCGCACCAGGCCCGCGAGCTCAAGGAGGCCGGGCTGACGGCCTACAACCACAACGTCGACACGAGCCGCGAGTTTTACCCGTCCGTCATCTCGACGCGCACGTACGACGAGCGCCTCCAGACGCTGGGCCACGTGCGCGACGCGGGCATCCACGTCTGCTCGGGCGGCATCCTGGGGCTCGGCGAGGAGACCAAGGACCGCGTCGGGCTGCTGCACACCGTCTCGACGCTGCCGTCGCACCCGGAGAGCTTCCCCGTCAACGCGCTGGTGCCCATCCCGGGGACGCCGCTGGGCGACCGGGCGCCGCTCGCGTTTACCGAGATGCTGCGGACGGTGGCGACGGCGCGCGTGCTGATGCCCGCGACCATTGTGCGCATCGCGGCGGGCCGCAAGACCATGGCGGAGGAGAAGCAGGCGCTGTGCTTCATGGCGGGCGCCAACGCCATCTTCACGGGCGAGAAGATGCTGACGACCGAGTGCAACGGGTATGACGAGGACAAGGACATGTTTGACAGGTGGGGGCTGGAGCCGATGAGGAGTTTTGAGAAGTCGCCCAAGCCCGAGGCGTAGGATGGTCCATCTAGAGCTAAAGTGCACGAGCTAGAGTACACGAGTCATGAAGATACTAGCTCGAGGTTTGCTCGCTGCTATTGCTGCGTATGATGAATGCAACGCTTCTGAACCTACTACCTCGCAAGCCGGCCGCGGAAAAGGCCAGGCAAACCCCATCGGCCATCGATCTGAAAGTGGGTTGGCGTACGCTAACCGTCGCTGGAAAAGACCGGCGTCTGGTCATGTACGTCAAGTAGTGAGTGTAGTGTCCCAGTGTCTGCCCATCTCTTTTTTAACAGCGATCCGCGTCGCCTGCAGGCCACTGGGCAACCCCGGCTCGCCATGAAACAACCCGAATGCGCGCAGCTGGCGCTCAAGGATTCCTTGGCCGAAGCCAGACGACCAAGGAGACGAAGCGGCAGACATCCAGCCATGTGCTGGTCGGATGAGGATGAGGTTGAAACAAGGACAAGCCCGACGCACGGGGCGCACCTTGTCCCGACTTTGGTTTCGTGCTAGTGACGCCGGACAAGGGCACGTTAAGCAGCTGCCTAAATCCAAGCTTACCAGAAACAAGAAGCCATCATACGATCCTCTGACGGCCTCTTGTTCTCCCCAACTCTAAAGCGACTTCACCACTCCACGGTACATCCCCGCGTTTCAATGCACGCTGCCTCCGACGAGCCAGAGCCAAGCCACCAACTCCTCGGCCCGTCAGAAGACCCGACAACACCACTGATCATCTGCTTCCACGGCTCCGGCGAGTCTTGCGAGCCGGCATGGTCGGAGCTGGCCCGCCTCCTCAGCTCCAAGTACCGCGTGCTCCTGTTTGAGCGGGGTCCTGGGAACCCGAAGCCTGCTGAAGCCACGTCCCAGCTCCTCCAGTACCTGAAAAGGGAGAACCTCCCCGGCCCCTACGTCCTCATCGCCCACTCCTATGGCGGCACCTTCGCCCGCACGTTTATGCACCAGGCGCTCTCCGACGTGGCCGGGGCGGTCTTCGTGGAGACGGGTCAAGGCGGACTGGACCCCAAGATTAGCGCTGCCCAGGCCCAGAAGAGGATACTGGGAGTCAAGCCCCTGAGCGTCATCCGAGGCAACTCGTTCATCGGGAAGCAGAAAGAGCTAGAGGCGAGCGAGAAGCTGGCACAGACGGAGCAGCAGAAAGCCGCTTTCGCCAGGCAGTGGCAGCTCCTCCGTGCCAGCGACGAGGAAGACGAGAAGATGAAGAAGGCGCAGCTGTCGTTGTCCAAGAACTCCAGGTACCTCCATATTCCAGACTGCGGCCACCATGTCATTCGGGATAGGGCCACTGCCGTTGCTGAGGGGGTTGGCTGGGTTATGGAAAATGTTGCAACCAGGAAGTCTACTCGGTGGCAGAAACTGGCCATCAAGTTGCAAAACATTTGGCATTGATGCGTTTGTTGCCGAAACAAAGCCTTGATCTTTGCGCATCCCCGAACAAAGGCATTGGATACCCCGAGTAATGATAATAAAAGCCCGGTCCTCTCCATTCACAATGCCTTTTCGTGACAGACATGAATCTATTGTACAAATTAGGGGCCCAGAGAACTTGCTTGTGTCCCTACCATAGAACCACAAGTTTCTATTCACGGCAGCCTGCCATTTCTCGCTAGAACAAAATGGAGTCGCCAATCATGGATCTCACTTCCATAGCGAACCAGGTCAAGAACATTGCTAAGGGCCAAGACGCGGTTGCCGACAACAGCAACAGGATACTAGCCGTCAAGAAGGTAAGCCAGGCCGGGTACATTATCCGGGCCCGAGTTGACGGTCTGATCAGGTACTACAGCGTCCCCCACGAAGCCGCCGCCAATTTCCCCAAAGGTTGGGAGACCGGCAGCCCGGACGCCATCCTCCCGCCGCGCACCTACCCCGACGACCTCAAGTGCATCCACCTGCGCAGACCGGGCCTGACCGAGTTCTTCGACCAGAAGAAGCCGTCGCACCAGAGACCGTCCGCGCAGCACCCCGTCGCCGTCGAGCCGCTGCCCGGCCAGCAGCCGCACTTGCACAGCAAGATCCAGGACGTGCAGCACGCGGTGAGCGCCGACTACGAGACCTTTGAGAAGCTCGGCAAGATCCCGACCCCGCGCTTCCCGAACCGGCCGTGCGATGACCGCATCAACATCGTCCGCCACCCGCGCATCCACAACCACCAGCCCATGGTCATGAAGATTGTCGAGTTCCCGGAAACGTGGACGTTTCCGCAAGCCCCGCAAAGTCCGTCCGAAGCTCCCACTCCCGCCGCCAATACTGCCCAGAAGCTCAACGTCGGCTCGGACGGCTCCGAGTTCGACGAGCGGGTGATGCGCCTCGAGATGCGGATGCACCAAAAAGTCGCGGCCACGCCCTCGCTCGCCGGCCTCGTCCCCAAATTCTTGGGTTTGGTCACGGAGCGCGGCCGCGGCGTCATCGGCTACGTCTCCGAGTACATCTCGGACGCCAAGAGCTTCAAGCAGATCCTCGAGGACGCCTACGCGGCCGGCTACAAGGGCTTCCGGCTCAGCGAGGCGGGCCGCGACGCCTGCCGCGCCGCGCTGAAGCGCCTGCACGAGGACGCGCGGCTCCACCACGGGGACATGCACGCCGGCAATGTGCTGCGCCGGGGCGACGGGTCCGTGGTGCTGATCGACTTTGAGGAGACGTTCCACTTGGACAAGGAGGGCTGGGTCTACGGCAGCTTCGAGTCGGCCGAGTCCGAAAGGCAGAGGATGGAGCGGTGGCTGGACGGGACGGCGTCCGACTGGCATCAGTTGCATACCATGTCGTTGGAGGAGGTGGACTAGGACCCCGTATTTTCATATGAACTTGGGTAAGTAGTCGGGATAGAACGTTGAATGACTCGTACATTTTGTCGGGAGTGAGCCATCAAGCAAGTTATTAGTGCCTCGCGCCCTTGGCCTAGTCCTGGCTCAACATCTAAGAGATGCAGATAGATCAACTGCTGCATGTCCAGATTCGTCTCGGAATAATATACGAGGAGGCATTCCCTACCGCAGCAATACAATGAGACCATACCGAGGCATTCCGCACGTACCCCAATGTGATATATCAGACCAGATTGCGGAAACCCGACTTACAGGTGGACGTTGGCTTGGGGATGTGCACATGGCTTTACCCACCATTTCTGGAAGAAGGCGGAGGAGAAGAAGAGGCGGCAAAACCTGTGTGAGCCCATATTCCGGGAGGCCAACGAGTGGTTGCAGAAGGCCATGCGGGATTGAGTATGTTGATGCCAAGAATGTGGTGGGCTGGAGCGCAGGGGCCCCGAAGCGATTCGATACGTCCTCCTCCATCGGACTTAGTGCTTAATTACTCCCAATCTCGTTGGTTCGTCCGGTTCCTTGCTGTGCCTCTTTGTCACATGGTTCTTGTTTCGTTCTGACTTATCATCGCGCGGCTCATTAACCGCCAGGCAGCAGAGCATGTCTGGCCCATTTTCATCCCTGCGGTGCCCATCTTTTGCCCAATAATGACCCCACTGATAATCTCCAAATATTTCTTTTTAAATCTGGTCGCCTGGTCACCTCTTTGATCGACGCAAGCAGTTCAGTCTCTCCAACCCCCCTTTCGGTGTGCTCTCAACTCTTCGCGGAGACGAGTTTGCTGCAACCTTCACCATGGGGAGAATCCAATGGTGTGCGGCAGTCCTCTTGACCCTGGCCGCCCCGATACGGTCCGCGGCGGCGACGAATGACCCCGTCGTCGCGGTCGCAGGCTTGGGAGTCGAGTATCGCGGGGTGACGCGGGACTCGTCGGTGGAAGAGTTCAACAGCGTCAAGTTCGCCAAAGACACGTCGGGGCCGCGACGGTTCGCGCCCCCGCAGCCGTACCTGCCCCCGAGGGGCGCTGTCGTCGACGCCAGGGCGGCCGCGCCCGCCTGTCCCCAGATCCCGGACGCCATCCCGCCCTACTTTGGCGCCACCCCGCACCAGAGCGAAGACTGCCTCTATCTCCGCATCACCCGGCCCGTCGGCACCAAACCAGAAGACCGGCTGCCCGTCGTGGTGCACCTCCTCGGCGGCGGCGTGGTCAAAGGACACACGCAGGAAGCCCTCTTCGACCCCCTCCACCTGGTGGCCGAGTCTGTCAGTTTCGGCAAGCCGGTCATCCACGTGGCCCTCAACTACCGCGTCACCATCTTCGGCTTCGCGCGCCTCCCCATCCTCAAAGGCCAGAAGTCGCTCAACGCGGGCATGCGGGACCAGCGCGCCGGCCTCCAATGGGTCAAAGACCACATCGCCTCCTTCGGCGGGGATCCCGACAGGCTCACCTCGTTCGGTCTGTCTTCCGGCGGGACCTTTTCGTCCCTGCATCTCATGGCGTACGGCGGGGAGCAAGGCGTGCCCTTTACGCGGGCCTGGTGCATGTCCGGCCCGCCCGGGACCGCTCTCAACATGACCTCGGACGCCACCGAGCACCACACCCGCGCCGTGGCCAACATGCTGGGTTGCGGCGGCCGGTCCGCCCGTGACGAGGCCGCCATGCTCAAGTGCCTGCGAGAAGTGCCCATGGAGAGGCTGGCCCACGCCGCCATCACGCATTCCATCCAGAACCATCCGCCGGCGGGGCTCTTCACCTTCATCCCCTCGGTCGACGACGACTTCATCCCGGACCGGCAGTCCGCCCTGTACAAGGCCGGCCGGTTCGTCAAGGGCGTCCCCATGGTCTTCGGCTGGACCCACGACGACGGCGCCACCAATGCCGGGCCGCCCACCAGCTTCCAGACCGAAGCCGACATCAAGACGCCCATCCGCAAGAACTACGCCCACGCCCTGGCCGACGCGGACTACGCCTCTCTCTTCGCCCTGTACCCGGCATCCGATTTTGCGTCCGAAGTCGCAAACTACGAGGCCCGCCGCCACGCCCCGACGGATCCCGTCATCTCCGTCCACTACTTCCGCGCCGCCCGCATCCTGCGCGACCTCTTGTTCACGTGCTCTTCGATCGACTTCGGCTCCGAAATGACGAAACAGTCCCGAGCGCTCGACCCTTGGTTTCCGGGCGTCCGCCTCTACGACCTGAACCAGAGCATGGTGACCCGGCGGTTCCGGGGCGCCGGCATGCCGTGGCTGGGCATCGTCCACGGGAGCGACATCGACTACCTCTACAACAACATGTTCCCGCGCAGCACCATGCCGGGCGAGGACCTAGACCTCGCCGGTCGCTTCCTGGCGTCCTTTGTCAACTTTGCCTATACCGGCGACCCGAACGGCCAGGGCTCGTCCTCGTGGCCCGAGTCCTTCCCGGTCGGTAGTAGGGACGAGGGGGCTAATGTGCAGCTCATCGGGGGTCCCTGGGGCACCGGCAGCTACCGGCTGCCCACGGGAACTAAGGCGGAAGAAGAAGGTTCCATCGCTACTGAGAAGATGGAAGCGATGCAGCATCCCCTGGTCGACAGCACCAAGTATGAAGAAATGGTGGAGGAGTGGCAGCAGCGAGGGCAACAAGAGCTCGAGCGGGATAGGTTGGGAGAACGATGCAGCTTTATTAACAGCCTAGCGGATAAACTGGGCCATTAGGGAGAGCTTATGGGAATCATAGCACGTGGCAGATGTAATGAAATAGCCGAAGCCCATGATTGTCTAGGTTCATCTGCCGAGATTGTGGCTTGCTACCGGCGGGATCTTATCTGCTTGGGATCCGTACCTCGCCACCAAGTCCCGGATATCTCCCAGCATCCTAGGCCAAGATATTAGAATATCACTGAGATAGCGACAGTAGCAGAATGGCTTACTGATCTCTCAGGTTCGGGTTGTCCTTGAACAGCGCAGACACATGCGTGTTGAATCTCCTAGTAGAGCATGTCAGCTTGTAGGTAGGACCACAATCGTCGGATACAGAGTCCTACAGCTTGTAGAGGTCCAGGCGTCCCTCGTAATCCTCTGCGGGATCCGATATCTGAACGTAGGAATTGTACGCAGCGAGGTATTCGGCCCCGAACTTATTGCAGACCGGCATCCATTGGCCCAACTCGTCTTGGAAGAAACAGAGGTCAGGTCTTGTAGCTGAATCAGGTGCAATACGTTACTTACACTCGTTGTGCTTCGGTGGAAGTTATTTGACACGCATCGGGCCAGGCTGCAAGTACGTTGTGGAAAGTAAGTAAGTGATGATCCCAATATAGTGGAGCTGAGACAGACCTGAAAGGACCCGGGGATCGACCTTGGTGTTTCCGTCCCCGAATTCGAGTCCTTCAGCACCACTATAGTTCATGATTCGGGTTCAGGCGCTTCTAAGCTCGTGGACTTGGTTAACTATCTTGTCCGAATATGTTGCGAGCAATTGGGCCTCAGACCCTCAAGCCGCTATGGGAAAAGCACATGCATGAATGCGTCGCGATCGGTCGATTTTTGAGAGGGGTCAAGGGCCAAGGCCCATTGGTACGCTGACAAGTGGGTTGCTAATCGGGTTGGTGCATTAAATTCATGCACGAGCAACCAACAACAACGTGCGAAGGATACTGTACAATATTCATTCATCGTGCCCAGCCATCGAAACCTCCATGATCCGCCCCTCCAGGCTTTCCAATCGAATAACAGTCACACCCGCCGCCTCTAGACGTTTCTGACCCTGGTTATTTGCAATAAAAGTGCCGGGTTCCTTGATGCCGACGTAGACGGTCTTCAACACATCCTTGAGGGCAAGTATTCTTTCCACGCAGGTTCTGTTTCCGCTCAATCTCTCGTTGCACGGCTCCATCGTGGTGTACAGAACGGTGTTCTTGGGCAGTTTATGATTGAGCTCTGCTTCGGAAACCCCGTATTTCTCGGCAATCTTGACGAAACAGCAGTGCTCGGCGTGGGTGGTTCCCGGATCACCAGGTCTGTCGCGGGGCAGTTCCAACGAATAGCCCGTCGAAAGTATCTCGTTCTTTTCGGCATCGACTAGGACTGCACCCACGCAGAACTTATTGGGTCCGGGCGGGGAAAGTCGAGCGCAGGATAAGGCATAATCCATGAAAGCTTCATGGTCGCCGGGAGTGATGCGAGGATGGGGGTTGCTGTCGACCATCATCAGGTCTTCAAAGGAGGATAACAGAGCAATCTGGACCATCAACCAGACAGAATGGGAGAGGCATCTCCACATTGGTCTTTATATGGAAGTGGTGGGGAAGGGTCAATCCAAAATGCACCGTCCGCAGAAATAGTTCGCACTTCCTTGTTAGCCAGGCGCAAACAGCATCATTGTGATTCGCTATGGGCACCGGATGGGCACCACTGACGAAGCGCATGAAGAGTAACGAGTGTGGGTGGTGTACCGGGTGGTACCCTTGAACGAGTGTGTGGTTGAAAAAAAGAACCTTCGACGACAGCTTTCAGTAGCGCAATACGGAACTTATATTGGCCAGAACATGGACACTCAGCTCACCAATAGCCAGGAGCCGCTCATCTACGTTAGCCGCTCCGCCGCGGTAGCTTCTGCCCAAATTGTACCAGTACTCACTATAGTCTGTCTAGTCCGTCTGCTCTCAGCCAGCCCCGGATTCGCTTGGTTTGCTTGCTTTGATCTGATTGAGTTGGATAACCCGCTTGCAGCCTTTCCTCCTATAGGCGCCGGCGTACAGACTAAGGCGTGTTTAGTATAAGCGACAGGTCTCGGCTGGAAGTTCAGGGGTGGGTAGGCAGCTGGCTGATCTCCATATCAAGTAATCTATGAATTCTGGAGGGTCTAGATCTCTGGTTTCCTCTTTACTTTGGGGGAGTGCTGGCAATCCGGGGAGGCTCAGCCATTCTACACCGCAACGCCGACGCCGATGCCGACAGGGCTGGTAGTGCATCATTGTAGCGTCTCTTTAACCCGGCGAGGCCAGGCAAAAGGCACTCGAGACCCTCGCGCTCCACCAAGAAGCAGATGAACAAAACCCCGCCCGAAATAATGAGGAGCGTCTAGGTAGGAAAGACCAAAGCCCCCCCCCCGGCCGCAGCTCTATTCCGGAGAAGTAAAAATATGCTCGAGCCGACTCTGCTTGCCAACAGACCGCTCCGTGGTCTCGGCGCTTGGTGTGTTATCCCCCTTCACATCCCCAAATAACGGCACCAGCCTTTCCTCCACCCAAAGGTCCGCATACCCGTCCAGGAGCCCTCCGCGCCCCAGCAGCCCCTCGGCACTCGTCTCCGGGTCCCAGGGGTCGCCAACCAAGACCGCATGCCGGTCCGCCCCGCCCTGCCGGACCAGACACTCGACGATGGCGGTCCACCTCTCCGTCCCGAGCGGATCGACGTCGAACCTCTGGATCCAGCCGCGGCGCTTGGCGTCTCGGAGGTGTCGGAGCACCATGATCCACGTCGTGACCTGCTTCTTCTTGAGCAGGGGCGACGACCACGTGGGCGAGTCCGGGCGGCCGATAAGATTGGAGATCTGCGGGTGCGAGGCGTACTTCTCCGAGGCGTCGACGAGTGCACGCACAAAGGACAGGCTAGAATGGGGGTAGATGGTCTTTTGGCGCGAGCAGAGGTACTCGAGGGCCCGGTAAAGCAGCGGAGTTTCTTCGACGAGCTGTTCTTCCGGCTCCGCGTCGGCATTCGAAACCTCGGCGGCCAATTTGCTCAACGATTCGATCACGTAGTCTTGAAGCCCGAATCGGGTACACAGCGCGAGATAGGCATGGGCCATGACGAGCTGGTTGCCGTGCCGCTCCTCGTACGTCCCGAACGACTTCAGGGCCCAGTGGTCCGTCACCTCCGGGCCCCGCGAGACCCAGTACCACGAGATGACCTTCTCCACCTCGCCAACGAACCTGACCCCAAGATGCCGGGGATCGCGTTCGCGCTCCACGTACCGGGCGTGCGTCAGCGCCAGGGCGATGTCCGGATACCACTCGTCTAGCCGGCGGTGGTGTTCGGGCTCCTCGAGCGGATGCTTCATATGCAGAATATAGGAGCGCAGCAGGCGGAGATGCGGGTCGAACACATCGGCCTCGGGAACGTCGCCGGCGCTCCGCAGACGGTGCCAGACCTGGTTTCCTGGGGATAGCATAACCCAGTCGCGGACCGTTCGATGAAGATAGGTGACGCGGTTCTGAGAGAGTTCGTCCAAGCTTAGCCCTCCTCCTCGGCCGCGGCTGCTCCGGTGGTGAACTTCCAGGAGGCCGACGGAGCGGCCCAACGCCCATGATCGAGTATCGATACATCGTCGCGTGGCCTGTGGCTCGGGCTCCTGCTGCACGTTACGTTCCAGTGCAGCCAAGTCGTCGCCGCCGCCATGAATCGCAAAAAGCCAGTTCCCACAGAGACAGCGACGTGGCCGAGTCGTCCTGAATGAAGTCGGCAACAATCTCGCGGGCGCGGACTAGCTGGAACAAGCGCGACGTCTCCGCCTGCTGGTCTCGAGACTGGCTGTCAAACACAAGAACCTCGAACAAGCTGTCGAGTTCGGTCGGTAAGGAGCCGACGTAGTTGTGCATGTCTGCAATCCCAACTCCGACGTGATCGAACCTCTGTATCAGCTCGCCCACTGCCAGTCGCACCCAGAGAAAGACGCCGCTGGACATTTCGACCGTCGTCTGGACCAGCTTCCGGGCGAGATCCATCTCCTGCATCATGGCCGAGCGCACATTGTCGTTGCTGCTCAGCTTGTCGATGGTGTACCGCATCATGTCTTGAAAGTTGGAGGCCTGCAGCTTCAGGTTGGGCACGGCATACTCAAACGCGCGCTCAAACACCGGCCAGGGCCGCGAGGAAAGACACAGCTTGATATGCGAGCCGTACACGCCCTCGGCCAGGTCCCGGAGGAAGTGGATAATGGCCTCGTGGTCGCCCTCAAACTCATCTAGCCCATCCACGAACAGGCAGAGCTTCGTGTCCGAAAGACCGTGGCGGAGAAACGCAGAAAAGCCGATCATGAGCTCGGGAGTAGACCACTCGATCTTGGCGGCCACACGTTCTTTGCTGGTCATGACGGCCAGCCGTTTCCACAGACTCGGGAGTGCCTGCTCGATGAGGTCGGGTTTCGTCGACAGGAGCTGAAACAGGAGGGAGCGCAGCAGTCCGGTCTGGGACCGTTGCTCTTGCGACCCGCTGGTCCAGAAGTAGAAGCCGGCCACCGTGACGTTCGGGGTACCGGCCCAGGCGTGCAGCAGGCGGACGGTCTTCCTGTGTCCCGAGAGATACCGGATCAGGGTGGACTTGCCGGAGCCGGGCTTTCCAGTGACTACGGCAAGTTAGCACGGGTACTGTTTATCTGGCCTGGGATGGGTACGACATACTCCAGTAGATGTTGCCCAGACCTGTCGTCGAGAGCCACTCGGAGAAGTTGGGGTGCGAGTCGCCGGCCTGGTCGTGGAAGATCCAGTCAAACGAAGTACCGTGGGCTTGCTCGATGTCCTGTTCCCGGAATGCCATGGACTTGAAACGTAGGCTCTCGAGGATGAAGTCTTGGAGTACGCCTTTGTGAAAACCGCCTGGGGGTTTCGGAGCGTCCGGAATAGTTGGATTATCCGCACTGCCATGGTGTCGTTCAGACGTTGCCGAGTGCGGATTGCTGATTTGGATCTCGGAAAATGTGTCGGCATGGCCAGGGATGGTTGGGCTACAATCACAGACTCAGCCGTGTTCCTCGTAACCGCGATTGGCAATTGCAAGATGGCCGACTCACTCTGCAGTTTCCACGGCATCTAGTGGGATGTTGAGGCTTTGCTGCATGTCCAGCAGCCGCCGGTTGAGAGCCTCCGTGTCGTGATCTGTGAAGAGCAGAGAATCCCGTCGCGCGTTCGGTGTGATTGCCGAAAGTCTCCGCAGTCGGATCAGGATATCCCGCGAGATCTTCCAGCAAGTCTTCTTGCCGACGTCAACATCCTGGCTGACCCCGCCCACCAGCTGTTGTACAAGGACTTCATAGCGCTCGGCCCAGGCGTCCAGATCGAACTCGTCCGCGGCCCGGCGATGGGGTGCAGCAGCTTGCAGCAGTTGCCGTGTCGTCTGCCAAAAGCCGGCGACGGGATCTTGCTGCTCGGCCATTGTGCTGACAGTGTGATGCGCAAAAGATGAGGCGGTCGCAAGCGATGATCCATGGCGGGATGGAGGGGGAGTAAGCGACAGCTGACAGGGGTACGGGATTCTCTACGGGATTCTCTACAGCACATGTGCGCACTGGGCGCCCTGGATTAGCATGGCGCTAACTGCCAACGCGAGCACCGGCATTAACGACTGTGACGAACCGAGGCAAGATTCCCGGTGCCTAATGGTTCGGATATTTTCTTAAATCGTTACAAGATAGGAAATCTAAGCGAGCTACGTGACGGTTTTGCGTACTCTGCGCTCCGCATTCTGAACCACTCGCCACAACTGTGGCTCTGCCTTGAACTGACAGCTTACTCCGAAAAGGGGGCGTACTGTGGAATCGGACACAATCCATCGTGCATCAGCATTTCCAAGCCTCAGTCACAGCCATCCAGAGCGGATTTGAATGCCTGCAGCTCGATGTAGTCAACCGACTCTATTTCCGATGACTGTGACTCCGGTTATTGGCCGGCGGGTCATCTCTACTCACAACCTGGAGCCAGATGTTGCATATGCCGGGCAAGAGTTCCGCCACCCACCGTTACTGCAGGTCGCGTAGCATCAATTGCAGAATACTGGGCTCGGTCATTGGACGACGGCTGTCAACGCAGGAAGCTCGGGGACATCTGCCCAACAAGGAGAATACCCGGCTCGGCTCAAATGGTTTAATCTATAGATGCCTGAAGGACCGCCCAAAAGATAAATGAATACTTGGAGGTCATGCAGCCAATCCGTATCTGTACCGGCACATGACTCGGACTGGGAAGAGTTCCTGGCCTGAAATTTCAGGGTCCATCCACATGTAGACTCAGATAAAGGACATCATCGTATGCGAGCCTGGCTCGAAAGCAACACAGGCCATCACCCGGATCACAGAAACAGCATCGTCATCGTCAACAATGCATTGGAAAGCTCTAGCTCTGGCGCTCACGGCGGGCCACGCCTCCGGGCAAGGCATGCTGCCCATGCTGCGTTTCCAGTGCAACCAGCTCGTAGTCGAGCGCCTCGACCCGCTGGTCACGCCCGGCTCGATCCCGTCGCCGCACCTGCACCAGATCGTCGGCGGCAACTCGTTCAACGCCACGATGGACCCGGCGTCGCACGACCTCCCGACCCTGTCGACGTGCACCAGCTGCACCTTCTCCGAGGACCTCTCCAACTACTGGACCGCCGTCCTCTTCTTCCGGGCCCGCAACGGCACGTACAAGCGCGTGCAGCAGTTCCCCAACCTCTTCCTCGAGGGCAACGGCGGCATCACGGTGTACTACATCCCTTCCCCCGACGCCCGGACCAACGTCACGGCCTTCAAGCCCGGGTTCCGGATGCTGGTCGGCGACGCCGCGCTCGACGCGCCGGGCCCGACGCGCAAGGTCTGCCACCGCTGCATGCCGGAGACGGGCGAGGCCAGGCACCTCAACTGCGCGGCGCCCGACAGCCAGGCCCTGCCCAACGAGTTCTGCCCCGGCGGCCTGCGTTCCGTCATCACCTTTCCGACCTGCTGGGACGGCAAGAACACCGACAGCCCCGACCACAAGAGCCACGTGGCCTATCCCGTCTCCGGCTCCTACGACGTCGGCGCGGACGGCGTGTGCCCGAGCAGTCACCCCGTCAAGATACCGCAAGTCATGCTGGAGGTCATGTGGGACGTATGTTTGATGCATCTGGATTGGGAAGCATCCGAAGATGGCACTGACTGACCTTGCAGACGCGCCCCTTCAATGACAAAGACCTGTGGCCCGAAGACGGGACGCAGCCATTCTTCTGGAGCACCAACGATAAGTGAGTTTCTCGCTGCGCGTGGCAAAAGAAACCGCTAAGTTCATCGCACAGGAACGGGTACACCCAGCACGGCGACTACGTATTTGGCTGGAAGGACGATTCGCTGCAGCGCGCCATGGACGCCCGCTGCAACGGCAGCGAATGCAGCACGTTGAAGTCGCAGTCGGTCGAGGAGTCTATTGCGTGCACCAAGCTTCCGGTCATCGACGAGGACGTCGACGGATGTGAGTTGCTGTTCAAGGAAAATCGCTCGGTTTTGAGTCACTTGCTTCTGCTGGCCTGCGCTGGTATGAGTCGAAAAGCAAAAAGAGCGAAAAAAAGAAAAAAAAAGTCAATACTATTGCATCAGCTGGCTCCCGTACTGACCACCTTGCGCACAGGGCTCACTTCAATCCCGGGGCATCCCATGGAAGGCTAGGAAGACTAGGAAGGCTAGGCATTACTGGTTACCTGCGGGGAGGTCGGGATGCCAGGGTGGCAACGGGCCGATTGGAGGGGGTGGGTTGGCTCGACGGCAAGGAGGACGGAGATGACGGAGTCAAGGGGGGTTGTCGGTCCTTTTCAGGCGGAGAAGACGGCGCGTATCGCGCCTTGCCCCGGCCAGAACTTCAGCCCGGTTGCGAGAATTGCTCCTTGCGCGACAAACCTGTGGAGAAGGTCAGCAAACCCCCTCACCTCACGAGCTTCCCCGGAAAATAGCCGGTGGAGTTGGGCCAGTGGTGGCGACAGGGGTGTCGGAGTCGGCTCCTGGGTAGAAAGAAGCAAGCAGTCGAAGTACACCGCCTGCTAATTACAAGCGTCTCTTGGCACCTACACACGAAGCGGAATCTTTCGCTACATGGCTTGACTTTCCATGACGTGGTCTTCGCAGTGCGCCTAGCATCGTACGTTGAGGGGGATTGGGACATGCGTAGATAAATAACCTGTCGCCCCTTCCCCCAATGTCTCTTTCTCCTATCGGCGCACCACAGTCCAATCTCACCGCGACCATGATGCTCCCAGTAGTCTTTGCGGGGGTCGCCGCCGCCGCCGCCATCACGAACCGACAGCTGCCCACCGCCCCGGACCCTTTGAGTGCCTGTCCCGGCTACACGGCCAGCGACGTCCAGCAGTCCGCCCACGGCCTCACTGCCTCTCTCAAGCTCGCCGGCACGGCTTGCGACGCCTTTGGCCGAGACATCGAGGACCTCAAGCTCACTGTCAACTACGACAACGGTAATGCGTCCCCTCCCATCAGATCAGACCGTTCCACCAAGCTAACTCTGTAAAGAAAACCGCCTTCATGTCAAGATCGAGGATGCAAAGTCCATTGCGTACCAAGTCCCGGAGAGCGTCTTCCCTCGCCCGGATGCTTCGGCATCGGTGAGTGCCGAGGATGCTGCCCTGGAGTTTTCCCTGACCGAGTCCCCCTTCGCCTTTGCCGTGAAGCGCAAGGACAGGTATTGGCCTTCTATTCTCCTCCTACTTTCCGCAGCAGCTGACATCTTGAATAGTGGAGAGGTGTTGTTTGCCTCTGGTGCTGCACCGCTGGTCTTCGAGGATCAGTATCTGCGTCTCCGGACCGCCCTGCCCAAGAGCCCCAATCTGTACGGTCTCGGCGAACATACCGACCCGTTCCGGCTGAACGACACCGACTACACGCGCACCATGTGGTCTCGGGACGCTTACGGCGTCCCCTATGGCACCAACCTCTATGGAAACCACCCGATCTGTATGTATCGAAACTTGCTTTTGTGTAATATACCCACTGACGCACCTACTAGACTTTGATCACCGCGTCGCCAGCGGAACCCACGGCGTCTTCCTGCTCAGCTCCAGCGGCATGGACATCAAGATCAACCAGACCTCGGACGGCCAGCAGTACCTCGAGTACAACGTCGTGGGCGGCATCGTCGACCTCTACTTCTTGGCCGGGCCCACGCCGACCCAGGTCTCGCAGCAGTACGCCCAAGTGGCCGGCCTGCCCGCCATGATGCCCTACTGGGGCCTGGGGCTGCACCAGTGCCGCTACGGCTACCGCGACTACTACGCCATCGCCGAGGTGGTGGCCAACTACAGCGAGGCCAACATCCCGCTCGAGACCATGTGGACCGACATCGACTACATGTACGACCGCGCCATCATGACCACGGACCCGGACCGCTTCCCGCTCGACCGCGTCCGCCAGTACGTCGACGTCCTGCACGACCGCCACCAGCACTACGTCGTCATGGTCGACCCGGCCGTCGCCTACTCCACCACGCGCGACAAGAACCAGTCGTACGGCACCTTCAACACGGCCGCCGAAAAGGGCTACTTCCTCTACAAGGACGGCGCCATCTTCCAGGGCGTCGTCTGGCCCGGCGTCACGGCCTACCCGGACTGGTTCCACCCGGGCGCGCAGGACTGGTGGAACGCCGAGCTTGTCGACTTCTTCTCGGCCGACAAGGGCGTCGACATTGACGCGCTCTGGATCGACATGAACGAGGCCGCCAACTTCAACAACTTCGGCGAGGACCCTCTCGAGACCGAGAAGAGCGGCGGCTTCCCTCCCCAGCGCCCGGCCCTGCGCGACCAGCCCCGGCCCATTTTTGGTTTTCCCGCCGAGTTCCAGCCCGGCAGCTCTCCCTACCCGCCCGACTCCTGGAGCTATGCGCCGCCCTGGCTCGCCGCTCCGAGCGACCCGAACCACGGCAAGCGGCAGGCGTCTTCGGTCTCTCGTAAGAGGCAGACCGCTTCGCCTTTGGTCTCTCGGAAGAGGCAGACCACCGGCCCCGCCCCCAACGCCTCCGCCATTGGATTCCCGCGGTCCAGGGACGAGCTGCTGGCGCCCAAGTACCAGATCCAGAACGCCAACACCGTCGCCGCGCTCGGCGGCCTCTCCAACAAGACGCTCGACACCGACATCGTCCACTACGACGGCCACGTCGAGCTCGACGTGCACAACCTGTACGGCTCCATGATGAGCACGGCCTCGCGCAACGCCATGCTCGCGCGCCGCCCCAACCGCCGTCCCATGGTCATCACGCGGTCCACCTTTGCCGGCGCCGGAAAGCACGTCGGCAAGTGGCTCGGCGACAACCTCAGCCAGTGGGACCAGTACCGCTTCTCCATCGCCGGCATGCTCGGCTTCGCCGCCCTGTACCAGGTGCCCATGGTCGGCTCCGACATCTGCGGCTTCGGCGGCAACACGACCGAGACGTTGTGTGCGCGCTGGGCCTCCCTGGGCGCCTTTTATACCTTTATGCGCAACCACAACGGCGACACGTCCATCCCGCAGGAGTTCTACCAGTGGCCCCTCGTCGCCGAGTCGGCGCGCAAGGCCCTCGACATGCGCTACCGGCTGCTCGACTACATCTACACGGCGCTGCACCGGCAGTCGGTCGACGGCACGCCCAGCCTCAACCCGCTCTTCTTCGTCTATCCCGGCGACGCCCACGTCGCCGCCATCGAGCTCCAGTTCTTCTACGGAGATTCTGTCTTGGTGTCACCAGTTACACAGGAGAACGAGACGAGCGTCTCGGCCTACCTTCCCGACGACCGGTTTTATGTTTTCGACACCTGGGAAAAGGTCGAAGGCGCCGGGGCCGAGGTCACGCTGGACAACGTCGGCTTTACCGACATCCCCCTCCACGTCCGCGGCGGCACCGTCCTGCCTCTGCGCGCAAAGTCCGGGTACACCACCACCGACGTCCGCAAGGAACCCTTCCACCTGGTCATCGCGCCGGGTCGGGACGGCAAGGCCAGCGGGTCGCTCTACCTCGATGATGGCGACAGCGTGGAGCAGAAGGCCGTGTCGGAGGTGGCATTTGCGTACGATGGGCAGCTGCAGATTACTGGGAGCTTCGACTACGAGGGAAGAGTAAGTCGGATCACCGTGCTGGACAGTGGGGGTTGTGCTTCTGATGGGTGTGAGTATGACGAGACGAGGCGGGTGGCTACTTACACTATGGACATGAAGCTGGGGCCGGTCACTTTGTCGGTGTAGGCCTGAAAGTGAATGATCTTTGTTGGTTAGATGTATCCAACAATGTGATTGTAATAGCTAATAATGAACAGAGAAAAAGGGGGGGGGGGTCTCCTTTCTTTGACTCATTGTCTCACATGATATCGTATTAAAGTCTTCGAGTTGGAGGGATGCTTCCCCGTCCGTTTGTGTACCAGAGTCGTCACTAACTACCCCCCAATCTGAAACAAAGAGTCAGGTCTTTGTTTCTGGCAACTGGCGCAAGATGTCGTCAGAACATGCCCCTTTTACACACTGGACATGCAAGCACCTGCATCCGAGGCCCCTTCTAGCTCAGTGAGTGACGGGTTCGATCAGCTTGTGTGGTTCGTCGCCGAGGCGGACAACTAATACGTAGGTGAGGCAGCTAGTGGAGGACTGGCCATACCAAGTAAACCCAACTGCGATGTACAGTGTGCTTGCGCGCCAAGTGGAAACCGTCCTCGACACCTGCCGGAGTGTACGTTGCATCAACGCGTTGAAAGTACTCAAGGGAGTGACACTGATGATCAAAGATTTGGAGTACCAGGCTTTTACCATACGCCGGGTCTCGAGTGGGATCCCGAGCTTGCGGAAGTAAAGACGGCGGCTGATGGTACCGCTCTTCAGGGGCTAGCTGCTTGTCAGACTGGCCCGCAATGTTTCAACTGCGACTCACCTCTTGAGTATGACGAAGCAACCGGTTTGCTAGAGGACTGTGCAACGTGCTTTTGTCCCAACCGAGCCTGTGCTGGATTGCATGAGCTTTAGGCCGTGGTATATATCTGTATAACGGACGTATAATGTTTAGATACGAGGTCACACATATTAATCAAGTGTCGCATGGTGCCAAGTGCTGTTTGCCATGTCGTGAGCTTCTCTGTTCTTTTGCTTTTTCACTCATACCGGCCCAGGCCAGCAGAAGCAAGTGAGTCAATACCGAGCAAACTCGACACGTATCGACACGAAAAGAAGGTATTATATAGTGCTCAGGTAGGTAGTGTTGGATTTGATACGGCGGGCAATACGTCTCCCTTTATAGATCAGCCAGGGGTATAAGTATACAAGTGAGCCTTGTCGTTTACCCCTTTTCCCTCCGCCGCTGACAGTCCTACCGACTTGTGACGCATTCAAGGCAACACAACGCAGGTGCCACAACTGCGAGCGCACGCCAAGGGTGACCGATATGGGACGAATAGCATATAACGGAGGTGGTATAGTATCTCGAATAGTTTTTTTCTTTTAAATTCGATAAAATTAATAAAATATTTTTATAATACTCTATGTAAAAAATGATTAATCGCGGTAAAGACGTTATTCGATTATAAAATATCCTCGAAGAATTTCGAAGTTTTTTAAAGAAAGTTATAAAAAAACCAGTAGAATTTTCCACCTTTATTAGGTATAAAAACTTCGTTAAGCTTTAAATTTCGCCGCGACATTATATTAAATAGCTTTAACTAAAGCATTAAATGTACCGCTGTATTAAATGTGTTACCCTCTAGCTACAGAGAATATATAGCCGAACATGTCCCACCTACCCTTTTCCTTTTTTTTTCCCCTCATCAATCCCCATCCACCACCCGCGACTTGTCCAAAGCCCAATCGTGGACACGAATACCAAGCACGAGCCGACTTGCCCTGAGTAATACCAACCAAAATGGACGATCGTCCCGAGATTCCCCAAGGAGCCGCAGCGCCATTACCTTCCTCCGACCGTAATAGCTACAGTGTCTACCCGGTTCAGGGCCCTCACAACAAGGGCAATCGCCGCCGATGGGTCTGGTTTGCTGCTTGTGACGCGGCCAACGAGACCTACAAGTCTCGATACGAGGAGATGCAGCATGCGATGATGGGAGAGGTCGGTGAAAGAAGACGTCTGCTGGTCCAGCGGTTTTTGGACGATGTCCAACTCTTTGTGGATGGCGCCACAGAGGAGCCCGGGGATACCATCATGTCGGCCAAGCGGCGCAATGAGGTGGCGCAGCGGTGGTTGGAGGAGTTGCGCCAGAGACGTGATAACCTCTAGGTGGTTGGAAGTCAGTTGCACACGGAGGTAGGAGTGCTGATTACGGCGACGATGGTGCGGATTCCCAAGGCGGAAGAGAAGGAACATGTTCAGTAGCGACAGGGATCAGGGACAGAAACAGTTGTTGGAAGCGAATTATCCTCGTATATGATGCTTTTGAGAGCTCACTGTGTTTTCCTGTAGAGAAGTCGCACGTCGCAGCAAGATCCACCATGGACTATATCCATCTTACTTAATATACCCATCAATGTTGGAACGCTGACCCCAAACCCTGTAATGGATGGATCCATACTCTAGACATGAAAATGTGTCTTGACTACCCGTGCCCCATCCTGGTAAGCATCCAAGAGCTGCTCATTTACAGCCACGGGATCCAATCCCTCATGGACTGATCTCGCCAGCCGAGAGGTAGCCCGGCAGACGTTAGATACGCGACGGAAGCATGGCGTGCGCCTTGAGTCCGACCAGTGCTTGAGGGAAGCTTAGTAAAGTAGCACATCCCATTGACATTGACACCCAAAGGGCGGGTGGTTTGGGACTTGACCCCCTAGCAGACGGGTCCCTGAAGAGCTGTAGGGCCCCGCATCCAGAGCTATCCGCTAAAGAAACGGTACGTGACAGCGGGACGAGATGGCCGAGTCTTGCCCGCTCATATAAGATGCGTCCAATCACAGACAATACATGATACTAACAAAGAGAGAACGCCGGCTTACTTGACTTCCAGCTCTGATTCTGAAGCAACTTCTGGATTACAGACTTCTGCTTTGCCTGGCGAACTACCGCGTAAAGAGTCCCAACATCCCAGACAGTTCATCACCCTCTCTAGGGCAATAGATGACGGCCAGTCCGGGGCAAAAGAACACCAAAAACATACAACACCGAGGATTCCCAGGTCGTCACCGACCCTAGTACTAATTCGGCTCTCTGCTGCTTATATATGGGAGAGCGGACGGGATCCCTAGTATTCAGCAGGATATGGTCGTATGTGACAAAGGTAGGAGTTGTGGCAGTCTATATCGGACATGCTCAGCTGTCCCTTTGGCCAGCCCCTACGATGATGCCGACATCAGCACCCATGGACACAAGTTCATGTCCTAGAACACCTTGGCTAATTAGCAAACGGGAAATGAAGCTATGCCCAGTGCCAAGAACCCCCCGAGTCCATGCGGAGCCAACTGAGGTGGGTGTGGACTCAACATGTACAGCTTCAAGAGTCTGTGCAAGTGTGTTACGAGGTGGGATGCCTTACGTACTTTGGCACGCCCCCACCGGTCTGTAGCGACCAGGCGTACATGGCAGCCGGCACGAGTTGATTGATGTTGAGAAATATGATGTGATTTCGTTCAATATAAGGCGTTGCATCTAGAGCCGAACCATACAACGCTACGCTGCGGCAGTGTTCTGTTACAGCCTGCGCTGAGAGGGCTTCTGTCTCACCAACGTCTACTAGCTTACATCAGCTGGTTGCCCGATTGGCAGGGACCCCCAGAAGACGGTGGCTGTGCCCGGATATCGATGGAGTTGAGGCACAGTCGCATCGACGAGAGCTGAGATTCTAGGCTGGCCCGGCTGGGTAAGGGGAGTGAGTGGCCAGAAGGGCATCGTATGGACGTGCCACGATGGCAGTGTGGGCGGAAAGGGTCCACCGTAACAAGAGCAGTTCCACATTGGGAATCCCGAATCAGCACCACGGCTTCTGATTGGGTCTAGGCCAGTGCTGCAGAGGAACAGCGGTATTTCAACCGGCGGCAATCTGAAATCAGCCCGTGGCAGTCTGGTTTTGGTTTGAAAACTGCCCATTCCGTCTGATGTTGGTTTTGGGCAAGAGGGAAGGGTGCCGGAAAGCGTCAGGCCCGTCGGTTCGGGGACCGGGAAGCAGCAGCCTGGCAGGCTAATCGGGTGACATCTAAAGAGTTCCTGGGCTTCCTACTCAATATCAATACATCCTTTTATTGGCGTGGCGTCAGTCTTTCTTCTGGTGCGTTGCTTTTTCTCGAGCGACCGGATGGCAGACAGGGGCACTTCTGGGGTAGGGTGCGAGGTTCAAGGCGCGAGGTTGAGGCTCAGCGAACTGCGCCGGCTACGCTTGAAGCAAGGACTCCTCGGAGATCGTCTGCTCTTGATCGTCCTGCTGAGAGTCACCCGCAACGATGCCAACGGATGATCACTGCCAGCGCGTTTCCAGTTGATTTGTTACCAAGTTTGCCGGATGGGCATACGTATGTAAACGTTGGCATATCAAGACGTAGCACTTGGCACTAAATGGCAGCTGAACAGAGACCGTGGACCGTGGGTACACCGCCAGAAACCTTGGGGCTGGCTTGGCAGTGTGGCGGCGTCCAGGGACGAGCCCAAAGTCTTTCTGGGCGTGTGTCGCAGTGTTGGCATCATCGGAGTCAATACCGTCAAGAATAGAGTTCGACATGCGACATCCAGTTTCTCTTGTTTCTCTTGTTTCTCTTGTTTCTCTTGTTTCTCTTGTTTCCTTTCTCGGCGGGCCTTTACGTAAGGTACTTACTTGTTCACTGCTGGCCGGCGGAGTCGTGCTGTAGGAATTCGAGCGCCAAGCGGTTCCGACAGACAAAGAAATGACTGCGACCGTGATGACTCGCTGGAATGGGGCGGAAATGACCAGTTTACGTACGTGAGCAAACAGGCAAATGGGAGATGCTTGGCAGCGATCTGAGCAGACCTGAGATGCACAAATAGTCGGTTACCCAAGTACGCCGTACGCGGGAGCATCCAGTGTTGGCCCGCGACCCCGAGTGTTGCGTTGCGTTTGCGTTGCCTTCTCGCCCCAGGGCCAACCAGGCCGGATGCGAATTGCGCCAAGCGGGTTGGCAAGGTCTAGGCGGCGATACCAAGCGGCGTCGGCGTCAGGCGTGCTGGCGTGTTGGGCGTAGTTTGGAATTGGCAAACGGACGGCGGGGGGATGGGGAAGGAGAGGGAATCCAGCATGGATGGCCTGTTTGTTTGCCTGTCCCCCCAGGTCCAAGGTCCAAGGTCCAAAGCCCCCCAAGCCCCCCAAGCCCTCCAAGGGCCCCCCAAAGAAACCAAGGCCCGGCTTCGTTTGAGGCGGCTTGGGGGGTGAGTTATTGTTAGACCTCACTGCCCTGCTGGGCTAGCCTGCTAAGTCCTTGGCTGTTGGAGTTGGGGTAGCAATGACAAGTAGCCATTGTTGTCGGCAATGAAGCTAAAGTCAGGATATGCAAGCAGGTATAGCGAGATGCACGCAGTACCACCACGGCGGTTTTCTCTTCTCTCTCTGTCTTTTCGTCTTGGCGGGCAGAGCTGAGACGGTTCCTAAAGAAAGAGGAAGCGAAAAAAAAAAAAAAAAAAAAAAAAGAGGATCACACAAAACGCGAGCAGACGAGGTGCTCGCCTGCCGAGACTTTTGGTGAGCAAGCGAATGCTTGGCCGTGGTCTTGGCTACTTGGCTCTGGACGCCTATGACTGAGGGCGAAGGACTGCCAATTCTTCCCAAAGTCCTCGACTTCTCTTGGGTTCAATTTCTCCTCGAACGCACTCGTATGTTGCTCGGCGCGCAAGACTGTCCATTTAACCCCGTCCGTCGTCCCGCTCCTCCTCTTTCTCTGCTGCCTTTCCGGACTTTCATCCCCAGATGCTGTTCTTTGCCGTGCGACTTGCACCTCGGGCGCCGAAGCGACCGCACCCTGCCACCACCACCACTGCCACCAGAGACGGAAATAGAGACAGCAGCGTTGCCAGGCCCGGCCGCGAGACATGGGCTGGCAATCCCCTCTCCGCACCATGACCCGACGGAGCAGAGACGTGAAGGAGTTCACGCAGGTCGAAGACTTTGACCGCGATGTCCAGGCCGAGAGGGACGAAGAGGCCGGCTCTGCCACTCCAGGCGCAGGTGCGGGTGCGGGTGCAGCTACAGTGGAGACGCCAGCGCCCACTGCCGCCAATCGCCCCAAACCGCCCCCAACCTCCGACATGCCGACCGCTGAAGAAGAACAAGGTCGCCCTCGTTACTATCAATCGCCATCCTCGCCCTACAGCCCGCGACAGCTCCTCACGAACCCCTCCTACGACGACAGCAGCAACCGCCACATCATCCTCCGCAATGACGACCCCGCCGACCGGCTCCCCACGCCCGCGGCCGCGCCCGCAACACCCACGCCCACGCCCCACGACCAGCAGCGCCTGCCGCCCTTCAGCCAGCGCTGGCACACCGTCAAGCGCGTCCTGACGCTGCTCTCCATGGTCTGGTCCGTCGTGATCCTGGTGCTGTCGTGCCTGTTCGCCGTCCACGGCGGCCTGGCCGACGGCGTGGGGCTCTGGTCGCTGCCCATCACCATCACGACCCTGCTCTGGAACAGCACCGAGCTCATCGTCTACTGCGTGCGCCGCTCGACCTCGTCCACCTTCGCGCCCGTGCGCCGCGGCATGCACCCGGGCGCGCACGTCGGCGGCCACCTATGCTTTTGGCTCACCTGCGCCCTGGCCGTCTACCTCAGTTCGTCCGTCTACAGCGACGTCATGGACACGCGCCGCGACTGCAACGCCGTGGCGGCGGCGGTCGCGGCGGCCGACGGCGTCACCATCGACGCGGCCGGCTTTGACGACCTGCTAAGGGGCCACTGCAACAGCAACTACCACTTCGCCTCCAACCTCGGCCTCTACCGCGAGGGCTTCTACGTGCCCAGCCTGCAGGCCCTGCTGGCCATGTTCGTGCTGGCGACGGTGACGCACTTTGCGCTTTTTGTGCGGGCGTGCGTCGAGGTCGACCAGCGGAACCAGCTGCGGTTTGACGATGACCGGGCCTGCCATAGCAACAACCGCCACAACAATACCCTCGCCGACGCTTTCCCGACGCGAGAGCAGTACCGGAGCGCCAGGACCCGCCGGCCGAGCGCCACGACGGCGGGCTCCTACTACGAAGAATGGCGGACGACGAGGAAGAATAAGAATCATAGTACGAGGCGGACGCCGGCGCGCGGTGCCCCGGAAATGACACAACACCAGCAACAATACGTGTGACGATATGGCTATATCGCGGATGGGAATTCTTTTTATGAGACATGTTTACTACTGAGATACTCAATCAATATGATGATACCCAATTACTTGCTATTGCTCGTCCCCCTGTTGCTGTTTGGCCCAAGGCGTGACGGTGTGACGGTACTGCTGCAGGGAACTTACCTACTTCCAGCGACTGGAGTCGGGATATCCAGTCATGGTCCCAGTCTCGTTACACGTATGTACGCTTTAATTAGTGCTTCGCTTTCGTATCTTTCAGTTCGTCATTGTTAGTGCTACGATATTTCGGTTCCCAAGGTGGGAGGTATGGGCGTTGTTCCGTAGCATGCAGATGGCAAGGAATGTTTCGAACGTGGTCATTAAATTTACTTCGTCGCAGCTAATATACAGGTGGTATCATAAGTTATCTCGTGTCATCAGATTCATCAGTATCTTCCTCAACTCCAACGCTCAGGACATGCGGTAGGCAGCTTCCTTGGAGAAGTAGCGCGAGATGTCGTTGTCGTTGCCGCAGTGGTCGCACCGGTGCAGCACCTTGGCGCCGGTGTGGCCGGGGCCGTGGTGGCCGTCGCCCATGCCGGTGACCTTGTTGGCGAGGCCGCCGCCGCCGGAGCCCATGTGGGAGCCGGCCATGCCGGCCTCGTTGGGGACGCCGCGGGCGGTATCCTGGGGAACGCCGCCGTGGGTGTTGCCGGTCATACCGTGGCTACCAGTCACACCGTGGTTGCCAGCGCCAGTCATCATTCCCGACTCGGGCGCGCCGGCAGCGTACTCGTCAGCAGCCATGCCGCCGCCGGCCATGTGAGGCGCCATGCCGCGAGCCATGCCGTCGCTGTTCTCGCGGTGGCCGTGGTGGCTGTGGTGGCCGGTGTCGTGGCCGTAGGTGGTGCGGCTGGTGGTGTTGTGGGGGTCCAGCATGCTGGTGTGGCCGCCGGAGCCGGAGGTGGTGTGGCCCATGCCAGCGCCGTGGGGCGCGCTGCTGCCGGTGGGGTCGAGCATGCTGCCGGAGTTGGTGTTGTGGTGGCCGTGGGCGCCAGGGACACTGCCAGTGGTGTTACCCATAGGGCCAGTGGCGTTGTGACCACCCATCAGGGGCTCATTGACGCCGCGGGAAGTAGAGTCGATGCCCGAGTTGGGGTGGCCAGCAGCCATGCCGGAATTGACACCAGTGGGGTTCATGTGGGTGGTGCCCATCAGAGAAGGCTCGTTGGCGCCGCCGCCGTGGGCAGGCGCGCTGTTGTGCCATCGGTCCGCGGTGTCCATGCCCGAAGCAGCACCCGGGGTGTTGTAGGCGTGCATGTCGTCCTTGTGGTGGCGGTTGGCCAGCTCGGAAGCGGCGACACCGCCGGCGGCACCGGCGAGACCCTGCTTGCCGCGGCCGCTGCTGTTGGTGGGGGCGTCGTACTCGTCGACCTTGTGGTCACGGGTGAGGTTGTTGCCGCCGTCGGCCGGGCGGTGGGTCATGTTGGAGCCAGCCAGGCCGGGTCCGCCGGTGCTAGTTCCGGTGCGGACGTTGGACTGGTTGCCGGTGGTAGGGGTGCCGGGGTTGATGCGATCGTCGTATGTGACGTGAGTACCCGTGGCGCCAGTCATCATGCCGGGGGTGTTGTGGGTGTTGCCGGTTGCCCCGTGGTTGGAACCGGTCATACCAGTGTTCGCGCCCGTCATGCCGGTGTTAGCATCAGTCATGCCTGTTCCGTGGGGACCAGTCATGCCAGTGCCGTGAGGAGCGCCCATCATTCCCGCCTCGGCACCAGCCACGGCGGCATTGCCGTGGTTTCCGGTCATGCCGGTGCTGTGGTTGTTGCCAGTCGTGCCGTGGTTAGAGCCGGTCATGCCAGTAGTGCCGTGAGTGCCCTGGTGGCCAGATGTGAGACCGTCGTGGTGCGAGCGGCCGTGAGTTCCACCCGTTGCTGTGGTGTTGGTCATGCCATGTGTGTTGGTGACATCGCCATGCTGGCTCGGGCCACCCTCATGTCGGCGCTCCTTGCCGCCGAATGTGTAGTCGGGGGAGTGCTTGCCGCCATGGGGCTCTGTCCGGGGCTCACCGGCAGTGGGCACGGAGGTGGTGTTGTGGGTGTGCGCTGTGCGAGGGACGTCGTCGGCGGGGAAGGCGCCGGGAGCGATCTTGTTGTGGCTGGTGGTGGCGGGGGACTGCTGAGTGGTCTCCTTGTCGCCGTGCATGGCTTCCTTGATCTTAGTGCCGAGACCCATATTGAATGATTTGGTTTGGCTATGAAGTTATGTGGGTTGTGGTAGTATGTAAATTGAGTATGGGCTTCCAAAGGTTGTAGTAGTTGAGTGCGGTTGCTGTTTGTTGTTGGGGTATAATGTTAATGATGGTTGTGTTAAGGTGTCTCCAAGAACTGCGAGGGAGTAAAGGTATATATAATCAGCATCTAATCAATCCTCCGACATCCTAACCAAGGCCAGGCCGCGAACCGAATGGCTAACAGCCGTTCGCCGGCTTGCAGAGCCTGTTCCTCCGCAGCCTCAGTGACATCAGGCCGCGCCCTGAAACAGGGCAGACAGAGCAGATAGACGGGAAGGACTGCCGAAGGGGCTGGATCGTCACCAGCGAGCTACGTAATGGGTCTTGGAGAGGAACGTCACACCCCCAAAGGTCTGGACCAAATCCGAGAATGCCATGCCTGCAATGGCGCTTGTAAGTTTGCGATGGAAGCTGGCAGGGCTGGCAGGGCTGGCAGGGCTGGCCGTTCGAGAATAGCGTCACGAGGCGTGTAGGATGCCCTACATAGACTGTGGGTTGGCGGGCGCGTCATGGGCTGCGGCGGGGTGGATGGTTGATGTCAGAACCCACTTTGCGCTACCAACCCCGGAATCCAGAACCAGGGCAGAGTCGCAGCAGAACCATTTGTTCATCGCGGAGGTAGGTCCTTCTCAGATCGTTTGGTGGCTGTGCTCTCTTGTTTCCCTTGTCCCCCCTAACTTTGCGTCCGCCGACTTGCCGGTACCCGACAGTCCCAGCAATTCTCAGCCGCCTCCTGACGGTTTCCTGTTTCTTGGCGCTCTATTGCGTCAGGTCCTGCCGATGATGAAATTTCCGATACCCAGATCCCCTGTTTGGTGTGGCGCAACCACGGTCGCATGAGGCTTTACTTTTCTTGTCCCCTCGCAAGTCAGTGGCATGTAATCAGTCCTGTAGCATGTGCTGGTGTCGTCACTTGAGTCAAGCAATATGCATGTTGAGCTGGAGTTGTGGCCAGACACGGCACTGATGCAGCTAGAGCGACTTCTTGATACCACCTGCAGCCCGCGCAGCCGCGAGTCAAACCCGTCAACCCCCTCACTCTCTCACGAATAGATACTGCGGTAAGTCCCTGCTTCTCCAACGTCAGCGGACATAGCTCAGTTGGGAGAGCGCCAGACTGAAGAAAAACTTCATCAGCCTATCTGGAGGTCGTGTGGTAAGCAACCCATTGCTTACAATGTGTATCAAGAGCCTGTTAGCTAACAAGACTCTAGTTCGATCCACACTGGCCGCAGTTTAATACCTTCTCTTTTTGTCTTTTTTTCTTCTGCTCCTTAGGGTAGTCGTTTTGATTTACCTTTAGTCCATGGTTCAAATCCCCGACATGTCGCATGCTATCTTTCAACCTCACCACAGATGCACAGCTACACCTTTGAAGTTCCAACTCCCCGGACTACACCCAATGGAATCAGAGAGAGAGAAAAGAAAATGTAGGGTGCTAACCAGCAGGAGACTATCGTGTGTCATTTTCAACTGGATGCGACCGTAGAAACGTTGGTAGTTCCAACGAGGGGCGTTCAAGAAAAGCCTTCTATTCGTCAATCGCATGCCCCTTTTCCAATCCGACAACACGCAAACTAGCATCAACGAGGCTCGTTGCTTCTGGGTATTCGATCCGCCAGACTCGGCAAAGCTACATTGTCTCGGATCCGCATGTTCAAGAACTTGTTCATCATGTCAAGCACTTGTTTTCGCAGACCAAGCTGCTACTGGCGTTGCCAATTGGAGGCTGGCCCCTGATTGCTTCTCATATGATTAGAACCCGCCCGAACGTCTGGTCGTTGCGGATCGACGCGTACAGGTGGTCGTCCCGCACGTGCAACACGGCCGCGCGAAGGTCGAGATGGTCTGCGTCTTGGTAAGGAACAAACAGCCGTCTCGGTCGGACGCGCGCGGGTACTCGAGCGCCCTGGCGCGACTTGAACGGGGCCCGGCCGCGACATCCGGAAGTACTCTTGCTGCCGGCTCGCTCGAGCTTTGGTCCAGGGGCAACTCGAGGGTCGTGATGGAGGACGTGTAACTGCGAGATCGGGAAGTCTGGGGTCCGCATCATCGCGTCCCTCCAAAGGCTTCTACTTACTATCCGGCCATGGCGAGGAAGCTCCTGCCGTCCGGCCCGCCGTAGAGGCTGCGATGCACATCGCCGCCATCGGTGCGGGCCTGCCCCAGCAACTCGAAAGACCCGGTGCCGCTGATGCGGGATGCCGTGACCTGGGTGCAGTAGATGCCGTAGCCTGGGAACCCCTGGTTCTCGTCCAGGATGTGGACGTGCTTGGAGGCCGGGTCGTAGGTCAGCCACCTGGGCATTTGGGCGCCGCCCGGCACCGACTGTCCCATCTTCAGCGTCCCGCGCCTGAGCCGTCGGACGTGTAGGTCATAACCTAAAGGGCTACCGGGGTTATGTGGGAGAGGACCGATTTCTGCGTCGAGGCCAGGAGCCCCACGAGTCCGGCCAGGGCCAGGTAAGTCAGACGCTTCATCATGATCACGATGGTGGGGCCGGCTTCGTGTGATGGAAGCCCAACCCCGGAGAATGGCGAGAAGAACCGGCGACAACATGCACTGCATACTTAAGAGGGGAGTACCGATGCCGACGACATTCATTGGCGCGGTCCAAGGGTCAGTTGCCGACATCGTGGGATTACCACTTACGGGTGATTGCTACAGATTGCTGGATGCATTGCGCGCAAACGGGCCAAGCTCTCGGGCCCAAGATTGGCGCAGAGGCTCAAACGCAACGGCAGATGTTGAACATGGGAGACTGTCGTCGATCAACGGACAGTACTAAATCAAGACTGCCAAACCGTGCCTTGCAGGGCTCCCTCCGTCTGCCCAATTGGGATCTCGGAGCATCCTCCCGTCGAGAGTGGAAACCGGGCGGGTCTAAGGGTTGCCAGGCAGGCTGTCTTTTGTCCAGTTGTTTTTAGCCTAATGGCCGAATTGTAGGAATCCCTCTTGCCCATGGCTTCCCTTTTCCGTTTCAAATTAGGGCAGATGACGTGTTGCGCCGAGTCCATGGCCATGGCCCCCCTGCACGTGTTTGTTCGGAACCCCGTCCACTCCAGACTTCTCTCCAGACTTGATATCAACACACGGTTCTGGCATTCCGTGATGGGCTTCAGTTCTCTTCTCAATTGCACGATTATGGCACGAGGGTCATGAACTGGTATATTGGCCATGGCCTGTACGAGTGTCAAGTGACGTTAAGTCAATCCATGAGCGGCCATTCCCAACTACTACGTACCCCAGATCAGGTTCCCCAGGGCATATGCGTAAGTATGTAGTCCTCAATGACACCATCGGCACGTGCCGGATATCTGGGGAAAAGTACGATGCATGCAGCGGTGGAATGATCTCCCTGATGCTGCCGAGTGGCAGTTCGGCTTCCCATGCCGTCTCGACAGCCCGCCCGGCCAGCCTGTCCCCGTCCAACAGCTGATGTTGGGCCGATTCGTAAAGTGCGCGGCTCCTGTTGGCGAAGAAGAAGACGCGAGATATCACTCCAGAGGTACGCCAGTCACGGGCTCCGGTTTAGATGAGGTAGGTCACACCCGTGGCGCCCTTTTTGGCCGCAACCTCGATCGGCATACTCACTGCAAGCCAAGACAGCCCTGCTTCTCTTGGCGGCTGATTAGGACGCGCGCTTCCCACTGGGTTGGGCCCTGGTGAACCAAGGAAATCCCCGGATGGACTGATCGAGATCCCACGAATGGCAGTTCCTGATACGTGGGGGCCGCCTTTTTTTCCTTCGTCGAGGATATAAGACGCGTGTCTACCGGTGCTGATTTCGATGCTCTCAGAGATCAAGGCACACTTACGTACCACACACCGACTCGAATTTCACTAACTCGAGATGCACAAGACTCTCTACCTTGGGCTGCTGGCCCCCTTGTCCGGGGTGCCGCCCTGGACAAGCGCTCCTCGCTCGACGAATGCCTACACACCGCCGAGGTCCCGACCAACGCAAGGAACTCGACCAGCTGGGCCCAGGACACCCTACCCTTCAACGACCGGCTGCACTACACGCCCGTGGCCATCGCCGTCCCCACCACAGTGAGCCAGATCCAGGCCGCCGTGTCGTGCGCCGCCCAGGTCGGCATTAAGGCGACACCCAAAGGCGGCGGCCACAGCTACGCGTCCAGCGGCCTCGGCGGCGAAGACGGGCACCTCGTCATCGAGCTGGACCGCATGCACAACGTCACCCTGAACACCGAGACCAACATCGCGACGGTCCAGCCCGGGGCGAGGCTGGGCCACGTCGCTACGGAGCTGTTCAAGCAGGGGAAGCGGGCCTTTTCGCACGGCACCTGTCCAGGGTAAGCTTCTCCTCATCAACATTGACTAGCTCTGCCTAACCATACCCAGCGTCGGCGTCAGCGGCCACTCGCTCCACGGCGGCTTCGGCATGAGCTCGCACAAGTACGGCCTGGCCACGGACTGGATGGTGGGCGCCACCGTCGTGCTCGCCAACGCGAGCGTGGTCCACGCCTCGCCCACGGAGAACCCGGACCTCTTCTGGGCGCTGCGGGGCGCCGGCTCCAACTTCGGCGTCGTGGCGTCGTACGAGTTCGACACCTTCCCCGTCCCCGAGGAGGTGACGTACTTCAGCATGCCGTTCCGGTGGAACCTGACGACGGGGTCCGCCAACCTGGCCAAAGTCGAGGCGTACGCCCGGGACCTCATGCCGGCCGACCTCAACATGCGCCTGTTCTCTTCGGGCTTCTCGTCGCAGCTCGAGGGCCTGTTCTACGGCAACGTCGCGGGTCTCCAGGCGGCCCTGGCGCCGCTGCTCAATACGACGACGCCACCCCTAAAGATCATGCAGGCGGTGAACACGACGTGGATGGAGGCGTTTGCCCACTACGCCAATGCGCCGACGGATCCGACACATCCTTACTCTCAGGTAAATTCCCCTCCCCCCGATGAAGGCCCCTTTTTGACACTGGCCGACAAGCCCCATTTCTGACCGACTTCCATCACAGCAAGAGACCTTTTACAGCAAGAGCCTCGAACTCAAAGACCTGAGCGGCGACGTGGGCAAGAGTTTTACCAATTACTGGTTCAACTCGACCTCGAAGAACACGCGGTCCTGGTGGTTCCAGCTCGACATCCACGGCGGCAAGCACTCGGCCGTGACCAACGGGGACCACGCCCTGTCGTCGTACGCGCACCGCGACAAGCTGTTCCTGGTGCAGCTGTACGACCGCACCTACTTTGGCGCGTACCCCAAAGACGGGTTCCCCTTCCTGGACAAGTGGGTGGACGCGACGACGGCGTCCCTAGACAAGAAGGACTGGGGCATGTACATCAACTACGCCGACTCGAGCCTGGACCGCGAGACGGCGCAGCGGGTGTATTACGGCGCGAACCTGCCGCGGCTGCGGTCGCTCAAGGCCAAGTACGATCCGCGGGAGCTCTTTTACTACCCGACCTCGATCGCGCCGGCCGCGGCCGAGCTGTAGATGGGATGCGGTGAGACAGGGAGAGCAGCAGATTGTGAATTTCGAAGAGTCAGAAGTAGAGCAATTGATTCCCTTTACTTACCTCGCAATCGTATCCCAAAACTGGGGCGGGACGGCGGCGTAGGGCGCGAGGCGCGGCCTGCCGTCTTCGCGTGTTCCCTCCGGGTAGAAAGTGGACGATTCGATCAATGATCTCGAGGGAAGTCTGAGCCTCAGCAAGCACAGAGTATGTCTCTGGGAGAAGGCAGGCAACATTTGGTTGACTAAACACTGCAGGGGCGGCGGGAGTGGGGTTTATGACAACACGGGGAAGCCAACCACCATGATTTCTCACGCGAGGAAGAGGGAGAGAGGCAGAGCCGACTGACCACTCGGCAGAGGCTCAGGCCATCAACCAGGAATCTGACCAAGGTGATTAGCTGATTGCTTAGTTAGCATTAATAATACTGGACAGCCCGTACGTAGCAACTCGACCGGGCCGGGACCGATAGACACGATTGTGAGTCGATATGCGTACTTTCAAGTGCCGTCATGCGGGTCGGCCAGAGATGGAGACTCCCCGCGAACTTGGCCTGGCCAAGGCGCCGAGGACAATGCGCGGTCGGCTTATGAGTGCCGCGAACGGCATGCATCGTCCGGGGCCATGTCACCTCGGCCGCTGTCACTGCAACTCAAACCGGTCACACCCCCAACGGCGTCCTGGTTCGGCTCCATTGCGCGGCGTCAACAACACACGACTCTCTTGGTCAGAATGGCTACATCGGCTGCCCGTTCGTCTGATGCTGGAGTTCGGTTCTCTAGTCAAGCAACCTGCTTGCGTGCCTTGGCCCGCACCGAATGCAACACATCATGGCTTATCTCCATTGGGGCCACTCCGAGCTTCATGCCCTATCTCCCAAAGGAAGCGTGGTAGCATTGACCGCCAACCCTAGGGGTGTAACACTGCCGCTAGGCTAGGCATAAGCACCGCGGATGCAAGGTTGACACCGGGGACCAGGGCCACTATGGGACCGGAAGCCGCCCCGACTCATGGTAGGTAAGTATATACTCAGAAGAGATGCCGCCGAAGCGATCACGCAATGGGTATAAAGGGCATCCCGTTTCCTTCGTCTACCCCAACTACTGCATTCCCTCCTCATCCAACACCCAACCACATCAACAGCAAACAAACAGCCCCTTCCTTCACACCTTTCCATCATGAAGATGCAATTCGCCTTCGCCGCCGCCCTCGTGGCCGTTGTCGCCGCTGCCCCGGCCACCACCCGTGAATTTTCCACAAACAGTTGAAGTTTCTCCACGTACTTACATACCTCCCCTAGCTGCCAACCCCATGGCCGTCGAGGCCCGCCAGTGCGTCGCCGAGGGCGGCCACTGCACCGCCCACAGCCAGTGCTGCTCCGAGAACTGCCGCTTCGGCAACTTGCCCAACCAGTCCACCTGCCGGCCCCCTCTGGGCAGCCCCAACGGCAAGCTCTAGAGGTCCAGTCTGGGATGTGGAGATATGATGACGAAAGGAGGATGTGACACTTAACTTTGGGTAGGGGATGTTGGATTCACAGGCAGCCAATGCAGCTCTAGCATAGGTTTCTGGTCAATGATAACGAGTCCATGCTTGGAGTTGCTCAGTCAGTGCCGTGGCAATCCCGTGAATACGACTTGCCTGATGTCGAAGGATGAACGAGACAAGACATCTGCGACAGTCATCTCGCTGCCTAATACCCAATGTAGCGCCAGCCCAGGTCCATCTGCTGCTGCGTCACGCCGCTCTTCATGGCCCTGCGCTGCTGCTCCGGAGCCCCGCCCAGGAGCTTGTTCAAGTTGCGGACGTGCCAGCGGTAAGCCGTGATGGTGACGAAGAAGACCACCACGCAAGCCAACACTACACGTTGGGATACAGTCGTCAGTAGGTGTCTTTTATGAAGAGTGAAAAATTCTTACAGCACCCAAACGCGGCGTAGTAGTGTGGCGGCGCGTACCACAGATAGCTCGCCCACAGGTTGCTGAGTCCGCCGAGCGAGTTGATCATGGCCGTCCCGGCAGACCGTTTCGGGTAGGGGCGGGCCATGTGCAGGTTGAGGGTCTTGTACATCATGATCTGGGGAAGCGCTGGGTGGGCACTCTTGTGAGTCTACACCCACCTGCGCAAGGAGGAGTAAGACGAAAAGGGGCTAGACTTACTGACGGCTGTCGGCATCAACATCATGGCGAAGTAGCGGGCCCCGGTATCCAGCGTCGCCAACGAGATGACGTAGGCGACGACGCCGATGCCCAGCGAGCCCACAATCATGGAGTATATGGCGTTGTATCGCTATGCGTGGAAGTCAGCACGGGATGTCTTGCATGGTGTGGTGTGAAGAGTACTTGCGTCGCTAGTCCAGGAAGCACCGACAAATACAAGAGCGGCGAGGAGATAGGGAGGTGCCGTAAGCAAGAGCGTTTGGTTCTTGCCGTAACCGAGCGTTTGCACAATGGACCTACGTGCCGGTCTCAGCTATGAACATGGTTTAATGCTTAGTCCAGGGGCAACTCACGGGAAGAAGTTGACGCTCGAGCCGATGGCCTGCGTCATAAACATGCACCACACCAGCGCCCAGATCTTGGGGTCCTTCATGGCGAGGAAGCAGCCCTGTCTCGTGGTCGTGTCCTCGTGGGCCTCGCCGGCACCGGCCTCCTTCTCGAGCCGCCAGACGGCGTAGTCGCGCTCGACGGAGCTCAACAGGCGGGCGTTGTGGGGGTACTCGGGCATGATCAAGGCGAACAGGATGCCGCAGCCGACAGTCACCACGCCCTCCCTTGGGAAGAAGCGAGTCAGCTTTCTCGTGGAGCACAAGTCAAGAAATAACGAACTCACACGATGAACAGCCACCGCCACCCCGTGATGCCGTGCCGGCCGTCCAGCGTGAGGCACGCGGCGGCCACGAACCCCCAAAAGCACTGCCGACCATCTGGGCAATAAACAGCCCGGCCAGGCGCTTCCCGAGCTCGCTCTTGGTGTACCAGGCGCTAAGGAAGTAGATGACGCCGGGGAAGAAGACGGCCTCGGTGACGCCGAGGAAGACGCGCACGGCCAGCAGGGAGCGGTAGGACTGGACGGCGGCGGTGGCGGCGCTGACGCAGCCCCAGATGCAGGCGGCGCTGCAGATGTCTGCTTGTCGCATTAGACTATCTAAAGTCGCACGAGGCAGCATGCCAGGGACCAGGCTTACATAGACCGGGACGGGAAACCTTGGTGATGATGAGGTTCGAGGGAATCTGGAACGGAATGTAGCCGACTGGTTTCAGATCGTTAGCTTTCAGGTCGACATTGTATCATTTTGGGTCGGTCTTATTCACACTTACCGAATAGGATGGAGATGGCCGTAGCAAAATCGTGCTCGCTCATGTTGAGATCCTTGGTGATGCCGTAGACCTTCGAGGCAGCCAACGCGGATCTGTCGACGTCTGCAGTAAAAGGTCAGCGAGCTATGCCAGGCGCATCCAGTCCACAGACCATCGGGGCAAGAAAAGACCTACAGTTGAGGATGTAGAGGACAGTCATGATAGGCCTTCACCATCAACGGGTCAGTTGTTGCAAGTACAGCAAAATGCAGCTAGAGGGACTTACAGGATGACGAAATCGACCTTCCGGACCATCTTCTTCTCCAGCTTCTTCAGGTCGTCTTCGGCCATGCCGCGCAGGCTCTCAGGAGTGGCGACTGTGTAGACACCGACTGACTTCGATCCGGCCTCATCGACATGCTTAGTGTCTGGCTTGGAGACGTCGTCGTCAGCTGGAATGCTGGCTCTGCCCTGCATGGTTGGTATAGAGAAGCGTTGAAAGTCGAGAAGTTGCAGGTGGATTGGTGCTTAGAGGAGTCCACACAGTAAGCGTGATGTATACAATATATCAAAGGTCCCTGTGTGAAGATGCTCATTAGGGAATACGAGCGAGGGCTACTGTTCAGTCAGCATGTCGGACTACTGCCCGAACCCCTTTTCCGCCAAGACAGGGAAGAACCCCCACGATAGCCCTGCTTTACCCCAGGTTTCCCTACCCCGCAAAGACTATCGTTCGATGATATGCATCCTGGACCACATATTTCAGGCCGGCAGCTTCCATCGGGAGGGGTAGCTGCATTATGTGGCCATTCCGTGTCATCATAATCGATGCTACCTGTTGAGATACCGAGCTCCCGAAACAGTAAACCCTGTGCTCTAGGTTCGTTATATCGTAGCATCTTTGGACATATAGCAAACCTACGTCTTATGCTGCAACAACGAAAGCAACTAGACCAAAAAGAAGAAGAGAGACGAAGAAGAAGAAGCTAGTGTTACCATCGATAGGCCCGCAGACGCAGTGTATTTACATTCACGCTCGTTGTATGAAACTATCTAGCCCCTCGGGCAACCCCTCATTCCGTCGCTGCCTGACTCCGCTTCTGTTCCGTCTCCTGCAGCGGCTGCACCGTCCCCATGATCCACGCGTGCTTCTCCGGGTCTGCATACACGGGATACGGCCGGCGGCAGTGGCAGCCCTCGAGCGGGTAGCCGAGCAGCTTGGCCACGACCCATTTCGTGCCGTTGATGCCGCCCTTGCCGAACCCCCACTCCATCTTGGCGAGCCGCAGCTGCGCCGCCTCGGCCTCCTTGACCTGGCCAGCCCGAAACAGGTCGAAGATTTCGAGGCAGACGCGGGGGTACAGGTTCGCGACGCCCGTGATGGTCCCCACGCCGCCCACGCTCATGGCCGGGACCAGCCAGTCGCTCTGCCCCGCCAGCACCGCGAACTGGTCCGGCTCAAACTCGGCCGCGACCCGCGCCACCTTCGCGATGCCGCCGCACGTCAGCTTGACGCCGACGATGTTGGCGTGCCGGCCAAGGCGGCTCAGCATCTCGGAGTTGACATCCAGCCCCGCGGCGACGCCCGGGAAGTTGTAGATGACGACGGGGACGGGGCTGCTGTCGGCCAGCTCCTCGAAGAAGGAGACGATGGCGTCCGAGTCCAAGGCGAAGTGGAAGTAGCTCGGCACCAGGACGAGGCCGAAGTCGGCGCCGGCTTTGTGCGCGAGCACGGTCTCGGCGATGACGTCGCGGGTGCAGCCGCCGCCGCAGCCCATGGTGATGGGCAGGTCAGGGCGGCCGAGTCGGACGGCTATCTCGCGAGTGGTGCGGACGAGCTTCGACTTCTCTTCGGGTGTGAGTGTAATGGCCTCGCCATTGGTACCGGCAAGGACGACTTCACGTCGGCAGGTTAGTCTTCTACTCGTAGCTCTGACTGTGGGGTTTGAGACTCACTGCCGTGCAGGCCAGAGCTCGCTAAGAACTCCAGGTGTTTCGTTTGAACGTCCCAATCGATCTCCTGCGTCCTGTCATTGCGGAACCATGTGAGGCTTGGCACGTGGACGCCCGGCGGGAAGGGTCTCGGCGCCGAAGGGGTTGATGAAGAAACCATGATGACTGATGAGTGGTGCTGGCTTGAGGATGATTAGACAAACAAGGAACCGCAACATGAACGAACATCATCATGGTTCAAATACGTCGCAAGGCAGACCACCGACCCCGGATCAAAATATGGGCTCAATGGGTCCTTGTGGAGAGACCTGGGGTAGTGGTCATGCCATCCAGACGTCGCGACCATGTGTCAAAACGGGGCGGATCACAGCCGTATTCCCGAACCGATCTGCCGTTGCACAGGTTCAAGACCGAATGACAATATTCGAGGGCCTGGAACTCTGCGCTCTCGGGTGTCTACAGATACATAGAAACACATACACATATGGAGGCTCACTAGAGCAGTTAACTATCCAAGCGTGAGTGAGGTGCAACGCAATTCAAGGGACACACGCCCGAGATGCATCGTGCCAAGAAGTCCAGCGTCGGTTGGGGGTCCTTTCTCCAACTCCCCCACAGCATCATTGCCGATGTGCGGGGCAAGTCCGAACGTGTCGGGCGAGTCTCCGATGGCCAACATAAAGTAGGAGACATCGCAAGCGGCATGTGATGAGCACTTGCTTGAGTGGTGGCTCACTTCTGACACAGGCCAGGCATCTCGAGTGGTCATCATGTCTTCGCAACAAACATCAAGTACTGCGACAGGTACGAAGCCCGTCGTCCTGCACCTCGGGGATCCCATCAAGTACAACACCGACATATACCAACAATTGAGCAGCAGGTTCACCATAATACACCCGTCCGTCGAAGAGAGGAAAAGAGACGCCTTCTTGCAAAACCTCGGCGACAGGAAGTGGGGAGACTTCGCCGCGGTGTTCCGACCCTGGTGGGCGACCGGCGGGGAGATGGGCCGCCTGGACCGGGAGCTTGTGTCGCTCCTCCCAAGATCCCTAAGAGTGTGGGCGTCGGCTGGGGCGGGCTACGATTGGGCCGACGTCGACGTCCTGGCTGAGCACGGCATCCTGTACTGCAACGGCGCGCTGGCGTCTTCCGAGGCCGTCGCCGACACGGCCCTCTACCACATCATCTCCGTCTTCCGCAACATGCAGTGGAGCAACATGGCCGGGCGGTCGAATGACCCGAAGGCTTGGACGGACGCCCACATCAACGCGCAGTTCACGGCGCAGAACCCGCAGGAGCATGTACTCGGCATCGTGGGCCTCGGAAACATCGGGTACCGCATCGCCGTCAAGGCGTTCCAGGGGTTTGACATGCGCATCACGTACCACGACCCGATCCCCAAGAGCGCCGAGCAGGAGGCTGCCATCAAGGCGACCCGGTGCGCCAGTATGGACGAGCTTCTCTCTGGCGCGGACTGCGTCGTGCTCGCAGCGCCAGGAGGCAGCGGCAAGCTCATGAACAGAGAGCGCATCGCGCAGATGAAGACGGGTGCTCGTCTGGTGAATATCGCCCGAGGCAGCCTGGTGGACGAGGAGGCGGTCGTAGAGGCCCTGGAAACCGGTCAGTTGTCTGCCGTTGGACTTGACGTCTTCGAGAACGAGCCCCGCCCTCACCCCAGACTGGCCGGCTTCCGAAACGCGACGCTCACTTGCCACACGGCGGGCGGCGCGCTGGAAACCGCCATCGGCTTCGAAGGCTTGTCCATGAAGAACGTGCTGGCGGTGCTGTCAGGACGGCCACCCTTGACTCCGGTCAATCAGCACTTGATGAAGAAGTCTAGACAGGGCGGGCCACAACTCTGAGAGTCGTGCGAGACTGTTGAAATTCCCCTAATACGGCGCGACCAGAGCTGCTGATTAGTCTCGAGTCCACCGGGCTTGAAAACCAAAACCTATGTGAAGTCATACAGTACTAGACTTCTGGAGTAGATATCAAGCCCATTGCTGTCGTGCCAAAAAGAAAAACAAAAGTGAAATCAACTCCGATGCGGGGAATCGAACCCCGGGCTACACGGATCTTTTTGAGAGCGTGTAATGTTAGCCACTACACCACATCGGATGATGTTACGTAATCAGTTAAGAGATTCGAGCTCTATAGTGGTATATATACACACCAGACTACTCCAAGAACAGCGCGAGTATCGTTTTGAGAGCTACAGTAAACGTGAAAGCGCTTCTCACAGCTCGTCATCCTGAGAACTGTGGGTGACTTTGACACTGTTTCGGCAACGAGCCGTCAACACTCGGGAGTCATGCAGGCTGAGGTCGAGGAGGTTCCAGCCAAGTCAAGTAGCCAGAAGAGAGACTTTGACGCCTGCAGTAGTAGCTCTTCATTTCCATTATTAGAACTAGACGCGGCAGTAATCTTATCGCTATCAGCCGCGAGCTGCCCGCCAAAAGTCGGGATGTGGGTGGGGCGTCTTCCCTGCTATTGAATTCTTAGGTGTCCTCTACCATTCAATCCGGCCGGTTGGTCGGTTCGTTGGCATCTTCAATTGCCGTCTCTGAATCAATCCGCATTGCGTTCGTTCTTCGATGACCTTCTCTCTCTCTCTCTCTCTCTCTCTCCCTCCTCTTTGCTCTCCAAGGCACCAACAACTTGCTGCTTTTCTGGATTTGTGAACTCCTGAGCAGCGGCGCCAGTGTCACCACTTCGCCAAATCATCAAACAGCGACACCAGCCCTACATCTCCACCTCCAGGCACTCTGTTAAACCCACCTCGGAAGACCCAAGTCCTGCATTTCTACAACCGAAGAAACAAAAGTAACACACGCGAAAAACAACCCCCCCGACAAGATGGCCGCGACCGAAGAGTACTTCGACCTCCTCCCGCTGGACCTGGACCCCCAGACCAAGGCCGTCCAGGCCCCCGCCAACGCCTCCAAGGCCCTGCACGCCGAGCTGGCCGCGCTCAACAGCCTGCACCGCAGCATCCTGACGCTCGAGAACACGCCCCAGATCCCGCCGCCGCCGATTCCCGTGAACCCCAAGCGCAGCGCCAACATCACCAAGCTCAAAGACAGCGGCAACGACCTGTACCGCAAGGGCAAGCACGCCGAGGCCGTCAAGATGTACCTCTTGGGCATCGAGATGGCCCTGAAGCGCCCGCTCTGGGAGCCCCAGGGCCTCGTGCGCGAAGAAGTGGCGCAGCTCTTCGCCAACCGGGCCCAGGCGCACATGGCCCTGCAGAACTGGGCCGAGGGCGCCGTCGACGCCGAGGCGTCCGTCGAGGCCAAGCGCGCCGGCAACGCCAAGGCCTGGTGGCGGCGCGGCAAGTGCCTGCTCGAGATGGGCCGGCTCGACGAGGCCCGCGACTGGGTCGGCCACGGGCTCGAGATGGAAGGCGAAGAGGCCGAGCTGCTCGCGCTGCAGCACGAGGTCCTCGCCCGGCTCGACAAGAAGAACCGGCACGAGGAGGCCAAGGCCCTCAGCGAGAAGGCTTGAGGGAAAAGAGGCACCGTATTCGGAAAGTAAATCACAAAGACGAAGGAGGAAGAAGAAGAAGAAGAAGAAGAGGGAAGCCGAGATGGGAGAATTGCGGTGGCCGAAACAAGGAATCGGGCTTGGATTTCGTGCTCTGCATACACAAATACCGGCGCAGTCCTGGACTCGTCCACCCAGCATCATTTCTCTTCCGCGGCGAAAGATAGAAAGAGAAGGACCACCCCGGCCCCCTTTGGTCTAACGGGGCACGTGTTGAATTATAGGAAAAGGGGTTTTTACGGCTGCTGCTGCTGAAAGCAAGCTCCTGGCGTTCCGGATTCGCACTGGATATCATATTTCGCAGCCCCTGATGCATTCATTGAATTGAGAAACTCTTGCCTTACACATGCACATACTTTTGATGATTTGGTCCCATGTGTACTGCCATGTGCTTGATGTACTTCCAAGGAGAGCCCAGCCACCTTATTGCCGCCACAAGACATAATCCAGGTGGCTACGCTCTCCCGGTTGAGCATCACCCACATCAACAGCAATGTACTTACTGGACTAACTCGTCGTCTTCCCGTGGGGCAGCCCATGCCGCACCCGCCGGCCCCGTTCTCGAAGCCCGGTCCACCAAGCTCCCCCGTTTGTTTCTCTCCGACCTGGACCGAGATGCAGGTTTATACGGGCGAAAATGGACAAGTCCCGCACGGCACGATCAAGCTAAGCTAATATGGATCGTCTACAGGGCTACGGCAATAGCATCGAATTCGGTTCCAAACATCACTACGGGGCGGCCAATAAGCGTTTCCCCAAACACATCACAGCAGTCATGATTGAGGAACCCATGCAAAGTCAATGTAAATGCCGGAGATTTGTATTTAGAGTACAGGCTGTATCTTTCTCGCTGCGGGTCGTGCGTGGCAGTGGCAGCGACTCTGCTACATTGAAGCCATCGGCCATCCTGCTATTGGCCGACCCCATCATTACTCGTCCGTCTACCGAGACCCGTTGTCGCTCCGCCCCCGTTAGTGCTATTATTGTGACCCTGTGCTGTTTGTCGCAAGGCTGGCTCGGCGCATGTGGACTCCAGCATGGGGGCGATGGGCCGACCCGATGTCTTGGCCGTGGTCCAGCTTCTCGAGCCTGACCAGTTTCATCACGTCCCCAGCCTGAAAGAGACACACGGGACCATGAACCTCGTCAGGGCATCGCCAGCGGGATCGTGGTAGAACGAAACAGCTGGAAAACAATCGTCGAGCCGCCCAGGTGTCGCCGTCGTCTTCATTTCCTCCCCTCTCTTCCTCGTTGTCGCGTCTCTCCAACTCTCTCACGCGCCATGCCATGTCATGCTAGGTATCAAACGCCGTTGTGGGACTAAGAAAAAAAAAGCAAAAAGCCAACTTAAGAGAGGAAGAGAAAAAAACAAAAACAGCTAATGCAAGGTTCCCCTCCCAAACGTTCGTGCAGCTCTCATCCTGCGCATGCGCACACGGCTATGGTGATTTGCAGACAGGAACAGAGAGCATCACTCCATACACCCCCGGGCCAAGATCATGTTATCTTCTTGAGGGCGAGGGCGAGGCCGGCAATCGTTGCTGCTGGCGCAGCCCTATTCGTTGTTCTCATATACACACACGCCAACTAGTGGTATGGGCGTGCCCACCCACTTTTCGATATATATGTCGATCTCTCATCATCCACTTGTTCTTCGTCTTCCACGTCTAGGCCTTGGTCTCGACCTGGCCGGCCGTCTTCTCGTTCATGACGCCGGCGGACTTGGTGGGACGGCGGGGGCGCATGACGGCGTCCTGGCTGGACATGCGGCGGTCGAGGGCGCGCTCGAGCTTGGCGCCGAGAGCGAGCTTGGACATGTTGGCCGTCTTCTCCTCCGAGAGCTCGACGCGCTGCTGCGAGAGGGCCTTGTTCTCCATGCGGTCGAGGCCGGTGCCGATCTCCTGGATCTCGGCCTGGGCGCTGTCCGTCGTCTGCATCGTGGCGGCGACCGAGGGGGCCTGCATGCTGTACTGGCTGAAGCGGACCGAGGTGCGGGGCGTCGAGCTGGGCTGTTTTTTTTGCGACATCGAGGCGAGAGGACGTTAGTCGTGCGGCTCTTCAGACGTTTCTTTGCCAAGGTTGTTGATAGCAGGAATGCCAAGAAGGGTGTGTAACGCAATAGGTATAGGTTGGTTATAGGAATGGTAGGTGAGAAAGGCAAAACATGGCCTGATCGGGGCTGGGGAGAGAAATGTACTTGACGTCGAGAGAGAGGGAGAGATAGAGAGAGAGAGGCTCAGAGGCAGGGGGATGGGCTGGGAGGGGACGGGGGAAGGAAGCTAAGCAAGTGTGCTATTGAGTCAGAATCCATAACATACCGACGGCGCCATGATGGGGCGAGAGGACTCGAGAGAGGCAGGCATTTTGGGATGGGATGGAGGCGGCTTGTGTGTGGTGTGTGGGTATTGTGCGTGAAGTAGCAGTACTGGGCAAGATGCTTGCTTGCAATGCTTGCAGTATGCTGTCACAAAGGTGGGAATCGAGGATAATAAGGTTGCTGTTGTCTTAAAGCGGGCACGAGTAATTGACGTTGCAGTAGCGCCGGGTCGCGTCGCTTGCCTGGCGGTTCGGTTCGGTGTTGCTGTTGCTGGGCAGAGGGAAAAGAGAGAGTTGGAAGGGCGAGGCGAGGCGGAGCGGAAGGGCGATGATGACTGAAGTCCTGGGCTGGTGTGGTTGGTGACTGGGTGACTGGTGACGGGTGACACGCCAAACGCAAGAGCCGATGGGCGAGCGGGACAGCGGCAAGGCTCGAGAGATCAGGATCAGGGCAGCAGGGTCTGGAGGGTGCGTCCGAGAGCGTGCTCTCTGGTGTCCAGAAAATTCCCTGCTGGAGACTGCTGGAGACTGCTGGAGCGCTGGTAGCGTCGGGTTGATGTGGGTTTGGGTCGTGAGGTCTGTGCCAGCTCCCTTCAATTATCAGGGAATGGGTTTTTGTTGTTTGGATCGCGTTTCTCTGGGCCAGACGTATGTTGGTTCCCGCTCTTTCTCAGTGGCTCCCTGGATCAGGATCAGGTACGGACAGTATAGGTAGGGACTTTGCAGTAGATTTCCGACAAATCGCGGAGACCAAAGGGAAACGCAACGTGCGTCGTAGTATGCAAGCAGGAATCCAACCGGACAAGTCAGCTGGGCGAAGGGGATGTGGTAGGGAAAGGAAGAAGACGGGATCAAATGGCACGAACGGGCAGGTTAGGTAGGTCTACAGACAGACTACGGTACTACCGGTAGTAGGTTGGACGATCCCTATTGGCAAGCAGGGATTGGTGATACATAGGGACGACTGGCAGGAATCACCAGTGACTGCAGGAGTCACCACCCACCGCTGACCTAGGGAATTGCGAGGGAACAGCAGTGCAGGAAGCAGGGGAAATGCAGGCGCTGCCCTCGAGTCCCTTGGGCACTGGACCTAGCACCTAGCACGTCTGGCTTGGCTGCTTTAGGGCGTTTTGCAGAGGCTGGCTGGGCTGGCAGGCTGGCTAGGCCGGGTCGTCTCCCTACGCCGCTAACGGCCTACCAGTCAGCCGCCAATTCTGGATGATACAGACAACAGAGGCCCTCGACTGACGAACGACCACCCTGAGGGACGGGACCAGGGACCTCGGCCAGAACAGAAGCCTCAGCAACTTCCTCGTCCAAGCGCTGCAATGGATGCCAATTTGATCGCAATTCTCCTAACTGCTCCTCTCCGTGCTCCTCGGATCTCCCTCTCCTCTCGGTGCGAATTTTCCATGGGTGCATTCGGATCTTTTCCATCAATCTCACGTTCTCTCACACTCTCTCTCACTCTCTCGCTTGGGCTCTCCATTCGAATGCGCCGAGATTACCAGCAGCATGCATTATTCGTTTGCTCTTTTTTTTTTTTTTTTTTTTTTTTTTTCGAATCTCTTTTCTTTTCCGTTTCCAGATTTCTCCACGACTGTTTCGCATGTTCAGACCAGGATGGATCTGACCTCGGTCGCTAACTATCTATCTGTCTATCTACATCATACCCAAGGGTCTGCCCATCTGCCTACATCATACCCAGGGTACTTCAACGTCGTGGTGCCTGGTTCACCCCAAAGCATCTTCCTCTGTCACTGGTCTTCTTGGTTCTTGTAGAGGTACTGGATCCGGAGATCATCCCTCACAGCTGGAGGAAAAGGAAAGGATTGGCTAGCCGCCCACTACCAAAAAAGAAGAAGAAAAAACGTGACGATGCGGATGGTATGCACTGTAGAAGTCTGCATCGTACCAGACAACCCCTGAGCGGAGGACCACTACAAACTGCGTCGCTAAGTAGTCTCTCCCCCCCCGCCTGCTGAGGGCCGGTGGCAAGCGAATTCCTCAAATCTACAGATCTCCTCTCCATGGGATCCATATCACATCACACCACTGTGTCAGACTGATGCGCAGCTACGGAGACAACTAGAGAACACGAGGGTGGATGCGGCAATCTACTTGCCGTCCTCCTTCCGGACTTTCTGTCCTGCTTCCATTCTTCCATCGCTGTCGCCGAACATAGTGGATCGTACGTGATGAAGTCGGGGGGACGGTTTATTATTAATAGTAGCAAGCGAGCGTTTAGCTAGCATGGAAGCCCACGAGCCCGGGATTCCGAGTTAAAACGGCGTCATCTCCTTTTGATTGGGCTCATTACCTTGGGGATCCCGTTGACTTGTTGCGTCGCTCGATGGCGTACTGGTACCTGAACTGTCGTATCTGCAGTGCCCGAGCCCGCCCGCCTAGTACATAGTAGTAGTAGCGCTGGATGCAGCTAGAGCAGAAACACTGGTGAACGGGGGGCCTGGCCGCTTGGCCTGTCCCTTTTCTGCCGTCCATGCATGAGCAGCATGGCCTGGCATGGACAAGCATGGCCAGCCAGCCAATCGAACCCGTAGAAGCCCGGCCAACCCCTCCACTGTTCGTTTGCGTTAGCGTGGCATTTGCCATGTGGTCTGACGGGATTCCCACCCTCGTGCTCTAGTCGGGCATTGCTGCCCCTTCTACAGTACTACAGACAGACAGGCCCTGTCAGCCTGTACGTTTTTTTTTTTTTTCCTGGCCCCTCCTCGAAGGGAGTTTTATTTCTCCTGGCCTGGCCCAGATGTAACGGTCTCTAGGTTCGATGATCAGTATGGAGGAATACCGGCCACGAATGGATGGACCTTGGATCGATTGCTGTAACCTAACCTGCTAACCGTCGCGGTTCCTCTGGTTCCTCTGGTTCCTCTGGTTCCTCTGGTTCCTCTGGTTCCTCTCTCTCTCTCTCTCACCGCAGATTGGCCGTACCATTTTCCGGCATTCGTCCCTGCAAATGAAGTCGTATGGGGAAGGGGCAGGAGGATCGGCCCCGTAGTCGTCCCAATGGCCATTCACCAATGCAAGTCATGGAGGACTCGTGGCTCGCTGGGATCAACAGCAAACGCCGCTGATGCATGCGCACCCATATCCGCACCCATGCGGCGACACACTGGCCGCGTGGCAGGGTGCTGGGAAGCTGCGTTGCGTACCAATCAATGCATCGGCCTCGAAGTTTCCTTATTCGGTCGATGCGGCAGATGGCGCTGACAACTTTGCATCGCATCGCATCAAATTCTTATTCTTGTCCAGAAACTGCAACTAAACTACCATCCATCTTGTCGTTCCATGGCAAAGCGAGTGATAAGAGGATATGTAAACAGGTTGACCAATCGCCCACTAATGCAATCGGTGATTAGGAATAGTATCAGATCATCCAAATGGTGTGGTGTGTAAGACGCCACGTGAGAATAAGAAAAAAGGAAAAAAAAGGCTCAGTCCACGTTTCTTGTTCTATGTACTCTGGTAAAGGTTCACCCTGCCCGCCCTGAAGGATCAACCGAAGCACGCATGGCTGCCAAGGGACGACCAAGGGAACGATAGACGCGCCTCGGGTAAAGTTAGAGTCTGCCCGTGTTGTTATTGTATTTTCACCTGCAGCCGAGTGGTGATGGAAGGTTCAATCAACCCAAACCTTCATCCGTCACGTCGAAGCAACATTCACTGTCCAGACCACTGCGGCATGGAGAAGAGGATTGGGTTAAGTATGGACAATTGAGCGCTGCCCAACCCCCTCAGCATCAACGCACCACCACCACCACCTCCTCCACCACCCTCGGTAATGATGAGACGAGACGTAAGATAACCCATAGTCTACCAATCAATGACCATATGTTCGACACGCGCACAACACGACATGCGGATCGGCTAGCTATGGCCGGCGAGCCTCTGCTAGCCGGGACTCAGACGGGACCTTTCCGGGCAACCCTACCTCACAGACCCGATAGTCCGGGGAACACTCCATCCTTCACGTCCGGCAGCCGACTACTGGGGCTGTAAACAACCATGCTCTTTCCAATTGGCTGCGCCGCGTCTCTTCATACATACGTGCAGTAGTTCTTGTCCTTTTCTTCTTCTTCTTCTTCTTCTTCTTCTTCTCCTTCTTCTCCACATCGTGGCCAGTCGGAAGGAAACCGAGCGTTTGGAGTCGAGCTGTCAGGGCCAGGACTGATTGATTGGCCGCCAAGGGATTCCCGGGGAACAACCCCCCCTCCCCAGCAAATCAGTGCTCGGCATTTGGCGAATCAAGCAAAAAAGGTCGCAGACACAAGACGGCCGATTGCAGCTTCTGGGACGCCATCGTGGAGATCTGTGGACGTACGGCAACGCCCCCCCCATCTTTTACCTACATATGTGCATGACTACATGTTACATGACTACAGCCGTCGTCTCGCCGTGTCCCAGACATTTGCATGGCCAGCACACCCGCCTGCTGCTGTGCTTGAACGACGGCAACCCCAAGGTTAATCAAATGGCAGGACCAGAAGATGATGTGGTGGACAGCTGAAAAAAAAATTGTGTCAGCCCAAGTTTCATTGCTGTACGCCCAGAATACGACCCCAGCGTGCGGGGGTTCGCTCGGGAGGCTCCTCGTTCTGCTGCCACGAAAGCAGAGAAACACGACGGGCACTCTGTTCGGAGTCCCATGTTGTTTGACCATGATGCAGACGGACGTGTTTTGTTTCTGTTCTGCCTGCACGTCTCCGTCGCATCCGGCAGTTCGGTCGGAGACACTCAAACAAGTCATGACTCACTTCGCTTGCTCTGAATCATCTTCTAGCTGTGTCTATATACTATACTAGGGCTCCGACGACGACGACCCCATGTCGCTCCGCTCAACCCCGTGTCGGGTTTCCTTCGGACAGGCGCTGGCTTTCTGCCTGGTTATCATTCGGCCACGGTGGTACTCGCCCTCTGTCTCTGTTCCCTGCACCCGGTCTCCTAGGCTTGGTAACAGCCCCGTCATCTAGTGATGCGTACGGCGCCCCCTCTTCTTCTCCCTGGACGAGGGTATCCCCTTCCTGTGTGACGCGTCGTGTCCCGGGTCGAGGGACGAGGCCTTGGAGGTCCTGGCGCTCCCGATTACGGGCGAAGGCGCGTATTCCTCCACCGTGTACGTGCCGCCGTAGTCACCACCCGTCCCCCGCTTGTGTGCGTGTGCGTGTACGTGCGTGCTCCGGGGGGTAGTGGAAGCCAGGCTTCGGCCTGCTTCGCCCCTTTCGTTGCTCGGCGGCCTGTTCAATAGGCGTGCCGGCCCTGGACGAAGACACTGCGACGATTGATCGTTGGTTAGCTAGACACCGGTCATGGTCACCTCCGTACGGGAGCATATGTGTGTCTCACAGTCTCGACTGCACTTGCCGCAGTAGCCGTGGCCGCAGGTCTGCCAGTTCTGGGGCTCCAGTCCTCGGGGCGTCCAGCTGCCAAAGGGGTGGTTGATCTTGCCGACGCACCAGCCCTCCTTGTTCGCGTTGTGGCCGCACCGGCAGCATGTCCAGCGGTCCCCCTTGAGCTGCTTGAAGAGGCAGTTCTGGAGGGGGCACTCGCTGGATGCCAGCTGCGGCGTCGAGTAGATGGGATTCGAGCAGGGCGTCTCGTAGCCCGTCTCGAGGTCGAACATGGCCTCTGGGCAGTACAGCCATTTGACCGAGGTGTGGTGGCAGGTGTGGTAATGTGGGTGTCCGTGGCACATCTTGCGGGCGCTCGCTTGGATTCGTCGAGTCAGACGCTGTAGCCAGACGCTGGGAGTCTTCTGGTCAGAGCTGCTGCTGCTTCCAAGGCGGTCGGTGGGTGGGCGTGATCTTTGTACCCAATGTCGGCTCGCACGCGGCATGGCAATTTCGGGCTTATATGTCCAAGGAACAGCCTGCATTTCTTTTCTTTTGGGCCCGCCTGCTGTCCCTTTACCCTCCGGGCACCAGAGTATTGTTGCTCGGTGTGAATCACACAGCGGGATACCTGCTTTAAGTGACTTGCAGCTGGCTGAAAACGAACGAAAAGCCCCGGCAAGGAACGAGACTGGACGTCAGGGATCAGGGCACCTTGCTTCTCGTACGAAAGGGGCAGGTATCGGCAGCCTGTCTCTCTGCATCCGAGCTATAGACAAGGTGCCAGAGCTGCGTATGCCCCCCCTTCGTAGACGGCTGTCTTAGTTCGGTGGCTCGACGGACCTACCCGAGCGAACACAGGCACACGACCGGTCATCCTTCTTGTGTGTGTGTGTGTGTGTGTGCCCAGCCAGTAGGTGAGAATGGGCTTGAACACCAGACCGGGGTTGACGATTGATCAAGGATCGATCTCAGGTTATAACCCGGCCCTTTTAAGGGTCGAATCAAGGATGGGCCCGGCCACGGCCTGCCTGCAGAGTAACCGACGCGAATCGGGCAGTCTTCAGCGCGCGCCCATCTGCAGTGTGTATCATGTTGGGGGGGCAACATCCTTGCCAGCCAAGAGCCAGATCCGCCCAGCAGGATATGCAGGCGGGGGATCGATCTGACGAAGCGATAATTCCGGAGACCTGGTTTTCTTCGATCTGTCACGTTACGCCCATCGACGCCGCATCATGCTGCATCGGTTAGTCAATCTAGTTTCACCCATAACCAAGGGTTGCAATCTGGCTTGCTTCTTCTTCTTCTTCTCTTTGCTTTTTCTCTTAGCTCCCTCTCCCTCTCCACGGCCAGAAACCCCCTGCTCCCGAACACCCCCCTTCTCCTCCTTTCGTCGCACCCTTTCCCCCATCTGTAACTTGGAACGACTTGAGGAATCGTGGGGTTACATCCAAGAAACACCCGGCACGATCCGCCCCGCCAACTCCGGACGACGCTACCCGCAGCCTCCGCGGGCATCGCGCCGTTCCCTGCTTCCAAATCCCACCCATGTCGATGCCCGGGGGGCTCTGGGCTCTGGGCTCTGGGCTCTTTGCACAATCAGCTGCGGCTAGGAGCTGCCTCTCAAGCCACGGGGTCGGTGCGTTTCCGCATCGACAAGTCGGCGAATAAGTAGCGAATGGTATATGACCTGCAAGCACGATTATGTGATCGATACAGTTTTCCATTACATCGTACATATGCACTGGTTTCGACGCCATCACGCCCTGGACAGCCTATCGCGAGCCGGCAGAAGAGAAACCTGTGTCTCCCCAGATCCGGTACACCTTGCGGACCTTTTCGTCCCTTGCCCCCCCAACTCGACTTGGGCGGCGAGCGCTCACACGAACTCACAAGGCTCTGTCGACACCAAGCCTCGGCTCCGAAGCTGAACGACCATGATGACGCTCCCCCGGCAGACTGTGGTCCCGACAACCCCCGGTCTCATTACACATTACATGTTCATCCACAAACGCCCAATCATACAGCCTTGCCCGACAAAAGAAAACACGACCAATCACGTGCCAGCAGCTGACGGCCCTGCTTCCGAAGCCACCCTGCTGGCCCCCCACACCACTTTCCACCTCCCACACCCCCCCTGTCCGTGCCCCTAGGAGCCCCCGACCGACCGACTCAACCCGCGGCAGGCAGGTAACAAGCCTCCATCCAGGCCCGCCTGTTCTCTCCCTCCCCCCCTCAGCTTTCCTCCTCGCCTGTCGTATGGGCTTTCCACCTTCTAGCCCTTACCCCGTGCCTCCTTGTCTTACAGGTTCCCTCATAACTCGGCGGCCGCCTCGCACGTCTCGCAGCAAATGTGCTCGCACCGGTACTCCTGTCGGTCGATGATCATGACGCACCGGCACCGGCCCTGGTCGTTCCACTCCTTGCCGCACCAGCAGCAGTTCCAGTAGCCGCCCCGCTGCTCGAACGGGCAGGGGGACAGGGGGCACTTGACGGGCTGCTGCCCCACGAACTCGGGCGGCGGCGGGTAGGCCACCGAGGTCCGCGTGACGCGCTTGCAGGGCTTCTTGTGGTGGTGCTTGCGTGACGACGAAGACGACGAGCTTGATGACTTGTGTGATGAAGAAGCCGAGGATGCCTCGGAGCAGTACGCCACCCGCGTCGTGACGTGCTCGCAGCGGAGCGTGTAGGTGGTTTCGGTACACATTGCTGCTGCTGCCGGCTGGATGATATGATGTGGTGTGATATCTTTCCTGTGACTTGTCGATTGGCAGGCCGCGAGGTACTCTGGTGAGGCGGCGATGGTGAGTGATAAGAGGCGGCTGCTATGACTAGTCGGCACCGGAAAAGACTTGTGAAGTTGGAATAACGATCGCCGTCTATGTCTTAGGACAATTTCTTCTCGTGGCCCGAGGGAGTCTGGATCTCTCCTCGTCGTTTCCTCCCCATCTCCGGGGCATCCAAGTTACTTTATCTACCTCTGTTTGTTCCTACGTCCTCCAACAAGACTCCAACCTTTTTCGCTTTTCTCTGTTTTCGTCCCCTCATCCTCTCTCTTCCTCGTATCTGCTGCGTATAACCATTTTCTTTTTCCCCAACTCTCCTCTGCCCGCTATCCAAGGCAACCGTCGATCGCCGATCGGATGATGCCTCTATTGAACAAGGCTGCCACGTTTTTTGTGGTCGAGCGATCTCGGGTAAAATGGGATGTTCCGTCACCACGACGTGCGAAGTTCTTTTCTTGTCCGCTCTCGCAGGCAAGACACCAAGGGCAACGATCTTGAATCGTATTGTACACCGTACACGGCAAGCGGCCTTGGCAGATCCATCCGGTCGGGGCTGATGGGGATGGGTGCCTACATTTTACCCATGAAGAGAGATCTCTTGTTGCAACCACCCGCCCGCCATGCCGAGGAGGCGATGCCTGTCTGCCTGTCGACGCCTTCGCGTTGGGCACCAAAAGCGGTGAGGGGATCGGGCTTACGGGCACGCCTCTTCATGCAACCGCCCGAGGACCTATGCAGGCCGAGTGCAGAATCTCTGTACTCTCAATCTCTGTGCTTCCCATCCAGCAAGCGAAGGAGGGAACCCAAGAAGAGAGCCGAGGTGAGAGGGCAGCACAGAGAGCAGAAACGAAAGGGCAGACAAGCCACCTGGTAGCCTCTTGGGCAGGCACTATCGGATCCTTGGCTGTTCGGTGTCCCACCGTCTGCGCCTTGCGATCCAAACCCCGCCGAACCCCGTCACTCTCGTCTCCTTTTCCATGATCCGCACCTCTCCTTTCCTTGCTATGGCTATTCTCGCCGAGTTCAACAAGATCTATGACGTTGCGAACGTGTCATGTTCTACAGCGGCTCGATGGTCCCGATGGTTTGGGAGACAGCACGCTACACAATCACAGGGTGCAGGTTGCACGAGCAGGTGGTGGGGGGACTTTGGGAATAAAGCCAGACAGAAAAAAAAAAAAAAAAAAAGAAACGAAATATCAGATTCTGGTGTAACGCCTTACCCGCCACAAGACCCTGTTCTAGTGAGAAAAGAACCCCCCCCTTCCCCCAAATAGCAGCCTGTAAGCCCATCGTTTTCTCGTGTTTCCCACCCGGCACTATCAAAAACTCTGCTTTCAGCCATCGCCATATGAAATAGAGCAAGCCACACAATTACAAATCTGAAACACACATGAAGCCCCTCTGCCCGAGAACAACTCCACGCTTGTGTGATACCTGGGTCCAAATTCCCGGAACTCGTCGTCGTCATCTTGTCGTCCAGATGGCCAAAAGGGGAAAACTCCGCGAGAGCAAGTCTAGATCGTCAGGCACCGGGGCCGTACGACGCATGAGACATGGTGCACACCGCACGACCGGAGCATGTGCCAGCTGCATCCCCGGTGGGCGACGGTTCTCCAAGCCACGAGCACCACTCGCGCAATGCAAGACATGATCTTCAGCGTGCCTGACGATCTCCCTGGGTCACCTTCCTGGGTCACCTTCTTCCAACAACGTCATCCTCCAGTTCCCCCACAGATCGATAGCCTCGTATATCGTTTCGTCATCTTTCAGCTCTCCTCGGTCAGCCCGTTGCCTCACCAATATTGAAGTAGTGCAAGCAGCCTTCCAGTTTCGATCGAGTCCGCCTCCGTTATCGGTCCCCCAAGCATTCCCACGATCCCTCGACCAGCGTCGTCTCGGACATCCTCTCAACACCCTCATCCGCATCTCGTGCCAGGTCCCCTTCATTAGCTGGCATCTCAGCTCCACGAGGGCCGCTGCAGCCCGCCGTGCCCAGGTCTCTCCCAACAAAAAAAAAAGGAAGAGAACAAATCCCAACAAACAAAAGAGGCGAAGATAAGATGTCATCATTAAGAAAGCATCTTCTCAACCGCCAGGGCTAAAGCACCACTAGGCACCACCCTGCCCCGGACCGTGCCCCTGATCCGCCCAGCACCCCAAGCAGACGGTGTGGTAGCAGAGCGTGTCGGGCACCCTCCTCATCGGGTGGGCGCACCACCGGAAGCTGTTTCCGCCGCGGCGGCACCGGCAGCAGACCCAGCGGCCGCCCAGCTGCTCGAGCCGGCACTGGCCGCTGCCGCACCCCTGCGAGAAGAGGCAGCCGCCCGCGGCGCAGGGGTTGTTGTAGTCGAAGACGGTCTCGCTCCCACCGTCTGTATTGGTATTGTTGTAGTGGTGGTTGCGGTGGTGATTATTGGCGATGGCTTGCCCGGTTATGGGGTCGTAGTCTTGGGGCTGGTGGTCTGGACCGTAAAAAAGGGTTTCGCAGGGGTGTTGGATCACTGATTGATCGAAAGAGGAGGCGTTAGTCGGCTGATGGAAATCTCATGATGCCACGAAAAAGCAAAAGGCAAGGAGGGCTAGAACCATCCGTCTATGGCCCCGTGAGAAACCGCTTTTTCAGAGATGTGGGGTGGACAGACTCGATGGACGTAAAGAAGTACACGATAGCTGAAAGAAAGGCTGGAGAGCTGAGAGGCACCTGATGCCAGAAAGCAAAACTGGCCAGAAGTTCTAGAGCGTGAGAGGCACGCTTGCGCCGTCGTGTCGAACTGTGTAGCTCTTCAGCAGAACGAAGAACTCTTCCCTCTGCCAATTGGCAGCGACCTGGTCTGATACTTTTTGTTCACTGAATGCTCCTCAAGGAAAATAGGTTTGCTCGGAAAGCCTTCCGAATGGAGGATTGAGAAATGGCCCCTGCCAGACCAAGTCTCTGATCATAAGGGTGCGACATGGACTGCCATGTTTGCGTGGTTGCTTCAAGGGCAGACTTTCCCCGGGGGATGCTGGCACGGGTGAGGACGATAAGAAAAGGTTACGTAGTAGTTGAGGGTGGTGGTGATTCGAGTGCTTCGACGAACGTAACGGTAGCATCATGTAAGCCGTCCTGCCAGACAACGTGCCAGTCCTTCCAGAACACCCTGCAAGAAGGTGCACCAAAAACCCGACCGCCTGGATCGTCCCCAGCTAAGGCAAGGTTGCAGCCGCCGTCTTAGCGGCCGCGGGTGTGCCACGGGCTCACAAACTTTTGTGCGTTCAGCAACAAACACTGCTGTTTTCTGTACACGGCACGTGAGAGGCTCAAATAATGACAGAAAAGAAGAAGCAAAGGAAAAAGAGGCGTAAGCCAAAGTGCTGTTCTAGAAAGCGGCCCCCCTTTTCCTTCCGTGGTACGAAATACGGTAAATGGAATGTAACGTCACCCTGCTGTAGATCTTCTCTCTCGAACGCCTTTGCTGAGTAGCAGCTGTAGAGGAGGGGCACAAAGGAAGGCAGTCCCGGGGCATTTGCATAGATGAAACGAACCGTACGTGATTCAGAGGTGAGAGAAGATGGGGGCAAATCAGAGGAAGAAGAAGAAGAAGAAGAGAAAACAGCACAACGTACATTGCTCCTCCCCTGTCGGGCTCAGGTGGGCTGCCACTGTCGAGAAGGTCGAGTCCGCGCAGAAGTTGTAGTGGATCGCATACTCAATGTCGCGCATGCAGGGTGGGATATGGTGGTAGTGTAGGTAATAGTAGATACACATGGCTGGCTGGCGGGCTTTCCCCTTAACTGTTTCTAAACAAACAAGCCAAGGATACGCACAGGCTGCTGCTAGTAGCAGATCCAGAGACCACACGTGGCGAGCCGCGATGATCCGGTAGAGCACCGAAAAAAAAAAAAAAAAAAAAAAGACTAGGGGTGGCGGCAGTAGTGGTTTCGTCAGGGTCTGTTGAGTGCGTGAACTTGTAACGGCCTGCTATTAGGATAGACGATAGCGTGGTACTTTCTAGGCGATCCAGCATCAGCGGCGGATTGACGTGCGGCAAGCTGCTTCTGCCTCCCGCCGGGGACCCGGGTGTCGTTCGCTAATGGCCGTCAACTGACGGGTCAGTGCTACACGCGAACGTGCCATAAGAGAAACACAGGGCGTACCGTTAGTCCGAACTGGGAGAGCGACTGCTGCAAGTGCTCTTCTTGTCAATGGCGGTTATGATGATACGTCAGATCATGCGATTTTCTCCTTCCGTGACTGACTGGAGGGCGCAAGGCATCCAAGAGATCATACGACCCAACGACGAACCTGGACCTGTCGAAGAACAGCCGGATGGCCTGACTACTACCTCGCGAGACCGGAGGCGAAAGCAGGTGAGGGACGCAATAGGGATGGACGAAATGAGGGCGCGCATATAGAAGTACCGCGGCTAGGTGCGTTTCTGCAGCAATGATCTGCAATATATAGATGAATAGGCAAATTCGTTATAATACACACGCACACACACAAGGGTGCTTCTCTCAGTAACCTCACAAAACAGGAAGCATGTAGCTACCCAGCGGATGATCGTCGACAAGGTTTGGAGCAGTCCTTGTCTTCTTTTGGCCCTGGTCGCCGACCCCTTATATACCTAGTCATTGGTCGTCGGTGTATCCTCCTTTTTCCTACTTCACGTTCCGGGCCACCTGGCAAAGTTCAATCCAGTGATTCTGGGCTTGTCCTTCCCGTGGTGAACTCGACCAACCACTTCGCCTCTGGTCCGCCCAGTGACGGCGCTGTCCCGAGATCCGAAGAGAGAGAAAGGGAGAGCGCGCGAGAGACGGGAATCAGAAAAGGCTGGGAAACACCAAAAGCGACTCAGTTCGGTGTCATGGCCATCCGTCGGTCGCGGCCCCTCCCCCTGAAGGAATAGCATAACCAATAATCACGAAAAGGGAAAGAGGACGACAGAGAGGGGACCTGGGGGAAAGCGAGAAAAAGCCCCCCCTCGACGCAGGAGAGAGGCGACGACTTCACGATGCACCTTCCCAAAGACACCCGCGCGGGGGCTGAAGATCACTATTCACCCAGAAATAGCTTCTCATCCCCGGCCCTGTTCAACCCCAAAGGTTTCGGCCAAACAGGACCGTGTCGAACGTGAGATGCGTGGTTTTCACGTGGTGGTCGTTTGGCCACATGGCTCTCACGAGGGTGGCCATGGGTGGAAAAAGCCATGGTATGGCCGTTCTAAGACATGCGATTGAGACATCGAATGAGAATCGCTGAGAGGCTTCCGGCAGCCTGCGAATAAAGGTATCGTGCCATCACAAGTCGATGGCCACTATGGAACCCCGAGCGATTGGACGGGCCCAAGTGCCAATCTCTCGCAGAGTGCGATGCGCAAGATCTTGGGTAGCATCGTGGATCGCGGTGGATCGCGCGCTGTGCACGCACTGGTCACTGGTGGCGGCTCTGAACCTGGAAGCAGTTTTGTGACCTGTCGATATTGGGCACGAACTATTCAGGTGGCGCCTCGAGAGGGCCTGATTTGGTCAGCTCGCGAGGCCGGTGCCGTATAATGCCGTGGCCGTGAACTATCGTAACCTGGAAAGATGCCGCCAGCAAGAAAGTCGGTGCGTGGTGCGACGGCAGGATAGAGTTGTGCTTCCCAGGGCATTCAACATGAGGCCGAAAGTTTGTTGCAGGCCGGATCATCTGTTGGGTGCGGATGTGACATTGACTGAGAAAACGGTTTCGGCGCCGTTACATCCTCGGAGCAAGCAAGGAAACAACAGAGCCGTGACCTGATCTGGCTTAGAGGTCTGTTGCCCGACGAGGGTTCCTCGCTCGCTCCCTCAAAAGGAGATGGGTCTTGGTGCAAAGTAGCACTTGCCGATGATTCCAAATAGGTACAGCTCCCAGCTTCGCCCTTAGCCTTTGTTATCAGCAGAAACCCGAGGGCCTGAAAACAGAAGGCGATTCGGATAAACAGGCCCTGTACGATGCCGCGCGTGTCCTGTGATACACTGAGAGGACAGGGGCCCGAGCCCCTGAACATGTGATAGTGACGCACGGGGCCCTCGTGAGACCGCGGCGCGGGAGGCCAATCCGAGCCGGACATGACTGGGTGCATGCCTTTCCTCTTTGTCGAGGCTGTGCCACGCTCGTGTGGGTATGTCGGCCATCATAGCCCATCGCTTGATGGGAGAGGGATACGCATGGCTGGCGGTGGCAGCCGTAAGAGGAAGCTGACTTCGGCTTCAACCCGGCATGAACAGGAGGAGCTATGAGGAGATAGACGGCGTGGCGTTTGTGAAAGACCTGTATTATAGACACACGGAAAGAAAACAAGCCCAGGAAGGGGAGAGCGGGATTCGGGGCTCTGGTAGTAGGAGAGAGTGCTTGGTTCGTCATGTCGTTGGGCAGCAACAAGTAACCAGGCCATGTCCCGCAACATCGCAGCAGCATCTACCGTAAGCCAGATTTAGGAGCGGTCCAGGCAGCTTTCCTCGCTTCCGCTTCCGCTCCCGCTTCTCTGAAGTCGCCAGTACGGATTTGGATATGCAAAATCTGATTTTGCATGGATTGGGTTGACCGGTTTCGAATGCTAGAACTTGCAGGTCGTGATCTGTTCCCCTCATGCCGTGTAACATGGAGTGATGTCGGCCTTCGGTTAGAACCAGAGGAATGGATGTCATATTGTTGATCGAGGATCACAGAGATGGCGAAGTGCAATGGATGCAAGGCTCGAAGCGACCCATGGCAGCCCGGCAGATGAAAAGGCACAAGGGGACGACGCCTCATTGGTTTGGCTGGCACCTAGCTGGGTTGCTGATCTGACACATCGTTCGAGAGGCGTTCGAGATGATACAAGGGGGCTCATTTATCGCCAACCGACCCAATCACGACAGCCGCCACGGTGGCTGGGGAGGTGCGCCCGGCTGAGACTTGCATACATGATATGCAAGGCCTCGAAAAAGAACATCGGCTCTCGCGCACGCTGGGTTTGTAGGACTTTCGGATAGTGCCCTGCAATAGGTGGCCTGTTATGGAGTGAAATCGATCGCAGCATGTACGATTTGTCACCATCCACCAGCCAGTATCGTCATCACCCGCCTGGGAAGCGACGCTGGCGACTGGCCGGACAGCCGACATTATGCCAACGGCGACCGAAAGAGGAGATCGAGCAAGGGTTCCATATCAGATTGGTCATCTCGATCTGCCGGAGGAGCGTGTTGATGCGCTCTGGCGTCTGCAATAGTAGACTCACCTAAGGCTCACCGAGAGATCTCCATGGCATCCGTAGCAGAAGGTCCGGTCCCAGGACGATTGCTCGTTGAAACGCCGAGGGAGTTTGCTGATCACTTCGACGCAGATTCGTGACCTGTTCTGTCGGCTCGGCCCTGGTGATCTAGACGAGCCGGCCCAGAGCTATCAAGGCAAGTAGAGAGCCCAAGACGATGCAGCCCGGTGGCCGCCCAGGAAGGTCCTCGAGACTTACCAACGGCTTCGAAGAGACAGCTTGCCTCGAGTCTGTGACAAGGACGGACCAAGGGAGGTTACGCAGATCCGTCGTTGCCCGCGATAGCCTGACCAAATAGTACGGAGAGGAGTGATGCGGGATCCATCTCATCTGCACATGCCACCAAGGAACAGCGAACGGAGAAGGCGGACAGCGGATATGTCAAATGATTGACGGGCGACGGACTGTGGAGAAGCATGAGGGACAACATCGCCTTCTTAATATGCCGAGTCGGCGAGTCAGCCGAATGCTAGCATCACAGGCGCAGGCGCAGGCAGCAATGCATACGGCGTATAGTAACTGGGCGCAACGGTCGGTAAAAATGGGTGCCCACCCCGTGCGTGTCAGTCATTCGTGATCTCATCATGGCAACATGGCTGCAGCCGTTCGCCGGCAGGGCTGTGGGCGTGACTGGGCGAAGGATCCTTGGTTCAACTCCTAGCGAACATGAGGGGCCAATGGGAGGCCGGCATGCCCCTCCTCCAAGGCTTCCAAGAGGTCATCGTCGCTCCCCCACCATGAAGGCGTGCAGGCTTCTGTGGGCTTGGCGAGCTGAGTCCACGGCAGATCGGATTTGCGTCTTGCGCAACTATGACGCTGTTCGTGATTGTAAGGCTGACGGTAGACGGCATTGGAAGCCATGGGGACACTCGATAGCAAAGTGCGGGCTGGTGGTTGTTGTATAAGAAGGGCCAGCAACAACAGTCGGGCATCGAGTCGTAGGCAGTTTTGGGAAAGTGACTTTTCTTTCCGACAAGAGATACATGTCAAATTGCGACGACGAACTACCTGCTTCTACTTGCTGCTACTGCCACTTGACTTATCTGCGCCTACCTTTTGCGACCGCGCAAAACACCACAACTGAAAGCAGCAGCAAACATCGGCTGCCTGCACAGTCCCTTCACGATGGCCGGCGGAATATTTTCGACCCTTTTGCGCGAGATTGCTGAGCTGTGGGATGCTGTATTACTGGGTCTTGGGTCGTGTTACTACAAAGCCAGGGGCCGTTGAAGGCTGTGATCAGGCTCGATCACGGGATTTTGTCATGATGGGTTGGGTGGGTTGGTTTCTAGGGGTCCAGTAAACTGTCGCAGATGCTGTAATGGTCATCTTGGAAGAAGGTGCAGCCGTTGATGATTGCTACTTAGGCTTTGGGGAGGGGGAGACCCTGTCTGTCGGCTCGCTACCAAGCCGGTGGTGGCCGGATTGGCAGGAGGGGAAGCGAAAGGGCCAATGTTCATGTTCGGCTTGGTTGGCTTTGACTGGCTTGGCAGGTGTCAAGTTGCAAGGTGCCGCCGGCACGTGAATGATCGTCCGACTCTTGAGACGAAGGACAGCACTGGAGACTGGACGAGGCGCGGGCCAAAAAGAAGAAGAAAAAAAAAAAGACTCGGGCTCTCGACCGAATGGAACAAGATCGGCCCCCGTCATGACGGGTTGGGCAACTGGGCAGAAAATCGAAATTCCCTTCTCCTGCTGATCGCTGATGACGCCATTTCCTTTTGGTCTGTTTGTGTGGGTATTCGTTTGGTCGTTCGACTCTCTCGCTCGAGGAGGAATGGGCGAGATCTCCTGGGGCGATTTGGGGGAAGAGAGAGGGAGGGAGGGAGGGAGAGAGGGAGAAAAAGAACGCGCAAGCTGATCGAGTTGGCCAATCACCCATCTGGGCAGAGTGCAATCTCACAGGACTGTAGCACTCGACCGACTCCAGTTCTCCAGACGAGGAACAATGCGCAACGCATCACCAGCAGATTAGACAGATGCCGCTAGATTCATGGGCAATGCTAAGTAGATTGTGGATGGAGTCGCCAGCACCAAGTTTGGTTATTCCAATCCATCCCAATCAATTCCAACCACTGCGTCGTGTCGTGTCGTGGCGGTTGACCGTACAGTAGCAATCTTACCGTGGTCGTGGTCGCTGGCGGGCGCACCCCAAGCACAGAAGCCAAGCATCCAATCTGCTGTGGCTCGCTGTGATGCGACACACTGGGCTAGCAGCAGACTCACAGTATGTAAGCCTCATTCCTTCGCCTTCTCTCGATGTGTTGTTCTACTACTGTAGAATAGGGCCCTTCTTTATTATACACGTAGGTAGTCAGGTGTATTTATATCTAATACCTAACCTTGCCATCGCGTCATCGCCAATGCTGGGCAGTCCGTGACTCCTTGAAGATCGTTGGAAAACACCAAAAAAAAAAAAGCTTTTCTCAGCAAACGACAAACTTGGCCGTTGCTTGACGAGCTTGACTCCTCCTTGACTCCTCCTTGGACCGGCTTGATGTTTGGCGCCCCTCGGCCTGCCAGGCCTGCCAGATTGGTCTGGATCGGTAGTGCCAAGGTGCCAAGACTGCCGGGCAGGGGTGGCTGGTCGAATGGCGCGCTGAGGGTGGGCCGCACTCTCAGGAACGAGATGAGGTTCCAGCAGCATTCATCTCGGGGGTACCACTGTTTCTCGCCGTCCTCGTGTCTTTTTTGTGTGTGTTCCTGGCACTGCGCCGCCTCCTTCCTGTGCGCAAGACTGCTGACAGGACCAGAACTGCTGGCCAGCACCAAGCTGACTGGCTGGCATCGCCTGCTGACGGCGACATTACTGGCGGCCGTCGACAGGACTGTAGATCAGAATAACCTTAGATCGTGCCGAGCAGAGGAAGGATGAACGGCCTTACGTACGCCTCCCCATTGTTTCAAACAACAACAACACGAGCTTACTGTGAGGTTGATTGCATCAGCCCTAGCTGCCACTAACCATCGTGATACACGGCTCCTGGAAAGTCAATTGGGGTCCGGGACTCCTAGATGGATGCAGATACCGGAAGGTTGACCGGAGGAGCGCAGGAAGACATGCCGCTTGAGGAGCAATAGCCGCAAATGCTACCTTCCCTCCAAAGTCACTCATACATGTACGGCCAACGAGTTAGATTCTATACGAGCAGACCGGCTCTACTATTGAATTGAACAGACCAAAACGGTCAATATCCAGCGGCAACTTTTATTCTAGTTACCAGTGTCAACCGGCGTCTAGTCCACAAGTGATTACGGTGACTTCCTTGGCCCCTATGTTCGTTCGACTGGCCAGAAATAACCAGGCACAGGACATCCCGGCCAATCAGTCCCCCGATCGCCCCCCGGTCCCCCCCTAACTTCCCCTTTCTTTGCCCTGGCCTGCGCTGGCCTGTCCTGGCCATCCCGTTGCACCTGCAGATCCACTCCCCATCCTCGGCGCGACTCTGCTCTACCCTTTTTCAAGGCCCGTCCTCCCGCGCCTCGCCCTCCCTTTCATAACCTCTCCCTCCTCTCCAAGACTTCTTCCTTTCCCTTTTTATTCCGCTTGTAATCAGTCGGCGATATCGAGAGAAGGAACCAAATAATTCATTTGGAGGCTTCGTCACACTCTTTTAGGACAAACCAAAGTCCAGACAATAACCCACACGCTCTTTATTTCATTTCGAGAAATCATCCTTTTTTCGCACGTCATTCCAGCACCCGAAACACCAGACCCACGCAGGATTCCAAGGCGGATATTTGTTCAGCTTGGCTCGTTTGAGAACTCGGTCATCAAGGAACTAGAAAGCCTTGATTTATTTACCAGTTCCTTTCCCAGAACTCTGCTTCCCGGGTAAACCAAACCACCTACACAAACAAATCCAAACAAACCACAAACGCCATGGGTTTCCTCAAGACCGCGGCGACGTCGTCGCTGCTCTTGGCCGCTCACGCCAACGCCGCTCTGGACCCCATCGTCCAGAAGGGCTCCAAGCTCTTCTACAAGTCCTCGGGCGAGCAGTTCTTCATGAAGGGTATCGCCTACCAGCAGGAGTTCGCCGCCGCCGGCAAGGACAGCTCCTCGGAGAGCAAGACCAAGTACATCGACCCGCTGTCCAACGCCGACAACTGCAAGCGTGACGTCCCCATCCTCAAGGACCTGCACACCAACGTCATCCGCACCTACGCCATCGACCCCAAGGCCGACCACAAGGAGTGCATGGACATGCTCGAGAAGGCCGGCATCTACGTCATTGCCGACCTCGGCGAGCCCGCCCTGTCCATCAACCGTGACAGCCCGACCTGGAACGTCGAGCTCTTCGACCGCTACAAGGGCGTCATCGACGAGATGGGCAAGTACACCAACACCATCGGCTTCTTCGCCGGCAACGAGGTGACCAACAACGCCACCAACACGGCCGCCTCCGCCTTCGTCAAGGCCGCCGTCCGCGACACCAAGAAGTACATCAAGGACACCAAGGACCGCTGGATGGGTGTCGGCTACGCCGCCAACGACGATGCCGAGATTCGCATCAACATGGCCCAGTACTTCAACTGCGGCGAGGAGGACCAGGCCATCGACTTCTGGGGCTACAACATCTACTCGTGGTGCGGCGACTCCAGCTTCACCAAGTCCGGCTACGACACCCAGGTCGAGTTCTTCTCCAACTACTCCGTCCCCGTCTTCTTCGCCGAGTACGGCTGCAACTCCCCCGGCGGTGCCGACGGCCGCAAGTTCGACGAGACCAAGGCCCTGTACTCTGACAAGATGACCGACGTCATCTCCGGTGGCATCGTCTACATGTACTTCGAGGAGGACAACGACTACGGTCTCGTCAAGGTCAAGGGCAACGACGCCAAGACGCTCAAGAACGCCGACAACCTCAAGAAGGCCCTCTCCGACGCCAAGCCCCAGGGCGTCACCATGGACAAGTACCAGCCCCAGAACAAGGCCGCCACCTGCCCCAACACCAGCAAGGACTGGAAGGTCAGCGCCGACGCCATGCCCCCCACCCCCAACAGCGACCTCTGCGACTGCATGTTCAAGTCCCTCGAGTGCAAGCCCTCCGACGACCTCAAGGCCAAGAACTACGGCGACATCTTCGACTTCATCTGCTCCAAGGACGCCAAGGCCTGTGCTGGTATCAAGCAGGACACCGCCAAGGGCGTCTACGGCCCCTACCTCGGCTGCAACGCCAAGGAGCAGCTCGGCCACGTCCTGAACGCCTACTACAAGAACCAGAAGGGCGCCAAGGACGCCTGCGACTTCAAGGGCCAGGCCACCCTCAACAGCTCCCCCTCCACCGAGGGCAAGTGCAGCAAGCTCGTCGACGCCGCCAACAGCGCCGCCGCCGCCGCCGCTACTGCTACTTCGGCCTCCGAGGTCGGCACCATCTCCGCTGACGGCTCCTCCCAGAAGTCCGACGACGCCTCTGCTGCTGCCGGCCTCCGCGCCAGCGGCTTCAGCTTCGGCGGTCTCGCCATCGGTGCCTACATGGTCGCCGCCATGGGTGTCGGTGCCGGCATGCTCGTCCTGTAAGGGATTGAGTAACGCTTCATCACCTTAGTAGTAATACGTCGTTGTGTGCTAGAGGGGGGGACGTGGTTCTAGTAATAGACAGTGGAGGATACCCGGAAAAATCTTTTGCACATAGAGAGAAAGCCTCCTGCGATGTTACTCGAACATAAGAGATCTATACCATCAATCTGTGTTTTTTTGTTTTTGAGAAAACGTATTGTAATTTTCTGCGTGTCTTTTGGGGCCTTAGATCCTTGATGGCGCTTGCGAATTGGAATTTTGAATCTTTCTTCTTGCAGCTAGCCAAGCAAGACTCCTTCTTACTCGTGAGTGAAGAGGATCTGCAGAAATAAAAGAAATACTTATTACTGGACTGTTACCGCTTCTTTTCGTGCTCCATGCTACGTTTTGTCAAATGTCAACTGCTACTTCGTGATACTGATTGCCGAAGCTGATGATGTTGTTTTAACTTTACTCGCATCCGATTCCTATCGTCAGCAAAAGGTTTGACATGTCTCAAGTAGCTATTATTAGACACGGCTCGGGTCTAGATCCGTAAATTAAAGTCTTGTAAGACCCCTTCGACTACCTCATAGAATCAGGACACAGTACATGAAGGAAAAGCGCAGTACTTGAATCCCCTCTCCGAAACCTTGCTTTCAGGTCTCACCGACTTCCCTGCCCGAGACCACAACCTTCCAGGGACCGAGATCTCGCAACAACAACCTACGCAGCTGGAGAGCAGGCCACCACGTCGATGTAGAGGGGTGGTGGGAACATAGATAGAACCGTGGCTTGCTGCTGGCCAGCCTGGTGGAGGTCCTATGAAAGAAACACGGGAAGCACCACCTTCGGTAGATCTGCGTATCACCCGCGGTGCTGTCTTCGATGTCCACCTCGCTGTGCAAACGCACCACCAGCTGGACGAACCGGAAGAGCGTCGTCCTCGCCACCAGTCTGCTCCTTAGCTGGCCGAGCCTGCGAAGAAACACCTGGTGATGTACGTCATCCCTCGGCTCAACTACTTGCTTAAGGAGCTGGTCGTACATCGCGACATGCCGTGGCACCATATCGGCCATCACCCTGTGCGCCAATGGCGGCATAGGATCAATCGGAGCTCCTACGTCAAGGGCGCTCAGATCCGTCTCGAAGGTCTTCTTGGGCCCTTTGACCAGGCGCGCTACCAACTTGTCTTGGTGCTCCATCACAGCCCAGTCCAACAGGTACGTCCACAAGGGAGTCAGGCCCTGGAGTGCCTGGATCAGATCGGTGACGGTGCATCTGCGCCCTCGCATCTCCCGGTAGCGGGCGTCCGAGAAATCGGTAGGGGCCCCAAATCTTTGGTGCTCAACAGAATGTCGTGTGTAGCCCAGCACCAGGAACAGCATCGTGTTGAATACGACCTCTTCCTCGCTAAGCGAATACACTGGTGGGAAGTAGTCAGGGTCAGACGCGTCCGAGGAGATGCCCAGAAGCGCATAAACACGATCCAGCTTGACGGACGCCTTGCTATGCTCGAATTTCTTGAGCAGCGTGGCCAGCGCCCGATCATTTGCGCCAGAGGACCCCGAACCTGGCGAGTCTCTGCGCATGGGCCCGGGCATGAGTTCGAGTACAGCTTGCACGTGCGGATCTACATCTTCTTCCAAATGCCAAACCAAAGGCAGCATGGCAAACGTCCTGGTCGAGATCGAATGGACGCCGCAGACTACCGTGGCCACCCGGGCGCAAGCGACCTCCTGCAGGACCCAGACCCGCTGGAACCAGGGCCTGCCGAGGAGATCCGAGAGGCCGGCGGCGAGACGGCGGTCGGAGTACTGAGGATAGACACCGCATTCGGCTCGCAAGACAAACCGTTCCTCATCCCAAACCTGCAGGGGACGCGTGTGGCGGTCACTATGTCACCTTGCGCCGACTGTCACAGCGGGTGATCCCATTGGCTTTAGATGCTGGGAGGATGAGCGGGAGCTGGACTGGAGCTCGCGGAGATACCGTTTAGGGAAAAGACGTTTGCACCAAGAGCACCACTCAGCGAGCAGTTTATGCACCCGGCAGCTTCAGTGCACGGCATAACGGCGGAAGCTAGGAAGCTACCCCGCCAAACCGCCGACGTGCCCCGCCATGCCCCGCCATGCAGTACTTGTAAATACAAAGGACCCTCTGTTCGGACTTGTTCTCGAGAGTAGTCCCAACTGCCTTTCTTCTTCCAGTTCCCATTGAAGCCTTGTGCTATATCGCACTCTGTACCAACACCGCCAGGATGGAGCTGGAGACCAAGACCCGTAAGGCGACCGTCCACCGAGCCCCCAGACCCAAGTTGACCAGCCCGCGTGTCCAGCCCAGTACAAGAACAACGACGAGAAGTCGTTCGCCTATGTGTCCGCCCGCGATCGATGGCCCGTCATTATTGTCAGCAGCAACCTCCCTGTGCCACCCCCGTAAACCTCCGTCTTGCCTCTAACCAACCACCCAGACCGGCGCCATCGACGACACCTACCGCTCCGTCTCCCAATGCGACGACCCCGCCAAGCTGAATGAGGGCAAGGCCATCGTGGCCGAGCTGGCCCGCCTCAAGTACGAGCTGCAGCACGACCGGCAGATGACGCCCCTGCGCGACGACGGCGAGGCCGACATCGCCGGCTACAACGCGGAGCTCGAGAAGCTCGGCACCCCGACCTGGTTCAAGTCGCCCTGGCTCTTCAGCGAGTGCTACCTGTACCGCCGCATCGCCACCTCCTTCAGCCTCTCCACCCACTGGAAGCAGTACGACATCTTCGCCCGCCAGAAGATGGCCACCTTCCGCTCCTCCCGCCCCGCCGTCCTCGAGCTCGCCGCCCGCTACAAGGACCTGATCGGCCAGATCGAGAAGGACAAGACCCAGACGGGCACCCCCGAGCACGCCGAGGCCGAGAAGATTCTCTTTCACGAGATGTGCGAGATCTGCCTTTGGGGCAACGCCACCGACCTCTCGCTGCTCACGAGCCTGACGTACGAGGACATCCAGAAGCTGCAGGGCTCCGAGGCGCGCAAGGCGAGCGAGAAGAACATCCTGGTCAACGACCTCGAGGCCGCCTACGCGGTCCTGACGAAGGCGCGCGACGAGGGCAAGGCCGAGCGCCGCGTCGATATTGTGCTGGACAACGCCGGCTTCGAGCTCTACGTCGACCTGATCCTCGCCGGCTTCCTCCTCTCGTCGGGGCTCGCGACCCACGTCGTGCTGCACCCCAAGTCGATCCCCTGGTTCGTGTCGGACGTGGTGCCGCAGGACTTTTCGGACCTGCTGGGCGCCCTGGCGCAGCCCAAGAAGTTCTACGAGACGCCGTCCGAGGACGAGAAGCTTCAGGACAAGACGCCCGAGCCCCTGGCCGACAAGGAGGCTGAGGACCTCGCCTTCTTGTTCCAGCAATGGGGCAACCTCTACGCCGAGGGCCAATTCGTCATCCGACCCAACCGGTTCTGGACGCACGGCGGCAGCTTCTGGAGGCTGCCCGCGGAGAAGGAACTGGTGGAGGACCTCAAGACCAGCGAGCTGGTCATCTTCAAGGGCGACCTGAACTACCGCAAGCTGACTGCCGATGTGAGTATTGCATTGCGACCCCGCTTATACCAGAGAATGTTACTGACTTGTCACTCTTCTAGGCTGCTTGGGACCCTACAACCCCTTTCACCGAGGCCATTGGCCCCATGGGACCGGGCTCTGGTGTCAATGTCCTGGCGTTACGAACGTGCAAAGCCGACGTAGTTGTCGGCTTGAAGCCGGGCGAGGACGAGAGGATCCGCGCGACAGAGGGCGGCGGCGGCGACAGCGGTATCCGGAAATGGGCGTGGAGCGGCAAGTGGGCTGTTGTCTCTTACTCCGGCGGCAAATGAGGGAGGCTGCTATGATCTAAACGCATTTCTAATAGACAAGACCATAGATGAGGACAACTGAATAAGAAAAAAAGACCGTGCCAGTGATATGCATAATGCCTTGCTCATGTCTATTGATTTTACTTTTTTTTCCTTTTGATAACCGCCGACTTTTGCAACCCCGTTTTTGAACATCCCCGCTCCGTATATACACCCCCCGTAGTTTTGTTCAATTCGAAATCGTTCATTACATAAACAGCAAGCAACAGAAGACAAAACCGATCCACACCCTCTCTCATCTCTGCTGAGTGCTCTAGTTGAAGACGACGGTCTTGGTGCCGTTGAGGAAGACGCGCTTCTCGCTCCACCACTTGACGGCGGCCGCAAGAACCTGGCTTTCGACGTTGGAGCCCTCGTCGACGAGCTCCTTGGGGCTGAGGGCATGATCCACACGGGCGACGCGCTGCTCGATGATGGGGCCCTCGTCGAGGTCGGCCGTGACGAAATGGGCGGTGGCGCCGATGATCTTGACGCCGCGCTCGTAGGCCTGGTGGTAGGGCTTGGCGCCCTTGAAGGAGGGCAGGAAGGAGTGGTGGATGTTGATGATGCGGCCGGACATGGCGCTGCAGAGGCCGGGCGTCAGGACTTGCATGTAGCGCGCGAGGACGACGAGGTCGATGTTGTGCTGGGCGATGAGGTCGAGGATCTGCTTCTCCTGCTCCAGCTTGGTGTCCTTGGTCACGGGCAGGTGGTGGAAGGCGATGCCGTAGCTCTCGGCCAGGGGCGCAAAGTCCGGGTGGTTCGAGACGATGAGGGGCACCTCGATGTTGAGCTGGCCGGTGCGCTGGCAGCGGAACAGCAAGTCGTTGAGGCAGTGCCCGATCTTGGAGACCATGATGAGGACGCGGGGCTTGGCGGAGCGCGGGCGCACGTCCAGGGTCCGGATCTGGAAGTCCTCGGCCAGCTTCCGGAGGGGCTCGTCCAGCAGGGGCGAGGTCGCGGCGGCGTGGCCGAAGTGCACGCGCATGAAGAAGGACTCGGAGGTGCGGTCCGAGAACTGCTGCAAATCCAGAATGTTGAGGTTCTGGGCCGCCAGCAGGCCCGTCACGGCGTGCACGATGCCCGGCTTGTCCGGGCAGGACAGCGTCAGGATGTGGTCATCGCTGGGCGGGTTCTGGGCGGTGGTGGTGGCGGCGGCGGACGACATGTTTTTGCGGCTGGGGGACAGGTTGAGCTGTTCCTTTTCCCGGAGGTGCTGTTGAGAGTAGAACCTGGTCCCTCTCGTGATGGCAGACGCAGTAGCAGTAGCAGTAGGAGCTCTCGGGGGCAGCCGATGAGTAAGACGGAGGAGGCTGCTGGTTGGCGTTGTGGAAGTGGTGAAGGAATGAGTCAACGAGCTTCGGCTGCTTAGCTGCTGGATTGGCTTCAGCGCGGTGCCGTAACCCAGACGTGCGGCGCCCATAAGCATGAGGTATCTTTTTGTGGTTTACAAGTTTTTTTTTTTCTCTTTCTTTTTCCTCTTGTTTTTTTCTTTCGTTCACACCAAAAGCCGTTAGTGAGTGTATATATACCCGCCTGCCCAATCGAATTAACCCGCTACCAGAGGAAGGGTAGACCTTGGATTGATATACTACTTTTCTGTCCATATAATCCGGCGACCCAGACACACAGAAACACTCGTACTGCAGTAGAAATTTTTGCCGTGTGTGAGAGCAACCGGCGACTAGAACGTAAACCCCACCACGCCTGGTGGGTTGGAACCTCCGCTTTCGGGCCAGTATGACTACAAGAATAACCAAGCTGGACGGGACGGTGGAATGGAAATAGTCTGTGGTCTAGACGGCGGCGCGCCATAGGCAGAAACTATTTTTTGATATGGAAGGGACCTGGAAACCAGGGTTTCCCTCTACTTGAAACGTATCTCGGTCCTCGCATGGGGTTGCATGTACCTGAGAACATATGCCGTAACGGATCCCGGGTTGCTCAGGCCCAAGACCGCGCGAACGCGCCAAGGAAGCCAATGTGCCCCGGGTTGAGGAAAGTGTGATTCCGCTTTTGGTTGAGACCAATGCGACCTCTGTGTAGCGATTCATGGCCAAGGCCTTCATTATCGAACTGGTGAAAGCGCTCTGCCTGTGGGAGAATATTTCCGGACATATTCGACAGGCCGTAAACATCCCAAGATATCCAGTGGGATAAGTAACATGTCTAGTCTTCAGCAAAGGGGTTCGCTGGGGGCATGTTATAATAACCCTTGCGATGTCACATTGTCTGTACTTGAGGCTACGTAATCTAGTCGATATCCGCCTCAACACCACCACCCTCCTTCTTGGCCATCTTGGCCTCGATCCTCTCCAGCTCGGCGTCGATCCGCTTGAACGACCACGACTTCCAGAAGGGCGGGTACAGGAACGGCCGGAGATCGAACCGGTTGTCGTCCGGCGAGTAAGGTTGCGCGTCTGCGGCTTTGTTAGTCACACTCTCGGGAAACAGACCACCGAGAGTTCAGGAGGCAATGAACATGAGTTACTTACGTAGTGAGGGCGTCAGGGTCGTCATCTTGTGGCGGTTAATAGCGTAAAAGTCTATGCCGTCCGTCAGCATTGCTCTATCACGAATCAAACAAGGAGGAACGCAGTAGCTCACGATGAAACCGCTTAACCTTGTCCGCCACCTGCGCGGGCGTGTAGTCGGCCGCCCAGTCGTGCACCAGCCGCTGGAACATGCCGAACGCGCCCAGCTTGGCCTCTTTCCGGAGGCGGCCCAGCACCGTCAGCTCGTCATACGTGAAGCCCATGTCGGCCTCGTCCGCCTGCACGTACTCGGACGTGATGGGCTCCAGCTCCGCCGTGGGCGTCGCGTCCAGGAACTCCTGCAGGCACGGGATGCCGAAGTCGGCGACGGCCCACTTGATGAACTTCTTGAGGTCCTGCTTGTCGATCGAGCCGATCGGGTTGATGTCGGCGCTGGAGCAGTCCTGTATTGGCTATTAGTATGGCTATTCAGGAAGCAGTTCGGATGTTACCTACGTATTTGGTGAGATAGCCACGCAAGCTCTCGCCGACGTTGGCGCTTCCTAGCACCAGCAGGCTTCCGCCCCCAGGTCGGTTTCGCGTCGTTGGTAGGATCTGGCCAAACTCGTAGGCCGTGACCATGCGGATACGGGCCTGCAGGCACTGCAGCGTGATGTTCTCCTGGTACGAGCCGCCGTGGACCTTGAACTGCGGGTCGAAGCCGGTGGTGTTGACGACGAGCGCCTTCTGGGCGTTGTAGATGTCGTCGATGTCCAGGTCGATGTGGTGGCTGCCGATGGCGTCGGCCAGGTCCTTGGCGCGCTTCCGCGTCTCGGACGAGGACATGGTCTTCATGCCCATGTAGATGGTGTGGAAGATCTGGTTGCAGAGCTCCTGCGGGGGTCTCGGGCAGGACGTTCTCGCCCTTGTACTTGGCGATGCGCTTGACGTCCTCCATCACCCGAGAGTTGCCCTCCTTGACTGCCTGCATCACGATGCGGCACATGGAGAAGACGATAGTGGCGGTCGCGCAGGAGTCGATGCCGCCGCTCAGGGGCACCAAGTAGCCGGCCTGGCCTGAACGCCGAAGGTAATCCCACAGGTAGCATCCCGCAGCGAGGGCGATCTCTTCTTCGACGCTGTGGTAGCGTGGCGTCTGGGGAGTGGAGCGGCACTTCGTGGTGTCGAAATCCTCCTCTTCGGGGCTCAGTTCGAACGCGGTCTGGATGCGTTGGTACTTGGCCGCAGAATGGACGGCCTGGTTCCCTCGCGAGATGCCGGAGCGGTAGGCGCGCACCTCCTCCAGGTCGACCGTGGCCGTGACGACCTCGACGTCGTTGACGCTGAACTGGCTGCCCTGCGCGACGATCTCGCCGTTGACGACAATCATGGAGCTCCCGTCGAAGAACAGCCGGTCGCCGTCGCAGCCCTGCTGGTTCGCGTAGAGGTAGACGCCGCCGCCCTTGCGCGTCCCCTCGACGATGAGCTGCACCCTGGTCTCTAGCTTGGTTTCCTCCCAGTGGCTCGCCGAGGAGTTTGTGAAGATCTCGCAACCATCCAAGCTCATAGCTGCTCGGCGTTAGTTTTGCTCTTTCAGGGGTAACGTAGGCAACTCTGCAATGGGAATTATCCCCCACAACCAGACGACGTACCGATATGGGGAGCCATGGGAGTGAACAACTCCTCGCACGTTTCCGCGCCGAAGCAGGTGTCGGGCGTGGAAATCAACGCATCGCCGAAGGGCACGTGGGTCGCGCCCTGGAGCTTCTGGAGCATGCGCGGCAGGTGGTAGTCCTCGGTCTGGCGGGGCTTGGCCCAGGGCAGGAACCAGCGCTGCTCGCGGTAGTTGCCGTCGGAGGCCATGAACTGCTTGGGGCGGATGAGGAGGATCTTGCCGTCGAGGCAGATGACGCGGCAGTTGTAGCTGACGTTGCGGTGCTGGATGGGCATGCCGACGTCGATGAGGATGCCGTGGCACGACTCGTCCCGCAGGATGCGCGCCAGCATCTCGAGCGAGTGCAGGAAGGTGTCCTGCTCCTTGAAGTGGTCCTGCGACATGTAGCCGCTGATCTCCAGCTCGGGGCCTACGCGCAGGCGCGCGCCGACCGATTTGGCCCGGTGTATGCTTTCGATGATCCGGTTGGTGTTGCCCTCCCAGTCCAGCGCCCACTGGTTGAGCGAGCATGTCGCCACGGTCACCAGATGGCCGCCCATGGTGACTCTAGTGGCGTAGGACGGCTGCTATGATGGATTATAATAACCGGACGATTCGAGGCCCTTTCCCCAACGTAATGAACCGGATGCGTGTTTGGGAGAGAGGGGATATAGAAGGTGAGTGAGGTTCGTTTGGCGACTTCCCAAATACAAATCATTGACTATCAGCCATGGTGGGGCTTGGACGGTGCTGCGACACACACCCAAAAGCCCAGTGTTGAAACCGTTGTCCGAGTGGTTGACCCAGCTTTGGAGAGCATCTTAATCTCAAACAGGCACTACCTACTACAACCTGAATGGCAACGCTTGAGGAACATAGAGCCAAATACTTCTGATATATTTTACACGTTTCAACCGACTTCTCTTGGGCGTCAGGTATGCTTGTCCTGGATGTTCAGCTTCGTCTCAGCAGCAGGTGGGGCTGCGGCAAGCTAGAGCTCCCACTGATAACGATAGCGGTCCGGTGTCGCATCGCGGGGGTGCTTCTGGAGAACCGAGAACCCATAGAGCCAAGAAGCCACATGTGGTGAGGCATTGGTCTAGCTGGGTAGCAGAAGTATCTCGAGGCTCACAATCGCCTAAGTGTTACAATTGATCGACGCTGAAGGATGCATCCGGCCGTCGTTGTCCGGATGGGTGTCTCCAGTAGCGGCTCGTGGAACGGAACGTTACGAACCCAGTCAACGGAGATGCCGTTCGTGAGATGGACAAACACACCGTGTCCCGATTGTTTTTGACTGTTGGCGATGCCATGCTTTCTACTGTAGGGTTCAACAAGTCGTTTGTCAAAGATGGAGGAAAAGAAAGCGGGATGACTGCGAAACCATTTGCCCAGAGCAGAGGCTAGCTGCCAAGGTTCGCGACGGCTCCCAGCCCAATTCCGTAGCGGTCCAAGGCCTACATAGCTACATGTAAACAAGAAGCATTGGTCATGACTACGTCTTGATTGACCAACGAGTGTTGCATGACCGCGTGCGGGCAACGCAGCATTTCAGGCTTGTCCTCTGTCTTGTGCCCCCCCGTCTTGGTGTCTGGATACTGTACATCATCCGGAACGCAGCGCGTTCTTAGACCGGTTTCCCTGTTTCTCCCACGTAGACTGCCATGCCGTACCACGTTATTCCCTGCTTTTCAAGCGTCGTCGGTTGGACAAGGTTGGCTCTGTCAGACCAAGCGGCCAAGCGATTGGCGAGGGAGAAGGAGAGAGCTGATCGCGGGGTGTGCCGTAAACTTCAGCTGCCAAGCTTAGATTGGGTGTGACATCACTGGCCGCCAGAGGCCTTCTGGGAGACCTTGAAACAACCTTGGAACACTGCACATGGCGATGATTCAGCCAACAGCTGAAGACATAAAAGAACCGGAACTTCTCTTCCTTATCCTCTTCTCCATCCACTCCCACAAAGTGCATCTTTCTACCTTATCATCGTTGCTGTTACTTACTGAAGCCCGAGCCGACAACCCCGCCTAACACTAACCCAGCCACCAAGTGGATAGATAGCACACGCCTTCAACATCTTGACAAAGCCAGCCACATCGCCGTCATGGATTTCGTAAACAAGTTGACCGGCGGCAGCGACTCCAAGGGAGCGGGGCAGCAGCAGCAGACCAGCCAGCAGACCAGCCAGCAGTCCGCTTCCTCGGGCGGAGGCTTCATGGACAAGCTCAACGGCATGGCCGGCGGCGGCCCGGAGAGCGAGAAGAACGAAGACGCACTGGACAAAGGTGAGCAGATGCCCAATAAGCCAATTGAGACACTCTGACGCTGTCGGAACGTGATATTTGTCTGCGGATCTGCCTGTCCCCATCCGCAGTCACACTTCCATTCCCCCACATACACCACAGTACTCCTCAGCGTATGAACTGATTTCGGCGATAGGCGTCGACTGGGTCCAGGAGCACGTCATGGGCCAAGGGCCGCAGGACAACGAGTCTGCCGCCGAGCAGGCCAAGGACGAGGCCATCTCGGACGGCATTCGCAGCCAGTACAAGAAGGCGACGGGCAACGATGTCCCCATCAAGGACAAGGAGAGGTTTTAGAGTACTCACGTACGAAGGACGAGCTCTGCATGAAGAACTCGGGTCGGTTTCATACAGCCATGCTACCAAGTTTAAATCAATAAAAGTGTCTCCTTTATTACTTGCCGACGCCCCAGCCGATCCGGGGCGGCGATAACGAGTCAATCACTAGAAGATGCCATCTGATTGAGCCAGAGACCAGACTGACTGGGCCGTTGGAGCCGTCCACGCAGCGACTAGAAGGAAGTAGTCGCTGTGCCTGGCCCACTTGATTGCAGGCGGCAGAGCATAGCCCTGATGCCAGAGCACACCCTCTCGACTTGCTCGTAGCTGTCCCTGCTCGAGTTTGAGAATGCATCTGATCTCCGAACTCTGTACATCAAAAGTAGATATGACGGATGCCAGAGCACTTGGCATTGCTCGCCTTCTATTGCATGCGTACTACTTTTACAAAATCGTATTCCCCTACAGCTGACCCGGCAGGATGGATCTGGTTCAGAAACCCTGATCGCATTCTTCGGTTTAGGCAATGATCGGCGATGGACGTGGTGGATCACGATTTTCCGATGCCTCTCTGCCCGCGGCTAGGGCCCGAGCCAGTGAGCCACGCACTTTTGGGCCTCTCTGGCTGTCTGCGTCATCCCAAAGCAGCCAAGCCTGCCGCCCTCGCCTCGCCTCGCTTGCGGCCGATACCCTGGCAATTAGCGTTTCCGCGTACTGTGCCCAATTTGTGCGTGCGCATCGCGGCATCTGCGGCCCCTGGCTGAGGCGCTACAAAGAGCCTTGAAGTTGTTGCAGGGCGAGGAGCCAGCAAGCAGAATCAACAGGGCTTGGGAGTCAAGGGGCAGGCCTTAGCATTGCTCCTGGTGGATGGTTGGGAGGGCTTGAGAGGAAAGGCAATATCTCCCATTCGACCTGCGCTTTCGCTCGGCAGGTCTCAGCTCACCTCCATTCCCATCTTGGCTTTTTTCTTTTTTTTCGCTGCAGATCTCTCGTGCATCTCGCCATCCCACCTGCCCATCAACCGACTACTACTGCTACCTACTCATGCTAGCTGTAAGTCCCTAAGAACAACCCGCCCCCCTCCAACTGCTTCCTAGATCCAAGATTCGCGGTATTGAGGGCACTGACCTCCATCTCCTTGACTAGAGTCCTTTCACACGCTCACGGCAATTGACTGAAGTGCCTTGTTTATTTCCGCCTCTTTGATTTTGGTTGACACGTTTACTACTCCGTGCCTCCGTGTTCCACTGCCGTTTTGTTTACCCGCCACTGTTCGATCCGCCATGACTTCGCGTCGCCTACTGCTTGTTGTCGCCCATCTGATCGCCATTTGAGACTTGAAGGAACCTGCCGCCGCGGCATGACATGGGGTATGCTAAGAGCCTTCTACGTGATCCAACTCCCCGCTGTTCTCCATGAGCTTCCTCACGACGACACGGCCCCGCTCGCCGGCGGCCCAGGACGACGACTGCGATGGGCTTGGACCTGACCTTGGCCCTGAGCCGGAACCGCAGCTCGCCCGCGCCGAGAGGAACAAATCCCTGGACGAATTCAACGCCCTTACCATAACCGAAGTGCTCGAGCAGGATTCGCGCCCGACGTTCGTCATCGACCTGGACCCGGACGAGAGCGTCACCATCGGCTCCGCCCGGATCCTGCCCGTCTTCTGCAACTCGGCCCTCCGCCTCCACGAGCCCCTCCACGACACCATCCTCGGCAAGGGCGCCCCCGAAGCCCTGCCCGCCTACGAGGAGTTCAGCAGCTGGGCCACGGGCGTCACCAAGTTCGACGACTCGCGCGACGTCTTCCCGCTGTCGCACCTGTTCCACGATATGATGTGGACGGGCTCGACCGTCCGCAAGCGCTGGCGCCTCATCAGCGGCAACCTCTACGCCGCCCCCGTCCCAGCGCGCGATCTGTCCGTCGCCTCGGGCAAGGCCCCGGACCACGACCAGCTCTCGTCGGCGGCGGCCGCCCATCGGCTGAGCTGGCGCAAGGCCTCGGTCGACCTCACCGAACGGAGCTCCACGCTCGTGTCGGCGCTGGCCAAGCTGCCGCGCCCTCAAGAACTCGAGCTCGAGCTCCAACAACACCACCTCGACGGCCAGCAAGAAGATCCTCCTGGCGGCCCCGGACAAGGCCGTGGTCGACTGGACGGCGCCGAAGCCCCGGGGGGATCCTGTCGCCCCACGTGCAGTTCGCCCGGGGCATCCAGTGGGAGAACACGCCGCTGGGCCCCATGAAGAAGTGGTCGCCCGAGCTGCGGCAGACGGCGAACCTGGTCATGGCCAACCCGCACCCGTCCGCCCTCTTCTGGGGCAGCGACCTGACCGTGCTCTACAACGAGGCCTACGCCGTCGAGGTGGCCGGCAACAAGCACCCCTCCATGATGGGCACCGGCTTCTCGGGCTCCTACGCCGAAGTCTGGGAGTCCCTCAGCAGCGTCTTCGCCGAGTGCGCCCGCACCGGCGTCGCCATCCGCAACGAAAACGACTACATGTCGCTCGAGCGCTTCGGCTTCCTCGAGGAGACCTTTTGGTCCTGGTCCTGGACGCCCCTGTACGGCGGCATGGACCGCATCCAGGGCTTCTACAACGCCCCCTTCGAGACGACGCAGTCGGTCCTGAGCCACCGCCGCATGAGCCTGGTCAACCGGATCGGCGAGACCGTCTCGCGCGCCAAGAGCGTCAAGCAGTTCTGGAAGTACATGCTCGAGGGCCTCGCGCTCTACCCGTACGACGTGCCCTTCGCGCTGCTCTACTCGGTCGGCGACAGCGAGGAGACGGACCTCGTGTCCGTCTCGTCGGGCAGCACCATCTCGCTCAAGTCGTGCCACCTCGAGGGCGCCCTCGGCGTGCCCGGGGGCCACCTGGCCGCGCCCCGGCAGCTCGACCTGAAGCGGAGCCGCGAGGGCTTCATCCCGGCCTTCCGCGAGGCCATGCGCACGCGCGAGCCGCTGCTGCTGCACACGCGCGACGGCACCCTGCCGGAGGAGCTGCTCGAGGGCATCACGTTCCGCGGGTTCGGCGACCCCTGCGACTCGGCCCTGATTTTCCCCGTGCGCCCCACCAACGGCGAAATGGTGCTGGGCTTCCTGCTGATCGGCGTGAACCCGCGCCGGCCCTACGACAACGGGTACCGCTCTTTCACCAGCATGCTGCACCGGCAGCTGGCGACGTCGCTCGCCTCGTTCATGCTGTACGAAGAAGAGGTGAAACGGTCGCGCGACGCCGCCGAGGCGGCCGCCCTGCAGCAAGAGCACCTCACGCAGCAGCTGGCGCTGCAGACGAGCCGGCTGCGGCGGATGACGGAGCTGTCGCCGCTGGGCATGTTCCTGGTGGACGTCGACGGCGTGCTGCGCGAGGGCAACGACCGGTACTTTGAGATGACGGGCCACCCGCGCGAGAACCTCTACGAGATGTCCTGGATGGAGCAGATCGCCGACAAGAGCAGGACGCTGATGCAGGAGGGGTGGCGCCAGATGACGGTCGAGCGGACGGCCTGGTCGGGCGAGCTGCTGATGAAGAAGATCCGCGTCCAGCCCGTCGACCTCAACGGCGAGGCCATCGATTACTGGCTCCTCGTCACGGCGCAGCCCGAGATCGCGCCCGACGGGTCGACGGTGCGGTCCATCATGGGGTCCGTCACCGACATCTCCCACCTGAAATGGGCTCAGGGGCTGCAGAACCGACGGCTCCAAGAGGCCGAGGAGACGCGACGGCAGCAGAACGAGTTCATCGACATCACGTCCCACGAGATGCGGAACCCCCTGAGCGCCATCCTGCAATGTTCCGACGACATACTAACCACTCTGGACGTGCACCGCGGCCAGGACACCCTCCCGACGGCCGAGGACGTCAACAACTGCCTCGACGCGGCCCGCACCATCTCGCTCTGCGTGCAGCACCAAAAGTCCATCGTCGACGACATCCTGACCGTCTCGAAGCTCGACTCGAACCTTCTCGTCATCACGCCCACGCCCGCGCAGCCGACCGAGGTGCTCCGGCGCGCCGTCAAGATGTTCGAGCCCGAGTTGCAAGCCAAGGACATCCAGATGGTCACGCGCGCCGACGCCGACGACTCCCTGCGCGCCCTCGGCGTGGACTGGGCCACCTTCGACCCCAGCCGCGTGCTGCAGATCCTTATCAATCTCGTGACCAACGCCATCAAGTTCACGGCGGCCGCCGAGCGGCGCGTCATCACGGTGTCCGTCTCGGCGTCCAAGGAGAACCCGTCGTCCTCGCCCTCGGCCGAGGCAGACGCCCGCCGCGCCGGCGCCCCGAGCGGGTTCAAGTACATCCCCATCCGGACGCCGAACCCGGGCCACCCGGTCGGCGAGGACTGGGGCGACGGCGAGATCGTGTACCTGCGCTTCCAGGTCTCGGACACGGGCTGCGGCCTGACGCCCGAGGAGGTCAAGGTACTCTTCGAGCGCTTCTCGCAGGCCTCGCCGCGCACCCACGCGCAGTACGGCGGCAGCGGTTTGGGGTTGTTTATCTGCCGGCAGCTGGCCGAGCTGCACGGGGGCCAGATCGGCGTCTCGTCCAAGGCGGACCACGGCAGCGCGTTTGCGTTCTTCATCACGGCGCGGCGGTGCCGGACGCCGCCGCAGCACACGGCGCTGAAGCGGCGCGTCACGCCCATCGAGACGTCGGCCACGGGCGGGCGCTCGCTCGCGCCGCAGCGGCAGGATTTCGCGTCGGCGGGCGGGCCGGCCGTGGATCTGGTCACGGACCTGGTCAAGGGCAGGGCGACGCCGCTGTTCGACCCCAAGGCGCTGCAGGTGCTGGTGGTCGAGGACAACCTGGTGAACCAGATGGTGTTGGTGAAACAGCTCAAGAAGGCCGGGATCGGCGTCGACGCGGCCAACGACGGGCTCGAGGCCCTCGCGTTCCTGGAGCAGACGGCGTACCGACGCGGCGCGGAGGGCCGCAAGCTCTCGGTCATCCTGATGGACCTCGAGATGCCCAACATGGACGGGCTGACGTGCGTGCGCGAGATCCGCAAGATGCAGCGCGAGGGCCAAGTCCAAGGCCACGTGCCCGTCATCGCGGTCACGGCCAACGTGCGGGAGGAGCAGATTGCGGCGGCGAAGCGGTCGGGGATGGACGATGTCGTCTCGAAGCCGTTCCGGATCGCGGACCTGATTGGGAAGATTGAAGTGCTGTTGGGCAACGTGGCGGATCGGGCGGATTTGCCGAGCGCGGGGGATGCTGCCAATAACGTCCGCGTCAATGGCGAGGATGGCTGTTGCGGATGCGGATCGACAGCAGCATAGTCCTACTACGACGACGACGACGACGACTCCTACTACTATTACTACCACTACTACGATTATTAAACACGATACGTGATTGGGGGAGATGAGAAGAGAGAGATAGGACGGGCGGGGATGAGTAAGATGAGAAGGAAAGGAAGATGAAGGACGACCGGAGTCGAATCGACTATGCCTACGGATGGAGGGGCAGATGTACTACTGTCATCAAGGGTTTTTGATTGGGCTGCATATGCATAGCATGGTGTTTTTGGAATAGTCATAAGAGACGGTGTATATCCATATATCGCGGGAAGCATAATCTCGCGAGCCCGGCGTATACCACACGAGTGGCAAACCAAATCAGTAAAATACTGGCGAGTTCTGGCTCGCCGCCTTTCAAAGTACCCGGTCTGTTTTCGAGTAATTGTTCACATGTTGTCATTACTTCGTATTGTATGGGCAAGGTCTCAGTGACTAAAGATCGAATTGGATTTTTTTTTAAAAAAAAATAGTTAAAGTAACAAAGAAGATGGTAAATGTATAGTAGACATAAACGTAAATGTAATATATAATGGGGGGTATCGTAGCAGGTGATATCGTATCCTATCCGTATAAAAAGTTCCTTTCCCTAGGTATTTCTCTTCGGCTTTGCGCCTCTCGTCTTCTTCTCTTGCGTGTATTTTCTTACAATATTCGTACAGTTTTTTTTTCTTTTTCTCTTTGGGTTTGATAACGACAACGACGGCTTTGGCTTTATTTAGCGTCGGTCATTAATCCCCTTGGGCGCCCACACCTTGACCTCGTACGAGACGTCGGACAGCATCGACGACGAGGAGTTGCTGTGCGCGTGCTGCTTGAACGGCGGGCGGGGCGCCTGGGGCGTCTCGGGCAGCGGGGTGGTCGGGGGCCGGCTGCCCCGCGGCAAGGGCGGCGGCAGCGAGCCGTCCCGTTCCCTCTGCACCGAGGGTCGGCGTTGGGAGGGGGGCCTGCTGGGCCTGCTGCTGGGGCGGCATGGCGGCGGCCAGGGCCCAGGGCGACTTGGGCGGCGGCGGCGGCGGCGGGGTCGTCGAGTAGGACGAGGTCGAGTGGCTCGGGTGCAGCGAGGGGACGCGGTCGACCGACCGGGCCGCGGCGTGGGGGCGGCGCTCCTGGTTGTCGCGCAGGGCGGCGGGGCCGCCTTGGAGGCCGCTGCGCTGGGAGCCCAAGGGTACGCGGGGCGTGGCGGCGGTGGACGTGGAGGCGGCGCGGCCGAGTTTGCTTCCTGCCATGCCCATTCCCATTCCCATCTGGTCCGAGCCGATGGTGTTGCTGTCGTAGTCGAGGCTGTTGTTCTGGAAATGCGAAGCGCTGCGCGACTGGCGGTGGCGCTGGTAGTCTTGCTGGCGCTGGGACTGGGAGCGGCCCTGGTGGGTCAGGGGCCGCCCTTGCTGTTGTTGCCGCTGCTGCTCGGAGTAGTAGAAGGGAGGAGCGGCAGGCGGCGGGCCCCAGCCTTCGGGCGCCGCGCTGAGGGTGGCGGTGCGAGAGCGGCCGCGGGATTTGCGGCGGTCGGCGGGGGTGTCGGGCTTCTGGACGACGAGCTCGATTTCGCTGCTGGTGCGGGAGAGGTTGTCTTCGCTTTCGGGGGCCGAGTCGGGGCGGTTGTCGTTGTTGTTGATGGTGCTTTCCAGAGGCGGCTGCTCCTGCTTTTGGGACAGGACCGGGTGCATCTGGATCGGGGGCTCGTTGTTGGCGAGGCCGTTCTTGTCCGCCGGGAAAGAAGCTCCCGCTTCCGAATTTGTGATGTTGTTTTCGAGGTCCTTGTTGTTACTGTTGGCATTGTTGTGGTGGTTGTTGTTGTTGTTGCCGTTGGTGGTGGTGGCGCCGGTGGATTTGCCGGTCGGGTTGCTGCGCCAGGCGGCGGGCGCGATCTTGCTCATGAGGGGCCGCAGGGTGATGAGGGACGAGGCCAGCAGGCCCGTCGTCACTTCGGCGATGGTCCAGCCGGTGATGGTGGTGCCGTCAAAGGTGATGTCCGAGGAGGGGCCGTGGTCGAAGACGAAGATGACGCGCAGGAGGGAGACGATGCAGGTGCTGTTTGGAGACGGTCAGTCAACGTTCAAAGCTAAGAAAAAGGGGAGGCGCTGTATGGCTTACATGAACCCGAGACTGAAAATGCCAATGACGCTCCACTTCTGCCGCATCGGCAGTTTGAGGCGCCAGAGGACGGGCATGGGCAGCAGCAGCAGGATAATGTCGGTGACGATGTTGCCGATCGAGTTGGTCAGCTGCATCATGGGGTCCGAGAGGCAGACGTGCGGCACGCTCTTGTCCCAGTAGGCGTACACGGGCACGCAGATGAAGGTCATGCTGAAGACCATGGCGATGGTCCAGCCCATGACGACAAAACCGGCGCCCAGGAAGAGGGGGCGGTACCGGGGCACCTGGTCCACGAGGCGGTAGTACTGCAGGAACAGGCTGAGCTTGACGAAGACGAGGGTGAAGTTGTAGACGACCACGCCGAGGTAGAAGAACTGCTGTTCGTTAGTTTCTTGTTCTTCAAGGGGGCCTGGCCATGTATAGGAGAGAGGGCAAGACTCACTTTAAAAAAGTCCATGATCAACAGGGGATCCATGGCGATGTCGTAGATGTGGGTGCCGAGCCCAAAGTTGGTGTGTATTATGGTGATGGCCCCCAGGGCGGTGATGCCGGCCAGGGCGGCGACGGCCATGAAGTCGTCGGGGCCGACGCGGTTGAGGATGAACTGGCGGGTGTAGACGCGCAGGGTGACGGCCGTGGTGGCGACGAGGATGCAGATGATGCTGACGGCGATGATGGGCCACGTGCTCGTGTTGTGCGGCAGCATCGCGAACAGGGCCGGGTCCATCGGCGTGTTCGGCGGCGGCAGGCCGTCGCCTCCGCCCAGCGCCTGGCCCTGGCCTGGTCCGCCGCCGACGCTGCTGGGCACGCCTGCCGAGTCCCCCGCCGACCCCATGTCCACCCCGGGGGTGGTAGTTGCAGGCCGTCCATCGTGTGTATGTATTAGTAATGTTGTCGCCGAGAGAGGGTAATATAGTATATCGTCGTCGAGAGATAAAGAGGAAAAAGCCAAACACGCTCAGCGCTGGCACATTAGAGGCAAAAATAGATCAGATTAGGGGCAGAGCAGAGCCGGACAGGATGGATAACGATGAAGAACTCGCAGCAAAAGATTTCAAGCCTATTTCTGCATCACACTCCCTTTTTTTCCGTTTCCGTTTCCGTCGCCTTCCTTTTTACTTATCGCACAGGGGAGAAGTAAGAACGGGGAAGGAAGCAGGAGGAGAGAGAGGAAGGGACCCCAATAAGTAATGTATGTACGTCTCTCGCCATCCTCCTCCATTCTAGAAGTGCGGGATACGACCGTGAGTGCGTGCGGCTGCGACATGGGCAGGAGAGAGAGAGCGCCGTTGCGTGGGGACCGTTATCCATCGGTTGCAGCGTTCATCGTGCACACCCCCCGCTGTTTCTCGTCATGATCGTAGCCCGCTGGGTGGTATTGCAGCAGAGAATGTGCCGATGGGTTAGCCCAGAAAGGCGAGTATAGCCCAGGAATCCCCATAGTATTCCCTCGTGTGTCGTGGGTGGTATTACCTGCCGCCAATCGCACTCTCTGGCCCGGCCGTGCGCAGACGTCAGTCATGTTTCAGTGTCGCGATGAGGGGGTGGCTTCACCCATGGAAAGGCCAAGATGCCGGCAGGGGTCCTCGGAAAGTAGGGGAGTGTGGCAGCAATAGGGCGCTGTGAGTGGTGATAATGGCCCGACGGGCGACAGGACTGCAGCCAGCAAACCAGGGAAAACGCCAGAACGCCACAGGCAGGCAGTCAAGGCAGTCTGGTGAGTCTGGGTTGTCCGGGTAGTGTCGAACATGGCGTTTTCCCCTGTGACATCGCGTGGAGGGCCACAATTAACCTGCTGGGTCGCTGTCGGAGAATCCATCCTAATGTTTCTCTACCAGACACTCGATGCCTCATCGACGTGCAGCCCGCTTCCCACCTGCCGTCACACCTCGAGCCAACTCGCATGTTGGCTGTATGAAGAAAAGCAAGCCGTTGCCACCAGCCCAGGGAACGCTCTGCCGGAATCGTTTTGTGTGCATGCGCGCCGCGTGCGTGCTAAAATGCCCGACCGACAAACCCAGGTACGGGGGTCAGGGACCGCCCGCTACCACCCACCCATCGTCCAGTTGCCGAATAGCACCTGGCCTCACCTTTGGCACTGAAGCCACTGTTGTTTTAGCAACAGCCGGATTGGACTGTCTGGCCTGGCCAGATCGTCGTCGCGTTCCATGATCTGCACCCCTCATCTCATTCCGACACACCTGAAGAAGCGCAAGCAAACAAACAGAGGCACAGAGAGGAAATCAGCCGTGTCGCTCAGTCGGGGCACGAAAAAGTCGGAGATTCGCACGCCTACGCTGGCCCGCACAGACCGAAAGACTCTCTGGCTCTGTTTTTCTCACCCAGGACTCTCTCACCCCGGTCAAGACGCCCGTTACGGCCATCATTTCGTCGACCGACCAAACCGAGCAGCCGAGGCTGCAGTGTGCACAGAGTCGCAGATGATTATTTCGACGTTCTAAAATAAGATAGTAAGGGTAGAGGCCTTCTCCATTTCAAAGGCTTCTCTCTTCCCGTACATACGGGATGCTCTGCCAGCTCCATGCCATGGGCCGCTGGTTTCTGGATCGTGAGAAAATGGGAAAGCCGAATCGACAGGCTCGACGCTACTCGACGCTAAAAAGACGAAGAAAGTCCACCCGCGTTCTCCTTCCATACCCCTTCAATGTTTCAATGATGCGCAGCCCCGTTGCGCAACAGCAACTGCCGTGCTGGAATTTGGTAGATGTTATGATCTCGTCGACCTTGGCCCTTACATACGAGCTCGCTCGCCCTGCTCGAGCCTGGTTCTGCCGGCCGCTGGTAGCAACGAACTGGGTAGTTCTCCAGAACCCAGGCCGCATTGACGCTCGTGTGGCACCGAAGCTGGGTCCCCGGGCGCAAAACGTTCTAACGGCGTTCCACATGGAAACATTGGCTAGGCTAATTGGCTTGGAGAACCGGGAGGAAGAGGCTGACCCTTTGGCTCCTGGGCTGACTGTGTGACTTGCCTGCCAGCTGCCGCCCGGCTAACGTGGTAGGTAGTAAGCCAAAACCCCGTCGAAAATCCGTTTTCGTAGAGTTAAGCGAGCAGTTTTGTTTTCGATCGTGTTTTGCAATCGACGCAATGCAACTCCCAAAGGCTGTTTGCAGATCCGGGCAGATCATTTGGGATCTCGGTCTCATGCGATTCGGTCAAGAGCCTGAGAGAAGGCCGCTGTTCGTCGTTCTCGATTGGTATTTCTCGCATGCCACTTAGCAGCTTCTACGTGATACACATGAACCCGCCGAGGCGCATGGCTATACTACTAGTAGCAGACTTAAGCTTGTCATCGGGAGGCCGGTCGCCAGTTTCGAGAGTGGTGTGCGCTGCGCACGGCAGTGAAACAAACGATTAGCTGCATCTCCCTTCCTCTTAGCGCTGCCTTATGCTACCCTACTTGCCTTACTCTACTGTATGGTGTGCAGAGTGAACCACTTGCTATTGGCGATGGAGGGCAACCAGACACTGCCATTGGGTTTTCCATCATCCAGTGGCGGATGCGTCATGCCGGCTGGGCCTTTTTTACTTTGTCGGTTCATCTGGCCAGAAAAGCAAGCAGCGGCCGCGGCGTCTGCGCCCGACGATGCGAAACACCCCTTGCAGAGACCCCCTGCAGTGGCACGGACGGCAACGCTGTGTGATCAGGAACGCCTCGTGGTCTGGGACCCTTGGGAAAACAAAGGCCCTCCTGCTCCTCTTCCCATTCGCCCAATTGACGAAGGGGGCTACGTCGAAGCATGCACGCTCTGACGGGGTTGGCTGCGTGCATCTTCTCAATCAGGGACGAGACGCTGGGACTGCGGCTGACCGTGAGCAACGATCGGCAAACTATTCGATCGTTGTTCATGCATCTGGCGAGCTTTGACATTGACGAAAAGCCCACCCACCACCGCACAAGATAAGGGACAGGACAGCCAACAAACATAGTGATATTGGCTCATTGATAGGAGGCGCATGGTAACTCGAGCGAGTTGGTTAGCACGTCATTAAACAACACCCTGGCAACAGGCATTCGGGGGATTGTTGGACAAGGCAGAATGGCAAATACCTCGGAACGGTTTGGAGTGAAATACCCCCCTGCTCAGGGTAGTATCTATGCCTATTTACCGAGATCACATCCTTTTATAGGCGCGAACGACCATTGGCCAGGTACCCAACTCTGGTCTGGTTCGAATGTCTCCTAGCGTCTATGGGAGAATATTATCTATTGCATCGGCACGTACAGGTTCCCGGTCTGGCTACTTGCAGCGACTGGCCGGATAGGCTTGCTTGTCGGCTTAGAGATGCACCGAGAAAAGAGCCGCGGTCGGACAGCCAGCAGTGTCTGATCGCAACAAGGTACTGGATCCTGCGTGGCTGCCTGTTGAGGTTTCCCCGTGGACTCCAATGAATATCACACCCCTAGACAGAGGAGAAGCAGTCTATGTAGCTGCTACCCCTGGCAGCTCTGTAGGCTCAGAGAAGGACCGGGATAACGATTCGTCACAAGTCCCTAGTACGGACTGGCTGTAGGCTGAGAGAGGTGTTCATAATAAACCATCTCCAATGTTGGAATCTTTGCCAAGCTTCTCAGCTGGCCTTTGTAAACTTGGGCACCGTAAAACCACCGCTACAATCCTTTCAGAAGACTCGATATTTCCAGGACCATCTTCCAAGTACTCCCTCGTCTCCTCGACTTCACCCAACGCCCAGATTTCTGCCTAGCCAGGGGTGCTGTACTTGACAAGAGACAGGGTCAAAAAGTCGTCATGGCCATCTGCCAGCTAATGCTTTTCTTCTGGGCGGACTTGGCATGGAACCGAAAAAGAAAACGGATGGAACGTTAAGAAAGAACCAACATCAATTATGCATCAAAAGCAAGGGGGCCGGTCCCGGCTGGGCATCAATCTTACAGCCAACAGCCCTCTACCATCGCCAAAATGATATGATTTCCGCCTCGAGATGAATGCCATTATACCGTCACATTGCTGTCGGATTCACAGCATATACGAGAAATAAGTATCTGGTACAATGAGTAAGCCTGGCTTCCGCCATCGGCTCTGGGAGCTCTCTCGACTCTTCCCAAAGGGGATCTTCACAACTGGATAGCCTCAATAATTCTAGACTCGGACTCTCTACCGGTGCTTTGAACAGTGCGTTCTGAGAGACAAAGCTGGATCACGGTAAGCATGGGAGAGCAACGTCCATCTGTGTATAAAAGATAGCTGAACAGGCAGAGCCCGCAAAGTATAATATTCATCCTTACAACCTACTGTGGCTTGGCATCGAATCAAAGCCAATGCAGAAGGAGAATTCATATTACAACGTAGTGCTTGCTGCTCGGTGTGGATGGTATTCGTAGATGAACAGGTAATTAAAGCTAGGGACACTTGATGAAAGATGTACGATATTCAAACTTCTTGCTCGCCCTGATATCCGACATTTCGGACTTTTGAAGATATGGCGCTGCCTGCCAAAATCTATTTCCTTGAGAACGACAAGTTGGCTAAGGAGAACCCCCTGGGCCTATCCTAATAGAAAATGTTTACCGACGAGTGGCATTTTGCACTACTCACAAGTTCTGCTGGTGAAACGTTGCAAGATTGGTAATGACCCTAGACTCCTGAATACCTATACGTGTGATGTGGTTACGTAGAACAACCGCATCTCATGAGGAATAGGTTGTCCAGCAAGCAGCATCTTGGGATGATCTGGATTTGCAGTGCACGAAAACAAGGTATCCTCATTTCCAGACAACTGGTGAAGGAGACGCAGCAGATTCCAGGGGGGAGGGGCATCTGAAGAAATTTGATTTGTTTCTCGGGCTCGGCGAGGCGCAACCATCCTCTTAGAGCTGAGTTCCCAAGCCGCCCGCAAATCTTGCTTTGTTGAAATTGTACGGTATAGCATCTCTTGGCTGGTTGATCCCTAAATGAGCTGCCCGGGCTCATTCACGCCCACACTTTTCCCCCGGCATGCGTCCCGGCAGGCTCGGAATTCCACACCGCCATACACGGACAACATTCTCGGCTGTTGTTGACCGAGCACGCCCACGGCCGATCCGGCCTCTTGACCGAGGAGTGAGTCTATGCATGGCCAGTCTACCCCTTACTTACGAGGCCAGCCAGCCCCCTGACCGAAACCTGCTGCAAGTTGGTCTAGTGCAGATAACGAGGTGATACAAGGCAAGACCATGCCGGCGAACCCGACCAAAACTAGCAATGTCACATCCTTACATAGCACGGAAAAATCCGATGAACGTTTCACGAGTATTAATGCACACCAACCTGGATCTCACGAGGTCGCCGACCCACTGGTTCGAGTAATGTGTTCGCACTAAGGCCATGCTCCTTATTCAGTGCAACTAGCGGGCTCTTGGTGTCGAGGATCGTTTGGGATAGGTTGGAAACTACCAGACTAGGGTGACAATGAGGAGGGGAACGGGTCCGATCACTCTTGGATGGACGGGGAACCCATTCTGTCCATGTAGTACCGAGTTGGGAATGGTCTTTTGAACAGGCCGGGACTTTCTGGATGCCAGCCACGATGAGTCCCTGTTTCCTAGGTGGGTTCTTTGATATATAACATGGACAGAAGATCGGTGTTGGTGCCAGAAGAGCCTGCCACAACGAGGTTGATGATGATCAGATAGATACCTAGCTCGCAACGGAACAGCCGGCAATGGGAAGGCTAGCGGCCATCGGCGATAAGCAAGTGCGGTGCCTCTTAACATGTATAGGAGTATCGTGACACGAGAATCGGCGGTGCTGCTAGTATGAATGTCCATAGGGTACTTGAAGAACCCCTCGATCGCAGGTTGATTGGCGCCGCCGTTTTGAATACACGGTTTGTCAGGTAATAGTGCGGGCGCGGGCTGTCTGTCAATTAGCACCTAGCAGAGCGGGAACTATCTAGCTTACTCCTGGCGCGAGCACTACGTTTTGCGACGGCTGCCAATTAGATGACAAGTTGAAACAAAAGTGCGTGAACGGACAGTCGGAGTCGTCGCTGGCAGGAACCATACGGCGCTGGCTCTGCCGTACTTGGTGTAATTAATCTGAGCACTGGCGCTCCCACGTGTTGGAGGTAACACAATGGTGCAGTAGAAACCCCGGCAATAGCTAATTACATACGGGTCAATGATGGGTTAAGAAGATAACAGCTCTTTTTCTTCTTCTTTTCTTTTCCCTCTCCAGTCGGCCTTGTGCCGCTTTAGCGAGTAATGGTGGGAATGGGCGTGATTGTCTCCTCCGGCTTTGCAGGATCTATTGACCACCCGCCGCCCACTTACAGTCTTACACCGATCCAAGTGGGACACAGCCTAACCTAACCTTGACACCACCCTTTAGCCCGTCAACAACCATTCACTATCTTGGGCAGACTAAAAGCAGCCATGTTGCGTTGCATCTGGCAATGTCACCATGTTACTTTCCAGGTTTCTTGCTTCCCTTGCTTCCCACGTTGCTTCGCGCGATGCTAACCCGTTGGTCCTGGAAATTGGTACAGCAACAGGGGCGGCAACGAAATGAGCCTAGTAGCAACACGGGACGAAGAGAGAATGTGGAGGCGGCTTGTTTTTTCTTCTCTTTCGGCTCCGAACCTTGACCTCCGTGCCGTGTTGGTCGCAGCCGCACTAGGAACAAACAGCAGTTGCTCAGAGAGAGACCTAGAAGCATGTAAAATGAGGAGAAGACCAACCGCGAAGAAAAAAAAAAGAAATGAGACCAAGATGTCAGCTCACTTGTCATTCATGCAGCCGTACCTGCATCATCACCGTGACGAACCAGCATTTCTATTACCGGAAAGAACCCGATTAACTGGACCGGCATATGTCAACTGGGATCTTCCCAAGCCGCATTGACTAACCTCAAGCACGCTAACCATCCCCGGGGAGTGCCGCACTACCTACCACTACCACCAGTCGAACGAGGGCGGCACAGCAGACTACGCTGGCTACTGGCTACGGGTTCGCTGGCTAGCTGGAAGCAGAGACGCGGCACACGCTTTCTCGTCCCCTGCGGCCTGTTCCCAGTGAATAACTACTGGGTAGTCCAATGGGGAACCCTTCTAGTCGACGATCCCATGCACCAAGGCGTGGTGATCGAGGAGGGGGAGGGAGACCCAACCGCAAATCCCGTAATCCGTTTGGGGGGGAATGGCGGCTCCTTTTAGCTTCCCCTGGCCATAAATCGACCCAGGGGATGAGCAAGCTGGTAGTGCCGTCGCCAGGTAGATTGATTGGGTTGGTATGACAGCTCACCTGTGCCTGTACCCAATCCCCAGGTTAAGGATGGATGGGCAGGATGGCAGATGGATCGATGGATATGTCCTAGGAGAGAAGAAGATGGGCAACGAACGACGTAACAGTCTGAGCTAACATTACTAGCAAGGCTTCCTTCCCGTGTCCCCGCGAGAGACCGCACCACCCACGCACACGGACGCATTGCATTGTTGAGCGTGCGTGTGCGGCCCCGATATAATAACGAGCGCGAGGCCCTTTCGGGAAACAGGGCAGCACCCTGGGTTACATATGAACGAACCCGTCCATGGTTCCTCCCCATGCTGTCCCATACTTTTTTTTCTTCTCGTTCAAGCAGTGATCGGTCCAAGTCGATTTGGATCTAGAGACGAACCACCGCATGCTTCTACCCACTGTATCTGGAACTGTTTGGTGCTGTTGAGAGAGAGAGAGAGAGAGACCAGCTTCCGGCAAACGTCGAGCAGGGCGTTCACTCGCGCCAATGTGGCATGGACGGGGATATATCCTAATACTCGCGACGCTGATATTCTCGTCATGTCAAGCCAGTCTGATCGAGTACACCAAGGAGATTCCAAAGTGTGGGGTAAGATGAAATCGACCTTTCACTATCTGAAAGAAGAGAGAACAGAAGAACTGACGTCGAACCGTGTCTCTCTAGTTGTCCTGCTTGCTGCAAGCCATACCTGCGTCGGTATGCCAGACCTTCACCAACGAGACCTGCATCTGCACCGACCCGGGCCTGCTGGAAGCCGTCACCGAATGCGCCTCGAAATCATGCGAGGTCTTGGACCAACTTAGTACGTTACCAACCGATAGTCGCAACTCGCGCAAAAGGCAGGAGAGAATGCACCAACTAACACGCGAGCGGCTCCAGAGTTCGCCAAGATTCAAGAAGTGGCATGCGACAAGCCGCAGCGGATCCGGTCCATGGTGGACGAGGTCGGGTTCTCCGTCATCGACGTCGTCACGTTGGCCTGCATTCTCGTCCGGGTCTTCGTGCGGTACCATCTGACGACCACCATGGAGATGGACGACTGGGTTGTTGTGGCGATGGTCATGGTATGGGCTGTCTTCCTAGCTCTGGGACATTACAGTACGAGCCTTACACATGCTGCCGGAACCAGCCTCTTCCCTAACTGACTTCCTTCTGCTGCAGTTCGAATCGTAGCGCTGGGTCGCGATATCTGGAATGTCGACCCGCAGACAGTGGCTGCCGTCCTAAGGGTATGTACCTTTCCCGCTACCAGATCCAGAGGCGACCAAACCAAAATGCGCCATGATATCAGTGCCGCTAACCGTTGCCCCCAACAGGCCACCTTCGTCGACGAGCTCTTCTACACCCTCGTCCTCTCCCTCTGCCGCGTCGCCGTCGTCATGTTCCTGCTGCGCGTCTTCAACGTGCCCCGGTTCCGCTGCATCGCCTGGGCCGTCATCGGCTGGATCGTCCTGTACGCCGTCGGCGTCATCACGGCCACCATCTTCCAGTGCATCCCCCTCGACTTCAACTGGCTCGGCTGGACGGGCCAGTACCCGCGCGCCTACAAGTGCATCGACGTCAACGCGCTCTCGTTCGCGGCCGCGGGCATCGGGATCGCCCAGGACTTGGCCATCATGGTGCTCCCCCTGCCCATCATCGCGAATCTGAATATGGCGCTCCGAAAGCGCGCGCAGACCTTCGTCATGTTCAGTTTGGGATTGCTGGTCGTCATCACCAGTTGCGTCCGGCTGCGCTACCTCGTCCGCTTCGAGAGGTCCGACAACCCGACCTGGGACAACGTCGACGCCATCATCTGGACGCACGCCGAGGTCAGCGTGAGTGTGATTGTGGTCTGCCTGCCGACGGTCCGGGCCGCGCTGGCCTCGGCCGCGCCGCGGCTGCTGGGGTCGACGGCCAAGACGCCCGGCAACTCGACCAAGACGCCCTTCTCGGGGCCCAGCGCGGGCGGGGGGGTCGAGCACGCTGTCGAGGTCGCGGGGGCGCAGGGAGCGGTACGAGGATTTGGAGGACGGGGGCGGAGAACTGACCGGCCCTCGACAGGGAACGTACAGATCAGAAGACGACGACGGCATCGAGCTGACGAGCCCGATCAGTTATCGGAAGGAGGACAACGACAACCACGAGGAGGAGGAGGAGGAGGAGGAGGAGCACCAACAAAAGGCCGGCGATCTCCACAACCAGAGTTTCTACCATAATAATGGCTCGAGCGATGTAATACTGGGAAACGATGCGAGGGGGTGGCGAAGCCGAGGCCGGCGGCGTTCCCGAACTTCAGTCATCCTCCGGCGCTGAGGTCGGGAGGGACCCGCGCGAAACCCTCGGGGCAAGGATAAAAAGGAAATTCTAATATCTAGCAGTAGCAAGAAGGAATCAAGATACCCAATAATAGAAACATATAAACACATATCAGACACGTTCTCTGGTCGTACGCATCCCAGCACCTGGCTGACTTGACGAATTGGCGTCGAGGAACTTCGGTCTTCATCATTTCATCGCCAAAGACAAGGGGGGGCCGCATGGTATCCTCGTCAAGAATGTAGGGAGGCATCATGATGTAGCAAAAGAGATGTGTCCAGAAGCCAAAAAGCAAAGGTAAATGCATGTCAGGTTGCGTCAAATCACCGCACAAACAATGACGAAAACAGACAGAAAGTGGCAGAGCATAAAATAGCATTACATCTTCTCTCGACTGGCGGAGAAGAGGATCCAGTCCCTAGATTCCCCCCCCCCGTTTCCTCCAGAGTGTCGCCCGTCCATAGTCTATCGAAAAAGGAAGGAGTGTTCGTCGGCAATCCCAAGACATGTATAACGATTAAAAAAAAAAAAAAAAAAAAAAAAAACTCCAAGCGCCATGCGTTTCGTAGCGAGAAGGTCTCACACCTAATGTCCCACATCCCAAGTAGGATTTCTTTCCTTTTTCCCCAATTCAACTTGGTGGTGGTGGTGTTGTTGTTGTTGTTGGTATATATAGTAAAACCCAAATCGCTTGCGTGTATTAAAAAGCAGATATTCCGTAAGTCAACTTCGTCTTTCGCCTCCTCTGTACTTTGGGTAAATTTTACCACAAGAAGTAAAAGGGCGAGACTACTAATGTGAATTGACAACCCAGTCAGACGAGGGCTCAGTAAGCCAGGTCCCGCTTCGCCGGGATAGGAGGCGGGGGCTTCTTCGCGCGACTAGGCGGCGGCGGCGGGGGGCGCCTTCTTGAAACCGCCGCCGTTCTGCTGCTGCAGGCCGACGTTGCTCGTCGTCCGGCTCAGACTGCCGTAGCTGGTGGCGGGGCTCTCGCTGCGGTCGTACTCGGGGCTGCCGCTGCTGTTGGTGGCGCCGTCGTAATCGTCGCCAAAGACGTCGTTGCTGTTGCTGTTGGTCGAGATGCGGCTCACGGGGCGCAAGTTGCCTCTCAGAGAGCCGATGTTCTGCGGCGCGGGCAGCGTGTTGGGCCGCGGGAGGGACGGCGGCGAGGGCGGCTTGCGGTAGCTGGTGGGCGAGGTCCGCGAGGGCGAGACGCTGTTGCCGCCGTAGCCGTTTTGGCGGCCGCCGTCGTTCTCGTAGGCGCTGCTGTAAGTCGAGGCCCGGTTGATGCCGGGGCGCGGCGACACGGGCGTCTCGGCGCGCGGGGTCTGCGTCGACAGGTAGCTGTTGGAGCGCTCCGAGCGGTTCGAGCGGATGGGCATGCGGACCGGCTCGGGCTGCGGCTCCTCCTCCTCCTCCTCGTAGACGTTCTGGCGGCTGGCCCAGCTCTCGACGCGGTCGGTGCTGCGGGCCGTGTTGCTGCGGCTGCGGTTGATGCCCTGGCTGTTCATGCTAGGCCTCCGCCCCAGGTCAGACTGGTCGCGGCCGCCGCGGATCGTGGGCACCGACCCTTGACCGGCCGGCCAGCTGGCGCGGGCGCGGCGCAGCTCCTCGGCGCAGCGCTCGTGGTACTCGAGCTCGGCGTCGAGGAAGTTGGTCAGGTCGTTGACCGTCTCGGTCTCGACTTCTTTAATGTCCTGCATGCGCCGGAAGACGTCCTCGGACGACTCCTCGTACTTGGCTTTCGCCGCGCGCAGCTCGTCCTCGAGCCGGAAGTCTTCGCGCTTCGCCTTTTGCACCTTGGTCGTGCTGGCGTCGTACGCCAGTCGTCGGTTCTCGAGCTTCTTGCGGGCGGCCTGAGGGGAGGTTGTTAGCTTTGGGGGGGGGGTTCCTCAATTGGACAATGGGAGTGTGGATGTTGGTCGAGGCGACTTACCTGGTATTCCTTCATCATGGCGAGCGAGCGCTCGAGCGACTCGAGCCAGTAGGCCGTCGCCTGGGCCGAGTAGTTCTCTTGGATCCCGGCAATCGATTCGTTGGCACGTCCCATAACTAGAAGAAGCAAGGTCAGTACTCTGTATGCGTATATTGGATTGAGGGTTGTGCATACCAATCAGGCAGTTGCCAAACTCGGAGTCTGGTTCAAAGTCCTCGCCGTGGCTCATCATCGTCCGGCCCATGTAGCTGATCGGCAGGCCCTTCTCCTTGTCCTCGGCGCTCTCGCATCGCTTCGAGATGGACTTGGAGTATATGTTCATGGATTTCTGGAGGCGGTCCATTCCTGTTCGGAGATGCATTAGTTAGCGATTTGTCTCTTGTGCTATGCGTGCTGTGCTGTGCTGTCGCACAATCGAATTAAGGTAGGTCGTACCGTCATGCCGTAACGCCATCTCCGTCTCCAGGTTCTTGAAGTCGTCCGTCATGGCCGTTTTGGCCTCGGAGCCCATCTTCTCCCCCGCCCATTGGAAGGCCCTATCGAACTTCTTGGTGATACGCATGTTTGCGGGTGTGGGTGTGTGTGAATAGTATAAAGCGTGACGATATCAACTGGGTATGGCCAGCGCTCTCTCTTTCTCTAATAATAAATAAAAACGTTGCAAGAGAAATAGAAAAAGAGTTGCTGTTAAACCAGTGACAGCAGCAAGCAACGACGACAACAAATAAAGTAGCAGTCGGAGATCCCTTTTGATATGTATATCTGATACAATCAATGACAACTTTCCACAATCACCCGTTATCGCAGGCGTGGCTATGCTGTAGCGGAATGCCAGAACAGGCACTAGCCAGGGGTTAAGGGGAGGTGGTCTAGAAACGTAGATCAAGGCAGTGGCAATGTGCCGAGATTAAGGTGTTCGCTGTGTGTGGAGATGATCGCTCTCGTGTTAAAGCTAGGCCTGCTAGGGGGTGGTTGGAGAGAGAGAGAGAGAGAGAGACAAGAACAGGCAGGGCTCGCGTGCTGGGGCCGGGGGGGCGTGTGTGGAGGGCAGCCCAGGGTGGGATTTCGTGAAGTGAAGTCAGTGGTCACCGACCGGTGCACTTTACTCCATATGCCGTAGTAGTATCGTGGTAGTGCAGTTGTCGTCGTAGCCGTCGTACGTAGCGTCGTAGCCGAGGGGTAATAAGTTACCATTCACCAGCCCCGTCGAGCTGTCACGTAGCGGAGCGAGACGAACGGATTCCGGTATGCTAAAACCGTGGGAGAGGGAATGACCGAGTTTCATGCAGCTCCCCAAACAGAGCGCCAATTTGTCCGGGACAAAAGAGTACGTGGGTGGGACTGGGACTGGAGAAAGAATTTAAAAAAAGGCGAAGCTGGGATCGGGAGAGAAAAGGGTGTGCTCTTATTATTATTCTATTCTGCATCTGCTGCTGCTTCCTCCTCCCTTCCGTATTGGCTAGTTCGAAACCCTGAGACGCCAGATCGAGTAGCGAAAGATTCGGTTGAAACGTCCCCCGAACAGCCTGGCAAGAAAAAGGGCAGGCTCTTCGATTCGCCGACGGCTGTGATTGGGCACGACCAGTGTTGCAAGCTTATCTGCTAGAAGGGCCTGGTTCTTTTTTTTTTTTTTTTTGAGTTGTGGTGGTAATGGAGTACCTATGATATGCAATGCTTGCTCTCTGCAGGGACAGGACACTTGCATCCCAAATATGCAGAGCAGACTCGGCTGGCAGAAGGAGGACTGTCTCCAAGACTCCAAGAACCAGGGCCAGCAGGGGGCCAGGGGCGCTTGATTCGCTGAGGGGCCGAAGCAGGCTAAGATTTTAGCGGACGGATTGGTTGGGATGGTCCCCGGGAAAGGCCACCGTTTAAGGAAAAAGCTACTAAACTCGAGCCGTTGGGACAAGATATCGATAGTCGGCCTTCCGACTGTCGCTTGCGCAAGCTCTTTGTCGTCTCGTTCGTGTTTTTTTTCTTTTTCTTTAGTGAGGGGGTTGAGTGCATTGGTTAAGGATACTCTTCTATGCTATTCCGTCATGCATCAGCGTTGTCGGTAGGAAAATTTTATCTTTTTTTTGGTTTGTTTGTTGTTGGCGGCAAGGCGACTGCCCACCGATGCCAGCCGCCTTCTTTCTTTCAGGCTGGGTTGCTGGCTACGTGTACACCAGCATCCAACATCATCCCAGTTCATAAGGCATCGTGGGATATGGTAGTCGTATGTGTGCCAGCCACCAATGGAAGGAACTAAACGATGCTGGTTACCTGGTTCTTGTCTTTGTTGTTGACTTTGTAACGTGAAGTCGTCTCACCGAATATTGCTAAGGAAAAATGCGAATGCGAAAGGGCAATCTCGCGTCATCCTGTCGATGACCTGACCTGATATTGATCCCACCAGAACGAACCGAACGGGCTATTACACGCCGTGGAACTGCCCATGTCACGAGGAGCTAAGCCTCTGCGGTTTCCAAAAGCGCGCGCCTTTCTCCGGTCCTGTCTGTTCGTGTCCTTCTTTTTTGTTGACATCGTGTCTGGTATCGTCCGAGGATGGGTGCTTGCTCTGCTTGCTCGTTGGGCGATTCGTTGGCCGAGATCCAGTCTTTTGCTGGCTAATGTCAAATGTACCGGCCGCGCGGCTTGGCGGGTTGGGCTGGCGGTTGGCGCTGGGAAGAGCCAAGAAGCCAAGAAGCGGGCTGCCCGCCAAGGGGGGGAGGGGGTTCCAGTGGAAAGGCTCAGGAGGACCCTCTTCTTGCTGTTCTATTTTTTTCTTTTTTCAAGGTCTTTTCTCTGTTCGATGCAGCGGCCCAGTGAAAGCATAACATCCTATGCTGTGCGTCTGCAGCCTGGCCTGGCCTGGCCTTATCAGACATGCAGAGAGGAGAATCACATCATCTGACGAAGTCTCTGTTTCTTCACGGAGCACTCAGTAACGCAGCGAGACTGAAAATGTTTCCTGCTGCTACGGAGTAAGTGAGGTAGGGAAATTGATTGGCAGGGGTAAGGCCGTGAACAACACCATCAAAAAGGTACGTCGGCCTTCTCGACCAACCCCTCCACACCCCTTCGCGATCGGCAGAGAAACGCTTGCAACGCCCACCTGCTGGAGAAGGAATAGCCTAGGCCGATTGTGCGTCGAGAGGCGTCATCGGAAGAGATGAAGAGCTGCCCGTCTGGGGCATACGGCCCGAAAAGATGCATCTCGTAATAAAACGCCAAGCTTTTAGCAGATAGCTCACGATATGTTTATTCATTCAGCATACTCTGAGGCCATCAGAGACCGTCAGCCATCTTCCTCGGGATCTTCCATGGAGGAGGATGTGGCCGTGGGATTTTGCTTGCGTCGCGGTGTAGGCCATATTGGGAGACGCAAGAATAGCCGCTGGCTTCAAGCCAAGCACGTCACTCCCGATGTCCCAAGCAGAGAAGCACACTTGAGAATCAAAAAAAAAAAAAAAAAAAAAAAAAAAAAAAAGAGAATGCCAAATGCCCCTAAAAGAAGGTTTACGTGTTACAGTAATGGCAGGCGAAGAGGCGTGCAGCGGCGCTGGACTCGAGCCGCCAGATCAAGCAATCAATCAATCGTTGATCAGCAGTCAGTGTGGTCTGGCTGGCCTACTGGAACCACCCCCCATTACGTACAGCCCAATCAATGCCTTCAATCAACAACTGAACAGATTGTCCGGCGGTCGCTGGACCAGTCGCTGGACCAGTCGCTGAAGCCCAGTGGTCTAGCGTTTCCAGCGTGTCCCAGTGACTGGCTGGGCCTGCTGAGTCCTGAGACTGGCTCCTGCTCCTGCGGCAGGCGTCAACGTTGTAAACAAGCACCGACTTGACTCTCTTCTTCCGCCCCAAAACGGTTTCAGCCTCAAGAACGCAGCACCAATCGACGATCATGCATCGACTGACGAACTAAGGGGGAACGCAAAGAGGAACTATCGATGCCCGTGCCACTTGCAGACTTTGGCGTGCCGGGAACGCGATGACGACTCAATTATTATGTACAATTGATGATATTTATAGAGTTGTCCTGGTTGATCTCGAGGGGCAAATCAGTGACCAGACTGCCACCTGCGCATGTCAACAGGTGAACTCTCCGTCCCATCTCTCTCTCCAGTTAAGTGGCAGCTTCCGTCGCGCCGTGTCGGGAAATTCGTAATGGCCCTGCGCCAGCAAAGCAGCACGTCCGAGAGCAACGCCCAGAGAGTTTTCCATTTACGCCTATTGCATCATTCCGTCGCAGATTGCCATGTCATGCATGCATGAGTAAGTAGTCGAGACACTTCTCAACTCGTGCATACGATGCTTCCAGACAGACGTTGCTGTGTCTTCCCCTTTTCTTTGATCGATTGCTTGGGTGCGGCTGTGGTTGACTCGCCTGATACACTGCTTGCCGGCTCCAAAAAAGCGCTGGACTCAGGTCAGTCAGTGTCTTCCGTCCGCTGGATTGGCCCTCTTGGCACGCCATCCCAATTGCGACCGACACCCAAGCTTTCTGGCAATTGGCGAAACTGGGACCGCCCACCACACCAACGGACACCGGCGGTGAAGGAGTGACAGCTGCTGAATTGAATCCATCTCCAGGTAAATGTAAATAATGAAGGGATTGTCCATTACGATCATCTAATCGAGATATCTATGTCGCTACACATATATCCCATCTCATGCAAATCCTAGCCTTCTGGTCTCGGGCGCATCCCCCATTGCAGCAACTGTCTCGGAACGCCAAGCAGCCAAGACGAAGGCCAAGACATCTCGTCCTCACACGTGGGTGCTCTGATTTGCGAAGCTGCACGCCGCCGACAGCGCTGCCATTTGCCGCGCCGGCCTGATAAGATGAGGGCCAAGATCGCCGCCATGGTGCAGCCCCCGAAGCTGATAGCTAACCGACTGGCAGGAAGATAGCATGTAGGAACTCTGTAGTCGTATATAATATCGGTGAAGAACTTGCGATTGTAGAAACCGTCTTTCGTGTGCTGCTCGCTTGCCTCTCCCGCCATCGCAATTGTCAACCGCCGCCATGGGCCCAGTAACGTCGGCCATCTGCACGCTCGCCGCGACAGCGACTGCCCTGGCCGGCCTGGCTTCGGCCGAGGATGCGCTGTACAGCCGCCGCCACCACCTGCCCAAGCGCTTCCTCGACGACGCCGGCCACTTCAACATCTCCTTCTACCACATCAACGACGTGCACGCCCACCTGGACGAGTTCGCCGCCGCGGGGACCGACTGCACGAAGCCCGAGCGGGGCTGCTTCGGCGGCTACGCCCGCGTCAAGACGGCCCTCGCGCAGACCCGCCCGGACCACCCGGACAGCTTGCTGTTGAACGTCGGCGACGAGTTCCAGGGCACGCTGTTCTACACCTTCTACAAGGGCGAGAAGATCGCCGAGACGCTGAACCAGATCGGGTTTGACGCCATGACTTTGGGTAATCACGAGTTCGACGGCGGCGACGACGAGCTGGCGGGCTTTATTAAGAACCTCACGTTCCCCGTCGTCTCGGCTAACATCGTCTCGGACCACCCGGGGCTCAACGCCTCCATCAAGCCGTACCACGTCTTCGACGAGCACAGCCTGGCCGTCATCGGCCTCACCACCGATACCGTGCCCGACATCAGCAAGCCGGGCAAGGGCACACAGTTTGGGGATCATGTCGCGAGCATGCAGGTCACCATCGACCATATCCGGAGTACCCTACCTGACGTGAAGCGCATCGCCGCCATCACGCACATCGGCTACGACGAGGACATCAAGCTCGCCAAAGCCACACGGGGCCTCCACCTCATCATGGGCGGGCACTCGCACACTTTACTGGGTGACATGGACGGGGCCGCGGGCAAGTACCCGACGGTCGAGACGAACCGGGACGGCGACGAGGTGTTCATCGTGACGGCGTACCGCTGGGGCGAGTACCTGGGCTACATCGACGTCACCTACGACGCCGAGGGGAAGGTCCTGGCGTACCACGGCGCTCCTATCCACCTCACCAACGCGACGAAGCAGGACGAGGGGCTGCAGAAGCAGGTGGACGAGTGGCGCAAGCCGTTTGATGCTTTTGCGGCTGAGGAGGTCGGCACGACCAAGGTCGAGCTGGACCAGACCAAGTGCCAGAAGGAGGAGTGCTACCTGGGCGACTTTGTCTGCGAGTGAGTTCTTTACTCTGACATCGTCTTACTGGGTGATTGATTGACTGACGTGATTGCAGCGCCATGCTCCAGTACCGCCTCGACACCGGCTCCAGCGCCGCCCTCGCCTTCACCAACGCCGGCGGGATCCGCGCCACCATCGACGCGGGCCCCATCACGCGCGGCGAGGTCCTGACGAGCTTCCCCTTCGGCAACGCCGTCGTAGAACTAAAATACACGGGCGCGGAGCTCTGGAAGATCTTCGAGGGCGCCGTCTCGAAAGTGAACCAGTTCAACGGCAAAACGCTCGGCGGGTTCGTCCAGGTCAGCCGCGGCGTGAAAGTCGAGTACAACCCCCAGAACGAAGCCGGGAAACGGCTCGTGCGGCTCACGGTCAACGACAAGCCTGTCGATATGCAAGCCGAGTACGGCGTCGTCACGATTGATTTCGTCGCGACGGGCGGGGATAATATCCTGGAGCCCGTCGAGGGGATCGTGATTCTTGATACCATGGACGAGGTCCTCGTCGACTACATCCAGGCCAAGAACCCCGTCGACTTCAAGCTTGAGGGCAGGATCGCTGTGGTGGACGGGCAGGCTGCTTCTGGGGGGAACGCGACGACCTCGGGCACCGGGGGCAGCCCCGCCGCAACTACGCCCAGCAGCGAAGCCATTCACATCTCGGGTGTTGGTTCGTCGGTGGCGCTGCTGGTCTTTACGGCGATGCTGTATTACGTCGTGTCGTAGGGTTTCATGACGGATGATGATGTATGCATTGTAAAGAGGATGCCGATGAGACCAATAATGTAATGATATAATGACCAGAACACGTTCGCATGTATTGTCTCGGCCGACTTAAGTGATATCGATTGAGTGTATTGACTCCATGGATTTCATGTTCAGTTGCCATACTTTGGAGTTTACCCCTATCTCACCCGTTTCCACGAATAGGGGTATCTCCGACACGGCATCCCCGTCAACCACAGAACTCCAAGACCTTCTTTCCCCTTCCCCTGGGATGTTTGATCAAATACGACAGCACACTCTGCATGTGATCTGGTGTTCACCATGATTGCTCGCACTTGTTTGACATGGATAGAATGCGATGATGCTCGCCCCCTGAACTCCGTAGATTTGAAGCTGAAATACTCGTAGTAAACTCAGCGGTGCCTATGAAACACACAACACGAACCAGAATCCGTTAACTTAGCTCTTCAGCGGTTGGCGGGGAAAGCTACCACACAAAATGTAGACTAAACTTTGTTATTTTGCAGCTTCGGGATGGTTCAACGAGAACTCAAATGTATCTAATAAGAAATGTGTACCGGAGATGACTCGAAGCACGGGTATATAAACCTGTTCTTTTCTGCCCAAATATTTTATGTGTCTCTCTTTATACCCGTAATACTTGTGACGTCTGGTGCCCGTTGCTTGTTGCTCGAACACAGGCTTATCGAGACCCTGTCGTTTTCGAGAGCAACAGCAATATACCGAGTCCTTCCAACAACGGTTAGGAAATGCCACCTCCAGCAACTTCAGTGTGGCGGCCACGCCAATCCCAGTCTGGTGATACCTTCCACGTCCAGTCTGTTCTTCCTCCTGCCCCGAGGGGGCGGCTGCCGAGCATCCGCGATGTCTTGAGTCTTCCGTCACACGTTGCAGTGGGTGCCCCTCCGCCACAGAGCCACCCTCTACCTAGTCCCAAAGCCGAGGGTACGGCCCGAAGGGGAGAAAGGGCAGACATGATGGATATTAGGAACTTGCTATGTGAGGAACCAGAGACTCCAGCAACGGGATCAACGGGATCAACAGCACCACCGGCAACATTGACAGCAACGGCAGCAGCGGCAGCAACGGCAACAGCGGCAGCAGCGGAAACATCGGGGGCAACTGGGGCAACTGGGGCATCACCGGCAGTAGCAGCACCTTCATTGCAATCTACACCACCACTACCCCCAACTCCAGCACCAGCAGCAGCACCAGCGCCAGCACCCACCGCCCCTCCTTCGGCACCAAAAGGGCGTCATACAAAGACGAAAAATTCGGACCGCAGGGCGACCGCCCTAAACGGCGCAGCAGGCCAGCCCAACCCCAACGGGCCGTGCGTGAGCTGCCTCAAGAGCCCGGAAAAGAGGAACAGCTGCCGGATGCCCAAGAACACCCGAGGGAAGGTGTGTAACTACTGCACTAAAGACAAGCAAAAGTGTGAGCAACCGCAGCCGAGGCAGGAGGGCCCCGGGAGCCAAGAACCGAAAAGGGGGAAGGTCGACCCCCAGCAGCACCTCCGAGTCAGCAGCCGGACTACGACCCGGACGAGACGGAGCTGGAGGAGGCGGAGGACGATCAATGAGCCCTCCGACAGTCATTTCACGGTGATATAAGAATGCCCCAAGTTTAATCGTCTTTCTGGCCAATCTGTATGCTATCGTCCTGCCAACCGAAGCTTGTGCCGGGGGACAGACCTGCGAGCACCCACGAGCGCCCATGCTTCATTGGCGAGCTTTTCCTTGGCCGTGGCTCATGTGCGACAAGCCATTGCACGAGCCGGCTGTTTGGAGTATATGGTAAGTGAGCACATAAGAAAGCGAGTCAATGGCTAATTCGTACTGCGTCTCCAGGTACACAATCCACACACCACGACGGCGGGACTGTCGCAATGGTGGCAGAGACACGCGCTTTGGCAGGAACCAGAGTGCTGCCCTGTTCTGTTATATTTCGTCGTTTTAGCAAGTAGTCTCTATTCATCTCCTAATTCCAATGCACGTACTACATCTGGCCCTGTTTCTCCTTGTCGCCCCATCCTTTCCAGATCAATTGCTGCAATCCCAGTGCTACACTCGATTGGTCCCTCGAATCCCAGCATCGATCTGGCGCGCAAAAAAGCCGACGCCAATCTGCCCGTGTAACTCACCTGCCTAAAGGGGCAAGGGGGGCTCCAGGGTCTCGGCCCTCACCATCGGATCCGGGGATCCTGGTACGCACCCCCTGTTACGACGAGATAACAGGGTTGATTGATAATTGAGTCAGATCGTGGAGACGTGCTTTCCCGGAAATGGAAAACATTTAACATCTGCACACCACCTTCCCGAAATGTCTTTTTGCCGAATGCGAAGTCCTAGACCCCGTCTGACTACAGTGCTATCCCTTGACCAGCCGCTCAATCGCACCACCTCTCTCACCATGGCACCAGTCAGCATCTCCCTCGTCCTCACCGCCGCCGCGAGCTTAGTACCGCTGGCAGCCGGCTCACCCATTGCCGCCGGTGATTTGCTGCCCAAGCCCGTCTGGACCCTCACCCCGACCCAAACCACCCAGCGCTTTCGCGGCCTCGCCCCCGTCTCGGCCAGTACGGCGTGGGTGGCGGGCACCAACGGCACCATCCTGCGGACCGAAGACGGCGGCGCGACCTGGATCTCCGTCGGACCTTCTCCCTCTTCTTCTTCTTCTTCTTCCTCCTCGTCTCCCAACACTACTTCCGAAGAAGCACCGTTAGAATTCCGCGACGTCGCCGCCTGGTCTCCCACCCACGCCGTCGCTCTGAGCATCGGCGAGGGCACCGCCTCGCGCATCTATTCCACGACCGACGGCGGCGCCTCCTGGACTTTGCGTTTCGCGAACGCGGACCCGGCGGCGTTCTACGACTGTCTCGCGTTCTCGGAGACGGAGCCTAAACATGGTATGGTTATGAGCGATCCCGTCGACGGACACTTCCGGCTGCTCGAGACGCGGGACCAGGGCCTGTCGTGGCAGGTCGTTTCGTCTGCCGAAAGTAAAATGCCCGCAGCACGCGAAGGCGAATCCGGGTTCGCGGCGAGCGGGACTTGTCTCGAGACGAAAGCCGGGAGATGGTACCTGTCCGGCGGCGGCGCCGCGCCGTTTGGGCGTGTGTTCGCGAGTGCCGACGACGGATTGACCTGGGATTCTGTGACCGAGACGCCCATTCCCGCCACCAATGCCTCACAAGGCGTCTTCTCGGTGCGGTTCCGGGACGCAGCGCACGGGATCGTCGTGGGCGGGGACTTCCAAGATCCGACACGATCTACCGGGACGGCGGGCTGGTCCGATGATGGCGGCGTCACCTGGAGCCCTTCCAGTGAATTCCCGAGAGGGTATCGGTCCGGCGCGGCATGGGTCTCGGGCCTGTGCCCATCCAAGGGTGTCGTTGCGGCCGTGGCAGTGGGACCGACGGGCTCGGACTTTACGCTCGACGGGGGCAAGACGTGGCACGGGTTCGACGACGGCAGCTTCGACGCCGTCGAGTGCATCGGAGGCCGCGTGTGTTGGGCCTCGGGCGAGAAGGGCCGCGTGGCTCGGTTGGTGTTCTGATTTCACCGAAGGCTAATTCCATGATCATCGTTCTTTTAGTAGATATAATGCTAATCATTCATCTTATGTTGACGGTCCATGTTGCGGATGCTGCGTGGAAGAACAGTCAATCACGTAACACCAAGTTCCGAAGTAAAAATTCGTAATCATCATAAAATAAACAAAAATGGTATCATTCGCAATATCAAATCAATCACCACTCCAGCCGGTCATCACACGTCAAGTCGACATCGTACCGCTCCTCCCCCCTCCACACCCGCGCGCCCGAGTTGCAAGCCGCGACGATCGACCGCAGATCGCTGACCATGCTGCCCGGCCCGCTCGCAAACACCGTCGTGGACCCGCGGACCGTGTTCTCGACGAACGTGTTGACCATCTTCTTCAGGTCCGGGTGCGTGTCGAAGTTCTCGCTGCCGCCCAGTTTCCGCACCTCCAGGGACTTGACCGACGCCGACGAGGCTGTCGAGGAGGAAGATCCGCCGACCTCCTTCACGTTGGCCGAGTCGCTGTTGTTCTTGTTGGACTTCTCGTCGTGTACCGACGGCGTGGGACTGCTGGATTCGCGAGTGACAAAGATGTGGACGGCGACGCCATGGGTTCGGCTGGCGCGGTGGATGGTGTCGAGCTCCTTCTGCACCCACTGCATGTCCGACTTCCTGCGGATGGCCCAGATGAGCTCGATCTTGCGGTTTTTGGATCCCGGTTGCGCGATCAGGTTGAGCAGCACGGGAAGCACATAGGTGATGCCGGTACCGCCGGCGACGCAGAGAACGTTGACCTCGGGCGTCAGGTTGTCGGCAATGGATTCGCCGTACGAACCGGACATGATGACGGGAGTGGTAGCTTTACTGTTTTCAGCAAGCTTCTGGGCAGCTCGGTCGGCCAGCTTCCTGGTCTCGCCCTTTTTGGCGCGCACGATGTACGAGTGCTCGACGACGCCGTCCTTGAGCTCGGGCAGGTTCAGGGGCGTAAAGGGGTGGGACTGCCAGATGCTGCACTCGGGGAAGCACAAATAAAAGTGCTGGCCGATCTTCCAGGCCTCCTGGGAGTGCGCGAAGTCGAGGCGCAGGATGTCGCCGTGCTCGGAGTCGGGAAAATGGGTCATGGTGGCCTGGGCAGCCTTGAAGCCGGTCTTGCCGTCGGGAAGAATCTGATAGTGGGCCAGACCGGTCCGGATCAGGCGCACGGCGCGGTCGAGGAACCAGAGAACGAGGGCCGGGATCATGAAGCACGAGAGCTTGTCCCAGTGCGCGTAGCAGGCGCCGATGTAGACCATGGCGAGGACGTAGTGGGCCTTGCGGAAGAACTCGTAGCCGGTCAGGCGGATGACGGGCGGCAGGCTCAGGACGAAGATGAGCAGCAACAGGATGATGGCGACGCAGCCCCAGATCATGTAGGTCTGGGCGATCCACTCGACCGCCACCGACGGCTGGGGCTGGTACAGGTAGGCCTCGATGACGGTCCACGAGATGGTGTGGAGCAGGCCCTGGATGCAGATGATGTAGCCGAGCCAGCGGTGCAGGAAGTTGAAGCTCTGGTAGGGGGACGCCGGTCAGGAGGCTCAGGACGGACTCGCGGCTCGAGAGCATGATGGAGAAGGGCGTGAGGGCGTAGGCGAGGATGCCGATGCGGTCCGACCAGGGGCCGAGACTGGAGCGGGTGTTGTAGACGCCGGGCATCTTCTTGACCGGGGTGATCCAGGTCTCGTAGACGAGGCCGACAAGCGAGAAGATGAGCAGGTAGCCGGCGCAGACGGCCAAAATAAGAACCTGGAGCCGGGTGGTGCGGCCGAAGATGGAGCGTACCGAGTCCGGCAGAAGATAGGAGCGGACGAGGGAGGCGATGGTGCGCTTGACGCGCGAGCCCCGGGTCATGGAGGTGGCGATGAACCGCTCGCTATCCACCACCAGCACCTCGTCGGCGCGCCGCGAGGGCCAGAGTTTCCGGCCAAAGGCCCATAGGAGGAGGATGCCGCCGACGACGGCCCACAGGATGCCCGAGTAGAGCATGCTCACGTCGTGGCCATGGTAGACCAGATCGAGGTAGGCGCAGGAGCCGGCGTCGTTGGTACAGGGCAGGGCGCGGTCCGGGTAGCCCCAGTGCTTCTCGAAGGCCGTGGCTTCGCTCAGGTTCTGGATGTGGCGGCCGAGGAGAGGCACCGCCATGTCGGCCATGGTGGAGGGGGGTGTAACAGAAGAAGACTGCTTAGTTTCCCCGCGAGATAGAACAATCAACGGACGAGGTCAGATGGACTGACGGGTGACTCGCATGCGCCTGAGGATGATCAGATCAGATCGAGGAAGGGGGACATTGAGAGATCTGGGTATTAGTAGCATGTAGGGTAGCTACCAGGCGGGCGGCACCCGATATACTTAAATGGCATCGTGGTGTCTTGCTTGGGACCCATCCATGCCGCGGATTCGCCATCCGACGGGCCCTACTAATACGGGGGAGGGACTTGTTTTGCCCGTCCGGTGCGTAGAGGGCGACCCAGACCGCAACGCCCGATGGAGCAGGCATGCCGATGGTGAGCAGGTTTCTCTCATAACGTGCTCGCCGGAGGCAAGAGACCCCTTGCCCCTCGTGTTGACCAAGTAGACCAAGGAGACCAAGACGGGGCCAAGGATATAATGTGGCCGGGAACCTGGCCCCAGACACAGAAACTTGCTCAATTGATCCCGCATCCCCTTACCCAGCACTTACCAAGACCCCCCGTCTTTGCAGTCCTTGGCCCGTCCAGAGAGTTCCGTCCGAGTCGGGCGATTGGGCGAGGGCATGCCCGAGTGTTTCGAGAAAACGAGCTCAAAAAGGACAGACGCCAAGCAAGCACCCTCAAAAACAAATGGGCTTGTCGAAGAATCCACTGTCGCCTCCCGTGGCAGGGCAGGCTTAGGCAGGGTGCCATCGTGCCGGCGGAGACTTTGGCCTGCAACTGGAGCGGAGCCCTGTCGCCGTCGCTGTCGCTATGCCGGATGCAGCAAGTCGAGAAGGATTGAGCACATTTCTTTGCTCCACTGCGACGCTCATAGCGCCGTCTTGGCGAGCAAGTTTCCCGCGCATGTTTGCAATTTACAGCGAGTCTCCGTCCGATAACCTTCGCCGCCGTTTCAGGGCCGCCCTGGCACTGCATTCCAGGTCATTTGCCCGCAGGAAGTGAGTACAAGTAACGATCCCAGCTGCCCAGGTCGCTGCAAGAAAACCGTCGCTATTCACCGTCGGAAAAATACAGGATCTACTTGGGTTAGGTTCCAATCTTCTGGGTCCTGGTCCTGGTATTGACCGACTGATGAGTGAGGGTTGAGGTGAGGAGTAAGTGACTGCAAGTAAATAAGTAGGCACTAACGCCCTCATTTCCCCCGTCGACGTTTCGGCCACTACCAAAAAGTTACTTCGGCCGTCGGATTGAACATTGTCATCATCAATTGGAGACTTCCACTCCGGTTCTTCGCTTCCATTATCGATACCATTAACAAGACATCATAACCTCTGATTGAATCCATCCAAGCAAGCAATCGGAAATAGGAGGCGCATTCGACCATCCGGCTAATTGGGAAAGCAAAGAAGTCGCATCGCCTGCGTCGCCGAGATTCTCATTAATTAACCGACTCGGGAATCTGACGGTCCTCGAGGCGAATCAAGTCTCCGTTAAGGGCACGGCACATCAAAACACGTCAAAATGGACATGAACATGGACCACGGCGGCGGCACCGCCTGCAAAATATCGGTACGTACCCCTCCGCGATCCCGTTAAAGCGACACAGCGTAGCAGCAGCAGCAGCAGCAGCAGCAGCAGCCAAGCTGACAAGACGGGAAAACTACAGATGTTATGGAATTGGAACACCGTCGACGCCTGCTTCCTGACGTCCTCCTGGCACATCCCGAGCGAGGGCGCCTTCGCCGCGACGTGCATCGGCGTGGTCCTGATGGTGGTGATCCTCGAGTGCCTGCGCCGTGCCGGCAAGGAGTACGACGCCCTGATCCTGCGGCAGTTCAAGCGCCACGTCGCGGCGCAGCGCCTGGCCGCGTCCAAGGACAAGACCGTCGAGCCCGTCTCGTGCTGCGGCGCGCCGCCCGAGCCGGAAGAGGCGACGCCGAACCGGCCGCAGATCATCACGTTCCGCGCGTCGCCCCTGCAGCAGCTGACGCGCTCCGTCATCCACGCCGTCACGTTCGGGCTGGCGTACATTGTCATGCTGCTCGCCATGTACTTTAACGGGTACATCATCATCTCCATCATCATCGGCGCCGGCATCGGCAAGTTCCTGTGCGACTGGATGGTGTATAAGGTCGTCATCGATGGCGAGGAGGGCGCCGCCGCCAAGGTGGACGGCATTGAGGACCCGACTGTCTGCTGCGGGTGAGCTACAGCATAGCGACAGGTGCATTATCTTGTTGAGGGCGTCACATGTTTTTTTTCTTTTCTTTTCAGTTTTGGTTTATTGGAAGCCGGCTCATATATATACCGCTAAGCGATGACGAGCTTACGACAGCATGGCGTTTTGGGGTTTTGGTTGATTTTACTTCGAGGTGGACTTTTGTCGTCTCGCAGCGGGGGAAAGCATTGAGAAGCGCTAGAGGAGCAGACTTTCCAATGATGTTTTTTGAACCATGAACGTTCTTTCGGTTTACCGGCGCATCTGGGTCGATGTTCTTATGATCACTGCCAGTTTCGCACGTGATTATCATCTGTGACAGAGGGCCGTTGTCGAGACAAACCCGCCCTCTGGTTGACGCTCCGGTCCATTTGTCCTACGCTAGACAGTTGAGCCTCCAGCCATGGCGCCCGTTTGCGATAAGCTGGGCCTTGATCACATATATTTAAACCGATTCATAGGGGATGATGCTACACGGGTCTTATCTCCCAGGCTTCATGGACTAGATGCGGTAGTCGAGTTTGCCTTATCTTAACCCCGCAGATCGCTCCCAAGAGCCGGAGCAGCGTTGGGGGAGGGGGCATTTATTACCACATCCGGCAACCTCATCCCGCCATCTAGGCCCCTGTCATCCACTGCGGCCGCTAAGATATACCGTCTGCATCGCTCTTGTGCGTGCCGTGTTCATGGCCAACGTCACTGGATCTAATCCTGGCGGGAAATCAGCCCAGATAGCGGGATGCATTGCGGGGTGGCTGGCTGGCTGGCTTTGCCCAACGTCTCGGGGTGCGACATGGCGAAGAATAGATGCGCCCTGATTCGGAGATATCAAGAGGACGCAGGGAGATGAGACGATGATGAAGTATAAATGATTGCCCACTGATGATTCTCCCTTTCCCTAGCGATATTCGTACAGTAAACCTGGTATTTGAGTTTCACCCTCTGTCGCTGGTTGTTCGTCTGGTCTGTTTTTGCATCACGTCACGTCACGTTTGAATGATGGATTTATACCACGTAGCTGGCCCCTACCCGGCCTTGAGCATCGGCGTCCTCATTGTCGTCTTGGTGGGCCTGGGCTTCACGCTCATCAAGCGCAGGCGTTTGAGCCGCCTATCGTCATCGCCGCCGCCAACACCGACCTACGGCGGCAAAACTTCCTACTCAACGAAGGAACCGTACCCCAGCTCTGTCGTCTTTCCGCCCTCGCGCCGCGCCGCCCTGGTCCAGCTCCTGCCGTCGTTCAAGCTGGCCAAGAGGAAGGATGCGACCATCGACATCTCGGAGCTGAGGAGTAAGCAGCTCCCCACCTCGCATGCGCAGGACCTCGACAAGCCCGACCAGTACACCCCGACGGGCATCTCGACCCAGGAGGTTAAGGCTTTAGGGCCATTCCCCGATTACTCGGTGTTGGCGGGCGTGCCGTATCCCAAGCCATGTCCTTCTTTTGATATCACCAAGGCCGCGTTCCGGCCGTTCAGACCTTTCCGATGGACGTATCATCAGACCATGGGTAAGCAGACTCGTGCTACACTTATCTCAATTCCACCATGCATAACGTATCAGCCTCTGCTAACTTACCACAGCGGTCATGAAGATGGAGCCCGACTACTGGCTCGAGCTGGAGAGCAACTACTTCCGGCGCATGGCGCAGCGCCAAGGGCTCCTCAAGGAGCACGGCGAGAAGATCATGTTCTGGACGCCCGGGTCGGAGCTGGCGAGCCGCGAGCTCATGGAGATGGTGCTGCAGTTCCTGTGCCACAAGTACCCGCACTACTTCCAGCTCGAGAAGGGCAACACCGTACTGCGGAACCAGCTGCTCAAGACGACGACGGACATTGCGGCGCTGCACCCGCTCGAGGTGCTGTTTAGGAACGTGCCCGAGGACTACGCCGTCATGTGCCGCAACGAGCAGGACGGGCTGTATTACCTGAGAAGCGCCATGATTTGCAGTTCTGTCGGGTGGAACATTGGGCTGCACAAGAACAAGGTGCTCCGCGCCATCCACGACAACGTGCCGCAGTGGGAAGAGAAGATGGCGTTTTCCGTCGACAGGTAAGCCTAGCCGAGCCCATTCCCCGACCTGGACCTTTCCCACCTCTATGCATGACCAAAACGGAGCTAACGCCAGCCAGATGGTTCACCAAGCTCCCCGTCGACCAGCCGGTCCAGCGCGGCTCCTGGGGCATCGAGGACTGGGAAGCCTTCTTCGCGCCCAACGGGACCCCGCGCAGCGCCTTCGCGGGCAACGAGACGGCCTGCACGATCGACGACCTGCAGCTGCGGTGCGACTGGCAGACCCTGCGCCGCCTGCCCGTCTCGGGCGCCGTCATCTTCAACTTCAAGGCCGTCTTCAACAAGCTGACGGACCTCAAGTCGGAGCCCTACGTGCCCGCGCTGCTGCACCAGGTCGTCACGCAGGGGCCGCGCGACCTGATCGGGTACAAGATGGAGCGGCACGTCGAGAAGATCGCGGCGGAGCATTTGGACAGGTGGGCGAAGAAGCAGGTCGAGGACGGGCTGGTACCGGCGGATTGGGATGTTGGGACGTTGGAGCAGCACCCCTATTTCCCCGGGTGGAAGGACAAGATGGTGGACGACTTCCCGGCTTGTCCGTGTGTGTAGTGTTTGTCAGTTTCAGAGTAGCGTATGATATGTCAATGTACATGTGCAGCCCAATACTGTTGTCAAGTGTAAACTGGGAGCGAGACATCTTCATGGTCAAGACCCGATGCAGTAACTGCACTCCTAGAAGTTGATTTACAGGCGGGGTGTCTCTTCACTGTTCAGGGCGGGCCTCCACTGATTTACGCCTGGCGGATTGAGACTGGGGTGGGCTCTCAGTGGACTTTGCTTTGGCTGTTGGGGGAGTCTAGGCCCAAACCGATAAGCACGGCAATCGACCCCACTAAAATTTTATTTTCGAGCCATCCCACTCGGCCGTGCATCGCCTACAGCCCCAGCATCCGGGAACTTTTCGCTAGAGTTCTCGACTTCAAAATTCAACACCAAGAACCCCAATAACGACGACGACGACGACGACGTAACTCGCCCACCATGCCTTCCGTCAAGAACCCCAACGGCCCCTCCAAGAACCGCCAGGCCGCCATGCGCGCCTCGGCCAAGAAGAAGGCCCAAAAGTCCTCCGCCGCCGGCCAGACCCGGATCCTCAAGAGCGACGCCCGCCGCGGCGCCCGCGAGGGCATCCTGCCCACGAGCGGGCCCAACCGCGCCCTCAGCGCCAAGAAGCAGCGCAAGCTCGAAAAGGCCCGCGCCCACGCCCTCAAGCGCAAGATGGAGGCCGAGGGCGAGGTCGAGATGAAGGGTAGGTCTTCTGCTTACTACTACTTGCGCCCCTGGGAGAACTTGGAGAACGAGAGGGACAGGTTGCTGACTTGGAGGTTCTGCGACAGATGCGGCTGAGCCGACCGAGTCGAAAGAGCTCAAGGAGCAGATGGAGATGGATGCCGACACCATCTCTTGATCGAACCTCGAACGATACCCCATACGATGCAGAGAGCGAAGCGACCGGCGTTCCGTTGTGCGGTATGCGATCATGTATGCTGGCCCGATGGCGACCACATATTCGACTCCATCGGCCCGAAAATTGCTGTCCAGAGTAAGAGGCAAGATGGAATGGACAGGCCAGTCTCTTCTTGCACCCAGTCAGCAGAGGCTTTTGGACGTCGGCATTATTCGAAAATTTTGCGAAGGATAGAAGAAGCACTAGGGCATGCGATACGCAGATCTAGAATCGTCGTGCTTGAGCAGATACCCCGCGGTACATGTGTGTGTACCGGAAGAAGCGTCATTGCAAGAAACCACATGGCATGGTCGTCAGGGGACCATCCACCGACGAAGCCTCAGCTAGCCGAGATGCAATGAGACATGAAATCAATAAAACCATATCTCCAAACCCCCATGCCGTTTGGTTCTTTGAGCGGCCGCCCAGTCGAGGTCGCCAATCGATTTGCGCAGTGTAACCTAACCCATATTGCGCCAGCAACCCTATCCGGCGACTCGGCGCCTTGTCGCCTCTTTATCCGGCCAGCTATCTGACCTGGGCTCGAGATCGTCAGGGACCTAGAGGGGGGTATTTTTTAGCATTATCCAATGTCGTGGGCGCATAGCCTAAATAGGCGTCTCCCTACTTACCCAATCTTTCTGGCCGCCCCTTATCATGATGTTCTTGGCCTTCCCCTTTCCTTGCTTCATCGCCACCACACCTCAGCATGGTCCATCGTCCGGTGATAACCATCGGAACACAGCGGCCTATTGATCCCTGGCCATTGAATAGGAACAGGCCGGTCTCGTCTTTTGGGACTTTGAGCGCGCTAGCCATGCGCATACGATGCGTGCGACCTTATCCGGGGACCATTCGAGATAAGGAACGGAATCAAGAGGTATCACTGGATGGAGTCTGGGAAAGCTTGGCCGGGCGACATATATAAACGCCTAGACTCGTGAGCAAGTACTGGTGAATCTGGACCTTCGAATATATACCGTTGGCAGAATAACAAGAAGAAATACTTGATCGCCAAGAACACTTCTGTTCAACCACGACGCAAACCTTCGGTGTCTCTCCCGTTGCTCCGACCCAATCCGACCTTCTACGATGAGAGTATTCTCCGTACCGCTGGCCATCGCCGGCCTGCTGTTCTCTTCCTCGCCGGCCGCGGCCGAAAACTTCGGCGCCTCGTGCGAGATGGGTACTGTCAAGGTGACTGGCCGCACCATGACGGGCGCCTGCCACGCCGTCTCGGGCGAGCTGGTGTGCTCGAGCCTGGACCTGAACGGCTGCGTGACCAACTCGTTCGGCCAGCTCGAGAGTCCCGGGTAAGCCTCGTCGCTCCGCCTTCATTTTGTAATGCGAGGTTATTGACATGGCTGTGAACTTTAGGGACGGATACTTCTACAGCTGCCGGAACTGCTCCAACGGCAAGACGAACTCGGGCTTGTTCCTGGATGACCCGGCCTTGCTCCACTGCGACTGCGACGCCGGGAACAACAACTGGCCGACGGCGGTGATTGATATGAGTAAGTCTGTTCCAAGACCTATCTTTCTGGCATCTCCATAGGAGCAGAAAGACCCCAGACACAGCAAGGCAAAACATGCGAGATCAAGGAAGTTGGCAGCGGCAAGTCAAGACACCAAGCTGATGAATCTTCTTGGCTGACAGACACGTTTGTTTCGAACTCGAATGGCCGTCTCCAATGTGGCAACGCCATTGGGGCTGTCATCGACTGTTGAGGGCAAGGAAGGGCCGTCCTTAGCTAGAACAGTGACTACCAACAGTGGGATTCTAGACCAGAGCAGGAGAAAACCTGGAAACCCAGTTGGCCTTGATGATGTCTTGAAAGGCAAGCCGTCACGGCTGAGTTGGTAAACGACAGACGTCCGTAGCCGCAATGGATGATGCCCGACTGCCCTAAGGACTCATTATGGAATTGAGGATCAGTTGATTGTTGTTCATGTCATCGCGACTGACCAAGTTGCATTATGCAGGGACAGAGGGCGGGTACTGGTCTCCCTTATTTCAAGCTTGCATCACAAGTGGCGTATTCCCATTTCGACTTCAGGGATCCCGTGAAACAAACATAACACAGTCTTATATAGACCACTACAAGGCCCAGGATTGCTAGTTCCCGCTATGTATCCTGGCCCATTCAGGGTATCCGGCTATCCATCTTGTCTACAGTGGCCTCATGGTCAGCAGACGTGTATAGACGATTGCCTGGAAAATCGGTACGATCCTCGTAGCTATACCTAAAGGGAGACAAAGCAGAAGAATGATGGTGTGAGCTGCACCCTCCCGGATCCATTTGTACACAGAAGAGCAAAGCAGGATGCACCCTCTGCCGTCTCTGGGGGAGACCTACCCGAAAGTCAAAACGTGATTTCGGTCCGCATCCCAGCCAGTATCAGGCACCAGGGGCCACGGGAAAGAGGGGAGCTCGCGAAAACCTACTTACACTGCCACGAAAAAGATGGTAGATCTCGTATGATCTTTTCCCCGTGAGTAGAATGGGGAAGGAGAGGAACCTGCCTTGAGTTCTCAAATCGTGAAACTCGGAGAAGGAACCACCCAGGGAGTCTTTAAGAAGCAAGTGGTCTTTTCCCAGGTGGAAAATGTCCGTTCTGAGCCTGGACTTCCCTGCCACCCGTCATTCCATTTCACGTCCAGTCAGTTAACTGTAATTAGCGTCTCTCCCGAGATCAGACAACTACGTCACAAATCAAAGCAGATGTTCTGTGTGACGTAGCGCAGAGAATATTCCGACTGAATCCTTAATCAGTACAAGAGAAAAGGAGACTCGGGTTGAGCAAAGACGCTCTTCTAGAAGGCCAGAAGGTAACAGTTGTGCACATCAATGCCGCGAGCAGCAAAAGCTAGTGCTCAGTCTAGACTCGGCTTGTGGGTGCTCGGAACGACTAGAGAGTCAAGAAGCCATCCGAATTCAAGAAACCCCGAGTCAGCCTGTGCGCTGCAGTGGTTTCAGTGAGGCAAACCGGATTTCAGCGTGGTCCGAAGTTCAGCCTCACCAGCTAACCCTGCCCAAAGAATCTTACTTGATCTGATCTAGGCCATAGCTCCGAGGCAGATCATCCCTTGGCCGACACCCCGTACGGAAGAAGCTCCCGGACCTCTGCTTCGTCATCCTCCTCCGGGAGTGCGAAGTGATGTAATTATCCCGCAAATTTCATCTGCCGTGGCACGACTTTTCAAAACCACTAGGCGAAGTGTTGACATGGCGTCTAGTCGTGTATATCGTATACGCGCACCAAGTCGAATGCTTTGCTCGTGCCGCAAGCGAGGAACCTATCGGAGTACAGTTAAACAAAAGCTCTGGTCGGTGGAGCTGAAGATCATACGAAACAGTCCAAAGGAGATTCTTTCATCAGTCAGACAGACCAGCCTAGACATATGAGATGACCAACCGGGCTGTGTGGTTCTCATAGGCCACAGTAAGAGGCGGTGTTCTCTTTTGTAACCAGCCCGGTTGTACATCGGACCAATGAGAAACCCGACTGCGCGCATCCGAACATCCCCCCCTGGCCATACTATGGCCGTCGGCAATGCGATATGATCGGCGTGTCAAAAGATGGCCGGCCATCAAGAAAGCAACCTAGAACTTTCCTCTTTGCATCAAGCGGGAGGGCGGGAACATAAACGATGGGGCCCGGAGTTTAGGGACGTCAAGCCTATCCAAGACTCCTGCCATATCTTGGGAACCGTTCTTCCCTCAAAAAATCCAGAGAGAGAGAGAGAGAAGACCAAAATGTAACGACGCATACATAAATCCCCAATAATAAGCCAAGCCAAGCGGCGAACTCTCGCTCCCCCTTCTTGTTAGGACTGCTACCACCCAACGCATCCCGTGGTCCAGTCAAGAACAAGTCAGAAGAAAATATTATTTTCGCACATCGCAATCATGGCCGACAAGGACAACCTCTTGCTGGAGGACCCCTACTTCAACACCAGCGACCAGAAGCGGAACTTCTTCGACCCCGAGTCCAAGGTGTCGACCGTCGTCGGCGTCTCGGTCTTCTTGATGTTCCTCGCGACCGCGAGCGTGGCGGCCCGGTTCTGGGCCCGCGTCAGGATATTGCGCATGACCGGGCCCGACGACTGGCTGGTTCTACTCTCTTCGGGGCTTGTCATTGGACATGGCGTCATATGTTGTTGCAGTGAGTTCCTGGTAGCAGTGCACTCCGGCACCTCAAGAGATAACACTGACCCGTGTTGCAGTGACAAACTCTAACCTCGGCCGCCATGTTGGATTCATGACCGAGAAGGACGAGTTTATGACGTTCATGAAGGTATGCGCCCTCCCTCCCCCAAGCCCTAATTCACACAGCCGGCATAAGCAATGTCTTGTTCTTATGATGCCTTATTTCCTAACCGGAACCAAGATGTTTTATTCCTCGTTGGTCGTATACAACGCCGCCCTGATGACTATAAAACTCGCATTCCTGGCGCAGTACTATCGCATCATGACCGGGGAGGGTCGACGAGGCGGACCCTGATCATTGTCAGCTGCGTGATAGGACTCTGGTGCACGTATGTACAAACGACCTAGTCATGGAACACATACAAAACCCTACGAGATACATTGCTGACAAGCATATTCACAGATCCCAAATGGTCATTGTCGTGTTCCAATGCCAACCCATTTTTGGCTTCTGGGCTCCCACACCCAGCACCGTTTGTGTACCGTCAATCCCCGGGTGTAAGTTTACAGCCCTCGAACGAGGAATACTAATGAAACTGACGGAGCTGTGTAGTGTATATCAGCGCCGCCGGCAACATCGCGACAGACATCATGATCGTAATCCTGCCACTGCCCCTGATAAGGGGTCTGCACCTCCCCCGGCCCAGAAGGCGGTCCTCTCGATTGTCTTCTGCCTAGGCTTAGTGTAAGTTACCAATCTATTGCCCCTCGAAGCATCGTACAAGCAATTTCGGAAGGAAAGAGTATACTAACTCGGCGTGTCATGGTTTCAGTACGACCTTGATCAGCCTGCTTCGACTGCAGTATCTCAAAGTGTCCCCCGACATCACCTGGGACATTGCCGATTCCAACGTACGTATTCCCTTTCTCATCTTCGTTTGCAAGCCATGCTGACACCCACGGCAGCTCTGCTCCCTAGCCGAAATCAGCTCCGGCATCATCTGCGCCTGCCTGCCGACCCTCAAGCCGCTGGCCGCGCAGTGTTTTCCCAAGCTCTTCTCGACCCTGCGGTCGCAGCTGTTCACGCGCGCGCCGACGCCCGAGTGGAAGCCGCGGGGCCTCAAGTCGATGCTCCGCGGCGACCAGGGATCCGTCCAGGGCCTGCCGCTCGCGTACCTCTCCATGGAGAGCCTCAGGCTGGCGCCACTGCCGCTGAGTGACGAGAAGACGCCGATAACGTTCCCGCCACACCCGGGGGTGAGGAGGCATTACGAGCCGAGTAGTCGTCGCCTGAGCAGCACCACCACGAAAACGAGCACCACCACAAATACCCCGACGAAGAACAATAGGCAGTCGTCGCAGTCGCAGCCCGGCGGGGGATACTACGGCCGCGGCCAGAGCTATAGACGGGGGCATAATCATAAGGGGAACACGGTGGAGATTGGGGCCGCCAGGTCGTTGTCTACCCGGAGTGGCAGAAAGAGCCGAAGATCCAGCCAGTCGGACGCGTCGATTTACGTGAAGCACGAGATCACCGTCGAGGTGGAGGAGGGCTGGGAACGGCGTTCCTCTTACTCGTCGACATTGTAATGGTATTAAGAACAATCATTTACAGGCTGCTTCCTCCTCTTCTTCTTCTAAATTAGTGATGCCCTTCTCCAACATGATCAGAAGCTGGTTCTGCTTATTAATTACTCCCATCGATCTCCAGTGATGAAGAAGCCCAACTCCTGTAAGTAAGTATATAGTCCAATCTGATAATGAACAACCCACCAAACGCCCTAATGACAAAAATGCGACGATACTCTTTTCCTTCTTGGTATGTTGTCGGTGAAACTCTCTGTAAGCGCGGCCCCGTCCCTATGGCCAAACGAAGCGGACGCCTGCCTGTTTACCCTCTGGGCGATGTGTCTTATAGTACACTGATATAGCTGGCAGACCAGCCTTCCTCTCCACGGTCCGGGACTAGGCAGGTCAGTCAGACATGACGGACACATACACAGAGTCGCCTGCTCTCGTGCTTGTTGCAAAATATGCAAACGCTAGGGGTCACCTTACTTCAAGCTGCAGATAGTCGGCCACGGCAATGGACTCATCCGTCACCTCGACACCAGTCGCCGTGCAGAAGATGTGCTTGGAGGGATACAAGGGTCTAAGCCGCCAAATGATCAGTATGGCAGGTCTACCATGGTACTTTCTCTCCAAGAAGTGGTCGTCGATAAAATGAACTCACACCCTCGCGTAGATAAGAAGCCGCTCGCGCAGGCTGGCCAAGGTCATGTTGCTCATGTCGGAGATGGCCAGCTTGTTAGAGAGCACGAGCTTGCTGCGGCTGCTGCTGGTTCTAGCAGGGGTGGTGCCTGCAGTAGCAACGCCATGTTCCGAGATGGCGAGCACGAACTTGGCGGCCGAGAGCTTGGTCGCTATTGTCGCGGCTGATGACGAAGACGTTGAGGCGACAACCTGGTCCACGCCCGACAGGGTCCTGCCGTGGTACGGGCCGTTCATGACCACGCCTCCCATAGTCGGCCCCGGATCTCGAGTTTGTTATTTGGACTCTGATGAGCGATGGATGGATATATTTGGCAGGTGGATCCCGGTTCTGGTGTGGGCTGCGCGCTGCCCCTCCTGTGTTGAACGTTTGATGCGAGATGCCACTAGGCGCGATAGAATGGAAAGCGAGCGTGGGTAGTAGCGAATGCGATGCGAGAAAAGAAAGCGAACGGATACCCACTGACGTGTCAGCACATGTCGTTGAAATAGAGTGTCGGGATGCTTTTACATACCTACTGTTTGTTTCTTGCTCGCTCGTCAATCAAGGTCGGTCAATGAGGCATCTCTGCCCCACCACTTATTGGGCCACGGGCAACAGGATCAGGCGGTCTGATAGGGAGGGGATGGATCATGGATGACGGGACACTCCCCAAGTAAAAAAGCCCAGCTGGCCCGCCGGGTTCCAAATGTTGGGGAGGGGGTGGTTGCACATCCGGTTTGGTGGCCTTGGTTTGTTGCATGTGACAGTCCATGTTGGCTGCTGTCCTTGATAGTGGTAAGGGGGTGCGGACGGTAAGCCGGTGCGCAACCAAGAGCACTGGAAGCGGGGGATGCAGCGGCCACCCAAACCCTGTTTTGTCAACCTAGCCCAGCAGCAACCCCGCCCCCCATTACGGAGTACCTCTGCTAGGCACATCTAGCCAACCTGTACGTTGGATTCTATCACGCCTCAACATGAATGAAGGCGATGCATTCTGTATGCATTACCAATCACAATTGTCATGGCTGTATTCGTCTACCAAGCATAGGAAATCGGCCCTGCACAACAGCAACGTCTCTTGATGTACACATCGTAGCCCTTCCCTTTCTACCTTCAGCTCAGCACTTTTCATTCTTGAAGCGCAGCAGGAATCTCTTGGCATCAGCAAGAGATCGGGGCTGAATGATACGCGTCGAAGTTCGATTTGGCTTGGGCCAGACAACCTTTGTCTGATCCGTGGCACTCCACCACCCCGTGCCTCCAGACGCCCAGATCCTGGCCCTAGCTGCTTGCGATATCGCGAGGTTGGCCTGTCGCCCCGGCAGATCGTACTTCTCCAAGCCCAGCTCCGTGAGTGGTCCCAAGCCAGAGATGCTGGGGTCCGTCAGGAGGCCTGCCCTTTCGAGCCGCGAGCCGTCCCAGAAGGTATAAGCCCACTGCCGGTGTTGCCTCACCCGGGGCTCCCCGACCAGCGCGCCGGGCAGTCGGTCTTTATGGACCCATTCCCACATGGATGCTGGCCCTCGATCAGGCTCCTCGTAAAACGGCGAACCCACAACTTCGTGCTTATCCTCTTCGTCAAGGTCCGCCAAAGCCTCGAGATACAACGGAAACACATTGGCTCCTCTTTCCAGCCCGTTTAGAAGAAAGGTGTCGCAGAAGAGGGGCTCTTCCCACCTGTCCTCTCCCTTGCTCAGTAAAGCATGCCATTCCTTGTAGGATGAACCCCTGGAGGCTTGATACATCTTCTCCAGGCCCTCGGAGATGAGATATTGACCATAGCTGGAATAGTGGCTGTTGATGTAGGGTATTCGCATGTATCCCCAGGTAACGTCGTGGTCCACAAGACAGTTGAACGCTGCCCATGCGTCGTTAGCTACATCTGATAGACGTTTCGTAGTTTGAAAGTTGGCTTACGCTCAGCAACCATTCTCATGAGATAATCGTTGACGCACGCAAGCTACTCATTCTCCCAGGCGGCAAAATACCCTAAGAACATTTCACGGTATTGTGACTGCCCCGCAGGTTCAGGGCCTACCATGTTACAGTAAAGCTGAAAACGGTAGAACGCCCGCTGGAAGCGAAGGAGTTCTGTGTGACTCGGCTCTCCCAGGGCAAGGAGGCGGGGTTGCTTGTCGAGGGCTTCAGCTGCAAATTGATGCGCAAACTAGTGTACATAGCGATGGAACCGTTCCAGTACCAAAGCATCGACGAGCCTCCACTGGGTTGGAGCCGGTAGCCTGCTGCTGAGGTGATCCTGGGCGAACTTGGTTGCTTGGCCGGCAGAAGGCTTGCCCAGTTGCCACGATTTTTGGACCAAGATGGCCTCCGGTAACACACTTGGATCTATCTGTCGTAGCAGAATCTCGCTCGTTATAAGGACCTCGGCGCTTTTGAAGGCGTCGAAGAAAGTCCGGCACGAGAGCGCTGCATCTCGTACAGACGCAAGATTGAGGTAGGCGAAGATACGCTGAACGAGCTCCAAGGGAAGAGTCTCCATCGCGAGTGAGGACTGGTGGTGTTTGCAAACGGTATCACAGTCCAAGTGCATACTTGAGAAACAGCAGAGTCATCGGTGAGATGGTGAGTTGGGGAGTGTTGGTGACACCCTCGAGAGCGGGGTCAAGGTGGTTAGTGCCTGGAAGAGTAGTATGGGGTGGCATGTTGCAGTACCGCGCGGCAAACGGCCCAAGGACTCGGGACAGACTCCGATTTTCCATTGGTCCCGGCCCGGCTTTCCCGAGACCCCTGGCCTTCAATAGGCGTGGTGAAGTTTCGGGTGCACTCGATCATCCCTCATGGCCTGGTACATGCAGCGACTTGCAAGGTCTCCGGAAGAGTTTTAAACATGGAATAAGTATATACTACGAATAGAAATAGAAGTCGCCCTTTTTATCACGACACACTGAGCTTCCGCAGCGGCGTCCCCTCGATCGCGGCCTTGCTCCCCACAAAGAACAGCTTGAAAAAGAAATAGTAGATCGCAATCAAAACCCCCAAGCGGACGCGAGATTCGCCCCCATATCGTCCGCCGTGACGCGCAGAATGTAGTCCTCAATCACCGCGCAGGGCGCGCCGGGAGTAAACAGCATGAGCTTCATGATATCCACCGTGAACCGCTGCGCCGCGTGCGCCCGCCCAAACATGCCCGCCTCGTACCTGCCCAGACACTGCCCCAGCCCCGCAGCCGTCGTCGCGCCCTGCTTCACCGCAAGCGCGATCTCGTCGGCCAGGCCCATGGCGTCCCCCATGGCCGCGTTGACGCCGAGGCCCGCAAAGGGGCACATGACGTGCGCCGCGTCGCCGAGGACCGTCACACCCGGGCGCGAGTCCCACCGGATGCCCGTCGGCAACATGACGAGGCTGCGCGGCCAGACCCGGGCCTCGTCGAAGGAGGCGATGAGCTCGCGCAGCTCGGGCGCCCAGGACGAGAACTCCTCGAGCAGCGCCGCCTTCACCTGCTTCGGGTCCGCCACGTCGTAGCCCGCCACGGCCGGGTCCATCCAGGCCTCGGGCTTGACGCCCCACATGCTGATGTACAGGTCGCCCGAGCCGAGCTGCTGGCCCATGAGGACCTTGCCGTCCGAGTACGCGAACAGGCTGCCGCGGTTCACCATCTTGGTCAGCAGCGGCCGCGCCGCCTCCGACTGCTTGCACAGCATGTTCCACCCGCCCACGCCGCTGAAGAAGGGCTGGAGCGGCGTCAGGAGGGGGCGCACGACGCTGTACGTCCCGTCGGCGCCCACCACCAGATCGTAGCGCGTCGACGAGGTCGAGCCGTCGCGGAAGTGCAGGACCGACGTCGCGTCGTGCGGGGAGTTGACGACCTTGACGACCTGCTTTCCCCACGTGATCATCTCCCGCGGCAGGGATTCTAACAGGAGTTTCCGCAGCGCCATGCGGTCTATCTCGGGTTTTCCCTGCGCGAACCAGCCGCCGTCGGCGGTGCTGGCAATGTTGAGCCAGCGGCGCATCTGCTTGTCGCAGAGCACGATGGCGTCGCCGTCGCGGCGGGCCACGGCGTCAAACTCGGGCGTGTCGATCAGGCCCGCGGCGCGCAGGGCCGCCAGGCCCGTCTCATCGTGCAGGTCGAGGGTGCCGCCCTGGTCCCGGTCGTGGAGGGCCGTCTCGCGCTCAAAGACTTCGAGCTTGGCAGATCCTTCGGGTAAGTTGCGATGGAGCAGGTGGGCTAGAGTGCAGCCCGCCGGGCCGGCCCCAATGATGGCGATGTTGAGGGGTTGTGGCATTGTTTACTTCTTGGAAGATCTATATGTATGGATGTATGTGATGATGTATGTACAGAGTGGATAGTTTTCTATTGAGTCGGAAGTGATGTTGGTGGTTCACTTGAGGAAGATGCGGATCCTTCAACGACTTTAAGCAGATTCTTGGCTGCACTTTTATGTAATTGCGGCGTGCAATGAGCCCCAAAAGGGATACGCACGATGGCATGCTTGAACGTACGTCATGCGAAGAAACACGATGTCGCAATATCAATGCCCAATGCTCACCACGTATAGGATGACGTCTACGGCGGGCTCAGAGATAGCCGGGAGACGGACAGGGTAAAGCAGATCTGGGGTTGCTCTGCATCAGCGCACCCACCATATGGAGTATTTGGTGACAGACCAGCTAGGTAGGTCGTATTGGGCCGGTCCCGTTGTAGAAACCCCTGTTAAGCGCCTCACCCGCCGACACCCGATTGGAAATGCAATGGAAGAGGGAGATTTGGTTCTGTCGCTTGCCTCGGTAAGGGAGGGTTGCTGCGGTGATCTGCCGGCGTGTTGCCTCATCGCGTTGATAATTCGAAGTGGCTGTGCTGTTGATTGGGCGTTCTCCCTTGCGTGCTTCCGCGCGTCAGCCAAGCCGAAACCAGTCTTGTCGTCACTGTCTGACAGCGGCACGCTGCATCTCTCGTAAGGAAAACCCGGAAAAGCAGGCGGTCAGATACCCCGGGCCCGAACTTGGGCCTCCCAATATGCCGATTTCTATAGATATCTCCGAACACATCTTCAATACTACAGAGCTTTCGTGAACGCAGCTTCAATCTAGCCGAGGCACGAGGGATCTGCTTCAAAACGTGCAACCTCGCGGATCGGGCCTTCGGATCGTATCTGCAGTCCGTCGGGTCTTGGATTGGTAATCGGACCTGGTTTCTCGAATCTCACCGTTTGGAAGGCGCAACTAACCAAATCCCACGGCAACCGCTCCACCAATTCCAAATAGATTACGTCGGCGTCTCCAGCCACATCTCGATTTCTTCATCGCCAAGAAGCAGGAAAGAAGCAACGGGCCGCGGCTTGGGAAGAGGAATCTGACCAAAAGGATTCCCGACTACACACATGGAAAGAGGGAGAGACGACTCAGCAGAGTTGCGAATGCGAACCTCAGGCATTGTGTATGGGTCCTTCCTTTCGAGCTTGTTATATCAGTGTAACTTGCGCATTATGAGTTTCGATTCTGCAAGCTCAACACGCGATTGAATCGAAGTGACGACGAGCAGGTCAAGAAAGCGAGTATACACCAATGACCACGAACCAAACCGCTCAGCACCCAGAAGCAAAATGACAGGAGAACGACCAATGGCCATGATGGGGCCTAGCATGGAAGGCAACAACCAATCTACGACCGATATCACCGAGACGCCGCCCGCATTCAGACCAGGCGCCAAGTTCTGGATCGCCTTGACGCCCATGTTGATCCTTGCCATGATGGTATCGCTGGACAGCACCTCGGTATCGGTGGCCTTACCGGTGAGTCCACACCGACATGCTGCACTTGACGTCTACCGCTCGGGTGATACTATCTCCTGCTACCCCCTTTACGGACCCAAGACAGAGCTGGGCCGTACTAGAAGTTATTGAGGGGCTGGGGAGGGTAACAGGGGAGGGGGAAGCTCCATCCGAACGTACGCGCGTACTTTGCTAACACTTTCACAACGTAGCTCATGTCTCACGAACTTCGCGGAAGCTCCCTCGAGGCCTTCTGGACCGGCACCGCTTTCCTGTTGGCGTCGGCCGTGCTGCAGGCCCCCATGGGCGCTCTATCCGACATCGTGGGCCGCATGGGGGTTCTGCTCGTCTGCACGTTCCTGTTTCTCGTCGGTCTCATCCTGGCCGCCGTTGCCCAGTCCTTCCTCTTGATCTTCGTCGGCAGAGCTGTCCAGGGCATTGGTGGAGGGGGTATCATCCTATTAAACGATATCATCGTCACGGACTTGGTGCCGATGCGGGACCGCGGAAAGTACTTTGGTATCATCGGGGGCATTTGGGCCCTGGGAAGTGTCACGGGTCCCGTAATCGGTGGAGCGTTGGCTTTCAAAGTTAGCTGGGTGAGTGCTACCAACTACCTTTTGCTATCCGTCTTGGATAATCACCGTCTGTACTGACCCTATCACGCCGAAACAGCGCTGGCTCTTCTGGATCAATGTCCCGTTCGCCGCCGTCGCCCTTGCCACGATCCCCTTTTGCCTGCGCCTAGCAAGACCGGCTGGCTCCATCATGCCGAAACTCAAAAAGTTCGACTGGTTCGGCAGCTTCCTGTTTGTGGGGGCCGCCACCTGTTTTCTCCTGCCCCTGACCTGGGGCGGGGTGCAGTATGCCTGGACCGCCTGGCAGACGCTCTTCCCCCTGATTCTGGGCATCACCTCACTCATCGGCTTCGGCTTCTACGAGCGCTACGTGGCCCGGGAGCCCATCGTCCGGGTGGAGCTGCTGCTGGCCAACTACGAGATGGGCTACAGCCTGTGGTCGACGGTGATCAACGCGGCCATCGTCTACGGCGCCCTGTACTTTTTGCCTCTATACTTCCAGGCCGTGCAGGGATACAACCCGATCCTGGCCGGCGTGGCCCTGTTCCCGGCCACCTTCACCGTGGCGCCCATGTCCATCCTCGCGGGTTTTATTATCACGAAGCGTGGCGAGTACCGCTGGGTCACGTGGATCGGCTGGGTCATCAGCACCCTCGGGCTGGGCCTCATGATCTTGTTGGACGTCGGCCTGAGCGCGCCGCAGTGGTTCTTCTTAACCATCGTCGTCGGCCTGGGCCTGGGCCTGCTGTATTCCAGTTTGGCCATCATCAACCAGGCCGCGGCGGCGAGCGACGAGCTCCTGGCCTTTGCGATCTCCATGTTCATCTTCGCGCGCATGCTGGGGCAGTGCCTCGGGGTGGCCATCTGCGGGGTCGTGTTCCAGAACGCGATGAAGGCCCAACTACGAAAGACGACCACCCTCGTCGACAAGGCCGACGAGTACAGCCGCGACGCGAGCGGGCTCGTGCCCCTCCTGGAAGAGATGCCGGCGGGGCTGCAGAAGACGGAGCTGGTCCAGGCGTACGCGGACGCGCTCAAGACGGTCTGGATGGTCATGTGCGTGCTGAGCGGCGTCGCCACGATCGGCAGCTTCTTCATCAAGCAGATCAGTTTGGACCGCGAGCACAAGACGCAGCATGGCATCGCCAGCGTGGAGAGTTCGGACTCGAGCCGGACTACGGAGAAGCCGCCGCGTACTAGGACTAGAGCGGTTTGAGATGGGGATTGCTACCCTGGCATATCGGGTATATTGTCACTAAGATTGTATATATTGGTGTCAAAACGGCGGCAAAAGGGACGCAAACCAGTGTGATGCTCGAGGTAGAAACTCTACATACATTGGAACATTCTCCCAAGAGGCATCGTTTACCTGTTGTAAGTATCGTGAGGTTCGTCCAGAACTTTGGAACCATTATCTTAGACCATACATACGTACCATGAGGCCATGCGCAATCACCCTGTCGAGTGGCCGTTTTGGCGTCCGTGTAAATTTAGCCGGCACTACCTGCGGACCAACTGAGCCAGCGCTTACTTTTTTGTCTCGCATCGGATTTGTCTTTTCCGCATACGTCAGCATGGGATTCTTCTTCCCGTCCCACTACATGCAGTGGAAATTCCCATGTCAGCAAGCCACAGCCACGTCCATCGTGCTTAAGCTAGTTACCATGCCAAGCCGCATGCCAAGCCAGCCCCATAATGTCCTTTCGCGTAGCTCCGGGCCTCGGCGGAGATCCGGGCAACCGGACACTTTTCCACTCTTACGTGTAACGTACGATGCGGGATTAACGTCACCCGTCACAGGTGGGGGGTAGGTATGCCCCATGTTCGTATCTTACCATCCGCATACGCAAAATGCATATATGCACGTACGTACCAACGGTTCAACACAACGCCACAAGAGTAAGCCCGAAGCTTTCTCTTTTTCTTAGCGATCACGCACTTGGAGGTATTGTGCGATGAAAATGTCCTTTGTCCTCCCCGAACGGTCCGAAGGAACCCGGTGCGATGGGAGGACGCAAGGGGCAATGTAACGGGCGATGCCAGGACCCGGTTACGGTCCAAGTCAGGGTCCAGGATGCAGGACCTTGGGGGCAGGGGTTGAGGTAGGGGTCCAGTCGAGGCAAGGGGGTCGGGCGATGTTGGTACCGACGGGTGACGCGGTGTGCTGGGCTCCGATTCCGGGGGGGGCAATATCACTAACGACAAACGACAACTGCATATTCAGTCAAAAGTTATCGCGAAATTTGATGAGTCTAGACAGAGCGATGAAGCAGTGAAATATTGCTGGCATTTGGTATGTCGAAAATTGCGTCTAGTTTCAAGGTGGCAGTATTACAAGCAGCAATGTTTTACACGTCCAACAAAGATCGTAGCTTGGCTAGTATACAGCACGTAAGGCTCATGTATCATCATGGAAGCAGTATATCGTAACCCGGGCTGCGAAAACGATGTCTTTGGCTATGATACTTTCAACTGCCGAGGCCTTCCCCCATGCGACCGTCCAGATCCCTAGCCTTACTCAAAATCTCACCCCAGAGCTTCTTGGCGAACTCACGGCCTTCTGGCGTGTTTGCGAACGGTGCGGGGCTAGAGACCCGAGAACATCAGTTTATGAGGTTGCCAGATAAAGAAGTATACGACCAAACTTACTCTTGGATCTTGCCGTCAGCCACGTAGACCCCGTTCCAGCCAGCCGCGGATCCGGGCTTCTGCAGATTACCTCTCGCGGCCCACATTACAGCCCGGGCCCCATCGGCCACAGTGCGTCCACGGGCGGCCCGGTTGAGGTTCATGGGGATGCGCACGTAGAACGGCAGGTTGTTGTCGGCGCCCGTCGCGACTGTGCCGGGGCAGACGTTGTTCACAATCACCACGGCATCACTCTTCGCGATGCGATCGGCGAGCTCCCGCGCAAAGAGGATCACAAACAGCTTCGTGTCCGAGTACCGGCGGAAGCGCGAGTAGGTGTCCACGGACGAGAAGCAGTCCAATATGTTCACGTTGCTGGGCAGGAGGGTGGCCAGGTCTGGAGAATGGAAGGCATGCCCCATGGAGCCCAGCCAGGTAATGGTGGGCCGCTGGACACTTTCATCCATGGACTGGTAGTACGTCGCCGACGTCTTCTGGATCAGCGGCAGCAGCATCAGGCTGAGGAAGCTGTTGGACAGCAAATTGACCTGCATGCATCTAGAACATCAGTACTGTCAGCGATGGTGTCCAGACGGCACTTGGCAACGGCAATGCTGATAACGAGCCGACCACTCACGCTTCATTGCCGTCAGGCGTCTGCTGATACTCAGCGAGGTTGATGCCAGCATTCAGAACAAGAAGGTCGAGCCTCTTTTCGGGCAGGTCCAGGACTTTACGAGCAAACGAGACGACGCTGTCGTATCGCGTGAGGTCGAGCTCGAGGACGGTGATATGGGCCGATTGATTCAGCGCTTGCACCCTCTCGTCGGCCAACAGGGCCAGGCGGGCAGCCGCACCGCGCTGCAGGCTGCGTGCGCCGATGATCAGGTGACCGAGGCCCAGACGCAGCAGCTGGAAGCCAAGCTCCTGGCCAATGCCCGAGGTAGCGCCCGTGATGATGGCTGTCTGGCCCTGGAGCGAGGCTGGCCCCAAGGGGAACTCGGGGATGGTCGGCTGCGCGAACATGTTTGGTTGGTCTTGGTATGGATGGGGTAGTTGGTTCTTCTTTGCGGTCTTTGTTCGTTGGATGTGAACAACAACGAAGTTGGTGGGAAATGGTGTGGTTGTTGTCCTAACTGTGGAATAATTCTCCTGGAAGGATCATATCATTGATCACGGCGTACGGGAGTTACTCACAGTCCTGACTTGACTTACTGTCTACTTTACTTAGCCACAGCCAACGTCGGCTCCTCGACGACTCAGCCCAGTGAGAATTGCCATTGCGTGCGCGGAGTCGTAAAGAAGTAAGCGAACAACCAAGAGAAGAAGGGCCCTGCGTACATCTCACTCCCTCTTTTTTTCTTCGGATAGCTCGCAAGCGGGTAACAAAATCTCACGCGTAAGCCCCTGGCTGGACCGCCACATTGCCAACAGGGGGTGGGGTTGCATGTCATCCCTAACTAATCCGGTCCTGCCCGAGAGCCGACTTGCTTATTGGACCCCTGCTACGACATGCATGCATTTCGTAACGCGAATGCGAGCGAGCGGCGTGAGTAAGCTGCTGCTGTGCAACGTCGTGCAAAGGACCACGCTTTGGCGTGATCCCAGCGGTGGATGAGGGAATGAGGTAGGTAGCAGGATGTGGCACGAACGCCCAAGACAATTCCCAAAACCAAACCTGAGGACGAAAAAAAGAAAGAAAAAAAAAGAAAAAAGGAACGAACAAAAGGATTTCCCAAATAGCGGAGCTGTCCGAGTTTGCTGACCACGTGCTGCAGGTTCATCGCGAATGGCTGAGACAGACACGTTACTCCTGAATTGACACATTGTGGCTACGAATTGAGTTCTTGTGGCATTCTGTGGCTTCATTGGGCCGGATCATTGAGATCTTCGCACGCTATATCGCCCATCTAGATACTATTTCTGGGTTCTTGTTGGTTTTGTTCTTGTATAGTGGAACGGTACTTTTCTGATGGACTATAGCGTTTGGTAGTATTAGCGACCCTGTCTTTTCCCACGAGGCAAGCTGGGATGGCCAGTGTTCCGGTGCTAGACAGTGACCTGGGTAATGGGCCCCGGTGTTCGGCCTCTGTTGCAGCGAAAGGAGGAACCCTAAAGATTTCTGATAGGGCGGCTGGAAGTGCCAAGCAACATCAACAACCCGCTTTTGCCAAACAACCGAGAGTCTGACCTAATAGGGTACCCAGCCGCCGAAAATAGACGGCCGAAGAAAAAAGGGTCAACCGAGCTGGCCAATGGGCTGCATGCTCGCATTCCTTCCCGCTCGCATCCCCATTTGTAACTGCCATATTGCCTGTGGGACCGAAGGATCACGGGTAAGAGAGAGAGAGAGAGAGAGAGAAGAGAGCGCGCACACACAGAAAGGACAGCTCTTACCTCACCCACCAAGACAAAGACACACACAGCGCCGCATTCTTGGCAAGGGTGGGTAAAGAATTTGCTCCGACTTGCTGATCTCAGATTTACCGCAAGCTCTGTAGCCCTTGCTGGCCACGTTTGGCGAATGGCGCGACCGACATGGGTCTTAGGTCATCAGAAATCGACATATGCCTCGAGACCATGCGAAACTACCCAACTACACCTGTCGATACACGCAACTCCCACGCCAACCTCGCTGACCAGGGCCCCTTCTTCTGACCTTCTAGAACGACTCGAACGCCAGGGCTGAGGGGCCGAAGCAGTCAGGATACCTCTTGGCATCTACAGTTTGGGAGTTCCAAGCCCGACAACTGATCCGAAGAGGTGGTAGGAGGGTGCAGGATGAGAAGGATCCTGTGTCTCCTTCCGCGAAGGACATCGCGAAGAAGGTGACACAATGCTATGGGGATGAGGATGACTGAATGGGTGCCTGTACGGCCTCATGTACAGTAATCTCTTCTATCTTTGGTGAGGCAGCAGAAGTATCATGTTGTTCCGGAACGTCTCTCGAAGCCGTATATATACAGTAGCATCGCCTGCGCTATTGGGTTTCGAGATACGATAACAGGACAACCCTCTCTTGAACCATCAGAACCTCAGTGTCTATCTAACCCGTTGCACCACCCAACCGACAACGAGTCTATCTCATCCGTCGCACCACTAATCGACAACGAACCAGACCAGCACACTAGATTCTAGACTATCTTTTCCGAGCCCTTCCCCGAGCCCTTCTCCGAGCCTTTTCCGAGACAGTAACCATAGACGCAATGGCCGCTACTACTTCCACCTCCAGCTTTCCCTTTGGCGCCACCCCGGCTGAGACGCCCGGTGAGACCCCCTACGGGCAGACGCCTGGTGAAAGCCCCTTTGCCGGCTCGCCGCCCTCGTCGGCGACCTCGGTCTCGGCCGCCGACTCGGACGACATGGCGCCCACCGCCACGGACCCCAGTGCCATCGTGGGCCTCGCGTTCCGCCTGCCGGGCGCCAAGTCGATACCCCAGCTATGGGACAACGTGGTGGCCAAGAAGGACCTGCAGAAGAAGATGCCCGAAGACCGCTTCAACGTCGACGCGTTCTACCACCCCCAGGGCACCAACAAGGGCACTGTAAGTCTTATCAATCGTCCTTCATAACAGAGTCAGCTCACTAACAACATAGACCAACGCCCGCTACGGCTACTTCCTGGAAGACCAGTCCATGTCAGAGTTTGACAACGAGTTCTTCCACATCTCCCGCAAGGAGGCCGAGGCCATGGACCCGCAGCAGCGGTTGCTGCTCGAGGTCGTCTACGAGGCCTTGGAGGACGCCGGCATCCCCATGGAGAGCATCAAGGGCTCTCGCACCTCGGTGCACGTCGGCTCCTTCACCAACGACTACAGCGCCATGACGACCAAGGACCTCGAGATGTACCCCAAGTACAACGTGACCGGTGTCGGCAACTCCATCCTGTCGAACCGCATCTCCTACTTCTTCGACCTGCACGGCCAGAGCATGACCATCGACACGGCCTGCTCGTCGTCGCTCGTCTGCTTCCACCTGGGCAACCAGGGCCTGCAGCACGGCGAGGCCGACATTGCCATCGTGGCGGGTTCGGCCCTGCACTTCGACCCCAACATCTACATCACCATGACCGACTTCAGCATGCTGTCGACCGACGGCCGCTGCCGCACCTTCGACGCCGAGGGTTCGGGCTACGTCCGTGGTGAAGGTGTCTGCGCCATGGTGCTCAAGCGCCGCAGCAGCGCCGAGGCCGCCGGCGACCGCATCCGCGCCATTGTCCGCGGCACGGGCTCCAACCACGACGGTGCCAAGTCGGGTCTCACGCTGCCCAACGGCGCCGCCCAGGCCCAGCTGATCCGCCAGACCTACAAGAACGCCGGCCTGGCCCTCTCCGGGACTGACTACTTCGAGTGCCACGGTACTGGCACCAAGGCCGGCGACCCCATCGAGGCCAACGCCATCGGCAGCGTCTTCGCCGCCGGTCGCCAGCGCCCTCTCTACGTTGGCTCCATCAAGTCGAACTTGGGTCACTTGGAAGGAGCCTCTGGTCTGGCTGGCATCACCAAGGCGTTGATGTCTGTTGAGTCCGGAAAGATCCTGCCCAACATGCACTTCAACATTCCCAACCCGGCCATCGACTTCGATGCCCTCAAGATCAAGGTGGCGACGGAAGTCACTGACTGGCCCGCCGCGGCGCAAGACGTCCGAAGAGCCTCGATCAACTCTTTCGGCTACGGTGGGTCCAACGCGCACGTCATCATTGAGAACTACAAGCCTGCCACGCAAGTCGTCAGGCAGCTCACCTCCAAGATTACGGTGCCCTCGCAGCCGCGTCCCTACCTGGTGCCCTTGACGGCCCACAACGACAAGGCCGCCAAGAAGCGCGTTGCCGACGTCCTCCAGTACGTACAGACCGGCTCCGACGTCAAGGTCGTCGACGTGGCCCACAGCTACAGCGTCCGGCGCTCGATGCAGCAGTCGCGCTCCTTCTTCATCGGCCGCGACGCCGCGGGCCTGGCCGAGGTGCTCGAGACCCCCAAGCCCTGGTCCAAGTGGACGAGCCCCGTCGGCGAGGCCCCCCGCATCGGCTTCGTCTTCACGGGCCAGGGCGCGCAGTGGCACGCCATGGGCCGGCAGCTCCTCGAGGAGTCGGCGCTCTTCCGCCAGACCGTCGAGCGCTGCGACGCCATCCTGTCCAAGCTTCCAGACCGCCCGGAGTGGACCTGCAAGGGCGAGCTCCTCAAGTCGGCCGAGGACAGCCGGCTGGGCGAGTCCCTGCTGTCGCAGCCCCTGTGCGCGGCGCTGCAGCTCGCCCTCGTCGAGCAGCTCAAGGCCTGGGGCATCACGCCCTCCGCCGTCGTCGGCCACTCGTCCGGGGAGATCGCCGCGGCCTACGCGGCGGGCATCCTGACGTTCGAGAACGCCATCATCTGCGCCTACTACCGCGGCCTCTACATGTCGCAGGGCTCCGGCTCCCCGCTCAAGGGCGCCATGATGGCCATCGGCATGACCGAGGCCGAGGGCTCCGCCGTCATCGCCCCCTACAAGGGCCGCATCGCGCTCGCCGCCGTCAACAGCCCGACCAGCTTGACCCTCTCGGGCGACGAGGACGCCATCATGGAGCTCAAGGCGAAGCTCGACGAGGACAAGGTCTTCAACCGCAAGCTTCGCGTCGAGCAGGCCTTCCACTCGCACCACATGGACCCCCTGGCCCCGGGCTTCAAGGACGCCCTGTCCAACACCCCCGGCTTCAAGGCCGAGGCGGCCAAGATCCAGATGGCGTCGAGTGTCACGGCCCGCGACTCCTCCGCTCGCGCTTGCGACGCTGCCTACTGGGCCGCCAACATGACCGGTCGCGTCCGCTTCTCCGACGCTCTGGCCGGCATCCTCCTCAACGAGAATGACGAGCAGAACATCGACATCCTCATCGAGATCGGCGCGCACCCGGCCCTCAAGGGCCCCGCCCGCGACGTGGCCAAGAGCGTGGGCCTCGAGCTCCCCTACCTCGCCTCGCTGGACCGCAACGTCCCGGCGTTCGAGAGCCTCCTGGCGACGGCCGGTCAGCTGTTCACCCTCGGCTACAACGTGGATCTGGTCGCTGCCAACAGCGACCACTCGATCGACATGTCGGGCCACTGCAGCATGACCACCGCCGGCACCCAGCTCAAGGACCTGCCCACCTACCCCTGGGACCACGAGCGCCACTGGGCCGACACCCGCCCCATCCGCGACCACCGCCTGCGCAAGACCCGGCACACCCTGCTGGGCGTGCAGGTGCCCGGCTCGGCCAAGGCCCAGCCGCTCTGGCGCAGCTACCTGCGCATCAGCGAGATCCCCTGGCTCTCGGACCACGTCGTCGACGACAAGGTCCTCTTCCCCGCCGCCGGTTTCGTCTCCATGGCGCTCGAGGCTGCCGCCGACATGGTGCCCGCGGACCAGACCGTCAGCGAGTTCCTGATGCGCGACGTCGTCTTCAAGAACGCCCTCGTGCTCAGCAACGAGGAGGCCGGCACCGAGGTCCTGCTGCAGCTGCAGCCGCTCGTGACCTCGGCCAAGAGCGTCTCGGTCGAGTGGTACCGCTTCGCCGTTATGTCGTTCGGCGAGAACGACAACATGATCGAGCACTGCCACGGTCAGATCCAGGCCAAGACGGGCCCGGCTGCCTCTGTCGCCGGTCCTACCGCCTCCTTCTCGGAGCTGCAGAACCTCACCAACAAGCGCAAGAACATTGACTTGTACTACTCTCACCTGCGCCAGGTCGGCTTGAACTACGGCGAGTGCTTCCGACTCCTATCTGCGCCCGTCGAGAGTGGTTCTGGATTTGCCCTCGGCAAATTGACGTTCGACCCCTCCAAGGTGGTGACCTACCCCGGAGATGAGTGCATCCTGCACCCGACCGTGCTGGACTCCGCATTCCACACCATCTTCGCCGCCATCGGCTCCATCTCGAGCCAGGGTCTCCGCGAGAGTTTCGTGCCCACCTTTATCCGCAACGCCACCATCTCGGGCCACCTCCTCGAGCAGAAGAGCGAGACCGAAGTCCGCCGCATGTGGGCCGACTGCAAGACCGAGATGCCCGGTCTGCGCGTCGCCCACAACGACATGCGCGTGTTCTCCGAGGCCGCGGGCGAGGAAGACAAGCTGATGGTCGACCTCAAGGGTCTCGAGATCACCGCTCTCGGCAACGACACCTCGACCCCCGAGTCCCAGCGCGCCGTCTTCTTCAACATCCGCTGGCAGCCGCTCTTTCGCAGCTCGCCACCCGCCTCAACGAGCCCAAGAGCTGCGACCTGGCCAGCGTAGTCGACATGTTCGCGCACGAGGTGGCCGACTCCACCATCCTGTACGCGACGCCCGACGCGAGCTCCGTCCGGCCCGTCCTTGCTTCGCTGGGCGGCGCCGGCGGTGCTCAGAGACGCTTCAAGAGCCTGACCCCCTGGATGGCCGTTGACGACGCCGAGAAGAAGGCTCTCGAGTCCAACTGGCCTGGCCTGATTGACTTTGCTGACCCGCAGGAAGCCTCTTACGACCTCGTCGTCGTCAAGGACACCGCCCCCACCAGGGACGTCACCGCCTTCCTCAAGCCCAACGGTTTCATCGTGGCCGAGAACGTCGACATGGCCCAGCCCAGCCTGAAGAAGGTCTTCAGCCTCGGCGGCCTGGTCTGCTACCAGCTGGCCAGCGATGCTCCTTCCGCTGCCACCTCCGAGCCCCTGACCGTCCTCGTGGCCCAGGACGCGTCCGCCAACACCCGCGCCATCGGCGACACCATCGCCCGCACCCACCAGGGGCCCGTCGAGACCGTCACGTTCGGCGAGGGCCGCGCCTGCCACACCGCGCAGGTCGTCTCGCTCGTCAACCTGGACCAGGACACCTTCTTCAACCAGGGCTCGACCCAGGAGAAGCTCGCCCTGCAAGAACTCCAGAGCCTCGTCCAGGGCCCCATCGAGAACGTTGTCTGGGTCACCAAGGACTCCACCGGCGACGTCGCCAAGCCCGAGCAGGCCATCGTCACCGGTCTTATGCGCACCATCCGCAGCGAGAACATGGACCTGCGCATGGCTACTCTCGATATGGACTCGAAATCTGGTGCTTCTGCTGACCACACTGCGTCCCGCGTCATGCAGGTCCTCACCGGCTGCCTCGACGAGGACGAGCTGGCTGAGCGCGATGGTATGCTCTTCGTGCCCCGCATCCAGATCGACACGGAGCGCAACATGAAGCTGCCCGGCTCCGCCAACCGCGAGAACCGCCTCGAGCCCTTCCGCGGCCAGGGCCGTAGCTTGGCGCTCAAGATCGGTAAGGTAGGTCTCCTGGACACTCTCGCCTTCGATGACGACGAAGACGTCGCGGACCCGACGCTCCAAGACGATGAAGTCGAGATCGAGGTGCGCGCCTCGGCCCTCAACTTCCGCGACATCGCCGCCTCCATCGGTATTATCGATGACTACCGCCTGGGAGACGAAGCCGCGGGAGTCGTGACCCGCGTCGGCCGCAACGTCGACCCGGCCGAGTTCCAGGCCGGCGACCGCGTCATGCACACGCGCCCCGGCCAGGGCGCCCACCGCGCCCTCGTCCGCGCCCACAAGGCCTACTGCCAGAAGATCGGCGACATGGACTTCGTGACGGCCGCCTCCTTCTCGCTCGTGCTCATGACGGCCTACTACGGCCTCCTCGAGACGGGCCGCCTGCGCGAGGGCGAGTACTGCCTCGTGCACGCCGCGGCCGGCGGCGTCGGGCAGATGGCGATCCAGCTGGCCCAGATGGTCGGCGCCAAGGTCATCGCGACCGTCGGCTCCCCGGAGAAGCGCGAGTTCATCAAGCAGAACTTCGGCATCCCCGACAACATGATCTTCTCGTCGCGCGACGACTCCTTCGTCGAGGGCGTCATGCAGGTGACCAACGGCCGCGGCTGCGACGTCGCCCTCAACAGCCTGGCGGGCAACCTGCTGCACGCGACCTGGAAGTGCATTGCCCCCTTGGGTAGGTTCCTCGAGATCGGCAAGCGCGACATCCACGAGAACACCAAGCTCGATATGGACCCCTTCCGCCGCAATGTCAGCTATGCTTCTGTAGATCTTATCACGCTCTACAACTGCAGCCGGCCCATCTTCTCGCGCGTCATGCGCGAGTCGTACCAGCTCATCCGCGACGGCAAGGTCATGCCTCCTGGCCCCATCCAGACCATGAGCTACGGCCAGGCCCAGAAGGCCTTCCGCACCCTGCAGATCGGCAAGTTCTTCGGCAAGATCGTCCTCGTCCCCGCCAATGATGAGCTTGTCCCCGTCGCGCCCGCTCTGTTCCGCGATGTCCCGCTCTTCCACGCCAACAAGTCTTACCTCTCCGTCGGTGGTCTCGGTGGTATCGGCCGCTCGCTTTCCGAGTGGATGTTCCGCAAGGGCGCCCGGGAGATCGCCTTCCTGTCCCGGTCCGGTGACAAGTCCCAGGACGCCAAGGAGACGATCCAGTGGCTCCAGGAGCGCGGCGTCAAGACGCACATCTTCAAGGGCGACGTTTCCAACCGCGCCCACGTCGACGAGTGCATCTCGGCCCTCGCCCACAACCTCGGCGGTGTCTTCCAGGCCGCCATGGTCCTGCGCGACAGGCCTTTCGGTCAGATGACTGCACAGGACTGGGCCACTTGCGTGCACCCCAAGACCATGGGAACTGCCAACCTGCACGAGGCCACCAAGAACCTGAACCTCGACTTCTTCACCTGCTTCTCTTCTTCCTCTTCCGTCGTTGGTGCTGCTGGTCAGGCCAACTACGCGGCCGCCAACGCCTACCTCGACGCCCTGATGCGCCACCGCCGCAACCGCGGTCTCCCCGGTACCACCATGAACGTCGGCGCCGTCGGCGATGTCGGTGCCGTCGCTGAGGATGGCGGTCTCGGCACCATCCTCCGCCGCATGGGATACGACTTCATCAGCGAGGACGAGCTCCTCTACCAGATCGAGGAGGCCGTGTCCAACTCCAAGACCGGTATTGAGCGCAGCGGAGTGGACGAGCACCAGGTCATCACTGGTATCAACACCCTGCGCAAGGATGTCTACTGGGCCTCCAAGCCTCTGTTCCGCAACCTCTACGCCAACTTGGACCTGGCCTCGGACGCCAGCCAAGGCAAGGGAACCAAGTCGCTCTCGGCCCTGCTCGCTGCCGCCAGCGATGTCGAGGAGAGAATCACCGTTCTCACCACGGCCTTCATCGAGAAGGTCGCTGCTGTCCTCGGTACCCCGGCCGAGTCCATCCAGCCCTCGCAGCCCCTGACTGCTTACGGTCTGGACTCCATCGTCGCCGTCGAGTTCCGCAAGTGGTTCTCCACCTCGGCCTCGGTCGATGTCCCGCTCTTCGACATCTTGGGAGCCAAGTCCATCCGGGCCTTGACCACCAAGGTCAACGAGAAGCTGAGGACCGAGTCCGCCGCCGAGACCACCGACAAGGCCACCAGCAAGGACGCAGCCAAGGCCGAGGGCCCCGCCAAGGCCGCCACCAAGAGCCGCGAGCCCGAGTACACCATCGTACCCCGCGACAGCCAGGAGGCCGTGCCCCTGTCCAGCTACCAGACCCGCATGTGGTTCCTGCACAACATGCTCGAGGACAAGAGCGCCCTCAACTTCCGCGTGTCCTGCCACCTCACCGGCAAGCCCGACCTGGGCCTGCTGCAGGCCGCCATGGACGAGTTTGTGAGCCGCAACACTATCCTGCGCACCCAGTACTTCGAGGGCGACGACTTCACCGAGCAGGCCCTGATCCCGGCCTCCAAGACCCGCATCGCCTTCGAGGATCTGTCCAGCGAGGCCGAGCCCATCGCCGCCCTCGATGCCTCGATCGAGCGCATGCGCCAGGTCGAGATCGACATCGAGGAGGGCGAGTCGATGAACTTCTGCCTCTACAAGCTGGCCGACGAGGACTACCGCCTCGCCCTCAGCGCGCACCACATCGCCTTCGACAACGGCAGCACCAAGACCTTCATCGAGCAGTACATGTCCCTCTACGACGCCCTCAAGAAGGGCCAGGACCTGTCCTCGGTCGCCGCCCCGCGCTTCTCCTACGCCGACTTTACGGTGTGGCACAACGCCCACCTCCAGGACCCCGAGGTCCTCAAGGACGTCGCCTGGTGGCAGGACAACTTGGCCGGCGCCCCCGAGGCGTCTGCTCTGCTGCCCTTCGCCAAGTCGCAGCGTGTCGACGGCCGTTCCGCCGAGCGCCCGGCCGTCTATGCCTCGATCGAGCCCAAGATCCTCAAGCGCCTCAAGCGTGTCTCGGCTCTGGCCGGGTCGACACCCTTCCACTTCCTCATCGCCGCCTTCCGCTCCTTCATGTTCCGCTACACCGAGGAGGAGGACCTGACCTTCCTCATGATCGACGGCAACCGCCCGCACCCCGAGGTGACCGACATGATGGGCTTCTTCGTCAACATGATCCCGCTCCGCCTCAAGGTCGCGGCCCACGACGCCTTCGAGACGGTGCTCGCCGACTCGGCCAAGGCGGTCGTCAGCGCCCTCGAGCACAACACGGCGCCCTTCGACACCCTCGTCAGCTCCCTGAACCTGCAGCGCAACAGCCAGCACTTCCCGCTCGGCCAGATCGCCGTCAACTACCAGATGTACGGCAAGCCGGCCGCGCACTCGACCGCCGACTTCACCATCTCCGACTTCGCCATCCAGGACATCCCGACGCCCTGCGACCTGGCCCTCGAGGCGACCGAAGACCCCGAGCGCGGGCTCGAGCTGCAGCTGCAGTTCGACGCCGACCTGTACGGCGCCGACAGCATGGAGCGCTTCATCGACAACTTTGTCCAGTTCCTGTCCGCCGCGGCCCGGGACCACCGCCAGCCCATCGACGAGGTACCCCTCTGCGGGCCCAAGGAGCTCGCGTACCAGGCGGCCCAGTGCTGGGGCACCGACGTGACCCCGGACCCCGAGGCCTGGGCCGGAAAATCAATTGTAAGCAAGATTTTGGATATCACCCACTCCCAGCCGCGAGCCACAGCCATTGAGACTAGCGACAGGGAGACGATCAGCTACGACGACCTCACCAAGCGGGCCGAACGGGTCGCCATTGAGGTGGAACGCGCGGGGGGAGGCCGGGCGGTCTGGTGGGCGTCATGTTCCCGCCCGGCATCGACATGGTGGTGGCCATGTTGGGGGCGGCGTTCGCGGGTCGGGGCTACGTACCGCTCGACCCGGACTTCGCCCGGGAGAGACTGCGACACATGACGGCGGAGGCCGGGCTCAAGCTGATCTTGGTCCTGCCCGAGCTGGCCGAGCAGGCGCGGGGCCTGTCGGCGGATTGTCAGATAGTGGAGGTTTCGGAGGCCATGATGAGCAAGCCGTCGCACGGTCTCTGGCTGCACCGAGAGACCGCGACCGACAACCCCTTTTACGTCATCTACACTTCGGTAAGTGCCCAAAGACGATGAGGGCAGGACGGAGTGGCTAACACTCAATGCAGGGAAGCACCGGCAAGCCCAAGGGCATTGTCCTGAGCGAGTCCAACACTCGCGCCATGCTGACTTCCCACAACACACACCACGAATTCACTTCTGAGGACCGGATCCTCTTCCACAGCTCCATGGCCTTCGATCTTTCGGTCGGCCAGCTGTGGGGTGCCCTGACTTCAGGTGCCACCATGCTTCTTGCGAAGCGCAACGTTCGCAAGGAGCCTTCGGCCTTGGCCAAGTTCATGCGCGAGGGACGGGTGACTGTCACCTACTTCCCTCCGACCCAGTTCGCGACGGTGCTCAGCGTCGGCCAAGACGACCTGAAGCACTGCTCCTCCTACAGGGACGCCATCTTTGCCGGCGAGTTCCTCCCTCCCCGCGTCGTCCGCGCCATCTACGACCTCGGCATCAAGGGATTGACCATCAGCAACCAATGGGGCCCTAGCGAGGCCACTGTCCAGACATCCTGCCACAACCCCGAGTACCCTGCCGCAGACGCGACCAATATCCCCATCGGCTATGGGCTGCCCAACTGCTCCCACTACATTGTCGATGCGCTGCTTCAACCCGTCCCCGCTGGCGTGATCGGCGAGATCTGCCAGGGTGGACCCCAAGTCAGCCGCGGCTACATGGGCCGACCCGCCGAGACCGCCCGCGGCTTCGTCCAAGACACCTTCGCGGGCCCCGAGTACGTCGCCCAGGGCTGGACGACCATGTACCGCACCGGCGACCGCGGCCGCTTCCTGCCAAACGGCATGATGGAGTGCCACGGCCGCATCGCCGGCGACACCCAGGTCAAGCTCCGCGGCTTCCGCATGGACCTCGCCGAGGTCGAGAACGAGTTCTTCGCCGCCGCCAAGCGCCTCGGCTCCTCGGTCGCCGACGTCGTCGTCGTGCCCCGCGCCCTCAGCCCCGAGTTCGCGCCCGACAACACCGCGGCCGCCAACGACGCCATGGACGACCGCCAGCTCGTCGCCTTCGTGGTTACCAGCTACGACATCACCGACAACAAGGCCAAGCAGGACCTCGTCAAGCAGCTGCACGTCGAGGCCTCGGAGCATCTGAACCCGTACATGCTGCCCAACGCCTACCACCTCGCCACGCAGCTGCCGGCCCTCACCAGCGGTAAGCACGACCGCATCGAGCTGCGCAAGATGAAGCTGGACCCCGTTTTCCCTCTCTTGGCCGCCCACTCCGAGCTTCCCGAGGAAGACCCCCAAGACGAACGCCTCCAGATCCTGGCCTCCGTCACCCAGGTCTTCCGCGACGTCCTGAAGCTCAACCCCAAGATGAACATCGAGCCCTCCCAGAGCTTCTTCGAGCTCGGCGGCCACAGCGTCCTGGCCCTGCGGGTCCTCGCCAAAGTCCGCAGCACCTCGGGCCTGCGCATCCAGCCCAAGGACTTCTTCACCGCCCCGACGCCCGCCGGCGTCGCCGCCATCGTGATCAAGGAGCGCGGCTTCGAACCCCTCCAGTGGGACAACGCCGGCTCGCAGGTCGACTGGCAGGTCGAGGCCAAGCTGCCCGACACCCCGGAGTTCTACCCGGCCAAGCGCACTAACATCGGGACCAAGATCCTCCTGACGGGCGCCGACAGCACGGTCGGCCTCTACATGCTGGTCGAGATCCTCAACCGGGACCCCAGCGCCACCGTCATGGCCATGGGCACCGAGACGCCCCTGACCAAGGCGGCGCTCATCGCCGACATCGAGCAGCACGACCTCGGCGACGCCCACGTCCTCGCCGAACGCGTCGAGTTCCTGCCTGGCGCCCTCGCGATGCCGGAGCTGGGCCTGTCCCCCAAGGAGTTCGAGACCCTCCGCGACACCGTCCAGTCCATCTTCCACTTCGGCAGCCGCGTCTCGCTGCTCAAGTCGTACAAGGAGCTCGAGCAGGTCAACCTGCGGGCCACCCGCGAAGTGATCCGCCTCGCCGCCGCGGCCGGCCGCGACACGAGCCTCCACTACCTCAGCACCTGGAGCGTGTCGCACCTGCAAGACTGGCGGACCACGAACCGCGCCGTGGACCACAACAGCAACAGCAACAACAACGGCGGCCGCCCCAAGGCCATGATGCGCAACAACACCGACATGGACAACCGCCAGCGCGGCACCGTCAAAACCGAACGGGCGCCCGACTTCTTCTACCCCGTCGGCTCGGACCTGGCCTACTTCAAGACGCGCTGGGCGGCCGAGATGATGCTGACGAGCGCCGCGAAGCGCGGGATGCGCACCCTCATCTATCGCGCCTCCGCCTTGTCCGCCGCCGACGCCGATGCGACCGAGGAGTCCAACTTCTTTGCGGGGCTGATGCGCGACATCGTCAAGACGGGCTCGGTCCCCGACCTCGGCGGCGACGACGGGCTGGACATGGACCTGGTGCCGCCGACGTACATCGCCAGCACGATCCACCAGCTCGTGCAGAAGGCGCCCCGGGAGGGCGGCAGCGTGTTCCACATCCGGAACCGCCGCCCGCTGTCGGTGGGCGGCCTGGTCGAGGCGCTGCACAAGATGGGCAAGGAGGCGACCAAGGTCCCCGCCAAGGAGTGGCACAAGCGGATCGAGAAGCAGGGGGCGCTCTACGCCGCGGTGGCGGCCGAGTACGTGGACATGGGCCACCGGATGTTCTCGCTGGACGACAGCGAGACGCGGCGGCTGCTGGGCGATGGGACTTCGGAGGAGGAAGTGGCGAGGGAGGCGCTTTGCGAGCCGGTCGATGATCGCTACGTACAGCGGGTGATGAGCAGTTTGGGCATGTAAAATGCTCTTGAGTTTCTTTTATTTGTCACATGCACATGCGTTTAGAGTTTGGAGTTTGGAGTCACTGGCGTTGGTGGTGTTCCGGGGAAAGACGACACTAAAAAAAAAGACGAAAGAACGAAGAAAGAAAAAAGACAGATGATCGTTACTGGTGGAATTATTTGACACTAGACACATGGGTTTGGGGAAAAGGGGTTATAGATTTCACTAGAATACATGTTTAATTCTCACGATAACAATCTTTGCTTGCTTGGCTTGGATTTCAAATGTGATGCGCTTTTCATTGCGACATTGAATGAAGAAGACCGTTTCACTCAACCAAAGCATCCAACATGGCACTTTAGCATCTACAAGAACTTAGAAGACGCCCGGAAGTCAGCGATTGAGCCCCCGACAGTGCAGTACAGACTGACAAAAACCGCCAGGCTTGCCCAGCTTCAATGTGTTGACACCGGGACTAAATCGCAGTATTTCGACTAAATATTTCATTGGCGTATTCGCTCTGGTCCCCCCTCTCAACTCGAATAGTTCATTCAATTGTTCTGTGGACATAGCAGCACAGCATTTTCGCTGCCGCTGCTCTTCAATTTCGTCAAGCGTCGTGTCTGGCCCAAGGCACTTCTGGACGGTGCAGTGGCTGCTGCCTTTTGTGGCTGAACCCCCACTATTGCTTGTTGCCTGGGGGGCCTGGAGCCCGGGGCCTACTTTCTTCCCACTGAAGCTAAGGGGCCACCTTCTGCATTGAATCTGACCTCATCCAAGGACAACTTGGACATCAATCACTCTCGCACCATGGCCTGAAGTCTGCTGCAACTCACTGTCTCGGCTGGGGACACCAGTACTCGCTCTCGTTACTGTGCTGCTGTCTTTGCTCTGCTTCCGCCGTTCGCTCGCACTCATTGTTCTTGCATCCCCGTTGTTGTTCTTGCAACATCCAGCACTGGCGCTGCTTTGTCCGTGCCGCACCCGCCTTCCAGAAGCCATTCCGACAATGGCTTTGTTTCTCTAGGTGCCCAGACAACGCTGGCAATCTGACACACCGGCATGAATGCCTTTGTCGGATTGTTCGTCATATTGGACCTTTTCCTACTATTAAAAGCTGCCGAGGGCTAATTGCCGCCGGGCTTCTGCGGCAAAGCTACGTGTCGATGCATTACATGTACTCAGCTTCCAACCACAGCTTGCAGTTCTCCACTACCACACATCACGGCTAGCTTACTACCTCTTCAGCACCGGCATGTCGCAAACACTTATCAACGTAACACATAGAAATTCTGAAAACATAGCGACATTGGTTCGGGACCAACTGCAACAGGTATCGGCTGGCATCTTCTCCAGCCCCACCGTCGTGGTCTGCAATATCAACATCACTATTGGTGCCGTCGCTTCGGCCTCCTCGGTGAATCAACACAACAGGAAACGCTCTGTTGCTGCCATTGCTCCAGTCCACAAGGCGACAAATCAGAACAAGAAACGGTCTATTGGTGCCATCGCTCCGGTCCCCTCGGCGAAAACCCCCAGCACCAAACGCCCCGTCACCATGCCTTCCCAAACTACCTCTACCCACGAGCCCGTGGTCAAGGTGACGTCGCCCCTCCCCAAGGGCTACATCTTCGTCCCCAAAGGCAACGTCTACATCACCGCCAACTGCCGGCGCCTGACCCAAGCCGCCAACAGGACGGTCTACGCCGTCATCAACGCCAAGCGGCAGAGCGTCGGCATCCGCGTCCCCGCCGCCATCCACGCCCAAGTCCAGGCCGACGAGCAGGCCTCGCGCGCGGACCGGCGCAGCGCCGTCGCCAAGCGCGACGCCTCGCTGGAGAAGCAGTTCCGCGACGCCATCGTGCGCCAGTTCCCCCAGACCCCCGCCGCCAGCGTGCCCCGGATCGTCGAGCGCGCCATGCTGAAAGGCAGCCGCCGCGTGGGCCGCACGGGCAAGCTGGACATCGAGACCAAGGCCAGGCTGGCGGTGCGCGCGCATATCCGGCACACGCACACGGACTACGACGGCATGTTGCGGGGCAAGACGCACACCAAAGACCAGGCGCGTGACGCGATCTTGGGCAAGATCAATGATGTTTGCAAGAGCTGGGGTGGCAAGGTGGACGACCATCGCCATGGCAAGCGTCCTCAGAAGAAGAAGGACGGAAAGGACACGCGGAGAGGGAATGACAAGGATAAAGGAAAGGCAAAGCCCAAGAGCGAGACCACCACCACGAAGCAGAACATCAACAGCAAAAAGGAGGGAAGCTCTAGCTGGCGGAAACCCAACGTTGCCAATACTAAGCCACCGAGGCAACTGAAGAAGCAACAAATACGACTAGCTCGACAAGACGGAAGTAACCAGGGCAATAATCCCTACAGCCCAGCATATGAGCCCTACAACCCGGAAAATACTCCCCAGATTGGCAAGTCACTCCGACAGCAGCAGCAGCCTATCGTCATCGACGATTCTGACGATGAGGTGGACGACGACGAGAGCGACGAGTTCGAATGGCTCGAGTCCGATGACGATGATGATTACGTTAACAGCGACTCGGATTGGACACCCGGCCACTGATTTCCCTCCGACGGGCTTGGACTGGACTAACAGAGTGTGGTGTACGTGACGCACCCACTGTACGACATATGATTAATTCGTATTGCCGGAAGCAACGTGGAGGATTTCATTTATACGCACCCAAAAGATGACGAGTACTACCTTGGAATAGCATAGAGACGAGATAGATTTGAAGGGTAGTGAGGGTCACGAACTGTAATGAGACCAGCAAAGTACTTGCTTGATGTACTGATATATGATACCCCCCCAACTAGAATAGAGACATAATCGCTTGACTCCTCGTGTTGCTTCCCATCCGTGACGCCCGAAAACTGCTGATTGATAGCCATGTATCCATATGCTCGTTAACCGAACAACACATCTAGTATTCTCTCGAAGCGACTCCTGCGAAACGGTTAGTTATTGTGTCGCATTCCAGTTTTTGAAGTAGTGGCATTGTTTCTTTTACCTTGCAGGAACCACCACGAAGTTCCTCGTGTACTCCTCGATGCCCGCCAGATCCTGCAAGAGATCCGCCTCGTGCGGCTTGACGAACTTGGTCTTGTGGATGAGCTTCCAGCCCACGTAGAGGACGGGGCAGATGAACAGCATCATGTACCTAGATCGAGTCAATCAATCAGCATATGCAATGACCGACGAAACAATGGACGAAGAACAGAATGACAGAACAACTCACGAGAACAAGAAACTGGGCACGTTCCAGTTCCCCGGCAAGAACACCGTGTACCCGCCCATCCACGCCATGACGAACGTCGCCGCGAGCGCGTAGTACGCCGCGTACGGCTGCCCGAACCCGCGGTACGGCAGCGCCGCGCGATCGATGCCCTGCGCGCGCAGGGCGCGGTGGAAGCAGATGTACGTGATGCACATGACGCTGAAGTTGATGAGCTGCGACGCCGTCACCAGCGAGACGAACCAGCTGAGCACCGTCGCGGAGCCCTCCGAGACCTGCAGGAACGCCAGCAGCGAGATGAGCAGGACGACGCCGACGCTGTAGATGGGCACACCGTTCTTGAGACAGACGGTCAGGAAGCGGGGCGCTTTGCCCTCGAGGGCGAGACCGAACAGTGACCGCGAGGCGCAGTAGACGTAACTGTTGCCCGCCGAGAAGGCGGCCGTGAGCACCATGGCGTTGACGATATGCGGCAACACCGGTATCCCCAGCCGGCTCATGGCGATAACATAAGGCGAAGCGGCAGCGCCGGGCTTGTCCTTCTCGAAGGCGTCGGCCATGGTGGCGTCGTTGTAGGGGACCAGGATGCCGACACAGAGGGAGCCGAGCATGAAGAATGTCGTCAGACGGTAAAAGACGGCGTTGTAGGCGCGCGGCATCACGAAGCGCGGGTTCTCGGCCTCGCCGGCAGCCATGGAGACGTAGTCGGGCCCCGCGATCGTGAAGGAGGCCTGGATGAGGCACTGCAGGAAGCCCATGAAGCGGCCGAGGTCGCCCGTGTGGTAATAGGTGTTGAAGGCACCGGGTTCCTTCCACTATTTGTATGCGGACGGTGGTCAGCAGGCTAGCATGAATGCAGATCAATTGGGCCACCGCACAAGTGCATCAACCGATGATCAATCGCCCAATGCCATAAAGTCATAATAAGTGTTACACCACCACCGGAAGCGGATGAAGGACAATGTAGCACGATCGTTGTCAAAACACAGAGCGTACGTACATAACGAAACCCAAACCGGTCGTGCTCGGGATTCCCACCGAGCATCACGGTAAAGGTGAAGATGATGAGGCCGATGATGAGCAGGACCTTGCCGAGCGCGGCCCAGAACTCGCTCTCGCCATACCACTTGACGGCCAGCAAGTTGATCAGCGCGTACAGGATGATGACAATCGTGATGATGGCCGCCGTCGGGACCGCCTCGCTCCAGAAGTGGATGATGACGTTGCACGCCGTGATCTCGAAGGGCACCAAGGCGGCTTCAAACACGAAGAAGTCTGTCGCATGGCAAAGCTCATGTCAGTAAGTGTCTCCCACATTGCGTATTGAAAAGAAAACAGTCGAATCATTGCATACTCCATCCAGCAGCGAACCCGAAAGCTTCGTCGACCCAACGTCCCGCAAAGCGAATAAACGGCGACGAGATGGGCAGGTACGTGACCATCTCCGCCATGCAGAGCGTGACGGACAGAATCACCGAGCACCACAGCGTAAAGGCCAGGAACAAGCTCGCCGGCCCGCCCTGGAGCAGGCCCTTGCCGATCTGGACGTAGAGCGCCGTGCCAATGGTGCCGCCGATCCCGATGAGTTGGATGTGGCGGGATTTAAGCTTGCGGTGCGTCTGGTCTAACGCGGCGCCCGCAGAAACGGACGGGACCCGCCCCGGCGGCGTCCCAAACTTTTCTGCATCGTCCGAGCCATTGCGGTCCGTCGCGTACTGGTAGTAGGGCGAAGGCGAGCTCTTGGCGTAGTCGATGCCGGACGAACTCATGGCGGCGAGGCGGCGCACCGTGGGGCCAACTCGAAATCAGACTGGCGCGGCGGTGGGAAGCTTCGCGAGCGAAGACCTTGACTAAAAGAGCTCGGAAAGACGCATGCGGCTACGGAAGTCTCCACGGAACTGGACAAGATAGAGCTCAGCGAAAAGAAAAAGAAGCCGCCGGGTACGGGAAAATGGCTCGGTAGCAGGTAGTGCGAGAAGAGAATCGTTTTCCTCTGCTGACGACACGGCCGAGTTCTTAAGAAAGCCAAGTGGTAGCGTCAGGTCTGTAATCAGTACATCCATGCCCATCCATGCCGTGCAAGGCGAGATCAGATAGCAGCGACCCGGTCAAATAGCCTCTTCCATGCCAGAAGTGCTCCTTCCAATTGGCAGGAGTGGCTGGCATATGCCAATCCCTGGCGTCGTACATCGCCAAGCTGATTCCAACGAATATGGGGGGTGCCGCTTGGGGACTGGGGGGGGACCCTGGTACGCCCGACTGCGCGGGGCTCGGACGGCTGACGGGACTGAACACTTGGTCCCAAGTCGTGAGACATGCATGGATAAGCATTTACTTTCCCAATTGCATACCGAGTCGAGGCAGCTGGGCGAGCGCTGGGCGAATAGCATTCAAAGTAACTGGGAGCTGCGTACAGCCGCGCGTGGACATTTGACTGGCGTCTTATGAGAGTCGCAGTGGTGCAGTATCCGGGAATGGGAAAATCGACATACAATTTATTGATGGTGTCGTCTCGCCTCTTGACTCCCCAAGCCCCCCCAGGCTCTGCGGGGTGACCATGGGGGTTTCACAGCACTAAGGTTAGCTAGGTTAGACGTAGGCTGTACCAATCCTCATCAGCGAACCGGTCAGTGGTGGCGCACGGCAGCTAATGAGGCTTTTTCTCCCAACGCGCGCCGCCTCTCTTTGCACATGAGAGTCTGCCTTGGGTGGGCTGGAAGCTGACCTGACCGAGAAATGACGTATGCGGCATTGATGTGCATTCCGAATGGTCGGTAAGACAATTCGTAAAAATCGTCGCTCTTTGCATCAAGCTCAAAAATAGTGTTATTCGTTTAACTGACATGCAACCTGGACACAAATGGATGCTAAATCGGCGGTCGTAGATTTGGCCAAATAACGGGGAAGATTGCGTGGTCTAGAACCGCTGGTAATGGGCTGAAAGCCCAGGCGTCCAGATGCGGAGGGGAAGAAAAGAGAGCTTGTTTGAAAACGCACTTGACCGTATCCAGGAAGAACTGACAGAAACAGTTGCTGCGTGTTTCTCGGCATTCTTGGCTGGGAAGGATCGATCACGATCATTGGGCCGCCTCGGTATCTGTCTGCTCTTGAGCCATCGCGCATCTTTCATTGGCTCTCTGGTAAACTGAAAATAATTGAGCTGATGCTCTTGCTGCTGGGCAGGCGCAGGAGTTCAGTCGTCGCGAGGACGGCTGGATTCATAGATTGTCATTGTCCTCGTTTTCAGTACGTCATTGACGATGCCGCTGACAACGTTTGCGAACTGGACAGAGCGGAAAAGGATTCCCAGCTCTTGACTCGTGAACCAGCTGGCGCGGTCCATGTTACCAGACCCCAATACGGTGTACTCATCATCAACGATGGTCAACTTCAGATGAGATTGCACAGGCTCTTCGGAAACCCCTTTCGCTTGGTCATCAACGCCCCGTCGAAAGTAGGCAATTCGAAGCTGGCCTAGTCTCGGCCTGCCAGCTTCCAAGTCCATGTCGAGATTTGTTGCCGATGCATCATCTCTTCGAGGTTGCATGACGGACGAAGCTTTGAGGTTGTGGTAGCGACGAATTAGAGACTTGAGACAGCGGCTCGTGGTGGTCCCGGCCGTAACGATTTGCTCCAGCAACATCATGTTTTTGCCCGCGACAATGGTGACATGGACGCCTCTGCCCAATGCCTGCAAGATGCCATCAATCACTGAAGCCGAAGTCAAATTGGGCGTCTGCAGGTATATCGCATGCTGCGCCAATTCGAGCAAACAGCTGATTGCGACATTCAGTGGCGTCAAGGGCGGTTTCGGGTCATCCATCCAAGGAAACGGCCGAAAACATGGGTTCTGGTGATGAGACGAGGGCAGCAAGACGGTGGGGGCGGATTCCATGGACAGAGGCGCGAAGCGACTGGCAGGGCTTTGGATCGCCGTCAGCCAAGATGGGGCAAGTTCAGGCGAGATTGGGCTGGTGTTGCGATCGGCCGGTAAGCTGGGCAGATCGCGCTCCCAGACGCTCTGGTAGAAGCGCATCAGACTCGAGACGGCACTCCCGGAAATATCGACGCAGCCTTCGAACCACGGTTCCCAGCTCACATTACAACTGGGGAGCCAGGCGCGCTGGCGGTCGATGATCACAAACTTGGGGTGCATGACGCTGAAGGGGAGGAAGAACAGAGTCTTCACTTGGAGGTCGATGGCCCCTGCTCGGAGCGCCTCGGCGGCGGGCAAACCCAATTGGGAGGGCCAAGTGTGCGGCGGGTAGACGAAGCCATCCTTGGAGTTTGGATGGAACAGCTTCTGGAACAGCGAGCGCGAAGAGAAGCAAATGCGAATCCGGAGGGGCTCAATCGCGGCACCCGGCTGACTGCTGATGAGGCGTTCTCTCTCTTGGGCGAGCTGGGCGATGGTGTTGCTGAGCGCCGCCAACGTGTCGGACTGCGCCCAGAAGCAGGTCACCAGAATGATCTCTCGGCGGGCCTGGAGGATCGCAGGCAGGATGGACTGCGTGTAGATGGACGCGCCAGTGCCAAGCTGGAAGGAATGGATATGGGACGTGGTGACCAATGTGTCAGCATCTGCGCCTAGGTCCGCTGGGCTGCGTTGATGGTAGTAGTCGGGGAATTGTGTTTTCCTGGTGTCCCGAAACTTGGAGTCGCCATTGTGGTCGAGATGGTATCTCCAGGGCCCAACAAAGGCATCCAACGCCGTGGTCATTTGGTGGCAGGTGCAGGCAGTAGTGTGAGGAAGGTAATGAATGCAGTAGCTCCGTGTAAGATTTTGTGCGCCGGGTTGTAAAACCAGTAACAGATTTATCAAATGGTTCTGTATTCGCAAAAGTTGACGACTCGGGTTGAGTGACTGGATGTTGGTGATGTTGCAGTATGACGACGCGTGTTCCCTTCGCGGCACTGCCCTGCTGCTTGGATTGGCAAAGGCGCTATTTTAGTGGTTGTCCACTGTGCGAGGGCACCCAAACGAAACGTTTAGCACCAACTGGGGTGAAAGCGGGCCGTGCTGGCATGGCGCCCAGCTTGTCGGGACGTACAGACAACCACTCGTCATCTCCAGCATTTCAATGCCGTGCTATTTACTCCCACTAAGATACTCGCACGTGGTTAGTGGGAATTCCCACTTGGTTGATATGGCGGTCAATACATTATACCGCCCCATGTGCTGACATACTCGCAGCCCTTTAGCAGACTTGTCTGAAGCAAAATGCCAATATCCTGACCCCAGTGTTCTGTAGCAGGGACAACCCCGAAACGGATTGCCATCACAGCGTTGACCTGTAGTTCAACTTGCGAACCAATATGTGTGCGTAACTCTAATCGGACTTCACTAATAGAACTTGATCTCAAGAGATCTTACAATCACCCATACAGGTGGCTTGGAATAGAGCCTGTCGCAAGCAGCTGAGCTGCCATCTTGTTCCCCCACCGTGCCTTCGTGCCTTGCTGAACTGGCTTGGGTCGGCATCTCAAGCCTGTTCAAAATTGAAGGACATCCCCTTGCTGAGATCACAACTCGGTTTTTCAAACTCGGGAGAGATCTTGTCTCGGATTTTGAGGACATGCTTCCTGTTACGGCAAGTCCTCGTCATTTACATAAGCCGCTGCCGAAGGGTGTCAATATCACCACCTCGTTGCTTTCTTTGGCAGCAAACAGGGCAGGCAGGATCTCCGTGACTGCGAAGCGAAGAGTCCTGTATGGGCCTTGGATACGAATGAGGTTAAGTTCAAAAATCTCTGCATGGGACATGTGATGGAACCTGCTCACTTTGCCTGTTGAATGACTAGAAGTAGCTTTACATCGCTTGCCCTCCGGTTTCCAATATGCAACACCGAAAGATATTCCCCACGAATCCAAAATCCTCTACACCTGTATCGTCTAATTTTACTTTCGCCAGTCTTCACCTGTAACCAGATTCCCTTCCCGTGCCATAAGCACCGTGTAGCTCAGATGCTGATACGTAGTCCTAGCAGTCATCGGTCTCTCCCAGTCGCACCTCTCAAGCTGGCCGTTAGAGTGTCTGGCCAACCTATCTGCGTTCCCATCCTAATCATGAGGGCCTTGAGTGGCATACCCCACTGTTAATTACACATGTGGTATGACCATGGGTGACTGAAACGTTAACATGCTGAGAATCAATGTCGCCAACGTTACCAAACTAGAGCAATCCACGTTCCTCATCAACATGCTACAGTCAAGAAGACTACCTACATCGACGCAAATAATCCGCAATTCCTCCAAGAAAGACCAAACGGCATGTGGTGTAGTGGTAGCACACCAGCGCGTGAATGACATCACTACTGCCTGCAGCGCACTGGAGACGGAGGTTCGAATCCTTTCACTGTTGGTTTCTTGCATTTCTGACCTTTGCGGGCCTCCCCACCTTCCTTCTATTGATAAAACCTCGCGCCTTCCCAGGATATATAGCACCCAATTGAGCGACCCACCATCGTCAATTCCCAACATCAACACCAGCAGGGCACGTGGTTGAATAAATGGCTAATTCTTTTTTATTTGATTCTTTTTGTAACCGGCTGCTGCCTTCTCTTTTGCAGACGAAGGTGTTCACTCTAGCTCACCAACTCAAAAGCCGCTCTTTCTTTGGGAAGGATGCCGCAGGATGTCAAATAGGAACGTCGGTTCGAATTTCCCCGTGATGATAATGGTTCTTTTCCAATCCTAATATCGATCACCACCCCGCCAGGCTCCGTGATGATTTTGCATGCAGCAGCACATTGGCATCAATCGTGTCCACTGCTGGCCCAGGACTGGACCCATTTCTTCCAGGCTGGCTTGGTATATAGATCGCGAAGGAAGAGAATAGAAGAGAACACCAATGATGTGCTTCATTATCCATCAGTACACTACCTCACACCTATTACGCCTTTCATCCTGTCTAGGTACATTGGGAGGCTCCGGCGCCCAAAACTCCGGTGGACATCACATCCCACTGGCACGCCGTTCACTCCACTGGCACGCCGTTTAGTCCACTGGCAGATTGTTCACTCTTAAGTACCGCAAGCCAATGTCTACCTATGATATCGTACACATCCCCTGATTACTCCAAACATACCTAATTAACGGCGCCTCCAATCCGGAATCATCCACCTTTGGCCTTTGGCCCTTGTCCCAGCTTCGTCCCAAGTAACCGTGATGGGCTCATGGTCACTCGAGAACTTGGTGCCACCAAACCAGAGCTCGAACCTCAGATCGGCGGGGGCCACAATGACGCAGATCTCGAACTCGCAGATGTAGAACTTGTACCCGGCCTTGACACAGGTGCCGCGTTTATGCTTCATGGTCAGCTGGTTCTGCTCCACTCCTGTCAGGTTACTCTTTACTTCGCACAAACGAGCGGCTCCGGCTATTGGAGACAAAGTCTCGTTAGTATGTGATCCATCCGATATGTGAGTGCGAAAATATCTCACCATGTTTCAAGCTCGCTAGTAAAAACGAGGGCTCATTGTGGGAGACCACGAACTGAGTATCCCATGCCCGGGAAGTAGGAGGTTGGGTAGCGAGAAGTATGGCGTTCCGCAACTTGTCGAGGCTCCCGTCGTCGCGAAGATCTGAGAGGGCGCTTGTGCTAGTTTCCCTGTTCATTCCTTTCCTAATGGTTTCATTTGCCACCATAATCAATCTATTTATAGTTTCAACGGACTTCAGCCGCAGTCGAAGGATCCTGTAACCTGACACTTGCACGCCTTGGCTGCAACCCCATGTAAAGAAAAACTATGGTTCTCGTATCACATGCGGCTCTAGGCTGCCAGGGAATATGCGCCACCATGGACTCGAGTTTGACCGAGCCTTGGCGTTAGCAGGCCAGCGACAGTAGGCCAGCTACTAAAAGCGGCTGGTCATGATAGCAAACGCCATCGACCTTTAGTCTCTAGGAAGAAAGCCCTCTGCCCCCTGAACGGGAATTCTACTTGTTGCCTGCGAGCGAGGCTATGGGAGCCCGATGGGTTCTAGAACGATAATTTCCCAAAGCAGTCACCAAGGTTCTACATTTAGCGATACGTTACTTGGCCAAGGCGCGTCACTCCATACCTGAAGTGCAGCTTGAAAACAGAGCATCCAAAAAGGTACTCAAGATAGTCATTCCGCAACCGTGTTTATAGAAACTACGAATCCGGGGGTACTATGGAACCGGCACACCCCAGCACCGCGTTTGCGAAGACGGCGCGATTCTTCTCACTGGCGGTGGACTCCGACAAGGTCCCGGGCGACATCCAGTCCTGTCTCGACCTGGTCAGAACCTGCCACGCCGACGTGCAGAAGCTGATAGCGAATCGCAACGAGCGCATCGATCTCCTCAGGCTGCGGCCCAGCGACCTCGCCCACATCAACGAAGTAATCGAGTCGGCCCTCCGCATCCTGCAAGACGTGACTGCCATCGTGGAAGCAAGCCGTTCCGAGACGGGCAGCGGCAGGACCAACCTCGCCAAGCGGTTTCGATGGACATACTCGGACAAGGAGAGGTTCGCCAAGCACCTGCCCCTTATTGGACAGCATCACAATGCCGTTCGCTCGGAATTGGCGTACCTGCGGCAAATGGAAGGTTTGCGGCCCTCGAAGAATAGCGCACAAGAGAGCAACTCCAGCTTTCGACGTATTGGGCACAAACAAAAACATCAAGATGTGGGCCACTTGGTCGAACTTCTAGATGGGTGGTCGGTCGCACCAAGCGGTACGAAGCCTCCGTTGGTTGCAACATTTCCTGACTGATTGCCGAAGCCAATCTGGCCCAGACTCACAATCTCATGCGACACCAAGCACGAGCTTTCAAACCGTTTCGATAACGACTACGACATCACACCCCAGATCGAGAGCCGTTGCGCTTTCTCCGCCTTCGTACGAGCAGTCGACCAGTGACCCTGGCGGCTCCACTACCCCCGTTGCCCCTTTCCCATCGCGCGAACTATTCCATACAGATAAGTCGGGGAATAATAATAGGTCATTGGGAATGGGAAACCCAAGCAGAGCCTCCATCGACGAATCCGGGCTGGCGTTGCTGTTGTCGGACTACGCGCTTCTGCCGCAGACGAACACTTCAGTAACCGTCCAGCGAACAGTTTTCAACGCCCCCGTAAACGTTGTCATCAACGTGAACGGGGAGACTGCAACAGCACGCCTCGTCCAAGATACACAAGCAGCTGTCCAGGCTGGTCTGAGGATGGCCTTAAGCGGTGGTGGGGTAACTGTTGGGCCTCCTTCTGATGTAGGAGCATCTGGGGCCAAGAGGTCTCATCCCTATGGCGAGGAACATCGACATGGGGAATTTGATGAGACAGCGCTTCCGTTGCCGCCACGTCTATCATCTGAATCGCATTCCTATGTCCCAGTAGGGTCGCCACAATGCGCAGAAATGGATGGCCACGACGCAACCGATAGAGTTGCCGAGCTGCCAGCATGAACCGGGAGAACTTAGGATGATAGCATCGTAGCTATCCCCTTGATGGCGACAGCGCTGTCCCCACTACGCATCCGTCCGCTACATGTTGGGAACATGTAGCGTCGTAGTATAATAATTATTATACTGGGCATGATGTTTATCCTACTGGATGTGACGCCTAATTATCTAATGACAAATATACCTATCGATTTTATGCGGGAAGTACTTATTACACTAAAGGCAGTGTTGTCGCCCTCAAGGGCATAATATACCGTGAAGGCCCTCTCAAGGTCAAGGTACTGCCATATAATCATAACTAAGTATACATCTATACTTTCTGTCCATTTAATCCCACTTGCGCTGGAGTTGGTAAGTTGCAGATAGACTACCGAGTTCGACTCTTCAATCCTAGTCATGGAAGGAAAATACACAGTATCTACTGCCGCATGCCAAGTATGCATCCGGGTATTTTAAGTGTCGTGTCGAGTGCGGACACCAAGGTGCAGTAAATGGTGCCCGTGTTCGTACTGTTGTACCATTCGGCGCCAACGTAATCCTTGGTCTGGGTGCACAACCCAAAACATTCGTCAGGTCGCCTCGCCACATTCTGAGTAGCATTAGGGGCCTTGCCACTGCCACCCCCGAAATATGTATCACGCACGATGAGGTAGTTGGCTGGTAAGGCGCCGGCACCCGGGTCGCCATATAGTAATCCATTTTTTGCAGGGCAATCTTGGGCAGCGAAAGCAGTGAGTGGTAGATAGGCAGACGAAGCCCGACAAGCCAGTCTGGTCGGGTGACTTGGAATAAACTTAAGAAAAGGCGGTAATGAACGGCACTGCATGGCGTATTGCACCATTTCCCGCAGGCGTCCATGAGTGTCCGAACACTCAGAGCCGCATGACCCTGAACCTGCAAAGACTCGTAAGATTAGAGTTGATAAAGATGTGCGTTGCAATTTGTGCGTCTAGAGCAGGCCGATTTCAGGAACCTAGAACTCACGGCCCTTCGCCTCGGCTGCATCGCCATGAGTTACTGCACAATCCGACCGAAGCGTGGGCTGCAGGGACAGTATGGGATCACCAATCACTGCCAACATCTGCGCTGTACACGTGACGTGGTATCGCTCACCCAACTCAACTGCTTCTCACAGCGCTTGAAAGGGGGCCAAAGTGTTGTTGTGGAGAGGCGGTTGCTGTGCCGCGCGAGCTAACCGGCATGCGGTGGGTCGACAATCACAGACTGGCGAGTTATAATACTGTTATGTGCGGGCGAATGGCGTGATGGGTTTCCACTTCGGGACTCCGCATCTGCAGCGGCAAGGCACGGAAGCTGGGTCCGTAAAGAGTAGCGGGTCCGAGAGAGGGGGGTGGCATTCGGGAGAACTCCTATCAAAGACCGCATGCATCTACGATGGCTACCTTTATATAACGCAACATAACTATTTGGGACGCGTCGTTAGCTATTTACTACAACTCACGTTCCAAATATGTCGCTGCCCTCCACCTTTCAGAAGAAAGTCATTGCCATCACCGGGGCCAGCCGCGGCATCGGCCTGGCTGTGGCAAAGTACCTCCTTGCCAGAGGGGCCACGGTATCCATGTGCGCCACGTCGAGTGAGAACCTGGCCAAGGCCCTCGAGGAGATACACAACGAGTTCCCGGACGCCAAAGACCGGGTAATGACTTGCGTCGTGGATATCAGCAAGCTGGATTCCGTCAAATCTTGGATCGATCAGACGGTGGCCAAATTCGGACCGCTGGATGGGTGCTGCAATAACGCCGGTGAGTGAAGGTTTTGCTCCAGTTTCGAAAGCAGACGACGTACTGATTCGAATGGGTGTCTACAGCCAAGGAGCAGCGCAAGATCTATCCCATGACGGAGCTGGACGCGGATTACTTCCACGACATAATCAACACTAACGTCTGTGGCCTGTTCCACTGTCTCAAAGAAGAGATGAAGGCGATCAAGGACGGGGGCAGCATCGTCAACTTGGGCAGCGTAGCCAGCCACTACGCCAGCGCCGGCACCGCGGCTTACATCACGGCCAAGCATGCCGTGCTGGGCTTGACCAAAACTGCCGCCTTTGAGGGTGCTCCCAGGGGGATTCGGGTAAACGCCATGTGCCCGTAAGTCTGGCCTAACCCCTCTTTATCAAACAACGAATCACCGCTGACCATTTTGCTCGTGTTCTACTCCAGGGGCACCGTCAACACCACCATGATGACCCAGCCCTTCGAGACGGCGCAGGGTGACTTTTATCTAACCCCGGATAAGGTACCGGCTTTGATGCAACGTTTGGCTGAGCCCGAAGAGGTGGCGGCCTTCATTGCGTTCCTGCTGGGCGACGACTCCAAGTTCATAACCAAGGCGACGTACTACATGGATGGTGGTTTCTTGGAGGGTAACTATACTTCATAGGCCGAGGTGAGCGTCTCGAAGTTGGTTGCAATCGGCCATAAAGCCTAGATGCTGATGAAGTAGCCTAGCTGGGGTAAACATGCGTCCGGGGGGTTTGGTGACACGAAACCGGGTCCGGGTCCGACTTGGGGCAGAAGCCGCCCGATGCGGAGTTGGCCAAATTGAGCAGCATCTAATAAACACTAGGTTGGCCACATAATGGGGAAAAAGAGAGCCAAAGGCAAATATTTAGGCTCCACAGGAGATTCGGCATCTTAAAGATATCAGCAACGAGTAGATGAGAGAAATAACCTGTTGAAATATTATTACATAAACCTTTATTGACTATTAGCCACTGAAACATGAATTATTAAAAAAGAGTTCCCTTATATTTTTTATTACCGTCTAAATAAGAACTAATGACAAGTTAGTGTTATAGAAAAGGGGGCATTAATAAGAGGCTGCACAAAATGAGTTGCGTAACCAGAACATTGTAAACTTAAGAGCCCTCATGCCTAGAATCTGTCTAACCAAATCCTGCTCATTATTTCCCCTATTAGTGCTTAATAGTAGATTGGGAAATAGAGTTGAAAGGATGAGTAAATTTATCTGCACAAAGCCAGCTTTGCCTCCGGTCGGTCCATGGGTAGCCACGTCTCAAATAGACGTTTCGGGGAAGCGATTTCTCGAAATCTCACCTAGCACGTACGTAATTCATTCTCCCATCTTGCGGTTGGCTCCTCATGTGTAAATCTCAAAGACTACCTCAAGACCTGTGACTACACGCATCATTTCCTACCCACCGCGATGGTTGAATTACTGGATCTCCCGGAAGAGTTGCTACTGACACTGATCAAGTGGCTTCCGCTTGAGTCCTACTTTTGTCTGGTGAGAACATGCCACACATTCAGGAGGCTAAGTTACGATACTGCCTGCCGTTCCGACTTCTTCCCCGATGATCAGAGATGCCACTACATCCTCCTTGAAGATTTGCTGGAACCTGACCGACCTTTGAGAGATGTAGTAAAGACAACTATGGACCTCTTCAACCCTCCACTTGAGTACATGCCACCATGGCCTCGAGCAGGCCGGATAACGGTGTCCCACCGCGCCACATTGCTACTACCGACGGACAACTTCAACCCACGCGAGTATCAGTTGAGGCTACACAGTATGTTGTTAAACATGCATACCTGGGAGAACAGACACATTTCGAGCATTGCCGGGCTTTTGCTCAAGGACAGCCTGTGTCCTCCGTGCTGGAACCTTCGGGGTACCTCGGAATTCACGGACCGCCTGCGGTTTCTTATGCGGCCCTTGTACTGCGGTCGCTGCAACGTGTACCACGCACGCTTCCTCTTTCCTCTACTTACCGAGAAATCCAGCGATTGGGACCGGAAATGTCGAGGTCCCATTGACAGATTTTTGGGGCAAACGATGGGCATGTCCCGTCTGCAAGGCGGCCTTCTCGGTGCTGCATTCGAGAATCAGGGTCTGCGGGATTTCAACAAAGCCTGAAATGAAATTGGTGGTTTCCAGGTCCATTCCCCCAGTCGACTCGCCTACAGATTCCAGATGGCTGGCACAGCTCCAGCCAGACCTCGTCACTCGCTTGCCCTATGCCCGTGGAATACTTTGGTGCAACAATGCGGGCTGCGGGACTTCCAGAGGTCGCCGAAGAGAAGCACTTCTGGCTCGCATGCTTGAACATGCATTCCAAGGCGTTGCAAAGCCGAAATTCGTTGGCCTGATGGACAGGAGTGAGTGGATTCGTTTTGTATTCTGGTGGTTCTGGACGAAACCGACTGGATCCTCCGATGACAAATCTGTCCACCAATGGACACAGCTTGAATTGAGACAGAGAGCTATCTTATTCGCCATTGGGGAAACCACTATAGTACCGAATTCTAGGGATATACCGTACGACCCTTACGCCAGTTTGGACGAGATGGAGAGGCGGAGAAGGAGGTTCGCGGCGATTTGCCTTGCAATCACGCTGTATGACTATATGGGGCCGTACGCAGACGAACACAAGGTTGATATCAAGAGTCTGGACAGATACGAGGACTACCTCACGGGCGCACCTCGAAGGCAACGACATGATTTCCGACGTCTGTCATTTCAGGGGGGTTTATCGAAATGGCTGAGATGGTTTGGAGCTTGACGCTTCCCTCGCCCTCCTACACAGATTATTGTTTCAGCGATTTGAAGGGATATGAGGGGTGTCCTAGAGGAGTACGCCGAATGCCCCAAGATGACAAGGAGGCTCCGACCGTCTTGTGTGAAAGATAACTATCACCTAGAAGCTTAAATTTGGAATCTTACGAATAAGAATATTTTTATAAACTATAAACCAGGTCTCGGAAACCACTCGATCATCTCTCATAATTGATGAGTTGCTCTGATTACTCCTTGGTTGCTGTGTGATACTTGAGACAGTGCGCATTAGTGGCTTCATGGGGAGATAGGAGTTTGGCGGCAGTGCAAGTCACGTGTGGCTTGTTCAGTGGCTGGACCCTGCAGAGAAAAGCCAAAGCACGTGCCATGTCGACCCGCCTGTCTAACCAAAATTGCCTGAAGAACCGTCACATTATTCAATTTCAACGTCAACCCAACGCTTAACACCGTCCGATTGACATTCTGCGGCAGTCAGCCCTCATAACAACAAGGGTCGGTCCTGAGAAACCACTTGATACCTGACCCTTGAATGCACCACTGCCCGCCATGTTCGCCCTACTGCAGGTACAGGACCCCCTTCCTCCAGACACGCACCCGGCCGTGGCTGCCCTGTCCAATATGCACTGGGCCAAGTACGAGGATGCCGAAAAGGCATTGAAGGCAGCCGCAGAGCAGGCCGGATTCGGAGTCAGCAAGTCCTGCGCCGAGAGTAAAGACCCCGTACTAGACATATACCGCCGCCACGTCTTCTCGTGCTGGAAAGCCAAGGCCAAGGCACCGTCGCGGACCAAGATCGAAGCCGCGGCATTAGTTCCGCCCGAGAAGAAGCGCAAGCGCGAAAGCACCAAAGGCACCTGTGAGTGGCAAGGCGTCATCAAGTCCTCGACGCGCGACAACATATGGACCTTCTCGTACGTCAAGGGCCGCAACCGGCACGACCACGAGATGGAGCTGGACGCGGCGGGCATCCCCACCAACCGCAAGCGCGCCCGGGACGACCTCGGCATCGCCGCCGAGATCGAGACCCTCGCGATCCACCCGCGCGCGACGACCACGGGCATCCTGGAGGAGATCCAGCGACGGCACTCGGGGATCCAGCTCAAGCGCCACGACGTGAACAACATGCTCAAGAAGTTCAAGGAGGACGAGAGCAGCGCCGCGCCCATCGAGGGCCAGCAGTACGTCAACCTCTCCTGGACGCGCCCCGGCTTTTGGTATCGCGTCATCAGCAAGCTGCCGCCGGAGTCGCGCATGATTGTCTGGGACGAGCTGCAGAAGCACAATGGCGGCGCGGCCGATGCGCCTGGCAGTCCAGACTACGCGCAACAATTGGCGGGACCGGGTCGCCCTCCGGCCCCGGCGATGAACGCTTCAACGTTTTCCACGAATGGGATGGGAGGGCAGGCACCGCTCCCGCCCGGCATGATTCAACCGGGGTTAGACGATGTGGGTTTGGGACCGTAACCCAAGCTGCTCGAAAGAAAGATGCGATATCCCCCAGGCGTTCTCGTGGTATTTCATTCGGGCAATGATGGCGTATAGGATACATGCTTTGATAGCATAGGCTGGATTGGTGGAAGGTGGGACGATACCCCGCGGAATTGAACAGGCCCCTATTGGAAAGAGGACATAAAGAGGAAGGGCTGGTAACACTATTGAGATGATAACGCCTAATGCGACTTCTAATGCCATCGAACAGTCACGATTCGGTTTCCTCCTCATGTGATTTTCTCCAGCTGGCGTCAGTGGACAGAACCACCCCCAGCAGGCCAGACCTTACCTTACTATAGGCTACATCCTATAATGGGTCAGACCTTTACTTGATCATGGCATCGAAATGCCGTGGATGACAGCAACATACTTTGCCTACCAACGAAGCTGGCTAATGATTTTATTATTATTATTATTATTATTATTATTATTTGGATACTTCTTTGCGCATATCACTGCACGGTTGTAAATTATGTGGGAGAAGGTTAAGATGCAACCCCCTCTGGCTGACCCCCCCTCACTGACCCCTCCTGATTTCAGATGATTCTAGAGCCCTTAAGCAATAATAACAGTATATAAAGGGGTTAAATTTCACTCGTCTCCCAATTAAAATAGATCAATCTCTTCCTCTTTTTTTCCTCTTTTTACCACCATTAACATAACCAAAAAAGCACGCATTGCGTAAGCGGTCCAGGCCGTGCTGGCCGGCGAAAGCATTAATCGTGCGGTTAAAAACTATAACGTTAATAAGGGCACCCTTCGTAACCGAATTAAAGAGAACTTTAATAAAAAAGAGAAATATAAAGCTTTATAGTTATTTACTTTTACCGAAAAAACCTTTTTAACCGAATAAGCCCTTTTCTAAACTAGTTTAAATTACGTATTAACGTACCGGCTATTTCGCATATACGCTTAACGTATCCTCTTTATAAAAAAGGTCGATCACTTTATTAATAAATAATAAGTGCATCGTTTTTTAAAACGTTATCCAGCCTTTAAGACCGTACGTACTAAAGCGATAGATTTCCGGCGTTTCGTATATATATTAAACGGGGCTATATAAAGGTTTTTTAATCGGCTTAACACTGCTATTATTAATAGTATACCCCCTCGATTTAAATTTAACGCCGATAAAATAAAAACTACGATAATAATAAAAGAGGGTACTATAATAATCGAACCTACCGCCTATTAAAGTTTAATACGGAACGACTCGGTTAATCGCGAATAAGTAACTATTTTAAAGTATATTAATATTATTAATAATATTTTACCGCTTTTAATTATATTTAAAAGCTAATCGGTCTAGTAATAGTAGTTCCCTTAACAAAAAACGAGGTTAATTACGAGTATAAAAACTAAGCTTTTAAAGCGTTATTAAAAGGATAAACTTTTAATCTTATAACTTTAAAATAGCTAAAAAAGATTTTTATCCTTTTAACGAAACTATTACAGTTACAGTAATTCGAGAGGCAAGGCTATAAGTTATTACTTTATTATAAAAAACCGAAAAAAATAAGGAAAGAAGAAAAAAGTCTAGCCTTACCGGGACAATTTCCTTATTATTATTATTATTATTAATAGTACGCCGTATGCCGAAGGCCTTCGGTACATTTACCTAGTTCCTCGTGTAATAAACCGTGCCGAAGCTGGACTAAAAATACACGCTGTTAATATCGTAAAATTTACCTTACGTGCTCGACGTTACTATGCTAGTTCTTACCTATTAGCTTAGTAACCCTTGCTTTAGGGCTTAAAGAGAGATTATCTAGGTTCGGGTAGTCCCCTAATCTCTATTGTTAACTTATATAGCGGCAGTCGACCGGTTCGTAGAAGCTATTTTGCGATAACCTTCGCCGTATCTTTTTTATAATAAGCGCCGCTAAATCGCGGCGAGTTCGTAGCGGACTAAGTGTTAACTGTTTTACTAACTACTCTTATTTTCCTTCGAAGTTTTTACAGTATAGGATTAAGTGTTCGGCTGTCTCCCGTTTTTTATCGTAGTTATATAGCGGCGTCGGAACGTTTAAAACCCGACAGGTAAATAGGAACGACTTAAGCCTTATTCTTTCAGTGCGTGCTTATATTAAAACCGATGTTTCGTATTTAAACATATCATCGTAACGACGGCACGCTCCCTAGTTTAGCGGCGATTTTACAGTTAATTCGCGGCGGCCTCGCGTCGAAGTAACGGTATAGAATTATCTTTATTCCCATTTCTTTTTAAACGCTTATTCGACCGTTTAACTATTTAACTATTGTCTGGCTGACGTTAGTTAAGCGTCGTTTAGTTATAAAGTCGTGGGGGTTTCGTTAATAGCCCTTTAAGGTTTCCTTTATCTCCTTCTCTTTACGCTACGTTTTTTATTAATAATCTCTGCCGTTTTTATATAGGCGCCGCGTAAAAATTATAGCTTCCCGGTAGTCTCCGTGCGTATCTCGAAACTAGCTGCCCTCGCATTTAAATAGAGGTCGAAGGGGAGAACTGCCGCTTTAATCTCTAAATAGTATTAAGGGGTCGCCTTATATGCCCCTATTACGGTCCGGAGACAGGAGTTCTGGACTATTATAAGGTTAAAGGCTAGCCCCTTTTTCGGTATCGCCCACTCTATACCAAGCCGACGCTCCGTACGCGAGTACGCTACGTATTACCTTTATATAAAGCTCCTTTACCCTTCGTACCGAACATTCCTAAACTAACGCTACGAGCCTAGTAAAAACTAATGTTTAAGTTGCTATTTTCGCTTTGATTTTTAAAATATAGTCTTTTTATTATAGCTTCCGATAAAGCTAAACGCCGAGGAATCTCGTAAAAATTACCGGCGTTATAATAGCGTCTCCGAGGCGTACCTATAGCGTATAAGCTTTTTGCGCTTTAATAAAATAAATAAGCTCGCTTTTTTTAAGTTCGAACTTTATCCCTTTCGTACGTGCCCAGCGGCTATAAGTTTCCTAGGCTTTTTTAAATTTCGGCAATTCGTAACGTAGTTTAGCTTTACGGTAATAAAATTCGTATTATCCGCGAATCCGACGATAATAAACTACTCGTACGCTTTTAACTCCTCGTATAGTATAGCGATATAAAAAATAAAGAGAATCGGTAATAACGGGGAGCCTTACGAAACACTAACGCGGAGCTGGATCCTCTTTAATAACTTGCCGTCGAAATAAAAGTGGACCGATCTGTCCGTAATAAAGCTCTTAACCTATCGGCAAACCTAATCCGGCAGTCCCTTTTCGCGGAGTATAGCAATTAGTTTTTTATAGTTAATTATATCGAAAACGCTTTTAATATCGAGCTAAAAAGGAAAGCGACGCCCTTTTATTACTACGTTATACGAACGACGTCGATAACTAATCGAATAGCCAGCTCGATAAACCGCTACGTCCGGTTCCCCATTTAGCCTTTAAGTAAAAGCGAGTACTCCTCGGCTATTCCGGTAATTCGCCGGTTTATAGCTATCTTTATTACCTTCCTGACCGTATTAAGTAATAAAATAGGTCTCTATTCACCAAGTGTTTACTTTTCGATTACTGTTTTATTTAGTTTTAGGATCACGATAACCTTTGCCGTACGGAAACGTTTAAGAAAATAAGCAAGCCGGAAACTCGCTATCGCTAAACCGGCTAACGTCCGGAAAAAGGGTTCCCCACACGCTTTAAAGAAACCAGGAAGTAAAAAGTCTTCCCCTGGAGCTTTCCAAGGTTCCGTTTATTTAATAATATCTCTTATCTCTTTAACCGTTACCTCTGCCTCGATAAGGGTAAGGCTAGGGGCGTGGTTCGGTACGGTATTTAAATCCGTAAAATCGGCTTCTAAGTTAAAAAAAAACCTTTCCGAAAAAAGCGTAGCTTTCTCGTCGTGGCTTCGCGCCTCGTTAGTAGCTTTTTCGCTACGTCGTAATTTTAGGATTCCCGCTATTTATAATAACGTCCAGCTCCGTAGTTAGGCTTATCGTTCGAGCGATTAAAATATTTTAAAATCGTAGGAGGCAACGGCGATTACGTAGCGCCAGCTTTTCGTTTTCGCCATTTAAACGATTCTCTCTAGGTTTATTTTTAACTCGGTGTATTAATTCTAAGTATATTACGAGGGTACCGCGAAATAGGCTCGGTATCGTTGTTTCGTTATAGTCTACGCTTTTTAGACCTCCGGTAATCACTAGGGCGTACTTTTACCAGTATAGGGGGTCTTTTTTAGGGCTGCTATGTCGGTAATTTTTCGTAGGTCGCTTATAAGGTTATCGATAACTTAATCCAGCTTTTTCGGGCTTATTAGCTCGGCGATATCGGTTAAACGTACTCCGGTTTCCGCTTATGCCAGCCCCTTATTTAATATCGTTCAGTTCCATCCCTCTGCTTTCGTTTTACTACTTCGTAACGAATTAACTTTTAGTTCAACGCGGATGACCTATGCCCTATAATTAAAACCTTTTAAGCCAGGGTTTCTTTTATATAAAATTATCGTTCCTCGTATTACCTAGGCTAGGTCTAGCGTGGAATCTCTTTATCCGTGGCGTCGTTTCGTAATTTCTTTATATAGCGTAGCTAGTTTTAAATTCTATTAGTTCGTAAAAGCAAAAAGGTTATCTACTCCGTACAATTTTCTACCATACACGTTCCAAAGCGGATAGTGTGTATTAAAGTCTTCGACAAGTAAATATCGCCCGGAGTACAAAGTCGTATCGAGGTCGCTTAAAGGGCTTCGCTATTAAAAAGTTTTTTAAATTAGCGAATATATAAACTATACAATAAAGCGGCCACTTTTTCCCCTCGGTATCGTAACGGCAGCCTAATCGGGGCCTACCTTAATCTTTAGCTTAGCGATATCGAAACGTTTATATATATAAATAGCCGCTCGGCTTTCGCCGTAAATTATTCGATACTTAATTATTTTTAAGTAATACGCGGTCTACGTGCAGAGGTTCGTTTATATTTTTTATAATGTTAATATATCGTACTTTTCTTAATTAATTAAAGTAAGTGCCGTTATTATTTTTAATACTGTAACGTTTTAATATACTATTTATAAACTTATAATTATAAAACTATAATAATATTTTGCGCTAATAGGGAAGTAATAATGCCGCGCCGGCTTTACGAGCGTGTTTTTTTACCTTAATTGTTCGCTATTAAATCGAATCGCGGGCGGCCTCTTTTCCGCGAAACTATTATATACCCTTTTTTATCGCTAATAAGGAGCGTTGTCGATAATAATAGACGCCCTATTTCTACCGAGCTATCGCCGGTGCTACGGACTTCGAATTAACGAAGCCGGTGAGTATAAGCTTTTCTTACGCGTTCTCTCTGCTGGATCGCTACGGGGCAGCCGCGATCCCACGCCGTGTATTCCCTACCGCAATTAATACAACGTTTCCTGCCTCGTGGTCCTTTTTGGGGGCACTCTTAGTCTCTTTTAGGGTGTACTGCTATAGAGTAGTAGCTATATCGCTACTGCTTTCGATAATACTTAGCTACGTAGCCGTAGCCGTAATAGCGGTAGTACTGTTGGATGCGGAGGCTGGCGTTATACGGTTCGTAATCGAAAATCTCGGAATCCTATATTAAGCCGTTGTCGTATAAATTTTTCGTAGCTTAAACAGAATTCGTATATAAAATAAGGGAAGCGTAGCGTATTTCGGGATTCTTCGGCAGGCTACGTTTACATTTCGAGATTTCTCTCGGGTTATATTTATTTGCGAGTAAATTACGTAGTAACGCGGCTTCGTCGTAAGTATCCCGCAATTTCTTCGCTAGGACTCTTTTCGCGATAACTGCGAGTTTTTTGTAAGTAAGCTGCGCGTTAATCCCGAAAGCGTTTAAAACTTATCCATTATTCTTTATATATTTCTTCGCCTCGTTTTTAAAGGTAAAAATAATATCGCCGCTAAGTAGTTTTCTCGTTACGATAGTTTCGCTATGCCCGATTACTGTATTAACGCTTTACACAATATTTGCTAGCTTTCTTTTTTAAATATCGTTAAATTAATTTACGCTTTTAATTATTACTTCGCGGTTTCGGCGGGCTAGGACGATAATTTTCGGTTACCAGGCAGTGGGATCGCTACCACGCGGCGTAGATGTAATTTAAGCCCAGGATTTAGTTTATATAGTTTTGGGATCCTGCGTAGTTTAGGCGATAGCTTTTCCGATTATTTTTTATAATTCCCCGCGGGTTATTAACGCGTTATTGTCGTCGTCGAGGTGCGGTCGTAGTTCGGTTGCTTCGATACGAAGTTCCTTAATTACTTAAAAAATCTCTTCACGCCTACTACTGGGGGCTATTAAATTAGCGATTAGTTTCTTTAAATACTTTAATCTTTCTTCGATACCTCTTTTCGAGCTATTTTCGCTGCTGAGACGCGTTTAAAGCGTTTAAAGTCCTTAGTTATACGCCGTAACGTTGCTTCGCGGGTAGTGCTGGCTCTACGCGAGTCCGGCGCGACCGGTGTTAATAACCATCGGATTATCCATCGGATTATTTATACCGTAGCGCCTTAGCTGCGTCCCCTCGATAAAGGTTCGGCTAAGTCAATTCAACCTCGTAGATTTAAATAATAAAGTTTGTTTTCGATTATTCGATGGTTCGACCGAGTTATCGATCTTTTCCCTTTCCTGCCTTGTTACAATTTCCTTATTTAAATAAGTAAGGAAAAGTTAGGTAGCGCTCGGGCTATTTCTCGCATGCCCTTGCTTTATTTTAATTAGCAAGGCTATTAAAAGCTTATTTTAAAATGCGCCGTAATATTACCCCCCCTTTTTAAAATAGCTCGTCCCGAGACATATTAAATAAAAAATTAATACTATAATTACTTAAACTTATTCCTTTATCTAAATTATTATCTTTTCCGACCCCTTCGTTATACCGTTTTCTTCTCGAAGGCGGCCGGTTTATTATTATTTTCGTATAGCTCGTTAAACGTGTCGTTCTCGGCCGCTTATAGCTAATACTATAAACATATCGGGGGATTAAAAGCCTCAAAATTTTACTCGTAGTAGGTCTATAATTACTTAGCCGTATTTTTAAAGTTCTCTACGGAATACTAGGTTAAATCGGGATCTTATCCTCTCTATTCGACTTAATATTATAACTTTTAATAGTAAATCTTTAAGCTAATAATATAGTATACCTCCTATTCTTTTTTTCGCCTAGTTTAATTACCTCGCCGTTAAGGTTTCGTACCGCTTATTTAATTAAAAGGTTATTCGGGTACTTCCTAAGTCGGTTTACATAAAAAACTTTAAAACCCATCTATTTTTCTAAGACTTTTAATAAATACGAGTAACCGATTTTTCGTTCGATTTTATAATATTATTAGGTTAAAGAATAATCGAGTTTATCGGCAAGCCTTATAAAAGACTAGGTTTTCTTAATAATAAATACCCGATCCCCGACATCGAAATCCGGTTACCGTCGATACTTATTTTCTTAATTACACATTCTTTATTAAGCGTTAATTATATTTCTTTTAACTATTTTATAATAATTAACGATTCGTTCTATTTAATTTTATACGGTTATTTAGCTAAGCTTTTCGCGTTCCTTTAAATTCGTTATGTTTTTAATCCTAACCTTTTAATCTTAAATAGATCTTATATAGAACCCTATTTTAATTTCGTAAAGGGAATACCTTATTAAATTTTAAAGTAACGCAGCCTAGGCGGCATTTATAGCCGGTAAAGCTTCGTCTTAGTCGTCCTAAAAATAATTAATAAATACTCGTAGCCTTTATTTAAAGTATTAAATCGTTATTTCGGCTTATCCCGCCGTTTAAAAATAACCTACCGAGGACAGTTTTTACTTAATTCCTAGGATTTTTAATACTTTATTTATAAAAATAAAAATAAATTACGGTCCTCGGTTTAAAATTATTATTAAAAGGTAACTATACGTTCGATATAATCCTTCGTAATATAATCGGGCTACTTCGGTTACGATAATAATTATCTAGTAAACGATACTCTATATTCGTTTCTTTAATTTATTAATTATTAATATAATATTATCGTTCCCCTTTTTTATTTTTAAGTATTGTTTTAAAGTTTACCGCGATAACGTTTTAAGGTCGTAATAAAATTAGTAATAAGTATAAAAAACCTAGTATCTTATCGCGGAAAACCTTGCTCGGCCTATATTTTATATAGTTAACTACGAACATATCGCAATTTTTATTTAATCTTAGCTACCAGTATTTTATTTATATTAACCGCCTAGTTTTATTCTTTCCTAAGTATACTATAAGGGTTCGAAAGTAAACCTTATCAATCACACGGGTCCGAAAATCGCTTTCGTCGAGTATAATAAAGCGGCCTTAAAATAGGATAAATCGTCCGTTAATAATCTATCCTTATATTTTATTTTCTCGGGCTCTTTATTTATATATTTCTAACCCCGGATATATAACATTTTCGTATAAGAGGGTATCGATAAGTTTATATTTAAAGTATTCGAGTGGCTTTTTAATTAAGTATAATTAAGAGCTCGCTTTCTTTTTAATCGGGTAACGCGTTTTTTTTAAAGCTTAAATAACGTTTAAAAAAGCTAGTTTAAATAAAGCTATAGTTCGTTAAGCGTTTTTCCTGTCTTTTTAAGTTTTAAGATTACCCGCTTTTTTAAAAAGTACGTTAACGAGGACGTTTTCTCCCCCGGCCTATAAGTAATTATAAAATTATACTATAATAACGTATCGGCTTAAACCGCTTATTTTACGTTAAGTAATCGTTTAATACCGAAATATTAAAGTGTTTCGTAATTAATAATCACGAGAAATAGTTAAAATTATTATAATCCTATTAGTTCCGCTCTTTAATATTTAAACGCTTTTACTATTACTAGCATTTCTTTATCTTAAATAAGGTAATTATACTCGGCTTTTTATATCGTTTCGAAGTAAAAATATACGGGATACTATTTATCGTTAAATCCCTCCCTTTAAAATAAAACGCTAGCTAAGATACTATCTAATATATCGATCTCGACTCGGGTTTCTTTATCGTAAAAAAAGTATATTAACACGGGCGCCTCTAGGAGTAACTTTTTTAGCCTTTTAAATACTTCTTAATATTCGTCGGTTTACGCGAAGGTAAAACCTTTCCTAGTTAAGTTTATTAAAAGCTTAGCGATACAGCTATATTCGTATACGAAGCGTTAATAATAATTATAAAATCTAAAGAAAAACTAGACAGCTTTAATATTAATAAAGGCGTCTTAATCCTTAACGGCCTTAATCTTCTCGAAGTCGACTTCTATACCGTTTATACCCACTATAAAGCCGAGGTATTTAATCTTAATAACGTAAAATTCGCATTTCTTTATATTAATTTAAAAGCCTACTTCCCTCAGCTTTTATAATATTTTCTTAATATATTCCACGTACTTTTTCTCGCTTTCCGAATAAATTAAAATATCGTCGAAGTAAGCGCTATAGAATAAATTTAAATATTTCATTAAGATCTCGTTAATAAACCGTTAAAACGTTATAGGGTTATTAATAAGTTTAAAAAAAGAGAACTTAGTATTTAAAGGATCTATACTTAGTTCGAAATATCGTTAAATTTTAACCCTGGAGTTTTATACGAATTTTATAGAATGCTTAGCGAATATCGATTTTAATATATATCTTAGCTTTAATTATCCTACTAAAGGTTTCGTTAATTAACGGCAGCGAATACCGGTCTTTTTTAGTAAATATATTCAATTTATAATAATTAACGTAAAAACGGAGTCCTCTATTAACCTTTCGTATAAACAAGATAAGCGTTATTTACGGAGTAATATTATTAACGATAAAACCCTTTTTTAAAGCGGCGGTAACGTATTCTTTATAAGCTTTAAATTCCTCGAGGGATATTTTATAAAATAGGCTAAACTTTAGGTCCTCGGGGTTTTTTTCCTCTTTTAAGTTTATTTAATAATCGTTTACGCTTCCTTAGTACGGCGCGATAACGTCGAATTAAGTTTTATTAAAAATATCGTAATACCTATAATAATTAAAGGGCACAGCCTTTTTAATTTTTTATTTCAGGGTTTCTTTATCGTTTAATAAAAAATCGCTTTTAAAGTTAATAACTCGGTTAATATCGTTTAAACATACGATTTTTATAACGTCGAAACCGATATCGCTAAAAAATCCGCCCACGTCTAAGGTTTATACTTCGACGAGCCTTAACTTATATTATTCTACGCCGTCTCGTTTTAGCCCGTAAAGGGGGTTTTTTAAGGGATAACCCCTCCTAGGTAAAAGTTTTTTAATTAAGCGCGAAGATAGTAATTTATCGAGTTAACGGTTTATTTTAAAGATCTCGGAATTTTTAAACCGGTCCTTCGAAGGCGGTTTTAATATAACGTAATAAGGTAATATTAATCCCTTTATTATTTAACCTTGGCTATTTATTTTTTATTCCTTAATAAGCTATTTAATACGCTATCGAACTACTTTTATAATAGTTTAAGGAACTACCTCCGGTTCCCTAAGCTAATTTAAGGACAAGCTATCGCTCGGGGCTTCCGGTTTATTTATTATAATAAGTTATCGGTAATTAAGTTAAGGCTTCGAAAAAAAGCTCTATCCCGCCTTCGTTTATTTTCGATAAACATTTTTTTTTACCTCTAAGTAACGTTTTAATTATACTCGAATTTCTTTAAAAACTATCCTATCTTTATAATATCGATATCTCGGGTCTAAGCTTTTTATTAATCCTTTAAAAAAACTAGCCGCTTCCTCCGACAGTTTATTATAATATCGTATTCTTTAAACTATTTTCGTTTAACAATAAAATCGTACTTTATATCGATTATAAAGAAGGGTATAAAAAATATTTTATATCTTTATATCTTAAAGTTTAAGAGGAGGGCGATATTAATTAATTAAAAAGATTTACCGTCGTATCCTCCGATAATTTTAAGTTAAAACTTAGTTAATTATCGAGGGTTTAGTCGTTTTATTACTTTACGGGCTAATTTTACGCTTATAAACAGCTTTTCGTTAGCTCCCGTATCCGCGAGTATATTAATAGTAATAATAAATAATCTATTGCTTATTATAATATAAGTGAGGATAAAAGGGTTCCCTTTAAAATAGGTTTATAAGAAATTAAAAGGTATATTTTATATATTTAGCTCGGATAATATTTTTAAGAAGGAGTTAAAATTTTTTAAAGTACTTAGTTTTCCGAGTTATCGGAATCCTTTTTAAACGGGTAGAGCTAAACGAAACGGTCGATTTAAAATTAATAAGATTATATTTTATTAAAATTATTAATCCGTTAATTCGCTTAATACGCTATTAATCGAAGGTTTTCTTATTAAAATAGTTCCGAGAAAAATATTTAGTTTTTTTATAATTAAAGTATACTTTTTTAATTAAAAACTTTTTTATTTTAACGGTAAAAATACGACGGGAAATGTTAGTTTATTTGGATAATCCGGTAGCGAAGCCACCGGCGGAACTAGTTTTAAGGGTAGTACTCCGTTTAATACTTTTTCCGGTAGTTTTAACGTTATCCTTTTTTTTACGCCGTTACGTTAAACGTAGTTACGATTTTATTAATAGTCGTATTAAAAGATAATAGAATAGAATTTATCGAATAAAATATCGTTATTATAATAATTAATAATCACTTTTTCGTTTAATCGGGCGGATAATTTATCGTTAAACTTCCGTTTATAATCGTTTTTTTTAACGCGAGTGTATCCGGCTAGCTTAACGAATTCGAATCGAAAGGTTTAAAAGCTATTACTAAGTTTTATAATTAAGTCTTAAAAAGCTTTACGGGCCTTTTCGTAAGCGCTAAGGTTATAGTATTATTTATATAAATAATTTAAGAGGTTTTTAAAAGTTTTAATTAAAGGGTTATTTTACTCGTTAATAATAAAAAAGTGTAAATTTTTAACGGCTTTACCGTTAACCCGGCTAATAATATAAGTATACTTATCTTTATCGATAAAGTAATAATTAATATTCGTTTTTAACTTACCCTTTAAGGTTATAAACTAATAATTGAACTTAACTTTAAAGTTTTTCTTATTAATAAATAAAGAGGGGTCGAATATTTTAATGCTTCGCTTAAAACTACTAAGCGACGTAACGCCGATACAAGTCGTCTTTTCTATTTAAACCGAGACTCCTCGGTTTTAAATTAAGAGATTAACGATATATTAATTTAATTACTAAATTTCCTCGTCTTTCTTTGCGACGATTAATATAAAATCCTTCTCTTTCTCGGTAAGCTTACCGTCTTTATTTAATCCTCTATCTTAACTATCTTTTTAATTAGCGTCGTTATTTAAATCCTTTTCGCTAAAGATAATAGTTTATATATAACTCTCCTTTAAACTAATATCAAAGTTCTTAGAGATTTTTATTAAATTAAAGGATTAGTTTTTAAAGCTTATTATAAAAAAGGTTCGCAGTTTAAACTCCTCTTAAATAACGGTCGGGTTTTTTTTATATATTTTATCGAAATATCCTTCAACGATTAAGCCTTCGCGTTTAAATTACTAAGTCTTCGCGGTCTCGATAAAAACTACGAAAAATATCGCGGAAATATTATAGTAAAAATTATATATAGTAACTAATCGTTTATTTTTTTTCGATATTTTTATCTATAATATTAAAAAAGTTATCGAAAAAAAAAGCGCTCGCAGCTTAAATTTAGCCTCGACCTAATACAGTTAATAAAATAATTCAAGGGCGGTAACTTCCTATTTTAAGTCGCTTTTAATATTAAATAGTAAGTCCTCGCCTTCGCGCCCGGTAATAACGCTTTAATTATTTACGTCTATTAAGTTTACGCTAAAGTAAACGAAAGATGCGCGTTTAATTAATAAAGAATTTCGCGGGCACGCTTTTTTAAGCTCGCGAAAAAACGGTTAATATTGTTAATATTAAAACGCACCGATTTATAAGCCTATTCTACGCGCGTATCGCGTTTTTTTAGGCCGGCGGTTATCTTAATTAATTACTTTATTTAATCGAAATTAATTTAAGTTTTAGTTTTTAAAAAAATAGGGTATTCATAGGGCCTTTTTAAGCTTAATAAATTAAATCTTTTTCGGTAATATTATAATTATAATAATTTAAGAAGTAAAGCTATAAATTATTATTTTATTATGGAAAACCGAAAAAAATAAGGAAAAAAGGAAAAGGTCTAGCCTTGCCGGAACGATTTCCTTATCTAAATAAGTAGGGAAAAGTCAGGTGGCGCTCGGGCTATTTCTCGCATGCCCTTGCCCTACTCTGGTTAGTAAGGCTACTAAAGGCCTATTTTAAAGTGCGCCGTAGTAGAAACTTAATAACCTTAACTAATAGAGACTTTTAATTTTTAATAAATATAAAAGTTATATCGACGATAATTTTATATTAACGGCGTTAAAAACTAAAGTATAGCTCTTTTATTTATTATTACATAGCTTTTATATACTTTAACCCTTAAATATTAGCTATTTTAAAGTTTTAAAAAAAGGTTTCGGAAAAAGTTCGACTTAATATATACTATTATTAATAATAATTAACGTGGTTTACCACTACGCGACGTATATTACTTAGCGACGCACCTTTCTTATTTCTCGACCTTTTTATATAAATTAATTTAATTACAACGCTTAAAATTAATTAAAATTACTCGCTATCCGATTCCTCGTTTAATTTTATATCTTTTTTATATATTCGCGCATTATAACCTATCTCGCCGTAAATACCACAGCGCCTTTTACCGGTCGCCCTTCGTTTTAACGAACCCCTATTTTTACTTTTATTGGGCGTTAAACGCTTTTTTTTTACCTTTTCGTCCTATAATTACTAAAACTCCTTAATAATAAAGGCTTTTTTAAACTAAACTCGCGACTTTTTAACTCTCCGGAGCTTAAAAAGTATTAAATTAACCTCTTTTAGTATATATATTTTATTACGTATAAAGGTTATTTTATAAGCTATTTTAATTATACCTTTCGCTATTTAGTTTACTATATTTAAAATCGGCGTTAAAAAGCTTCCTTAATAAGTAGGCACCCTTTTTTAATATAAATAAAGTGCTTAGTTATTTATTAAAGGTTAAACGGCGTTTAAAGGTCGTAGGTACTAGCCGTCCCTAAACGGGATAGGTTAAATATAAGCGTCTAAAAACGCATATTCAACTTACTAATTACCTCGTTAGGGTTATAAGGTATTAAACTAAATACGCTAAATCTAAATTTAATATTAGCTTTCGTAAAAACAATAAAATACGCGGCTTTAAAAACAATAAAAAACTCGAGCTTAATAATATAATTTATAAAAACTTTAATAAATAGCTCGATTTTTTTCTAATAAATACGCTTTAAAGGCAAATAAAATACTATATCGAAAAATTAAAGTAAGTGCGATAAATAAGGAAGTATATTAATAATAATAATATCGTTATTTTAATAATATACCTCGAATTCGGCCGAAATATAGCTCTCGTAGCCGTTAAGAATTAAGAGGCGGTAACGACTTTTCGTTTACGATTTAATATATTTATCGAAATACTTAATCTAGTTTAAACGTATCTCGTTATTAATCTAGCTATTAAAAATCGGCTTAATTACTTAATCGCCTAGTAAATCGGTTTCGCGAAACTAGTTCGCGAGGTAATATTAACTTTAAACGATTAAAAACGGCGAAATATATTAGCCCTACGAATTAATACATTTAATCACCGTAACCTATTCCCGATTACTAGGCTGGACCGACTTCGCCTTTCTACGCCGCTCGGCGCGTATTACGACGAGTATTAACCTAATTATGCCCATTATAAAGCCGGTCTCGTTGAAATTCTAAATATCTTCGTTAACGATCCCGTATTTCGCCTTTATATTTACGACTAACGTAAATTAAATAGAAATAACTTTAAAACTTTCGTAAAAAACCCTTTAATAATTATATTAACGATTTATTTTAATTTTTAAGTCTAGGTTACGGTTAATAAAACGCTTAACCTAATATTTATCGACGCGGTCGCCGCCGCGTAACGCGGTAAAGAAATTAGCCATATTTTTACACTAACGAAATCGGGAGGCATCCCTCGAATATTTAAATTAATTATATATTTACGAAATACCTCCTTTTTAATTAAATTTATTTTATATCGTTTCGGTCGGATTTCGCGTTTTAAAGTTCGGCCGTAGATTCGATAACGTAAAATTAATTCGGGTATATTATAAGCTTTTATTACTACTTTTTAGTTTATTTAATTCGGTTCGTTTCGTATCGTTTAAATTATTAAAACTATCCGATTTTTTTAGAATTAATTAGGTATTATAATTATAAAAGTATTACGCGTTAAAGTTTAATTATATTAGAATTAAATTAAAGTACGTCGTTAAGTAATATATGTCGCGTAGTAATAAACCATGTTACATTAAAAAAGGGGACTTTTTTTAAGCTTAAGTTAAAACACGTAAAATAGCTTTTACCCTTAAAGTTATTACTAATAAATAAGCAGTAATTAATATTTACCCCCTTAATATTAAAAAGCCGATAAATAATAAACTCCGGCGCTTTAATATAATACGAGCTATTAATAAAGCCATTACCGCTGAGGATACGCGCTAGCCGGCCGAATTGAAGGCTAAAAGGATTAAAACGCCGAAAAATAGCCGGCAGGTTAAAAATTTAAAGGCTGCGATACTTAGTATAAAGATTACCACCGGTGATTTAATTAAAAGGTTGCTATAAAAGAAGCTCGGTAAAAGTATTAATAATTTAACGGCTCGAATCGGCCGGTTAAAGTAAGAAAAGGCCGGTTTAAAAGTAAATCTAAAAAAAACAAGGGCTTAAAAAAGAGGAAGGTCGATAAGGACCTTAATAAGGGCTTTATTTATAGAGTAAATATTAAGGAGGTTTAAAAAGACGTTAAAAAAAGAAAGTTAAGGAAAAAGCCGAAAAAGAGCGCCGGTAAAGTGGTGAAAATTAATATAAATCGAGTTAGTGATAAAAATAACTCTATTATAGTGCGCACGAGCTAAAATAGACTTTAAAATACAGTATGTGTTACTTAATTAACCTATTTATTAATATTATTATTAATTTTTATATTTATTTTAAAGGGGTTAGTGAAGGGGGGTCAGCTAGAGGGGGTTACATTTTACGCTTTAATTTAAAGTAACGTAGTCGAACCACTATAATACACGTTTATTCTAGTGCCCCCTTACTAGCAACAACGCTGCCTTTAGTATAAAGGTATTTCCCGTAAGTAATCGATAAAACTATTGTTTAGTTTTACGTCACATGCAGTAGAATAAACATTACGTCGAACAGGATAAACATTATGCCACAGTACTGAATACCCTCTCATCCCCACATAATAGCATGGAATAGTAAAAGCAACGCTTTCTCCATCAAGGGGCTAATATTTAAGAATGGAAGCAGACACCTGCTCTATCAACCAACAACCTTTTTACTTAATCTACATGATCCATGCCAGCATCATCGCCACCCCGACAATGGCCGTAGCCACCGGGCCGAGTCCCGCAGCGTGCACAGCGGCGCTGTCCGGACCCTCCCACTCGACCTTGGTCGTATTGACCCGCATACACATCAGCGCAGCCCCCCCTCTGGTACCCGTTACCGTCACCAGTCGGCAACATGGTATTGAGCATGACCACGTGCAGGCGGTTAGTAGCCTCATCGTACTCCGTCTCGTTGGTGGCATTGCGCGGAAACGAATTGAACGCGAAGAAACCCGTCCCGCTCACCGGATTGGTGCCGCCAGGGACCCGGGTCCAGTTCCCCCACTCCGGGTTCGGCTGCGTGCCGTTTCCCCGGTTGATATCGTAGGTAAGGACGGTCGGGAGCTTGTTGGGATCGAGGCGGCGCGTCAGGTTGTGGCTGTACCCGAAGCTGTCCGTGCACTCCGGGAGAGTGTTCCACGGGGTCCCCGTGCCGTGGCACGAGCGGCGGTTCCCGGTCACGTAGCCCGAGCCGTTGCGCAGGATGGCGTCGCGGCACGCCGCGCCCAGGACGGTGCCGCAGTCGGCGCTGGCGGTGTCGCCCTCGGCGTACCGGTTCGTCAGGTTGCCCGGCCAGGTGTAGGAGACGGCGGTGGAGATGCAGACGGCGTCGGGGCCGCCGCCGACCTGGGTCGAGAGGTTGCCGCTGCCGGGCCAGCGGAAGTCGTACGTGGTGAGGGCTACGTGCGGGTCGAGGAGGGGCGCGCCGTCTCTGGTTTCTGGCCTCACGTCGGGAGGGGCCAAGTCGGAGACGTTGACGCCTGTGCAGGTTGGTGTTAGTTTCTTCTGCAAATGTATTCCTACACGTACCTCTCCAGCTGTGTATGTGCTAGAGAGAAACGTGCTTGTCAACAGGGTGTAAATTAGGCCAATTACGCCATTCCCACTCCACGTCTCTGTACTTTTCTGGGCTACTGCCATGGAACCACGGGAACGGATGGAACTTGACGGAGCGGGTGGCGTTGGGGTTCACGGCGGCTTGTGCGTAGAGGAGATCGGTGGCGCTGTTTCCGGGGTTCGTGAGACTGTACGAGCCCATGCTGTACGTAGGCTCGTAGTAACTTCCGGATGCAGCGTTGGTTGGCATCGATGCATATATCAAGAGGAGTAACCCCTTGGTGAGAGCGAATTGGATCATTTTTAAGAGTCAGATCTTGCGCAGAAGAGGCTATCAGGGTGATAGAGGGGAGAGTACAGGATACGAAAACTGCTCGAGCAACGTCTCACATTTAAATCATTCGACTCTTCTCAGTCAGCAGGCACGAAGCGAGGTTATTGTGGTCGATGTCACGATCAGGCCACGGCATAAGACGTGTGTCGTCATACCGAGTGTTTTTTTACATTTGATTGGCGGCATACACGAGCTTTGCACCTGAACACTAAGCTCACCAACCCCCTCGCTGACTCCCCCTCACTGACCAAGGGAAAAAAGACTAAAACAACAACACCAACGCCGTTAAATTGATCGATTTCACCACACCTACATACTTTTAATTTACAGATCGGCGTGGATGCACTCTAATTGAGCTTCCCTCACCAGCACACGCATTTAAGTCAATTTCAGGGCCTTCAACGGCTGGTGCTGCACGCTGCTTACCCTTCCGCCTCTTTCGGCCTTCCTTTACATCCCTCTATGTACTTCTAATGTCTACCATATGTACGAAGGTCTCGTTAGGGTTAATATTGACCTTTCGCCTCTTCTAAGCCCTTATTTTTTTCAGATTTTCCTCTAATCCGACCTTTTCCTGCTCCAACCGGCTGATCCGAGCGTTCAAAAAGTCGATACTTTTGCCGACCTTCGAAAACAATAACCGGCTAGTTGGTCCGGCGTTGATAACGTCCGTACTAAGCACTGCTATACCGAGATTTTTTACTTGCCGGCTATTTCTCGGCGTTTTAATCTTCGGAGGGCCGGATAACTGGGGATGGAGGTCCGCCTCGGCTTTCCGAGCCTCCTCGATGTGGCGGAGGGTGTTGGCCCTTCGGAGCCGGTTATTCAGGGGCTTGTTAATATCCCGGGGCCAGATGCCGGTTGCGGCCCAGCCTCTTTTAATGACTTTCGGGGTTAATGCCTATAGTCGAGCTTCTAACCAAGCTTTTAGGAAGTCCCCCTTTTAATATAGCTGTTATTAGTGATGGCGTATATTTTATTTAGCTCCTTATGAAACCTCCTTTTAAGTACCGAGAAAAGGCTAACATTTAGGGGTTAGAGAATATAAAAACTGTGTAGTGGCTCATAAATAAACTAGACTTTGTTTTTTAAGCAGTTAAGTATAAAAGTATCGGTAATGTAATTACCGTGGTTATTCAGCATTAACACTTTTTATTAATCGGAGTTATCCGGCTTAGTTAAAAGAAAGAACACTTTTTCAGCTAGTTAATTACGATGGGGTTACTAGTTTATTTTTTAAGTGATGCAGTAAAGGACTAGCCCTTATAAAGGCTATTAACTTCGTTTTTTTCTACTGGAAACCATTATTACTAAACTAATTAGCCTTTAAATATAATTAAAGGGGGCAGGGACTAGCTATTTACACTGATCGTTTTAATTATTATTACTTACTCACGATTAGCAAAGTCGTGACGTATTAAAGTCTTATAAATAATAGGTCCGATTATTATAAACCCCCCTTTAAACGTTAACGAGGTCCTTATTTTATCGGCGTTAAACTAATAGAATAATGGGATAAATCGAAAGGTATTATTATCGAGTTTATTAAAGAACTCGTGCACGGTCTCGTTCAAAATATATTAGAGGCGTTAAAAATCGATTTATTTAAACTGTAAAGATTTAATAAAGGAATAGCGCTTTAAAAAACGGCGCACCCAGTAATTATCGAGCTTATAATCGACCCTTTTTTCGATTAGTATACGCTAAGTATATAGCCGAAATATGCTATAAGTTAATGCGAAGCCGAAACTAGCTTAAAATAGGGCTTAATCGACTAAAAAAGTCTCTTCGGCAGGTAATAGAAATTAGAGGGCTTCGTACTTTTATTACCGATTTAGTAGACCGGCGATACGGTTACGTAAGGTCTTTTTGTTTAAATTATTACCTCGAGTAGCTCAGTTAATTAATTTACCACCGAGAATCTCCTGCACGGCCTTCGCAACGCGTTCTTCTTTAACGGGACGCATAGTGGTGAAAAGTATAGAAAAAGAGGAAGAGTTTAGTCTATTTTAATCGAAAAACGAGTGCCAATTAACCTATTTTATATACTGTTAATGTTGCTCGGTGATGATGTTATTCGTTTGATAATAGGGGGTTCAGTGAGGGGGGTCAGCGAGGGGGTTGGTGAGCTTAGGGGGCGGGAAATACTCCCCACAAATAGAGTTACCTACCTCCCAGGCTGACGTGATGGGATCATGGAACTCGCGAACGGCTGCCTTCGTGTGTAACACATTTTGTGACCGCTTTTGATGATCATGTCTTGGCGGCGAAAGGAGGATGAGCAGCGAAGTCCCCGGTGATTGCCTGTGTTTACGCAATGGCTAATCTGACGCTAGAAGTCCTACCACGTTTCCCCAGTCTATTCCTAGAACATCGGGAAGCTGATAGTCGCAACAGCGACAAGCTCGAGGATTGGGTAAAATCTTTAGGCTCTCCTTGTCATTCTATGGATAAGGCTTCTACAAAACCAACAGCAATAACAACATCCTCGAACATGCCCCGAAACTGACTAGGTATTGCCCACCTCGCTTAAATGCCATGCACGCCGATGCGGAGGTAAGTGGGATCCTCATCGATCTTCTTCCGCAAACCGCCGCTCTTCATCTCGTCGACGTCCCATTCGTTCCACACGAAGCGCCCATGCAAGAAAGCCGCCTCGGGGAAGCGGCCCAGACCGCGAAGTGGCCGGACAGGTCGGCTGCAAATGAAAGGTCAGTCAGTTATTCCGGCAATTATCAAGACGGAAGCTGGAATCGGAATAAATGGAAGGGGGAAAGCGGCGCGCGTCTTACCATCGTTCCAGTCAAAACCATCCTTGGTGACTCCGGTGGAGGCGGCACCTGGCGTAAATACCGGACCCGGGTTGAAAGTGACGATCTGCATGTCCTCGACCTTGGTGTCTTGGGCGATGAGCTGCATGGCCAGGGCGCCGGCGTTCTTGGAAAGGCCATAGGTCAAGATCTTGGCCGCGGTTATGAAGTTATGGGCCGCCACCGTCGAGACGTGCACCAAGTACTAAAAACAGCGACTATTAGCATCCTGGTTGTTTGCATGTGCCACTTCCCCCTTTGCTCGAATGTTCACTCGGGAGAATGTCGGGTGGGGAACGTCTGTGTGTTAATTGTAAAGGACTTACCTTGGTCACGCCCATACGGGATCCCTCCTGCTTGTAAAAGCGCTGCGTCATGTCCAGATTGCCCTTGACGTTGACATTGTAGCTCTCCATAACGGCCTTTGTCCCGACCTCTAGCAGCGGCGCCATCGGGGGCACGATGGTCGCGTTCAAGACAAGGACATCGACCAGAATGCCTCGGGCCTTGAGGTCGCCCCAGAGGCCCTCGACGTCGTCGCTCTCGGCGACGTCGCACCGGAGCCCCACGACCTGCGCCTCGGGGAACTCGCGCCCGAGCTTGGCGGCCGCGTCTTGGATGAAGCCCTCGCGGCGGCCGACGATGACCACGGTCGCGGCCTTGGCCTGCAGGAAGGCCTTGGCGATGTGGAAGCCGATGCCGCCGCCGCCGCCGGTGACGAGGACGCTCTGGCCGGCTTTGGACAGCTCGGGCCGGAGGGGGGAGATGGATGGGTATGGCGTCTTGTGGAAGGCTTTGGTCAGGCTGAACTTGATTGCTTCGAGCTCGGCCATGCTGTCGGTATTAGGAACGATATGTGAACAGAGGGTTAATTGAAAGGCGTTGCTTGTGTTGATGGTAGTTTTCTTGTCCGAGACATCCGGCGACGCGGGGAGTATTTATACTTCATGCAGGCGGGTGGTTGAGTAGAGTTTTGGCTGTATGATACCGGGCCCCTCGACTGTGCCGCCCAGTAGGATAGATCCATAATCCTCCGCGGCGTGGGTGTATCTTGTCGGCTGCATAAGCAGAGGGGGCCTGCGCATGGCCCACGTGGTGACTCAGGAGAGCCCGGCGATCCGGCCAATCAAGGAGCCGAAGGCCTCGCGGACGGGTTGACAAATCGCCTTTGCACGTTGAAAGATAGAGCTTATCAAATTTGTGTTTCCGTCACACCCCCGCGCCGGAGTCCCAAGTTCCCAGTTCCAAGGCAGAGAGCTGAGTAAAGGCTGTAGCGGGTGGCCCCATAATTGTCCACGCCTTTGGCAGCTTGGTCCTTTGCGGAGAAAAATGGGCTCGCCTACTGTACTGTACTGCCCACTAGAACAAGAACTACCGGTAGAACTGGGAAGGGACGGTTTGTGGGGCTTAGATGGCCCCACAATTATCCGTCGCTTTCGCTTACTTGCATTATGTATTACTATTACGAAGCGCACCTGCCAACGAACGCCCGGGCTCCCTGCCAAGCCTCCCTCCTTCCTCCATCCTCCTCATGCACCTTCCCTCTTGCATCTTCTTTGCGTCGTCTTTACTTTTGTCCTAGATTCGAGTTGCTTCTCCTCTTTCTCCCGCCTACCTCGCATCCAATGTCTTTTTTTCTGCTGGCATAGTAAGCCCGTGACCCAGGTATGGCTCAGACGACCCCACCCCAGTCTTCGGAGGCGGCAACGGCCACGCCAATCATCTGGAGGCGCGCTTGCGTAGCTTGCACCAGGGCCAAGCGCCAGTGCACCAAACAGGTTCCCTCGTGTCGCCGCTGTACGGGCAGGCGCATCCCCTGTGCCTATCCGCCCGCACGGCCTGCGCTCGAGACCCAAGTACCAGCCGCCGCCTCTTCCTCGGACGACATACCATCGGCGACACTGGGCTCTGGAGCAATGCTGGTAATCGAGCAGTGCAGAGCAGAGGCTTCCGCGTTGGCTGCCACAACTAGCATAGCTTCACCTACAGAGCAGTCGGCACCGGCTGGCACACCTCTAAACACCCCCGATGCCCTCCCACGTCCAGCCGCGGACCAGAGCATGATAGTAGCCAACATCCCGGCAAATACGGGCGAGCGGGAGGCCGATTGGTTCCTGGCACAGCAGTCCTTCGTGCCCGAAACGACAGTCCCCGAAGAGTTCCTGCTGGATCTCCCCACGAATTTGATGGTGGATCAGATGCTCCACTTCGTCGATCTCATGAAGAAGTGGTTGAAGGAGTGGGTCACTGTCGGCCACAGCCCCCTGCATCACCGGCAGCTCTACCACCACAAGATGCCGCGGTGCGTCCAGGACGCCTACGGCACACTGGCCCTATAATTCCTCGCTAAGAACGCCTCAAACCAGAACGCCATCTTTCAGATCATCGACGACCGGGTGACGCAGTTGTTCGACGACCAGACGCGCGACCACGAGCTCCCCCTGTCGGCCGGCTCGTCCTCAGGCTCCCAGACCCGCGACCTGTTCGGTCGGCTCTCGCGCGTCCAGGCGCTGGTGGCGTACCAAATCCTCCGGCTCTTCGACGGCGACATCCGAATGCGGGCGCGGGCCGAGGCCGACTTCGCCGTGCAGACGGCCTGGACCAAGGACCTGTGGGCGCAGACGTGCCAGTCGGTCTCGCCGGCGGCGCCCGGGTGCGATGCGTCGACGAGCCCGCTGAACCAGTCGATCCCCTTTGACGGCCTCGTCTCGCTTGACGGGGCGGTCGTGGCGTGGAAACTCTGGATCCTGACCGAGAGCATCCGGCGGACCTGGCTGGTGTCGAACCTGGTCATGGAGTTGTACCATTACATCAAGCATGGCTGGTCGCAGTGCCCGGGGAGCATCTCGTTTACCATGCGCGCGGGGCTGTGGTGGGCCGGCACGGCAGCGGGCTGGTTTGCGGCGCAGAGGAGGCAGGACGCCTTGTTCGTGCACATATTCCAACAGCCGGAGATGATGGAGTCAGTGAGTCCTGAGCAGGTCGATGAGTTTGGCCATGCTATTTTGGGTATCACTTGGGGGCTGGAAAAGACGGCGCGCTGGCACGATCGTATGGGTCAAACCCTCGGCAATCCCTTGGCGGAAAGAGTCAATTTCGTAAGTAGCTGAGTAGAAAATATTAGATTGACTAAGTGGTTGTTCATTCATTGTACATGTAGTTGTCCCTTGACTTCGAAGTTGGTACAAGAGGGTCAAAAGGGGTTCCCGTTTGTTGCATGACTCCAATAGGCTGGGGTTTGCAATTAGCGGGGACGGGCAAGCAATGGCCTTAACCGTATTTATGATAGGTCATACAGGTAACCGAAACCCCTCTTTGAGACATCCAAAGTTCAATGACATGATGCAAGTTGGTCGGATCTCCAACGCAGGGGGTGTTGTCGGGAATTCCTGTTACCGAGGCAGGTTTGCTCGCCTACGTGGTGGTGTGGGCAATGACATAAGAAGGTGGGGGTGATCTTCGAGGCGACCACGTTCAAGAGCTTCGTTTCCTCCCTCTCCCACCACTGCTCGCTTTCATCGTTTCGGCGATGATTAAACCTTGAACCACATAGATTTGTCTGTTCCATTCCAATATAAACAATCATGGAGGACATCCAACCGTACGAAATCACCGTCCCGGAGCCCGACCTCGCCGACCTCAAGGTCCGCCTGTCCCGCGCCCGCCTCCCCGACGAGCTCGAGGCCGCCGAGTGGGACCTCGGCGCCCCCCCTCGAGGACGTCCGGCGGCTGGCCAAGCACTGGGCCGCGGGCTTCGACTGGCGCAAGGCCGAGGCCGCGCTGAACCGGTTCCCGCAGTTCACGACCGACGTCGCGGCCGACGGGTTCGACCCCGTCAAGCTGCACTTCCTCCACCAGCGCAGCGACGACCCGGACGCCATCCCGCTGCTGTTCGTCCACGGCTGGCCCGGCAGCATCTACGAGGGCACCAAGCTGGTCGACGCGCTGGCCAGGGGCGGCGCGGGCAACCACCCGTCCTTCCACGTGGTCGTGCCCTCGCTGCCCAACTACGGCTTCTCGGGCGGCGTGGGCAAGCGCGGGTTCGCGATCGACCAGTACGCCGAGGTGCTGAACGGGCTGATGCTCAAGCTCGGCTACGACCAGTACGTGACGCAGGGCGGCGACTGGGGCTGGTTCATCTCGCGCGCGCTGTCGCACCGCTACCCGCAGCACGTCAAGGCGACGCACCTGAACCTCGACGTGGCGCGGCAGCCGGGCTGGCTGAAGCACCCGCTCCTCGCGCTCGAGCACGGGGTGAAGCCGTACAGCAAGGCCGAGCGCGAGGGGTTCGCGCGCTCGGAGTGGTTCCTGAAGGAGGGGAGCGGGTACGGGGCGGTGCAGACGACGAAGCCGCAGACGATTGGGTACGCGTTGTCGGATAGCCCGGTCGCGCTGCTGGCCTGGATCTATGAGAAGTTGCACGATTGGACGGACAGCTACCCGTGGACTGATGACGAGATCCTCACGTGGGTCAGCATCTACTGGTAAGTGTTTGTTCTTCTTCTTCTTTTCCCAACCCCTTGAGTGCGCCTGATTCAGCTTCGGTCTCCGTGGCTTGCATTCGTTCTAACACCCAACCCCCCTTTCCTGCAAGGTTCAGCACCGCCGGCCCCGCCGCCAGCGTGCGCATCTACTACGAGTTCGCCCGCGTCAACCGGGGCGAGGCGACGAGACCGAATCAGATCACGCAGGAGCAGATGATGGACTGGCAGCCGGTGCCGGTGGGCCTGTCGCACTTCCCCAAGGACCTCATCCTCCGGCCCAGCAGCTGGACCCGCGCGCTCGGCCGCGTCGTCTTCGAGAAGACGCACCCGGACGGCGGGCACTTCCCGGCGTGGGAGCGGCCCGAGGCCATCGTCGGCGACCTGCGCGAGATGTTTGCGAAGAGCGGGCCTGCGGGGGCGGTGGTCAAGAGGGCGGGGAGTAAGCTTTGATGGTGGCGGGTTGGCGGGTTGAGGGCTTTTGCGAGGCGCAGGAGGGAGCGAAGGCAAATATGACACATGTAGCGGCTTCTACGAGATACGACCGGCGTTTGAATTCGGACAGAATGCAAAGTTTATAGCTCGTGTTTATCTGACATTGGGAGCACGAGTCACTCAGAGTAGTGAGACATGAAGCTTGTTTATTTGCTGGTGTATTCCTATAAAGCGGCATGCTCACCCAGACAGAGGATGCAAGCCACTATGACCGCTTCAGGAAAACACCTCCTGTGCATGCACTCCAAAGACAAGCAAAACAACTGTTTCATGTCTCATTTCCGATGCTGCGTCTGTATTATAGCCCCTATTGGTGTCATCTGGGTGAATAATGCACCAGCAAACGCCACTATCATCATCTAGCCAGCTCACAACGGAATGGAGTCGTGAACTTCCTTGATGCTCTTTTCGAGCTCCTTGTCTTTGCCAGATCCCTTGGCCATGAGCTCTTCGAGCTTTCTCTTGTACGTTGTATGCATGTCGGCGATCTCCATGCGGCGGCCTTCCCGCTCCTCCTCCAACTGTTCCTGCAGGCTGAAGATCTGAAGCTGGTACTCATCGTCCAGATCTCCGTCGTCGACGTCTTCCATCTGCTCGTCGGATTCTCCGCGGGTATCGCTCTGGGTGTTCTGAGACTCGGCGTCTTTTGACGGTACCTCCTTGCTTTGGCGGGCAGTATTATTATCGGCGAGTGTGGCTCCCTGGTGTCGGCGATGGAGATGGTTGACAAGTAGGTCGTGGGATGTCAATCCAACGCCGTGGCGGTGTCAATCTTCCATGTGGCACCAGTGCGGCGTGTTGATGCCATGGTAGGACAGGTTGTGTCGGGCGATCGAGTCGGATTGCGTGAACTGGGCGCCGCATTCGTCGCACGAGAGCCTGTCATGGACGGCTCGGTGTCGTCTGTCGTATCACAAGTTAGTATCACTGCTGCGCTGAATCGCGTTTTCGTGTCGTTCTCGTCTCGTTCTTGCATCTTCTCGGATTGTTCTCATGAAAAGGACGCACGTACTCGAGTCCTCTCTGCGTTTTGAGGTGCCTATGGCATACGTTACAGGTGAAATGTTCGGCCGAGGCCGACGCGGCACCGTTGTTGTTCGACATGGTTTCGGATCTGACCATGAATAAAGTTGTTTTGTTGAAGCAGTTTCGTGAATTTGACAAGGCACGCACGTTCAAGAGATGTAGCAGGCGTGGAAGTCCATAAGCCCTGGGGCTTCCCGGATTTGCCCCGACATCTACACCTTCGACTCACTTGCGACCCTACACACTGGGGACACAGCTAGTACTACCTCTATATAACCAATTACATACTATCTCTAGCACTGTAATAGAGAGATGACGGCTGAGAATTATCTGTCACTATCACGACTTCCTGGCACTTAATTATCAACTTATAGACCTGCTTGGTCTATAACCCGACCAGCAAGTAGGTCAACTATGTCATCATGAATCATAGTAGTTTCCAGCAAACCGCTTCAAATAAACAATACATCCGGCAATCAGATGACACTTTAAAAGAATCGGTCGTGCAAATAGACGGAAAAACTTATAACCAGATGTTGTGAGTGTGGACATAGCGCCTGACTGTGCCTATGAGCCCATTGCCAAGGCCTCACCCGGTCTGGGAGTCAGAGTCGATAGGCTTTACAAACTGTTTGTGTCAAGTTGGGCTCCAATATCGTGAGTGAAGGGTGGATTACAAAGATAGCAGTCACAGTTGCTTACATCATTTCACCAGATGAGTATGTAAGCTATCTAATAGATGGTACTAAGCAAATATTAGATTACATAACCCTACATGGTGTTATGTGTGCTGCTGGTGTGAGATGAATGAGTACTATGCTGAGAAAATAGGCGTCATTCACATTTTATACAGAAGCTTGAGTTTCCACTAACCCTTTCCACTTACTGAAGAGCATACCGCCCTCCACTGAATAAGTAGATCAAAGGTGGAAAGCTCCTAGTAGTAAGACTCCAACAGCCACAAGTCGGACTTGACCATACGACGCCTACTCAGTACACCACACAGCCCATACAAAGTGTTACGGTCCTTAGACCGAGGAGAAACCATGGCGAACAGCAATCCGAGCTGAACAAGTTCACTCCTTTCCCCTCCTATGGCAAGTGAGTAAAGTGTCATAGAGAGCTCATGTAAGTTGGCCTTTGCCACCCAGTGTTTCTACGACAGAGCCATACAGAAACCAGGCAAGCTTAGATGTGCTCATGTAGGCGGTACCTGAGGGATTGTCGACTATCACAGCGGCCATGTAATAAGTGCTATCGAAACATACTCAATCCATGGGAGCGCCGAATTCACTGTTCATTAATGCAAGACGAGGACACACCCTTTGTCTGTTGGCTTGGTCACTGCTGGCGTCGGGGCAATGGGTTCAAGTTCGAGCATGGACTCACCGAACATTCACAGCAGCAGCATCAAGGTGCCACTTTGGATGGAAATGGTGTGAATGAAACGCGCAAACAACGTCAAGGACATTAGCAGTCCACTGGGGGAGTAGTTGGGATCAATGACCAAGAGACGGTAGGTAAGGATGTCAATATGAAACTCATAAGGGACTTGAAGCAGAGGCTAGCCTCTCTCGAGCTCGAACGACAGCACCTCCGGAACCAGATTATGGGAGAGCGCGAGGGGCATCAGATGGAGATTGAGGGCCTTCGCAAAAGGTGCAAGGTCAACGCCCAAGAGGTGATGAAGCAGTCAAGGATAGCCACGAGTGGATGTTGAGCTCGGGCGCAACGCACATTCTTCCCTAGGTAGCTCGATTGCCAGTCCACAGGGCTGCCTTACGTTGAATGCAACCTATAGGATTTATAGGAGACCCCACTTCAGGTGATTATTTACTACCTTCTGAACCACTTCCCTTCGCACTCCCTAGTGTAATTTTTCATTTAAATCGTTATTAACCCATTACTAATAAACGAGAAACACTCGGAATATCGACTAAATTTTATTAAGAACTTTATAGTATAGTAATAAGTTAAAAGCATTTTTCGATATTAAATATAACGTGGTTTACTACTACGCGACGTATATTACTTAGCGACGCACCTTAATTTAATTTTAATATAATTAAACTTTAACGCGTAATACTTTTATAATTATAATGCTTAATTAATCCTAAAAAGATCGGATAGTTTTAATAATTTAAGCGATACGAAACGGACCGAATTAAATAAGCTAAAAAGTAGCAGTAAAAACTTATAATATACCCGAATTAACTTTACGTTATCGAATTTACGGCCGAACTTTAAAACGCGAAATTTAACCGAAACGATGTAAAATAAATCTAATTAAAAAAGAGGTACTTTATAAATATATAATTAATTTAAATATCCTTGAGATGCTTTTTAATTTCGTTAGTATAGAAAATATGGCTAATTTTTTTACCGCGTCGCGTAGCGGCGACCGCGTTAATAAGTATTAAATTAAGCGCTTTATTAACCGTAACCCGGACTTAAAAATTAAAATAAATCGTCGGTATAATTATTAGAGGGCTTTTTACGAAGATTTTAAAGTTATTTTTATTTAGTTTACGCTGGTCGCGAATATAAAGGCGAAATACGGGATTATTAATAAAAATATTTAAAATTTCGACGAGACCGGCTTTATAATAAGTATAATCGGGTTAATACTCGTTATAATACGCGCCGAGCGGCGTAGAAAAGCGAAATCGGTTTAACTTAGTAATTAGGAATAGGTAACGGTGATTAAATATATTAATTCGTAGGGCTAGTATATTTCGCCGTTTTTAATCGTTTAAGGTTAATATTACCTCGTGAACTAGTCCCGTAAAACTAATTTACTAAGCGATTAAGTAATTAAGCCGATTTTTAATAGTTAAATTAATAACGAGATAGGTTTAAACTAAATTAAGCACTTCGATAAATATACTAAATCGTAAACGAAGGGTCGCTACCGCCTTTTAATTTTCGACGGCTACGAGAGCTATATTTCGGCCGAATTCGAGGTATATTATTAAGATAATAATATTATTATTATTAGTATATTTCTTTATTTATCGTATTTGTTCCAATTTTTCGATATAGTATTTTATTCGCTTTTAAAGCGTGTTTATTCGAAAAAAATCGAGCTATTTATTAAGGCTTTTATCAACTATATTATTAAGCTCGAGTTTTTTATCGCTTTTAAAGCCGCGTATTTTATTATTTTTACGGAAATTAATATTAAATTTAAATTTAGCGTATTTAGTTTAATAAAAGCTATATACCTAGGATATAGGAAAGGGAAAAGATCGATAACTCAGTCGAACCATCGAATAATCGAAAATAAACTTTATTATTTAAATCTACGAGGTCGAATTAACCTAGCCGAACTTTTATCGAGGGGACGCAGTTAAGGCGTTACGGTATAGATAATCCGATGGATAATCCGATGGTTATTAATACCGGTCGCGCCGGATTCGCGTAAAGTTAGTATTACCTGCGAAGTAACGTTACGGCGTATAATTAAGGATTTTAAACGCTTTAAACGCGTTTTAATAGCGAAAATAGCTCGAGAAGAGGTATCGAAAAAAGATTAAAGTATTTAGAGAAACTAATTATTAATTTAGTAACTTTTAATAGTAAGCGTGAAGAGATTTTTTAAGTAATTAGGGAACTTCGTACCGAAACGACCGAACTACGACTACATTTCGACGACGACGATAATATGCTAATAACCCGCGGAAAATTGCGAAAAATAATCGGAAAAGCTATCACTTAAATTACGTAAAATTTTAAAATTATATAAACTAAGTCTTAGGCTTAAATTATATTTACGCCGCGTAATAGCGATTTTATTATTTAGTAATTGAAAATTATTGTTTTAGCCCGCCGAAATCGCGAAGTAGTAATTAAAAGCGTAAATTAATTTAACGATATTTAAAAAAAAAGCTAGTAAATATCGTATAAAACGTTAATATAGTAATCGGGTATAGCGAGGCTATCGTAACGAGGAAATTACTTAGCGGTAATATCGTTTTTATTTTTAAAAACGAGGCGAAAAAAATATATAGAGAATAATGGATAAGTTTTAAACGTTTCCGGGATTAACGCGTAGTTTATTTATAGAGAATTTGTAGTTATTGCGAAAAGGGTTTTAATAAAAAAATTACGGGATATTTACAACGAAGCCGCGTTATTATATAGTTTATTCGTAAATAAATATAACTTAAAAGAGATTTTAAAATATAAGCGTAGTTTGCCGAAAAATTCCGAAGTACGCTACGCTTCCCTTATTTTATATACGAGCTCTGTTTAAGCTACGAAAAACTTATGCGATAACGGTTTAATATAAGATTCCGAGATCTTTAATTACGAACCGTATAACGCCAGCTTCCGTATTTAATAGTATTACCGCTGTTACGGTTACGGTTACGTAGTTAAGTATTATTGGAAGCAGTAGCGATGTGGCTATTGTTTTATAATAATATACCCTGTGTAACGAACGCTATCTGGGTTCCAAAGGAAACCTAGTAAGACGTACTAGGGTTTTATGTTTAGTAATACGAGAAAGTATTTAAACGTGCGATAGAAGTCCACTTTTATCGATACAATGTGTAATAGCCGTAGGAATAAAGATGACTAAGGTGCGTAGACTTAAGGGTATTCATAATAGGGTTATTAAGGCTATTTACTTTACTAATAGGTTAAATTAATGCTTAAATTAATTACTAAAGTAGAGAGTGTCTATATAAAATATATAGAGAGCGTCTATCGTTATATATCCAATCTTTCCTTTATTAATTCCTTTAGGTTTTATTGGATATCCGCGATCCAACATATTTTATCCTGGCTCGTACTAGATATCCGCGATCTAACATATCCCTATCTTATTTTTACGTAACCAGTATTATCCTGCTGTCCTTCCCTAGCTGTCCAGTCCGTGCTGTCTAACTCGTGCTGTCCAACTCGTGCTGTCCTAGGGTGGCTGCGTCGGGTGCTGCCTATCGTCGTTAGTATTAGTCATCGTCGTAGTTTAATCGTCGTAGGTCTTTATTAACTAGTAGGGTCGCGATAACTAGTAGGGTCGCGATAACTAGTGGGGCTTCGCTGACTGGTGTGGCTTAGAATGTTGCTGGGTCTTTGTGCAAGGTTTTCGGGGTATCGTAGGGCCGTGCCGTAGGGTGGGTTCTGGGCCGCACGGTTGGGCCAGGTCGTAACACCCTGGGGGAGATTAAAAGTGCTTTTAAAAAAGACTACGAGGCAGGAAACGTTATATTAATTGCGGCAGGGAATACACGGCGTAAGATCGCGGCTGCCCCGTAGCGATCCAGTAAAAAAACGTATAAGAAAAGCTTATACTTATCGGCTTTGCTAGTTCGAAGTCCGTAGTACCGGCGATAGCTCGGTAGGAATAGGGCGTTTATTATTACCGACGACGTTTTTTATTAGTAATAAAAAAGGGTATATAATAGTTTCGCGAAAAAAGGCCGCCCGCGATTCGATTCGATAACGAACAGTTAAAGTAGAAAAACACGCTCGTAAAGCCGGCGCGGCACCGTCGTTCCCTTATTAGCGTAAAATATTATTATAGTTTTATAATTATAAGCTTACGAATAATATATTAAAACGTCGTAGTATTAAAAGTAATAACGGTACTTACTTTAATTAATTAAAAAAAGTACGATATATTAATATTATAAAAAATATAAACAAACCTCCGTACGTAAACCGCGTATTACTTAAAAATAATTAAGTATCGAGTAATTTACGGCGAGGGCCGAGTAGTTATTTATATATATAAACGCTTCGATATCGCTAAGTTAAAAATTAAGGTAGGCCCCGATTAAGCTGCCGTTATAATACCGAGGGGAAAAAATAGCCGCTTTATTATATAGTTTATATATTCGCTAATTTAAAAAACTTTTCGATAGCGGAGCCCTTTAAGCGATTTCGATGCGACCTCGTACCCCGGGTAATATTTATTTGTTAAAAACTTTAATATATATTATTCGTTTTAAAACGTATATAGTAAGAAATCGTACAGAGTAGATAACCTTCTTATTTTTACGGACTAATAAAACTTAGAGCTAATTACGCTATATAAAAAAATTACGAAACGACGCTACGGATAAAAAAATTCTACGCTAAACCTAGCCTAGGTAATACGAGAAACGATAATCTTATATAAAAGAGACCTTGGTTTAAAAGGTTTTAATTATAGGGCATAAATCGTTCGCGTTGAACTAAAAGCTAACTCGTTACGAGGTAATAAAACGAAAGTAGAGGGATAGAATTAGACGATATTAAATAAAGGGCTAGCACGGGCGGAAATCGGAGCACGTTTAATCGATATCGCCGAGCTAATAAGCCCGGAAGAGCTGAATTAAGCTATCGATAATTTTATAAGCGACCTACGAAAAATTACCGATATAATAGCCTTAAAAAAGACCCCCTATACTGGTAAAAGTACGCCTTAGTGGTTACCGGAGGTCTAAAAAACGTAGACTATAACGAAACAACGATACCGAGCTTATTTCGCGGTACTCTCGTAATATATTTAGAATTAATATACCGAGTTAAAAACGGACCTAAAGAAAATCGTTTAAATAGCGAAAACGAAAAGCTGGCGTTACGTAGTCGCCGCTGCTTTTTACGATTTTAAAATATTTTAGTCGCTTGAACAATAAGCTCGATTACGAAGCTGGACGTTATTATAAATAGCGGGAATCTTAAAATTACGACGTAGCGAAAAAGCTATTAATAAGGCGCGAAGTTACCACGAAAAAGCTACGTTTTTTTCGAAAAGGTTTTTTTTTAACTTAAAAGCCGACTTTACGAACTTAAATACCATACCGAACCACGCCTTTAACTTTACCCCTATCGAAGTAGAGGTAACGGCTAAAGAAATAAAAGATATTATTAAATAAACGGGACCCTGGAAAACTTTAGGGGAAAACTTTTTATTTCCTAGTTTCCTTAAAGCGTATAAGGAACCCTTTTTCTGGACGTTAGCCGGCTTAATAATAGCGAGCTTCCGGCTTATTTATTTCTTTAAATGTTTCCGTACGGCAAAGGTTATCGTAATCTCAAAGCTAAATAAAATAGTAACCGAAAAGTAGACACTTAGTAAATAAAAACTTATTTTATTACTTAATACGGTCGGAAAAGTAATAAAGATAATTATAAACCGGCGAATTACCGGAATAGCCGGAAAGTACTCGTTTTTACTTAAAGGTTAAATAAAGAACCGGACGTAGCGGTTTATTAAGCTAGCTATTCGACTAATTATTAACGTTATCCGTATAACGTAATAATAAAAAGGCGTCGCTTTCTTTTTTAGCTCGATATTAAAGGCGTTTTCGATATAGTTAATTATAAAAAATTAATTATTACACTCCGCGAAAAAGGATTGCCGGATTAGGTTTATCAATAAATCGAAAGCTTTATTACGGACAAATCGGTCCACTTTTATTTCGACGGCAAATCGTTAAAGAGGATCTAGCTCCGCGCTAATATTTCGTAAAGCTCCCCGTTATTACCGATCCTTTTTATTTTTTATATTATTATACTATACGAGGAGTTAAAAGCGTATAAATAGTTTATTATTATCGGATTCGCGGATAATACGAATCTTATTACCGTAAGGCTAAACTACGTTACGAATTACCGAAACTTAAAAAAAGCCTGGGAAACTTATAACCGTTAAGTACGCACGAAAAAAATAGAGTTCGAACTTAAAAAAAGCGAGCTTATTTATTTTATTAAAACGCGAAAAGCTTATACGCTATAGGTACGCCTCGGAAACGTTACTATAACGCCGGTAATTTTTACGAAATTCCTCGGCGTTTAGCTTTATTGGAAGCTATAATAAAAGGATTATATTTTAAAAATTAAAGTAAAAATAGTAACTTAAATATTAATTTTTACTAGGCTCGTAGCGTTAGTTTAGGAATATTTAGTACGAAAGGTAAAGGAGCTTTATACGAAAGTAATACGTAGTGTACTTACGTATAAAGCGTCGATTTAATATAAAGTAGGCGATATTGAAAAAGGGCCAGCTTTTAATTTTATAATAGTTTAAAACTCTTATTTCCGGACTATAATAAGGGTATATAAGGCGACCTTTTAATACTATTTAAAAATTAAAGCGGCAGTTCCCTTTTTCGACCTTTATCTAAGTGCAAGGGTAGCTAGCTTCGAGATACGTATAGAAATTACCGGGAAGCTATAATTTTTACGCGGCGTCTATATAAAAGCGGTAAAGATTATTAATAAAAAACGTAGCGCAAAAAAGAAAAAAATAAAAGAAACTTTAAAGGGTTATTAACGAAGCCTCTACGATTTTATAGCTAAGCGACGCTTAATTAATGTTAATTAAACAATGGCTAAATAGTTAAACGGTCGAATAAACGCTTAAAGAGAAATAGGAATAAAAATAGTTTTATGCCGTTATTTCGACGCGAGGCCGCTGCGAATTAATTATAAAGTCGCCGTTAAACTAGGAAATATGCCGTCGTTACGACGATATGCTTAAGTACGAAGCATCGGTCTTAATATAAGTACGTATTAAAAGAATAAGGTTTAAATCGTTCTTATTTACTTATCGGGTTCTAAACGTCCCGACGCCGCTATATAATTACGGTAAAGGACGGGAGACAGCCGAACACTTAATCTTATACTATAAAAACTTCGAGGGAAAACAAGAACAGCTAGCAAAACAGCTAGTATTTAATCCGCTACGAACTCGTCGTGATCTAGCGGCGTTTACTATAAAAAAAAATACGGCGAAGGTTATCGCAAAGTGGTTTTTACGGACCGGTCGACTGCCGCTATATAAATTAATAATAGAGATTAAGGGACCACCCGAACCTAGATAATCTCTCTTTAAGCCCTAAAGCAAGGGTTACTAGGCTGGTGGGTAAAAACCAGCATAGTAACATCGAGCACGTAAAGTAGATTTTACGATATTAATAGCGTGTATTTTTAGTCTAGCTTCGGCACGGTTTATTACACGAGGAACTAGGTAGATATACCGAAGGCCTTCGGCATACGGCGTACTATTAATAATAATAATAATATTTAGTTTAATACCTTATAACCTTAACGAGGTAATTAGTAAACTAAATATACGTCTCTAAACGCTTACACTTAACTTATTCTATTTAAAAACGGCTAGTACCTACGACCCTTAAACGCCGTTCAACCCCTAATAAATAACTAAGCACTTTATTTATATTAAAAAAAAAGGTGTCTACCTATTAAAAAAGCTCTCCGACGCCGATTTTAAATATAGTAGACTAAATAATGAAAAGTATAATTAAAATAGCCTATAAAATAACATTTATACGCGATAAGATATATATATTAAAAGAGGCTAATTTAGTATTTTTTAAGCGCCGGAAAGCTAAAAAATCGCGAGTTTAGTTTAAAGGAGCCTTTACTATTAAGGAATTTTAGTAGCTATAAGACGAGAAAGTAAAAGGGAAGCGTTTAGCGCCCGATAAAAATAAAAATAGGGGTTCGTTAAAGCGGAGGGCGACCGGTAAAAAACGCTGTAGTATTTACGGCGAAACAGGTGTTACAAGCTGACCAGCTTCGCGACCCGACTCCACTTACGGCACGGCCCTACGATACCCCGAAGCACACCCAAGCCTTAACGTTAGCCTAAAACCTACCAGTTAACGCTTACGACCTATTACGATAATAAGCCACCAGGGGTTAGACATTAACCAGTACGATTAGGATAGGGCCTCGATAACAGTACCAACTGGCTGGAACGGAATGACCAGGACAGAATAGCTAGGACAGAATAGACATCCAGAACTAGATAACCACCGTGGGTTACGTAAAGATAAAATAAGGAGCTACAGGATTACGACGCTCCTAGTAATTAAGGAGCTACAGGATTACGACGCTCCTAGTAATTACGAAGCTACAGGATCGCAACGCTCCTCGCGATCCCAGGATCGCAAGAGCTGAAACGATCTAAAAAATCGGTAAAGGAAGGATTAAATATATAACCACGGATATTTTCTATATATTTTATATAAATACTCTTTACTTCAGCGATTAATTTAAGTATTAATTTAACACATTAGTAAGGCATATTACCTTAACGAATTTATTACACCTTTAAGTTAAGTTTTACGATTAGTTAAGATATTGCCCATTATATTAAAAGACTAAGTCTTTTACACGTTTAAATACTTTCTCGTCTTAGCTAATATAAACCCTAATACGTTTAACGAGGTTTTTTTAAACCCCGATAGCCGTTCGTTACATTTTAATCGCTTTTATTTTTACGAGTTATTACTTAAACCTTTAAACAATATCTCTCAGAAAACATATCTACTTCTGCTAATAATAATACTCGTTACGGGAAGGGACTAGTCGCTGGACCCAGCGCTGTGTAGTCGCCCCCTCTTATGAACGTCGATAGCGACGATAGTAACGACGAATAGGAAGAACTTCGCTAGAAAATTAAGGCCTTGCAGCAAAAGAACGCCAATTACTAAGAGCACTACGCTAAGCTTGAGCAAGAACGTAACTACCTCCTGGCCAAAAATATTCCGGAGCAGACTAACGATAAGGATGTACGCGAGCTTCGCGAGTAGATCCGAGTGCTTTAAGCTGCCGCTAATATTATTTAAACCTTTATCGCACTTAAAGGAGAACTGAAAATTAGCGCGCCTAGCGCCTTTAACGGAACCAGCGGGAACCTTCGAGGATTCCTAGTTTAAATTAAAGCTTATCAACGCTTTTACGAGGGAACGTTCACCGATTTAGCCTAGCGCGTAATATATGCCGCTTCGTTTTTAAAGGGTAAAGCGCTCGCTTAGTTCGAACTTTACCTCGACGAACTTATAGAATACGACTGGCAGGTCGAGCTATGCCGAAACGAAACCTAGAAGATTTTTAGCAGCTACGAAAAATTTAAGGAAGCCCTTAAATTACTCTTCCAGGATTTTAACGAGAAACGATAAGCGGAACGAGAACTCGAAACCCTGCGCTAAAAGGGGTTTGTAGCTAGTTACTCGGCTGAGTTTTGACGTATTATGGTACGCCTCGATAGCACCGAGGATATTAAAATTATAATGTATTACCGAGGCTTTAAAAAAGAGGTTAAGAATAAACTAAGCCGATTTGATGCCTTTACCAACTTTCTTAATTATATAGAGTTAGCTATTAAGATCGATACCCGGCTTTATAAATAACGTAAAGAGAAATAAAGAGGATAATCACGGTGGAATAACCGAGGCTAGACTAATCGAGTTAACATTAAGTAACCACGATAATCGGCTAATAATAAATAATTTATCGCTTATAATTAATATAGTGGACCTATAGATTTTAACGCTACCCAATAAAATAATAAGGGCGAACGTAAAAAGAATATTACTTGTTATAATTACGGAAAAAACGGACATTTCGTACGGGACTACAGGGGTCCTAAGAAAACATTTAACCGTATCCCTAACGAACGCCAAATTAACGCCACTAGAGTGGAAGAATTACTAGCAACTATTAAAAATAATAACGCTAATAATACGCTAAACGTATTATACGGCAGCCTATCCTAGACAGCCTGCTACGAAGACGAATGTTTTACCCACTTGGTAAATAAGGAAGGAACCGGATAGTTTTTTAAGGCACCTAGAAAAAGAAGATTAATACGAACCCTCGTAATGATACGACGATAGTTATTATTAAGCGAAGAGAGTTTTAGTAATAAAAGGGACTTAAGCCTTATAGCGGTATTAAGCGGAATCCAGAGCCTACGATAGTTACTTAATTTATTAATAGATAAGCTGATCCTTAAAGTCATTAAGATTCGAGACTTCGATTAAAACGGATGGATAACTATCCCCGAAATCGCATTACTATCTTTATTAAAGCTGCGAGAAATCTTTATTTAATAAGGATTCGAGAACCTCAACGGGAACTACGCCGTAAACGATAACTTACGAATATCCCCAGTTTACGAGGAATACTTTACCCTATTTTAAATAGAATGCGTACACGACGGTTATACCGAGCATTTATCCGAAAAGTTAACTAATAAATAGTTTTCGAAACGAGTAAAACGAGGGCCTATTAAAAAACCCTACTTAAACTATTAACTAAAAAAGATTAAGGTATTAATCCTCGATATTAAAAGGGTATATTTACTCGCGAAAAGAAACCCGTAATGGCCGAACCAGTGTTATTTCGATTAGCGAAATTAGAGGGATTGTAAAGAAGACCGATATCTTTAGTATACATAGGAAAAGTTCCGAGCTTACCGATTATTTAAAGAAAACGCGCTGTGCGCTCGTTTATAATACACCTCCGATATAAATAAAAAGCCCGAATTTTAAATACGAAGACCAGCAATAATTACTAAACCCGAACCTACGCCACTATTAGCGTATAAGCCTACGCCTACGCTTACCTTAGTATAACGAGCGATTTTGCGCCGGTAATAAAGGATGCGAGGAGACCCCGGTCGTAAAAAATAATAGTCGGGAAACGATTTCCGCCGGCTATAACGGGACAATAACCGACGAGATAAAACAGGTCCCTATGCTTTACGACGAATAAACGAGATATTTATAAGCATATCGTTTTAATAATAGACATTAAGGGAGTTATTATTAAAACGCTACTCGATAGCGGAGCGCAAGGAAACTATATCTTATTACGAATCGTTAATAGCTTAAAATTAAACTAGTAAGAGAAAGACGCCCTATACCGACTTAAGACCGTAAATAGAGGACTTATAACCTATAAAGATAGAGAAGTACGAAGGGAAGTCGCGAACCTTTCGGTTAATATCGGAGAACGTTATAAACGAATTACGTATAATATTACGGAAATATTAGGATACGATATAATACTAGGGATACCCTAGTTACGGGTAAGTAATCCCAGAGTTAATTAGAGAATAGGTTAACTTTAGTAGGATATACTAGGAAAAGGTTTAACCGCTGGGCAGCGTTCTAAGAAGGGACCCTTAAGCAAGCTTAAAGTACTTCGAGTATATGTTATTATGAAGGAACTTAAGCTAAACGTTACGACGACTATACCAAAAAAGTACCGGCAGTTTAAAAACCTCTTTAATAGGAAACTAAAAACGGGTTTACCGCTTTATACACGGTGAGATCACGAGATACCCTTTAAGGAAAGGAAAGAACTACAGTTTATATCGATATACAAGCTTAATCAGGAGCACGAACAAGTACTTAAAGAGTATATTACCGAGAACCTCGAAAAAAGTATAATACGATTATCCATTTCGCTAATAGGATACCCTATCCTATTCGTTCCCAAGAAAAATAAAAACGGGATAAAAAAATAGAGGTTATACGTTAACTATAGGAAGTTTAACGAGATTACTATTAAAAACCGATACCTACTTCCCTTAATTAGCGACCTACGCGATAAACTCTATAAGGCAGCCATTTTTACAGTACTCGATCTGCCTAACGCGTATAACTTAATCCGTATTAAAAGAGAAAAAGAGTAGAAAACGGCATTTCGGACTAAGTATAAGCATTTTAAGTATTAAGCCATGCTTTTTAAACTTATTAATACGCCCGTAAGTTTTTAAAGCATAATTAATTATATTTTACGAAAATACCTTAATAAATTCGTGGTAGTTTACCTAGACGATATCTTTATTTACTCGGAGGACGAAGAATAGCACAAGGAGCACGTTAAAATAGTATTTTAAAAACTATAAAACGCTGGATTTCTAGTTAACTTAGAGAAAAGCGAGTTCCATAAGAAGTTAGTTATTTTTATGGGATACGTGGTATCCTTAAGAGAAATCCGAATAAAACCCTTTAAAATATCAGCAGTACGAGAGTGGCCTAGGCCTATAAGCGCTACCGAAGTCAAATCCTTTTTAGGACTAGTTAATTATTACCGGATTTTTGTCCCCGGATTTAGTAAGATAGCGACACCTTTTACGCACTTGACACGAAAGGATAAACCATTCCGATAGACCGACAAGGAAAAATCGGCCTTCCAAGCTATTAAAGATAGAATCCTAAGCGAACCAGTGCTTCGCGTGGCAGATCCCAGTAAACCTTTTAAAGTCGAGACCGACGCATCGGACTATACGATCGGAGAATAATTAAGCCAACGGGACGATAACGGAAAGTTGCACCCCGTCGCATTCTTTTTAAAGAAGCTAAATAGACCGGAACTTAACTACTAAATTTACGACAAAGAGTTAATGGCTATTATTAAAGCATTCGAAGAATAAAAACACTATTTAAGTAGTATAATAGAACTAATAAAGGTTTATACGGATCATAAGAACCTCACTACGTTTACTACTAGTAAAAAGCTAAACAAACGACAAGTACAATGGTTAGAATTTTTATTAGAATTCAACTTCGTTATTATTTACCGGAAAGGTAGTAACAACGGCAGGGCCGACGCTTTAAGCCGAAGACCGGACCATTAGCAAAACGTGCCATTAAAAATACGCACGATTTTTATACACGACAAAGATAAAAACTTAATACTATTACGACATATTTAAGCTACTTATTGAATATAGTTCCACGAAGAATGGATTAAAAAGTTTAAGTAAACTAATTATAGGCTAAACTTTATCCATTAAACACAAGATTATTTATACGAAAAAGACGACCTTATCCGGTACCACGGGAAGATTTATATTTTAAAATAATACCGTAAGGAATTCATTTAGGAATTTTATAAACACCTCGCCTATGGACACTAAGGTATTTTTAAAACCTGGAAACGAATTAACCGACAGTTCGATTATAAGAATCTCAAGGAACAAGTGGCTAAAGTAATTAACGAATATAACCTTTATAATAAAGCTAAGACCGCACGACACTAGCCGTACGGGGAATTATAACCCATACTACTTCTAGACAGAGCTTAAAAAACGATCGCACTAGACTTTATCGTTAAGCTATTATTATCCGAGGAACCGTTAATCAAGGTTAAGTACGATAGTATACTAGTTATTACCGATAAACTTACTAAATATATTTACTTCTTACCCTATAAGGAAGCAAGCAACATAAACGACCTAGTATACACCTTCCTTAGAACTATTATTAATTAATATAGATTACCGGAAACAATCATCTCCGATCGAGATAAGTTGTTCACCGCTAAATTTTGGAAATCCCTTATGGCATAACTTAAAGTTAAGCATAAGTTATTCATAGCCTATCACCCGTAAATCGACGGATAAACTAAACGTATAAACTAAACATTAGAATAATATCTACGATACTACGTTAATTATAAATAAGATAACTGGGTACGGTTATTACTTATAGTACAGTTTATATATAACAGTACGGATAACGAGACTACGCACACGTTACCTTTTAAAGCGAACTACGGGTTCGACCCCGACATTACTCGAACACCGTTAAAAAAAAGTTAGCACCGATGGCGACCATTTAAGTCGAAAAATTAAAAGAACTCTAAATATCGTTACAGGAAGACCTCATCTTTTTTCAGGATCGAATAAAGAAATACGCCGACAAGAAAAAAATAGCGGGACCTATCCTAAAAGAGGGAGAAAAAGTTTACCTCCTCTAACGAAACATTAAAACTAAACGATTAAGCGATAAACTAAACTTTAAAAAGATTAGACTATTTAAAATCGTAGAAGTTATTTCTAAAACTAATTACCGATTATCGCTACCTAAAATAATACGGATACATCCCATTTTTTATATCTTATTACTTAAATTAGCCTTAATAAACATAAAAATCGAAACATAGTTAGAAATCGAAACGGATTAGCACGAGTACAAAATCGAAACCATCCTCGATAAAAAACGACTCGGACAAGGATGGAAATATCTCGTTAAATAGAAAGGTTACCCACTAGAAGACAACACATGGGAACTTAAAAAACACTTGGAGAACGCCGCTAAAGAGCTTTAAAAGTTTAAACAGCAGGACCCCCGGAAGGCAGCAACGGACCCAGATCCCCGAAGTCCGCCAAACCTAAAGAAGACTAATCGACGTCGCTAGGAACTCTTATATACTAAAAGTCGTTCACTAAACATTCCTCGTAACCTTTTAAGGTAGGAAGGATATCGTCCTCTTTATCCAGCTCTTCTATGCTACGATTAAATAAATCCGCACCCCGCTCTTTTATTTTTCGACGAATCTTTCGAATCCGGGATAATCGGCCAGCTGCCTTAGTAAGTTAAAACTGCAGTTTGGCCAGTTCGGAATAAAGCGATAACAATTTTTCGTTCGCCTCTTTCTCATTCGTATCCAGCTTGCGCTGTTGAGCCAGGACCTTTTTTAAGGAAGAAGCTACCAAAAAACTATTATATAGACGCCCGCGGCTTATATATTCTTCGCAGCGCGAAAAACGATTAATAATGCGGTAATTCGGCTTTTTATTTTTAAAACAGTACGAATAAGGCATGTCGGCAAAGCGACCGTTAAGGGCAATATAATTATAAAGAAAAAAACGTTCTTTAGCCTTAAAAGAAGATTTTTTAATACGACCTGATACTATAATGAGTAAACATTATAATAAAACAAGATAAAAAGGAACTTACAGAAATCCCGACACGACGGTAACCCGTGGATATTTATGTAACTAACTACTTTAGGGATAAAGTAAACAGGAGAGGGGAAATAATGTTATAAGCTAACCAGCTTCGCGACCCGACTCTACTTACGGCACGGTTTTACGATACCCCGAAGTATACCTAAGCTTTAACGTTAGCCTAAGACCTACCAGTTAACGCTTATGACTTATTACGATAATAAGCCACTAGGGGTTAGATATTAACTAGTATAATTAAAACAGGGCCTCGATAATAGTATTAACTAGCTAGAACGGAATGACTAAAACAGAATAACTAAGACAGAATAAATATCTAAAACCAAATAATTACCGTAGGTCACGTAAAAATAAAATAAGGAACTACAGGATCACGACGCTCCCAGTAATTAAAGAGCTACAGAATCACAACGCTCCTAGTGATCACGGAGCTATAAGATCGCAACGCTCCCCGCGATCCCAAGATCGCAAGAGTTAAAACGATCCAAGGAATCGATAAAAGAAGGATTAAATATATAACCACGGATATTTCTTATATATTTTATATAGACACTTTTTACTTTAGCGATTAATCTAAGTATTAATTTAATACATTAGTAAAGCACATTACTTTAACGAACCTATTACACCTTTAAGTTAAGTTCTACGATTAGTTGAGATATTGCCCATTGTATCAGAGGACTAAATCTTTTGCACGTTTAAATACTTTCTCGTCTTAACCAACATAAACCCCAGTACGTTTAACGAGGTTTCTTTTTAGACCCCGATAGCCGTTCGTTACAACAGGTTATAATACGCGAATATATAAAAAAGATATAAAATTAAGCGAGGAATCGAATAGCGAATAATTTTAATTAATTTTAAGCGTTATAATTAAATTAATTTATATAAAAGGGTCGAGAAATAAAAAAAGTGCGTCGCTAAGGAATATACGTCGCGTAGTGGTAAACCACGTTATCGGTTTATTTATAGTAATAATATAATCGAATTCGCTTAGCGATATTAATAGTAATAACGCTAGTAATAGTATTTAATATATATATTAAATTTATAATAAAGTTTTAAGCTTAAAAGTAAACCTCTAGTATATACACGCCTTTACTATACACTCTTAATCTATATAAATATACGTAAGCTAATTATCGATAAAATAAGCGCTATAATAAAACCTACGATAAAATCGAGGTCGGCGATATATACGGTAAGGCCTTCGTTAAACTTAATTAGCTTAAATCTCACTAGTTCCGTGTATATAAAATTAATAGGTTCGACTTTATATACTATATACCGGACTGTAACCGTTCCGGCCTTAGTTTCCGATCTTAAGGCCGACTCTCCATCCACGTTGATAAGGCCTATTAAGGCGTTACTATCGTTAATAATAATTAAGCCGCAGTAGATAGCAAGATTAAGCTTATTAACGAAACCCCAAGCGAGGGGGAGAGTAAGGAGGAGAACGAGGAGGAGAGCGGAGTAGATAAGAACGGACTCTCGACGGCTGACAACTGATATCATTCTACGAAAGAGTAGAGTGGCGAGGACACCGCAAGGAGATCATCGCGATCTATAATAGTCACGGGGAAGCTATTCAGGACTTGGAGTACCGGGTCGCCCAACTGGAACAACTCCTCAACTCACAGTCGCCTGAGTAGGATATAATCCACGATGAAAAGGTCCGCTGTTAAGCCAGAGAGGGGGGAGGGGGGGCGAAGAACTTCCATTATAGATAGGTGACTGTACAAGAGGATGGATAACATGGTATTCTAGTAGTGGATAGACACGACAAGCAATGAATTCATGATCGATCCATTGGACGAAGAGTTTCTTGGTTGGCAAAGCACCAGCTTAAGCATCACGAGGATATGGTGGACATCTACAAGCATCATACCGAATCAATTCGGCACTTAATAAATCGGGTTGCTCAACTGGAGCGGCGCCTCAACGCACAGGAACCGAAGTAAGAAACCGTTCAGGGTTGGAAAAGTCGCGTTCCAGCGTGCCAAGAGGAAAGAAGACGATTTGTTGTGTACGGACCACTGTGTAATATTTTAGGTAGAACGATGTCGTGGTAGCCCAGACACACGGCGAGAAGGCATCCATAATCAAGCTATGAGAGGGCATCTTTCTGAGAGCTTTGGTGCTGGAATGTATGAGTAACTGGAGAGCAATAGACAGCGGAATGCATCACTTTCGCCTTGTTTGTTAACTGCCGTTGCTGCTAGCACATTGCCCATTGCTTTCTGTCATAGAGGGGCTTGCCCATTAATGACAGTGACATTGCCGATGATGACTGCCATCCAGGCCTGAGCTGCAATAAGTTGTAGCAGCTACCTGCCTATTAAAAGAGCTCCACTTTAGTTTCTGGATTTCGAACCCATCCCGTCTGGTGTCTCTTTCTTGCCGCTTCTAACAAGCCTTCTCATATAACGATCGTCTTTCCAAACCCAACGACGCAACACCCGACTTTGAAACACCATTAACGCGCACATCGCGCCGCTGCGTCCTCCTCATACATCGATACAATACATCTCGTTTCGAACAAAATGGCATCACTGCAACCAGCAAGTAATGTGACAGGCAGTTCGAGCAACACTGCTGCTAACCAATCACACATGTGCCGAATTTGCAACAAGGTGCTCGGCTCGGCGAAAACCCTTGCGTATGTCACCTTCATCCATCGCCGATCCTGGATACAGGCTAACCCTTTGCTGCACAGCCAACATACCCTCACGCACAACAAGCAGCACAGATGCGGCGACTGCGGCGAACGTTTTGCCCGGTACGACCAGGTCAGGGTGCACGCCCATACAAAGCACGGCAGAAACATATCCTTCTTCATATGTTATATGCAAGACTGCACTCGGAAGGGCTTGGGCCTGGAGACCAAGGACTCACTCATTCGCCATTTGGAAAACACCCACCAAGGGGCCACATTGGCCGACAATGAGCTGGCTGCTGCCCACAGCGACATCAAGCTCGTTGGAGAGTCGTCAAGCGAAGAGGAAAGCGAGTCGGAGGATGTCGCGACGGCCGACTCAGCCGAACAGCTTACAGAAGCATCGGATGACGAGGGCCAGACTAGCGACAGCGACCTTGGAAACCTCCATGACGCATACAATCAGCAAATCCAGGAATTGCAAGATCAGATTGCCGAAGAGCGGGCTGGGCGTGCCAAGGAGATTGAGGATCTCCACGAATTCTACCAATCCAAGATACAGGACTTGGAGGATCGGCTGGACATGGAAAAGTGAAGCGAAGGATACGACTTGGAATGCCTGGAGCTCCTGCAGGTAATGCGATTCTAGAAATCATTACTTTTCTCTTGTGTACACCTGTTTCTGTTATGACTGTTAGAAGGTATTCTAGCTGTTAGACAGCGCACCGAATTCAGGGCTTTTTCCCTGCCTAATCTCAAGCATGTTCCATCAATCTTTTGTCAGGCTCCCTTCTCTCCAATTGACAACTAAGGCAGAGCACAACGGATCCCTCATCCGATTTCGCATCCTTAATCCCAATCATCAGTCTGGCAACATGACATCGGCAACCCAAGATGGCACCGCCGCACACGATGGGAATTGCACGCGGAAGCGACACCGACACTGCTCATCTCAATCGCTACGCCCGACCTTTAACAAGTTGCTCGAGAACAACCGCGAGCTGGAAGTAAAGTCACATGGTCCCTTCGTCACGAGCGCGCAAGCTAATCTTGGATATCTAGCAGGCGACATCGGAAAACCCATCAAAAGCCGCAGAGGTTTAATGTCGGCGACGAATGATTAACCAGATCCGATAAAGTCGAAGTCCACAACCATGAGAAACACAACTCCAATGCGTCCCGTTTCATCTGCTACATCAAATGATTGCAAGCGCTCCAGTCTGGGCCTGAGGGGCGAGGCCGCTCTCAGACGGCACCTTGGCAAATTTCACCAAGGCGCCACGATGATGGATAATAACCGGGCCGCGGGGGATAATGACAATGTGCTCTCACAAATCGCCAAGACTCCCACCGAAGAGGTTATGGCCGCCACAGATGAGGAAACAGAAGACGAATTGGAGGATGCCATGGAGAGCAGCTCAGAGACCAATTCAGATACCAACTCCGACGAAGCCAGCGACGAAGATATCATCCGCCTTGAGCTCGCTCTAGGCGTTGCTGACCGACGAACCTATGAGCTCAGAAAGCAGCTTCCCGAGGAACGAGAGACACACTAAATGGAAATCGAGGCTATCTATTGGAAGTACAAAAGTGAGATCAGCAAGCTCGAGTCTGAGATGGAACACCAGCACGAATCGCGATTTGAACCCATTTCTAAATAAAGCTATTGAGAAACGATCGAAACGTATTTTCAGCTATATACGTTTGAATGAGAGTTTTGAAGGAATACGAGATGCCGGATGAAGCGCAAATTCGTATTGGCTGATGGGAAACGGCGACGAAAAGACGTCAAATAATTAGCGAAGCCATGAGCAGCAAGAGGACTCATGCAACAATCAGTACACATGCTATATACAAGCGGCACTGGGCCTAGATTCAGCGCATATCAGCTGGAATAGATAAAGTACCTAGCTAGGTAGTGGATGGTAAATACAATGAGGGTGAAGAAGCATGCCTCCAACCATTCTTAGACGCGTTATCTAATCATTTTCTCACTACCTGTTTCCATCCTGAGGAGCTTTACAGACTACCCCAAGCTACCTCTGCTGCTTTGTTTGCCTATTCACAGCCTTTCACCCCCCGAAGGTTTTCATCTCTTGCCTTTCATTAATAGTCACTTTTGTTGCCATTTGCCCGTCGAGTTTGCGATACAAACACAACTCACACCAAGCCAAGGCATCTGCAGACATCAAATCGCCACAGCTCAAAAGCACGTCACTCATCGCATCAATCGGAACGGATTTCTTTCATCACCTCAGCTCATCCGCTCTTCCATACACACTCCCCGTCTCACCCGAGCAGCTACAATGTCGTCGCAAAACATTGCAGCCAACGCCGCCTCAGCCAGCAGTAACGCTGGTGCAGGTAACCGAGTCAGTTGCACAAAGTGCAATAAAACATTCGGTATGGACAAGCATCTGAAGTAAGCACAGCATTTCCCAATCATGATCATTTCATCAACACTGACATCTTCGCTACGTAGGCGGCACATGAGGGGCCACGACTTGCCATACAAATGCCGATTCTGCGACAAACGATTCGGCCGAGGCGACCAGGTGCCTCGTCATGAGCACCTGATACACAACCAGAACAGCTCGGCACATATCTGCCATATCGAGGGCTGCACCAGACTGCGATTTGGATTCCGGGATGAAGATACCTTGATCCAGCACCTCCAGCAGATCCATGATGGTGCAACCATGGCGGACAACGAACAGGCCAAGATGGAGCAAGGTCACGACCGAGCCAACAATCCTGCCAGCGGTGCCGCGGACCGGGCCCAGGGATCCTCATCCGATAACGATGAGGATAACGAGAGCAGTGAAGACGAGCCCAGCCACTGGCATGAAAGCCCCCCTTCCGCCTCCCACCGCCCGGCCCCTGCCCACGATGAAGATCTGGCAGAGAAGGACAACCAGATTGAGCACCTGCAGGAGCAGATGCAGGAGGAGAGGGACGGCCACCTGATGGAGATCGCCGATATCCACAGGTCCTACAAGGCCAAGCTGGAAGAGCTCAGCGCCCGGGCTATGACAGAAACCAAGGATGAAGTCCTTGAAGAGATCATTGAGCTTTGTCGTTCAATCTCAACTTCATGAGGTGGCAAAGAAAATGATGGAAATTGAAACGCTTCTTGTGCTGGGTTGAACAAATCACCTCGCATCTGGCATAGGATTTGGTTGAGGAAGAGATAGAACACTGTCCATCCCGTCGGGTTGAACTCACAGTTATGTAAGAGTAATGGAATGGAGAATTAATATATAGTGGAACACACCTGGCATCACGATGTTTATAAACATCAGCATTAATACATGACAGTAGTGCTCGTGGATAATCCTTTTTTTGGTGACCCTATCATCGTAGACATCGCCAGTGTCCTTGTCGGTCCATGCCGAGCGGTTCTCGGGAGGGCCCGTCCAACTTGCGCTGGACCTCGTCCGGGAGTTGCGTTGCTTGTCGGCCCTTTTGCTCGACAGGGACGGACAGAGAATAGATGAAGGTCCTTAGCGGTTGTTTGACAAATAAAAGATCGCGAAAGGAAGGTGAGGGGGAGGGGAAGGGGGATCGCACGGTTGTTGTCGATTACATTTTGTCAAAAAGCGGATGGCAGAACGTCCATGAAGGAGGGTGCAGAAATCAGTGCCTCTTCAGGCCCCCGTCATCCAAGTTACCCGCTTGATCTACCCCCTCGTTTCCGACCTCGACCCGCGCGACCCTCGACGATCTCGCAGAGACTGAGCTCGGCGAGATGCTGCCCGGCATCCTTTCCGTCCCATCGTCGAACGTTTCGTCCATCTTCTCGTTCTTGAATTTGCACATTTCCAGCTGGGAGCGAATGGTTAGACGTGGCTGCTGCATGTGTGATTTGCTTTAATGCTGTTTTACTTCTAGTATAGCCAAGGGGATAATTTGCGAACAATTAAAGTGTTGTGAGGTTGCTGTTATGGATGATAGACCCCAATGCAGTCAGTAGCAAACACCAGCATCGCCACCACAAAACACCCATGTGAAGGGTCAGTAACCAGTAAATTGAGCCCCGTTCATGATAAAAGCGAACCCAATGCACTCTCTACACTGATACCCTCTGCGACAGGGGTGAGGAGATCTGCTGTGCTCGGTACAAGTTGTTCCGTTGTCAGCGACACCAGAGCCGATGGTGATGCTGCTTGCGTCGCCGGTGCTTTGAAGAGCTTGCATGCATTTCAACTCTCCAAGAGTTGACAGAATTAGTCTAAGTAACGAGGGAAGCTGGGTAGCGCACACGTGCAGGACTTAGGTTACAATAATAGTTGACTCCATTCGCGTGACTATTGTGACCCTACGACTAAAGATCATCGGAGAGAGCAGGCATTGGTAAGCCCATCAGGAGCTCTTTGGGAGACGAATCCATTGCCGACATCCCAAACGCTCAACGCAAAAGAAAACTAGAAAGCCCAGCCTTAGACCCATGTGAAAGGAGAAAAGAAGAAGCATTGGGCGGATGTGACCACTTAAGCTTTTGGTCGGATTCCTAGCCAACAACAACCTTGAACAAGCTTTGGTTGTGTGTGGTTTTCTGCAACTGAGCAAACAAACAGTACCTGGCGACCGCTGTAGGTGCCGGTCCAAGCTGTCCTAGCGGGTTCAGCTGGATGCCTGCTGTGCCTTTAAGCATGTCAGGCTAGGGCGATAAATCCATGCGCGTCTCATCTTCAAGCATTCGCATTCGCGGGGCTTATGATTGACATTTCTGTCGAGGTGTCTATACCATTGTCAGAATCGATGCCATCTTGGTCTTCACCTTTCCCCAGTCATTTCTTCCCGGCATAGTTTGGCTCCAAAGGGATGAGAACAGATGACTTGACCGTGCTGGTATCAGGGGAATTGATGTTGGTGCTAAGTCCTTCAATTAGCGGGGTTGAAGCAAGGAGCTTGTTGGGGCATTGGTTGTTGGTTAGGCATCCCCTCCCCTACCTCGCATTGATGTGATTGCTTTAGCTTACCAGAGCACTTGGAACCAACAAAACACCCCCATCAGAGGGCCCTCTTACTCTACCTACACTGAGCTTTCCTTCCATCTCCAACTCAATAGATCTCAACCTCTTGCCGCGCATACACACGAAAACCAATTTCGGCTTGTCTTTGAACCAGCGTTCTTGGACTTATTCCTTCTCGAAACTCAAGCCGCCAAGATGCCATCTCCCCAGTTCTGGACCAATGCTGGCTGCTCCCTCGGCCTCGCGCCCGCGATTTACGGTCTACAGGCCCTCTTTGCCCCCGCGGGGGCCCTCGCCGGCTCCGGTCTCCCGGACGGCTCGACCCTGCACGGACCAGGCGCTGGCTCAGGGACTCATGCGCATCTACGGCGTGCGGAACGTCGTGATCAACCTGACGCTGTTTACGGCGTGGTACCGTGGCCGTCGTGGAACTCAGGGCGTGGGCTTGATACTCGGGGCGCTAAGTAAGTAAGGGTGGTTTGGGCCAGCGCAGAGGTCGCTGCTCTTTCCGTTGTGTCTCGGAACTGTTGAGCATGTTACTAATCACGGATGGTTCTGCGTAGTGCCGTTTGTCGACGGGTTGGTGTTCAAAGATTTGCTCGGCGGTGGAGAGTGGAAGCACTGGGGGTTTGTGCCGTTCCTGGTTGGTATCGGGGCTGGTGTACTTGGATGGCTGGGTTAGATCAACGCGGTCATCATGGTAATCGGGTGGGACCAGGCTGATTATGTACTGGGGGTTAATGGCATTTTCAATATAATCTGCTACTATTAATAGGGTGCGTAAAGGTCCTGATTTCGGACGGTTAGAGAGCTTCGTGATGCATGATTGGCGGATGCATTTAAGGGGCACATCCCTTTTGAAGCTACGAGCTTTTGTGTTGGCGTGGCGTGTGTTTCCTCCCTTTCCTATTGGTTGGTTGGTCGGCAGTCGGTCTTCGGCTGCTACCGCCTAAGGTTAGTGCTTAGCCTAGTTAACCTTAGCCTAGGGCGCTCCGGTGACAGGTGGGCCAAACCGAGGTTAATAGTGGCAGTGTTCAGGTCGCGCAAAACCGTCTGCTAACGGTAGATGGGAATTCAGAATGATGTATTTCCGCCAGTAGCCCCCATTCACTTATTTCGATGTCAGGGATGACCTGATACCTACGTCATGGGACCTGAACAGTCCCGAGGAAGTTTTGCAGCGCCTCTGACGTCAGATGGTAGACGAGCAAATGCTTCGTTTTAACGATGTAACCGCCCGCGTGAGGGGGTACCTGGAGCAATCAGACAATTGAACCATACATAATGATTTCAAGTTTTCCCTCCTCGGGAATAAGCAAGGTCGCAGTGGCGAGAAGCGGCCTCGGGAAGGGGTGATGGGCATTCGAAAGTGCATTCGAGAGTGCCATGGATTGCTGGATGCCTAAAATGCGGGATGGCATGTTTGGAAACGCACAAGTCCGATGCGCAGAGAATGCGAAAGGTGGTGCCCCCGATCGCAAAAACCCAAGGAAATCAACGGGAATCCCAGCCAACAGTCGAGTTTGGGGGTCCCTCAGGCGGGCGCAGGCCCCACACTTCACAAAGTCCAGAAGGCCTAGAACCCGCTCCACCAAAGTGGCAAAAGCCTCTGGCGACCAACTACTAACCAACTTGCTGGCTTCATTTCATCGTGCAGGGCCGAGAGGACCTCGTGCAGCCGGATACTGGTATCCATATGTCGCCCATGAGGCAGTTCCTTAACTGGCGTCCTTTTTCCCCATCTACCACCACCAAGCCCGAATTTTCTGCGATTCGCCACCTGGCTTATGCGTCAGTGGTCCGCAAGGTGACTGTGCCATCGTCTTTTTAGAACGGCAACCGGCATTGCTTGTTCTGAGCAAACATCAAATGCCGTATGGTATAGGTTGAGTACTTCCTTCTCACTTACGCCAACTGTTTCCCCAAAGCACCATGGTCTCAGTCGAGGTAACGCAGTGTAGGTTCCAGCACCGCCCTTGAGTGAGTCTGCCCGGCGAGCGTAGAGAGTATTAGCTTTCTGTCACGCCGCAATTGCCCAAAACCTCAAATCATCGTTGACCATATCCCACCAATGCCGACTACCGAAGCGAGTCCTCGAGACAGACCCAAAGCCACCGGCCAGCCCACGCCCTCTAGCGCCTTTCATAGTCACATTGACGCTGGTTCGTCCGATGGGACCTAATCAGGCCGATGGCCCTCAAACTCTCCAAGGTTCGTAACCTGGTCATCATCGGAGAACCAAACATGCTGACTTGGAACTTCCAGAAGCCAACAGCGGCGCTGGTACCGTTGACCAGCCAATCCCCAATGCCCCAGACCAGTCATTCATCCAGCAGGCCGAGGATGAGATAGCCTACTACGGCGGCTACGTGAATCCCGCACCAAACCCCACCACCGCCGGCACCTGGGCTGCCGGCTCCTTCGACAGCTTCCAGTCTCTGCTGGGAGGAGACGGATTAGCCACGGCCCCTTACTTCGATGGGAATAATAGTCTGCCGCTTTCTTCATACGACGCGCAAGCGGCTCAAGACACGACATTCTACGATGTATCGTACAATGGTAATGGGTGCACTGGGCTGTGCTGCTCACACGCCAACGCCACCCAGCAGACCGGGCATGCGCCAACCACAATCGACCCCTCACCATCGACACCACCAGCCTTCAAAATCAACCTCGCCCTGGCCCTGCTCAACGGCCGGCCCGACCCGCGGCTTGATCTCAATGGCCCCGTCAACATCATGCGGCCCTTCGTCGTGACGGACATCTGGGACCCGCTCGACCGCGTCATCTTCGCCTCGGACAGCTTCCTCGCCCTCACCGGCTACGACCGCGACGAAGTGGTCGGGTTCAACTGCCGCTTCCTGCAGTCGCCCGACGGCCGTGTTAGCCCCGGCGCCCCGCGCCGGTCCATCAGCAGCGCGTCCGCCTTCCTCCTCAAGCAAAAGGCCGCCGAGCGATGCGAGACCGAACACAGCATCATCAACTTCAAGAAGTCGGGCGAGGCCTTCATGAACCACCTGGCCCTCGTGCCCATCCCGTGGGGAGCGGAAGTCGGCGCGCCTAGGTTCCTATTCGGGTTCGTCAACGTCTTTGAGAACTCGGCTATGCTGCCGCCCGCGGCCAGTTGCCAGTCGAGCCTGGACACGCCCTCTTGTCTTGTCAGTGGGGTTAGCTCGTTCTCCAGTGGCCAGAATGCGGCCACCCTTTACGCCTCTCGGGGCCCGGGCTTCTCGATTCCCGCCGTCGATCAGGATGACAATACTGCGACCCAAGGCGTCGAACCCATGGAATGGAGCCCTTCGCAAAACAACCTCGAACAACATTCTGATGATGGTGCCGTCCCGACCGATCCGCTACCTGACTTAATCCCCTGCTTACAAGGCTTGGAAAACATCGGTTCGACCACTCCCATGACGCCTGCGTGGAATCAAATGCTTCTCGAGAACGTGGACGCCTTAGTGCAAGTCCTTTCCTTGAAGGGGAATATCGCCTACGCCTCGGCGTCGCACAAGAGACTGGGGTACGGTGCCGGCGACTTGCTGGGCAAACCCATGGACCGCCTGTACCACCCGTCGGATGTGGCGGTGCTGATGCGGGAGCTAAAAAACATCGAGACGTCGGATCTGGACCTCACGCTCCGGCTGAAACGGCAATCGGGCGAGTACGCCTGGTTCCAAAGCACGGGGTCCGTCCGGCACGACGGCGGCCGGCGCTGGGTCACCCTCACGCTGTTCCAGCAACCCGTCAGCCGCCTGGGCAGCCGCGCTCTGCGCGGCGACGGCCGCGCCATCAGCAAACACGGCCTCTGGTTCAAGCTGGCGACGTCGGGCCTGGTGCTGCACCTGTTAGACAACCCGCAAAAGGCCCTGGGCATCGCGGCAGAGGATCTGGTGGGGACCCGGCTCCAGGACTCCCTGATCCAGCAGAGCGAGGCCCGGGCCGAGTTTGACAAGCTGCTGTGCGCCGCGCGCGAGGGGGCTGTCGCGTCCTCGACGCTCACGATCACCAGCGGGCGGGGCCACCGTCTGAATGCGAACATCGTCCTACACCCCGGGGCTCTGGGCGACCGCCGGCAGCCGTACTATCTCCTCGCGTACTGCGGGATTCTGCGGCCCTACGCCAAGAGGCGGAAACGGTCCCCTGCCGGAAACAAGAAGTACAACACCACCGCCTCTCTCGGGGCTGCAGCATCCTGGTCCTCAGAGGATGACAATGATAATAACAAAGAAAAAGAAGAAAAAGAAAACGACGAAGGAGATGCCGATGTCCTGGCGGACCTCAATGCCAACGAATGCGGCGCGCTCGGGTACGAGATCCACCGGCTCGGCGCGGCCAACCAGGCGCTGCACGAGGAGCTGCAGGACCTTCTGAAGCGGGCGTCGCAGCGGCGGCGCTTCAAGAAGCATGGGATCGGCGCAGGCGGGTGCGTCAACTGCCACACCACCGTCTCGCCTGAGTGGCGGCGCGGGCCCGGCGGGGAGCGCAACCTGTGCAATCGGTGCGGGCTGCGGTGGGCCAAGACGCGGCGCAACACGGGCGCGGACGCGGACGCGGACGCGGACACGGTCGATCAGATTAGCAACCCCTCGCAGGGGTCCCGGCAGCAGTAGCAGAAGGAACGGCAGTTCGAGACCTACGCGAAATGATACAACCGCTGTCTCGAGGTCGGAATAACCGAGGGAAGAAAGAAATCTGACGACTGTTTGACTAATGATTACATTACGATTTTGTATGGGTATGATGACGTGTTGACTACTCCACTACCCCTTTGGTGATGTTTTCGGTAACTATGTCGGTTGACCTGATGGTTTGCAACCTGTGGCAGTCTAATGTCCCGGTGATGTAAGGATGCCGTCTACTTGCTTTAGTTGCTTCATAGTTCACAGTAAAGTGATGCGCCTATAAATAACCGGGGGTCGTTCTTGAACACCGTCGCACTGAAGACCCCCAGCGGCCACACTGCTCGAGGGACATGTCGGCACAATCGAGCAGAATCATGGCACACCTCATCTGTTTGCCAATACAAAGGTCTACTCCTCACTCGCCCCAAACTTCCCACAATACTGACTAGTTGCCAAATGTTAAGTGATGGTACTCTTAGTATACGAAGATCATCTCCGCATTGGCTAATGTTTCCATAGGTCGCAAAAGATGTTGCAACGTCGTGCCCGAACCAGGGGCAGACTGGTTAAATGCGTAAGAGAATGATGCCTCGTCATCATCCTGGGGGATGCCATAACAACTGTCCACTTCATCATCTTCTTCGTACTCCTGTTCATAAATTTGTTCCTCAGCAAGGTCGGATTGAGGGTTTCCCTTGCAACCTGCTGCTTTTGCACGTTCGAGTAATTGCTCTTCCAAACTCAATACGGCGTCAGCGACGCAGGCCCAGCATGGATCGCTCTTGATCACTCGGACGTTGGATGACTGATGAAGTGCCAGTGCCAGTGCGGCCAACCTTGCTACTGGGTTTTTGTAGGTCCGCACCACAGCAGTCTGTGCCGGCGGGTCCAGAAGTTCAAGCCACGAGTCTACAGACACGGCTTGGGCACGGCAAATGCCCTCGTCGCATTCTTCCTGGCTGTGATTGCAACTTGACTGGTCCATATGGCTCCACGTGGAAGAGTCGGGAATAGCCACATCGCCAACCCATTTCCCCCGGTCATATACCGAGATCGCAGTCTCAATGAAGTATGCTGGAGTCTCGTGACTTCCCTGTCGCCCTAGATCGAGAGGCAGTTCGTATCCAGTAAACGACCAATGCATTGATGTCTCCTGAAAGTTATCTTCCGCAATCCCGTCGAAGAGATCGTGGGAAACTATGTGCCAGCTTGAGAAATCTAGCTGCCTAACCCTGGGGTTGGGGGGAGACACCAGGAAAGCCAGGCCTGGTTTGCCAATGTTGCCGACAAGCCGCGCCACGGCTAGATTGGAGGCTGCTTCTGATGGATCCTTGAGTGGGCTCTCTGCAACGAAGATGGATGTCTCACGGCATATTGCGAATGTGCGGTTTCCTATGGTCTGTGGGTCGATATCAAGCAGGCCTGTTTCGAAATTTCGAAATAGGCAATGCAACTAAACATAGACTCCAGGACATGGGCATTGGGCAACTGAAGCTCTGCCCACCAACGTGCCTTACATAATACAGGCATCGTCACGACGGCGAGATGAGCCTGGGCACCATGGAGTCGTGAGAAGATCCTGGCGGCCACACTCATGGCGTTCAAGGATACAACGAACTCCTGGTACGCGGGGTTTTGGGTCAGCAATTGGATTGCCGTTTCGATCCGATTCGAAGGAAAGTCACCCTCCTCAACGCAGTGAAAGAACTGGGCGACTGTCATGCAGTTATTGAAAGTGTTAGACTTCCTCGAGGCAGGGACATAGATGGCCGTGGTATGCATATCACCGCAAAGGTAGGCGTGTGGTGTACGGGGCTCTCCAGGACCGGCAGGAATCAGACAGCAATCCACGAACTCTCGCCGCCCATCGGCGTTGTCGTCTACATCTTCATCGTCATCGCTATCATCTGATAGTGTCCATATGACATGATGCCCCATCTCCGCCTGCTGACTTGTTTTGCGCTTCTTCCTACTACAGGAAGTCGTATTCGCTAAGCGGGTACATCTGTTGCGTTCAAACTTCCCACCCGGGTGGTAGATAACTAGAGCATCAAGAAGGACGTCCGGGTCAAGCTCTCTGCTTGCTCAATTCCGCAAAAGTTGAACCCTCTCGTTGGCGGAGCTGGGAGCCTTCATAAGGATCTCGAAACTGACAAGGCCGAAAAGGGGTGGAGGTCGGTGGCTGGGTCGTTGTTGGCCTAAGAACGCAGATTGCCGCCGCTTTCCGAGTGCTATCAGGCGATTCATATGTGTCTTGGTCACTCCTTTAGATCTGCTATACTTTGCAGCATCATCAAGACAGTGTAGCCAATCGAGGCCGTTTTTGGCATCGATGGAGAACCATGGTTGGTTGATCGCCGGTCCTCTCATACTTCTTTTGAATGCGATCGATAACCTCTGAAAAGAGTCCATCTGCTGTTCCAACCCCAATGATGAGTCTCGCCAATCGCGTAGAATGCTGCCAATTACAATGAGCTGGAGTTGATCAAATGGAACCCGTGATTGCCCAACTCCCAGGCTTCTCTTAGCAATGACAGGATCCCCGTAGTACTTGGCCTGGGCAAGTGGCAGCGACGAAAACACACCACCAAGTTTTCCGTCCTTATTCTCGAGACCAATTGTGAGGATGCCTCCCGATGCGATCAAACTGTCAGCTTGCTTGATATGTGTGTTCGTGGATGCTACTAGAACGTCCGGATAGAGGTGCCAGGATGAGAGACCAAGTAGGACCGCGCCATTGTCGATCTGTTGTAGTACGCCTCTCACGAGGCAATCCAATGCTTCTAAAGCTTTGGTTGCGGTGTCCATGACAGTGCTGCAAAGTGATTCCCGTGGGGATATGGGGAGAGAGACGTTGTCTATCAATAGTCGACGCTGTGTCTGCTGGAGTGCTTTGGCCGCGTCGGCACGCTGCAGCCATGCCCTATGGAGAGGTTAGGAGTGTACCCCTGGGCTGGAAAAGACTCCAGAGCTCACCTAGCGCTAGAATCCCATGCATCTAGCTGCGCCCTGCCTATGCTGATGCGCGATGCTGTCAGGTCGGATAAGCTGTACTCAGACTCCGACATGGCGATTTGCTCTTCCAGGAGAATTTTCCCGGCATCGACAAGCTCGCTCCATATGGAAACAGCCTCATCGCGGCTCCATATTCGTGCTAGCATGCAAGCAAGTAAGTGCACCGTGATGGCCTCGTCTCCGGACGTAGCGGCGGCCCAGATGGTTGTCCCGTCCGCGCCCACGTGGTCAGCGAACAGGCCATGGCGGGCAGTGCCTCGAGGGTTGACCTCAGGCAGCTTCGCAATCTCGCTCGAGCGCAGCCCGTAGGCCTGTGTGAGGCTGGGGTCCTTGGGCCAGGCACTCTGGAACAACGCCCCGAGCTTGCGCGCGGTGACATGCAGAGGTCCGTCCATCTTCGGCCGTTCCCTTGCGGCGTTTTGACAGAGCCTCGCCAAGGCCTTGGTACTCGCGCGGGGCATCGTATTTGATAACGGAAAAGTCGAAATTGACCTTGGCGAGCCCAATGGACGTCTCCTGGGAAGCCCTGAAAAAGGCGTTAGTCAGCTGGCCAAAGGATGCCATTACACTGGCAAGTTCGGCTTTGGCTTGATACTCGCAGTGGTGAACTAGATAGTGAAGTGGCTAACTTGGTTGACGGCACCTACTAAACAGTTTTTGTTTGGCTTACGTGAGACGATGCTGCATCGAAGCATCAACAACGGAATTACCCCGCAACGTCTACGACACTAGCCAGCGGGCAAATGAGACATACGAAATGTTCGACATGTTCGCATTATCCATAGAGTCCTACGCGCAAATCAAGTATGAAGAAGGCGCTTTCATGATAGCGATTGGCAGGTATCTACTCAACAGTCGACAGCAAGTTTCACCATATGCCATGAATGAAGACATGGAACTCCATTTTCGGCTCGATACATGTCCCTGTGAGTTATACGAGGCTGTCAAAGCCCACCATGGGAAAACTCATAATTGGAGGTGACGACTAAGTTTTTGAATCTACCTGAGCATAATACAGGGGTTTTCGCATCAGGTATTTATACCACTATACTCATACGATCTGGCGGAGTTCAACTTTTGCGTGCGACAGTGATCTACTTGAACATACTTTTCTTCTCTTTGGCACTTATTATGCCTATGCCAGTCGAATATTCAGCATCGCCTTCTTGATGGAGATTTGGATTTGTTTTGGAAACAGTGCTTATTTGAGGCAAGGTGGACGGTATTGAACAGGAAGCATAGTAGCAATGAGCCCCTGGTACGGTAAATATGGACTCGAGCAGCGCATACCAAACAGCAGGATATGCTGACTCAAGCTACAAAATGCTTTGGCGCATCATATCGTAAGGTTGGGGAAAGGGATCCTCCGTAAGTGTTTCCAGCCATGTCAGCAACAAGAAGGGTCTCGTAAATCTCTGACGTATGCATAATGAGCTCAGCCGGGCAAGTGCAAAATGTTTTACTTAATGTATTACTTTGGGTAGTCTTCCAAGAAGGCATATCACTTTCCTGGAAATGAGTCATGGGAATTCCGCACAGAGCTGTTCCTAAGACAGCACGAGTTCATGGAATATCTCGACCCTAGATCGCTTTGGACCGGGCGATCAGCACATCGGCGGCTGGAATAGACAGGCCGTGTAGCCGTGCGCCCCCAGGCCAGCAGTCAATGCAATATCATCTGGTGCAATGGGACTGCAGTAATGCATATTACATGGTGGGGACAACCACAGGAATCGTGAGCAACACATGACTGATTGGACAATGTTTCCAGAACGAGCACCGTCTCCTTCCTAATACGAATGATTCTACTAAATGAAGCCCAGTGATCGGAAGACACGAAAACGTGCGCCAAGCCGTGCACCACTCGACCAAGATTTTCAAAGGCCGCACTTATACCTATCTTTCTAGATGAAGGATCCCGTAAAACTTTCCCATCCAGCCGATTCCAGTGGCTCCTGCCGGGTGCCGAAGCGAGTCACTATTTGGGTCAATATAGGGGTGCGGGGATACACGTGTCGCATTGGACGTTGCAACCCGGCCATATTAACCACATGAAGACGTGACAACTCCGGAACCAAAGGGGCGAGGCTTGGCATCAGATCGGCATTTGAGGTCGACGCGGCCAATAGCCGGCAGTCCTCGGCGGCAAACCACCATTTAAATGCTACTCTCCCTATTTACCCTTTAACCCGCCACGAGGAAAGGAAACGAGAAATCAGGCCACCGCATTTCTAGAAATCTTCCACCTTTGGGAACACCGACTGCACCACCCACCCTCTCATCCACTTTCCATCACTTAGACAAGTACAGAAAAGAAAAAGAAACAAAACACCACAACGCCCAAGATGAGGTGGCTCGCCCTATCCCTCGCCGCCCTCGCCGTGCCCTCGCAGGCCGCGCTGCGCTTCGGGTGCTCGACCGTGAGCATCCAGCGCCTGGACCCGCTCGTGGAGCCGGGCAAGGTGCCCTCGGCGCACCTGCACCAGATCGTGGGCGGCAACGCCTTCAACGCGTCCATGGACCCGGCGGACGGGGACGTGGCCGAGAAGGCGACGTGCACGACGTGCACCTTCAGCGAGGACTTCTCCAACTACTGGACCGCCGTCATGTTCTTCAAGCACCAGAACGGCTCCTACCACCGCGTCAACATCATGCAGAACACGGCCCTGCCCAACGGCATCAACGGCGGCATGACCATCTACTACACCCAGCAGGACTTCTTCTCCAACGGGAACCAGAAGATCACCGCCTTCCCCAAGGTAAGAACTTCCACAAGAGAAGCAAGGGAATTAATTCCCAGGAAGGGCGATGAAGAAGGCTGACTTTGCTATCCTAGGGATTCCGCATGACCGTCGGCAGCCCCACGGCCAGCTCCAAGTACGGCGTCGGTCTCAAGTTCGTCTGTCTGCAGAACAAGGGAACCCGCTTCCCCGAGCTCGATGACTTCCCCGCCCAGAGGTGTGCCGGCGGCATCATGACCGTCCACCACTTCCCCTCGTAAGTCTCCTCCTCTGACGCCCCCCGACCAGGCCATCTACTGACTTGACAAAACCAAACACCAGATGCTGGGACGGCAAGAACACCGATAGCCCCGACCACCAGTCGCACATGTACATCACGACCAAAGACGCCTTCCAGAACGCCGGCCCGTGCCCGTCGTCGCACCCGGTGCGCGTCCCGCAGGTCGCCTACGAGACGCTCTGGGACACGGCCAAGTTCAACCAGATGCCCGGCCAGTTCGTCCTGAGCTTCGGCGGCAAGGGGTACGGCACCCACGCCGACTACCTGTTCGGCTGGAAGGACGACGCCCTCCAGAAGGCCATGGACAACAACTGCATGTTCCAGGCCTGCGAGAACGGCCGCCCGCTCAAGTCCCAGGGCGTCCAGGCCATGAACCAGTGCCAGGTCAAGAGCACCGTCGCCGAGAACATTGACGGCTGTAAGTCTTCTTGTTTTTGCCCTGTTTCTTTTTTTTTTTTTTTAAAAAAAAGAAAAAGATGAAAAAAAAAACACTACAACCCTCAATCACCTAGTACTGTTCCGTCTAATTATGGGGATCTCGGCTAATCATATTACCACCAACTACAGGGCTTGACGAGCTCCCCGGCGGCAGCATGGATATGTAACCAGGCCCTCGTTCAACCAACTGGTATGACATTGCTAGGGCGGAGGATGTCTGCTTTTGTTTTATACTTGCGCAGTGGCAACGCGAATGGTGTGACTGTAATGAAACTCGGGATGGGTAAAGATTGACTGGCAACCTCCTGGGTGGGTGTGGAAATAGTTTGGCTTGAGACGTGATCAGGTAGACAACAAACACGATCGTTATCATTAGCTCTCGCACATGTATGCTTCCCTCGTCGACGCAAATTTGTTCTCTGTGAAACGGCCTGCCATGATGTCTATCTCTGCCTATATGTGTCCCTCTGACGCAATAAGTTGCTCTGCAACCCTGTACTCCGAGTGCCGAAAACGTCAACCCGGTACTCCGAGATCCGATAGCCCAAACCCCGAAACCTTAATGCCCCTATCTTTCTACTCCCTCGTAGCCCACGATAGTTCATCGAAGAATGCTTTCCTGTTCCAGAACAAGATGAACCCAGCTCATGCCTGGATTTTCACCAGCGAAGAGCCCTTAAAGCTCATACCTGCCGATCGAGCCGCTCATAAAGAATCGCGCGCCCGGCTGCGCCAAATGCGCCATGTCCGCGCCCCCTCCACGACCACAAGAGGCGCCTGGCGCGCCGCGAGCACGAACAGGTACATCTCGACCGCGACCCCCATCGCCCAGATGAAAGTGCGGGTAAGGGCCGGGAACGCCGGGCTATCCTGCCAAAAGACGTAGAACGCCATGTACAGCGCCCGAAGTCCCAGATACCCGAAACAACAAGCGTTGAGCTCCGCCGCCGACAGGCCGTGGCTCGCGTTCGCCGCGACGACGGCGGCGGCGAAGAGCGGCAGGTTCTCGACGGCGTTCTGCATGGCCGCGTCGGCGCGCAGGAGGCGGGCGCGGACGCGCGGGCTCACGGCGTTGCCGGGGAGCAGCTGGATGTCGTCGGGGAGGCCGCGCGGGTACTGGGCGTGGAAGAAGCGGCCGTACCAGCCGAGGGTGGCGACACGGGGGGTCAGGCCCATGAGCATGGCCGCGGGGATCTGACATAGGGTTTAGCCTCAAAGACGCAGCAAGTGTGGGTTACCGATACGTACCGTGTAGTACGAGACATTCTGCTCGATGAGAAACTTGGGTACGAGTCCTTCCATGGTAACAGATACGGCAGATGTCCTCAAAAGTGGAAATGTAAAAGTTCGGGAGTTATCGTGGAGTTGATAAGTAAAGTTTGTTTGATGTTTGGTAAACACAAGGATATCGACCGTGGCTTGAACCAAGCCCACAGCGCGTATACGTCCTTTATAGAATAGACAGCATATGGTTGAACTAAGTGTGCAGCGCAGAATGCATTGGTCTATTTTTGGGGGTCCTAGTCAGGACGTGGCAGAGAATGTGTCCTCTCATCCCTTGCAAGTAGGCTTCGCTGCGTGGCGTCGCCCTTTGTTCCGCAACCAGAAAGAAGGGGAGGAAACTGCAAACTAGGAATGCATACATGCACATGTGTCGAGGCATCTTTGGTCATACTAAGCTCCTAAGCATCCCTACCCGGGGAACGTTTCTTACGGCGTGCGAGATGACCCTGTCCGCGATCCCGGACACATAAAAGATTCCACGCCACTATTTTTAGCTACGATGCACCTGTTTTCAGTACAGCCCACAGTAGATGTTGGCGCTCTCTGTACCAAAGTGGAGGAACACGCGAAGGAGCGACGGCGGTTCGTAATTTTGTTTCATATCGGCCTGGAACTCATCTCCAGGTTCATCCTTCAACTCTACCCAACCTTCACGGCACACTCCCAGATAGCCAAAACCCCAAAATAGCGAAGCGAGAAAGAATCTTACTGTAGCTACCCATCAGCGCGACTAGACCATACACCATTCATTCAATCTAGCAAGCGGGATTGGTGCACTGGGGCTTCGTCTCATTTTTCCTCTCGGCTGGAGCCGGTGTAATACTTGGACGCTTTGACTGACCTACGTTGAGGGACGTCATTACAACGGTCCTTGCCACTCGAAGGCATATACCGTGTAGTAATGGTGCCTCCAAGTCGAGCTCTGGTAGGTCTACCAGTTCAGAGGGGGCAGTACGTGCGGATTATTACCTATGCGTACCAAACGGCGCTATCAATGAGAATCCGCAGAGAGCGCGGTGACGCTTCGTTAATGCACGCGGGCTATGTAGAGCGTACGCGCCGGACCCCGTGGACGATAAGATCCATCAATCAATATCGCTCGCCCCATCCAACCACGCCGCTGATACCGTCCCACGCAGTGTAGTACTGCTTCAGCAACGGCGATCCCAGGATCCAGATAGGGCTACTGCCGTCGCTGAAGCCCGGGACGCCGGGGCTACTGACGACGGCCTGGCAGGTCCCGTTCTGGCCCGGGTACTCGCCCAGGTTGAACGCCTCCTTGGGCACGGTCCGCGTGATGGCGACCGACTGGGGCCCCAGCGTGAACGTGATCGCGGTCGCGACCCGGTCCAGCGTGCCGCAGTCGGCGCCCCAGGCGCCCGCGGGGTCGATCATGCGGATGTCGGACGAGATTTGCGCGTAGAACGTCGCCACGGTGTCTTTGTCCAGTCCCTGGATGAAGGCGGTGCCGGTGTCGAGGACAGCCCAGGCCGGGGGTCCTCCGTCCCTTTTGCCCTGTTGTTGTTGGGGCTGGCCAAGGGGGAGGACGCTCTTTTTGCTGCTGCTACTCCCGACGGACACGGACTGCTGGTCCACGACCCAGCCCGAAGGCTTGCCGGAGGCGTCGTCGCTGAGGCGGGTGTACTGCAGGTTTCCATTGTACATGTCGGCGTCGAGGCCGCCCAAGCTCATCTCGGCCGCGCCGCTCGTGTCCTGGGCGAGGTAGAGCCCGAACTCGGGCACCTGGAATATGCCGCTGTCGTACAGGTTCCAGTACAGCGACTTGACCGTGGTGTCGTTGGGCGGGGCCATGCCGAGGATGCCGTCGATCGGCATGTCGTTCAGGGTGGGCGCGTACGAGTCGCACAGCAGAAGCGGCTGGTTCTCCACCTGGAGGCCGACAAAGTCGACCGTGTCGGCGTTGAGGTAACAGGTGGCGCCCTCGAACTGGCTGAGCGGCATGGCATCGACTCCCGTCGAAAATTGCGGGTTGATGGGAGTGCCGGACGAGACCGAGAAGGTACTTGAGAGGGCCGCGTCGAACAGGGTGTGGTCGCCACAGGTGCTGCAGTTGCTGGCTGGTAGCATGAGATAGGGAAAGTCGGTATCGATCAAGACCGTGCTGTATCCGGGTCAGTTCTCGCCAGGTTCGCTCGGCATACCCACAGATAAGTGGTGTTCCCATGCTTACAATTCTTGAGGAGGGGTCCCAACGAGAATATCGGCGTACCACTGTTGGCATGTTTGATTAGTAATTGGCGCTGGCTCAAGCCGGCAGAGATCGCACTTGCCTGGTTATCAGTGCGATTGAAAAAATCGGTCAGCAGAATAGGGAAGCTGGCATTGGCCTGGGGTATACCCAGTGGCGCCGCTACGGCCAGTTGTAGCATGGCCACGATGCTGGTAGCGACAGCACGAACGGCGGTCCGCATGGTGGCATCTATCTTGCAAGCTTGAGACTCACTTGGTGCAGACGGGGGAGCGAGAAGACTTTGATCAAGTGCCGGATGCGGTGGGAAGAAGGAATGGGAATCATTGGAAACCTTTCGGCCAAGCGCTGTATTTGAAGGACAGGTGTGAGTACCTTGTGTGAATAAATCCGTTCCCAAGCCAATTCAATACATGTAGGTCAGGTAGGGACGCTTTCTGACCAATAATGGCCGCCGTGGCGTAACTGTGAATACATCCGAGTAATGACGTGACATGTTGACGCACAATTTTGGCAGGCAGGTGCCAATGACAGGAAAGTGCATTTGTGGTGCTGGTCTGACCTGTGGCTATTGTTTCAATGGTCTAGGGGCTGACCAGAAGTAAAGTTCCCGACCGGGTTCAATGAATTATTAGAAATCGATGCCTGAGTATAAAATTTCGACAAACTGCCACCCGGTAGATCTGGTTGTACAACAAGCACCTGCTTACGTATCTGGTCAGCGTGCCCAGAGTCAGCATTTCGTTTTGGTGGATGGGTATTCAACTCCTCGAGGCCGGTCCCAATAGAAGGCAAAATAGTCTCGAGGAGGGATCCCACGCCTTCAATCCCATTAAACCTTTTTTTTCCATTTTTCTTTTATTTTTTATTTTTTTTGCTTGGACATAGGCAAGGCCATGCTCGACTGTCCACCACACGACGTCCTTTTGCTTTATTTATATAGGATCGTCTAGTCCTGGGTGGCAACGAAAGTTCAGCATATGGACATTGTCGTCCAAAGGGGCATCTTCACAACCGGACTGAACGAGGCCAATAACCAAATGGATGTTTTTACTAGCAGTATGCCCACGTTAAAATAAAATAAACTCTTACAGACAATCAACACCGTTCCCGGTCTGTTCAAATGTAGTCCCAGACCACCCTGTGCATATTATATCCTTACGCACTTGCTAAGAAAGGACCAATGAGCCATGCGGACCCCTGCAAGCCGGCAGGGGACGACAGCAGGAGAACTGATTCGTCCACCTACATAACACGAACTCCAATAGAAGTGATGGCTCACGCATCCACTGCAGTTCATTTTACTAATATGGGTTATCAGGCTGAAGTCGGAAAATACGCCGGCCAACCAGCAGCTCACGAACTTGTAGCATTTCCATGGGACCAGTCTTTGGGACAAACGAAATAGCAAGACGGATCGGTTGAATTGTGTCAAGCTATCTGAAGGTATATCCGGCCAACTGCTTGCTGTCCCAACGCCAACCCTAGACGACTGATAACCGTAAGAAAGGCATCTTGTCAGAAACCGGGACCGCAGGCGGGGTCACTCGGGTAGGTAGGAGTTCCACTTACGACTTAACAGGCGACAGTGGCCAGGCAGCAAGAAGTGAAGATGACACCGGTTCCGCTGGCAGTCGAGCACTCCTTGGGGAACTCGCCAGAGCAGGCGGCGGAACCCTTGGCGATGCACAGGCCGTTCCCTTGAGGAATGGCCGAGGCGAAAGAGGCCATGGCCAGGGCGGCGAGGAAGGCGTTGACGCTGAACTGCATGGCTGTGGTGTTGGGGTTTGGTAAAGACCGGGTAGGTTGAGAAAGCTTCGGAGAGATTGAGGCGATGGTCTGGAGGGTGACGACGATGATGGAGGTAAGTGTGGAAAGACGGGGTGATTTGGCATCTTTTATAGACAGATTCGGGGCGGTCTTTGTGTGTTGTTCCTTGATTACTCCTCTTACCAACCTACCTACCTGGGTTTGAATGCCGAGTGCAGCGGCGCAATGCCGGGCAGTGATTACCGCGAAGTAACCTGAATCATGGCACTTCCCGAAACGGGAAGCGTTCCCCGGCTTGCTGCCCCACCGCCACGGAGGTGAGACCCCTTTTTCAACGTCACGGCTCATGCGCTGGCTTGGAATGGGACCTGCGGGGCTGCCGGTACCGGGGCTAGTGATGCGATCGATGAATGCAGACTTGACAGTCCTAGCCAGGGGTGGGTTGGTGGTCTCGTAGTATATCGGACGGCGTTTTGGCAGCGGAGGCGGGTCAACCTTGTTTTTTTGCCTGCATAACCTACTAGGTCACGTATCGTGCCCACTTTGGCTGACCAAGACGATTAGTAAGACCAGGGCAGGCTGGCAGGGGGCGGACTGACCAGCTTGGCGAACTGGGGTGGGGCAGGAAGCGGACAATCCCCCGATCACCATCCTCTTCTTCCCCTCTTCCCCGTATCTGCAGCCCGGGCAACCAACCCACTGGTTTGGGTGGGTGCACGGCCGGCCAAACGGTCTGCACTTGACCAAGGAAACAATGGGAAGGCTGCCATTCCAGGGCTGACGGCAGGGCAGCGCTTTCGAGGCAGACTGTCGAACAAAAACTTGGAGGTCGGGGGTGTGGAGAAAGCCCAACTCCCGTGAGGTCCACCAGGAGAGGCACGACACGAGGTTGTCCCTATTGCAGCTAGACACCCTCCACCGGCGCCAGTCCATGTGGTAAGTTTGCACCTCGATCGGGCGAGCGGCATGGCGCGCCATGTATTCTTGCATAATCCCGGGTTTTGGCTTTCCCCATCCCTGCCATGCATGCCCACGCTGTGGCCATACCAGCATCGCCCGATGCAGGGGCTTCGAGCTGAATAAGGCGACCAGCTCGTGCTTATCTCATCTTGCCCGCCAGACCACATGCTGTTATGGCTCCTTGAGACAGACCGCAATCCGTTTCCTTCCCCTCATGCTATCCGGCGGTCCCGGGTAGCCGGCTGGAGGGCCCATCAGGATATCTTCCACTGACCGGCCATCGTGCGCGCGGGCTTCAAGACACGCTCCTCTGCCAATCAATAGTTTCGCGACTGTGTGATGACCTCTCTGAGCAGCCACAAGAAGTGGTGTTAAGCCCACATCAGTGCGCGCCTCGATGTCGGCGCCGCGATCAAGAAGCAGCTCGACCGTTTCCTCTGGCGCGAACCGGGAAACCGCAACGTGCACAGACGTGAAGCTGTGCCCATGCAGCACGATTACACCTTCGGATAACAGCCCGTTCATTGGTTCGATACCCTTGTTTTCACGCATGGGAAGCACCGCATTCGGGCTCGCGCCGAGTTCGATCAGCCGCTCCATGGCCTTCGCGGGCTCCAGGCTGGTTCCGTTTTGACCCTATGAATCAGATGGTCCAGCAGCAGATCTTCTAGGTTGGCGAGGGACTCGAGAGGGATCGATAAGGCGTACTCTAACAGCGTGCCGCCGTGCCTGATTGCAAACTTCCAGTCTATTCGGAACTGGCGCGGCACTCCGGGGCGATCCGACGAGCTTTCGTAAGCGTACCGGGAGAGCTCTAGACCACTCGCGAGCTCCCAAAACCCAACATTCCTACTCGAACGCGAACCAGACTCATCGTAGCCCTGTCTATGTTTACTTTGATCAGCTGCTGTGTACTTTCGTGATGATATAAGGTTGCTGATTCTTGAAATGTAGAGCTGCCTTGGTCCGGATGGGATTCCGTCACATCCCTCCAACTCGCTTGCCCAGGTGAACAAGGGATACCTCTGCGAACTAACACACCAGGACAAGACATGACTACCCCACTCGTATACACAACTGCATCTAGGCGGAAAAGAAAAGACCGAGTGTAAGAATCATCCAGCCAATGAGCACGTGTTACTGCCCTGAGTCGCCATCGGGACGACTCCCGTGGCAGATAACACAACCTCTGGTGAACAGACCACCCCGAGTGTCAAGATAGGTTAGTCAAGACACTGTATATCTTGGCTAAGCACCATTATACTCCTTTCGCTTGATGAGCATCTTTTGTTTCGGCGACCGAAAGAAGAACTCGTAGAACATCATCTTCGGGGCCGGCCCGTCCCCCTCCGCGTACTTGAACTCGTACTCGGTCAGCACCTTCACCAACACGATTTTCAGTTCCCGAGAAGCGATGAATCGGCCCGGGCACGCGCCCTTGCCAAACCCAAAACTCAGAATGTCCGGGCTAGGTGACGTGAAGAGCGGCTGCTTCGAGGCGCTGCCGTTGCGGCTGCTGTTGACGCTGCTAAGACTTTTCCCGGCCTCCGTTGGCAGAGATACCCGGAAGCTTCTCAATCCGTCAAAGGCCGTCGTCGAGCCGTGGGGAGACGAGGCGCTTTCCACTTCGCCGTGCTCGGGGTCTGCACAAGCAGGCATGCAGACGAAGGTTCCCGCAGGCGCGTGGAAGCCGGTCGAGAAGGTATACGGCTGCAGAAACAGCCGCTTCATGGCGAGGATCATGGGAGGCGAAGCGCGCAGGGATTCTCGGAGCACGCTGTCCAGCTTGGGTAGCTTGTCGTAGAGGTGCGGGCCCCACCCCTCGGATGACGAACTGCGGACGCGGTCGATTTCGGCCAGGAGCTCGCTCGTCAACGCCGGTCCGCTCTCCACGAGGTCGTAGAAGGCGTTGACCAAGCTTTGGAGGGTTGTACTAACAGGGGTCAGTCCCAGTATCCAGTGGCAACAATATTGGAGAGAGTAAGGGGAGAGAGCACAAACTGTATCGCCGCCATCGTCATGAACACTTCGATGTGGGCAATGGTCTCCGCGTTGCGGTCGGCGCCTTTGGCCATGGCAACGAGCCAATGCAGGAGGCTATCCTCTTCCGACGTCTCGCCGGGGTTCCACGAGCCACTGTCGTGTTTGGCGAGAAGCTCCGTAATATATGGCCCCAGGTATTCTTGACCGAACTTGAACAGACCTTGGCACTTCCAAAACGACGGAATACATCGAGAGAGGACAGGATGTGTCCATGTGGGAAACAGGCGGAGCGCAACCACCGTCAAGGTCACTATAGAAACGGCAGTCAGTCACACAATACGCCTGAAGAGAACCAATCAATGGTTCCAGCAGACTACGTACGATACTTAGGATATTCGATGCTGAGGCCTATCCAAGCGGGATCGCGGCAGAACTTGGGTCCCACCAGAGCATACAGTGACAGACGGGCGGCTACGTGGTTGAGACAGTCGTGCGGCGTGAAGACTGTCCAATCGGACGCCGTGACGCCCCCAAAGCACGCCTCCAGTGCCGAATCGAGCTCCTCCTCCAAGGCGGGGGTGAGGACGTCCAGCCGGGGCGTCAGCCGCCGGAGGAGGACCGCGCGGTGGACCCTGCTGGCGATGATGCGGTTCAGCCCCGTGTACCGGCCCATCAGGTCGTGCGCGATGGTCGTGTGTGAGCTGGCCATGGTCGGCGGCAGGCTCGCCAGCTCTTCTAGGAGCGACGGCGGTAGCACCACCGTGTTTCCGGAGGACCGGACTATCTGGAACGCCTGGTTCTTGAACTGCGGACGATGAGAAGCCCCGGTCGTTAGTTTGCACTATGGGGTAAAAGCGGAAAAATGGGAGGAAACAGCTCTCTTTACCTTGTGACGGCCATATTCGATGATGCTGGCGGCCTTTACGGCAAAACAAAGGTTGTGCAAGAATCGTGGAGCAAGTGAGGGGATAATGTTTGCCGTAGGCAAGGACGCGTCCTGTTGGCTCGCGAGTATGGCTCGTAGGACGTGACAGAGTAACAGGGTTGCTAGACCCCACGTAAAGAGCCAGTATAGATCCATGGAGAAGACAGACGACGGCGGGGAAACGATATGGAGATATGAAGGATCCAGTCAAAACTCGGGTTGGAACGAAAAGAGCCGAGATTTACTCCATTCGCGGGCTCGGCGGTAACGAACCAATATCCTTGTTGTTGCGGGGACATACCACCATTGCCAGCGTTATGTATAGATTGCGGCGCAGCCGGCCCTGCAGAATCTTGACAGAGTAAATCAGATATTTCGGTGACGCAATTTCAAGCCATACAGGATGTCAATCAGCAGACGTAGATAGTTCATAACCACAACTATCCAGTATAGAAGCCTAAGACGACATCTACCATAGAAATAGGGGCGAAATGTCTAGGTGCAGGTCAGCTGGAATCTCGTCCAAAATTCCTTTTATAACATAATCATAAACAGTATAGATATGGAGAGATTTCAGCCCGGTCTATAGCCCAAGTTACACTCATGAACGCTCACGACAGGCTTTGGAAATTTCTTTGGGTAGGAGTGTATTGGTTCTGTCAAGCTCCGAGGCCAACACCAGCAATCCGCAATCAACTACGGCAACTTGAAACCGCCGGGAACCAATCTCTGAAAGACCAAGCCAAGGTCATACGCCTCCTGCACCCTCCGGAGCCGCGCGACGTTGCGCGCGCCGTAATGCGCAATGACCGCCTGGTCGGCGCCCGCGTCGTTCATGAAGATGTACTCGACGTACCGCCGCGCCCGCCGGGCCGCGCCCTCGATATCGTCCGCCATGGCCCGCGTCGCGCCGTGCACGACCGCGTCGTCCGCGGCGGACCACCAGCCCGACGTCAGGACCATCCAGGTCTGGTTCGCGGCCTCGAGGCCCAGGGCGTTGCCGCCGCCGCGGGCGCGACCCGCCGCCACCAGGGACGCCGAAATGGGCTGTAGGCCGAAGGCCTGGGACCCCGCGGCCGCGGACCGGATCGCGTCCAGGTGCGGCGAGTGGGCGGCGATGTTGGCGATTTTCTTGTAGAGGGCCGCGTCGGGCTTGAAACTGGTGGCGCGCTGGTCGATCCTGCTCCGTATTAGGGACGAGTCGGATTTATTGGGAAGCAGCGGGAGAGATGTATTTACCGAGGTAGGTCAGGCCCTCCTTGACGTATGAGGAATTCCGTCAAGGTAGTGATGGCGGTGGTGTCATAGGTAGTATTGAGGCGGTAAAAGGGCGAGAAGGCTGGAGGGGATGCTTCCGGCTTCAGGTAGATCATACTCACGGCGACCCCGAGGCTAGCATTGGTCGCGAAGCCCTGGATCATGAGATTTGCATAGGGGTCTTTGTTGGGCGTCAACTGATACTCGAGGAGCGCATCGAATAGAGCTGGGATCTGCTCCACCGCGTAGCCCTTGACTCCAGCCCAGACTTGGCGGATAGGGTAAGTCCTCAGTACCATGTTCGTGACGATACCGAAATTATTGATCCCGCCCTTCAACGCCCAGAATAAGTCTGGATTCTGGGTCGCGTTCGCTTCAACAGTAGAGCCATTGCCCAGCACGAGCTGTCTTTTGTTTAGAAAAAGTCACCGGTCGCTTCAGACACTAGATCCTTACCTGGAATGCGAGCACATTGTCGCATACTAGGCCATACAAGTCGGATAGATAAGACAGGCCGCCTAGCAGAGGGGCTGTAAGCAGAGATGATGGGAAGCACGGCTGACAATGTCAACTTACTTCCGAGTGTAAGGCCGCCAACGCCGACGTCGGTCACCCTACCCCCTACGACGGTGACGTTGTACTTATCGAGCTGCGTGTACACATTCAGCCATCTCTGACCGGCGCCGATAGATGCCGCACCCTTCTCGGCGTCGAACGTGACATGGTCAAACTTGGACAAATCGATGAGCACGCCCTCGTCGATATTAGCCGCCCCAGGCGAAGGTAGGTGACCGCCCGAACGGACGGCGAAACTGATGTTGCCGGCCACAAGCTGAGGGAGTACGGCCGCGATCTGTTCGGCCGACACGGGACGCAAGATGCAAGCCGGAGACTTCCACGTCGTCTGCGACCTCGGTACAGTTAGTTCGTACGGAATGGGATTGGTCTTCTGCGTCTTCTTCCTACTCACCAGTTCTCCTCGCTGAGATTGGCGTAGTTGGAATCGGACGGAAGAACCACGTCCAGGGTGGTGCTTGCTTCCAGGCTTTGACAAACACTCTCAAGGCTTGTAGCTAACGCGTAACATGGCATTGGGAATATGGAGATCCACTGCAGGGCAAGAACTGCACGCATGAAATTGGAGATAGACTGCATTTTTGGGGAATCATGTGATGAAACGCAGAGGATTGCAATTGTGGTTAATTCCTCTACCCCGTGACGAAGAAGACCTTGCCCTCTTCTATCGTGATATGTACGACCTGTGACTTCTGCTACATATCCTCACGCCATTCATCACACTGTTCATAAGTATCAAATGCCCCAATGAACCGTGAGACATTAATTGGGGATTGCATATTCCGATCCTACTCTCGCATGAAACGCGGTGCCGCGCTGTTATGGCTTGGGACGCTGGTTGGCCCTGCTGTAATATCGAACAATCTTACATGCATCAAGCATATATGCAGCCTGTCTTCACTGGACAGGGTATTCCAGAAAAGGATTGGGGTAGTGATAAGATTCGCCGAAAACCTGGCCGATCCAGCTGCCGCCTGCCCCCTACCAGCTAATCATATCAAATGCGTTTATTGTTGGTTCGTCTTGCCAACCCCGTTCCCATCCCCGCTCCCTGGGCGAGTCGCATTACCATCATCTTTCTGCGACAGTTGCAATCATCGATACTACACCGGCCGATACGAATGCAACGGTGCTGGAAGTGCGAGAGTCTATTCCGCGGTATGAAGCAGTGTTATTTCTTTGAATTGGATGAACCCCATGCTTGATCGTCCATGCCTGGTCGAATGAAATGCATTCCTCTGCCGTGCCGAGCCGCTTGAGTTGCAGAAGACAGGGGTAAGAATAGGGACGGGGTAGAGGAGCGAAGGATACTTGTGAGGTACTACGTCCCGCATTGCCACTAATGTAGCTCGGGTATTGTAATATGCGATATGCATCACGGTAATAAATGAATACACAACAGACACGCAGAGAAATGAACGGTTGCCTGCCTTCCTAGTATTTGCCGTTGGTCAGTACCCGGTCAGAGGCTAATGCGCCCGCCCCCCCATTCGAATTGTTCTATCAAATAGGCGACGAGTGCTCCCGGAGCACCGGCTCGTTGGGTTGAATTTGTCTCCGCTCGAGCATCTGCTCTTCGTATGCACGCCCCTCATGAGCAGTGATAGCGACAACTCGACCTCCGGTGGCAGCGACAATGACCCGCTCGCCGGCCTCATACCGCCGCCCACCGAGGTCAACGACACGCACAAGGTGCACTCGGTGGCCGCCGCTTGCATCGCGTTGTGCATCGTCGCCTGCCTCACCGTCTCCTCCCGCCTGGTGCTGAGGGTGCGGAAGCGCGACATCGGCTTGGACGACATCGCCATTGTTCCGGCCACGGTGGGTTGCCCGCGCGCCGCCTGTTCTTCTGCCCCGGAACTCTTCTGACCTTGAGGCTGCGGAGTAGCTGCTGTATATCGGATGGACGGGATTGGCCGCCTACGTGAATCTCCATGCCGGAGTTGGGAAACCTCTGTGGGAGGTCACTATGACGGAATTCACTATCTGGTTCAAGGCAAGTCTGCCAATAGCTATACTATATGATACCGTTTCGTCGCCCAAGACTGTGTGCCCTCACATCTGTTGACATGCCGCATAACCGCAACAGGGAATCGTGGCCGCCGCCTGGCTGTACCCCATCATGTCCGCCTCCATCCGAGTGTCGACGCTCTTCTTCTACCGGCGCATCTTCGCCAAGACCAGCGACCGGCTGAAGAATATCATCCGGGTCCTTCTCGCGCTGCAGGCCGTCTACGTCGTCGTCTTCTCCATCGTGCCCGGGTTCATGTGCCGCCCGTTCTACTACGCCTGGAGACCGCTCGAACGCCAGCTACACTGCAGTGACCTTTACTACTACAATTACCAGGTGGCGCTTTACGCCGTCAGCATGTTCTTCGACCTGGCGCTGCTCGTCCTCCCCATCGGCCCCGTGTGGCGGCTTCAGATGCCTATCGCGAGACGGATCGGCACAGTCGTCTTGTTCGCACTCGGTGCTGCGTGAGTCCATCCTCGTCTCTTAACCCTTGATTCGCCGCCCGAACCATGCTCACAAGAAGAGGCAGGGCTTGCGTGGCGGCGGCTTACAAACTGGGCGTCTTCGTAGATCAGCAAAACCACTACATACCGACCGACATGACGTGTAGGTGCATTCCTTCCCCATCCCGGCATACGCAAATATCCCATCGCAGAGAGATCTGACTGTTCCCTTCTTCTAACCAGGGCTCCAATACCTCATGTCGCGATTCGTCCCCGGGCAGTTCAACCTCTACGGGACGACCTTCTGGATCCCTTCCCAGGTCGAACCCACGGTCGCGCTGGTCGGCACCTCGATGCCCGCCCTCAAGCAGTGGTTCCGGCACGCCTCCGAGCGGCTCGGCTCCCGCGACACGAAGAACACCAGCGCCCACAGCGGGTCCGGGTCGAACCACTCGAAACACTTGCCGCGTGTCAGCGCCGGCGCGCGGAGGTCGGATACGTCGCTGATAGGCAGTGCAAACGAACAACAGGACATCTCGCTCGATACAATGGGCCATAGTTATGCGGGACAGGAGCGAGCAGCGGCAGAGGGGGAGAGGTGATGGGCACTCTTGATTACCAAATGCCCTGTGCGACAGAGTCTAAAGGTTTGCGTAGCTCCCCGGTTCGCTAAGGGGTGTGTTACAATTGACTGGTTCATCGGCCAGCCATGGTATCACACCGAGGCATCTATTCTTCTATCTCTTGGGTGGACGGAGATAAGCGAGGGACGGTGGGAAGCAGGGGGTTATCTTCCGTCATCTAGCGCAACTAGACACTGCAATGATTTCACCCTTGCGTTCTGTTCCTAAGCGAACCCAATGAGGCCTGCCACCTCAACATCCAATACCCAGCAAGGAATCAGTTTATGGAAAGCCCGGAGGCCGAAGGATTCTGCGGCTAGTCAGCATGGCAAGAGTATGACTTCCGGCTGGCCAGAGTCTTTACCTATGCGGCTCCAGCCCTGGCTTTCAGCTACCGCCACAGTAGCAGAAACGTACTAGTGAAGGATCGCAACGCAGCCATAGGGTAGTAAATATGATGATGAGTAGGGACGGAAGGATTTGCCATGTGGTGTTTGCATTTCAGGCCGTCCCCGCCCGGGTGGGATGCGATTTATTTAAATCGGACTCCGGTGCCACGAGGATGGGGAATTGAGCATCTGGCTTCTGACGGTTCATTGGCTGAAACCCACGTGTTGTTTGCCTGTCCGCGCATGTCCCTCTTCTTGGCCCCCTCCTCATCCAGCCCGCAATGCAGTTGGTACGCTCCGTCCACGTGCCCTTGTGGCTCTCGCTTGCCGGCCTTTCTTTGTCGAGCGACACTGATCGTAACTCGTTACCAATACCTTCCTACCAGCGGAATCACTTGCAACATCAGCAGGATCCCATGGACTCGAAGTTCGACGTCTTCGTGGGCAGCATTGGGCTGTCTGGCCCTGATGCACAAGCTCTCAAGTCTAGCTACGGGAACAAACCGGCCGACAAGCTCAGCGCTGCTTGCCTAGCGACCCAATTCGTGCTCGGGAAGGATGCCGTGGACACGGCCCCTTTGAACCAGACAGTTGTCGAAGCGAACTGGTGAGCTTCACGAAGTGTCCCGCGACTACGCTCCAAAGCAGTAGCCTGGAGATCGAGGTTGAGGGAACACATAATCTGACATTTACATAGGTCCAAAGCCAACGTGGCAAAGCCGCATTGCATCGTGACACCAACCAGCGCTCACGCTGTATCCGTCACCATCAAGGCTCTGTCTTTCTTCCAAGTCAAGTTCGCCGTGCGCAGTGGCGGGCACTCGCCGAACCCGGGCTTCTCCAGCGTCGGCGACGGCGGCGTCCTCCTAGACTTGTCGAAACTGAACCAATTGACTCTAAGTGAAGACAAGTCGGTTGTGAGCGTCGGGCCCGGCCAGCGCTGGGGGGAGGTGTACTCTTTCCTCGACACCTATGGGCTATCTGTCATCGGTGGCCGCATCCCCAACGTCGGGGTAGGGGGTCTCATTCTGGGTGGTAGGTATTGCCACCAGTACATCACATCATAACTAGCTTCCATTGACTGGTAACGCTGTTACAGGAGGGCTGCACCACTTCTCGGCAAAGTATGGTCTTGCTGCCGATAACGTGCACAATTTTGAGGTAACTAACCCCGACACCCACAGCTGAGAATCAGCGCATTCCGCGCTTCTACGCTGACTCTAACTTGTCATACTAGGTTGTCCTATCGGATGGTACTATTACGAACGCCAACGCCAAGGAGAACACCGACCTGTTCTGGGCCTTGAAGGGCGGGGGCCCCAACTTTGGCGTGGTGACCCGGTTCGACCTGTACACCGTCCCGACCAGGAACATCTGGCTGCGCCTGACCGTGCACGCCCTGGACCAGGCCAACGACATCTTCGACGCCTTTGCGGAGTGGCAAACGCGCGGCGGCGCCACGGACAGCCGGGCCACGGTCATTACGGGCATCGCGTTGGACAGCATCGCCATCGGCCTCGTGTACGAGCTAGAAGCAGATTCTGGCGCCAACACGTTGACGGCCTCGGAACAACCGCCCCCGGCACGTTCGCCCCGCTCGACGGCCTGCCGTTCCTCCAGGCGCTGGCGGACGGGGTCCCGACCACGCTGCTGGCCCTGATGGAGCAGATGGGCGCGGCCACGACCAACGCGGCGACGCGGCACGACTACCGCGCCGCCAGCTCCCGCGTCGACGCGCGGCTGTACAAGGACGTCTACACCTTCTGGCGGGCCCGCGCGCTGGCCGCCCGCGAGGCCACGGGCGCCAACCAGACGTTCGTGCTGCAGCCCGTGCCCCGGAGCCTGGCGCGGGCGGGCGCCGCCAAGGGGGGAATCCTATGGGTATACCCGATGAGGACCATCAATGTAAGTTATCCAGCCCCCACACCCCAGCCGATATAGGATACGGATCTGGGGTCTCCTAATGGGGTAATGATGAGCAACTGACAGGTGCTCTTCCTACTTATTAGGGTGGACGACCTTGGTGGACTGGACAGACGCGGCCGACGACGGCGAGGTGCGAGCGGTGAGCATCGACACGACCCGGCAGTGGGCGAAGCTGGGCCAGGAACGCGGCCTGCACTTGCCATTCCTCTACCAAGATGACTCATCCAGGGACCAGCACCCGCTTGCTACCTACGGCGAGGAGAACGTCGCGAAGCTCAAGCAGATTGCGCTCAAGTACGACAAGACGCAGTTCTTCCAGAAAATGCAGAATGGGGGTTTCTCCTGTCCAAGATCTAACCAGGTTAGCTCTTACGGTCAATGGATGTGAGTGGACGCGTACATGGAGGGTGACACCACATGTGAGTTTCTGGATTACGCGACCATGATGCAACGTATCGTAGCCTTCGTTGGTCGAGTCAGATTCACCGCCGCTGGGTGATTTTCGTGGGCCACAGTGTGCTATGTTCTGCAATTGGTAGTTTAAGATCAGGCCTCGGGAGCGAACCGCTGCACACAATGCATGGTTTCCCTGATTTGCCGGCATAATCACACCTACTTCATTCGCATGAGTGCAGATATTGGTCACAAAGGCGATGAGGGGGCTTAGATGCTTGCTTTCCCTACCAACCACATCCGACGCACCTCTCGTAAGTTGGTGCATGCCGAGCGCCCCGTAAGGCGCGATCCTGTCGTCCATTGGCCCGCTCGTTCCTCAGTGCTACCATCTCCAACTTGCGAGACATTTGCTGACCACCCTCCAGATTCGTGCCGATCAGCTTGGTACTAACGGACTCTGCCCCCATGATGTACCTGCCCAGCTACCCCCCATCGGGTCTCCAACAACAAGGCCACGTAAAATTGGTAATGGCTATTATTAGCTGACGGGATCCGGGAGCTGAGTCTGATGGCTTGGAAGACCTCAGTCCCATCCACCCCTTAACCGCAACTTATGCAGCTATGCAATATTCCGAGGACCATCGGGTTATCACGTCGTGAGTCAACGTCCCTTTTATTGAATCCGCCACAACAACAGCCAAACGCCCTCAAAGCTAGTTCCCGCGTGCGCTGACAGTCTGTCAAACACCCTCCCCCTGCCCTCAGTCTGGATGGCGCCTTGACCCTCCGCGCGCTCCACCACCCGCACCGCGCCTTCGCCTTCGAGGTGACGTGTCAGCTGGACCACCCGGCCCTGGCGGCGATCCTGGCCGACCCCGGCAAGAAGCCGTCGCGCCATTTCCACCCGCGCCAAGCCGAGTACATCCAGGTGCACCAAGGCCGCGCCGTCGTCGAGGTCGAAGGACATGATGATGCGTCCAGGGCGGCGCGTCAGCGCCTCCTTCTTCTAGCGGGGCCCGACGGGGGCAAGGCGGAAGAAGACGGCGGCGACGAGCTCTGCATCCCGGCCGGGGCCCATCATACGTGGTACCCGTCCGCCGCTCGCGTGGAAGACGCGGACGACGAGGATTGGCGGGAAGAGGGGAAGGGAGAGGTAGGCGATGTGGATGGGTCGTCGCAGCGTCGGGATACGCGCATGACGCGGGTCGTGGTGTCTGGTGAAGCCACGCCCGACTTGTTTCGCCTGGACTGGGCCTTTTTCGAGAACTGGTACGGGTACCAGGACTTGTGCTTCCGAAAGGGGTGCGCGCCCGATCTCATCCAGGTTATGTGTGTAAGTCATCATCGTCCTACTGTTCCCCTTTTCTCCCCTCCACCGCTTTCCAAGGGGTTTTGCGCAATGAAAAGGACCCACCGCAGCTTTCACCATGGAACACATGGGCAAGGGCTTACACAAACCTGTGTGCCCAATATCAGATGTTCGATGCCGGGGGTCGTATCTTTCCCCTGCCCAGCTGGGTTCCATTCCGGCGGACCGTCGCGGTGGCGGTCGGGGTTGCACTGGGGCGATGGCTCGGCGGCCTGCTTGGCTATCAGCCGTACTACAGGGAGTGGACTACAGACTGGCAGCTCGCTTGTGGCAAGATGGAGACGTCTTGGTTTTACCGGCGATTCGCGGACCGTCGTGTCAAGAAGGATTCGTGTGCAAAGAAGCACGAGTAAGATAGGAGAGCAAGGCAAAGTGTTATCCGAGCTAAATGTTATACAATGCGCTCTCTCGTGTCTTAGAAGCCGGCAGGCGTGACACCGCTGCCACCCAAGACGGAGTTCTCCTTGGTGATGTCCGCCCACTCCACCGTCTTGACCCACAGCCTTTCCTGCTTGTCCGCATCCTGGCTCTCGGGCGAGCTCTCGGCCTTGGCCGCGCCATGGAAATAGCCTTTAACGAGTACACCGTGAGCGGCCGGACCCACGGCGAGCTCCACAATGTCGGCCGCGGCCTTGGCCGAGGTGCGCAGCGTCGGGTTCCCGAGGGCGAGGAGCGGCCGGAGGGGCTGCAGGACGAACCGCTGTATCACGCGCAGCTGCGTCGGGGTGTTGGTGCGCAGGGCGCGCGAGTCGGACAGGCTGCCGGGGTCGACGGCGATGGCCGTCACGTTGCTCAGGGTCGAGTCCTGTTGTAGATGGGGGTTAGAGTCAGGGAAAGGAGTTATGTGGCGGAGAAAAGAAGGTAGAGTAGGGTGGGAGGAAGAAACCCGAACTCGCCTTTTCCAGACGACGGTTGAGCGCGTACATGAACGCGACGATGGCCAATTTGGAATTGGCATATCGCTGGAACCCTCGGCCGGCGTAGTCGCCACCCGCGACACCGCCCGCGTCCTCGAGCTGGACCAGGCGGTCGAGGTCCTCCGGCAGGCCCGGCGGAATCTTCTCCAGCCCGTTCTTGCCGGGCCAGTGCGCGTCGCTGGCGAAGAAGACGACGCGGCCCGGGGCCGCCTTGTCGAAGCTCCCCAGCAGCCGCAGCGCCAGGGCGGCCTGGGCGACGTGGTTGATCTGGAACGTCCTCTCGTACCCGTCGGCCGTGGCCTGGCCCGCCGCGACCAGGTTCCAGTGGAAGGCGTTGGCGACGAGGGCGCGCAAGGGCGGGTACGTGCCCTGCGCGACGCCGGCGGCGACGTGGTCCGCGAACGCGTGCACAGCACGCAGGGAGGCGAGGTCGAGCGCGTGGACGGTGGCGCGGGCGCCGGAGAACCGGGCAATGACCTCCTTCAGCTTGGCCGTGTTGGCATCGCGGCTGGAGGCGTCGCGCACCGTGAGCAGCAGGGTCAAGTCGGGGTGTTTGGTCAGGAGGTGCGCGACGGCGGGAACGGCCAGGGATCCGTTAGCGCCGGTAATGATCACGCTGCCCGTCATGGCGGTTTGATGGCGCGCGAAATATCTGGTTTAGAGACTTTGGTCGACCTAAGGATGGTAGGCATTTGTCAGTACGCACGACGGGTCGTTCTGAGAGTGAGAAGCGCCATGCAATATTATCGGACTGCGAGGGACTGCTTTCCCCTCTATTTTGCTATTGACTTGTGTCTTTTGTTCCTACAAGTACACAGAAGGTATCCTGGCGGTGCCATGCATGAGCCGATATTAATTACATGCGACGTCACGTCGTACAGCAGCCATGGAGGCCGAGCCAACCCGTTGAAAATGTATTACTTGGCGCATATCGGAGCTGTCTTATTTGCTACTCGACTGATCATAAATACATGTCATGTGTCCCGCTGCTGCACCGGGCTCACACGTATCGGGCAAATTGCCCGATCAGCGTTGTGCGATTTGATATTATCCGAAAGTAACCGGGCGGCTTCTGCTGTCCTATCAACCAGGACCTGAGTCGCATTGCAGGCAGGATTTATTCGTCATCGTCAATCTTGGTCAAGCTTGGCCTTATGCAATGGCAATTACACAGCAGAAATGCAACATTTCTTGACGAGCAAGTGATACGAGGCGGTCTTTGTACGCAGCCCAATACCGAAGACACTGCATCTGCATACGGATACGGAAAGTCACGTATGCATTCAACTTACTGGTGAAGCACGTTGCTGGCCTGAACCCGATATCGTCATGGAATCTAGTAAAAGCTTTCGTTCCCGCCCCGTCACTCAGGGCCTTGTAGGTCACGCCTCGTAGCAACCATGGCTCAGAAACGTGCGCACCAAGGCGACCCCGTCAGCCTGTACGCCGGCGGCGACCGCCCCATGTGGGTGGACTACGTGCCCGCGTCCTGGCGCCCGTTCATCCAGCTGACACGCATCAACTTCGCCGCCCCCGTGCTCTTGGTGTACTTCCCACACCTGTACGGCGTGCTTCAGACCGCCATCGTGCGGAGGCAAAACAGGAACAACGGTGGCGCCGTCGACGATGATGGCGGCCCTGTCCCGCTCCGGGACGTGCTCCGCGTCGCCCTCCTCCTGCTGGGCGGCAGCTTCTTCTACTCCATGGCCGCCCACGCATGGGACGACATCGTGGACGCGCCGCTGGACCGGCTCATGGCGCGGACGCGGAACCGCCCCGTCGCCCGCGGCGCCGTCAGCGTGCGGGCCGCGCTCGTCTTCACCTTGGCCCAGGCCCTGCTCGCCGCGTCCTTCTTCCTGGTGCTCCCCCGCGCGGCGGCGAGGTGCGCGGTCCCGTCCGTCGTATCCTGTTTCTATTACCCGTGGGCCAAGCGCCACACGCACCTGCCCCAGCTGGTGCTGGGCTTCTGCCTAGCCTGGGGCGTCATGACGGGCAGCGCCAGCCTGGGCAGCACTTACGGCGATAATAATCACCAGGGCCGCCGGGCCGTGTGGGAGGATGCGGCGCGCCTGTCGCTCGTCTTGGTCTGTACCCTTTGGACGGTCATCTACGACACCATATACGCCTCCATCGACGTCCCGGAAGACCTCCGGCTCGGCCTCATGAGCACGGCGGTGCTGTTCCGGCACCGCCTGAAACCGTTCCTCGGCGTCATGTTGGGCGGCATGGGCCTTTGCCTCGCCTATTGCGGCGCGGCGTCGGGCATGGGGCTTTGGTACTTCCTGTTCGCCGTGGGCGGTAGCTTTGTCCCGATAGGGTGGATGATATACAGGGTCGACCTGAGTAGTACGACCAGCTGCTACCGCTGGTTTTCCAGGGGCTTCTGGCTGCCGGGCCTCGCCATCATGGTTGGCTTAGGGGCAGAACTACTAGCAACTCCAGGATAGCTATAGGCAGACAATGCTTCTGGTTTTTGGAGATCCTGGTACAAGAATTTACATGGAGCTAGAAGGGAGACGGTGCTCGTATTGATCATTCAATAGAACTATCGTACTTGAAACAAGATAACTTGAGATCCTTCGCCCGCCCGTGAGACTTTACGAGATAGTCGTGACACTGATTGACCAACTAAAAGTGGCCACTTTGCTTCTCGACATATACCGGCCAGGAGTGAGGCACGCGGGTGATGTACGCCTTCCACTGCCACCTGTTCTCCGGATCAACCTGGCGGAACGAGTAGTCCCGCACAAGTGTAGCCGCAATCTTGAAAAGCTCCATCTGCGCCAGGTTCTCGCCAGGACACTTATTCCCACCAAGCCCGAACTGTTATGTTTCCAGCGCTCATCAGCAAAACTCCACCACTATGGGAAATGAAATGGGCATCGAAGCGTCTTTTGCTTACCGCTATCCAGTACTTCATCTTCGAGGAGATGTCCTCGGCGAACCACCTGTCTGGGTTCCATTCCCCCGCGTCTGGCCCCCAGCACTCCTTTGATAATTGCATGACACTAGATAGGAATGAACCCTGTTAGATTCAACGCACATGATAGTCACTTCACGGCCCAGACGAAACAAATTCTTACTTACTTTGGATTGATGGAAAGCGTCGTACCCTCCGGGAAATGCCGGTCCCCGATCGAGAGCCCGCCCTTTGGCGCCATCCTGGCGAGACCCATGGGGCTGGGACCAAACACGCGCACCGCCTCGTTCACGCACGCGCGCAGGTACGGCAGCCGCTGGGAATCGTGGTACGAGACGACGCGGTCCTGGCAGAAGCCCCGCGCGCGTTCGGCCTCGATCTCGCGACGGGCGCGCGCCCACGACGGCGGGTTCGCGATCATGTGGTAGACGAAGGATTGAATGGCGCCTGCGACGTACATCACCGTTCAGTACTCATTCTTGGTCGAGAAAGTAGGGGGAAAGGATGGGAGAAAAGAAGAAAACGGGGTTACTAGTTTGGGAATGGGCAAAAGCAAAGGTAGAAGCGAAAAAGGGGCTGACACGAGACGGTATCCGACGCCGCCGACATCGTAATAATGACCTGCGCCTCGACGTCACGCTGGCTCAGCGCGTCCGGATTCTCCCGCTGCGCCCTCATCCAGTGCGCCAGGACGTCGAAGCGCGCGTCCCCCTTATCGTCGCCGCCGCCGTCGCCCCAGCGGCGCCGCAGGGCCGCGCGGACGGTGCGCAGCACGTGCCCGCCGGCGAGGAGCCCCGTCCACGTGACGGCGGGGTTCGCGACGAGCAGGACGTGCAGGGGCCAGAAGTGGCCGGCGACGGCGGCGTAGCGGTTGAGCGCCGCGCTCTGGGCGAGGTGGCCGCCGAGGTCGCGGCCCGCGGCCAGGAAGCCGAGGGGGCGCGAGAAGAGGGCCTCGCCCGCGACGTCGAGCGCCGCGAAGGAGAGGTACCGGTTCAGGTCCATGGGCTGCCCTGAGGCGGCGTGCTCGTCCAGCCGGTCGAGCAGGCAGGCGATGACGGCGTCAAAGTGCGGCTCGGCGCGGAGCAGGTTCGAGAGCTGGAAGGCGGGCGCGAAGAGTCGGGCGCGGACGGCCTTGGCTTTGGGGTCGAGGAGGGACGGCGTGTTGACGTAGCGGTAGTCGGGTAGGGCGAATACGCGATACCAGTCCGCCTTGCGCAAGGGGGCTTGCAGGATCAGCGCGGGTCCGTCCGGATGGCTGACACTGACTTCGTTTGGCGCTAGCCTTACAAAGTGTCCATATCTCTCATGGAGTGCCCTGGTCCAGGTATTGTTGTCTCCACGGAAGATGTGGTATGCGTGACATAGTCGGGAGACCGAGGCAAAGTAGGGGCCAGGTACATTGGCCAACGGAGATCGATGCCGGGCATTCAGAACCAGGCGGACGACGAGAGTCAACAGTAGGATAACTAAGTAAGCTTGCCAGTTTTCCGGTCTGAAATTGGAGCTCTCCATCATGGCCAATAATGAACCGTGGGTTTACTAAAAGGGAGTGATGGTCCTTATTGACCCCTTTCCTTGTGTACAGGTTCAGAGTCAAATGGAAGTCTGCTGTTTTGCTTTACCCCAAAAGCTTTTTTGGAGTCCAGGTTTCAGCACTTTATGTCAGGCTTATTTCGTGTAGTTTTCCCCGAGGGTAGTGGTTGCGCAACACGTAGCATTGAGGTCTGCTGCAGTGCGACCTGGCGCGCAACCCCGCATGCTTCATACATCTCCGCGTCCCCCTTGTACTCTCTCATATCTCGCAGACACTGAACGGGTGACCTTGAATACGCAGGCATGACTATAGGACCGAGACGGCACGTATAGACGCACAATTATATAAAGACGCATTCAATTTCTGGCGCGATAGAGCGCAGCAGGCTCACGAAGCAGGATCCCTTGGCTCCCTTCGGACCGGAGAGTATGGCCAGGCTCTGGACGGTCGCGTGCCAGTACGACCCCTTGCCGGATGTTCCAGACGCTTCAGAACGGTGGGGCTTTGTTCTCTCGCTCAGTCGCCTAGATGGGAGTGGCATCACTGGATGAATCTGTTCACTGGGGCTACAAGACCACCATTGTTGACCACGTCTTCATGGCCCAATCAGTAAAGAGGGAATCGCAGTATCCACTGCCAAACGTGTCTTGCCGAAGGTGGCTTTATCCTAGGTAGAGACATCCAATCAAAATCGGTTGTCCATTATGTTTGTATCTAAAATAAATATTTAGGCTGCGAATGCCTGAACACTCCATGGACCAAGTTCAAGCATATGATATGGAATATCCACCGGGGACCTAATGCACGATATCTAGAATGGACCAGGCTGTCAGGTCAGCTTGTGGGCGGAATAGCTTCCACGAACCCCGGCTGGCAGGCGGAGGCACAGCCCGAGCTGAAAACGTGAGCCAAACATAGAAGGTGGGGGTTGACCGGGGGCTGCGCCAAGACGAGGAAGCTGTGGGATCCTGGCATCCACGCAAATCAAGCGATTTTCGATATATGGTTATATCCAATGACTCAGCTCTCTTCAATAGTCGATATTATCAGCTTGCTGCGGCATGGACCAGCTTGGGACAAGTTGTGGTTGGCCATGATCTGGTGCCAGATCCGGGGTCGAAAGGCCCCCTGTCAGGGCTTCCACCAATCACACCTTGACTGGCAAAGACTCTGGCATTCCATGTAGCGCCAATAGTCGATCGATCAAATCCGTAGAATGGTCTTCTTGAAAGAATAGAGCCCCTTGGCCAAGTGCATCCAAGTATGGGGAGGGTGTTAGTTCCATGACGATGCTGTGCAGTGCATGAACCACAGCTGAACTGGAGCAGCCCCGTTCCTAGGGCTGGAGCCTAGCCCGGCCAAGACCCATCTATAAGGCAATGAATGCATGTGTGCCATGCTTCCGGAATCCTTCCAATGCACGTAAGCTGCTGAACTGCTGACACTATATTCAAGGCTGTTTCGGTGTCTGCCTTGTGGACTGGACTTGACGACCCACCAGTGACGGAGGCGCGGGCCCCCAATTACATAGCCTCAATCTTCATCATGTCAGCCGCTGGTGGTGGGTTCTTAATCGGGATACCGAAATCCGGAATCATTGCCGTACATATCTTCACCTGTCTTTTGATTGGAGGATTATTCTATCTAGGATAGGCAGACGTGTTGCTGGAAACTCCAAAGTGTCTTCTCGCCTTTATCGACACGGACTGCCAATCCCCCAGCGTCAAAGCGGCATCCATAAGGCCTGGTTTATGGACAAAGCTTGAGGCACAGCAATAGCGGTAAAGTCTCTCGGTCAAAAGCGTTACTCATTCGAAAATCCAATGCCACTACTAGGTTGCCTATTCGAGGTCTTTTCTCTATCCAGCAGGGTGTAGGTCCACTGGCCCCAGCCGGAACGTCTCCCCTTTTCATGCCCCTGGATGATGACTGTATTGTATACCTGGTATTGTGTGGCTTCCGCCCGGCCCCCACGCCCGAACGCATAGCATAACTGCTGACCAGGCTCATCCTTCGGGCTGGCGACATCAATAAAGATAGGCAGTGAGACAGGGGTGTAACTCAAGGGGTTAATATCGTTTGGACATGTGACATAGTGGTTGGCGCGTATTAGAATATATAAATGATCCTTCGAGTTCGTGCAAAAAGAAAAAAGAAAAAAAAATCTCCAGGCTGTTCGCTGCGAACCTTCGAGTAATTCTCGCATCAGCTCAAGATGGCACTCAACGATCTCCCTTTTTCCTTTGGGTCCTCTTTGCCATTATTCCACCGGCACCTCAAGTCTTCAATTAGGAACATGGAGGTGCTCAGTCACGGGAGCGTCATGCCAGGCATAAGAGGCAATACATCTACGACGGCTGTAGATCCTGCTTGCTCGCCCGCTACTAGTACAGGCACCGCTTTCGGAGACGGCATAGACGGCGACTACTTGGCCGACGTCCTGTTCAGCACATTGGGGCATCTGGTCATACTGGGCTCGCTATGGCTGCTAGTCAACGCCGTCTGGGCTACCAACATTGGCAAGCTGGTGGCGAGACGGCTTAGTCGCAAGAAGGCACGCCAGCTGCACCCACACAGAACCTCAACCCTCACCTCCGACTTTACCGTGGGGTCTAGTGCGGAAAAGCGGTATGACAAATTTGACGTCGTTATCGTCGGTGCTGGCATATCCGGGATCAACACAGCCCACCGCCTAAAGACCAAAGTGCCCCATCTGACATTTACTATCCTCGAAGGACGCGGGGATGTCGGCGGCACCTGGGACACGTTCCGATACCCCGGAGTCCGCACCGACTCCGACATGTACACGTACGGATTCTCGTGGAATCCCTGGACCCACGGCCCCAGCTTCGCTCAAGGCAGCGCTCTGATGGCCTACCTCCGCGAATCCATCGCCAAAGCCGGGCTCGGTCCATACATCCGGCTAAACCGCCGCGTCGAGTCTGCGGACTGGTCCTCCAAAGCCAAGTCGTGGACACTGGACGTGGCAGGCGCCGAGGGCCGCCACCGAACGATCCAGTCGCGGTTCGTGGTCCTCGGCACCGGCTGCTTCGACCACGACTCCGCCCCCAAACCCGACATCCCCGGCCTCGACGCGTTCCAGGGCCGCGTCATCCACCCGCAGTGCTGGCCCGAGGACTACGACCACACCGACCAGCGCATCGTCCTCATCGGCAGCGGCGCCACCGCCGTGACCCTGCTCCCCAGCCTCGCCGCAAGGGCCGCCCACGTCACCATGCTCCAGCGCAGCCCGACGTACATCGTGCCCATCGCGCAGCGCCAACAGCTGCGCCTCCCCGCGCGCCTCCGCCGCTACCTCTTCACCGCCGCCACCTGGCTGCACACGACGGCCTGCCGCCTCTGGCCCGCGCGCATGCGCGCGCGCTTCCAGAGACTGGCCCTCGCGCAACTGGCGGGAGACCAAGGCCGCATGGAGAGCTTTACGCCGCGGTACGACCCCTGGCGGCAGCGGCTGTGCTTCAGCCCCGAGGGCGACTTTTACGCGGCGCTGCGGTCCGGCCGGGCCGACGTCGTCACGGCGCGCATTGACGCGGTGGTGGAGAACGGGGTGCGGCTGTTGCCGTCGTCGAGCGACAGTGGAGACAGGACCACAGTGGTAGAGGCCGACGCCATCGTGACGGCGACGGGCATGCGCATGCTCCTGGGCGGCAAGATCGCGATAAGCGTCGACGGGAAACGCGTTGAGATGGGGGACCGGCTGCTGTGGAACAGCTGCATGCTGCAGGACGTGCCGAACCTGTTCCTGCTGATCGGGTACCCCAACGCCTCCTGGACCCTGGGCGCAGACAACACGGCGCTATCCATCTGCACGCTGATTAGAAAGATGAGCAAACCGAACAGGGCGCTGGTTGCCATCCCCAGGCTTTCCGGGGTAGAGGCGGAAGAGCAGGATCTCGAGGGTAAGGTGAAGGGGGTGTCGATGTGGGACCTGACGTCAACCTATGTACGAGATGCGCAGAAGCGCCTGCCAAAGTGTGGGCGGACAGGCCCGTGGAGGCGGAGGAGCAACATAGTGGTCGACTATGTGCGGGCGCGGTGGGGCTTTGATGGGAGTGGTTTAGAAGTCGGGGGGTGATAGGAGGAGTCGCTAGATCAGGAACTCTATGCTGCATGCTCCTATGTATATTATCTCATGAGATCGGTTCGATACCATCCTTTGATATTACAGTGTAGTACATGTTATTAAGTACACCACTTTCGCGAACCAGATCAGGGCTATTGCATCTCACTGCCTGTTTCTTGACTCCCCTATCGGAGATATGACAAGTCATGCACCCCTTCTGAGACACTGCAACCTTGAAGACCGAATAGATTAAACGGCTGTCAGACAATGCATTGGCAATAGGAAGCACAGTCCGTGGTCCAAGTCCCAACCTCGACATCCACTGGCTTCTGGCCTAAGAAACCTGCTGCTGAGTCCCTTGATTGGCGGACACTGCACTTTCGAGCGACAGCGTAGTATCCCAATTAGAAAAAAAAGGCATACTTCAGCCAAATATTTTCCAACTCCATTGGGAGCAGAAGAGTATTCCAATATCATCAGGCGACATAGGTACTCCGCTTATTCGACCTAGTCTCAACGTTTCACATTGTCGTCATCAACATCGTAACCCCTTTCCTTGATTCTATCTCATTCATTTCCATCGCCCCTCGCCCCCCTTCCGCAGCGCATCCAGATCCCCCGCAATCCCCCGTGCAATCCAGTCCGCCACCGCCATCGTCGTCACCATAGGATTGACCCCCGTCGCGCTCGGCAGCACACTAGCATCCGCCACGTAGAGCCCCTCCGCAACCCCCAGACCTTGCCCCAGGGATCCACGACCCCGTCCTCCTCCTTCCGGCTCATGCGACACGACCCCATCTGGTGCGCGCACGCCCAAGGCGCCGTAGTCGGGTTCCCGACGCGCCGGAGACGGCGGATCCAGGCCTCAAACCGCGCGTCTTCCGTGTCTTTTTCTCTGTCGGACATGACGTTGTTCGTGGCCAGGGTGGACGTAGGCGCCCACACGATAAAGGGCGGCACGTTGGGCAGGAACGGCTGAATCTCCTCGGCGCCCGTGGCGCGGCAGATGCGCGCGAGCGCCACGATGCCCTCGAGCACGTGGGCGCGGTCGAAGGCGCTCGGCGTGTAGGCGACGCGGGTCTGGCCCGTCTGCGGGTCGGCGTAGACGCGGCCCGTGTTGCGGTCCCGCGGGATGCAGATGAAGGTGTCGAGGTTGCGGTACCGGAGCGCCTTGAGCTTGAAGTCGAGACCGCTCGTCGCCGGGTATGCGGAGTAGATGAGATAGGGCTGGGGCCAATGTGAGCTTGTATCCGACTATGAGGAGGCTGTATAATGACCAGGTGACAATGGAAATAGTCGTAGGGAAAAGGTAGAATCACGTACCACCATACAAGTTCCCTCTAGCGTGACGCCGTGGCCCTGGCCGTCAAGATCTTCGAACGCTGTACAGACGCTACTGATGGCGCATCCTTGATAAAATGATGACATATCAGTTCAGATGGACGTGAGAGTTGGGTTCCAATGCAATTGCAACTTACCATCCATCGGATTCACGTCCTCGTTCCAGAAGGCGCCAAGCATATTGACGGGATGCAAGTAGAGATTCCGACCGATCTGGGGGTTCTACGCACAGGAGGTCCGGTCAGTACCTGGGTTTCGAAGGGACAACTGCGGCAACAACTTACCCCTAGTCCACTCCGCTGAAGCAACAGCGGACTCGAAAACGTGCCGCCCGCCACAATGACGCGCTTCGCCCTTATCTTGACTTCCCGCACGGTCCGCTCGTGGAGCGGGCCGCTGTTCCCCCGTCCGCGTCCCTCGACACCCACTTGCCGCTGACCCCTGCCGCCTTCTTCCCGCTCGCAAAGTCCTCGAAATCGATGCGCTCGACCTCGAACCCCTCGACAAACTCCGCCCCCGCCCGCGCCGCCGCCGGCAGCCAGCTGGCCGCGGGCCCCTGCTTCCCGCCCGAGCCGCAGCCCAAATGACAATGGCCGCAGTGGTGGTCGCGCCCGCCCGAGTTGTGCGGCGTCACCTTGGCCTTCCAGCCCATCCTGGCCGCGCCATCGAGCAGGACTTTCCCCGGTGGTTCTGGCGGACGTGTTCGTCCGAGACGCCCATGAAGTCGCACACGCGCTCCAGGCTCTCCTGAAATTTAGGAGTATTGAAGAAGCCCAGCCCCCGGTTCGCAGCCCAGTCGTCGAGCACGTACCCCGGCGTCTTGAGGGAGACGCCCCAGTTCACGCTGCCGCCGCCGCCCCAGGCGCCGCCCGCCACCGCCGAGACCGAGTTGTCGTCGGTCGAGATGACTCCCCGGTTCAGGAACAGGTTCGTCTCGGCCGTGTCGGACCGCATCGGCAGCTGCGACGGCGGGAAGTAGTACCCCTTCTCCACCACGAGGACGCGGTGCCCCCCTCGGCCAAGACGCGCGCGCAGACGCCGCCGCCGCACCCGGATCCCACGATGACGACGTCCGTGTCGAGGACCACGGCGGCCCGAGCCTGCTTCCCCCATCACCATCACCATCACCATCGCCGCCTTCGCTACTCTCCGAGGCCGCTGCTGGGAACTGTTTGAAGACGTACTCCGGGGGTGGTGGCCTTTCAGTCGCAGCCGCCGCCGCCGCCGCTTTCTCTGCGTAGTCCTCCGGCACGTCGACGTAGCCGCTAAGCTCGCGGAACAGCGGGCTGGTCTGGACCCACGTCTTGGTCCCGATGCTGGTGAGCGACTTGGCCATGCCCCGGATCGCCGTGATGCAGGAGCCCCGCCACGACCGCAGAACCGACTCGCGGGCCTCGCCGTCCAGCTCGTAGAAGGGTTTGGTGTGGCCAGTGAGGGCGTAGCTGCCAAACTTGGTCCTGCAGTCCCAACACTTTGCATTAACATATTATCTTTGGATAAGCAGAGTCGTACGAATAGCACACGAGCAAATGTTGTCCGTTGCTCAATCACGTACCCAAGAAGATAAGTCACGGTCCCGAGCTGCTTCCGCGCATCTGGCGAAATCGTCGATAGGGTCCGTACCAAGTGATTCCGAAAGTCCTGGATCTCCGACGGCTTCTCGGACAGGTAGGCCGCGAACGCCTCGCGGCTAGGCGGCGTCACCATGCAGCTCTGCATCTTCTGGTAGTGCGACTCGAAGAGCTCCTTCGAGAGGGCTTGATGGCCATTGTCAGCAGGGCTTTTGCCGTCGCTGTTGACAGCAACGACAAGTTCTTCACCGCTTGCTGCTGCTGCTGCTGCAATGGGCGGGACCACCGTGTCCATGAGGGCGTACAGGACGCGCCATTGCGTGTCGTCGAAGAAGGTCGCGGGCGGCGGGTCGGAAATGGGGACCGCGATGTGCGAGTGAGGGTGATTGTTGTCCGTCTGGGCCGACATCCTTGGCAAATCCAGCCAGCCAGGCAGCCAGCCAGCCAATATTCTTCTGTGTTACTTTGTGCAGGTAGGCACCCGACGGGCCAAGAATCGTTTCAGCCGCGCGGGGAGACGGTCGGGTTAGCGGATTAAGGGCTGTCTTGCCGAGAGCCAAGCAAACCAACAGGATCAGAAGAAAAGTGAGATGGGAAAAAGTGGCAAAAGTGAGGTTTCGGATTGAATCTGTAATTATGAAGAAAAGGGTATGATCGAAATGTATGTACGGGCACATCAAGTACTGCTGTTTTGCCAATATGCGAATCCGAGCTGCAGGTGCAGATCCATCATGTCATGGCCGCACCGTGCATCTGGTGTTTTAGTCGGGAGGTATAAACTTTTGGTGAAGCACCTTGGACGACTGACCGCACTGCAATCAAAACGCCGAGAACCTCGGAACCTGCGTCCGGAGACAGGGAGACGGCTGCGCAATCCAAAGATGTAACGCCGCGTCTTGCACAGCAATATTCTTTCTTCGCATGCACGGCTCTTCAGCTGGGAGCGTGATCTTCCACCGACGAGGAAGGTTTCTAGACTGTAAATAGCGTAGCCGTTCGTATTGCTTGGGGTCTCCCCGCGTTTTAGCCCCATGCAAGCTAAGACGGTGGTGGCTGTCAGATGCAATCTTCAGCATGCGGGGTTGGCTGCATTGGGAGATTCTGCCGAGGAGGGATAGGGAGGGATTGGAAAAGTCGAAATATCTAACATGATCTCTTTCCCTTTCCAAATTCCAGTCACATTGCGAGGTACCGAACCTTGGGAGACAAGATTTGAATGGGAGCCGCCAGCGCTACCGACGTTATCGAAGCTTGTGCCTTTTTCTAGTGGATGAAGCAGGATGTAAGGGGGCTTGGGTTTAGCTGCATCTGGCCAGACCGTTTCGTTTCAAGCAGTTTCGAAGTTGCAAAAGAGTTGAGGCTAGGAACAGACAATTTTATCCAGCCGGATCAGGCCAACACTAGAAGGCCCGAGCATGATGAGACACATTCTAGCCCATTGCCGGATTCGAGATCGTCGGGTCAAACGTAGCGCCGTTCGACCGATGTGCCAGAATACTTATTAATACGAGACTCTGCCGACACTCTTCGATTCCGTTTTCTTTTTTTTTTCTTTTTTTTACACCGATCCAAGGCCGAGATGTGTCGGTCCACAATGCCACATAATTACCACACTGGAGAAAAAGGGAAGTTTCGAGATAAACGGATGTTTTTAGAGATACTGAACGCTTTTATGGGGTCAACATGCAAGAACAATCATCGCCTTGCCCAGCAAAACACTAATATCAACAGCTTGCTCCTAACGCTATTGGTAACATTCCACAATCCCAGTTGCATTATGTGGATGAGATGCCCTTCTTCTGCATGGTCTGCATGAAGACTTGCAAAGCGGTTTCGGGCTCTGGCATTCATAGTCAGCATACCACTAGGACGCACATCTTGGGGATCATGTATACGAAGGCTTACGATAATAGGGCACTTCATGACCGGCGGCATAGACTTGAAGATAGGTGAAGTTCTTCACCGTCTTATACTTGCCCGTCTCCTTCCTATTCACGGTATAAGGCTGCAGATCCTTCGCGTTGAGCTCGTCCGACCCATCAAAGTCCACCGCGTTGGCCACCGCCTGAACACCCATATAGTTGCAGATCCAGTCCGCGTCACCGGCCCAGACCAGAACCGTGACGCCGGACTGGACGACATCAGAGAGCGTGTCGAGGAACGAGCGGGTATCTGCACAAGAAGGCAAATAAGAGAAAGGTTAGTCCAGATACCATCAAGGCTTTCTACGAACGGCCGGGTTTCGCCACTTACTATCACCAGTGTTCGAAAACTTCTGGTATGCCGCGCTAGGGCATTCCTGGTATGAGGACTGGGCACCAATCGCCTTCTGTACACTCTGTTTGGCCAGGTAGTTCTTGTACTGGCCGGGCGGGTACGGGTCGTTGGACAACTGCCGCACGTCGTACGGGTCAAAGTCGGCCTCGCCCATGATGGCGTTCTCGATATCCTGGACACGGGTGTCTTGTGCTCCGCTGCACAAGTCGTCCGTGCCCCCGCTGTAGCAGCCGTTGATGGCCGGCTCGCAGTCCGAGATGTACGTGTTCATGTACTCCGAGTAGTCCTCGGGCGTCAGGATCTGTTTGTAGCTGTTGTTGGCGCTGTAGTCGATGTAGGCCCGGTACTGCATCTTGGACTCGAACCAGCCGTTGTTAATCCCGACGGCAACCAGGTTGATGGGCTCCCCGGTCACGTTGCCCGCCTTGATACCGGCGTTCTGCTGCTGGACATACGAGGCAAACTCGGGGCCGTAATGACCGCCGTAGGACTGTGTCTTCGATTAGCCACAACACCTGGGTAGAGTGTAAAGCAATGTGAGCGTTGACGACCATACCTCGGTAAAGATACCAAAATCACGGCTTTCGTACTGGGGGAACTGCGCATAGAAGGATTGCAACAGGGCCCAAACTTGGGGGGCAGCTGACACCGTGGAATTCACGGTGTCGTTGCCGTAACTGAACCCGACACCAATAGGCTGGTCGATGTAGAGCATGTTGGCGTAGTTATTGAAGCTGTAGGGGTTTAGGGACGGCGTCGAAGATCCATTGTAGAACTGGCAAGGTCCGTTCTCCTGGAAGAGCCCGATCATGGAAGAGCACCCCGGACCCCCGTTGAACCACGTCGCCAGAGGTGCCGTGGTTGGGTTGTCACGCGCTTCGAAGAACCTGACGGAATTGTCAGTAAGCAAAAGGGGAGACAGAGTTGGGGCCGCGGGAATCATGAGAAAGGACGCGACTTGCCAGAAGAACATGTTCATGTCGGGGCCAACGGAGATGTAGCCTGAGTACTGGTTGACGCCGCTGGTGGTCTCGCATATGCCGGAGTTGTTGACGAACGAGAGCTTGGAGCGAGTATCTGCGTGCTCGAAGACGTTGTAGTTGATGCCATTCCGCTCCTCGGTGTACCTCTTGTCCAGGCCGCTAGCTGGGCCCGGAAGTGCTGCTGCGAGGGTCGCCAACGTGGCCGAAAGGCCCGCCGCCATAGAAGCCGTAGAAATATGCATCGCGAGTATTTGACGGGCGTTACTGGTTTCAGGACGCGGGTTGCCACGAACTGATGAAGCGAATGGGAGGTATGTAGGGATGGAAACGAATTATCAATGTGAGCAGCCCGAATTTATAATGAAGTGCCAGAGAAAGCTGTTTGTAATAGGTAATGAATGCAAGCTGCCCGGTTCGAAGGACTGCAGAGTGCAAACATCCAGGTCAGGACCGGCATCGACGGGACATGGTTCTGGTCTGTCATCGCAAGTGAAGAGATAAGTTTAGGTAGCGGGTATGCATGAGCGATCGTGTGAATGGAAGTTGCCATTCGACATATGCACCTTCCCAGTTTTGGTCACGACTTTACCCGATGCGGAAAGAGGACGTACCCAGTCGAATATCTGATGTAAGCAGGTATGATGACCCCAACGTCGAGTTGAAGGAGGCTGGTAAGTCAAACCCCCACCCAAAGGCCGGCGCCAACGACTCCCGCCCCTTTCACTGACTGACCGCATGCCGCCTGGTGGGGACGGCTTTAGGACCAATTAGGATATCAGGTATCTTCGGATTGCCAGAGTTTACGCCGTCGAGGACTTCGGTTTCTGTTGTTACATCCGCGGGTTATATGAAGTATCGAAAGTTCTCCGCTCTTCAGGCCGTATTTGGCAGTCAAGGGTATACATTACATCGGCCTCTGATGGAGGTAACAGAGGCAAGACGCATCCAATCAGCCGTAAAGCTCATCGTGAACATCGGCGTGGATGGCAGACGGGCTGAGTTGAGAATGACATCTGCATTTGCTAAAGACGGAGTTGCGTGCCGAGATCTGCAAGATTAGCGTGGGTGCTTGCGGCATTTGTAGCACCCAATCACCGACTCAGGTGCCATCCATTTCCGGTAAACTACTTCCTGCGCTACCCGAGAGGCTGGGCAATGAGACACGATATCGCCATAGGCAATACACAATGTCGTCTTCCGTGATTCATTTCGTGGCATGCGTGTACGCGTGGTGGTGTATGAAAGTTTCATATAGACAGATGCGTTCTGTAGTGTTTTGTTTCCTGAAAAGTATGTTTATACGTGCTCATACCATACGTGCGGTGGCAAACACAGGCAAACTCAGCAGTTGACTTGGCTTAACCTACACACCCCGCAAAACGAGCCTCAAAATCTGTAACCCTGATATCGCATGCCCGTTGGCGAGTCAGGTGCCACAGCCGCATGACAAAACTCATCTTTCAACGGCCTCGCTGCGAACAAACTTATTCTGTGCCATATCGGCTTTTGTCTGCTGTAGTCGCCGGGAAGTGGATACTGGTTCTATCACGGTCGTCCATTTGGGGGAGATCCACGACGCCGATTACGATCCCGGGGAGTGGGGGGTCACTCCGGCGCGGGTCCCTGATTTTGTCTGTCCATCAATTCCAAGAATGGCATACCAGGAGCGACCAATTACATGCTTCCGACAGAAACCTCAAAATTAAGCCTGCACATAATCTGGGAGAACTGGCCGTTGGGGTATGACAGAAGGTAGTTTCGCGGGAGCACCTGCAGCCCCAAAACCCAAAACCCTACATAAACTCATGGCAGACGAGATTGGTACACCCTTTCTAACCAGGTCTATGCAGTACACAAGCCTAGTTCTCACGGTGGTGATCTTTGTATTTAGGAGGATTGGTTAGGTAGGCTTCTGTGGTGCGCCATGTTCTAGCTTCTCGCCCATCTTGCGATACTCTTGATGAGCGTATGTCAGGCTCATCGCATCATGCGGCGGCGTTCGGCCAACGTCGGAGACATCACCCTCATGTACGAAATCTTCGATCTCACCCACAATGATGGCACTGCCCCCACGTCTACCAGGCCACCGCCGTCCGTACCCTCAGGTTTGCGTGCGACGACACATCGTAGTACATAGATGATGGCGTCACCCTGTAAACAAGGCACCCCACTGATGGTACCTTTTGCACCGTCCTTGCTGATCGTGAAATCCGAGTCGGAGCCGGCCAACATTTTTTGCCACGACTGCTCCCAGACTTCTCTGCCATGCGCCAATCGCACGTTGAGACCCGGGAACTTGTCAAAACTGAACAGGCCGTGGGAAACCCCTGGCGAAGGGGCGTTTCCCTGTGTGAAATGATGTGCTAGGCGAGCGCCGTTTTCGTCGTCGCGCAATACATGTATATTGAAACGCCGGCTGCTCGCGATGGCATCGTAGGTCCGGCTCGGTTTCGTGATACTGAATGTGATGGTCGGTTTCGGGTCGAGCGTCACCGACGAAAATGATGAAACCGTCATGGCCCTAGGAATAGGGCCAGTCCCCGCCGAATCTTCCGGTGATTGCCCATCTTGCGAGTTGTTTTCGTATTGGTTTATGAGAAGCCATTGAAGTTTTATGAACTCATCCAGCGTCATTCCCTCTTCATTGGCCAATTCTATCACAGCTCTTTGATCCTCGGGAGACATTTCGTTGTAGGTTTTGTAGATATTGGGGTATTGTACGGATGTTACCACAACTACCGGCCGTGGTACGTGTCGCATGAGCTTTTTAAAATGGTGGTCGTCCATCTTCTGTGGCCTGAGGCTGTTGTTGTCCTCGGTCAAGTTTCGCGCTGGTGCACCTTGTCCAACGCCAGCATCATTGTCTTTGAACCGCCGCCATTGTCAGCCAGAAAACTCGTCACGGTAGTGAACTGAGAGATAGTTACCATGCTGGGCCGAGTCCAAGCCATTCTTGGTTCCGGAGAAGCCTGAAGTAGGCGTTGTCGCATCGTTCGAGTTCCATCGTTTCTGGGGTATTGAACATCGATACGGGAAGCGCGGAGTACAGGGGAAAATGGGTCCTTGAAGGCCAAGCAAACGCTTCAATATGCGATTGCGGATCATCGCATCGTATCTTCTTCGTGGTTTCGAGAGGAGGGAAGGTTAGTCTCCGGCGTCGTTTCGCACATTATAGAGATTGCAGGTCCCTGTGTCGCAATCTTCAAGAGTTCGCCTACTTTGTAGAGAAGCTCGGTTTGGAGCTCTCTCAGCTGTGATAAATTTAGCGGGGCACACAGAAAGTGACGTCCACTAACTGGGGGCGATAAGCAGATAAGGCAATTGCTACAGGTCCACCCAAATGCCAATGGCCAATTGCTTGCAGTGGGTGGTCCCCTGGGCTTTAGCTAGCGCCAGTGGGCTGACGGGCCATCGCGGTTCAATGTCCTGAATTTTCCTGGGGCTTCAATTCGACGTCTAGCTCCGAGTTGCGCAGCCCGCGATTGCCAGCCCGCTACAATTCACTCGTCCACCCACCACCACAGGCCCGTTTCTTGCTGCTCTTTTCTGCGACAGAGGCCGGAACGACGATACCGATTGACCAGTCGGACACAATGGCATCCCGCCTGCCCACCGCCCTGCCCCGGCGGCCGACGACCTCGACGCTCTCCACCTTCAACACCCTCGCGCCACAGACCACCTCGTCGAGCATAATACCCACGCTACAGCAGACGCAAACACGAAATGCGACGCTGATCAAGCGGCCGAAGCGGCCCTACACCTTCACCCAGGTGATCCAGCTGTCGGACGGCTCGACCTTCACCATGCGCACGTGCAGCCCGCACTCGCTCTACAAGTCGACCAAGGACACGCGCAACCACGTCATGTGGAACCCCTCCGAGAAGTCGCTCAAGAACATCGAGGTCGACGAGGCCGGCAAGCTCGCCGCCTTCCGCGAGCGCTACGGCCGCGGCTGGGACGCCCAGGCGCCCGAGGTCCAGGACGGAGGGGAGGGGGCGCAAGCTGCTGCGGCCGGCGGCGCTGCTGGCGGCAAGAAGGACGGAAAGAAGGACGACAAGGCCGCCGCCGACGCCAGCTTTGAGAACAAGTTCGACAGCAGCTACGATCCCCTGGGCGACCTGATCTCGCAGTACGCCGTGGGCGTGCCCGAGGACAAGGGCGCCAAGGTTGCGAAGCCGAAGAAGAAATAAATCGGGCAATGGAACTGATACCGACGGAATCAAGAGGCCGCGCTTCTGCATTGCATGTGGCAGCAAGTCATGTTAGATAACCTCGAATGCCAAGGCTGGCAGAGACGAGAGCATTCTACGGACAGACTCCTCCCTCAGAGGAGGTTGTTACCAATTGTATCATATGTACAAACCCAAATCAATGTACACCGAAATCAATGAAAATATATCAACTCAAGTCTTGGCCTCTGCTGCTTTCTTAAGGAATGACTTGATCAAAAGGCATACTTACGGGTTCTTTTGGAGGATATCTTTGTTGACGTCACGTCAAACGGAATGGGTTTACCGGATTTTCCTCGCCAAATGTGGTTCAAGATCCGCAACAGTGAAAGCGGCCGACAAAAGGTACTTTCCCGGTGTCTTCTCTTTGGAACCAGTGGCTTGGATGATGCTTTCTCGCTTCAATGAGGAGAAATTGTATCATACTTGAATAGTAGCAAGTGGTAATGGTGTTTTTTGTAGGCCTGCCCAAGCACCCCTTTTGGAGCCTTCTGGGAAGGGTCTAGAGGAGATGCTCAGTCCAGAAGTCAGTCTCGGCGAGTGCCGTTCGTTGCGTGGCTGTGGTTCTGGGATCACTCCAAATGCGGCTCTGTTGGACAAGTGGGCGCTAAGGAACAGCACCTTGAGACCTGCGAGAAGCCACGACGAAATCTTGTCATCGTTCTAGATCTTGAGAATTGCTGAGGGCTGGAAGGGGCTAAAACAGTTGGTCGACTTGGCCTCCTCTTTCGATTGCATTTCGGCCGTCTTGGGGCAACTGCAGAACAACGAGGAAAATCCAAGGGCACACACATTCGGTCTATTATCAATACGAGAACTTTGCCGATGGCCCAAGGGGGTTAATCTGCCCCTGCATGGGCCGGACCGGTGACCGAGAGAGGATCCGGGTCTTGGCGACGGTACGCCTCGTGCAGAACTAGCCGGGCTACCTAGGATCCAGGCGCCGTCACGGCACGTTCCCGCCATTGATGGCCTTCAAGGTCCCTAAGCCATCTGGGTCACCGCTGGTTGCTCGCGGAAACCATTTTGCAGGGCGTTGTAGATCTTGGGTATCTGGACCTGATGGAGAGGGTTGACATCAGCTATATAATATCCCAGCTCAACCCCTCTAATCAACGAGATACGATTCCAACATCACTCCTCACAGTCCCAAGCTTCCAACTTCCTCGCTCTCTCACAATAAACCCCCTACACCTCTTCTCAAACAGCAAAAGGAAAAGCAAACCTACTTTAAATCCACTCACCATGGCCCCTATACTCCGCCTCGCCGCCTCTGTCGCCGCCCTCGCCGACGACCTCAACTTTGCCCTCATCGACGCCGCCGCCCGCCCCGCCACCGGCTTCGACCTGGCGCCCGTGCTGATGGCGGACGTGTCCAACTACACGACCCCGCTCGCGCTGGCCGGCACGTCGATCCGGGCGCCGCTGGACTGCAACGGGCAGGACACGTACCTGGGCCAGCAGATCTTCACCGACGGCCCGTTCTCGCTGGCGCGCTGCGCCGCCGCCTGCACCGCGCAGCGCGCCTGGGAGGCGGAGCACTACAACAAGAAGCCGTGCCGCTTCTTCAACACGTACATGCTCTTCCAGGTCACCATTGCCGAAGATATTGAGGACACCTTCAGCCTGCCCGTGGGCCAGACCTGCAGTCTCTACTCCGAGACCTGGGACACCAGCTTCGGCACCGACCAGGGCCAGTGGCGCGGCGGCGTCCAATTCTACATCGGTTCCAGTTTCGTGGCCTCGTTCGCGCCCGACCCAAGCTCGGGCGAGTGCCCGGCCACGACCGCCACGCCCGAGGTTACCACCACCCCGACCCCGACCCCGACCCCGTCTCCGTCTCCGTCTGGCCTGACGACCATGACTGTCACTACGACCACGACCGCCATATTGTAGGATTCGGGCCTGTCTCTGGCTGCCGCAATGGGTGGTTTATCTATGGGAGAAATATAGTATGTGGGGGAATCAATAGATCGGCTGCCTTGGTACATCTTGGTACATGGATGAGGGAGTGCTTGGTATAAAAGAGGATAGTATTAGTTGATTGGTGTGAACACTATAGTAGGTATATTGTGGTTGAAAAGTTCATAGATAGTTGGTGACGGGAGGGGGGGGATGTTAATAAAACTGAACAAGATTGTATTTATAAATGCAAAGATTCTCTTGCCTGTCTTCCCCAAAACGAGATACTGGTGCTTCGAGGTGCTCGTGGCTGTAATCTCCATGATGTCCGCACCTGAATGGACAAACGGAGCAAGTTCCCGGCGGAAGAAATATACCATACTGACGCAGATAGTACTTTTGCGGCATTGCTAGATATTGTAATATGAATAGACGTTGAACTTCATGTTCCTGTCTCGTTCCAACACACCCCATGATTGGCCACCACCAGTTCATGCAGGATTCGTTGAGACGGAGTCGCTGCCTACCATGCAAGAGCACCAAACTACTGGGCGGTATTACAAATATGCTTGGTCGAGAAGCCATGCGAAGAGGCCATGCCACTGCTGAGTGGTCTCGTTAAGAAGCTCGTATTGACGTAATAGAACGAATAGTCGACAGGCTGCAAACTCCATCTTGCCCTCGGGCCCGTCGTCGTGAGATCGTACATCCACCTCTCCCCCGACCCACAGGCAACGGCCATAACTCCGCCCGCCACGCATCTGGACACGCCGCCCTTGTCGATGTAGACATTTCCCGCGGCCGCCTGGAAATCGTCAAGGACGTTGTGACTCACGAGCATGAGAATTTTGACTGGGGTCGTTAGTTTTGAGGTCGTTAGTTTTGAGCAAGGCAATCCAGGTAGCGGCGCCAGACCTTCTTAACTTGGAAAGAGGTTCGATACACGCCGAATCCCCATATCGAATGAGACGGAGGACTGTCGCCTAGTCGATATGCGATATATATGGGCACATTTCACGCATCGTACCGAAGCAAGCGATGATGCCGGTTTGTTGGCGTTGCGAAATGGCTCAAGGTGCTGTTGGTGAGCTTTGAGAGCAGCCCCTTTTTAGGCACACTTTAGAGGACACATATCACAACAAGTCCTTGAATTCCTGAATGAAGGGCATTTCAATCGAGGTATCTCTTCGCCGCTTTGGTATAGACGTTGCGGACGGAAATCATGCTTCAATGTAGGTATGTCAGGAGGTTCGAAGCTCCCATCAACTATCTAGGTAGGTGAACGCTTGGTCAGACTTGATTTTTCTCTTAACGGCTTTGGTGGAAACGGCTAGATCAGGACAGTAGTACCCCAGGGCACTCAAATAATAGACACACGTAAAAGAGCAGAAGAAGACGTGCAATTGCTAACCGGAAGAGAAAAAGGGGCGGAAAAAGCAAGAGCTCTACGGCGCCTCAGTGTAGAATACGTAGATGGCGATCAATACCTAGCAGTACAATTCCATGTCCATCATAGTTAGGACGATGCACCTGTGCTATAGGGTCCAAGACAGACCCAGCGTAGTGGGAACGGTACAGGCCGCAGCATATGCGAGTCGATATGCTGGCTGTCCCTGCAACGCAAGCAGCTAGAAGTGCCAAGGAAATGCCAGAAATCCGACGAGGTCGCCGACAGTCGAGCTTTCCGATGACGAGAAGCGATACGAAATGTGACGTACCAATTGCAAGAGACTGTCCAGGAAACAAATCCATCAACCGTGAGCAAAAGATCACGTTGTGCATATCAGTTTATACATCGGGAAAGGCAGCAATGCTAAATACTGACAGTCTGCCGTGTCCCCCGCATTAGGCAGTACCTATCTGGGTAGTTGACGGGCGCGCTTAAACCCAAGGCAGTAACCCCTTATGCAGTCATCTGAAACCCCTGTCCTGGCTATCGCTGTGTGCCGTGCGGCTGGCACGCCGCACCACCCAACCCCGCGCCACTGAATCAAAGACACGGAGGGATTGATAGGGAGATTGACATCTTCCATGGCCGAATCACTTTCGAAAGCTGAACACCTTTTGGCGTCTAGGTGTAACATAACATTAATTTATCTGCCACGCGAGCAAAGGGGTACGCAGCTGTGAGGGATCACGCTGAATTCTCTCCTGCCACATTGGACACGTTACTCATTCTGTCTGGTGAGGCGGGACAGCGCACTCTCGTCTCGCGGGATCGGCCGCGCCTAGAACTACCTGCGATGAGCCACAACACTTACCACACGGGCGAGCTTCCCTGCGAGAAGCCCTTGCAGCTAGGCCTCGCCGACGATGCTGTCGTCGAATCGGGCGGGCATCACGACCAGCACGATGGCGAGATCCACCCGACCGGGCCCGCTACCGTCAACGACGTGTTCGGGTCGGAGGAGGGCCACGACATCAAGTACAAGACGCTGCATTGGCCGATGGTCGCCGTGCTCATGATCACCGAGATCGTCTCCAACGGCATGCTCAGCCTGCCCAGCAGCTTGGCCGCCGTCGGCATCGTCCCGGGTATTGTGGTCATTCTATTCTTGGGTTGCTTCGCGACGTACACCGCGTGGGCTTTGATTCAATTCAAGCTACGACATCCGCAGGGTAAGTCATCACCGAGGCCTCCCGGAAAGGAAGAGTGGGGGAATTCCGTGTGGTTCTCGAGATGATGATTGACAAGCCCCTGTATTGCTGCAGTGCACAACATGGGAGACGCCGGACAAGTCATGTTTGGCCCAATCGGCCGGGAGATCCTGGGCGGCGGCACCATCATCTTCGCCGTCTGCGGGACCGGGAGCCAGATGCTGGCGGGCCAGCTGGCCCTCAGCGAGCTGTCGGACCACCGGCTGTGCGCCGTGGCCTTCACGGGCATCTTCGCGGCCGCTATCACGCTCTTCAGCTTCCCGCGCACCCTGGACCAGCTCGCCTGGCTCTCGATCCTCGCCGCCGCCTCCATCATCGTCGCGGGCGTCGTCGCCATGGCGGGCGCGGGCGCGGTGCCCGTCGCGCCGGGGGACGTCGCCGTCGCCGTCGCCACCGACTTCACCTCGGCGTTTGTGAGCATCACGAACCCCGTCTTCGCGTACGCGGGCCACTTCATGTTCTTCATCCTCATCTCCGAGATGCGCCGGCCCGAGGACGCGATGAAGGCGGCCTGGACGCTGCAGGTCGTCGCGACGGCCTTCTACATCGTGTTCGCGGCCGTCACGTACTGGTACGTCGGGTCCGGGGTCGCGAGCCCGAGCCTGTTGAGCCTGAGCCCGCTCTGGTCCAAGATCAGCTTCGGCCTGGCCGTGCCCAACTTCTTCCTCGCGGGCAGCCTCTACAGCCACACCGCGGCCAAGCTCGTGTTTGTGCGGCTGTTCCGGCACGGGCGGCACCTGCGCTCGCACATCTGGAGGGGCTGGAGCGCCTGGACCTTTCTCGTCCTGCTGGCCAACGTCGCGGCGTTCGTCTTGGCCGTCGGCATCCCCGTCTTCAATTACCTGGTCGGCATCACGGCCGCGCTCTTCGCGGCCTGGTACACGTACGGCCTCGCGGGCGCCTTCTGGCTGCACGACGCGTACCACTTCGAGGGCGGCTTGCGCGCGTGGACCCGGCGGCCCGCGATGCTGGCGCTCAATGTGCTGACCGTCGTGGCGGGCGCGTTCATCTGCGTCGGGGGTCTGTATGCGACCATCAAGGCGATGCAGGCGGCGTCGGCGGAGGGGTCGCTGCCGAGGCCGTTTCAATGTTGACCTTATTTGGTTGTCTGCTTACCTGGCTGCTTGGGCGACTCTTTCAGGTGCGCATTGCCAGGAAGCAGCATTACGTAGCATTTCTGGGGAGTAGGGATCGATCGAGACTGTAGATATATCAGAAATGGAGTAGATTTGATAGAGGATGACCGGTCAGCAAATGCTTACTGGTCGATCTGTCGTCAAGAACACCGAAGATTTCCATCGAAATGTACCCACCTCGACGCTGACCGGGTACGATTCTAATTCGGGCGTGTATTGGTGGTTGGCGGTCCTGGGCGGCAGTCAGTTAGTGGCGGACAAAATGGTCCGTCGCCTAGTCTGATCCACTGTCGTCCACTGCCGATCTACTGCAGGGCCGATCCTCTCAGCCTCTAACCTCTGGCTGTCTGGTCCTCGCCGTATCATCTAGGTTAAACCGTTCGCCCTGAAGTCGTCGATCCCGTCTGATGCCTGATCGCATATCAGCAAATCATTCACGCGTCTCTCCACATTTGGATCCAATTTGCTCGGGAATTTTGTAATGGGTGGCAGCGCTGTGAAGTCATAGACACATAAAGCTGTCGGGTAGAGCTCCGTTAGCGTGACGTCATGCCTCATGTCATACCTGCGAAGCTTCACTCGTTGTCTGCTGGAGGTCTTTAAAGAAGAGGTTCAGTACCATCATCTAAGCAATTGGAAATTCTCTCATATCATCCCAAACCATCATTTCATCCAACAAGCTTCCAGCTGCACAAATCATAAGACGACACGCATCGTTCCCTCTACAACTTATAACCCAAGCACTACAAACACAACACTATCACAATGCCCGGACGACAAGCACCTAGCGAAGGCACCAAGGTGACCATGGGCAACCAAGCCCCCGTCTACCAGGAGGGTAGCGGCGCCGTCCAGCCCGACTCCCTGGCCGCCGAGTCCCAAGCCTTCCAGTCCAACAACCGCACCGGCGAGGGCGTTTCCGCCTCCAAGCCGCAAGAATCCTACTCCTCCAACACATCCTCCTCCGTCTCCGGCGCCGACACCGGCCTGAAGTCTGGCGGCGCCGCTTCGGCCGGCACTGCGCCCAGCTACATCAGCAACCTGAGCAACCAGGACCCCAGCGGCCCGCACGGCAAGAACCTGAAGGAGGACCCCAACCTCGAGGGCAAGCACGTCAGCGGCGAGATCGGCACCGACAACGACCCCGGCCGCGTGGCAGAGCACAAGTTCGCCCTGGGGGCCAACACGCCGGCCGTCGCGCACGGTGGACAGCAGGAGAAGCTCAACAAGGAGTCGCCTTATAATGCGCTCTCTTCTGAGAAGGAGGCTTAAAGGCCCACCTATACCTACATGTACCAATTTAATGAATTTACGGCTATGAAATGAACACATGGATGGGGGAAAACTTGTACGTTAGAGAATAAAAAGTCATCAACAAAGCGTTGTTTCGTTGGACGAGGATCCTAACATGGCATGTGAAGTGATACAACATGTTTCATTGGTTTGCCTTACGCATGTGACGAGTCAAACACTTTGGACTGAACTGATGTCAAGCTGACGAAATATATGAGCTACATCTATTTGACATTGAGATATCAAGATAGGGGTAACTCGCATGGTTCAATTTGGCGTGCCTTTGGAGTGCCTGCACAGCGTTGGCTTCAATTGCTGGCGCCAATTTTGGGGGAGGGGCAACCTGGGCAGGGGGGGTTGGAGCTTGACTCTGTGACTCTCCAGAGCTGGTGGCTGTTTGCCCCACCACGACTTGGACCCTTCCGTTTGGTTGTACCTACTCCAGTGTTGGCATCTGCGTGCAAGTTAAGACAAGATGGCACTCAAGTCGTGCACGGGAACCCCTGATTTCGTCGCCATTCCCCTGGTGATGTGGGCGTCTGAGAGCTGGCAATTCTTTGATGTTTGTCTCGGCCACTTCCTACCTACAATCATTTAGCAAGCTGGAGGTGATGTGCTAGGACCTGTAAATCTCATGCCATTGCTGAGCCTGGGGATCATGGCACGTGCTAACCAGGGAACTAGCTCCGTGCCTGCCACTGCCACTGCTGGGTTCCTTGGTTCCCAATTCTGCGCTGGGGTCACACACATGGGGGACCCTTGGCGCATGCAGCTCATTCATCGGCTGTGCCCTACAAACGGGCAATAAGCTTACCACTTATCGACTGACCCTGTGAGACAACAGTTGCAAGCGACAAACGGCGAACGACAACGGCTGGGGCCCATGAGGTTCGCTTTTCTCAGCGTTTGATGGTCTCTTCTCGCTCTCTTCTTTTCCTGGCTTCTCAACTTCAGAACCACACCATCTAGCATTGCCTTGCATTCAGGGAGCTAAGGTCCCCAAATAGCACTCTGGGACAAAATGCTGCCCTCCACCCTGATCAACACCTACTCGCAGTACAAGCAAGACACCAACTCCGTAGCAACTTGGCTCGCTTCCACCGCCAAAGCAAATGGCTACTCTTCTGACCTCTTGTCCAGCACCAGCAGCGGCAACGGCAACAAGGCTGGCGGCGGCGGCCGTCTGAAGGGAAAAGCCCGTGCCAATGCCAAGAAGGCCAAAGCTCCTCCCAAAACCAACAACGGCGGCGGCGGCCCCAACTACATCATCAAGATTACGGATTTCATCGCATTGGCCGAGTTCGTGGCCGGCAAGTCCCCAGAGGTCCCAGTGAGCTTCCGGAGCACGATTGACCGTGTCATTGCTGCCCGCTCCGCTTTCGGTGCCCAGCTTTCTCGCCATGGCCATGTTGACGAAGAGAAAGATAAGAACCACCAGTACTTCGTTGGAGGTAGGTCTATGCTATTCCTATTATTCCCTTGATGGCGTCAAAGCTGCCCTTGGCATAATAGTATTATGCCAACAATTGAGTAAGCATTATACCACGGCACTGATTATTCCCCCTAGTCCATACAGGACGACACAATATAGTGGGAGCAACGTTGTCGCCATCAAGGGGACCTCTCTCGTCAGCAACTGAAATCACGTCCCACTAACATTAGTGCCCCCATTGCCAGTTCTAGAAAAGGTCCGCGACGTCTTGCGTCCTTTTGTTCGTTCCCGACATGAAGACGACGCCGCTGCTGATGAGATAACCAATCGATTCAGCGGTCTTGCCATCTACGAACCATCCGAAGAGTTCTTGAACGCCCCGGATGTAGAGAGACCTGCGAAGGCAGAGAAGGACAACGCCACATACGAGGCTGAGACTGATTCGTCTTTCGAGGAAGCCATCTTTGCCTTGACCGCACTCATCAATGATTTGAACCGAGTTCGTGCTCATGTGCGATGGATCTGGTCTAACTTCAGGGACGGCTACTTCGACTTGGCTGCTGCCGCCATCACCACCAATACCGTCATCGACTTGGTACGGAACATGGTAACAGATGTTATGCCCTTGCTGGCTCCACACGGAGGCATTGGTAGAATGCTGCAGCAGTTCCACCTCATGCAGTGCCTCATCAAGGGCTGGAAAAAGGAGGACGTCTACAAGGAGCCAACTCCGGATAACTTCAACGACAACGTCAACTATGAGACCTACGACATCATGGAGGGCACCTTCCTCGTGCCTTATCGCATGGTCGAGGCTTTCCTTGTTGTCGTCCAGCCCGGACAGATCCCATTATACAAGGACGGAATGTTTGGTCATTACGACCCCAAGGTCAACCGATCCAAGTTGACCGGCCAGCAGAAGTTTGAGCAGGATCGGGCACTTCTGATGCCTTACTTTGCCGAGCTTGTGACAGTCATCAGAGGTGTTGCCGATTGGCCTGTCAAGGATGAGTTCCTTCGTGGCATCGAGGACGTCATTAAGACCAAGGAGATCACCTTTGGCGTCGTCTTTGCTGCGCAGACGTTCCTGGATATTACCTACGAGCTCGGAGAGGGCATTGATCATCCATTCCAGACCCTCGCGAAACAGACCACGGTTATCAGCAACGACATCAAGGCTCATTTCCAGTTCCATGCCTCGTTGAAGATTTCTAACTGGCCCGCCCAGAACGACCAGTGGCTGAAGCAGCTGCAGCAACAGGTGGATTGGATCGGCAAAGATCCTCCGCGCCAGGTCCAGGCGCGTATGTATCAGAAGTTCGGCATGTTGCCCCCTGATACTGAGTGCCACCGAGTCTTTCGCATGTCGCCAGTCATGAGCGGCCTCGTGCTCTACAACTTCCGCCAGCGCTACCACGAAGTTGGACTCACTGTTGCCGATGCCTGGGGCTCGATTCAGTATTGCCAGCACTTGTACAACGCGCTCCGAAAGGAGAAGTTGGTGAAGGGTGATTGGGCCGACATGAATGTGGTGTATACCATACTTGGCAAGGAAAGCTTCTTCATTGGCGGCGAGGCACCTGCAACTGTTGCGGATTACTTCAAGAAGTTCTGTCTCCAGATGGGCACATCCGCCGCAGCCATGACGGGCAAGCGCCGAAAGAACACGCCCTTGGCATCCAATGCAGGCCCGCGTGGTCTCAAGTCCGTGGCTCCAGTCCTGTCCATGTTCAAGGCTCGATATGTCGAGAACACCGGACAGGTCGACCTCACTCCGGAGCACGTCGACCAGATCATCGACATGAGCCTCTTCGAGGAGGAGCCGGGACAAGAGGGTCTCTTCGCTCAGATCGAGGACCCCGCCAAGCGCAAGGAGAAGCAGGAACAGAAGCCTCGTCGCAAGAAGGCCGTCGAAGGCGGCAAGATGACAACTGAGCAGCTCATCAAGCCGCTCATGATGGCGCTGCACGCCGAGACGCTCGAGTTCGCGTTCCCGTACCTCCACTTCCACCGCTGGTGCTGGCGCCTGCTGCGCGCGGTCAAGGAGACGGCGGACGGGCTCCTCCGGCAGCTCTACACGCCCAACTACCTGGAGCGCGAGAACCAGCTGCCGTGGGTGGTGGGATGGATCTTTATGGCGGCTAGCGGGCTGGAAGGAGGAGGCGTGTCGGATCGGCGGCCGCTGCAGTTGGCCGCCGAGGCTCTGAATGCCATGATGGATACGGGGGCGGGCAGTTTCCTGATTGATAAGGTTATGGGTGACGAGCTGGGGATCCCGGTGGCGTTTGAGGAGGCGGACGAGTGAGTGTGTGAGGCTGTTGAGGTTTTCATCCCTTTTGGGGGGGCTGGGATGGGAATTGTGCGTCAGTCGAATTTGGCGCTGTGGATGATGACGCTTGACGAGAAGACGAATGAGGAATGAACGAAATGCAATGTCTTAGCTAGGCAGGCAGATATGATTATGTAACGTGACTGATGTTGATAAATTTCATAATGGGTGTAAGTCGACTGGGTATTCTCTTGGTAGCGAAAGCGCTGCGTTTCGCATATCAATTCCCGTGGATGATCAACAAGCCATTTTTATCTAACTACATGTAGGCTATATAGCGCGTAGAACAAACGATGGATAACTTTGTTATAATTGTAGGGTTGAATTGTCCCTGATCGATCCAGTACGGAGGAGCGCTATTCGCCAATAGTAAGGACGTAAGCCAAGTGGATGCAGATTTGAGGTCAGGAAATCATCTTGTAAGCGAAACGTTACAGCGTTTCTAGAAATATGCCGAAATGGTTCAGAAAGAGGTATCTCTGATATTGCTTGAATACGAGCAATTATTCCAACTGACCCAGGGTTTAAGAATAGATGGTGGAATATTGTGAACATGACGCGATGCGTGCCTGGAAGCCAAGCGTTGGGCCCCACCGACATCGCAAGCCAATGACAGCGACGCTGAAGGTCAGAAGGCCCAAGCTCCTGCGGGGGACTTCAGTGCTTTGCGCCCGCTGAGAGCCCACTGGGGCCCCACTGAGGGTGCCTGCCATCCCAGAGCTCATCGATTCTGAAGCTATTGGTCCAGAAATTTATTTCCGATGTCGCCCATTTTCCTCGTCGATTCTCCATCCGCACCCGACGACGCACCAACCCTACCCTCCGCTTGTCTGCCCGAGTCAGCCTCAAGTACGGTCAAGTTTCCGGGGCCAAGTCAATTGAAGTTGTTTCTTCCTCGCCAACCTTCAATTGAGTCTATCCACCATGGCTGTGCAGAACCTCCTCAGGGCCAGAGCTGCGGGAGCTCTGGCTCGCAGCTCGCGAGTGTCTGCCACACAAAATGCGTACGCTTGACCCTCCCTCGGCTATACCCATTGGCTCGCGATGTCGTCTTCTGGCTTGGACTATTGCTGACCATCGCATGCACATATCTAGTCGCTTCCTGAGCACGAGCCGATCATTCCAATATGAGAAGGACCTCAACAAGGTCTCGCGTGCCATCACCCAGCCCAAGTCCCAGGGTGCTTCGCAAGCCATGCTGTACGCCACCGGCATGTCGGAGAACGACATGAACAAGGGCCAAGTCGGTATCTCGTCGGTGTGGTATGAGGGAAACCCTTGCAACATGCATCTCATGGACCTGTCCGCCATCGTCAAGGAGTCCGTCGCCAAGGCCGGCCTCGTCCCCTACCGATTCAACACCATTGGTGTCTCGGACGGTATCTCCATGGGAACCACCGGCATGCGCTACTCTCTCCAGAGCCGTGAGATCATCGCCGACAGTATCGAGACCGTCATGGGCGGCCAGTGGTACGACGCCAACATCTCCCTGCCTGGTTGCGACAAGAACATGCCCGGTGTCCTGATGGCCATGGGCCGCTTCAACCGCCCCAGTATCATGATCTACGGTGGAACCATTAAGCCTGGTTGCAGCAAGTCTGGTGCTACTCTCGATCTGGTCAGCGCCTTCCAAGCCTACGGCCAGTACATCACCGGCGAGATCACCGAGGAGCAGCGATTCGACATTATCCGCCACGCCTGCCCCGGAAGCGGTGCTTGCGGTGGCATGTACACTGCCAACACCATGGCTTCCGCTATCGAGACCCTCGGTATGACTCTGCCAGGCAGCAGCAGTTTCCCGGCCGAGGACCCCGCCAAGCGCAACGAGTGCGAGAACGTTGGCGAGGCCATCAAACACATCCTCAAGGAGGACATCCGCCCTCGCGATGTCATGACCCGCCAGGCCTTCGAGAACGCCATGATTGTCGTCAACATCCTGGGTGGCAGCACCAACGCCGTCATGCACTTGATCGCCATTGCCGATAGCGTTGGCATCAAGCTGACCATCGACGACTTTCAGGCCGTCAGCGACCGCACTCCCTTCCTGGCCGACCTGAAGCCCAGCGGCAAGTACGTCATGGAGGACGTGCACAAGATCGGCGGTACCCCGGCCCTGCTGAAGTTCCTGCTCAAGGAGGGCATCATCGACGGCTCCGGCGTCACCGTGACGGGTAAGACGATGAAGGAGAACGTCGAGTCCTGGAAGGACTTCCCCGAAGACCAGAAGGTCATCCGCCCCTTTTCCAACCCCATCAAGCCTACCGGCCACATCACCATCCTCCGTGGATCTCTGGCGCCCGGCGGTGCCGTTGGCAAGATCACGGGCAAGGAGGGTCTCACGTTCACCGGTAAGGCGCGCTGCTTCAACCGCGAGGAGGACTTCATCACTGCGCTCGAAAAGGGCGAGATCAAGAAGGGCGAGAAGACGGTCGTCATCATTCGCTACGACGGCCCCGTCGGCGGCCCCGGTATGCCCGAGATGCTGAAGCCCAGCTCCGCCATCATGGGCGCTGGACTTGGTCAGGACGTCGCGCTCTTGACTGATGGTCGCTTCTCTGGCGGCAGCCACGGTTTCATCATCGGCCACATCGTGCCCGAGGCCATGGAGGGCGGACCCATCGGTCTCGTCGAGGACGGCGATGTCATCACCATTGACGCGGAGAAGCGCGTCATCGACTGGGAGGTCAGCGAGGCCGAAAAGGCGGAGCGCAAGAAGCTGTGGAAGGCGCCCGAGCCCCGGTACAAGAAGGGCACCCTGAGCAAGTATGCGCGGGTTGTCAAGAACGCTAGTTTGGGATGTATTACCGACTAAGTGGTATCGTTGAGGTGTTTTTCTTCTACTACTAGAGTTGAAAAGGAGGCGTACGTTACGATATGACAGACATGTACATACTAATTCCCTGGTTTTTGGCTGGCTTGGACCGTAAAAAAAGGCGCATGATGTTTATTTCTTCGTTATTTGAACCGAAAAAAAGGAAGATAGTTATTGTACCATCATACCCTACTGAGATGTGTTGCCAGTCGTCTCGTACCTGTCCTCTTTCAGAAACATCGACTTCGAATTCTGCGCACCTATTCTCAGTCACGACATGAAGTTAAGTATACCGACATGAGTAACGAAGACAGTGTGACGGTATAGAGTTCTGCTGTAATCGCATGGAGCGATCCATGGTTTGATTGATTATTTTTTTTTACTCTTCTGATCGAAGAACGTCTGGAAAAAGACAAGAGCGTTGCTTGGGGAATTATCAACTGACCAAGACAATATAATGACAGTCAACCGTCCGCGTACAAATGTAACCCCCCTGAGGCATGCAATCAAGATTCGTGGCACGTTACACCTATTGCAACAGAAACAAAAAACTCTCTCGCTTCCAAGAAAATACAAAAAGCGAGAAAGCACAGCTATGCCTGCTTGCTTGCTGCCCAATGCAAACGCACCCAAGTACAGATACACACAAGTCATACATATAATCTCCGTTCCAGCCTTGGTCGCCAGGCTCAAGTTTCGTATCATTCCATTTTCGAATTCCGTTTTTCTTTTCACCGTTCGTTAACTCTCATTCTCAGCATCCGTCATTCCGTCGTTCCATCATCATCTACCGTTTCCCGTTCTTAGACCAAGCCTCGATAAAGGCCGCCTTGTCCTTCAAGGTCAGACCGACCCGCTTGTTCCGGCCCAGCCGCGCGAGCGCCTCGCCGACCCGGTCCAGGACCCTATACTGTTCGGGCGTGGGCTTCTCCTCGCCGGCGCCGAAGTAGTCGTCGTCGTCGTCGCTGTTCTCGCCGGGGGACGGGGTCATCATAGAGGAGTCGGTGCTGCCCCCCGACAATGTCGCGGTTGGTGACGGCCTCGGCGATGCGGACGCGGATGAGGTGGGTGGGGCGCGACAACAAATTCCAGAGGAAGGAGAAGTAGGCGCCGGGGACGGGCGTCGTGATGTCCTGCGGCGTGTAGCGCAGGCTGACGGGGAAGATGGGGGCGTCTTGCGGGGCTGAGAGCAGGCTCGGGCTGAAGGGCAGGATGCCCTTGCCGTTGGTGGTGCTGCACTCGGGGAAGACGACGACGGCGCGATGGCGGTTCTGCTCGACGACGCGGCGGAGGCTGACGAGCTTGTGGGGGTTGTGGCCGGCCGAGGTGTGGGGGGCGTGCAGCAGCACGGGGCCGAGGGCGAGGAGGATCGCCGACAGCAAAGAGACTTGGCGCACTTTGGTGGTGCCGGGGTAGCTAACGGTAAAGACGGGGTCGAAGATGGCCGCGAGGTAGATGGCGTCGACGGGGCTGGTGAACTGCGCGGCGATGACGGAGCCCGGGTGCGGGACGCGGTTCGGGGGCTGTTGGGAGAGGGAGCCCCGCTTCACGCCGTCGAGTTGCAGGTCGACCCACCAGATGCCCGGGATGCCCAGCAGGCCCCAGAGCAGCAGCTTGCGGGCGAAGACGGGCAGCGGGAGGTGTGTGAGCAGGAGGAAGTAGACGGCGCTGTAGAAGAGGAAGAGGGGCAGCCGGAAGGCGAAGATGAAGGCGTGGAGAATCAGCGACGTCGTCGAGGTCGGGGTCTTGTGCGGCATGAAGGGGGAGATGCCCGTGCTGCGGTCGCGGTATTGTGTGTACTTCTCCATCTTGGCGGGCTGGACTGAACGTCTACCGATTTAGAGAGGAAGGGTTGTTGGAAGTTCGGTGTCGCTTCGTGGATATGGGAGCGCAGGGGTTCGGTTCGGACAAGGAACTGTTGGACTGTGTCGTATGGATATGCTAGTCGGGCAACACTCTCGAGCTGTGTAGTGGTTATGTTGTATGCGCAGGCTTCGAAGTCGAGATACGGGTTATTGAGACATCACAGCGGAAGAAGGCAGGTTGGTGTAGGCTTATGGTTGCGCAGCAAACAAGACAAACGGTACCTGACAACCACGAGCTCGTAAAATATGTCAAGGACAAGGTAAAAACCGAAAAGTAGGAACAGGTAATTATTAATCAAGTGCGTCAAAGCATCGAAATAGTTCCGTAAGGGCTTTCTTTCTGGCAGGATCGCATTCGCATCCGACTTGGTGGATGGTTGCTTACTTGCGAAGCCAGCAGCTGTTGAACCTAGCTCGAGCAGCAGCAGCAGCAAAAGTAACGGGGTGTGACATGTGAATATCGCTTTTGGGAAATGTGGTGTGAGACAGGCCTGGGAGTAAAAAAGTTGCCATGTTGCATCGATGAGCTAATGGGCGGCCTGCGACAGCGCGACGCTGTACGTACCTTATCGGAGCAGAGATAGGATACGTGGCTAGTGCTGTGGCAGCTTACATAGCTGGCCGCAGCTGTGGCTCGTGCATCTATTTTTGACCCACACGCCCGTTATTGACATAGCAACACCTATCCCAATCCGGACGCAGGATAAACAATCCACTTGGGCAAGACAAGCGGCAAGCGAACTTTGGCCGTGTTTTAATCTAAAGTCCCGCTCCTTGAGGTGGCAGTCATCCACATCCAGGCGCATTTGTGTATCATCCCCCCAAATGACGACGAGCTGGTGCTTTGCACAAAACCGTTCCCCGGCGCATTGAGCTCTCAGCACCTCTGGGGCCTCTTCAATCCCGACTTCACCACCTCCATTACCGTGCTTTACAACCCACGACGACACTGGCGGTCAGCAGTCCCGCCCGTATTCCTCCGCGTCGCTACCACCGCAACCGCTGCTTTTTGCAGTCGATCAGCCTCTGTATATAACCAAAACAACAAGACGCCTCCGTCAAGGCCGTCCACACCTGCTGGTGCTTCTCCATCCGGAGCTTGGCTCCTCCTTTCTATTCTGGCCTTTCAGATCGCCATCAACCGGAGAATCATGGCCAACGTCGACATGGAAAACGGGGTACGTGTGCCTGTCTGTCCCGGATGGCCGCTATCGTCGTCGACGATTTGCTGTCCCATCTGGGCCCTTGCAACGCGCAGTACCAGGAGGCTAACATTGGGTCGATGCAGTACAACAGCAGCAAGCCTTCGGGCCTCCGACCACCGCAGACGAGACTGCCGCAACTATCGTCCTCGACATCGCAAGGCCTGCACGAGATCAGCGAGTCGCAATCCAACACCCGCATGGGCCCGTCGGCAAATGCGACCAGCGGCGTCAAACGAGGGTTACCGCCACCAGGTACGGATCCGACTCCCTCCGCCTCCTCCTCCGCCTCCGGCGATGGATTTTCTCCGGGACGTTTGTCGGCTTACCGGTCGCGACTGCTGACAAGTATTGCCTTTGCAGTTATGCAACCCGAACCAAAGCGCAAGACGTTAGTCGAGAAGGCATCCGAGTTCCCTGGCGGCGCGAGGTCGCAGATAGCGGCTCCCACCCCCGCTAGAAGCTTCGTCAAGGGAAGTGCGCTCAAGGACATTGTAAGTTGGCTCTTTCCATTCTTTGCTCATACCTTCCCCCTCTTCCCAAGCCCAAGTCGCGAGAGGCTCCCGGCGACATGGCAATCCAACCAACGGCGTGCATGAGGCTCCCCGGACTTCCGAAACAACAACCTCCCCGGCATTCTCAGCAACCATTATGTCTTTGGCTCGACCCTAGCTTCTTTCTTGCACTATGCCGCGGCCGAATTCTTCCATCCATGTCATTCTTTTCAGGTTATTGTTGGAATTGCTTTGCCTCACCTGCGCAATCTGCTGCCTGCGACTTCGCCAATTCGTCTCCCGAATCTGGCAATCGATCAGCAAAGAATGGCGGGTGATTCTGGGCTTTATCTTATCACGCCTTCTGAATCCAAGAGGTGTCTTCTCGACCCTGTCCACGCCATCCCTGTCAACTTCACTGGAACAATCAAGCCGGGCTACCACAAGACCTCAGGCCCATTCTGGTTTCCGACGCACCTTCTTCTGGATTCCGAGCCGTGTCAGAAGCTTCAACCTCTTCGTCTCATGGCTGAACAAAGAGGAGCTTGGTGGGAAGGGCGTCTCCCTTCAGCTCAATGCCAACTACTCCGACCACCAGCCCAGGCTATTTCAGGAAACCCTTCATGATGTTGACTGGTTGGATTGCCTTCATGTCCGCCAACGCCTCTGACCATGCAATGCCTCTATGTTTTTTGCTTGATGTGTATTGGGGATCCCGAATTTGCTGACGAATTTGCTTATGACCAGGCTAAACCAAACGCTACCTCAACGCGCCCGATATCTTACAATTCAAACACTTCACGACATACCTCGAATAGCAGCTACGCTAGCAGCATCGGCCCAGGAAGTCGACCACCATCACGCTCATCACACACATCTTACTCCCACGGTCGAACTGGAAGTGTTCGATCCACAAACTCCAGGACTGCCCGTCCTGTGACATCAATGGGCGTTCGCGAGGAGGAGCAGCAGAACCCCAACAACAAGAACAACGGTACGAAGATCCCGCGACAGCTTGCCAAGGCAAAAAGTTGCAGCAACTTGCCAATCAGCAAAAGGCGGAAGGGCGTGCCTGCAAAGGGCTTGCCCGCCGCATATGCGACACCCATACCAGCAGACAGAGAAGCCTCTATCTGTGACCAGATGGCGTCTTTATCAATCGCGGGCAGAAAGTCAGATGCCTCAGCTCCAAACGACGCGGATCAAGTGAATCCGGCACCGAAGATGCCGTCGCCAAAGACACCGTCACCGAGCAGCTTGATGATGCCGCCTCCGAATTTCACGACGCCTCAACGTGCCGTGATTGATCCGGAGGAGCCATCGGCTCGCCTCGGTTTAAAGGAAGGCCCAGTGGTCCCCAAGACACCAACGATCGAGCAGTTTGAACAGCAGACTCGAACATTCGAGTCTGCCTACAAATCCATTCGGACTGCAAAGATGGCGGCGTCACAATCTCCTTTTAAAAAAGTCCCCCTCTTTCCTGAATAGGTTTTCTAACGTGACAAACTTTGTAGCCTGGGATGTGGACGAGAGATTAGGGACCTTTGAATCCGAATTCAAAGCCATGAAGGACATCATCAACCATTCCATCATTGGTCAGAAGACCTTGGAGGAGGATGTCGCTACTTTCCGCCTCAAAGGTAAGTGGATGGCGGGAAGGATGACTTGGTTGCAGGACGCTGACTATATGTGTAGCAACCGAACTGGAATCATTGAAGACCGACCTCGAGTCGAAAAAGTCCGAGATGCAATCAGAACTCGACAAAGCCGAACGGAGGATCTTCACGCTCGAGCGTGATCTAGAGGACGAGAAACGAGCGCGGCGTAACGACGCCGAAGATCTGCTGCGCGAGCACAGGAATGATATTGACAACAGGATACGCGACTTCAACCGAGAGAAGGATGACTTGGAACGCGAATCACGGAAGCGCCTGCAGGCCTTGAGAGAAGAGCTGGCCGCGGATTTCGCACGCCAACTAAGCGAGGCACACAAGGTATCCGAGGATCTTGAGAAGCTCCTGGACGAAGAGAAGCAGACTGCTCGCTTGCGTGTTGAGGAGAGCGGCAAAGACTTGGAGGCACAACTGATTCAATTCGAAGTCACTAAGAAGGAGTTGGAACGAGCCAAGGTCATCCAAGACGACATGAATGCTCAGCTGTGCCGGAAAGAAGCTCGCATTACCGAGCTCGAGAACCAGGTATCCGCCGGCCAGACCGCTCTCATCCACCTGAAGGGAGATGAGCAGAAGCAGCTGGAGAACTTCCGTCTCATGGCCGCTGAGAAGAAGGCTGCACAGGACGAAGCGCTTGCCGCCAAGCGTGAGGCACAAGAAACCAAGGCCAAGCTTCGAGTTGAGGAGACGAGACGTCGAAAGCTGTTTGAGCAGCTGCAGACCATGAAGGGCAACATTCGGGTCATGTGTCGTATCCGTCCGGGCCGAAACGAGTCGGAGTGTGCCCAAATTGCCACTGAGGTCGGAGACTACGACGACCATATCGGCAAGATGACCCTCATGGTTCCGACCAGGAACTACCTCCAGCAAGAGGTGCTGGAACCCAAGCCCTACGACTTTGAGCGCGTGTTCATTCCGGACGAAGGCAATAAGAAGGTCTTTGACGAGATTAGTCAGCTTGTTCAAAGCGCCTTGGACGGCCAGAAGGTCTGTATCTTCTGTTACGGCCAGACGGGATCCGGCAAGACATACACCATGAGCAGCGGTCAGGATTCCATCATCCCCAGTGCGACGAGCATGATCTACCAGGCGACCGAAGAGCTCAAGGATGCGGGATGGCAGTACAAGATGACGGGTTCCTTCACCGAGGTCTACAACGAGAAGCTATTCGACTTGCTTGGCGCCGATGGCACCCGGAACCAGGTCGAACTCCGTCAAGACCCCGCTTCCAAGAAGTTCTTCGTCACGTCTCAGGAAACGGACCTCGATTCTCCCGATGCAGTCCAGACTATGCTCGAGACGGCCATGAAGAACCGGACGGTTGCTGCGACCAAGATGAACCGCGAGTCGTCCCGATCTCATTCGGTATTTACTCTCAAACTCACTGGCACCAACGCCGACGGCACGGTGAGCGAAGGCGTGCTGAACCTCATCGACTTGGCCGGATCCGAGCGGGTGAAGGAGTCTCAGGTTGAGGGCGACAACTTCAAGGAGGCCACGAGCATCAACAAGAGCTTGTCGACGCTCAGCCAAGTCATGACGGCCCTGGCGGACAACGCCTCGCACATCCCCTACCGCAACTCGACCCTGACGCGCATGTTGGAAAGCTGCTTGGGCGGCAGCTGCAAGACGCTGATGTTCGTCATGATCAGCCCGCTCCGAGATGACATCAAGGAGACTGTCAGCAGTCTGGACTTTGCCACGACGGTATGTTTTTCTGACATGACTTCGATGATTCGTTCGTTTGATACTAATTGCGGTGATTTACAGGTATCCAAAGCCAAGCCTGGTCAGCAGGGGACGCTCAAGGCTGTCAAGACTGGCCGATCAGGGACCGTGAAGAAGACTGTTCGATAGTTCGCCAGCGGACAGACAATTGCTTTGGGGGACGGTCTTGTCGGGGGCATTGTGTTGGAGCAAGCGAGCAAAAATGAACTACTTATTCTATGGACAGTGACTATTTCTTGTTGGAGTTGCATGAGGACACCTTGGCCAATCATCTTAGGGGTTTCCGGAAAGGGGGTCATGGGCTTGGCGTCAAGAAGGGGGTTTAGTTTTCTTTTGGTGATGTTTTGCCCACGGATTGTGGAAAGAGTCATGATTTTTTCCGTTTGCCCACCCCCTGGCCTGGTTATTTTTGCTCAATATTCCCAGCTATCATGACCTGATGGCCCGTTTTTGCACAGGAGAGGATGGAGGACAGTACATATTGAAAAGGTGGAAGGGGAAGAGAGAGAGGAATGTGACACTGTAGAAATAGGGTTGTTGGAGGCTGTATACCACAAGTACACATCGATAACTAGAGAAGTGATCTACATTTCGTTATCTTCAAGTCTCTTCGCTGCCCCAAAACCGCGGAAGTCATGATCACTCGCTTCACATGCCCTGTAATCACCCATTGGACGGTGTCGGCATCGGCGCCAGCGACGACGTCCACGCCGAAGGCCAAGCCGACGGTTCCGGGAGGGCGGGCGGCGCCGCAGGGTCTGCGCCCCCCATGAGGCCCATGAAGGGGTCGCGGGCGTCGGCCTCGAGCAGGCGCTCGATGAGGTAGGCGACGGCGGTGGGGACCCACTTGATGTAGTCGAGGTGGACGGGGTAGACGAGCAGGGTGCCGGTGCAGATGACGTCGCCGAGGTTGCAGATGATGAGGGTCTTGTTGGTGGGGAAGCCGAGGATGCGCCCGCCGTCCTGCAGGGTCTGGGTGTCGCCGAAGGTGACGATGCCGGCGATTTTGGCCTTGACCTCGTCGGGGAGGGTTTGGACGGCGCGGTGCGTTATGGCGGCGCCTTGGCTGGTCGGGGATTCTGTGGGTTAGCTTGATCTTCTTGGCCTGATGTGTTATGGAGTAGTAGTAGCAGTGAAAAGAGAGAGAAAAAAAGACGGACCTGTAACCGGAGATGATCATGCGCGAGTTCGGACACGCCGCGGCCGCCGTGAGGAGCTGGGCCATCTCGGTAATGGCCCAGGGCGGCGCGCCGCCCGGGTAGAAGTTGCCGATCGGCAGGCCCCAGTAGTCGATGCCCTCGGTCGCGAGGTTGGTGACGCCGAAGGCGGCCTTGAGGCTGTTGGAGAGCTGGGGGCCGACGGTGTTACCCTGTGTGTCGGTTTGCCGATATTATCAGTTCTTAGTCCCCCAGATAAGGTGTCGGGAAGTGGAAAAGGGGAAGGGGGAAAAAGGGTTTCGGTCATGATGATGCAACTCCTTACCATATTGCCCGGTTCAAAGGTCGCCTTCGCGAAGAACAGCATGATGGGCCGGCATCCATACTGCAAAAACTCTTTGGAGTCCCATCCCGTCGTCCAGGTCTGCGCCCAGGCGGCGGAGATCACCGCCAGGACGGGCAATAGCGTCCGCATGGAGGCCCGGAGGTTAAGGTGGAGAGGCAATATAGGACCGTGAGCAGAAACCGGAATGACGTCCGATTCAGCTATTGGTGTGCTGGGGCCGCCGCCGATCGAGATCACGGAAGCCCTTTCGTGTACTTTGGAGTTTCGTCAAACACGGAGTTTCCCCCTGCTTTCTTTATCCGTAACCCTGATTCGATCGGTTCTTGGCGGCACCTTGGATCAACAACAGGGAGACATCATCACGGAATTATAGTAAAATGCTATACGGTCGTACTGTTGGCACGATATCAGCATGCCCCATTGCGAGATCGAGGCTCGGGCGTTTTTTCTTCATCTTTTTCTTTTTCTTTTCTCGAGCTGCCTGGCGCCAGCTGCTGGAGGAATGCGGCGTGACGACATTGGCAATAATCTGCGACAGACGCAATGCAACCTGCCAGATTAAGCTTCTCCTTGTTCTGACTGGAAACTGCTGCTGTTTTCGACAGAGTACCAGTAGGCATGTGACAGAACAACTGCCGTAATGGAAGTTTGGGCCGATTGATTAGGGCGGAAGGAAAGGGCCCGCGACGGTTTCGCGCATTTTGCCGGCAGAAGTAGGACCGAGGACGGGCATTATGCCTCGCAAATAATCTAATATGACATTAATATAGCCATCACGTCATAGAAATTAGGTACTCTCGTGACGCACCATGAACCTCCTTGCTGATAATCGGGTGTCGGATGTCTGGAAGCCACGCCCAAGACAAGGCAAAGGTGTGACAGGTTCGACATCAATGCTTTATAGTCATAACCCCGTATGCATTGATGGATATCCAAACCCAAGCTGGAATTTTCATAATGACGAATGATCCTAACAGAGGGTGTCCTTGCCGATGTCTTACTGTGTGTATCTCCATTCTGAGTGAAGTGTTTGCAACACGTCTCTCGTTCTTGCCATGCAGGCGATATCCTGTTGCGGAGAACTGGTAGGGAGACAAAACATATCTGTTCTCAGTTAATCAAGCATCTACGGTTCAAATAGTTTATGAGGACTGTGCCTGCTTACTTCTCCGCAGCTCAAGCAGTTCAGGCCGTATTCGTATTCTTGGATGCGTCGATGTCTATTTGAACACTGACATAGCTATACAAATCTGTGACGTCAATGAATAGTCTCATATCATCTATGACCTTCCCATTTCCCATGGTCTCTTCTACTTTTCTAAAAGCATGATCAAAAACTTGCGGGTCATATCCTGCCACTGCGAGTTCCAAAAGTACCGTCACCACATGCAACGCCTAAGAGGCCGCTGAAAAAGACGATAGGAGAGTATACACGGACGCGTTCCTCGTTTATACATCGTTAGCCCAATTACAAGCAGTCATCCATTGGTCACATAGACTACTGGCGGCTACATCGATGACCATTTGCCACATGTTTGCCCATGAGCGACCAGATAAATTGGCATGCTGCGTGGAAGTCGAAGACGTATGGAAAGTGAAGTAAAAAGCCCCGTAGGCGCGTCCACTGCACGAACTGTAATATGCGGTATACCAAAGCCTCCCTAATATCATTAAGGGTAGAGTTATGGCCATGGCAAAACCCATTGTGGGATATTGGCACATCATGGCCGTCATCTACAGGCGTTTCTATCATCAGCATCAGGGCATTTAGATGCTAATATGACACCTACACATGCATCATAAACCCAGAAGCGTGGTCGTATCGTTTCCAAAGCTCTCCGAATGCGTAGCAGACCGAAACTGCCAGAATCCTATTCCGTCACGTGAGCTGCATCCAACCGCAACAACATCCAACTCCGCCCTCTTTTGTTTGCTATGCCTTTTTAGACTCGTGTGAAAACATTGTTTTTTTCTTTTCTTACCTCCGTTTGGGTTCTACGTGGTTTACAACTCACTTGTTTCATATCATGCCATCATCATCGTGCTCATCGAACTCTCTCTCCGATGCCTCGGTCAGTTCGCTCCCTCCTCCGGCTGCGACTCCCACCCGAACCCCCTTGCCTCCCCCAACTCGTCACCACGAACCCAGGCCTGCCGAGCAATCGAGAATGCGTGGCGAGCCTCGGAACCCTGGCAGTATGTTTTCGCTACCTATCCGGAAGTCCCCGAAGTCCCGGTCGATGCAAACGCAACAAATAAACATTTTGCCGAGACACTTGTGCTGGCCCCGAAGAATAGCCTAGATCCCAACGCCAATGGCAAGCGAATGGTGCAGCTGTTCCAGGCTTCCCGCAACGGCGCTCAGAACCTTCGCGCTGTCTTGACACAGGTCACAGGCGACGCGCGCGACGCGTCGGATGCTTGTACGCGGAGCCGCAATGGCAACGGGCTGTAGCGCCAATGTGTTACCGCGAGCCCTGTCGTCGAATCTGACCCCATCGCAGGATCCTGTGCCAACTGCTTCTACAACGGCCGTTCTGGTCAGTGCTCTGTCAGAGCCCCAACCCGCGACCTTGAAAAGCCGACCCGCCCATCGAAGTGCGCAAGAGAAGAAGCCGCGGAAACCACGGACTCGGAGTACGAACGCCAGCCTTTGCACGGCCTCATTGCAGCCACAGTGAAGGTGCTCGAATCTTCGCTCGTGCTCCAGGCGATTCCTTCCGAATTGCTCCTGCAGTGCGGGCTCATGACAAAAGGCATGCGACCAGGGCCAGCGTGGGCGGGCGTCAGGGCTTCGCAGCTGAAACGGATGAGATTGGGTATGAGAGCGATGGAACGGAGCATCGAACAATGGTCGGTTCGGTTCGTGGACCACACCGAGTTGGTTAAGAAATTGCTCCAAGTGGTGAGAGAACAGGTCTCGCAACCGTCGGACTCCGAGGATGATTAAGGGTGATTTAATATTTCGACATCCTTTTGGTTTTCATTGGCGCTGGAAGCTGGTGGCATGATGGCGATATTACTTTCGCCCATGTCGGTCACTCGATCCGAAACAGGTGCAGGGGCTCAATATTCGGACTGGCATTGAGGTAATGCAAGAACAAGCAGTGTACGATGCTTGATACAAGTGGAAAATGGGAGGGGAGAAAAGAGGAAAGGAGGCCTATGAGTATCTTCAGACTTCGGAGGGGAAGTTGGTGCTGCGTTTTTATACTTGGACAACTGTTCGTCGATTCTCTGTGGTGGCCATTATGCTGTTTCTTCACCGGTCCAACCAACGACATCATTTTCGCCGGCGAATGACATTTGTAGAACGCTTCCAGCAGTAAGCAAATCGGGCTCAACGACTGACAACTGGCTGCAGCGCTAGCAGAGTTGACATAACTCACCCATGCTGACTCAATTGGGTGACCGCTAAGCAAGATGGACCGTCATTGAGTCAGCATGAGAAGGAAGCGAGTGGCCGTTGAGAAACCGTTTGTAGTCTAGATCCAGGTAAGTGGAACGGCCACAAGGGGTTAGTTAGTGGCTAGGGGGCGAGGCTAGCCGCTCGTTGGTCGGAAGAACGCGACCGGTAGTCTCTCCGGGCCTAACGCCGTCATCTTCCGGACTTTTTAGCTGACCCAGCCACCTCCTATTACTCTCTCTCATCCATTGTCTCACCAAGCAACGACATCTGACACCTCATGCACGCGTGCTCTGGCGCTTCCCAATTGCCAGTCAACCAAATGCCTATTGACGGTTCGCCGCATCAGCAATGAGCCATGGCACCACTTTCCCAGCATGGCGCCGACACATCGGTGCTCCGCAAGTTCGGAATCAAGTAAGCATCTATCCCCGCATCGTGGTACGACATCCCGGGGTATCTAACCAGCAACCATGTGTCTAGTGAGGCATACCAACTGGCCATGTATATACTGGACCAGTATCGTGGCACTATCCTCTCTTGCCGCTATGAGATCCCGTCACGTCTCGCATCGGCAGAGGCCCGGCTGGAAGAAGCAGTTAAGGCAGCCATCGTGGACACCATCATGAGACACCCGATGCTGCAAGTCGGCATGGCCGATGCCACGTCCAAGAGTCCCTCTTGGGTCCAGCTGGATAGCCTCGACTTAACTCAGCATATCAAATGGAACCAGGTCGGAGAGCATGACGACTTGGAGACAACGGTACAAGAAACCTTTTGCGCTCAGCTCGACGACCGGTTTCCAGACTTTTCCGTCACGCTGCCGAACTGGAGGGTGACCATTTTCCGACAGGGGCGTGCTCCTTCCATGGAGGTTATGCTGACTTGGAACCACCCCCAATTCGACGGCGCTGGCGCCAAGGTGTTCCACGAAGACTTTCTCGAGCTGCTCAACGCCAACGAGAACGGGGAATACGCGCGGAAGGGCCTGGAGGTCAACAGCCTCAGACTACCCGAGGCGCCTCCCATGCTTCCAACCCCGATCGAGGACTTGAAAAAAATGCCGGTAGATATCAAGTACCTCAGCAAGGTCTTCTGGGAGGAAATCCGGCCCTCGGCTCTCAATCGGGACAAATCCATGGCCACTTGGTGCCCCATTCGCACCTCCCCGTACAAAACCCAGTTCCGGTCCTTTTCCATCAATAACGCCGCTCTGTCGGCTATCCTAACCCTCTGCCGACAGAACAAGACCACCGTCACCGGCCTGATCCACGGCGTAGCACTCCTGGCCTTCTCGCTGCACCTCAACAGCAAGGCCGCCCCGGCCTTTCAGAGCTCGACCGTCATGGACCACCGCCGGAACCTGCCTCCGGCCCCGGCAGACGCTCCGTGGGGTAGTTCCGACAGGGCAGTGGCCAACTACGTGACGCAGGCGGTTCACAAGTACGACAGCAGCCTAGTGAAGCGCATCCGTTCCAAAATGCGGCCCTCGGATGCCGCCGGCGAGGGGGAGGGGAAAGGGAAAGCTCTATCCGCCGACCTCATAAGCGAGCTCTGGGCCGTATCGGCACAGAGCCGGCGGCAGATAGAGCGCAGGTTGGAGGTCGGGCTGCGGAACGACCTGGTGGGGATCTTCAAGTTCGTGACGGACTGGCAGAAGACGATGGGGGACATGGCGAAGCGGAAGCGGCAGTTCTCGTGGCTGGTGACCAACATCGGCGTGATGGACGGCAAGGGTAGCAACAGCAGCAGCAGTATATCTGGCGACCAAGACGACGTCGTCTCGGGTTGGTCGATCAGCCGGGCGCAGTTTGGCCTCAGCGCCGAGACCCCCGCCGCCGCCATCGAGTTCTCGCCCGTCAGCGTCGCCGGCCGGGGCATGTGGGTCGGTGCGAACTGGGCGGACTGCGCCGTCGATGTGACGCTGGGGGAGCGCATCATGGGCGATATGGAGAGGTGGCTGAACCAACTTGCGAGCCAGCCTTGAGGATCTGCCGTGATACCAGATTGTACGGATACAGGAGAGCCCAGAGAGCAGCGGAAACGGTTGTTTGGACCCGTGCTCTCGCTGCGCCCGGCTTCACCTTATTGATTGGGTTGTCAGCATTCAGGGGGAGTGGGGCCCTTGTGCAAACACTCAACGTCATGAGGAAAAGGAAAAAGCAATGTTCGGGTGGCATAGCCCATTGCTGATTGGGCAGACAAGTAATTCAATAACTCTCCATCCCGCTTGGGGTTCAATTTCCAACTCTTGGCTTCGTTTAAAGGTTGCTCCAGGCAAAATTTGCTTAATTGACGGGCTGACCCGAAAAACTACATCATGGGGGCTGCCATTGTCAGACTGTGCGTGCTTTGTATTGTCTTACTCCTTTTTCCTCTCTCCTCCAGCCAAGAGCCCGAAAGCGACACTCCTCCCAATCCTACCAACCCTACCTGCCGCGCCAAGAGCGACTGGGTCACCCAGCTTGCCAAAGAAGGATCCTTATCCTTCGACGCCACGAAGAACTGCGGAGACCTCGAGTACATCCTGCAGGCCGTCAACCGGGACAAGAAGTTCGACTTCTGCCGGGCCGACCGCCAAAATGTTCTCGGGTACACCCGCGAGGGCTACCGCCCCGCCGCGGCGCGCGGGAAGAGGATGCCGGAGGACTGCGAAATCGAGCAGTGGTGGTTCCGGGGCGCCCACTTCCCCAAGAACCGCCGGGTAGCCGCCTTCTGCGAGAACGCGACGTCCATCGCGGTGGCGAGCTACCGGGGGAACAAGACGGTGACGCACGCCCAGCCCTACTTAAACCTCGTCCATGGGCCCCGGTCCGTGTGCCGCGATTTAATACAAAACGATCTGACCACGATTGGCAATCCGGATGTGGCAGGACCTTGTGTAAGAAGAATTCCTCGCCCCTCAATTGCTTGCTCGCCCCCTCCCCCCTTTGCACCCAACGCGCTCAAAGGCTGAGTTCGAACTTACTCACCCACCCACAGGTGATGGCTTCGTACTTGATCCAGCTTTTGCTCTCCGCATTCTTCTGTGTCTTCTTTTATCGCAGCAACAAGGACGGTCTACAACGCCGCACGGACAAGTCCTTCTCGGCCTTCTACACGACCACCATGATCCTGGCCCTCTCCATCGCCGTCGCCTCGGCCGTCACCTTCGCCGGCAAGCGCGCCGCGCCGAGCTCCTTCCGCAGCGACTTCCGCCTGCCCAACATCTACGAGTACCGGCTGCTGGCCCTGGCGCCCGCCTTCGCGGTGCTGCCGGTCCTGGTGGCGCACACCCTCCACTACGAGCGGCAGCAGCAACGCGGCGCCGTCGTATTAGGAGGCGGTGGCGGTCTCCGCCGCCGACGACCAAGACGGCTACCGGTGCTGTGGCCTAGAGTGCTGACGGCGCTCGTGTGCCTCCTCTGCGCCGTGGTGGTGTGGGTCGTCTGGGTCGTCGGCGAGCAGGGCCGCACGTCGCCGACGCGCCTCGTGTTCGGGGGCCAGTTCAACTTGCGGGTGAGCGTCTTCCTGTACACGCAGGCGGGCCAATACACTTTGGCCGTAGCGTGCTTGACCACGCTTATGCCCCTCTTGGGCATGGTTTCCGTGTGCATCACGCATTATTGCGCACACACGCGGCTCGTTGGGCTCGTCGGGCCCGCTTTCCGTATCCTTTGCGTTCTGCTGGCGCTGGTGGAGTGGATCATGTTGATGGTCATCCGGACCAAGGCCGTCGAGGACGGGCAGGGGCACACGTCCGAGACGGAGATTGGGTTCGGGCAGATCTTGGCGTTGTTCACCTGGTTTCCCGTCTTATTTACTCTGGCGTTTGGGGTCGAATTCCCGGGGGTCGACGAACCGGCAGGATCCCCTTGATGGCAACAACGCAGCTCTTGGTTACAGGTTAAGCACCATGCCGAATACTTGTATCAAATATATGTCACGGTACTAATTAAATATCACCCAATTGTTTGATAGCCTGACATGGTGGAGGCAGCGCTGTCCCCATCAAGGGGAGTGCATTAGCTTCGGAAGCGTAAGCTCATGTTGAAGAATTGGAGTGAAAGCCATAAATACGAGACGAACTTATCATGGTAACCTAGATTGACCTGTGGGAGATATATGGAATGAGTGTTGTGGTAGACTCGGTTCTACCCAATTGTTGGTCTTTGTAATAATAGGGGTAGACCCACGCAGACTAATCCGTGTCACCACTTGAGGCCGTCCTGCATTACTTTTACTCAACACAAACACTGTTCCTGCCTGCAAACATGGGTTCTGAAACCTATATAGCCATATTCTTTGTATCTTTATTTCAAGTCTACTCTCAGCCCGTAATTCGACTTGCGTACTGTCCAAAGCACTAGTATACCCTTCTAGACAAGCCCTGTCCCAAAAACACGGGTCAATCGGGAATGCACCTCCTATTCACGTATATCCGTGTGTGGAATGCCTCCGACCAACCCTCATCTGTATCCGGCACAGACGTCTTGGTACACGTTATTCTCCAACCCCGCCGCCGTCGACGGGATATAGTTCAAGTACGTACCGTACGAGTACGTCCAGCGGGGGTCGTTCAGCTCCGTCTTCCACGTCCAGAAGACCCAGCCGTTCATGCCGGGCTTCTCGTAGAGCTGCTGCTGCGCCGTGAAGAACTTCTTAAAGAAGTCGGCGTCTTGCCAGTCCGCGTCCGACGTCATGCTCCACTCCCCCCGTGATCCGGAAGTCCTCCCCGCCCACGAGGCGCGAGTCGGTGCAGGCCAGGTGCATCAGCTGGTACTGGTCGCCCGTGTTCTTGAGCGCGAAGCCGATGTAGTTGTGGTCGTCGAAGGCCGTGGCGAAGCCGTTGGCGACGCTCGAGGACTGGCGCGGGTTGCCCGAGTCCCACTTGGCGGACATGAACTGCACGTGCAGCTTTTTGTCGTCCGGGACGCCGCTCTCGGCGTCGCGGACCGCCTTGAGGGCGCGCGGGTAGTACTTCTCCACCAGGCCCGGGTCCTCGCCGGGGGGCGGGTAGCGACCGTCCGCGTCGTGCTTGGAGACGGGCTCGTTGAGGACCTCGATCATCCCCACGGAGGCGTAGGCGGGGTTGCTGTGGATCCGCTTCGTCATCCACGAGAGCCACTTGCAGGCGCGGTCGAAGTTGTAGTCGTTGAAGAAACCGGCAGGGTTGGGATTCTGGCCGGTGAAGCCGTCCTGCTGCTGGCCCCCGGGAGCGCCGTGGAGGTCGATGATGACGTACATTCCCAGGTTGGTGGCCTTCTGCACCACGGCGTCGAGGTATGGAAGCATGGCGTTGCCGTCGGCGAAGGGCTCGCTGGCCTTGTCGACAATGTCGTCGTAGGACCAGTAGCCGATCGGAATCCGGATGGTGTTCAGGCCGACGTCGTGCACGGACTGGACCGTGTCGGTGTTGATCCACTCCCTCCAGTGCTTCTGGAAGGCTTGGTTGCCCGCCGCGCGATTGTTGCCCGTGTAGTGGTTCCGCATGCAATCGAACTCGGAGACGTCAGACTCGAGCGTACAGCCCATTGACCTCCATTCATCTTGCATCATCCAAGGCTCAGACACCAGCCAGCCTATACCAGGGAGGTTAGTTGATGCATATGTGAATAAAGACCTGATCATGAGGGCAGGTGAAGAAAACCGCGCAGACACATACCACCAAAGTTGACGCCTCGGATTTTGGTAACGCCGTTTGGGAGATGAGGCTGGAACCGCTTCCCCAGTTCTCCCACATAACGGCTTTGATTGAACGCCGCGAGGTCGCTGCGGTCCTGAGGAAGCCATGCGTCAACGACGCAGGCCAAAAGGATAGAGGCAATAGTGACACGGAGCATTGTGGGCTCTTAGGAATAAAATGTCTTGGAACACTGTCTATGGATGGGTTCCCAAATATCAGACACCCTGACCTCTATAAATACCGGAGAGAATTGCATTTTGGTCTTCATAGGAGCCTTTCCTCACCGTCACCTAACCCGATATGGATGAAGAAAAGAAAAGACTAGATTCTATTAATAGCAAATTATGGAAAAGTGCACATCTCCTTGTGGCCCGCTTTGCTTTACACGCCACTGCCGTCAGCATCGCACGGCTGAAGTAATAGCGTCCCGAAAGCAGCTTGTTGGATGTCGATCCAGTTCATAGAATGCAAGGTGCTGACTGACACATTTCACCCATGATCTGTTCAATGTTGGCCTTACCCAAGAGCCGGATTCCCGTCATAGCATTTAGTGAGCTTGTGTCTTAGTCCATACAGATAAACCACGGGCAAGCCGTCGTGTGACTGTTAAACCACCTCCTCGTAACCGAACTACACTACTGCAAAGTGATTAAGACTGTGGGGCAATGGAAAAGAAGCGTACGCCCCGTGACGATGACGGTCACGACGCCAACAGGTCAGCCTGATCAATGGAAGATTATATCTGTTTTTGGGTGCAATACCGAGCTTGATATTATGGGGACGGGCTGACGACTGGACTTAGTAAGGTTACGAGATGCTTGGTGCATTAGTGGTGCTACCTAACAGGAATGCACCCGCATTTCGCCCTGCGTGAGCTCAGCTCGCGGGTATGCAAGGGTGCAGGCCGCTACCTTGCGCTGCAGTAACCATGGGAATCTCGTGTTGGTACCATTCAGGTACGTTTAGGTGCGAAGGCGTTTGTTGATGCCAACATGTTGCACGGGGTTGCTGAGTCAGGCACGTCAGAATCGATGTCGGGTAAACGACATGATGGAATGCAACTTTGGGTATAGAGTAGGCCATAATGCGTAACCATCGCATTTCAAGATATGTCCTCGGCTGGTGATGTTGTTCGCAAGTTCTGGAATTACGATTAGAAGTGTCGTGGGAGATTGGTTGTCCTGATTGCTTTTGGTCCAGTAGTGCGCTCACAGCCTGCTGCAGGCTGGTAGGGCCCTGAGGCGTCGACCAAATTGCCCTGACCAGCCAACACACTACACGCTGACCCAGGGCTTCTGGCCTGCAGATCTGGTACTGCGTCGTGCTTGCGACCGCTGCCATACCCACAAACTCAGCTGGCAGCGCGAGGTCAATGGACAATGCAGGAGATGTCACAGACCTAATACGACCAAGAGCATTGGACCACTTGCCTCGCGCGTCAGCAGCCGACCATCCACAGGCTCCCGTGGACACCCGGCCAAGTGCTCCGACAGCATCCACCGACACTAGGACCAAGACGGCCGGTGATCCCCACTTGGATCTTGATGTAGGTATTGCGGACTTCATTGAGAGGGTGCATTGACTTCTCAAGAATAGATTGTGAATAGAAGCCATCGATAGGGATACTTTAACAAACTCTTGGCACCGCCTTGGTGATCCAGCCCGACTTTATCATCACTTTCCTCCCTGACCAACTGCAGCTTCGCAGGTAGGTCGATCTGCACTGCGCCTCAAACTTCAACCAACACCTGACTTTAGCACTCAACTGTGCCTCTCTCCCTTGCCCTCTCCCTCTCGTGCATGCTTCTTACCTTTGCACCAACAAATCTTTCTCTGAACACAACACCAAAAGCCCTCCCCAACTAGACACAAGCACCATGTTTGACGCAGCCGTGCACCCGCAGCTTGACAGCCGATTCATTTCGGCGCCTGCCGAAATTCGTCGTGCCATCTACGAATATCTCGTTACCTCCTCCTCTATACACCTGTTCTTGTCCCCACAGGGCCGTCTCCAAGTCTCAACCTGCCTTGAACCCCCCTACCAGCCTTCCACTGGGAGGCTTCTGCGATCCTAGCGGGGGCCGTCATCCTAAGGGTGCCGACGAGAAGGACCCTACGTGGGCTCGTCGTGTGCGATCCTCCTGGGGGCCGCATTGGGAATGCGAAGAGGCCTCGAGCACCCACAACCTGGGCTACGTCAGTGACCTTCTTTCCGTTTGCAAGAAAATGTGAGCATCACGATAATTCCCCCAAGTCAACTTTCGGCTCACCGTTTCTTTCCCACTGTAGGCTTCTCGATGTCGGTAACATGGTGCTCGAAGGTGCAACCATCAACGTTACGGACTTGCCCACCCTCGAGCTGCTGAGCCGGAAGCCTGCCGAAGAGACTTCGGGCCCAAGCCATCTCTGGAATCTGGCCAGGTACGCGTACCCTCTGGTTCAGAGATTGCGAGTCACATTACGGCTTCCGCTTCCCGTCTACGAAGCACTGGCAAACTTCCAAGACGATCCGCCCGGTCATGCAGCTCAGGAAGCAGGTGAGGACGCGACGGCAGTAGCATGCGCCACATGGGCCCGCGCATGGGCAGCCGCAGGTCAGCTGCCTCATCTACACAACCTCCACGTATGGCTGGACCACGACGGCAAGTCATCGTGGTCTCACGTCCGGGAACGCCAGGCTGTCGGCAAAAGCCTCATGGATGTCCTGGCAACGCATTTACAGGATCGTTCTCGGGTCGAGAATCCGCCCCCGGCGGTGAAGGTTCTCTTCAATCTCCCCAAACTGCATCCGGCCCTGGCGAGACCGGAAACCCATTATGTGCCGGAGAGCCCGCCGCCGCCGTTTCTCATCGAGCGACGCTTTCGTCTAAGCTCCTATGTTGAAGAAGGGGCCGACGGAATTCTACGGGTGAAGCATGAAGACGACTTCCCCATCACGAAGATATCGGTCTATCTTGCCAAAGACCCGGATGGCTCGGACTGGGGTCGGTATGACGTGACCGAAGACGAGATACGGGCAATGGAGGATTTCGAGACCTTTCTTTGGAAGCGGGGCGACGATGTCTACGCGTACTTGGAAGAGTTAACATCGTTAGATTCGCAACCACACTGGACTCAAATTTAGTATCAGACTGGTCATGCATCTGGCTTCTAGATAAGCGGGGGTCATCTATTCCAGATACACCAATTGAAAGCCAAAGATACAGACTGAGGGGTTCTTTATTTCAATTTGCCGAGCCCATCAACTTACAAAAAACCATCAATATCACTCCACCGCAATGGATTTCGTATCTTCACAACTTCGTGCAATAGGCTATGTCTCTCAACAGCCCATAAAGGCCATACCGCACCACCACGGCCCTGAGATAGGAACGGCGTGATACATCGGGGGTCACGGCATGGGAGAGTTCCGTCTCCTAGGCGATGAGGACATGATGGGCAGCAGCACTGGTGGTTGTTCGATAGGATGCGGCGGGCCTTGCATAGTGGGAGGCAGCAGCAGGTCGCCTGGATGGTGGTGATGAGGATGGCGGTTGTATTGAAGCCGGAGCCATGGGAGAGCACGGGTATCAGCGATACCACGCCGACCTTGAGTGTTACGAGCAACATTATTGTCCGACAAGGCTAACCCCCAAATCGGTTTGTGTTACTAAACTGGACACGCTGGTTAAAATAGAACAGGGCGACTGTAGTGTGTCGTTACTCATATTTGCCCCTCCACCACGCACTGAGCCTTCTGTCGCAGACTCAACGTGTACGAAAGGGGGCTGAGTTGCGTTCTGTCCGACTTTTCTTTCTGCTAGCCTGCCTTGATGTCAGCTTGGAAAAGGACAGGGAAAGCGGAGCACCATAAAAACACGCTATAGAGTATGTCGGTATGGATTCAAGTGCCTGCATGTGAAGGCAATCTCAAGTCCCTAGAATCAAGTTTGCCGGCCGCTGAAAACGAAATTGCCACATGAGCCAGTTGGCGGGAGTCTTAGTTGAGGCCAGCGGTAAGCTCACTAACCCTCTCGCTGACCCCCCCTTACTGACCAAGGGAAAAAAGACTAAAACAATAACACTAACGCCGTTAAATTAATCGATTTTATCACACCTATATACTTTTAATTTATAGATCGGCGTGGATATACTCTAATTAAGCTTCCTTTGTTAATACACGCATTTAAATTATTATTATTATTATTAATAGTACGCCGTATGCCGAAGGCCTTCGATACATTTACCTAGTTCCTCGTGTAATAAACCGTGCCGAAGCTGGACTAAAAATATACGCTGTTAATATCGTAAAATCTACCTCACGTACTCGACGTTACCATACTGGTTCTTACCTACCAGCCTAGTGACCCTTACTTTAGGGCCTGAAGAGAAATTATCTAGGTTCGGGTAGTCCCCTAATTTCTATTGCCAATTTATATAGCGGTAGTCGACCGGTCCGTAAAAGCCACTTTGCGATAACCTTCGCCGTATCTTTTTTACAGTAAGCGCCGCTAAATCGCGACGAGTTCGCAGCGGACTAGGTGCTAGCTGTTTTATTAACTACTCTTGTCTTCCCTCGAAGTCTTTGCAATATAGGATCAGGTATTCGGCTATCTCCCGTTCTTTACCGTAATTATATAGCGGCGTCGGGACGTTTAAAACCCGATAAGTAAATAGGAACGATTTAAGCCCTATTCTTTTAGTGCGTGCTTATATTAAAACCGATACTTCGTGTTTAAATATATTATCGTAATAACGGCACGCTCCCCAATTTAGCGGCGACTTTATAGCTAATTCGCGGCGGCCTCGCGTCGAAATAACGGCATAGAACCATTTTTATTCCCATTTCTCTTTAAGCGCTTGTTCGACCGTTTAACTATCTAGCCATTATCTAACTAACGTTAATTAAGCGTCGCTTAACTATAAAATCGTGAGGGCTTCGCTAATAACCCTTTAAAGTCTCCTTTATCTCCTTCTCTTTACGCTACGTTCTTTATTAATAATCTCTACCGCTTTTATATAAGCGCCGCGTAAAAATTATAGTTTCCCGATAGTCTCTGTACGTATCTCGAAGCTAGCTGCCCTCGCATTTAAATAAAAATTAAAAGGGGGAACTACCGCTTTAATTTTTAAATAGTATTAAAGGGTCGCTTTATATACCCTTATTACAGTCCGAAAATAAGAGTTCTAAACTATTATAAAGCTAAAAGCTAGCCCTTTTTCGATATCGCCTACTCTATACTAAGCCGACGCTCCGTACGCGAGTACGCTACGTATTATTTTCGTATAAAGCTCCTTTGCCTTTCGTACCGAATATCCCCAAATTAACGCTGCGAGCCTAATAAAAACTAATATCTAAATTACCATTTTCGCTTTAATTTTTAAAATATAATCCTTCCATTATAACTTCCAATAAAACTAAACGCCGAGGAATCTCGTAAAGGTTACCGGCGTTATAATAGCGTCTTCAAAGCGTACCTATAACGTATAAGCTTTTCGTACTTTAATAAAATAGATAAGCTCGCTCTTTTTAAATTCGAACTCCATCCCTCTTATACGTGCCCAACGGTTATAAATCTCCTAAGCTCTTTTTAAGTTTCAATAATTCGTAACGTAGTCTAGCTTTACGGTAATAAGATTCGTATTATCTACGAATCCGACAATAATAAACTACTCGTACGCTTTTAACTCTTCGTATAATATAGCGATATAGAAAATAAAGAGGATCGGTAATAACGGGGAGCCTTACGAAATACCAGCGCGGAGCTAGATCCTCCTTAACGACTTACCGTCGAAATAAAGGTAGACCGATCTATTCGTAATAAAGCTCTCGACCCATCGGTAAACCCAATCCGGCAATCCCTTTTCGCGGAGTGTAATAATTAATCTTTTATAGTTAACTATATTAAAAACGCTTTTAATATCGAACTAAAGGAAGGAAGCAACGCTTTTTTATTACCACGTTATACGAACGACGTCGATAATTAGTCGAATAGCCAGCTTAATAAACTACTACGTTCGGTTCCCTATTTAGCTTTTAAGTAAAAACGAGTACTCCTCAGCTATTCCGATAATTCGCCGGTTTATAGCTATTTTTATTATTTTCCCGACCGTACTAAGTAATAAAATAGGTTTTTATTTACCAGGTGTCTATTTTTCGGTTATTATTTTATTTAACTTTAAGATTACGATAACCTTTACCATACGGAAACGTTTAAGGAAATAGGTAAGCCGGAAACTCGCTGTCGCTAAGCCGGCTAACGTCCGGAAAAAGGGTTCCCTATACGCTTTAAAGAAACCAAGAAGTAAAAAGTCTTCCCTTAAAGCCTTCCAGGGTCCCGTTTACTTAATAATATCTCTTATTTCCTTAACCGTTACCTCTGCCTCGATAAGGGTAAGGCTAAAGGCGTGGTTCGGTACGGTATTTAAATCCGTAAGGTCGGCTTTTAAATTAAAAAAGAACCTCTTCAAAAAAAGCGTAGCTTTCTCGTTGTGGCTTCGCGCCTCGTTAATAGCTTTTTCGTTACGTCGTAATTCTGGGATTCCCGCTGTTTGTGGTAGCGTTTAGTTCCGTAGTCGGGCCTATTATTTGAGCGACCAAAGTATTTTAAAATCGTAAGAGGTAGCGGCGATTACGTAGCGCCAGCTTTTCGTTTTCGCTATTTAAACGATTCTTTTTAAGTCCGTTTTCGACTCGGTGTATTAGTTTTAAGTATATTACGAGGGTACTACGAAATAAGCTCGGTATCGTTATTTCGTTATAATTTACGCTTTTTAAACCTCCGGTAACCACTAAGGCGTACCTTTATTAGTATAAGGGGTTTTTTTAGGGCTACTATATCGGTAATCTTTCGTAGGTCGCTTATAAGGTTATCGATAGCTTAATTTAACTCTTCCCGGCTTATTAGCTCGGCGATATCGGTTAAACGTGCTCCGGTTTCCGCCCGTACTAGCCCTTTATTTAACATCGTTTAGTTCTATCCCTCTACTTTCGTTTTACTACCTCGTAACGAGTTGGCTTTTAGTTTAACGCGAACGACCTATACCCTATAGTTAGAACCTTTTAAACCAGGGTTTTTTTATATAAAATTATCGTTCCTCGTGTTACCTAAGTTAAGTTTAACGTAAAATCTCTTTATCCGTAGCGTCGTTTCGTAATTTTTTTATATAGCGTAGTTAACTTTAGGTTCTATTAGTCCGTAAAGGCAAGAAAGTTATCTACTCCGTACGATTTCTTACTATATACGTTTTAAAGCGGATAGTATATATTAAAGTTTTCGACGAGTAAATATCGCCCGGGGTACGAGGTCGTATCGAAATCGTTTAAAAGGCTCCGCTATTGAAAAGTTTTTTAAATTAACGAATATATAAATTATATAATAAAGCGGCTACTTTTTCCCCTCGGTATCGTAACGGTAGCTTAATCGGGGCTTACTTTAATCTTTAGTTTAACGATATCGAAGCGTTTATATATATAAATAACCGCTCAGCCTTCGCCGTAAATTACTCGATACCTAGCTGTTTCTAAGCAGTACACGGTTTACGTACAAGGGTTCGTTTATACTTTTTATAGTGTTAATATATCGTACTCTTTTTAATTAATTAAAGCAAGTACCGTTATTACTTTTAATACTACGATATTTTAATATACTATTTATAAGCTTATAATTATAAAACTATAATAGTATTTTACGTTAATAGGGAAGCGATAATACCGCGCCGGCTTTACGAGTATATTTCTTTACCTTAACTATTCGTTATCGAATCGAATCGCGGGCGGCTTTTTTTCCGCGAAATTATTATATACTCTTCTCTATCGCTAATAAAGAGCGTTATCGGTAATAATAAACGCTTTATTCTTACCGAGCTGTCGCCGGTGTTACGGATTTCGAATTAGCGAGGCCGGTAAGTATAAACTTCTTTTACGCGTTTTCTTTACTAAATCGTTACGGGGCAGCCGTAATCCTACGCCGTGTATTCTTTACCGTAATTAATATAACGTTTCCTGCCTCGTAATCCTCTCTAGGGGTACTTTTGGTCTCCTTTAGGGTGTATTACTGTAAAGTAGTAGCTATATTACTACTGTTTCCGATAATACTTAACTACGTGGCCGTAGCCGTAGCAACGGTAATACTATTAGATGCGGAGGCTGGCGTTATACGGTTCGTAATCGAAAATTTCGGAATCCTATATTAAGCCGTTATCGCATAAGTTTTTCGCAGTTTAAACGGAGCTTATATATAAAATAAGGGAAGCGTAGCGTACTTCAAGATTCTTCGGTAAGCTACGCTTACATTTCGAAATCTCTCTCGGATTATATTTATCTACGAACAAACTACGTAATAACGCGGCTTCGTCGTAAATATCCCGTAGCTTCTTCGCTGGAACCCCTTTCGCGATAACTACGAATTCTCTATAAATAAGCTACGCGTTAGTCCCGAAAGCGTTTAAAACCCATCCATTATTCTCTATATGTTTCTTCGCCTCGTTTTTAAAAATAAAAACGATATCGCCGCTAAATAGTTTCTTCGCTACGATAGCCTCGCTATGCCCGATTATTATATTAACGCTCTGCATAATATTTATTAGCTTCCTTTTCTAAATATCGTTAAATTAATCTACGCTTTTAATTACTACTTCGCGGTTTCGGCGGGCTAGAACGATAATTTTCGATTACCAGGCAGTAGGATTACTACTACGCGGCGCAAATATAATTTAAGCCCAGGACTTAATTTATATAGCTTTAAAATCCTACGTAATTTAAGCGATAGTTTCTCCGATTATCTTTCGCAATTCCCCGCGGGTTACTAGCGCGTTATTATCGTCGTCGAAGTGCGGTTATAATTCGGTCGCTTCGATATAAAATTCCCTAATTATTTAAAAAATCTCTTTACGCCTACTATTAAAGGTTATTAAATTAGCGATTAGTTTCTTTAAATACTTTAATCCTTTTTCGATACCTCTTCTCGAGCCATTTTCGCTACTAAGACACGTTTAAAGCGTTTAAAGTCCTTAATTATACGCCGTAACGTTACTTCGCGGGTAGTATTAGCTCTACGCGAGTCCGGCGCGACCGGTATCAATAACTATCGAATCATCCATCGAATCATCCATACCGTGGCGCCTTAGCTGCGTCCCCTCGATAAAGGTTCGGCTAGGTTAATTCGACCTCGTAGATTTAAATAATAAAGTTTATTTTCGATTATTCGATAATTCAACCGAGTTATCGATCTTTTCCCTTTCCTGGCCTGTTTCAGTATTTCGGCGTTAAATTAATAAAATAATAAAATAAATTAAAGGGTGTTATTATCGAGTCTATTAAAAAACTCGTGCACGGCCTCGTTTAAAGTACACTAGAGACGCCGAAAATCGATCTGCTTAAACCGTAAAGATTTAATAAAGGAATAACGCTTTAAAAAACGGCGCACTTAATAATTACTAAGCCTATAATCGATCCCTTTTTCGATTAATATACGTTAAATATATAGCTAAAATATACTATAAATTAATGCGAAGCCGAGACTAGCTTAAAATAAAACTTAATCGATTAAAAAAGTCTTTTTAATAAATAATAAGAATTAAAGGGCCTTATATTTTTATTACCGATTTAATAAACCGGCGATACGGTTATATAAAATCCTTTTTATTTAAATTATTATCTCGAATAGCTCAGTTAATTAATTTATCACCGAGAACCTTTTATATAGCCTTTGTAACGCATTCTTTTTTAACGAAACGTATAATAGTAAAAAGTATAAAAAAAAGGAAGAGTTTAATCTATTTTAATCGAAAAACGAGTATTAATTAACCTACTTTATATACTATTAATATTGCTCGGTAATAATATTATTCGTCTAATAATAGGGGGTTTAGTAAGGGGGGGTCAGCGAGGGGGTTGGTGAGCTTATTTAGAACGTCAATCCAGGCATGGGGTAAGGTGTAACGCTGCTACGCCTCTGTGGCTGGTCGGCATGTATGTAAATAGTCAAAACCATAGAGATTCGCAATACGTGCGTGGACGATCGTACAGCGTAGTGGGCCTGTATTACGTGGCACACAGATTCTTCAAGAACTAGGCAACAGAGACCTTTTGGCACTGATGGTGGACGTATTCTGCTGCAAATTTATTGAGACTCAAGCTTTGAACTCATCCCGCTTCTCCATTCTGCCTCAACCAAGTCCATCGAAGAGAAATTTCATGCCATTATGGCCGAAACGGGCGCGCCTCTACGCAATCCCTCGACGGAATCGTTACGAGACAATATTGATCTCACTAAAGACCCTGACGCAGACTTGTCAGACTCTGCTAGCAAAGACGACGAAAGCAACCAAACCAACACGTCAACAGAGAACGTTTCAAATTGGCGACTTACGATACAGGCTTGTCACTTTCGATTGGAATAGCCCCCTTTGCCGTGGGGGGCTGCTCTCCTTAGCCAGCCACACTCTGGGCCCACGGGCCCCCTCAATGTATTCGATATGAGGTGCAACAACGATGTGGGTGATTCCATTGAACAGAAGTTCACTTTGGACATGACCTTTGGAAGCTTTACCTTCGCCCAAGGCAAAACCATTGACATAGCCTGGGATACTGTCATTGGCCAGGGTGGCCGGCTATTACACGGCTGGGTTCTTTACCGCTATCTTCTGCATCCACTGCTGGTAGTCCTGATGGAACGGTTTTACGGTTACCGCGGACTTTTACATAGCCGTCTCCTTCTCGCGGTCCTCATTCGAAACTATTTGGACCCTGGCTACCGTTATTTTCTGGCGTAAAAGCGTTACGATACTCTTGTGCATGTTGATGGCCATCTATGCACTCGGATACACGATCCTTTTCTCGGTTATCTGGGCTGCAGCCACTGGTTACGTTAGCCTGTCCCAGGACTTTTACCCGATGCCCAATGGGGGTATCACACCCTTGAACTCCCCGGACCTATCGTTGTGCTGGGCACTGGATGGAACGCGACTTGGATTGAGCCAACGCTTAATCGTGGTAGGACCCAACGTCTCTGATGTTGGCGGCGTTACGAAGAACCTTACACCCGAAAGTGTCAAGAACCCGGATACCAGACTATGTGTCGAAGGGAAGGCTTATGAATATCAGATATGGTTGTATTACACATCTAGTGGATGGCGCGATAGTAATACTACGACTGTCTGGGACTACGTTGAGATTACAGGCGATACGAACAGTGTAGAAAGTAGTTCTTTCGACTTCAAGAGCATACGCGACTGTAAGTGGCACCGTCACATATATACACTCGAGAACGACAATACTCATGATCAATAGATGCTCTCACTGCTCAGTTGTTGCGACTGGCCATCAATGGGCATATTTCGCTGCAAGAATCTGAGGGCGAACTTCGAAAACCCCTCAACTACACACGAGAAAGTCGGTCAAGATCCTGGTATAAAAACATGTCTGACTCCTGTGCCCAAGATGGAAACCCCTTTACAGGTCTCGGGCTTGCGTCTTCGATTGAATCGCCGGAGTATTACACAGGCGAAAACCAGATCTGGGGTACCAGAGTGGAAATTCCACCATATAATGCGACAGGCTTTGACGGTGCTTTCTGGAACCAGTTTGTTTCCAACACCTCAGTCCCAATCGACCAGGATACCTTGACCGTCTTGCCGTACAACTCCACCATATGGCTTAACGGCACCGCAATCCCGCTAATTGCGCCTTTCCTTGACGTCGGCCATGGCTGCTATAGTCCATCTGTTTTCACGAGCTTGGGTAATTGCGTCTGCTACAAAGGGGAGCCAGTTCCGGCGAGTTATCTAAAAAAGGAACAGGCCGTCTGCAGGACAGTACCTGGTGTTGTGTGGGGCTTTTCGAGCTTTCTGACCCGCCTCGGACTTGGTCTTGAGTGTGCCTGGCTGGCTTGCTGTGCGATATGCTACGGCCTGATGTTGGCGTCTAGCGGAGTACTCAGAAAGAAGTTGATCTTGACAACGTCTACTCGGCGAGCGGCATTGGTATTTTCCAGGGCCGTCTCTGATATCAAGGGCGAAGAGATGGACCAATTAAGCGAGGATCTGGTTGCCTCCAAGCTAAAGGGCATTCTTCTCGGCTACCCTCGACATACCCATTCAACTCAAGAAGAGCAAGGTGTTGATACCCCGCCAGGTATCCGCTTGGTGGCAAACCCGCCTCACAGGGAACACGAACTAACAGATCTCACAAATGCCAGTCTCGAGAGAGCTAAGCAGAAGTTGAAATCATCTGCAAGAGAAACACTTCGGAAACGAAAGCCGTCAACAACTGAAGTATATGAGGACTTAAATTGGCGGGTTTAAGACAGAGTATGAGGGCAACCTTGAGAGAAAGTACCTCACTTGCATGACAACATCTGGGTGGAGACTCGCGATTCACACGTTGACCGCTGCCTAAAGCATTTTGCAACGCGTCTTTCCTTCGAAGCTTGGTAGAACAGTGCTGTCGGTTACTCTTTTATGGTCATGCAGTGCACCTCTCTAATAGTCTTCATCATGGGGAAGTCAGGTTAAACGGCTGTATTCAGGGCTCCTTGAGTCAACTGGGTATTCAAAAATCTCTAGCGATGCCGGAACATTTGAATAAAACATTTCTGATGATACGCTGCTATATGTTCGTACGCTTGCTGCCGTTGCCCCTCGTCTGTGAGATTTCCAAGGCACCCAGGTAGAAGTCAGCAAAGAGGCACAAGTCGCACCTTTGACCCCGCGATCACATGTATACTATTAGAGGATACATAGATGGATGGGTAGCGCGTCCCATACCCCCAGACAGGTTGGAGCGGCTCTGCCGCGCCCTAGACGTTAAATACTGCAACGACAACTACTGCAAGGCACTCAGGTATGAGCGGAGTGTAAGCAGGTAGGTGTTTTCAGGCTCAGGGCCCCCAATGTCAGACCTCTCTTTAAGCATGAGACCGTGCTGGTGTTGCGTCCACGCCGCCAGGACGTCTTTCTCGCTGTCCCCCAGTGCTTGTTCTTCAACCCGGTAGTATGCTGGATTCTCAATCGGCTGCAGTGTTGGGTCTTTATAAAAGAAACGCCAGAGATTTCGAGCATGCGGATTGGCCTGTCCAGGATAGGCTAGAATCCAGGAGCGACGGTCATTCCGTTGTAGTGCTCTGAAATCCTCTCCACGTTCAACACTGGGGTCGGAATAGTCGAAATCATGGAACGAAATGAACCGTTCAATGGCGCGATAGTGCTGTAACAGTCCTGCAGAGAAGTGCATTCGCTCCCGAGAACTGTCGTGCTGAATCCGCTCTGCAAGGTGATCTAGGCCGTTTTCACTCTGGAAATGGCAGCATGGTCGGCGATGCAGCTTCCGGAAAGCTTTGTATAGCAACTTCCTGGAGGCGTCTCGGATACCTAGGGTTTCTGGAGGTATTATATGTCAGCATGTCCGAGGAACACAGAAGGAGCCGTTGATTAGCAACGAGGATTCGATAATGGACTGTGTTTGCAGTTGATAGATGAAACTCATGTGGATAGTACTGATTCACATACCTCCAAGGTGGACTTGCCAAGCATCAAGTAAGGGCTGTTGTCCCCATATCGCATCTTCTGAAATAGCCACCAAACGCCGCAACTTGGCAATAATCCATGCCAGGGCGAAGTGTGACAAGGCCTCCCCTTCTCCACCAATATCCCCGTGATGCCCCGCGAACCAGCACTGGGCGAGGGTGTTGTTCCTCGCCCTGTCATCTACCTCCCTGTATTTCCACACCAGTGGAGCGAAGTGGGATCGGCGTTCATGTAGAGACAGAGCTTGGAAGGCATACTCGATATCCTCCAGTAACTCGGAGTGTACGAAAGAGAACCTGCCCAGTTGATTCTCGGGGGCAAGTGGCGAGCCCATGGAAGCGACAGTATCCCAGAGAGCACATACCTTGATTTTCATTCCTGAGCGCACTCTGTTATCGTGGCCAGTCTCTATCCAGTGTCTGAACTTATCAGGCAACTCGTAGAGTTTCTGTTTAGACAAAAGGCCACGTTGTATAACGAAGTCGGCGAGGCACCGCATAGCAAATGCGCCCCTCGAGAACCCAATCAGAATAATTTCATCATGTTCAGTCCAGTTATGCGAGAGCAACGTGTAACCCTCTAGAACCAAGCTTTTGAGTCCTGTTACATCATTAGTTGGTCAACTGACTTGAAAGGTCGGTAAACAGGTGACTATAACAGCCGATATAAATGAAACTTCGTGAAAAGGGTGAAGTATGTTTACCCTGTCCAATAGCCTGATTCTTGAAGTTGAGCAAATTACCCTCATCCGTGCCGATACCAGGAAGGTAAAGGACTATTTGACGCCATTCGTCGTCCCACTTTTCAATCGCACGTGCGATCCGGGAAACATTGGTAAGTGGGCTCTTCTTATCTCCAAGATATTCTGAGCATGCTGTACCGTCGCAACAAATAATCAACCTGGCTTGCGGCATCAGGGGAAGGATTAGAAGTAAGCTGAGAAGGTGACAGAGTTTAATGACCCCAGAATGGGCTGCTTTGCCTGCGTTCATACCTGTGGTGATACGTGCAGATCACCGGGGCATGACTCAACCCAGACCGGAGAACCCAGATTTGAAAAGAGTCTTCAAAATGGTCGAAGCGTGGACCTCGGATATGAAGGCCGTCATGCCATCAATAGCACGTGGAATCCGTTGCTTTGCGCTGTTGGTTGGTGTTGACCACTACGACAAGGGCCGTCCAGACAAGCAGAGAATGTCCGATGACGGCACTCCTTTCCGTCTACCTGATTTGCTTGGCTGTGTCAATGACATTGAACTGGTTGATTGTGTTCTTGAGAAACATTTCGACTTCCACGAAAAAATAATACTCGTCTCGTCCCATGGGAATGACCAAACCAAGATCCAACCCACTTTCCGAAACATCAAGCAGCAGTTCCACAGGCTATCCCAGCGCGCTTGTGAAGGTGATGTTTTCTATTTCCACTTCTCGGGACTCGGTGCGTCTCTTACCACCGTCGATTCGGAGTCCGGCCACCCCAAGAAGAAGGAGCACATTTTCCCAATGGACTACTGCCTTGGAGAACCAGCAATCCGTGTGAGCCAACTGCTCGCTTGTCTGGAAGAGCTAGGTAGTAGGGGCGTACAAGTATTTGCATTTCTCGACGCCTCCTTCGGTATTTATAAATCGTACAGCCAACACGATTTTTCAACCAATTCGAACCGGGCTCCACACTTCCACAGTGCTCCTTGTAACGGCGAGCCTGATCATGAGCCGTTTCAAAAAGAATGGGCGCATCAAGGCCATCACAGAGACACGCCCGGTGATGGAGCGGAATCTCTGGGTGTTACATATCTTTCCAGCTGTGCTGCTGAAGGAGGAGTTGCCTTTGAAGTACGACAATCCACCAGCAATTACAGTGAAAGAATGTACGGTCTCTGTACTTTCCTATTCTACAAGCACGTGCATAACATATGGCGCAACGGGGAGGTTCTATCTTACCACGCGTTATGCGACACAGTATTCGACGACATCAAAGACACGACGCGTGCCGAGGCGCGGACCCAGAGGCCGCGTTTGCTTGGCCAGGGTGATAAGCTGTTTCTAGGAGATAAAGAACATCCACTAGAAAGGTTGGCGTTGCGCGTCACAATTGCGGACCAAACAGCGACAATGTCGGCCGGGAGCCTTCGCGGCATCAAAGTGGGAATGGTTTTCATCAGTCGCCAAGTCGTTCCTTCCATCACGTTCACAGTCGAGGATGTAAACGCTTTTACCAGCAGGGTACGGATCAACGAAATGTCTAGCAATCCAAGCCAAGATGGAACTCCTTGGGCCGAACACACTCTGTACCTGCGATACATGCCAGAAGAGCTTACGAAAAGGTCAGAGGCATTCAGCATTAACCCGTTCGATGTTCATTGGCCACAACAATACAGACGTTTGAAGGTCACACACTACCAACCGGTCGCTGGTAACTACCTCGACGTATTCGTCGATGCGGATAACAGGGTTATTGAGCATGAAACAGATTTCCTCAAAAAATTAGGAAACCACTTTTTGGGCGAGGTCAGAGTCAGTCCTATCTCTATAAGGGACTGGAAAAGTCTACGTCCGCGAAACGGTGTTCTAATAAAATACCACAACGTTGGGCGCTTTGGAGAGATCGAACTAGATGGCCTTGACGTCTTCTTGGAGGCAGGAAAGGCGATTTCACGCTGGCGTGCTTGGTACCTGAATGGTGCCGTTGGAAAGTATAATAGGGTACGGCAGACCCTAAAGACTCTTACGCCCAGAACGCTGGACCAAGCATATGAGATGAATGCTGTCTCCTTTGAAGGCATTTTAGGCTTTCAACAGATCTATAGAATGCCTAGGGTTGCCGCCCCGGTCATGCCCTCTCCTTTCTACGTCGGTATAAAATTCCCGGGTCTTCTAACCATCCACAACACATCTGGACGAATACTATACTTGGCGATACTGCTGTTTGCCTCCAACTTCAGTATCACCCAATTCCGCTCCGGAAGATCTCGGAAGCGCGACACGATGGTACTTCATCCAGGAAAGACGACAATACCAGTAGCAAGTTGGAAAGGAGCACCATTCTCGATTTGTAATGGCCTTCGGGAATTGACTCTTGAACGAGCTTCCACGGAACCCCAACAGACGGGGCCTGGAGAGTTGCCAGAAGAGTGGCTGTATGTCCTTCGGCTTTTTGTTACCACGGACAACCATGCATCGTTTAAAAATTGGCGAATGCCTGGAATCGGGGATAAGAGTGAATTCCCAATTCTGGAAGACGAGGAGAGGTTTGACTACTGGTCGAAAGACATCAGGGTCGTGGTCCCTCTAGATGATATGGCAACGTTACGGTCAGTGGCTGACATCTTGCAATATCATTCTAAGAGGCGAAGTGGGAGGAAGGGGGAGCGGGAGTAATCAGCTTCACTGGAGTAACATGGAGTAGTAGTACCATTTCGAGCCTGGCTTTCATTTACTTGAGATGTACAGTCTTCTTCTAGTGGTCAATGTACTTGTGGGTTACCGATCCGTCCAGCTCATCTAAACTCCTAAATCGACCCGAAAGTCTCGCAACAGCTTACGCGTCCAAGAATGCTTGACCGCATCCAGCAGTCTGGAACGAACTCTTGAAAATCTCTATCGCCACTCTGTGAGGACTACTGCACCTTGACGGTGGTTGCGGATCTCGCGGCGTCACTTACCACACTGGTCGTGATGACGCTCTGGAATCGTCTCCCAAGACGAGCTGGGTCTTTGGACTAGATGCACGCCTATGCCATTGTGAAACTCGATTTTGGAATAGAGTATGCCACGCGAGTATTAGCAATTTAATAAGGGGCAGTCGGGACAGACATATCCTGATAGCGGGGTCAATGGAGATGTATGTGAACAAACTGGACACCTAGTCTCGACAAGACAGGCTAGAAATATAGGTCGTTCTCGCTATGAAATAACGAATGGTAAGCAAGAAAGATGTTACATAATATAAACAATGCGAAAAAAAAGTACATGATTGCGCATGTTCCTGGTTCGATTGGCCGTGTGTTGAGGGAGTAAAACCATCGTACAAGGGCCAGGCTTTCGGTTTGCGGTTCAGCATTTGGGGCAGCGCTGCAGGCAGAGTTTACAGTGCTCTCGATTTCTCACTTCAGCGCAGGCCGCCCCCAGCAATCCCAGTGCTGGCGCGCAACCCCGCCAACTCCTGCTCAAAGATGTTCAGGGCAAGGTCCCCGAATAACAGGCAAGAAGCAGGAAAACGAGACCCGAATCGGGCATACACCATCGTATAGGGCCCAGCGCAACGGGTTGTGCCGAGCAAGGAACCTGTCAACCACCAATGAGGAATCAGGCAACACCCTACCTGCGGTTGAGTCGAGTCATGATAACAAGGGTCCTGGCCAAGCCAATCCAAAAACAGGACAGACCCAATGCTAAACATCATATGACAGACGATCACTGATGACTGGATATGGCCTGTGCAATGGACCTGATCTTAATCTCACCACGTGATGTTTCAAGTTAGAACCAAAGGCTAGCACACTAATACAGGTCGCCTCCCCACGGTGATATGCAAGGACTCCCGTGCCCAACCCGTGCCATTGACCGTTGCCACTACATGGTTGCGTACACCCAGCTTCACGATACAAAAACAAGCAAAAGCAAAATGCAAAACATACAACACCGAGGATTCCCAGGTCGTCACCGACCCTAGTACTAATTCGGCTCTCTGCTGCTTATATATGGGAGAGCGGACGGGATCCCTAGTATTCAGCAGGATATGGTCGTATGTGGCAGAATGACCGGATCTGATAGTCTATAAAGCCGTTATCGGGCAAAGGACAAATAGCCAATGTCCGTCCTATGATTGAGTGGCCTCCCGTCTATGCCGTCATCCAACAGCGGCTTCGGCCCCAAGCTGCCTCGTATTTCAGATCATCGGTCCAATGCTTGCGCTTGGCACTAGCATTTATGTTAGTCTAACATCCATCAAGGGGATCACAAACAGGGAAACGCTCACCATGCCATAGTAAACACCTCTTTTCTGAAGCAACGAGTTGTGCGTCCCCTTCTCCAACACGGCCCCATCGCCCAACACGAAAATGACATCAGCATTCTGGATCGTAGCCAGCCGGTGCGCGACGACAACCATGGTGCGGGTCTGGCGCGTGCGCTCAAAGACCCCCTGAATGAGCTTCTCCGTCTCCGAGTCCAGATTCGAGGTGGCCTCGTCCAGCAGCAACAGCTTCGGTCGACGGATGAGCGCCCGCGCGATCGAGAGCCGCTGCTTCTGCCCGCCCGACAGCAACACCCCCTTGATCCCGACCTTGGTGTCGTACCCCTCGGGCAGCGACGCGATGAAGTCGTGCATCTCGGCCTCGCGGCATGCGCGCTGCAGCTCCGCGTCGCTGACGGCGGACTCGTCGGCGACGCCCAGCAGGATGTTCTCGCGGATGCTGCCCTCGAAGAGCGAGGGCTCCTGCGCCACGAGCGAGATGGATTTGCGGTAGTCGCGCAGCTGGATGTCTTTGATGTCGATGCCGTTCATATGGATGCTGCCGGACTTGACATCGTAGAACCTGAGTTAGTAGATAATGTGTCAGTTGCCAAGCTTGCATATATAGGCGATTGAAAAGGGGTATTGTACCTCTCAAGAAGCGATATCACACTAGTCTTGCCACAGCCTGTGCGCCTGCATTAGTTATGTCTTCTTCAGTGAGATTGGGTAATCGAAAACGGGGAGGGCTTACCTGAAGGCCCCACGATCGCGGCGAACTGCCCCTTTTCTATCTACACGAAGTTAGCCACATGTCAGGCTTCGAGGTCAGGTATGCTCACCGTCATGTCCAATCCGCAGAGGACGGGCACATCTCGAGTAGGGTACCTGAACCAGACATTTTGCAATTCGAGACGGACGCCTTCCGCCTTGTCCCCGAAATCTTCTTGGTGAAGTGCCATGCCACTATCGTCGCCGTTCTCCTTCACCCTCATAGCTTGGATCCGGTTGGCCGCCACATTTGCTTGCGCGATATCTAGTGTACGTCAGCAAAGCTCTAGCGACCACCGGGCAGGATCGAAGAGAGGTTACTTGGACCAAAGCTGAGCCATTGCCCGGCACCAATAGCGCCCTACGAGATCCCGTTAGTTGCCGAGTACCAACGAAGAGAGCCTAGGTGATGCTTACCTGAACCACAGCGATATACACGACCACTATTCCGGATTGGGTCAGCGTTTGAAGCAAGGCACATGGTGTTACATCATTGATCGGGCTTACAGTAGTTGAAAGTCCAGTACTCCCCATCAACGACAAGATGTCCGCCGTACCTGTTGAAAAGTTAGCCAAAGTGCCAGAGCGCCTCATCAAGAAACTCTAGTATCTATATGACGACTTACCAAAGCACAAACGCCATGCACAGAAGAGGCAGCGCATCACTCGCCGCAAACACAACCGTAGCCCACCTCAGCTTCCGAAACGCCCGCCCCACATGCTCCTGCAGCAACCTCTCATACCTGCCCGCGATCCGCTCCTCGAGCGTCAGCGCCGTGACCGTGCGGATCGCCCCGACCGACTCGGTCGCGAACCGGGCGCTCTCGGCGAACACCTGCAGGTTGTCGCGCTCGAGCGCCTTCTCGCAGCGGATCCGGAAGAAGCCTGCCGCGAGCGCGAGCGGCATGGCGCACGAGAGCGCGACGGCCGTCAGCTTCCAGCCGAAGTAGAACGCGATGGCCAGGCAGCCCGTCACGCTCAGCAGGGAGATGGTGACGAAGGCCATGTTGGTGCCGAGCAGCTGCTGCAGCTGGGCCGGGTCCGTCGCCAGGAGGGCGGTCAGGGCGCCGGCCGAGTGGCCCTCGGCGTCGAAGAAGGAGACGGGCTTGCTGATGATGTTGGTGAAGTATTCGCGGCGGTATGCCGTGGTTACCAGCTTTGGAAAGTGTGTCAGCAGAACAGGCATATGACAAGCAGACCCCGGTATCGGGTTCGGATGAACGAAGAAGGGTGCCTTACGAAAGCAATTCGTGTCGAAGCAAAGCCCAATGCGAAATAGCCCACACCAACCGCAGCAGCCACGACGACGAACATGAGACACCAGAAGTTGGTGATCTGGACCAAGGTTTCGCCCCAGAAGGCGAATGATGATATCAGTGTTGCGAATAGGTAGGCCTGTACCGGCGTGCTAGCTGCGAGCAACAAGTAACAATCAGTACAGCGGAAGGTCGACAGCGATGGGTAGGACTTACCACCAGCAATCAAAGCTCCGACCAGCAATATCGAATACCACGGCCACAGTGATTTCTGCTCCAGCAACATGCCGCCGAGACTCCTCAGAGCACCCTGGGGTTTGTAAACCTTTGGGCCAGGAACCCTCGCCGAAGGTCCCGGTACTGTCCCGGGATCCAGCGTCATCAGATCCATAGTGCGCTTGTCCGCCTCCGTGAAAGCCGTGTCCGACATCTCATCCGCCACAGCGCTCGCACTCGCGCCCTCCTCCCCTTCCTCGCCATTGCTACCGACACCAGCCCCGTGGTGACCCATCCCCAGCTGCTGCGCGTTCGTCAACAGCCAATACGGCCCGCCGCGCTGCGCCATGAGGGACTCGTGGTTGCCCCATTGTACCACCTTCCCTTTACTCAAGACGACGATGTTGTCGGCCTTCTTGACGGTGGACAGACGGTGCGCGATCATGACGGTGGTCCGGTTGCGCGAAACGCGGTCCAGTGCCGCCTGCACCACCTTCTCGCCGCGCACGTCGATGGAGCTGGTCGCCTCATCCAGGATCAGGATCGTGGGCTGCTTCACGATGCTGCGCGCGATGGCGATGCGCTGCCGCTGGCCGCCGCTCAGCTTGATGCCCGCGTCGCCGACGGAGGTGTCGAAGCCCTGTAGCAGTGGAACATATCAGATTAGCTGATGGAGACGAGCAGAGAATGGCTGGCTTGGGTACAAAAGGGGTTCAGGGGTTCAGGGGCTCGGAGTTCGGGGTTCCGAGTTCTGGCTCATGGGATATGGGGCACCGGGTACGGTGATTGGCTTCAAAGGCTCAAGACTTATGAACGAAATATAAATGAAGAGGGTAGTAAAGAGGGCCTTCTTACTTCAGGCAAACGCAGAATGAACTCGTCTGCATACGCTTCGCGACACGCGACCTCGACGAGCTGCCGCTTCTTGGCCTCCGTGGCGTTTTCCCATACCGTGCCCACAAGGCCGTTGGCCACATTATTGAAGATGGTGTCGTTGAACAGAAACGGTTCCTGCTGCACGAGGCCTATCTGCGACCGCCACCACTTCAAGTCGATGTCGTGAAGTCGGTGGCTCCCGACGGTGATGCTGCCGTTGCGGAAGAAGGCAACCTGTTTAGAGAATTTGTGAGTACCACATCGCCTGCACGAATATAGAATGGTATTCGGGGTTAGAAGTTTAGAAGATGGTAACGTACCAGTTTGTTCTTGTCCGGGTCCCCGTCGAGCTCATACCAGCGCTCGATCAGCCCGACAATGGTGCTCTTGCCCGAACCCGAAGGCCCGACAATGGCCGTCACTTTGCCCGCCGGGATGATGAGCTTGAGCTCGTCCAGGACCTTAGTCTTGGGACGCGTCGGGTAGGTGAAGTTCACATTCCACAAGACGATATTCTGGGATGCTGATACCTCCTGGCCCTTTAACCTACTCGTCTTGGGGAGCGGGGCGTCGATACCATTGAACAAGATGCTGGCGGCGCCCGCGGACCTGGCCGCGGCCGAGATGGGTGCCGAAATGTGGCCTACTGTCATGACAGTCATCATCACGCACATCAAAACGCTGATGGGAAATGTCAGTCAGAAAGGTATTTTTGAGCTGGAAGATGTGTCTCGTCTATATTAAGGCTTACATGATGAGTGTCCCAACACTTGGTATCTCAAGGCCCAGAAGCATCCTGACTGCGAACCAGAAAGCCAGTGCAAATGTTCTTCTTCCTGTTAGCATTCCCCCGAGACCAGGGCCATGCGACAAATTGAAGCAGAACTTACGCAAACACGCTGAAGTAAACTGTTATTCAACGGTTAGCATGAGGGGATAGGATGCACCGTTTCGTAGATCAACTCACTCGTGGCTTGCTGGATCGCGAGCACCTTGGAGAGACTCATGCCCCTCCGCTGCGACTCAGCTACCCAGCGCGTATACCTGGCGACCATCTTGGACTCAGCACCGCACGCGGCAATCATCCGGATGGAGCTCAGTGCTTCGTTGGCCGTCGCCGACGCTTTGATGTTGGCGTCCTCGACCTCTTTCATGTTGCGCGTGATAAAGGGGATAGTAATACAGTAGCACGCCGTAATGAGCAGTAGTCCGCTTCCCGTGACCAAGGTCAGCTTCCAGCTGTGCAGGAACGCGATGATGGCGGCGGACACGATGAGCGACAGGCTCTGCAGAATGGCCGCGAGCTTATCCGAGATGCCACTCTGCAGCGTGTTGGCCGTCGTCGTGATGATGGCGGCGATCTGTCCCGGAGGTTGCGTGTCGAGGAGCGAGACCCGCTGGCCCAAGAGGGCTTTGAGATAGGCCAGGCGCATTGCCGAGGATATGCGGAGGCTCATTGTTTGAAAGCCGAGCTACATGGTTCAGAACCCGTCGACGAAAGGAACTTGGAAGAAGGCTTGACCGGTTTGGGAAACACATGGGGACATACCGTGGCAATATACCCTAATACGAATCGTCCTGCGAAGAGATACACAATATAAAGTCTGTAGGACGGATTAGTCAGTACCCTTCTTCTTTCAGGAGAATGGCGAGACTCATAGCGGAAGGGTCTTACACGTTTTGATCAATCGTATGCTTCATCATCTGCTGGGCAGTTTCGCCTTCCCATGTCGCCCTAGCAGATGCGAAGTTCCCTACCAGTCGCCCTGTATCGTGGGTCAGATTAGGGAAAATAAAACGGCAGGGAAATGTTAAAAACTTGAAATCATAGGGCAGTTCAGGATAGGACGGCTTACCGAAGATGATGGTCATGGCTGGGAAGGCCACCCCAGCGCAAGTCGATGCAGCGACAGATGAGGCCAGAACGAACCGAGCACCTGTGGTGGTATACGAGAAGATGCGCTTGATGTAGTATATCAGTACAATGCCAAAGCGTATGTTTTACTAGGAGTCACATTGACATACAAGAAAGCTCAACAACGTCTTCTTCCGACGGGGTGCGTTGGGTGGTTTGGGTCCCGGACTGTTAAGCGGCGCGGTTTGTGCAGCAGCAGTGGCACCCGCGCCGGAGGTAGCTGTGCCAGGGGGTTTGGTGGGCGCTCATTACCTCCCGTCGGTGGCCGGTTTGTAGCGGACTGGATGGTGGCCAATGGAACCCCATTGGAGGAAGCACCGTGATCTGTCTTATCCGCTTTCGGGATCGAGCCCAGTGATGCGTTCAGTGATATAATGCGGTGGTGTGAAGCAGGTCTTGTTGAGGGGCCGGCCGAGCCCGCCAGCGACGCTGAGGATACCTTGGAAACCACCGACGCCGCACGTCCAGGCGGCGGGGTAGAGTGCAGCAGGTCCGTCGAGGAGCCATTGCCTCCAGACAGAATGACCACGGACGGCACCGTCACCACCTCGTTGCCGGCTCCGTTGTCCTGGACCCGGCCGCCGACACGAGTAGGCCTTGGCGTATAAAGCCGATTGTTTTTCGTTGAGTCCGACATATCTATCTGCCTAGCAAAACAGAGTCGCAGCTACCAGCACTTGCGGTTTGTATGTTACATGCGGCATACCTCACACTCGCTGGACATCCAAAGACCCCTCGAAACTGCACATGGTTAGAAGCAAGTCCCGGTAATGCAATTATCGAGGTCCATCGCCAGCATCGGTAATTCTTCCGACATAAGCAAAGTGCGAAAAAGCAACGCCCGAAACCAAGTGTCAAGATCTTCCCGTAACGTGGCGTTCATTGCCGGATACATCAATGCCCAACGGAGGATGCCGCAACTTTGTGACGTTTGCCTTGCATTGATGCACTGCAACCATATATCCCTTATCGGAAGCGCAGGCTAAATCAGCTGGGAAATGGGATAAGGACCTCGCGGAGCCCAACTCCGGATAAACCGAGCCTGGAAAAACATTGACATTACACTACGGCAGATGGAGTGCCGCGCATGAATGTGGCAACCTGGATCAATGGGATGAACCATGAACGGTATAGCGAGGGAAACGATATACGATATACTACTGTGGGCCTGGTGGAAGTAGGGTCCGGTAGATCTCCCAGGGATGCAGCCTTGATAGGGTTCCTGCGGCGGCTGCGTATTTTCCCCAATGGCATTGGAGACAGGCAAATATCATGTTCATGCAGCACTGTTCCGCGGAAAGAGAAGGGGCCACTGAGAACTAGACCATGATCGAACAATGGATCACCACTGTATCATTGGTTGTATTATCATGGTGCAACCATCGACGTTGTCAGATCAGATTTTCTTCATCGACCATATGGCCACACTGAGGCATCGCGTGATATTACTTCCAATTGCCACGTACGTTTGAGTCATATTTGTACGATGCGTGGTTTTGACAAGGCTACAACATCAGCATCTAATATGAATGGTGTGTCTGTTCAGATATCTTGAGATCGACTCATAGGATGGTAATAGGTGAACAGAGTAACGTAAACAAACAGTCCATCTATTTAGTGAATAATGAACATTCCCGGGTTTACGAATCAGAGCAAGTACTCAGGAGGACACCTCGGAGATCATGTTTCGAATAACATCGCCCAACTCCTTGACAACCCCCCTTTCCCGAGGCAGTGTGTGCCCCTTTCCGTGATCAAATATGTAAGCTGTATCCGGATCACAAGTGTTGTAGAGTGCCATGGAGCCCGAGACGTAAGGGTCCAGAGACCCGACTGGGGATCGCAGCGGGTTAGTCAACGGGTTAAAGTGGAACGAGTGGAAGACCTGGAAGCAGACTGCTACTTACTGATATGACAAGTGTGAATATCAATCATGAGATCCGACTCGTCCGAGAGCACCATCTTGTACGTCACCGGATCCAGCGGCGGCCACCCGGCAAAGAAGACGGCACACTTGATCTGGGGCATCCTTCCGGCCTTCTCGCGCCGGCGCTGCTCGTGCAGCAACAATGTCCCCGCCACGGTCGCGCCCTCGGAGTATCCAATGATCCCCTCAAAGGGCCCCTCGCGCTCCATAATCTCGAAGAGGAGCTGGATGGCGCGGTCGGTGCTCTTGACGCTGCTCGCGATCCCCTCCTTCATCAGCTCGCGCATTGTGTCCTCGGCCGTGTCGCACTCGGGAAAATCGCGGATGCGCGACAGCACGTCCGTCTCCTCCGTGTCTTTGTCGTCGGGTTCGATGAAGCGGTAGTAGGGAGGGTTGCCGAAGAAGTCGGCAAAGCCCTTGGGCGGGACGGCCTCGCAGGGCGCGTCAATGAAGCGGAACGAGGCCGTGTCGTCGGACATGAGCTCCTTGACGAGAGGAGCTGCGTGCGGAAGATGTACGTTAGTCATATGCCATCTTGAACGAGCCTAGAATGGCTGAGGGCCAATCTCACCAAGCTGTATTTGAAACTTCTAGATGGTCCATTAGCCAACAAGCTCAAAGGCTCAATGCAACTACAACAAAACTTACATCTGCGCTCCCATAGGCGCCTGGTAAGCAAAGGAACTTCATCCTGAGATCTTTAGATGATGGTGGTGGGTTATGGGCTAGAATGTCGCGACTTTGGGTGTATGGTTTTGATACCAACGAAATTGGGGAGTCCCAAACGACTGGGAAGGTATATCTGCGGTTGTGCTCACACCACGATCAGGCCAAGCTCTGCAATGCAGTCTCATCCATCTGTCTTGCGTGATTGAGATTGGTCTTGGCAAGAGTCGATGCAGTTTGGTCTTGTTGCCACATATGCAACCATCGAAGGAGCGAAGAGATTGGAATCGCATGATAAGGATCGCGCGCGGAGAGACACGCGACAAGGGCGACTTGATTCACAGGTTCGCCTGATGCTACAGACAAGTCCAGCCGCTTCCGTTGCTGAAACCCTCCGTGATCTGAAGGGTAAGGTAGCAGGGAAGAGTCGCTCGCATGAAGCATCAATGTAATCGATACCGGGCGTTCCCTTACGTACGGGTAGGCAGCTTTCTGGTTTCTGTAAGTGACTTGTCACTCATCCGGATCAGGCAATTGGGAGTTTGACGCCGAGCCTAATTCGAGTCCCGGGGAATCTCTAGGATGGCAAGCTGGTAGCAGATCCCAGGGCGTTCCTGACCAGCCATGCACCAACAGTGTGTGTTCATCCTCTCGCCCACCCTGGTCCCGGCCCCAGTTCCGGATAAAAGTGTGAAGATGGGGGTGGGGCGCCGCTGCAGGGTGACGGTTTCAGTACAGCATAGACAGCCGGCTGTACCACCCGAAGCCGCAAGAGCTGCCACAAATGCACTAGATTTCGATGTGATTGGTGTTTAGAGTAGATTGGCAGGCCAAGCTCTCCCGTTTCGCTCCCCCACAATTTGCGACCTGCATCATCCATCCTTGCCTCCCAAGTGCCGCGTGCCAAGGCCGGCATGTCCAGCGTCGCATTCTGACGACAAGCTTCCATTGCTGTCAGTCACCCGTTTCACGGGTGTCGATATTGACATCTCAGGCTCATTGAGTGTGTTGTCATTCACGAAGAACGGAACTTTCCGTCTCCTTCTCAGCGAAAGCTGGTAACGTAGCATCATCGGGAAACAGGCCGCGGACTCCGATTTGCGTAGCCTGAAGACCTCGTCATGCAAGTTAATATAGCTGCCTACTCTGGTGACATGTGTTGTGTCTGCTGGTAGGACGGAGGGCCCAGCGTTCTCAGGCTATTGCGTCTACCCAGGCTGCAACAGGAACCGGGTCGCATACTAATCAAAGGTCAGATCCGACTAAGAGACTTCGGGCTTCCAGGAGCCGCCCTCCGAGATTGCTATCTGCAATCGCGAGTTTGTTTCTATCTGGATGGAACACATAGTCAGGCTGTTATGGGACATGGAAGTATGGCAGTCTAGCGACGGGAGGGCTCCGGATTCGCTGGGCTGTAGTTTTTGGCTCTTATCCGGCTCAGGCTTTCAATTGCTCGTTTCAACGAGGATGGTCCCTTAGGACTCCTGAGAGTTACATACCTAGTGGTAAAGCCCGGGCTATAGGATCGACGGTCATCGGATCCGATATGACAGCTTATGTGAAGTGCTCTGGGATTATGCCTCCTCGCCAGGCACGGAGAAGGTTGCCCTGACCAATGAGATCAGATAGATAACTCACCGGGTTACCGAAAGCAAATGCCCGTGTTATCGATACCCGCACCGATCCAGGATCTAGGGAACACCTCTCATGTGCTAGAGTACCATGGACAGACCATCTCTGGAATATTTCTTCCTTCTATCCGTGGCGAAATGGTTTCGGATAGACCAGATGGGAAATTATTTCTCAGTATCGCCTAAAGGGCTGAGACGTAGATACTCCGTTCTACGACTGGAATGATCATCCGCTTGGCTGAAGATCAAAGCCAGCTTCTGGAAAATTTAATTAGTCTGTAGTAGCGACATCGTCCGTTGCCATATCACATGACAATTCGCTCAGGCCCGGAGAAAGGGGGTTTGGCAAACAAGATCAGCTTCTGGTACTACTTTCAGTCGCGAAATGATATAAGTTGCTGACGGTGGTTTCTGTTGGCTTTACCACCGATACTCACATATTCGATTACCGTCCAACTTCTCTGCAAAACCTACATTTGTTGAAATCGCCAAGTAGCAGAGGAGATGCACCATGGCACCTTCAGCGGTCGATGGTCGTGACAACTTTGAACAAGTCAACGGACGCGCCAATGGCTTGGGCAATGGTGTTAGCGCCAGTGGCATGAATGGAACAACGAACGGCCATGACGCTGACGTGAGTAGGGGCCGTGCCAATGGCCACCGCCGTGTCGGCGATGCGTTTCCGGGAGAAGCGCCCGCACCGCCGACTGATGGCGTGACACCGGAGACCCCCAAGCCCAAGTCGAAACCAATGCCCCTAGCCATCGTCGGCATATCCTGCCGCCTACCAGGCAACGTCTCCAGCGCCGCCGAGTTCTGGGAGCTCTGCGCCCGGGCCCGGTCGGGCTACTCGCCCATCCCCAAGTCGCGGTTCGACGCCTCGAGCTTCCAGCACCCGAACCCGGGCAGGGCCGGGTGCCACAACCCCGCGGGCGGGCACTTCCTCAGCGACGAGTCGGTCGACCTCGCGGCCTTCGACGCGCCCTTCTTCAGCCTCACAGAAAAAGAAGCCATCTCGATGGACCCGCAGCAGCGGCTGCTGCTCGAGTGCTCGTTTGAGGCCCTCGAGAATGCGGGCGTGCCCAAGCATACGATCGTCGGCAAGGATGTGGGTGTCTTCGTCGGTGGGTCGTTCCCCGAGTACGAGTCACACTGTTTTAGGGACACGGATCGGATCCCGATGCATCAAGCCACTGGTTGTGCATACGCAATGCAGTCAAATCGACTGTCGCATTTCTTTGACTTGAAAGGCCCCAGCTTCACGACAGATACGGCGTGTTCATCCAGCCTGGTCGCATTGCATCTTGCCTGCCAGAGCTTGCGGGCGGGCGAATCGAGTATGGCCATTGTTGGTGGCTGCCACTTGAACATGCTTCCCGAGTTCTGGATCTCGTTTGCCAAGTCCAGACTGTTTTCCGATTCTGGGAGGTCTTACTCATTCGATAATCGAGGAACCGGCTTTGGACGGGGCGAGGGGTGCGGCATGATCATAGTGAAGCCCCTTGATCAGGCGCGGCGTGACAACGACTCGATCCGTGCCATCATTGTGGGGAGCGGCATCAACCAAGATGGGAAGACACCGGGTATCACCATGCCATGCGGGACAGCACAAGGTTAGTATCTTTCAACATGAACTCGACTGCGAGTGACACACTGAACAATCTCAAAAGAAAACCTAATGAGGCAGGTATATAAAAATGCCGGCATCAACCCTTCCGACACTGGGTTCATCGAGGCGCATGGGACGGGGACAAGAGTCGGCGACCCAATAGAAGCAACAGGTAAAGCTCCCATCTCCGCATGTCGTGACCAGATCCAACTGACCAGATCTCCAATAGCGATTCACAACGTTTTCGGCGCGAACCGTTCAGCACGAGACCCGCTACTCCTAGGATCTGTCAAGTCCAACATCGGCCACCTAGAAGGCGCCTCGGGTATCGTCGCGGTCATCAAGGCCGCCATGATGCTCGAGCGAGGCTTCGTCCTTCCCAACTACGACTTCGCGTACCCCAACGAGAAAATCCCGTTTAAGGAGTGGTACATGAAGGTCCCCGTCAACCAGCGCCCGTGGCCCCGAAACAAGAAGTACGTGAGCGTCAACAACTTCGGATTCGGCGGCACCAACGCGCACGTGGTGCTGGAACGGCTCCCCTTCACGCAGCGAGGAGGTCCCAAGAACGATGCGGACTTGAAGGACGAGGATCCCGGGCGGATGCTGTTCGCGCTATCCGCCAATGACAAGACATCGTTGGAGTCGGTGATGAAGCAGTTGGTCATCTACCTGGAGCAGCGCCCGGAGATGTTCCAGAAGGACCTCATGAGCAATGTGGCCTACACAATATGCCAGCGGCGGTCGCTTCTGCAGTGGCGCGTGGCAATCCCGGCGAAGCGCTCTTTCGACTTGATCGACGCCATCAACAGTCAGAAGTTTGTGCCCGGGAAAGAGAGCGACCCGCTGCGAATCGGCTTTATTTTTACAGGGCAAGGAGCCCAGTGGTACGGCATGGGTCGCGAGCTTTATGACCACTACCCAGTCTTTTCGAAAGCAATAGACTACGCGGGCCAGTGCTTAGCATCACTGGGTGCTACATGGTCGCTGATCGAAGAATTGCACAAGGACGAAAAGACCACAGCGGTGGGCGCAGCGCACATCAGCCAACCATCATGTACGGCAATACAGCTGGCTTTGACGGACCTGCTATTCTCTTGGGGTGTTCAACCTATGGCGGTGGCCGGGCATTCTAGCGGCGAAATCGGCGCGGCATATGCAGCTGGTGTCCTGGCCTTCGAGGCATGTGTCGCGATAGCTTACCACAGGGGTCGATTGATTCCCGTGCTCAAAGAACGACACCCCGAGCTCTGCGGCGCGATGATGGCTGTGGGCGGGTCGAAAGAAGATTTCGAACCGCTCCTTTCGGATATCAAGGACGGGAACATCAGGATCGCATGCTACAACAGCCCGAGCAGCCTGACCATATCGGGGGATGAGGCTGGTATCGACGAGCTGAAGGCTATCGTCGAGCAGAAGCAACTGTTCAATCGGAAGCTTTTCGTCGATACGGCGTACCATTCACATCACATGGGCCTCATCGGAAAAGACTACATGCGGTCGATCCGCATGATCGAAGCACCAGTGTCCACCGAGACACGCTTTCACTCATCGCTCGTCGGTCGACGGATTGACGGTGCTGAGTTGGGGCCCTCGTACTGGGTTCAGAATCTGACTTGCCCGGTCAAGTTCAGCGAGGCGGTGCAGAGCATGGTAGAGCCCATAGGTGAGCATCGAACTGGTGTCAACATGCTGGTGGAACTCGGGCCACACTCCGCTCTCCAGGGACCATTGAAGCAGATCCTGAAAGCCGCAGGTGGGCCCGCTGCCAAAATACCGTACGCCTCCATGTTAGCGCGGAAGAAAGACGCAGTCGAGACAGCACTGGAAGTAGCGGGTAACCTCTTCACCAAAGGCGCTGTACTGGATTTCGAGGCCATCAACTATCCCAAGCCGACCAAGGCACCTGTGCTGTTGACGGATTTACCGCGGTACCCATGGAACAAATCGTCCAAATACTGGCATGAGTCACGGTTGACACTCAAGCATAGGAACCGAAATGCACCCCGGAATGACATCTTGGGTACCGAGGCCAACTTCTCCAGCGACCTTGAGCCGACCTGGCGCAACATCATACGACTTGACGATCTACCGTGGTTAGAACACCACAAGATCCAGTCGCTCACTATATTTCCCATGTCGGGGTACATCGCGATGGCAGTCGAGGCAGTTAAGCAGCTAGCGCTGGAGGCCGGGGAGCATTTCGACCACTATCAGCTCGAGAATGTAGTAGTGTCGGCACCGTTGGTCATCTCAGACGAGGATGTCGAGCTCACAACAACACTGCGACCACATCAAGAGCGCACTTCGATCGTGGCCTCCGAGACGTGGAGAGAATTCCACATCAATTCCTGGACCAGCAGCCGAGGGTGGAAGGAACACTGCAAGGGCTTCGTGGCAGTTGTTGACCGGGACACGAATGACGTCGATGGTGACAAGCGGGCGAAAGACACCAGCGCACTGCGGGAGGCTTCCATCAAAGCCGTCAACCAAGGCGCTTCGAAAACCGTCGATGTGGGACGCATGTACGAACAACTGGCGGAGTTGGGGGTATCGTATGGCGCAGCCTTCCAGGGTATCGCTGACGGGTCGGCATCTGACAAATGCTGTAAAAGCGACCTCGTCGTGCCGGATGTGGCCAAGGAAATGCCGAATCACCACATAAGCAGCGCTGTGCTCCAACCCGCATTCCTCGAATCGTTGATATCCATGTACTGGCTGGTGGTCGGTCAGACAGGATCGAATCTTGATACAATTTATCTGCCTTCTTCTGTCGACCGGATCTCCATCTCAAGGGAGGTCACCGAAGCCACGAGTACCATAGGACATAGACTTCAGGCGTTCTGTCAGGGCAACAAATCGACCCATGGCACGCAGCCCACGACATTGACCATGTTCGTTGCCTCCCCTGGAAAACCATTAGAGTCTCTGATCACGTTAGAGGGTTTGACAGTGACCCCCATCCTGGATCGTGAGGCGGAAGCACTAGAATCTCACCGAGAACTGTGCTACAAGCTGGACTGGGAGCCGATGGCTACCGAGTCAGATGATGGAACAGGTAGCGAGCCTGTGATACCGGAAACTGACGTAGCAATCATCCACGCCGACACACCGCTCCAGCGCGAGCTCGCCATAGGTTTGGCCTATGTCCTACGACGTGCGACTGGCAAACGCCCATCAATGGGTAGTATGTTCAGTGTCAACGTCGAAAAAAAGCTTTGCATCTTCCTCTCTGAAGTCGAGAGGCCGTTACTCTCAACTCTTCGCGGAGACGAGTTTGCAGCGCTGCAGAAGATCTTGACAACAGTACAGGGCGTGTTGTGGATAATACGCGGTGCATACGACCACGCGACCTCGCCGGATCTGAACATGATCACAGGACTCAGCCGTACCATTCGGTCGGAGACCCTATTGCCCTTTGCGACTCTGGATCTCGATGGGCAGGCCACGACGTCAGTGGATCAAATGCGAAGGATCATAGTCAAGACGTTCTCGACTGCTTTCGCAACCACCCGGGGGTCCACCAGCGAGCTGGAGTTCATGGAAAGAGGCGGCAAGCTGTTGACACCGCGTATTATCAATGACGCCGAAATGAACGAGATCGTGCACAATGAGATCAACCTGTCGGCCCTGCGATCAACCCCCTTCAATCAACCAGACCGGTCCATGAAGCTGACCATTGCTGACCCTGGCATACTCGAGACGTTGCATTTTACCGATGACGAAACGTTAACCACATCAGTGGAGTCAGATGAGATCGAGATGCAGGTCAAAGCAATTGGTGTCAATCACAGGGATCTTGCCGCGGCTCATGGAAAGCTCGCTGATACCGAATTCGGGTTTGAAGCAAGTGGCATCGTCACAGGTGTTGGCGACAATGTGAGGGGTCTGCAAGCAGGTGACCGCGTAGCCGCTCTTGCCATCCATGGAGGCGCATTTGCGACCAAGTTGCGGACCAAAGCTGGCTTCGCATTCAAGCTGCCCGCAAATATGACGTTCGAAGCTGGCGCAAGCCTTCCACTGTCGTACAGCACAGCCTACTACTCGTTGATTGAGCTTGGTCGACTGCATGAGGATGAGAGTGTGCTGGTTCACGCAGCAGCGGGCGCGGTAGGACAGGCTGCCGTCTCATTGGCGCAGATGGTTGGTGCCGACGTCTACGCAACCGTTGGAAGCCAAGAGAAGAAGCAGTTGTTGGTGTCCGAGTACGGTATCCCAGAAGACCACATCTTTTACAGTCGCAATCTAGCATTTGGCAACTCGTTGCGAACTGTGACGGCCGGACGGGGTGTTGATGTCGTGCTGAACTGCGTCGGCGGTGATGCCCTCAAGGAGAGTTGGCAGTGTCTCAACAAGTTTGGCCGACTTATCGACATCGGCACGCGGGACACAGACGCGAGCACTCGTCTGGAGATGGTCCAATTTGAACACAACGCGAGCTTTGCATCACTAGACATGATGGCCTTGGCTGCCGAGAGACCCAACATCATGCAGCGACTACTTGCTGACGTAACAAAACTCATCAAGTATAACAAGGTCCGGCCAGTATCCCCTGTTACCAGGTATCCGATCTCGGACATCGAAGGGGCATTGAAGACACTCCAAAGCTCCAAGTCGCATGGGAAACTTGTTGTGGTTCCTGGATCAAGCGACAATGTCAAGGCGAGTAAGACCTAAAATTGGTTGATTGGATTGTTGGACTAATGCGCATCAGGCGACACCACCCAAGACACCGCGGCAGATTCTCCGCTCTGACGCGACATATATCCTCATTGGAGGCACCGGCGGTTTGGGTCGTAGTATGAGTCGATGGATGGTCAGCCGTGGCGCGAGGCACCTCGTACTGCTATCAAGAGGTGGTTCAGCCACCGGGAAAGTCAAGGAGCTGATTGACGAGGTCGCCCAACTTGGAGCCGAAATCGTGGTGCAAAAGTGCGACGTCGCAAATCCTGCTGATGTGGAAAACCTGGTGACCTATGAGTTGGGGGGCCTGCCTCCTGTACGGGGAGTGATCCATGGCGCCATGGTTCTGCGGGTAAGTTATCCATCGATTGGGAGCCTTATTGGTGTGCCTGGATGGGATGCTGATTTGGAAACTTAAACAGGATGTTCTCTTCGAGAAGATGACGTACGACCAGTACACCACGGTCATCGAGTCCAAGGTGCAGGGGGCATGGAATTTCCACCGCGCCCTATGCAATGCACCGCTAGACTTCTTCGTTGCCATCTCCTCGGCTGCCGGTGCTGTGGGCAACCGAGGCCAAGCAGCCTACGCAGCCGCCAACTGCTTCCTGAACGCCTTCGTCCAATATCGACTTGCGCAAGGATTGCCGGCTTCGTCCATGGACTTGACTGCGGTTTCCGACACTGGATACCTCGCGGAAGATGCCGAGAAGGCAGCCGAAGTTGCTAAGAATCTCGGGGGCGACACCATCTGCGAGGCCGAGGTTCTCGCACTGCTCGGCGCCGCAATCGATGGACGCATGGCTGTGTCGTGCAACAACCACACCATCACAGGCATGCGCATCACCCCGAGCGCGCAGCCATTCTGGACGACCGACGCCAAGTTCAAGCATCTCCGCGAAGCGGCCGAGGCAGCAGGCGCTGCCGACACGTCGCTGGGCGCGTCATCCAAGGTCGTCTCGTACAACGCGGCGGTCAAGTCGGCCCAGAGCGCGGCCGAGGCGGAGCAGGTGGTGTGCGACGGGCTGGTGTACAAGCTGGCAGCAGTCATGATGATGGAGGAGGAGGACCTGGATGTGACCCGGTCGCTGTCGTATTACCCGCTGGACTCGCTGGTGGCCATCGAGATCCGCAACTTCATCACGCGCGAGTTTGAGGCGACGCTCCAAGTGCTGGAGCTGCTGTCCAGCGGGTCGATCCAGACATTGGCCAAGGCGGTTTGTGTGAAGAGCAAGCTGGTCGGACTTGCAAGTGCTGCTTCCTAGATAGGTAGGTGGTGGGAGTGGCTTCCATTTCTTCTGTTACTGAGTTTGCTCTGTTTGCTCTGTTTGCTTTGGGTGGCGCAACACAATCCACGCGTTGTTCATTTTGCGGGTTTCGTTTCAGTTAGATCTCGACATGTCCGGGCTTGATACATTAGATTCCGACAAATATATCTCATATACTATGTGAACGACTGGTGAGTGATTTGGCTGCTGTTTTGAAGATGACTTGTGGCGAACCGTTTCTTGCACAGATGGTGGAAATGGGCGTGATGTTTTGTTTTGGGGGAAAGAGCAACAGGCAATTCTGTGCCAGGCGGCTGCCCTCTAAAGCTTTGCCCCACGCACAGGTCATAGCGCCTGCCATCCTTGCATCCCAACCGCACAGCCTGCTTGTTTCATCATTGAACTGTCGGTAGCCTCACCTCTGTTTCTAAACTTCGAACACTCAGGGTGCATCTCTTGCAGCAAAATTGCATTCCTGCCTAGGTACATATGTAACCTCCTACTCCGTCGCACGAACGCTGCATACGAAGTCTATCCTCAAATGCGGCGGTTGAACTGCGATACGTTTGAGAATTTGAGTTGGCACCGGAAATCCAAGGCGCCATCCACACGAGGTCACTTCCGAACCAACCATGCCGCACGCTTGTTAAACAATGCGGAACTCTATTCAAAATGTCGCTCTCGGTAAATGCTGAATTCATCCGAACGGTAAGAATAGACCTGGTTGATAGCAGTCATCAGTTGAATTTCGGTGTTTAGGTAGAGAATGCCGCATCCCTACGGGTTGAGATCATTGGTCCTACATACTACATTGTATAAGCCCAGCTTGAGTCGCTTAAACCACTGCGAGAGAAGCAGGTAATCATTAACAATTATTCATACAAGGATGGTTCATCATATATGCCAGAGCTTAAAAGAACATCACACAAACTAGCATGTACCAGTTCCACGCCCACCCCAAAAGGTCATCGTCACCTGCTATCCTCATGCATTTCATACACCACGCCCTGATGGTCCGTCGTCCCCGGAATATTCGAGAGCTCCTGCGGCGGCGCCAGAGGAGGGGACGCAGCACTGCCCCCCATATCCGCCACTCCCGCCACCGAGGACGGAGGCCGACTCGAGGGATTCTGGACCTGCTGCCAGCCGTTGGTTCCCGGGACGTTGGCGAGCTCGTGGGGTACCGGCCCGCTGACATGTGTGGTGGTCGAAACCGGGCGCAAGGTCGCCTTGTTCTGGTCTTCCCAGGCCGTCGCGGCACCAGCGCCGGTGGGCGGCGCCGACGACACCGGCCTGGAATGCGGCGGCGGCGGCGGCTGGTCATTATAGACGAGGTCGCTGTAGGGTGCGTTTTGGTGGCCGCCTCTGGCACCTGTCACCGCCGCGGCCGCGGAAGCCTTCTTGCCGCGGTGTCGCATGATCCACCAGACCAGGAGGCCGACCAGGGCGCATCTGATGATTGGTCCCGCCACAGCTCCGGCGATCCAGGCCTGGGAAGACGCAGAGGAGGAAGCGGCAGCTGGTATGTCTGTGTCCCGGCCCGGCTGGGCGCTCGTCGCCGCCGGGGCCGCGCTCGTAGTGCCGCCCGGGCAGCCGCTGGCGTTGTTGTCGTAGCCAGTGTCGTACTCGTGGAAGATGATGAGCTTGTCGCTGGAACAGAGTCGTCTTAGCCGTCTGGAAGATTCGTGTCTGTGGAAGGAACCGGGGGGGGGTGGGAGGATCGGGGTAAGCATGTGAGAACAACGGGTCCTCTTACACGTAGTTGAGGTCGCCGCCTGTATCTGTCTGAATACGGTGTTGGCGGCCCAGTTCTGAGCACACATGTAAAGGATGTTGATCGGGGATCCGTTCGGTCGCGTTTGGAAGATCGACATGGTCGCGACACTATATGATGGACTGTACCGACGCAGTGAGTATTCCGGCCATATTTTCATCATTCTGAGAGGGATTCTCGGTGCGCGAACACTTACCAGTACTCTGTTGTCCCGCTTTGTACCAAGACTGTTCCGTATCCTTGGGTGTAGAATGTGGCGAAACCGCCATTGCAATAGTGACCGGCCCATTTGTCACTGGTTGTATAAGTCTGGGCGGTATCCAGCAATATTGCTTGGGCTTTTGGTCACCGATATATTAGCCATGACGACCCAAAGCAAGACTATGAAACGGGGTATAAGTAAACACGGATGGGGTATTGGGGAAGGCGAGGTAAAGTAGGTTGTACACATACTGAAGCCTTTGATATAGAACCCCTCGAAGTTTGGGGATGCGGCGAGCCGTGAAAGGTCGGATGCAGCCATGCTGGTTGTCATCTTGGCCATGCGGGTGTTGGCCCCCAGCACTCGGTGACGTGCTTCAAAAAGATTTCAGTGATAGAAATGACCTGCGAATCAACGGCGCGGGCCAAATTTGGTCGCTTGGAAAGGCAACGCAACGGCCTGGGCAATTACTGCCTACAGAAGTGTGGAGAGAGGCCAGTAGAACGGGTACCCTGAGGCGAAGAGCAGGCAGTTGCTCAAGCATGAAGCCCGAGGAGGTCAGGTCTTGCCGAAGAGCATGGAGATCTTCGGAGTGAGGAGGCGAATGTCCATATATTCTTCAGGGTATGCCAAGTTACCTGAGAGGCTTCTTCGTCTCCCGTCGAACGCCTAGAACGCCTGCAGGATGGCGGAGTGGTGTGCTAGGAAAGTTCGAACTTCTCGTCTAATCTGAGCCTGGCCCCTTTTAGGGATATTAGCTACTCGGTCGCCGTTACTTGCTAGGGGCACCCTGGCCTTTGTCGGTGAGGCCAGAGCTATGTTCCCTAATTTTTGGTAACCCACTGTAGTTGTGTTGGTTGAGAAATCAACTCACTACATCTATTAGAGGCCTGAGATATGCCGGCGCATGTTGGTGCTCTGTTGGGTGTAATTATAGAGTCGGTGAGAATAACTTCAAATTCCGGAGACCACATGAAACTCTCCACGCCTTACACGCCACCGCCACGGTACCGAGTCCTTGGGCTAGGATGATTCCCTCCGAAGCCACATGAAAGAGATTCGGGGTCCAGACCTCTACGGCCTATTAGCATCAGTATTGATGCACAACATCTCAGCTGGCATCATATATGAGAGGGCATCCTTCGGTATTCGGTGACCCGGGGAATATTTACATATCCACGAAAGCTCCTCTGCCCCCTTTTTAGCGTTGGTGTACTTGGGCCCCACGATAATTACTTACCTACTTATGTAGCAAAGCACAAGCGTTCGGATATTAACGATTAATCTTCATATGAGACAGAAATCACTTACATTTACATCGTCACGTGTATCTGCCATAGCATTATCGCATCGCGTTGTTGGTTCCAACTAGTCAAAGCCATAGGCCGGGCGCGATATGGTATCCCAATAGACCCCTTCTCTTTTGTTTCTTTCTTTTCCCCCTGCTGTTTTTGTTGATTCTGGGGTGTCATTCTTCTTGTACACATCTGGGAGTCACATGGTCATTTGAGGGAACCTGGTATGGCATCACGGTCATGTCTGTCACGACAAGATTGAACCTGCGTCCTGGCTAGGTAGTTGCGAATCAGATGAGGTTCTGGATCCCACATCGAAGAAGCCCTACCAGCGTCACACGCCACAGACCTCAAACTGCGGCCTTCGCACCTTTCTCGGCCTGTAGAAGTCGCAGTTGTGATGGAGCGTTCGTCAGAATCCTCATATGCATGTCTCGGGACCTAAATGCAAGATCACATTCAGACGACCTGGGCTTCTTGAAAATGGAAAGACCCTGGTTTGCTGAACCACATACTTTCCTCTCAGTAGAGCGACTCGGCCTAGCATGTGTTAGTAGGGCTGGTGCCGTATGCTGCAGCGCCTTCAGCGGCAAGTCGGTGCCATGCTGCAGTGTCCATGGGCCACCCTAGCGCAACTGGAATACAGCAACAACTGCCGACAGTCTTGCTCTCTTCAACTGTTAAACATGTGCACATTCTTGGTTCGCCGGTCTTCACTGGCTAAATGCACTTCAGGTTTGTTTCATTGGTTGGACCGGACTTGACCTCTCCCCTCGTCAGGGGATTGAGCCAATGGGATCCCAACATCGAGATTGCAATATACAGCGGCGGAACCTGCTGTTTGGGGTACCAAGATGCCAAGGACCTGCGGATTTCGGGAGTTTTGAAAGATAACGGTCGCCCATGGTACCCGTCGCGCATCATTGGGCAGGCTGTACCCCCGTGTTTGCACCCGGGTTGCTATATCACAAATGGCCGGCCCCGCGACGATCTCAAGATCATGACCGCCCGTCTGAAGAAGAAGACGGCCTGTGTTGTTTTCGATTCGCAACATTCAGTACCAATCCGAGTTGAACTTTTGCGTACAGGAGCACCTCAATGATGTTGTGGCAGTACCTCGCAACCACCGCGCTTTTCGCGGAGGGCGCCCTTGGCCAAAGCCTGGGTTCCGCGTCGTTCCTCCGTTTTGGCTGCTCCCAGCTTGTCGTTGAGCGTGTTGATCCCCTGGTGGCGCCAGGGCTCAACCCTTCTCCTCATGTGCACCAGGTCGTCGGAGGCAACTCGTTCAATGTCACAGTATGCCTTCCGCCTTGGTAGAAGGTGTTCGACTCAATAAGTTACCCGACTGACGATTATATGTGTAGATGGACCCGAACACGATTGACCCTCCCGCACAGTCGACCTGCACGTCTTGCATTTACACGGAAGATACGAGTAACTATTGGACCGCCTCGATGTACTTCCAGTCTCCCGAGAACGGCACCTTCAAGCGTGTCCCCCAGATGGCCAACGGCCGCTTAAACGGTACCCTTTTGCCTCAAGATGGCGGCCTCACGGTCTACTACATGCTGCCGTTCTCCGGACGCAATATGAAAGTCACCGCATTCCCAGTGGTAAGTTGAGCTCCATCTCTTCTTCCTATGACTGCACTCCCATCGCCAATGCCATGACCACATCCGCAGGGCTTCCGCATGCTCGCCGGTAACCCCATGCTCCGCTCCAAGACGGGCATGGCCCCGGGAATCTGCCACCGCTGCCTGGCCGCGTCGGACCGGACCTCGGGCGGCGCCGGCGCCCCCTGCGACCGCAGCGACACGGCCACGTTCCCCAAGACGCCCTGCCCGGGCGGCATCCGGGCCACCATCATCTTCCCGTCCTGCTGGGACGGCAAGAACGTCGACAGCCCGGACCACCAGAGCCACGTGGCATACGCGCCGTCGGGCATGGCGCTCGCGGGCGACCGCTGCCCCAGCACGCACCCCGTGCGCATCCCGCAGGTCATGTACGAGATCATGTTCGATACGACGCAGTTCAACGACGCCAAGTACTGGCAGGGCGAGAAGCAGCCGCTCGTGTACAGCTTTGGTGACCCGTGAGCTCTCCTCGTTTATTCCACTATATTCATGTGATCTGTAACTAATCTGAGCTTTCTCCTCCTCTTGTAGCACTGGCTATGGTGCCCATGGCGACTATCTTTTCGGCTGGAAAGACGATGCTCTTCAGCGTGCCATGGATGGATTGGGCAAGACCTGCGGTAGTGAGTACTGCGATAAGGTCCTCAAAATCCAAGACGGTAAGGATGCCATTGGATGCACCAAAGCACAACAAGCAAAAGAAGATGTAGGCTCCGGTGGATGTAAGTAAATAATGTAGCCTCGCCCACGGTGGACAAACTGACATGTACTTGAACTAGGGATCTCTGAGCTTCCGGGCGGAACTCAAGTGGGCTGATGGAAACATAGCGCGATCGCAACAGGTCCTACTTTTGAATATCAAACAGAACTGGCAGTTACGCACGTATTGGTTATCGTTGAGCTTATGAGTCTGTAGATAATCAATTGACCAACTTATATGGATATGTATATCGTTTTAATTTTGTCGGCGGCACCAACTATTGAAATAATTGGAAGAAATAATGATATCTATTGCAGGTGTTTCTTGGCCAGCTTGGAGGAAGAAGAACTCGACATTGTTCCTATGACTCTAAACACTTCAAACTCAGTTGATAAAACCCTTCACCGTTGCTTCGCATCAGTCAAAGTACTCGCTGGCTCGCCCAGATCCACCTTCCTCCACTCCTTTCAGAGCTAACAACAGATCTTTCCTCTGCCCAGGGTGCCATCTACCATCACAGATCGCGTACCCTCCCGCCATAACACGGTCAAAGGTGACCGCATCAGAAAACGCCATCCACAGATACGTCTCCACGCCATGAATCGGGTCGCGAAGAATAGGGCGTGTGAGGTAGTAGGTCCACGCTGGAACGGAGCGCCATATGTTCGTGATGTAGTTGCCTGGGTTCCCCGCGATGTGCACGACGCAGGGTGCTTGGTTGTCGGGGCTGGTCGTTTCGGCACCCTGACCAGCCGTCTGCCGACGGGAGAACTCGGATGCCAAGAACCAGTTCGCTGTCTTAGATGAAGAGTACAACTCATTCTGGTTCGTCACGCTGTGGGGTTCTCCAGGAATGCCTTCCGGATCCCATCCTTGGGGCTCATCATTTCAACAAACATGGAGGCGGGCCACACTACGCGAACGCCATCCTTCGGGCTCTTCACGGCAGTCCTCGATAACATGGGCATAAGCAGTCGCGTTAGCAAGTGGGCGCCGATTGAATTGACGCAGAAATGGTATTCGCATCCTTGCTTGGATTTGGGCACATTGCTCACGGCACCAGTGCCCGCATTGTTGAACAACACATCAAGTCGTCCGTTCGGGCCCTCGGACTGGAGAACTTGTTGAGCGGCTGACTGAACGGTGGTGAAATCCAGCAAGTCCATATAGATGAACTCAAGACTTCCTCTCTGAGCCCCGGACGTGCCTTTGTTACCTTGATATTGGGCTTTAATACGGGCAATGGCGTCTTCGGCATGCTGACGAGTTCGCGTCAACATATAGACCTTGGCACCGGCACCGTAAAGCACACGGGACAGGTGATACCCGAGTCCTGACGATCCGCCCGTCTCAACAAATACCTTTCCAACCTGGCTTGGAAGGTTTTCTTGCGTGAGCGGAGCGCTATTGCGCGGTGGGAAGATTTGGGTCCAACCGGAGGCAAAAGACATGATGGATGATGGGGATGGTGCGGGTTGGACACAGGCTTGGGGACGAAATGGAATCAATTTGTTGGTGTATGATGCATATGAGGAGGCCTTGCTTGACAAGCAGCTGTATCAACTGCGAAACATGTTACGTCTGAGTATCTCATGTATCTATATCTCAAGAATGGGCATGGAGGTAGGCCGGTCAGGATTATTGCAATTGAGTGTGCACCTGGGCTGTCAATACAGCGCAACCCCCCAGGCAGGACCCAGGCGCCGTCACGCTAAACGTACACTCCGGGCGTTCACCAAATATGTTGTGTTACAAAATGTATCTCCATTTCCGATATGTGTCTTGGCTCTAATTTTCGAGGTCGTGCATCTTCCTGGGGCAATAACGGGCGATCCAGCCAGATTGGGAACCCAACCCCGCGCCGGACACTCTGCACAGGAACACACCATACCAACATACCCAGGCAGATGTCAGATAAGGTGGTTGGCACTGTCAGATGGAAGTAGCGGTATATTGCCCGCTTTTATTAATAAATAGCCGAACTAGTTTTATAAATATAGATTTATATTAAAATAATTAAACTAAACTAAATACGTATGAACTATAAAAATATATAATTTTACGCGTTTAATAATTAAAAGTTTTATATATTTAAAAAAGCGATTTAGTATATAATAAACGTATTTTATTAAACTAAATTATTATTTATTTTTATTTATTACGATTAACGTAATATTATATTATTATATTTACTTTTATTATTATTAAAACTTAATTAAGCGTTTTTAAATATTAAAAGACTTAAAACTACGACTTTTAAGCTTTAATTACCTTTTTAAACATATAAAAAGAAGTTTAAAGATTTAACCGATAAATTCAACGTTTTAAAAAGCTTATAAAAAACGACTATAAACGTTTTATAACTATCGAAATAAACCTTTTTAATATATTTATTTAATAATAGGTTTTTTTGCAATTGAAAGTTCGTCGTAATTAAAATAAACCATTTAATAATACCGAGTTAACGGATTTTAATAGCGAGCTCGCGATTTATTAAAAAAATAATTATATATTCGAACGATAATAAGGCGGTATTTAAAAACTTATAAGGTTTATTAATAACACGGTTAACGAGATTTACCGATTTATTTATTATTTTCCCGATCGATTATTTATAATTTAATATCGTAACTTTAATATTATCGGAGTATTTAAATTAAAAACTACTTTTACTCGAGTTAAAACTACTTATTAAATAATTATTCGACCCTTTAATAAATTACCGAAAAATATAAAACCCTAAATTTAATAATAAAAACCGCTATAGCCTTCGATTAACGCTACGAATTACTGGAAATACTCGATATTAAAGGCTAAAATTATAATTTAATAATTTACTTCGAAACTATATTATCGTAATAAATCATATAGTTTAAAAAGGAAACTAATTAATTAAATACGATAAAATATAAAGTAATAATGATCGATTTACGTAGTTTTTATAATTATATTATATTAGCGAGTAAAATAAAAAGGTTGTTTTCGTTACCTTTAATAATAATAACGACGAAAAATAAAGTAATAAACTTAATATAAATAAATAAATAAAAAAACCGACGAAGCTTATTTTAAATCGAAAAAATCTTTCCTATTATAATACCGGTAAAAGGACCTCGTAAAGCTGGAAACGAGACCGAGGACTAGTTAATAAATACGCGATCTACGAAAACGAATAGTAAAAGTAGAAAATTTATTACTATTTATTTTTAAAAATAGTATTTAAATATTAAGTTAATTAATTAACCTTAATTAAATTAATACCTTATATATTAAGTAAGTATTCGGAGATTCAAAAGAAATATAACCGGATTAAGAAAACTAAAAATTAAAACACTTAAAAAACGCCGGATTAATAGCGAAGGTATTTATTATTATATTAACGTGGCTTACCACTACGCGACGTATATCACTTAATAATACACCTTAGTTTATTTCTAATATAATTAAACTTTAACGCGTAATACCTTTATAACTATAATACTTAATTAATCCTAAAAAGATCGGATAGTTTTAACAATTTAAACGATACGAAATGGACCGAATTAAATAAATTAAAGAGTAGTAATAAAAGTTTATAATATACCCGAATTAATTTTACGCTATTAAATCTACGACCGAACTTTAAAACGCGAAATCCGACCGAAATAATATAAAATAAATCTAATTAAAAAGGAGGTATTTCGTAAGTATATAATTAATTTAAATATTTAAAGGATACCTCCCGATTTTATTAATATAAAAAATATAACTAATCTCTTTACCGCGTCGTACGGCGGTAACCACGTTAGTAAATATTAAGTTAAGCGTTTTATTAACCGTAACCCGGATTTAAAGATTAAAATAAATCGTTAATATAATTATTAAAGGGCTCTTTATAAAAATTCCAAAGTTATTTCTATTTAATTTACGCTAATCGCGAATATAAAGGCGAAATATAGGATTATTAACGAAAATATCTAAAATTTCAACGAAACCAGCTTTATAATAAATATAATCGGGTTAATACTCGTCGTAATATACACCGAGCGGCGTAAAAAAACGAAATCGGTCCAACTTAATAATTAAAAATAAACAACGACGATTAAATATATTAATTCGTAAAGCTAATATATTCCGCCGTTTTTAATCGTTTAAAGCTAATATTACCTCACGAATTAATCCCGTAAAACTAATTTACCGGGCGATTAAGTAATTACACTAACTTTTAATAACTAAATTAATAATAAGATAAGCCTAAATTAAATTAAGCACTTCGATAAATATACTAGATCGTAAACGAAAGATTATTACCGCCTCTTAATTTTTAACGGCTATAAAAACTATATTTCGGCCGAATTTAAAGTATATTATTAAAATAATAATATTATTACTATTAATATACCTCCCTATTTATCGCACTTATTTTAACTTCTCGATATAATACTTTATTCGCCTTTAAAACGTATTTATTAAAAAAAATCGAACTATTTATTAAAGCTTCTATAAACTATATTACTAAGCTCGAGTTCTTTATCGCCTTTAAAACCACGTATTTTATTATTTTTACGGAAACTAACATTAAATCTAGATTTAATATATTTAATTTAATACCTTATAACCTTAATAACGTAATTAATAAGCTAAATATATATCTCTAGACGCTTATACTTAACCTATCCCGTTTAGAGATAGCTAGTACTTACGACCTTTAAACGTTATTTAACCCCTTATAAATAATTAAACACTTTATTTATATTAAAAAAGGTATTTACCTATTAAAGAAGCTCTTTAACGCCGATTTTAAATATAATAAACTAAATAACGAAAAGTATAATTAAACTAATTTATAAGATAACCCTTATACACGATAAAATATATATACTAAAAGATGCTAATTTAATACTTTTTAAGCGCCGGAGAGCTAAAAAGTCGCAAATTCAGCTTAAAAAAGCTTTTATTATTAAAGAATTTTAGTAGTTATAGGATAAAAAGATAAAAGGGAAGCGTTTAGCGTTTAATAAAAGTAAAAATAAAGGTTCGTTAAAATAGAAAGCGATTAATAAAAGGCGTTATAGTATTTATAACGAAATAAGTTATAATATATAAATATATAAAAAAGATATAGAATTAAGCGAAAAATTAAATAATAAATAGTTTTAATTAATTTTAAACGTTATAATTAAATTAATTTATATAAAAAGGTTAAAAAATAGAAAAGGTACGTCGCTAAGTAATATACGTCGCGTAATGGTAAACCACGTTAACTTTTTTCGCTATTATTAATTATATTTTTAAATCGTATAACGTAGTTTACCACTATGCAACGTATATCACTTAACGACGTACCTTTTCTACTTTTCGACCTTTTTATATAAATTAATTTAACTATAACGCTTAAAATTAATTAAAATTATTCGCTATTTAATTTTTCGCTTAATTTTATATCTTTTTTATATATTTATATATTATAACTTATTTCGTTATAAATACTATAACGCCTTTTATTAATCGCTTTCTATTTTAACGAACCTTTATTTTTACTTTTATTAAACGCTAAACGCTTCCCTTTTATCTTCTTATCCTATAACTACTAAAATTCTTTAATAATAAAAGCTTTTTTAAATTAAACTCGCAACTTTTTAACTCTTTAACGCTTAAAAAATACTAAATTAACCTCTTTTAATATATATATCTTATCGTATATAAAGATTATTTTATAAGCTATTTTAATTATACTTTTCGCTATTTAATTTATTATATTTAAAATCGGCGTCGGAAAACTTCTTTAATAAATAAACACCCTCTTTTTAATATAAATAAAATACTTAATTATTTATTAAAAGTTAAATAACATTTAAAAGTCGTAAATACTAGCCGTCTTTAAACGGGATAAATTAAGTATAAACGTCTAAAGATATACATTTAACTTATTAATTACCTCGTTAAGGTTATAAAGTATTAAATTAAATACGTTAAATCTAGATTTAATATTAATTTTTATAAAAATAATAAGATATACGGCTTTAAAAGTAATAAAAAGTTTAAGCTTAATAATATAATTTATAAAAACTTTAGTAAATAACTTAATTTCTTTTAAATAAATATACTTTAAAAGCGAATAAAGTATTATATTAAAAGGTTAGAGTAAGTATAATAAATAAAGAGGTATATTAATAGTAATAATATCGTTATTTTAGTAATATACTTTAAATTCGGCCGAAATATAGCTCTTATAGCCGTTAAAAATTAAAAGGCGGTAACGACCCTTTGTTTACGATTTAATATATTTATCGAAATACTTAATTTAGTTTAAGCCTATCTCGTTATTAATTCAGCTATTAAAAGTCGGCTTAATTACTTAATCGCCCGGTAAATCGGTTTCGCGGGATTAATTTATAAAGTAATATTAACTTTAAACGATTAAAAACGGCGGAATATATTAACCCTACGAATTAATATATTTAATCGCCGTTATTTATTCTTAATTACTAAATTAAATTAACTTCGCTTTTTTATACCGCTTAGCGTATATTATAATAAGTATTAACTTAATTATACTTATTATAAAACTAATTTCGTTAAAATCTTAAATATTTTTATTAATAATCCCGTATTTCGTCTTTATATTCGCGATTAATATAAATTAAATAAAAATAACTTTAAAAGTTTTATAAAAAGCCTTTTAATAATTATACCGACGATTTATTTTAATCTTTAAATCCGGGTTACGGTTAATAAAGCGCTTAATTTAATACTTATCGACGCGGTCGCCGCCGCGCGACGCGGTAAAGAAATTAATTATATTTTTATATTAATACAATCGGGAGGTATTCTTCGAATATTTAAATTAATTATATACTTATAAAATATTTCTTCTTTAATTAAATTTATTTTACGTTATTTCGGTCGAATTTTACGTTTTAAAGTTTAGTTATAAATTTAATAACGTAAAATTAATTTAGGTATATTATAAACTTTTATTATTACTTTTTAACTTATTTAATTCGGTTCGTTTCGTGTTATTTAAATTATTAAAACTATCCGATCTTTTTAAGATTAATTAAGCATTATAATTATAAAAATATTACGCGTTAAAATTTAATTATATTAAAATTAAATTAAGGTGCGTTACTAAGTAATATACGTCGCGTAGTAGTAAACCACGTTATACGTAATAATTATTATACGGTTTAATATAACTTTTACGGCTTCTTAGTTAATACGGTTTAACGTTAATTTAAAATCGAAACACGAATACATTATTAATTAAGTATTTTATTATTTATACGAAATAAAATACTTAACTTTTTAATTCGGAGATATAAACGACTTTTTTATTACGAGTAATATATCGTTCGCTAATAATACTTTTAATTATAAAAGTTTTTAAAAATATACTATTAAATTATTCGACGATATAATCGGTTAAAAAGCCGGTAAATAAAATACCGTTATAATATTAATAATAAAAATAAAGCTTTTCGCTTTCGCTTTCGTCGTAAAAAAAAGCTTCGTAATATAACGATTAATTAAATAATTTAATATTAAGCTTAATTAAAATAGCACTATTATTTAATATAATAATTCTTAAATTATACGTTTACTTAACGCCGAAATAATCGTTTTATAAACTAAACTACGGTACGTTAATATATATAACTATTAGCTTCGATAAAAAGCTTAAGAAGAAAAAATTAAGGTCGTTTATACGCCGATAAAAAATATAATAATTAACGAGTTTATAAAAGCTTTTTTATTAATTAATACTATACTTTTTATAAATAAATAAAACTCGTAAACGTTAATAAGTAATTAAAAAAGCGGTAATTAAAAAAAGTTATATAAAAGGAATTAAAATGTGAAAGGTGCACGAATCTAGGTGGTAACGATAAGTAAGGGGGTGGTGAAAGGATAAAGTTAACGCTTATCCTTTTTATATTTCTAGGGGGCCTAAGTTTTTATATATATAGGGCGGCGGAGTAAAGCCGGAACCGGTATATAAGCGCCCCGTTTTTTTATTTCTATTATAACTATTCCCCTTTTTAAGTAAGCGTTTTAATTACGTAGGCGGCTTTATTTACGCGGTCCGTTTATTTTAACGGGAGCTTAATTAATAAAAAATTCCGTGGTAAGTTATAAAGTAATAAAGTAAAAGTAAAAGGTAAATAAGAAATAAATAAGGGGCGCGAGCGTTAAGGCGCTTATATTTAAGGTGCCCTTCGGAATATAAATAAACCTATAAAATTATCGAACCTACGCTCGATATTTTTTTTATAACGCCGATTATAACTTTTTTTATAATTATTAATACTACGGTTTCTTTTCCGTATTTTAACATTTTCGCGCCCGTTATTTTATCGTAACCCCTTTAATACCCCTCTACTTATTATAGCTATCGCTCGCCACCGAATTAATTTATTAAATAACTATAACGGCGTTTTTATTACCACCGCGATCGATTAAGCTTATTACCTATACGTTTTATTTTAAACGGTTAACTATAAACCTTTCGAGGGCGAATTACCAGAGTTTAACTACGTTTTTAGTAACCCGTACTCTTTATTATATAATTAAATATATTTAAAACTCGGCTATATTAACGGTAATAAAATTTACAAAGCCATAAATACGCGCAGTTTTTTCGGTATTAATAGTATTTCGTTAACGTTTTATAGTAAATTCCCGGCGCTTTTATAAGCGATTTTAATATCGTCGGCACTATCTTCTTAAGCCTGGCCGAGTACTTTTAAAAGGTAAATAACACCGATAAGTACGTTTTCTTTTTAACCCTTCGCCGCGAAGCGGGCAGTATTCTTTACCGTCTCGTCGTTACCTTTACCCGTATAGTCGAGGCTTACAAAACCGAATTTAATATTAACGGCTCGAAAAAAACCGTTAAAATAAGTAGAAATTCTCGGCTATTTTCTTTATAGCTACCGCGAATGCTTAATAAATCTATTTTAAATAAAAAGGCTTAGTCGATTACCGTTAAGAGTACCTCGCCCGCGAGGATATTTTACGTAAACGTTTTTAGCCTAGCGCCCTTAACGCCGTAAATTTAAGGATCCTCTTTTTATATTACGTAGTTTCGCTAACGTTTTTTTAAACTATCGATAAGCTTATAATTATCGAAGCTTTCGTTTAGCCTCGCCTATTACCCCGCGACCATAGTTTCGCTATTTAATATATAATTCTCGGCTTCGTTTAAAAGCGTATCGCCGCTTTTTTCGCCCGTATTAACGATAACGCCGTCGATAAATAAACCGACTATCTTAAGGATTATTTAAAACCCATAGGTTTAATTTTTTAAACGGAAGTTTCGTTTTTATTTCGGCCGCGTTTTTTTTATTAAATATATAATTTAATCGGCGTAATACAAGACCTCGTAGCCTATTAGAAAGGCGTAAATATAATTACTATTTAAATAAGTAAGTTCGATTTTTACCGGGGCCCGGTTTCGGCCGTATTTTTATCATTATTAATTAATAATTTATTAGAGTTTTTAGGTTATTTCGGCTTTTTATTATAACTTTTTTTTAAGCCTGCCTCTTTTTTTCGTAGTTAACTAATTAACGTATACCCTTTTTTCGTATTACGCGACCTTCGCCGGCGCGTTTTTTAGGTTTTCGGCCGGCTTTTATTAATTATATTCGAACGGCCAGCCTTTTTATTTTACTAAATAATATACTTAGTCTTTTTATTTTATTTTATTTCGCACTTTTTTACCTCCCACTTTTCGTCGGCTTCTAGTTCCGGTATCGGAAGCGCTCCATCGGCCCTCGCCGTCTATGGCTCTAATAGCTGGATAAGGAAAACGTCGTAGAGCCGGGCGTACTTCTCGGGCAGGGCTAATCGGTAAGCAAGGGTTTCGATACGCTCTAGAACTTTAAAAGGTTCGACGAACTTAGGGGCTAGTTTCCGGTTTTAAACCTTTAAGTTTTTAATAAATAGGCTTATTATTTAGTTTACGCTTAAAATTAACGGTTTATAGTAAAAATTATAATATTTCGCTTATTTTTCGGTCGCTTTTCGCTATCTCTCTTTTATTCCCGCCCGTAACTCCTATAGTTTTAATAGCCGGTTTTTTACCGCAGGGGCCCTTTTTCGAAAAAAGTCGTCCTCGACGAATATTCGGAAATTCGGCTGGTAACCGTAAATTACTTCGAAAAGGGAGAGGTTTATTAATAAGTTAACGGCTAAATTAATTACGAAAAAGGTAATATATAATAGGTTCGACTATAACTTTAATTATTCCGTTATGTAATAACGTAAGTAAATTTTAATAACCTAGTTTATACGCTTTATTTATCCGTCGGTTTATAAATAAAACGTTATCGAATACTTTAGTTTTATTTTACTCTCGTAATTTAATTCGGACTAAAAGGCGTTAATAAAAATAACTCCCCGGTCCGAGAACAGCCTTTTTAAGCTCCCGAACTAGCACTTTATTTTCTTATAAAAAAGTTAAACTAACTTTACAGTATTAATAAAAATTATTACTAGGAAAAAAAACAGTTTAATATATCGGTTTATTATTATAAAAATAGCGTTAACGGCTTTTTTATAATAAAAAAACTCCGGTAAGCCGGTAATAAAGTTTATATTATATTCTTTTTTAAAGCGATTTAATTACGGTAACGACGCGAGCTTACTATAAAATCGATAATGTTTCGCTTTCGAACCGAGGTATACCGAATAGTTTTTTATATATTCCGTTACGTCGCTTCGTAGCTCAGGTTAATAAAACTTCCTTTTTAAAAGTTATATTATCCGATCGCGTTCGAAATAATTATTAAGCAGGTCGTTATAATAAATCTATAATAATTACGCTCGTAACGCTATTTATTTTAATACGTAAGCTTTTTTTTTTAAAGTATACCAAACTTTTTTTTATAACCGACTAATCGCGGTTCGAACTAATTTCGGCCGCGGATTACGCTTTACTCTCTTAATAAACTTCGTTCCGTTCTTAGGCTTATATAATAAAAATCTTTAAATTTATACTAATTTAGTTTATTAAAAAGTCTTTTTCTTAAGCGGACCTTTTTACCTTTCGCCGGGATATCGCTTACGATAAAACTATACGTTCTCCCGCATTTCGCGTTCCGTATATCGCCTAGATTAATACCCGTAGTTTATTTTTTAAAAGTATAGTATCCACTATTAACTTCCGCCTTAACGTCGGTAATAATATTAAATTATTTTCTATATCGGCGGTATAATTAGGCCGTTTCGACGGGTTATCGGCCGAGTTACTCTTTCCCGGCCGATATATAATCGTAAAATTAAAAAAAACTAAATATATATACTATCGTACTTAGCGACTATTTAACTTTTCGCTCTTTATAAAGCTTTATAAGTTTTTATAGTCTAATAATACTTCGATAGCGTGCTTCGCCCTTTTTAAATAGTATTTCTAATACTTAAAATACGAAACAATCGCCAATATTTTTTAATCTAAAATTTTATAGTTTAATTTTAACCCCGAAAACTTTTTAAAAAAAAAGAGATCGAGTATTAAAATCTTCCGTTACCCTTTTAAGAAAAGGTTCCGGCTATTGCGAACCGGGAGGCGTTTATTTCGAGCCTTACCGGCTTTTCGGGATTAAAATAGGCTAATAACGGAGTTAATTAAAAAGACTATTTTAAGTATTTAAAGGCTTACTCCGCGGCGCTGTTTAACGAAAATAAACTCTCGTTTTTTTTAAGGTTACGCTTTTTTAAGAGTTTTATTAAAAAAGTAGCGATTCCCGAATACTTTTTTATAAATCGCTAATAAAAATTATAAAAGCTTAAAAAAATTTATAGGTTATAAACGGAATTTAATATAAACTATTTTTAAATAGTGTTTACTTATAACGGGTTTATTAATACTCTTTTTATAGAAATTCGATACCCTAGGAATTCGAGCGAGCTTTAAAAGAATTAGTATTTAACGCGTTTAATATATAAATCCGCTTATATTAGTTTTTCGACGATTTATTGTACGTATTTCTCTTAGGTTTCTTTATCGGCAGAATAAATTAAAATATTATCTAGGTATACCACATAATACGTATCGATTAATCCCTCGAGGTATTGCGAAATATAGTATTAAAACGTAATTAAGACGTTAATAAGGCTTATAATTATTACTAAGAATTCATAGTAGCCGTATCGAGTACGGAACGCGGTTTTTTACTTATCCCCTAATTTAATACGAATACGGTAATACGCATTTTTTAAATCGATTTTTAAAAAGACTTTTAATTACGAGATTTTGTTTAATATTTTTAAAATGAGGGGTAAAGTATAACGATTTTTAATCGTGATTTTATTAAAGCCCTTATAATCTACGTATAACCGCAGCGTCTCGTCTTTTTTAAGGACGAAAAGGATAGGGGCCCCGGCTGGGCTCTAGGACTCGCGGATTTTTCCTCCCTTTTTTATTTTGTTCAGCTATTCGCGCAGGGTTTTTAACTCGGAGTACGATAACGGGTAAATAAGCTTATAAAAGGGTCCCGTGCCCGGTTCGAAATCGATAGCATAATTTATTAATCGGTTAAACGAGAGGATATCGTACTTTTCTATATTAAAAAAGTGGTAAGTCCGTTAAAATATTATAAAAAAGGCGCGTCGAAGGGACGATTAACGACTTTTAATGTTTTTTCTTTTTTTTATATATTTTTTTTAGGAATACTACGGCGTAATATTAAGCTTAGTTTTTATAAGCGCGGTAAAATACTCGAGGTATAAAAAATTAAATCCGCGTTATATCGATAAAGAATTATTAGCGGTTTAATTTTATATTAAGCATTATTCGCAGTATTTATATAGTTTTATAGGATAAAAGAACGGGGGCGCCGGTATATCAGGGGTCTTAATTAATCGCGACGTAAGGCCGGCGAACCTTTTAAGTTACCCCTCGGAAATTAGTAATATTAAACTTTACTTAATAAACGTTATACGTAGGGATATATAACTTATTAATCGACGTAATTAATACTACGCAAAATAAGGCTCGAAGTAACTTAGCCTCTTCGGCGAAAGTATAGTTAGTTATATTTATTCTTAAGTAAGTATTTAAATCGACGAACGTATAAATCGGGGTAAAGCGCAATGATGGGGTAATAACTATAATAAGGGTCCGTAAGGTTTTAAATACCTTTACGAATAAACTAGTGGTTAAAAAGGGTATTTCTCTATTTAAAACCTGCGGTTATTTCCCGATATATATTATATTAGCGCTATATCCGGGGCTATATATTTATTAGCGTAATAGCCCTTTTTTTTATATCGATAATAAATAACCTAGTTTAAATTAAAACGATTCGCGGTGTTATTAAATAAAAGTTATATATTACCCGGGTAAAACGATAAGGTAGTAATATTTTACCGAGTTTTAAAAAGGTTTATTTTACGTTATTTAAGGCTCCCTTTTTTAAACTCGGTAGCGTTTTCTTCGTTTCGGAACCGTTTCCTTAAGGTTAATTTAGTTCGGCTATAAGGTTTTCCGTCCTTTATAAAAACGGGGAGGATTTTTTATCGTTATTTCATAAAGTCGACTATATTATTACGCCGATTTAAAAAGTTATCGTAATAATTTATAATGTTTTAACGTAGAAATAAAAGGAGTTTCCCGAAAAAAAATAGTGTGTACGTTTTTTATCGAAATATAAATATACTTAGTTTTTTAAAAACGATAAATACTCGTAAAACTGCCTCGGATTTTAGCGTAGAAGTTAATAAGTTTTTTTTAATTATAAACTAATTATAGCGTCCTCGTTAACGGGGCTTCGGATTATTAATCTTATTTAAGTTCGGAAAGTTTTTTAATTACTTTATAACTATTTCGCCTCGTTTTTTATAAAAGATTCCGTTTTAAGCCGGAACTATTATTTTATTTTTAACGTTATTTAGTTACGGGCGTATAGGATATGCGCGCGCGAGCGTCGATATAGTTTTAGTATCGTTTTATAGATTATTTTTAGCTTTTCGATTTAGCTTTTTTATTACGCTCGTGTAAAAATTGGGCTTAGCTGTTCGTGACGGAATTTAATAGGCTTACTAAAATTTATATCCGAGTCGCTAACCGATAAGGCCCTTTTCGCGTCATTGCTAAAGTAATTTAAGCTTTAATCGCGCTTATCGAGTATCGAAAAGGTGTCGCTACCGCTATTCGAGGGTAATAAAGGCGAAAAGAGGTTTTTATTATTCCCCGCATAGTTAAAACGTAATCGTTAATTATTAAATTTTTTAAGGCGCTATTTAAACGAGGTACGGTTCGTTATAAACTATTTTATTTCTCTTTATAAACGTGTTCGAAAAAATTCGAAAAGAAACTTTTTTAGTCCCGTAATGCCCGAAGCTTTAACTATAACGTTATTTATAAACTTAAAAGGATCTTTTTTTATAATAAATTCGGGGCGTTCCCGAGGCTTTCTTTACCCGGGTTTAAATCGGAGAGGGCGCGCTTTATAAAAGCTTTACCCTTTCTTTTCGAGGTTAATATTATTACTAAATAAATTATTATAAAAGCGTTAAAATTATAAAAGGTGCACGAATCTAAGTGGTAACGATAGGTAAAAAGTAATAAAAGAACAAAGCTAACGCTTATCCTTCTATATTTCTAGGGGGCCTAAGTCTCTATATATATAGGGCGGCGGAGTAGAGCCGGAACCGGTACGTAAGCGCCCCGTTCCTTCTGCTCCTATCACATAAAAAACTCGAGGATTACTTAAAAAAGGGAGATCGACGTTTTAATTAAAAGCTTTATATTATTTTAAGCTTTAATTAAACCTTTTTACTATTTAAAAGTATATTATAATATACATTTATATTTATTCGGCGTATTATAATATACTTATTTATTTTAATTTACGTTTATTTATACTTTTAATTATTTATTAATATATTATAATATAATTATATAAAGCTTTAATTTATTTTAAAAATATATTTATTAACGTAATTCACGGTCTAATTAAACACACGGTTTAATTAAACACTTTCCAAGGCCTCGTACAACGAAATATAAATTATTTCTACTATAACGCATTTAATATATTAAAATTAATCGGAATCCTCTTCTTTAAATACTTTTATATTATTTTAATAAGTACGCGCATTATACCCGGGCTCCCCGTAAATTTTATAGCGTCGCGGGCGCGTTTTAAGCTTTTTTATACGACTATTATTTCGGCGCGATTTATCTTATAATTATTTATTAACGTTCTTTTAAAACTATAGGTTTTTTTTAGTTTATATATAAAGTAATCCTTTATTTTATAGCCGTTTTTTTTTTCGTACGGCGGCGCCGGTTAAGTATTTTATTTACTTTTCGTAGTACGGTTACTTTACCTTTTAAAAAAGCGAGCCGGTATATTATTTGCGTTATACCTTTCGTAATTTAGTTAAGTTTAATTAAAATCGACGTCGAAGAGCTATTTTAATGCCGTACGATACGGTTTCGAACGTATTCGGTTTAGGATTAAGCCTTAATCGGGTTATTTAAAATCTTTAATTCTCAAAAAATAAGTAGGCCGAAAAACGTCCCCGGAGGTATTAAAGTACGTAGTTTTATATTTAACTATAAAATAATATATTCCGGATCGTACGGGACGAGTCCGGTCCCTTAAAAACCTCTTTATATATTTAAAACGGTAAAAGTCGCCTAGAACGCTTTTAAAAACGTTAATAAGAAGTCCTCCTTTAAAATATAAGTAATATACGCCCGTATAAAACCTTTAATTTTTTTTCCCGTACGCCCTTTTTAACGCACGAAAACAGCCGATATTAAAAGGTTAAAGCTTATACGACGAATAAAAAGGTATATAAAGTATAATAATCGAGTTTTTTTATAGTAAAACTCGAAAGCTATCGAGTAATAACTCTTATAGCCGTTAAGGATTAATAGGCGGTAAATACCCTTCGTATAAAACTTCGTGTATTTATCGAAGTATCGAATTTAGTCCTCGCTTTTTTTATTCGTAATCTAGCTATTTTTAATAACTACGATTACCTAATCTTTCGGTAATAAACTATTTTTATATCAAAAAAAAGTACGTTTTTCCGGTAAAAATAATATATAAAGGGATAACGTAACCGTATAATTTAACGCTTTATATTATTATAACCTATTCCCGGTTCCTTTATTATATTACCCTAAGCTTTTCGCGTTAATCGAAAATAATTACGACTATTTCGAACGAGATTTAACTTATAAAAAACCCGGTCTCGTCGAAATTATATATATCCTTTTTTTAAATTTTATATTTATTAATTATATTTCGTATAAAAGTAAACCACGCGCGATACGCGTCGGGATTTTCGTAAAAAACTCTCTAATAATCGATTTTTCGGTTAAAACGCGTCCGGAAATCTAATTATTATCGTACAAAATTAAAAGCCTAATTAACGCCGACGCGTCCCGCGTTACGTAAATTAAGTAATCGATTCGCTATATTTTTAATATTACTTATTCGAGGCGGAAACGATCGCGAATTTAAATAAATTATATATTATACGATTAATTACTCTTCGAAATTCGTAAACTTTTACGTTAACGACTACGTATTTCGTCGTAAAATATTACCGCGACGCCGGTAACGTAAAATTATATAGGGGACATTATATATTCGCGCTACGGCTCGTACGCGTAATTTAGGGGTTTTTTAAAACGCTTAAAACGCTAATTATATATTATTCTTTTTCTATTAATTTATTATCGTGGGTAGTAAAAGTATAAGGCGTAAAATGTAAGTTATACGAAATTAAAAAAAAGTGTTTAATTAAACCGTGTATTTAATTAGACCGTAGATTACATTATATTATAATATAAATAGCGTTTTAATATATATTTATAATATATTTAATACGTAACGTAGTTTACCACTACGCGACGTATATTACTTAACGACGCACCTTTTTTTACTTCTCGACCTTTTTATATAAATTAATTTAACTATAACGTTTAAAATTAATTCAAATTACTCGCTATTCTATTTTTCGCTTAATTTTACATTCTTTTTATGTATTCGCGTATTATAACCTATTTCGCCGTAAATATTATAGCGCTTTTTATCGGTCGCTCTCCGTTTCGACGAACCTTTATTTTTATTTTTATTAAGCGTTAAACGCTTTCTTTTTACTTTTTTGTCCTATAGCTTTTAAAAATTTTAAATAATAAAAGCTTTTTTAAACTAGACTCGTAATTTTTTAGCTTTTCGGCGTTTAAAAAGGGCTAAATTAGTCGTTTATAAAGTATAAACTTTTATACGTATAAAAGTTATTAAATATGTTATCGTGTTTATACTTTTCGTTATTTAATTTATAATATTTAAAAGTAACGTTAAAAAGCTTTTTTAATAAATAGAAACCCTATTTTTAATAAAAATAGAGTATCGAGTCGTTTATTAAAGGTTAAACAGCGTTTAAGGGTTATAGGTACCGGCCGTCCCTAAGCGTAACGGGTTAAATATAAGCGTTCGAAAACGTATATTTAATTTACTAATTATTTCGTTTAAATAGTAAGGTATTACACCAGCTGTTTTAAATTTAAATTTAATATTGTTTTCAGTAAAAATAATAAAATACGCTGTTTTAAAGGCGATAAAAAACTTTAGTTTCGTAATATAGTTTATCGACGCTTTAATAAATAATTCGATTTTTTTCGAATATATTCGTTTTAACGGCGAATAAAGTGCTATATTTAAAAATTAAAATAAGTAAAAAAAGTAAGGAAATATATTAAGCGTAATAATATTATTATTTTTATAGTATTCCTCGAATTCGGCCGAAATATAGCTTTTATAACTATTTAAAATTAAAAGGCGATAAGGGCCTTTTACCCGCGATTTAATATATTTATCGAAATATTAAATTTAATCTAAGCCCGTTTCGTTATCGGTTTAGCCGTTAAAAATCGGCTTGATTATTTAATCGTTCGGTAAATTGTATTCGGTAATTTAATTTACGAAAGAATATTAACTTTAAACAATTAAAAACGGCGGGATACACTAGCCTTACGAATTAATATATTTAATAATTATTAATTATTCCCGATTACTAAACTAAACCGATTTCGCCTTCTTATATTAATCGGCGCGTATTACGACGAAGGTTAACCCGATTATACTTATTATAAAGCCGGTCTCATTGAAATTCTATATATTTTTATTAAAAATACCGTATTTAGCCTTACTATTCGCGACCAGCCTAAACTAACCGGAAATAATATTTATATTTTTATAAAAGTCCCTTTAATAATTATATCGACGGTTTATTTAGGTTTTAAAATTTAAATTATAATTAATAAAGCGCTTAATTTAATACTTATTAACACGGTCGCCGCTACGCGATTCCGAAAGAAAATTAACTATATTTCTTATAATATTAATATTAAAAGGTAACCCTTAAATATTTAAATCGATTATATAATTACGAAGTACTTTTTTTTTTAACTATATTTAATTTATATCGTAAGTGTCGGATTTCGCGTTATAAGGTTCAGTCGTTAATTTAACTACGTAACGTTTCGTATAAAACGTTATATATAACCGTAGTACGATTTTTAGCTAATTTAGTTTTAACCTTTATATATCGCTTAAATCGTTAAAACGATTCGATTTTTTTAGGATAAAATCGATATAATATTAATAAAGTTATTACGTATTAAAGTTTAATAATTAAGGTAAATAAAAATATTAAGCCTTTTAATAATACGGCTCACTTAATAGTAAACCACGTTATATTAAAATATATATAATATTAATAATAAATACGTAATAAAAAAAGCTTAAAAAAGTATATTAAATAAAATAATTAATAATATTAAATAGAAATAGCGGTATATTACCCGCTTTTACCGATAAATAGCCGAACTAACTCTATAAGTATAAATTTATACTAAAATAACTAGATTAAACTAAACACGTATAAGCTATAAGAATATATAATTCTACGCGTTTAACAATATTACGAAATGGCTTGCTGCGGGATTCCGAAAGCAGCAAATATTAGTGGTATCGACGCTTCGATGGCAGCTCTTGTCCTACCTTCCACCTGCAGTCATCTTGCCTAACTTGACCATAGGCCCGATACTGTCAAAGGTGGCAGGGGTGATAGGCAGCACCGCGGTCGAGTCACCTCGACCATACTGCCTGTTGCGCTTGGTTAGTGACCCAAGCCACATGGTGATGTGATGATTGATTTATTGATTCTTTGGACCCCAAAGGTAGGCTGTGCTTGCCTTGCAGAATAACGGTCCCTCGGCATCTCCACACCGAGGCTGTTGTCGGGCTATGGACCAACAATACGATGGAACAATACACGGTAGAGTCAGGAGAATAACGATTTGTATCGTTGTACTTGGTCTTTCGCACCTCCCAGTCATCCAGAGAAACAGCAGCTGGATCCTCACAAAGTGAGGCATGACCCAGTACATGCCACACACCAGAGGAGCATATGAGCGAAGAGTGCCAAATGTATCATGTACCATATGGTATCATTTAGAGCATGGCCACCCTAGAATATGTTGATAGACCTCGAAGAGCATCATCCACATGAATATATTCAATACGCCATCTGACTTCTCCTACATCGGCTTTATATTCAAATCAGTCCTATCTCAAATTTAACTCATAACTCAGTGTTACGATCTCGCCAATAACCTTTCGAATATTACTCCTTTCTATACTGTAATACTTCGCAATACTAGCTGTGCCTCTATCGAAGAGATAGACACCATGGTCAAGGATACTCAGACTCAACCGCCCATTGCTGTCCTGGGTCTAGCGTGCCGATTGCCCGGCAGTTGCAACTCTCCAGATCAGTTCTGGAAATTCATGCTGGACGGAAACATCGCTGATACCACACCACCTTCATCAAGGTTCAACCTGGCAGGGCATTATGACGGGACACTTCGGCCCTGGACCATGCGCTCGCCAGGTGGCATGTTCATCGATGCAGACCCTAAGGACATAGACGCAGGGTTTTTTGGGCTTTCGCAAGCCGATGCCATCTCGATGGACCCCCAGCAGAGACAGCTTCTCGAAGTTGTCTATGAGGGACTCGAGAGTGCAGGATTAACTCTTGAGAGTATCAAATCGAAGCTAATTTCCTGTGTAGTGGGATCTTATGCCTCTGGTGAGTTATACATCATACCATGTGCATTCCGACGAAAACAATGTCAATTAACGTTACTTTTTAGACTACAGCGACGTGCAAAGTAGAGATCCAGAAGACAAGACACCAAATCATACTGTGGGGTCTGGTCGGGCAATGTTGAGCAATCGGATCAGCCATTTTCTTGACATAAAAGGCCCAAGGTGAGACTAACTTTCAATGTTGCATTTCATGACTAACTGGTTCTCAGCGTCACGATTGATACCGCTTGTTCGGGAAGCTTGGTGTCTGTGGACTTGGCCTGCAGATACCTTCAGTCAGGCGATGCTGATGGAGCTATCGTTGCTGGGTGCAATCTGTACATGAGCCCCGAGCACAATATGGACCAACGTGCAATGGCATCCGCTGCTTCACCCTCTGGACGGTGTTGGACCTTTGATGCACGTGCAGACGGTTACATCAAGTCCGAGGCGATCAACACCTTGGTACTTAAACGCCTTGACGACGCCGTAAGGGATGGCAATCCTATTCGAGCAGTGATACGAGGAACATCCACGAACAGTGATGGTTGGACTCCTGGAATTGCTAGTCCCAGCGCGGATGCACAGGCTGTCGCAATTCGGAGGTCTTACGCCAGGGCAGGAATTGAGAAATTCCAGGATACAGCGTACTTGGAATGCCATGGGACAGGCACGCCAGCGGGCGATCCGATTGAGTGCAATGCTGTAGCATCTGTGTTCTCTTCCTCCCGACCCCCAAATGCACCATTACGTATTGGCTCTGTCAAAAGCAATATCGGTCACTCGGAACCGGCAGCAGGTATATCTGGCCTGATCAAAGCTGTTCTGGCAGTAGAGCATGGGATCATCCCCGGAAACCCAACATTTGAGACTCCTAACCCAGCTATTGACTTCAACGCATCGAAACTCTTGTCATCAAAAGCTACAACTCCCTGGCCCTTCGGAATGATTCGCCGAGCCAGCGTGAACTCCTTTGGGTACGGCGGATCGAACGCTCACGCCATTGTTGAACACCCCAGCATCTTGCTACCAGAACACGACCCCAAGGGTATCCCATCTCTATCTAGTTCGGAACATGACATATTTGGGGACTTCGATGAAGGGGAATCTCGAAAGCTCCTTGTATTCTCAGCCAATGACGAATGGTCATTGAGAAGCTACGTAAAGGAACTCATCCGTCATCTCGCGAACCCAGCCGCAGCTATTCAGCCAGCCGACTTGGCGCACACTTTGCATAGACACCGAACTCGACACTTTCATCGCGGGTACGCCATCCTGAATGGGACGATGTTGAGGGAGGACGACTTGGTCTATGAGAAACCCCGAAGCGTCACGCGAATTGGATTTGTCTTTACCGGGCAAGGCTCGCAATGGCCTCAGATGGGTCTAGATCTGATTCAGAACTTCCCTGCAGCAAGCACCACCATCCACGACTTAGACAAGGCGCTGCAATCGATGTACGATCCTCCAGCTTGGAACCTCTTGGACGAGCTCATACAGCCACGATCAGTGGAGCACTTGCGTACTCCAGAGTTCTCACAACCATTGGTAACCGCACTCCAGTTGTGTCTCCTGGCCGTCCTCAAAGACTGGGGCGTGAATCCTTCCGTGGTGATCGGGCACTCTTCTGGTGAGATCGCGGCAGCGGTGGCAGCTGGCCTGTTGGGACAAGAGGATGGGATCAGAATTGCTTACCTTCGGGGGAAAGCAGCTGATGACATGCAGCGGGCCGAGCACGCAACTCTCAGCCAACAAGGAATGCTGGCTATTGGGCTGGCCTCCGAAGATTGCCAACGCTACCTATCACGCTTCCCAAAGGTGACGATCGCTTGCCACAACAGCCCAAAAAGCCTCACCCTATCTGGAGAGATGTGTGACCTGAAAGCTCTCCAAAACTCAATCAAGGAAGACGGTCACTTTGCTCGACTCCTAATGGTGGACCTTGCTTATCATTCAAAGTACATGATCCCAATATCCACCCGCTATAGAGAGCTTCTCGAGAAGTATTGTCCATGTCTATCGTCAGGTCAAGTCTGCACGGAGGTCCAATTCTTCTCTACCGTCTATGGTAGGCGTTGGGAGAAACCGTGCGACATCGATTATTGGGTCCCCAACATGGTGTCTCCAGTACTCTTCGATCAAGGGATATCCGCCGTGATTGATAACGGAGATGTCAATCACTTGATTGAAGTTGGACCAAGCGGCGCTCTTGCTGGTCCCATCAATCAGGTCAAGCAGGCATTGCGCCAAGGAAGCATTGCCTTGGACTATTCTGCATCCTGGTCCAGAGACAGTGATCCCACTAAGACCCTGTACGACGTGGCTGGCAGGATGTTTATACGCGGACTCGACATTGATATGTTCAAGGTGAACAACATTGGGCCCGACGCCAAATGTCGGACGATCACAGACCTCCCAAGCTATTGCTGGAACCATTCGGTCAAGTACTGGCATGAGAGTCTATCGAGCCACGATTGGAGGTACCGGCCTTTCCCAGTCCATGATCTTCAGGGAAGTAAAGTGCTTGGTACATCATGGGACATGCCATCCTTCAAAAGAACGTTGCGATTGAAAGATGTTCCATGGATCAAGGACCATACACTTGGAACAGAGGTTATTTTCCCAGCCGCAGCCTATGTATCTATGGCCGTGGAAGCCATGTTTCAGACGGCGAAATGCGCGGGAATCGAAGGCTTTGCCAATATCGAGGACATTTCACAGGTCTCGTACAGACTCAGAGATGTTCAACTTCTCAGGGCCTTAACCGTTGAACAAGACACTGGTACATGCATCTATCTGTTCCTCAGCCCCCTGTTAGCGGACAGAAAGAAGGATGGTATCGGTTCAAGATATCTACTCTTCGGGCCACCATATGGACTGAACACTGTCATGGGCTTGTTCGGCCAGCTTTCACACCTGCAGTGGAAACCCACGCACTTGAACCACTCCAGCACCAGTCCTCATCGCAACCATGGTTCAAAGCAATGAAATCCGTTGGGTTTAACTTTGGACCATCATTCCCTAACTGGTCCGAAGTCGAGTCAGTTCCAGGGAAGAAATCGAACCGGGCTAAGGTCCACTTCCCTTCGCCCAACACATGGGCCGGAGAATCGAAATATCCCATTCATCCAACTGTCTTTGATGCTTTTCTACAGGTTGCCATCCCATCTGTTTATCAGGGGAACAGAACTTCCATCAACCAGGTGCTTGTTCCCCGGATGATCGATGAGATAGTCATCAGTTCAATACCGCAAACGCCCGAAAACGTAATCACGGAGACACATTCGAAGTTTACTAGTGGAAGGCCCGAAAAAAGCAGAGAACTTCTCATACAGCACGAGTGTCTACGATGAATAGTCTCGGAAGCTGGTCGCAAAGATCGAGGGTTTGCACTATACCGATTTGCATCTCCCGGTACCAAACAAGCCCGCCCACAGCTATATGAGATCTGTCTGGAGACCCGACATCACGCTTCTCAATGGAACTGATATCAGCGCAATCCCATATCCCAGCAATCACCTCGATATTCTTTCAGACGCACTTCGTCTCCCGCGCGACGCAACGATGGTGCTGTCACTACTCAAGCACAAGTTGGCAAGCCCGTCGGTACTGGATTTAGACTTGACTACCAGCAAAGTGGCCGATGACACGGTTGTGGATGAGGCGGAACTCGAATCTCGGCTCTTGGGGGTTTCCCGATACGTGGTTGCCTCAACCACCCCGGATCACATGTTCGATGCTCAAAGACGCCTGGGTAACCTTGGAGTCACCGAAACTCTCATGTACGACCGCATGTCCCAAGGAGTCAACGCCTCCCTTTCCGACACCAAATTCGATCTAGTATTCCTTCGCATACATCCTACAGAGGCCCAGGAGCTGGAAAGTACGATAACAGATGTTTCGAGCTTCTTAGCTCCTACCAGCTTCTTAGTGTTAGTGGTTATGGCATCTTCTTACGACGATGTAAAGTCAGGGAGTCAAACTGTTAGCACTATGTTTGCCGACATCATCAATACCTTACTCTGCTCCAGAAACTTGACTTTGGAGTCGCGTCCGAGCCCACGTCCTTTCAACTCAGTGGATTCTTCCACAGTTTTTGTTTGCCGCCCTCTTGAGTCCGCATCAAACCAGCCCAAGAACCTCAAATTCATAGCCGTGGACCTGTCAAAGGGATCTCCTCTGTGTATGGGATTGATTCAAGACCTGAGAAAACGTGATTGGGTGGGCAACCTCATCGGCATCCAAGAGGCGGGTAGCCAGCCTATCAATATCCCTCTCCTGCTTGTTGATGATCCAGTGGCTCCGTTACTATCTACCATTGATGAACCAGACTGGGCTCATCTTAGGAAGATCATGCAAGCGGGTCGTAAGATACTCTGGTTGACATCAGGATCCCAGTTTCAGGTGTCAACGCCATTGGGCGCCGCGGCTCATGGCTTTGCGCGAAGTCTTCGCGGTGAGGAGGAGCCCACACTGACGCTCAAGATTTTGGACCTCTCTTCGCTTACCAGTGGAGATGCCGCCACCTGCGTGATGCGGGTAATGGATACTCTGGCCAACCTGCACCATGAGCACCACGGAATGGAGAACGAGTACTGCGAGCGGAGTGGGATCGTATACATCAACAGAATTTGCCCAAACGAATGCAACGTTGCAGTCTCTAATCAGAGTCTGACTGGAAGACCTTTGGAGAACATGCCGTTGCACCAGAACCCTAAGGTCGTCAGAATGTACTGCGAGCGGGTCGGAGCGATGGACAGTCTTCATTTCAATGAAGTGGCACGTCAATCAATCCCGTTGGCAGAAGATCAAGTTGAAGTTGAAATAAGGGCTACTGGATTGAACTTCAAAGTATGTAACACAATATCCCTCGCGACTTGAATGGAGGGGCCTGGAACTGACTTGATACAGGATGTCGCAGTAGCAACAGGTATCGTGCCCGACAATGAACACATGCTAGGCTCTGGGGGCGCCGGCGTCGTCAAACAAGTCGGCAGCAACGTCACGTCGTACAAGGTCGGTGACAGGGTTCTAATACACGACAAGGGGTGTCTTGCCAATCGCCATCGCGTCTCAAAAGAGAACGTGCTCTTGATCCCAGACTCTGCGACGCTTGAAGAAGCAGCAACAATGAATGTTGTCTACTTCACAGCCGTGTATGGCTTGAGGGAGCTCGCCAATGTCCAAAAAGGACAGTCGGTCCTTATACACTCCGCTGCTGGTGGCGTTGGCATTGCCAGCATCCAACTGTGTCGGTATCTTGGCGCCGAGATATACGAAATCTTTGGGCAGAGGGGCATATCAACCCGATCTCGCCAATGAAGGTCTTTTCCTTCGCCCAAATTCCAGACGCGATGAAGCTTTTGCGATCAGGCAAGCATATCGGGAAGATTGTTATTTCGGATGGTGACGCTGACGACATCAACGTTCCCATCCGTCGTGCCGCATTCTCCCCAAATTTCGACCCACACGGCGCTTACTTGATTGTTGGTGGCCTTAAGGGATTATGTGGAAGTCTTGCTGTGTACTTGGCTCGGTCCGGGGTCAGACATCTGATCGTCATGTCGCGTAGTGGGGCGAAAGACGAGGGGTCGCGCCGAGTCGTCCGGGACTTAACATGCCTTGGCACAACTACCAAGATCTGCAGGGGGGATATGTCAGTGTTTGAAGATGTGGTCGGTGTCTTCCAAGGCTCGGTCTTGCCCATAAGAGGCGTCATCCAAGGTACTACGCGTAAGTCTCCCACGTTCACGAAGGTGTGGCAAAACCCGATGCTAACGGCCGATACCAGGATAAAACCTTCGAGTCCATGACTGTTCAGGAGTACCACGAGGCGATAAGATGCAAGGTCACGGGGACGTGGAATATCCACAACGCCGCCGCGCAGACCCAGAACAGTCTCGACTTTTTTAACATGCTGTCCTCCATCTCTGGCATCATCGGGACCGCCGGCCAAGCAAACTACTGCGCTGGCAACAGCTTCCAGGATGCCTTTGCGCTGTACCGTCACTCCCTCGGCTTGCCAGCTCACACAGTTGATCTCGGAATTATCGAAGACGTTGGCTACATGAGCGAGCACCAAGACCTCACGGATCGTGTGCGCAGCCGAAGTAAGCTGCCAGGGATAAACGAGCAGCAGCTTCACGACATCCTCAAGTTCTCGATCATCCAGCAGCAGCGGACCCAACCCCAGGTGGCTGACAGGGAATATTTTGGTAAAACACGTCCCGACAGTAGTACGCAACTGATAACCGGTCTCCCCCTTCCCGCTACCGCCCGACTCGCCTATGCTCCTGAGCGATATGCGGTTCAACTCTCTTGCTGTATCCTTCAAACTCGCAAATTATTCTGACGGCGGTGGCATTCTCAACGGTAGCCATACCGACAGCGACTTGAGCGTCTTCGAATCCATGCGGAAGGCCGCTATGCCAGGAGAGAAGATCGTCCCCGAAGTGGTACAATTAGTTGGCAGACAGCTTGTCCTTTCGCTAGGACTGACGGCGGACATGGAGGAGTCGAAGCCCCTCAGCAGCTTTGGCATAGACTCGCTGGCCGCGGTGGACTTGCGGAACTGGGTCAAGGTCCATTTGAAGACCGAGTTGACAACGCTGGAGATATTGAACTCTCAAAGTCTGGGGTCTTTGTGTCAGAAGATCGTTGGGAGGTTGTTGGACCCAGAACGGAAATGAAGTGGTTGTCACGATTGCGTCGGTAGAGGGGCAAGCTGGCATGGTAACCAGCCGCCAAGGCGCTCGCTGCCAGCTCAATTTGGTGCACCGCTTTCAATTAGGTAGTTTAATACATGTACCTTCTTACTTCCCACTGCTTTTACTGCCAGGCTCGCTGCAGGAGCGTGTCAGGGGGGGGCTTGCAGACATTAGGAACAGTCAAGTTTTCGTTTGTCATAAAATGTAATCGAGCTGGGCAATAAGTATTACCTTTCTCGATATGCTGGTCTTGCTTGGGCCAGTAGATGTTGTGTGTAAGGAGCTTGCAGGAAATCGGCTCAGGCGGTCCAGGCGTTATTGCCGTGGTTCAAGGCCGGGAGTGGGAGGCCCGGCGAATGTGGTTTTATAAGAGCATATCTATTATGCAGCGAGTTTCTGAAAAGTACGCGAGACTTTGGCCATGAAGGTGATAAATTAGACGATGCTGGGGTTTACAATGTCGTGTTATGCTATGCTATTAGTAGTGCCTTCTTGGCTTTAATCTACCAGGCGCTCGATGTCAAATTGTTACCGATCTGATCATATATGACATGCATGCTACACACATACCACGTAAGGTCTCAATGTCATCTACAATAATGCATGTGCAAAAGGCCGTTCTTTCTAGGCATCAGAGGAATTCCCCTCCTGTCCAATGGTTTTGAGTGAGGGTAGCATCCAAGTCTTCACTGTCGGCAATGGCAGGTCCATGAAACTGCATAGTCATGTTGATCTTGGATAGGATCTATCCAAGAGCCAAGCGTGGTTTCCCCGCGTCCCTCGTGACGGGTTTTACACGTAACCTGTCTTGCTCTTCTGGGACACCAATCGAGACTGGGGGTGCTGAGTTGTTGTGTACTGTCTTCGCGACAATGACGTTGTCGCTGGCCCTATTGGGAGGGCTTGATAAACCTGTCCCTTCGAACGGCAATAACGGTATGAGCGGCGCATGGAGTCATGCCGGAAGTCTGGTAATAGATAGAATACCCACCATGGCGTCTCAACCCTTAGGCGCGGCTCGTTCGAGATCGTCCTCCCAGGCTTCATGCAAGTCTCGTAGTCGCCCGACCACACTGGGCCCGACTTTGGCATCAATGATTTCCTTTTGGTAGCGGGTCATCTTCTTCAGGACGTAATCGGAGACGGAGGACTGTTCTCTGCTGGTGGGTCGATCGATGCCGACGGAAATTCGCGACCATCTCGCACCCTTGAACTGCTGGCTCTTCATGCTGGCATTGACGCTCTTGATGCCATTGTGGCCCCGGTGACTCGCCGCCCACTTGCGTATCCTCACGTTGCCAAAGTCCTCCTCCAGGTCGTCGTGCACGAGCACCACGCCGAGCTCTTCGGGCCGCAGGTTGTACCGGCTGAGGGTGTCGCGGTAGGCGGCGAGGAACCAGGGGCCCGAGATGTTCATTAAGGTCGGGCTCTGCAGCATCGTGTAGGGCGTGCCCGGCGAGGCCTGGCACGACTTGGCGCCATAGCGTTCGGGGCTGAAGCGCGGTTGTTGGGGCGCGCCGAGGACCTTCTGGGCAGCGGCGAGGGCGAAGTGGCCGGCCGAGTGCAGAGTGTCGTAGTAGGGACCCGAGTTGCCCAGGCTTATGACGAGGAATCGAGGACTGAACATTGGAAGAAGCGAAGCGGGAAAAGTGCTGGAGAAAAAGAGGGACTGCACGAAAGTCTCGCCTTCTCCCAAAAGTCAATCTCGGGAGGGGTGTCGGCGTGTCGCAGAAAAAGCTGAGACGTTTGGACGGTTGACAAGCTCTTTTCCCCAAAATTTGGATGAACGTCGATCTGCAACTTCAGCCTCGGGATGATCCGAGCAGGGGTTGTTAGTGTAGGCAGCCACAGACGGTGGACGGTTTTGGGGGGACTGGGCTGGGGGAGTGGCTGTGGGTGAGCGCCTGTACACAAGCCCACAGAGCCTACAGGCCTAAAGTGCCGGCTAGCCGGGCGCTGGGCAGAAATGCTGGGGTGATTTACAGAGGGTGACGTTAGCGCTGGCTAGCGCTGGCTCAGCCACAACCAACTCCGTCACTGCTGGAGCGGGTTGCCTGGGAAGCTGAGAGATCGGTCACAGCCCACTTACCTGGTTGATTGACGGCTTCCTGAAGATCCAAATCAAGCCCAGTCATCCACCATCCTACTCCCACCTTCACCCCCACGACGACAAGTTGCACTTCACGATTGCCGGACGCGACACATATACACGACGTCGCATTCCACTATTTTTTTTTCGCCATTTCCGACCGTAGTCCGCTATTGCAGCCGGATCGAGAATCCACGACCCAAGGTGATTTAGACAGACAAGCGAACATAGGCACATAGAGCAGACACAGAAACAACGTCGCAAACATGTCGTGGGCAGGTGAGTCTGCCCGAACTGGCCCTTTGTTGAAATAGTCAGTCCTGACGAGAGTAAATGACTAGGCTTCAAGAAGAATGTCAACCGCGCGACGACGCAGGTCATGATGAAGACTGGCCACGTCGAGAAGACGAACGACCGCGATTACGAAGTAGAGGAGAGACGATTCAGAACCATGGAGGCCGCCTCGCTGCGATTACAAAAAGAGGCCAAGGGATACCTCGACTCCCTCCGCGCCATGACGGCCTCCCAGATGCGGATAGCCGAGACAATCGACGCCTTCTACGGCGACTCCGGTGCCAAGGATGGCGTGAGCAGAAGCTACAAACAAGCGGTCGAGGACCTGGACTCGGAGACAATCAAGGCCATGGATGGTCCCTACCGAACCACAGTGCTAGAGCCCATCAACCGGTTTTGTGCATACTTCCCCGACGTGAATGAGTGTAAGCATGCCCATGCTACCACCTGTCTCCCGTAGCTACTTTCATTCCCTGTACTAAACAATCACAATGTAGGCATCAAGAAGCGCGGCCACAAGCTGCTCGACTACGACGCCCTGCGAGCCCGGGTCAAGAAGTTGGCCGAGAAGCCCGACAAGGATGTCACCAAACTGCCCCGCACCGAAAAGGAGATGGATATCGCCAGGGCCGCCTACGAACAGCTCAACGAGCAACTGAGCAGCGAGCTGCCCCAGCTGATTGATCTCCGCGTCCCTTACCTCGACCCCAGTTTCGAGGCCCTCGTCAAGATCCAGCTCCGCTTCTGCGCTGAGGCGTACAGCAGAATGGCCCAGGTTCAGCAATACCTGGACGCAGACACCCGAGATCAGTATGCACAGGGGCATCTCGACGGCCGGGTGGAACAGGTCCTGCAAGAGATCAGGGAATTGAGTATCAGCGGAACCGTTTGATGTGGTTGAGCGACTGGAGTGGATTGCACAGATGCGATAAACATATGCGCAAACAACGGGTTGGCATTGGTTCTGGCGTTAAAACAGGCTTAGGGATGCCGGTTGGACGGCTTTTTTCTTGGGGGCTTGATGGTTATTGCCCCTTGGTCGTAATATCAAGCCCTGCTTTTTTCTTCATGTACCTACTGCCGGTACTGAAATCCTATTTTACGGAATAGTTCACACGTTGTAGCGGTTCAGAAGCCAGTACAATTCTCACGGTATACCATTCTCGTTCTGCGTTCTGCGCTCGTCCGCGTGGTTCTCACCCTGGGCTTTCAAGAGTGCGCTTGCCTACGTGTACACGTATGGATTGCAGCAATTACGCCGTTAGTGAGCGCCTCATATGACAAGCTCACTGAAACAGCAACTAGAAGATAGGTAGGCAGGTGCTAGATGACTCCGCTAAAGGATGCAAACCCAATTTGCGAGCCCGAAATAAAAACAACAGTTCCTGAACATGAATCTCGGACAACCGATGCCGATGAGAAGTCGCAGATTATGTAGGCTATTGACGTCAGCCATGTCAGCCATGTATCGTCCCTCAGTTTTCGCAAACATTCTGGTTAAGAGCTGCCTCAACAACAGTGCTGGCACCGGCTGATTAATTAACTCCCCCCGCACCCCCGGGTTTCGGTTTCGTTGAAGGAGGGCCGCCCCAGAAGATCGACGCCAGCATAGGAAGGCCAAACGAAATATACACTGGCCCCCCATCACATCCCAGCCAAAAAACAACACAGCCAGCCAGCCATGGCCCCTCCCCAGGTCCCCTTCGGCGCCCCGATGCGGCACGCTCACTTCGCCTTCGCCCCGTCCTACACGCCGCTCAACCACGGCTCGTACGGCACGCACCCGGTCTCGGTGCGGGCGGCGCACCTGGCCCTGCGCGCCGAGGTCGAGGCCGCGCCCGACCCCTTCATCGCCCTCGACTTTGCGCGCCGGCTCGCGCGACCCCGGCGGCTGGCGGCGCAGATGCTCCGCTGCCCCGCGGACGAGCTCGTCTTCGTCCCCAACGCCACCACGGGCATCGACACGGTGCTCAAGAACCTCGTGTGGCGGCCCGGCGACGTCGTGCTGTGCTATGAGGTCGTCTACGGCTCCGTCGCCAACGGGCTCGAGTACCTGCGCGAGACCACGCCCGTCGAGGTCCACGTCGTGCACGTGCCGCTGCCGGTCGCCGACGACGACCTCGTGCGCGCCATGGTGGACGCGGCAAAGGAGATAAATGCCACGCCCGGCAAGCGCGTGCGGCTCGCCGTCTGCGACACCATCGTCAGCGGGCCCGGGGCGCGCGTCCCCTTCGAGCGGCTCGTGCCCGCGCTGCAGGCCGAGGGGGCCCTGGTGCTGGTCGACGGCGCGCACGGCATCGGGCACATCGAGCTGGACTTGAGCGTTCTGCGCCCGGACTTCTTCGTCACCAACCTGCACAAGTGGCTCTTCGTCCCGCGCGGGTGCGCCGCATTGGTGGTCCGCAGGGAGCACCAGCACCTGATCCGCACCACGCTGCCCACGAGCCACGGGTTCAGGCCCCGGAAGCCCGTCCGCGGCGTCGTGAATGCGGATGCGGGCGAGGATTTTGTCGAGATGTTCAGCTTTACGGGGACGGCGGACACGACCAACTGGTTGTGCGTTGAGTGTAAGCTACGAGTATATTGGTGTTTCCATGCTTTGAATGGTGGTCTGGACTTGCTGACATTCATTTGGTGATTCTTTCACTACTACAGCCGCCCTCAAGTTCCGCGAAGACGTCTGCGGTGGCGAAGAGACGATCCGCGCCTACACCCACCACATCGCCCAGCGCGGCGGCGCCATCGCCGCCGAGGTCTTCGGGACCGAGGTCATGGACTGTCCCGGGTCGTCGATGCGGCAGTGCAACTTCGCCAACGTGCGCATGCCACTCGTGATGAGGGGGTGGAGTGGGTGATGACGGGGCCTCCTCCTCCTCCTCCTCCTCGTCGCTGTCGACGGTGGCCATCCCCCACGAGCACGGCCACCTGGTCGCCGACTGGATCAAGGCCCGGGGCGTCGAGGAGAGCGGCATCTACTTCCAGACGTTCCCCTACTACGGCCAGTGGCTGTGGCGGCTGAGCGGAATGATCTACGTCGAGGAGGCCGATTTCCGGAAGGGGGCCGAGGTGCTGAAGGCGCTGTGCGAGCGGGCTCAGGGGGCGAGTACCTGCCTGGCAAGGGCGATAAGAGAGAATGCGCCAGTGACGACTCTGATGAGTCGCCCTTCAACACGCCGGCCTCTTCGCAGAGGTCTTCAGCCCATTGTGCTTGAGATGCTGGGAGTCCCACAAACCGCGCACCGTTTGGGTTCCTGGTGGGACTTTGGCCTCCCTCGCCCCTGTCCAGGGACGCAGTATGATGAACCAGCGCAGCTCATACTGTCCCCAGAGGCTTTATGTATTTCAGACAACGATACCTTGTTTTACCGAGTCGGCATAGCTTAGCGGGAGTATCAATAGAATTATTCTTAAAGGCACAAGGGTCCAACTCCTTCTATGGTTTTTTTTCTTTTTTTTCCGAGTTTCACTGCGAACATCGTTTTTGTCTGACTTTCCCTTTTCCACCTCACATCATGTTTGGTGACCATGATTAACAAAATCATACATCTACAACCTTTGATGGGATCAAAAGACGATGCTCCAATATGAGTAGTGCTCATTTCGGTTACTTTTCCCCATGGATATCCTTCCTAACCTATGTCCACTCGTGCCAAGCAGCTTGGTGCCTCAATGCCTCTTTTGCCTGCCCCTCCTCCTCATCTCCGTACTGCGGCCCCTCTGCATCCAAGATAAATCCCATCTCGCACCGGTCAAACCGTATGCTGCGCTCGCGCTTCTCGTAGAAGCGGTCCCAGCGCGGCAAGAGGGCATCACCCAGGCCGCGGACGTCGCCGTCCGGGTGCAGGGCTTCCCAGGGCCGTATGCACGTCTCGGCTTTACACGACTTCAGCACGAACAGGAGCGAGTCCAGGCGCGAGACCATCTTCCTCAACGGCACGCCGCCCAGAGGGTAAGAGCTCAAGGTCGTCCCCTTTTCCTCTGGGTCTAGCAGGTTAACCATCTGGCCCGGGTCCGTCTGCCCCCCCCGACATCACCAATCCAGTGGTTAGCTCGATTTATGATCTCCCGTATGATAAGTCTCCCAGTAGTTGACAGGATATGTTGACAAGGTATGTACAAGTAAGAGGAAACCAAAACCCACGTTGAGATCGTACAGCTCGCGCTCGTTGCTGCACCAGACCTGGTAGTGCAGATTGTAGGCCGCGCCGGCGACGCGCAGGGCCTTGTACGTGTTGTTGAGGTAGAGGCGCCGGTAGCCGTCGAAGAGGCGGCCCTCATTGGACGCGAAGCCCCAGTGCTCGACGGCGACGTGCTCGTGTCGGTTTTTCTCTTTCTCCTTCTCGCTTGGGAGCAGCGGGATGGCCAGCCCGTCAAAGTCGCTCCGCGGCGAGGCCCCCCGCGATCGAGAGGAACGTTGGCGCGAGGTCCGTGTGCGTGGTCACCATATCCGTCACCACGGCGCCCGCGGCCACGCCGGGTCCGCGCACGATAAGGGGGATGTTGATGTCTTCTTCGAAGCTGCGTTGATCATGCTGGTGTCAGTTGGCAAGTAACGGACTTTCATAGGAGGCGCAATGTGTGGAGGGGGGAACAGGAGCGAAGCTAAGATGCCATCAGATCTTACCTACACTGCTTCGCCGGCTGCAGACGGTGTTGCCCGATGTGGTAGCCATTGTCGGTCGTGTAGAATATGTACGTGTTCTCCAGCAAACCATTCTTCTCCAACTTCTTGACCACAGCGTCAACCAGCTCATCGACGCCCTGCAGCGTCCGGAGCCGCTGCCGGTAGAAGTGGTCATTGTAGTCGACATTCTCCGGCGTCTGCCGCGGCAGCGCCCTGATCCAGCTCGCGCCCGACGAGGCCTTCTCCGGGTTGAAGTTGCTCGTGCGGGGCACCCGGACGCCCTCGAACAGGCGCCGGTGCCGCTCCATGGGCACGGGCGGCGCGAACTCGACGTCGCGGATGTCGCTGTGGCCGCCGTGCGCGAAGTGGGGGGGACCAGATGTTGGCGTGCGGCGCGACGGGCGCGATCCCGAGGAAGAAGGGGCGGTGGTCATTGTCGCGGTGGTCGCGGTTTGCCTCGATGGCTTCGCCGAGGAGGCCGAGTGCCTTGTCGGTGAGGACCTCGACGCTGTGGCGGCCTTCGTAGCTTACTGGCGCGTCGGTGTTGCGCTGGTAGGTGCTGTTCATGTACCAGTACGTGAAAGGGTCGAGCAAGAAGTCCTGGTTGACCGAGAGTTAGCGGCGCCCCTGTACTGCTGGTATTTCCAAACTATTCGGCCGGGCGCCTCACCGAAGACGTCCATCCGGCTGCGTGCGGCGAGTTGTAATTGTCCACCGAATGAGCATTGAAGAGCTTGCCCGTGTAGTAAGTGTTGTAGCCTGCGTCTTGCAGCCATACGGGCAGATACTTGTCGTTCAACCCCTGACTAACGAACTTTGGATACCCGCCTGATTGAAGCACGTCAATTCTAGCATTTCAATGATCGTGGTATATGCCTACCTACCGTATGGCGGGACCACATTTGTCACATTCGTGTTGTGCGCCGCTTTCCCCGTCATGAGCGTGGCCCTCGACGGGCAGCACAGCGCCGTGGTGCAGAAGTGCTTCTTGTAGAATGTCCCATGATCGATCAGGTGCTCTTTGACGTAAGGCATGTAGTCAATTGAGTCCATGTGCAGATCCTGGTCGTCGGTCAAGACGAGAACGATGTTGGGACGTGAGGCCGATTGCTCTTCGGGTCCAATAGGAGGTGGATGCTGGAGAGGGACCTGGTCACGGTATGCATCATCACCGCCGCCATTTCCCAATATCTGAGCCACCACCGCTGCCGAGAAGGCCAGGAATGTGATTTCGTGTTTCAGCATCGTGTATTACCTATTGAATAAGAAAGTACTTGGCTGCTGGTAATGGCGAAACCTCTCTAGCCGTGATCTCTACATCAATTTGTTGTCGCGCCTTGCGGCCACTACCCCAACAACGCCAAAGAAAGAATGTTCGATCAATCATGGCAATCCCTAACCCACTAAGACGTGATTCGATAATGGATATGACCATGTGATGAGTTACATAATGAGGAAGGATCCTGCAACAGGGTCTAGGAGTGATTGGGTGATTAATATACGCTCCCATGGGATGGGCATTTGGGGGTGGATTCGAGGTGCCAAACGGTTGGCTGGATAGTCTTTCTTGCTCCCGCGCCCGACCACGGCAGATAGATTAGACTGGGAGTCAGCCAGCAGCCAGCAACCGTACTTGGTCACTGTAACACAGAGCAAAATCGCATCCCTCTCGGCTCTTACCCCGCATAACACCTCGGTGAAAGCATGCCGGCTAAGATGGCGGTATCCGATGACAGGGTCTTGGGTGGCTGTTATCACTTCAAAGAGAACCTGTAACTACGTTTAGACCTGTTCTGGCCGATGACGTGCTATTTTCGATAAGAAGTGAGATGCAAGGCGTGACACCTGGACGACGAAGGGAAGACTGGGGGAGAAGAAGATATGTAGCCCTGGGCAGCCCGCGCAGTTGCGTTAAGTAGCTTGCGATGGAATTGGGAATACAAATTACTCGGAAAGCACACAATAGCCACCATCATCATATCGAATTGAGTGTACGCGAATCGCAATGGCAACAGTCGTCCCGGATCAGCTTGCCGAGAAGCAGGTAGCTGATCTGGAAGAGACCGAGGACGCCACCACGAAGGAGGCGAAAGGGTCCGGCAGTGGTCAGCCCTCAGTTCTGCCGTTAGGGGAACCTCTGAAAGAGAAGAAGTTCTGGTTCCAGCGAAACCAAAAATATGAGCCCAACGCGATCGCTACCCAGGTGAGGACAAGAATAACCGATGTGTTTAAGTGGCTTGGATGCAAAGAGAGCCAGCTGACGTTTCCCCTTAGCCTAGTGTGTACGACGTCCCGGACGTGGCAATCCAGTACAAGCCTCGGGAAGACTGGTGAGCCAGAGCCCCCTACTACGGACGTGATACGTCGCAGTAACTAAAGCTTCCAAAATAATAAAAGGGAGAATCTTCATCGCTTCGACCCTTTAGCACGCTGGACATGGGGAGAGGAGAACGCCGTCATCCGGAAGATCGACTGGAGGATCATGGTGTGGTGCGCGTTCATGTTCACGGCCATGGAGCTTGACCGGGCCAATCTCTCCCAGGCGCTGTCGGACACCTTTCTGGAGGACATGCATCTGACGACGAACGGTAAACGCTTACTTGCCTTGGATATATTTCCCTCTTCCCCTTGCTCGATTGGAGGCATGTTCTGGTTGATACAGACTGGCTGATTGATTGGTTCGTTGGGAGAGAAATAGACTACAACCTCGGAAACACGCTCTACGCCCTCTGCTTCCTGATCGGCGAGTTCCCGTCGCAACTCCTGGCGAAATGGCTCGGGCCCGACCGCTGGATCCCGTCCCAGATCATCCTGTTCTCCGTAGTGTCCGCCTCGCAGTACGCGCTCTCCTCGCGATCTTCGTTCCTCGCGTGCCGGGCTCTGCTGGCACTTCTCCAAGGCGGCTTCATCCCCGAAGTAGGTGGATCGTGCTTGCCCCCTTCCAGTACTTTCAACTGATAGGCTCCCGCGCTCAACAGGTCGTTCTGTACCTCTCGTACTTCTATAAGCATCACGAGTTGACGCTGAGGCTGGCCTTCTTTGTGAGTGACACACACACACACACACACACACACACCCGCACACGGATCGGAGTATCTTGGGTATGCGAGACGGCCCTCGCCGGCGTAGCTGATGGATTTCTCACAGTGGACCGGCATGATGATCGCAGATATTCTAGCGGCCATCATCGCCTTCGGGCTTCTGCACATGAGAGGGGTCGCTGGTCAACCAGGATGGCGTTGGTATGTTGAGAGCACAGTTGTACATTCGCTCCGTTTGGGTAAACGTAGCCATGCTAACAACAGACACGTCCTTTAGGCTGTTTCTTATTGAGGTGAGAAAAAGAAAAACTCGTCGTAAGGGTGTTGCTCTCTAATGAACCGGCCAGGGGCTGATCACGGGCGTTGTTGGCCTTTTGTCGTACGTCTTGATGCCTCCAGGCCCGACCCAAACAGCGCACTGGTCTCGGGGTAAGAAAGGCTGGTTCAGTGCAAGGTCAGTTTTGCTCCCCTTTTCAGTTACTCTCCATTGAAGTAGCGTTTCTCATGACAATGATGGGTGCGAAACAGGGAAGAAACCATCATGGTAAACCGCGTCATTCGCGACGATCCCAGCAAAGGCACGATGCATAACCGCCAACCCATCACTCCGAAGCTTCTCTGGATGAGCCTCACTGACACCGATCTCTGGTGCGTGATCCCAAGCATTCATGAGATGCGTGGTCGGTGATGCGTGCTTTCTCTGACACCACAGGCATGCAGGCCCTTGTACTTCATCGGGCTCACCTTCAACATCCCGACCTTGTGTCCGACGCAGTACTTGACGCTTTCGCTTCGAGGTCTCGGGTTCGATACCTTTCATACGAATCTTCTTACGATCCCGTATCTGGTGCTCAAGAGTACGTCGCATTTCTCTCACTGCCTTACCCGGTAGGGAAAGTAAGCTCCGATAACTGACCGGGGTGGCTGTTATGTTATGTAGTCATCAATATGCTCGCGTTGGCCACCTTTGCCGAGATGACCGGTCAACTCGCCGCTTGTGCCTCCATCTTCCAGTTCTGGTGCTTGCCGTTCCTCATTTACCTACGGGTGGTCGACACCACGCACGCATCCAAATGGTTGACATGGGCCATGATCAGCCTGCTCCTCGCAGCGCCGCTAGGTAAGGACCACTCCTCTTCGGACTCATAGCATTGCAGGCAGGCATATACTTGTGCTTACCCTATACGCCAGGCCACCCCGTCCAGGTCGGCTGGGTCAGCCGCAACGCCAACACGGTGCGGTCGCGGGCCGTGGGCGCGGCGCTCTACAACATGTTCCTGCAGGCGGGCGTCATGATCTCGTCCAACGTGTACCGGACCGACGACGCGCCGCGGTACCGGCGCGGCAACAGCATCCTGCTCGGGCTCGTCGCGCTCAACCTGGCGCTCTACGCCGCGGCCAAGGCGTACTACGTCTGGCGCAACCGCGTGCGCGACCGGCGGTGGCGCGCCATGTCGCCCGAGGAGCAGGTCGCGTACCTGGCCGGCTCACAGGCTCGCGGCAACCGGGGGCTGGACTTCCGGTTTGCTTCTTGAATGGAGGCGAGAGGGTACCGATGTAGGGGGGACGGCAAGTGGGGGACCATCAATGAATGCTCATCGCGGAGATGTCGAGAGAAATCGGACCTATTTTTTCTTCTTCCTGCAACTGTTTACGTTCACTCTAATGGCGGGGACGGGCAATGATACCGCAATGATCTATTTCAGGCCCTTTTCTTCCGATAGTTCAGCGATGGGATCGAAGCATCAAAGTCACAGTTGCCGGAAACCGGCAAAGGCGGGGAGTAGATATTTTTGGTTCATCTCGAACAACAGAAATGGCAGCCAGGTCTAGGCTGAAGTTTGTTTGTGCACCGGTGCGACCTTAGCTCTCCCTTGCCTGTTGGGATCTAGATAGTCGCCAATCAAAAATAAACTGGCGTTCAGCTGGGAGATGTTGTTGTCGGCACCACGCCCGATCTACATATCGACCTGAGAGGCTTTCAGCCACTTGATACAGGTCGAGATTTTGCGCCCCAAGCTGAAATGACGGGTTGGGACGAGTTGGCTTTTCGTGGTTGCGATCGTCAAAGGATGCTTTGGCCGGTTGCCTGGACCACGTAGTACCTACTCCGTAAGCTGACCGATTGTCCTGTCAACGGTCGATTATCGGTGGCGGTGAACGACCAGAGCAGCTGGGCTTTACGCGTAAGTGAGGAGGAGCGTTGAAGAAATGGAAACCAAAAATTCATCAGAACGAACGGTCGGTGAATCTCATCCGACTGCCAAGCTGCAACCTTCTTGGCATCCCAAATATTTTTATTTTTGGCTGCGGGTGGATGAATGCCGTCGGGCCAGAGTGCCGGTCGGAGTAATGCGCGACACCAAAATTTGACTTACTCGCCGCTCCTTGCAACCTCGTCGGCAGTTGCTGGGGAAGGATGACATCATTTGGGTCTCGTCTCGTTTCCAACGACGAGAAAAAAAAATTAGACGAGTCCGAGGATGATTACCGTTGCGATCACTCATCACTTGACGCACATTCTCACCCAATGTCGCAATTGCCTTGTCAAACCGCTCTGGATCCGACATTCGACTCGACTTTTCCTCCTCAATCAATTGGAGCACGAGGTGCGATGCCTGAGGGGGAGTTGGAACTTCAATGTTGTGCACCCCGAATTAGGCTATTCTAATAGTTCCAATTTGTCCAAGTGCCCGGAAAACAGGGTGCGAGGGTCACGACATCCGCTTGAAGTCAAGCAGGAACCCAGACTTATTGAAGCCAGCAAGCCAGCAAGCGCAGAACACAGCAATTGACTGCTGGGAAAGAAAGACGCAAAATTGCCCCGCAAGTGTCTAGATCTACGCCACCAACAGACGGAGCTTGGCGACCCATTGACCATCGCCCGTAGTGGTTGGTAGACCGACGGGAGTGTTCAAATGTTTCCTCGGAACAGGGCGCCGGGCAATGCAGGCAATGCAGGTCCTAAGCTCGCAGCTTCTTTTCTTTGTTTAGCTGGATTGGGGCAAAAGACGTTCCAAAAGTTGCAGTTGCACTGGCAGGCTGGTTCTGGTAAACTGGGCGGCCATGGATTACTACGGACGCAATAGGAAGGAGAGATCAGCCATGCAGCCCAGCTGACAGCGACAGTAAGACAAAAGGGCGACAATACGGAGTACGGAAAGTACGGAAACCACCCTGCCGCCTGCCATCGGCGTGAGAGTCTTGGAGTGCACCAGTCTGCCAGTCACCAATCACCAGTCTGTTAACAGTACGAGTGCGAGCTGACACCTCTCACTGACACGAGCATAAGCCGTACGTTAGTACAGTAGACACTCCAAAGTCCAAACAGGCTTTGAGGGCAGAGGGCGGAATTGGAGCTTTTTGGAGGAGGGGGGCCAAGGCCAAGGATCCAGACGAGCCAGCCTGCGGCCTGCCACGCCCCCGATGGAGCAATGTTCTGCAATGCTAGCAATGCACCTCCCAGTGACCCCCCCAAAAAAAGGACATGCGCCTCCCCGCAAAATCCAGTCCAAGGCCCTCGATTGGTGGCGAAGGGTGCATGTGGGACCCAACCTCCAGCCTGTCCTGACGTTGTCGGCCTGGACTGACGTGAATACGTTACGTTGTAGGCTTCGTAACGAGCTGTGTGGTCCCATTAACGTTGTTTCCCCCGTTCTCGCTGCAAGCTTGCTCTGAGTTCTGAGTGCCGTCACGTACGCACTCTCGTTTACCAACGTCATTCAACGAACGAAAAACTATTCCCAGCTTTCTTTCTTTCATTCTTTCTGGCATTGCAATTTTCCATTGATCGGCATCGATATTCTTTCTGTCGCACGCAATTGGGACAGAGAACCGCTGAAAGAAGCCCAGTCCACCGTCGTTTCTGCCCGCCCTTCCACTTACTACGACCCGACTGACTCGGCATAGTACCTGGACTAGTGATACTCAGGAGCATTCCGGCCCCCCAGGGTGTTTCGCGCAGAGCAAATAATTGGCTGTCGCATGCATGAGTTTTGCGGGTTCGGATCACCAGCGCTGGAACTGAGCTTTGCTTTAATACGAAGTTCCCAAGCTCCCTCCTGAACGTTAATCCCAAACCAGGGTCGTTTTCCAGATATTAGCCCACGCCTCCCAAGCTAACCCAGACTCTGGGTTTCTCTTTTGCCTGGTCGAAGGCGCAGGCGCCAATGGAGAAAGGCGCAATCGCTCGTTCACATTGTTTGATCGACTCCGACCCGGTCTAAATGCTGCTGCTGCTCTAGCTGTTGTATATACAGTATTCCGCCATGGCCAGCGCACCGGAACCTGGGTCTTTCCCAGGCCAACACCAAGCCGGCGGACACGATGATGGTTTTCACGATCTTTCGCCCATAGCATCGCACACCATGACCCGGGAAAGCAAGGTGGTCAAGTTCGCTACCGACGATGATATGCGCATGAGGCTCGGCGACTACCGGAAATGGGTGCGGGCCCAGGCCAGGTGGGCCAAGAAGCCCAAGGCGCGGCTGGAAGATGCTTTCAACAGGCTCTACGACAGATGGATTATGCAGTTCCTCCTTCGCCAGTTTCCTCTTCCTCCCAGCGCAGACGGACGACATATTCCAGTTACGTTTGGGGATGTGAGGACAACGCCGCTCAAGGACGAGCGTCGCGGGGCTCCTTACATAACGAATGTGATTCGGTCAAGCCGGTACACCCTCTGGAGCTTTATTCCCAAACAGCTGTTCTTCCAGTTCTCCAAAATGGCCAACTTCTACTTCCTTGTTATTGGCACGCTCGCCCTGATCCCGGGCTTCGCGTCGACGGGCAGATTCACGCAAATAGTACCCTTGATGATATTCATTAGCATTAGTATGGCCAAGGAAGGATACGACGACTATCTCCGCTTCAAGTCGGACAAGACCGAGAACCAGAGCGAGGTCAAAGTCCTCTGCCCCACAGACAATGCCGCCGGGTGCAAAGGCGAGAAGGGAAGCATGATTGCAGATCTCTTGACGAAAATCAGACCGAGATCAACGGGAGTCAGGGAAGCAGACGTCGCGGTGGCCGAGGCGGGAGGGAACTCAGAATCAGAGAAGCTGCCGGATGTTTGGGCAAAGACGCAGTGGCAAGATCTCAGAGTTGGAGACGTGATCTGTCTTGAAAAAGACGGTGACATCCCAGCTGATATCGTACTGCTGCAAGCCTCTGGCCCCGATGGTGTTGCCTATATCGAAACGATGGCGCTGGACGGCGAGACGAACCTGAAGAGCAAGAAGGCGTGCCCCTTACTAGCAAAGCGATGTGCTACACCGGATGCGATTCGAACATGCAATGCCGTTGTGGTCGCTGAGGACCCCAATGCCGATCTTTACAACTTTCAGGGTCGAGTCGTGGTTGGCGAAGAAGCTATGCCCCTGACCCAGAACGAGATCGTGTACCGTGGCTCTACCCTACGGAACACGGCTAGTGCTGTCGGGCTCGTCGTCAACACTGGTGAAGAATGCAAGATTCGCATCAACGTGCACGACTATCTGCACGCCAAGGCACCAGTCATGCAGAAGAACCTCAACAGTATGGTTCTCTTCCTGGTCTTTGTTGTCGTCATGATAGCGATTGGCTTGACCATTGGCCATATCATTTGGAAGCACAAGTACCTCAAAAACTCCTGGTACCTACGCGGGGATAACCCTCGAGTCGATCAGATCATCGGTACCTACATTATTATGTTCAGTACGCTCATTCCTCTCAGCCTTATCATTAGTATGGAGATTGTCAAAGTCGGCCAATGGTACTTCATGCAGGATGTGGAGATGTATGACCCAGAAACCGACACTCCGATGGAGGCACATACGACGACGATTCTGGAAAACCTGGGACAGGTCAGCTACGTTTTCAGCGACAAGACTGGTACCTTGACCGAAAACAACATGCGGTTTCGCAAAATCACGGTGGCTGGATCCGCCTGGTTCCACAACATGGATCTGAAGGCAGATGCAAAGGGGAAGGCCAGCATTGCAGTAAACGACACAACACACGTGGAACACCACTTGCCGCCGTCGTCAGCATCGTTGAAGACCAACGACTGGAAGACCAATGTCTCATCGCCTACGGAACGCCCGGACCCAACTACCGACGACCTCATTCGCTACATTCACGAAAAGCCCGACTCTCCATTTTCCCGAAAGGCGAAGCAGTTCATCCTCTGTATCGCCCTGTGCCACACATGCCTCCCCGAGAAAACGGAAGATGGGAAAATCGATTTCCAGGCTGCTTCCCCTGACGAGCTTGCCCTAGTCAAAGCAGCGCAGGACTTGGGCCTTCTCCTCGTTGATCGCCCCACTGGATCCATCGTGCTTCTGCATACTGCCCCTGATGGCAGCCAAGTCACGGACAGCTACCAGGTGCTCGACGTCATCGAGTTCAGCAGCCAGCGCAAGAGGATGTCCATCGTCGTCCGCATGCCCGATGGCAAGATTTGTATCGTTTGCAAAGGCGCGGATAGCGCAATCATTCCTCGTCTCAAACAGTCGCGACTCGCTATGAAGAAGGCAGCCGACGTGGACCGTAAGGCTTCGGTACGTAAAAGTATGGAGGCTGAGAAAGCGCTGCAGCGGAAGAGTGCCCAGTTTGGAGATTCGCGGGCCAGCAGTCATTTTCCCAGGAACTCTACCACCCTCTCGCGGCATCAGAGCACCATGCGCCGCAGCTTTGGTATGGCCAGAGCGTCTCTTGACCAAAGCGGTGCCGCCGTCACGGGCGAGGTTGAAACTTGGTTGATTAACAGAGAGCTGGAGGAGTCGGGCCCCTCTACTCCGCATAGAGCGTTGTACCAACCGCCGCGTCATTCCATGGCACTCTCACCCATCTCCCCCGTTTCCCCCACCGTCCCCGAGGACCCCCCTGGATGGTATGGTGGACGAGTCAATTGCCGCAAATGAGAGCGCCGTTTTCGAGCGCTGCTTTCAGCACATGGACGCATTCGCTTCCGAGGGCCTGCGAACTCTGATCTTTGCTTATCGCTATATGGATGAGGCCGACTACCTGGCATGGCGTAAGACGTACCAGGAGGCGTCTACTAGTTTGGTGGACAGGAGTGAGCGCATGGAGGCCGCAGGCGAACTAATCGAACAGAATTTCACTCTGGCAGGCGCTACAGCGATCGAGGACAAGCTACAGGCGGGTGTGCCGGACACGATCGACAAGTTGCGGCGTGCCAACATCAAGGTGTGGATGCTCACTGGCGACAAACGCGAGACCGCTATCACTATTGCACATTCGGCCAGAATCTGCAAGCCGTTTTCCGAGATAGCCATTATTGATGCCACGGTCGAAGACTGGGAATCGCACATGACCACTACCCTTACGGATGTATGCCGCGGTATGATAGCGCACTCCGTAGTTGTTGTGGATGGTCACACTTTGGGTGTGATTGACAGAAATGATGCATGGAAATGTTTGTTCTACGATCTAGCCGTACGAGCCGATTCGGTCATTTGCTGCCGCGCCTCTCCCGCTCAGAAAGCAAACCTGATCAAGTGCATCCGCGACATGGTCCCGAAGTCCCTGACGTTGGCCATCGGAGACGGCGCCAACGACATTCCCATGATCCAGGCGTCGCACGTGGGCGTGGGCATTTCGGGCCGAGAGGGCCTGCAGGCCGCCCGCACGGCCGATTTCGCCATCGCGCAGTTCCGGTTCCTCCAACGCTTGCTCTTCGTCCACGGTCGCTGGAACTATCTCCGGACTGCCCACTTCATTCTGGTTACTTTCTGGAAAGAGCTGGTGTTTTATCTGGTCCAGGCCGTTTACCAGAGATCGACGGGTTATGTCGGGACGTCCTTGTACGAGGAAGTCTCCTTGGCGGTGTTCAACACGCTGTTTACGTCGCTGTGTGTTATCCTTCCGGGAGTGCTGGAAAAGGACCTGAAGGCAGAGACGTTGCTTGCCGTGCCGGAACTTTATATCGACTGCCAGCGCGGAAAGGCCTTCAACCTGAAGAAGTTCTTCCAGTGGATCGTCCTCGGCAGCATCGAGGCTCTCATTGCTTACTTTCTGGTCTGGGCCGTCGAGTCGACGTTGGTCCAAGGGGACAACCACCTGTTCGCCTTCGGCCACGCCGTCTTTACCATCAGCGTCGTGTTCATCAACATCAAGCTGCTGTTTCTCGACGTGCACCACAAGACCGTCATCATCTTGGGTGCTCTGTTTATTACAGTTGGGGGCTGGTAAGTGACTTTTATTCTTCCGTCTCCTAGTATTTATTCCCTTCTTTCTTTTCCCCTGATCTTGAATTCATTTCCCTGAGAGTATTGCTAACCTTTGGAAATTAATAGGTTCGTGTACAACCTGCTCCTATCGGCAGTGTCGCCGGCTATGATGAAAGAAAAGATGGTGCACGGCGGCTTCATTCACACTTTCGGCCCGCAGCTCTGGTGGTGGGCCAGCGTAGCCCTGGGCCTAGTGGCGGTGGTCGGGCTCGAACTCGTCCTCAAGGCCATTGCGCGCGTCTACTTCCCGACCGATGCAGAGCAGTGGCAGGAAATCGAACGCGCCGGCAACGTCAAACAGGTGCTGAAGGAGCACGCCGCAGAGCGCGGCGAGGCCGCCGGAGTTGCTGACTTGGAGGAGGACCACGAGACGAAAGGGGGGCGAGGCACCAGCATATCCGTACGGCCCAGCATCGACTGGACACGGGTGTAATGGGTGCTGGCGTTGCTCCTCATGATTATTTATGATTACTACTTTACGCTTTCTGTTTCTTTTTTGGGGCAAAGCCGCCTTCGATACCCTGGGAATCAATACATCATTGGAGTTAGGATTAGTGTTATAGTGTATATAACAGACGTATGCGAGAAGCAGTTACTACCAGTTACCTACCTCCTTGAACTGTCAATATTTCCATTGCCAGCTAATCCGTTGCCAGCTATAGCTTTGATGCCAATTGTCTCTCAATCGCCTCAGATAGTACAGTACCTGCTCACGTACTCCATTAGTGCCACGCGTGAGGTTATTCGCACAATAACTTTGTAAGACATGGAGATGCCGGTTGGGCGTGTGTGCTCGCTGTCAAAAGTGCGGCAGCATGCTATTCTCCACTCCGGTGCATGTTTCAAGACACCGGATCGTCGGATCGTGGATCATAGCGTGGCGTGGTGGGTGCTGCGTTTCGTATATGCATGCATGCACAAAAAATGGCGGTGCGGGTTTGGTTTGGTGGCCGATAAAAGTCCCAAAAGCTGCCTCCTTCCCTCATTCGCTGGTTTGTTCATTCTTCTTCTTCGCCTTTGACTGTGGACGTACGGGTTTTTGGATATCCAGGGGTGCACGTTGAATTGGGGTCCAAACCCGTCTTTAGCTATCAGGCAATCATTGTGTGACAGGGCTCCCGCCCGTGAAACCAAGTGGCAAGGGGTCACAGCCAGCTTCGGTCCTTGCATTCATCCGTGTCTCTCGCGGTAGTATGACCTCGACGATACTGTCTTCCGAGTTCCACCCGGCCGGGGCTCCGACGGCGGCGTCTCGGCCCCAGCGGCGGAATCGGGGAGGATCTGGTGGTGGTGGTGGTGGTGGCCTGACTGTGCAGGTGAAGAAAGCGCTGGCGCAGCAGCAGCAGCAGGCGGACAAGAGGATGAGGATGAGGCCGAAATCGAAGAAGGCCGGGGAGGAAAGGAGAGGAAGTCCTGGGGCTGCTAAGAGCGACTCGTCGTTGTTGGAGTGGGATGCGATCTGTAAGTTTGAGCCCATGGGGAGGAATGGAGGGAGGGAGGGAGGGTGCTATGGCATGAAAGCCCGGTTGACCGGTTATGGCTAACATGTGTGTGTGTGTGTGTGTTTTCGCAGCGCCGTGGCGACAGTATGTGCACTTGTTTTCCCCTTTTTCTTTTCTTGGTGGGAGAATGAGAGGGTCGTGGTGGCCTCCTCTCGTTCGTCTTAAGGCTTGGTGAGGTTCTGTTGCTGACAGCTGCTGCGGACATGTGTAGGGAAGGAAGTGAACATATTAGGACTGGATACAGGTTGGTTCTGGTGTCTATTCCCCCCCGGTGAAGACGAATGCATTTGTTGACGGGCGAGCGCAGACAGGAGACGGGATCCTGGAGGGACTGCTTGCGGAGTTGGACGTACCTGCATAACGAAACCGGTACGCCTGAGACATTTTTTCTTGTGGCCGCATAAGTACCAGTACTGACTGACTTACAGTCAGCATATTCTCGCATGTTGTGGGCGCGCTGCTGTTCCTGTCGCTCCCGTGGCACATCTTCCGCGCCGAGATCCCGCCCCGCTACGCCGTAGCGACCACGGCCGACATCGTCGTGTGCAGTATCTACTTTGGCGGAGTGGCTGTCTGCTTCACGCTGTCTACCATGTAAGGGGAAACACCAATTTGTCTCCTTCGTCTGCTCGCGATGCTTAGCCCTCTGCCTGTTGGCAGCAGTAGCAGCAGCAAGCAGTAGCAGCAGCAGACCCAAATATTGCTGACCTTCCGGGCGTATCTACAACCAACAGCTTCCACACCTTCATGTCGCACAGCCCGACCGTCTACGCGCGCGGCATGCAGCTCGACTTCCAGGGCATCCTGCTGCTGATGTGGGGATCGACCGTCCCGCTGGCCTACTACAACTTCGGCGACGACGAACCCTGCCAACCACACGCCATGCAGATATCGACGGCGGCAAAGGCATATGGCTTCGTGACCACGGCGCTCGCGCTCCTGTGCTCGCTCGCCACGTTCCACCCGGGCATCGGCGGCCCGCGCCTGGGCCCCGCGCGCGCCGCCCTGTTCGCCGCGTTCGGCGTCGGCTCGTTCCTGGTGCCCCTGGGCCACGGGGCGGCGGCGCGCGGGTGGGACGAGCAGGGCCGGCGGTTGGGGCTGCCGTGGATCGGGGCCACGGTGGTTTGTAATGGGGTTGGGGTGGCCATGTATGCGTTCAAGGTATGTGACTTACCTTGATGTTCTCTTCTCAGTTTTGTGGCGAGGGGGAGAGGAATTGATGTTGACGTAATACTCGTGCAGATACCGGAGAAATGGTACCCCAAGGTCTTTGACATTTTCGGGGCGAGCCATCAGATCATGCATATCATGGTGGTTTTTGCGGCGCTGGCTTACAGCCAGGCTGTGTTGGCGGCGTTTGATTACAGACACAGCGGGAGTTTGGATGTTTGCTAGATGGGGGTGCATAGTAGTGCAGTATATATATATATATATATATGTAGATTAGACCTCTTTGGGTGATGACTGACGTCTTGGATGCCAAGACGCTCACACGAGGAACTTCTACATAGATTGACTGTATTCCTACGATATCCGAAATCAACAGAGCAATAATTCAAGACACGCATCCCGCTTGGCAAAGCGTCGTCAATGTAAGCAATTTCACAAGGTGTCGAAGGGACGGCGAGTCAGCAGTAGCGGTGACCTGGAGCCAGGTGTTCGTGCTAGCTTCGGGCCAGGTGGCGCCACTTGCGAAAGGTGCTAGGGGGAGGGGGAGGACCTGACAGGACCCCTAATGCATGAGATGAGACCCTCAGCAGGGGCCGAAACTCCAGTAGTTCGAATGGGCATAGTCTCAACGAACGCTTCTCTCCCTATCCTGTCTTGGCCCGAGAATCCTCCCATTTCTTCCCTTGCAGCCGCCCCCCGTGCATTGGAAGCGTCAGCCAAACAACAACATCTGCATCACTCGCTTTTCTCTACATTCTCTCCTTGTTTCTTCCGATTTTCGACAGACTCGAAACCCTCCCCCTACAACACCCCGACTTCGATCGATCGATCGATCTCGAGAACATCTATATACACCATGTCGTGCGTCAACCTGGACGAGGTCAAGGCGGCGTACGAGCAGGTGCGCTCCGACAAGGACGAGACCAACTGGGTCCTGCTCTCGTACGCCGAGGCGCGGGGCGACAAGCTGGCGCTGACGGCGACGGGCGCGGGCGGGCTGGAGGAGCTGGCGGAGCGGCTGGACGAGGGGCAGGCGCAGTACGCGTACGCGCGCGTCGAGTACGCCAACGACAGCGAGTCGAAGCGGGTCAAGTTCATCTTCGTCGTGTGGATCGGCGAGAGCACCAAGGTCATGCGCAAGGCCGGCGTCAGCATCCACGCGGGCCACGTCAAGGACGTCTTCGCGCACCACAGCATCCAGGTCACCGCCAGCAACAAGGGCGAGCTCAAGGAGGAGAGCATCGTCAAGCGGTTGCGCGCCGCGGGGGGCGCCGATTACAACGGCGGGCGCGGTTAGAAGAAAGGGGAAGAGGGTTGGTTGATGGAGGGAGACAAGAACAAAAAGCGATGCTTACCCAGGAACGACGAAAAGAGCGGGGGAAACCTACCTACCTACCTACCTACCTAGAAAAAGAAAAAGAAGAGGAAAAAGAAGAGCGGGCTGCATTACGGGATTGAAATACTTGGAATAGAGGCGGAAGGCGTCGGGTCGTCGATACAGCCACCATCGATTTCTTTGGATACATGCACGGTTCGAATTGGTCATTGCAGAATAGAGATTCACGGCATCTATTTTAGAGGACTGTCAGTCAATTGAAGTATTCCCGACGTAACGTGGCAGTTGGGTTGCTTGCGCCAACAGAGTTCCAGACAGAGACGTCAGTGTGCAGCCAGCCATCAATTGCATTGAATTGTTGAATCAAATGCCACATGCCTCCCACTGCCGTCCCGTCCCTCCTTCGCTGGTCCCCAGTTCTGGCCCCCTGTACCAGCTAGAATTACAGTGGTTTTAGTCATCAATCAGGGTTCGGCGGTCCCCTAAAGGAATGGTGGGGTTGAACGTGTCTAGCCTAGGTGTGCAGCCTCAACCGTTAGCCATGTGTGTGTGTGTGCGTGCCCCTCCATCAACTTGTGCAATCCAAACACCAGCAAACCACCTCCAGAAACAATGGATATCTCCAATCCACGGCGCATACTGGCCGTCTCGTTAGAGGATGACTCGATTCACCTGAGCAGGGTCGTCAAAGGTACGCAGTCTGGCTTTTGTTTTGCCGTGTTTTCTCCTGTCACTACCACCCAGATCTAAGAACGGTCGGTGGATCCTCCGACTGCTGTGCCGATTCAACTGCAACGGTTTGGCTCCCGCAGTGTCACCAGCTGGCAATTCTGCCAAGCGGCCCTGGGATGTATCGGGGATACCAGCAGTCAACCCCAGCCAGGGATGACGATGCCTGGATGTTGCAAATATGCACATTCTCGGCTGCATCAGGTCAAAACCAGTTTCATGAAGAGTTGCTCGGCTAACATGTGCCAAAAGACCTGACAGGCTCCGCGCCTGAAACCGCAGGCCCGACCCTGGCCGGCGCCTCCCACACCCTGTCCCTCAAGACGGCCTACTACACGGCCGCCGTGCCCATCTGGCTGGACCTCGTCGCCGACCCGGCCGAGTGGTCCGCCTCGTTCCTGTCCGCCGAGGCCAAGGAGGTGCTCGAGGTGCTCGGCGGCCTCGTCGTCGTCTTCCCGCTGCCGCCGAAGCCCCACTCCGATGAGGCGAAAGCCGCGCGCGCGCTCATCGAGCACGTCGGTCAGGTCGTCCAGAAGGGGCTCGGCGGCTGGGCTTGGGACGGCGTGGGGCTGTGTGTTGGGGTCGGCGAGATCGATGATGTGGACGAGTGGGATGGGTGCGCGGCTGAGTGCGGGCTCGAGTTCGTGCAGGTGCGGGCTAAGGGCTCCGAGGGGAGGAACGAGTTCGGCGGTAGGTGATTTTACTTACTTGCTTTGGTTTTTCTCTTGTCCCCCGAGCTTTCTCTCAACGCCATGGTATGTCAAGTCACTGGCTAATACGTTTCTTTGAACAGAAAAAAACTGGCATCTCCCGCGCGAAGGAGGCCTTGGAAGCCAACGAGTGGGATCAAGTCGGGGGCGGTGATGATCTCGGGTCCGACTTTGGGGATTTCGAGGCAGCCCTGGACGGAGATGGCGGTGATGGTAGCAAGGACACGGATCTGGACCCCGAGAGCCTCGACTTCGGCTTCGACCGCGAGGACTTTCAGGGCCTGAAGAAGGCCATCTTTAGCGGCGGTGAAAACGACGATGACGGAGGAGAAGACTTCATGAACGGGGGGCCGCCTAGCCAGCAGAAGACGAAGACCAAGCAAGGGCCGGACGCGGATGGCGATGCTAGTAAAATTAGCGCCAGTAGCAGCAAAGAGGGAGGCGACAAGTTGGACGAGGCGGAGGTCCAGAAGCTGGAAGGGATGATGCGCAAGCTCCAGGCGGTCAGGGATATGAGCGCGGGCTTGCCCGAGGACCAGCGCAAGCGGATGGCGGCCAAGGCGGTCGGGGAGGTCATGCAGGATCTCTGAGCGAGGGCGTTGCTGCTGGGGTCTCCTGAAATAAGATGGCTTTTCGTATATGGAAATGATACGATGAGTCTGTTTTTATCGTGGGCGAACACCGATGGCTACCAGGGATACACGAGCACGAGATGGACGATGCCTAGGCATAAGGCTGAGTGAGGTAGCAAACTTCAGCTGATGAAGCCATGTGCAGCTGCGCGCATGCCGTATTTACTCAACTGGCCAATTGTCGAGTTCATTCGAACGTATTAAATCACGACATACTCGAGTGAATGGATGGTCGGTATCTCGGTTTGGCAGAAGGTGAATGAGCCAGAACCTTCAACTGAAGTCACGACATCCAGCAAGTGTAGCCTCGCCCCTTCCTTCCAATGGACGATACTGGCTCGTCGTTCACTCGTGAAGGCCTAGTACAAGAAGACCACTGTGTTTGCACCACGGGGTTAATTTCGCGGGTTTCCCAAAGGGGTGATGCGGTACTTCCTCCACCCTGGGAATCTTCCATCTGGCTTCTTCGCGACGACCCAAGCCGGAAAGATCTCTTGACTTGGGAGTAGCTCTCCCTTCCCTAGGATTCTATTCTACGATCTACCACCGCCGTGATGTTTGCTGGGGGTTCTGGGACCTAGACGAACCGAAGCAAGCTTGTGGTCAGTTTCGGTAAGGAAGATATATGGGAGAAACAAATATCGAAACCAGCATGTACATGTATTTAGATATTTACATGTAGCGTCATCTCGCATTTACAGTCTGCGTAACTGTTATATCAAGAGAATGTCAGAGGTCTTGTTGAGGTCAAGGCAAGCTACTCGTAGCAGGCCATGCCCAGATGAAGTAGGCAGATGAAGCTTTCAGCAAGCAAAACCAAACCACGTATGGCTAAACGGAGAGTAACATGAATATCTCTAGAGCATAGCTCCTTTTTAACTCGTTCTAGTTTTATATGTAATGTCATTCGGCCTCGGTGACGTTTTCTGGCGTTGCCAGGAGTTCTTACTGGCAGAAGATGATGCCGCTGTTGATGTTGGGAGAACCCGACAAACAGGGAAGAGACATTCGTAGAGGACTTTTGATATAAATTGAAGCCCGTAAATTACAAAGGCATTACTACGTATGACGAAGAAAATAAACGAACAAAGTTCTTTCATTAACGATAACTATATGCTTTCTTAGGCAAACGGGGAGGAGGAGCTGACATCCGGGGCCTAATAGCATCTTCATCCGTTCACCGTCCGAACCGTCCCCCCCCTCCATGAATGAATGGACTTGCTCCGGCGGTTCCCCAGAGATAACACACCACACATTCCCCGCCGCAGCTCTTATGAAGTACGACATTCCAAGAGAGAGAGAAAGAAGGAGCCGTCGCATGGTATGTAGTAGAACAGTACGCGCGTAACATCCCACCCCATACCCGGGTCCGCTCCTACTCGTGAATCTGCAGCAGCACCCGCAGCGGGAAGAACCGCCGCAACGTCCCAAACCGCCGCATCGTGCGGTAGCGACGACAAAGAAAAGAACGTGTCCCCGCGGTAGTAAACGATCGTGAGAAACGCAAGATCACCGCAGATATGGATAAGAAAAAGAGCCATCCCCTTCCAAACCAACCCCCTTCCCCATGTATTCCAAAACCAGATGGGCAGGCCGATCGGTCGAACATGATCAGAGATAGGAGCGCCCGAGAAGGATGTGCGTTGGACCATCATACCTAAAGGCCGCGAAAACCGGAGCCGCCTTCCTCTAGCTATGTTACATACTCCTCTTGTGAGTTGTCTGAAAGTGTAGGTATTGCGTGCGGGAAAACCCACACCTATAAGTCGGCATCGTTATAGCAACAAGCTGTTTCACATGGCCCATGACCCCCTCGCTGACACCCACCCCCCGGGCCTGTACGTAAAATGGATGAAAAGAAAAAGGCAGAACACAGCCCGAGCTCCAGGCCTCACCGACTGAACGGCCCTCCCTGGTGGGCTCGCTATAGGGCTCCCGAAGTAGTATGCAATGCGCGGGTGGGCTTTTCACTCGAAGGGTAGCCGGGCTGGAAGTAGGAGGGGGGATCCCAGGCTTCGTCGGCGGTGCATGATTGATCTGCTTGCCAGAAATAAGTTTCTATGTCCACATCTTTGTTCTACACTATAAACTTCACGGGGATGATCCGGCGAGCACATGGCCGGGCATACATACATGGTGGTGCCAGGTGCCAGTTCGTTGGCCGTTGGGAATTGCAACCGTTGTAGCCTGCTTCCTGGGCCGGGGGACGCCGCCATCATGAACATCAGATGAACATGCCGGTGCCGATCCGCCGCCGAAGTGACGCAGTGTCTGTAGGTGCTCCAGAAAGATGTCAGATTTCATCTGGAATGCAACCGTAGGCGGGCCCCCTCCAAAAGAAAACCGACAGCCCATGCAGCCGTGCCTGGTAAGGCGGATCTCTGTTCGTCACAAGAGCGCGTTCCACTCAGAAGGTTACCTTCTGATTCATTAGGGGTTTTGGGTAACAATAGACTGATAGTGTGTGACACTTCCTCGTTAAAGGGAGCTTGCCCTGCCCCTCAGCTCCGAGCTCTCAGAAAGTGACGGTCGTGGATCGTCCGGGAGCGCCTTTTCAACGTGCGCCATCTGCAGGCCCAGTCGTATTTTCTTCTTTCCGCGGATGATTCGCTCCCATGACCGGAACGGCCTTGGCAGGGCCATAACGCTGTCTGCTATAGCTCCTCCCTGCGGAGGATGCCTGGTGCCGTTGGAATCGGCAAGCCACGATGAATCCTACACACAGGGTTCGGTTAGTAAACCCACACTGTCTGGGCGCGTCGTCACGTCCCCTACGGTCGCACAAGAAGGAGGTGGTCGGCAATACTGTCTAACAGTCGGTGGAGTTGAACCAAGAAAACGGTTCCTGTCTGCATAAAGCCTGTATGCATCATGATGGCGGGGTATAACAGTCAAAAATCAATATGTGCAGGCTTTTGATAATGGCCTTCGACGATGGCCTTCCACATGGCTCGGTTAAGTTAGAATATTTATTGATTACGGTACGAACGGCGCGGTAGATCATGAGCAATGCATGCAGCGGTTCGTCGCCCCAGCGGGTTGCATCCAAAAAGCCACCAGTGAGATCCCAAGGTCGATAGCGAGCAGCTTCTTGCCGATCGTATCATGCAGGTACACAGGGGGACGTGCATGCCGCTATGCGGCGATTGGCCCCGGGCCTCGTTAGCATTCATGCCGTCTGGATTCAATGGCACCGGCCTTGTAAGCGCATGAAACCACTTACAGCTCCAATGCAGCTGAGCTGCGCGCCAGGCGGGCAAATGGTGTAAGCTGACCACCAGCGGAAGCACTCCTAAGGGGTAGGGGCGCCATGATGAAAGGCTTTTGGTTTATTTTCGGAAGGTGGCGTGCAAAGACAGAAAAGGGGCCATATCGTCAGATGTTCGCGCTCGATTCGCGATTCTAGCCAATGACACTCCCAAATTCAATTCGCCAGCAAAACTCCAAACAGAATGCCGCATCTCACAGGGAAACCGGGCTCGAGAGGCAGACTCGTCCACTTGAAGAGCAAGACCAAACGAACCATTGGACAAGACAGGGGCAGCTGTGTCTGCTGTCTCTGGCCTCTGTGATCTGAACGGGATGGGTGCTGTCTTGGAGAGCCTAAGGAGAATGGATTTGAGTTCAATCGTGTTTCTGGGGACCTGATGAATAGTTAAACTTTTCAATAATCAATGAAATTGAGAGACTGAACGGCGTGCAGATGAAACCTGGCTACCTAGGCAAAGGCAATTGTGCCACTTGACAGTAGGATCAATTTCCACCGTATAAACTGTAATGGCATCATGTCAAGCCAAGCCAACGGTTTCTGAGAGAATCGCTCGCCTGCACGAATGCCGTCCAACTCCTTTTCCTTCTGAGTCGGGTGGCTTGGAGACAGACTGGATTGAGGAACATGGGAACCCACTTGCCGATTCAGGCTCGTCCGGTGCGCGTGGCTCTTTTCTCTCTCTTCTCGCGTTGGAACTTGTGTGCACTAGCAGCTAACCTTAGCATGGCCTGCATGGGGCGGAACCAGTACAGGCACGCACTGTGATGATCAGCGCTGATGCTACTGTACGTACCGAACAAGCCACCCCGGGTCACGCAACGGTCATCCATCCCCGTCCGACCCGTATAACTGCAGTCAATGCCTGTTGCTGCAGTGAGTTCGTGGAGTCGCGCATTGATGCTGCTTTACGGTCTCTCCGACCCCGACAGGCATGAGAATAGGGAAGCCGGCAGGAAAGTGAATGGAAGAATCGAATACTGTTATGTCCGAAATGTGGTTCAGGGTTGCGAAGGCATTCGATTCTGGCTTCTCGTGAAATTGCAGCTATGTGGTAGGTAGTGTGGTGATCTGCATGCCACCGAAGAAAAAGATATGGAGTAGGCCAGTCTCTCGGTTTCACAGAGTCAGAGTCAGAGTCAGAGTCAGAGTCAGAGTCAGAGTCAGAGTCAGAGCCAGAGCCAGAGCCAGAGCCAGGAACGACACCGAAACTATGTATCAAGCCGGCTGACTGCTGGGCTTCATGACAGGTACAGTAATTGATTCCAGGAGAGGGATTGCCCGTTTGGCTGGCTACCCATAACCTTATCTTTGATTCACTACCCTGGATGGGTAAGTTTAACTCTGTTACCTCCCCAAAAATGTACTTGGTAGGGGGAGTTAAACTATGCCCGGCAACTTCGTACAGTACCCCGTCTGTGTCGCTCGCTTGGGCCTGTTTGCATCGAACGACGGCTTCCTTGACAGAGCAAGCCACAGCCCGACAGCGCCGAAGGCAATTGATACACGGGGGAGCCACAAGGACTGGAAGCAAGGGACCAGGCTGTTGGGAGTGTTGCATTGTCGGCTCGAAAGAGGCGGCGGGTTTAGGCTAGCCGCACGCTGACTGACTGACTTGGGCGACATTGATGTTCCTCGTTGCCTGCTGTCAGCCCAAAGGAATTCCTGCATACGCGCGAATGTCGCCTCGCTTGGTAAGGCAAGGGGGTGGTGATTGATGGGGTGGGAGAAATCGGAAAGGGTTTGGAGCCGGAGCAGAACGAGAGCTGGCCAATTGCTGTGGCCTGGCAGCATGCGATGACTGGGCCTCGCGGCGACGATGGGGAGGATGGGCAAGACGTCTGTGGGCTGTGCTTGTCATTGTCGGCGGCGGATCAAATGCAGCTTGCGCTTGCGCTGTTGGTGTTGGACAAGGTCGCATCGCCCGACGTCCTAAAACAGAATGACGCGGATGGGGGAGGGAGACGGAAGACGGGAGACTTCCAATGGGGGGAGCGATATAATACAGTGCGAGCTGAAGAGTGGCTCTTTCGGATGACTACTGCAGGAACGGGATGCAAAAAAAAAAAAGAGTAGTGCAAGGCAGGCACAGGGTTCGATGGTGGATGGGGGGGAAGGTGGGGGGGGCCTGCCTTTGGGGGGGGGGTCCCTTTCCTTTGGGGCCTTTAACCTTAGGGCCTCGATTGAAAAAAAACCAAAAAAAAAAACCAAAAAAATAAAATAAAAACGACTGCAGTCAATCAAGGCTGTGAGGGCGGGCGGGTAGGCGGGCATTGCGGCACGACAGACAGAGAGAAGCAGTCACGCAACATACAAACTGCCAGGGCCCGGCCTACAAAGTGACAGGTCGCCCTCTTCCCCTTCTATATTGTGGCTCAAATAAGGCGGAAAAATCCTACACAAGGTAGGTAGGTATGTATGTAGATACAATATGTCATGACTTCCTCGTCGATGACAACCGCAACAGGAGCACAAGCCGGTTTTGCATTGGGATATGTAAAGATTGGCCGCTTGGCACTGGATGGGACGGCAGAATGGATAGTGTTCTAAACTATGCTTTCTGTGCCCCTGGCAGCCTGGTCTCGATTGAATTGTGGCCCCGAGCCCGAACGATTCCGAGGTTAGTGGCTGGATTGAGGTGGTCTCAAAAGATGATATGAACCGGCAATTGGCCGATAGCTTAACGTCGTCGAAAAGGAGTCTGGCACACGCTCTTGGTGAGTGTGCACTGTACAGCGTTGTAGCATTGCTTACTTACATAGTTGTACATATATACATAGCAGACATCTAATATTATGTACGCTTGGGCTCGTTGGCGTCCAAGTGGGTTTGAGACCCTGGGAAGATCCGGCATGTTGATGACGATATCATCACGTTCTGGGCCTGAGCAAGAAGGCAAGAGGCCATCTTGGTCTGGTGCAGGCGTTGGCTCACAAAAGTCTCGGCGCAAGGGAGGCCAGACGATGGACTGGAGGAAGGAGCAGGTGGCCTTGGCATTGTATACATACATACAGTAGGTACTACGACTACTACGACCACTACGACTACTACGACCGACACCAATTGATATGCACGAAGTTTGGGCTTGGCTTGGCTTGTCCTGTCCTGGAAGACGGAATGCCTGGGCGGATGGGGGGGGTAGGTATCTTGGAGGAAAACCCCTTTTCTGGCGGGTTGGCTTATGGAGTCGCGAACAATCGAAAGAAGGCGAAGAAACCAAAGTTAAGCCATGGAAGCCTTCTCAATAGCAGGGCTTCGTTCGGGACAGGGGCAGGGCCACAGGGGGATGGACGGGACAGTAGCTGGACAGGGGGGCGGAGCATCAATTGATGCATTTAAGAGTCAGCCAGACTAGGGTTAGCGGCCTGTCCCTATTCTGATTGGTGCTTGACACCACGCCTAGCACGCTTGGAACACGGCCACGCGCGCCAGCAGACCCCGACCCCGGCCGTGACACGCACTCGCGCGCGCACATCGATACCTCTTACGCACACCACACAGATCAATACCAAAACGGAAGGATTTATTCTAGCCTCGAATCATTCAACCCAGCCGGATGGAGATGGGGATGGGGATGCCAGGGGCCAGTAGTCAGCTCGTCAGTCAGCAGCAGTGCCTTTGCCTCTGCCTCTGCCTCTGCCTCGCGTTCCTCCTTTTTGCCTGTCGACTCCATGCCATGTCCACTTCCCCCTCCGATTTGATCCTTTGCACAGATAACGCCGGCCTATCAGCCTACGTGTAAGACCGTACAGTGTCGGGCTACTGCCTGTTCGATCCATCCTGTCGTTGTCATCGCCAAGCTAGCCTAGCCCAGTCCGCCTTAGATGCGTACGCAGAGAGGCTAGCCCGAGACGGGACTGACTGACAGACCCAGGCATTGCAAGCATTGCAGAGGACATCCGGACTTGAGGTCCTTCCTGTAGTGCAGGAAGAAGAAGAAGAAAAGAAACGACAGAGAAAAGAACTCAATTGCATCTACGCGAGTGACAGGAAGTGAATGCAACCGCCAAATTCGCCAGATATCTATCGTTCGTTTGAAACTAAAAAGCCGCTGTCCTGTGCAAGCAAACCATTTGGTCGCAACTCATCCGATCTCATGCCATGCCATGCCATCCCATCTCATCCTAACCCATCCCACTACCGTTACCACCATCCCTCCCCCCTCCAAAAGCCTTCCCTTCGCATCCTTCCGGGTACCCGCAGCATCCGTGCAGAACTTGATGACCGATGTCCAAGACATGTCGCTCAATTTGGCCAGCCCATCCTGCCATCGTGCTCTCGGTTCAACACTGTACTCTGCCCGGTAGCCTTATGCATGTGTGTGCGTGCGCGCAATCGCAATCACGCCTGGCAAAGTCTGGCTAGCACTTCTGGCATGCGTACTTGGATACCTCTGGCTGTCTGTCTCGGCAGTCATGTCAATGCGTCCGTTTCGAGAGTTGTTTGTTGGCGCCAGGGCTTTCTATCTATGGTTGTTATGCGTTCTGCTGGACGGACTGGCGATCGTAGCAGCAAACATGACCTGTCTCAAGGATCCCGACCCGACAGGACAGGACTCCCCTTTTTCTCTCTCTCTCTCTCATCGAGGCCAGGAGTCATGAGACGGGTCAGCCAATGTGGAGGGCGAATCATTCGCAGCAAATTCCCCAGCGAGCCAGGTGTGGCGCCGGCACGGTCATGGTCACAGCCCTTTCCGCATTGCTGGATACTGTTCCCATCGACGTGTTTTGTCATCGCTCCTCCATACTGCAACTCTGGCAGAGCCTCGAGCACCACATACCTAGGCCAGGCTACTGCTACGGCCACTGCTATTGCTACCGTCTATTACTATGTATCATCGCAAGTGCCCCCCTGCTTTGCAAGGGACGATGGAATCTGGGCTGATCTGTTGGCCGGCTCTCGACACTACCACGCTACGCTGCGCTACCTACATACCGTAGGCACTGGTGCGCTGAGCCATGCGATCCACTCGAGAACGGGATGGCTACGGATACAGGCACAGGTCAGGTACATCATCCTCTAGTTGCAAACGACGGGCTCCGGTGCCAGGACGGCTCACAGTCCGTGTTGGTTCTGACAGTGGGCGACAGCTTTTCGATACAAGGAACTAGGTCCCAGAGAGTGGTAGGGGAGGTAGGGGGGGCACTTCTGGGTTTCCTAGTTTCCTTGGTTTTGCGCCCCTGGCCCTTATCCCACTAGAGCAGTTTTCAAACAGTACTAACCCCGTCGCAAATACTGGAGGGGCCGAGTCTCAAAGCGGGCTAGCGGGTAAAGCCAGGGCAGGGGTGCAGGGGTGCAGGGGTGCAGGGGTGCAGGGCAGGAGGGCAGGAGGGCAGGGTTGGGCAGGTACCGTGGTACATGCATGTTTCCAATCAAGGCCCGTTTCACTGCACTGTCGAAAAAAAGTTGTTCTGAGTGACTGGAACAAAAACAAAAACAAGCGGGCGATCAACAGTCGACCAAGTTGGGGGCGTGTAAGTACAAAACACGAGACGAAATCATGAAGTAATGGATGGATGTCTATCAATCGTTTGACACACAGCCGCCGACCGTCACGGCCAGGTCACACAGAATGGATCGCACCTGCGTCTTGCGCGTTGTATTGCGTAGGTACTACTGACTCTGGAGGAGCGAGGAGCTACCAAGTAGGAAGAACCACACCTACACGTACCCTACCTACCCTACCCGCGCGTCTCATCGTGTCAGACAAGACGGCCGCGGTCTTTTCCACTCTGACTTTCGGGGCCAAGACATGGGACTCTTGAAGACAGGCACCCTACACCCCACAGACAGGCCGACAGACAGACAGACAGGATAGGCCAGAGAGAGTTCTGCCAGTGATTGAGAGTGCCAGAGTAGACACCGTGCCGGGGGCGGCTCGATGCGCACAGTATGTACCTGCATTGGGCGAGTGGAGCGCCCCTGGCGAACTTGTGAAGCATGCATCGACTGTTGGCTCGTGTGCCCACTCTAGCCATTGCCCGGAGCATGGGGTGGATGGGCAAAAGAGAAGAGACGGTGTGGCAGCCAGGCCGCCTGACACCCTGCACGTTGTGAGCCAGTCGCGTTGGGTAGGCAGGCAGGAGGGCAGACAGGTAGGCACATCCATCCATCCCATTGATCCCCTCTGCTCCCCATCCCATCGGCGGCCAGGACGGGGACGAGGGAGGCAGATACAGTGTATGTACTCGCTACTGCTACCCTCGCTCGGGATTTTTTTAGTAGTAGTGTGCCTCCTACCCACCAACCCTCGCTCGCCAGGCCAGGCTTAATCAATCCCCTTCTCTCCTCCTCCTCCCTTTCCCTTTCTTGACCATCCCAACATCTTCAACTTCTCTCCCAACTCTTGCCGGTATTGTCGTTAAACGATAATTCCTCTCCCCTTTCTCCCCTTGTCTTTCCTTTTCGTTTACCCACACACTCCCTTTTGCAACTTCTAGCCATTACGGACTCCGTCACTCCTTTCGGGTCCATTACGTTCCTTCGGCTTGATACTTGACACCACACGGTCCCATACCCAACCCATACCCTGTTTTGCGGGCACCAGCAGACCACAGACGGCATATCCTTTTCCCAGACAGACGCGCTCGGATCTGGACGACACTCCTTGAACAGTACTATACCACTTCTTCCCGAAGACCTTCACAGCGGCCGTCGAGGCTTCAACCACCGCGTTATATATCGAGTTCCTGGACAGTTTGGTGGGAACATCAACGACCCAGATAAACTTGGCTTAATCACACTTGCCAGCCTTATCTCGATCTCGACTGCTGGACATTCTTACGCGATCTTGCGTCCCTCACTTACTCATACTATAAACACACACACACACTCCTTCGACGACATTCGTCAATAACATATATCCCCGATGATGAACACCATCAAAGAGGAACAACACGGGATCCTGGCCCCAACTGCCATGGACCAAATGCAGTCTGATGTCACTTTGACACCGGCTTCCTCCACATCCCCCAGCGATGAACACATCAAGAACAGTGAATCTCCGTCGCCGTCTGCCAGTGGCAAGACCCCGAGCTCCGCATCCAGACGGCCCCCGCGGAAGAGCACCCTCACCCAGCAGCAGAAGAACCAGAAGCGACAGCGCGCCACGCAAGACCAGTTGACCACGTTGGAGATGGAGTTCAGCAAGAATCCCACGCCCACAGCCACTGTCCGCGAGAGAATTGCAGATGAGATCAACATGACGGAACGCTCCGTCCAGATCTGGTTCCAGAACCGGTACGTCAACCAATATCCCTTCCGTGACCACGAATGGCCCGATGGAACCTCACTAACACCAATCTCTCATTAGCCGCGCCAAGATCAAGTTGCTGGCCAAGAAGAGCCTTGAGACCGGCGAAGACATCGACTCGATCCCCGAATCCATGAGGGCATACCTCGCGATGCAGGCCATGGAGTCCGGCAAGGGCCTTGGTGGCGCTTTCCTCGGCCGAACTGGTCTCATCCCTTACGGTTCTTCGATGATGCTGGGCGGCGACCAAAGCGGCCAAGGCAAGGTTCTGATTCACCATCTTACCTGCCGCTCTCTGAGCATTGGCAAGTGGACCCGCGTTGGCCAGAACACCATGGATCTCATCATCTTCTACTCGCCCGAGAAGTGCACCATGACGTACTACATCAACAACGACCAGGCCGGGTACAAGATTGAGTATCACTTCAGCCACATCAAGAGCATCACTTTGGACAGCAACGAGGGTGACGCGAACAAGCTTGGCGGTATTGTCATCGAACTCAACCGCCCTCCCAACTTCTTCATGGATTCCTCGCCCAACTCCAACGGTTTCTTCCAGTGCGGTGATTTCACCGAGGACCAGCAGGCAACTCAGTGCTACACCCATCACCTCGGCGGAAACCCCAAGGTTCTTAGCAGCCAGTTGGCCAAGCTTGTGTCGCTCGAGTCGTTCATGAACCGCCACAACCCCAACGCTTTCTTCGACCAAGGCCACTCGATGGGTGTAGCTTCAGCTCCCGTCTCCCCGACCGGCAACCGCCCATCATCTCAACCCAACTTTGCGCAGGGTCACGTTGGCATGTTTCAGGAATCCCAGTGGGGAATCAGCCCTCCTCACCCTGCCATGCGCGGCCCAGGTCACAAGAGACAGCGCAGCCGATCCGTGCCCATGCCCGTCGACTTCTCCCTGTTCCAGAACCCGATGCCTTCTTTCTACATCCAACACCCCGGCGAGACTCAGGGCCACCCCCATAATCCTAATATCTTCGCCCCTGTTCCCCAGCAGCCCCCGCAGCAGCTCAGCCCCGTTGGACCTAATCTCCGCATCGACACGCAAGCTGGCTTTGGCATGGATCTCCGACCATACCCCCTCTCTGCGGCCACTACTGCGCCGTCTGAGTATTCGAGCCCGAACTACTTCTCCCAAGGCCCCGAGAACACGCCTCTGCCTACATCCAACTTCAACACACCTTACAGCAGCACTTTCCTGTCGCCCATGGTGAACCCCGCGATGGTGCCGCAGTCTGTGTCCCCTCTCCCCTTCAACCACGGGGACCCAGCCATTGTGGAGCAGTCGCCGCCTATGGGCATGATGCGCAGCGCGTCGGCCGATCTCTACCCCATGGGCGATTCGACCGTCTCCGATGACGGCCACAGCCTGAATGAGATGTACTCGAAGCACACCATCAACTTGCCCATGCACCCTCACTCCCCCGGGTTCATGGACGGCAGCCAGGGAGACCTGGACATGAACCAACTTGTACAATTCGACTCTATGGATCCATCAAGCATGTCGCCTGAGCACATGCCTCACCAGCAACAGTGAGGCGGGTTTCTCTTTTTTGCTCGCGATACAACTTCGTACCGCGCTCATGAAATGATGGCGTCTGGCGCTGGCTCCAAGGAAACTTGGATCGCATGTGTTCTTGCGGCGTGTGTATATGTGGTGTTGTACGGAATCTCGATGCTTTCTCATGTCGGCTGGCGTTGTTGGGGATATACCTCTTGATTTTTGTTTTGGCGGCTCAATATCTCCTTGTTCTCGGCATTTGGATATGAATTTTTCGGTCAGGGCAGCCTCCCGGCATTACGGTTTAGGTCTTTCTTTTTGCCCAATTCATCAACTCCGTCAGCCACGATGTTCCGAATGACGACTTCCCCTCGCCGACACATGCCCTCGCGTGTCTGGTACAGCAGTCGTGCATCTGGTTTCTTCTACCCCGTTTCACACGCCCGGACCTTCGGGTGGGTGTTTCTCTACCTGGGGCTATGGTGTCCGTCTTGCACGCACCAAAAAGCTGTAATAATTGCGCGGTGTCTATCGGCCCCTTGCTCGCAATCGTTTGGATTTGCTTTTTTTTTTTACAAACATATCTGCCATCACGTCTTAGTTGCTTCGACGTTTTTCTTATCATCGCGTTTATATCAAATAAAGCGATCTTATTATCTTGGCTGCGGGTGGAGAAAAAAATAGACGAATATGGTGAAAGCCCAGGAGGCTTGGGTTTTCTGGTTAATAATTTTTAGTGACTGTTGCCTGGGAGGCTGGGTCTACTATGGTCAGAGCTGGCCCCTGGGGCAGCCTTAGAGTTGTTGAGGGTGGTGGTTGAGTCTCATTAAGGGGGGGTTTTCGTCCGGGAGGATGGGAAGGGGGAGAGGAAGAAAGTAAATGACTGCATACTGATACCAGGTTAGGAAGGTTAAGCAGATCTTGGAAAGGTTTCGTAGCGTGAACCAATATGAAAGCAGAATACAAGATGCACGGGAGGTTTTGTTTTACGGTGAACGAACGGTCACTCGTGAATGGCACTTTGAAGCAACATCTCCGGACTCTTGTATAGAAAGCTTCATGTATTACTTGGTTCTACTCGTCACGACTCCATGGGGAGCATTCTAATTCATGTAGATAGTTATACACAACAATTTTGAATCATATCGAAACTTGCACTCTCGCGTGGTCTTGACGTTCGTGGATGAAACTGGTCATGTTGAAGCGGACTTCGAAGTCTCTGCTTTTATCTGCCGTGCCATTCCCGCTTGATCGTTTTATCGTAAACCCCCCACCTTGGAATCTGTCTCGTTGCTCTGGAGTCACCTCTGATAGGTATGTAGATGTGCTTCGGATATTTCTCGTGGCTCCATTTCACGAAATCCCTCCGGCAGGTCTATCGGAGGGCTCCATGGCATCCGCATGATCGATGGATGCCGGGATTACCGACCACAGATCCTTACCTTGCAAGCGAGACCCCCTTAAGTGCCGTCTCCCTTAGAGTGATGACTGGCACTCGACCTTCCTCTGAAGATGTAAGCACTAGAGTAGCCGAGAAATACCCCACACGACCGACAGGTTGCTGTGCCGCAATGCGCCCAGCCAGTCGCCAGCGGAACCCCAAAAAAGGCAGATACGGTCCTTTTTCCGGCACCAGGGGTACGATATATAGGGAAGGCCCCGCCATGCCGCGAAAGGAAATTCAAACCCGTCTTCACGGGGAAAAGAGGAAGATAGATGCGGGGCCGATGTCTACTTCCCTCTCTCTAGGGCATCCTTTTTTGTTTGTCGTTTCCCAACCCACTGCACTGGCTCTTCTTGCTCGTCCTTGAATAGATAGGTCAGGTACGAGAAGCGGACGCTACCCACACCTGTGCCGCCGCGCCGTGCTGGAAAATCGCACGATTCTCGCGTGCCTCGCTCGGACTGTGCGGCCGCCTCCACACCACAGCGTTTCCTCTCTTTCTCGCTTCGCTTGTTTTAGTGTCTTGGAGGTTGGTGGATGGGCAAGCAGAAAGAGAGAGACCGCCCAAAAGTCCCCCCCCTACACACCACCACACTGCCTGTACGTTAGTGTAGTAGGTTTCAAGGGAGGCTGAGAGGCTGAAAAGTATCTTGTCTTGTCTTGTCGGGAGATGCTGCTACATGGTACTCAATCAACACACCACCACTCGCTAGTAGCAGCAGCAGCAGTAGTAGTACTTGTATCGCTTGTGTTCTCTCCTACTCCTACGCGGGCGCGCCATTTAGTCCCATCCCCGGGCGCGCCGCCGCCGCCCGACGACCCCTTTCTTCTGACTGTGCCTGCGCCCGCGCCCACCCTGGCCGCCGCCATGCCGACCCCCACCCCGACCATCGCCACCATCACGGGCGGCGGCTACGCCGTCCCCATCGCGTCGGCCGTGGCGCTCCTGTCGGAGGCGCCGGCGCTGCTGACGCGCTACACGCCGCCGCCGGGCTGCGCGACGGACTGGTACTGGGACGTCATCACCGCCTCGGGCGCAGCAGCGGCGCCGCCTGTCTCGTCTGGGTCCGGGGCCCCGGCCCCGTCCTCCGTCGTCTACAGCGACCGCGCCCACAACGGCGAGGGCTGGGCCACGTGCCAGCCCTACCGCGTCGCGGCGCGCGCGACGTACTCGGCCGGCGTCTGCCCGGACCGCTCGGCTTTCGCGACGGTGTCGAAGGTTACCAAGGTTCCGGGGCCGGAGGATGCTTTTTACTTGGGGGCTTGTTGCGCGACGTACGTATAGCTATTGCTCATTCTCTTGTGTCATGTCTCTTTCTTGACTTTGAGGTCGTCGCGTCGTTTTCTCTTATTCTCTTACTATGACCCATAGGGTATCGATACAGAAAAGGGACGACGTGGATGCCAAAAGAGAAAAGAAGGAAGACAACTTGATGTCGATCTTTCTCGAGACTGACACGGACTTCTCAGAACCGCCACGCTGTCGGCGTACCCAGGGAACGACAACAGAAACGGCTACGCCCTGGGGGCGACCCAGTACGCCTGCGTCGGCACACAGGAGAACGCGACGGCGACGCGCTGGCTCGACGACCACCGCTCCGTGCTCGAGCGGGCGACGGGGACCGTGACGGCGGTCGCGGAGCCCCTCTACATGGTCTGGCGCGAGGGCGACCTCGCGCTGCACGCGGAGTCGGACGCCAACTCGCTGCGTGCCGCCATGGGCCTGGACGCGGCGGTTGCCTCCCCCACGGCTGAGCCGTCGCCGATCGCGACCCTCGCGCCGCCAGAGCCGCGATCGTCGTTTCCGGCGGGGGCGATTGCGGGGGTCGTCACGGGGTTCGTGGTTTGTGTTTTGGCTATTTCGTTCTTGGGGTTCGTCGCGTTCTCGCGGAGGGGGAGGAAGTGGGCCGAACGACGGAGGAGGAGGAGGGATAGCGGCGGGGATGGTCCTGGTGATAACAATGCAAGTAGCAGTCCGCCGCAGACGCGACAGCTAGGCGGAGGAGGAGGAGATGCTCCTCATGCCGACATGGGCCGCCGGGGCCCGGACGGCTCGTTTGCCAGCGTCGAATCACATGCGCATTCGGGGCCGGGATCGGGAGGAGGGCAGGGTCTCAAGGGACCGCGGATCATGGAGGGCAGCCGCGAGATGAGGGTGAGCCCGTCGACGAGCCACACGAGTCACTTCCGGGACGACTTTGGTGAGGTAGAGCCCAAGACACTTCTCATCAGGTAATGGCTGCCACGGTAGAAGTGTAATAAGTCTGTCTTCCTGCGTGGAGGTGAGGAGACGAGAGTGTAACATTAATTCCTAATTATAAATGATAGCCTTTCTTAATATTGATACCGGGATATACATATGCTTTAGCCACCCCTTCTGTCTCAAGTTTGCATCACGGAGTTGCAAGCGCTCGAACGTATGCGCGATAGTTCACTCTGAATGCTGGCTTTGATATCTGTGCGAGGTTTCCTTGCATGATGTTGGCCCGTTACTGGTCACATCGGTCATGAGATAGTAAGCAAAGCCTGCCTGACACGCTTGTCGGGGGCCTTATGTGACCAATTCCAAATAGGATCGTCGTCGCCGTCCAACTGCCGGCAATTCTTCGCGAACGCTAAGACGCAAAAGTAGCCTCCAACGTGGGGGGCCGGTTTCCAACTTCCCACCGGCGTCGCACCGCAGCCCGACAACCTGCTCCGACAACAAGAAGTCAGCGGGCATGCATGTTCTTTTGCTTACCTGCTTGAGGCTTGGGGCAGTAAAGCTAGCCGGTGGGAACTTGGAAGCAGCAAGGCAGGACAAGCGGGCATTCTTTTTCCTCCTGCGAGACGTTCCCCTAATTCGGTCCCTACCGACCCTCCTTGTCTCCCTCTCCCCCCCTCGAGCTAACCGGGTAGTAATAGGCGCGAAATGGGGCCTGCTAAGGTCCGCCAATCATGCCGAAAACTCGACCATTGTTCTTCCTGCTGGCTGTGCACCCTGTGCTTCGCACGCTAGACAGCATCCCCCTAGTCCCCCGACACAGGCACCCACAGCGCTATCATCCCCTAATCCAATCTCGCCCGTTGGGAAACTTGGGAATTCCCCATCGGGACTGCAACCCGACGAAATGATCAATCATCGTCCATCGAGGCTTGCAGGGCAAGAGACACGATACGTCACCCTTAAAAGGCCGAGCCTAGCCATTGGGGGCATCGCTTACTTACTGTTATGCCATATCAATGTATATACAACACACGCTGCCGGGATGTATTACATTAGTGACAATGCATTATACTTTACATATCCCCATGCGTCATCACGTTCCATTACCCGCACCCCGCATTCGATCGTCGTTTCGTTGCAACCAGCTCCAATTTATCGCCTGCATCTGGGTTCGGTGCTTTGTGGCATGTGCCGTCGGGGCAAATTCCGTAGATGACAATTAAAAGAAATAGAAGAAGAAAATCCCGTGCTGAGTGCCGTCACATATAGAAGATGTGCGGCCCTGGCTCGCCCCGGCCGGCGGGCTTCTCTTTTCTCCAGAACCACCGCATCGAGTGTTCCTGAGATTTGAATCAGATTTGGTTCTTTGATCGACCGAGAGCCATGTTGTCAGCCCAGGTGCCTCTGCTGCTGCTGGCAGGCTCTGCCGCCACGGCCGCAGCGCAATGTACAAAAGAGCGGTTCGAGACCATGCTCGCCGGCAACGAAGCCGCCAGCGTGCGCGACGTCACCCCCGTCGCGGCCGGCGGCTCCTTCGGGCCCCCCACGATGGCGTTCCCGGCGCCGGCCAAGAACCTGTCGGCCCTCTGCTCCGTGACGGTCAACGTCAAGTCCTCGGCGAGCTCCTCCTACAACTTCGGCCTGTTCTTGCCCGACTCGGGCTGGAACGAGCGGTTCCTGACCACGGGCAACGGGGGGTTCGGCGGAGGCATTAACTGGTGAGTTCCTGCGTCCTTCTCTCCCTCCCGCCCTCCACTCTCTCATGGCGCTTTGATGCAGCGAAGACGGTTTCCGTGAAAGCTAAGACATACGCCCTCCTCGTCTAGGGTGGATATGAACATTTTCGCCCACCATGGGTTCGCGACCATGTCGACAGACACTGGCCACAACGCCACGGCATTCGATGCGACTTGGGGATTGAACCAGCCGGAAAAGCTCATCGATTGGGGCAGCAGGGCGATGCACGGCTCGATTGAGCTGGCCAAGACCATGGTCGCGTCCTACTACGGCGGTAGCAGCTCCAACTCCACCGCGGCGGAAGCGGCGACGATCAAGTACTCGTACTATGCGAGCTGCTCTACCGGCGGTCGGCAAGGTCTGAAGGAGATCCAGCTCCATCCCGAGTCTTTCGATGGCATTGTCGTCGGAGCGCCAGGTAAGCTTCAGCTACGAGTTAATAGTGCGGAGCGAAGATGACTGACCCGTTACTGTCAATAGCTTGGTGGACAACGCATCTGGCGGCCTTCACCCTCCAGGCGCCTCTCTACAACTTCCCCGAGAACGCGTCTCACCACGTCGGCCAACCCCTGATCAAGACCATCACGTCCGAGATCCTGAGGCAGTGCGACGGCCAAGACGGACTGGAAGACGGCATCATCAGCGACACGTTCGGCTGCAACTTCAACTACGACAAGCTCCTGTGCGCCGACGAAGCCGGTGACGCCGGCGCCAGTAGCGCCAGTGCCGCCAACCAGACCAACAACTGCCTGACGCCCGAGCAGGTCCAGACGGTGTACAAGGTGTACAACGAGTGGCGCGAGGACAACGGCAGCACGCTGGTGTTCCCGGGCCTGCCGCTCGGCGCGGACCCGTCGGGCATGCTGCTCAGCTTCAGCGGCCTGGGCCGGGGCCTCTGGGAGAACTGGGTCTACAACGACAGCAACTGGGACTACATCCAGTTCACGTACGCCGACGTGCTCGAGGCCGACCGCGTCGACCCGGGCGACGCGGCGGCCGACGACTTCGACATGGCGGCCTACCGCGCGCGCGGGGGCAAGATCATCATGTACCACGGCATGGCGGACCTGGGGATCCCGACGGGGAGCAGCCGGGTGTTTTACGACAACGTGCACCAGGCCATGGGCGGAGGCGGAGGTGCCGGTGGTGCCGATGGTGCTGCGAAGGAGGAGGAGAAGGAGGTCGACCTGACCGACTTCTACCGCTTCTTCCTGATCCCGGGCATGGGCCACTGCAACAGCGGGCCCGGGCCCTGGTACATCGCCGGCGGCAGCCAGGACCTGCCCAACATCACGCACTCGGTCCCGGGCCACGAGGACGCGGAGCACGACGTCGTGCTCGCCATGATGCGCTGGGTCGAGGAGGACCAGGCGCCGGAGCAGCTGATCGGGACCAAGTTCGTCGGCGACGACGGCGCGAAAGGCATCGAGAGCCAGCGGCCCATCTGCATGTACCCCAAGCGGGCCAGGTACATCGGCACGAGCAAGGAGGACGTGAACAAGCCGGAGAGCTGGGAATGCCCCAAGGAATAAGGTCACTTTTCGTTCGTCGTGAGACCACGGGGAAAGGGGAGGTAGGATGGGAAGTAATGTTTTGGGATTGGGATCAATTAGAGGGAAAGAAATGACAGGCAACAGTTAATAATCAGGCGGGCATGTGATACATAGACGTCCGAGGGGATATCTCAAATCAAACCATGATTCGTGCAAATGTTCCTTTTTACGTATTCTGTTCCATTGTCATGGAAGTTTAATCGACTGATTCCCCCCAACGAAACATGTTTCGACTGAAATCCAATTTGAACCCCAACACCTGGCAGCTATGGGATGTCGCCCGCGAAAACCCCCAAACCACAATATCCATTGACCCAATCTGCATGTGTGCTCTATGTGCTCCTTAGTTCCCCTTGCCCCTCGCTAGATTCCCTCATGACTCCCAGTTCCTACTTCCTCGCAATCACGACCCAAGCCTCCCCGTAAATCCCGCCATGCTCCGCCTTCGCGGCGTCGACGGCCTGCTGCACGGCCTCGGGCCAGCGCGCGGCCTCGGCCTCGTTCCAGCCGGCCGTCGCTGCCTTGGCGGGCGGGCTGACCTGCATGAACTCCAGCAGGCCCTGCTCGTCTTCGTCGCGCGTGACAACCGACTTGACCATGCTCGTCTGGATCTTGGAGGGGGACCAGCCGGCCTCGGCCAGCATGGAGGCCAGGTAGCCCTCGGCCACGAACTCGGGGCCGTTCATTCGGATGGCGTGCGCGGCGGCCCAGGCGTCGCCTTTGACCTGTGAGTTATGAGCGTCAGCGAGGTGCTCTTTCCTTTTGGAGGGACAGGTGGGAAACCACTAAGAAAGAAAGAAAAAGGGGGAAAGGGGGAAAGGGGGAAAGGGGGAAAAGGGACGACTTACGATGGCTTGAGCGGCTGTAATCAGCTCCGAGATGGCGAATCTCTTCCAGGTCGTGAAGACGGCGACGCCGCCGTCGGCCTTGAGGGTGCGCCAGTTCTCGGCCAGGCCCTTGAGCTGCTGCTCCTTGGTGCCGAAGGTGGACAGGCTGAAATTGTCGAAGACGTGCGTGAGACAGCCGTCCTCGGGGAACACGGCCGCGAGGCCCGCGCAGTCGGCGACCTGGGTCTCGACGGCGGGGTGCTCCCCTCACGAACGCGGGCGCGCGCTCGAGCATGCCGGGCACGTAGTCGGTCAGGACGATGCGTTTCGGATGGACGCTCCGCTCAGCGCACCAGGGCAGCAGCGCCTGGGTCGCGGTGCCGGGCCCCGCGGCGCTGTCGTGGATCACGGACGCGTCGGTCAGGGACAGGTCGTGCTGCTGCAGCACCGCGGCGAAGACGTCGCGCGTCGTGTTGCCCGTCAGGTGGGCGTACTTGGGCGCGATGAAGGTGAAGTAGCGGCGGCGGAACTCGTCGGGAGTTGGGGCGGGGCCGGGGGCGGGAGGAGCGGCGGGGGCGGCCATCTTGGGTATGGTTGGGTATGTGTGTAAGTGTAAGTGACAAGTCGCTAGCGTGTTTGGCTAGCTAGTAGGAAGACGATTGCTAGAGATGTGACACAAAGGCAATATAACTAGAAGGGCGTTGACTGGTGTATATACAAGTAGTTGGCTGTTAAGCAAGGGGTGATGCAATCGGATGATGGGTTGATGATTCTATGCCATGAATGCAACGCGGTTGGCGGCCCTTTATGTAGTCCATCGCCCTTGCTAACACAGCCCGCGAGTTGAGCTGCCTAGACCAGATCCCAAGTGGGGAGAATCGAGTTGGACGCTGGCTTCGCGCTGTAAGGCAGAGTAAGCCCTTGGTACGATTTTGTGAGCTGTTCCGACACCTCTCGTGCGAAATCGTCGGGGCAACTAACCTTAGCTCTTGGCTGTGTGTTGGTTGTAAGTGTTCGGTCCCCCCCTCTCTCTCGTCTCAGATCCGAATGCCCCTCTAAAATGCAGTCGGATCCGAACCCTGTCATTGTTTCTACCTACCTAGGTTAAGTTCTTAGGTAAGGTATATATAGGTAGGCACTGCCCACAGCGCTCTTTAATTAGAAACGGAAGGAAACAAATCCGAATTGCCTCGCATGTATGCCTGGCTCTTTCCTAGTGATCATGATCTTGATCAAGCGTGCGTGGTCGCAGAATTGACGGGGAGCTGAAAGTTAGACGTTCGCTGCATGAAGCCAAATGCAAGCACGGCTGGTTTTCTAGCTGCGACTGACTGGCTGGATCTGAACCTCCTCTTCGTCTTTCCTTAGTTAGCTCCTCCCTGAACATGCGCGCCTATGATACATCCCTTGGTCACATCACCGTCGTACTTCCTTCGTGTGTGTTACCAATCACCACCACCATATTTATCAATGCCTTGAGCCTCTAGGCGACGGCCTCCACCGCCCGAGGCCTCGTCTCCCGCAGCGCGTTCTCGGCAATCTTGTTTGCCTCGGTCAATCGAGCTATCCTAGCGAGACACTGCTCCCGCTGAACCTGCTTCGTCTCATCCTCACGCGCGAGCTCCTCAATCTCGGCCTCGGACAGGCTCATGAGGTACTCGGTCGAGAGGCCCTTTAACGGTCCCTGCAGGCTCACCAGCATGCCCTCCACGATGCGCATGTTGACGTGCTCGATGAAAGTGCGCAGCGAGAGCTAGAAACCGATGGCAGTTAGCGGTGCCAAGTCCCGGAAAAAGCAGCTCCGTGATGTATGTTCCGCCCTGCGTACTTACCTCGTAGTAGGCCTTGAGAATGTCGTGGGCCTCGTCCTCGGTATGCTCCGCCGCGCTGGGATGGATGCGGGCGTACATGGCGTCGAGGCTGGCGTCGAACAGGGCCCCGTTGTCGGGCTGCTGCATCACCTTGTTCCACACGTCCTGGAGGTGCTCGTACGTGTAGTTCTTGAACCGGATCACGCGGTTCTCTTCCAGCCGCCGCGTGAAATCGGGGTTGGTCGTGAAGAAGGGGAACGTGAGCTCGTCCCGGTAGTACTCTTCCAGCCTGTCGAGTGCTTTCTTCTCCGCCTTGCAACCCATGTCTTCCAGAATGGGCAGGAGGTTGTCATACGCGTCCGAGTCAGGCTGCGTTGAATCGTAGACGAGTTGTTGAGCCAACAGGCGTTCAGCAGCTGTTTGGATGTCTCTTGATACGCCTAGGAGGTGGTCGCGGGCGATGGCGATCCAGTTCGTCGTTTGCTGACGATACAGCACAGGGAGAATATCCGGGTTCAACAGACCTGGCAGCTGGCTGCTTTGGAAGCTGTGGATTTGCTTCTGAATCTCTGCGCGAAGCTCGGCCGAAGTTAGGGGGCCGTTATCTATGGCCGCCCGATTCTGCGTGCTCTTCCTCTTCGAGCCGTCTCGTTTCGACTTTGGCTGCGGGGATCCATCGGGGGTCGGTGGCAGGCCCGTCTGGTCAATGGCTGGCGTGTCCTGGCGGTAGAGTAAACGGGGTTGTTCGAACTCGAAGGTGTGTCCCTTGGTCATCATGTCCCTGTCAAAGTTCCTGTTCCTGTTTGAGACGATGCTGCGAAGCTGCATCTCTTTCCTGGAGAAATTCCACGGGGTTTTTAGGGCCTGCTCGACATTGGCGGTATACCCATCGACGATTTTCATCAAGTACCGAAGCTGCGCGTTGCCGTCGGCCCGCGGCTCGCCCAGGACTTCTCGCAGCGCCAACTGTTCGCCCAGGAGCTCCTTGACCGTCTCCTGCATGTCCGGAAACTCTTCGCGGATCTTGGCGCACAGGAGGCCGCCGAGGTAGTCCCTAAGCTTCTTGGAGCCGCGGCGTCGGTTCGGTACGCGGCTCCAGGGCGCAGATCCGAAAAGCGTCGCCTCCGCTTCGTCCAGATCGAACGATGCGTCCTCGTCGCCAACGCGATTGCGGACCACGAACCAGCCGTGCTTCATGGGGCGGAAATGCTGGTCCTCGCCTGTGGCAATCCCCACAACCTGAGTTTTATCGTTCGTCAGAATGAAGGGGTTCCATTCTCGTTAGGGGTCATTTAGGGCTTCCTCTTACATCTTCTGGGGATGTTGCCTTGTCGCATTTGGTGAAGACTGGTATCAATCTTGTGGATTCCACGTGCTCCTCGGCAAGCTTGAAGATAGGCTGGTTCTCGAGATCATTGCTTGCATCGGAGACACAACTGATCAACACCATTAGTACCTTCGTACAGTGGCGGCAGGGTATCGCCACAATTCGGGTGGACATGTACGCACATGACAATATTCTGAGGTTTCTTCATGTATTCGACGATCATGCTCTCTATTCCCTCCATCTCCCACTTATGGACGCGGAAGGCATTGGATACATGCCCGGGTATGTCGAGGATGCTGAAGTGCGCACGCTGCGGCCCCGAGAGCTCGATCTTCAGGACTTCGGTGGCGAAGTTCTTGTTGCTAGGCGATATGCCCGAGTCAATCCCCATGTATTTCTCCGAGACCTTGGTATCATTAGCCGCCATTGCAGTGGACGAGAAGGAGATGAGGCGGCAATGGGGAAACCGTACCTCTTCCATCAACTCGGCAAACGTCTGGCTGTCCAGCGTCTCGGCCCTGTATACGTACTTGTCGTAAGGGTTCTCGTTGGCGTAGTTGAAGATGTGGTCGAGCTCAAAGTCGGGTTTCACGATGGTGATGATGACCTCGTCCCGGCTCTTGGGCGGCGTCCGGCGCGAGATGATGCGCGTGGCGAAGCGGGTGCACAGGCCGTGGCTCACGGGGAAGGGGATGGAGGTGAGGCTCTGCAGCAGCGACGACTTGCCGGCGGACTGGCCGCCCACAATCACCAGCTTCGTGACTGTATTAGCAATGGAGTGACGATTTACCCAATGAAAATGCATGCGACCTACCTGCGGGATGTCTATGTCTTGACTGGCATCGCAGCTCTGGAGCTGGTCAATGGCGTCGAAGAGGATCTGGCTGCTCTTGCTTGCGAATGGATCTTTAAGAAGCTCGTCCTTGGTGCTGTTGCTGTGCTGTTCCGAAGGCTCCTGGGTGCCTTGAGGGGCGGGCTCTTCCCCAAGGAAACTCATGTCGGGCAAGAGATGGCGGGACTGGAAGGGACGGACGAGAGTAGTTCTGAGAGAACTGCCAACGTAATCGATACGTGACACAGGTTGGTAACGAGATGAATTGCCACCAACGCTAGAGATATGTAACCTAATGATGCTTCTGTTTCTACAAGAGGTACGGGTGGGATGTCTTTCTGTCTTATAAGTCTCAAGTGTGTCGCTGCATACAGATCGGCGTTCGTGACGAGGCACATCGCTGCATGTCACATTATTCTCGGCTGCCATATCCTCTTGGTAACGTACATATCTCGAGGCTCCTGAAACTCTAAGAAGTTTGACGGGTTGATTTACTGCAACCCATCTCGACAGATCCACGAATCGTATTGCTTTCCGGCACATTCGATCCTCGGGGCTATGGGATGTCACTGGAGGATGACAGACAGATCCTGCTGCAGTTGGTTCACGACTGCCAGCGTCTTCCACAATAGGCAGTCGCATAAAGTCTTGGCAAGCCACATGCACCCAAGAGACAGTTGGTGATTTGGGATAACCACTAAAACAGCATCTCTTGAGGCTGGGGCGATTCAGGGGAAAGCACAGCCTTTAGAGGCGGCCTATGGAAACCCAGATGGTGTAGTCTCAAGCCCAAAGTCTCAAGCCCAAAGTGTTTCGGTGGGTTGCGCTCTGGAAGTGATGGGCCTGGTAGCCAGACCCGATAGCTTGGGTAGCGAAGGGGAAGGACGAGCCGGAGACAAGGGCCACTACCCCCGGCCCGTGGTTGTTCAGCTCTACCCTATTTTAGACAGACATGGCGCCATTCTTTCTCAGGCCGCATAACCTCGAACCAACAGCCACGACCTCAATGCAGGCCCGAAAAGGACGGAAACGAAACGAAGACACGTCTTAAGCGCCCATGTTCCATGCCGGCCCGTTGCACGTTCGCGTCACTTAGTCTAGGTCTCCAGGCCGGTTTGGCTGTGGCTTTGGGTCACCAGAAGGTGGTGCTCCTGGTCGAATACCTCAATCACATTAGAGTGATGAAATGCGATCCAATTATAACAGTGCCCATACCCTCCACGCATTCCAGAGCCACACAAATAACATGGTCGTTAAAATGATGTACTATTGCTGGATTAGACTTGGCTTTTACTGTGACAATGAGCCCCTGAATCTATATATAAACCCCGCGAGAGGAGAAGCAACTATCTTACATTCCGTCCCAGCCGCGCGCTTAAATTGCAGCGACCGCCCCCTGCTGCGGCTGCGCCTTCTTGACCGACTTCCACTCCATGAAGAGCGAGGCCACGAACGCGAGCAAGGCGGAGGCCAGCGCGACGTAGAAGACGTTGTCGATGCCCTTGTTGTACGCCGCCAGGAACGCCGGCAGCTGGTCCGGCGCCAGCAGCTTGCGCACGTCGGTTGCGCCGCTGCCGAGGATCGCGTGGACGTCGATGGCGTCACCCGGGATCTTGGCGAGCTCCGAGGTCAGCGTGCCGGACAGCACGCCCTGGCAGACGCTGACGAAGACGGTGCCGCCGACCAGGTTGCCGAAGTTGATGAGGGTGATGCCGACGGGGATGTCGGCGCGCGCCAGCACCGTCTGCGCCGCGTTCGTGGTCTGGATCAGGCTGAGGCCCAGGCCCGCGCCGGTGAGGACCTGGTACCCGACGGCGCGGGCGCCGCCCGTGTCGGCGCGCAGGGTGGTGAGGAGGCCGCACCCGACGGCCGCGACGGCGGTGCCGAGGATCAGGGGCGGGGTGTAGTAGCCGAGCCGGGAGGTGATGAGGCCGGAGCCGATGACGAAGGCGACGGTCGAGAGGAAGTAGCCCATCATGCGGACGCCCGCCTCCACGGCCGACAGGCCCTGGACCGCCTGGTACCAGATCGGCACGTAGAAGGTCACGACGACGAGCACGGACCCGAAGCCCAGGGACGCCGCCGTGGCCGCGGCGATGCTGCGCTGCCGGGCGATCCGCGGCGGCACCGTGCCGTTCTCGCCGGCGCGGATCTGCCACGCGCAAAAGGCGAGCAGCAGCACGGGGCCCAGGACGAGGCAGGCCAGCACCCGTCTGCTCGCCCAGCCCTCGACGCCGCCCCACTGCAGCGCCAGCAGCAGCAGGACCAGGCCGGGCAGCATGAGCGCCGTGCCGACGGGGTCGAACTGCTGCAGCCGCTGCCAGAACGACTCGCCCGCGTCCTGCGTCCTGGGCGGCGGCCTGGGCGGCAGCATGACGAGCAGCACGGCGGCGGCGACGGCGCCGATCGGCAGGTTCACCCAGAAGCACCAGCGCCAGGAGGCCCTGGCGGCGAAGACGCCGCCGAGCAGGGGGCCCGCGATGGAGGCGACGCCGAAGGTGGCGCCGAGGAAGCCCTGGTACTTGGGCCGCTTCGCGAGCGGCAGCAGGTCGACCAAGACGACCTGGCCGCCGGCCGTCAGGCCGGCGCCGCCGACGCCCGAGAGGGCGCGGCCGACGATGAAGGCGGTCGAGTTGGGGGCGGCGGCGCTGATGGTGGAGCCGAGCTCGAAGATGAGGATGGTGGCTATGAAGACCCCTTTGGTGCGGAAGAAGGTCTGGGGGAGGAAGAGAGATGGTATGCGTGTCAGCGGTATTGCTTTGGTTGTGCGTGAGAAGAAAAAAAGAAGAAAAAAAGGGGGGGGCGGCTTACATAAATTCTGCCCATGGGCAGTTGTAGCAAGGCGAATGTGAGCAGATAGCCGGACTCGTACCAGGAGATGTCGGCGAAGGAGTTGAACTCGTTGGATATAGCCGGAACGGCCACGCCAATGATAGTCCGGTCCTGGGTTTGGTACTTAGTTAGTCATGATGAATTCTCGAATTGCTTTTGCCATCTGAGGAAGACATACCAAGGAGGCGAGGAAAGATGCTAGACAAACCGATAGGACGATCGGTATCACCACTTTCTTGCCAGGATACTGCTCTTCAGGCACTTCTCCGCCAACGGACTTCTCTGAAAGCTGCATCTCTCCATCGCTTCCAGGATTATGAGCTGTGTCGAGGTTGTGGCCTTTGGTTGTTGGGCTCGGACTCGAGCCTGTGTCAGCGAAATGCATCTTGAAGGAGATTGTAGGGAAATGTTGGATGCCGCTCATAAACCAGTATTACAATTACCAGACTCGGCTCTTCATATATACCTATACTAGGGTCTTGATTCATGGAGTCAAGAATGTGGAGCTTACTACTGATATAGTAACGATGCCCATTGTGTTGTCAGATCCAGGGTCCTGATTGGAGGAGACTAGCTCAGCTCGGCCTCGGTACCGAAGCCCGAAGCTCGGGCTCCCGAACATCTGCTATGTCTTTGACGTCACGACGATAACCATCTTACCGTTTCTCATTTCACTGAACGACGCTACAAAAACAAAGCCCATATTATTACCACGCGCCGGACATTGAAAGTGTCCGCTGTCCCTCTTCAGAAGGCCTGGCCGAGTGTGTTGTGTGGAGCGATATGCACTTAGGCAAGACCCCTATCAGCTGCGCCCCCTGCGCCAAACGCAAGGTCCGCTGCGATAGGCTGCAGCCGTGCTGCCACTGCAAGCGGCGACCACAGGACAACTGCGTATACCCGGAGCCGGCTGCAGGATCGACCCCTGAACGTCTTCCCGACGACGTCAGCGACCGCATTGGGAAGCTTGAGCGCTATATTCGCAGCCTTGGGGGTGATCCCGAGGAGGCTGTCAGGCCTGATACACGGGCCGTTAAGGTGCCCCGAGAGAGCCAGGATGGGGACGCATCAGCAAGGGGCCGTCAACCTAAATTGAACAACATCCCCTTCCACCCCAAGACATCCGGTCTGGTGACGCATAATGAGGAAGTCACCTATATTGAAAGGTAAGCTTTCGTACACCGACCCCTTTTGATATCCTATATGATTCATGGACTAATCGTGCGGCATCTGATAGCCCTATGTGGTATAGCTGGAGCGGTGCGAGCCACTCCGATGAGTTGCAGAATACCCCCAAGGGGACAGGCCGGCCTTCGCCAGCGGTCAAAAGTGCATCATGGGTTCGGACCATCTTGGACCCACGGGAATCGACAGGGACCAACGGCCTAGCCGGGGCGGCGCAAGTACCGAGTTCCCACATCTATATCTTCTGGAAGACATTCCTGAAGAACGTCGATCCATTGGTCAAGATCTTCTTCCGCTGGGAAGTGGAGCCGATTATACAGAAGACGCACAACGATGCTTCGAGCCTCTCTAGCGAGGAACGAGCCCTTGTATCGGCTATCGTATTCATCAGCGTCTCAAGTCTTTCGGGGGATGAGTGCACAAAGTTGCTGCACGATGGAAAACCACAACTTATGGAGAGATACCAGAACGCCGCGGAATGTGCTTTGCTACTCGCCGATTATGCGTCCACCACTCATAGGTTGACACTTCAAGCTTTTATGTTGTATCTGGTAAGACCCCTGGCCTGGCAATGAAAACTATATTACAATGGCTACTAACTCCTTTTCTCCGTAGCTGACAATGAACTGCATCGCCCGTCCTCCAGCCATGTTTGCCCTGATGGGCATCGCCACCCGCATTGCCGAGCGGATGGGCCTGCACCGCGACGGCGACCTGCTCGGCCTCGGCGTGCTGCGCAGCGAGGAGCGCCGCCGGATGTGGTGGCAGCTGCAGTTCCTCGAGATCGCCGTCGCGCGCCACGTGGGCAGCATCCCGCTGTCTCTGTTCGCCGGCTGGGACACCAAGCTGTCCTCGAACCTGGAGGACGCGGACCTGGCCGCCGACACCAGGACCCTGCCGGCCGGCCGCAGGAGGCTGACGGGCATGTCGCACGGCTTGTGGCGCTACGACATCCTGCACGCGCAGCGCGAGATGCGCCGCGCGCACGACGGCGACAAGGGGCTCACTTGGCTGCTGTCGCCGCGCGTCCCGCTCGCGGACAAGGACGCGCTGCTCGACGAGGTCGAGACGATGCTCGGGACCAAGTATGTGAGGCACTGCGAGCTGCTCAACCCGCTGCACGTCTTGATCCAGCTCGGGATCAGCTCCTACCTTCTCGCGGCGCGGAGGACGGCGAGGCAGCCGGCGCTGGTGAATGCGAAGCTGTCCGAGATGTCGCGGAAGGAGCGCGACGATATGCTGGATATCTGTACCAAGCTCATGGACTACTCTATCATAACCCGGACGACCGAGTCGATCAAGGGGTTCTTGTGGCACGATGATAACTACTTCCAGTGGATTGGGTGTAAGTAACTCTCGACTGTGCTTTGTTATCCGGGAGTTTCTTCTAACTGACGGCGGAATTAAAGTTGTGTATGTCCTCCTCGAATGCCATCATCGCTTCGATCAACCAGAAGTAGTAGACCTGTGGGACCTGGTCCGCCGACTCCACGACGTTCACCCACAGCTTCGCTCGGCGGTCGACCGCCACGAGGTGGCTTCCGTCGCTCGCATTACCATCGCCGCATGGCAAAAGTACGCAGTACACGCCCAACAGCAGCAGCAGCAAGACGAGACATTTGAGCATCCGCAGTGGGTATTGGAGTTGTGTCAGAATTTTGGGTTTTCGCCGGCGGCCGAGGTTGCGCCAACTGCTGCTGCCGTTGCGAGTACGGAGAGCCAGGAGCAGGAGGATATCAGTCAATTTAGGGGCATTGACTTTGATCTGGATATGTTTGATTGGTCGATATGGGAGGAACTGAATAAGAATGCGGGACCCTTGTCGACGAGTATGTAGATCCGGAAGCGTACCTTGTCTATTTTTGATGCATGTTACAGCAAAGTGGCCTTCAGTTATTAGAAAAGGGGGGAAACTTGTGGCAACAGCGGAACATCTTGAGCCACTAAGTTACAGACAACACCTAGCCTAGCCGTGATACTCGATGGTATAGATACCCATGTCTGTAAGGTACTGACCTTCCTTTGTTGAACTCTTTCAGGGCGTTGCTGCCATGAAGGCCACGCCACGCTAGAAAACAATGTTGCTGTTGCGAAAGAAATCCGATCTAATCGGGATACAATGGCATTGTGTAATTCATGATAGGAGACCAGAGTGAAGGACCTTGAATGAAGTTCATTGTATACAAGAGATGATTGTCAACAAGCCCTTTTTGGCTCTGTTGAAACAACTCGTTTGTGTAAGACTGGTGTGTGATGAGGGAACTGCATATATATATCACGGTAGGGGAACCTCTCATCTCAAGCAACTACTCATCACAACTCAGACCAAACACATCAAACATATAACTACTCAACCAACACTACCAACTACAGCAACCATGGCCAACTTCACCACCCTGCCTCCGGAGCTTGCCCTCATGATCGAGGAACACCTAGAGCATCCATTCCTGCATAACGGTAATGCTCTCGCCACCACATGCAAGAAAATGTGGAATAAGATCGGCGGGACCGACGTCTACAAGAGGGCCGCCAAGGCTGAATGCGACTTGACTCTTCAGACGACAGAGAGATTGCAGTTCATGGCCATGAACATTTCCAGCTGGTACGCCAAGGAGGATGGCATGGACCATGTGACCTGGGTGCGAGAAGTGGCTCGAAAGGGCATGGGCCCACGAACGCCAGGCGGCGTCGTCCACGCGTTCAAGAGGGACATGCACGAGTCACTCAGGGAGATCACGGGGAGTGGTTGGTAGAGAAGGACTACGATGGCAAGTTGAGAAACGTGTGTCAGCAGTACACACTGGAGGACCTCACCCGCAAGACCCTTCTCAGCCGCGCCATCATGGGGTGCGCGGACATGGAAATCCTCGAGCAGATCGTCGATGCGTACGTTGGGGCGTTCCCGGACATCTTCACCGGGGCATGCTGCAAGCCACTGCTCGAGTTGCTGCCCATCCACACGGCCATACGTGCGAAGCGCCCGGAAGTGGTGCAGATGCTGGCTAGCAAAGGCCTCGCACCCATCAAGATTGACTCGTTGTTCTCCCATTATTATGACATATTTGGGGTGGTCAAATTTGATTGCAGGGCACCCTGCTCCAAGCATGATGCGACTCCGTTCCATGTCGCCCTGGCAGAGAAAGAGGAGGATATGTGTTTGGCCCTTCTCAGCGCATCGAGCGAACCAGCTGGCGTCAAATCCGACTCGGATTCCAAGTCAGATTCCAAGTCGGAGCCGAAGTCCGAGTCCGAGTCGGATCCCGAGTCGGATTCCGGCTCAGATTCCGACTCAGATTCCGACGCCAGTTCTTTATCTGATTCGGATAACGACTCAGTCACTGGCGACTGGGATTTTGGTTACTGGTCAGACTCAGATGACGGCCTGGACGAGTCTGAGGATGTGATAATGGTTTCATACCTCCAAATGGCCGAGGACGCTGGCATGTACCGACTCCTTCCTGTCCTGCTGCAGTACTTCAAACAAAAGTTCCCGAAGCTGTATAACCCACATCGTTTGTTGGATCTGCTCTCCACAAACGGTGAGGGAGATGAAGATGACAGTGACAGCGACGATGATGACAGCGACGACGATGATAGTGAGGAAGGCGACAGCGACGACGGCGAGGAACGTCGTTATCGCAATACAAGCGCCTGGCACGGCGATGGAAGGCCGCACGTGATCCAGGAGCTGCTGGCGCTGGGCGCGGACCAAGAGCCCCAGCGCGAAGGGCAGCTGGGCGCCTTGCAGTATGCCGCAAGACATGCATACTGGGAGAACGCGGTCACCATCTTCCAGTACCAGGCCCGTCACGGCCGGGTGGACCCGGACGAGCTCAAGTCCACGCTGCTCGCCGCGGCCAAACACAAGTACACGGGCGAGGCTTTCCTGCTGCACGTGTGGCCGCACTGCAAGCAGTATCTCGAGAAAGACGGCCTGTCTGCCGCGCAAAATGCGCTGGCCATTGAGAAGTGCATGAGCAAATGCCTCGCGGCTAGCATCAAAGTGGCCGGGAAATGGGGATACCACTATCCTGGCCTTCAGCCGCACGCCCATAACGCTGCCCTCCACCTTTTGCGCACCGGCGTGAAGCCCGAGCTGAGCCATCTCCGCCGGGCCATCTTGGCCTGGGATGCTGATGTCTGCCATGAAATACTCGAGCGCGGGGAGTTCGACATGGAAGCCAAGTGGAGCGGGTTCAAGGAAGGCCTGTACGATGTCGACGACGAATTCGACAGACACTGGGGCAAGAACGGCGAGGAGGATGGGGACGAGAACAGCACGCTCAACGCCTTCGAGTATGCCATCTTGCTTTGGCATCACTGGCATGTCCCTGCCCGGCCTGGTCGTTCGACTCCCGAGGATCCAACACTGCTCTGCGAGCTGTTGGACCATGCTGGCGTACCGGATCAACTGCACGAGGGAGTTCAAGGCGCGTTCGAGCGTCTGTTCCAGGTGTACTTCGTCAACACCAGAGACCCTGTATGGCTTGAGAAGGGTGTGCTGGTCCAGTCCAATTCTGTGCAATTCGAACATTGGGAGGAGGATTTCCTTCTGGTCGATCGCAGTGCTCCGCTGCTTGACAGACTGTCGATGTTCTGCATGAGGTTGGTTGCAGACTCGGCCGGCTGCAAGCCGCGAGGGTTAGTTCTCGCACCCTCTTATCCTTTGGCCCATCTACACCTGAGTGAGTAAAGCAGCGAACTCATGTGGCAAAGTAGGCCATTGCAAATCGAACGTAAGTAGGCAGCCACAAAAGAGTAGTAGACAACCTAGGCGTGGTAGTAAATGACTGAACTGCACTTTCTCCAAGGTAGACGTATTGCGCCCGCTCCCATGCATACGCGCATAGCCGATGTTTGATAATGAATGCAACTTTCTCAATTGATTTCGTTACGACACCTACATGTATGCCAAGTTGATTGGTCGTTGGCATGCACGACTTCGGCCAGTATGGTGGCAGTACAGGAGCAGTTAATTAGCGAGGGGTAGTGCACAGAATCCTCCCTACGTTGCATTCAGTATCCCATCGATTATCTCAGAAATATACCCCAGGTAATTCCCCGCTCCAATTCCATTGTCCGAGAACAGTCTCGTGTACAATTCAAGTCGATACTTCAGACATTCGATATGACTGTGGCAGCAATTCGCCGACCTCGGAGCTTTCCAGAATGGCAGCTCCGCCACAGCCCCCAAAGAGCGCCGAAGAGACCGTTTTCAGTGAAGCGCGGGCCAAGTTTCTGGCTAGTTTGTCCGCCAACGACCAGCAGATGTACTCGCCGTGTGCCTCGTCCAACGACCTACTGCAAGCAGTAGAGAAGCTCACAGCAATAACCGCCAAACAAAGAGACGGGCAACGACACGAACACAACGCCACACGATGGATGAGTGCGATCAGAAGACTCAGCGATGCCTTGAAACCTTACTTCAAAGTCGTCGAGGTGTTCGTATCCTCCAATCCTCAGTATGCCGCACTGAAGACCACCGAACTTGTGCGAAAGCATGTTGGCGCCATCTACGGTGTGCTCCAGATCTTTCATGCAGCAGTTCGAGTTTTTACCAAGGCCGATGGAAGTAAGTTGAGTTTACAGTTGTTATGACAGAGCACGGATTTCTAACATTAGAATCCCGAAAGAGCTGAAGATAACTCCGGTGGTCAGTTGTAAATTGATGTGGACTCCTTTTGATGTTCGCTTTGCCGAGTTGACCAAAGTTCTTTCTTACCACCAACACACATTGATTGAGTTACTCAATGTTTCGAGCGCAGCAGCGCTCTCTGATGAAGCCGCGGCCGCGAGCAACAACCGCCAACAGACAGCAGCCGAGTGGGACCGAAGTCGAGATGAGCGGGAAGCTGCTGCCTACGAAAGGGCTGCTGCTGCGAAAGAGCGACAAGACCATTCGGAGTGGCGGCAAGAAATCAGTTCCAAGCTCGATCAAATTACTCAAAATGTTTTGCTCGAAAAGCAGAATTTGAACGAAACCCAGCAGCATATGGGTAAGTAAATCAACAATCCACTGCTGTGGCTTGCTGACAAACCTAGACGAGTTGTTTACTGCGGCACGCCAAGCCATCTCCTCTCCCAATGACGAAGACTCGAGAGATATTGCCTCCAGTATGCGCCTTGATGGCACATCCCAGTGGGTTTTCAGTACACCAGAGTTTCAATGTTGGTCCAACGGGCCAACCAAGCCAATAGCTGAAGAATCGTCTGGAGACGAAAAGTCACCCGGAGATGAAGAACCATTTGAAGGCGAGGAGCCATTTGGCGACAATGTCATGTGGATAACAGGTGCTTCATCATTACCCTCATTTATCTTCATTTATGCACAACAGACTGACGTGGATCAGGTAAGCCTGGGGCGGGAAAGACCGTTTTGGCCGCATTGATCCTAGATCACCTAGAGCAAGACGGTCTGGATTACCAAGTGCTATACTTCTTCTTCCGGTCCCATCTTTATCTTTATAGCCTCTACAGGTCCCCGGGCTCTCGGTCTTGCCAGCAAATGCCTGAATTGGCTGACCAGAAAGCTGATGCCCATGAACTCGCATCGTTTGCGCGCAGCTCTGGTAATTCACACAGTGCTTGGGAGAGTCGGCATCCTTGGACCCCATCGCCGAGTTCGAGGAGTCAATCCTCATAACATGCGCCGGCCTGGTTGAGCGCTGCCCAGGGTCTATCGCCCCCAACTCACTCCGCTTGGTACACATCTCCATCAAAGAAACATTAGACAGTCTTGTCGCGAACCGAGTCTGGATTGACCAGTATTTGAATCGTGGGCTTCATTGCATCATATCGGATATCGCGGGCGCATTCCTCGATGCAGCTCGTTGTTGTCTCCTCGAGCTGACACGGAAAAAGGAACAGCAGACGGCATACGAAGATGTCAACTCAATATCGGACCCCGCTAGCCAAGATATGGCTAACAGATTCGTTGTTCATGCAGCATCCAATATGCTGATCTATCTCGAGGACGCTGCCCTCGGTATGAAGTCGGTGGAGAATCTGCATGTTCATGTGAGATCGGCAATTCGCGAGGCTTTGACACATCTCCTTCCCATCTTGTCAGACTTTGTGAACAAGCCCCTTCTCCTTTCCAGATGGCTGTTTGACCTCTACGAGTCCAGGCCACGGGGCCATCCTCGGTGTACGGCAATGAGCGCTTTCGCACATTGGATCCGTCGGCATTGGTCCAGGGATATGGTTGTTGACAAAACATTTCTGCAAGTCCTTGTCACATTTGACAGAGAGCTTGCTAGGATCGTCGCCGACTGGGGTGATTCACTCCAACAGCGTCCCGATATTATTTGGGACGAAATGGCATCCTTCAGCAACAGTCAACTCTTTTACAACCCTGGGAGCACTCTGATAAGCTACCAAGATGTCAGTGCGCCGGATGCACTGGGTGTTTGGTCAAAGCCCCTGACCACAGTCTCCAAAACTAACACATCGGGCGACATGAAAGGTGTTTTGAGTATATGGACTACACTGTACGTAACAGCTCCCCATTTCGTACCTCCATGTAGATAGAGCTCATTGTCTCCAGGCCTTTGCAAAGTCTTCGGACCTCTCAGCATGTCAATCTGTCGGTACTGTGCGAAGGCTGGGTTGCCAAATACGAGCTTTGGTCAATCGAGACCGAGCCAAAAGTCCGCCTCAGCGCAGAGTTGCCCATTGACGAACAGGATACCCTGTTGACTCTCAAATGTTGGCTCAGCTATCCGTTCCCCGACCAGTTTTGGTTTCCCACCGCCATAAGTGATAATGTCCAATCGTTTTCCATTCTGAAAACAGTATTCACGCTGCACACTGCAAAGAGAGACGGGGAGTACCAGTGGTCGTCACAACATCTGCTTGGGCACTTACAGCCACCTGCCACAACCCTGTTGGACATGACTGGTCCTTGTCAATACTCATACAACATGCATTTCAGCCCCAATGGATGTCATGTTGCCATCTCGGAGGCGACTAGTGCCAGCCCGGCGCAATTTACATCTGGGCCACAGACCGTTTCGGTATACGGGATGTCTACGGTGAATCTGCTAAACCCAGTATTCGAGCTTGAAAAATGTCTGAAGTTCAGCCGTGGCGCAGAGATTCTGAGAAACATCGCATTCCATCCCACGCGGACGGCTATAGCTATAAAGGCATGCTCACGGGACGTAGTGGACGTAAAGAAATGGTACACCTACATTCACATGTGGAGTTTCAGACTGGGTAAGCTCCATATGAGTGCACAATAATTATTTACATTGCTTACGATGGAGATTAGAGTACCCTGCATCCGTCACCAGCTACCAAATCAGCTCAGAGCGGGAAATGGTACGTATCATGAACTTCTCCGCCTGCGGATCCTACTTCACGGCGACAATGGAGAGCGGCAGATGCGAGGTGATCCAGGTCTTCGACCCCGGCCTCGCTCCCCCCACACATCCCCGAACCCGACAGCTCCAGGGCATCAAGCAGCGACAGCCCGCTGGTTCGCCTGCGCGGGCCCAGCATCGTGCTCGAGAACGCGGCGACCGAAGACGACGCCGGCTTCCGTGCCGAAATGGTCCGGCTGCCGCCGAAGCTCTGCATGGAGCAGACCAGCCTCCAAGTGAGCCTGCCCCGCGCGGCTGGCGAGGCGATCGGCATCAACATTGATGCTGCTCGTCGCGACGCCTACCCGCTTTCGTCGCGGATGACGACCCCCATGTACATCCAGAGAGACCCCCGATTCGTGTCTATGCATCATTCCGGACATGCCCTCGGGGCGCAGGCCAGTGCTTCGCGAGCTGCCCTGGGCAGTTCTCCACCCATCATGTCGAGGCGGGCAGCTGGGAAACGAATAATGGACGATTCGGAGATGGAGCAGAATCGAGAGTCAAAAAGACGAGGGTGAGAAGAATCTGCCTTCACTGTCGTTCTTTCTGCGGAGGAGATCATCCGAAGCCGTGCCTGTTTCTCGGCCAGCCGGCTCAGAGAAGACACCGACGTGATAAGATGTGACTACGGCCGAACTGCGCAGGTGTATCCTGAAAGATTAGAGCATTGTGCGTTTCCTGAGTGGAACATGCCCGGTCGTTGTTTTCGGCGTCCTCTCAGTAGCTAACCACTTTGCATAGCCCCTTTTCTCGTCCCAAGACCGATTTGTCTACTAGGATGGCCCAAAAGCTTATACGATTGATAGAGTTGGTACAATTTGCCATCTCACTTTTCGGTATCAATGTGTCTGGTGCGTCAAATGGCTTGCAGGTGGAGGCTATGATAATACACAACTCCCAAGCGTAATCGAAAGCGAAGTAGGTTGGAAATCAGCTACTACAAATTGGCATGCGAGCACTGGCAAGTTTTAACGATATCATCAACTCAGTTTGCAGTTGCGATGTGTAGATTGGCACACACATTTGAAGTAGAGCCAACACAAATGTGCAAATCATGTCTTGAGACTACGTAATAGATAGATAACACACAAATTGAACGAAATGTAGTGATGCAGTGTCAAAATATAATCCCCGGTACGCCGTTCGCTTCTAGGTATCAAACTCCAACCATCCTTTTGGTATATCACTTGCCCACAGCTGGTGCCCTCTTCTAACTTCCCATGCCTCCCAAAATTGCAAACGCCTTCTCCCATCCATCTAATCTCACAAAACCGACCCCAAAGGATACCTACGACGCTGCCGCCACAGGGTTCATAACCGCCTGCACAGCATCGTTGTCAGATACCTGAGGCTCGATGCGGTCAGCCATACCAGGCTCCTGCGCCTCCACCGCATCGGCATTCTGTTGGTTGCTGCTATCCGCGTCGTCGGAATCAGCCGCCGAATCGCCCATGCCCACAATATCGATCCAGCTCCAAGCCTCGACGGGGCCCGCCTCCGTAGCGCGGGCGAAAATGGCCTTGTCATCGTGGATCCCGTCGTCGGCCGCCTTGTTCCCAGCCTCCGCACCCGCTGCCGTAGCCGCGGCCTTGCCCACATCGGCCCCTCCACCAGGTCGCCGACCCAGGTGCGCGCGATGGGGACCTGGTTGACGCGCAAGACCTGGAGGATGGCGCGCAGGTTCAGCCGCAGCGCGCGCTCGGGCGATTCCGAGCCGAAGACCTTCTTGGTCAGCCAGGGGAACAGAACGCCAAAGTCGGACTGGTTCAGGTGCGCCGAGTTGTGGACGTAGAAGAAGTTGGGCTCCGCCATCCTGACCCCGCTAGGCCGCTCGTACGCGGTCGGCTCGACGACCTTGGCGGACGGATCCGGGGAGAGCACATGCGCCGTGACGTGGAGATGCTCTTTCCACTTGTAAAAGTCCTGCGACTCAACTGCCAAAAGTCCGTTGCCACCCGGCGCACCTGGCACATCATCATACACCGGTAGTGGGAGGTCAAACAGCGGCTTGAAGTTTTTCGCAAGAAGGGGGAAGCACCACAGGTCCAGTAGTATCGTGGGGTTCTTGGGCGTGATCTGCTGGCATAGTGAGGACTTCACCTCAGGCGTGTACAGAGGGTCCTCGATGGAATCCAAGGCGGGAGATCCCGCGTAGTATACCGACTTCAGGAACTGCACCGTCGTCGCGGCGCCGAAGCTGTGTCCCGCAAAGATAATGCTGCCGGGCTCATGGACGTGCAGCTGGTTGGTGAATTGTGACATGGACTCGCTGGGCGTGCTGGTATTGAGGTTGCTCAGCTTGGTCCCTTTGTCGATCTTCAGCAGGGCGTCATGAATCATGCCCAACTCCCACATACGCGTTCGCAATTGCGAACATCTTTGCGCATATACCTCGTCCGTGGCCTCGTGCGAGATTTTAATGTAGGGAATGATGCGGCGGGTATTGCGAACGAAGTAGCGGTTCTGCTCCGAGGGTATCCGAACGAACGAGGCCACGGCGCTCCCGTCGCGATGCTCGGGGCAGATCACCACCACGCCGTGGGACGCGAGCGACCCGACGATCTGCGAGTAGGCGTTTCGGCTGCCGCCCAGGCCGTGCGAGAAGATGGCGGTCGGCCAGCGCTTGTTGGGCGTCTCGGGCGCGAGGACGGGCGCGTTCTTGATGACGGGGATCGTCGTGTAGTGGAGATGCCTCGGCAGGAACGAGACGGCCTGGGCCACCAGCGAGCCGATGCCGAGGAACTTGATGTACGCGGTCAGGTGGTCGCGCTGAGGCGCCGGGAGCCACGTTATGCGCTTCCCGGTGGACTCGGGCTGCGCCGGGTAGAAGACGCGGAATTGGACGGTCTCGATGTCTTCGGTGTTGGCAGGCGCGGGCGCGGGCGATTCGAGTTCGGTGATGGGAATCTCGACGTCAATGGTGCCGACCTTGTACGGCCCGCTGTATTCCTCGAACCCCGGAACGGGATTCAGCTTGGATAGGTAGGATGCTGCCATCTTTGGCCAGCTGTCGCGCGCGAAGTTGTGGATGGTCGGCGTTGAGATGGTATTCGCAACCAGGCTCTGGGAATTGTGTAATTTTGAGCCCTCGGGAGGATGTAAGTTTGACAGGATAAGAAGGTGTAAACGTAGGGCAACCGAGCACGACCTTTGCGCTGGTCTGGGGAGCGGTCGTTCGTTTCTCGGTGAATTGTTGCCAAGATCGATCGTCCACGTACGACTTGAGGGCGCAGCCACTGCGGATCGCACGGAACACAGGAAGCAAGATGGAACAGTCAGTACTTGGTGGTGATGGGGGTAACACAATAAGCGGGAAGAAGAGGAGTCTATCGGGTATCTCAGGTAAATGCGAAAAGAGAATAAGTTACTTAATATGTGAACAAGAATGTCAGAAAACAAAATCGATAGTTAGAGAGGTAATGTTGTTTCAATGGCAAGTAGAAAGGAGATCGGCAGGGTCTTGTGTCCGATTGCTTCTGTTGGACTAACCTCTGGGCACTAACTAACGTCATGGCTTTTCTCCCTCGGTCACCCATTCAAGACTGGGCAACTGGGGTGTTCTAAAAATGGTCCCTGGCCATCGAAGACACCCCTGTTAGCCTCCCAACTCCCTGTCAACCTGTTCCTGCTGCAAGCGCATGCCCTACGCCACGCCACGCTGCCGGGTCTAACAGAATCCAGGCCCCCAAATCTTCAGGTGTGTAAAAACGCAAATTTTCTAATTCCATCGGACTTGATCCAGTCGGCCGGCGTATTCTCAATTTTCTTTGATGCGGTCAGCTACACGTAATCTCCAGTTGAGGGAGGGCCTGTCCAAGGTGGACACGTGGCACGATACAGATCGTTTCGTATCTCGCGACGAACGGACTGTCGGGGCGCCATAGGTCCCGTTGGGTGATACTACCACAGCCCCAACGCCCCCGATGCTGTGTCGCCCCCCCCATGCGCAAACAAAACTTGCTCTCTCCATGACGCAGTTCGTTTGACACGGCATCCCCTACACTAATTGGTTAAGGTTATGTGTGTGACACAGACTCGGTTGCGATTGTCCTGCGCCATACTTTTTGCTACACATTTCCTACCGCGACCACATTCCTCGAATGAAACAGAATCAAACAATTGGCATTGGTTTACCTCATATGCTCCATGCAGAGAAGAGGAGGAAGATGATGTGTTAGTTGTCAAGGTGCCAGCCCCCCAGAAGCACTTACCTTTCCTACTTAGAAATGATCGGACCTCTTTCTCAAATCCATCTTTTCGTCCATGTCCCAGAGATACTCGTGCTCGTCCCCGTCTTCGCCGACCGCGTCCAATAGCTCCCGGAAGAAAACCAGCAGAGCCAATCGCATCTTGTCCGAGTCAGTCTCCTGCCCAGCGAGGAGGAGCACCTCCCGACCCAGTTGCCTCACCTCGTCGTGGGCCCGCCACCGGCCGTCGCTGTACGTGAAGTGGTTACTTACCCTATTGTCTCACCATACCTTGTGCAGATTGTCCTGCATCCTCCCTGACCAGGACTTGGGCGCCCCGCCGTGGCACACGAGGCGGTAGGCAATCGCCATGTCCGACAGGCTGGGGCTGCGCCCCATGGGTTCGGACCAGTCCACGACGGCGACCTCGAAGGCGGTGTCGGCATAGTCGAAATCGGTCTGCGCATCATCATCCCCCATGTAGAACATCCAATCCACGCGTTCACTACAGGTCGCTATCTCCTGATGCGGGTCCAAGCCGTGGACCTGGACGAGCTCATCGACGATGGCAGGCTGGCGGGATCGGATGGCGCAGCAGAGATGGAACAGCCCAGGCTTGACGGCGGTCTTCAGCTGGGAGTAGACGCTGTCGGGCGCCTCCGGCTTGGCCTCGGCGCCCATGGAGTTGCCCAGACAGACGGACAAGCATCTCTCCATTTGCCGCGCGTTCTCTTCCTCGGATAGGTCGTCTTGGTACAACAAGTGTTTGTTGTCGGGCCAGACAGCCTGGAAGAAGTCGAGGGAGTCATATCTGTAGCAATTGCGAACCTCGAGGGCTTCCATCAAATCGTCTGCGCCCACCGTCCCGGTTTCGATCTGGTGGCGAAGGATGCGGTTGGCAGCCCACATATGTTTTCTGAGGACGGCAAACGTTAACAAGAAGTCCAGAGGAGTACCTGGATCATCCTCGTCGGTGAAGTGCAACCGCCCGTTGCCCGCGCCTCTTTCTAGGAGCCTATCGAAGACGTGCGTCCTGCTCGAGAGAGAACCGTCTTTTTCAGAACCTGTAAAGTTCGGATTCTGCCGAAAAGTACCACGGGGCAAAGAATAGACGGGCAGCCGGTCGCAGACACCATCACGCGAAACAATAGCCAACAAGAGACGTCGCAGGAGAATCTGATACGCCCGGTGCTCTAACTCCTTCCTCGCGCGATCGAGCAGAGCGTCGAGGAGCCGGTACATTCCGTACTCCTCCGCAAAGAGCAGGAAGAGCTTCATCGATTCATCTCGGAGAGGATGAAGGGGAAGCCGATCAAACTGGATCTCATAGGAGTTCTCGAGCAGGAACAGGCAGATATCCTCTGCGCACGCGCTCAGGGCCACATTGAAAAGGTTAGGCCTGACTCTCACTGCTTGCTTCATTCCCTCGTCCGGATTGCCCCAGTAAGCTTCCTCGCCCTCAGGGCCCCAGAACAGCAGCGGTTTCCCGACGACCGTGTCGTTGCACTCGGGCGCGAGGCCCTTCTCGAAGAGCAGCTGGACCATGTCGAGGCGCTTCGCTCGGATAGCGGTGTGGATGGGCGTCAGCTCTTCGAGTAGATGCCAGGAGCCGCGGAAAGCCGTGGGGACGAATCTCAGGTACAAGCTGATGATCAGCTCGACCTTCTCGGGGTCCCGGCACCGCCGGATGGCCAGGTTGAGACACGACCTGGTAGCTTGATCAAACGTCGGCCAGCCTTCGGGGGGTCTGGGTTCGGACTGTGTTCTGGGAGGACGACGGGGTCTGTTCTTGCAGTATCCGTCGCCGTCGCCGTTTCTTCTTCGATGGATGATGCATCGTCAGTCTCGATAAGCTCACCTTCCTCAAGGTCTATCGGTTCTGCCTCTTTCCTGGCCAATTCGTCAGCTTCCGCCTCCCTGACGCGGTCTCGGTCCTCCATGACAGCTCTGACATAGAGCGTGTTTCCACCGACCCCTTTCCAGAACGGCTTACAAGCACTGCTAAGAGCGACTGCATCTTTTGAGAATGGATGGGAGAGATATTTCTCAATCTCGAGGAGCATCTCCGGGGGCAAATGGGTAATGCGAGCCATCGTTACCTCCTAGTGATTCGTCAAAGTTATGCGGAATGAGCTCTTGCGGTCGGAAAGCCTTCCGAGTTTGTGGTAGTAATTTGGTTTGTTGATTCTTGAGAAACAATCACATTATCGAGCACCCTAGCATGATATATACCCATACACGGCGATGGTTGCCTTTGACCTATACCATGACAAGCCACATTGTCCCAATAGTGCAACAAAGCGCCGCCACTAATGATCATTATGTTCAGGGGCTTTTGCTCGATCCTATCCAGTCAAGGGAAGGAACAATGTCATTGCCATGTGATCAATAGACAACCAAGAGGCTTTGGTTGTCCACCATCTTCCATCTTCCAATGAGGTTTGACGCAGTAGCTCGCCAAAATTGCAACCAAATGGCATGACCACCAGGCGAAGAATAGGCGTCTCGCGTTCCTCTTACTAACTGGCCACGCCTCAAATCCTTCACTGTAAGCCATTTCAAGACGTATAATAGTAGAGTCCATGGGTTTTAAGTCCTTCCCGCTAGTGCCTCTGTACTTCCACGACAAGCAGCCTGAGGATGCAAGCGAAGAAGTACAACGGGTACATGGGATGAGTACGTGCAGGCGGTTTCAATTGGGCATTCGAACTCCCTTGAGGTGGAAATGAATAGCAAATGGACGACTTGTTTTCTGAAGTGGCAGGAGCTTGTGTCACCAAAATTAGTGGGAAGCAATTCAATTCCACCTCCAACCCCGCTTGGAACGGGTGGTGGCTTCTCGAACTTCCCCATCCCCAGTGAATTGCAGCTGCGTGTAAGTACTTGAGCTACAATACTCTCGCCGAAGAAGTAGTGAAGGGTACACCGACTTGGATGTAGAACTGAGCACTACAACTTCGATTCGTCTAATTCCAACAGCTCCCTGGGAAAACGTGGGCAAACGTAATGGCTTCAGGTACGAGGGAATGGCGGGGTGATTCCCTTCCAAGGACCCCAAGCTCCTTCCTACCTTTCTGAGCAGCGACCCTGACATCCATGGCACCCGATAATGCAGAGACCACCAAGACCGAAGCGCCTTACGGACAATGGGAGAGCGAGATCACCAAGGAGGCTTTGTTCCGCGGCAGCCGAAACTTGGTCGCACCGAGAGTCTGTGTGAGTGACTCTTCTGCCTTTCTTTGTCCGTACCCGCATTTTCGGGCACCCTTCTTTTGCCAGAAACAGGCATACTCATGATGATATATGCCGCAGGCTCAGACAGGGCGGACCTTGTTCACCGAATCCCGCCCCGATGGCAGCTATTACCTCGTCGAGGCCTACCAGGGCGACAAAGGCTATGAGTGCCGCACTGTGCTGCCCGCCGGGTACAGCGCCCGCAGCCGGGTGTACGAGTACGGCGGCGGCGCGTATGCCATTCTGTCCTCCAGTGACAACAAGGGCGAGGATGGGCCACGCATCATCTTCTCCAACTTTAGCGACTGCTCCGTACAGGTCCTGGACGTGGACACGCAAAAGGTAACCTGTCTACTGGAAAAGAGCGACACGATGCGCTACGCCGACTTCGCCGCGCACCCGCGCCCCGGCTCGCCCTGGGTCCTCGCCGTGCAGGAGGACCACGCCTCCGCCCCGAAGCCGGACCAGGTCCGCAACTACGTCGTGGCGATCCACACGGGCACGGGCGAGGTCCGCCGCGCCGTCGAGGGCGCCGACTTCTACATGTACCCGAGCTTCAGCCCGGACGGCAAGAAGGTCGCTTGGGTCCAGTGGAACTTCCCCGACATGCCCTGGTCGGGCGTCAAGGTGTACTGGGCCGACTGGGACGACGAGGCCGGCGACGTGAGCAACGTGGAGTGGGTCGCCGGCGAGGACGACATGACCGTCACTGAGCCGCGCTGGGGCTCTGACGGGTTCCTCTACTTCTGTTACGAGAAGACGAACTACCGCCAGTTCTACCGACGCAGACCAGGGGGCGACTCGGCACTGCTGGATTTCAAGGGATACGAGGAGGCCGAGTTCGGCAGTGCATCCATGTTCATTGGCAGGTTGGTTGCTCCCTACTCCCAATCCGTTGGATACTGACTCAAGAGCTTACATGAAATCAGCCACACCTATTCGATCCTATCCGAGGAATGCGTCGTAGCAGTCGCCACAGAGAACGGAACCGATAGGGTGATCGCCTTCAATCCCGAGACCTTGCAATCACAAGATCTCTCGCTTCCTCTATCGGAGATCACCTACGACGGCTTGTACCGTCTATCAGACACGTCCTTCATCGTCATTGGCAGCAGTGCTACCGCGCCGCAAGCACTATATCGTGTCGACATCACCACCGACGACGCCAGCAACAACGCCAAGGTGACCAAGATCTGGTGGTCGAATGACGAGGTCTTCAAACCCGAGATCTTCTCCACTCCTCAGTACATCCGCTTCCCTGCAACGAGCGGACCGAAGCGCGACATCCACGGTTGCTATTGGCCCCCGCATAACCTTAAGTACCAAGGTCCCGCGGGCACCAAGCCGCCGCTGATCGTGCAGTCCCACGGCGGTCCCACGGGCCACACTGGACCTGGTCTGAACCTCTCGATGCAGTACTGGAACGCGCGCGGCTACGCGACCTTCGCCATCAACTACAGCGGCTCCGACGGTCACGGCAAGACGTACCGCGAGCTCCTGAACGGCCGCTGGGGCGCCATCGACGTCGACGACATCGCCGAGAGCGTGCGGCACCTATCGTCCTCGGCCTCCACCTCCCTCATCGACGGGCGCCGCGTCGGCATCCGCGGCGGCAGCGCGGGCGGGTACAGCGTCCTGCAGGCGCTGTGCCACCACCCGGCCCTCTTCGCGGGCGGGGCCTGCTACTACGGCATCAGCGACGTGAAGCTGCTGCTGCAGGAGACGCACAAGATGGAGTCGCACTACGTCGACTTCCTGCTCTTCACGCCAACGATGACGGAGGCCGACAAGGAGCAGGTGATGCGGGACCGCTCGCCCGTGCACCACGCAGGCAACATCACGGCGCCCCTGCTCATCTGCCACGGCGAGGAGGACAAGGTCGTGCCCATCTCGCAGGCGTATACTATGTACGACGACATCCACGCCGGCGGCGGCGAGGTCAGGCTCGTCAAGTTCCCCGGCGAGGGCCACGGGTTTCGCAAGGGGGAGAATTTGCTCAGGGCGCTGGAGGAGGAAGAGGCTTGGTGGAAGAAGACGATTGCTCGGGTCGAGTAAAGCAAGTCAAGAAAACCCATCTCAAGGCTGCCATGATGGAGAAGTCAATGAGACACAATGAGCAAGCTGAATAACGACCTAAAACGCGTAAATCAATTCAATTTCTTAACTAAAGAGGGTATCCAAGCAACTATCAGTTGGCCAATGCTGTGCCAGTTCCAATATCTTCGTATAAGTCATTCTCTGAAGTGCGACCTTCGGGGTCCATCATATGCGTATATAGATATACGAGACAGGTAAATCGTAACCTTTCATTCTCACTTGGACGACGACTTGGTATATAACCTAGAAAAGTGCCCCGACGCATTCCGCAACAGCTCCGCCGGGGCGCCGAACTCGACGAGGTGCCCGCTGTCGAGCACGGCGATCTTGTCAAAGTCGACGAGGGACGACAGCCGGTGCGCGATCATGAGGACGGTGTGGTCGCGGAACTCGTCGCGGATGACCTGCTGCATCTGCGCGTCGGTCTGGTTGTCGACGCTGCTCGTCGGCTCGTCCAGGATGAGCACCCGGCCCCGCTTGAGCAGCGCGCGCGCGAGGCAGAAGAGCTGCCGCTGGCCGTGCGAGAGGAAGTCCGTGTCCATGGGCGTGTCAAGGACTTCGGAGGGCGTGGAGGTGTCGGTTTCGGTCGTGGTAGTAGCAGTGGTGTTGGTGGTCTTCTTCGCGGCGGCGGCGGCGGCCTTCTTGCTTTGGAGCACGGTCCAAAGGCCGACCTTTTGCAGGGCTCTGGCGATCTCTTCGTCGTTGGACTGACTGAGCGGGTCGATGTTGGCGCGGATGGTGCCGGGGTAAATAAAGGGTTCCTGAGTTAGGCAGATGATGCGTTCCCGGACGATGGAACCCTTGATGGTGGTCAGGTCCACACCGTCCAGTGTCAACTTGCCGGCTTCGATGTCGATCATGCGCAAGATCGCCAGGGTCGTGGAACTCTTTCCACTATGTTTCGGAGTTGATCAGTAATGGGCTCGGAGGAAGAAGGCCTGAGTGGGAGGGATATAGGAGAGAAGAAGCTACGGACCTGCCAGTTCTGCCGACAATGCCAACTTTCTCACCCGCTTTGATAGTGAAGCTAACGTCCTTCAATACCGTGGGCTTCCCGTTACTATTGAATCATAAAAGGTCAGCATCGCAAGCAACACGAGAGATATTCAGCAAGAACTTCATACCCGTATGTTGCAAACACATTCTCGAACCTGAATGTACCCCGACTCGGCCAGTCAGCAGTAGGAGCGTCCGTCTCCTCCGGCGCGCTCTCGTCCGGCGTCTTCTCCGCGAAATCCTTGATGCGCGAGATGGCCCCGATCGACGTCTCGAGCATGGTCCAATACTGGATCATGCCCGTGAGTTCGTGAGACAGAGTCATCAGCTGGACCAGGGCGACGCCGAGATAGCCAGGGTTCACCTTGGTGCGGAGCGCCACCGTCAAGCCCATGATGATGATGACGAGACCAGCGACGATCATATCGAGAACGAAGACCAGCCACCGCTGTATACACTGGAGATGGTAGGAAGGAATCTGGGACTGGTCCAGCAGCTCCATGTTCCTGGCCACGTAGTCGCCGACCCAACCGTAGGAGCGAATGGTGACCAGGCCGCTGAGCGACTCGATGAAGTGCGATAAGAGAGGGGCATTCGCTTCAATCCTAGAGTCTGGATTAGAGTTCATTCAAATCGGGATTGTGAATATATACATACTCAAGTAATCGCAGCTGGCGAGATGTGCGCAGGTAGAAGCGTTGGACGAAGTAGAGTATCACAATGATAGGAGGAAAGATGATGGTGATCCAGGGGACTGCGTTGATGGCCACGGCGACGACGATCAACATGCCTGCCGAATCTACATTCATGAGATTAGTGCTTGGCGGCGCTTTACTGGGTGTTGTGTTTTGGCAACTCACGAAAGACAACATTGACCATCGATTGAGGGAGAACCATATCAGCGAGTCGAATGTCTTGAGTGAACCTGTAATGGTGTGAGTGCAAATCCATGTACCGGAACCATAACCAACGACGTACCGATTGACCAGAACTCCAGTCTCCGTTTCGGAAAAGATGGATAATGGTGCCCTAACGGAATGTGAGCGAATGCATATAAGAGTTGAGAATCAAGTACACACTTCATAGCAGCGGTGATCATTGCTTGATGGAGGTGGTTGCCGGATCGGGGCACGATAACGATCCATAGGAATCTGAATGGCAGGTCAGCTAGGTAGTTCTTCAGGTAATATAGACCAATCGCATACCCGACAGCCATCATGGTAAGGATGGCTTCGAGACTGTTGAACAGGGCGTAGATCCCTAGCCAATAGCCTGTTCGGTCCGGGCCGCCGTTGTCGTTATCCTCGGCCCACCAGTTGATCCAGATCTCTGAAGGTGTGTCAGCGGGTGAACAAGTTTCGTAGTTCAGACATGGGAGGGCCACTTACGTCCTAGGCCCACGAACGTCTGGCCACCACTCAAGAGGAACATCCAAATGAATAATGCCATGGGACCGAGAGCGTGGCCATAGTATCTGTATATCTTCCAGTCTCCAACCTGGCGGCTTTCGTCGACTTCAGCCTCAGCCTCCTTCTCGATTTTGACGATTTCTTTGGCCTTCTCGTCAATAGGATCGTATCCGGCCTCGTCCACCTCTTCATGTTCATGTTCTTCCTTCCGGAGTTTGACCTGGAGGGTATAGATATAGCTGCCAGGAACGTTAAGCTGGGAGAAAGCTCCTTGCTCAACAATCTCCCCATTCTCGTTCAGAGCTAAGATTTGATTGGCGTCTGGAAGTCGTTTGACTGTGAAAAGAATTAGTGAAATAAAATGATGGAGCCATACACAGGATCATACCTGAATGTGTTGCTAACACCACCGTTGTCCCTGATTTGCGGAACAGACCCTCCCGCCCGAACACCTTTCGGAAGACATGCTCCTCCGTCACAGCGTCCAACCCGCTCAGCACATCATCAAGGATTGCCAGTGGCTTGCGGGCATAAACAGCCCGAGCGATCGACTACAAGATTTGGTCAGTCTTCAGATGATGCCGGGTTCCAAAGTGCCCACTTACCACACGCGCTTTCTGGCCTCCACTCAGCTTGAGACCCTTGCTTCCCACAATCGTTGAGTCCCCGTTAGGCAATTGTTGCAGGTCCAGCTGGAGGGCTGTTGCTTGGATGATTGATTGGTACCAGCTTTCGTCAAATTCGGATCTACCAATGATATTCTCCCGGATCGATCCGTTGATGATCCATGCCGTCTGGTCGCAATACGCGATTTCTGGCGAACAGACCGATACCACGCCGTCCGTCTTCGAGGTTTCGCTCAAAAGGCCCTTTAGTAATGTCGACTTGCCACAGCCTACGGGCCCCACGATGATCGTCAAGTGGCAATCGGGTCCGATATGAGTTTGAAAGCCTTTCACAACAGCATCGTCTGAGCTGGACCATGCGAAATCGGCCTTTTCAACCCTGATGTAGGAACCACATGCGTGGGACCCCGATGACATCCGTGAGACTCGCTGTATTGGCTCCTTCTCCCTCGGTGAATCGGGTGGACTGTCCAACGAAAGAAGCGACCTTGAATCGACACGAGACTCTTTATTGAGGAACTCCTGGATTCTTGTGAAACAGCTCAGCACGCTCCATCCGACCGGTATGGCGTACAAGATCATGATCAGCGGTTGTGCAAGAACCATCATGGCTGCCAGAGATGTAATAGCCTGTGAAACAGACATTCCTTCCGTTCCATTTATGCGAGAAACGATTGCATACGTCGCGAAAAGAGACAGCCCGGCGAAAATGGACGGCATGTTGACTTGAAGCTAGGGTTAGCACAGTATGCCAAAGCCGTGATATAGCTGGGCTTTACCTAGAGTAATGTTCAACGCGTGAAGCCTTCGATACCTTCGGGAGACCGTGATCTCTTTCTCGCGCATATTCTGGATGTTATGCTCCATCTGCTTGGCCAGTCCGAGCATCTTCACGTTCCTCATCGCACCAAGGATCTCCGTCGTGTAGTTGATTCGTTTCTGCGTCGCTTCCAGCCAGTTCTTCTGTCGGGGACCAATACGTGAAGCTAGCACGGTCGAAAGGCTCACAGAGACTGTGGGTTATCAGCATCGACAGCCCATAAAGTACATGATAGGAGAAAGTATTAACTTGGATGAGTACATACTGATTGCGACGATGATGGGCGCCACGCACACTGCGCCCAACTGCAAATAGAGAACGTATACCGCAAGACCCAATTGAGCGAGAAGTGGCAAAGTGTCTATGAGAAGGAGTTGGAATGTCTCCGAAATCCTCTGCGCATCCGTGCTCATCAAGGTCGTGGCGGCAGATTCGTTGACACTGGTGACCGGAAGCGTCGTCGTTTTTAGGTAAATGAGGGAGATGAGTTGGCCGCGCATCATTGACATGGTCCGGATCGTGAGATGTGTAAACCATCCTGTCGTGAACTAATTGGCTATGAATCAGTATATGAAACACAAATCATGCTATGGCATCTTCTTACCGCAAACCCTATGTACACGAAGGCAAAAGCCCCAATAAGGCCGTATCCATTGTTGTCGCCATCGCTTGGGTCGCCTTGAATGTAATGAACGGCATCCTGAATCAAGAACGTCTGGCTGACCATAAGGCCGACGACCAGAAACTTGGGTACCAAGGTCAGGAGAATCTCCCAGCGGAGGCTCCAGACACATGCCAACACCAGTGCATGCTTTCTCTTGCGGTTACCTGCATCGTCTTAGCCATGAACATCGCTGGTTTGAGGGGCGAGTTAAGTGATCACTACAATTATTCCATGCCGTCTGAATGCGGTGGGATAGGCGCTCCGAGTTGACCTTCTCACTGATGGAAGGCAAATCCTCGAGGCTCAACACCTTCCTGAAGCCGGCGAAAAGCAGGGTGTTGAGCCACCAGAACCAGCTCCTGCTGACTACCCCACTCGTGCTTTCTAGCGAATAGTGCTGATCAGGCTCGAGCAGCAGCGACTGCTTTTCAATGGACTCCAAAACCGCCATGGCACACTTGATGGTAAGAGACGCGGTTAAGACCCCGGCTATGGCGTTACCGCTGCGCTCGGATAGCCATTGCGTGCGAACACGAGCGATGTCGAAGACGATCGTGGCAATGAGGTAGGTATTGATTATGAAAGAAGGCCGGATTGATTTTGCATGCTCGAGGTGAGAGAGAACGGCCAAGCTGAGTCCAGTGACCAATGATAAGACGGCCGAAGCAAGTGTGGTTTTTGTTCGGAGGCCAGTCTTGGTCGCCAAAACCAGGAGAGCCACCTGTATACCAGTGTAAATGCATATTGCGACCTGTTATTAGAGTAAGTCACGACTCTCTTGTCTTTCAAGCGACACCAGGAGAGGGGGATTTGATTTCTCACCAATTTGCAATAGGATACGAAATTCCGTCTCACAGCTGGCCTTTTACCGATAAGACTGAAAGAACGAATTGCTGCTAATGCGATGAACAAGGCTGCAGGCAGTGTGGCCAAGATGCTCTCTTCGAACAGGACTGCAATGGCATTGCTGCATTAGTACGCCGACCGGTTTATCCAATGGTAATGGTTTCGCAACACGGCCACCACTCACGCGTAAAATCGAAGCCGCCGCCTCGACAGTCCGGCGACCTCACACTCGGGCCGAAGGAATCATCGCCGCATATGGTCTCAAAGATTTCCCGAGTGGTTTCCATATTTGCTGGGCAAATTCAGTCGCGACACCAACACAAGAGTTGGCGATAGTGCTGACAGCTGGGCTACATCAAGATAAAGCAGATTTGGCCCATCGCCCAGACACCCAAGGAAAGCTTAGAGGATATGGGAAACCCAGCGGCTAGGCGGGTAGGCGTCTGAGCTTGGGGATCAGCCCTTCTTTGACTAGCCCAAGGTCTTGGTATTCTTGGTAGTAAGTGCAACGGTATTTGTCGTGATAAGACAAACCCCCGGGCCCGCTGGACTGAGAGTCCAATTTAGGATGCTGCCCGCGTCCTTTGCAGCAAACCGGCAAGGGTTGTAGTGTGATTGATTGGACGCATGCCAGCTACGCCGCAGTGGATGGCGCATGGTAACCTCAGTATGGCTGTTGATCTCAATTAGCACACCATTAAGACATGAACTCCGCAGCTTCAAGGCCTTTGCGACTTGATAAAGCGGGCAGTAAGGCCCAATGGAAGTGCTGTTCAGAGGGATCGTACGTTACCGAACAGATGGATCCAGATAGGCCAAATGCCATCGTCTCACCTGCAATGCCATCCCTACACACATAGGACATGGGGGCCGGAACCAGGACCCTAGATTTCTCCCTCTGTCCTCTGTCCCTGTGCGGTGTTGGTATTAAGATGATGTGCAGCCAGGTGGCGTATGGATGCAAGCCATGCCCTACCCAAAATAATTCCCATTAGTTTCAGCAATCTCTGGGGGCGGAGGATGCGCCTCCATTGGGCAGAGTGACCAAGACAAAGGCCAGGGAATGGCGAATGTGGCAGCAGCTCCAACCGAGAGCATCGGCCCGCGATTTGCCCACTTTGAGTGTTTCCTGTATGAAGGGGTCGTCCACCGCGTATGTTGTCCGACTTGGTACTATAGCCAAGACATCTTGCCATAAAGTACGCAGTGGGCCCTCAGTGGAGTGCAGTGTTTGTGACACCGCAAGCAGCAAGTTGCAAGGGCTTGACGGCCGTTCGGCCGCATAAGTCGGATGTTTCCTCCTTCTCGATTGCGACGGCCTGCATTCTGCCTTATCCGCCATGTTGAGGATGTCGCGCCAGGACTCTTGAATATGTCGCTGGGCAGCAGGCCGAACCAACTGCATGATGCACCTGTCTATAGGTCGACCCAAGCTGTTGGGCCAGTTGCACCGATAACGTGAGCTGGCGAGCCTGTCCAGTTGGCATGATCCAATGCGCGACTGGCCGTCTTGACCAGCATCTGGGTACGGAAGTATGCATGCATGCAATATCTCGAGAGCGGGCCGAGTTGGAAGCAGTTTGCCATGGGAAAGGTTGGGAAGAATCACATGGTTGAGAGTCATGCCGGAAGCGAGGAACAGGCTCTGTTCGAGGAAACAGGAAACAGCAAACAAATCAATTGATATTCACCAAATGCCACCAGCACTCGCTGGCACAAATAGTGGGAGAAAGCAACTGTTTCAGTGGAGGCTTCCTAGCCAATTGGCCTGGCCCCCACGCACCATAAGCGTCCCCCGGCCCCCTACAATACTGCCCTTCACCACCACCGCATCGGATTTAAGCAACGCATGGATAGAATCCAGGCCATCTTTTGCTTCCGCACTCGTACTTACTTGTCTCGTGCTGTTGACCTTCCTCGAGAATTCAACTCGGAAAAGAACCTCAAAGTAGCGGGAAGGACGCTGCCGAGTTCACTGGATGTTGCCTAAGGTATGTAGCACGTGCTCAATCTTCAATCCCTACCATCGATGGCTGCTGCGAGCAGCAACAGGGTCCAGGGTAGGGCTGTGAATGGTACGGGAGGGTTACCCAACCACATTGGATCCTGGCATCGGCAAATCATCCTGAGCCAGTTTGCCCACCATCGCACCATGGAAGAAGCGATGTCGCACTGGGAATATGTGCGGCGCCTGGCGCGCTTTTCTTAATTTATATATTATGCGACTGGTCTTTCAAAACCTCTGTCTTCATCTGAAGTGGTCATTTACATACCGACTAATATGGTTACTGAGATTGCGCATTCAACTGCAAAGATTCCCCTAAGTCGCAATATCAGTGAATCAGGGCAACGACCAAGACGGTAGGCGGGATGATCAACGACAGCTGTCGCATCCTACCTACCTACTTGCCTGCCTACCATTCGCCTAGTCGCTTCATGTGGTCTACGACTCGAACCCCCTGCCTCCGCCGCGACAGGGGCTTATTGAAACCACCCAACAACCGCAAGCCGCAGATGCTGCGCTTAAGTGATCGACAGGCTCTATCTTGCCTTTGTCATTCTAGAAGGTAGCAATCATGATTTGATACAATAATAACATTGACAGACAGTCCCCCTCGCGTCGTGCCGGCCTGCCGCGGTGATTCAATGGCGCAAGGGAGATAAAATGCTACGGCCGACCATGCCGCCCTGCCCTATATATCTTGCATGCAGCTAATATGCATCGGAGGAATAGCTCCTTGCGTACTATTCCTGTCACTGATCGAAGTCGTGGCCTCCTAATTCCGAGGCCTAGCCGAGGCATCTTGAGAACTTGGTGTTGATACGTCTGGTGAGTTTCTGATAATGGTAATCCATTGCCCGATAACCTCTGCCTTGTGGATGAGCCCTTGGCGATAAGGATAGCGACCGACTTGTCGGGTCAGTAACCAACTCTTGGTAACCAGAAAGTCCTCGAATACCGTACTCGCTGAGACCAATACTTTGCTCTCTATCAGTACTCTGAGCCTTCGGCCAATCGTAATCCATCTCTTCGGAGATATTGTCGCCTCAAACTCCAAGACTCGTTCCACCCGAGAATGTCGCTTTGGGTCTCGAGATCGAGCACGATATGAAGTATCCATGGCTTGCACATCTCATCCCGAGGAGCGCGATCACCGTGACACTGCCAATTGAGGTGCTCACGATAGGCCATCAGCAACGTCAACGGCTGAAAATCTAGAACAGATACCCCCACGATGTGCGCCACATAAAACAGGCTTAGTGCGCGGGATGGACCGCTGAACCCCGTTGCTCCACCTCATCGGCGCCGGCTGTCCGCTCTCTCTGATTCTCTCTCCACTTTCCCCCGCAATCCGCACCCATCTCCACCTTCTCCTTGACACAGTCATCAGTCTACCGTATGCTCGTAGATTTGACCTTATTGAGGATTTGAAGACTTCTTACACATGAGCGTCTTCTGCGGTGTTTACACTCCATATACATATACTTGACTTCATCACTCTGGCCATCTTGTCCTCTGGTCCCTTTGGCGAGAACTCGTCGGGCAGCAGGCATCATGTGCTACAACAAACTAACTTACTACAACTGCATCGAGCATCATCTACGAAGCTCCGAGGCCCATCTCTGTGCAGCACCCTACCGGTGCCACTGCTGGCGGCGTCATGATCCCGATCGGCTCAAGCGACTGCACCGCCAGGAGTGCTTGGCGCTAGAGCTATGTCCCAAATGTCCCGTTCGGTTCGGTGGCTGCCGAACCGAGACGGACGACGACGAGGAGAAGAGCGGCTCTACATCTTCTTCAGATGATGCTACGCGTAAGCTTCCTTCAATGTTTCCTGTGTACCTAATCGCTTCTTGTTGGCTCCGTCTCTATCGCCGTCTCTATTACCTTTTCGGCGTTCTCGTCAAAGAGAAGGGAAGACCCTACCATAAAGCTGACACATCTAATTCGCCTTCAGTTGCGGATGAACCCTCCGAAGCTATCGTCCAGGAATTGCGGCTGGCCAAGAGGGTTACCCTGCTTCCCAAGCGAGTGGCTGCCCTACGTAAGGGCGACAGTCTGGATATCTCAATCCGGATGAAGGCTGTATAGACAGCAGAAAGGCCAGCGATCCTGGTTTCCCCGCTGCTTACCCATACTTTATGTGGTCCGGCCCGCGCTTCTTGAACCAGAAATCAGGTAGAATACACACACATTAATCCATTCTGATTTCCGTCGATCGAAAACAAAATCATCAGAACATACATGAATGTCGGGTGATTTCCAATTATTTCTAGTATTCGCGGTGCGCATTTACTCGAGAATCAGGGTTGAAGATAGTTGCATTGATGTAGGTAGTGCGCATTTTGTCTTGTGGGGAGAGCGCGAGCGGGCTAAAAACGTGCTTGGCTTGGAACGTTGAGCTAAGCGCCTGGAAGTGCCAGCTTGACAGGCAAGACCCCTCCAGAATCCAGCGCATTTGGTGCATCACCAACCCCACCGGTCCATGGAATATGAGCCTTAGCAGTGGTGGGCGGGTGGCAGCTTGCACCATCGGACGATCCTCCGCCCAAAGTGACAAAGACTCCGGAATATGTAATCAGATCTAGCAGTGAGAGAGCTAGGTGCACAACTCGATGTGCTACCAACGCTCGCACCGCATTGGAATGGCATAGTCAAGTGCATGGGTAAAGTACATGTAGACACTAAAATAAACGTCGCATGCGTACTAAGTAGACTGTGAAGGATGACCGTTCTGGTGGTGAACCAGGCTAGTCTGTCTGATCCATCCACCTACCTTGAACCTGTGACCTACCTGACCTCAGCTGTACCTGCTGCTGCAATTTGCCCCGCGTCGTCATAACTTCAATGTTCGGTGGCATGCCACTTCAACGTCCCGATCTGCAAACTGCCGATTTCGAGAGATCAACGGGTTTCCCATGATACTGGTACGTACCAACTTGCCTCGCATCCACCTCTGCAACCCGTCGGATTCTACCATTTGCATCGTGCCCTTATGCACCGAGCTTGAAAGTCTGAAGTCGAGCAGACAAATCCGACACCGCAAGTACGAAGACTCCATCCATCCAGGTGTCCTGTGGACCCGCTAGCCGCTGTCACACATCACCAGACACCCACCACCACACCAGCAAGCAGCCTTATCGTCCAGACCTCCATACCTAACTCACATGCACCGGCGATCCGTTGCGACCACATCTGCTCACCGTGCTGGCAAGAAAGCAAGAAACAGACAATTTGATTTTGTGATGCGAGAGAAGACATCGTCGGTCTTCATCGCTGGCCAGTTGATATCCGACCGTAATCATTTGAACTTATGCCGATAACCCCCCGCTGGTGTATGTACCCCCGCTGCAAAGCATGCTCTCCAGGTACATTCCTGACAGCAAACTTACTTCTTTCTCACAGGCGGAAACGAATGAATAGAAAGAACGCCATTCGTTTCATACATCGGTCACAATCAGCACAACGCTCAGGTTTCTCTACGGATTTGGAAATGGCACCAAACAACGGCGAGGAAGCACTGGACGATACTGTGCATGGCGCTACTGCCCCGGCCGCCGCCACAGCCAATCCCAAGCTTCAACATCAAGCATCTGAAGACATTACTATGAGCAATACCGCCGACGATGTCCTTGCTACGCCTCAGCATCCTGGACCTGCACCTCTCATGATCCCAGGTTCTTCCTCGGTCGCCTCGGTCACCTCGGTCGCCTCGGTCAGCCGCAGGCCGCAGACCCGTTCCATGACTAGGAACCACGCAGCACCGATCTTTGCTCGACTCCAGAATGCCAGTTCTCGCCCCAAAGCCGCATCTACGGCTTCCACTTCAAAGCTCGAGGATTCTGAGGATATCGATTACACCAGTGGACCCCCGCCGGCACAGGCAGCCCAGTCACCCAGGGTCGATGTGAACGTTAATCAAGGCCACATCAGAAAAGCTAGAGGCTCTGTGCAAAATTCCCCCAGACCTCGCCGGAAGGCCAGTTTGCGCAGCGATTTATCAGCAGAGAACATTGAAGGAACCTCAGAGTCGACGCCGCCGCCACGCAAACGGCGGGCAACGAGAACAACTATGGCGAGCACGCAACAGCCACGATCTATCCACCTCCGCCGGTCAGCACGGCTGTCTAAGCCGCTCACGGAGTTTCAGAACTATTCCGAATTGCCGAATGAGTTGAGACTCGCCATTTGGGAAGCAGCCTGCGAGCCGAGGCTCGTCTACATTCGAAACCGGGCAGCGCCTGGTCCCAGTTTCGACGTCCAGAACACGGTACCCTCCTGGTTCGATGCGGATGCAGCATCGGGCATAATCGCCTCGGAACGCTACAAAAAGATGTTCTCCCTTCATACCCCTCATGACCCCCGAACGGAGCAACCCGTGAATCCGGACATGGACATCGTTTTGATGGAGCCTTGCTGTACCGGATGCAGACTGTATCACTGCGCTCGTCGGCAGTTTACGGACAAGGACCGCTTGGCTGTTCAGCGACTGGCGGTGCAGACGGAGTCCCCTTGGTTGTTGCCCACCGTCGACCCCTGCTGGTCGACGATCAGCCTGGCGTGGGGCAACGTCGAGACGCTGTACCTGGTTCGAACGGCCGTGACGGGCGACAGCAAGGGCGAAAAGGTCATGTACCGTGTCAGTGAGGGAGATAGGGAGACTTTCCTACGGAGGCGGTTTGAGGATTGGAAGAAGCAGGCTGGCAAGGATCGAGTGCTGAGCAAACTCGAGTTCGTCGCCGTGGTGCCGAAAGTCGGTTATGTCGGGGATCCGAAGGAGATTATCATCGGCTGAGACACAGAGCGTCACATTGTATTAGACATAGAATTTAACATCATGCGGTGCATTACACGCCTAGCTCAGAATTGGACGAATTCCCCATATCGACTGATCACAGGCTCTTGATTCCCATCGTGTCTAGCTTGTTATTGAGCCCCGTAGTGCATTACTGATCCATCGTATTAATGCCGTCCTCTTGCCACTCAAACATCTCCATGGCCTCAATAGCCTCATTGCTCAATGCCAGTCCCTTTGCAGCGTCCACATGCTGAATCCATTCGTCCACCAAGCCAATGAGTCTGATCTCCTTCTGGGTCAGGACAAAGGGGTTGTACTGAGATCGCAGCTTCACGAAAAGAGCCTCGTCGTCCGTATCCGGTTCGACGGCCATGCCGCCCTTCATACCATCGTCCTCATCTTCAGAATCGCCCGCAGCAATACGCTTCTCCTTGGCGGCGACTTGAACAGGCTCGTCGGACTGTTGTGGCTGCGCCTTCAGATTCTTCTTGTAGACCATGCGCTCTTTCTCATCGTTGGCTCGGTCCAAGTACTGCCGTCTTCCGGTAGCGAAGAAGTGGATCATGTAGCCGATCGTGGGCCAGCGAAGCTTGCGCAAGTCGGGGCTTTCAGCCGGCAGTTCTGACGAAGCCTGGTCCTCTTTGACGACAGTCATCGCTGGGGTCAATCCACCGCCCGACAGGCCGCGCTTTTGGACGTGGTCCAAAACGGCATTGTAGTAGGCCGCCTGATTCTCCTTGTTGATATCCTTCGTGAGATCTGCCTTGGGGGATTTTTGTTCATGAAGGTCAGGCATTCGATCATGAGGGCGTCGCTGCGGTGCCTGACAGTGCCGGGATTGGTGCGGAGAGCAAGGACATCGATGAGGTTGTCGAGGACAGGCTTCGACTCATCAGGAGGGTATGGGTACGTGCGGAATCCGGGACGCTTCCAAGGAAAAAGATTTTGCGCTCGGAAGCAGGAACTGCATTCGCCTTCTTTTTCTGCGGTCGTGATCTCTTGCGTCCGGCCATGGTTGCAACAGTTTTGTAGGTTTTGGGGGACGACTACTGTACAGCACGAAACAACAAAAAGATGGGTGTAGGGGAAGATGTGGTGGTTGGTACAGTTGGAAAGCTGCCCGAATAAATAGGTAAGCTTGTCAGTGAATACAGCAGCGGTTCTGCATTGAATACAGCAACGGTGCTGTATTGAATACAACCGCAGTTCTGCATTGAATACAACATTAAAAATTTCAATCCATAAACATTGGTACCTTAGGTAGCAAACAATCATATTTCGGTGGGAAAAAAAGAGCAGGAGTCTGCTCGGGCTACCTGATATCAGGGGAGTCAACACCACAACTGCTTGAGATTCGGATTGTGGATTATTTCCCACTTTCTGGTCTCGCAAAAGAATACAGTAGTCAGGGCCCTCATTATGATTCTACTGGGTTGTTATAAAAATTGATGGCTACACGCCGTATTCTTTTCTTAGTGGTCTTGATTACCATCAACCTTGAATGTGTGAATAGGGGCTCGGGTGGGTCCTATTGATTGCTTGAGATGGCGGGAGTTTATACATGTGGCATATCGTCAAGATCAATACCTTTGCAAAATTTAGAACGCATGAAATACCTAGGGTTGTCTATGGAAGTCGTGTGGAAGCCGTGGTACTTTGCAAATTCTGTACGTATCACGTGTGTAGGCGTAGTCAACCACGAAGGATATCAGTAGCAAGTTTCACACACTACACAGGAAGGATTTTGACGTATTGGGATGCAAACGCCTCATATATAGCATGAAAAGGAAATACCTGTTGCCAAAGGATATTCTACAAAGGTCTCATCAGAAGCCAGGCGTTTGGTGTTTACACCTCTCTATCACCTGCCGTGCGGGTGTGGACAGATGAGCACTCGGTTTGATGGACATCCAGCTTGAGCACGCTCAATTCATGAGATGCAACATTGCTAATGTATTACTGATAAGGGCATCAAACAAAGTACGTAGTTACTTGCACTGCTGTGCGGTGGGTGTCCCCCTCCCTGATGCTGGGTTGGGAGCTTACCCGTAACTACACCACTACAGGCAGCTGTGTAGGCCTTATAGGTGCCATTAATTGGTAGTTCTTTCACCACCAGCAACCGGAGTTGCTCTCCGACTGGTGGAACATCTGACATCAATGGCTTAATTGGTTATGTGGCATTTGTTTCTACGAGAACTTGTTCTATCAATATCCCAGAGGTCTCGGGTTCGAGGACCGCACCTAGCGAACAGGCCCGATGACTGCGAGGATACTTTCTCCGGTTACAAAGGTTTCTAACCTACAATAAAGATCAGGAAGACCCTTTCCTGATCTTCAGAGGGAATTTTTCTTTTCTTTTCTTTTTTTACCCTATGGTGATGTTTCTGTTGCCACCGAACTGAATATGTTTTTGATTATGCATAGTGTGTGCATGATGCTTTTTTCCTCTTGCCTTTCCTCTTGCCTTTCCTCTTGCCTTTCCTTCCTCTTGCCTTCCACTACGCACATGCTTGCCATGCGTCAATCCCAACCGTGGATGATGATAGGTACGATCCTCCTTTAAAGCTCCACTTGCTATAGACATTGCACTTCCTCTTGTTAAGGTATCAACCCCATGCATGTTCACCATATTATTCCTGTGATTGCACCCTCCTCAGGGTACAATAATCCCTGGAGTTTAGTCAAAATAATCATGTAAAGAATTTGTCTCTGCTGTTATAATCACCATAGTATGGGTGCAAGTCATTATCTTGTATGCATTACCACTGGATCCCATTAGAATTCGGTTACATCAAGCCTTGCAGTCATTTCTTGTGAGCATCAGTACATATAAAAACACTATACCAGGATAACTCGCGAGCCTCTTGTCCTTGTTGGTCTATCTTCTACATGGTCATGCTATGTAGGTTGCTTCAATACGTGGCAGGATTTTATTCTTTCACCAGTGGTATATGGACACCACGAAGCGTTCATCTATTACATGACATCTGTTCTTTGAAAGCTTTTGTAAAAAAGCGCAAAATCAAAACTTATTCTGGTATTCTTCCTCCAAAATAAGACGATCATCTTATGATACCGCTTATAGCATGAGCATGTATTAGTAGCCTGCCTCCTAATCCCTGCGTAATCATGGAACCTCATTAAGAGAAACTCATGGCTTCACTATCCCAGTGCCTTTGCGCCTCCATACATATCTACGTGGGGAAGACAGCCCTTCCCGAAAGCAAAGAACCACCACCGGCAATGAAACGCCAGTCAGCTAACCAAACGCCACTCAACCTCCTTCCCGACATCATCTCATCTATCCCGGCGTCAAATAATTTACCTAATAGTCGTCCACAATGATTATCGACTCCGCCTGCCTGTACCGCGCGTGCCCCGCGCCCCTGTGGCCCGACCGGCTGCGGTGCCGCCGGTGCCCGCAATGGTCCCGGGAGCGATGCCTGCTGCGTCTCGAGGGCCTCCCTACTATGCCTCCTCTTGACGCCCTCCGACGGCGACGAAGCGGCAGAAGAAGAGCCGTCGTCGTCATCTTCGCCGGTGGCCGATCCGTCAACGGTATGGGCATAGCCCCCACCCCCACTACGGTCTGATGAAGACGCCGACGCCCCGGTGCTTATGCCGCCACCTATGGGTTGCTGGACAGCGAAGACGCCGTAGGCCGTCAAGTACTGACCATTCGGCGCCGAGGGGTGGCCCGCCCATGCGGTAGAAGAGGGTTCGCGGGTGGGAGGTGGGTATCCCGAATAGGGGGGCTTGAGGCGTGGTGTTCGTGGGCAGAGGCCCTGCTATTCTATAGTGATATTGACCTGATGAGAATGGAAGACGCGCGCAAAGTTAGCTCGTGCTGCAAACGCACCCACGATCCGTCCCACCCATGTTGTACTGTGGTGGTGGACCACTTACCGTCTGGGGTCTGGAGGGCCGAGTAGGAGTAGCCATTTGCGGCAATCATAGGGGACCAGGTTCCTATGCGGTTATCTGTGCCATTGTTCGCATAAGCTTCGGGTTGCGCATGGTGTTCGTGGCCGTGATGGGACGTGTGGTGGTGTTCAGTCCCGTGATTTCCACGTTTCTTGTTGCCCATCGTTGGCTGGTTGGCTGGCCTCGAGAGGATTTTCACTTTCGTAGTGTTGCGATAAGTTTATACTTTGGTTAATTGATAGTCGCGTACAGGGTAATACTGCAAGATGATGACGGAGGCGGCCTTTTATAAGCGGTGTTTGGACTCGTCTAGGTTGTTCGCCCCCTTGTATGTTTGGTGCTTGATGGTAGGTACTTGGGCAAACCTCCGAGTTTCTCGCAATCAACAAGGGTGCCAAAAGCTAACACACAGCGGCGGGGAATAAGAGGAAGAGCATCTGATCAAGGAAAGTCACGAGGAAAATGGTGTACATGTGTAAATATGTATGGCGCAGCTGAGGAGGAACTTGGCTGTCTGGCCTGGCTGTGCAAAAGAATCAATCAATAAGAGGCCATTTATTACTTTAGGTATGAGCCATACCACCAGGTGCACCGGCGGAGGCACCCAACTCCCGCCACCCTATCATTCCCCGACCTTCCATTCCAGCTCTGATGCCTGCAGGCAGGCAGGCAGGCATCTGCTGGTGCGAGCTCGAGTCTTGCTTGCAGCTTCGAGGTGAGAGAAAAGCTTGATGATTGCTCAATCAGAACGGCCAAATCTGCGAGATTACATGGCGTGCAGAGCTGAGTAATGCAGGCGCGGGTAGAAGAAGGGGCACGGGTTGAAAGTCCAAGCAGGGACTGGGTCTGAAGGCGCCTTGGCCGTCACCCTATTAGCGCCATGTTGGGATGCATGACAGGTGCACGTTTGTTGCCGCCCCAGTCGACCTAGGTAACGTATCAACCAGGGAGGGCGAGCAAGAGGCCTAATAGAAGGAATGCAGGTAGGCTTACCTCTCAGCCGGCCGTTTGTGCTGTGTGCCTTGCTTGGGGGGCCGGCTATGCTGCTGACGCATTTGCCAATTGCGCAACCCCAGACTTTGGAAAGGGGCGTGGGGGCAGAGGACAGGGAAGCTCCCGGGGCAGCTCTGCAAGTCGACGACAGATCGGGTGGCGAGGCCCTTTTCCACTTGGGACAGGCAAGGCTGTCATACCCGCTTTCCAAACATGCATGCGAGGAAATCGACTACCTTCGACACCTCGGGGATAGCCCCGCGCAGTGGACTTCAGAGAACGGCAGGGCCTCCGGATGGAGCCCCGTCTTGGTCACGACATGCCAGGCTTGCTTCCATGAATTCCGACCACATCATACCGTGACTAGAAAAACGGCCTCGGAATTGAAGACGGAAAGACCGGCCTTCTTCCATTTGATTCGTTCAATCCTGGCGGCTAGCCTCGCAACTGTGCAAATGCGTGACGCAGACTTCCGGTTTTCAAACAGGCCTCTCTACTACCTCTTGCAGCCACATTTGAGCCCAAACGGTGGTACGATGCGCAAGCAGGCATTTAAAGCGCCACTAAAGATAGGATGGAGGTTCACCAACTAGGCAGCCCTTGAGTTGGGGGTCATGGCTTTGGTTGGCATCGTGACACTACCAGAACCATCCATGGCGATTGGAGCTGTTCCATTGCTGCGATACCCAGGCCTACGCAGTGGCGTGAGTGAGAACAGCATGTGACTTCCTCAAGTAGAAATTCGTCAATTCACCCAGGGTTGCTGACCACATTTCCAAGATCCAGCCTGGCAGGGGCATTACCACAATTCAAGTGGTTCAAATACCCGCCTTCAATGTCCTCGTGCCACAAGACTATTGAAAAGTGTTGACCAATCGCCTTAATTTTACTTCTTCTTCCAGATCTACTGTATTTTATGTGCAGTAAGCTCTATACCGCCTGTTTGGCGGCCGCCGCCTCTTCCTTCTCCTTGGCCTTGGCAGCCTTCTTGGCCGCGACCATCTTCTCCTTCTCAAGCTTCTTCAGCTGGTTCTTGGTCATCTTGCCATCTCCGCCGGCGCCGTCTTCTCCGCCCTTTCCGGCGTTGTCCATGACTGGGACGACCCTCTCGACACGCGGGTTGCCCTTCCAGTTGAGCGGACGCTGCGACATGAAGCGCTCCACCACTTCGTCGGTGGTGACTGCTCTCTTCTCTTGGAAGGCCTTCACGTAGTCTTGCAGATGCTTTATGCAGATCGCTTTGAGCTAGTGATTGCGACTACGTTAGCGGCAATCTAATTCAGGGGTAAATAGTTATACGTACCTCGCCAGTGAGCATCGCTCCTTTTCGGTAGCTTTCGCCAATCTTTGCGTATTCCTAGAAGTTTATTAGCAGGCTGTGGGACTCAAAACCTTTAGGGGTAACATACAGCATCATCCTCCATGAAGAACTGCAGATACTGGTATGAGACATCCACGTCAGGGTTGCCACCCAGTCTCCGCTGTTCCTCGGCCGTCTCCTGGCCTCCAGAGAAAGCATACTTGTTGACCTTGTTCTTGATTTGGTTGGCTGTGTCCGTCATGAAGATGGCGGAACTGTCAATACTGGCTGACATCTTCGAACCAGGACCCTGAAGGGCATCCAGGAAGCGAGAGTGAATCAGCGAGGGCTTGGCATAATGCAAGCGAGCTGCGCAATCCCGTGTAAGGCGGAAGTAGGGATCTTGGTCAATGGCGCAGGGGATGAGACAAGGAATGGTGTTGGAATACTTCTCGTCTTCGCCAAAGATATGCGGGAAAGACGAGGCAAAGGCGGTTGCGCCCTGGATACTGGCAAAGTGGATCTTGCCAATATTGGAGCTACTGTTCGTTAGCAAATAGGGGTCATGCACGAAGTTTTGGAAGTGGCACAATTGCTGACCTCTCATCAAAGCCGAACACAGCCCGCGCAGTGTTGTATGAAACCAGCTTGGAGAACCTGGTGATGTTCTTGTAGAATGCGCCGCCCATGAAGTCGTAATCGGAGAAGATGAAAGTCTTCTCAGGGTCGAAGCCAATGGCAATAATGTCCTTGACGTTGGTCTTGGTGTATCCCATGACCTCTTCGACTGAGCGTTTATCCGAAAACAAGAACTTCTCATCTGCGCATGTTTTAGCAATGCGCAATGGCAATTTGAGCACCGCAATAACTCACCATCTGTAAGCATAATGATCAATGGCACGTCAAACACGTCCTGAAGCCATCTAGTCGTATGTTTAGTCCTAGCCGAGCCGACTTACGATAGTATAACGCAGCCCGAGTCTACTCACTTGCAAAAGTCGAAGATCTGTGTGTGGCCAATGTGCATGCTGTCGGAGCTGGGCCCTCGGCCGGTGTACAGAAAGAAGGGTTCATTCTAGCAAATCCCAGTCAACATATGCCCAGTGGTCGATTGTGCCTTGCGAAGTATTGCCCATACCTTCTCGTATTTGTCCAGGATCAGACTGAAGTCACGTTCGCTGAAGACGATCTTTCGTCGCAGGAATCGGTGGGGCTTGTGGCCGGTCAGGCGCTCGAAGCGATCGAGCAGGGCCTGGTCGATCAGCTTGGTGCCGAACTCCTCGACGAGCTTGGTGTAGTTGATGGCCTTGGCCTTGCCGTCCTCGCCGATCTCGCCGGCCACGTTCCACGGGTCGACCAGCTGCTTCGTCGGCGCGGGGGCAGTGGCATCCTGCGCGGCGGCCGGGGCGGCGTGCGTGGGCGCCTCGGGCTCGGTCGACATCGTTTGGAGAGAGATTAGTGGGGTGACCGATTGGGAAAATGAGGGTGGCGACTCTCGGTCAGACTCGAGGCGTCGTTGCTGTTGTGAATGACCTGGAAAATGTAAGCAGGTACCAATCGATTCGAGTCAGACGATGTGAGTCAACTTTTGCTGCTTGTCGCAAAACCGTCCGTCAGTTCGGGTTTCGTCGTTTCGTTCAATGGAGGGGCAGCTTCCGTTCTTTGGTGGGGTAAAGTGGCAGGGGTCGAGCTCAGGAACCCAGTCGACCTAGGTGAGCCAATGGAGCAGGCGGTCAGCCTCGGTGAGCAGCGGCCGGCAAAACCGTGGTCGGTGGTCCAGCCAGCCAGCCAAGCTAGAGGGAGCTCCAAATGTTTAAACTCGACTGCAGCCTCGCCTAGAAGATTGATTGATTGATTGATTGATTGATTGAGACCGCCAGCCGCCGACCAGCAAATTACGCGACACGCGACGCACACGACTACGAGCATCGATACTCCCACATCCGGCTCGATCGCGTGGCAGCATTATTTTCAAAATGACGTCCACAATCGGCATTCCCATCAAACTCCTCAACGAGGCTCAGGGTCATATCGTCACCCTCGAGATCACGTCGGGCCAGACGTACCGCGGCAAGCTGTTAGAGGGTATGTTTCTTTCTTTCCTTTCCCTTCCTTCCTCTCCAAACCGTCGCCGCGAAACAGCTTGCTAACACACAATTATCTCGTCTCTAGCCGAGGACAACATGAACGTGCAGCTGAAGGATATTACCGTTACCGCACGCGACGGACGTGTTAGTCATCTCGACCAGGTGTACATCCGCGGCAGCCACGTGCGCTTCTTTATCGTGCCCGACATGTTGAAGTATGGACCAACCCTGCGACCCCCGCGAAGAAGAAAAAGAGAAGACGTAAAAAGACAACCTTTACTGACTGACATCCCTACCCACAGAAACGCACCCATGTTCCGAAGTCGAAACGCCCGAGGCCGTGGTGTTGGATTGGCCAGAGGACGCGCAACGGTCAGCAGAGCCAGGGCAAGCGGCCGCGGAGGCCCCCGTGGATAAAGCGAAGGGCGCATTTCACGAAAGTGGTCATGATTGTTGTTATTCCATGGCGTTTGGGGCAAAATACAGGATCAAAACGAACAAGATACCGAAGCGCTTAGACATGGCGCTCCTGCGCATGCCATTCATCTTTTGCCGAACGCCGTTCTCCAGCCCCTCCAACGCCCCATCGAAGCTGGAAGCATGACATTATATTGGTCAACCTTGGTCTTCAGGTGATCTGGCCCCCCTATAGTAGAATAGGAGCGGGAGAAGGGCGCCAGCCTTGGTTATCATCTGGCCAGGTGCATACCTGACTGCAAACTCTGGAGTGTCAAGCGAATCGCGAAGGCAGTAGCTTGAGTAAAAGCGACCAAATCTAGGGTAATAGCAGATATGCAGTATTGACAACCCATCCTCTTGCCTGTTTGTGATGAGCTACTAGAAGAGCGAGTTGAACAATTGTTTTGACTCTTGTTTTCAACATCTTTCAGATGATATGCCCTTCATCACTGTGCTATACGCCGACTGCATTGGTCTCGTTAGATTGAGCCATCGACAGCTTTATCCTTCGCTCTACTCTTCAACTAGGTGTGGGTTGGTGCAATTGCAAAACTGCTGGATTGCTCACTGTGAAATAAGGGATCCATGAACAAAACGAGCACTCCTGGCGAGGCAAACCCGGCTTTGTTCAAAGATACACATGTCCAATGATGAGATGATTCGTTTGCATGATGTATTCATAACCCGAGACGGCAACATGCCATAATTCCAATGAGGACATCACATATGAAGGCTGGCGCTTCTTAACCTAGTATGCTAGCTGATGATTTATGCTACCTTAAAGATCTCAATACATGGACCAAGTCCGGCATACTTGCTTCAGTCACAACATGAATTCATCCGATAAGCTACCTTGATGTATCGTATCACACACGGTCTTGCCTAACGACAAGTCGGGGGCTTTGAAGAGCTTGAAGAGCCAGCGTCCCCGCATACCAATTGAACCAACAAACACCGAGAAATGGCGAGAGACGATAATGGATACTCAGCCTGTTATCTCAGTATGTAGACCCCGGCCACAGGTTTCAACTGTGCTTGAGTTTGGCGCTCAGCTGACCTGAACTGGTACAGTCATATTGTAGCCAATGGTTGGAAGAACCCTCATCGTCAATGGACAAGAATGGGAGAATTTCTACGATGACGATACCGACAGCACGGAGGGAAATCGGAACGACCCATGTACCACTTCAAATTGGGATCAAGATGTTCATAATTATTTAACGATGTTTATTGGTTGTCATAGAACTCATGTAGTCAACAATACTATGGAACGCTCATGAAAGCTGGCGTACGACCCATTGAACAGAAATCGACGCCTAGTAGTCCATGGTCTCATGACGAGCGTTTTGGTTGCTATACAGCCCGTTAGTTTCTTTCCCAGAAGACGAAATCGAAGCAGGAGTCTCTCCCTGCCCACTGTTGTAGTGGTGGTGCCAAGTAAAACTTACGGGTTGTAGTCGTCGTACTGGCCGTGCTGCTGCTCGTACAGGTGCTCGGCCTGCTTCTTGGCGTGGTGCTTGGCCTTCTCGCGGTCGAGGTAGTCCATGCCCTTGGTCTCGGCCAGCTTGTCGACCTCGGCGGCGGCGAGGCCGGCGAGCGCCTCCTTGGCGAAGGCGTGCTCGACCACCTCGCCCTTCGAGCGCTGGCGGTCTTCCCACAGCTTCATGGCCTCGAAGGCGGCGCCGCCGGCCACGGCCTCGTGCAGGAACGAGGACTCGTGCTTCTGGGGGTTGAAGTCGTCGCTGTAGACGTCATTGCGGTGTTCCTTGGCCTCGCCTGGGATTTGGTGTTAGTGGATGATGAAGCCTTGTATATCACATCACACGGATGATGATAATGGATGGGAGGGAGGTAGGTGACATACCGAATCCGAACATCTTGACTGGTATTTGGTTGGTGTGAAGGGGGAAACAGGTGGTTATTGAGATATGGAGGGAGGAGGAGGATTGTTTATTGGATAGATGCTCGTGAGAATGATGAAGTTTGGATAGTTGGATATTGAGGACCGAGGAAGCTTTACTTATATCCGGAGACTGACGTACCTGGCCCCTCGCTGACACAGTCTGACAAGCAGCATGGCCGATTGACTCCCACTCCACTGCGTACGTGTATGTGGGAAGCAGCGACACTAGCCTGATCTTTGCACTGATGATGGCAGGAGGCGGTGTCAAAGCCACTGTGGTTGGACGACGGGAGCAGCATCATTGGCCTGAGGTCTAGATCTACGCCATCATCATACGCATGAGAGGACCATTAAGAACCGTCTGTGGCTGGCTGGACAAACTAATTGGTCCCCTGGTTTCCGCCGGTGTTATCATATTGAAGTTCCGACAGCCGGGCGAGCGACCATTGGAGGAACGAACGAATGAACGAACGATCGACCGAGCCACAAGCGAAGCCGGCTGACAGGACAAGCTTACGAACGAAACAGGACCCTGAAAAGCAAGGTGCCGAGTAGAACGAATCGACGGGCAAAGCGAGCTGGCGCTGCGTGTTCGAAACGCCAGCTCACTCATCCACGGAGTACGTAATCGTCCGTCGCGCCTCGACTATCCCGGCTAAGCGGCACGGCCGCGGCCCCAGGCAGCGCCGCAAAGCTTGATTCCACATCCCCACCCCTCAGATCAGATCTTTGCCCCTGAGCTGATGGGCGAAGCCGGATTCCGAACATGCCGCATTTTGCTCGTATTACCCGATGACGGAAAATGCCACATGCGCTCAGAGGTTGCCGGGGGAAATCTGAATACAAGGTACGTCAAGGGTGGTGCTCTGGCCCATTCGATCACCGGTACAGTGATTGAGTTGACAGGTTTCAGGTGCCCTCGTTGACCAGACTATAATTGGTGATCCCGCGTGGTAGGGAGGCCTGCCCTGAAAATCAGGGTAGGGTGGTATATAGTGTGGTCTGAAGTCAGAGTTCCCGACCCGTCCTGTCGCCTGTCCCTTGAAAGGATTAGTCCGCTTGCTAGCACTGGCCTAGCGTATATGCAAGCGTACGACTGCATCAAAACGCACATGCTGAATCGAATTGGCTTTCAGCAAGTGACGAAGGTGATTGCTTGATGGGAACCTACCCCGCCTCGGCACCACACAGTTCACAGTTCGTCCCTGTCGGCGCCCGGCTTGCGAGATCGCGAAGGCCGCCCACCGCCCCCCCCAACCCCCAACCCCCATGTGTTTACGATCAGAACCAACACAGTAACACTCGAGCTGGAGCTGAGGCACTGCTGGCCAAACTTGCTGTCCCCCTCGTGGCTATGTTGGCGTCATCCATTGGGTCCAGTCGGCGCCGATCCAAACCTTGAGAATCTTGCTTCGCCCCCCCTGGTCAGCATTGCCGCGCGAATCACTTCTTGTCGGCTTGGTGGTGGGAATGACAACAGTCCCTTGCAGTTTCATCTACTGGCGACTGGACAGCTGTCAATGCCGTCGAGTGAAACCGACATGCCGTGGCTATCGCATAACCTCGGAGTTGTCGTGTTTGCGGGAACCGCCATCGCCGCTATTTCGAGGGACAAGACCCATTGAGGTCGAATACGAGCCTTGAAGGTTCTGAGATCACTTGTTGGTTCGAAGTCTGTGCCCTCGGAGGAAAAAGAACCGGAAGATGTGGTTTGGTCGTTCTTCTAGGTAGCCTTCGGCTTTTTATTTGGATGCGGCGGTATTGAAATCCCTTGGCTCAACATGCTCGATGCTCGATGCTCTTACCAATTGATCCCCGGCATTGATATCTCCTACATTTGCCAATTCGAATTCATTCCGAATGGATACCGATCTAGGGACAGGATTGGCCGAGTAAGGAACAGACGCTGTTGCTGAAACATGAAGCGCCAAGCACTACCCGCATCTTGGCAATGCTTATTTATTTGCCCTGACAGTGTGGGGTAAAGCAGCGATCGTCACTTGTCACTAACATGCGCGACGAATACTATTTTCAGCATTGAACAAACCAAGCAATCCAAAATCCAAAATGGCAGACGACATAGGGGTATCAATTACTGATGCGTCTACTATCTACAAGTATGTAGGTCCTATATGTACGACGAGACTCAGGAAGAGGCTGCTGCCTGCGGATCTGGTTTCGACCGCTTCGCATCCTGCTCGTTATCCACTTCGGTTTCTCCAGCCTCTTCGGCCTCCCCATCCTTTCCTCGCTTTCTCTTGCTCTTGCTCTTGGCATGGAGTAGCTCTCTCTTCTCCCTCTTCCTCGACTCCTTGTCTAATTTCCCGATGACTTTGCTTTCCTTACCGCAAGGCCACTGGGCAAAAGCCGCCGCTTCTTGCTCTTCGGTCCATTCCTGGGGCATCACAGCAAAGACCAAATATGATGTGTGTGTCTTGATTTCCGGCTCCGTCCTGTGAATAAGCCGACCCATCATGTAAGGCTTGGCCGAAGAGGCCACGGAGGCCTTAGGTTCGTTAGCACCTTTGGCGGGAGTGCCGTTAGACTTTTGCGCTTCCGGCGCATCATCCATATCGACGTCCGCGTCTCCGTTCTCCACGCCCTGCGTTCGTTCGTGGAACTCCTTGGATTTCGACTCAACCTCCCTTAGCCGCTGCACTGCCTCGCCCACATCGTAGGGAGATAGATTAGAACCTCGGTCTGTGGGCATGTTCAAGCCCACACGCTCGCGCATTACGTTGACCCGCTTGTGAGAGACCTCGACCATTTCAATCTGCATCCAGCCAAGTTGACGCATGACCTCTACGGTCTTGGTCACTTGCTCGATACAGGGAGAAAAGGAGCAAAGGTGAACGGTGCGATCGGATCGCAAAGGTGACACCCAGGGCGTATCTTGCTCGGCACCAGCTGGCTTGCTTCGTGACAGATGCGGCAACGCCTTCCAAGGCGCCGGCAGATCCAAGAAAACACACTCGGCCTCGGGGCTTTTACCGTCAACCAAGAAGCCATTGTTGTAAACGTCTCGATGCGAGACTTTCACCAGGTCCTTGAGCCCATGAGCCTCAACCTCGGCCTCCATCTTGTGAAATCGATCTTCGTTGAACTCGAAGCTGTACACCTTTCCTCTCGCGTCATCTTCTCCTTTGGGATACCCGCTGTATACAGCCCGTACTGAAGCATGGGTGAAACTACCACTGCCTGCACCGGCCTCGATTATCCGCATGCCAGGACGTGCGCGTATCCGGTGCAATATATAGCTGTAGTCGGGCGTGTAGACAACTTGGGTTCGGTGCGGCAGACTCGTTGTCCATACTTCTGGGGTCGGTGGTAGTATGTGAACGAACCCGCTCGAGGCAGTCTCGAGGCCTTTCGGCGTAGCTTGACCTGGGATCGTGGCAGAGCCGACTCCTTCAGAATCCTCCACAGCGGCTTCCTCGTCTTGCACCTTTCTTTTGCGACCCCTCGAGCCGGTATCGACGATGGAAGCGCGGATTTGGGAGCCCCACGGCTGGTTGATCAAGGTCGTATGCGGGAAAGAGCCAAATCGCGTGTTAATGACTGAGCCCTCGGCATAACCGTCGACTTCGCCTTTGCTCTCTTGTAGAATGACTGGTAGGAGGTTGTCGCGAGACAGATGGACAATGGCAAGCGAATTGGCACTGGTCCGAACGCCGGGCTCGAGGAATGGGGAAGCGGCGCCCATCATTGACTCGGCGTGTGCTGATATGCCGTTGGTGATTAAATGAGATGTAGATTACAATATGTTGAACTAGGGAAAAAATGTTCTCAATTGTCCCTGGTTCGGTCGTCGGGGCAGGCCTCCTGAGAGGTTGGTCGAGAGCAGGATGTCGCTCCGCTGAAATTTGGCTGTCGCGAAACTGCGAAGGTTATCCAAACCAAAAATTTCAGAAGGAATCAATTGAAAGGCTGAGCGGGCTGAAGCTAATGGGGCCAGAGAGCACTGATTGAGGGGTGGCTTGGGTGCAGTTTTGCTACCCCGCCAAGCTGGGCTGGATTTCAGTGGGCTTGATTGGACGATACGAGCTGAGGTGCCCCGTAGCATGCAAGGCTGATGGCGCTATTGAGTCAGTGGCCGAATCAGCAGCTGCGAAATCGCGGGATCTTCCAGTCTCATGCAGGTCGCACTCCTGGCACCACTACCCAGCTTGTACCACCCAAGGGTGAAAGTAAGTACACTATTTGCGCAACCCGGACACGGCAGAATCGAGTGATTGAGTGACTCTTATTGTAAGCTTGGCTTGGTGCTCCCACCACCATATGCTGCGTCCCGTGAGCTGACTCTGTCGACGTGACACATTTCTCTCGTCGTCTCCGCCCTCGTCTTCTCGTGTTCCTCCCCGTCTGCCCACCGCCCAAACTCCTCTCCTTTCTCGGGGGCGTCTGGATTCCTTTTAAGCCTTGATGAACCTCCTCTCCCGCCGCATCAAACCCCAGTTTGTAGTCTTCCATTTTCGCCTACTAGTCGCACCCCGAAGAGGCATTGCGACCCGCCCCACCATCATGGACTCGATCAAAGTCCACAACTCGCTGAAGCCCGGCGGACCGGTGCCCTTCGTGCCCATCGAGAAGGGCAAACTCTCCTGGTATGCCTGCGGCCCGACCGTCTACGATCAGAGCCACCTGGGCCACGCCCGCAACTATGTCTCGACCGACATTATCCGTCGCATCTTGATGCACTACTTCGGCTTCGATGTCAAGTTTGTCATGAACTTTACCGATGTGGACGACAAGGTACATGCCGAGAACACCTATGCAAGCCCTGCGATTCCCGGCGTAGCTAATTGGCTTCTCCCAGATTATCATCAAAGCTCGCAGACAGCGATTGCTCGATCTCGAAAAGAAGAAGGGCTACACAGATGCGCAAATCGCCGAACTGGCAAAGGCTGCCTTCCAAGCTTACGCGAAAAGCAACCTTCCGCTCCTGATCGATTCCGAGGGCCCGGAGCTCGACGTCAACAACTACATTCCCCGGAGAGATGCGGCCTACGGCAAGGTGCTGGCTGGGGGGACGATCTCTGGGGAGGGACGGCCCGGCGACGACGAAGCGAAGCTGAAGATGCATATTAGCAACATGACGCAAGCAGTCATTGCCATGAACAAGAACACCATCTTCGGCATGGCCGACGAGATCCTCTTGCCCTACCTCGACTCTCTGTACAAGGAAACCATTGATACTAGCGACCAGTCCATGTTTACCGACTTGACCAAGTTCATGGAGGGTGAATTCACAGACGACATGGACAACCTCAACGTCCTCCGCCCGGACATCGTAACAAGGGTCACCGAATACGTCCCGCAAATCGCCAAGTTCGTCGAGCGCATAGTGGAGAAGGGGTACGCATACGAAGCCGAGGGGTCAGTATACTTTGACATTACCTCGTTCGAGAAGGATGGAAACCCATATGCTAGACTGCGCCCTGACTGCCGAGGTGACAAGGCCCTTCAGGAGGAGGGTGAGGGCTCGCTGTCCAAGAGTCTGGGAGGAAAGAAAAGCCCAGGTGATTTCGCCCTGTGGAAGAAGTCCAAGGCTGGCGAGCCCTACTGGCCCAGTAAATGGGGTAATGGAAGACCTGGCTGGCATATTGAGTGCTCCGTGATGGCTTCGGACCACCTCGGCTCGCGAATGGACCTGCATTCTGGTGGTGTCGATCTCGCATTCCCTCACCATGACAACGAACTGGCTCAGAGTGAGGCGTTCTACTGCGAGCATGGCCACGAGCATAACTGGGTCAACTACTTCTTACATATGGGACATCTGTCAATCTCTGGGTCCAAGATGTCCAAATCCTTGAAGAACTTCCAGACTATCAAGGATGCCCTGGCCTCAAATTACACAGCTCGATCCATGCGAATCGTCTTCCTCTTGGGCAGGTGGAATGACGGCGTCGAGATCTCTCCTGACATGCGGACCCAAGCTGACAATTGGGAGAGTGCGGTCAATGTAAGTGTACCACCCAATTTTTTCCAGCTGAGAACGGCATGCTGATTATTTAGAACTTCTTCATCAACACAAAATCGCTACTCGCGGAAGCAAGCGACATTACAGCAGCTCAGAATGGCATCAAGGATATCTCGCTTAGCGACAAGCCGACAGAGGGCCTGGCAGCAGATTTGGAACAGGCCAAGAAGGATCTGGAGGCCGGACTCATCAACTCCTTCGATACCCCCAAGCACTGCGCGCCATTCTCGAGCTTATCAGGAAGGCCAACATCCATATCGCCGAGCACAAATCGGATATGGACTTAGCTTCTCTGGAGGCAATTGCACGATGGATCACCAAGATTGTTGGCATCCTTGGCCTCGATGCTAACGCGAAGCCACCATACGACGGATTGGGCTGGGTGTCTGCAGCTGCGGCGGCAAACTTGGAACCTGCCGTTGCGGTGAAACCCTACCAAGATGTGCGTGCGGCAGTCGTCAAGGACGTTCAAAGCCTCGACCTCCCCACATCGGATGCCATCACGAGCCTTCTCTCGCAGTCCCCCGACACCGTGTTTGACGCTCTTGCTTCATCAGGAGTGCGCGATCCAGAGCAGCTGGGTATGCCCTATCTCCGTTCAGTCTCCCGCTTGCGAGATGAATTGCGCCGCATAGCACCCACTCTATCACCCGATGCCAAGAAGCCGATATTGGCTCTCAGCGACCGTGTCCGCGACTATGACCTGACCAATATCGGTGTTTACCTGGACGACAGGCCTGATAACCAGCCTTCGCTGATCAAGTTCATTCCGGCCGCGGAGCTCATCAAGACGCGCGACGAGAAGGCCGCCAAGGAGGCCGAGAAGGCACGGGCCAAGGAAGAGGCCAGGCTGGCTCGCGAGAAGGCCGACCAGGAGAAGTGGGAGAAGGCTAAGAGCAAGGCCGAGGACATGTACCGCAGTGACGAGAGATACAGCGAGTGGGACGCGGACGGCATGCCTACGAAGATGAAGGACGGCAGCGAGATCCCCAAGAGCCAACTCAAGAAGTTGAAGAAGGACTGGGACCGCCAGAAGAAGGCTAACGCAGAGTGGCAAGCCAAGTTTGGGGGTGCGGCCTAAACCGGGCCGAAAGAAAGAAAAAGCCATTTCACGTGAATCTGATAGCGAATACACCTCTATGTTCAATGAGCGAGCACCGATCTCCTTGCCGGTCCTGCGGGCAGCCTGCCCCATTGACAGTTCTGCTTAAGAAATCCTTGATTATTATTTTCAAACATAGACAAACTCGGCTATATGTGGTATGTCTTTTCATCATGCATCTACCCTTCCGAAACTCCGTCGCTGTGTTACCGCCCCTTTTGAACTCCCATTTATGAATCATCAACAGATGATTTCTTCATCAAAACGCTGCTGGAGGAATGCCGATCCACACTCGGTCGGCCACCTCCCCTCATGCTGGTAGAACCCACTCCAGCAATTGAGTTTTTGTTAATTCCAAGTCGCCTTGCTTCATGCTCTATACTCCGGTCTTCTTCTGCGCTCGCTTTCCCCCAGCTCCCCGAACGGCGGGGGTCGTAGTCGCCCTCAATATCGGGCGGTATGCTCAGTCCCACTTCGGGGTCGAGGGGGTAGTGGTCGTGGTGGTTGATATTATTGGTATTATTGTTTGTCCGCACGGCGGGTGGTGGTGGTGGGTAGGGTGGCAATTGGTTATTACCGCCGCCGACGCCGACGCCGGTACTGTTATTGGTGGTGCAGGGGGCGATGACGCTGCCCTCGTGCCCGAGCGTGGTGTTTGTCTGCGCCGAGTAGACGTCGAAGTCGATGGCGACGGCCTTGTTCAGCTGCCCGCGCCGCCGGCCGCTGCTGCCGTTGGTGCCGCCGGTGCCGCCGCCGCTGCTGCCGCTGGCGCCGCACTCGTTGAGCTGGTTGCTCGCGCGCACGATCTTGGCCAGCAGCTCGGCGAGGTTCATCTCGATCTGCAGCTTGAGGAGGTAGACGAGCGGGTGGAACTGGAGGTAGACGGCGTCGTCGGGGAGGGACATGACGCCGATCAAGACGATCTGAGGGGTGGTGGTGAAACCGTACTGTCAGCTTCTGTTGCCCACTTGCTTCTGGAAATAGGTGCGCCGATCCCCGCCGGGAAACTTACATCGAGTGACAGGGACAAGAAGACGGCGATGCTGTTGGTCCAGAACAGCCGGCGGTACTTGTGCAGGCCGTTGGCGATGAGCTTGGTGCGGACGAGGTAGAGGAAGAGCAGGTTGAGGGCGATGTCGGCGACGGCGAAGAGGGCCTTTTCGGTGCGGTCCCAGATGCGGTTGGCCTCGATCCACTCCTCGGAGATCTGCAGGCGGGCGGGGATCCAGACGACGAAACAACTAATGTTGACGACGCCGACGAAGGCGGCGGTGCCCCAGCGCAGCCGGCTCGCGCACCGCCGGTCCGAGCCCGTCAGCAGCAGGAGCGAGACGCGGTTGACGAGGATCTGCAGGATGCACTGCATCTGGACGGTCCAGAGGCAGAGGAAGCCGAAGAAGACCCAGAAGGAGCCCCAGACGGACAGCATCGGGTTCAGGTAGAACCACGACAGGATCCCGAAGGCGACGCTCACGAGCCACTCGGCCCACACCATGGCCAGGTAGCCGTTGAGGATGAGCAGGCGCGTCGGCCGCGTGTAGTAGCTCTGGGCCCGGCTGCTCCGGTGACTCTGCGTCCGCTCCAGCGGCCGCCTCGGACTGGTCCTCTGCCGCTGGGTCGGGTGGCCCGAGGTCAGCTGCTGCACCTGCTCGTGCTCGTGCTCCCGCTGCCGCCGCTGTTCGTGGAGGCGCCGCCGGTGCCACCGGTAGAGGCAGCACCAGGTCTGTTTGGTGGCTTTCACAAAGGTGAAGCCCGCACACGCTAGCGAGAAGCCCCAGATGATGCTGATGATGTTCATCTCCTCCAGCGTCGGCTTCTGCTCCTGGTACCACGGCGGCACGAGGAAACCGTGGTGCGGTCCGGGGTCGGACTCGTGGACGAGTTCGCTGGCCATGGCTGCTGCTGCTGCTGCTGCTGCTGCTGCTGCTGCTGCTGGCTCCTGCGGGTGTGTGGCGATAGTGAGCGCTTCATTGGGAGAGACAATGAAGCGCTGCGGGGGGGTGTGGTACAGAACGGCGGCACGGCGATCCGCTTTCTTCCAATCGACTTTGGTTTCTACTCTTGGCTGGATAATGGCAACAATCGCAGCGAGAGGCGTTGGAGTATGGGGAAAGAAAGTTAAGATTGCCTCCCCGGGGGCAGGTTCCCGTCTCAACTGAGCTTATCTGTACAGCAGACACACGCACGAACAGCGGGCACGGAACGCGGTTTCGCCTCCGCTGTACCTCACAGTTATCGGGTCACACTCAAAGGCAAAAAGAAGAAGAAAAAAACTCAAAACGTGAAACTAGCTGAGCCATTAGAGGATACTACCACTGAGGAACGAGAAACCTGCTACGACCAGATGCATGCATAGGGGGTATGGGTACAGGACCCTGAGAGTGATTGACATTTTAGTGTGGCATCGGTCTGGCCTTTCCCCAGAGAATCGCCCCCGTTGTTTGCGTCGTTAGCCCCAAACTCAGCTTGTCGTCTGGAGAGACAAGCCTTTTGGTTTCCTGTCGGGCGGAAGCGGTCCAGATCGGCGGGTTTGGAGACTGTGTGGACGGGTGGTTGGGGAGCTGGGGGATGGGAGATATGGGGACTGGAGTGACGGGTCCACGGGCCACAGAATGCGCAGGATCGCAAACGTGAGATCAACCCAGCCTCGATAGCGACGTAGGGCGCTAGCGGCCCATATCTTGGGGGTATTGAGGGAGTCACCTTGGGGAGAGATCCGAGGAAATCATACAGTACAATATCCCCAATGGCTGTTTGACCCACTATTGGCTGGTTGGAGACAAAGCCGAGGGAAACATGCCACCCCCAATGGCTGTCGGCTGGTGACGGGTCAAGGGAGATGCGTTGCGTGATCCTGGTCGGCAAGGTAGAACCATTTGGAGACGCGCCTTGGCGGATGCACATTCGGGTTGTGAGGGAGGTGCAGCTAGAGCCTGGCCGGGGCAGGCTGCGGCAGGGCATTGGTCGGCCGGTGAGCCCGCACCAGCTGATGGGTTGAGATAGAGTTCGTCCCAAGCGAGAAGTATGCTTCCGGTTATATAACCGCTCGCCCAAGCCCTTGGGGTAGGACCAACGAGGTTAGAGAGCGCGAGGAATAGAGTTTGGGGCGACTGCGACTAAGCCGCCTACAGTAGGGTGACAGAAAGATTAACACCCCCTGCTAGATCCCGAAAAAGTCAAATATAAGCGGCGAAACTTGACCTTGGTAGGTATAAATTCTTTGTTTAGTATTGCACTTCTCCAAAAGTTAACCTTGGTAGGTATAAATTCACTGTCTATATTTGACTTTTTCGGGATCTAGCAGGGGGGGGGTTGTTAATCTTTCTGTCACCCTACTGTACCAAGTCTCCCCTAGCGAGCTCCGGGGCTTGGTCCGGTCGGCAAACCTGCCCACTGCCCCTGTCATGGGGGAAGAGCGGATAGTGGTGATGTGGGTAAGGAAGTATGGTGGCAGCTCCACGTAACTAGTTGTGATGCGCTTGCTGGTTATGTTGGGTGTGACAGGTGAAGCTTGAAGCTTGAACCCTTCGTCGGCTTAGTACACGTCGGGTTAGGCATCCCCAGATCGGCGTGCCCTAGGCCGCAAGCAGGCATTGTACAACATCGATGAGAGCACGACTGCGGGCTGGATACGCATTCGATTGGTGGCAAAGGGAGGCCGGCCTGGACCAGGTTCCAGCCATCGGCCTCTGACATCTGCCCCCGATGGAGGAACTTGGCATAACGTCGGAAACTAGCCGTTGCTGAAACCTGGCAGTGACAGCCTTAGCCGTCGCCGGCCTTAAGCCATCTGACCACTTCAACGTCAGTCTTGGCACGGGCTGATGTCACCAATCTACTTTCGCAAGCTCCATGGGGAAGAATACACTCACTTGGGCCCGCGTCAGAGGCGACGCGGTGCTAACGGGGTTGCCTATAAAAGGGCCCTATGCCCTTAAAACAGGTCGGTTCGCTTACCCCTATGACACTGAGACGGAATCAATTGTGGCATATACCGCTAGAAGGCGATATCGGAGTATTTGCATAGGTCATAATAGCACATGTATTCTCGCCATTGGGGTGGCGTGGGTGTCTTGGTTTATCCATGCAGTTGGGCATTATTGCTGTTACGGTACACAGTTAGGTCAGTGTTTTGAGGAATGTTCTTTATTGCGCTTTGAATTTGTCGTATAAGCACTTTGCTATATCCGTGGGTCAGAAAACGCCCGCCATCATGAAAGTAATACATAACTTGCCCCTTTACCACGATAAGACAAATCCAAGCCCGTCTCTGAAAAACCATTTAGTTGCATCCCTTGAACCGACTCATGGATCTAACACGAGGGCTATTAGCCTTTCCTTTTCCCTTTTTTCTTTTGCTCTTTTGCTGTCCGACTCATATCGGCCCTGGCCAGTAGAAGGCACTGACTCAAAAACGAATAAGAACACGAGTTTTCCATATCCCCTTAGGAGCATTGACTGATTGGACGATACTGCATACATTTTGGTATCAAGAAACTGTCAGAATCTTGTTGGATATTGCCTGTCAGCCGGACTACACTGTTGTGTCATAGTAGCCCAACCCCGATAGATCTTCAACAACGCGGCGTCGCTCCGGCGGCACAGCACGGGGATCGCCTTCAGGCCCTAGAATCGGTTCTGTCCGAATATCTTGAGATAGAAGGGGTCCCGCTTCCGGACGAGTACGCACAGGGCCTGGGCTTCGGCGGGCGAAACGACCTGTGGAGAAGAGGACCCGGGGCTGCAAAATTGTTGCCGTAGGGGCAGTCCAGGATCTCGGGGGCATCTGGAGCAGTGCTCCTCTAGTACTTGAGCAGCATCCATGTCTTGAGTTCCTTAGCACTCGGGTACGGTGAAGCCACTACACAGCTACCGCCTTGCTCTACCGCGCATAGAGTGAAGTTCTTTCGGATGATTTACCCCGGAAGATGGCGCGTTCCCATTCGATGACGATGGAGGTGGGCCGCTCTACGTGCCATTCTGATACTCCTGTGGTAAGTCAAGGCTTCAGAAACCACTAATATACCGTGCTGAATAGCCAAACCTTGTAGTCGGTGATTATATGCTGGAATCATTTCTAGGGGCCATGCTTTGCAGTTGGCAGTTCAACCTGGAATGAGATGACAATGATGGGTGTTGACCCCCTTCGCCAGATGTGGCTGAAGACCAAATCCCTCAAGGGGCACATTAAGAGCTGATTATATGTATGAAATGTGAAGGGATCTAGTATTTACTGACTGACAAAGAAAGAAAATTAATAAAAAGAACCGAGACGCCCCCAGAAGAACGCCCCTATTGAAAAGATGTCAAGCAAACTCCCAAATTCATCGCTTCAGTTGGACTGATCAACTGCCACCCGGAGATCTTCTTTACGTGCAACTGCCACCCCTCGTAAACCTTGAACAGCGTCAAAGCAAAGTTGCTCCCAATCTCCGTCCCGTCGTCGGTCCCGCCGAGCGGATCCAGCGGCGTGAGCTCGTACCGCCCCACGTACGCCGCGAGCACGCAGAGCAGCTGGTCGCACGCGTAGCCCTCGCCGATGCAGCGCCGCGGGCCGCCGCCAAACGTCGCGAACGCGTACGCGTGGTCCGCGCTGCCCGTCGCCGGGTGCGCGACCCAGCGCGCCGGGTCGAAGACGGGCGCGTCCGCGCCCCAGTGCCGCGGGTCCCGGTTCAGCGCCCAGGGCGAGAAGGTCACGGTCGTGCCCCGCGGGATGGGCACGCCGGCGAGCACGGCCGGCGAGGCGCACTGGCGCCACAGGAGGCCGTTGACCGAGTGGAAGCGCAGGATCTCGTTCATGACGGCGTTGAGGTAGGGCAGCTTGCGCAGGTCGGCCTGCGAGACGGATTGGGTCGCGGCCTTGTCGTAGGGCGAGGGGATTTTGGCCCGGATCTCCTCGCGCAGACGGGCTTGGGCTTCGAGGGGGCGCGAGAGGAGGTGCATGGCCCACGTCGTCGTGCCGATCAGCGTCTCGGTGCCGGCCGAGGTCATGTGGACGCCCTCTTCGACCAGGTCCGCGTGGGAGAGCGTGCCGGAGCGGACGGCGAGCGAGAGGACGTCGGTGCGGCCTTGCGTCTGCGCCGGCTTCTCGCTCTGCGCGGCCGCGCGCTCGTGCTCTTCGACGATGTCGCGGGTCGTGTCGTAGAACAGGCCCATGATGCCCTTGATGGCCTTGACCGCGCGGAGGGGCAGCCTCAGGGCGATGGCGGGCCCAATAATGGACGCGGCTTCGAGGCTCAGCTGGCCGTGGCGTGTGGTCTTGAACATGTGGATGAAAGCCCGAGCGAACCGCCTCTTCTTGTCGGCGGAATGCTTCGCGGCGCTGCCGAACTTGCTGGTCGACATGGTGTCGATGGTGTGGAAGTCGACGCCGTAGCCAAAGTGGCCGACCATGTCAATGCTGGCGGCCGCGATGGGCACCTGGACGGAGGTGACGCCGGAAAAGGGGGCCTGTGGCCCGTCCTCGGGGGCGTAGTCGACGTCGACGTCGGTGTAGCGCGGGACGATGCTGAGCGCGTCGATGGCGGTCTGCTACTGCGCGAGGAACCACTCCCGTAGGTTGCCCCGGCTGAAGGCCGGGTTGAGCGTCTTGCGGACCTTGTATCTTTGGCGGTTCGAAACATATCGTCATGCGTTAACATCTGCAGCTGGAGACCATCGCAATCCGAGAATCCATCAGTGAATACGTTCCACTCTCTACTGGAGACACAGATCTTGAGATTGTCGCCCCCAGTACTTGACCAGGATCTGATTCGTTCCACCATGTGGTGATGGTCGCCCTCCAATTCGTCGAGGCCATCGATAAGAAAAGCCAATTTGCGGTCACGATAGAGAAGCTCCGAGTGCAACAGTTCTTCGAAGACGGCATTGATCTTCTTCTGGTCGTGGTGTGCCGTCCATGGCTGGCCGGAGAACTGTTTCGTTTCCTCCCACTCCTTCGGGAATACCGTAGGTATCAAATCGGGCGCCTGGGATAGAATGGAATGAAGTAGGCTCCGGATGAGGCCTTGGAAGGACTTCTGGTGGTTGCTTCCAGCGTTCCAGAAGAAGAACTTTGCAACAACAATTTGCGATTCATTCGATGGAGTGCCGAGTAAACGGTAGAAGTGCTCATGCCCGCTAATCGTTTTCATCAGGACCGACTTTCCGGCGCCTGGCTTGCCCATGATAAAGAATATGCCACCATTCTGCTGGAGCCACGATTGAAAGCGTCTGCTCGTAGACTCGAGAGAAGATGTTGCAAAAGGTCCTTCCGGTGCTAGGATCCAGTCGTAAGTCGCCTCATGTGCTTCACTGATCCCTTCCTCGCGAGCATGCATCAAGTCAAAACGAAGACTTTCCAGGATCTGGTGCTGTCGCACTTTGATCAACGATTGGCGAGGCTTGTCCAATAATTCACAGAGATCTGTGGCAATTGCAGTGTTGTGACAGTTCCTGCTGAGATCTTCCCGTAATGAGCTGACCTGCGTGCTGATAGATTTGAGCTGAGTCCCCTGTAGGGTATGCCATTCGAAAGAATTATCCAAGTGGGTGATGATGTCTGATCTGCCCAGGAATGATTAGTCTCCTAAGCAAAAGCCGAAAGTGGAAGATGACAAATGAAGCCTTACCTCGTCAGAAGTAGCAATTGAGTGTTTAGTCCATTTAGGGCGTGATCTAGCCTGGTGATCAGATCTTGCTTCTCCCTGGTCTTCCAGGTGCTTCTGATTGTAGCCTTGAACACCTTAGTCTTGGTGCGTGGGCCTTTTACTCGAGTCTTCTCAAGTAGCTGGCTTAGTTGGCGAGCCACGTCTGCACATTCAGAAGCAGTACCATGTATCGCCACTTCCTGTGCGTTGTGTGATTTGCTTGTTGATGTCGTCAGTCTGCCGAATGAGGCCTCCAAGCTCGTAGTAATACGTAGGTGACTGGCATCCTCCTCGGTGCTCCCGAAGCTGGATTGGTGGATGTCTCTCGCTTTCTCCGCGAGTTTGAATCCGAGCTCAATGAACTGCAAGAGGTTGCTCGCCAGCCCAATCGCCTCAAGGGCCTCCATGATGGCGGTGATCGTTGAAAGGGTCCAAAATTGCAAGTCTTTTCTTTCTGATGGGCTGCCTGATATGGATTGAAGATGATAACGAAAGGGAAAAGATAATAGTCTTACCCCTCACTCACGTCAGGCAGAAATCAATTGCAATCGCATGATGCATGCGCTGCGGTAACCGATCCAATCAGGGGTATGCCGCTGGTTGCCTTGGGAGCCTCGGCGACTGCCTTGCGGCGACTCGACAGATTATGGCGTGATTGGTCGCAAAAGTCAACGCCTGGTTCAAATTTCAAGATAAATCATGAGATCGAACAGATTGAGGGAATTTATTCTACTAGGGCTCTTAAACGCTAGAACAGTAAACGCACGCTGGAAATGACCAATCACCCATGATGACTCAACCGAGAACTCTCCACCCTGACCGTCGTCGACCGGAGAATCTCCTTATCACTCTCAAAGTCGCCCCTGCAACCCCCTCTCCCGCCAACGACACCTCGCTCCGGCCGCCCCGAATGTCGGTGGTGGCGCCGAAGCGGGAGTCGGACCGCCAGCCGGTCCCGTCCTGGCTGGTCTTGTCGTAGTCGAGGTCGTCGATGCGGGTGCCCTGCGTGCGCATGATGCTGTCGAGCTGCGACTTGCGCCGGGGCGTCTTCCGGGCCGGCCCGCTGCCGCCGAACGTCCGCAGCGCGTACGCGTTGAGCTTGCTCGTCGAGCCGCCCCCCGCTGCCGACGAAGCGCCCTTGCTCTCGCCGATCCAGCTCGGGGCCAGGTGCCGGAAGAACTGGCGCAGGGTCGGGAGGCAGCAGCACATGATGAGAAGGTTGGCTTCGATGCAGCTACCAAGAGAGATTGAGGGAGTTAGTGGAAGAAGGAATATTGGGATTCGCATGTGCTAGTAGCGCGAGTAAGCGAGTACTCAGGGGCTTCACATACATCCACAAGGTGCCGCTAGTCAAGGCGTAGGTTTGGTCCGCGCTCGTAAGGCTCGGGAGGAGGATGAAGAGTCGCACGATCGACGTGATCATGGTTCTGGAATTTTCCATGTCAGTGACATGGGCTCATTTGTAAGCACCGGAGAGTTGGGCGGCTTACATGGAACCAAGGACGAAGAACCCAATGAATGCAACCTTCTGTTTCGTCTTGATCTTGAGGCCCAGGACGGTCGGTATGGGGAAGGCGAGCAGCATCACGTCGGTGAAGACGCCGATGGCCGCCGTGGTCACGTAGATCGCGGGCCGGTCGAGGCATTTCGCGGTGTCGGCCAGCAGGGGATCCCAGTTGGCCCGGAAGGGCTTGCACGCGAAAAGGAGGCTGAAGCAGACGGCGGCGGAGGAGCCGACGCAGATGACGAATAGGAACCAGACTCCGACCTGGAATGACCAAGCCGGATTGATGCGGCGGTAGAATAGGCACAAGGTCCCCTTGGCCGCGCCGACGGTGACGGTGTAGATGAGCGGGGCCGAGAAGATTATCTGAGTAGATGGGTACGTCGTTGTTAGCAACGATACATCATCCTTAAACGCCCTGCCTGCTGGTGAAATTCCCGTACCTTGGAAAAGACGATGTATCTCTCAATGGACATCTCGAAGGCGTGCACGCCCACGGCCTTGATGTAATAGAGGTGCAACAGATGCCCCTGAGTTGCAATCGAGCTCAGCCAGGCGAGGATAACCGTAGCTAACGAAATTGAAGAATGCGTTAGCACGTTTCAATGCATGCCTCTCTTGTGGCTATGCGGTAGGGCTTTTATCGTTTTCCTCTCGTCTAGAGCGTAGGGCGGGCATATCTACCATCTTCTGCCTGGAATTTTCCCACGAGGAATATCTTGGTGTAGAGGCGCTGGGCGAGGAACAAAACCGCCAAAATGTTCTCGACGATGCAGACGGTCCACATTACCATGACCCCTTCCTGGGGAGGATCGGCGAAGTTGACCACATACCCCGGAGGCGGCGGGAGGATGGTGATGGTGCCATTGACGTCGAACGGCATGTTGCGCGCGCACTGGAAAGGAAAGAAGAAAAGGAAAAAAAGGAGAAACCGATCTACGTGCAGCATGTGTTGAACCGACAGATGGCTTCTGGAATACGCATTGGGTATATATCTTTGGTATCCTTCGGTTGCATTACGCTCAGGCGGCGGCCAGCGTCGCACTGATTCACATCCGAACGAAACATGCGCGCAATGCCGGAGGAACACCCGACACACCCCTGCCGGCTTCGGTGCATATACCTGTACAAAGTGGCATTAAAGTTAAAGGCTAGTGCCTAAAGGGTGCGCTCGGCCCGTCGCGTTTGGGCAGGATCTTCTGTCCTGCGCTGTTTGGCCCTTTCCGTGCTACGACATATCGAGACGCGGTATGGCCAGGGGTAGGCCGGAGGCGGCGATCTCCTCTCCGATACACCAATGCCGAGCCTGCTGGCGGGCGGTGGAAGCGCAGCTCACAATAAAATCTCGACGTCTTGATTTTGGCTTCCCACCTCTTTTCTCTTTTTCTCTTTTCCCTCTTTTATTTTCGCCCCTTGACGGCGTACACAACCGGTCATCGGGGCTAGCAAGATTACTCATAATCAAGTATTTGGTAATACAGGGGGTTCACCAATGCCACCAAAGACCATTGGCCTAGATTAGTAGAAAGTTGGCGTGGGATATCCTTGCCTTGATTTCCGCTTCATGGCCTCCATGTCCTATTGCCATTCTGGGGCTGTTGTTTTAGGGGTGTGCACTTTCCATCCACTCTATATCGCATATCACATCGGCTGTTGCACCGAACCGATCTTACAAATATTTGGTCCGTTACGATGTCGAGGCGCAGACAGGAAAACTCTAAAATACAACGATGAAACATGTTTTTCTACCTCACAAGCGGTTCGATCTATGCGCATGGGGATGAGGGCGGAGGATCAGGGTTTTCACCCCTTGTCTCTGCGGCGCAGCATATCACGTCGATGGCAGGGTTACATAATCCTCTATACGCATTGGCTTAGCCGAGGAGCCCCCATGGGCCCGGACCGCACGATGCGGAGATGGCACTGACACGTATTTGGCAGGGTGGCAGAAAGAACCAGGGTGCATGAGTCGTAACCCTAGATCCTGGTCAGGTTCAATGGCCCCATTGGGCAATTTTGACTGAACATCCCCTCTGCACCCTTGCTTCCGCTCTACTACCACGTTTGAAGCCTCTTATATCTGTCTTAATAATAGCAATGCAGTGACTTTAGGGGTTCCGTCAGTCAAGATTGCACTCTTATCTTTACTCCGCATACCGCTCCTGGGTTACTGGGCCTGGCGCAAACCGCACCTTGATTTCTTCTGCGTGGCCAGCGCAGATGGGCCCCAAGGGCGGCAGACCTATATCATCAGCCTGTACGCGCCGCATGCTAAGAATTCACGAAGAAAAGTCTACTCATGTTCAGCAGATAGTTACCTAGATTTGCCGCAGGTGCGTCTAGACATGACTGTGTGACGTGGAATACTTGTTCTTCACAGAACTGCCGACTGCATATGCGTACACCGTATAAAACAGTTCAAATCGAGAGGGGAATACAGCATTCGCGTGGCACCCGCCCAAAAGGCGGTGCCCAGGACGCAATGCTGGAAATGATGCTAACTGTAACGGAACACCTGCATGAGCCATTCCGCTGATTCAGTGGAGTGAGGGGCCGTCTTCCATGTAAGCACTTGACCGAAGCCTGGTAATGAGCCCTGTAGATCTCGCTGGTGGCGAGACTAACGAGAAGTGCAGCCTCGACTGCTGCACTGCGCCGCCCGTCGGCAGAACAGTAGAAAAAGGCACTCCATCCCCGGAGAACAAGAGAGGAGGTCCAAACTCAAGAGTTTGTGTTTCATCTCTCCCTTTGCCGGTAGCATTCCCACACGCTTTGGACAAGTTTTTTGCTGCCTCGCCGGAGTCGATCCATCTACACCCCGCCAAGCAAAGAAAAGATGAAGTTTTCGAGATCGACCCCTGCCGCGGCCTTGGCGGCGGCGGCTCTCGCTTCCCCGCGTCGGGCTTGCCAAACAGTGCATGCGGCTGCGTAAGTCGTCCACCTGCCTCGCACTTGTTTGCTGCTGCAAAAGCCCTACCGACCTGTCCTGCTGACATCCTCGACAAGTGCGCCAAGCTGGAGAAGGCCGGTCTCGCCAACGTCCTTAAACCAGGTTCTGAGACCTACGAGAACCGGACGAAGACGTACTGGTCCATCACGTCCCAATTGACGCCCTGGTGTATTGTAAGTCCCTCGCTATATACATATGTGCTTGGCTACATGTCTACGCCCATGTGTATCTTGCCGCGTCGTGATTACTAGCAGTTACTCGTCTAACCATTCGGCGTATGTAGGTCCAACCCACAACACCTGAGGAGGTCGCCCTGGCCGTGACGACCTTGGTGAAAGAGACATCCTGCGAATTTGCAGTCCGCAGTGGTGGCCATTTCATCTGGCCCGCAAACAATAGTAGGCACCATGCACCATGACCCTGTTTAACATCCAGTCCGCTTACAAAGGGTGTAGTTGAGGATGGCGTGACCATCGACTTGGGTTTGATAGACGGCACCGTCTACGATGCGGAGAACAAGGTGGCCCGCATCTCCCCAGGATCTCGATGGGGTGGAGTCTACGGAGCGCTAGAGCCCCATGGCATGACCGTGCCCGGTGGCAGAGCTTCCACCGTCGGCGTCGCTGGTTTCCTCAACGGCGGCGGCAACTCCTTCTACTCGGCCCGAAAGGGGTTCGCCTGCGACAATGTCGTGAACTTTGAGGTCGTCCTTGCCAATGGGTAGGTGGCTGCCATATGTATGAACTGGGACGCGACGCAGAAGACTGACTCTCCGCACAGTACCATCATCGACGCCAATGCCTCCGATAACTCGGACCTGTACCAAGCCATGAAGGGCGGCCAGTCCAACTTCGGCATCGTCACCCGCTTCGACATGCAGGCCTTCGAGGCGCCCAAGCTCTGGGGCGGCGTGGTCCAGTGGAACAAGACCGCCACGGAGGCCGCCATCGACGCCCATGTCGCGTGGGTCGACGCGCACAACGACAACCTCAACGACTCGGCCATCATCTTCTGGTCCTACCAGCCCGCGCTCAAGGACACCATCATCATCACCAGCCTGGTCGACACCGAGGGCCACGACAGCCCCGCCGGGCTCAGCCCGTTCCTGGGCATGGCGCCCAAGGAGAGCCAGCTGGCCAACACGATCCGCACCGCGACGCACAAGGAGCTCACGGACGAGCTCGAACAGCCGGCGGGCTACCGCGACATCTGGTGGACGGGCACCATCAAGAACGACCGGCGCGTCTACGAGAAGGTGCTCGAGCTGCACGACGAGCTGTGCGCCTTCATGGCGGCGCAGTCGCCCGACGGCGACTTCGTCACGCAGGCCATGTTCCAGTCGATCCCGACGATCTTCAGCCAGCACAGCGAGGAGCGCGGCGGCAACGTGCTGGGCCTCGATCGCGAGCCCGACAACGTCATCATGCTGCTCTTCACCCTGGCCGTCAACGGTGCGGACCAGGAGCGCGTCGCGCGCGAGCAGATGCGCAAGTGGAGCGACGGCGTCATGGCGTTCGCGCAGAGCGTGGACGCGGCCGTCCAGTGGCAGTACGTCAACTACGCGTACGAGTACCAGGACCCGCTCACCAGCTATGGCGAGGCCAACGTGGCCAAGATCGTGGACGCGGCGGCCAAGTACGACCCGGCGGGCGTGTTCCAGACGCGGTCCCCTATGGGCTTCAAGATCAGCAACCGGAGTGGCTACGGGTGGAGATAAAGGGGGGGACAGAGTGGTTTCTTTGGTTGATGTTATTAGACATTCGGCGATAAAAGATACCCAAAGCTAGAAACTTATAATTATTGATACATGTAAACCCGATGGATGGGTGCATAATTACCTGAATCCCCAAAGACCACTTCACCCAGCCAAATCAATTCGCCCTTCCTACCCCGCCCCCTTATTTTCCACCGTTGATAATACCAGCGTTTTCACCGCTCGTCATGGCCCGGTGTTCCTTCCAACTATTACGCATCCGCCCCCTCTACGTCCACAACCTTCCTGAAGAGCAATCTCATGCCCCCTCCGCCTTCGCCGTAATCACGCCCGAAATCCGCGGCTCCTCCTGGTCCTTCCGGAGCCGGACCTCGAACCCGCCGACCAGCCCCGCGACGGCGCACCGCAGCTCCGCCTTGGCGAAGTCCTGCCCGATGCAGGCGCGGGGCCCGTGCAGGAACGTGAGGCTGGCAAAGTTGCTCGTGGTGCCGCCCGTCTTGTTCGGGCGCGTGACGCCGGTGGCGGGGTCCGTATCGATCCAGCGCTCGGGCACGACCGCGTCGGCGTCGGCGCCCCACGCGCACGGGTTGCGGTTCGTCGCGTAGGGCACGATCATGAACAGAGTCCGTTGGGGAACCCGGTATCCGGCCACCGTGGTCTCGCGCTGCGCTTCTCGGACCGTCACGGGGACGGTCGGGTACAGGCGCAGCACTTCCTCGCAGAAGCCGTTCAGGTACGGCATCGATTCGAGCACGTCCCAGTCGACGCCCTCGGGGGTCGGCCGCCGACGTACTCTAGCCGGGAGTGGATCTCGGCGCGCAGCTTGCGCTGGATTTCGGGGTTCGTGGCGCAGAGGTAGCATGCCCAGGTCAGGGCGCCCGCCGTAGTCTCATGCTATTTTTCACGTGAATTAACCATGCTTATCTGTAGAAGTATGAGAAAGGGAGGAGGGAAAAAGTAGAGACTAACCCCGGCAGCCAAGAATGTCAGCATCTGATCCTTGATCTCGTCGTCCGACAGCCCGTCCGCCTCGATGATCCGCTTGAGGATGCTGTAGTCCGGCAGTGTGTTCTTCCCCTCGGCGATCTCGCGCTTCTTGCCGTCGAGGATCTCGCCGCACGTCTGTTTCAGGAAGGCGCTGATCTCGTCCAGGATGCGGTTCGAGCTGAGCGGCAGCAGCCGCACGACCCACTGGGGCAGCGTGAAGTTGAGGCCGGCGAAGATCATGCGGCCGAAGGAGGGCGCAGCAGCTCCAGGTAGGCGTCCGAGATGTTGCTCTCGTGGCTGGTCAGGGACTGGAAGTCCCGCCCCATGGCGGCGGGGCCGATGATGTCGAGTGTGAGGCGGCTGGAATCACGGACACCATGGATTTCGTTAGTACGTTGATATAGGGGTGCGAGGTGGACACACGTCCTGTAACATCGTGATCCCACCCCCCTGACTGTATGTAGACGGTTGAGAGAAAGAGAAAGAGACGCACCTGGCCAACTCAGCTATCTCCACCTCAGCCCAGCCGTCCTCGCTTCGCTTCGCGGAGTCTTCACCCAATATCAACTGCAGCTGCTGGGCAAAGATCAAGACTTTGGACCACATCAGCCCGTACAGCATACGAATTTTCCCGACGTGGAAGGCGGGGTTCAGGATCCGGCGCTGGCGGTGGTGCAGCGACCCCTCCTGGACGATGACGCCCCAGCCCAACGGACGGGCCAAGAACGACCGGACGGGCCAGGGCTTCTCGAAGTCGGAGGCATGCGTGCTGAGGATGTCGCGGAGGGCGTCGTGGCCGGCGGCCAGGACCACGTAGCGGCCCTCGACGCGGATCAGCGGGGCGTCCGGGTAGTCTTTCATAGCCTCCAGGGCGGACTTGCCGCGAGGCGACTCGACCATCATAGTAGCACATCTCTAAGTAGACGACAAAAGAGGGAAATGTGGTCAGTCAACCATCGACGGGGTAAAATGTCATCTACTTCGGGTTACTCACTGAGGTATTAGAAAGGGTCCGGAGCGGGTCTCGCATCCGGGGGTAAATCACCAACGCATCAAAGCCCAGGACGGCGAAGACCAAGGTGACCGACCAGAGATAGGGGTAGACCCCACGTAGCATAAAATTAGTAGTGGGCGGAGTAACATGTGAGATGAGCCATGCGGAAAGCATGCCGGTGACCAGCGCCTTGGGAAGCAGCCTCCATAGAATGGTCAGAGTGTCGGCAGCCTTGAAACCGAACCTCATCAGGGAATTCGTCCATTTTCTTGGTAATTTGTTCTCCATGTTGTCGGTCGTTTGCAATACGGGTAGTCTGCTTACGGAGACGAATGCCGCCTGGCGTCCGACCTTTATTTATCTGTGTCGCCATTCCAGTGGCAATACTTGGCCCCGGCCTCCATCGGGAAACAAAGTACGCAAACATGCCGCGGCGCCACATGTCGCGAAGAACAGTGAACGGCTAATAGACTTTGGGACGCAGGGATGAACCTTGTGGATACTCCGCATTAGCCGCTTTCTAACATCAGGCGACGTCGTGTTTGGCCACGATCTCGGGACGTGCGCCGGCGAAGAAGCTCCACGGTGGCATGACGCGGGGCGAAATAGTTTAAAACGACATCCATGCACGCCATTTCTCGGGTTGTTTAGAGTGGTCGCGGCGGACGCGTCCCCTGATTTCGTGCAAGCAAAACTCGCGTATTCGGAAAGAGAACAAACCAAGCCACGCTCAAACGGCTGGCGTGTTTCCTCCAGGAGTCGGGTGATTCCGCTCGTTTCCTCTACAGTGTGCGCGGACATATTACGTAGGCTGATGTTGAAATGCCTCGGCACCGTTGAAAATATGTTCTCATGACACCCTGTCGACATGGGCTTGATTGATGCTGGGGCTGAGACCGAATCGAGCCAGCTGATGAAGGGTGCGGACGATGGATAGAAATAACCCAAAAGGGGGCTGAATTGGCGGCTAATGTTGTGCTACCCGCTCAAGTAACGTTCCTTCTGTGTAACGATCATTGCTGTATCCCATATCTACTTTTAGAGACACTGCGACCGCATCCTAACTAAACATGTCACTAATTGTCGATGTAACGTATCTTAACGGCCTTGTACAACGCAAAAGGAGATGGTCTCCCCATAGCTTTGGCGGTATCATCGGGTGCCTTCGCCTGCACCAGGGCAAAGTGCCGTGTCTTGCCGCCGGCCGTACGCGGGATGGCGTCGACGAACAGCACACCCCTTCTCAGAAGCTTGTAGGTCGCCAGGGAGCCGGCCACCATGTTGTAGACATCATCTCCCGATACGGGCTTCTTGGAAAGCAGTAGTAGGCCCTACTTCCGCATTACATAAGCACGAGGTACTTTCGTCGTGCCGTCGTCCGACATCACGCCCATGATGGCGCACTCGCTAATGTCGGGGTTCTGCTGTATGGCGGCATCAATAATCGCCCCCGCCACATCTTGCCATTTTAAAACATATTGACCACGTCCCGCCGGTGACATAACCAAGTGAAAAAAAGTTATTCTTTTGCAATATTCGGAAGTTGGTGATGAAGAATCAGGAACTCGAGGCGCGTCGAACTACTCACCCCCTGGTCTTGAGCAGCTCTTTGTTGCGCGCCAACACGTAAGTTTTGCCGCCCTCGATGAGCGCCAGATCAACCGTGGGGAACCACTAACCACTCGGTACCTGCGGAGTCTCCGTGCATTTGTATCCCATCTTAAAGTTGTATAATCGCATCAGCGGCTCGGCGGGGACGCGGTCCTCGGCCGCGACTTGGAGGACGCTCACGGGGTCCACGAGCTTGGCACCTTATCCCGGGACCATCCAGCCCACGTCGGCGAGCAGGCAAAGCACGCGGACGAAGTCGTAAGGCACCTCTTGGTAGATGGTGTGGTACTGAATGATGAGTTTGTGGTGCGAGAGCATGGCCAGCTTGGGCAGGTCGGTGGAGATCTTGGTATCCTGATGCTTACATAGATCATCGCCAATTGAATCTGGGTCATCAACTTGATAGTGTGGATGGGTGATGAAGTTCAATGGCCTATTCAAGTCATTAATGAAGAAACTACGGTCTGTCGGGACCTCATTTGCGGCGGCCACATCCAGCACGATGGCAATTAGTTCGGCGTGGCGATGATGATGTTGGCTTCTGACTGTCGCACAAGGTGGTCCAGCTCCTCAAACTTGAAGGCGGAATTCACGCCACGTGCTAAGCCCCCAGAGATGATGGGGCGATAAGCGTCGCGTACAGATATTAGAACCCGAAAATGATCCTTTCGTCAGCGAACGTCCAGAAAAGGAAAAAGGAGTAGGACTGGCGACATGATTACGTTGTTTCTTGTTTGCGAATGCGAACTCCGTCCCAGTCAGTCCGCCAGACAGCATTTTGCGCAGCAACTAAACTTTCTGGATGTTGGCATCCAGCAGTTTCAGTTTGTTTCTCGAACCATGGTAGAATAACCAAGAAATGTATCCGGACCCCGGTTCTCTGCTTCCCAGGACCTCATCCTCTTGCGCGCCAAAGGTACGTGCTGGCTTTCCATGGAGTATGTACAGTCTAATTGAGGAAGAGATCGTTCCCACTCCTCTGATCTATTTCATGTTAGGGGAATTTTAAATCATTGATTGATAATGCTTCATTGATTTCTAATCCGATCGTTTCATCAGGAACAAAAACGTAAAGAAGATTTGTTCACACAGAACATATTAGCCTCAAACACATAAACACAAAAGGATAATATTATAACCAATACCTCCGATACCTCTAGAAACGTTGCAACATATATTCATTCCTTTTGACTGAGGTAGAGGCCTTATTCACAGCATTCACAGCCTCCGGAGAATGCCAAAAATTGGTCGGCCTGCTATCGCATGGAGTATATATGCCACTATTACCGTACGCTCTAGTGGAGTTTCATTTTTACGCGCGATACTTACAAGCCCTTAGTGGCGTTTTCGTAAGATGTTCGAGTGATAATACGTACGTTTGTCATTCTTTAAATTCCATTAAGCTGGCGCCGGACCTTGGTCGAATTTAGGTGGTGTATCGCATTAAGTACATATACCACTATGGCCGTACGCCCTCGTGAAGCTCTACTTTTACGTGCGACACCTGCTTAGACCGATATACTGTCCTTTCCAGTGGGCGGATGGCCCGGGATAGAATATATCATGCAGAAAACACGAAGCCGCGCCTGGGCCCGACTTGCTGCAAGTACGAGGGTCCCGCTGCATGGCTGGCACGGTGGCTTTCAAGGTGGTTTGTATGATGGCCTGTTGCGATCTTATCTCACATGCTGTACTACACGCAGAAGACGCCTAGAATGCCAAGTGCTGACATGCTTCAGACACCTATTGTTGGCTTTGATAGAGTGTTAAAAGCTGTATAAAGTGTTCTGCCTACCTGGCGTGATTGCGTTTCTCTTTTCCATAGCATATTGAAACGCTATACCTTATTGACTTTTTTTTTTTTCCTTTTTTTTTGGTTCTTTTACTTTTGGATACCAGCGCAGGCGAGCAGAAGCAAGTAACTTGAAACCGAACAAATCTAATATATGTCGACTTAAAGAGGAGGTATTACACCCTAATACCCCCCCCAGACTTTAAAAACAATTACGCCATATCTTATAAGCCAGCCAATATGTCAACCCCGGACCATGCCGATTCGACCATGTCTTTGGCTAGAACACCTGCAGCAGACCATGCAAAGGAATGGGCAGCCGCCTCCGTGGCAGACGATGCGGCACCTAGCAAGCCAGCTTCGCCGACCCCAAAGCCGTTGGCCTTCCTTCGATACAGGATCTTCAACACCTACCGCCGTCTCTTCTCTCTGGCGTTCCTCGGCAACGTCGCGGCCTTCGTCGTGGTGGCTGTGCGAGGCCCCAGCCCCCTAATCCTCCTGGATGCCGTGTCAGCCAACCTCCTCGCCTCCGGTCTTGCCCGCACGCCGCTCGTGGTCAACTTCTTGTTCGGCGTACTGTGTCTGGTCCCTCACTCTGCGCCCCTCCGACTCCGCCACCTCGCCTGCAAGATCTTCCACTTAGGCGGCGTCCACAGCGGCTGCGGCATTGCGGCCTACGTGTGGTATCTAGGCTTCATCGTCTACTACACCAAGGATTTCGTGCCGTCCCCGACCTCGACGGCCGTCCTTGTCATTGCCTACGCCGTGCTCATCCTCCTCACGTCCATGATCCTGGTGTCCGTTCCAAAGTTCCGCATCATCCGACATGACTGGTTCGAGCTCACCCACCGCTTCTCGGCCTGGGCCACCATCGCGCTCGTCTGGGCCCTCCTACTCATCGTGGCGGCGGCAGAGGGCCCGTCCATGGGCATGTTCCTGGTGACCTTGCCGGCGTTCTGGATGCATCTGGCCTCGACGGCGGCCATCATCCACCCCTGGCTCCTGCTGCGGCGCGTCGAGGTGGACCCGGAGCCGCTGTCGAGCCACGCGGTCCGGCTCCATTTCAACTACGACACGTCCGTCGTGTTCGGCCAGGGCCTGTCAGTCTCGAAGCACCCGCTGCGCGACTGGCACAGCTTCGCCGTCTTCACGGACCGGCACGACGCGCCCGAGACCGAGTTCTCCCTGCTCGTGTCCAAGGCCGGGGACTGGACCTCGTCCGTCATCGCGGACCCGCCGCGCCGCCTGTGGAAGCGCGGCCTGCCCGTCTTCGGGTTCGCGTACGTGATGAAGCTGTTCCGCCGCACCGTCCTCGTCGCCACGGGCTCGGGCATCGGGCCCTGCCTCGCTTTTATTAACGAAGAGGGCTGGCCGCCCATGCGGGTGCTCTGGCAGACGCGGAACCCGGAGCGCACGTACGGGCCGCGCGTCATGGAGCTCGTCAGGAGGCTGGACCCGGACGCGGAGATCATCGATACGTCCGAGGGCGGCAGGCGGGATCTCCTGCCGATTGCCATGCGGCTTTACCGCGAGTTCAATGCCGAGGCGGTAGGCATCATCAGCAACGAGACCGTGACTAAACAATTGGTATACGACCTGGAAAGTCAAGGTATTCCCGCCTATGGGCCTATTTTCGATAGCTGATTCATTGCGCTATCATTCTCGTTGCATATGCTGTGGTGTATCGGTCGTTGGAAGTCGCCTAAATTTTCTATTTAAAAAAAAGAAATCTTTCTTGTCTGTTAGTTAGCTCACGTTGCTTGCTTACTTTGTTTAATCCAGGGGCTCGGAGTTAATGCGGTGATAGACTTTATTCTCCATTCTCGGCGGTTCGGTTTGTCTAGACCACGAAATTCTACGGAGCTGCGATCATGGTTAACAGATAACATGTGATAGATACGCGTAGATTTATGATAATGCCGGTTCGTTATGTGGCTATTATTAGGTGACAATGACGATGACGCGCAGGCCCGATCTATGACGGCACCACTGCCCTGGTAGCCAATCATCGCCGTTGCCAGCTTACTTTCCTTACCCCGGGGCCGGTCAGCGTTCGACGCTAGCATCGTCACCAAAGGTCTTAAGCAGTACATTCATTCGTTGGTACGTTTCCAGCAATAACCATAGGTGATCCCAAAATCACAGATCTGGTTGCACAACTAGATTCATCCCAAAAGCAACTTGGCTACCACCACGATAGCGTGCTATCACCACAAAGAAGAGATGCAGCAGCAGTGCGAGTCAACCATATTGAACGGGCCGTCCGGGCGCCTGGAGTTGCTGTACAGCTTACCCATTGAAGATGCATCAATATTAGAGCCAGATCCAGCAAGCTTGAAACCGCCGCTGCTGTTCATCCACGGCACCTTCTGCTCGGCGAACGACTTCATGAACTTCCTCCCTTACCTGGCGCAGCACGGGTACCCGGCCTACGCCTTGTCGCTGCGCGGGCATGGTGCCTCGCAAAAGCAACGGTGGCTGCGGAAGATGTTCTTCACCAACCTGCACAGCTGGGCCGCGGACGTGCGCTGCGTCCTGGCGCACATGGCGAAAGAGGCAGCGACCTCGAGGATGTCGGTTTCCTCACCGACTTCCTCAGCAGCATCCTCCACGTCTTCGACATCAATCGGATCGGCAGCTTCGGCAGCGCCATCCACGAACTCCGCATCATCATCATCATCATCATCATCATCATCATCATCATCGTGCAGTCGACAACAACGACGGCCACCGCCCGTGCTCGTAGGCCACTCCCTGGGCGGCGGCGTGCTGCAGTGGATGCTGTCGTCCGGGGCCATTGGCCGCCACCACCAGCAGGCGACCGAGATCTCGGGACTGGTACTACTAGGCTCCCTACCCCTGAGCGGCAGCGGCCGCGAAGTCCTGTCGAATTGGGAGCGCGCCGAGGCGGAGAGCGGGGCCCTGCACCGCCCCTTCATCCTGAGCGAGCGGTGCCTCGTGCGGACGCGCACGCAGGCGCGCGCCGCCTTCTTCAGCGACGAGACCGACGACGCCGTCGTGGACACGTGGCTCCGCACGTGCAAGACGAAGCACGAGAGCGCCATGGCGGGCATGTCGGTGCTGTGGCCGTTCGGGGAGGCCGGCAGGGTCCTCGGCAGCTTGTCCGGGCTCGGCGGGGCGCGGAAGGTGCTCTGCGTCGCCGGGTCCGTGGACAAGCTGGTCCCGCCCGCCATGGTCTTGTCCAACGCGTACGCGTATGCGGCGGCGGTGAAGGAGGCGGGCGAGGATCTGGAGACGTGTCGCATGTGGACTGTCCGGGGGTCTGGACACCATCTCATGATGGATGCTCATTGGCAAGAATGTGCGGATGGTATGCTGAGGTGGCTCGGAGGAGAGGAGCTGCCCATCTCATGATCCTGTGAGAGCTAGATTTCACGATGTCAACGAACAAGCGTCTGCAAGCGTTCTTATTGGAGTTTGGGAGTTATGACGTTATGGTTTATGATCCCTTGTCTTGGGATAAACGATAGTTTTTAAGGTGCCTTCCTTAATACGATAATACCACCGGGCTGCTCCCTCCCGTCCACCACCCGAGAACCAAACGCCAGACCTAGCGGGCATCGTCGCTTCGGCTTCGAGCCAGCATGCGACTCATTGATATAACGTGAAATGCCGGTCCGTCGGGTCCTATCTCTACCTTCCCATTCTGCTACTAATTATTATCTGACAATGTCATCCATGTCATCCACATCCAGAACCACCATGGATGTACCCGGCCAGCTTTCCGACCCCGTCTCTAGTAGACGGTCCATCGTATCCTCCCTCGGCCGCCAGCCGCCCGTATTGTGGAAGACCAAGCGCCTGGAGGCGCGCTCCATCGTATCCATTTGCGCGTACCAATGCTCACCCTGGTTGTGCTCGTGCGGCGCCACGTAAAGGACCTCCCAGTCTTCCATGCTCACGAACTCCTCCCTGTTGTTCATCTCGTCGCAGATGGGTATCTCGACCCGGAAGCGCAGGCTTGCGGACCGGAGAGACGGCATGCACGCCAGCGCGCGCGCCCACGCCGCGAAGAGAGGCTCCATCGTGCCCTCTTGGGGCGCGTTGCGGATGTGCAGGTCGTCTGCCACGCCCCCGGGAGGCCTATACTTGAGCTCGGCTTCCCGGTCGAATGGGTCCGCCGAACCATCATCTTCGTCGTCGGTGAGGATGGGCGGCATATCCTCGGGATCCTCGGCCGGGTTGCGCGGGGGCCTCCCGTAGCTGGGGTCGCCCTTGGGCATGAAGTACCACAACCCAGATGGGGTGGTCAGGTCGAGATGGACGTCGAACTTTTCCATGTTGCGCCATTCGGGTCGGCCGACGGCTGCGTCCTCGTCGGCCTGTGGCCAGAACAATGCTCCGTCGAAGACGCCGTGGACGCGGAAGCTTGTTAATCGCTGCGACCAGACGCGCAGAGAAGCACCGAGCACATCGTACGCCAGCGGATACGTCAGATTGGGCATGGCCATGGTGGTGTCGATGTCTATGTCTTCCATGGGTATCTCCAGCGTAGCACGAGATATTTGCATCGTCTGCTCCGAGTATTTGGCCAAAGCGTCTGCCAGGCTTTTGCGATCCTGTCTAAGGACTCCGGGGTATCGCAGTTCGGTCCCATCCACGGCAAGATCCAATGTAACGAGGTCGGGCATCCGGGCCGCTATCTCCAGCTGAACACGTGGGTCAGGACTGCGGCTCCAAGTTTCAAAGGATAGCTGGCGCACTGAGTGGACTATGGGCAACTCGGTAGCTTGAAGTAACGTGATGCGCGAGCGACGATATCGATACCAGTTATGCCCTACGTCCTCGACCCTGTGGAAAACTTTACGCAGCTCCAGTTGCACATTCGCCTCAGACCCTTGCAGAATGTTGAACAATCGGCGCAGCTGCGATCCGAATACCTGGCTCACAGCTTTGGTTTCGGCAGGCCGTTCGGAGCGCTGGGCTTTTGCCTTGTCAATGGCGGGGAGGCTGATAGAGACGGACAGTAGCCGCAGGTAGGACAAACGGCGCCCGCGGAGGTAATGCGCACAACGGTCGAGGTCTTCTGGGCTTTGGATAAATAGGTATCGCCAAGTACGGCATTGAACGGCCTCGAGGAACAGAGTGGAAATGGAGGCGTAGGGCGTAAAGGGTAAAAATCGCTCAGTCCCATCGGAGTTCCTGAAGAAGCCCGTGGGGAGAAAGTAGACAATCCTATCCACGACTTCGAACGGCAGGTTCTGCATTTTGATGTGATGTGATGTGATATGTGTTGGAATGTGGAAATGGGATGAAGATGGGCTTGATCGAAGGAGAATACCAACGGTCTTGTTTGAGGTGGGGAGACTCGCGCGAACAGGAAGGCAGTGGTGCTTGTTAATAGTAACTTCCTCCCTCGGTACCCAAGGTAGCTGGTTTACTCCATACAAACATACCTAGGTGTACATACTGGACGCACTTTCCTCGACTCAACATAAGCACTGCCCGCAGATATCGAAAAGCACTATTTCGAGACGCCGATGAGATGGGTCACGGGCCGAGTTATCCTCCTTTGGCATCATGGACGACATCACCGCCGTCGACTTGGCGGAGCGTCGTTCGCGCTTCTGGAGAGCGGGATCAGCAACTGCAAGGGCGCTGTAAGTCCTTCCCACGCACTCTGAACTGCAACAGACACAAGCTAACACTCTCTTCTCAGATGTGGGGTACCGGACAGGTCCGCAACAACGAGTGGCCGCCGCCGTTCTAAAAGGGTCATATTTGACACATGTTAGCATTGCACGATTCGTGGTTAACCGGGCTTATCTCCCAGGCATCCAGCGTGGTGGCCGGCGAAGGCACTTGGAATGCGCCAATCAGCGTGCGCCGACCTTCCAGTTTGTTCTGCCCGAGCAGATTTCCAAAACGGCGCGCACGACCGATCCGGATGGCTCGCCCGCGGTGGGCCCCGCAACGCCAAGCGTTAGACACCTTCAGCGCTGGCCATGACGGCATGTGCTGGCTGCCGCTATTGAAAAGGGGGGACGACTTCGTAACGAGGCACCTGCATGGGTTCGCAGAGATACCTTTGCCGGCCTAGGGAATCGGATGTACATGTATAAATACCACCGCCGTGCTTGGCCGTGGACGAACGATCTGCTGCTAATTAAGCGCCTGGGTTTACAAGGCTGTTCTATGATCCTATCTCGTCAAGTACTCGTATACAATCTAGCGGGCATACCCTCTGCTTGCCTCATTCATAATTACTTGCAAAATGTCTGATCCCACTGCCGCCCCGAGTCGCACCATCGCCAGTACGATCCGCATGTACTTCGTCAAGTAACCCAGTTCCCCACCCAATCATTTGTCTTCTTCATCCATGCATTACTTGGAAGACCATGCATGCTGATACCGCAGCGCAGCCTCCTCCCAGCTGTTGCGTATACGTTGGATATGTACCGGAGGACGGGCGAGTTCTTCGGCGTGACCGAAGCCTTGTTCTCCTCGGCGTTGGCGGCCATGGTCTTCAGCGTCCTCGGTGTCCAGCCGTTGACCCTTGTCGGAATTACGGGACTGATCTCCCTCTTCAACTACACCATCTACGACATCGTGTCGCTGTACGACGTTTCCCTCTACCCGAGCTTCATGGCTTGGACGGGTATATGGGCCGCCATCTCTCATTGGGCCGTCGCCATCTTTAACCTGTGTGATTACATGCGTTATGCCACAGACTTCTCCAGTGAAAGTTTCGGGATGTACGTAGGCATCATTTATATGAGTAAGTAATAATTGTACGGGACGAAGTGCTGACTCATAGACCGTCAACGTTCGGTAACTGACAGAAGATTCTAGTTAAAGGAGTCGAAGAACTCGTCTACGAGTTCGACCAAAACGGACCGACTGCGGGATACTTGAGCTGCATCATCGCCATTCTCTACTTCGCTTCGATATACAGCTTGGAGAAACTAGGCCAAAGTACCGTTTGGCAGCCATGGTTTCGTGGCATCCTAGCCGATTATGCTTATGTGGTGTGTACTAACATTGTACAAGTTGGTGCCTCCGTTCATATTATCGTACTGATATGATGATGTCTGCTATACCTAGTTCGCTACCCTATTTTGGGTCGGATTCTCGCACATGCCAGGGCGGCTCAAAGACGCAAACATCTCCAAGGTACCCATCACGGAGGCCTTCCATCCTACCCAATCCCGCGGCTGGCTGCTCGAGTTTTGGAACCTGCCGGTCCAGTGGGCATTCGTGGCGCTGCCCTTCGGGTTCCTGTTAATGCTATTGTTTTACTACGACCACGTCAGTTCCATTCCACACATGCGCATTCACTACCCCTTAACCTGAAGGTATGCCTTGTACTGACGCTCGCCCCCCAAAACGCAGAACGTCAGCAGCATCACGGCGCAAGCCCGCCAGTTCCCGCTCCGGAAGCCCGGCGGCTTCCACTGGGACTTCTTCCTGCTGGGGTGCACGACGTTCGTGGCCGGGATCCTCGGTCTGCCGATGCCGAACGGCTTGGTCCCACAGGCGCCGGTCCACACCGACTCGCTTACGCAGTACACCACGGAGGCCAAGATCATCTCGACGGCCGAGGGCGAGGGGACGGAGATACGCCGCCCCATCGTGAAGGCGACCGCGGTGGTTGAGCAGCGAGTCTCCCACTTCCTGATGGGCCTCGCGCTGATCGGCACCATGGCCGGGCCGCTGCTCACCGTGCTACATACCATGCCTTCGGCCTTATTTGCCGGTGTCTTTTTCGTCGTTGGCGTAAGTAACATGTCCACTCTGCTACTTTCAGTTCATCTTGTCGGACCTGCCTGTCCATTAACACACGGCCTCACAGTGGGGGTCGATCGAGTCCAACAGCATGGTCCACCGGCTCGTCTTCCTCATGTCGGAGCCCCGGTTCATCCAGCGCGGCGAGCCGCTGCTGCGCGTGCCGCGGCGCGCCATCTGGCTCTTCATCGGCCTGCAGGCCGCCGGCGTCGCGGCCACGGTCGCCATCTCGCAGACCATCGCGGCGATCGGGTTCCCGGTCCTCGTCATCCTGCTGATCCCGCTCCGGACGCACGCCATGCCGCGGTGGTTCGCCCTCGCGGAGCTCGAGGTGCTGGACGACTTCACCTGCACCAACAAGCAGGTCCTGGCGAGCCTGGGTGGCGCCCCGGCGCTGCCGGAGCACTCCAAGGAGACGGATTGGGGCCTTGAGCGCCGGCGGTCGGAGCAGAGATTCGGACTCCACCGGCAGCGAGCGGGCAGTCTCAAGCGCTGAGGAGGATTTGGGGCAAGTAAGAACATGCCCTGGCACGGAGTCTGCCTGCAATGGCAGGCATTACCCGAACAAAAAGCGAGGCAATAAATCAGCGCACCTGTTTGGTCAGGCCATATCAGGGACAATAGGGAAGGACAGTTGAGGCAACGCGGCGAATTTGAAGGTCAGATTGAATACTGTATATGTGATACTAATAAGGAACGTACTTAATGCTTACGGAGCTGGCCATTTGTGATGAATGTGTATCCTTGACCGTTGGTCTTTTAGAACCTGGTACCTACCAACCAACCTTATTCTATTCCGGGTTGAGACCTCGGCAACTAAAGGAGCAAGCTTTAGAAAACCCACCAATGATCCAACCCTACCCTTGCTGTCGGCCCAATCCTGCTCCTTATTACCGCTTCAGAGTCACCTCAAGCCCCGACTGCAATGCAGAATGCAGGGGTACCATATTCAACCGCGGATCTGCATAACATACCCCACAGAGTAAATAGCTGAAGGAACAGTAACAATCGTGAACGCGACGCCACCGCGTCAGCAGATAGGATACATCTTAGCGGTGAATGGCCAGCACCACGTTGTCGCGGTCCCTCTCGTAGCCAATCAAAGCAGAAGTTCCTATGTCTCGAATAAACAACAAGATCCCACGTGTGTTCGGAACATCTCCAGCGGCCCCCAACTCTCTCCTGAATGGGTAGGCGTTGGAGGTTGCGGGGCGTTCCTGCCGAGTATAAAGTTCCACGGCCTAGGCCGTGTCTTGGCATCTCTTTCCCTTGCCTGTCTTACACCATCCGCCCCGAACACCAGCCTCGGCATCTTCTCAGCCATGCGATTCTCCCAGTCCATCTGCGGCCTTTCCCTGGCCTGTGCTGCCTCGGCAGCCGCCGGTGATGCCATGAAGCCGAGCATCATCCTGATCATGTCGGACGACCAGGACCGGCGGTTGGGGTCGACCGACTACCAATCCGTGCTGCACCGCGAGATCTACTCTCGGGGCGTCGAGTTCGTCAACCATTTTGCCACCACGGCACAGTGCTGCCCGAGCCACGCCTCGTTCCTGAGAGGCCAAGCGGCGCACAACACCAACGTCACCAATGTGCACGCGCCAGGGTAAGCGTTCTTGGACCAACTTCTATCATGCCGGGGACTGGAAACTGACAATACTTGTAGAGGCAATTACGACAAATGGCACATGGCGGGCCTGGACGAGGACTACCTACCCCATTGGCTGAAGAAGGCTGGTTATAAGGCAGAATGTGAGAAAAAGTAGATCCCAACCCCATTTGGTTTGAGAGACTCACTGTTGTTACAGATGTCGGCAAGTTTTTGAATGGCTACAATGTTGTCAAAGCCAATATCGCTCCCAAGGGCTGGGATCACGTCGACGCTTTGGTGAGTTCCCCGGCGTGTTTCTCTCACGTGTTCACCATTTAGCTCATATACTCCAGTAACTTGACCCTTATACGACTTACTACAACGTACCCGTCATGTCTCAGAACGGGGAGCGTCCCGTCTACTACAAGGGATTCCACTCCACCGACGTCGTCCGTACCAAAGCGTGAGTGCGACCCCCCCACCCCCCACTGAATATATTGGCAGGCACTGACACCATTCTCTCCCAGGCTCGAACGTCTGCAATCGCTGGTGACCCAGGACCAGCCGTACTACCTGCAGATCGCGCCGTACGCGCCTCACGTCCAGAACAACGTGGGCCGGACGGTCCCGCTGGCCCGCCACATGGACCTCTTCCCCGGCGCCAAGGCGCCGAGCACGCCCAACTACAACCCGGACGACGAGCACCACCGCATCGGCGGCTGGCCGGGCACTCTGCCCCTCATGAACCAGACCACCATGGACACGGCAGACGGCGCCTTCCGCGCGCGGGCCCAGGCGCTGCAGGGCCTGGACGAGATCATCGAGGATGCCATCGCCATGCTTGACGCTAACGGAAAGCTGGACAATACCTACGGTTAGTGACCCGGAAAATTGAAGAAAGGGAGGAGGCTAGACTCCGTTCATTACCCTCCACTCCACATAACGTTGAGCTGACCCGCATATGTTCTCTAGTCATCTATACGTCTGATAACGGTTATCACATCGGTCAGCACAGACTGCCCGGCGGCAAGGCCCTGTTCTACGGCGAGGACACCAACCTCCCCTCCGGCGTGCGCGGTCCCGGCGTGCCGAATAACCTGACGTCGCAGATCCCCGGCGTGCACCCAGACCTAGTCCCGACCTTCCTCGACATCGCGGGCCTGCCCAAGGAAGACTGGCCGACCTTCCTCGACGGCCATAGCCTGCCCCCGCAGTGGAAAGACCCCGTCGGCAACGCCGCCGGCCTCAACGCGGGCGACGGCAACAGCAAGGAGACGCTCAACGTCGAGTTCTGGGATTCGTGCACCATCGAGGCCCCCAACGGCGCAGAGCTCGGCGCCCCCTTCGTCAACACCACGTACAAGACGCTGCGCATGCTCGGCGACCGCCAGTCCTGGCTCTTCTCCGTCTGGTGCACGGGCAAGATGGAGCTGTACGACACGGCGGCGGACCCGAGCACGAGGCGGCGCTGAACCGGCTCAACGCGCTGCTGCTCGTGACCAAGTCGTGCGCCGAGGGCACGTGCCGCGACCCCTGGTCCGTCTTCACACCCTCCAACCGCACCGACGAGAGCAAGGTCGCGAGCATGCAGCAGGCCATGGACCCCCAGTACGACGCCTACTTCGCCGCGTTCCCGCGCGTGCACTTGGCGTCCTGCATGCAGTACCAGGACGTCGCGAACGAGGCGCCCTTCTACCCGGAGTCGGCCGGCGGGCCCAAGGGGCTCGGGCTCGGCGCCCGCCGCCCGACGGACAACTTCGTCACCACCGACGCCGGGGTCGCCATCGCGGACGCCCGCTTCTACGGCGCGCCGGAGCAGCGCCACGCGACGCTGGAGCAGGTCTACGCCCAGGCGCGCAACTTGACGGACGAGGAGCTCGCGATGCCCGCGGCGCCGAAGAAGGGGAAGGGGAAGGGGAAGGGGGTGAGGGCGGGGCGGCGGAGAAGAGGTGGGGGGTGCAGGAGGTGCCTGAGTGGATCAGGCTCGGCCATGATTGAAATGTATCGCAATTCACCCAGACCAACTAATAGATGTAGCGAGATAGTTCTTGGTACAGCCGAGTACCCGTCCATCCTTGAATTATTGCATATCTATGATCTGTTCTGAGGTCCCTACACAAGTTCACTCCGGACGATCTTGACACTCCTGGATATGATCAAGGGAGACCCTTATGTATTGGGTCGTCGCCCGTTCCCTTGAACCACCAGTGTCGGGATTCGTCCCGAATCAACTCAAAGTGGTTGTCGTGCAGTCGAGAGGGTACTTCTGAGCCTCGTTGATTTAACCCCCTTCCTAACTTGGTATTGCGGAGCCACGTACCTCTGCAAGCTAATGGTATCTGTCTTGAAAACTGTTATTCCACTTTGCAACCGTACGGGTGATAGAGCTAAGATGCAAGATGCCCATGGTTGGTGGGCCTCCAAGGCTGACATAAAATTGTATCATGCATACTTCATTCTACTTTCTTTTACGTTACCAATTTCCTTCTTCATCGGAATCTTCTTCTTCCGGCACTTGCAGAGCCTGGTTTAACTCCTTCGTCCACTGGCGAACCGGCTTCCTTCCCTCCCTTAATTCCAAGTAGGAAGTTTTGATCGGCTCCGGAAGCTGGCTTGTGTCCAGGAGCCCATCATCATCCACGTATTGCTCAATGTATCCAACCATGGCCAAGGAAAAGGCGCCTATCCGCCTTCCCAAGTCGCCAGCACAGAGGCGTAGGAACGCTTCCAAAAGCACGTGGGCTTTTGGGACGACAACTGCTTCTTTGCTCGACTTGAATACACCAGACCCACGACCAGGCCGCCAAGGCGGGAGAGAGCCTTGGTCGGAGGCAAGCACGAATTGTGGCGGGAGTTGAGACGCTTCTGGATATATGAGGGTACTGTCGAGTGTTGGGAGAAACCAAAGGGTCTGTGACTGTTGGTAGAGACCAACCGTGATTTCCGAGTTGTCGACGTGGAGGTGAGAGGCGGGTGCGGGCGTGTGCCGTTCCTGGGAGCTTACAGGACATGTTTCCGGATCTTGACATGGCCTAAAGCTAGGTAGGGCTCTGAGGATCTTTGCGCCTCGCGGCAACAGATCGTCCGGAAGGACGAAATCAATGGACTGAGATGGCGTTAGTTGAGGTATTATCCCAGAACATTCTTCTCAAAGGCACCCACCGCAACGATTGAAGGGATGCCGTGGACGTTGAGGAGACCATGGCCCCAGAGGACATTGGGAACCTGGCCAGGATTTACGGCGCAGGCAACAGACGCCACCGACGATTCTAAATCGGGATTTGACATATTTTGCCCTTGACTATGTCTTCGTCAAAGTGCTTGGATTCTGAGGCCGCTGCTTTCTCCCATCCAGCAGAAGTAGAAAGCAGAACAAAGAACTGTGTTGCTAGATGACCCAAGTTGGGCGGAGGAAATAAATCCACTTATTGACCTGGCAATGATGCCTGGGGTTCGGCGCTTGGAGCCTTCCAAATATGTGAACAAGCGCTTCCTCCTTTTACCCTGTTTCCTGAGGGTATGACCTGAGGGGATGTGATTTCGGAAGTCTCGGACTGGAATTTCATCAGCCACCTTATTTTTCCATCACTGCATCATCAATGAGAGCAATCATTCATGCCAGATGACATGCTGCTTTGATGTCGGCACTTTCGGCCATTGTCACGCCAGTACAGCTATCAATCGCTTTGCAACGCTTGACAGGCCATGCGAAGGTCTACACACAGCTCAGCACGTTCTAGGACTGTAAGTGAATGCAACCAGGTGGAGGCCGAGCAGGTTGCAGCTATTCATCTTGCTTGCAAACACCAATATTCCTCTTGAACTCCAGCACAGTTAGGCATGGGCTCGGCCAAGGAGTTTTTTTATTAGCATTCGTCTCGTGATCCTAGTGATCGGATGATCTAGAGGCATCTCACGATACCTGCTTACTTCTACGATCAATGACGCAAAAGAGTAACACAGGAACACGAATTCCCACCAAGAATTCAAAACAAGTTAGGTCATGGTACTATCTATAGTATCAGTTAATAGCTACCATGGTGGACTCTACATGATTTCAAACCATGCCTTTATGGGTAGCTCCTGGCATTTGACTAGCCCTTGGCGAGTATTGTTGCGTACCATGAGACCCTTTTGACGTAGCAATATGATATATGTAGCAGACAGGTACATCTTATTGGCGTAGAAACAAGCTTCATTTACAACATCCCCTGTATACCTTCGTGGAGTTCAGACGAAATATGGTATTCTTGCCAAATACTATGTTATTGGGCTACGGTACGATCATTTTCTATTCAATCTTCTAAAGTTCCACCCGGCACATCCTGCCATCTTCCGCAACATCCCATCGATCACTCCCAACCGTCTTGCTCGCGTAAAAGACGCCCTCCGGATCATACTTGTCCTTGATCGCGAGAAGCTTGTCATAGTTGGGCCCGAAAAAGGCCTCCTTCCAGTTCTCCTGAAACGGATCGCCCTCGTTGACGTACGCTGCGCTCCCCGGCGTCACCCGCTCAAGCGCCGGCAGCATGCCCGTGAGCCGCCGCTGCATGGCGCGCATCTCGTCCCACGCCGACGGCGCCCCGTCCCAGGGGTGCAGCATGCCGAACAGGACCGCGGCCTCGCGCCAGGCCGGGTGCACGGCGTTGTCGGCGCCGACGCGGTTCCGGGGCGCCATGACGGTCACGCCGGCCTCGACGCCGCCGTCGTACAGGACGCGCAGGACCGCCAGGAGGTCGTCGAAGGCCGCCGAGCCGGGGTCCTCGAGCACGCGCCGCGGGATCAGCCGGTCGCCCGCCTGCCACCGCAGCGTCGCCTCGCGCACGTCCCCGTACTGGCTCGCGTGCTCAAGGTACGTCGGGGAGTCCGTGAGCCACGACTGGTACGGGATCTGGAGCGCGTCGAGGACCCCGAGGAAGGGGGACATGGTTTCGGTGACGGCTGACGAGGTTTGGTTGTAGGCCGTCACGCCGCTGATGATAAACGAGGTGCTGTTGTACGCGACCGTGATGTGCATTCCGTTGTCCGTGACCGTCGGGAGGATGGAGTACAGCTTCCGCAGCGCGGTCCAGTACTTGTCGGTATTGATATTGGTGGGGTCCAAAAGGATACCCATCCCACCAACGGGTAGGTCCTCGTAGGCGCGGATGGTCACGGAGGTCACCACGCCGTATGTACCGGGTCCTACGGCGCACTAGGTCAGCATGGCGGGTCAAGTGGGTTTGACTTGGCAAACTTGCCTCCGCCGCTGAGGGCCCAATAGAGATCCGAATTCTCCTTTCTCGATGCTTTGATGATCTCGCCATCCGCCGTCACTACGTCAAACTCGAGAGTCTGGTCCGCACCGAGACCAAACTGGGTCGACAGCGGGGAGTGGCCGGTGCCTTGTGTCCAACCGCCAGCTAAGCCAACTGAGTTGCAGTACCCAGCGACAACAACGAGACCCTCATCCTTGGCAGCGGTAAGGGCGTCAATACCCTGAACGCCGGCTCCGAGCTTGAGAGCTGGCCCTTGATAGGTCTCGTCACGCCAATCCACCTTGGTGATGTCTTTGAGGTGATGCGTTCAAGCGGCGATCGCACCGGCACCGGTGGATCGGCCGAAGAAGCTATGGGGCGTCAGCAAGATGTGGTTTAAGGGGTTTTACGTGGAGTTCGAGACGTACTCGTGGCCTGTGTTACGCACCAGGAACCGAATGCTGTGCTCTCGAGCAAACCTGATGGTTGCGACTACATCTTCCGCACACCCGACGTCCACGGCGTAGCTGACATAGTTTCCAAGCACACAGGGGCTTTGTTGAGTTGTCCAGGGATCACAGCTTGCATTTCCCCAGTACGATGTCAAGACGGAAGAAGGCGAATCGTAGCTACCAGAATACACCTGTCAGTTTGGCCCTCATGTTGGTATCAATGGTTTGATCCTTACTGTGTAGTAGCTAATGTCCATTTCTCTCCTGCACAACCACGTGAGTCATCGAACATGGTAGTCATCAAGAACCAAGGCCGGGAAAGGTCAACTTACGAAGTCCTTCGCAGGCTGCCTCGTCATATTGAGGATCATGGCATACCGCTGCGAGTGGGATAGTCTTGATCAGCCTCCCCCGACGGTGGCGTTGAGAGCGTCCCAAGCAGGCGTGGAAGGCCAGCCTGGGTCTCCGGGCAACACATGGCATTGTGGAACAGATCGGGCAGGAGCTCTGGTTGATGTTACACAGGCAGGCGCCGCGGCTGCAGCCACTGCCACAGCTACCTTGGACGAAGGGAATTGCATCTTCTCACTGGCTGAACAAGGGGGCACGTCGGTTAAAGAAAGGTTGGACTCAAAACATATCGTGGCTTGGAATGCGAGCTCTTATCAGGATGATCTGAAGCCTGGGTTGCATGATGCTCAATTATCTTGGTTCGGGCCTACCGAAAATTTCTTACCGGGAACCTGCATGAGTGTTTGCTTGGGATGGTACCCTGCATTCCACTAGTCGTATTGGCAGACATGCAGTAGCACACTTAAGGTGAAAGGGATATAAAGGATCCCTTACATTGTGGACCCCCTGCAGCCACAGTCTCGAGTAGATCTTCTAATTGATTACCAATCTCGGCAGTTGGTACGGAGTATATCATTTTCATTAAGGGGCGAAACCAACAACACCAATATGACCTTGGGCGCCGCTATCGCTTTACTGTCCTAGGGGTCGATCAGATGGATGAAAAATTCGACAATCATTAGATGATTCTAGCTATACCTTTTACATCACGTCGACTGGATGTGATGTGCGCGGATATTACAGTGGTTAGTATGGCATTCGTGAGAGGTAATGTGCCGTATGGGGGCGCCGACAGCATTGAACCGCCGAAGCGAGCAAACATCATTGCATCGCCATGCGATACCCCTTACATCTGATCCAACGTAGCTGAAATATGATGCCCAAAGGTGCTCGACCACACACATGGTCTTGTCTGTATAAGCAAATGGAAATATCAATGTTAATCCCGTCCGCTTTTCTTTCCATCCAGCTCAATAGCCTGACACTCTTTAAGATCGTCCAGATTCCAGGAACGAAAGGCGCACAAGGAACAGCCAAATCACTCATCTTTACTTGACTCTTTTCAACGTGCATCAGCTAGCTGAATAGCATGTCAGATCCAACCATTACTCTAAGGCATGATGCTTCCAAAAGTCCTGCGCCTGTAGTCAACGGCTCCCTCTGGATGATGACAGCAGTTGCCATGACCTTTCTAGTCCTCCGCTTCTGGATCAAGATATCTCGAAGGTGCGGTCTGTGGTGGGATGACAGTGTTCTGGCTCTTTCATAGGTACGTGGATTCTTTCCAGACCTTGGCGCCATATCTCGTTAGACAACGTCAGTGGAGTAGGCCCATGGTCGTGATGATCCCGCAACGCGAATACTTCTAAGAACCTTGACCCCTAGGCAACTCTCGTCGTGAATAACGCCATCATAATTGCGCTGCTGAGCCTTGGCTTCGGTACCGAACAACCATACACTACCCACATGGCGATACTGTTGGCGGTCTCCGGGATCACGACGCCGTTTGCGCGCGTGTGGAGCAAGACCTCTTTCGCCCTGACCCTTCTTCGTGTTCTCGACACTAAAGATCGCTTCCAGCGACTCTTCATCTGGTTCGTCATCATCTCGATGCATGCCTTGTCCATACTGTATTGCGTCATGGTATGGAGGCGCGTCTGCGAAAGCCAGGCCACCGAAGACAGTGAAGCGGTGAGCCGCATCCCTGGTCCTTGCATCCCCTTGAAAACAATTCTGGCGCTCCAAATAAGTAACATCGGTATGTTGCCTCTCCCATCTGTGTTGGCAAATTACGTTGCTGTGGTGTGTTAATCACTCGGTAGTGGCATGAAGAGAACAATTGGAAAGGAGTAAGAAACTTTATTCCAAGACAAGTGCTAACTGGGGAACACTGCATAGCATTATCGGCGTTTATGGATTTTGCTCTTGCACTATTTCCTTGGGTCATCATTTGGAAACTCCAGATGAGACTGCAGGAGAAGATAGGCACGGCAGTGGCGATGAGCTTGGGTATCCTGTAAGTGTATATCTACCCACCTACTGTTCAGCGAGCGTGATGCTTCCCCCGCAATGTCTGACCAGAACTGGCTCCAGGGCGGGTATTTTCGCCATCCTGCAAATCAAAGGCATATTTACTTTGGCTGGGCCCGGCTACAGCGAATACAGGCTTGCTACCCTGTCCATCGTGTCGAGCGCCGAGCCCACCATTACGATCGTCGCCGCCTCGATTCCGGTCCTCCGCATCCTGCTGCGCGACCTGTATCATAAGCTGACTCTGGTCGAGGTGTCGGCCAAAGGCACATCGAGGGCCGAATTGCGGAGAACTTCGACCAAGATTGACCGAAACACCAGCGTCGACCAGCCCCATGGAATCACGCAGAGGACCGAGGTGGAGATTGAGTACAGTCGCAAAAGCAGCTATGCTGCCGCGCATGACAACAGAGGGGGAGGGTACGAAATGGATGATTGGGACTTGGGATTGCCAATCCAGGCGGGCACAGCCCGGTAGATTAAACTGATTGCTGGCAGTCATATCATTATTTATTCCTATGCTCAGGTCTCTCGATTTGGAATTGGCTTGTTGGACTGGTGATGTTGGAATTGAGCGACGGAGTACGAAAAGAGGACTGGAGGTGGCCTGTGCACTTGGATGGAAAAGAGTCATGCAGCTCCCTGTCTTCCGACTTCCTACTTAAAGCTGCATAAGCGCACCCATTTTCAACAACCAACACCCGACCAGTCGTCTCAACGATTGGATCCAAAGCTCGGTTAGCTCAGTTGGTTAGAGCGTCGTACTAATATTCCCTCATCGGAATACTTAAGTAATGCGAAGGCCATGAGTTCAAGCCTCATACTGAGCATCTTCTTTTTGCTTTTCCTGCATGGTTATCGATGATACCCCTCTTTTTTCTTTCCCAACTTTGCGCAACGGCAATTGCTTTTGACATCATGCGTCCATTGTCTATTATATTAGCTAACCACTCGTGTTAATTTTCTTCCCTCGTCCGATAGTTCCCCTTGCTGTACAGCATAATCTCCCTCTCAATAATGGTGTGACAGTCCAGATCCCGGTTCTCCTTCATCAGGCGCACAGCGGCCGCTTTGTACTTCGGATTGCCCAGCACTTTGTCGACGGCGGCGGCGATTTGCTCGCTGCTGGGCGTTTGCGTTTTCAGATTGACTGCGAACCCGGCGTATTCTGCTCGCGCAGTAACCTAAAAAATAGCCGAGAGAGTCAGCCAAACAGCTTCGCATTGCATGTGTTGCAGATTGGGAAACAAGCCATCTAATGTCAAGAATTCACCCTGCATCAGGTAAATAGGTAGGCACTCACCTCAACTTTATCCTCAGTGATACCCGCGACCACCATGGGCACCGCATTGATGACGCCGTGCGTCATGCTCCCGTAACCGCCATTGGACACGAACAGGTCGGCGTGCTCGAGCGCCACGTCGTATGGCAAGTAATCCACCACCCTCGTGTTCGCAGGGATCTCGAAGTCCGCCGGTAAGGAAGCACCCTTGACGCCCAGGATGGCGATGACAATCACGTCGTCGCGCTTCGCCAGCGCCGCGATGGTCGGCATGACGAGTTCTTCGTAGCCGACAGCTATCGTCCCCTGCGCGACGGGAATGACGGCTTTCTTCTCCGGCGACCCCGCGGGCAGCGCCGCATTAGACCGGATCTCGGACCACCAGGACGGGTACTCGAAGTCGGGGCTGATGCCCTTCTTGGGCAGCGCGCCCGCGTAGCGGATCGACGGGTGCAGGTCCGACCGCGGGTACTCGAGGCTCGGGCTGCACAGCTGGAACATGGTGTCGAAGGACTCGAGCCAGGCGTCGAAGAGCGCCCGCTCGGGCACGCGGGTGCAGCCCATGTCCGCCAGGATCTGCTCCTGGCGCTCGACCAGGTGCTGGAAGGGCCCCTGCATGAGCCCCGCGTGGAGGGCCTGGTTCCGCAGCCGTCCCGACTCGGTCGCGTCGGGCGGCATGCCGGACCCGAATGGCGCCGTGTCGACGCTGGACACGGCGAGCGGGACCACGTTGAGACCGATGGTCTTGGGGAACGCGTCGTAGCCGCGCGGCAGCGGCGCGCCGTGCCGGAAGGCGAAGAAGGCGAGCGAGACGGTCTCGGCCACGACGACGACCTCGCGCGCCGGGTCGTCCCCGCGCTCGCGGACCTGCTCGAGCAGGGTCCGCATATGCGCGGTGCGCGTCGGGATGGCCGGCAGGAAGAGCGTCTCGATGTCGAACAGGAGCCGCGGCGGGCCCACGGGCAGCGTCTCGCGGTGCCTCATCGCCTCGTCCGTCGCGAACGGCGCCGTCTCGAACCACTCGGCCCCGATGGCCTCCACGTTGGCGCGGAACTCGGGCGCCGTCATGAAGATGACCTCGAAGCCCTTTTGACCAGCTCGCGGGCGACGTGCAGGGCGGGCAGCGTGTGCCCGGCCAGCGGACACGCCGACATCACGATTAAGGGAAGTTGGCGGCGCTGGCTTCCGGTTTCGCCATTGGTGGCGGCTTCCTCTCGATGGAAGTTACCGCCTTGTCTTCCTTCGTCGATGGTCATTTTGGAGACTTGAGAGCCAAACACGAGTGCACAGGAATAAAATAGGAGAGTATATGCTCAAAAACGGGGATTCTAAAGTACAGGGTCCTGGAAGGGGAAACACCTTTTAATAGGTAGGGGGAAGAAGGCTACTGTGCAACACCAATTGACAGTGCATAGCAATAGGCCAGGCTGGGGGGAGGGGGGCTTTTATGGATATAAAGTGGTGTCGTAAGCTCGTAGCACAGCCTATCGTGAACAAGCATTGCGCCAGAAAAGCACTTGTAGGCTACTACTATAACGGGTGAGTGGGCAGCACTGACTGACGATCTGATATCGACAGGGGGCGTGGCCCCCGCTGGCCCCCTATATTCAGCCGCATTCTCAGCAGGCAGTGCCAATATATTCCCTCTTACACCCCCACGTGCCATGTCCATCTTCGCAACGTTGAATATCGTTGCCAGCCGGAAAAACATATGGTGGACAACAAGGGGCGAGCGAGGCACAGCACTCACTTCACCTCCTCCACCTCCACCTCCGCCTCCTGCCCGCCCTGAACTAGCCGGATGCGGGTCAGATGTGCAGCTAGTGACGCACCGTCGCCCTACCATCTATTAATTGCTATAGCCTTACGCCCCATACCACTAGGTTGGGAATGAGATGTGATATACTGGTGATTTATAAGCAATTCCATCTAGCGGTCAATGTCCTGGTGACGCAACCTTTGGCGGCGGCTTTCCGATACCTATGATATAGTTACTTTTTCAACCGCTGACGATGGCAGAAAGCATAAGAATCAATGGTTGCTTTTCATGTCAGCCCCCTTTTAATCATGAAGGGCCACAAATATGTTTAGGGCTCAGACGCAATCTTTCGAAAGTCGACAGGCTAGGCTGCTCCTGGGAGGATATGCATTATAAATTCAGGGGTATCGTACTGCCTCGACCAAAAGACAGATAGATGTGTGAAGTCCCCCCTTTGACCATAGGAATACCACACTAAATGCAGTCCCCACCACGGCCCAGCCATCCTCTATCCTTTCGTAAGTAGCGAGGAGCAACAAAAGCCTCGGGGAGCATCACTGGCAGCGCTTGTCCTAAATACTGACACACCCGTTTGCCCATCCACCTACCTACCCCCTATTCAAACAGACCGCGCATCCCAGTCTGCCCCAGCTTCTCTTTGAACCGCCTCTCCGGCTCGGCTATGATGGACCCGATGTTGCTGCCGTCGGTCACCGGGTAGAGCGTCTCGAGGGGTACCTCCCTCACCTTGGTCACCCGTTCGCCCCGCTCGTTTTCCACCTTGATGCACTCGATGATGTTGCCGTCGCCGTACTGCGGCTCCTGCAGGAGCCGCAGGGCGATCTCGGCGCACTCTTTGGGCGTCAGGCCGATCTCGTCGGGAGGGATGACCATGTGCTTTTGATCCTCGTCGATCATCGGGGACTGTACATCTTGTGTGATTAATGTTTTTGCTATTTGTCAGAGGAAGGGGATGATGACAAAATCACTGGTGATAAAGTAACTCCATACATAATCATGTGGAAGAAATAGAAAGAAAGAAAAAAAGAAAAAAAGAAGGGGAAGAGGCAAAAGGAGATACGAGTCACATACATGTACAGTACCCGGGCAGATGCACGAGTTCCGGATCCCGCAGCTCGCCCGCAGCCCGCCGAGCGACCGGGCCATGCTGACAATGGCCGCCTTGCTCGCAAAGTACAGCGGCGTGAGCAGGCCGTGCATGTAGCCCGCGACGCTGCTGAACCAGAGCAGGTTGCCGCCGGCCTCGCGGTGCTCGAGCCAGTACGCGATGGCGATCTGGGCCAGCCGGATGGGGCCCGCCGTGTTGATAGCCAGGGTCTGGTACTGACTCCGTGCGGCGCCCGGGTCGTCGGCGGGCTCCATCGTGTCCGACGTCGAGGCGCCGCCGGGCAGGTTCCAGAAGGTGCTCGAGCGGGGCTCGAAGACGCCGGCGCCGTTGACCACGATGTGGACGCGGCCGTAGGCCTGCAGGGCCGACTCCCAGAGGGCGCGGATCTGGGACCAGTCGCTCATGTCGGTGGGCTGGAAGACGGCGGTAGGCCGGGCGCCGCTCTCGTTGCCGGAACGCTGGTACTTCGCCAGCGTTTCTTGGGCTGCAGGCTTGAGACGGAGGTCGGCCATCACCACTGAACACCCCGTCTCCAGCAGAAGCTCCGTCAAGGCATGGTTGATGCCTACATGTATGATCAGTAGAATGTCGACAAAGGAACCCGAAGGATGAAAAAAAGACCGACTTACCCGATCCAGCGCCAGTGACAATGGCGATCTTCCCCTTTAAATCAAATGCAGACATATTCCGCTCTTGCTGTTTCAGTTTCTAGTGTTCGTGATTCGGGTAGTTACTTGATCATAGTTACAGATGAAACAAGTCAATGAGGAGTCACAAAGCTTAACAGGGAAGCGGGAGCAAAGAAAGGGGAGACAGATTTGAACTGCCCCGAGCACCTCGGCCGTGGCCAGGTTACTCCGCATCACGAACGCGAGGCAGTCACACAACTGCAACGCGGCGTATGCAGTGCCTCGCACACCACTGCTTGACAGCAGAGCCTACCAGCCTATCAGGTGGGGGTTAGGATAGCCTGTTGCATCATGTAGCTACCGGTGTCACACATTGTCCCGACCGAGCACACGCGGGTGCGCGAGTTTATGCACCGACGCCCGTCAGTCACTGAACACGAGGTAGGTTGAGTTTGGCGGAATATTGCTTTTTCTCCTCAGACAATCAGGCGGCGAACAAGGTAGCGCTCATGGTTGAACGCGGAATATAAGTACCCATTTCTCCAGTTTGCATTTGGGCCAAAACGAAAGCGGCAGGCAACGAACGCATCTTGACCCCAACAGCGGTTACCCCGCGAAGCAACGACGCATGGAAAGAAAGCATGCTCCATCGATCCAATGACCAAATAACCGCCCCCGTCCCCCAAGTAGCCGCAGTAAGTACTCTAGACCTCCTCCTCGAATAAGAAGCTCAACCTCCAATGAGCTCTTCCGTCCATGATCTACCTATTTCATACCAGTAACGACACAACGAGTGAAAGCCCGACGACGATCCCCTCCAACGATGAGACAGAGGGGTGAGCAGAGCTCCTGGAAGCCGAAGGTGTCTGACCGCCACTTCCCGAGGGCCCGATCCGCGAAGCAGATGGTGGTGATGCGCTGCTGCTACTCGCAGACGATGATGCCGCCGTGGAACCGGCCTGCGTGGAGGAGGTCGGACCAGGTGGAGCCAATGAAACCGGTCTGCCGCCGACAACCGTCATGGTGGACGACGATCCCGTGCCTCCGCCCTGCACAGCAGCTGGCGACACTGTTAGCGTGGTCACCGCAAACACCCCAGCCGAAGAGGCCTGACCGCTTGCAACCATCATCGTAGTCCCAGTCTCCCCCGCCCCCGTCGTCCCCGTCCCCTTCCCCTGACAACTCCCTCCCTTTCTGCCCGCCGCCCCTACCCGAACATACCCATTGCTCCCCGCAATCTTCCTTACGAAGTCGCTCCCCTGTATGCCCTGCCCGAAATTGGTCGCCCGCCCTGCGTCCACGACCGCCTCGGCGCCGGCGAAGAGCGCGCACTTGTAATTCGTGACGGCGCGGGGCCGGCCGCACGAGCAGCGCCACGGGTTCCACTCCGGGCCGCGCTCAACGTAGAGGTTGAAGGCCGCGCAGGCGCCCGAGGGGTCGGCGTCGCAGAGGGCGGCGCAGGCGGCCGGGTCGTACGCGGGGAGGAGGTGGTAGCCCATGTAGCAAGGTGCTGTCGATGCGTTGCGGCTGCTGCCTTCCGCGTCGTATGTGAGGGGCGGCGCGTTGGCTGCCGCGTACAGGTCGACAAAGGTCTGGCGATAGCCCCCTGGCACCGCGGCGCGGAGGGAGGCGTTGTGGAAGGGGGCGTAGGCGAGGAAGACTTCGGGGGTGTCGGGGTTCATTCGGGGGCCGTGGCCTGTATAGTTTATCAAACGAAAGGTACGTTAGCTCCGACTAAATCAATCATGCGCAGAACGCCATGTCGGGGAGAGTAATACGAGAGAGCTTGACGGAGGACATGAGTGAACAATACCTCAAGACATAGGGCAATGGGAATTTGCGAAGTGGGGGACCAACAACATTGGAACGGGTAACAGTAGGGATTGGAGAGGTAAGTAGGAAACATACCCCCTGGCTGCTTGGCACACGGATCCTCCGGGTTGACGAACCCGCAATACGTCCCGTGTTCGTACGGGGTCGGACAAGCCGCATCCATAGTGAAGGCGAACGTATTCGTCCAGCTGATAGGTGTACATATTGTAGTTGTAGCTTCGGCCGTCGCAGTGATATCGCCGGTATTCATCGTCGTCATCATCGCCATGCTCGTCATCGAGGAGGAAGAGGAGCCCTGGAGCTTTTGCTGTGCTTCGTAGGACTTGCTGGCGCTGCTGCACGGTACGGTCGTGGTTGTCGTGACCATGGCAGTGGCGGCATCCCGAGGGGCCAGTACAGCCGAGTTGTCATCATAGCGGAGATGTTGCGAGTGGTGAGCAGCCGCATCATCGAGGCCCGGGTATTCTTCTGCTTCTTCGGCGTCGCTTCTGTCAGTGGACGTGTCCATTACATCTGTATCACTTGTTCTGGACCCGAGGCCGGTCTCGTCAGCATTCTGGTCTTCTTGCTTCTGGAGGTATACCGCGTCATAGCCGCTATTGTCCGCATCGTTCCCGTGCATTTGCAACGCCGTCGCCGCCGGCACGTCTTCGCCGACACGGGACTCAGGCAGAACAAGCAGGACACCATCATGACGAGCACCGGTCAATGAAGCTGCATCCGCATCGGCGGCGGCGACGACGAAGCTGGTCAAAAGGGTGATACTGGCCGTAGCCGTAAAGCTTTTTGATCTTGTAATTCGCATGTTGGGGGGCTGCCGCTCGTAGCATCATGTGGTTGGGAAACAACAGAGCCGCTGTCCGATGCGACGGCAGCCAAATAGATCCATGCATCCCACCCCCCAGCTGCCCACATGGTTCCTATATCTATGCGTCCAACTCCCAGGTCTCCTACCAGATCAGAGCATGCAGAGCGAATTGTCGTCGCTCTCCCAGCCTCCCAGCCTCCTGTTATCCGATGGGGTTGCTATATTGTGACATGTTCACGAAAAAGGGGGGGCTTAGAGCCATAGGGCATATAGTGAAAGCATAAATCCGCCCCATTAGCTTAAGGACGTCTTGGCAAAGGAGGCTCGAATTGGGCCGAATAGGGTCTGTGACTTTTCTAAAGTGGCCAGATTGATGACTTCGCACCCAGAAGCTCTACTAACTCCCCCGTTTGAGTTCCCACGTCAGCATCTAGGGAGAATGCCACGCCAAACTCAATTCCCAGGCTCTCAAATGACAGCTAGATTGATTGCATTAGTCCAACCCATATTCGGTCCTTCACATTTTGCAGCCCAAGAGGTCATAGAAGTGAACTTTGGAATGAATCTTTGATTCAATATCATATAATAACAGAAGTTAGCTACCTAAAATGTGATATTCCCCAACCGTAAACACCGGACATAATACATGACAGTTTTGTATGCGACAGCAACGAAAACAATGATGACATGGTCTAGTAAGCCACTTGGACGCTCAGACCATCCAGCTCACGATCAAAGTTGCGGTGCTGCGAGATCTCGTAGAAGAACTTCTGCACGAAGCTAGCGCCCTCCTTGGCGATGGTGACCGCCTCGCCAAGACCCTCGGGGCTGACATTGGCCATGGTGACCACACCATACGACGCCTGGGCGGTGCTGTCCTGCGAGATGGTGATGCCGGGGAGAGCGAAGGCGAGCTTGAGCAGCGCCGTCGCCTCGCCGGTGCCACCAATCGTCTTGAGATGGCCGAACGCCTCGCGCACCCAGTGAATGGCACGGCCGCTCTTGGACAGGGTGTTAATGGACTCCGCACCACCAGGCACGAAGACGGCATCGAACATGGTGGATCGCATGCCCTCGAGATGGTGGTCGGGGACGACGCCACTGCCAGCCTTCTTGTCGGAGCCAGCGGGGTAGATCTCACTCCGGCGGGGAGCGATGGTGAAAGGCAGGGCACCGGCGGCAGTGATAGCCGCCTTGACCCCGTTGTAGGCAATCTCGTCATAACCATCGGCAATGATAATGGCGATACGTCGGCTCTCGATGGTAGGCTTCTTGGGCGCGAACTCGGTCTGGCTAAGGCCCTTGGCCTTCTTGCCATGGTTGGGCCTCGACTCCTTCTGGGGGACGGGACCGCCGACCATGGTGGCCACCTCCTGGGCCAAGTCGATATCGATATCAGCGAGGCGAAGGGACATGCGCTCGTACACGATGGGGTCGTCGCAATGGTCGAGCTCGAACGAGAAAGCGGCGATCATATGAGCACGCTCCGGAGGCGACATGCTGTTGAGGAAAAGCTGGGCTTGGTTGAAGTGCTCCTTGAACTTGGGGCTGCGTGCACGTTGCTTGATGCCCTCGACTTTCTGAGGGTAGTCGACATAGGCACCCTCGGAGTGAGAGGCCGGGGGCTGGATATCGAAGCGGTTGGGCCAGTAGTTCACAGATCCCTTGGTGATCTTGTGGCGTCCCTGTCCATCGCGGTTGAAGTTCATGACAGGGCATACAGGACGGTTGATTGGGAGCTCCTCCCAGTTAATACCGAGACGAGACAGTTGAGTGTCCTGGTAAGAGAAGCTGCGGCCTTGGAGGAGGGGATCATCGGAGTGTCCGATACCAGGGATCATGTGTGAAGTGCAGAATGCAACCTGCTCGGTTTGTGTGAAGTACTCATCGATGTTGCGGTTGAGCTCTAACTCGCCGATGTTTCGGATGGGTACGAGCTCCTCGGGCCAGACCTTGGTGGCATCGAGGATATCGAACTCAAACTTGTGCTCATCAGCCTCCGGGATGACCTGGATGCCGAAGTCCCACTTGGGGTAGGCCTTGTTGTCAATGGCCTCCATCAGGTCCTTGCGATGGAAGTCCGGATCTTGGCCGGCAATCTTCAGCGCCTCATCCCAGACGAGGGAGTGAACACCGAGATGAGGGGTGAAGTGGAACTTGACGAAGTGGCGTTCGCCCGCCTTGTTGATCAGAGTGAAGGTGTTGACACCGAAGCCCTGCATCATGCGGAAAGACCGAGGGATGGTTCGGTCAGACATAGCCCACATTTGCATGTGCGTGGACTCGGTGTGCAGGTTGGCAAAGTCCCAGAAGTTGTTGTGGGCGGTCTGCGCTTGGGGGACGCCATTGTGAGGCTCGGGCTTGACGGAGTGGACGAAGTCGGGGAACTTCATGGCCTCCTGGATGAAGAAGACGGGGATGTTGTTGCCGACAATGTCCCAGTTGCCCTCCTCGGTGTAGAACTTGACGGCGAAACCGCGCACATCGCGGACGGTGTCTGCGGAACCACTGCTGCCGGCCACGGTAGAGAATCGCAGGAAGACAGGGGTCTCGCGCGACGTGTCGGTCAGGACGTTGGCGAAGGTAACGTCTTCAGCGCTCTCTTTCAGGCGGAAAGTACCAAAAGCACCAGCACCACGGGCGTGAACTACACGCTCGGGAATGCGCTCATGGTCGAAGCGGTGGATCTGGTGAGGGTTGTCAGTAACGAGACCAGCATGAAAAAGCCATTGACTTTAGGGAAGGAATTATTCACCTTTTCGCGGCCAGGTACGTCCTCAACCAGATGAGGGCCGGTGTGGTCGTTGCTCACAACCTTTAACCAGTCGTCTGTGTTGCTCTGCTTGACACCGAAGTCGGTGGTGATGCGCGAGTCCTTGGTGGGCTCTTGGATGTCGGGCTGCATCTGGGCAGCCTTTGCGTCTTGTACGCCCATGGCGGTCTTGGCCTTGTTGAAAGTGTCTGATACAATGCTGGATGCCATGTGAACGTGATATCGAGGCGTGGGAGGCTCGACTTTTGCACGGTACTGGTTTCTTGTTTTAGATCAGTTGATTTTGATTGGATTGGATTAGAACTAGAACAACATGGGACCAGGTACACGGCTAGGAAACAGATGACCAGGCAGCTGGTTTATGTATGCATCGAGCCGCAGCGGTTTTCCATCACGATCGCTGTTGCCAGCCATTTCGCGGTTGACTCCATTGTAACGCATCGATGATGTCAGAGAAACGGCATGGAGGTTATGGCCGGCATTTGCAAGAGGGTCGGCGGAGCTGTGGGCAAAGGCGAGAAAGGCTGGCAGGCTGGAGCGGCCCAGCTTGGCATTTACTGGGGACAATTGGCCGCAGAGCGTGGTATTGTGCCTTCTTTGCGCGTAGAAACGACTCTGGTAGGTATGTGGTAGGCAAATCTTTGTTGGGCGATGATGCGGACATTTTCAGATCGCATGTCTTGATTAGATCTCGAAGGCCGATGATTGGCCGCGGCGGAGCAAACGTTCCATTTACGTTGGCCAAACCCCGTCGAACCAGCTGTGGCCTGTCTGCCTGCCTGTACATAGGCATAAACTCCCCCGCCGAGTGGACTGGCCATGTCTGGCTGCCAATGGCAAAGAGGTTGTTTGGCATTCTGGGCCTCAGGCATAGAGACAGTGATACTTCCTGCGTACATATTCCGATCTTCTTGGCAGGCTAACCGATCCGATTGCCGACAATCTTGAGATGGCATTTCAGAAACAGGGTGCCGGGGGAGAAACATCCCTCCAAACCAGTCACGCAGAGCTGTCGCCAACGCGTCTCGTTGCGATCTGGCGGGGTTGTCTTTCGCCCCGCCTAAGATCCCGAGAGTACTGCGACACAAGGACACACCCACCGGCCCTGTTACCAGTCGTCGGATGCCTGTCTATCATCGGCTGAGCAGCAAGCAGATACTTGCTAAACTATCCATCTATGTATCTCTACGAGGGCAGACTGGAGCTCCAAAAATGTGATACTTGCCATGTCACTACCTATGGTTATGTACAGTCTACATACACGTATGAACTATGAATCCGGGGTGGGACATGATCAACCTCCATACCGGCACAAGTACCACTCCTTGCCACGTGTGTGTATATGAAGCAATTACAAATCGATGATTCTTTCTTCGCACGCGGGCGACCCACTCCGCAGCCAGGCCGCACCCTATGGTCGCGGATTTGTCTGTGCGAAATACATCTATCAAACGAGGTGCCTTATGTAGGTAGAAACCGCGTCTTGTTGCGCGTCTGGAAGCTTTTACGGCGTGAGGAGATGAAACCGCCGGGAACAAATATTTCCTGAGCATCACGGGAACGTTTGGTAAGCATCCGAAAACTCAAATACGTAGTAGGAACGGGAGGCGAACAACAAGATAGAGTTATGCAATCATTAGTGTGTCGTAAAAACCATAAACACCGTGCTATGCATGCTTTGTATCAATAATCCGAGACAAGGAGCTCGGCCACAACCGCTCGTAGACGGCGGGACGCAACGTTATATAGATAGATAGGCATCGGAATCCTGCGAGCGGCAGCCACCCAACTCAGAGACCCAGCATGCGCCGGACGCCGTCTCTGACCTTTTGCTCGTACTCGGCCCTGCGGTCGCGCCACATCTTGGCGGCTTCCACGTTGGCGGGGCTCTCGTCGTTGGGCTCGGCCAGCATGCTCATAACGCTGATCAAGATCTTCTCGACGGACTGGATGGGGCTCCAGCGCTCCGACGCGTGCTCGTAGTGGTTCGGGTCGTCGCCAGGAGGGTGCAGAATGGAGATGCAGACGAGGCCGCTGGGGTAGACTATAGCACACCATATGTCAGTCAAGTCATTACTGAGGGAGGGAGAAGAGGTAAGGGAAGAGAGGCAGAGGGCAACGCTGGGGCATCGCATAGCATACATACCGTTGGGGTGGAAAATCTCGCCGAGGAACTTCATTGTCGGCGGTGCCAGCGGGTAGTCCTTGGGGAACTTGAGCTCGGCGGGGAAGATGCCGCCTTCGAAGGGGGTACCCTCAGGCCCCTGAATCAGAGCCTCCCATTGCAAGAGGTCGTCTTCGCTCACGGGGCCGGCGGTGATGCCATCGGGGGGTTATTTGTCAGAGCGCGGTACTCCTGAAGAAGTCGGCGATGCGCTGTGGATGCCATGCTGCTGGCGTGGATTGCGGGATGCTTGGGACCTAGGCAAGGTCGGCTGGGCAGCTAGGAGGTTCAATTGCGACGCGATATGGTGAACCGCGGACACCGCTGGCGCCGGCCTCGTACGCTCTACGACAGACGGCAAATGCTTATCGATTAGATAAAGATCCGATAACACTACGTGCTGGTCGGGCATGGTTTTGGGATCTGGTCGTATTCGGAGGAATTGTTTGCCTTGCTTGCTGCAGTGAAAGGATTACCTAGGTTACTGAGGGAAATGCCAAACTCAACCTCCAGAGAGATTCAGTGGCAGGCTGGTTTCATCAAAGTATGAAGATCCGGGCAAATTCGGCAGATATGAGCAACATCTACGTCACATCCATCACGGTCGATCGCTTACAAAAGATCTGGAGCGTCTCCGTTCAGTAGGCACATACGTACGTGTAGGCAATGGTTTTCCTCGAATTCGGAGCCATGCCGACTTGAAAATACATATGTAGTTCAGCTGTAAATGAATCTATACATGATCTGAACCATTCGCGTCCCAAGAGTACCTAGGTTAACCTAATTAAGTTGTAGTCTTGATCGTTCCCTAAGCCGCCTGCCCGCTTACCCTGAAGTGGGAATCCTAGTCTGCCCCGGCCTTGGCGAATTGGCGACCAAGCTCCAACAGAGCTCCTCCAACCCACCCAAAATTTCCAACTTACAACCAGGCAACAATCAATCAATCGCCAACAGAAAGCCATGCCACCGCGATTGGCATTGCAGCCTGCAAAGGCCGCAAAAGAGGGCGCCAGCCTGCTCAGCCGGTCCGCAGGCCCCGACAGCCAGGCCGTCTGTTTCTTCTGTTCCCTTTCCCGCAACGCCGCCCGACCTGCCGCCGCATCCTCCCCCACGCGACACCCGAGGCGGAAGCCTCTCAACAATACCACTGCGCGCCGCCTCCAGTCCACAGCCACGGCAGCTGCCGTCGCACCGCAGACTCATGTCTCTCCTTCTGCTGCGAGCGCTGCCCCGGAATTGGACCCTCGAAAAGAACTAGAACATGTGCTGCTCGATCTACAGAAGTATGCCGCCAACTACGTCAACCTCTCCAGGCTGCAACTGGCCATTTCCGGCTTGCGCCAGCAGCCCGGCCACGAGTCGATACGAGTAGCGATCCTGGGCTTGACAAACGGGACGGACGCCGGCAAGACGGCGAAACATCTCCTGAAGCTGCTCCTGGCGGATCCGTTGAAGACAGAAGAAGAGTGGGAGCAAGAGATTGACCAGCACAACCTGGCCCAGCCGATGATTATTCGGGTGGGAGCCGAAGAACACCAGGAGCTCGGCACCATGTCCATGACCAGGGGCAGCCTGCTCCACGAGGTCAATGTCTCCTCTATAGCGCTGAACGGGCACAAGCTGGAGCTGCTCCTCATGGAGACGAACCCGTACACTGCGGTGCAGGACGAGGGCCTGGGCGCTTTTGAGGACGCCGTCCTGGTGCCCACCGTGGACATCCCCACCTCCAACACGGGCCGGTACACCCCGATCACCACGCCCGTACACAAGGCGCTCCTGGTCGCCAATGGCCTCCTGGGCGCGGGCTCGGTCACGACACTCCCGCTGCTAGAAAGCGAGAGCGTCATTGCCGCCGCGGTCAATCTGCCAGACTACAAGCCGGCGGATGCTTCGGCGCTCCCCTTCACGGTGGTGGATGTGGGGACCGCGGGGGCCGGCCTCCGCCTGATCCGCAAGGACATCGGCAACGCGATGGAGTACGAGCACAAGTGGTACGAGAGCAACGTGCCGAAGCTCGTGGAGTGGCTCAAACAGGATGTGGTTTCCACCGCCGAAGGAGACACCGCCACCAAGCCCCCCCGTGCGCCGGCTCATCGCATCCCTGCTGCAAAACGCCTCCGCCTCCATACAGCGCGAGGAGGCGAGACAGCTCTCCTCTACGCTGTCGTCGTCATCATCATTTGCTGCTTCGAAGCCCAGTACCTCCCACCTCCAGCGGGGTCTTTCCCAGTGGGCCGAGACGGCGCACACCGAGCTGCAAGAGCAGCTGGACCTCGCGTTCACTAGTCAACGTTGGCGGAAACTCAGCTGGTGGAAGCTGTTCTGGCGCGTCGACGACGTGGGTATGCTCACCACCGACATCCTCAGCCAGCGCTTCCTACCCGGCGCCGAGCGCAACGCCATCTTCCTCGCCGGTCGCATCGAAGAGGCGGGCGTCCCCACCAGCACCTTCCCCGTCACTTACACCAGTCCAGCTTCCTCTCCGTCATCGACATCTTCGTCAATACCGTCTGAAGTACAACAGCCGAAGCCGTCTCCTCTGGTCAACAACACCACCAAAACAGCAGGCCCCAACATCGCCCGCTGGCCGACCAGCATCCCCACCGCGCGTTCCTACCTCCAGAACGAGACCATCCCGGCCCTGCAAGCGCTGGCCCAGAAGCTCGTCCTGCAGACCTTGAGCACCTCGGGCCTCACCACCTCGCTCGGCGCCCTCGCTTACGTCGGCACCCTGACGACGGGCCTGTACGAGGCCGGCGCCGTCGCGGCCCTGGGCATCGTCTGGAGCATGCGCCGCATGCAGCAGCGCTGGGAGGCCGCGCGCGCCTACTGGGAGGGCGAGGTGCGCGAGGAGGGCCGCAAGGCCGTCCGCGGCGTCGAGGTCTCGGTCGCGCACGTGCTGGACCGCGACGCGGCGGCGCGCGGGGGCGATAGCATCAATAGTTCGGCTTCGCGCGAGGCGGAGGCGGAGTTGGCGAGGGCGCGGGAGGTGGTGGATCGGGCTACGCTGGCGCTTGAGAAGCTGAAGTGAAGAGAATATAAATAGTTGTTGAAAAAGAGGAGAAGAGAACACCACTCAGACCAATGCCTGATTGAGCCGCACACTTGACGCTGCGAGATGGAAAGCATGGAGGCAAAACGCCCCTGTATCACATATGTACGATATCGTATTAGTCTGTTGACGAGAAGAACCCCCCCCGTGTAGAACACAGTTATGATCTCTACAGAAGCCTTCACTTGGCCGTATGTTTTTGGGACTGTCTGCGTTCCACGACACTGATATGGACTTGTATTTGTCATAGCTTGTTATCATGGGGCCCATTCATACTCAACATCCGGGCAGGATAGCATGGCACGTCTCCGTGTTCAGTTTGGAGGCACGTATCTGATGACGTAGGTACTCGTTCTTGGTCAATAGTTTCTACCACACACAACGCGCTTCGCAAACTATAACGAGTAAATACCGACGTACCGTTAAGCAAGACGAGGAGCTCGTGTCAATCAACCAGTGACTTTCTACGTTGAGGGTGAGTTTGAATACACGAGTTTCTGCTAAGCATTACGATGGGCATCCCACGAACGAGTAGGATGAATAATACGAGGGAGGGATGTGTATGCAACCAAAACACAACTACCAAAGCCCGATTACCAAACCCCAACGGCACCCTAAACCGGACTAAACGCCATCCCAATGAACCGTGTTCCCTTCCCCCTCCATTAACCCCTTATTCCATTTCTTCGACACGTTAGGCAAGCACACCCAATGAAGTGTGTGTCCTTGCCATTTGAAAGCAACACTCGCCAAACTCCCCAGCTACGTGTCCCAAAATGCAGGTGCAGGACATCGAAACGTCTCGCTCCCCATAACCCACAACTCCATAACCTCTTGCGCTTTAATACCAATCGTCGCCCCAGTCTCCTCCTGAGTAGTCTACCGTGACAGCTGCCGCCGCCGCCCAACCATCGCCATGACCAGCAGTTTCGCTCGCGTCCAAAGTTTCGGTGCTGTACAAAATCGAGACGTCATCTGCGGCCGTGTACATGGTTTGCATCTGAACGTCTACATTGAATGCTGCCGAGCTATTGTAATCCGTCGCTACCACGTTGTAATCTGTTGTGGTAGTGCTGTAGTCAGTCGCGGCCATGTTGTTGCTGATGCCGTGCACATCCATCGATGTGGTTGACATAGTCGAACTGTCGTTGTAAGTAGTTGATGAATCAAATTGCGCGTATTGCGCATTGTTCACATTGTTCTCGATGTTGATGTTCGTGATGTTAACCTCGGTGCCGGTGGCGGGTACCGCCGCAGTTGGCGGCTGGGTAAAATACGAACCAGATGCCGCCGAGTTGTTCTCAATAATGATCTGGTTGTTCTCTACCACTGTTGGCTGTTGCGAGTATGCGGCCATTGATGGGCCTGTTCCGGCGTTGGCGTTGCTCTCGCTGTTCAGTGTGAAATTCTGGTTGATGGTCTGCTGCTGGTTCATGATGGTTTGTTCCGGTGGTGGAATGTACTGTGGCTGCTGGCCGGCAAAGTATTGGCCTTGCGTTTGTGGTGGTGACTGGTTGACCATGTACTGCCCTTGTTGTCCCTGAGAGGGTGGTGGGCTCATCATGGGCGCTTGAGCGGGCGGGCGCTGTTGCATCTGCATCGGCAGACCATGCATAGAGGGGTTCTGGACCGCATACGGTCGGCCGGGTGCCTGTCCGCCACCTGACTGGAAGTTTGAGACTGGCTGTTGGACTGGCTGCATGTTGGGACGCGGACCGGGTAGCCCCTGGCTCTGTGCAGGCGCAGTCTGCGCATGCACGTGAGGCGGCCGCTGTGGGCGCGGGGGCTGCTGTCCTTGCTGCTGTCCTTGCTGCTGAGCTTGTGAGGTGTTGTAAATCTGGGATGCAGCCATCGCACCAGCGACGCCGTCGCCTCCCATGGACTCCGCCATCAAGGCACCCCCAATAACGGCGGTCGTCTGCTGGAAGGCCGGGCTTTTCCACATCTTCTTTGCCCACTTCTTCATATCTTGGCCAATGTTGCTTAGAGATGCCGCGGGATTTGCATTGGACGGGCTCTGAGTCGGATAGGGTACCTGGGCTTGTTGACTCTGCGAGGCATTCACTGGCGAGTGGATGCTTTGATGCCCTGCGGTCGGAAGTGTATGGCTGTGGCTTGGTTGTTGAGCATGCAATGGCTGCGTGCTATGCGGCGAGTGCGTTGCTTGTCCTTGTGGGGAATGTGTATGTGCGTTCCATTGGCTCTGGATGTTGCCCGGTTGCGAGAGGTTCGCTGGTGCAGGTTGCTGTTGTGGTTGCGGTTGCGGGTGCTGCGCTTGATGTTGTTGCTGTTGAACAGGATGCTGCGTGGGCATCTGTGACGTTGCTTGTCCCACATGACTGGATCCTGGAAGCTGCTGAGGTTTCGGAGGCACCAAGTTGGGGATACCCGACAAAGGAGTGGCGGGAGGTATTTGAGTGCCGTGCGGTGGCTTATGCATCATTTGTTGTATTGGCGAATAATGGCTGGATGGACCGCTGGGTCCTAATGGAATACCACTACCGGGACCATGCGGTTTGCCACCCACTTGATGATTGCCAGGAGGTCGATGCACGGTGTTTGGATGTTGAGGCGAGAAGGACGCTTGCGGGGCAGTGTGTGCATGACTGAAGGGAGGCTTTGTTGGAGCACCAGTATGTTGATATTGCGTTGGCGTTTGCCCAGGGATCACCGGGGAACTTTGCGCCGAGCCCAGAATGGACTGGAAGGAGCTGAAACCTGAAGCAGACGTTGGTGTTGGTGCTTGGTAGAGGGAAGCAACCGAGGCTGCCGGGGATGACACTTGGCTTTGGACCACAGATGCCGGTGTTGTCATGGGCGACGGCCATTGCGAGTATTGCGAGATTGCCGAGGTAGGTCGTGTCGACAGTTTGTTTGGCATCCCCATAACTGGCTGCTGGACAGGAGATGGGCCTTGCCCCTGGGGAATTGCGCCATTAGGATTACACATGACAGCTGGCTTCTGAGGACTGTAAGGAGGTCGCTGGACCTGTTGCACCAAACCGCTTTGCGGCGGCTTCTCCTGATGTGATACTGGTGGCCGTTCCGTGTTCATTGTCGACGAATGGGGCGTGTGTACCTGCTGCGGTTTGGGTTGTGACGGAGGCTTGGACGGAGGCTTGCAATGCTGAGTTCCTTGAACCGTACCCTGACCTTGAGGTGCCGTTGAATGGAAGGATACAGAGCCTTGAACTTGACTTCCGGGCCCATCTCCTTGTGTATGAAGAGGAACATTGGACCCCGTCATTGTCTGGTACTGGGCTCCCGTATCCGATTCATCAGATCCTGAATTCGCAGGTTTATGGGGTCGAGGCGCGGGGCTGGAGATTGAATAAGCTGCAGTAGGGCGTGGTAACGGCCCATTGCCGATGGTATCTTCGTTGCTGGTAGCAGGGTCTCCCTCATGATTGTTCTGGGATGATTGATTCGGCTTTACTGCACTCCCACTCGCCGAACTTAACAAGTCCGAGGCCTGGCTCGTTGCTGATGTTTGTGGTCCATCAGTGGTAGCAACCGGTTTCGGAGGCTTCAAAGGTGCAGGTTGCGTATCACCATTGACTGTTTCATTGGCATGAGAAGATGGGGAGGAGGGCTGGGGTTGGCTGGATGCCGCATCGCTACTATTGGTCTGACTAGGAGACTGCTGAGTAGTCGCATGCTCTGAAGAGTTCCCATGTTCATGTGTAGCTTGAGCTTGCTGGGTATGCTCCGGGGCAGCCTGCGTTGGGCTAGTGTCGATTGAGACGGCCGGATCCGATGATAACTCGGCAGGTCGCTCTGTGGCCGCTAGTTCTTGAGCCTCCACAGTCTGGGGTTCCTCTGACTCTAATGGATCCTTTCCCGGTTTGATCTCATGGAAGACGTAAAAGCCCGGTCCGAGCCCAGACGCCTTAGAGGGGGCGACGGAAGACTGAGACGGCAGTTGGTCTGGCATAGTGTTGACTCGGTGGAGATGGGGCCGGTCGTCATCGTCGTAGTCCGGGAAGTCGGGCATCCGAAGTGGCTCTCCACTATCATGATGCTCATGTGTTGATGTATGGTGCAACTCACCCGACTTCGGTGGTGGGGGTGAATGTGCGGCTGGCTTGAGACCTGGAGCGGCAGTAAGGTTTCCCGAGACAGTTGATGCATGAGGGCGACTCTGGCGAGATTTCGCAGGTTTGAGCACCGAAGGGCAGTGGGTCAGATCCGCGTCCCTCAAGGGAATTATATCGTGTTTCGAGCCGGGTGGGACACTCTCATTTTGACTTTGGCTCAACGGGCTTTCGGAGCGAGTTGCGGGTCGAAGGGCCGTTGGAATAGGGGAGTGCCGGATCCCGGGTGTGGAGTAAGGCCTTTCACGAGAAGAACTCCTTGGGCCCGTCGTTGGTGTCAGTACTGTCGGGTGTCTGTTGATCGCCGGCGTTGGTACTTTTGCTGGAAAGGAATACCTCCGTTGATCCAGGTTGCCAAGTTCACGATTCTGGAATTCCATCAACGAACTTCCCGAAGGCACCAAAGAAGATCGTTTAGGTTGCACGGACTCTTCTGCACCAGGTTTGACCCCTGGTTTCCATGCTTGGAAGGGTGCGTTTTCTGGGGAAGATGCTGTGGTCGAGATATGCTGCGTGGTCATCGAACTCTTTACCGACGAAGCGCTTGGTGATTGGCCAGAGGGGTGGTCCTTATCCTCCAATGGCCTAAAGGAGAAAGACGCAGACACTAGCGGATATGCACCTGTTGGCTGTACGGGAGCCGGTGGCGAGGAATGGTAATTGGCATTGGCGCTTGTTGGACTTTTCTCTGCGGGTGGACAATCTGGGCCTTCTGACGACAGTTCAGCTAAAGCAGTCCCGATGGACGATTGTGATGCATCAAGCTCAATTGGTGCTAACTCGTCAGCACATTTCTGGGTATCTTGACTCGCCAGCTCTGCAATGAACTGGGGTGGAGCTATGCATGCTGAAATTGTAGACCCAGGGCCAGAGGTATCGTTCAATCCGCCCGAAGGTTGGGATGCCAGTGGCAGTGGGTCATGGCCGGCTTGTGTCGTATTTGAAGACCCATGGTTTCCCGCTGACGTATTCTCCATCACTGTCGGTGTATTTGCATGCTCTTCTTCGGAGGATGTAAGCGTGTCGGCATAACCCCCGGGTCCCAAATACATAAACCCTTCGGGATCGAAATAACCGGTTGCGCCGATTTCATCGATCTCGGCCGGCGGCTTCTTTTTACGCTGGCTTGAGTTGGATACGGCGCCACTCGGTGTTCCGTTCTGGGTATCCCGTCGCTTTGTTTGCATTTCGCTGGCCAGGCGTTCCTCTGGTTCCATGTCGAAGGATCCAAACCCCAATCCGACATACTCAGGGAACTCATCGCCGGGCTTCGGAAAATGGTACTGTACGAGGCCCGTAGCCTTGTATCGGTAGAGCCATCGTGTGCCATCGTAATCCCACTCCCAGCCTTCGGGGAGGGCCGACATCACGTCTACCCGGATAGTCGAAAGGGGAATCAATGGAGTTGGCTGCCTTCACTTTGACGTGCGGGGGCCGACAGTCCGGCCTCGGTCAAGCGTTGTGACACGGGAGGCAAGCGCGGCGCTATTCAGGGCCCGGCAGAGGGACCGCGGAGGAATGGAGATCGCACCAACACTGCTGTCGCGTGTTGAGACTTGGAACAGACGAGGGAATTGTGTATGCGAAATCGCTCAAGAAACCCCGGATGGCAGTCGTCGGATCAATTAGCTTGGAGACCACCCCTTCACGAGCGAGCCGCAAATGAGAAGCGCAGTGAGCGATGCCGCTAAGAAAGCCACAGAACACCGTCGGAAAGCATGGAGCTTAAGCACATGCAATCATCCATAGCAGACGTTTGGTGAGGAGTGACGACGAAAGGGAAAGGGTCGAGAGGGGCCCGGCTTTGGTTGGAGCTCTTGGTACCTATTGCTTTACGGTCGCTGGCTCGGATTGCGCCTTGCGGCTGGCATCTCCCCAGCCAGAAAAGGGCACCCAGTCAACCAGCGAGCCCTTGTTATTCCTTTTCCCACTGTTCCAGCAGACGGGAACGTTCGGGCTAGCCTGTCGCGACCGACACGCCTTTGATTTGCGCGAAGCCTCTTTGGATGTGTTCAGCTGCCGGTGGCTTGCAGGAGCTGAACTTTAGGGCCAAATAGATATTGCCCCATGTTCGCGAGAAGCATTCGGCATACTGCCCAGGCGACCAGGGCAGACGCTTCGGAATTGGTGTGCATCCGTAATCCAAGATCCCGAACGGTTCCCATTCGATTCGATGTTGTCGCCAAGCAAGAGTTGCAGAAAGAAGTTCGACGTTGGAAACTTGGGATCAGGGGTGGGTTGGGGCGGCCGCATGCGGGCAGACACTCTCCGTGGTTTTGTTGGTCTGTGCATGGCGCGAAACTGGCCGGCTAGAATGTTGTCCAGAATGTTGTCCCCAAACTGCCCCAAGTAACCTTAAGTACCACAGGACTCCACAGGGTACCTACAGGTGGTGATTATGACGCTTCATTCAACGTGGGCAGGGCCTGTTCAAAACAGAGCAAATGGTTTTGTCGCTTGTCCGCGCACCATCATCCATAGGATACTCTCGGAATTTATTGGTAACCCAAGAGAGGTTCTCTGCGCCTAGTGCCTGAAGTCCCTTACTGTTCTTTTGCTTTTTGACTCATACCAGCGCAGACCAGCAGCTGAAGTAAGTACCTTGCGTGCAGGGTCTGCCATGTGCATGTTTACAAGAACTTAGACTCCAACGTCTATCTTCAAGTCGCGAAAAGGAAAAAGTCCCAACAAGATGGTGCGTGCTATGGACAGACCTTTTTGGTTGGTACGCTCGTAGACCGCTTCCATGAGTATCCGAGGCGTCGCGTCTGCGTATCTGGAAGTCATGATGGACCTTTCAATGTCCAGATGCCAATGTCGCGAGAATGGGAGGTGAACAACAAACAAAGCCCACACGGTTCCCATGCCTATGAAGACCATATAAATCGCCTCCTGGCCTCCTCAGGGGCTGGATCGGGGATGTGGCAATAGGTGGTCAAGGTCTATGTGCGTCGTTTGGGAGGCCCGTATGTAAAGCCGAACCAACTATCTGATAATACGGATAACATATAATGTGTTTTGGATGACTACGTCTTCTCCGCAGAGGAGAAGTTGGGGTATTCGTTGCCTTGCCTGGTCTCCCCTTCACTGGACACGAAATATAGTCAAAAGCAAATATAGCCGGACGCATGCATAAATCACGGAGAAACGTTACCTTTTTGGTTCGACACAATACGCTCTTACACTGACGACGGTGGCTCTTCTCCCTTTGGTCTCCTCAATATATGCCAGAATGGTAACCGCCGCGTGCTCCCCTCACTCTCAGTGGTCTGGGGCTCCTTCCCAGCATCCGCGGGGACCGCCGCACCGTTGTTCGCTGTAACGCCGTCACTACCTTGCCACTGGTCGTTGTTGCCCTGAGGGGTACTAGTTGTAGCGCCGCCACCACCACCTTGTCCGTCCGACCCGCCGTTGCTGTTACCCGGTTGCTCTTCTTCGGTCGGCGCACCACCAGTCTCTTGCGAGTTCTTGTCCCGGCGTTCCTTCAAGACCTCTTCCCGGGCCGCCCTCTTCTTCTTGCGTGCGTAGGTGTGGGCCTTGTCGATCTGTTCCTCGCCTCGCCAGCTGTTGTTGGCGTACCAGACCTTGTACACGGAGTAACCGCCCCAGGCTTGCATCGTCATGAGATTGGCGCTGATGCGGTAGTATGCTGCTTTCACAAGTGCTCGCACATACGTATTGAACGCGAGGAAAAGCACGAGAAGAATAGTGGCAGCAGATACCGGTACTGATTAAGGCCGGGAATTAGCAACTACTCACGTAAAGGATTGTAGGGGGGCGGGGGTGAGATTATAAACCAGGGAGGCTTACGTATGTACCTAAGTTCTTCGAATACCGTCAAGCTGTTTTCGGAGCTGAACTCCGAGGCATTCATGCCGAACACGCTGGTCATGAACGACAGAGGGGCGAACACGATAGTCACGACGGTGAACATCATGATGGATCGCCCCTGGGCCACCGTTTCTTCGGTCTGTTGGGTTGCTTGCCATGCTTGAACAACGCTGGCCTGTTGCTGTTTGAGCGCCAAAAGGTCCTTGATCTGAGTCGTGGCCAACAATTAGCATAGTCATATCGCCAAGTGTGGTTCAGGGGAACTAGTCTTACACTGTCCGAGGTGGATTTCGCACTCCGCCTTAGCTCTTCCAGCTCTTCGATCCTTGATGTTACCTTACCACGGAGCTCTTCTGCTTTGGTTTCGAAGCGATCGTAGTCTGCCTCGTTCACAAAGTCACTGGGTTTGCGGCTTCCCTTGTTGTTTGCTCTAGGGTTCGGCCCGGTTCCTTCGGTCTGTTCTTCATTGACAGTATGCAGGGAGATTCTGGGCTTTAGTTGTCCATTTGGATCCATAATATGAATCACTTGGTGGATGAAGCCCCTGAGAATAGTTCTGTGCGTGCGGTTGATATGAATCATGATTTCGAGTTCCTCGATGATGTCTTTGATCTCCCGTTGCAGCTTGCCCTCGGGGTTGATGTCCAGTAGGGAAACGTGCAATTCGGACATCCTAGACTTTCTCTTCTTCGAGCTGTTGGCCTTCCACTGCTCGGTCCACGCCCAGAGTCTGTCAAAGGCAATCGTCTGTTTATTTGTCTTCACATGGTCAGTTACCGATGTAGTCTTGTATTGGATCCGATCAATACTCACCACGTTGCCAATGGCTTCTGAAAAATCATCAATGATCTGGGGTTGACGATCGGGCGTCTTGGTGCGATCAAAGAATGTGTTGGTACATTCATCGAAGATGATGAGGGCAAGATCCCACACAGATCCCATCTGCTGCTCCGGGTGTCGACTTTTGGAAACTTTCTCTAGCCTCATACGAATCGACTTATGCACTCCTGTGACATCATTCTTATTCGTACCGTATATCCGGGGGAAGAATGTCAATATGGTATGTTCATCGAGAACCCATAACCAAAGCTGATCGACCATGATCAGCCTCGAGATTTTCCGGATATTCGCTTGGCATTCTTGGCAAGGACCGTCGTCATCATGCTTGGACATCCAAGATTCCTTCTGCTCCTCATGCTTTGGCCAAACTTGTTGAGATATGTCGAACTGGTGCAGGTTTTCGACGGCTGCTCTGGTCCCACGATAAACGACCTGATCACGATCACGGCTCTGGGTCGTATTGAGGCTCCAATAGTAGGCTTGGTCCTATACTCATCCACGTTAGCCTTTCCACGAAGGCATAAATCATCGTTGACCAGGCGAGGATGAGATGATGTTAAGTTTGACTCACCAATGTTCTTCGTGGGTGGATAGGAGGATCAACGTGTAGGTATTTGTGCAGAAGCTTCTTATCTCGATAGTTGGTGATGCCCTCGTAGAGCCGTGCCGCATCTATCAGGTACTGTCCCAGCCTGTTCTGGTTGTCCTTTTGGTCGCTCGTGCCCTTCGGCTCTCGGAATTTGAGGCGTGCCGCATTCGACAAGTATTGTCCGAACCTGTTTTGGTTCTTCTTTTGGTCATCTTTCTTCACCGGTACTCGTGCTATGACTCGGCGATGTTCGTCAATATCCAACCGGTGCCCCTTGAGATTCAACGCATCAACAAAGGAATCTAGACCCTTGACAGGAGGTTTCGTTTCTCCTTGTAGACTCTCCGATGCGGGTATCTGATCGTGGCTCAGGTTCTTCTTCAATGAGCTTAGAAGATCCATCAAAGATGACTGGGAAGGAGCCTCTTGGTCCGTCACATTTTGGCTGAAACGGACGGGCTTTTTCAGACCCTTCCTGTCGCTGATCGCTTTACCTCTGCTCCTTCTTTTGAATTCGTCAATTTCGGCGTTATGATTGGTGGTCACCGTATCAACGAAACTCGCAAAGGTGTGCCTCTTTCTGTCAGTCTCCCAGTGGAGAAATGGCATCTAAGGGATATCAGCAACTATCAAATATACTCTTGACTTGACCATACTCACAAATAGCACTACATCCTTAGGGCGCGATGCAGTGTCATCATCGGTCGCTTGTACATAATATCAGCAGGTTTCTGTAGGGGAAGGCACCGTACCTACTCAGTGATATGGTCTCGCACAAAGGTCGCATATGACGCGCATGTACAGGAGCTCCTCTATCGCCTTGCTGTTGCCCACGCCAGTACTCTGGTCGTAGCATGGTATGGATCTTGGATTGACGTGCGGCTTTTGACTTTGTCTGATTTCCAGGAGAAGTTGGGATTTCATCGTCCTCGTAGTAAAGTGCAATTGCTCGCTGATGTATGTTCAGTCAATGAAACCCATATGATATATACCATAAATGGAAACATACCTCGGCCCACTACATTCAAGAAACAATTAGCACAGCAGTCTGGTGTGTTTGAAAATCAAGTGACGACCACTCACCGCCATATTGTTTGCTGGAAAATGGAAATATCTGATCTTGTTCGCGGCCGGAGTAGGATCCTTGAGGAGGTTTCCAGCGGGCAGGGACGGCTTATTCCGATGTTCCACAGTAGCCCGTTGGTGATTCTCGTCCGGTTGTTTAATCTCAATCTCGCCCAGAAGATGTCTGATGGGGATGCGTTGATCGGGGAAGCTCCCAGCGATCCTTGTCTTGGTCTCGAGAGCCTTCATCTGCGACGGCTCGAAGTTCGGGTTATCGCTAGGCCTTTCATACTGGATTAGGTAGGCATTGAAGTCTTCATCGGCGTCGTACTCGATTTCGACTGGTTTTGCTGTCGCTGCTTTCTCGTCCCTCTCATTCGCTGTGGGTAAACGCGTTGGGCTTTTCTGTGACCGTGAAACTCGCGTTTCTGATGGCCGCCTCTGGATCCGCCTAGGAAGCTCAAGAGAGCGTGGTGGGAAGGCATGAGTGAAACCGACTTCAAAAGTAGGTTCGCTATTAGTGACCCTTTGAAGATCGCTACGCACTTCTTCCAAAAACTTGAGATCTGGGCTGGTGTCGTGCCTTTTCCGTCCGCTCCAGTCGTTCACTAATCCTTTTCCAATCCCTTCTTTATACTCTTCGGAACCCACCCAAGATTGACGACTTTTCTCAAGGCACTCAACTAGATGCCTCTCACTGGGTTCTTTCGAAATTGCTCTTCGTATCCTTTCGACACGCTCAAGCTCTTTGATAATCTTGTTCAGAACTCGAAGCCGGTTATCGGCAGTGGCCTGTTGAGAAGATCCCTCATGTGTACCCCAACGTGGATTGGATTCTTTAAAGTAGCAGCCACGGTCATTGAACTCGGTGGTTCCGAAAAAGTCAGCCAAGTCGTCTTCCACCTCTGTCGAAGTCAAGCCTCTGAGAGTAGCCATGACGCGGGCGGAGCAGCTGGCTCAATAGCGTGGCTCTTGTAGTTGGAGTCATATACCATCGCTGGATGCGAGAGATTGAAACCGCAGGGGAGGAGGAGTGGAGGCTGGCTAGTCATCCATATATAACCATCCATGTCCAGCAGAATCACCTGTTGGAAGCATGGCCGTTGTTCACCATCAGGTTCTCAGCCGCCTGCCACAGGCTGGGCTAACCCCAGATGCGTAACAATACACCATCCACCCTCTCGGGGCTTTCTGGCGAGTAACAAATCAAACGGCATCCCGTCGGTCTGCCCGCAGGTCCAGCTGCTTGGGACAAGGTGTGTAGTAGCTTACTTCAACCCTGGCAAGGTGTGGTAGGAATACCTCACACCGTGGGATTGTGCACCTATGGGAACGCGGAAAAATGCAATGATCCCATGCTTTCTTCAGCCGCACCAGGAAAGGAGGGTGCCATTGTCTTACATGGTAATTTCCAACCCCGTTGGGGGCCAAGAGCCTCGTCTGACGTTGTTTCGCTCTGTAGTGGACGGTCGCCGGCTGAATCCTCGAACGCTGCTCCTGTTAACATCAGTCCAATGCGAGATGTTAAATTGGCCGCCATAAGGACGGACACTCCGGTGAAGACAGTGGTAGCGATGGATTTTGTCACGTAAGGGTTTGTGTCCAGGGTAAACGTGAAGCTGGGGGGTCGCTAAAAGCAACGCCATGTTTCTACGTGTAAGGCTGGGAAAGCGGCATCGAGGTACCGGCCTGCGTACTTCTTACGCACCATACTCTAGTTCGGCGACCGCAAAACACTCTGGTGCAATGGTAGGATCGAAATGGACAAGCTGGTAAGAGTGTTAATCTCAGTCAAAAGTTTCAATGCCCGTATTGCACTTGTAAATAGATGTGGCATTTCGCATCTCGGTTCCTCCTCTACCATTGCCTCTTTTATCGTTCCATGCCTCATAGGTGGGCAGGTGGGCTTCTTGGCTTCCTCACAAGCCGAGAGCCCCTAAAGTTGACTGCCGCACCCCACTATTAGTGCCAGTTTCCCCTGCCTTCTGATGCCACCCCATAATAATCGCGCAGCAACCATCATCCTGCTCTCAACGAAGCTCAGGGATCTCGTCGTAGATCGTCTCCTTCTCCCCGACCAGCATGCTGTAAGCGGTAGCGGCGTACTCGCGGGCCCTGTTCGCAAGCTCCGGCGAGGTCGTCTTGTACACGCGAAAGAGCGTCAAAAATGCGGGGACCACGTAATCGACCACCACCCCCCACGATGCGACCACGAGCTGGCCCGTGCCTCCGTCAGAGTCCGAGTCCGAGGTGACGTTGCCAGCCTTGTTCTTCGAACCACCACCACCACCGCCATTGCTTGCCTTCGGCAGGGTCGCCATGATGACAAACCCCAATGCTTCGAAGCCCTTGATCGTCACTTTGACAGCCTCGTCCCTCTTGCCTCGGTTCAGCAGATGAGCCCCGAGTCCGAAATAGGGGTCCCAAAGCTCGAGGCGCGGTGTGATCTGGACCGAGGAGGGCAACACGCTGTCTGAGCCGGTAGCGGTCGAGATGGCTCTCACGGGTGTCGCGTAAGTGGCCTCGACCTTCTCCAGGACAGCCAGGGCGCGCTTGGCGTCGATTGCTCTTGGGTCAGTCGAAGGTCGCATGATGTACTTCAGCTGGGCCAGCAGTGCCTTGCGCCGCTTCAATGTGTCGTCCGACGTCGCCTTCTTCGCGAGGCAGAGCGCGCAGTCGCACTGGAAGCCCCAGTTCCGGAGACTCTTTTGGGTCTCGCCAAAGGAGGTCAAGGGCTCGGCCTGCTTATAGCTGAAGAACAGCTCGGTGTCCGCCGGGATGTCCCGCGTCGCGCGTATGATCTGCATGTCGCCGATGAAGCTGCGGCGGCAATTTCCGACACAAGAATGGTTCAGGTAAGAGGCCTGGATCCAGATGCCGCAGGTCGTGGTCGAAGGGGTCTTACCCTCGGGTACCAGCGCCGTGGCTCTGAAGCTGGAACGGCTGGTTCTGGGGGTGCCAAAGGCATTGGCAAGGATGGTCTTGGCCACGAGGAATCTAGAGTTGCGCCCGCGTCAGTGTCTCCTGTTTTCACGTCTTCAATCGCACGAGGTGCTCAACACTTACGAATCAACGACGGGTCTGTCATCAACCTCGTCAGCATAGACAGCTTGGTATGCCCCGTGATGCAGGTCGAGAAACGCTTTCGAGGAGTTAGGGTTCTGGGCTAGCTTCTGCACGACCTGTGAAATCAGACCGGCTTGGCCACCAACGGCCCAACTTCTTGTTTCCATATCCATCAGTATTGTGGTCTTGCGATTGCCCTCTGGGTGATCATCCCCAGCATAGCAGTATTCGAAGGCTTTCTCGCACATAAGCAAGTCGCCTGCTGCGACCGCAGTGGTCGTGAACAAGCCGCGGCCGCGACCAGGGGATGGTCGTACTTCCACAGGGCCTGTGAAAGTCGCGCAGTCGATGATGGGGATTCCGGCCTGAGCCTCCTTGTACATGCGGCGGAACGGATACAGGCCCTTGAGCTGTTCGCGTAACCGGGCTTGGGCGCGATCGAGCTCGACCTTCGCGGCCTGGTTGTCCGGGAACTCCGTCGCCAAAACGACGAGCTTCTGCATGCAATCCCGGTATCTCTCCATTCTGTAAAGCGCTCTGGCTTCTCGGAATAACGCCTTCTCGGACTCGTTTGGCTTTTCGTCTTGAACGCCCTTCATGGCATCGGATAATGCATCTTCGAATCGACCAAGGTTGAGATTGGCGAGTGACCGGTTGAGATGCGCTAGTCTCGCTTCTTCGAGCGTTGCTGCAGAGCTGACAGCGGTCGAGTAGCTTGAACAGTAGGTTGTTAGTTTCATTTATCTGATGTCCCGCGTTTGAAAAAAGAAAAAAGAAAAAGTATTGAAGCTTACAGCCTCTGTGCCTCGGCCCAATTGTTGTTCTGGACAGCTTTGTTTCCTCGCATCCGAGCTTCTAGGCTCTCGTTCGGGGCCGCAATTTGTTGTCGTCGCCATTTCGCCGGCACATGCTCATCATCGGGAGCCAACCAGATGATGTCGTTGACGTGATCGACTCTGAGGCTGTAGGTGCCATCCGTCGTGCCCTTGAAGAATGGTTCCTTCAAGACGCAGACGCGGTCCTTGTACAAGATGTGCTCAGTAGGAACTACCGACACCTCAGGCACGTGATACAGTTGAAGCAGAACCGCGGTGCCTTCTTGGTCCTCGACTATAGCCATCGCCGCATTCATCCTGTCCGGAGGCGTCAAGACCCGGAGCAGCGTCTTCATGCCGCGGTGGTGTGTCTCAAGCTTCATCTCGGATATCATCGCCGGCTTCCAGGTCGCGCAGCGAACGAGTGCAAGGCGGGTAGGGTGCCGGAACTTGAGTCGTGGACAGGTGCTGCTCGCTGCTCATGGCTGGTCGCTGCATGCTGCTTATCTGCAACTTCCACAGGAAAGATGCGATCAACTGCTGGGCAGGTGGGTGATCTGTCACTGACTCCCCCTTCCGGCTTGCTGAGCGTTCTGCGGCTGCGAACAGCTGTTTGAAGTGCCCAGTATATGGGGTGTCGTCAGTCATCTGTTTGATATCCATGTTGTTGATCGAAGAAGCACGCAACAGTAGTGTCGATTATGTTGTTGTATTACGGTAGGTTAACACAAGTTGCAAGTTCAAAATGTTTTGCAATGGAGAATGGGGTGGCAGGCACGTAGATTAGGTCTGTTTGCAAGTTTATGTTATTCTTCAGACAGCCAGCAACCTCGCGGTACACGAACCTTGTAGGAGGTAAAGAGAGTACTGTCGAGCTAGGATTCCGTTTGCTCAGACGGGACAAGTGATGGCCTGGATGGGCTTAGGTCTCTGCTAAATCAGTTACAACATGGAATATTGACATTCGTTTACTGTTGGATGCCCGATGACATCGATAAGCAGCGAGTCTGGCAATGCCTGATCAACTCTTGCAAACAAGGCTGGGGACTTGACGTGTTGCTGCGGGAGGCCGACCAGGCATCTTTCAATCGCCGTTTGATTCGAGGGTAATTTGCACCTCGCTCCTGCACCTACACGCCAAGACCCAGCTGTTGTGCTACCAATCAAAACATTCCCATTGGGACAAACCGGGATTCTGACAGGCATATTGAGTTTACTTCATTCAGTGACGGTCTGAATCGATCCTAAGCCTGGCCTTTTGAGATGAAATCCATGTGGAACTTTTGGACAGTTGGTCAACGACGGATGTTGGTTGTTTGCTGCAACTTACCCCGCCTGCCAAACTTGGATATGCAACTCAAGATAAGAGCGCTTGATCTTGTTACTCTCATTTACTTAATCTCCGCATCTATTGTGGAAAATACATTGATTCGTAGTCTGCCCCAGAGAAGCGGTTGCCATGACTGAACCAGAAGCTGCTGTGCCAGGAGGCGGAGTTGAAATAGCCCAAGACACGCATATCGAGGCCCCAACCGAATTGGAAGTTGTCACTCAGGGGGCTGCAATGAATGCCGAGCCCACCCCTCTGCATACGAACGTCTTGACAGGTAACTCGAACAATGGCCTGAAACTGGAGATCGTGGCTGCGTATTCTGATCATTGACACCAGCACTCGAAAAGGGAGACGAAGTCATCGGGGTTCACCAGTACGGCACCTCACTTTGGTCGGATACCAAGAGAATTGATGTTCAAATGACTGATGGTTCAACCCATTCTTACTTTCTGAAGGTGAGTGCGTAGTTTCTCAATGTGTGTCATTTCGTAGGCTCAAAATCAACGGCATACTGATCATGTAACTCTCTACCCATCCAGACAATGAGCCTCAGGGATGCCGCAGAGCGAGTCTATGGAGAGTATGAGGCCATGTCAGCCATTTACAGAACTATGCCCAGTATAGTCCCGAAGCCCCGTGGCTACGGGCTCTGCGACCAGGAGAAGGGCACTTACTTCTTCCTATGTGATTACCTTGACATCGCACACGCGTTTCCCGATGCTGTCGACCTTGGGAAGAAGCTCGCCGATTTTCATCTGAGCAGCAAGTCTCCAACCGGCAAGTTCGGTTTCCACTGCACGACCTTCGACGGGAAGAACCCCTTGACCACCTCTTGGGACAGCAGCTGGACCTCCTACTTCCGGCGGCTCCTGCACGACATCTACGAGCTCGAAAAGGCCGCGAACGGGTACTGCAAGGAGTTCGACGACGTGATCCAGACCACCCTGGACAGAGTCGTCCCGCGCCTCCTGGACGCCCTCGTGGCCGAGGGCCGGACCATCAAGCCCACCCTGATCCACGGTGACCTGTGGGAGTCCAACATCGGCACGGACCGGGCGACGGGCGAGATCTTTCTGTATGACGCGTGCGCCTACTACGCCCACCACGAGAAGGAGGTCGGCATCTGGTGGTGCGCGCACCACCGGATGGCGGACGCGAAGTACCGAAGGGAGTACTTCAAGCATTACCCGCCGAGCGAGCCGCGCGAAGAGGCCGACGACCGCAACCGGCTCTATGCGGCGCAGACGATGATTGTCACGTCGTTGGATTTCCCGGATCGGGGGATGAGGGGGCTCATAATGGCGGACTTGAACTATCTGATTGATAAGTATGAGCTCCGAGGGGAGGAGGAAAGGAGGGTCATGTGCTCGAAGGCAAATATGCGAGCTACCCCTATCTTTTGAGAATCACCAAAAGCCGCAATAGGGGTACCTCGTATGTCTCTTGGACCTTTGAGAAAAACTCCTGGGATTACTCAGTAGCACATATTTGCCCTCTGATTGACGTGTATGGGCATTAACAGCCGGGGTGCTCGTAAGCCGCCATTGCTGAATCAATCGATCATTAGGAGGATCATCTCGAGAGACGAGCTCACTACTATACTATCTGACGAGATATTGAATTAGACTGAAGTGATAACTTCATTTCCCCTATGGTTACAATTTGAGGGAGCTCTCTTTAACGTTCTTGGTGTTTCTGGTAACTCGGTGTGTAAAATGACGGCCATCAGGGTTATGAGTACCTCGCAAACCTTGGAAAGGACAAACCCTCTCAACGTGTAGCAATCTGAGCTGGTATAAGAGCAGCACCAGTCGACTCCGGCTTTTTCTACATTTCAACTTTTCTTTCTTTCCAACTCGAGATGTCTCGGACAGGAGTATGGGTTGTATCTGCAACACAACCTTCCCCGCGCAAGTGGCAATGGCCGAGGGTTACTGGGGGCATAGAGACATCGCAAAACTGGATTCTGTCATCTGTTCCTTTCACCATTTTGTCTGTGATGAACCCTGCGGGGAAGCTGATACCTCTCAATCTTTCTGTACATTTTGTCGCGTTACTCGAGCGCAGACGCTTTTTGTGATATCCAAGTGGGTAGCATGCTCGTATTCCCGGTAGTCGCGCAGATAAATCAACATTTTTCACCTCTCCATACCTAGGTACATTCAAGCAGGGGAGTTCCATTGGTCATGTCCATAGCTGCCATCTATAAATTGAATGCGAAGCTCCTTGTATGTTTGTTCATCTTCAACTTTAGCTCTTGTAAGTGACCGGATATTTGTTCCTTGAAAGATCGCCAGCTTTATTCAACCACCATTCGAGCGTGGCAAGTTGCTTGTTGGCAATATGCTTCTCAGATATCTCACAAAGCCCAGCTGTTCGAGCTACCTTAAAAACCACCTACACAACCGACCGCGAGTACATGTATGGAGTAATTAGGCCAGTCTGAAAATGATCTGGCCGGCAGACAGGGAAGGGGTTCCCCGGACAAATGGGGGACCTTCTACGGAGGAGGTATCAATTGATGGATGTGAGTGGCACCCAAATTTCCTTACGTAACCGCCTGCAGCTTAGGGGTCTAAAAACGAATACATAGAACCCAATCCAAGCAGGTAAACTTTGGATTCAACTTCGCTCATGCGCAACATAGAGCCATGGAATATTGAACGACCAACTGATATATATCTGCATTGGTACTCCCCCTACTTGAGGACATGTGGTCCTGTCTGCGACGTCGCATTCCCATGGCATGTACCGAGCTGCCTAAACCGGCTGGCTCAGGAGGGCGGCCTAGCGATGACGGCGATCGTAGGGGCTGATAAGGCCTTATCTCGCTCTGTCTAACCCGAGGTCATAGCTGTTCGCAGTATTGGCGCCGAACCACGTGGTAAGCCAAACAAGTCAGTCTCCCTACGAACATTACTCAACCCTCTCGTATTCCTTATTTAGTTGCTCTGTCTTCTTGTGAATTGATTGAGCTGACGAAACCTGCAATCTTCCCGCCCTCTACCATGACGCGACACACTCCCGACTTCTTGCGACAGCGCGACTCCAACCTGTCCCTTCGCATGGCTGCCGCCGACAACGCAGCGAGCATGTCGCAATCGACCACCAGCGCGACCGGGCGCGATACCCGCCGAGAAGCCCCTACTTCAAAGACCGTCAAGGCAGCGGACATTAAGCCCGAAAACTATACTACGCCTTTCTGCGAGTTCCTGCAAGAAAACCCAACCATATTCCACACCGTCGACCACTTCAAGAGCCGGCTGGCCAAGGGTGGCTACAAGGAGGTTAGCACATTACCCTCTTCCTACATGGCATAATATTGGACTCGACTGATCAATGATGATGTAGCTTCCGGCAAGAGACGACTGGACCGGCAAGGTGCAAGCTGGTGGCAAGTACTACACCACGCGCAATGGCAGCTCGTTGATCGCCTTCACCGTCGGGAAGGCCTACAAGCCGGGCAATGGAGTCGCCATGATCGCAGGTCACATCGATGCTTTGACGGCCAAGCTCAAGCCTGTCAGCAACAAGCCCAACAAGGCGGGCTACCTCCAGCTGGGCGTTGCGCCCTACGCTGGCGGGCTGAACGAGACCTGGTGGGACCGCGACCTGAGCATTGGCGGCCGCGTTATCGTGCGCGATGACTCGGGCAAGACGGCATCCAAGCTCGTGAAGCTCGGCTGGCCAAGTAGGTGCCACTATATTAAAGACCTAGAAACGTATGGACGCTGACCTGGTAATACAGTTGCCAAAATCCCTACCCTTGCTCCTCACTTTGGCGTGGGTATGATGGGCACAAACAACAAGGAGACTCAAGCGGTGCCGATTATCGGACTTGACAACTCCGACTTGTACCCTTCATCCAGTCCCGCTACTCAAGAGTCTCTCGGTCCTGCGGGCTCTTTCGTTGCAACGCAACCTCCTAAGCTAGTGAAGCTGATTGGTTCCGAGCTCGGCATCAAGGACTACTCCCAGATTGTCAACTGGGAGCTTGAGCTGTTTGATTTCCAGCCTGCCACCGTCGCTGGAATGGACAAGGAGTTCATCACGGCCGGCCGCATCGACGACAAGCTGTGCAGCTGGGCCGCTTTGGAGGGTCTGCTTGCTGCCGAGTCTGGCGAAGATGAGGGCATTATCAAGATGGTGGCACTGTTTGACGATGAGGAGATCGGCTCCCTCCTCCGCCAGGGTGCCAAGGGTAACTTCCTGCCCCTCGTGATCGAGCGCACCGTCGAGTCCCTCTGCGAGAAGGCGTCGGCGTCGTACGGCCCCAGCGTCATCGGCCGGACGTACGCGCAGTCGTTCCTGGTGTCGGCCGACGTGACGCACGCCATCAACCCCAACTTCGCGGGCAAGTACCTGGACGACCACGCACCGCGGCTCAACGTGGGCATCGTCATCTGCGCCGACTCGAACGGGCACATGACGACGGACGCGGTCTCGACGGCGGTGCTGACGCGGGTGTGCGAGCTGGCGGCGTGCACGCCGCAGACGTTCATGATCCGCAACGACTCGCGGTCGGGCGGGACCGTGGGCCCGACGCTGAGCAGCGTCATGGGCGTCAAGGCGGCGGACGCGGGCATGCCGCAGCTGTCGATGCACTCGGTGCGCGCGACGACGGGCAGCTTGGACCCCGGGCTGGGCGTCAAGTTCTTCAAGGGGTTCTTGGACTACTTTGAGAAGGTCGATGGGGAGTGGTCTCATTAATAAGTAGATTGAGCAAACTACATAGGCGGCACTACGTAATACCCGATGCATGTCTATTGGCTTTGTTATAGGTTGCAGATAGACTCGTTACATAAATAGAACAATGTCAAATCTTCGATGACTTGCCTGTTGGTTGGCTGAGATGTGGACGAGGTTCCCGAACTCCATCTGGGGGAATCCAGTACAGCTTCCACCTAGGCAACAAATAGCTGCATTCAACTCAATCAAAGCCAATTAAATGCCAAAGCTTCATCGGATCTCGTAAGAACATTATTGATGTCTCCCTCATACCATTATTAAATGGAAAGTGCCAGCAGCAGTATTTTCCCACTCCAGTTCAACGTGTTGTCACAGGTGTAGCTCTTCTCTATCAATTGACTGATTAACCTACCTATTTGATTGAATTGCCTGCGTACCCTTGTACCCCGCCTTAGCTACAGCCTACGGTAGGTACATGTACCTACAGCCCAGCCAGCTCAAGCTCGGGCCAAGTGCTTAGGTCAGCGAGATTTAGCTGCAATCGCGTCCCTCTGACGCCTGATGACAACGCAGCGCACCTCCGAAAGGGAAGGAAGCTGAGGGTCTGAGGTCGGAAGCGAGAGCCCTAGCCTTGCCTCGTCCGCATCCATCCAACAACATCCATCAACATCCACCTCACCACCACTACCCAACCCATACACCACTTTGCGCCGACATCAAGCGCATTTTCTTGTTTATTGCCTCAATCCAACAGAGCAATATATTGCATTTCTTGACTGGGACATCGCAACAGCAAGATGGTAAGCTCCGAGCACCGTACCCCCCAGTCGCTTTCGTCATTCACTGACACTCTCATCACAGGGTCAAAACCAGTCGGGCATGGGAGGCGGTGGCCCCGATGGAAACCAAGACAAGGATAAGAAGGTATGTTTTCTACTCATCCCCCTCTATATTTTACCTACAGTGCTCGCCATGTGATGGCATTTATTCGTTGCATCCACTGACATGCCCTTGCTACCAACAGAAGGAGAAGCCCAAGTACGAGCCTCCGCCACGACCTACCACCCGCGTCGGTCGCAAGAAGAGAAAGCAAGCCGGTGCCTCGGCCTCTGCTAAGCTGCCTGCCATCTACCCGACAAGTCGATGCAAGTTGCGCTTACTACGCATGCAACGTATCCACGATCACCTACTGCTCGAGGAGGAATATGTCGAGAACCAGGAACGTCTACGCAAGGCAAAGGCCGCCAAGGACAACTCGGGCCCTCCCGTGTCCGATCTCGATGCCGGCACCGACCGCAACGCCGACGAGCGTGGCCGTGTAGATGACATGCGTGGCAGCCCCATGGGCGTCGGCACTCTCGAGGAGATGATTGATGACGACCACGCCATCGTTTCCAGCACGACCGGCCCCGAGTACTACGTCAGCATCATGAGCTTCGTCGACAAGGACCTCCTGGAGCCCGGTGCTTCCGTGCTGCTGCATCACAAGAGCGTCTCTATCGTCGGCGTTCTTACTGATGACACAGACCCGGCCGTCAACGTCATGAAGCTCGACAAGGCCCCGACCGAGTCGTACGCTGATATCGGTGGTTTGGAGCAGCAGATCCAGGAAGTGCGAGAGTCGGTGGAGCTGCCGCTGATGCATCCCGAGCTGTACGAAGAGATGGGTATCAAGCCTCCCAAGGGTGTCATTCTCTACGGTGCTCCCGGTACCGGAAAGACGCTGCTGGCCAAGGCTGTTGCCAACCAGACGTCTGCGACTTTCCTGCGTATCGTCGGTTCCGAGCTGATCCAGAAGTATCTTGGCGACGGCCCGAGACTTGTGCGACAGCTCTTCCAGGTCGCTGGTGAGAACGCGCCCTCTATCGTCTTCATCGATGAGATTGATGCCATCGGCACAAAACGTTACGACTCGACATCGGGCGGTGAGCGTGAGGTGCAACGAACCATGTTGGAGCTGCTGAACCAGCTGGATGGTTTCGATGACCGTGGTGATGTCAAGGTCATCATGGCCACCAACAAGATCGACACTCTCGACCCGGCCCTGATTCGACCTGGACGAATCGATCGTAAGATTCTCTTTGAGAACCCCGATCAGAACACGAAGCGCAAGATCTTCACCCTGCACACGTCCAAGATGAGCTTGAACGACGATGTGGACTTGGACGAGTTCATCTCACAAAAGGATGACCTGTCCGGTGCCGACATCAAGGCCATCTGCTCGGAAGCCGGTCTCTTGGCACTGAGAGAGCGACGCATGCGGGTGCAGATGGCGGACTTCCGAGCTGCCCGGGAGCGGGTGCTGCGGACCAAGCAGGAAGGAGAGCCCGAGGGCCTGTACTTGTAATCGAATATCCGCCTGCGCACTCACTTTATGTACCATAGCCTCGAGAGTTGGCAACCAAGTAGCTGTTGTTGCGGGAGTTGGTGAATAGAGCAAAGGGTTCTGATGCCGTCCATGCATGCTGTCTTATTATGTCTACTTAATGCCGAATGGTGATAGCGCGGGTGCGTACGTATGGAGAGTGAAATGAGAGTAGACCAGACTTGATTGATATCTATATATGCCACGAAGAAGCATTAGGGTCACGGCTTTCCTCCCTATCATGGCGATGAGAAGGTATTGCCGTCAAGTTGGAATGGTTGCTAATTATCCGACTACTTGTGATTCACTGTGTTGTGTTCCTGACGGTGGACGAAGACATGTCAGTTTCAGGGGGTTTTACCTATCATGGCCTGGCCTAGAATGATGACGCTGGAGCTAACCGTCAGTTCGTGGCCATGGTGGAGGGTGGAGGGTGGAGGCTTTGGAGGGGTGCGGGGACCTGGGCCGACCCCCTGCAGGCCATGATTGGTAGCTCCTGGGAATCGGCCAGCTAAGCTGTTCAAGTGAACTTCAAGTGCCTTTAGCTGCTTGCCGTTGCTTGCTGGCTATTTGATTCCCCCCATCATCAACAAGGACCTGCGATCCCGCATGCCTTTTTACGACGGGATCAATTGGCTGGTGTCCAGATAGACGAAACCCCCAGCCCCAACTTGTGTTCTGTTTCCGCTACTTAGCTCCAGCAAGCAGCACCTCAATTGACCACCTCCCCACGTTGGGGTCCAACACCGCCCAGAATGAAGAGTTCCGGTCCGCTGTCCACGAGCTGGACAACCTACCTCTGCCTCCTCTCCATTCTCTGCTCGCTCTTCACGCCGGTCGTCTTGGTGAAAGAGAACGATTTCAAGAAATGCCACCAGTCCGGCTTCTGCAGGCGTAACCGCGCCTACGCCGACCACGCCCTGGCCCAATCCTCATGGCAAGCCCCCCTACAAGATCCTCTCGGCCGAGGGCGCCGCTGCCGCTTCCCTCAAGGACGGCCAATTCGAAGCCACCATCCTCAAGACCGTCGACGAGCAGGGCTCCACCGTCAACCTGCCCCTCACCGTCTCCTTCCTCAAGTCGGGCACCGCCCGCGTCACCGTCGACGAGGAGAAGCGCAAGTCCCAGAGCATCGAGCTCCGACACGACAGCAAGGCCCGCAAGGAGCGTTACAACGAGGCCGAGAAGTGGGCCATTGTCGGCGGCCTCACGCCCGACGCGGACGCCAAGATCACCCACGAGGACAAGGCGGGCGTCACCGTCCAGTACGGTCCCGAAGGTGCCTTCGAGGCCGTCATCAAGTTCGAGCCCTTTGCCATCGACTTCAAGCGCGATGGAACCACGCAGGTCCAGTTCAACGACCGCGGTCTGATGAACATGGAACACTGGAGAGCCAAGGTCGACAAGCCCGAGCCCGAGAAGAAGGAGGGCGAGGAAGGCCAAGAGGGCGAAGAGAAGAAGGCAGAGGAAGAGCCAAAGAAGGAAGAAGTCCCGGCTCACTTGGACGAAAGCACCTGGTGGGATGAGACCTTTGGCGGCAACACCGACACCAAGCCTCGCGGCCCCGAGAGTGTTGCTCTTGACATCACCTTCCCTGGATACGAGCACGTCTATGGTATCCCCGAACACGCTGGCCCGCTGTCACTCAAGGAGACGCGAGGTGGCGAGGACAACTACGAGGAACCCTACCGCTTGTACAATGCCGATGTCTTCGAGTACGTCTTGGACAGCCCCATGACGCTGTACGGAGCCATTCCGTTCATGCAGGCCCAGCGAAAGGACTCCACCGTCGGTGTCTTCTGGCTGAACGGCGCCGAGACCTGGATCGATGTGACCAAGGCCAAGGGTTCCAAGAACCCGCTGAACCGGAACTCGAAGGCCAGCACCAACACGCACTGGATTTCCGAGTCCGGTATCATGGATGTTTTCGTCTTCCTCGGCCCCACTCCCAAGGACATCAGCAAGAACTATGCCGAGCTGACTGGTACCACTGCCCTGCCGGCCGAGTTCTCGCTTGGCTACCACCAGTGCCGCTGGAACTACGTCTCGGACGATGATGTTAAGGAGGTCGATCGCAAGATGGACAAGTTCAACATCCCCTATGATGTCATCTGGCTCGACATTGAGTACACGCACGAGAAGAAGTACTTCACTTGGGACCCTGACATGTTCAAGGACCCCATTTCCATGGGCCAGCAGTTGGACGACCACGGCCGCAAGCTGGTGACCATCATTGATCCTCACATCAAGAACGTTGATAACTACCCGGTGATTTCCGACATGAAGTCCAAGGGCTTGGCTGTCAAGAACAAGGATGCGAACGACTTCGATGGCTGGTGCTGGCCTGGTTCGTCCATGTGGATCGACGCCTTCAACCCCGCCGCCATCAAGTGGTGGACCTCGCTGTTCAAGTATGACTACTTCAAGGGTACCATGGAGAACACCTACATCTGGAACGACATGAACGAGCCGTCGGTGTTTAACGGCCCCGAGGTCACCATGCCCAAGGATAACCTGCATCACGGTAACTGGGAGCATCGCGATGTTCACAACATTAACGGCATGACCTTCCACAATGCTACCTGGGAGGCTCTGGTGAGCCGCAAGAAGGGCGAGATGCGACGACCATTCGTCCTTACCCGTTCCTTCTTCGCTGGATCTCAGCGACTGGGCGCCATGTGGACGGGAGACAATCAGGCTAGCTGGGACCATCTCGGTGCCGCTGTGCCCATGATTCTTGCCCAAGGTATTGCCGGCTTCCCCTTCTCTGGAGCTGATGTCGGTGGTTTCTTCGGCAACCCCGAGATCGAGCTGCAGACCCGGTGGTACCAGGCTGGTGCCTTCTATCCTTTCTTCCGTGGTCATGCTCACATTGACGCTCGGCGCCGCGAGCCGTACATGGCTGCCGAGCCCCACCGCTCCATCATCACGGCGGCCCTGCGTCTTCGCTACAGTCTCATGCCCTCTTGGTACACGGCCTTTTTCCACGCCAACCAGGACGGCAGCCCCATCATTCGTCCCATGTACTGGACCCACCCCAGCGAGGAGTCTGGTTTCGCCGTAGATGATCAGTTCTTCGTTGGCTCTACCGGTCTGCTCGTCAAGCCCATTGTCGAGAAGGACAAGTTTGATACCGAGGTCTACATTCCCGATGACGAGAACTACTACGACTACTTCACCTACAACAAGGTCTCGGCTCAAAAGGGCAAGTCCGTCTCCGTGTCGGCGCCCATAGAGACCATTCCCGTCCTCATGCGCGGTGGCCACATCTTCCCCCGCCGCGACATCCCCCCGCCGGTCGACCCAACTGATGAAGTTTGACGACTACACCCTGGTCGTGGTGATCGGCAAGGACGGCTCGGCCAAGGGCGAGCTGTACGTCGACGACGGCGACAGCTTCGAGTTCGAGAAGGGCCAGTTCCTGCACCGGGCCTTTGAGTTCAAGCAGCTGCTGCTCACGTCCGAGGCGGCGTCGTCCAAGCCGTCGGCCGAGGAGGGCCAGGCGGAGGGCGAGTGGATGAAGCAGTTCCGCGACGTCAGCTTCGACAAGGTGGTGCTGGTGGGCGCGCCGTCGTCGTGGGAGGGCAAGAAGGAGGTGCCGGTCACGTCCGGGGGCGAGACGCACAAGGTCCGGCTCGACTTTTACAAGGCCGAGGGCGGGAGGGCGGCGTTTGCGGTGCTGGGTCGGCTGGGGGTCCGGGTGGGGGCGGATTGGGAGGTTGATTTTGCGTAAAGGGGCTTACTACCTGACCTGGTCGATAGGATAGTGGCTCCGTAAGCAAGTAGAGCGGATTCACGATAGAAAGGTGCGGAGTAAGGGGAGAAAAGTAGGTGTGACAGGACAGGCAGCTAAGATGAGGGATCTCATATACACCATGTTCAAGGAGATATGAATATAGATGAAATAAACGTTGCTGAAGAAGATCGATGTGGTATTGCTTGATATGTGACATGATATGGCGTGCTTCATGTGAAAAGGACATGATAATGTCTGTATGATCGAGCCATTGCAATAAGTCCTAGAATCGGACATTCCCTGGCTGAAATAATGGCCTTCTTCTTTCTGGCACGAGTATGTGGCAGCCATGCGTGTTAGAAAATGCATAAACCATACACTTTCGCGCCCTGAAATTGTTTAACATTTACTTATTGATGCTTCATTTATATGACAACTGAAATGATGCTGTTCCAGTCGAGGAAGCGATACGGCAGGTGCGCCTCACGTGTGGTTTGGAGGTGTTGCTGAGGGAGTATTCCTCCTAGCTGTCGTTTGTGCAGCTGAGATGTGCTTGAGTAGGTACTGAATGTCCCACTCTCTAAGTCTGTGGACTTTCCAAGTCTCTATTCTCGACACTTACTGTGTGGCCGGCACGAAGCCAAAGGTGCTGCCTCCACTGGTTTTCTATCCTCGAGACACGCATTGAAAATGGGCGGCGGTGGTTTGGCCCTTTCGTGTCTTGGGGCCAACCAGCCGCCACTACCACGGTCTCCCTTCTCTTAGCGAAGGGCCCGAAGGAAACAAATCTCTAGTGGTTGCGGGCTTTGTGCCTTCAGGACGGTAGGCTGCGTTTGTCCTCCCTATGAACGTACGTGGGAATCGACACATCACCAGCAGCTTGATAGAGTGCCTAACTGGTCAGCTTAGCTTCTCCAATATCGCCGTCTATTTGAGCGTAGGAGACAGAGGGGGGTGGATAGACGAATCCCAGAACTTCCTTTCACTTCAAAAGAGAGAATCGGGGTATTTTCTTTTCATGCGTAAGTTAAAGATGTTAAAGCTCTGCTAGGGATAAGCACTTGAGAAACAGCGCCGTGATGCCCGACAAGACAGATGCGGGCATTCTACGCCGGCCTTTTCGCTCGATGCCGAACGATCGCGAGGGCACCTCCACGACGTCACCACCATTGGGGGGGCTCGCAGCACACTTTCTGCACGGGAAGCATCGGTGAGATGTGCGTCGCACCGGGAGGCTTTGTCCAGACTGCCGTGGGAGCCGAGTCCGGGGCACGGGCACAGACAGCCGCTTTCGGCCTACGGCCCCTGGACGGAGGGTTATCGCATGCCTTCGGCCCCCGGTTGCGCGCAACAGCCAGGCGTGGGTTTCACGGGCCCTTCCGCCGGACGGACCACTCGGCGATGACATGATTCCGCCCGCGCGAACTCGCCGAGACGCAGTCCTCCGCTTTCGGCATGTGTGTGTGTGTGTATGCTGGTGAGGTTCTCCGGAACCCAGAAGCGGGCATCATATCGTCAAACACGCGAGCCGACGCGACTCGGCTTAACGCGGGCCAGCCAGCCAGGACCACGGCCGTCCTGCTCCACGTTCTACCATGTGGCTGCCAGCCCAGACAACCGCACCACCCCGAGGCGGCCAAAGGAGTGGAGAAGTAAGGAGAGGGGGCGTGGTGACACAAGCGACATTCGGTACCGGACGGGGAGTTCGCCAACGCTCTGCGCAGGAGGCCCGCCTGGCCGCAAAAGAGCTGTTGGTGGAGTTTCCGCCTTGGACTCATGGCGAAAGGGGGAAAGGCGTCTGGGGTGTTCAGACGGATACACTCGCGGCAACATCTTGCACGTGAAATAAGAAGACCAATAGCAAGAAGGTTTTCAAACCAACCCAGATACTTTGGAAACCAGCACAAAACAAAAGTGAGAAAAACAACTTGGCCGCATCGAGAGTTTCCATGGATATGGATGTTTTTAGCTCATGTCTCTGCTGAACCGACGACTACAAATGCGCATACCCTCATGTCGCGTCTTGATGATGATGCCGGGCGACACATTCCCGACCGCTACCGAGAAGTAGCACACGGAGGGGTATCCAACATACTAACATCAGTCCTCTTAAGAGTCGAAAATGGGAAACGAAGCAAGACAAGCATGTACATATAAACCAAAATCCCACAAACGACGGGCCTGGGTCCGAGTGTGTTCTGCCAGCTTTACACCGCCAACAACCTTGAAAGTGCAATAGCTAGCCGCATTACTGACATTTAACAGCATCGGAAATGGCTTTCATTTACCAATAGTCAGAAACGAGTGGCATTCCATTGGAGTCAATTCTCCTGGGTTGGAGGCCAGCTACCACTTGATATTGACTGACTTGAGCAAGGTAACATGGAAGAAAGTCAATCAAACACAAGGCTGTAGCTGTACGAGAAGCTTGCGCCCGTCCAGACCACACAGCAGAGAAAAAAAAAACTGTCAACACCTAGCACATGGCTCACTTTCATAACACACAATTCAAGCCAAACTCTCGCAGGTGGACATATGCATGTAGAAGACACTAGATATAAGTTTGTAAAGATGTTCTTTTCTTTCTAATAAGCTATGACGTTGAGGCATTTCTAGTCAGGGGCTAAATCATACAACAGAACGCTCTCAAATCCTGCGAGACCCGATTCTCGGTTTGCCTTTATATCCTACTACTTCTTTGGTATGTCGTAAAAATAAAATAAAAAGGGGACGCGACTGCAGTGGATGGAATATTTCTTTTCTGATCGCCAAAAAGCACCAGTCATCGCCGAAAACGCCAGTTTGCCCCCCTACCCAAGTTCCCAGAACAACATAGAACACTTACCCAGTAGTAGACCCTCATTGAAGTCCGTATGCTTTCTTTGCAATCATTATTCGAAAAAGTCCGGTTTTTCGTGCTGTAAACTCCCCAATCTCTTTCCAGCTCTTTTTGAAGGTAAACGTAATGTGGTTTTCGACCGCGTGTCGAAATTAATAATCTTTGGCGTAACAATGGTTCCCAGTGCAACGAGCCCCATCCAGCAGGGGAGAGTGGCCATGTCTAATATATATACAAGAGTAAATCGAAGCAACGAGGGGAAGACGATCAATATGGATAAACAGTATGCCCTTCAGGATGTTACCTCAGGCCACTGAAATCCATTTCGGAACCCATTTGGTTCAATCCCATGCCACTCATCGTGACGTTGTCCGAGTTTGTTCTCTGTAACGCATGGAAGTCGGCCACGGTCCGCGGCACCTGCGGTGTTTGTTGGTGCATCGAGAAACTGTTCGTCCTCTGAGGCGGTTGTCGGTTGAGGATACTGCTCATCATCATATGGTTGTATGATGGGTTATGGCTCGAGCCTTGTGGCCGATGGCCCATCCCTCCTATGCCCTGAGATTGGCTCATGTTTTGATTCAGATGCGGCATCTGGCCATGGATGTTGTGGTTTGGTGCAACCGCCTGCGACTGGAAGCTGCTATGTTGTTGTTCAGCCTGGGTGGTGACCGGAGCCGACTGATTGATGGACGCCTGTTGGCCCTGACCCAATGGATTCATCACCATATCCTGCATGGGGTTAAACCCGTTCATGTGAACTTGCTGGTTCTGGTTGTGGGGGTAATCCATGCCAGGCGACACGACGGCGGGCGAGTTGGCCATAGGGAAAGGCGAGCTCATCTCATTTCCAGTAGGAGCGCCAGTCGAGCTGCCAGAGTCAGTGATCTCGTCGATCCGTTGCACTGGGGCAGGTGTGTAAGGTTCCGACTTGAACTGCTCAGCCTTGAAGTCGGTCATGACAGGCGGCTGAGCCATGCCAGCGTTACCAAATCCATCAAAGATGTCGATATTGCAGATATTTTCGGGCACCCGCTGCAACATGGGATTAGCGAGCCTGGGCAGGATATCGTGCACCTTGCTGAGGAGCAGAGGCATGAAGTGGTGCTGGCCTCCTCGGAGAATCGAGACAAGCTGCAGCAGCGCCTGGAGGTGTTGCTGGGGTCCAATGCTGAAAGGGTCTCCGGAGGATGGCTGCATGGCTAGCACATCGGTCAACGAGCAAGCAATCTCCATCAGCTTCGCCACCAAAGGCACGCCGAGTACGTCTGTGCTCTGGGTAGAGAACTGCGAAGTGATGGACATCAGGTCTCTGGAAACGTCCAGAGGGTACTGATATGACATGTCCTCGCTGTTCGGAGGTACACATCCGCTTTGCATGCTGAGGTGCCAGTTGACCGTCTTCATCCATTGCTGGTTGGTGCGCATATCGCCAATCTGAGAATCTCCACCATTCATATACGGCGAGTTCATTTCCGAGGCCTGTTTCTGAAGGGCGCCGAGGTAGGACGGTGAGCACTCATTGCGTGTCTTGTTCCAGAACAGCATGAACGCGTCGTCGAACGGCCGGAAGAGGTTGACCATCATGATGAATCCGTTGAGCTGATGAGCTAGAGGATCTGAGGGATCATCATTCATCGTCGGTGGATTTATGGCAGTCGGGAGTGACAGAGGTCGGTTATATTTGAGTGCGTATGCCCTGGAATTCAAGGTCAGCCGCAACGATATACAACAGGAAATGGGAGAGAGGAGCAACAAACCTTTCGGCAACAAACACGAGCCAGTATAGACGCCTCCGCCTTGAAGACTCGATACCATCAAACTGCATGAATTTCTCTTCTTGGGTCATACCACCCATGTGTGCCAGTGTGGCGGCTTCTCGGAGATGGTACCAAGCCTTCTCATGCATCTCCAGAGCATAGTAGCAGCCGAAGATGAAGTAGCTTGTGCAGAGAGTATTGAGTGTCGGGGATTCCGTGTAGTCGTACCCCTTGCGCACGCGCATGGCTTCTTCTAGAAGCAGGTGACTCGACGTGATGTTGGCGCCTGGGTGCTCGAAAAGTGGATCGTTTCCGGGCATGACCATGCCGGGCTGCAGAAGTACGAAGGCGCATAACGAGGTGAGTAGTGTGTATGTGTCCAGGCTTTGGTCCATGTAGAGCGACTGCTGTTCCAACCTTTGGCGGTTCAGGATCGGCATTGTCGGGTACATGTGTGCGAAGAAGAACTCGATGCTCTCCTTGATCAGCTCATTTGACAGTAGCCCAGTGTTGGGCTGCAGCGACGGCGTGCATGGCGGGCTGTTGATGCCATTGAGGCGGCTCTGGACCTTTGCGGAGAGGCTGGTGGCGCGTTGTGTTTCGCGCAACTCGCTGATGACCTTGGCCCTGGATCCCTTCGGTCCCTTCTTTTGAGGGATGGCGTTGTAAGTGCAGGTCAATTGAGCGGACGAGCAATTGCGGCACGGGTTGATGCCGTCACACTTGACTTTGCGACGATGACAAGCATCGCACCTAAACGGGAATATCACGTTAGCGACCAAACCGGGCCCCCGACCAGATGCGGCCAGCGCGCTGGGTCATTCGCTACTTACGCTCTTTTCACAGCGGTCGACATGTTGCCGACTGCTGAGACGATGTCGGTCTAGATAGTTGAAATCTAGAGACGGCGGGTGTCGCGTTTTGGGTTCGGCTCGAGTTTTGTTTGGTGTACTAGGAAAGGTGTTGATGATGCCTTTCGCACGGATAGATTGCAGGGCACGGCACGATAATAGGCTTTGTGGAGGAGACAGCGCCGGGCACACTCCACGACCGGATTTTGCGGAGTGGACGTTGGAAAATGGATTGGTTTGGGAAGGAGAGATTGTCACGCTTCGTTAATCGGCCCGTCGTGGTGAGAAAGGCGGAGGAGCGAGAAATCAATTAGGAAACGCGGGGGATTCGAGTCCGGGGGGTCGGTTGGGTGTGCCGACAACCAGACTGCAGAGGAAAAGAAAAGGCAGAGGGAGGAGTCTTGGATTTGTCCCCTTCTGCGACAGTCTCGAGTGGTGGTTTTGCTCGCTTTTCTGACAAACGAGGGCTTTTTGCAGCAGCCTGGATCTTTGGGGGAGGGGAGAAATGAACGACTATCGTGACAAGGTCGAAAGTCTGGCACGACAACCACGCAACAAGGCAAGACAAGAAGTGGATGAAGGGGGAGGGAGAGAGAAGGGAGGTGGACAGGGGGAGGAGAATGGAGAAGATGAACTACCTCGGGCTGGTCTGGTCCTGGCTGGCTGGCTCCGGCTGGCTCCTGCTGGCTCTAGTGGCAGTCGTGTGGTGTCGCTTCGTGGTGTGTGTGTAGCCAGGTAGCCCGCTAGGGGTGGCCAGGACAGCCAGGGCCCCAGCTGCCCAGGGCGAAATGAGGGCGAAAAGGGAAAGGCGCGGCGCCGACATCCACAGCGCCCACAGGGAACTTCACGCACTGGGGACGCTAGAGACGACTCGGTTCTAGCACCGGGCAGGGGGGCTTCGGCGAGCGAATGGGATGTACCTACTGGTGGTGGTGGATGGATTACTGGAGGCAGCTTGGCAGCAAGCAGGCAGGGAGCGGCCGGGAGAGACTCGAGTCGAGAGCAGAAACAGGAAAAAAAAAACCGGCATGCAGACACACATTGATTGATACATTGATCGATGAATAATAATACCTAACAAAAATGGACACGCCTCTTGGCGGCACCACGCTGCGCTGCAGCAACCTAGACGCCAACTGTTTCCGCGCTACTGTACAGAAGTACGGGCGACAGTGGTGAGTGGTAAGCCACTCTGCCACTGCGACTTCACTACTTTAGACTAAGATGCTAGCCGAGAAACTTGTTTATGCCCGCCTCAGGATTTCCCTCGCTCCCTACCGTACTCCATACAAACGGTTGGGGGGAGAGTTGGGTGATGGATGTGTGTGAGTGAGGGGCGATCGTACGTTGCGGACCTCCTTACTCATGCCATCGGGGAGCCGTTACTACGATGGGTTTTGTATGCGAGAGGCAGAGAGAGACAGGTCGGCCAGCCTGAGGACGAGGATATACGAGATACCTTTGCTGCTGCTAGTTTGGGATGACTGTGGCTTGGGGAGGAGCTGAGATTACCCATGCCATACGACCGATGGGAAAGTATTGCTGATTTCACTTCCAATGGCTGCGTGTGGTGGTGTGTGCATGTGAGCAAATGCCTGCCAGCCGCAACGTTGTATGTGGTGGTATTGCATCAAGGTTGACAGGCCAAGACAGGTAGGTCAGCCAGCGCAATCCAATGGGAGCTGGAACTCCCGGCCAGGAGGTAACTGGGTGTGTGCAAGTATTCGGAATAGGAACGCCCTCGGTGCCTCCCTGGCTCCGTGCTCGAAGGCGAGCCCCCTACTGTTCTGGCAGGACTGACTGGCAGACTGGCTCTGGCTGACAGGGATTCTGGCAGCCATCATCGCATCTCTGCTACCGATTTGAATTGTATTTCGCACACCTACTGCACACCTTCCATTGATGCGGAGGTCGGAGGTCGGAGTTCTCACGGTGTGACAGGTTGGCTTGGAGGTCAGCAGCCGTCGAGCACCACAGCCGGGTCAATCTTGCCTTGGAATGGTTGCTGTTTTCCGTTTCGGTTGCGACTTCAGCCGGCATGTGTTGTAAATCCTTTCGGATATCTAGACACCTTCCTTCTATAGTTCCCCCATATGGGCGGGAGGATTGGGAGATCCTGTACACCGCAAAGCCAGCGGGCTGGCTTGCTGGCGCGCTATGATATGCACAACATTGGTGGCCAAGCCCGCCATTGTCTCTTGCCAGACCAGGGAGTGCCAGGCACTATCTCCAAACATTCGCAAGCCAGCTCACGAAAAGCTACCCCTGGAAATATGTGTTGTTGGTAGCATACGTTATTCCAATAGTCACCGGAGAAACGCGCGCCAACATGCTCCTTCTATTATTCCGGTCTCTACACCCATCATCCTGGCTAGCAGGCATAGGTCAGACGATCTTCAGGTATCAGAAGGGGAGATTTCGCGAGGACTTCCCAGAGACAGCCGAAACAACGCTGATCCGGAAGAGTAGAAGCAGCAAAGTCACAGGGCTGAACCCAATAGCCTACCTACTACAAGTGTGTACATAGGTGGCATGCCGTTATGCCGGTGCTGACCGTTCCATCCAAATGATCAATTTAATAGATGCTGCTGGGCTACATCATTAGATGGCTTGACACTAGTCGCAGACAAGTTGATAGTCTGCCATCTAATAATGGCATTGGCAAACTCGTGGTTTGAAACTCACTCCAGCCAAACTAGCTAGCATGAATTGGATGGCAGGTCGGGATTTGGGTAAAGTAAGAAACTGGTGTGTGCACGTCTACAGTGTTCAGTATACCGTATGGATTATGCGCCGGAGACAAACGACGGGCGCCTGTGCGCTTGCGAGGACTCAATTCCGCGCTGGGGAAAAACAAGTTTACCTGAATGTGGTAGTTCGGGCGTAGGTATCGATTGGGGAAACGATCTCTCCCATATCTGCGGCCATTCGGATTTGGGGGATCGTACACACAGTATGATACTATGATGCGGCATGGGAGGGGAGCGAGTAGCAGAGTAGGGTAAGTAGAGTTTGTGTGCAACTGCGTAGTGCATTACTTAATATCACCGTACGGAAAAAAATTGACCAGCGCGAACGAATAAACGGCGAGACGGCCGGACAAGAACGGTGTGGCGGGAGAAGCGTCGAAGAAGTCCTGCCCAGGTTCCAAGTGTTGATGCATTCCTTCCATTGCATGAAGCTAGGCCCGGATGCGCGTTAGACCTGCGTTAGGGTGTGCATCACGAAATGAACGGCGGTTCAGGTCTTGGTGTGCAGCGCAGCGCAGGAGGGACAGGCAGACAGCAGCACGATGTGCTGGACGTGCTGGGCTACTACCAGTAGTAGTCAGTCACTGTACGATGAACTGTGCTCTTGATTGGCCGGCAGTTCAGACGACGGATATTTTGCTGTTAGCAGTTAGCCAGGCTGTAGATTCTCGAACTAGTCAAGGCGCGACTCCATTTCCGCAGTGGGGATGTTGCCGTGCGTTCCGAAGCGAGCGACTTCCGATACCTGCTACTACCTACCTGAAGGCCAAGGTGATGCACGCATCGTCCGTTTATTGTTCCCGGCCGTTCTGGTTGCAGTCTGACGGGCGCAGCAGCAGCGCTTGGTTGGTTTCCAGACAGGTTTCTTTTGGTTCTGTTCTCTGACACGTGACCCACTGAGTAGGGGACCATGGATTTGCGGCAATCATGGATCTTGGTTGCAGAATTCCCATTTTTCCGAGGGTCAAGCTTTAGCCACCTATCTCAGACCACGTTTGCATTATGTATCGTACGAATCTAATCGGTATATATCGCAAACTCCGGGCTTTGGCCTCATCCTCACCCACAGCTGCATCGACATATCGAGAGCTGCATCGAGACGTCACAGCGAGGGTGGTCCTTTCGAGGGGCTCAGCAAGTCTAGAAGGGCATCTTGCAGCGTGAGTGGTGAGAAGGGCAATGTTCCAATGCTGCATATGCTGATCCAGTCCCTCGATCGAAATTTAGGGGACGGCCGACAGTCATTGCTGTTCAGGGACGTCGGTCGGGATTGTGCGAGCTGAGCTGGAACCAACCAACCCGAGCTTGAACCTTGGAACCAGCCCGTCGTTACACGGTCCCCATGAATAGCAACTGTCTCTTCCATTGCTTGGTGTACCTGCTAGTTCGGGTATGCGATCGACGCGCCGGCTGGCTATCGTGCCTAGCATGCATCCAATTGACTCGGCCGCAGGGCCTATCCTTCGGTCTGCCCGTTTATTTCCCCCCCAAAGGTACGGATATTAGCTTAGATCAGCACAGCCTTGCCCCAATGGCCAATTGATCATCGAACGGAAACAGGAACAGGCTGAACGTTTTCGCATTGGGACCACCTATTCTTTTTTTGACTTTGCACCCGCCCACCAGACAGCTTGCAACAACCTGCAGCAACGTTTCGTCATACCAAGCAATTTTTTCTTTTCGTTGACAACGGCACCCCTACTGCCCATCAACCAGGTATGTAATGGTTCGCATCGCCTTTCCAACCACGGCAGTCGATACTATTCTGTCACAGCCCGACTGGAGTTTGTGACACGTCGACATAAGACTCGGGTGGATACTTTGTATCCTGCTGGCCAGCGGCGTGGAAGGAACGAAGAAGAAAAAGCGCTCTCTCTCGTTTGTCGTTTGTCGCGTGGCGTGGTAGTAGACAGACAGACATGCAGGCGTCCCATTGCCGAACCGACTTGCCAAGTATGCCAAGGCAAGGGTAGGGAGCCAAACAACTCCGGCTCCCACCTGCCTACTCGTAGATATGTCGGTATACTGGCAATCAACCGGGTAGCCGTAGAGGAGATGCAGATTTTTTTTTCTCTCTTCGATTTGCCATCGGAATTGGATCGATCGTTCGGTTGCCTTAAGATTGCAAGTTGGCACCAGGCCATAATCACGAGACACTGCAGCGCTATTCAGCGAAAAAGAGACCACATAATGCGGAGCCCTATCCCCGCGCGCAGGCGCCCGGCTGGGTGAAGCGTCACGGAAAGCCGTTGAACAAAGCATCTCCTCCCCCGTAACTCCTAAGGCTCTCGTCGCCTTTCTCTGGCCAATCCTCGGCCCGATTGCGCTGAATCCCGTGTTTCTGCGCAACTGGAGCAGCACCGCACCAGGGGACGGGCGGGAAGCGGGCTGGGTTCCTGGGTATAATACGGAAGTTGCCATTTGCCGATCCCCATTGGCGATACGATCGATATGCTCGCCTTGCAGCAGTGTCGCAACCGGCAAGCCAAGCCGGCACTCGCCAGCTCGGCACACAAGCTCAGGCTCAGGCTCAGGTTCAGGAGACAGCTCGATCCCAAGCTCCTCTCCGTCTGGACGAGCTTGCTTCTTGCCCAACGTCAGCATGCTATGCATGCCAACAGGCAAGATGAAACCAAGAAACAGAACAAACTACGATGCTTCAGGCAATTCCCCCCGAATTGCCCAGCCCAGCCAAGCCCAATTTTACCAAGGAGCCGCCAGGTGCGCGCGCTTCAGGTTCCTGGGCAAGGATGCCTAGATAAACCGTCTGGTGCGGGCCGTGCGGTGAAAGGGCTAGGTGGCTAGCACCTGCATTCATCATCAGCCTCACAGCCTTGATCGATGTAGTAAGCACTTAGCTCCACACACGCCTACAGACATGGCACGGCACAGGAGCACGAGACCGACACGAGACGATAGCATCTAAAACATATGAGTGCACCATACTAAAAACGATCTCGGTGCAAGCCGAACATCAACCCATAGGCTCCTAATAAAAGGTTGGGAAATGCCACGCCGACGGGATGCACCGACAGGTGTCACATGTCTAGCTCGACGCTGACGTGCCCAATGCTGGGTCTGCTGTTAATATTCCAATTTAGTGCCGCCATACCCGTGATTCACCGCTCCCGAGAACAATGCTCTACTCAGTCTATCCCACAAACGCCGTGACGTGAATGAATGCTTCCGCCATCACCTACAACCCAAAGTCGCACTCGTACATGCCTGCTGGCTCGCTCAGCTCATTCAGGAGCAGCCGCTTCTTCAGTACTTCTTGCGCTTGGGCAGATACTTGACCCGCTTGGCGCAGTTGCCGTGGTCGCCCTTGAAGCTGTCGCTGGCCGGGACGAACTCGCCGCTCTGCAGGCTGCCCTTGACGAAGTAGACGTACCAGGCCTCGTGCAGGCGGTCGCGCTTGCGGCCGCCGCACTTGAGGATGACGCGCCCGCCGCTGAACCGCTCGAGCACCGTCTGGACGATCTCCAGGTCGAACGTCTTGGACGACGACGGCACGATGCCGGACTGCTCCAGCGCGTAGTACGTGTCGAGCTGCTGGAACAGGCCGAACGCGCGCTGGAAGTAGTCCACCACCTCCAGGCCCGGCTGGTAGGCGTCGCCATAGCAGGACGGCGCCAGCGTGTTGATGCAGGTCGCGTGCTTGTTGTACTCGTGCTCCCAGAGGTGCTCGTTCGTGCCGCTGCGAAGAGGGGAAAGGAAAAGACGACGCGTTAGTTCATTGACTGAAATAGCCTCATGGTAACGAAGAAGTAGGCAATGATATACTTCCCCCTTTCGGAGGGGAAAGCGGGTAAACGTACTATTTGGCAACCCAGTAACGGCTCATGTGGCCCAGAAGCTCGTCCTGCTCGTAGTGCTTGAGGATGGCAGTGATGTTGTTGAATTTCGGGGTCATGCCGCAGAACTGGTCGTACGAGCCATCGCACAGATCCGGCCTGTAGCATTGCAGCGATCAATCGTTAGAGAATGTCCGTATCCAGCTGAGTAACTCGGGTATGATGTCACGGCTGTGTTCCCTGCTCCAAGTACGTACCAAAGGCCGTGTGCGGTCCAATCCGTCTCCGACCCTCCTACATGTGTCGACTCGTCCCAGAACTGGGTCAGCAGCAGGCGGCCGCCCGGGTGGACGAAGCAGCACGAGTCGGCCGCGGTCTGGTTGTTGCAGCTCGTCGGGCCGTCAATCGGGCAGGTCGGGGCTCCGCTCAAGGGGATGTACGGCGTGACAGGAGCAATGCCAGTGCCGGCGGCGGCGGCAGCTGTGGTAGTACTGGTGGTAGGATCGGTGGGGCCGAGGAAGGGAGCCAGTGGGTTCGGCACGTCGGACATCTGCAGCGGGACCTGCGAGATCAGGTTGCCCGCGTAGGCAAAGATGGAGCGTAAGGATACAGAAGGTGCCATGATGGTGATGATGGTGATGATGATGATGGAAGCACGATGCTGCTTCCTCTGCCGGAAGAAGAAGAAGAAGGGGGAGCTTAGAGTTTATTGGATGGTTTAAGGATAGGGATAGAGATAGGGATAGGATAAGATAGGGTTGGTCGAGGGAGCTGTGACGTTTCCAGACTCACCTGGAGGGGCAGACGTCAGCTGCTGAGCTTAGCTCCCTTCATCTCAGGGTCTCTTGGGGCTGAAAAGGGTCAGTTGATCGCCATGTGACTGTGGCTGGTGGGCTATCGATAGTTCGTCCATCGGTTCAAGTTGTTTTTGGCCAAGGCAACCACTTTAGTAGATTAGGATCTTTCGGCTAACTATTCTAGAAAGCGAAACTGGTCTGCATGTGTGACTCTTGATGCTGTTGAAGCCATTTGGGTTTCCCGAGGGACCAAGGGACTCATGGTAGCCCGCCCACCTGGTCGGTTCCCTTCTCCGATCCAAATCTAACCCACAACTTTGTTCCTGGCCTAGCATCGAGCCTACCTCAAAGTCAACCATTAGGAACACCGTAATCTAATGAAATCAACACTTCCATGGAATTCTCGTCGAATTCCGGCAATATCGTCTTGTTGCAAACCTCGAATTCTACGTCATAAGGAGGCGCGGTGCGGTTTTCGTATCGGGAACAAGTGTTCTTGCAGCGCCAAGAATCAATAGCTGCTGTGTTCAGACACCTCAGCCACAAGCTACCCCAGCTTTTGCCAGTGGTCTGCCGGTGGTTACATGTTGGCTAGGTCCTTTGCTGCAGGACACTGGAAGCACATCAACCTATCATGAGTCACATCATTCCTTCTCCCGTGCTTCTCTTGCATACACGCAGTGTTGCTGCCCCATTGAAGCGACATGATATTGCTATATATCACATCTTGGCAGGCTGGGGGCTGAAAACCCAGAGCAGGGTGGACCGCTTACGACGACTCGATAGCTTGGCAGTCAGCACGGCTACACGAATGGCCTCTCTTCTTAAACCCAAGCCTCAGCAGCGAAGGGATGTGCAAAAAAAGGCGGCATTTCGTCACATCAAGCATCTCGGCTGAGATGCTTGACTCTATCGCAGCCACACATAACATGTGCATGGCAATGGGGAGGAAAGAGAGGCCGTGGTCTTGGATCCGGGGCTGTGCGTGCATGGGGGAGGCTGCACAATGCTGCACCCACATCCCTGCCAGCCTGCCCGAAGACCAACCAACGACGTAGAAGTGTATGCGGCCGGTGTCTCGGCGCCCGATAAACCACAGCACCTTCCATCACGAGAACGCAGCAGAAGAGTCAACAGTGCCGTTTTAGCCGGATCTCGCCCAGATCTCCGTCGACAGGCAGGGACAGCGGTGGAGTTTCGGTGGGGGTCTGCTGTGCCGAGCCGTCGCAAAGGCTGCTCAAGACTGCTATTCTGCACTGCAGACTCGGTTCACGCTCATGTCATCTGCAGCACTTGCAGCACTTGCCGGTGGTTTTCCTGGCTGTCCAGCCACTAAGAACGAGAGCCTGCATGGGCAAGGAGGCAAGTCCAGGGCTCTGTGGCCCAGGACTTCTGGCTAATTGTTGTGACTTGGGATCTGGAGCCGGTTTGATAGATTACCCCGGGCCTTTTTATAAACCGCTGGATCCCCCGTACCAACAAACCAGCCCAGTGGCTATCCCGAATCCCCGACACCCTTTCAAAAGTGCCCGGCCTGTAGACTAAGTATCTTTTCCTGAGCCGCATCACGGGATCTTGCCGACGACACAGACGTGAAAGAGGACTCTACCTAGACTAGATGACGACGAGAATCTCGAACGATACATCGGCCACTACCGTGGTCGCCAACGATGCCCATGATGCCGAGTTAGGAACGACACGCTCATTGAGCGATGAGAAGATCCCCAGTCCCCAGGAGGATGCCGTCCCGGTCATCGTCGACCTCTACAAACCGCTGCCCCGACTCGAAGGCGTGCCGGACGAAGAGAACCCCTTGACAGTGCGAGCCGTCGTCGTCGGAATCATACTTGGGTCACTCGTGAATGCCTCTAATGTCTACTTGGGTATGCTGCTGCTTGCTAGTTGTTCTCAACCAACATCAATCGCTATCTGCGTAAAAGTAAAAGCGCACAACAACTGACATTTTCTTGATCGGACTTATAGGCCTCAAAACGGGCTTCCTTTTCGGAGCCTCGATGTTCGGCGCCATCTTCGGCTTTGGCATCATCAAGCTGCTCACCAAGCTGTTCCCCAAGGTCCCCTTCCTCGGCACCCCTTTGGACCCCAGGAGAACTCGATCGTACAAGCGACGACGGCCGGCGCGGGCGGGCTCGGAGGGCTCTTCACTGCTGCTCTCCCGGCCATGTATCAACTGGGCCTCATGTCGGCCAACCCGAAAGATGACTTAGGCAGAATATTGACATTGACTCTCATCTGCTCCTTCTTCGGACTCTGCTTCACCATCCCGCTGCGAAAGTTTTTCATCGTGAACATGGCCCGCGACTTGCGTCTCATTTTCCCTACGCGTAAGTAACCAATTCACCAGTCACCCCTATTCCCGTGTTTCGCTTTGTTCGTCTCCCGGCATGCATTGAAACATCTTGCTAATGCCTCGAGTTTACATACAGCGACCGCGACCGCCTTGACCATCCACTCAATGCACATGGTCGCGGGCACCGAAGCCGTCAACGCCATGAAGCGGATGAAGGTCCTCGCGTGGACCTTCTTCGGCGCCATCTCGCAGCGCGTCGCCTCGTACTACGCCGTCGGCATCCTCTACGACTGGCACATCTTCACCTGGTTCTTCATCTGGGGCAACTACCAGAACGCGGCCATCCACGTCGAGAACTGGGGCTGGATGTTCGAGTGGACGCCCGCCTTCATCGGCAGCGGCATGCTCGTCGGGCTCAACACGGCCCTGTCCCTGTTCGGCGGCACCCTCTTCGCCTGGGGCATCCTGGGCCCCATCCTCGTGAAATACGGCATCTGCAACGGGCGCGACCTGGCGCCCGGCGACGAGCGCTGGCACCAGTACCGGACCTACGCCTCCCTCAGCGACGGCACGGGCCCCGACGGCGTCACCTCGCCGCGCTACTGGTTCCTCTGGCCGGGCGTCTGCGTCCTGGTCTGCACCTCGCTCGCCGAGCTGCTGGTCCACTGGCGCATCTTTTATCTGGCAATCCGCTACGCCTGGGAAAACACCAAGACGATGGACTTTATGCGCAAGAAGGGCGGCCGCAGCCGCGCCATGTTCGAGACCCAGTCCCGGCGCGCGCCGACGAACCGCAGCGGCAGCGCCTTCCGCGAGGAGGACTTCGCCCGCGAGAAGGACCAGGTGCCGCTCTGGGTCTGGGGCACCGGCACCGTCGCCATGGTCATCCTGGCCTGCATCATCTCGGAGCTCCAGTTCAGCGTGAACGCGGGGCTCGCGATCCTGGCCTCGATCCTCGCCATCTTCTTCGCCTTCCTCGGCATCCACGGCGCCGGCGTCACCGACATCGCGCCCCTGACCGCGAGCGCCAACGCCAGCCAGCTCGTCTTCGGCGGCATCACCTCGGGCCAGGGCTACAGCACGTCGCAGGCCCAGATGATCAACCTCGTGGCCGGCAGCATCGCGTCCGGCGCCGCCGAGATGTCGCAGGAGCTCACGTCGGACCTGCGCACCGGCTTCCTGCTGCGGACGCCGCCGAAAAAGCAGTTCTACGCCCAGGCCATCGGCGCCGTCGCCGCCATGTTCCTCGCGCCCGGCGTCTTCGTCCTCTTCGTGACGGCGTACCCGTGCATCATCCACGAGAACGCGTCCGACACGTGCGCCTTCTCGGCCCCGACGGTCGCGGCCTGGCGCGCCGTCGCGCAGGCCGTGACGGAGCCCGGCATCACCATCCCGCTGTCGTCGGGCATCTTCGCGCTCGTGCTCGGCGGGCTCGCGATCCTGCAGGTCCTCGTCAAGCGCACCATGCTCTCGGGCGAGCGCGAACAGTACCGCGCCTACCTGCCCAACTGGATGGCCATCGGCGTCGCCTTCGTGCTGCCGCAGACCGTCTACAGCTCCGCATCGCTGCTCGGGGCCACCATCGGCCACTTCTGGATGAAGAAGCGGCACGCCAATTACGACCTCTACTGCTACGCCGTCGCGGCCGGTTTGATTGCTGGCGAGGGACTGGGTAAGTCTTTTATCTTTCCGTGTTCCCCCCCTTCATCCTTCCCTATATGATATCCTCTCGTGGACGAACTCCTTGGCTGACTTTGGCTCCCTCTTACAGGCGGCGTGGTTGGAGCTGCGTTGCAGCTTGGTGGTGTGAGTGGCGACGAGTACGGCACGCATGTGGGATGCCCCCTCGACAGGTGTTAGAAGGGGACAACGAGTTTGGTTTTTTAGCGTCAGAGCATAGCCAACATGAATCGATTATTTAATGGCATTCCCATGTTCAACTTTTATCATGAATGTCGTTTCTCCGAGAGACGGATATGTTGGATACCTTGGCGAACTACCTACATCCCTACTTTCGGTGAGCGTTGCCACGTCCGCCCTGTTTGACCTCGTAGTCCCGAAACCCGCGCGACTGAGGTTTTCTTGAAAAGACTATCAAGTTTCTCAAAGGTGCATCGGTCTCTAGGTCGGAATCAGAAACGTCAAGCAAGCAGTAGAGGATGCTGAGCATGCCAAGGCCAGGCGGACCGGCCGATTGAATCTAGAACCACATGCTAGCCATTGCTGTCTTTCTCTTTATTCATTTTATTTATACACTACACTTAAATGTGCTGAAGGGCACCGTTGCGGCGTTTAAGGGAATGCTAAAACGACTCCACGCCTAATTCCGGGTACCAGCTCCATCCTAACAGGAAAACAAGACTTGGGGTCAGCAAGGTTCCGAATCGCAATACACATTGGGGTTCCGGGAATTGCTGCCAACTCACCTTCTGGAGATTGCTCCATGGCCGCCCGAAAATTGGCGTTCAGAGCTCTAGTGCTGCGTCAGTTTCCATGGTTACATGAAAATGTGATAAGAGGAAGATTGGGGCGCGTGAGTAGTACCTAGCTGCGCCCAAGCACTCCAAGAGTATAGTGGCCGCCTCCGCCTGGCCCATCACGGGCGTAGAGCGTATGGCATCCAGACGCGCGTCCGGGGCCCCTAGGTTGACACAGGGCGCCGTAGCCGCCAAGAACCCCTCCAGGCCGACGACCTCGAGCCGTTCCGGCCCCAGAGTGGCCGTCGGCGGGTCCGCGACCGAGATGGGCCGGCCGCGTGCCCGCACGAAGGCGTAATGCTGCGGGTGTTGCTGACCGGATGGTGTGGGCGGATTCCCCCTGGGAGACGAGGACCGTCCACCCGCCTGGATCCAGATCCCGAGCTCGTGGGGAGCACCACGGCTCCCACCCCCTCGAGAAGCTCCGAGGCAGAGACAGGTTCTCGCACATGATGGGGCTCACCGGGGCCGACGACACTGGATCGGCGGTCAATGACGCCGGCGCGCTAGAGAAGCCGAAGGACGCGTGATTGCCCTCGGAGTCATAGTCGCCGTTCCTTCCCCATTCCAGTCCCGGCAGCCACGCGAGAAAGCCGGCGGCGAAGCGTTCGGGCTTCAGAAGCCCGTCACCAAAATAGAGGGTATCGTACTTTGAATTGGTGGCGTTGTAGTGCCGGACAAAAATTTGTTGGACGGGGAAGATGTCGAGAGGGGTATGATTGGAGCTTGTCGGCAGCCAAAACCTTTGGCGCAAAGCGGCCGAGTAGGCACCGGCAAACGTGACCTTGATACGCGACAGAATCGGCGGCCGTGCGGCCAGCTCTGTGAACACTTGAGCGGCGAGTGCGCCAGTGTCGCGGGAGGGACTCTGTAACAGGCAGACTTCCCGCAAAGTGTCGGGGGCCTGCGATAGGGAGTAGGCCAGCTGGGCAGGGGTGCCTCGGACGCAGTCAAGGCACAGGCTGAGCGACGTTATGGGCCCGTCTGTTTGCGGCACGCCTGTCTGGGGCCCGTCGTCCAGCGCTGCCCAGATGCCTTGGGCGGGGACATTCTTCAATCCTTCCAACCCGAGATGGCCGTTCTGGACAAAAGCGAGTCGGAGGAGCCGGCCTGCTGCGCGGGTGTTGCCAATCCTATCGGGCTTTTGTAGCAGATTAAGCCGGAGAGAGTCTGTGAAGCCGGCAAGACCACGGACTTGGTTCAAAATGGTAACATCGAGATCGTCCATATTTTGGGTTTCCCGAATAAGCCGCCCGATGGCCTGATGCTTCAGGTCTCTCCGGCCCTCAGCGCGGACGGACGTGCCCGGTGCCGGCGGATGGCTGCCATCGTATTTCTTTGGCCATACCACATCCAAGGCCGCCTCCTCCACCAGCGGGAGCGAGGCCAGAATCCCCATATTGCGATTGTGAACCCCCAAATCGGGAATATAGGCCTCGCCGACAACATCACCCCCCCAGTCGAACCTTGCCATGTACTCCACAGCAGACATGGCCCTCCGCGGCCGTACCGCCTCTAGGACTGTCAAGGGGCCGCTGGGGAGGTCGAACCCCCATATTCCCGGCGAAGTTCCGCCAAGGCGCGCCGCGAGTCGATCCACCTGGCCATGCCGATCTTGAAGCCGACGATGCCGTAGCGCAACACCCCGCCGAGAAGGAGGTCGGTGACGTCCACGACGACCATGCCCCATTCGACGTCGGGGTCGCGATAGACGGTCGCCAGCGGTTCCGGCCGGTCCGCCCCGTCATAACCGGGCGGCGGGTCGGTGCCGACGCCCAGGAGGAGCGCGGCGGTGATGAAAGGGAACGGTGGGACGCTCTCGCGGTCCCACGGCCGACGGCGCTGGCCCCGGGTCTGGCCGAATGTGTGCCGGTCGAGCTCTGGCAGCTGCACCGGCTCGGGACGGCGAAGATCTAGGCCGTGCCCGGCCTTGTCGTCGCTCACTCCCTCATCTTGACCGGCGGCAAAGTAGCTTGCCGCGAGGGCCATCTCGCTACCGATGGCCGTGCGATTGGCTGGGTCGGAGAGGACGGTGACGATGCGCCGAAGGCAGGCCACCAGCCGGTCCGCATGTAGCGACTCTTCTTCGGCCTGGGCGCCAGTGCTGGACGCGGCAGCTAAGGGCCGGTGGCGACCATCGATCTTGGCCAGTACAAAAAAATCCATGAGTTTGGGCCACGTCCGGGCTCCAGCGGCTGCCAGTAGGGTTGGAAATCCGGATCTGCCATGGGTAGGATTGCATAGCAGCAGCCTGACCACTCCTGTCGGAATACAAGGTGCGGTAATTGGAGGGCATTCCAATGGCCACACACTTCCCTTTTGGCCGGATGGATAACTCGACAGGCTAGCTTGAGAGACTGAGTGGCGCTCTAGGTAAGGAACACGGGGCCCCGGGCCAGGCAGCAGCAGTAGCGGGTATTATTCCGGCCTGGCGTAGGAAGCATGTCCGACCAGCTGTAAGTGCATTGGCTGATTGGATTGCCCATCCGCGTTGGTAACCGAGATGGAACAGATGGCTGTTCGGTTCGCTCAACCGACGACGCTTGGCTTTGTTCGGAAGTAGTAACAGTTCCCACGGATTGGATCACCATTCCCCGCACATGCATATCAGGATGGAGTGGGCCTTGCGATGCATGGTGTAAAATAAAACGCATCACGATCCATTCGTTCTCGTCATACTTTGAGAGTGTATAAATAGATATGGTTGATCACAAACATAATCTAACAGCTGTTCAACTTTCCTAAACAAGAGTTTTTCCCTAGGTTACATACCGAATGCTCACTCGTCAACACTATTAGACTCCGACAACCCAGTCCAGCATCCTCCCAGGCAAAGAATAGCCAAGTCTCTTTCCCATATTATACGTTATTTCATTACTACCCATACAGACACATTCGCCCGCCGAGCCTCTTTTTTTCACTCTCGCGTCTACTCTTCCCATTTCAGCTCTCCATCATAACATAACTCATGACAATGGCCGCCACACCTCAAACGCCGCCCGAGCCTCAAGTCACTCAGATCGAGCTTACTCCGGATGAGCTAGCCGCCAAGAAAATGGGCTCGCACCATCTCCAAGCAGCCGTCGAGGCCCTGCACCGGGACGGTATGGTCGTGTTGGCCAACGCCGTCGACCCAGCGCATCTCGACAAACTGAACGAGCGCATGGTCCCGGAAGCGAAGGAGCTGTATTCCCGAGCGACGTGAGCGATGAAAACAGCCCATCCCACTCAACCGTCATAGATCATTATGGAATTATTAACAAGGTCGACTACTCATATGCAGCACCCACCGGAACTTCGGCAACGAGACCGGCAACATCCAGCAAGAGCCGGTCCTCGAGGCCGGCTACGTCTTCGCCGACGTCCTCGCCAACCCCTGGGCGACCGAGGCCATCCAGTGCCTGTTCGGCCCCCATCCCTCGCTGCGCTTCTACAGCGCCAACACGGCCTTCCGCGCCACGGGCCGCCAGCCGCCGCACATCGACGTCGACTTCGACTTCCCCCGGTGCCCTTCGGCTACTGCGTCAACGCCAACCTCGTCGCGACCTCGCCCGCCAACGGCGCGACCGAGGTCTGGCTCGGCTCGCACACCGACACCACCCGGGCCGTGCTCGAGACGGACCCCACCACCGGATACAAGCAGATCCGCGCCGACCTGCAAGAGGCGCGGCGCAGGATCGGACGCCCGCCCGTCCAGCCGAGCCTGCCCAAGGGCGCGCTCATCATCCGCGACTTCCGGCTCTGGCACGCGGGCATGCCCAACCGGACCGATGAGCCCCGGGTCATGCTCGTCTCGGTCCAGTTCCCCAGCTGGTACCGGAGCGACCTCAGGATGAAGCTGCCCGCGTCGATCAAGGACAAGGTCGAATGGGGCGATGTCGTAAGTGTTCCCCGCCCGATAGTCGGGTTGTTCCGTTTGCCTTTCACCGGGGAGGCTCCCAGGAGGAATAGTGAGATCATGCTGACTGTTTTTGGTGCGGCAGATTCCGTGTGCTGAGTGGATGCCCGACGGATACGATTATTTGCAGGGCGCGCATGATCATGATTTCACCCTGCTGCCGTAAGAAACCGCGTCATGGGCAATTTGCTGTTGGTCACGCCGGTTGCATATGCTGCTTAGGCAAGATCGGCCTCTCTCCTGCGTTGCTGCAAGATAACCTTGATACAGTCCACATTATCGACGCCGCTCCGCTCCCGCTGCGCATCCTTAACGAGCCAGACGTCCTGGATATCGCTCTTGGTCCGCACCAGCGACGGGAAATGGCGCGCCTCGTACATCTGGTCGAACCGCTCGAGCACGAACCGCCGCAGCTGCGGACTGATCGCCTCGCAGCCCGCCGTCCACGTCGGCCAGACGTGCGCCGAGATGATGGGCGCGCTGCTGGGCACGCAGCCGAGGTAGTGCAGCGTCCTCTCGATGTGCACGCGCGTGAGCGGGTGCGGCGCGCCGATGTTGTACCACGCCCGATAAAGATAGATGAAGGCGGCGTGCTTGTACGCGACGGTCGTGTGCGCGACGGCGTCCATGTGCACCTCGTCCTCGGCCGCCGGGTCGGGCACCCGGCCCAGTGCCTCCTCGATCTCGCGCCCGCGCGCGTCGAGCGCGTCGGGCTGGCCGCGCATGCCGACCATGCCGCTGATGCGCGAGACGAGGCGGAGCAGCTTGGTGAGGTCGCGCATGCAGCTGAGGCCCTCGACGGGCAGGGAGTCGTCGAAGTCGAAGAGGGGGCTGGTGCCGCGCGAGATGCTCGACAGGACGTCGTGGTAGTAGCACAGGCTCAACAGAAACCGGGCGCGCGACGAGCCCGTCCAGTCGTCGTCGGCGGCGGCGGCGGCGGACCGGCCGCCCCTCCGCTTGGCGTGGGCGGTGACGACGGCCTTGGCGCCCGCGAGGTGGTCGATGCGGGCGTCGGTCGCGAACAGGCGGTCCGCGACCTGCAGCATCAGGATGGCGGCCAGGGTGGGCTCGGCGTCGGCGAAGGCGAGGGTCTGGCGCAGCTTCGTGGCGGCGCGCAGGCGCTGCTGCAAGGCCGCGGTCTGGAAAGCGCCGTCGTCCCGCAGCACGGCCAGGTGGCTCGCGGCCATGGAGCAGACGACGGCGCGCAGGGCTTCGGACTGCATGATCATGGGCGTCAGGTGCACCAGGAACGGGTTCTCGCCGCCGCCGCCGGTGCCCATGGAGATGACGGTGGCTAAACTGGTCCAGTGGTCCAGCAGCGGGCGGTCCTCGGGCCTAATGTCCGGCGGCAGGTACGAGGGGCTTTTGATCACTAATAGAGATTGGGAGCTCCTGAGCCCGATGGGGCTGGTGGAAGACCTGCATGAAGAAGTAGAGGCATCGTCAGTCGTCGTGCTGGCGGCGCCGGGCGACTTGCGGCTCTTCCTAGACTTGGTCGACGGCGACTTGGCGGTCTTGGCCGTGGCGGGCGTCTCCAAGGTGTGCCACTTGAGGCGGACGCCGTAACCCTTGCAGGTCTTGCCCAGGCGCAGGCAGCGACCGCAGTGTGGCTTCTGCTCGTCGCATTTGTAGCCGTCTTCCCGGCAGGTAAAACAGCCCGTCCTCGTTCTTGTGTATGGTGGCATGACTGTAACGCAAGCCAAATTGAGATATTAGAGGAGTGCTTCTGTAATAACCCTGTGCACTGGATCTGAGTTTTATTGTTCGTATTCGCTATATGGTCTGGATGTTGAGAAGGAAAGTCGAGAGATGACAAGCGGAGAAGATTTGGTGGAGAACGGGCGTAACGGCCGGAAAGAATAGTGGTGGATAGCGGGCTAGCATCAATCGCCCGTCTAAATCGGTGGGTGAGTTAGCAGGTTAGTGCGCTCTAATAAGCTGAGGCTCTCTCTCTCTCCGTTGCATTCGCATGCCCCTCATACTGACGGCGGGAAGGTGGGAAACAGGCCTCGCGGCTTTCTGAACGCGATGTCGTTGTCGCATCTTCAGTGGTCCGTGGCTCATGAACCTGAACCTGCACCCTTGTCCATTGGCCCGGTCGTCTTGGATTCAAGCAATACAAGTTGCCACGGTCAGCTTCCCTCTGTGAATGGTTTATCGGGTGATTCATCGCACCAGTATGTACTTGCCTCGGCGATTGACGTACTACAGATAGGTGATAGGCTCGCTCTTTTTGAGTCATCTGGCCATCGCGATTCTCCACGGAGTGATTTATGGGCCTACTGGATGCAGTTCCGTTTTCCCCCTGGGAAAATACAGTACAGGTGGGGGTCAGCCCAGGCAGCCGTCACCCATGGGATCAGAAGGTGGGATTCTGCGCTGCGCCTTGATCGACAATGATGCACCTAGGCTCCAAGAAAGCATGATATGACAATCTGGGCATTTATATCTATTGGTCTATGTAGCAAATGATCCTTACTGTAATTACAAATGAAATGTGACGTGCATCTGTAAGTAGACATGTATGTACTAGGGAGAACTGAAGTTGTTGTCCGTCCTGTTTCCCGCAAACACCTGGTTGCGAGCCGCCTAAACATGCCTCGGCCCAGGCGGGCCTCCCCCACTAATCCTTCCCTGGAGCCCCAACTCCGGATTTTGGATCCCGTCTCCCGTTTCTTCTGATCACTCTTTGGCCTTTAGCAGAACAACACAAACGAGATCGCCACCGTCAACAGCGCCAACCCCGTCAGCATGGGCGTGCTCGACTCCACCCCCGACGAGTCCGGCACCGTGGGCGTCGCCGTGGGCGTCGGCGCCGGCCGCGGCCGCGCGTTGCTGGTGGTGGCCTTGATGCAAGCGAGCTGCGCCAGCGGCTTCTTGTTCCTCATGGCGGCCGCGGCGTCGTCGTCGTCCATGGTGGCGCGGTGGTTCCACCCCCAGACGACGAGGACGGGCCACATTCTGCTCGCGGCATCGTCGTTGTGCCACCACGCCGTCGTCAGGTTCCCTCCTCCCCGCGGGGGGTTGTTGTTGCGGAGCAGCGGCGGCGTCCGATGCGGTCACGTAGAGTTCCGTGCCGTTGACGGCGTCGATGGGGTATTCTGTGATTTTCTGGAATTAACCAGTTGTCTGATATCGAGGACAGTATGCGTTGCAGGGGGAAACCGAGGCCGAGCTCTCTCGCACGACTGACGGAGCAATGCGACGAGAGGGAGCCAAAGCAAGTGGGTATTCGTATGCAGTCTCCACGCAATCCGGTAAGGGGCAGAATGCAAGCGCAAACAATGGGGGTTTCTTTCCGGATGCTTCCCTACCTACCCTTCGCACTTTGCATGCCCATCACCTTGATAGCACCCTATCTACTTGCTCCGTACCCAAGGAAAGAACAGACGGGAGAAGGAGAGAAAAACAACAATAGGAGCAAACCTACGTATCGTCCGCAAAGAAGCCGCATCCAGCGCCCCACCACAGCTCGCCGGCGTCGGCGGCGGGTGCCCAGCGCAGTCCTCGGTCGCGGCAAAGTGGTCGGCGTACGCCTGCTCAAAGTCGGCGACGCACTGCGGAGTGAGGCGATCGCAACTGACGCTGCCGCTGTTGCTGTTGGTGCCGTTCTTCTTGTTGCCGTCGTTGTCGTCCGTCGCGATCGTGACGCAGACCTTCCACGTCGTCGAGCGCAGCCCCAGCGCGACCATCGCGTCTTGCTCGTCTCCGTTGTTATCGCCGAGGATGCTGTGGATGACATCCTCGGGCCCCTTGAGCGAGATACTGGTCCCCTTGAAGGCGGAGGCGGAAGAGTTGGTAGGTGGTGAAGAATTTCCCGTCACCACGGTACCAGCACCGTTATTCTGGACCTCGGACGCGGGAATGCTGTTGCTCACGTTGACGGCGAGCCGCCAGCCGCCGACCTCGCGGACGTCGGGCCACTGCTGCGCGATGTCGAAGCCGCGGACCGGGTACTCGCCCCGGGCGTCCGGGTGCCGCAGGTGCTGGCGCCACGTCTCCTGCGAGAAGCGGACGGCGTCGCCGTCGACGAGGGTGTTGCTGCCGGGCCAGCCCTGGTAGGCCTGCGCGCTGCCGGAAAATAAAACCGCGGCGGCGAGGACCACCGTCGTCGCGTTCGGAGATGCGTGGGATTGAGTCATGGCTCGAAGAAGCAGGTTGCCTTGCAAGTAAGTAAGTACTTAACGTATGATAATGCAAGTGGCTATCGGTTCATGTATCAATCGTCTGCTAGCGCATTGTCTGCCTCTCGGAGAAGGAGACCCAACAACCTTGGTAAATAACCGCATTGCGAACCGGCTTATTATCACTGCCATCTACCACTCCCACCATCTTCTCACCAAATGCACCTGACGAACAGCTGCATACCATTGTCGCTCTTCGGGTCGTAATCGATATGACGTGGTGCCCGCACGCATGACCGTCCCAGACGGACAGAACACGCAATCGCCTGTCTTAGACCGTGGGTGGAGATCGTTCCCGGGGAGGGAGCGGCAGTAGTTAGGCCGGCACGTTCCGCAGCAAGACGCAACAACGCATGCAGGGGTCTGGACACGACCAAGTTATTGCTTGCTGTGCAGGTCTCACGAATCAGATGGTGAATTTTGGATACCTGACTTGTTAATTGGTGGTTGACTCTCAGGGCAACTGGTGGCATTGTCGGCAGGGTCGTATTGTTCAGCTAGTCATGCGCACATCAGGTTGACTCGGGCGGTGAACACACATTTACGGGAGCTACTCTTAAAGTTGGCAGCATATGTCTCTTTTACGAGGGCTGATTTGGGTTGGCTTACGTGCAAGTCTCTTCTCCTTCGCATGATATACCGTGTTGCCTTTTGGGGGACGAACTGGGTGAAGCCCGAGTCTCATAAATTGGATGAATCCCGCGCGGGGTGGCTGTCAAGCCATAACCCACCTGATTACAATTTGCAGGCATTCGTTATAAGAGCATGTGGTTACGTAAACGTAAATATGCCACTGTGACATCCGATATGTGATCAAAAAGTTGAGCTTATAAATACACGCCTGTCACAAGTGTCTAATCCCTTCTGTTTGAAAGAAGTCAAGAAAGGGGGCAAGGGTGAGGATCGTGATCTGAACGCCCCATAGGAAGACCACGGGTTGGTAGACTCAAGATGTGCTCTGGAGCCCTTGCAATATACACGGGAGAAGCGCCGACGACATGTAGCACCTCTTTGATCCATTGACTAATACTATCTCATCTACGCCTAGGTGACTCGACTTGCTCGCTCGATCCGCGGGTTTAACGTTTCTAGGTGACACTGCAAAGGGGCGCCGTATTGAATCTGCTAATACGAAGGTTGAAAACCTTGAGCCTGTATGCAGCATCTTCGTGTAATCTCAAGACTAGAGACCGGCTGCTGGATTGTCCGCCGATACCGTCAAGCTACAGCCCAAGGTATCCAGACAACAGACCAGCCTGGTAATAAGCAACGGAAATGGTAAGCTCCGTGACACGATATGCGCAAAGACACCTTTGGAGCGGTTAACAAGTCGCGGTGTGGATATGGTAGGCCTTGGATTGCAGCAGCAGCAGCATGCTTGTGTATGACAGGAAATTTCTAGAAGCCAAGCCCAGGGCAATCAGCCTTCCTTTTCAACCTATTTCAGCAGTATCTTTAAGGTGGAATCCCCTAGGATACGAAAGAGCAGACTGCATCGCGGTATTGATCAATCGGGCACGATGTGCCAACGGGAGATGCTTTCCATCCCGTCTTTCCCCGTCCGTCGCTTTGGGTCTTGGACATCAGCAGATCTTCGATAGAGCTGTCACAACACCATACCGCACCAGTCTGTCCCACATATTTGGGGCCTTAGACTGAGAGTATCGATTTTGGGAATTTGTTAGGTTGTCCCAACTTTGACAGGATGGCCCTTAAAGGCTTACCGTGCGGCGACTTCTTATAGTCGGGGAGGACTGGCTGCTGGCACCTTGCAAAATGCCGATTGCTGCGCGGTTATTTAGTTGCACAAGAATGGACCGGAATGACCTTGGTTGAAGCTCGGGTAGATGGGCTTGCTGATGAATTGATGGGCAGCCCAGGCAGCCCAGACTATTCCTCTGTTTCTGTCTTTCGCCTCTTAGATTCTCGTCCATCGGCGATCGACCCTCCGAACACGGCGCCATCTTCTTTGACCGGGACCTTGGGCTTCTTGACCATGGCCTGTTCCCTTCGCGCTTTCTGGAGGGCCACGAGGTCGACTCGATCCGGATCGCGGCACTTCTTCAGCTTGCGGTTCAAGGGCTTGATGATGGACTTGCGCTCCTCGTTGTCGTTCATCTTCTCGGGCGGCTCCTTCTCGAGCATGGCCCGGCACGCCTGGACCAAGTCCCCGCACTTCTCCTTGGCCGCGTCGCCCTGCGCGGCGAACGCCTCCCGCAGCATGCGCTCCACCAGGCCCTCGTCGGCCATGGCCAGGGCGGCCAGCATGATCTGGCTCGGGGTGTAGTGGAAGTAGGCGTCGGTCACCAGGGGGCTGAACTTCAGGATCTCGCGCGCCTTGCCGTGGGCCCGGTCGATCCTCTTGTTCTCGAAGTCGCCCAGCCGCCGGAGCTCCATGATGGCGCCCTCGAGAGCGCGGAACGGATGGCGCACGTCAAAGGCGAACCGTATGCCCTGCGACAGGACGTATTCGGCCGCCAAGACCTCTTCGCCGGTGGTGTTGGGGAACTTGTCGGCGAACTTGGATAGGCGCATGTAGTGGCCCTCGGCTTTGCAGCCGAAGAAGAGGCATGTCTTGAGGAGCTCGGTCGGGGGTAGGTCATAATGCTGTTGGTGACGTAGAAGCGGCGCAAGAAGATGGCGGCGGTGGCGCGTATCTCGGTCGGTAGCTCGATGAAGGCAGCGGCGCGGGAGGAGTTCGACGGTGTAGTGGGTTACGAGCGAGAGCTCCTCGGCCGGGGTGAGGAACTCGGGCAGCGCGTCGTTGGGGGACGCAGACTGCAATCGCGCGGAAATGGCCTTTTGCGCGAGGGAGTTGCATTCATTGCGTAGTGAGGCGAGATGTCCTGTAGTAAACGACCACAGTCGGTACTGAGAGGACTGACGGTATCGGGCATCTTCTGTTGCCATTTTAACTGTGATGGCGTTGCCAAGAGCGTGGGATGGATGCAGGGTCTTGTGGCTAGGATCAAGTGAGACGGCAGCCAAGCAGCCGAAATGACCGGTTGCAGTGGAAGAGTTAAAGAACGGGGCGCGCGGGCGGTGTTTCCAAGAGAGGCCCTTTCCTCTTAATTAGCCTGGTAATTGGAGGTGATTAAATTCAATGTTGCACGCCGACGGAAGAAGAATCGCCTGCTGGATTGGAATGTTGGAATTGAGGTTTGTTTGCCAGGCTACGTACGGAGTACTGCTTGAAGCTCCCCAGTCCAGAGCTTGGGTCACTGATAAGATAAGAGACCCTGCTAGGCAGATCGTACCTTCTTGAGGGAGCCTCCTAGGTTAATAAGCTCATTCACTCCATCATCGAAAGACAACACCACGCGCAAGTAAATATGTGTGTATGGTCTGGCACAACGTACTGTCATAGTATGCATTGGCTGACCAGTAGATATTTCCGACCATGAACAGCTCTGACCAACGCCGTCGGGACAACCTATCGCATGCCTCTGACTCTGGATTGCTCCTGCATAAATGATTATCGAGCTGGAATGATTATCGAGCTGGAATGAATCGAAAGGCATCCCCCCCCGACTCCTGATATCTTCGACAGATCATTTCCAACATGGCCTTTCCAGTACAAATCGTGAAGCCCAGTTGCTAGAGCACCCGCAGGCTAGGTAACAATCCATACTGTAGGTCCACCATGCGGATCACATCCACTCCTGTGTACATTTTGTACTGTAACATCTCCAACGTCAAGGGGTTGTCGAGGCCAAATCGTCTCTTCCCACAAGCATTCAGTTGCTGCGGGCTTCCACGTAGCCACAAACTTAAATCACCTTGACCCAGTCTTCGGACAGGAGGTTGTACATCGTCGATCAGCATGAGCCTCTCGCTTGGGAAAGATAATCCCTGGGGCGATCTTGCCCAACTCGCCTCTCCGGTGCGTCGGGTCCGGGGCATCCGCACCCAGCAGGGTGGTAAGCATTTAGCGGCCGGGCCCAGTCCGCACCAACGACAAGATCGAGTGACCGGAAGCGAGGCATGCCCCCCAGGGCCCCAGCACGGATGTCGAGGTCTTGACGTCCCGCTAGTGAGGCGGTCTCCTCTGCCAGTAAGGACAGCATCTCCGCACATTCTTCAATCGAGGTTGATCGATTGAGTTTTTGCCTCCCGCGTACATGTTACCGGTTCCTTTTAGCCCCCCTCCCAAGAGAACACAAGAACTCGTCATGTTATTTAGGATTCCCAGAAAACAGGTTCGCTCGGGACCGAGAGTAGTGCCAGAATCTCAAGACCAGACCAGAGCCATGCCCGCGAACGTGGCAAGCTGTCCCGGGCCGGCGGCCTCCAGGTACTCGCTGGTAGAGAAAACAAGAATCGCGGAAAGAATTGCCCATATAGTCTGTGTTAATACCGGTTCATACGCCGGCAGAGCTTCGCTAGGTCCAAATCCAAGGACTCGCCTACCATGACGTGAGCAGCTCAGCTATCCCGACATAATGAGCTTGCATTGAGTATGCCAAGAACGACGGACTCGACATTCTTGTAAATCATATCATACATACTGCTATTCGCCCTCACACATTGTAGCAGGAGGCCTCCATTGCTGACACAGAAACCAAGAGGTGGTAGTTCTCACGAGAGATACTCCCGGCTCAATGGCACGCTACCATAACAAAGCTTCACCAGTATCCTAGTGACTTGAACTTGTAGGGAATTGCTGGCCCGGATTTTCGGTGACAAGTTTAAAACGCATGGGCTTCTGCTCAGGTAAAAGATACGCCCTGTTTGATCTCCTCAGAAGTACCGCTTGACGCTGTGTCTCATCCCCGCCCCCGTGTCGGTAAGGGCTGCAGCAGTTGGTTGGAAAGGAAATGCTCCGGCCTGTCTATGCCGACGGGGTTGGTGTCGAGCATTGCTTGACTAATTATAATCCTATCTTCAAACCCTGTTGAGGACACATGTTGGCCTCTCCATCCACAGTCCCAGGACCCAATGGCATACGGCTGCTAGCTTTCCTGCATTTGCCAATGCTGCAATTTCATGAAGTCAGTTCGTACCTGGTAGTCTGGTAGACTTCTGGTATGATACGGAAGCACCCATATCAAAGAATGCAACTCTCACAGCTGCATGCTGTGGGGTGCATGTCCATCAATATCCTCCCAAGACAGGCCAGTATCATCTGTATCATGGCTAAGCACTAAACGATATTTTGCTACCTGGCAGGGTTGCATTTGTTTCTGCCTGCAACGTAGCAATCGAACAATCCATCTCAGAAAACAATCAGAGCAAGAAAACAGGGCAATGTTTCTTCCCGATATCCAACAAATGGTGGTGCACTTCTGACGATATCGTGATGAAGCAACCCCCCCACAGGCCGAAGCCGATAAAGTCTATGAACTAGCGGCAGGCCGGCGGCTATGCGGGGCAGCCTGGAATCGGCAGTTCCGCGGTTCTGGGACGGTCTAGCCCCCGGTGCCACTAGACCCTAGACACGCTATTGGTCGGACCGGTTAGTATAGAGCTAGAAGCCCCAGCATACTAAGTCGACTACTGTAAGACAACCTTCTGTGGTTGTAACCTTACCATAGTCGAAACCCAGTTTCACGAAACGTTGACATCTCGACGGGCCCAGCTTTTGATATCTTACTCAGCACTAACAGTAGTATTGACCGGAATATCGCGTGACAGCTGGGGTCCTCGTAGGTACCCAATTAGAACGGCGACGATCGAAGGCCTGATGCCAAGAAACACACTCTCTTTGGGCCCAAATCTAAACCAGAACGTTGTGTGATATTGCTCGGGTATTGGACCAATAACACTTCGCCCCGGGTGTGGAGCGACGTCTACTTAAGACCCAAGACGTCCGCTGTCCTATGCCGATATCCGCAAGAAGCCCAAGTTGTATCACAAGAAAACTCCTCCATAAATTATATTACCATCATGAAGTTCGACCTTTCACTACTCCTAGCTGCCCTCGCAGTCGGCGCCGTCAAGGCAGCGGATGACTCTCAGGCCACCGACGCAGCCCAGGCAACCGACGCGGCTCAGGCATCACCCGCGGCCGCGGCAGCCCCCGCGTCCCAGGCGACGGATGCGGCCCAGGCAACGGCCGAAGCATGGCGTCGTTGCGACAACAACAACTGCCTGCGAGCTATGCGTCGAAATGGGGGGTGGCCACCCATGAACGTCCGTCTGGCGGATTGCTCAAACTACGTATGCTCGACTGTCACTCCTCCACCTGTGTATGTTTCCCCCTTTGCAGACAACAGCCTCCACGCCCCCATATATATGACAAAAGCTACCACGAACTCCCGTACCTTCTATGACTTTCTCTCCCCCCCTCTTTTTCTATTTTTTAACACCAGAGACGTATAGGACCACCACGGTCACCGTGCCCCCGTGGCCTCAGGCGAAGGAGAAGCGAGATGAGGCGGCAGAGCAAAGTGCCGATACCGGACCAAAGAGGGTCCCTGGCTATTGCAGAGGCGACTGCGGCGGTGATGGCTGGCAGTACATGAGCGCATGTTCCTGCATCGGGTGAGTCGATTGCCACTACCCATCTAACCCCCTCCCTCTTCAGCTAGCTGACTTCTGCATGGTCTCACTGCCCAGTGTCACTTCCAGCACGATCTGGATGCCCACCCAGACCATCACGGTCACGGTCACTCGTGGCGGCGGTTGGTGCCCCGGCGGCATGACTCGGTGCGGTAGACAATGCATGGACTGCAACAACGACCGCAACAACTGCGGCAGGTGTGGCAACTCCGTAAGTAACTTGCCTACTCTCGTTCCTTTCCCTGCCTGCCCATTTTATCCCTCGCCTGGGAACGCTTGGTTTCTAATCCCCGACCATAGTGCCGATGGGGCGAAAAGTGCCAATGGGGTAGATGCCGACCTTGGTAGATGCCGACACTACTCGTCGCCTTGGAAACTGTTTAAAAAATAGGAGAAGAACTTAGAGATTGAGTAGAGATTCGTCTGTGAAAGGTTGTGAGGAGATACGGGACTGGGAAAAGGAAAAAGTCTTGGCAAGTGGTGGTATATTTTCAACATCAGTCCTTTAAGGTTGCTATTTCGGTAAAAAAACGGCTTGCTTGTCCAGGGGCGCTTTTTACGGGGACATGGGATAGGGGCCAAGTTCATAGGAGAGCCCACGCAAGAGATAGTACGAAATTGGTCACACGGACAGTTTTGATTTGTATATATGTGTTATGTAATGAAACTGAGCACCATAGTGGCGGCGTTCAGTGAAGAAATTGTCAGCGACGATTCCGAGTTTGACTAAAACAACTCGTATAAAACCCCTGAAGGTTATAGCCCCTTAATCTCTAACACACCTGTATGCCATTATAGGAAGCCCTATCACACTATATGCCGTACTATAATATACTATGGGTACCACAGATGTGCAATAAATGAACTAAGAAAGAAACCCAAGCCTTGGACTCACAACGGCACTTTCTCTAACAATTATCAAGCAAACCAGCCGACCTAACTTGAATTTCCCAAGAGCCATCTATGGCCTGGCCCCTATCTCCAAAACCGCAACCCCGCCAGCATCAAGCCACCGTCCCCCGACGCCACGACATCCCCCTCGGAAGCCTGAAACAGCAGCCACCAGACATGCTCGACCATAGCCCCGAAGCAGTAAACCCTCAACGTGGCTCCGTCCCCATCGCGACGGGCACTGACGCTCCAGCCCGCGGCGCCGCCCCCGACAAACTCGGTCAGGTGCGCCCACGTTCCGAGCCACTGCTGCGGCGTCCAGCGCGACGTGTCGACGACCCAGTACCCGCGCTCATCAACCCGAAGGTTCCGGCTCTGCGCGGGCCGGAAGGAGCCGTAGTCGTTGTTCAGGTGCGCCTGCAGGTCCCGGAGGGCGGGCGTGACGAGGATGTCGGCGGCTAGGATGTCGGCAGGGGGAGTGCTGGACGGGGTCGATGGGGCGGGGCCATGGATCTCGAGGTTCGGGTCGTACAGGGGCCGGGACTGGGAGGACGAAGGAGGGAACTGCGACAGGTTCAGGGGGCTCGTCTCGGGAATGAACAGGCCCGAAGAGGGAAGTTGCGTCAGCGGGACAACGGACTGGATCGACGTATTGGGGATGACGGGTCCGGCAGGATCCTCCGGCTGGCCTGACGGGAAGCCTGCGATGGGCGGTGGCGAAGAAGAGAGCTCCATAGGGCTAGAAGGTTGTGGGGGAGAGGAGGGAAAGCGTAAGGGTATTTCTATTGGGAGGGAGGACGGATCTTCTTCGGTTTGCATTGGGGAACTAGTACCCAAACCCCCAATGCTCTCAGAGGGCTCACTTGCCGTGTCATCATCAACTGGTCGCTGCCCGCCCGGAGGTGGTAGCTCATAGCCGCTCTGGTCCAGTGACGGAGGATAGTAGATCAGTGCAGGCCCAGTACCCATCCCCGGATCAACAGGTCGAGGTGAGTTCGGGTTCCCGATCGGGCTGCTACCGAAAGAAAGGTTAGTCGGAACCGATGAAGGTTGGAACTGGCTAGATGGAAGGAGGGACTGACCAAGTGGCGTCTCAGGTATGATCATAGAGCCACCTGGGGTCTCAGAGATGTGCGTGACCCCAGTAAAACCTGTATTGTTGCCCGGGACCGCAGGCATCGGTGTCGTGGTATTGCCTGATGGCCTCGCTGGACTGGAGAAGCCAAGGCTTTGGTTGGCCGACGTATCGCCTTGGGGGAATGAGAAGGGGCGAGGGGTTTGCTGGACCTCGACAGTGGACAGTACGGGTTGAGACGCAAAGAGGCCCCTGGACCCCACGCCCGGTACGCTCGACTGGGTCGGCGCAGTGCCCTGGGCCGAGGGCGGTGTCGACATGCTGCCAACGTGCGTGGGACCAATATATCTGGTAGAATTGGGAACATGCGCCGGTGTGTTAGTTGCCGCCGAAGAGGGAGGTGCTGCACCTACGACTTCCTGGCTCGGCTCGAAGGCCAGGTAGGCCAGGGCTAAGTTCCTGTATCTGGCAGCGTCTTCAGCCGAAGCCCGAGCCTGGATATGAGCCATGACTTCCACCTGACGGCTATTCATTTGTCTTTGTTTTCCGTTTCCCATCTTGGTCTGTTAATTATTGTTTCTCGGAGGCCCCTGTCTGGAAACGTCTGTATCACCGTACGGTGTTATCAAAACATGTCACATCTTATATGATTTGCAGATCTATGGTACTGTTCATTGGCCCCAAAGAAACAAAGAATCTGATGTTCGGATATGAACGTTTCAAGACAAAGGCGGCTTTACAGGCCACCGAAGGTGTTTAAAGGGGGCGTCCTGATTGTTTTTAACATGACGATGCCCCAAGCCCGCATGACGCATAGACTGACCAGCAGGAAAACCAATACGATCTGGCAGAGTCGATTGAAATTTTGAAGGGCCAACCCTCAGCGACCCGAATTCTGGTGTAATTTCCCCGGTTTGCCGCTTCAGGTGGAGCAATTTCTGTCTGCACGTTTGCTCGTGGAGGGGCTTCCACGGAATACTCGAAGATGAGAGGACGGCTCAGATGCAGTTATGAAACCGTCACACATTAAGCGGGCAAATAATACGCGCCCGTTACGTCGCACTTTGCGCATACTCCTTCCACGTGTCGGACGCTCCCGCTCTGGGGGCCGGGCCTCCGCCCCCTTTTTGTGGAGAATGTCAGGCGGCCCCCGAACCGGAAAAAATAGATTTAAAGTGATTGGCGCCTCACTGACCCTCCTGCAAACACTCCTTTTTCATTCGTGCAATTGGCATCTGTCATCCGTTCTGTCTTACTCTATAACCAATCCCCCAAGTCCGTGCTTTGGAAGCCTAGTTGGCGTAAAAATCCCCTTTCCCCAACACAACGGGGCTCAAGCGGCAAATCCTCCTAGGCTCCTACTGACGGACGGATACCCGCATACGCTCGGAAAAAAATCCGTGAAACCTATACGGCGGACACATGTGCCATGAGACGACGCCTCCACGTGGTTCTACTGAGAATAGCAGTCTCTCTTACGGCCATCCGCAGCGGCAGTGCCGAGAACGCCAATGACACTGTTGAACTGGTCCGTCCAACCGAGGGAGAAGCCCTCTCGATTGACAGCCAGTACAGAGTGGAATGGCTACCTCTGGCAGCGAGTGAGATCACCGTGGCAATCAGGCTATTAGCCAAAAATGGACAAGCGACAACCGTTGCATGTAAGTCATTCGCTTCATTCCCGTCCTGAGTACATGGAGCGGCCTTCGTACTTTTGCCTTTTGTTGCTTGTGTATGCAATTAACTGCTTGGATCTCATTACTACGCATAGACGGTCCAATGACGGACTCGCCATACACATGTCACTACTCTGATCTAATCTGTTTTGTGTAAACACAGCGAAGATTGACATCCGAAACGGGGCATATGACTGGAAGATCAACAATACGATAAAACCCCAGGACGGCTATTGCATCTACCTCAAAGACGAGAGGAATGACCAACGTCTTAATAACTTGCACCCGTTCCGGATCGATGCAGCCAATGCAGTAAAACAAACAAGTGAACGAATAACTGAGCGGATAACCTCACTTAACACTCTGTTTTCAGCGGCCAGCCCTGAGTCCAATGGACTGCCATTTTCAACATTACCCTCCGTTCAGACCTTCTCAAGCAGAGATGACCAGACATCAAGCATCACATCATCTTCAATAAGTCCTATCATCCCATCATTGCGGCCTTCATCACATGCATCGCTGTTATACTCGGCCGCATTGACGTCGTCTTCACCCACCTCATCGATACCGCCTACACAGACCCCATCGTCAAAACCAAAGCCCGGAGCTCCCAGTCCCAGCACGCAGTATGTCATAGCAATTACAGTAGGTGTAACCGCGTGTGTTGCCATCAGCATGCATGTCGGCTGGCTTATAATACGCCATCGACGCGGAAGGCGGGAGAAGTGCAAAAAAGACGAAAAAGAAGGCACGGGTGACGATGATGCATCCACAACGCGGAAGCAAAGCAAAGGACCGGGCAGGGGAATAATAGTGTCTTATAATAAGCCACAGCTGGAAGACACAGGGATTCTGGAGCTAGAAGCGGACTTGGCGCCGCCAGAAGCCGCCGCCGGCAAGCCAGGGGTGTACGAGCTAGAGGCGGTGGAAAGGCCGACGGAGCTGAGGGCTAGCGTGGGCACGTGGCTTTCGCGACGGACGGGTAGGGCGTCGTCTCTTGGGGGCCGCAATCCATCATGATCTATTGGATGCCTCTGCATTCATTACTAAATAAATATAATCTTCCCGGCGCTTCGGTACCGGCTAACTTTAAAAAGGGTGCTGCTTTGCATAATCATGCTACGCTCGACGTTAGAAGCGGTGTGAGTTGGAGACGTTTGTTATGGTCGTGATACAGAGCAAAAGGAGCTCTTCCTGTGATTGGTCGGTGCACAAAAAAAGGGAAAAAGGGTAACCTAAACTTAGGTAAACAACTATATATATACCAGGAAGGAAGTTAAATACATCGCCCCCCCCTGGAAGCCCAACATCAGCAGCGGCCACACCACCCCACCATGTAAGCTGGGACCGGAGTATGCACTGCCCTCCAGACATGGCCATTTCAGAATGCGGGGGTCATTTTGCCATGCCAGCATCCTTTACGGGGTACCAGACGGGCGAATTCAGCGGATATTTCTAGCAGCCCTAATTTCTTGGGTAACATACCCGAAAATCCCTTACATTCCACTGCCGCTTGTCGATGACGGCCAACAGGGAGCATTGGAGGGAAGGAAGCGTTGCATGGTGGCTTTCCCAGCTTATCTGGCCCTCTAGCTGCCGTGACATGGCAGAAACGGTTGTTTTTAGGGTCGTTTCTCGCTTCGTCCATCCGATATGCAGGTTTGAGCTGATGGTCATATCATGAAACAGCCCGTCTTGGTCAGATTAAGGCTACTTACCTACCTAGAGTTCGGGTTACCCATCAGCTGTCATCGGCTTCCACAACAAGACATCGAGGCTTATCGTTTATCTTTGACAACAAACGCTCCCACCCCCTGTTATCCCTTTTTGCTCGCTCCTGATTCTCACCTGCAATATCAGCCTTATTGATAGCTTGGGGGCTACTCCCGTGTAAAATTCTTCTTAAAGCGCCCCGGGAAGGCCTATCAGAACATCTGGATTGTGCGTCCATGGCACAGCCAGGACACTATGCATGGGGAACCAAACTGTCTGGATTGTCTCAACTCTAGGCAGGCAGACAATACTTAAGGCTTGCTGTTATCCCAGCCCATGTCCAGACAATGATCGAGCCTCGCCAGTCCAGAGATATGCTCATAGCAAGCCCATCATGTCTTCCTCAGGCCGCAAGTCACCGAAGCGGTGGACAGAGGACGAAGATGCCCTGCTTTACCATGAGCACACAAGGCTATGTAAGTCGACAACTACTGCCCATACCCTTCCCCTAAGCCTAATACCCCCATTTGCTCATTTTGTACGACGGGAGCAGCCGACCCGAACGAGATTACGGACTGGAGCCGCATTGCCGAAGGCGTCCCCGGCAGAAGCAACAAAGACTGCCGAAAACGATGGGTCAACAAAGTCTGTGGCGGTCTCAATAAGGGGCCCTGGAGCCGCGAGGAGGACCAGCGCTTACGGAAGGCGATGGAGGTCCACGGATCCAAGTAAGTCCAACGAACCGAAACGACCTAGTTTCGAAGGAGAAGACAGGTCATCTGACGTGTGAATTAGGTGGACCAGAGTGTCGGAAGAGGTGGCTTCCCGCTCAGCTGACCGTAAGAACCAAAAGCGGGCATAGCACGTGTTACAGAGCTCAAGCTGACTCTAAGACCAGAATGCGCCAAAAGGTGGCAGCAAAGCCTTGATCCCAACATAAAACATGGAAACTGGACCGAAGAAGAGGTATGAAAATACGTGGTTCTGGCTTTTCAGGACCACCTATCTCGCCGTGTCCTCCTTAATGGGCTGTACTGACTCAAGGACAGGACGACCGATTGATACGTGCGGTGGAGAAGCACGGCAGACAGTGGAAACAGATCCAGGAGAGCTATTATCAGTCCCGGTCGAGGAACGACTTGAAGAATAGGTATATTCCGTCGAGGCGCTTGCTTCGCATCAGGACTGCAGCTGATGAGATGTAGGTACACTATAATAACCCGGAGAGCGAGCAACTCGGACACCGCAGCCTCTCAATCCGCATCCGGCTTTCTGGGAAACGGAGGGACAAGCTCGTCACCGGCGGCATCGTCGACCTTTGGGACAACTTCCTTAGCCCAAGACGAGTATCCAGCCGACTACAGCCACTCGAAACCTTTCGCGATTCATCCATGTCCCCAGCCAGCGCTCGGCTCGACCGATTACTGGCGAACTGCTCCCCAGGATACCATGACAAGTTGGTCATCATCGTATGCGACGCCGATGACCAGCACATTCTCCGACCCCCCGGGATCATGTCCTGGAGCCAACAACAAGTCCCGCCCAACCTCCAAGGGGCGCTAGACGGACAATACTATCCCGCCGAGGACCCAACTTCAGTCCACGATCCTTACTACCAGAACCCACCGAATGATATGTCGGGGAGTAGCATGGCCGTTGGTGGCGGCAACAACAGTTACGGCGGAAGCATTCCCCGTTGACGGTCGATAATACCGCGGATCTGGATGATGGAACTATGACGGACTACGACAGAAATGTAGTTTATAACCCTTTTATGTATAACACACAGTGAGAGAGGAAGCATCGGATAGAACGAAGGATACGAGTACATGGGATACGGCCGGTTGGATTACGTTTACCCCTTTAAATTAAGGCATCAGTGCCATTATGCCCACATCGTGTATTTGATAGAGAGGGTTGGGTTTACTGTTCCAATATAAGATTAGACAACTTAGCAATCGGAAAAGCATAGGGAACCTCTTGGTGACGATACTTGATAGAAAGCAGCAATGTCTGATACTTTGGCGAGAAGGAAAGTTGGTCTGATGTTTTGCTTCCTGTTTTTCTCGCATCACGATATTAAACGTGTTCATTCAACGCACTACTCATCTTTCTAACTCTCTCATATTATTGGATCTGTTTCAACCAGCTGCGAAAATCTGGTTACCACGCTCCTGACTTGCTACGGCCCATTACAGTACCATTGCCCAACTTAAACCGGTGCGGTCAAATTGCCCATTCCCCTTTCCATAGGTCCCTAAAACTTGTCAAGCGATGGGCCCTGCGCTTTACCTATGCGAGACGGCGTCCGCTGCATCCGATCTTGAGTTCATCCATCGGCCCAGGGCGCCCATGCGGAATCCGCATCTGCAATCATTACCGTAATAGGTGAATACCAAACATGCAAAAGATATCACCGCAGCCTTGCTGGGGGGTTGTTTGGGCAACTGATGCTTGTACGACCTGACACGATCGTATGATATGTAATAGCTTAATAATAGGGCTGAACTGGCACCTATACGTAATGCTCGCGTCGGGCAAATGAGATTCTTCACCGGTATGCAATAAAGATCCATCTGTCCCACGCTTTGCCTTGACCGACACATAGCATGACTATTTGCGTCTATAAGACAGTGTTTACGAAATCTGCATACGTCCTAACAGAGGAAGATACATTGTAGCATTGGGGCAAATGCGAGCTTTTGGCCCCCCGTCCCAGGCATCCGGTTTTCCCATTCCCTGTGTAACGTTCCCCGGTAGTTGGTATTAGTACTACCGTGGTGGGCGTGTGGTCGTGCAACCCCACAGATGCCATGGCCGTATATGTGTAGGACATACTCCGGTCCCGTTCTCGTAAGCAATCAGTCTGGTGTGTGGGCTTTCTCGCAAACATCGCCTCATTGGGCGGTTACCCACGGAGCTCAGTCCCCTTTATGCTAGCGCGCGTTAGCCGTCCGGAGAATTAGCTCGAGACGGTCGTACCACTGTTGGATTCTCACATAAGCTGGCTGCACATTAAAGGACGTGGGCCCGGCCACGCCCATGGAAATGCCATTGCAGATAGGGCTGTGACAGTCACACGATATCCTAGCAAAAACAAAGAAGAGTTGGTCAAGGCACATTGGGATGCATGCGTTTTTCAGTCTATAAGTCTTCACTCCGGGTTATTCTGATTTCAACCAGGGAATGCATCGTATTATGGCTGCCACGGCTGTCGAGTTGACCAAGAAGCCCGCAAAGTATTTCAGACTCATCTCATTCCACCTGTGGAACAAACGAGCAGCCGAGTTTCTTGGTCGTGATGAGCTCATCAGCACGGCCACCGGCGAGCCAGGAGCTCGCATCGGAGTCACCTGTCAGGACGCCGCTGGACACCTCCGAGTTTTGTTACTCGGCCACTTCCTTAGAACAACTCATATTTACTAGCCAGGTAGTAGCTGCGGTGAATTTGTACGTGTGCGAAATACCTGTAGATGGCATGAAAACGACCGTGTAATCCAACTACATGAGAAGGGCGGCCCGTTCCTTATCCATCAGCTTCCAAAGCAAAGTAGGTATGATTTTGGGTTTGAAGAGTTTTGAACATTACTCCTAAATGACATAGTTGCAACAGAATACATAAGCCCTTCAGAGAGGGCAGACATGACTAATGATACGCGAGACCACATCCCGATACCGCATTTGTGTTCCCTCAGTCCCAGCAACATGAGCAGCTATTGGTTTGACCTCGTTTGGGCCACGAGACTGCACTATAGTCATGGCATTTTAGTTCAGCTACCATCTTCGACAATTGCGAAATTGACTCAACATGAAGTTTTGTTGGTATCTTATTTACCTAGAAGCATCTTGGCATTCGACAGGGATTGATGGAGACCAATTGCCCGTGATGGCGTTCATTGGCTGAAATGCGTTTATCAACTGCATGCGTCACTGGCCAGCCTCGGGAGGGGTTTGCATTGCGATTGGAGTGAAATGTCTGTTTTGATTTTCTGCCCGAGTAAGCTCGACCCAAACATGGTTTCCGTCCAGGTATGTATTGCAAGCGGCAAGCCTAAGTCACGATGTTGAGGCGGACGTCGTCTGCATCATCCGCGGACTGGAACACACTGATATCGAGTAAGTCGGGAGTTTCCGTGGGAATCGCAACACTGGCCACTTGCCATAGTACCAAGACCGTTCACCCGGCATTTCGTTATTTCAATAGTACTGCTAACTAGTACCAGGAGACATCACATACAATTCACACTATGGGGATCCCAGGTACATCAGAATCAACAGCTATGGAGTTTATGATAAAGACACAGAAGACCCCCATCCTACCTATGGGACTACTTATGGGACTCGCGGAGACGAAGCTCGAAAGAGACTAGATGGTCAAATCACCACCGACATTCCAAGTGGTACTTATCACAAGCAATTGCAAATTCCCGAAACCATAGAGGACAGTGCTCTGGGGCAGCATGACCAACGTAGCTGGTCGGCATTGGATTGGACAGACCTAATCTCCCACGAACCGAAGGATCACAGTGGCCTAGAGCCTCAATCTGGGTCAAGGACCACTGCTAGCCCTGGTGCTAGCCTACCTTCAAACGAGGGATGGATGGAACAGTCAACAATCGTGGGATCAGAAGCCCTACCGAAGGCTCTTGTCCAGTTCGATACCAAAGGAGGTGCAGTCGGGGCTTCGGAACCATCCGAAAGGCCAGATGAGTCCTTGCCGGATTTCAAGGATACCACGAGCTCAAGATGGGACCTTGAGGAGGCTACGGTGACCATCGAGGAGTCCCGTCCTGCTGCAAGCAGGACGGAGCGTCCCAAACGATATGAGAAACCAGTCATTGTACAAAGGCCGTATGTCCTCACGCAAGATGCTTCTTACAGGAGAAACAGAGACAGGAGCGTTGTATATCACCAGCAAAGGGAAGACCGAGAACTCAAGAAGCACAGAATATTCTTCAAACCCAAAGGAATAGGATCACTGAACCCACTGATAATTCATGGGGATGGAGGAAATGAGATTCCACCTTCTCGGGTGAGAGTGTCCACGGAGCAGATGCGAGACGAGAACAGAAACCACCATCAGGACACTCGGAGTGTTGATCGACGTGATGAGAAGACATCGCAAGCCTTTGTGGATCCTTACCAAAGTATAGGAGCCAATCCACCGCAGCCTGTCAACCAAGACTCACTTTCGTCGTTCAACCCAGAACCGCACGTCCTAGTCCATTCGGAAACTGGGAGCACGCCAGACGAACCCGCACATTTCCTTTCTAGAATGCTGGTTAAGTGGTATCACTTCTCCTCGTATACCATTTGGGAAATATTGTTCGAATGGTACCATAGTGGATCGAAGCTTCTATGGCCTCGAGTAAGACATGGAATGGCGAGGGTTTCTTGGATCTGTGTAAGATTTGCCCTTGAACGCGTACCCTAACTCGATCAACACTTATTCGCGGACCTCTGCTAATTCAAATACATATCCGAGGTAGCAATGCGGGAAGCCTTTGTACGTGGATGTAAGCCCAAACGAAGCAGATGCTGCTGTCAGCTATGCGCAACACATCTCCCGCCCAGCCTCGGTTTCTATATCTTCTGTTACATCGAGTAGAGCTAGCGCGGGAACGAGCTTGCAATCCTCACCATCGCAGCCTGCATATTCTGAGACTTCAGCAGAAGAGAATACAAGCTCGCCAACAACCACAAGGCCTATCGTTGGTGCCAATGTGCCAAGACTTCCACCTGGGACGAAGCTGTTCTTGCTGATGTGTGTCAACACGGGCCCATATCAGATCAAGTTAGCACAAGTCGAACTAACAAACGTTGGCAATGACGAGACCCTATTCCGTCGGATACGGGAGGAATATAAAGCCATGAGAGGAACCCTGATGAGGAACCCATTCCGTATCGCCAGAAAGGTAGAATACGTTAAGGTAAGGCCCGGGTCAATCCTACCTTTACCATACAGGGCACGCTGATTTGATGCGACTAGTTTGGCTTGATCCGCCGACATAAGAGCGGAGAATGCGTTGGGAACTACCAAACCAATTCTATTCCGACCTTGAAGGAAGTGATCCAACGCGAGTATGCATTCTCACCCTGCCCGCCCTTGATTGGCCCCATGCCCATACAGTCACATCTGTTCATGCATTCGTTCCTGAACCCCGGGGACCACAGCGGGAGCATGGCAGTGGGGCAGCTGCCGAAGAAAGTGGGGAGGAAGCTAAGGTGTACTGGCTTGACCGGTCAGCTGAGCGACCCCAGCACGATGCCCTTCGGCTGGGGCATCTATATTGTGGAAGGCCTGAACACGACACTGGTGGTATGGCTACTGGGAGCCGGACTTCTATTTGTATTCTTGTTGACTGCAGTATGGACCACGGTCAATGATGATGTGCAGAGTGGCATGGGTATTGGTCAGTTCGCGCTTGCGTTTCTGGCTTTGCTGCTCACAACAGCCGCGGTCAAGGAAAGCAACACATTACCGGCGTTTGGATGACCAGGCTCATCTTCAACCATGGCGCCCGATGGTTACCGGCGAACCCGCCTCGCCGGTATTGATGGGCTTCCGACGACGAAGTGGCTGGGCAAAGCTCCAATTGGATGGCGGGGGAGCAACAAACCCCAGATTGGAATAATCTCCAGCTATTAGCTGTGTCTGTACCTGCAGCACACGCTCCAGCTACTGCAGGCAGCGGCATGATGGGATGAACTTGACAAGGTTAACCCCTGTACATAAGTATCTTTTGAGCCGGCAGCCGAGACAAAAATAGATCATCCGGCTCGACAAGTGCAATAGGAGACCCTAATTTGTTGGATGGTTTGCTAGGAATGTTGTTTGTTTCGACGTCATGCTGAGCGCCACTAGCAACGCCCACTGCCCCTATTATCCATGACATCATGTCTCATTGACACCCTACCCAACCTTCAAACTCGACTTCAAACGGGAGCAGTCAAAACTGTCACCCACAATGCTTTGTCATATCCTCTGCTACCTTACTATCGTAACTTTACTATTTGTCTTCCCAGCAATAGCCAACTCGGATCATCACCATTCGTTTCATCATCGAGACACCATGTCGTCCGCTCTCAACGGTAAGCAATCGCACCACACAACGCTCGTCCACATTAGAGAGACCACACACAAATGCACACAGTGACATATCGTCTGCTAATCTTTGGAAAACCGCAGTCTTCAAGAAGCCCCTGAAGCTCTTCTCCACCCAGCCCATGACGGGCTACTACCGCGACGGCTACTGCCGCACGGGCCCCGACGACGCGGGCCACCACGGCGTCGCCGGCATCGTGACCGACGAGTTCCTGGACTACTCGGCCAGGCAGGGCAACGACCTGCGCGCTGGCGCCGGGCTCCGGGGCGGCTGCCGCTGGTGCCTCTGCACGGCCCGCTGGTTCGAGGCGCTCGAGGCCTACCGCAACAGCGAGCTGGGGCCCAACGGCGTGCCCCGGGTCGACCTCGACGCGACCGAGGACAGCGTGCTGAAGAAGATCCCGCTGGAGACGCTTCAGAACTTTGCGGTCAAGACAAACGGGGTGAATGGGAAATAATCTGTCTTGCGCAACTCTTGTCGGAGTCATGGTTCATGAATTTCAGCTACCGGCATTAACTCATACTATTTCCTCTTCATAGATGGCCCTTAGACGTGATACATAACTTTTGTCCCCTAAGGAGTAAGAGCAAACATCACTTGTAATACGAAACCCCATAATCCTCACATCGCCACCAAAGTCCTACCATGCTGCATTACTTCTTTTTGGGCACGTCCTTGAAACGCAGGGACTCGGGTGTAGGGTAATTCCGGCGAAAGTGACACTTCGCGATGTACTTCTCTCTTAGCTTTCCGCGATTCGTCATGATCCAATCGATTCTATCCGTCCATTTGAACGGCTCATTCCCGTCAGCCGCGGGCTGACCCCCTTCTTCACGGCATCCTTCTCGCACCGCGCCCGCAAGTCCTCGATGTACTCTTTGGCCCTATCGCCCCTCAGCTGATGCGGCATCTTCTCAACGTTGACGTTCGATTTCACCAGGGCCGCTAACTCATCCGCCGCGTTCATTGTCATCTTCAGTTTGGAGGGCAGGCGGGAAATTCCCGCTACGTGTCTCGCGGCGTAGGCGGCCTGAGCCTGGGCGATCAGAAAGGTCGGGCCCTCCTTGGGTACGCCGATGAAGACCAGGGACGGCTCCTCGATCCAGAACATGTGTTTCCACAGGCCGTCGATGCGGAATCCTTCGCTGTGGAGCGGTTCCTTCGCCCTTACACCTCTGCGGATGAATTCGTGGCTGTAGTGGTAGCCGGTGCAGTAGATGACCTTGTCGATGTGAGCGATCCGTTTGCCGTTTTCGAACTCGATGGTTCCGGCCTTGTGGTGGAACTTCTTGATGGGCCTGGCTGGCGTGATACGGGGTCTGGCGACCCTGTCTTGTGAGCCTCGAGTAGACCACCAGACGGTCTTGGCCACGCGAGACAGCTTGCTTGCGATATCATCCCCGGACGGCCCAGTGCCAACGACGACTACATTCTGAGGTGAACTGTAAGTTCGGTCCTTATTTACTTATGTAATGCGATAAAAATACAGAGTGAAGACAACATACCTTTGAGCGGTAGCTCTCAACATCTCTGAAGTTCTTCGAATGGGTTACCGTGTCCGGGTAAGCCTCTTGCCACTCGGCCAAGCCATCGTATTCCGGCATGAACGGCTTGTCGAAGGTTCCAATACAGACGACGGCATAACCAAAGTCCAATTTGGTCTCCTCTTTTGAATCCCGTTTCTTGATGGTCAACTGCCAGCGATGCGGCCACATGCGAGTTCGCCTGACAAGACCCACGACTTCCGTGCCGTATTCCACCTCGACTCCTTTACTATAAGAGCGAAGATAGTCAAGAACCTGCTGGTGTGACGGGTAGAGTGGGGCATTCTTTGGCCAAGGGTGGTCTGCCAACTCCATAAGATCGCGAGGGAAGTTCGTCTCCAGAGGGTCGTACATAGGGCTTGCGAACGGCGCGGTGGCATCGGCATTGTAGAGCCAGACGCCACCGGGACCGTCTGCTCTTTCGAAGACGCGAACATTGAGACCCTCGGCCTTCAAGCGCCTAGTTGCATACAGGGAGGGTTGGTTAGTAGTGGTTGATTTGATACGGGGGTCCTGTGGCGTACTTTGCCGCGATGAGTCCTGAGACTCCTGCGCCGATGACGGCAACTGCCTTTTCCACCATTGCGTAACAGGATCTGGTTGATAATTAGGTGGTTATGTTTCTGAAATCACAGTTGCATTGCTCATAAAAAAGCGATGCCATCATCATCTACTTTATACCAACCACCTCGACCTGGTGTAATACAATTCAAGCCTTCTGGAAACCGCGCTCGATTCTCGTAAACCCCTCTTCTATCCATATGTTTCAGTCAATGGTGGCAGTTGTTTCTATTTAACCAGAAGACGGAACAGTCGAGAAGCATAAGGCATGGAAGCCTTCGGGTATGAGACACGGTCCCTTTGTCCATACACAGACATTCTGATTCCCTCGACCACGTAGTTCTGCAGGTTACTTCGTGTCGATTCCAAAAAGAGGACATGGCAAGAAGCGCTTTCTTTGAGTCGGATATTGATTTGAAAGGACTGATTTGAAGTCAGTGTACTCGTGGAAAACCTGCAGTGCTGCAACGTATACTGGGGTTTCCACCTTGATAGCAGGGGTATTTCGCTTCCCCTTGCTGACGCCAAGCCACTAGATCGTATACAGGATCGAGCCCACAGTCGACTTCATCTTGGAAGGCCGCTCGCTAATCTCACTTACTCCACCTCTGCACCCCGCTGTAGGAATATGCCGCGGAAAAAGAAATCCCATAAATATGTCATTGCCGGCCCTCTCGTCGCTGACGCGCTGTCCGTACTGTGACCACCTTCATACTTTGACACCAATACTCTCAAAGAAGGCCAGCAGCAAACATCGATATGCGGTCGCTCCTTAAACAAGCCGTGGGCTTGCTCGCGCTATTGACGGGAGCCGCTGCGCTAGACTGCTCCGGCATCAACGCACTCAGCCCCAAATGCAAGTCCAGCGAGGCGGCCTACACGCGCGACTTCTTCTATGTCGGCGGTGATTACGTTGCATCCGCCGTGCCCGGGCAGAGCATCTTCACGGGGCAGATGTATGTCGAGAAGTTGACACCTCTCACTGGAGTCAACCAGACCTACCCGCTCGTATTCGTGTCTGCTGGCGTGCCATCTGGAACGGTAAGCGTTTTCCCGTACAAGCTATGAAACGAGGACCGCCCACTACTGGGAAGCAGTACTAAAAGTGTACGAATTAGGTCTGGTTGAATACGCCCGACAACAGAAAAGGCTGGGCATCCTACTTTGTTGAGGCCGGGTACCAGGTGTACGTCGTGGACATCACCGGCAACGGCCGCAGTGGCCAGAACGACGTCGCCGCGTTCCCTCTGAGGTTCGGGTCCACCGACAACATCACCCAAGACGGCTTCACAGCGCCGGAGCTGGCGGCCCATCCCTACCCCCAGGCAAGCGGGCACGACAAGTGGCCCGGCCGCGGCGTGCGCGGCGACCCGGTCTTCGACGCGTTCCAGGCCTCCATCGTGCCCCTGACCGCCAACAGCACGAACCAGGAGCTGTCGATGCGGGCCGCGGGCTGCGCGCTGCTGTCCACCGTCGGCGAGTCCGTCACCTTCTGCCACTCGGGCTCGTGCCAGTACACCGTGCTCCTGGCGGACGCGTGCCCGGACCGGATCCGCGCGAGCGTCAACCTCGAGCCGACCTGCCTGCCCTTCCAGTCCCTGCTCGGCGACCCCGGGGGCCCGACAAGGGCCGCCTCCCGTCGCGCCCCTACGGCTTCACCAACACGCCGCTGACGTACGACCCGCCCATCGCGTCGGCCGCGGAGCTGCGGCCCGTCGAGGTCGGGATCGACACGCCCGCGCTGCGGTCGTGTTTCTTGCAATCAGGGAACGGGACGGCGGTGCGTCACACGCTACCGCAGGTAGCCAAGGTGCCCTTCGTCATGTACACGGCGAGCGCGAGCCCGCACGTCACGTACGACCACTGCGTCGCGCTGTACTTGAACCAGACAGGGGTGCCGTACCAGTGGACCAAGCTGAGTGATGTTGGTATCACCGGGAACGGGCACTTCTTCTTTCTGGAGACGAATAATCTGGCGATTGCCGCGGTGGTGGAAGCTGATCTTCAGAAGCTCAGTGCAGCCTGAACGAAGTGTGTTCTAGATCGCCAGCTTGTTTATCTTTGCAAGATGGTTTGTTATATACCATGGAAGTAGGCGGGAGAAGAAATCACTTTCGAGCAGGCGTTTTATGACCAAACCACCAGACCTTAATCCCGGTACACATACAGACGTCAGGTTCGTACTACGGGCTGCATATAGACAATTCGGATGATAAGAGACCAGTCGTTTCATCTTCGCCATGTAGCTCAGCCCTACACGCCGTCCTACGACGAATATGGGTTGGTTGATTTGATTGGCTAACCCGCCACGCCGTCGTGGGCGCAGTGTCGTTTTTCTAACCTATTAGCCCCTTTTTCTTTGCTTATTTGATTTCTTTTTTGGCCTCCCCCTGCATATTCAAATACGGCCTTGACTGCCTAACGTAGGATTCTAATTTCAGGAAAGTAAGCACGAGACTGAGTAGGACTTTACTTCTCTTCTCTGCATTGATTAAAGATACGAATGTGGCTTCTGCCGGTCGGCCCTTGGGTAATTCAAAGTTAAGTCCGTAGCTCGGCTTTACTTCCCCTTGCAGAAAACTCTCCATTTTCAGTTGTTTCAGAGACTACTCAAGATGACAAGCCGCACTGGCATTTTCACAAGCGCTGTGTCCGTAGAGACCGATCTAGTCACGACGACGGACATCAATGGGTTCGCATCGACCCTCACGACCAAGGGCGTTGCCCCCGCCGTGTTGTCATGGCTGCCAGACGGAAACTACACCTAATACCTGACGTATACGTACCTGCCATTCCGCACCGAGCCAGCTGAAACCTCCGCATCTGTCACTGCGACAGAATTGGCCCTTGAAACAACAACACGCACCCCTTCCCCTTCTCTGACGCCTAACCAGGATTCTGCTCTGGGAAGTGGAGCAATCGCCGGCATCATCATCGTGGCCATCGTCGGGGTTGCCATCCTTGCCGCATTGAGTTGGCTCATCTTCCGCTACCGCCGCAAGGCGCGGGGCCGTCCGTCCTCGTCAGCTCGCCAGACGCAGGAGATCACTAGCCACCGCGGCCCAGATGATCTCCCTGAACCCGAACTGCAATTGGATCAACACCAACAGTACCGAAAGGGAGATCGATATGAGCTTGGGGAACCTGATCATATCCCGCAGCAGCAGCAACAACAATACCAGAAGCCCGAGCTGGATGCATCGACGTCAGAAGTGCTGCGTCATTGAGGTTATGAGTTTGGTGATCTGTTGGACGGGAACGCTTACGTTCGCCATTGAGCGAATGAAATCGTTCGGTACGAGCTCAAGGTTGAAGGAGAAACTATGCGCGATGCATGAGGGGGCTGCGGTGCTGCAAATTCACCGGTCAAGTAACAGCTTAGGGCCTAGCCGACCTGAGTGATGCCGTTTGTGACAAACTGGCAACTCGGAGGCGGAGCGGAGAGCGTGTAGGAAATTTCGGGTGTGACCCACCATACTCCGTCCTCCGGCAACCTCAATGGCATACTTGATGATATGCATGATAGCAGCGATGCGCATCATCTAATGAGGAACCACTATCGTATTGCTACCAGTGAGGTCTGGTGGTGTCAGAAATACGCGAGCGTCTCGGGCTCTCCCCCTGTTTCATTTGTCGAAGCATATAACGCGTGTTCAATCAAATATAGTTCTCGTGTAAGTGCCGTAGACAAACTCTGGTGGGCTCGCAGGCACGCATTACTACTGCAAGAGCTGGCAGGTACATGAAGTTGACCGTCTGCATCTTTGAGACTACTGTTGGTGTTACCTATAAACTGTCAGGAGGTTCAAAGAAACTCGTTCGCAACCTCGTTTCCACTTGCTCAGGCTACTGCAAAACTCGAAGATGACCGCTAGCGTATGCCATGCTCTCGCTGATTGGCACACCTCACGTCATGACGCAAGTTCCATCCCCAGCCGGAGCGGCAGGTTCCACCGGCTGGCCGCTGCTCCAGACCTTGACGATGCGGCGCGTCGCGGAGATATCCTCGAGCGGATTCCCCTCCACCAAGACGAGATCGGCCCGGAATCCCCGTTTGACCCACCCCCTATCCTCCAGCGAAAAGCACCGAGCCGCCTGAGACGTCGCAGCGCGCAGCGTCTCCTCAGGCGTCAGCCCGGCCCTGACCAACAGCTCGAGCTCGTGATGCAGCGACTTACCCGCCGGGATCTCGTAGAGGACGCCGGCGCTGTGGCTGTCGGTGCCCGCTAAAATCGGCACGCCGGCCTCCTTCATCGCGCGGACGCTGCGCAGGGAGTGCTCGAAATCCATCGCCCGCCGCGTCAGCAGCCACATGACCCAGCTCCGCGCGAAGCTCTCCATCATAGTCAGCGTCGGGACCGCAACCATGCCCCGCGCCGCCATGCTCTCCGCCACCTCCCGCGTGAGCGGCTCGTCGAGCGGCACATGGGTCACAACGTCGAAGCCGGCGCGCAGGCAGCGGGGGAACGCGTCAAAGTGCGCGGCGTGCGCCACGGACATCTTGCCCCGCCGGCGGGCCTCCTCGCAGATCCTGTCCAGCACCGCCTGGTCGTGGCCGGGCACGTCCGCGATGACCTTAACGTAGTCGACCCGGTCTCGCTCGACGCGGTCCCGCACGAATCCGGCCGCCTCCTCGACGTCGTGCACCGCCCGGTCGCCGCCGACGCCCGCGAAGCGGAACAGCCGGGCGTGCGTGGATCCCTCTGCGAAGGCGGGCAGGCCGGCGCCCAGCCAGCGCGTGGGCCCGCGGCCCGCGCGGTGGGCGCGGAACTTGTCGGGCGGCATGCAGCCCATGTCGCAGACGGTGGTGACGACGAACGACGCACACGACGCCAGCTGGGCTTCGTCCGCGATGTGCACGTGGCAGTCGATGAGCCCGGGCAGGACCGTGCGGCCGGTGCCGTCGATGATCTCGTCGCCGTCTCCTGGGTCGCGGGCTTGTCCGATGTTCGGCCCCTCAATAACCACGGTTTGGGGGCCAGCGAGGGAATCACCGTCAAAGATGTGAACATGTTGTCTAAAAGTTTGGGGCATGTTCGCAGATGGCGAGCACAGAGACCAGAGAAAGAATGCCTCTCCCGTCAGAGTCCACACGAACAAGCTTCTTGATACGGACTTGGCGGGCACAGAGACTGACAAGGCCGAGAGGGCGGGGTTGCGAATATGCCATTTTCGTGTATGTGAGTGACATAATCTCGGATTCTATCTGGACAAGGCATAACTGCAGAAGGGCGATGCAAGCTAATCATTATAACAGTAAGCAGGCAAGGAAGGCAGGCTAACGAGCGAGCACGCGTGTCTGTAGGTGGGGTAGATCGGCTTTATGCAGTATAGCGTCCAGTCCAGAACCCAGCTGGGCGGGCTTCCGAGGAGGGACTCAGTGGGCAAAGCCGCTAACACACAGGCTACAGCAGCTGAACCTCGCCTGGGATGAACTGCCCCAAGGACCTGGGTCAAGCGTCTTGCATCCTGCCATGGCACCAGTCAGCCCCCAGCCCCACCCACCGGTCCGTTCGATTGACACGCGATCGATGGGCCTGAGCCTTGATCTAAGGCGTTGATCGCTTTGATTGCAATCTTATCGGCTTCATCCTTGTGTTCTTGGATTGCAGCTGATGCTGGTAGCAAACCCCAGCTAGCTGAGCGCAGATGAACTCGTCGCACCGGTATGAGCCTCGTGCGGCCCCCCAAAGTGGTGAGAAGTGCAACATTTAACTGCGGCGACATGATGCCCGATGAGATAGACTGAGGCGAGGAGACTCCCAAAAGATACCGCGGCGTTATTGCGGCCCAGTCCGCCATCTAGGTCTAGGTATTCTTTCATTGAGATTCCGATGATCCAGATTTGATGTTCAGAGCTAGTTTAGCTCCCGCCGCTAAAACTGGCATCCAAGACAGGCTGGTCAATGAATCATCATTGCCCATGATGCAATTGAGCCAACCCTATGTTGACATCACTATCCCGGACCTGATATTATTGGCTTTCAGTGTGTATTGTATATAGCTAACAGCCCCGATCGTCAACGAGGTCGTTTGAATCAGTCAAATCTTCAGCTGGTGTTCAGCTTGCATTCTCATCACTGCCTACATTATCAGAAGCACTCTCGATAACAAACTTGACACACGCATCTCAACTATTTCGAACACGATGGCCCGTGGCTCGCAACCTGAGGTGGGAGACAAAGGTGAGTCCAGAAATCCCTAGACACCATGTACGCGCGTGGTGTAGTATATGATACTGTGTCGCCGCTTGGTATCTCAACACGGCGCTCGACTGCCACTTCTCCGTGGGGAACTCAATACAAAGCCACTTGCCTCATTCACTCCCCTGTTCAAGGCCGCAATACAAGCTAACACATCAAATCCAGTCTCGTGGAACTGGGGAGGCGGCACTCCCGGCGGCACCGTGGCCGAGACCAAGTCCGAGGGCGAAATCGCCATCAAGTCGAAGCGCGGCAACACCATCAAGAAGAAGGCCGACCCCGAGAACCCTGCGGTACATGTCGAGAGATCCGGTAATGACGTCGTAAAGCGCGCCTCGGAGTTAAACGTGGAGAAGAAGGGCAGTGGCGGCCAGAAGCGGAGGGAGAATGAAGTTACCGACGACCAGGATAGTGAGGGCGAGGGCGAGGAGGACGAGCCCCACACGAACAAATACGGAAAGGAAGTGAAGAAGGGTGGCAAAGGGGCCAACAAGAAACAGAAGAGGGAGCACGAGTCTAGCAGCGGCGATGGCGCTCAGGAGTCGAATGACGACAGTGACGAGAAGAAACAGGAGACAAAGAAGGGCTGTAACGGAGCCGAGAAGAACGACGAACATGAGTCCCGCGACAGGAATCATCAGGATAGTGAAGAGGAGGACGAAGAGGCAGACAGCCAGAGCGATGACGTTTCAGAGGCTAGTTATGCCGAGGGTAGCGACGAGGAACATGTTGAGAAGGACGTCTCTTCCAAAAAGGGAAAGTCTGCGAGTGGAAAAGCCACCAATGGGAAGTCATCTGGAACCCAAGGGAGAAACGAAAGCTTTTCCAAACAGTCGACTAAGAACGGTACCAAGGCAAACAGCAAGGCCAAACGAAGCGAATCCCCCCGAAAACAAGAGGATCTTGTAAGCACTCGGACCAGGAGTCATGATGAGGAGTAGGGCATACGTTGGCATCGTCCTTGATTGTATAAATATATCATTATTTAATTAGGGTAGATTGGTCACGTGTTGTGTTATTTTGTCCAACCGCACCAGTCGTGAAATTTGGATCCCACCTAGATAGGGGATAACTTCCAGAATACTACTGCTTTCGAGTAAGGGCACTTACCTTCCGGCAATGATGACTGGAATAGCATCGCGGTTTTACCAGTCACGAACCATGTTTAGGAACCCTTTAAAGAAATGCTCGTGATAGGGGACGGGCTACTCCGATGGGCCGCAGACTTGGGTATAACAACCTGGTTAACTATATGCCCTTTATTAAGAAGCCAGGCAGCGTGATGTGCATTGTGGCTGTGTGGGTGCTCGGGTGGACCATCAGTTTGCGTTTGTTGGTTTTGCGTGACATGTAAGGGGGTTTGGCGGCTAGAAATATCCAATGGCCACGCAGAACATGAGTGGTCGGATCTCCCATATACCCGCCCCTCCCGGCATGCCGGTTATGTGTCCACGCTTACCCCTTGCATTATGAAGGTTGTGCGTAGACAGACAACTCGCAAGGCAGCTACCTACATCTGATAATCAAGTTTTGCTCGACCTACTTTCATCTCCTCCCCTCATCTCAACCCTGAACCATTGTCTCCGACTTCATTCGCATACCACTCTTCATACTACTATCTAATCCAACCATAGGACTCTTTCAGCTTCGATCACCTATCAACCAGTATCCCTCGCCATTTCCAAGCCATTCTTCGTTCTTCATGGAGCCTGGCACACATCCAAGTGCTTCATACCTCTGATATCGGCTCTGCAAGATCCTGGATTTGACAACAGGGTCGTTTGCCCTGCTCTACCCTCATCAAATACGGCGCCACTTCCGACAGATTGGAACGCAGACGTTGAGACCATTCGGACCACCGTCTTCAAGCTCGTCGAGAAACATGACGTGGTGGTTGTCATGCACAGTTTCAGTGGTCTGACAGGGGGGACAAGTCTTGAGAGATTGGACAAGCAAGCATGTAAGGCCAAGGGACTCACAGGTGGTGCCATCCGGCTGGTTTACATTGCCGCTTTCCTAGTTCCGGAGGGGTTCCAACACTCGCCCGCTGGAACTCGTGGCAACATGGTCCCTCAGATGAAGACCGATATGGATGTATGTACGTGGGCGTCTCTTATTCTTCCATCCACGCTTATAATCAGCTACAGGCCGGCTCGATCACCATCCTCCCAGAGGACGCCAAGGATATGTTCTACCAGGACGTAGATGATGCGAGCGCGGCGGAGCTGGCAAAGGATCTCCAACCCCAGAGCCTCGGGGCGTATTGGTGCAAGACAACATTCGCAGCCTGGCGGTACATCCCGACTACTTACATCATCTGCAAGCGGGACGTGCCGACTACTGTGGCTGCAATTCATTGGCTGATTGGCACGGCGAAGGCAAGCGGTCCGCATCAAATTGACTCCGTCATCGAAGTCGACGCTGGGCATTCTCCGTTCGTCAGTAAGCCGTAGTGGCTAGCCCACACCCTCCTCGCCGAAGCCAACCGTGGACTCTATGAATACGAATTTGTTGTAAGGTATAATTGGTCTGGAGGCAGTATGGCTTATTCTATAGTAGGCATTGTTTGAGTTGGATAAGGGGGTGGTAGTGTCGATATGTGTTGGGTTTGCTCGGTTTTGAGTCACTTGCTTCTGCTGGTCTGCGCTGGTATGAGTCGAAAAGCAAAAGACCAAAAAAAGTCATTTTAAGTGGTCTCTTCTCTCCTAACTCAGAGAATCTTTTCTTTCCCCCTGCATCAACCCCCCCTCTCCCAACTACTTGACCTTCCTACCCCCACGATGGAGGGCCTGTCTGAAGAGGGCTGGAGCATACCATTCACAGCCCTAGCAAAGATGGGCATGGGCCAAAGTGAGGAGGACGAAGGCGCCAAGGAATTTCATGCATTCCCGAGACTCCCTGCCGAGATCCGATCCCAGATCGTAAGTTTTGTTTTCTTTCTATTTCTTTTTTTCTTTTATTCTCCATTGCTTAATTTTGTTCTTTTGTCGGCTGTCCTTTTTCCTTTTCAAAATGTCTTCGAACCTTGCCAGAACTAACGATTAACTCTTTCTCTCCAGTGGCACGATACGTGGACCCCTGCCCATGTCGACCTATGGCACTTGGGAAAGCAGAGATACAACGAGTGTATCAGTAGCGGTACGCGCCCCCAACCGGCCTCAGCCCACGTTAATCACGAGTCCCGTGGAGAGATGCTGCGGAAGTACTACAAGATTCCCGACACGCCTGTTTTGGAATTCAGAGCCTGCGTCAACTTCGACTTGGACACTCTCCGTGTGAACCGCTACACCGGACGCGCCACCGAATACCCAGAGAACATCTTCAGCAAGTTCAAGCGAATGGAAATCCAAATGTTCCTGATGTTCAGGTACCACGATTGGCACCATTCAACCCCGGCGACGATTCCCGAGCGCTGGATCAGAGATGAGGACATCTACGCTGACAGGCCGGACTACGAGACACTTGACAATTTTCTCCGCTACGTCTGGCGCCGATACTTCTCGAGCGTTGAGGAAATCAAGCTCGAACTGGAAGTCCCGTTTGTGCGGTTCCAGGTCTTCAGTCGCATCCACCCGGACATTGTGCAATCCCTCCGCCCCTTCTTCATCCGCACGCCGGACGGACGCGGCCTCGAGTTCCTGCCCGACCTCCATGGGAAACGCCAATGGAAGGCCATGACGATCCGCGTCGTAGGCGAGGACGACGTTTCCGGACGCGACGACGTAGAGCGCGCCCAGGATCACCAGAGGCTCATCAAGTACCTGACCCTATGCCTCTGGCACGTGTTCGCACCCAACGACTTCCTGAGGGGAGACCAGGAGATTGAGCAACTGGTCAACGAGGAGGCATCGCACTCCTAGTTCTACGCTGGTGGTTTCTCTACATTGTTAGGTGCCTTAGGTACCTAGTCGAATAAACCCCCACCCCCGCTGGTTTCGCAGCGTAGCCGTTTGATCCAACTTCCCACACAGTCTTCGCAACTGCCATACTGTGCTTCATCTGGAGTGCTACCAACAAAACAGGCACATACAAACTCGCAATGGAACTAGATCCCCTTGAAATCCCTTGGGATTTACCGAGTTTCCGCGGGTCATTCACTCAAGTCGACGAATTCACCCCATTTCCGAGACTGCCGGCTGAGATTAGATGCAAGATTGTAAGTTGCTCCTGCCTTCTCTTTTCTTTTCAGCATCTAACGTTTTGTGCATCAGTGGCAAGCTGCATGCACTCCTCGTCGCTTTCCATTGTTGCGAGGTGAGACGAGACGGAAGTGGACTCGCAAGGGCTACAGACACGTAGTTGCACCTCTTCCGGCCACAGCCCGCGTCAATCAAGAGGCTCGCGCAGAAACGCTTCGACTGTATTCCAAGCTCCCCAACCCCACGCCGTCATGGGAAATAAGTGGCTTCATCAACTACGAAGTAGACACCATGACCTTCAGTTGTTACGGCCCGTCTTACTGCGCTCGAGAGTTGCCCTGGGCGATTTTGCAGAACCTCCAACGAATCACCATCATTCCTAGATGCTGGGTTCTTGGCTGCCAACCTACGCGAACAGACTTCAAGGCATTCGACACGTTCCTATGCTACGTCGCGACAAGGTACTTTCCGAAATTGCGCGAGCTTGATATCGATCTTTCGCCACAACTTGAACGCGGAAGAAAGTCGTTCTTGTCAGCCCCTCGCCGCGCCGCACCGGGCATGAGCCGCTCCTTCCGCCCTCTTTTCTTTCGGACGGTAGATGGACATGGACTACAGTTCCTGCCGACTACCAACTACTGGGACGGGTGGGACTCGATCAAGATCCTGATTATGGAGACGCACGAGGCAGACAGATATGGCGACGGCGATGGCCCTTCAAAGCATAAGGTGTTCATAGACCATCTGGGATTATGTCTCTGGCACGTTTTTCAACCGACAGGCTTCTTGTTGGACGACCGAGAAGTCGACCAGCTGATCGGTGATCATCAGCACAGTATTTGCTCACGGTGTTGATTGGCAGCGTTCCAGCACAACATACTGTCTGTATGTTACAAACAATTTAGCCCGACATTGTGCAAATGGTATTTGGTATGCTACCTGTTAGCAACCTTGCACTGCTTCATAGTCAGACGTACTACAGCATACGAGAGTCATGTCTCTGGCCACGGAGGGAGCGACTCGGATTTCAGTCAGCACACATCATTAATCAATTAAATCTCCACACCCATTTGTTCCGCAGCGACGCCGAGTTAGATATCGTGATGGAACTTAAAACTGAACATACTGCTTGATATCCTTGGTTATGAAGAAACCTTGTGGCCAAATAACTTCCTGGTCTGTGATACCTGGCTAATTTTTTTTAACTGTCCCTGATCACTCGATTTCTTTCTTGTTTGTTTCGCCGAATCTCGCCCATCCAACTTGATGCCTCGTCGTGGGCGTTAACAATACACCATAACATACATTGACAATATCTCACCAGTCCCATCATGACCTCTCCGTCTGAGCTTCCGTGTAAAGAAACGGACCCCCCTCCGACACCGAAAGGAAATGCAATATTTCACCAGTTCGCGCGTCTTCCCCCTGAGATTCGATGCAAGATTGTGAGCCGCCTCTCTTCCATACCCTCTATTCTCTACCTAGTCATCAGCTAACCTTGAACTACGACAGTGGCGGGCCTCGTGGACTCCTCGCAACTTCTCGGCATTCCCCTGCGGGATCGGTCAAGTATCTTTCATTCGATCCACTCAATCTTACCGGCGTCTAAAGACGCCGCTTCCAGTCACAGCGGCCGTCAACCAAGAGTCCCGCGGCGAAACTCTTCGCAAGTACAGCAACACGCCGCCACCCCCTCGGTTTTGGCCTCACATGCAGTGGCCCTGCGATCCCAGAGACGTAGTCAATTACGAAATCGACACCGTATCTTTCAGCTGCTGCGGTTGGCGGAAGGTGCCCGTCGAATCATGCTCCCCCACCCGTACCCGGAATCTCGAAAGTATCCACGTCCAACTGCCCTGCCCGCTGGCACCCTACCCGGTGGATGGCGACGATCGCTACGTAATGAGCTCCACGCCCTTCGAAAACTTCCTCCGCTACGTGGTGGCGGCCTCCTTCCCTAGCTTGCGCGAGCTCACGGCCGACCTGGACGTTGGCTTGGACCTTCTCGAGCACACGTCTCGCCGGTACGGAAGAGGTCTTGGTGTAGCGCACGTCTTCCGCGATCGACAAATGACACCCATCTTCTTTCGAACGGAGGATGGGGATGGTGTGCACATCTCCCCGTCATCCTCCGTTGACGAAAGTTCTCTCTCATGCCGCGGCCCGGACAAGATCAGGATCCTGTTCATGAAGGAAAGGGAGGCCTCTCGGTTCGGCGGGGACGGCGTCGGTGTGGACCCATTGGAACACCGAGATGTCCTGGATCGCTTGGGCATCTATCTCTGCCACGTATTCTCCGTTGATGAGTTCGAAATGCAAACCCGAAACGGCATGAGATAATAATCTACCTGCGTCTTGTTTACGTGACGTGATCCCAGGTTGTCGGCGACTCACTGGCAGTGGGAAGGCCGATAAACGGGACATGGAATGGCTGCTTGAGATATGGAATAGCTGGCTAGGAAACCTTTATTTACATGAATACTTGGATAATCGTAGAAAGTGAGTCAGTTCATCAAAAGCTTGCTACTCGAGCGGCAGCTCCTCTTTCCACCTCAACACATTGTGCAAATGGAGTAATTGCAAATTTATTTCCATCTCCGCAACTTGAATAACCTCATCCGATTATCAGGTTGAACTGCTGCTTCCAGTCACTGTCCGTTGACTATCCCAGTGATCCTTCACTTTTGATTGTTTTCCTTGACAGACCATCATCGCCCTTGGCTCATTTATTCACATTGCCTCGCCAAAGAAATACGTCGATTACCTCGTTACACCATCAATACCCAACTTCAAGATGGATGTCTTCTCGGCGTTCAATCAATCTCTCTGGCTATTCGAGGAGGCTACGGTGCATGACTCCGATGACAATGATGGTGCCGAGTTCAAGCCATTCCCACGTCTCCCCGTCGAGCTTCGACTCAAGATTGTAAGTTGGTTATCCTGCTAGTGGTTATAGCGTTTTCTATTATTCCGTTTCTAATTAACACACGTTCTTTAGTGGCGCGCAACCTGGATACCCAAAGAGGTTTGGCCGAAGAAGTGTTTGTTCTTAGCGGAAACTGAGTACGGTCATATCTACAATCAGACACACGGCGACGTCTCCTCTCCACCAGATGGCAGCCTGCCAGTCATGGCTCGGGTCAATCAGGAATCACGGAATGCAACGCTGCGAATGTACCGCAAGATTCCCAGCACGGATTGCTGGGCCTTCGGTTCCTTTTTTAACCAGGAGATCGACTTCCTGCGGGTCTACTCTTGCGCGCGACGCATATGCAGTACCCTTAGTCCTACGCACCTTCTCGGTGTTCGAAGACTCATAATCGCTACCTGCTTCCACTTCAACTGGGGGGGCACCTTCGACGAGGGATGGGACAGCTTCTGGTTCCACGAGTCCTACTCTGCGCATAGTCGACCCCAGTACATGACCCTCGGAACCCTCTTGCATTATTTCAAGGCCCGATATTTGCCAGATCTTGACTACCTGAAGCTCGACCAGCACGACGGGCCCGGATTCGAGATGGGCCCATTTGGCAGAGTTCGGGAGGATATGCGCGACTCGATCCGCCCTCTTTTCTTCCGCTACAAGGAAGGCTCAGGAGGGGTAGAGATCATACCTTTGGTCAAGACAGTAAAGGTTTCTGAAGAATACTGGTCACGCCACGGACGCATCTGGAGCCAGTTGAAGGGCTTAGAGATCCACTTCCTGAGACCGAGCGAGACCTCTTGCCTCCTTAATGAGCCGGCCGCAAAACATCGTGTCTGGCTGGAGTTTGTGGGCATCACCCTCTGGTCTGTGTTCGCCCCTCATTACTTCATGGATAAGGACGGCATCAACGGTTACCTCACGGACCGACAGGATGACTACTTCCTATGAGGCTCGGCACGCGAGGTGCCCATTGGAGTCAACGGCTTCATCACTGGCATCAGCGGCATAACCGCTAACACCCAGCTTACTTACGTACTTTGAAGCATAAAACAGTAATAATACGAGGTGAATTGCAGGTGAAGTGCGAGTGGGGCAAACATTTTGTTTGAATCTCCTGGCAACTCGAAAATCTTGGTTCGATTAAGCCGCTCTTTTCAGGCACTTGTCTCGTAACTGCATGCTGTTTCCTTCCATCTGGTTTAAATTTCCTTGACAGACCCTCATCACTTTAATGCTGGCCCATCCGTTCTGCCCTTCCACAACGAGGTAGGCCACGTTACCTGTCACCACGCGGCGTTTATTTCTCGTACCAACACAGCGCAGACGCAACCGCAATAATCAACTACATGATGGATGACTTCTTAGGATTCAAGGACGCTTTGGGGCTACCCATTGAGCCTTTGATTCCCGATCATGATGCCGAATTCAAGCCATTCTCCCGTCTACCCGTTGAGCTTCGACTCAAGATTGTAAGTCGCCTGTCAACTGTCTCATATACAACCATCACATGGTTGTCTATCCTGCCTTAGCGCATTTTGGGTATTAAAATGGCCTATCTGGCTAACTTGCAATTATGTAGTGGCGTGCAACCTGGGCACCCAAGAATATTGGACCCGAGGAGAGAATCTACGCATGGGGTCCTCAAGAAGGCCAGTCGAAGCCATGGGCTCAACTGCCTGTTACTGCAAGAGTCAATAAGGAGTCTGGTGAAGAGACCCTGCGATTTTATCGCAAGATAGCTGGCTCATATCGCCACGTCATTGACTCCTACTTCAACCCCGATATCGACCGTCTGTGCTTTGACGTCTTTGAGTCAATCTGCTATGGCATGGATCCTGTGCACTTCCTCGCAGTCCAGCAACTGTCATTGAGCACGTATATTTACTATAGCGTCTGGGTTTCTCCTGGGTGTGGCCTGCATAGTAACTGGTTTTCGAAATTTTACTACAACAGAGGGCTGGGGTACAAGACCTTCGAGAATTTTCTTCGCCACGTCAAGAGAAGATATCTGCCAAGCCTTCGCGAAATCAAATTTGAGTTACACAGCAGATTCGGCGTTATTACATGGCCCCTACATATCGAACAAGCTCGCGAGGACATGCGTGACTCGATTCGCGCCACCCACTTCTTTGGCTACAGAGAAGAAGGAACAGGCGGGGTACAAATCATTCCAAGACACGAATCTGGTCAGCTGATGGGGTTCAAGATCCTTTTCCTAGGACCGTGTGAAGCTGCTTGTGCGTCTGGTGAAGCCGGACTGGCAGCAAAGCACCGGGCCTGGTTGGAGTTTGTAGGCATCACCCTCTGGAACGTGCTGGGGCCGGAAGCGTTCCTGAAAAAGGACCGTATCGACAGCTACCTTGAGGGCCAGCAAGATCCTTACCTGATCTAAAGGTCGATGAAGGATCGGTCGATAATCCGGTTGGTCTGTTCGTCCTGCTGATGCCATTGGCAGAGCTGCATCACCGCCAGAGCGGTATCTACGTTACATCGACGGCACACCAGCGTGGCAAAAGTGAACAAGATATGGTTACTTGGTTTGGCATCTACTTGCCTGTGCAGTGGATTTGACAGAGCTTGGAAGGCCTGACTGATGCAGTTGAATCAGCCACTCCGTAAAGCTGGGGCAGCTTACGAGCGAGTGACAATCAAGTGAGGTGTAGGTCAAGGGCACAGTGGTTTTGATAATCAGTAGATAGATTTAATCAGTACTGATTGTTCCTCACTTTTTGATTATTTTCTTCACCTCTGATAAGCGGGTCACTGATCCAAGTGAGCATTGTATTCAATCGCTCCTAATCACCCAGGTAGAGAGACCTATAAATAAATGACCTCCCTCCCTCCTCCCCTCCCATCATTTCTCTTCTCGTCATCTTTCTCCAGTTCAACATACCTTCTGATTAAAATCTCTCTTCGGCATCTTTCTTTCGATCGACTCTCCCAACATAAGCATTCTCTCAGCCAACATCCGTTAGGCCCGTTCTTGTAACATCATCCATTCTCATCACTTCCTGGCCAACTGCCACTGGATGAGTTCTCAGTAGCTCGACTTCCACCACACAAATTGCCCTCTTGTCGACCCTCCAAGTCAATTTTGTTTCCTGACAGGCACCCTCTGGTCAACTTCTCCAGAACAACACACCCCAGGACGGTTACCATCTTGCGACCAGATCCTATTCATCATCACCAAGTCTGCCTGAGTCGATCTCTTGTGCTCAAACATTCAGACCGACCACAATAAAAAACCCAACGCACACCGCGTCATCTTCTTGTCGCATCCATCACAACATATTGTGCCAGCAGTGACCGTACTAGCTGCTCAAGACTTCCTCATCACCAACGAGTCTGCACGAATTGAGCCCTTGGGTTCAGACATCCAGACCTACCACAAAAAAAGAAAACTACAAACAAACAACCCCCGCGTCATCTCCTTGTCGCGTACATCACAGCATCTTGTGCCAGTAGGGGCAGTACTACCTGCTCAAGACTTCCTGGAAACAATCAACAAACCCATCCAAGTCAACAGCAACCGCATCAAGATGCCGGCCATGAAGAATGCGAAGGGAAACGAGAAGAAGTCATCGAACTGCCTTCGTCTGCGCGACGCAGCAAAGGGAACCAATTTCATGCTGTTCCCTGAACTTCCGATTGAGCTACGTCGTCAAATCGTAAGTTTCTACTGAAATTACACAACTCTGCCGTCCTTCGTCGCGTTCGCGCGATTGACACTATTCTCCTTTTTTTTGTTATGTCGCCCTCGCCGTGGGGTCAATTGGAGACGCCTTATTCATATATATGACTAACGATGAATTTTCTAGTGGCGAGCGACCTGGGAACCTGATGTAATCGGGCCATACGACCTCGTTACCAGAGATCGTCGTAGCTACGAGCCGATGATTGGCCTCGACTACAAGCCGTCAATCACGTTGCAAGTGAACAAGGAGTCTCGCGAAGAGACGCTGAGAGTCTTCATCAAGGTCCCCGACTCCAAGGTCTACATCTTCCGTGCTTTCATGAACGTCAAGACCGACCACTTGGAGCTGGACTGCACATACAAACTGCTGTGCCCCAGTATGACCCGCGAGCACTTCCGGCGGCTCGAGCGGCTGATACTGAGAACGTCCGAGGTCGCAGACGACTTGTGGTATACTCCCGATGAGAGCGACGAGGTCTCCAAAGCAAGCGGATACAAGACCTTGGGAAACTTCTTCCATTATCCCAAGAAGATGTACTTCGATACTCTTCGAGAACTTTACATGAGCGTCCCATTCAATCTTCTCGATACCAGCGAGATGAGGGAGGAAATGCGGCAGTCGTACCGGCCCATACTATTCCGTTACAAGGGCAGTGGCGGAGTTCACATTGAGCCCGTTACCGTCAAGGGCTACTGTCACGGGTTCCGGATCCGGTTTCTGTGGCATAGCGAAGCTGCTCGGTATGGCGACGGAGAGCCAGCAGAGAAGCATCAAGCGTGGCTGGACTTTGTGGGAGAGAGTCTGTGGAACACATTCAAGCCAGAGGAATGGCTGGCAGAGGATCGGGCGGGTGGCTACCTCAAGCGGCGCCGAGACCACCAACTGGTGTAGGGATAGGGAGAAAACAGAGCTTGCTCTTGCCGACGGCGACACGACCAAGACGTCATTGACGCTGTATCTACGCAAGCCTACTCAGCGCCTCACAGGGTAATGAAGCATACGAATGAGACGATGCATATGAAGAATACGATGGAACGAAATATGGTAGCTCGGAAATGAGTACTGCAGCGCAGCAGCTGCTGTTGGATGGTCGGTTGGATTTGTTTGTTGGAATATGCCCAGGGAAAAGGGCAAGAAACTCAAGTAGTGTCCGATTGGACTTGCTATGAATAGCTTCATGGACATTTCATTCTAGTCCTTGAGATACTGAATCAATTTACTGAAATCCCTCACATTGTGCCCGTCTTCCGTTGTAGAGCATAAATCGTATTCATTTAACAGTGCTAAGTAACCTCGGCTCCGTTGCTCTGATCCTATTATCAACATATACTGCCGTACTGTTCCAAATCTAGTCGCGAGCCTCCGGTAACCCTTGATCAGGTCCAAGGTGAGGAATCCACGCCGCTCTTCACCGCCGATTCACTCGGGAGAATCCAAAATGTGCACATGGAAAGGCCAGTGCCTCTTTAATAACAGCGGAATGAGTAGAAGCAGCAGCAGCAGAAGCAGTAAAGCGACCCTCATAGCAGAATTCTGGTGCGCTCAAGGGCCGAAGCTACCTCGAGGCCATTCTCGAGTCATCCTTGTGTCTCAAGCTCGGCCGCTTCCTGCAGATCTGTATGTGACCCTGGTCCGGGCCGGTATGCGTGAAACGGCCTGGTTCGCGAGATAGGCGAGGGAATGGACCACATAGACCTGGCAGTCGTCGTGTTCGCTACGTTCATGTGGCCGTGATCGACGCAGCGCGCCACACAAGACCTATTTGCAGCAGTTCGCTGGAATCGCCCTCACGATCAACCTCCACAAGATGCATCCCCCAAAAGCATGCCCTGGATTACGAAATTTTTGCCCGAGGTCAGTACCCTCTTTGACTACATTCCGCCCAACGTGACGTGCGTCGGCTTCCTCATCTTATCATCCTCTCCCGCCCGTGTCTGCAGGTGCTCTGTAAGTTTCAAAAGTCAGGAGGCTACTCACAGGACGATGTGTCCCGAAAGATCGGGCAGCGGCATCTCGAGAGCGAACTGCTCCGTATTACTTGCTCGACGTTGACGCCATAGCCTTGCTGAAGACGTGCCGCGTCGCGGCATTCGTGCAGCAAGGCGGTGCAGGGTTGTGCCACGAGGGTGTTTGTTTAAGTCGTTTCTGTCGTCGTTGCCGCTGTCTGTCATGGCCCGCAGTTTAGGGGGTCCAGTGACGCAGCAACGCAGGTACAGTGCCTAATTCTAGCGCTAGCCCCCACAATACCAACGTCCCACATGCTGTTCTCCCCTGTGGGCGGGGCGTTACAACATCGCTACCCTGCTCGAGGATCTACGGGGTCGGTGCTGATGGGTGCAAAACGATCGGTCCTGGGTGAGATGCGGAGTGTCTCGCCGACGCCATATCAGCGGCGATTGATAAGAGTGATATGAGCAGATGTATGTATTTACTACTGTATGCAATCTTGCTGCTCAAAGAGCGTCGCAAGGTCCTTGGATCTGGACAACTAATCCGGCGTGAGGGGTTCAGCGACTGGCCCATTCCACCCACTCGCTGCCCCTCGTTTGCGTATCTGCTGCTGTAGAGCGCTGCAGATCAGTGGTTTGGAGCTTTCTTGTTGCTTCAGTCGCCTAACTGAATCTCTACTTCACTAGGTATGATACATTACCTGGGATATTTGACGACCGCCACAACTGATACTCGTCATTAGTCATGAGGGGGGGAATGGAACAGACGTCCTTCTTTAGCCTGCCCCGCGAAACCAGAGATCAGATATATCAGCAATGCCTTCTTCCCTTGGAAGCCCTCCAGCCTTTGTCTAAGCGGAGCTGGACGAATAGAGGCTTCGCCATTCCGCTTCTCCGCACGAACAAGACAGTCCATACTGAAGCCTGCCCCGTCTTCTACGGCCAGAATCGCTTCGCGTTTCCCTACATAACCCTCTCCGGAGACATCGACGCCTTCCTCCAGAGAATCGGCAGCCGCAACGCAGGATCTATCCGGCACGTCCGCATCCCGTTCCCGCTGCTCCAGCACATCAAGCTGGGGGGCAGGATGGCGCTTCGGCCGGACGACGTGGAGGTCCTGGCGAGCCTGCAGCGCGGCTGCCCCGAACTGCGGACCCTGTCGACGGACCGGCAGAGCACCCATGTCTGCATGAAAAAGAGGCTCCTTTGGCGGAAGCGGCCGGTCCGGCGCGAGGCGCTGGGCCTGGCTGATGCACACTTCCGGTCCATCCCGCCTTTGATGCACGTCATTGTGCAAGTGGACGAATTTTCCCTCTTTGATAAGAGGCTCGAGGATGTGATGAGGCGTATGGAATGGACGATCAGCGCAGAGGATTGTAGGCTGTGGAACGAGAGGATGGAGGATCCGGCTGAGTGGAAAGCCTTCTTGAAGGGTAGCGGAGAGGTCGGCCCCTACAGTTCTTCAATCGACAATGGCCGCACTGTCGACCCCCGTGCTGTCGACGATGATGGTAATGATGCTTGGACTGACACTGATTCTGACTCTGGTTCTGGGAGTGATGATAGTTCGGATTCTGACAATTGGGCAAGCAGTTTACTGGGTAGCGAGTACGAGGACGCTTATTAGTAAATATTAAGGGAGAGGCGGCTGGCATGAAGCCTTCTACAGTTACTTCTCTAAGCATTCACCGAGAGGGGGTGTTTTGGACTTATGATTTACCATGTAGTCAGATGGTCGAATGGTCTACATGAAGATTGTTCTTCAACATTGGTTTGCGACACTCCGTCGAGATTTCGCAGAAGCCAATCCACAAAAAGCAGCAAGTGCCTCTCCGCGGCGATTTCTAGCGTATCTTCTATTACTTCTTTTCTTTTGTTATTAGTTTCCAGTATTGGCCGGAGCTACTCGTTTTGCTAAGCACAGGCTGTTGTATCCCATTGTCTATCTATCCTCGGCCACTATGAATATCGGCATATTTCATTTCCCGTCGCCGTTTCCCCCTGTGTCGCTGCTAGACGATATCTACTGTTCAAGTGTCGAGCAATCCCCATTTTCACATTGTGTTCAATATTCGAGTAGCTGCCCTCATCTTCCTTCCTAATTACATCATTCATCGCATCGTCTTTTTCCTCTTTCTTGATCCATCCGCCTTGTCTGACACGCAGTCTTTACTTACGGCCGAACATCTTCTTGGTCCGCTTCCGGATGGTGCCGGGCATCTTGTAGTTGACGGGCGACTCGGACCCGACGAAGATGAAGAGGTCGTAGATGAGGCACCCTACAATGGATCCCACCATGGCGCCGCCCCAGGGCCCGTAGATCCACCACGTGTTGGTGAAGGCCTTGGGGGTGCGGTACCCGACGGCCCAGGCGACGAGGCGGGGCCCAAAGTCCGAGGCCGGGTTCAGGGCCGAGCCGGTGTTGTACCCGAGCGAGAACTTGAGCGTGGTCTGCAGCATGCCGAGGATGAAGGCGTGCATGCCCATCCCCGGTGGGTTGTTCTGGTCGTCGCCGAGCGCGAAGACGGCGATCATCATGACGGCTCCCGCGACGACCTGGCTGCAAAAGGCCGTCTCGTTGGAGACCCACTCCTGCGGGTAGCTGAAGAAGCTCTGCCAGCCCGTCTCCATGGCCGGGTCGACGTAGTGCAGGGCGTCGTAGTAGATGCCGTAGGCGAGCGCGGCGGCGCACAGGCTCGCGGCGAACTGGACGGCGACGTAGAGCGCGCACTGCCGCCAGGGGAAGCCGCGGAACAGGCTCAGGCTGACGGAGATGGCGGGGCTCATGTGCGCGCCCGAGACGCCGCCGCCGATGTAGATGCCGAACATGAAGGCGAAGCCCCAGGCCCAGCACGAGGTCTCGTAGGTGCCGTACTGGCTCTCCTGGTTCTTGGAGAGGTTCACCGTGAGCGTCGCGCTGATGCCCAGGAAGATGGACATGCCCGTCTGTGGGGTCAGAGTCAGCTGTTGGTCATGCAGAAGGCTTCGATCTAGGATGATTAAAGGAAAAACGGGGAAGGGGGCGCGATACGTACAGCAAGAAACTCCGCGAGTGGCTCCGGATACTTGGCCCGAAGCCGCGCCCACCAGTTCCGCAGATCATTGGGGTCCTTCTTCCCATCCCTCGCCAGCTTGTCCACCGAGTCGCCCATCGGCTCCCCGTCGACCTTGTACTTGGCGCCGGGCTCGAGGCCGCCGCGGTCCTCTCTGTCCTGGTGGTTACCCTTTTCCTGCGTCTGCTGACCACCACCACCGTCCTCATCGTTGCCGCTGCTCTGCTGCTGGTTCTTGTTCGGGGGCTGCCGCCCGTCCTCGTCGAAGTGGCCGTCGCCGCCGCTGCTCTGCTGCATGTTCTTGTTCTGGGGCTGCGCGTGGCCTTCCTCGGCGGCAGATGCTTCGTCCCTGTTGTGGCGTTTCGGCGACTGCTTCTTCTTGCCGTAGCCTCGCATCGTGTGTGGGAGGGTGTTGCCCAGGCTGTAGACGGGCTTGTCGCGCGGCTTCCCGTACCAAGGGTTGCCCTCGTAGTATTCCTCGTCCACCCAGCCCTGGGTCTCCTGGGGCGCGGCTTGCCTCTCGGACTCATCGGACCTATCCATGCCTTCGCGGTGGTAGTCCCGGGACTTGTCTCCCTGTGTGCGGGTGCTCTTCCCGCGCTGGGGTGCGTCATATGAGGAGTACATCGCTGTTGGCACATCAGACGAGTTGGCTCATATGGGTATCGAAGGGACATCATGAGGATAGGGAGAGGCAACAGGTGTTCTTTGGAGAGTTTGGGTAAACGGGATCGGATAATATGGTGGTACACGTACGCCGTCTCGTGTGACCCGAGTTCCTGAGCATCTCCTGCGTGGACGAGATATCCGACGCGGCGCTCTGCACGGCGCTGTAGGCCTCGGTGAGCGCCTGGATCTGCTGCTTGTTGGCCTTCATCTCGTTGCGGAGCTCCGCGAGCCGGGCCGCGGTGTTGGAGTTGGGCGGCAGCGAGTCCGTCGAGGGCCGGGGCAGGCCCGGGGAGGAGCTGCCGCCATTGTTGTAGACGGGGCCCTCCAGTAGCGGTTCGTTCAGGGTGTCCGGGTTGGAGATATCGGCGTCCCGGGATTGGAAGGGGAAGGTGGCGGGGGGCGGGAGATCAGGGTGTCGGGGCGGGAAGCGGTCGCGGTCCCCACTGCCGTGGGTGAAGGTGTTGGGTGCCATGTTGGGAGCTTCCGGCAGTCAAGGGGGGATATTTAGTATAATAAATGTTAGAAGGAGGGGAATCTGTAACCTCAGAATAGGGGCTGCCTGAAGGAACATGATCTAAGGAGAGCCGCTTCTAAACGGAGTATAGAAAGGAGGGTATAAACATATTTTATAAGCCTTGGAAGCTACTACTGTAGCTCCCTTCCCCTTTGAGCAAAAAGTTCAATGCCGTCACTTTGGCAGATTTGCAAGATTTCTCCGTTGCAGTAACGGCGAATACAGATTGGGCATTATGTGTTACCGTCATCTTCGCAGGAACGGCCTTGACAGCTATTGATGCTATCAGGGGCAAATCTCGATGTTGTCAAAAGGGGTCAAGATCATCACCTCACTACGCCAGCCCTGAGCTTAAGCTGGGGAGAAATTGGAGTCTTAGCAGCTACGGGAAACTATATAGGCCAGGGTCTGGGATACTATATGGGGTCAATTGGAGCTGAGGTGTTTGATAAGACTCGAAACACTCCAATCCGAGCCCAAAAACGCGACGGCGTCAGCGTGCTGTCGCCAGCGCATCAGTTGTACTCAACCAACAATCATCATAGAGCCACCGTACACTCTAGGTGTTCCAGCATCATTCTACTCGAGCGGATCTTTAACTCCGGCGAGGCCCTTGCCATAAACAGCGTAGTTGTTGCACTCCATCCCAAAAAGGGCATCTCCTTCATGTCGCGAAGCCCAAAAGGGCAACCATGTTACCTAAAAGCGGTGGATGTAAATGGGCATATGCTTGTATTAGAAGTATCGGTGTCGGTGCTGTCCAGACCACGTCGGACAGTCGGAATCGGTTCAGTGGCACCTTGCCCTAGCACCCCGGCCTTTATGAAATCAGATACTCGTAAGTGGAAGTCCAATCATAGCGTACATTCGGCAAGACTCCCCACGGAGATTTGTTCCCTGGTGGGACCTTCGGCCATAACGACATTCAGATCGGCGCCCCTTGCCGGTGGCCGTCTGTGGGGATACGGCCCACGATTGGGTACGACCCCTGGGGCTGGTGGGACATGACGTCTATTCGGTTGCATTTGGTCGACGTCGCATCGCTGTATGGCGCAATCAAACATACATATGCGCTTCACTGGCCCAAAGTTGGTAACAAAATCCATGCGACGCCGGGGCTTATTCTCCGGTGTCGTGGGGGCCCTTCCAGCCTTCAGTAATAAATATTTGCCCCGGGCACCGAACTGAAGGCCCCGAAGGCAACAGACACTTATTAACATATTGTCCCACGCCAGCTACCATGGAAACAGAACTTGCTCCCTCGCCTAGAATGTCTTCGCCAATGCGCGGCTGGTAGGTCGTGACCCTTTAGACCAGTATCCGCGCCTGTACCTGCGTTGCTGCATTACTGCGGGAAGTAGAGGGCCGAGACGCAGTTGCTGCAAAGAGGTTGTTACTCATAGGAACGTTTGTCGTTGAACGGCGGATGGATGGTCGCCATGGAGATCACCACTGGCTACCTGACGAGATGAAATCTTTCGCTAGTCACGATGGTCCATTTTGATGGTGGTTGTCGCGCTCGAAACACGCTCAACGGCTGGTCAAAAGGGAATGGCGCGATAATGGGAGCTCAGTCGTTTCATGCCCTTTGGAAGGGGGAGTTTACGTCAATGCCGATTGCTCTAAGGGGATCCCAGCCCTGCAAGGTCTGTGACGTGAGCGGGCGGACCTAACCCAACAGTGTGGGGGCGGGGCTTGTTTTGTTCCAGCTTCCAGCGCGCTTTTGGGGCGCGTTAGGGGACTTGAAGTGACTGACTACTACTGACATCACGTAAGCTTCATGACTTTCTTCTTTTACTTCTCTTCTGGCCCAATATTCTATATGATCTTTATGATAAACGAATACAAGAACGGACGTTTTGAAAATGGATCATCTACCACCTGAGATACTCCATCTTGTAGCCTCATTGCTTAGCATCGACGATGCATGCAACATGCGGCTCGTCAGCAAGGCCTGGTCCGTGGTGGCGGGAGCCTACATCCTTCCCGAGGTCACCTTCCATTTCCACGAAAAGGACCTGGCGCGCCTGCGATCGATCGCGGCGCATCCTGTCCTCGCGCCCAACGTGAAGAGCCTCGGCTACATTGCGAAGCGCTACGAGAGCACGCCCGTCTCCTACGCAGAGTTCGTCTCCGACGTCAAGAAAAACAACATGGTCAAAAAGCTGGATCCTGCCATGTTCGCACATTTGCCGCCCATTGTCCCGTCAGAGGAGTTCCCAATGCAGTATGAGCTGTACAAGCAGACGGTCGCGGCGCAAGAGCTGTTGAACGAGAGCCAGGCGGACGCCTTGTGTCTCCAGCTGATCCTCCCGAAGCTGACCAACCTCCGGCAGATTACCATGTCTTGCGGGAACATGTACTACCAAAGATTTGCCAAGAAAGCGTCTTCATTCAAAGACGGTTGCGCTTGGAAACCACATTTTGAAGGGAATCCCGAAGGCGTGGCTACGCTAGAGGTGTTGCTCAACGCAGTGGCAAACCATAACCTGACCATACCAGCGCTCCGTGCAGGCAACTTCAACTGGCGCTTCTTTGAGAAAGACACGGGGGACTTATCACGGCTTTTCAAGCCATTCAAAGATGCCACATACATCGACCTGTCTTTGTTAATTGACATGGATGAGGATTGCGTTGATATGACTGGGGATATGGAAAAGTGTCGGGCATGCCTCCAGTCTGGGACTATTGCTGGTATCCTGCAGTCCATGCCCAGGCTTGAGGATCTATCCTTCTCCATCTTCACCACCGAATCCCACAAGCGTGCGGTAAGCTTGAGCCACATTATTACCCCAGGCCATCATTGGTCTAACTTGACCGCCGTCATGCTTGAAAATGTGGACTGTGAGCGATCTGAGCTCTGGAGCTTCTTACTGCTGCACAAGGACACGTTGAAAAGTCTCTGTTTGAAGGAGGTACTTCTTACAAAAGGGTCATGGAAAGTCTTGTTGCCTGACATACGGAAATCTCTATCGATCCAAGACCCTTGCATATGTGGCTCGATCCGGGGCTACGCGGAGAACGCGGACGGATCGTCCGGTGCGGTTGAGGAGTACGAGCTGGGCATACCCTCCGTGGCGCCCTGCGATATGAGGAGCTCCATCAATTGCTACTGCAGCCAAGGCGGCGAGCTGTATCCCGACGAGCTTCCTCTGACCCGGGAGATTGTGGACAAGTACTTCGAGAGCCATGTGCGTCAAGAGGGGATGAAGACGGAGGCGGAGGATGCTGCCTTGATGAGAGAAGAAAGGTTGAAGTCGAAACGGCGACGAGAGCTTCTGGACCGCACAGAACCAGGTTGGGATAGGATTAGCGATAGCGCTGATGACGGCGAGGAATTCGGACGCATGCCGGAAAGGCATGGCGAGCTGGGTTGGTTTGGTGAACAGCATCAATGGGGTGCTGAGAGCGATAGAGAAGCAGAGGGCGATTGGTGGTGAGTCTAGGCTGGAAAAATGATGAATGAGCATGTAGTTCTGAACAGACTAGGAAATACCAAATAGAAATATTTGCCCCAGATATAGTACGCTCGATTGAAATGACGGATTGATACTCGACGATTGCAGATGATATACCGACAACTTCAGACCGTGTGCCTGTTACGACCAAGAAATGATTCACCTCGCCGTGGCTACTAGGGAAATGCTGAGGGTCCGGGGCCCGGGGGCGCCGTAAAGAGCGAAACAGTTTCATTGCTGTTGTTGTCTTTAGGTGCCACATCCCGATCTTAGCCAAATACGAATCCATTCCCAAAAAGCACAAACATATCGCAGGTTTCGCTGATCGAGGAACTGCAGTGCTCAGCTACACATATTGATTTATATTCTTGAAGGATGGCAGGACCAAAGCCAGGACAGAAAACGGTGCTGATTACGGGGTGAGTCGCATTTTCAGTTGGGTTTAGTGCACACAGTGCAGCATGTTCCAGGGCCTGTCGACCAACTAACACCAATCCCCTCCCACCTTTAAGCTACCCCAGGCGGCATTGGACGTGCACTATGTCTGGAATACCACCACAAAGGTAAGGGATGAATGACGAGAATTGTTACGGTACAGAGAAAAGAAAACCAATCAGTTTTCTGAACCGGAGATTTTCGATCTAAATATTTCGATTATGCAGGTCTCTACGTTATCGCGACGGCGCGCAGGCCCGAAGTCCTCGCTGGCCTGGCTGAGATGGGCATGAGTGCACTGCAGCTTGATGTCACTGACCAAGACAGCATCCACGCATGCGAGGAGCAAGTCGCCGCCATCACCGGCGGCAAGCTGGATATCTTGGTCAATAACGCGCAAGTCTTCCCACTGTTTTTAGAGCGTCTTCCAGAACCAGTATAAATCAGAACGAGGAATTGCCCCCAATGAAAGGGCAGAGCGAATCGAGTAAGGCTAAAGACTGGCTAACACAAACCTCGGGCTCTGGGCTACAGCGGCCTCGCGCAAATCATGCCCGCGACCGACATCGCCCTGCCCAACGTGCGCCGCCTCTTCGAGACCCACGTCCTAGGCGTCATGGCTACGGTGCAGGCCTTCGCGGGCCAGCTCGTCGCCGCACGGGGCCTCGTCGTCAACTTCGCGTCGCTCGCGGCCGTGGTGCCCTACGTCTTCGGCGCGGCCTTCAGCGCGTCCAAGGGCGCCGTCGTGTCGTACTCGCGCACGCTGCGCCAGGAGCTCGCGCCGTTCGGGGTGCGTGTTACGGTTGTCATGGCGGGGACTGTGCGCACGATGATTGACGATGGACGGCGGTCGCAGACGCTGCCGTGGGGGAGTATCTACTTGGACCGGGCAAGCGATTTATTTCAGTGGCGGTTGGGGTATAGCCAGGGGGAAAGCGCTATGGATGCGAGGGCGTTTGCGAGGCGGCTCGTTGGTGACACGCTGAAGCCGGAGTACAATATGATACTGCGCGGGCTTCTGGGATGGGGGCGCCCGGATTGGTTCTGGTATGGTGGGAATACACTTCTGGTGAGAGCTGGGTTGTGGTTTGGGGAATGGCTGGGTGACCTTATTACCGGCTATTCATTTCGCATGAATGAGTTGGCGACACGACTGAGGGACGACGAGGGGCAGAGGAAGCTCACCTAAAACGACGGGAGCCTCTGGATACAGTTGTCGAGCTCCATGTTGCCTAAAGTTGCCAGAAGTCGGAGGTCGATCCAAGTTGACTGCACATTTCCCTCCAATCACCAATCCCATGATTACTTGAGGTATACATCTCACCGCTTGGAATTAGATGGCCTGCGTTTTGTTACAAACGGCATCTGAAGCATCGCGCAATCACTTAAAGCGACTTACAGGTTGATGCTCTTTGCGCAAACGTGCAATGCAATTCACCGAACTAGACCATTGGCCATCCATACCTGCAGAAGCCACCCGCCTTGCCACCCCAAGCAAACAAGCATTCAGCAAGCCCACAAGCGAGCACTTGTCGCATGCACAAATGCACTCACTTGCATCTTCACCAACATAAGCCCAGCCTGCCGCACACTATTTACTACTTGGATATGTCCATTGATGTGTCCATATTCTCTTCCTCTATGATACGACTGCCTCTGAACACAATTTGCATCTGGTGAGCTGTTTTGCACAAGACTGGATTGAACCATTGAACGATTGAACCCCGAGGCAGCCAACCAATCAGAAACTGACTGTCGCTGTTGCGGACTCGAGGGGGGCTACTAGTGTCGGTGAGGTACTAAAGCAGCAATAATTGAGCAACGTATAACAAGAAATGGGGATATGGTCTAGGGGTATGATACTTCCTTCGCATCGTTCAATCGAACAAAAAATGCTTGGAAGGGGTCCCGGGTTCAATTCCCGGTGTCTCCACACTTTTTGCCTTTTTTTTTTTCCATCATGATCAAGTACAGTTTCTTGATTGAGAGCTATCGGCCAGAAGAATCACTTTTTTTTTCCATGCCGGAAGTCTTCCAATAGGTACTTTGGCCAACACCTCCAGTAGGGTGTATCAGCTCCAGGGCCTTGGATGCGGCTCCCTGCGTTGAGTCGATTGCTCACATGGAAGGAGCCCCGCCTTCAGTCGACGCCAGTCCTCCAACGACACATCGAACGCCGCTTCCAATTTCACTCTGCAGAGGCCTACCACTGCGTTCCTACCTACTCACATTGACCGCTCCAGCAATGTGAAACAATCAAACATGTCCGTTGCCGATATCTTCAATCACACCGAATTAGATTATGGAGCCGCGTGTAAAAGCGATGTGGGAGCCTTGCGAGATTTAGAAGGTGAGTTTCCACTCTGATCCGTTGGCGTGGCCTTACCGACATCTCGAGTCCTCCAGGCTGTCAAGTCTTGCCCGTCAACGTCGCAGAAACCAGTCAGGCCTCGAGATTGTTTGAGACACCCCTGGACTTTCGACCTCTCTGGCAATCAACCTCCGTTTGATGCGGGAACCTGCTTGATGGAGGTGGACCTCTCGACACGTCTTCAGCGCAAACATCGATTGGGATTCTAGCCGCAAGACCCTTTTATTATTTGCGACATGCTTTGAGGACAGTACGTTCTGTGCTTTCTTTCGATCGCCATGGTACGGTGGTAATGCCGGCTTGAGGCTGTTGAGAAGAAATGCCCGAAGATATTGCCTTCCATCATCAGAATGGTTGAATGAAGTGTCGGCAGGGCAATGCTGGTTGCTACGAGCATGGCGTATGCTCCTGGACCCTCTCAGTCATTATATGCTGTGTCAGATGCCATATGGATCTACCCGACGTCTGCTTGAGCGCCCACGGCAGCTCAGTTTGCTGTCCACCCTGTCGTTGACCTCAGGCATGCAACACGTTTACATGGGCTGCCGCTGCCGATCAACGGGCCGGCTCAGGCTGCTGCCTTGTCAGCATCGATTGCTCAGATAATGGAATACGGATGCCAATACCCGTTTCGCCCGGCGTATGACTACGCGTCTACAGATCTATCCGCCATTTCTGGATCAGCCAGGATGCCATATGGTACCTTCCATGTGTGTAATTTCACAACGAGCGGGTCCTGATTGGGTACTTCTTGCGTTTGGTTTTATCTTCCGTCTGCTCTCCCGCCTCTAATATGAGCCCGCAGTTTGTCTGTCTTGGATATATTGAGTGTCGAGGTAACCCGAGGTTCTGCTCCGTTTGTGATCGAAAGGCCAATAGGAGTTATCGAGTCGACGGAATGCTGCCATCTAGAAAAGGGAGTCCGCTTACTCCCTGATTGCCGAATCAAAAATCCTTCATCATTCAATTCTTCCATCTCATCTCTTCTGACCAAACTACCTATAACAACACAACATAGCTCACCATGGACTCTACATCGGAAGTTACTGGTGCTTTACTGCAGTCCCAAGACCATCGGGACTTGCTAGATGTCATCGACACGCTGCGATCCCAGGGCCTCAGCCGCTTCGTGGACCTACCACAGATCATTGTGTGTGGTGACCAATCCTCGGGAAAGAGCTCTGTTCTGGAGGCTATCTCTGGCATGTCGTTCCCTACCAAGGTTAGTCGACAATTGACCACCCGCGCCCTTTGCACTTGTAACCGTCTCACTAACTACTCTAACTGTTCGTTACAGGATACACTCTGCACCCGATTTGCCACAGAACTCATATTGAGACGCAATTCCTCTGTTGGCATTCATGTCAGCATTCATCCTGGTCCTGACCGATCTCCCAAGGAGAAGCAGCACCTGGAGGCGTTCACGTATACGCATGATGATCTCGACATCGGCGAGGCCATCGAACAAGCCAAAGAGGCAATGGGCCTGGATGGCGGTGACGCTGTCTTCAGTGCCGACGTCCTTCGCGTGGAAGTGTCTGGACCAACCCAGCCGCATCTCACCATCGTCGATCTGCCCGGCCTCTTTTTGGCTGGAAACAAGGACCAGTCCGAAGCAGATGCCAAGCTTGTTGAATCTCTTGTTCTTTCCTACATGAAGAAACCGCGCAGCATCATCTTAGCAGTGGTGTCGGCCAAGAGCGACTTCGCCCTTCAACAAGTCACTCGCCATGCTCGAGAGCTGGACCCACAAGGCCTTCGCACGCTGGGTCTCATCACGAAGCCTGATACGCTGGACGAGGGTTCTGACAGTGAGCGATTCTACATGGAGCTTGCCCAGAACAAAGATGTCCAGTTCCGCTTGGGATGGCATGTACTCCGCAACAGGAACTACTCGGAGCGCGACGTGTCAACGGCCGAACGAGACGAGAATGAGGAAGATTTCTTCTCCAAGGGCATCTGGACTGTCCTTGATGCATCCCAGCTTGGCGTGGCAGCTCTGAAGATGCGATTGAGTCACGTCTTGCGGGACCAGATCCTTCAACAACTTCCGAGTGTTCTCAGCGATGTCAGCGCAGGCGTTCAGCACTGTAAAGAGAAGCTTGCCCGATTGGGGGCAGATAGGACTGGCATTCCTGAACAGCGAAGATATCTCCTCAAAGCAAGTACGGAGTTCTTGAACTTGATGAGAGCTGCGATAGAAGGCGTGTACACGCATGAATTCTTTGCCAGTTTCGGAGACAACGCCGCCCACGCGAAGCGTCTCAGAGCCGTGGTACAGAACACCCTCTACGACTTTGCCGAACAAATGCGCACCAAAGGCCATGCCCGTACGATCCAGGACGATGAAGTTGGTGATGATAGCGACAGTCGCTGTGTTTCGCGGGCCGACTACATTGACGATGTGAAGGTGCTCATGAAGGAGAGTCGGGGGAGAGAGCTGCCAGGCACCTACCAACCCCATATAGTTGCCGAGCTGTTCAGTAAGCAATGCAAGCCCTGGAAAGGGTTGGTGATGGATCTCTCCGACCACATCCTCTCTTCCAGCCTTCTCACAGTGAGCGAGGCCCTTCGTTACATCGTCGATGAGAACACGGCCGAATCGCTCCTGCAGGATATCGTCGGCCCATCCATCGAGGACCTGAAAGCGGGCTTAAACACGAAGATCGACGAGATTCTTGACCCTCACATGTCAGGGCACCCAATCACCTACAATCACTACCTGACAGAGAACGTGCAAAAGGTGCAGGCGATGCGAAAACGTCGCGAGGTTGAGGATCAGCTGAAGTCATTCTTCAGTATGGGAACGTTGAACGATTCCTCATCCAATACCTACTTCAATCCCAAGTTGCTGCTAGACACCCTAGTCTCTCGTTCGGAACCTGATATGGATCGCCTATCCTGCTCTATGGCAACTGATATGATGGAAGCATATTATAAGGTTGGTGAATATGTCTTCAATTCTTTCTTTCCGGGTGTAGCCGACTAACAGACCCCAGGTCGCCTTAAAGAAAGTCGTTGACGATGTCAGCGTCCTGGCCATTGAGCAATGTCTGGTCCAGAAGCTTCCCTATCTCTTCTCCCCAGAGATCGTCTACGATCTGAAGGATGAAACCGTCAAGCGACTTGCGGGGGAGAGCCAGGAGAATGCGCTCGAGAGAGCCCGCACAATGGAGAAACTGGAAGTGCTGGAGAGTGGCATGGCCGAACTAAAGCGACTGAAGCGGCATGAGCCTGTGGTGGTCAAAACCGAGGTATGTATGCAACTTGGTAGAGAGTCTGATATGAGAACTAACGATGGGATCACATTCGAAGCAGTGAGACGTCTTGGTGGATGAGCAATGACATCCCCGGATTGGTCATGACGAACCAGAGGGGGACGGCAAGAACGGAGGGCGGCGCATGACCATCAGCTGCCCCCGGCTCAGAGACTCCTACACCGACTAGGCCTGATTTGGAGCGGGGATACGAGTCTGTGCTTGGAAGCGAATGAGATTTTCGACTACGCCAAGGAAGCAGGACGGCAAGAAGGCTAACCTAGGAACAAGTCCAATTGGCGAGGGATGAATCACTGGCAATGATGGACAGGCTGGGTGAAGCTCTCAGCAGTCTACTACCCTCGCTTGATAGATATGTTTTACGGTCATTTTCGACTTATGGTCCTATGTACCAACAATATTCTTCCCTTGCATCTGTCCCATTTACCCAGCCAAGATTTTCCCCATCGTGTCGGTTGAAGCTCACGGTTCATTCGAATTTCATAACAGCAAGTAGTGACTGCATCTTGAATCAGAAAACCAAAATAATGGCTGTATTTGAGTGAAGCTGGCTCCTGGCTACTCACCCTGGATAGTGCGGTCCCCCGCCAGTGGAGTTTTGTGCGGACCAGGTGGTAACCGGATGCGATGCGTACATAAAATGTCAAAAAAACACACGCCTCGCTCAAATGCAATGCTGTCTCAACAAAAGAGAGAAGATGCGATTTCTTTCCTTCTCAGTCCTCTCAAAGGCTCCCAATCAAATGCCGGCTTCCCGACAACCCAAAAGACTCCCCCAAACTCCTGCCAATTCCCAATGTTTTGCCCAATTTCCAAATAGCCCGCTTTCCCGTCATCTTCCTGCGATGTAGTTGTGTTGTTTCCCCGTCCTATCCAAGGACATCTCATTCAATTCGTTGACCGTAAAACCCATAAACATGCACAATCCCTGTTTCTTTCCGTCTTTCTCTGCGTGCGTGTGTTTCCTCATTTTGTTGTTGTTTCTTCAAAGCTCTTTGAGCTTGTAGGCGGCAGGCGACGACGCCGCCTTTCCGAATAGTTGGGTGACTTGGAGGGCCAGGACGAAGACGATCATGAGGGCCTCGAGGCTGAGGAGGCCGATCCAGGCGCCGTCGAGGGCGGCGGCGGCGACCTCGAACCCGCCGATGCTCAGCAGCGGCTGCATGGAGTCCATTTTGTGACGGAGGGGGCGGTAGGAGATCTGCACCAGCAGGAAGGCTAGGTAGACGTAGTAGGTATACCAGTAGGGTCTGTGAGTTTACCCCTCACCACGAGCGGTGTAATAGTCAGCGATATGGCCAAGTCTTTTCTTTCACGAAGTGAGGCGGGCTAAATCATGGTCTTTATATTGGAACAATGAATGAGAAAAAACACCATTTCTGCTGTGCTCAATGTTTCCCCTCTCAGTTTGCGTTACCGCTATTACCCCAAGGAAAAAAAACCTGCAGCAAGGCAAGGGTCGGCTCGCGTTACCGCTGGTATAATGGATGGGCTTGTTGTCTGTCGTTGTTGCGGTGAAGGAGGTCGAGGAACGGGGGGAGTAGGAGTAACCAACCACCAATTACTTGTAGTAGCGTAGCTCATGTATTGGTGCCCTATGAGTGGAGGAGAGCGGACCGTGGAGCGATAACCATAATATTTCTGGGTTCAGGTGGGCTTACAACATGCGAACATGGGCAACGGGCGGGGAAAAAAAAACTAGGACGGAAAGAGACGATTGATTGTCCACAAAGAGAAAGAGAGGGGATACACTGATTGATATGAATGAAGGGCAGGATAATATATGTAAGCAGAGGGAGGCAAGCGACAGCAACCCTCAACAAATGGGTTTTGATTCGTATGCACACGGGTTTTCGCACACAAAGGGCAGATGATGGATGGTGGGTGTGGGTAAGAGACACAGCAAAGTCAGCCGGGCTTGAGAAGACTTTAAAACAGCCGCAGTAGGATTCAAGGAAAAAGGAGAAGGAGGGTCAAATGCGCTTAATGCATGTAGCAATCAAGGGAAAAAGGGTTAGTGAATTCGAGACAGAACGAGCGAGACTCACTTGGATCGCTCGTCAAGGACGGTCCATCGCGGCCGGGGCTCCATCCACGACTGCGAAACCTGCAAGACGACGACGAAGGCGGAGCCGATGAAAAGCCAGATGAGGAGCATGCGATCCAGCAGGGAAAGCTCGTAATGAGGGACGTAGGCTTCTAATACCTGCATCATTTTTCGCTTTTTTTCTTCTTCTTCCTGCTTCCTGCCTCCTCCTGCTGCTGCCTTGTCCACCTTGCTTGCTTGCTCGTACTAGCAATACTACCCAAGGTTTCGTATTGTAATTCAGTCAAATTTGCTTTTTGCCTTTGCTTTGTCTCTCGAGGACTTGCTTGGACTGTTCTCGTTAATGCTTAAAGCGCAGCGTCTCCAGTCCAATTGACGCTGGCTGGACTTCCCGCCCTTCCGCGTGATGGTCCGCTTGAATTTAGGTCTTCAACCTAAAACGGACGGAGCCCTTAAGAGCATGGAGAAAGCGCAAATAGTGTAACGGACGGCGAAATGCAACTATGCTTTCGACAGCACCAAGAAAATGCCCAACGAGTCGCGCCGGTCCAAATGTTGGATTGAAGGATGAATGGGGGAATCGTGTGTTGACTAGGAAAGAAGACAGGTTGTCCTTCGGCAGAAGAAAAAGAAGGAGACGGTGCAGGCTGTATGGATGTAAGTAGGATCGATTGGCTTTTTTCTATTCTCGGCTCCGGCGTGGTATTGTAGATTGTGGTGTGTGTGGTATTCGACCCCCCCCCCATGCAGCGGTTGATTCTGGGGAATAGGCAGGATTCGGAGGGTGATGGGCCAGGCGCACGGTCGCCAGGGTGGTCGGGTTTGGTGGCAGTTTGTTTGGTGGAGATTGGAAACCCAGACAAGGACGACGGCCATGTGTAATTCAACAACAAGAAGTCAGTACATAATAGCCAGGTTTGGGATATAAGAGCCCCAGTTTATGTAATTGACCCGATCAGTGTATTCATCTTCTTGGTAATCACGGTTGGTTGTTCTCGTTGCAAATTTACCCGGGCAGAGGGATCGCTGCAGGGACCTGTCTCTCCCCCGCATGAAACGCTGTCAGCAATCTCCCAGGGATGGTTCCGTACGTAAGCACGTACTAGCAACGGTCTCCCGCGGTGCATGTGTTGGGCTTCGAGAGCGTTCGTCAATTATGAGGAGGCCTGTGTTCGCCATTCTCTGGAAATGGGTCGACCACCGTGCGCAAGCATCCCACCGCGAGGGGTCTACCTACGTGTAAGTATACAGCTGATTGGTTCTGAGTTGGTCATTATGGATATAGTATACAGATGTTTATGTAAGTTGTCTATGAGTAACATTGCGCAAGTGCCGTTGCGGGTTTTGCGAGAGTCGTTGATACATGAGAAAACGCCCAGCAGCTCCAGCAGCTGATGTCCCCGTCCCTTTTATGTACACGCCGGGAGGCAATCAATAAACAGCTTCCTTGTCAAATACGACCCGAACTCCGTGGAGCAGAAAAGTGGTGATGTTCGTTGTTGTTGTCGTTCGTCCGTACCCCTCTCAATTGGATGGGGCCACAATTTCATCGAGACTTCCGTAAATTTTCGAGTCTCTCCTGCTCTCGTGTATCGCCTCCGGACGCCTTCCACCACACATCACCTCCCCAACGGAGGGCTCGCTCGATTGTGGATGTGGGCGTGACGGCGGGTCTAACGTCGAGGTAAAAGATAGGTTCGCCGCTCTCTTCCTCTCCCCCAGAATAGTAGTCGATGACGTAGCGGATTTCCTTCTTGCGACCATTGGTCTCGCGGGAAACATACCAGTCGTGGCGGTCGAATGGCGGTTCAGTCCTGTGGTTTCTTGTTAACAAAACGGCCTCCTCTCAAGGGAATGATGAGAGAGATCATGACAATGCAAGACTTACTGGAACATGGCGGGGTATAGCCAGCCCATGACTTGGAACATGGCCGCCTTGGGCGTCATGTCCTTGGGTCGCCCCTGAAACCTCACCAGACTAGGCGAGAGCTCTTCCACCTCCTTGTCGTAACCGTACTTCTTGGCCATGCGCTCAAAGTTCTGCTCGCCCTGGCTGCACATCTGCATGCCCTTGTAGAGACCGCCGGCGAAGCGCTTCTCCCACTCCATGATCTCGGCCCACGCGCCCTCGTTGAGGAAGTTGTGCACGCTCACCATGCTCTCTACGGCGGTGACGTCGGTGTCCGAGTAGCCCTTGCGCAGCAGCGCATTGTACATCTGCTGGGGCGAGGGGTACTCCCAGTTGCCGGTGCCGTCGCCGCGGGGTATCGTCGAGGGTTCGCGCTCGGTGGGCAGGGCGTGGGTCTGGGATGGCGCCTTATCCTGGGACAGATCGGGGAACATGTAGTTCAAGGGGTTGAGCTTCGAGAGGGTCGACTTCGGTTCGGGCGCCGATGTCCTGTCGCCATGAGGAACGGGGCAGGACGAGGGTGGCGTCATCGCGGCAGCGGCCTTGTCATGTTTCACGGGACAGGCGGCGGGTGGCGTCATGGCATCTGCAGCCTTTTGGTGCTTGTGCATTGGACATTCCGGCTATGGAGTGTTAGTATACTGGAGGTACGGCGGGATGCGAAGCGGCGTTGTCGACTTACCGGTGGTGATCTGCCATCAGTAGCGAATTTGTGAGGTGGCGTAGGCTGGGTAGGAGCAGCAGCCAGAGTGGTCTGCGGACCGTCTGCCCAGAACCAACCCATGATTGCGGATCAGGACTTGAAAAGCTACAAAGATGAAGAAGGGTATTATGGTTACAGGAAGCGAAAAGCGTCGTCGATGGCGAGTAGGTGAATCAATGGTTCAATTCAATAAGGGTAATGATAGTCCAAGATTGTGATAAGGATGCAGGTCATCAAGAGGCGAGCAGCTTTTGGCAGTTGCAGCTAGAAGTTTTAGCGGGTCGCGGCGAAAGACGGGAGCAAAAAAAAGTCGCCGCTGCGCTCCACTGGAGACTGGCAGGCGGCGGGCAAAAGCACATGCGCCAGGCCAAGACGCGGGTGATGTACGTCACCGTCCAGGTCCATTACGGAATGTGGCCATCGAGGTACCTGCGCGTCCAGGAATACGATCTGGCGCCATCATCTACCGATTTTACGGAGCACCCTTGAGGCCAGTTTTTCGGGGGAGAAAGCTTGTCTCTTCCTAATCCAAACCTCGGCAACCCACAGGCGACGCCGAATGAACGAGCCGACAGACACTTTGTTGCCATAATGCCCACGACTACAGGTCGGAAACAACCCCCAGCGACTTGACGAGAATGAGGACCGTCCACATCCTCGGCCGCTTGTGCGCACGCCGAACCACAGCCCAGGTAGCGCCTAGACTTCCGAGATGTTGTCTTCCTCGATCGCAGCAGCCAACATTGTCCGCTTTTAAGCAATTTTCCTCGTCTTCCGGGTCCCGAGCGCCATCGTCGCATTCGACAGTCCTCCTAGCCGCGGTACAGGGCACGCTCCTGGGTACGGCCGCCTTCGTCAAGCTTTCGGAAAAGGACAATGAGCCTGGCGACGACAACCAAACCTCCGAGGGGCGCATGCTCGAGGCCTCGAGAGACGAGATCGAGAAGAAGAAAGACGACACGAGCCACGGCTTCACCAAGTTCCGGCATAACCTTGTATATTATGTAGACGTATACCTTTGGGAACCCATCTGTACCGGCGTTCGGTTTCTGCAACTAGTTGCCATCTTCGTCCCTGTAATAATAGCGGTGCCTGCGATATGGGTAGGTGCGCGCCAGCCAGACCACGACAATGAGCGCAGCGGGACGCTCTGGTGGTATGGCTTCTTGGTCCAGGCCATGGAGTGGTCAGGCCCTGCATTTATCAAGGTATGACGCTCACCACTCCACTGTCGAGGTTTGGATGGTGAAAGGCTTACATGTGACACTATAGCTCGGCCAATGGGCGGCATCACGAACCGATATCTTCCCCGACGAGATGTGCGTCATCATGTCCAAGCTGCACTCCAACGCACCCGCCCACCCCATGCGCAACACGAGACGGATTATCGAGGAGGCCTTTAACGGACGACCGTTCGAGGAGATATTTGAGGAATTTAACGAGAAACCGCTCGGCGTAGGTGCCATCGCCCAGGTATACAAGGCGAAGCTGAAGCCCAACGTGGCTGCGCCTGCCGACACCGATGTCGTGGAAAAGGAGGCCAAGATACGCCAGAAGGTTCGTAAGAACGTGCACACGGTTCTGAAGAGCACACCGCAGCGCGTGCCCTCGACATATGTTGCCATCAAGGTACTGCATCCCCGGGTGGAAAGGACGGTACGGCGCGACCTGCGAATCATGAGCTTCTTTGCCAGCGCCCTCAACATTATCCCGACCATCGAGTGGCTCTCGCTTCCCGACGAGGTCGTGCAGTTCGGCGAGATGATGAAGCTACAGTTGGATCTGCGCATCGAAGCCGCCAACCTGGCCAAGTTCCGCAAAAACTTCAAGGAGCGGAGCACGGCGTGGTTCCCCTACCCCTATCTCGACTTCACGACCCGCAACGTACTGATCGAAGAGTTCGCCCAAGGTATTCCCTTGGCGGATTTCTTGGAGAACGGTGGCGGCACTTTCCAGAAGGACATCGCCCAAGAAGGTCTAGATGCCTTCCTGCGCATGCTGCTTCTCGACAACTTTGTCCACGCCGACTTGCACCCGGGCAACATCATGGTCCGCTTCTACAAGGCGCAGCAGCCGGACCTGCCCAAGCTGCAGCGCCATGACGAAGGCCACTCGAAAGATCAGCACGACGTCACTGAGGAGGTCCTGGCCCGGCTGCGCCCCTACCGCAAGCGCAAGGACAACAGCGCCTGGAACGCCGAGCTGAAGAAAATCGACACCGAGGGCTTCCGGCCCCAGCTCATCTTCATCGACACGGGCCTGGTCACGGAGCTGAACGCGACGAACCGCCGCAACTTCCTCGACCTCTTCAAGGCCGTGGCCGAGTTCGACGGCTACAAGGCGGGTCACCTCATGTGCGAGCGCTGCCGGCAGCCCGACGCCGTCATCGACAAGGAGATTTTCGCGCTCAAGATGCAGCACCTGGTTCTGAACGTCAAGAGCAACACGTTGGCGCTGGGAAACGTCAAGATCGGCGATATTCTGCAGGAGGTTTTGGGTATGGTGCGCGGGCATCACGTCCGACTCGAGGGTGATTTTGTCAATGTCGTCATCAGCATCCTGCTGCTGGAGGGCATTGGCCGCAATCTGGACCCCGACACCGATATCCTGAGCAGCAGTCTGCCCATCTTGCGCCAGCTCGGCGCCCGCGGCGGCGCAAATATGATGAAGGGTGGCGATTTCTCGATGTTGATGGTTTGGGCTGGCTTGGAGGCGCGACGCTTCATGCAAGCCAGTATAGAAGATGTAAGCCTTTTCTCCTCATCTTATCCCTTTCCACTCTGTCGTGAATCTGTTTACTAATAACTTCTTTTTAGGTTGAGAAATGTGTCAAGTATGACCTATTGTCGCCAAACATCTAATATCACGAGGACGTCATTGGCCTGGTGTTTTTGTCAAGCATATTCTGGGCGTTTCAATTTGGGGCGGCCGGCTGGGTGGTGTATAAATACGAACGATATTTTAGACGTGAAGCGGGCAAACAGAGTCACGCAACTCAAATGAACAACCCAAATCTTAATCCTTTTGAAAGTATTATTGTTCCTATTGCTTCTAGTACACATGTCTGCTCTACTCCACAGAAAACACATCATTATCGCTTTTGACAACAGATTGAGCGAGAGCCGGCGCCGGTCTCTAACCACCAGCTCACGGCACAGAGTTACGCAAGAGATGAATGTCAACAACATCAGTCCACTGTAGCCCGACGGGATGCTGTGTCGCCCTACCCATTGGGCCCTCCGCGCCCCTCCGTTCTTTTGGTTCAGGGTCCTATTTGGTCTGCGTGGCCAGCTTGACGACCTGGTCGACGAGCGCCTTGGCCTCCTTGGGCGCGTTCTTGGTGACCTTGTCGCGCAGGTGGTCGACCTGCTGCCCCGCGCCCTTCGGCGGGTTCCCCTGCGCCGTCTGGATGCGGCTGACCTGCATCGCCAAGAAGAACTTGGGGATCTTGAGGGCCGCGACGTTGCCGCCCACGCTGCGGATCCCGGCCTCGGTCGCGGTGTAGACGTCGAGCATGTCCTGGAACCGCTTCAGGTCCGTCTGGGCCAGGGAGGCCGGGTCCGTCGCGAACTTGTCGAGGGCGAAGGCGAGCGGGGTCTGGGTCTTGGATTGGGCGAAGTCGACGGAGGAGAAGGTGAGGCCGGACGCGGTCGAGACGTCGGGGACGCCGGAGAGGGTTTTCAGTTTCGGGTCGCAGGTTATGCGGCCGGCGAGCGTCGCGGCGACGTCGGAGACTTCTTTGGGGAGGGTCTCGGGGCCGACTACGAAGCAGGCTTTTTGTTGGCGGGCGTGTACGGGGGCGGGATCGCTGCCGATGACGGTTTTGGTTTTGGAGGCCGGGTGCGTTATGGGCACGGGCTCGTTCGAGAGCTCGATCACGGGCTTGCCGGTCACGAAGGGGACTTTGGCGACGGGGGCGGGAGCGGGCGTGGGCGCGGCGAGGCAGAGGGTGGCGGCCAGGAGGGCGGTGCTGAGGAGGGTGGTGGAGCGCATCGTGTGGGGGGTTTGCGATATGCTGCTGTGGGATGGGCTGTATATACAAAGCGGTGTCTTGTCTTGTCTTGTCTATCTCGTACAGGTCGGATCCTCTGTCTAGATTGGCGCGCAACTTGTGCAATGGTGATACAAACACAGCTCCAAGATGAAGGATGGTATATAAAAAAGACACAGCCTATAATGGAGGAAGAATTAAGCAAACGAAGCGAAAGTGATAGACCCTAACCAGAGGGCGAGTCGAGGGCCGCGCGAGATCACGAACTGAACATAAAAGTTGTCGGTCGTGATGGCGGAAGGGAAGGGGGAAAGAAAGGAAAGACCAGACGAGAGGAAAAGGGGATCGGGAGCCGACGACATCTTATCTCGTTTCTTGCGCGCTCTTTCGTTTCGGCCGGGCCTAGAAGCAGGATCCAGACAGATTCTCCCGTCCGTTCACGATGGACGATAGGCGGCCGCTTGGCGTTGCATGTTGCATGGGGCTCCCGGTGCGAGCTGTCTCCGTCTCACGTTTCCTCTTGCTGTTTGATGTGCGACATGGCCTGGACAGAAGCTAGCTTTTTCCAAGCCGCGCGATCGACCGGTCTCTCACCCAATCGACTTCTTGTCATATCTGATCTGACCATCATTATACGGTTTGATAATTGAGTCTGACGGTTGCACTACTACTACTTCTCATCCGATTCGCTTTCTGGGAGTTGAAAACACCAAAGTAATAAACCAGATGAAGCCTCACAAGAGCCGCAATGCCGCTTCCCCAGCTGGAGAGAGGGCATCTGAGACAATGCGGGGCCTAAACCTTAGTGAGGCTCCTCTGGCTGACGGCCCCCACCGAATTGGGTTTCAAGGGGTTCAACACCCAATCGCCCATTCGTTTTGGTTTACCAGGACGTTTTCGGGCCAGAAATAGGCCTGGACGCGAGTCGTACTCCTCTCTTCCCCTGCAAGTCGGTGCATTGGAGGAACAATCAAAGTCCTGTTGTTTTTCGGTATGCTATCGTGCTTTCAACATCCGCGCCGGGAGAAGCAACACCACGCGGGGTGCCAAGACCTCAATGATTCCCCCATGATCTGGGCGATCAATTGATCGCTCCTTGATGTTCACTCCGAACTCAACTCTACTTTCTGGTAGAATAACCCCCTTCTCACAGCCACTTCGAATGAGCTCCCTCTTGCTGTCTGGTGAGGGTATATATTGGGTATTGTAATTAACTAATGGAACTGCTAAAAGACATTGGCGCTGTTTGTAAACCTCGACTTGCGTCGGAAACCCTAGTAATGAGAGTCTAGTAAGTGGTCATAAAAAAGGAAAAAGGAGAAGAAGAAAAAAGAAAAGTGGTTGTTGGTTGGTTTTGTCGGCCGTGTCATATCCCCATCCATATCCCGTTCGCGTCTCTCATCTTCGCATCACTGCCTCCTGATTTTTCTTCATCTTCTTCTTCATCGGTCATTGTCAGCTCTTCAGCGGCCAATTGTCCGCATAGCTCCGCCGGATCTGCACGTCGTTCTGGATCCAGATGACGCCTTGCCGTCTTTCCTCATCCTCCACCTCCGGCCACGCGCCCAGCGCAGTCGACCCGGCCCTGCTGGGTTGGTACTGGTTCTGGTGCTGGTGGTGGTGGTGGTGCCCTTCTCCAGGTCCGGCCCGTCGGCCTGCTGCAGCTGCGCCTCCTCCTCGATAAACGTCGTGTTCGTGGCGTGCGAGTCGCGCATGTAGGCCCGCTGCGGCCTCGACACCGGCCGCGGCACCGCCGCCATCTGCATCGGGATCGAGACCGACCGCGTCGTCCGCAGGGAGTCGGTCCGCATCGTCGACGAGTTCGACCCGGGCCGCGCCGAGGCGGCGGCGGCGGCGTGCTGGAGCAGGCCCTGGCCGCTGTCGCGCACCGACGACGCGAACTTGGAGTCGTCGTCGAGCAGGACCGCCGACTTGTGGTCGCCGCCGCCTCCTCCGTCGGCCAGTGGGCCCTCCACCATGGCGAACGGCGGCCGCTGCTGGCTGTGCCGCGACGGACGGCGGCCGTGTCGCCCCCTGCGCTGCGAGCGCGCGTAGGCGCTCGCGAGGTTCTGCTGCGTCTTTAGGTAGAGTGGGCGCAGGGTCGGGATGCCGATGCAGATCATGGCGACGGCGATCTCGGCGCCGGCCCAGGCGAAGTAGGGGACGAAGTTCACTGGGGAAGTACGAGTCAGCAACCTGGCGCAAAGTAAGGTACCTCGATTGCGGGAACCTATATGCTTACATGTGTAGTTATATACGTCCAGCCTGGAGAGGACTACGGTTCTGACGATGCCGCAAGCTCCGGCACTGCTCAGGGGGTTCTGGTTAGCGCTCTGTTCGTGGGGGCGAGGTAACTGGACGGATCTCAACTTACATCACGCCCAGACTCATGCCGCCGGCCAGCATAACCTTCTCGCGCTGTGGCATGCGCAGCTCCTTGATGAATAACCAAGGGAATATCGCGAACAAGAAATCGCATGCACTAGACCATACTGTTCCACAAGTCAGCACTATGTCTTACCCCTCCCCCCTTTTCTGTTGAACTGAACTTACCACCAAGCATGACGCTCATGGGCTGGATCTCAATGTTCCACTTGCCCGGGGTGCGGAGCGGGTCCCAGCTGGTGCGGATCGGGGTCGTCTGGTTCCAGAGCATGACGACGAGGGCGATGGAGGTGCCGCTGGTGACGGCGATGGCGAGCCAGAGGACGACGCGCTGCCAGCGGGCCTGGACGACGCGCAGCAGGAACAGGCCCATGGACAGCTTGGCCATGGCGTTGCCCGTAATGGCGAAGCTGTTGGCCACGTACGTCCAGAAGATGGCGTCGCTCGACTCGGCGATGCTGAGGCCCCAGAAGCTCTTGCCCAGGCCATGCTGCACGGCGACCTGGATGAAGACGGTGAAGCAGAGGAGGAATACCTGCGGAGAGTTGTTAGCGTGTATGCTATCCAGCTGGGCTCCCTCTCCGGCCCAAGCGGTTTCGAGCTTGGTCCGTAGCCGGGGGGGGGTATCATTGGACTCGAGTCAGGGGAGAGCAACTTACACCGGTCCATGCGTACATGTGATCCTCAATGCCGACGAACTTGACGATGCGCCGCCGGGTATAGAGTCGAGCGACGACCAATGTGAGCGAGAAGGCCGTCAGCGCCCACATGGCCACCGCTAACTCGAGGCCGCGATTCATCGTTTGCTTGGCTGGTTATCACGAGCCCACCCAGGCGGCCTGTACGATGCGCAAGCGCATGGGTGGTTGCGAGCTTTCGAAACGCGACGGCGATGCTAAAGTGGTAGCCGAAAACTTGTTATCACGGGACGAAACCTTGGAAACGGAACAGGTAAAGCCTTGGAACGCCTTGGTAACAGAGCTTTTTGGAATATGGCGAGTCAAAAAGAAGTAAGTAACAAGCGAAAAAGCAGGAGTGTGAGAGAAGGTCTAGAGGTGCGTGGCACACACGAAGGGTTGTACAGGGACTAAGTAAGAGCGTACAACCATGCATCACCCACTTCTCCCGCGAGCTAACAAGCGAACGCAATATCTCCGCAGCCAGTCAAAAGGGCCCCGGCGGTCAAGATTACTGGCCGCAGGTTACCTGAATTAGATAAACGGGCCGGAGTTGGGAGAGTGGGAAAGTGGGCAGCAATTGAGGCGGAAGCGAACTAGATCGCGTGATGGAGATATAAGGTTGGCTCAGGGCCCATGAGATGGCCGGTTGAGAGACAGCAGACGGAGTTTTCTCGAACGAATGCTGCCCCGTGTCGAGAATCGTTGGCTGCAGGAAAAGAAGAAGGAAAAAAACCTGGCCATGACCCCTCCTCCTGGGTAGCATTGGCTTTTTTTCCTCCTTCTTCTTCTTGTTTTTCCTCACTCATGCCAGGATCAAGAGATGTCATATAACATGATGGATAACCGCTAACATCCACCGTACGCGTGGAGCGGAAGAAAAGCGTAGGGGTCAATTACCGTCGAAAGCACGCCACCGAACGAAATGCAGTCCGCAGAGGCATCCGGCAACGAAAAGACTCACACATAACCCACAGCTCGGATTCGCCCAATGCAAGTGGATAGGACCAACAGTTGGTCTTTGTTCCTTGCTGATTGACTCGCACGTAGCGCAAGACCTGCCGGGGTTATTCGCCTTTGCGGATTGGCTGCCGTGCCAGCGTTTTGGGCCAATCAGCGCTCGTATCGCCACTAGACGACCGCCAAGCCCGCGACTCTGCCATCTCATAGGCCGCGCCAAGGATGGGGGGATAAGCGCCGCCCACCCACTTGGTTTGGCCGAGTGGAGCAAGCCAGCCACTAACAGGACCCTGCTCAGAACCTGCTGTGCCTGGGACCTTTGGTATCAAATCGATCTCCGGACACACACAGCCAACAAGATGAAGGACATAACCAGGTTGCAGCTGGAATGGCGCACCTTTCGAGCGTACCAGAACCGAATCTCCTCTTTCATTGCGCAAGCAGGCCGAGGGACGTCACTGTGCCCTGAGACACCCCTGTCCGTATTCCTCCGATAGGCCAATGCATCACTTTACTCATCTTCCAGCTTTCGGTCATGTGATGTTCAGACGGCTTCTGGAATGGGCCTCTCAGACGACCGAGCTGGGATCTGTATGCATGCGTCTCTGTCCTGGTCTCGTACTGCCGGCGCCGAAGAAGCATGGCCTGGCATGGCGTGGCGCGCACGGGTTACCAGTTAGGGACTGGTGCGTATTGTATCGAAGCTGGTTGGACCTTCTATTCAATATTTACCTACATGAATGCTTACTTGGTGAGGCGGCAGGCCATGTTTTGCAGCCCGGGGTTAACGTTATTCGGTGCCTGGTCCGGTTAGAAAACCGTACTAGGCTTCGACAATGGGCCGGTCTTTGCATGATTGCGAATGCTATTTCCGTTTTTAGAATTAGGAGTGGAGGACAAGGAGACAAATGCATGCTCCACAGGTGAGGATAAAGATCCGATTACCGAGCTCGTGTAGTAAGTGGGCGGCACGGTTTAATAAAGGGGCTATCCTTTAAGGTTATATTATATTCGAGATAATTATCTTTATCTTTTTTTTAAAAATAATAAGTAAAATGTTTAATAGTATAAATATAGTGCTTAACTTTAAATATTTTATAAAAGTATTATTTACTTTTTTTAATTAATTAAGCTTGATTATTAAAAGGTTATTAATATAATTATATAACGTTATTAATAATATATACGAAATTAATTAATTAAGTGAAGTTAAAATATATTAAATTAAAGAGAAAATAAAAGAAGGAAAAAAAGAAAGAAGGTTAATTTTAATACGGTGCGAAAGGTAAAGTAATAATATATAAAGTATTATATTAAGTAGTTAATTAATTAGTTAACCTTAATAAAGCTTTAATAATACTAATTAATTAAACCACGTATATTAGGTTAAATAAGGCTTAATTACGTGATTAATATAGTATTTATAATAAATATTAATTATAAATATTAAATTAATAATAATAATTAACGTAATCCACGGTCTAATTAAATACACGGTTTAATTGAACACTTTTTTTTAATTCCGTACAAGTTATATTTTATGCCTTATACTTTTATTACTTATAATAGTAAATTAATAAAAAGAGAACGATATATAATTAACGTTCTAAGCGTTTTAAAAAACCCTAAATTACGCGTACGAGCCCTAACGCGAATATATAATATTTCTTATATAATCTTACGTTATTAACGTCGTAATAGTATTCCACGACGAAATACGCAGTCGTTAACGTAAAAGCTTACGAATTCCGAAGAATAATTAATCGTATAATATATAATTAATTTAAATTCGCGATCGTTTCCGCTTTAGATAAGTAGTATTAAAAATATAACGAATCGATTATTTAATTTACGTAACGCGGAACGCGTCGGCATTAATTAAACTTTTAATTTCGTACGATAATAATTAAATCTTCGGACGCGTTTTAATCGAAAAATCGATTATTAAAGAATCTTTTATAAAAATCCCGACGCGTATCGCGCGTAGTTTATTTTCGTATAGAATATAATTAATAAGTATAGAATTTGAAAAAAATATATATATAATTTCGACGAAACCGGGTTTTTTATAAGCTAAATTTCGTTCGAAATAGTCGTAATTACCTCCGATTAACGCGGAAAGCTTAAAGTAGTATAATAAAGGAACCGGGAATAGGTTATAGTAATATAAAACGTCGAATTATATGATTACGCCATTTCTCCGTATATTATTTTTACCGGGAAAACGTACCTTTTTTCCTGCTATGAAAACAGCTTATTATCGAAAAATTAAGTAATCGTAATTATTAAAAATAGCTGGATTACGAATAAAAAGGGCGAAGATTAGATTCGATACTTCGATAAATATATAAAGTTTTATACGAAAAGTGTTTACCGCTTATTAATTTTTAACGGCTATAAGAATTACTATTTAATATTTTTTAAGCTTTATTATAAAAAAAATTCGATTATTATACTTTATATGCCTTTTTATTTATTATATAAGTTTTAGCCTTTTAATATCGGCTATTTTTATACGTTAAAAAGGGCGTACGGGAAAGAAATTAAAGGTTTTATACGGGCGTATATTACTTATATTTTAAAGGAGAACTTTCTACTAACGTTTTTAAAAACGTTCTAGGCGATTTTCACCGTTTTGAATATATAAAGAGGTTTTCGAGGGACTGGACTCGTTTCGTATAATCTAGAATATATTATTTTATAATTAAATATAAAGTTACGTATTTTAAGATTTCTAGGGATATTTTCCGGCCTACCTATTCTTTAGGAATTAAAAACTTTAAATAACCCGATTAAGGCTTAATCCTAAACCGAATACGTTTAAAACCGTATCGTACGGTATTAAAATAGCTTTTCGACGTCGATTTTAACTAAACTTAATTAGATTACGAAAGGTATAACGCAGGTAATATACCGGCTCGTTTTTTTAAAAAGTAAAATAACCGCACTACGAAAGGTAAATAAGATACTTAACCGGCGCCGCCGTACAAAAAAAAAGGCTACAGGATAAAGGATTACTTCGTATATAAACTAAAAAAGACTTATAGTTTTAAAAAAACGTTAATAAATAATTATAGGATAAATCGCGCCGAAATAATAGTCGTACGAGAAAGCTTAAAACGCGCCCGCGACGTTATAAAATCTACGAGGAGCCCGGGTATAATACGCGTACCTATTAAAATAATGTAAAAGTATTTAAAAAAGAGGATTCCGATTAATTTTAATATATTAAATACGTTATGGTGAAATTAATTTATATTTCGTTATACGAGGCCTTAAAAAGTGTTTAATTAAACCGTGTATTTAATTAAACCGTGGATTACGTTAAGTTTTATTATAATTATAATTTATTAATAAACTCGATATTTAATTACGTAATAAAAAAATAATTAATATTAATAAAAAACATTACGTACTATATAAATTAAAATATAAAATAATAATATTTTTTTTAAAAAAAAACTTATTTAAATAACGTGGTTTACTATTACGCGACGTATATTACTTAGCGACGCACCTTTTTTATTTCTCGACCTTTTTATATAAATTAATTTAATTATAACGCTTAAAATTAATTAAAACTATTCGCTATCCGATTCTTTATTTAATTCTATATTCTTTTTATATATTCGCGTATTATAACCTATCTTGCCGTAAATATTATAGCGCTTTTTATCGGTTGCCCTCCGCTTTAACGAACCCTTATTTTTACTTTTATCGGGTATTAAACGCTTTTTTTTATTTTCTCGTCCTATAGTTATTAAGATTCCTTAATAATAAGGGCTCTTTTAAGCTAAACTCGCGACTTTTTAACTCTCCGGCGCTTAAAAAGTGCTATATTAGCCTCCTTTAATATATATATCTTATTATATATAAAGGTTATTTTATAAGCTATTTTAATTATATTTTTCGCTATTTAGTCTACCGTATTTAAAATCGGCGTTAAAAAGCTTCCTTAATAAGTAAACACCCTTTTTAATATAAGTAAAGTGTTTAATTATTTATTAAGGGTTAAACGACGTTTAAGGGTTATAGGTACTAGCCGTCCCTAAACGGGATAGGTTAAGTATAAGCGTTTAAAGACGTATATTTAGCTTATTAATTACCTCGTTAGGATTATAAAGTATTAAATTAAATACGTTAAATCTAAATTTAATATTAGCTTCCGTAAAAATAGTAAAATGCGCGGCTTTAAAAGTAATAAAAAACTTAAGCTTAGTAATATAGTTTATAAAAGCTTTAATAAATAACTCGATTTCTTTCGAATAAGTATACTTTAAAGGCAAATAAAGTACTATATTAAGAGATTAAAGTAAATACGATAAATAGGGAGGTATATTAATAATAATAATATCGTTATCCTAGTAATATACCTCGAATTCGGTTAAAATATAGCTTTCGTAGCCGTCGAAAATTAAGAGGCGGTAGCGACCCTTTATTTATAATCTAATATATTTATCGAAATGCTTAATTTAATTTAAGCCTATCTCGTTATTAATCTAACTATTAGAAATCGGTTTAATTACTTAATCGCCCGATAAATCGGTTTCGCAGGATTAATTCGCGAAGTAATATTAACTTTAAACGATTAAGAACGGCGGAATATATTAACCCTACGAATTAATATATTTAATCGCCGTTATTTATTCTTAATTATTAAACTAAACCGATTTCGCTTTTTTATACCGCTTAATACGTATTACGACGAATATTAACCCGATTATACCTATTATAAAACCGGTCTCGTCGAAATTCTAAATATTTTCGTCGACGATCTTATATTTCGCCTTTATATTTACGACTAGCGTAAACTAAGTAAAAATAACTTTAAAATCTTCGTAAAAAACCCTTTAATAATCGTATCGACGATTTATTTTAATCTTTAAGTCCGGGTTACGGTTAATAAAGCGTTTAACCTAATATTTATTAACGCGGTTACCGCCGTGCGATGCGGTAAAAAAAATTAATTATATTTTCTATACTAGCGAAATCGAGAGGTATCCCTTAAATATTTAAATTAATTATATATTTACGAAGTACCTCCTTTTTAATTAAATTTATTTTACGTCGTTTCGATTAAATTTCGCGTTTTAAAGTTCGGTTATAAATTCGATAGCGTAAAATTAATTCGGGTATATTATAAACTTTTATTACTGCTTTTTAGTTTATTTAATTCGATTCGTTTTATATCGCTTAAATTATTAAAACTATCCGATTTTTTTAGGATTAATTAAGCATTATAGTTATAAAAGTATTATACGTTAAAGTTTAATTATATTAGAATTAAATTAAGGTGCGTCGCTAAGTGATATACGTCGCGTAGTAGTAAACTACGTTATATAAAATAATATAAGAATTTAATTTATAAATATATATATTAATAAAATAATATATTAAGCTAAATACGAATTAAAAAACGAAACGTACGATTCTATTTATTATTATAAAAAGAAAGGAGCTAAGATACCTTTTAATACTTACCTTTACCTATTAAATTAATGTATATACTAAAGAATACACTAGACAGCTCCCATTTTTTAAACATTACCGGGTTTTCCGGAGAGTATCCAGCTATTAGGATCGCTCAAATCCTCCACCATCTCCCATTCGCAGAACGTTAGTGACTTCTGCCCCTCGGTCACTACTGTGCGAATCAAGCCGTGAGGATATGAACATCTATTGAGGGATAGGAACCTGGTTCCCGTGGGATTGTTGACCTGGCCGAGCCTATCGGTCATCCAATTGATGGAGGCTACAGTGCTTGAGGCGTGGTATGTGTGATTGGTCTTTGTCAATGGAAACCACCAGGGAGCGATAAAAACGAGGGTTTTTATCAGTCTGCAGGCTGAAGGCGGGATTCTGACCGACATGTATTGTTGAGGGAATTGGCCTCCTCTCATGTAATCCGAGTTTAGAACCTTGGACTTCTTGTGGTATGCCAAAGCCGCCACACAGCAATCGTCCGTGCAATGCACATCGTATAACTCACGGTAAGAAAGTAAGAACTTGTCGGCATGCGGATTCAGGTAAACACAGCCCTTAACAGTTCCGACGGTGTCCAGTTGAGTCTTGAGATCCTCCTCGATGTGGTTGTATGTCCCGGCAGCTTCGCGAGAATACCAATATCTCGCATTGAGTCCCTCTTTGGTATGTTTGCCCGAAAGGCCGCGCTCGGATGCCCATCTCTCGACGCTTTGAATCGGCATAGGCGAGGTGGGCACTTTCATGATGTCGAGTCGGCAGCTGTAGCGTCGGAGAGCCTCTGCGCGGGACTGGCGGTTGACAGAAAGAAGCCGGCTGACCAAACGTTTACCGGCCACAGGCATGATGCGAAGGCTGTCGCGGTGCACAAACAAGATTCGATCGTCTGTTTCGCCGTCGAGTACCTCCTCCCACTGCACAGATTCTGTATTAGCCGTCGTCTATTGCATGTCGACCTGGTCGAACGTAGGCAAGCTGGACAGGGAAGTGATACTCACGATCATAATCTGAAGCTCGCGAGCCAGGCGAGGGAACAGAGTAAATTTCGCCATGATGCCTGTCGGAGAACCTGGCTGTGGGTGTGTTGAAGGTTTCCGGTTGATTGTGGAATGACCGCGGTTGAGTTCGGCTCGTTGTTAGCCAACGATGAGATAATTGAAGTGAAAGAATGGCAGTGGAAGAATGTCTGCGGGTGAGGGTTGTTGGATGACGGTTGCTTGCCTGTGTGAGTGTGGAGGGCACGATAAAGGTCCGTAAGAGACACGACCACCTTGTCTTGAATCCGAAAATGTGAGTGAGAGAGGTCAAACTGGTGTTTCAGGATGGAAAAGGATTTACTGATTGCAACTGGAAGTTCCAATAAATAACCTTGTGGATGTTGGGCTCACGTGGCGCGAGCGAGTAACTCTTCCAGGACATGATACTATCGCGAGACCCGGGATCGCCTTGAACTCTATACTGTGGAGGGTTGACGAGCAGCTGCGGTTAAGCGATATAGCGAACAGAGGGCTTAGTATTTATTATTTATTATTAATATAAAGTTAATATCAATTTATATCACCTCTTATAATGTAAATTATAAAACTTATTAAATTAAATTAATAAATAACCTCGGATTTTTAGTATATACGAGAAGAAGGCGAGAACAGGATAAAGCGGATCTGTGTCGTGGACCCCGCCGTGGACCAAAGGAGGTAGAACGGACAACTTTTACCCAATGTTCACAGACCCGGCCTCACAATCAAGCTCATAGCAGGCGGGCAGACAAGGAGAGGGAAGGAAGACGGTAAATATGATCCACAGGAAACACTATAAATTGAATATTCATTCGGTCATAGGCTGCAATTCCTGAATAGCCTCACAGAACTGGTCAGTTCGTAATTGTTGGATTCTCCACAGAGTTTGGAGGGTAATAGGGTAAAATACCTTCTTTTCAAGTCTATGCGTGTGTTGAGTTTGCATGGGTTTGAGTCCCTTGCTTCTGCCTGCCTACGATAACGTATCTGCCATGGTCTACCGACAACCTATCAACCGAGTGCAATGCTAGCGTAAAAAAGTGTACCAGTGGTTCAGTGGCCGTAACAAGAGCAGCGGCTTGCGACCTACCAACCTGTGTCATGAGCACGGCCTCTTCACTTTTCATCAATAAAATTGCGTTTCCCTCCATCTTTGGTAACCAGCCAAAGATAGTCAGATTTTTCTATCCCAGATTCTCACAGAGGTCTGGGAAAGATCTGTTTATTTTGACATTTCTTAAACACAAGCCATACATTTGGAGTATCCTTGCCTCATCCACATAAACAAGACAGCCTTTGGGCAGCTAAGCATCATGTCGACGTTTCCTCAGGTCAGTCGTCTTGCTCCCGAGCTGCGCATGTTGATAGTAAGTAATTCCTGTTATCCCAAGTCATGCTCATCGTCCCTTACATATTACACCTTTGCCATTTCACATACCCTTGACATCTCACAGGCACACAGTTTGCGGCACACCGGCTAACCTGATTTCCTATTTAGTGGAAAGAGGCCCTAATGAGCGAAACACAGGATCGTATCGCTCTCGTCCACCGAGACAGTCTACGCATCGTCCCCTCCAAGTCTCTGGTCAGCCCGCTTATGGCAGTCAACCGAGAGTCACGCGAGGTAGCCCTCACTTATTTCGATGTTCGACTCGACATCGTCCGCCTCACTATCGACTTGACTGTCAAGGACACCTACTCATGGGCAACAACCAGACCGGCGGACTGGGAGAACCATGTGCGTAACGAAATCCACATCGCCGCCCACGCGGCCTTGGTCTCGCAGCCGAACGGCGCTCAGCCCGGCGCCCCAAAGGGCTCCATCTACTTGAATTCGCACCTCGATACGTTCCTGCTCTCCTTCAATCAAGTACCCGGAAATAGACGGGGCCTCCAGCCGCTCCTCGAACCCCACGCCCTGGGGAACTGCTGTCCCGAGGTGCTGACTTACGCCAAGATCGCCGAGGAACTCGGCCCTTCCGCCCTGAAAGAGCACGAGGTGCCTCATCCCTACGTCAGCGCCTGGCTCCCAACCCAGGCCTGCCGCCGCATCGCCAACGTCGTCTATGCCGCGCCCCACTACGACCTCGAGCTCAAGCCCTGGCCCGGCAAGGTGTACTACTCTAGCGACACCGTCGCGACCCTATGGATGACCCAGCTCTTCCAGCAGATGCGCGGTGGCCCTGCTGGTGCGGCGGGAGGCGCTCCGTACCGAACCGTCGAGGACGTCCGCCAAGCTTCCATCAACTAGAAGAGATGGGGCGAGTTGGTCAATCAGATTCTGCGGGACGGGGCCATGTCGCTCACATTCAGAGAGTGGCAGTGCGAGGCGAGCACGCGCGACCCGAACGGATGGAGGCTTTGGAGATCTGCTTGAGTTGGGATAACAATGCAGACGGTTGAATAACCATATGGGACGATGGCATAACCATTTCAGACGATGGAGTAACCAAGACAGGACATGGGGGAATTCGCTTCACTCTCGGTAGACTACTGCATTTGTTTTCCACCCAAGATTAAATAAAACAAATCTCCAGAATAACCCATGCAGGACGTGCACACTCGCTTAAAGTAACTAATGGCAACAATACGCACACAATAAGGACAAGGGACGCTTTAATCTCATTGGCATAACATCAAATAGCGTTGATTGTGCTGGCTACTCGGCTTGGCAAAACACGCAATTGGACCATCTAGCCTGTCCATTGTTCACGGGAAGTACTGTACGGTAAGTAAGCAGCGCCCGCTGCCCCCTGGGGTTGCCGGTGACGTCCCGGCACAGGAATTGCGGTGTTTCTCGGTAAAAATATGGGTCCTTCTGGCAGTGCCGGCACGGTCACTTCGGTAATGTCGTCCCGGGTCACCCCGCTTGCGGCACCGGGGGACGGTGCTTGGGGCGGCGGTGGGACTTCGGGCTCCCAGCGAGGGTTGGCCGGCGCGCTAGGGACCCATTAGAGCTGCGATGCTCTTTTACATGAATTGACCACTTGAACACCTTATTGTTGTTGCCTTGTTTCCCCTTTTCTTTTTCTTTTTTTTATAGCATGGCCTTCCTGGGAAGCGATGGACATTCACCAAGCAGCTTGTTCATCTAAAATAACTAAAGGTCTAGGTACTTAGGCAGCATTCACTCTATTACCCAAATGCCCAGTTTTGGATCTCTATCAAAATAGAGCTGAATTTAGGCAAATTGTGAAGTCCACTACTTGGCCACCAAAGATACCAATATTGCATGTCATGGCGGTCGCTACTCACCCACCAGATTGAAATAAGCTCCTTAGATTTGCTAGTTTGGTTCGTCACCTTGCATGGAGATCCTTGCTTGTCAGATCCTGCGCCCCCTTGCTTAGCCAACAGCACCCGCAGACCCGATGAGCCACAAGCCTCTGTTGCCTGTAAGCCTGCATTCCGCGTTCCCCCCTATGGCCAGCCTACATTAGCGCCTGCACGGGCCAAATTGGCCCCTTACTAATGGTCGGCATCTTCTTCCACCCTCCACCAGTTCTCTTGTCCATTGCTTTACTTTTAGGAATCTCACCTAATCGCAAACTGTTGTTCCCTGCCAAGCCGTGCTGACGATGCCCCTCGTCTATTTCGATGAATCTCTTCCTGGAGGTCTCCGGTATTGATTTTCAGGCCCAGCCCCTCCTCCATGGCAGACTCATCCGACTCCTCCCCCAAACGGCATTGCTGGGAATGTCGCAGGCGGTGTCTGGTCTGCGACTTCACCCAGCCGGCTTGCAAGAGGTGCATCTCATCCGGCGTCGATTGTCCTGGCTACGGCACCGTCAAGCCGGTGAGGATTCAATGGCTCCCACCGGGTAAGGTCAAGTCACGGCGACACAAAGCCAATGCTGCCGACCCCGCTGGAACCAGTAGAGTCAAGGCTGATGCTCGTTCGACTACCGCATCGCCCGCGCCCACTGCCAGCTCATTGGCTGTACCGCCAGAACCGCCTCGTCTTGCGCAGAATTTCAGCCTACGTGTATTGACGGAGTGTGTAGAATACTGTGAGTGGTCATCATCCGATCCAGAATACATGAACCAAACCATCGCTAATGTTCGCGAAGTCAATGGGTGCATACTACAGGATCTACTACCAATACAGCAACTGGGCCCAAATCCGTACCTGTACCGGATTACGGAGAGGCACATGCAGGAGGCGGCAGCAAAACCGGATCATATCCGTTACGGCCTTTTCTGCACTGTCCTGAGTCATCGAATCAACAGGTCACGCGGGGGTATCCAAATGCCGGATTTGGAGGAACGCTTCTTTCATTACCGAGGGATAGCCATTCGCTCTCTTAGCGAACAGCTCGCGGAGGAAAGTCACCAACGAAGCGATGCCATGCTGGCCGGGGTCATGACAGTTCTCCTTCTGGAAGTAAGTGACCGCTTCTCTGCCGGGGGATACGATGGCTAAAAGCAAACATCCTTCCAGATCCACCATGGTGTCTCGCAGAACTGGCGCATGCATCTTGAAGGCATGCATCAGCTAGTGGCCCTCCGCGGGGGGTTCGAGGCACTGGCCGCCTCGGAGCATCTGGAGCAGTTTGTTCATTGTCTCTGGCAGTACGTAGCTACCAACCTACGTGACCCCTTATACCGGCAGATGCTAACCTGGTTCAGCCTCGCGGTCATGGGCAATACGACTTGTCCTGCAACAAGCATGGAGAGCACCGATACGCACCTTGAGACGCTCGACTTCGTCATGTCAAAATACTCCGGTTGGGCCTCGCCGTTTGGCTTTTGTCCGCCCCCTTAATGTCGGAAGTGGTCCGAATCAACCACCTTCGCTGGAGCACCGCTACCTCAGAGGCTCTATCCAGCCTGGACCTTTGGCGAGACGCACACGAGATACTCAGCCGTATATATGACTTCGTGCCCGAGGAGTGGGCGGCATCCAAACCCCTTTCGCAGCCAAAGTGGACCCTCGTGGGTAACATCTTCTTCGCGTCGGTGGCCTTGTACTGCATCTCCTCGTTGCAGAGCATATCCGAACCGCCCATCGAGATCGCCACGCCGGCCCAGCGCGCCACCCACGTCCAGTTCCTACACCTATGCCTCGTCGAGGCCGCGGACACCCCAAGCCTCAGAAATTGCATGCTCTGGCCGCTGGTCGTGCTCGGCGTGGAGGCGGCCAGCTGCGATAACCGCGCGGAGATGCGAACGTTCGTCACCGAGCAGCTGGAGACGCTGAGTAGGCAGTCCGGGACCTTTGTGCCCCTGACCGCCAAGCGGGTGCTGGAAGCGTACTGGCGGTCCGGCCAGACGGCCTGGGATGCGTGTTTTGACAGGCCGTATGCGCTGACGCTGCTCATATCCGTGGATGTCCACAAGATGATGTCTCGAGGAAGCCAGTGAAGCTAGTGCTGGTAATGCCGGGCTTCTCGGGCGAAAGTCGTGGTACAGCTCACTGCGTTAGGTTAGGAGACATTCGCGCAGTTTTGCGACGGGACTAAGTAGTTAACCCTAATGGGTGTACCTTACCTCAGGTATTAGACTAGTTACCCGCTCTACATTAGTTCTCCCTTATACTTATAGTGCATTTTAACGTTAAAATGTAAGTTAGCATTAAATAATAAATGGTAAGTAATTAGTTTAATTAATCGATTTAATTAAAAGCGTAATTTTATTACGTCTTTTAAGAATAATATTATTATTATATATTAATAAAATTATTTTATATATTATTTTTAATTAAAATATTAATTTTAATTTTAATAATAATTTCTTTAAGCTTTTAATTAATTTTATAATAAACTATAAGCTTTAAACGTTAATTTTAAACTATTATAACGTGGTTTACTACTACGCGACGTATATTACTTAGCGACGCACTTTTTTCACTTTTTAACCCTTTTATATAAATTAATTTAATTATAACGCTTAAAATCAATTAAAACTACTCGCTATCCGATTTTTCGCTTAATTTTATATTTTTTTTATATATTCGCGTATTATAATTTATTTCGCCGTAAATATTATAACGCTTTTTACCGGTTGTTTTCCGCTTCGACGAACCCCTATTTTTATTTTTATCGGGCGTTAAACGCTTCCGTTTTACTTTTTCGTTTTATAGTTTTTAAAATTCCTTAATAGTAAAGGCTTTTTTAAGCTAAACTCGCGATTTTTTAGCTCTCCGGCGCTTAAAAAGTGTTAAATTAGCCTCCTTTAATATATATATCTTATCGCGTATAAAGGTTATTTTATAAACTATTTTAATTATACCCTTCGCTATTTAGCCTACCGTATTTAAAATCGGCGTCGAAAAGCTTCCTTAATAGGTAAACACCTTTTTTTAATATAAATAAAGTGTTTAATTATTTATTAAGGGTTAAACAGCGTTTAAAGGTCGTAGGTATTAACCGTTCCTAAACGGGATAGGTTAAATATAGGCGTCCGGAGACGCATATTTAGCTTATTAATTACCTCGTTAAGGTTATAAAGTACTAAATTAGATACGCTAAATCCAAATTTAATATTAACTTCCGTAAAAATAGTAAAATACGCGGTTTTAAAAACGATAAAGAATTCGAGCTTAATAATATAATTTATAAAAACCTTAATAAATAGCTCGATTTCTTTCGAATAAATATACTTTAAAAGCGAATAAAGTATTATATCGAGAAATTAGAATAAGTGCGATAAATAAAGAGGTATATTAATAATCATAATATTATTATCTTAGTAATATACCTCGAATTCGGCCGAAATATAACTCTTATAACCGTTAAGAATTAAGAAGCGATAGCGACTTTTCGTTTATAATTTAATATATTTATTAAAGTATTTAATTTAGTTTAAACTTATTTCGTTATTAATCTAATCATTAAAAATCGGCTTAATTATTTAATCGCTTAGTAAATCGGTTTCGCGGGACTAATTCGCGAAGTAATATTAATTTTAAACGATTAAAAACGGCGGAATACACTAGCCTTACGAATTAATATATTTAATCGCTATTGCTTATTCCTAATTACTAAACTAAACTAACTTCGCTTTTTTACGCCGCTCGGCGCGTATTATAACGAATATTAACCCGATTATGCTTATTATAAAACCGGTTTCGTCGAAATTCTAAATATTTTCGTCGATAATCCCGTATTTCGCCTTTATATTCGCGATTAACGTAAACTAAACAAAAATAACTTTAAAATCTTCGTAAAAAGCTTTTTAATAATCGTACCGACGATTTATTTTAGTTTTTAAGTCCGGGTTACGATTAATAAAACGCTTAACTTAGTATTTATTAACGTAATCGCCACCGCGTAACGCGGTAAAAAAATTAGCCATATTTTTTATACTAACGAAATCGGGAGGTATCCCTCGAATATTTAAATTAATTATATATTTATAAAATACCTCTTTTTTAATTAAATTTATTTTACGTCGTTTCGATTAGATTTCGCGTTTTAAAGTTCGGCCGTAAATTCGATAACGTAAAATTAATTCGGGTATATTATAAACTTTTATTACTACTCTTTAACTTATTTAATTCGGTCCGTTTCGTATTGCTTAAATTATTAAAACTATCCGATCTTCTTGGGATTAATTAGGCATTATAGTTATAAAAGTATCACGCGTTAAAATTTAATTATATTAAAATTAAATTAAAGTGCGTCGCTAAGTGATATACGTCGCGTAATGGTAAACTACGTTATCTTTATTTTAATTATATAATTAAGCTTTATTAAAATTATTATATATAATTTAATTAATTACTTAGTATAGTGCTTAATACTATATTATATTTTATTTTTTATATCGTATTAAAATTAATTCTTTTTTCATTTTATTCTTAGCTTAATAAATTTTAATTTTAATTAATTAATTAATTTCAAATATATTATTAGTAGCGTTATATAATTATATTAAACCTTTTTAATTATTAATTAATAAATAGAAATTTTAGTATTAAAAGCGGTGTTAATTAACGTTAAAATTATTATATAAACTAATTTAATTATAATATTTAAAATTAATTGAAACTATTCGTTATTCGATTCCTCGTTTAATTTTATATTTGTTTTATATATTTACGTATTATAGTTTATTTCGCCGTAAATCCTATAGCGCTTACCGCCCGTTGCGCGTCTTTTTAACGAACCTTTATTTTCGTTTTTATCGGGCGTTAAACGTTTCTTTTTTATTTTTTCGTTTTATAGCTATTAAAACTCTTTAATAACAAGGGTTCTTTTAAATTAAACTCGCGATTTTTTTATTTTTCGGCGTTTAAAAAGTATTAAATTGGCCGTTTTTAATATATATATTTTATCGCGTATAAAGGTTATTTTATAAAGTATTTTAATTATACCCTTCGCTATTTAGTTTATTATATTTAAAATCGGCGTCGGAGAGCTTCTTTAATAAGTAAATACTCTCTTTTTAATATAAATAAAGTGCTTAGTTATTTATTAAAAGTTAAACGGCATTTAAAGGTCGTAAATACTAGCCGTCCCCGGACGGGATAAAGTAAATATAATCGTTTAGAAATATATATTTAATTTATTAATTACTTTATTAAAAATATAAAAATTAAATTAGAAACATTAAATCCGGATTTAATATTATTTTCTATAAATATAACGAAATACGTAGCTTTAAAAATAATAAAGAATTCGAGCTTCGTAATATAATTTATTAAAGCTTTTATAAATAACTCGATTTTTTCGAATATATACGCTTTAACGGCGAATAAAAACTATATTTAAAAGTTACAGTAAATAAAAAAGAGTAGGGAGATATATTAAGCGTAATAACTATTAAATAAGGTGGTTAGCATTATTAAATAAAGGTAACGGTATATTATCCGCTTTTACCGATAAATAGCCGAATTAATTTTATAAGTATAGATTTATATTAACATAATTATATTTGATTAAATATATATAAGTTATAGTAATATATAAGTTTACGCGTTTAATAATTAAGAGTTTTATATATTTAAAAGAGCGATTTAATGTATAATAAATGTATTTTATTAAAATAAGTTATTATTTATTGTTATTTATTACGATTAACGTAATATTATATTATTATATTTATCCCTATTATTATTAAGGTTTAATTAAGCGTTTTTAAGTATTAAAAAGCTTAAAACCGCGACTTTTAAGCTTTAGTTATTTCTTTAAACGTATAGAGAGAACTTTAAGGATTTAATCGATAGATTAGGTATTTTAAAAGGCTTATAAAGGACGATTATAAATGTTTTATAATTATTGAAATAGATTTTTTAACCGGAGGTCCGTTATAATTAAAATAGATTATTTAATAATATCGAGTTAACGAACTTTAATAGCGAGCTTACGATTTATTAAGAGAATAATTGTATATATAAATAATAATAACGCGGTATTTAGGGATTTATAAGGTTTATTAACGATATAATTAATAAGATTTATTAATTTATTTATTGCTTTCCCGATTAATTATTTACGATTTAATACCGTAATTTTAATATTATTAGAGTATTTAAATCGAAGGTTATTTTCGTTTAAGTTAAGATTATTTATTAAATAGTTATTCGATTTTTTAATAAGTTATTAAGAGATATAAAACCTTAGATTTAATAATAAGAGACCGTTATAGTCCTCGGTTAGCGTTATAAATTATTTAAAACACTCGATATTAAAGGTTAAGGTTATAATTTAATAATTTACCTCGGATTTATATTATTATAATAAATAGTATAGTTTAAAAAGGAGATTAATTAATTAAATGCGATAGAATATAGAGTAATAGTAATTAATTTATAACGTGGTTTACTATTAAGTGAGCCGTATTATTAAAAGGCTTAACATTTTTATTTACCTTTTTTATTAAACTTTAATATATAATAACTCTATTAATATTATACCGATTTTATCCTAAGAAAATCGAATCGTTTTAACGATTTAAACGATATATAAAGGCCGAAATTAAATTAATTAAAAACGCGTTACTATTATATATAATATTTTATATAAAACGTTACGTAATCGAATTAACGGTCGAACTTTATAACGCGAAATCCGATATTTATAATATAAATTAAATATAATTAAAAAGGAGGTATTTTATAATTATATAATCGATTTAAATACTCGAGGGTTACTTTTTAATATCGGTATTATAGGAGATATAATTAATCTCTTTTCGAAGTCGCGTAGTAACGACCGCATTAATAAGTATTAAATTAAGCGTTTTATTAATTATAACCTAGATTTTAAGACTCGAATAAACCGTTAATATAATTATTAAAGGGCTTTTTATAAAAATATAAGTATTATTTTTAACTAGTTTAAGCTAGTCGCGAATATTAAGGCTAAATACGGTATCCTCGACGAAAATATATAGAATTTCGACGAGATCGGCTTTATAATAGGTATAATCGAGTTAACCCTTATCGTAATATACGTCGATTAGCGTGAGAAAGTAAAGTCGGTTTAGCTTAGTAATCGAGAATAGTTAATAATTATTAAATATATTAATTTATAAGGCTAATATATCCTGCCGTTTTTAATTATTTAAAATTAGTATTATTTCGCGAATTAAGCTATCGAATATAACTTACCGAGCGATTAAATAATTAAGCCGACTTTTAATAATTAAACTAATAATAAAACGGGCTTAAATTAAATTTAATATTTTAATAAATATATTAAATCGCGGGCAAAGGGCCTTTATCGCCTCTTAATTTTAAACGGTTATAAGAATTATATTTCGGCTAAATTCGAGGAATATTATAAAAATAATAATATTATTACGCTTAATATACCTCTTTACTCTTTTTACTTATTTTAACTTTTAAATATAGCACTTTATTTACCGTTAAAGCGAGTATATTTAAAGGAAATCGAGTTATTTATCAAAGTATTAATAAACTATATTACGAAGCTAAAGTTTTTTATCGCTTTTAAAATAGTGTATTTTATTATTTTTACGGAAAATAATATTAAATTTAGATTTAAAGTAATTAGTTTAATACCTTATTATTTAAACGAGGTAATTAATAAGCTAAATATATATTTTCGGACGCTTATATTTAACTCGTTACGCTTAAGGACGGCCGGTATTTATAACCTTTAAACGCCGTTTAACCTTTAATAAACGACTCGATACTTTATTTTTATTAAAAGTAAGGTCTTTATTTATTAAAAAAGCTCTTTAACGTTAATTTTAAATATTATAAATTAAATAGCGAAAAGTATAAACGTAATAATATATTTAATAATCTTTATATACGTAAAAATTTATACCTTATAAGCGGTTAATTTAACCTTTTTTAAACGCCGAAGAGCTAAGAAATTACGAATTTAATTTAAAGAAAACTTTCATTATTTAAAAGTTTTAAAAGCTATAAAACGAGAAGGTAAAAAAAACGTTTAGCGATTAATAAAAGTAAAACTAAGGGTCCGTCAAAACGGAAGGCGGCCGGTAAAAGGCGTTACGATATTTACGGGGAGATAGGTTATAATACGCGAATATATAAAAAGGAAATAAAATTAAATAGCGAATCGGATAACGAGTAATTTTAATTAATTTAATATATTATAGTTAATTTAATTTATATAAAAAGGTTAAAAAGTAAAAGAAGTGCGTCGTTAAGTAATATATATCGCGTGGTAATAAATTACGTTAATAGTTAATAGGTTTATAAAAGCCTTTTTTATTAATTAATATTATGTTTTTTATAGGTAAATAAAGCTTATAAATATTAATAGGTAATTAAAGAAACGGTAATTAAAAGAAATTATATAAAAAAAACTAGAGGAATTCGAGGATTATTTAAAAAAAGGGGAGATCGATGTTTTAACTAAAGGTTTTATATTATTTTAAGCTTTAATTAAGCTTTTTTATTATTTAAGAGTATACTTTAATAACGTGGTTTACTATTAAGTGGCCCGTATTATTAAGTGGTTTACCTTTACTACTTCTCGATATTTTTATAAAAGTTATTTTAACTACGACGCTTTAAATTAATTAAATTTACTCGTTATTTAATTCGTTACTCGATTTTATATGTTTTTTATATATTCGCGCATTATAGCCTATTTCGCCGTAAATCCTATAGCGCCTATCGCCCGTCGCGCGCCTTTTCGATAAATTATTATTTTCGCTTTTATTAGTCGCTAGCCGCTTTTTTTTTACTTTTTCGTCCTGCAGCCTTCGAAATTCTTTAATCGTAAGGGCTCTTTTAAGCTGGATTCGCGACTTTTTAGCTTTCCGGCGTTTCGAAAAAGCTAAATTAGCCTTTTTTAAAGTACGCATCCGATTATACATAAAGGTTATTTTATAGGCTATTTTAATTATACTCTTCGCTATTTAGTTTACCGTATTTAAAATCGGCGTTGGAAAGTTTCTTTAATAGGTAAACACTTTCTTTTTAATATAAATAGAGTGCTTAGTTATTTATTAAGGGTTAAACAGCGTTTAAAAGTCGTAAATACTAGCCGTTCTCGAATAAAATAGGCTAAGTATAGGCGTTTAGAAACGCATATTTAATTTATTAATTATTTCGTCTAGGTTATAAAGTATTAAGCCGGATATGTTAAATTTAGATTTAATATTAGCTTCCGTAAAAATAGGGAAATATACAGTTTTAAACGCGATAAAAAACTCGAGCTTTATAATATAGTTTATCGAAGCCTTAATAAATAACTCGATTTCTTTCGAATAAGCACGCTTTAAAAGCGAATAAAATATTATATTAAAAGGTTAAAACAGGTGCGATAAATAGGGAGGTATATTAATTATAATAATATCGTTATTTTAATAATATACTTCGAATTCGGCCGAAATATAGCTTTCGTGGCCGTCGAAAATTAAAAGGCGGTAGCGACTTTTTATTTACGATTTAGTATATTTATTAAAGTATTTAATTTAGTTTAAGCTTATCTTATTATCGGTCTATCTATTAAAAGTCGGTTTAATTACTTAATCGCTCGGTAAATCGTATTCGGTAGCTTAGTTCGCTAGGTAATATTAGCCCTAAATAATTAACAACGGCGGGATGCACTAGCCTTGCGAATTAATATATTTAATCGCCGTTGACTATTCTCGATTACTAAGCTGGACCGATTTTACCTTCTCACGCCGATCGGCGTGTATTATAACGAGGGTTAACCCGATTATACTTATTATAAAGCCGGTCTCGTCGAAATTCTATATATCCTCGTTAACGATGCCGTATTTAGCCTTAATATTCGCGACCAGCTTAAATTAACCGGAAATAACGTTTAAATCTTTACAGAGAACTTTCTAATAATCGTACCGACGGTTTATTCGGGTTTTAAAGTTCGGGTTCCGATTAATAAAACGCTTAACCCAGTATTTATTAACGCGCTCGCCGTCGCGTAACGCGGTAAAAAGATTAGCTATATTTTTCACATTAACGATTTTAAGAGATATCCCGCGGGTATTTAAATTAATTATATATTTACGAAATACCTCCTTTTTATTCGCATTTAATTTATACCGTAAATATCGAATATCGCGTTATAAAGTTCGGTCGTAAATTCGGTAACGTAAAATAGTTTTAAAAACGTCGTATACTTTTACAGCATCTCTTTTACTTAATAGATTTAAATGTTTTCGTGTCGCTTAAATAGCTAAACCGATCCGGTCTTCTTAACTTAAATTAAGCATTATGGTTATAAAATTATTACGCGTTAAAGTTTAATTAAAGTCGAGAAGTAATAAAGGTGGACCACTTAATAATACGGGCTACTTAATAGTAAACCACGTTATATATTTATATTTATTTAATATATTATAATATACCCGTTTATTTTAAACTTATGCTTATTTATACTTTTAATTATTTATCGATATGTTTTAATATAATTATATAAAGCTTTTATTTATCTTAAGGGGACCGAATAAGAGTAACGTTAAATAATAGATTAATAAAAAGATAAAGATAAAAGGAAGAGACTTTAATTATAAAGGGCCGGTTAAGCCTTTACTAGTAGAATGCCTCACTAGTATTACCTTAATTAACCGCCTATTTATTTAAGCTTAGCGGGTTAATTAGGCCTTTTTTAAGTGGACCCCTTAATAGGGTCCATTAAGTTACCGGGCCGGAAAAACTCTTTACCGTCCTCGGTAAGCCTTTATACTATATATTTTACTTTATTTATATTTATATAAAAATATTCTATAATATAAGTAATATAATTCATTAATTAATTTATTACTATTACGTAAATTAATCGATATAAAACATTAAGGATTTCCTCTTTTTATTTTTACTTTTAAAAGGCTTACCTTAACCTCGTTTAAAAATAGGAATTAGTTAATTTAAGGCTTATAGTAAAGATTTAACGTTAACTAGTTTAAGTATAACCGTTAGAATATTAACAAAGGCCGTTTTAGTAAATTCTAGTGTAGGGAGCGTTACATTAACCGATATAGGTTTAATAAGTACGGCTTCGAAAAGTACCACAGGATCGAAAGGTATACTTCGTGTATTCGAAATAATCGATTTAATATTAGCGGTAGGTTAAACTAAGGGTTAAACTATAAGTTTATTTTGTTTCTCGATTACATTTAAAGCCTCCTTCGTTAATAGTTATTTAGCCGGTATATTTTAAGCTATTATAAATTCTACTATTTTAAATTACTTTATTATAGTTAAAATATTTAGGGTTTTCGTAACTACTTTATTAAGTTAAGTGACTTTTCGGGGTTAACTAGGCTTCTTTTTTTTAACTTTAAATTATTCCGATTCGTTATCCTTTTAAACTTTACGAAAGCGTCTTAGCCCACGTTTCTTTTTTATTAATCTAGCTATTATTTAATATTCTCTTTACGTAAAATATATAATAGTTTTCCGCTAGATTAACGAGCCCAGTATTTTTTAATTAATTCCTCGGAACCGTTAAGGGTATTCTCTTCTCTCTACGTATTATATTAATAATTAAATCCTTCTTATTTAATTAAATATTTAAATTTATTACGGTTTCGGTTAAGTTTATAACTTATAAAAATCTTAACTCTAAATCGCGGAATTTCATCGTTAAACTTATATTTATACTTATCTACGTTAATAAAACTTAAAAAAGATTAAGTCCGGTCGAGAGGATTATCGCCTTAAGAAATAAATGCCAGGTATTCAACTAAAATAATAAAATAAATTAAGCTTCCCTCGAAGAAATCCAGTTTATAAACTAAATTATTAACCTTTTTTATTACTATTTAAGGTTTAAAACGCTATTATAATAACTTTTTCGAAAGCTTACTAGGAAAATTATAACCCTTATAAAAACATAAATACACCTTATCTTTAACCTTAAATTTAAAGCGTTAATATTTAAAATCGTATTTTTTCTTAATATTAACAGCTACAAAATCTATAACTAATCGTGCGTTTTATCTTAAATATTCTCATATAAATCGGATATCCTTAAAAGCTTTTTCCATTAAATTAATATTAATTGCTACATTAAATAATCTAAATAACTTAAAACTAAACAATTATTAATACGGTATAGATCCTATAATATAATTATACACGCTATTTATATTCTATTAAAAAACCGGGAAGAAATTAATTTATTAACGATCTAAATATACGAAGTAATAATAACAAATAGTAATTTCTACGTTCTAATTCTTCCTTTTTAATAACCTATTTACCTGGGGGTACTAAGCAGTAATTATTAGTAATCGAGTATTTAAAGATTCTTAAATTCCTCTCTAAAATTCATTAATAAACTTAAAATTTTAATGGGAAATAATTCCGTAAGGGACTCCCCAATTTACTAATAGGAGCTAAATAATAAAGGCGGTAACTTAATCCTTTATAGTATATTATTTATATTCAAGTATTAACATAATCCTTTTAAATATTAGGTAAAAAACCGTTATTATATAATTATATATATCGTAATACGCCTCCTCCCCTTTTAATTATTAAAGAGTTCCCTTAATACTTATTAATAAAAAAACTAAAATAAAGTCTATCGCCACTATTTATATAAATAAAGGATCCTTATTACGAATAAATTTATAATCACTTATTCCTAATTATTAATCTATTTAATTAATACTATAACTTAAATAATAAGCGATATATTCTTTCACGAATCTCTTTTTACCTTTAATCGCAAAAATATTAAAATCTTTTAATATTCGCTTGGGACTAAAATAATATTTATTATTATACATTATAGCTAGGAACTACTAAATTAAAGTGTAAAGAATACAAAATTTATATATTCCTAAATAATTAATATAATATAAAAGCTTCTCTTTAATCTTAAAAGGATACCCGGGATAAAAAAAGTTATCGACGACCTCGTCGATATTCGCTAGGCGTTTAAAATCACTAAAAATAGAGATTAAGCGTATATCGGTTTTATAACCATTAAAAAACTTTTATTTTATCTCGTTATTAATAATAGCCTTTATTTATATGTAGCCTATATTATTTATAATAAACTATATTTTATCGAATACAGCAGGCTTATCGGTACGTTTATCTATATCTTATACTACCTTTAAGCGGCTTAGGGCATCGGGAATAAAATTGATCTTTCCTGCAATATAATAAATTTAAAAACCGTATTACGAAAGGTATATCGACGCGTTAACTAATCTTTTATTAAATCGATCGGTACTGGTAGTATTTAATATCGTTTATTTATAAATTCCTTTCGTAGCTAAGTAATCTATAAAAACTACTACGGATATATTATTCGATTAAATTATCGTACGTAATCTCTTTACTACTTAAACTAAGTATGCCATTTTAAATTCTAAAGGGCTATATTTTATTTCTAATTAAAATAGATATCGGCTAAGGTATATAACGAGTTTAATTAATGTGCTATTTAACTCTTTCTTTAAGATAGAAAACTATTACTTTAAAGCCTCGTTTTAAAGATTCGTCTAATTAAATAAAGAATATTTAATCAGGGTCGTAGTGAAATATTATTGTTTTTTTATATATAATTACTTAAACTCCTTTAAATAATAATTATTCGGCTTTAGTTAGCTTAAACTTAATCGATTTATAATAAACTATTCTCTTACCTAGGTTTTTAATAATAACTCGTCCCTATTTACGGCCTTTAGTTAAAAGAGCTACCTTTCTCTTTTATAATAATTTTAAAACTTAAGCATAATAAGGTATTAAATGCTTAAAAAAGCTAGAAGTACCGATATATTACTTAAATACTTTTAGGTTCGCCGGAAACGCTAATTAACGATAGGTAGTAACCCTTTTAATAATTATAGCAAAGCTTAGGCCGTTTACTTTAAAACTAAGCAGTTCGATAAAAAGATAGCTTATAAACGATTTCTTAAGGTTAATTAAAATATTCTTAGAGTTAAAAAAATTAAAGACCTTTTTTAAATATATAAGGTATTCCTTTGCAATCTTAGAGTAAATAATAATATCGTTAATAAAAGCTTTATAAAAATCATTATATTCCTTAAAAGTTATATTTATAAAGCGTTAAATATATATAGGCGTATTTCTAAAGCCTATTAACGTTATCGTTAATCTCTCTATCCCTCGTAAACTAATAAGAATAAACCTATCTTAATAATCGAGATAAATTAAAAACTAATAAAAAAATACAATAATATCAACGATAATAATAAAATACTTTCCTTATAACTAAGCTATAACTTCGGATTATAAAGGTAATAAATAATTATTAGGTATTACCACGCTATTTAATAATTTTAAATCTACTATAGCCTTAACCTTTTCCTCGCTTTTAACTTATCGCTAAACGATAAAAAGCGGTATTATAAATAAGGTTAGCTTAATAACTTATTCCATACGATTCTTATTATAAGGGTATCGTAAATATTATCTAAAGCTTTCTTATCCTTTATACTTAATAGATAACTTCTATTATTAAGCTTTTTATTTTACTAACCCTTTACTAACGGAATCTTTATTTACTAATCCTCCGGGATATTTATAATTCCACGATCCTTTTATATATTCGAGTAACTATTAATTATCTTAAAAAGCTTCTTCGTATAAAAGCGGTTTTCCGTATATATATAAACTCCTTTTTTAATAATAATCTCGAGTATATTAATTAGCTTCTTAATTTTAAACGTTAAATATAACTCGTTAAACTTCGGCTTATTAAAAACGGGAATTTAAGGTTCTATAGAAATCGATTGTCCTACGTTCTTATTTAATTCTAAAATTAAATTAAATACTTAATCGAGTAAAGGTATATTAAAAGAAAGGTTTATAGTAAGATTAGAATTTAAATTAAAATAATCTTTAACGATTTCATAAAGTTCTAATATTATAATAAATTTAATACTTAAATCGATATAAGGTTAACGTGATTTACCACTACGCGACGCATATTACTTAGCGACGCACTTTAATTTAATTTTAATATAATTAAATTTTAACGCGTAATACCTCTATAATTATAATGTTTAATTAATCCTAAAAAAATCGGATAGTTTTAATAATTTAAGCGATACGAAACGGACCGAATTAAATAAGCTAAAAAGTAGTAATAAAAGTTTATAATATACCCGAATTAATTTTACGTTATCGAATTTACGGCCGAATTTTAAAACGCGAAATTCGACCGAAACGACGTAAAATAAATCTAATTAAAAAAGAGGTATTTCGTAAATATATAATTAATTTAAATATTTAAGAGATACCTCTCGATTTCGTTAATATAAAAAATATAGCTAATTTTTTTTACCGCGTTACGCGGCGGCGACCGCGTCGGTAAATACTAGGTTAAACGCTTTATTAACCGTAACCCGGACTTAAAAATTAAAATAAATCGTTAATACGATTATTAAAGGGTTTTTTACGAGGATTTTAAAGTTATTTTTACTTAGTTTACGCTAATCGTAAATATAAAAGCGAAATACGGGATCGTTAACGAAAATATTTAAAATTTCGACGAGACCGGTTTTATAATAGGTATAATCGGGTTAATATTCGTTATAATACGCGCCGAGCGGTATAGAAAAACGAAATCGGTTTAGTTTAATAATTAAGAATAGGTAATAGCGATTAAATATATTAATTCGTAAGGTTAATATATTCCGCTATTTTTAATTATTTAAAGCTAATATTATTTCGCGAACTAATTCCGCGAAACCGATTTATCGGGCGACTAAGTAATTAAGCCGATTTTTAATAACTGGATTAATAACGAGATAAGCTTAAATTAAATTAAGTATTTCGATAAATATATTAGATTATAAACGAAAGGTCGCTACCGTTTCCTAATTTTTAACGGCTATAAGAGCTATATTTCGGCCGAATTCGAGGTATATTACTAGAATAACGATATTATTATTATTAGTATATTTCCCTATTTATTATATTTGCTTTAATTTTCCGATATAGTATTTTATTCGTTTTTAAAGCGTGATTATTCGAAAAAAAATCGAGTTATTTATTAAGGTTTTTATAAACTATATTATTAAACTCGAGTTTTTTATTACTTTTAAAGCCGCGTATTTTATTATTTTTACGGAAATTAATATTAAATCTAGATTTATCGTATTTAATTTAATACCTTATAACCTTAACGAGGTAATTAATAAGTTAAATATGCGTCTCCGGACGTTTATATTTAACCTATCCTGTTTAAAGACGGCTAGTACCTACGATTTTTAAACGCCGTTTAACCTTTAATAAATAACTAAGTACTCTATTTATATTAAAAAGAGGGTGTTTATTTATTAAAGAAGCTTTTTAACGCCGATTTTAAATATAATAAACTAAATAACGAAGGGTATAATTAAAATAGCCCATAAAATAACCTTTATACGCGATAGGATATATATATTAGAGGAGGCTAATTTGGTATTTTTTAAACGCCGGAGAACTAAAAAATCGCGAGTTTAGTTTAAAAAAGCCCTTATTATTAAGGAATTTTAATAATTATAGAACGAAAAAGTAAAAAAAGAAGCGTTTAGCGCCCGATAAAAATAAAAATAGGGGTTCGTCGAAACGGAGAGCGATCGGTAAAAGGCGTTATAATATTTACGGCGAGATAGGTTATAATACGCGAATATATAAAAAAGATATAAAATTAAGCGAAAAATCGGATAGCGAATAGTTTTAATTAATTTTAAGCGTTATAATTAAATTAATTTATATAAAAAGGTCGAGAAATAGAAAAAGTGCGTCGTTAAGTGATATACGTCGCGTAGTGGTAAACCACGTTAAGTATTTATTAATATTATAATAGATATATTACTTATAAACGTAATTATTAGGATAACTCTAAGGACCTTCGTTATCTTAGGTGTTATTAATATACTGCTTAATACACTATTTATTACACTTACTATAGTATTAACGACCGTTATAAATAGCTTAAATCCCCTCTTTTAAGAACTTTTTATATATTTAGTATTTAGGTTCTTTTAAATATAATTAACCTTAATCTCTTTATTAATCGTAATTAGCTTTTTAGTATTATTCTTTATTATAATAACTTTTACCGTCTTCGTGTTCACTAACGTATTAGCTATATTTACTTCTTTAGAATAAAAGTAAAAGTTACGTCCCTTAAGTAAAGGCTTGTAATCTATAACTACGAATATAGATTCTCCGAGGAAAAGAGTCATTTTCTTTTACGTAATCACTTTCCGTGTATATAGCTATCCGCGAAGGATTATTTAAAAGGATATATTAAATTTATACTTAGGGAATATAGTAATATTAGCAAAAAAATTAATCTTAACTTTAAAAGGCTTAAGGACTCGAGTATTAATTAAAGCATTAAGCTTAAAATTATTAACTACCTATTCGCTTTTAAAGAACTTTTAAAGTATAAGTTAACCTTTATTATTATAACTTTTCATATAAAAAATAAAAATAGCCTATTTATTTATCTTAACTCACTTCTTAACAACCGTTTTAATCTTAGCCTTACGAGGAACTATTATATATTTTAAATACTAAAAAAACTACTTACCGACTAAGTTAAATTTAGCATTAATATTAAAGTAAATATATATATATAAAAAGGCTTTTACTTAAAATGTGAGCGCCTACCTTAAAATATATATAACTAATAATATCATTAAGTAACTCTGTAATATAGCGATCTACAATAAAAATATTATCTTATATAAAGAACTTATTAATGTTTAATAAGTAAGCTTTATTTTTAAATAATACGAGGAATATCTTTCCTTAAGTGAAAACTGCTTATAATTATACGTCTCACCGTAATCACCGACGTACTTAAACATTAAATTACGCGAGGTAAAAATATAAATATAATAATTATATATTTAACGCTCTAAGGTTAAGGCTAGGGATTTAAGCCTTCTCTTAATCTTATTACATTTCTTCTAGTATAGCTTACACTACCTAGGATTACGAAAATTAAATTTATAACACTTCTCGTAGATTATACTTTAATTATAAACAAAATAAAAATAATAGGAGTCGTACTCGAAATTATTTAAATCGAACGTAAAGTTTAATATAATAGATAAATTATTATTATCATTATTATTATATATAAAATTAACCTTTTTATCGTCCTTTTTTAAATTATAACTACCCTTATCCGACTTCTTATTATTATTCTTTTTTTGAAATCGTCTCGTTTCTTAAAATTATCTCATTTTTTAAAATTATTATACTTTTTAAAGCTCTTTTCGGAATTATTTTAAAACTAAACTTTATCGTAGCGACGTTCTTTTTTCTTTTTACACTTATTACGTTAATTACGCTTATACTTAACGAAGTTTTCCTTAATTATATAATTATTAATCGACTTTAATTTTATAAAACTTCGGGTGGTATTCTATATTTAGCGACTTTAGCCCCTTAATTACTACTTAATATAAAAGTATAGAGTACTTTATACTTCGCTAACTTTAATTATATATAAAATATCACAGTTATAGTAATTCGAAAGGTAAAGCTATAAATTATTACTTTATTATAGAAAACCGAAAAAGATAGGGAAAGAAAGAAAAGGTCCAGCCTTGCCGGGACGATTTCTTTATTTAAATAGGTGGGGAAAAGTCAGGTAGCGCTCGGGTTATTTCTCGTATACCCTTGCCTTATTTTAATTAGTAAAACTATTAAAGGTTTATTTTAAAGTGCGCCGTAATATTACCTTTTTTTTTAAAATGGTTCGTCCCGAGATATATTAAGTAAAAAATTGGTATTATAACTATTTAAACTTATTTTTTTATTTAAATCATTATTTTTTTTAACCTTTTCGTTATACCGTTTTTTTCTCGGGGGCGGCCGGTTTATTATTATTTTCGTGTAGTTCGTTAAACGTGTCGTTTTCGGCCGCTTATAACTAGTATTATAAACGTATCGAGGGATTAAAGGCCTCGGAATTTTGTTCGTGGTAAGTTTATAATTATTTAGCCGTATTTTTAAAGTTTTTTACGGGATATTAAGTTAAGTCGGGATTTTATTCTTTTTATTCGATTTAATATTATAATTTCCGATAGTAAGTTTTTAAATTAGGAATACGGTATACTTCCTATTTTTTTTTTCGCCTAGTTCGATTACCTCGTCGTTAAAGTTTCGTATCGTTTATTTAATTAAAAGGTTATTCGGGTATTTTTTAAGTCGATTTATATAAAAAACTTTGGAATTTATTTATTTTTTTAAAACTTTTAATAAATACGAGTGACCGATTTTTCGTTCGATTTTATAGTGTTATCGGGTTAAAGGATAATTAAGCTTATCGGTAAGTTTTATAAAAGACCAGGTTTTTTTAATAATAAATACCTGATCCTCGATATCGAAATCCGGTTACCGTCGGTGTTTATTTTTTTAATTATATATTCTTTATTAAGCTTTAATTATATTTCTTTTAACTGTTTTATAATAATTAACGATTCGCTTTATTTAATTCTATGCGGTTATTCGGCTAAGCTTTTCGCGTTCCTCTAAGTTCGTTATATTTTTAGTCTTAGTTTCTTAATCTTAGGTAGATTTTATAGGGAACCCTATTTTAATTTCGTGGGGGAGTACCCTATTAAATTTTAAGGTAATATAGCCTAGGCGGTATTTATAACCGGTAAAGCTTTGTTTTAATCGTTTTAAAAATAGTTAATAAATACTTATAGTTTTTATTCGAGGTATTAAATCGTTACCTCGGTTTATCCCGCCGTTTAAAAGTAACCTATCGAGGATAGTTTTTATTTAATTCTTAAGATTTTTAATACTTTATTTATAAAAGCGGAGGTAAACTACGGTTTTCGGTTTAAAGTTATTATTAAAGGGTAGCTATATGTTCGGTATAGTTTTTCGTAATATAGTCGGGCTGTTTCGGTTACGGTAATAGTTATTCGGTAAGCGATATTTTATATTTATTTCCTTAATTTATCGATTATTAATATAATATTATCGTTCCCTTTTTTATTTTTAAGTATTATTTTAAAGTTTACTACGATAACGTCTTAAGGTCGTAGTAAAATTAGTAATAAGTATAAAAAGCTTAGTGTTTTATTGCGGGGAATTTTACTCGGCTTATATTTTATATAATTAACTACGAATATATCGTAATTTTTATTTAATCCTAGCCACTAATATTTTATTTATACTAGCCGCCTAGTTTTATTCTTTCCTAAGTATATTGTAAAGGTTTAAGAGTAAACCTTATCGATTATATAGGTCCGAAAATCGCCTTCGTCGAGTATAATAAAGCGGCTTTAAAATAAAATAAACCGTTCGTTAATAGTCTATCCTTATATTTTATTTTCTCGGGCTCTTTATTTATATATTTTTAACCCTAAATATATAGTATTCTCGTATAAAAGGGTATCGGTAAATTTATATTTAAAACGTTCGGGTAGCTTTTCGATTAAGTATAATTAAGAGCTCGTTTCCTTTTTAATTAGGTAACGCGCTTCCTTTAAAGCTTAGATAACGTTTAAAGAGGCTAGCTTAAATAAGGCTATAGTTCGTTAAGCGTTCTTCTTATCCTTTTAAGTTTTAAGATCACCCGTTTTTTTAAAAAGTGCGTTAATAAGGACGTTTTCTCCCCCCGGTTTATAAGTAATTATAAAATTATACTATAATAACGTATCGGCCTAAGCCGTTTATTTTACATTAAATAGTCGTTTAATGCCGAAATATTAAAGTATTTCGTGATTAATAATTACGAAAAATAGTTAAGATCGTTATAATCCTATTAGTTCCGCTCTTTAATATTTAAACGTTTTTATTACTACCAGTATTTCTTTATCTTAAATAAAATAGTTATACTCGGCTCTTTATATCGTTTCGAAATAAAAGTATACGGGATACTATTTATCGTTAAGTCCCTTTTTTTAAAGTAGAACGTTAACTAAAACACTATCCGATATATTAGTTTCGACTCGGGTTTTTTTATCGTAAAAGAAATATATTAACACGGGCGCCTTTAAAAGTAATTTTTTTAGCCTTTCGAATATCTCTTAATATTCGTCAGTCTACGCGAAGGTGAAACCTTTTTTAGTTAGGTTTATTAAAGGCTTAGCGATACGGTTATATTCGTATACGAAGCGTCGGTAATAATTATAGAATTTAAGAAAAGACTAAACAGTTTTAATATTAATAAAGGCGTCCTAGTCTTTAACGGCCTTAATTTTTTCGGGGTCGACTTTTACGCCGTTTATACCTACTATAAAGCCGAGGTATTTAATCCTAATAATATAAAATTCGCATTTTTTTATATTAATTTAAAGGCTTACTTCTTTTAGCTTTTATAACACTTTCTTAATATATTTTACGTACTCTTCCTCGCTTTCCGAATAAATCAAAATATCGTCGAGGTAAACGCTATAAAATAAATCTAAGTATTTTATTAAGATCTCGTTAATAAACCGCTGAAACGTTACGGGGTTATTAGTAAATTTAAAAGGGAGAACTTAGTATTTAAAGGATTTATATTTAATTTAAAATATCGTTAAATTTTAATCCTAAAGTTTCATGCGAATCCTGTGGAATACTTAGCGGATATCGATTTTAGTGTATATTTTAGCTTTAATTATTCTATTAAGGGTTTCGTTAATTAGCGGCAGCGAATACCGGTCTTTTTTAGTAAGTATATTTAATTTATAATAATTAATATAAAAACGGAGTCTTTTATTAGTTTTCCGTGTAAATAAAATAAGCGCTACTTACGGAGTAATATTATTAATAATAAAACCCTTTTTTAAAGCGGCGGTAACGTATTTTTTATAAGTTTTAAATTCCTCGAAAAACATTTTATAAAATAGGCTAAACTTTAAATCCTCGGGGCTTTTTCCTTTTTTTAAATCTATTCGATAATCGTTTACGTTTCCCCGGTACGGCGCGATAACGTCGAATTAAGTTTTATTAAAAATATCGTAGTATTTATAATAATTAAGGGGCATAGCTTTTTTAATTTTTTATTTTAAGGTTTCCTCGTCGTTTAGTAAAAAGTCGTTTTTAAAGTCGATAATTCGGTTAATATTGTTTAAGTATACGATTTTTATAACGTTAGAACCGATATCGCTAAAAAATCCGTTTACGTTTAAGGTTTATATTTTAACGGGCCTTGACTTATATTATCCCACGCCGTCTCGTTTTAGCCCGTAAAGGGGGTTTTTCGAGGGACGACCCTTCCCAAGTAAAAATTTTTTAATTAAGCGCGGGGGTAATAATTTATCGAGTTAACGGTTTATTTTAAAGATCTCGGAATTTTTAAACCGGTCCCTCGAAGGCGGTTTTAATATAACGTAACGGGGTAGTATCGGTCCCTTTATTATTTAACCTTAACTATTTATTTTTTATTCTTTAATAAACTATTTAATACGTTGTCGGACTATTTTTATAGTAGTTTAAAAAACTGCCTCCGGTTCTTTAAGCTAACTTAAAAACGGGCTATTACTCGGGGTTTCCGGTTTATTTATTATAATAGGCTATCGGTAATTAAGTTAAAGCTTCGGAAAAAAAGCTCTATCCCGCCTCCGTTTATTTTCGATAGATATTTTTTTTTACTTCTAAATAACGTTTTAATTATACTCGGGTTTTTTTAAAAACTATCCTGCCTCCGTAATATCGATGTCTCAGGTTTAAGCTTTTTACTAATCCTTTAAAAAAACTAGCCGCTTCCTTCGATAGTTTACTATAACGTCGTATTCCTTAAACCATTTTTATCCGATAATAAAATCGTGCTTTATATTAATTATAAAAAAGGGTAACGTGGTTTACCACTACGCGACGCATATCACTTGGCGACGCACCTTTTCCACTTCTCGACCCTTTTACATAAATTAATTCAACCACAACGCTTAAAATCAATTAAAACTACTCGCTATCCGATTCCTCGCTTGATTCTATATCCTTTTCACATGTTCGCGCATTATGACCTGTCTCGCCGCAAACACCACAGCGCCTTCCACCGGTCGCCCTCCGCTTCGACGAACCCCCATTTTCACCTTCATCGGGCGCTGAACGCTTCCCTTTTGCCTTCTCGTCCTGTAGCTGCTGAGATTCCTCAATAGTAAGGGCTCCTCCAAGCTGGACTCGCGACTTTTTGGCTCTCCGGCGCTTAGAAAGTGCCAAATTAGCCTCCTCCAGCATATGCATCCTATCGCGCATAAGGGTCATTTCATGGGCCATTTTGGTCATACCCTTCGCCATCTGGTCTACCGCATCTAAAATCGGCGTCGGAGAGCTTCCTTGATGGGTAGACACCCTCTTTTTGATATAAGTAGAGTGCTTAGTTGTTTGTTGGGGGTTGGACGGCGTTTGAGGGTCGTAGGTACTGGCCGTCCCTGGACGGGATGGGTTAGGTGTAGGCGTCCGGAGACGCACATTCAGCTTGCTAATTACCTCGTCAGGGTTATGAGGTACTAAACCAGATGCGCTGAATCCAGATTTGATGTTGGCTTCCGTAAAAACAGTAAAATGCGCGGCTTTAAAGGCGATAAAGAACTCGAGCTTGGTAATATGGTTTATAGAAGCCTTGATAAATAGCTCGATTTCTTTCGAATAAGCACGTTTTAAAGGCGAATAAAGTGCTATATCGAGAGGTTGGAGCAAGTGCGATGAATGGGGAGGCATACTAATAGTGATAATATCGTTGTCCTGGCAGTATGCCTCGAATTCGGCCGAAATGTGGCTCTCGTGGCCGTCGAGAATCAGGAGGCGGTAGCGACCCTTCGTCTGCGATCTGGTATGTTTATCGAAGTGTTTGATCCAGTCTAGGCCTGTCTCGTTGTTGGTCCAGCCATTGGAAGTCGGCTTGATCACCCAGTCGCCCGGTAAATCGGTTTCGCGGGACCAGTTCGCGAGGTGATATTGGCCTTGAACGATCAAGAACGGCGGAATGCACCAGCCCTGCGAATTAATGCATTCAATCGCCGTTGACCATTCCCGATTACCAGGCTGGACCGACTTCGCCTTTCCACGCCGCTCGGCGCGTGTTACGACGAGTGTTGACCCGATCATGCCCATCATGAAGCCGGTCTCGTCGAAATTCCAGATGTCTTCGTCGACGATCCCGTATTTCGCCTTTATATTCGCGACCAGCGCAAACCAGGCAGAAATAACTTTAGAATCCTCGCAAAGAGCCCTCTGGTAATCGTACCGACGATTCATTTTGGTCTTCAGGTCCGGGTTGCGGTCGATAAAGCGCCTGACCCAGTGCTTGCCGACGCGGTCGCCGCCGCGCGACGCGGTAAGGAGATTAGCCATATCTTCTACACCAGCGAGATCGGGAGGCATCCCTCGGATATCCAGATCAATTATATGCTTGCGAAGTACCTCCTCTTCAGTTGGATTTATTTTACGTCGTTTCGGTCGGATTTCGCGTTCTGAAGTTCGGCCGTGGATTCGATGGCGTAAAGTTGATTCGGGTATGTTGTAAGCTTTTGCTGCTGCTCTTTGGCTTATTTGATTCGGTCCGTTTCGTGTCGCTTGAATTGCTAAAACTATCCGATCTTCTTGGGATTGATTAGGCATTATGGTTGTGGAGGTATTACGCGTTGAAGTTTAATTGTATTGGAATTGAATTGAGGTGCGTCGCCAAGTGATATGCGTCGCGTAGTGGTAAACCACGTTATAAAAGGTATTTTATATTTTTATATTTTAAAGTTTAAAAAAAGGGCGATATTAATTAATTAAAGGGATTTACCGTCGTATCCTCCGATAATTTTAAGTTAAAACTTAGTTAATTATCGAGGGTTTAGTCGCTTTATTACTTTACGGGCTAATTTTACGCTTATAAACAGTTTTTCGTTAACTCCCGTGTCCGCGAGTATATTAATAATAGTAATAAATAATTTATTGTTTATTATAATATAAATAAAAATAAAAGGGTTCCTTTTAAAATAAGTTTATAAGAAATTAAAAGGTATATTTTATATACTTAACTCGGATAATATTTTTTAAAAAGGAGTTAAAATTCCTTAGGGTACTTAGTTTTTCGAGTTATCGGAGTTTTTTTTTAAACGGGTAAAACTAAACGGAACGGTCGATTTAAGATTAATAAGATTATATTTTATTAAAGTTATTAATCCGTTAACTCGCTTAATACGCTATTAATCGAAGGTTTTTTTATTAAAATAATTCCGGGAAAAATATCCGGTCTTTTTATAATTAAAATATACTCTTTTAATTAAAAACTCTTTTATTTTAACGGTAAGGATGTAACGAGAAATATCGGTTTATTTAAACGATCCGGCAGCGGAGTTACCGGCGGAACTAGTTTTAAAGGCAGTGCTTCGTCTAGTACTTTTTCCGGTAATTTTAACGTTATTCTTCTTTTTTACGCCGTTACGCTAAACGTAGTTGCGATTTTATTAATAATCGTATCGAAGAATAATAAAATAGAACTTATCGAACGAAATATCGTCGTTATAATAATTAATAACTACTTTTTCGTTTAATCGGGCAGGTAATTTATTATTAAATTCCCGTTTATAATCGTTTTTTTTAACGCGAGCGTATCCGGTTAGCTTAACGAACTCAAATCGAAAGGTTTAAAAACTATTACTAAGCTTTATAATTAAATCTCGAAAAGCTTTACGGGCCTTTTTGTAAACGTTAAGGTTATAATATTATTCGTATAAATAATTTAAGAGGTCTTTAAAAATTTTAATTAAAGGGTCGTCCTATTTATTAATAACGAAAAGGTATAAATTTTTAACGGTTTTACCGCTAACCCGGCTAATAATATAAGTACACTTATCTTTATTAATAAGGTAATAGTTAATATTCGTCTTTAATTTACCCTTTAGGGTTATAAATTAATAATCGAACTTAATTTCGGAGTTTTTCTTATTAGTAAACAAGGGAGGGTTAAATATTTTAATGCTTCGCTTAAAGCTATTAAGTAACGTAACGCCGGTGCGAGTCGTCCCTTTTATTTAAACTAAGACTCCTCGGTTTTAAATTAAGAGATTAATAATGTGTTAATTTAATTATTAAATTTCCTCGTCTCTCTTTATAACGATTAATATAAAGTCTTTCTCTTTTTTAGTAAACTTACCGTTTTTATTTAGTCCTTTATTTTAACTATTTTTTTAGTTAGCGTCGTTATTTAAATCTTTTTCGCTAAGGACGGTAGTTTATATATAGTTTTCTTTTAAGTTAATATTAAGGTTTTTAAAGATTTTTATTAAGTTAAAGGCTTAATTTTTAAAGCTTATTATAAAAAAGGTTCGCAGTTTAAACTTTTTTTAAATAACGGTCGGGTTTTTTTATACATTTTATTAAAATATTTTTCGATAATTAAGCTTTTACGCTTAAACTATTAAGTTTTCGCGGTCTCGATAAAAACTGCGAAAGGTATCGCGAGGGTATTATAATAAAAATTATATATAGTAATTAATCGTTTAATTTTTTTTCGATATTTTTATCCATAACGTTAAAGAAATTATCGGGAAGGAAAAACGCTCGCAGTTTAAGTTTAACCTCGATTTAATATAGTTAGTAAAATAATTCGAGGGCGGTAATTTTTTATTTTAAGTCGCCTTTAATATTAAATAGTAAGTCTTTATTTTCGCGCCTAGTAATAATACTTTAATTATTTACGTTTATCGGGCTTACGTTAAAATAAACGAAGGATACGCGTTTAATTAATAGGGAGTTTCGCGCGGTACGTTTTTTTAAGTTCGCGAAAGAGCGGTTAATATCGTTAATATTAAAACGTACCGACTTACAAGCTTATTTTACGCGCGTATCGCGCTTTTCTAAGCCGGCGGCTATCTTAATTAATTACCTTATTTAATCGAGATTAATCTAGGTTCTAGTTTTTAAAAGGGTAAGATATTCGTAAAGCTTTCTTAGGCTTAATAAATTAAATTTTTTTCGGTAATATTATAATTATAGTAATTCGGGAAGCAAAGCTATAAATTATTATTTTATTATAAAAAACCGAAAAAGATAAGGAAAGAAAGAAAAGGTCCAGCTTTACCGGGACGATTTCCTTATTTAAATAGGTAGGGAAAAATCAGGTGGCGCTCGGGCCATCTCTCGCATGCCCTTGCCCCACTCTGGTTAGCAAGGCCATTAAAGGCCTATTCTAAGGTGCGCCGTAGCATAAAACAATAGTATTATTATCCTTAAGAGGTTATAAAAATCGCTGGATTTCCATATCTATTTAATTATAAATTTATCGGAGAATATTAACCGCGTTATAATTATTAGGTACTAATAACTTTATAATCTTAATATATTTAATTAATTAATTAAAAAAGCGTTTAAAGGCGTCCGGATTATCTATTAAATCCTTTAAATAAAGGAAGGCGGCTATAAACTTTTTAGCCGTTTAATTACCGTCGGGTTAAAACCGCTGCTATAATACTTTTATTATATAATAAAGTCCTCGTAATTTTAAAGAAGCTTTATCGAAGTTAGAGATTTTATTATTCTATTAAATTAAAGCTCTACCTTTTAGTAATATTTAAAAGAAGCTTAAGATTTACTAAGCTACGCCTCTTTTATAGTTACTTTTAATGAAATTATTAATACGTGCCTTAAACGATATAATATCGGTAAAGATAAATATTTTTTCTTCTTAAACTAAACTTTATTCCGTTAAATCTAAATAGTTAAGGTTAAACACGTTAATCTTATCATGTTTAATCTTATACTCTAGTTATTTATAATTACTTAAACTATCTTTTAATTATTACCGAGGAGGTATAATAATCGATGGATAAAGAGGTTTAAACGGTAGTCCGCTATTTAATTATTAAGGGTTTAAATATCGATCTAAGTAATATTTCCTAGGAATAAATTACCCGGGGGTAAAGTTAATATTACTTAAAAAATAGTGCTTAAAGCTACGTAAGCTATTATATATAAAAGTTAATAAGCCGTTACGCTTATTACAGCGCTTACTCTTAATATTTTAACTACCCTTTTATTAAGAATAGGTTAAATAAATTCCCTTAAATAAAAGAATTAATGCCCGGTATATTCTAAGGCGGCGGAACGTACGCCGTTTATCGCACTAGGTTATTAATTTCTATATTAATTCTATTTAGGTTATTACTAGGGAATTATATAACCTGTTTTAGTTTAAGATAATAAAGATTAGGATAGTATAAATTCCTATTTTCACCTGGCGTAAGATAAAGTTCGCAAGCCGGTTTAAAGCTATTTAATAATAAATTCTATAACGTGGTTTACTACTACGCGACGTATATCACTTAGCGACGCACCTTAATTTAATTCTAATATAATTAAACTTTAACGCGTAATACCTTTATAACTATAATATTTAATTAATTCTAAAAAGATCGGATAGTTTTAATAATTTAAACAATACGAAACGAACCGAATTAAATAAGTTAAAAAGTAATAGTAAAAGTTTATAATATACCCGAATTAATTTTACGTTATCGAATTTACGGCTGAACTTTAAAACGCGAAATCCGACCGAAACGACGTAAAATAAATCCAATTAAAAAGGAGGTACTTCGTAAATATATAATTAATTTAAATATTCGAAGGATACCTCCTAATTTCGCTAATATAAAAAATATAGCTAATTTTTTTACCGCGTTGCGCGGCGGCGACCGCATTAATAAGTATTAGGTTAAACGTTTTATTAACCGTAACCCGGACCTAAAAATTAAAATAAATCGTCGGTACGATTACTAAAAAACTTTTACGAGGATTTTAAAATTATTTTTACTTAGTTTACGCTAGTCGCGAATATAAAAGCGAAATACGGGATTGTTAATAAAAATATTTAAAATTTTAATAAAACCGGCTTTATAATAGGCATAATCGGGTTAATACTCGTCGTAACACGCGTCGAGCAGCGTAAAAAAGCGAAATCGGTTTAGCTTAGTAATTAGGAATAGGCAATAACGATTAAATATATTAATTTATAAGGCTAATATATTCCGCCGTTTTTAATCGTTTAAAGTTAATATTACTTCGCGAATTAATCCCGCGAAACCGATTTACCGGGCAATTAAATAATTAAGCCGACTTTTAATAACTAGACTAATAACGAAATAAGCTTAGACTAGATTAAGAATTTTAATAAATATACTAGATCGTAAACAAAGGGTCGCTACCGCCTCTTAATTTTTAACGGCTACGAAAACTATATTTCGGCCGAATTCGAAGTATATTATTAAAATAACGATATTATTACTATTAATATACCTCCCCATTTATTACACTTACTTTAACTTTTTAATATAATACTTTATTCGCCTTTAAAGCGTATTTATTTAAAAAAATCAAGTTATTTATTAAAGCTTTTATAAATTATATTATTAAGCTCGAGTTCTTTATCGCCTTTAAAGCCGCGTATTTTATTATTTTTACGGAAATTAATATTAAATCTAGATTTAACGTATTTAATTTAGTACCTTATAACCTTAACGAAATAATTAATAAACTAAATATACGTCTCCGAACGCTTATACTTAACTCATTTCGTTTAAGGACGGCTAATACTTATAACCTTTAAACGCCTTTTAACCCTTAATAAATAACTAAGCACTTTATTTATATTAAAAAAAGTGTCTACCTATTAAGGAAGCTCTTCGACGCCGATTTTAAATACGGTAAACTAAATAGCGAAGGGTATAATTAAAATAGCCTATAAAATAACCTTTATACGCGATAAAATATATATATTAAAAAAGGCTAATTTAACATTTTTTAAGCACCGAAGAGTTAAAAAATCGCGAGTTTAGCTTAAAAAAGCCTTTATTATTAAGGAATTTTAGTAGTTACAGAACGAAAAAGTAAAAAAGAAGCGTTTAACGCTCGATAAAAATAAAAATAAAGGTTCGTCGAAACGGAGGGCGACTAGTAAAAGGCGCTATAATATCTACGGCGAAATAGGTTATAATACGTAAATATATAAAAAAGATATAAAATTAAGCGAGAAATCGAATAGTAAATAATTTTAATTAATTTTAAGCGTTATAATTAAATTATTTTATATAAAAGGGTCGAGAAATAAGAAAAGTGCGTCGCTAAATAATATACGTCGCGTAGTGATAAACCACGTTATAATAAAATATATATATTAAAGGAGGGTAATTTAATACTTTCTAAACGTTAAAGAGCTAAAAAGTTACGAGTCTAGCTTAAAAGAGCCCTTACTATTAAAGAATCTTAATAACTATAAAACGAAAAAGTAAAAGGGAAGCATTTAACGCCTAATAAAAATAAAAATAAAGGTTTATCGAAATAAAGGGCAACCGGTAAAAAACGCTATAATATTTACAGCGAGATAAGTTATAATACACGAATATATAAAAAAGATATAAAATTAAGCGAGAAATTAAATAGCGAGTAACTTTAATTAATTTTAAACGTTATAATTAAATTAATTTATATAAAATGGTCGAGAAATAAAAAAAGTACATCGCTAAGTAATATACGTCGCGTAGTAGTAAACCACGTTAACTATTTTTATTATACCGAGAAATTTAAGTTGATCAGAATTAGTCACCCTTCTGACCCTGCGCCTGTTCCACAGTCATCAGTGGGGGTTAGTTGTTTGGTCGGGCCTACCCACACGAGATCTGGCAGGCTTCCGCTCTCGCGCTGCTGCATCCGCCCCTCGTCCATCCATAGTGGGGTGCGGCGAGCATGCACAGATCATGACCATCTCAAAGCGCCGATCTCATAAGCGGAAGTCTGCTCGGACATCGGCACCCGCGGCGCAGACTTACCACCTCCCTCCTCGCAGTCAAGCGTCCCTTCCAGTCGACAGGTCCGGTGTCGCTAAGCCCCAGTAACGCAACTGGTGTGGCAGAGATGCCAAGGACAACAAGGCTAAACGCCTGAGACTGCTCAAGGATATAAATTGCCTAAACGTACTTATGCATCACGGTATCGACAGTGAATATTTAACACCCCCTTGAGAAGACGCGTATTGCTCTCAGGACAAGCATGGGGCCAAAAGAGCGTTACAGCACGGGTACTGACTCGGGCTCGGTGGGCTGGATAATATTGTCACCTGAAATACACCAACATCTTCAGTCATGATCGCTATGTCGAATACGGCTTTCGCGCCCAGTTTACCACACCCAGCATATGGTTTATCTTGAGTTTCACGAAGGTTGAGTACAATCCTCTGCCAGACTCACGCCAACCCTATTCAGTGAAACCGTGCAAAACGGCGCGCAAGGGGTGGATCTTGTTGCTGCTACTGCCACCAAATAGGTGTTCTTCCCAGCATGGGAGACGTACCATGTAGCAATTGGTTGGGGCCCATGCTACGCCTTGCGGTCGCCTTGGGCGCCCTCGGACAAGTTTATGCATTCTCTGATCTTACATTTGTGATTATTTATGTTATTATCACGCTTCTATATTGACATTAATATTTTATTGCTCCAGGCAAGCAGAGCCTCGTCCATGGCATCATGCATTACGATGTTCCGCCCTCTCCTCCGTTGTGTGTCTACACCGCTTAGGCACCTGTGCAGACGTAGTAGCCCAGCCACAGGTTGCTGCAGTTCGCGTCGACCTGCTTGTTGTAGGAGCGGAACTGGCTGAGCGTGATGCCGGCGTCCGTGTAGATGGACCAGCAGCTGTCGCCGGACTGGACCTGGTGGTACGACTTGCAGCTGTCGACGATGCCGGGCATCTGGGGCGTGGGGCCCGAGGGCGTCTTGGTCGGCTGCGACGGCGCCTCCGTCGTGGTGGCCGCGCCGGGCACGTGGACGCAGACGTAGTAGTCGAGCCAGAGGTTGGAGCATTCTGCCACGGGGCGCGCGTTAGTCTTTCAGACTTATTGTTGGAGCAGGCTAGGGGGTCGAGGTAATAAGGATATGTACGTACTGTCATCGACCTCGCTGTTCCAGCTCTTGAACTGGGCGGCGCTGATGCCGTTCTTCTTGGCGATGGCGTCGCAGCTGTCGCCGGAGGAGACCTTGTGGAAGCGGTCGCAGTTGCCGGCCAAGCCCGGCATCTGGGGGAGTTGCTCGGCTCGCTGGTGGGGGCAGGGGCCTTGGTGGTGGTCTTGAAGGTAGTGGTGGGGGCGGCCGTGGTGGCGGGCGGGGCGTCGGTGACGGTGCCGATGACGCAGTACGACTTGCCCGCGTCCAGGCCGGGGCAGCTGATGCCAGGGTTCAGGTCCTTGAGATCTTTGACCGACAGCCCCCAGCTGCTGGCGAAGCTCGCGCACGTGGCGCCGCTGTCGGCGCTGGTGGCGAAGTCGCACTCGACGGCGGCAGAGACCAGGCCGGGAACGAGGCCGGCGGCAAGCATGTGTGTGAGCTGCATCTTGTTGGATTGGGGACGAGGGGGATTACTATTAGTGTAAGTGTAAGAAAGGGGAGCGGAGGGAGGAAGTCTGGTGCACTGGAGACAAACAAGAGGAATTGTCTAGGAGGCAGACGCAGGATGGCGAATTATATACACTTCGTCAATTTCCTGCTTTACCTCGACAGCCCGCCTAATCCCGATGGTCTTGTCGCCAGGCAGACGAGCCATGTGCCTCTCTACAAGATGCCGAATTCGCGAGTAGTAAGGAAATGGACAATATTGCTCACGGCATCGCTAGCCTTGCGGCACAGGAGACTAGGTATCATGAATCTAGACACCGGCCCGTTAAGGGACGTGTGCATAAGGCCGACGCTAGTATGGACCGGGGCCCCGGGCGCTGGCAGCTTTTCTTTTCTTTTCTTTTTGTCACGCTACCTAATGGGCTGTCAGCGGCCCACTCAGCGCAGCGAGGGAGACCTAACCGGCACAGCGGCACGCAGACACACCCTCCTGGCACAGATAGGAAAGTGGAGCCGACACCCTGCCATTGGCCAACGCATGAATACCTGGTCGACTGCCCCTGCCAAAACGCACGCCTAGACGCCCTTTCCTGCCCTTTCCCACCCTCACTCATCCCACTACAAGAAGCCTTCCTCGTGTCATACTTTTCCTCACTCATCCATCAGCTGTCACTCGCTTACTTCTTCTTTGACGAGCCTGCCTTTTGCGCTCCATCTATCTTTGTTCAGCTCTCACCACCGCGCCGCAGGCAGGACCACTTAGTTCCCTTACCCCTGACCCGTGCTGCTTGGCGTCAGCAAATCAAAATGCACACCTTTTCGCAGGCGGCCGCGCTGCTCGCAACCTGTGCGGTGGGCGGCGTCCATGCCGCAAGCCCGACCTCGGGCATCCTGGAGGTGGACCTGGCCTTCCCGCGCAACCAAACCTACGCGCCCACAGCGCGCCTGCCTTTCGTTTTCGCCTACCAGAACCCCGAGTTGGCGACGGCGCTCAACGCGCGCATCTCCTTCACCGTCTGGAACTGGGCCAACATGGACAACACCACCGCCGGTGCCATCTTCGACCTGGGCCAAGCCAACCTCTCCAGCCGCGACCCGTTCCTGCAGTATAACTACTTCCCAGGTTTCGAGGCCGAGGGCCAGTTCCTCCTCACGTGGACCGTGGGCTGGGACAATTGCACCGAAGATTCGCTTGGCTTAACATACAGGAGCAACCGCATCAGCCACAGGTCCAAGACCCAGTCTATCAACTTCACCATCAGTAACTCGGCGCCCGTAATAGACCTCGTGGCGGCGACGGACAACAAGGACTGTCCCCAGAAGCTGGGGGTCACTATCGACGTGACGGATACCCTGGAACTGCCCCCTGGATGGACAAGTCTAGCGGTGACCATTGCGCAGTAGTGGCCGAGTCGATGCCCACACCCAGTCCCTGCCGGGTCCAAATCGACTCGGCGGCGGCGTCCAGCATGGCCGCCTCCATGACTGCTAGGGTGTGCAAATACACGGATGTTGTACCTGCCCCGAAGGGAGTTGAGTGTCCGGCAGAGGACGAAAGCTCGGCGCAGCAGCTGGTTGTGACGGGCCTTGCCTGCTTGGCCGCCACCGTGGGGGCAATTGGTTTTGCTTTGATGAGGTGATCGTGGGGTGTGTCTATTTCCGTATTCTGTAAAGAGTGTACTTTCGACATGAACGAATGTTGTGGAAGCGCGTGATCAATGAGAGGTGGTAATTAGCAGCAGCCGAAATTGCATGTATTGTTTTGCCGTTATCCGATCCGCAATGTGATTTGGTTGCCTTTTTAGGTGCCGTCAACCCGCTGTCAGCCCGATTAGATCAAGTCCATCAGGCGGCGAACGGGGTGCGGGCAAACGATGGCCAAAATCGATCAAACACCGTCAGGGGTCACGTAGCATTGGTGATAGTTGGGCTGATAGCCCGGCGAAAGAAGAAAGGGTCCCCTCAATGTGGGGTGTTGCTGCCTTGTGGCCCTTGTCGAGCCTGCTACACCATTGACCAGCAGACAGCCTGTGCCCCACGCACCGGTTCGCCGAAGCTTCTGCAGTGCGTATTTGCTGTGTTAGTATAGTAAGCAGGCTTCTCAGTGCCAGGGGAAGCAGATTTGATGTGTGTGTGTGCAGGTCCTTGGCCTGCAGCAGCCGTCTCACGGCTTGCGGGTGCATGAACGCGTTGCGGGTCGAAGCGAAGGGGGGCCAAAGTAAGAAAGGAAAGGCACGGGAGCGATGTTTTCAGGCTGGAGCCCCTGCCCCTGCCCCCGCGGCTGTGGCGTTCTAGTTCCCGCTAAGCGAGATTAGATCGGATGGGACCCTGTCTTGCCTGTCTTGTTGCCTAAGCCGGCGATTCAACATGGATCAATGCACAACGCTTGTCCCGAGTTAGCTCGCAAGCTAAGCAACAACGGGTACCTTGGGTTAGACCACTGTAAACCCTCGACGACTTCTAAGGCAACTCACCACTTAACGCTGCTCGTATTCAGACGAGACGCCTCTCCTAATGGCCAGAGCTAGTACTAAGCATAACAATAGGTTGGTTTCATACTAACTTAGAGCTCTATAAGATATCCAAGTCTAATAACCAGGGGATCACTCTATGGCGCGTGTTACGGCTGGCACTTGGATTTCGGATCTGAGCGTGGGGTGCTGGTCGTTGGTCGTGTGTGCGTCGCACCGATTTTATTATTGTTTTTGTACGCCAACCGAGCTAGCCAATCTTGCTTGGCCTTGCTCATTTTTGCCAGCCTGCATCCTACAGTTCAGCACGTCAATCACATCTACCACACGGCTACCGGAGGGGTGAGTGTGATTGAGCTCGGATCCGGCACGCAGTCACGCAAATGATTGGGGCCGAACATAGTCAGCCTCGCACTTCGGCCCTGGTGACATCTTGCTAGTGCTCATTTTAGGTTGCCCGAGTCGCATGTTCGGGAAATTGCTGTAGAGGATTTGCTGACCCAGGCTCTTATCGACCGTTGGCGATTTGGCCGAGGTTGCGACGGGCCAACTGTGCTTCTTGCTGGAAATGGACGATGTCCGGCGGCGCAGCAGTGAGACCACGCATGCACGTCAGTCTCCTTTGGGTAAACGGTTATCCCATTGACCGGGCGGTTACTCCCGTATTCCTATTGTGTGCACACGGGCCGGAGGGGGAGGCAACGCAAAGAGAGCGAACCTAGACGACTATAAAGACGGTATCACCGTGCCACCAGAACAGCGTATGTCCATGAAGCCCACCACACGCTTCTGCACACACTCATTCATTCACTACGGCGACCATGGTCGCATTACTTCCCTCGTGGCTCACCGCCCTCGCCGTCGGCCTTTCGCTCGCCCCTGACGGTGCTGTGGCGGCTAAGTCCGGCCCCTCCTTTTTCAGAAAGTCTGCCAGCCCGTCGTACCGCAGCCCGGGCAACTGTCCCGAGCGATGCAGCGTAGCCGGGCCTAACCCGGGCAACTGGTCCGTCTACCCGGACTTCCAGCAGATCAAGAAATGTAAGGAGACCATGTTCTACGACTTCTCTCTTCATGACCGAGTGGACGAGCCGGAGACGACCCACCGCATCCACGCTTGCTCGTCCTTCGGCCCCGACTTTGCCAAGCTCCCCAGCAACGACACCAGCGTCACTGTCGCCGCCTCTGTCCAAGTCAAGTTCCAGATGGGATGGTGGGAGGAGGGCTTTGGCCTCGCCGCCGGCAGCCTCCGGTCCCTGACCAAACAGATCCGCAGCTATGCGGAGCACGGTCATGGCCCTACCGACGGCCCCTTTATTATGTTCGGACAGGCTGGCCAAGCTGCCATCGGTCTCTACATTGGTCAAGGTCTGCTGAACCAAGGCCTCAGTGAGTCGGCCCTGAAGATCTTCCAGGACAACTTGGCCAATGTCAACGTCTCGACGCCCAGCCTCGCCATGCAGCTTTGCGGCGCAGACTACGACAGCAGCCACACCTTTGGTGTCATGGTGACTAGCAACGGCTCCTTTGGCCCCATCCAGGACGCCATTAAGACCTGGGGCAAAGCAGCCTGCCTGGAGTTCGCCGGCTCTACCAACCTGACGGGCCGGGCCTCGTTCACCACGCCGCTCAACCCGCCGACGCACGCGAACGGTACCGCGAACTCCACCGCGCTCAACAGTGCCTTGGTGGCGCGTGCCGAATGCAGAACCGTCCAGGTAGAGGACGGCGACAGCTGCGAGAAGCTGGCCGGTAAATGCGGCATCCCGCCCGCTGCCTTCACCAAGGTGAATCCGGCGTCAGACTTTTGTGCCAACTTGATGCCCAAGCAGCACGTCTGCTGCTCTATGGGAACCATGCCCGACTTCAGCCCCAAGCCCAACGCCGATGGCTCGTGCAACAGCTACCAGGTCAAGAAGAACGATAACTGCGACAACCTCGCGGCCGAGTACAGTCTCACGAAACAAAAGCTCGAGGACTTCAACAAGAACACCTGGGGCTGGAACGGCTGCAAACTCCTGTTCGAGGACACCGTCATGTGCCTGAGCAAGGGCACGGCCCCTTTCCCTGCCCCCATCGCCAACGCCATGTGCGGACCCCAGAAGCCCGGCTCAACGCCCCCGACGGATGGTTCCGACATTGCCGACATGAACCCCTGTCCTCTGAACGCGTGCTGCAACATATGGGGCCAGTGTGGTATCACCAAGGACTTCTGCGTCGACACCAACACCGGCGCCCCGGGCACGGCTAAGCCCGGCACCTACGGCTGTATTTCGAACTGTGGCACCGACGTCGTCAAGGGTGACGGTACCGGCGCCATCAGCATTGGGTACTTCGAGGGATACGGCTTGGGCCGTGACTGTCTCTTCCAAGACGCCTCGCAGATCGACACTTCGAAGCATACGCACATCCACTTCGGCTTCGGCACCCTCACCACCGACTACCAGGTCGAGGTGGGCGACGTCCTGTCGACGTACCAGTTCAGCCAGTTCAAGAAGATCACCGGCGCTAACAAGGTCCTCTCGTTCGGCGGCTGGGCCTTTTCGACCGAGCCCGCCACGTATTCCATCTTCCGTAACGGCGTGACGCCCGCCAACCGTCTCCAGATGGCCACCAACATCGCCAATTTCATCAAGACGCATGACCTCGATGGTGTCGATATCGACTGGGAGTATCCCGGAGCCCCTGACATTCCGGGTATCCCGGCGGCCAGCAAGGACGACGGTAAAAACTACCTGGCCTTCCTGGTGATTCTCAAAAACCTGCTGCCGGGCAAGTCCATCTCCATCGCAGCGCCCTCCTCCTACTGGTACCTCAAGCAGTACCCCATCAAGGACATTGCCAAGGTCGTTGACTACATCGTCTACATGACCTACGACCTGCACGGCCAGTGGGACACGGAGAACGCGAACTCGCAGGAGGGCTGCGCCAACGGCAACTGCCTGCGAAGCCAGGTCAACCTGACGGAGACCAAGCAGTCGCTTGCCATGATCACCAAGGCCGGTGTTCCGGGCAAGAAAATCATCGTGGGCGTGACCAGCTACGGGCGCTCCTACAGTATGGCCGAGGCCGGGTGCTGGGGCCCGGACTGTTTGTACACGGGCACCCGCATGCAGTCGGATGCGACCCCGGGTAGATGTACCGGCACCGCGGGCTACATTGCCGACGCCGAGATCGCCGAGGTTATGTCCGGCCACGGCCCTAAGCGGGCCGGAAGCCGCGTCACCAAGAGCTTCGTCGACTCGAGCAGCAACAGTGACATCCTCGTCTACGACGACCTGCAGTGGGTCAGTTACATGAGCGCCTCCACCAAGAAGACGCGCGCCTCGCTCTACAAAGCCTGGGGCATGGGCGGCACCTCGGACTGGGCCACCGATCTGCAGGAGTACCACGATGTACCGATGCCGGCCAAGGACTGGGCCACATTCAAGCAGCGCGCCAAGGCGGGAAATGACCCCAAGGCTGACGACTCGCGCAACCACACCTGGACCGATCTTGATTGTAAAGATGAGATGATCGTCCACAAGGGTATACACACCCCATATGATCGCTGGGAGGGCGTCCACGCCGATGCGGCCTGGGCAGACTTGGTCCGGATCTGGAAGGACACGGACTCTAGGTGGGATCACAGTTTCATGGAGTCGGTGGAGACCACGCTCAAGATAGGGGCTGATCCCAGCTGCGGCCGATTGCTCAAGGACAACTGCCAGCAGTCCCGGGAGTGCAGCGGTGGTCTAAATGAGGAGCTTTCGGGACCGGCGGCCCAGCTCATCTACAACTCCCTCGTGACGATCCACCAGACCTACGCCGACTATTACGATGCACTGTTCGCCGCGGCGAGCTCAGAGATCAGCAATGCACTGGACGACCTGGAGAACAAGTTCGCGCCGATCCCTGCCGAGCCGGATAACACATGGCTTTTGCTGCTCATCGACCTCATCACCGTGGGAACGCTTTCGGCTGCCGGGCCTTATTTCAACTCGGTCCTGAAGAACATGCCCTACTTCGTCGCCAAAGAGGCTGCAGGGAGCGCGGCCTTCGACAATGCTAAGGACACGACCATGAACTTGATCGGCCAGAGTACCACTATCGCCAAGGACCTCTTGAAGACGCCCGAGTCGAACTGGACGGCCGAGAGTCAGGACTCCTTCACCAACTACATGGGCCAGGCCATCACGGGCTGGGGCAACGTGACCGCAGTCGGCCTCAGCCGGCTCTTCGACGGTAGCGACGCGTCGCTCGACATTATCTGGGACGTCATCTCGGACGGCAAGCTTGTTACGGGCTGGTCTGGCAAGGAAACCCCAGACGGCAAGCCCAAACAGGAAGATCCCGACCATAACGCCGCGAATGAGCTGCGCCAGAACATCGCTAAGTCCTTCTTCGGTTACGCCATCCCCGCGTTGTGGCAGGTGTCCCATACGTACGCCTTCGTCATCGACTCGGGCTACGCCTGCGACGACGACAAGCCGCTCGGCGACTATCTCGACGACGACACCATGGACGCCACGGGCGAGTGTGTCGAGGGCCGGCGCTACTACCTGGCTCACCCGGACGGCGACGCCCACAAGTGCGAGTGCCACTACTACGACAACGGCCACTGCCAGCGCGTCTGCCGCGACCAGAAGTTCTCGGCGCCGCCCGGGCTCGACTCGCTCGACGGCAAGATCTTCGGCAAGATCACCAGGAAGGACCTCATCACCGGCTCCGTCCGCACCTACCTGCAGAACGGCAAGACCAACGGCGGCGGCTTCGCCGACCCCACCGACGGCGGCACCATCGACAACCTGCTCAAAGTCGACGTGACCACCCCGGGCTTCATGCGCCTGCCCGTCTGCAGCCCTGCGCGCGCGTTCCAGTCCTGGGACACCACCAAGAAGGGGTCGAGCCCCCACTACCCCTGCGACATCCCGCCCGGGCGCGACACCTGCGGCGACTCCACGTTCGAGGACCAGTCGAGCGGCGCCTCCCCAAGGTCGAGGACTGCCTGCAGATCATCCGCAACATCGAGGGCGACGGCAGCACTGACTACACCACGCAGGTGGTGGGCAAGAACCAGCGCGAGATTGGCAACTCCGGCACCTGCCACTTTGGCGTGGAAGCTACGAAGGTTAACGGCAACGCTAACTTTGTCGTCGGTGGCCAGGACATGATTGACATCATCAACGAGGCCGTCAAGCGGTTCGGCGGTGATGGCCGCGTTGGAGCTAAGGGCAATATGAACTGCAACGGTAACATCAAGCAACAGGCAGTGAAATGGGGCATCTACTAGACAGAACCTGAGCCACGGCCGGTGTTCCTTCTTTTTTTTTGTTTTTGTATATATTATTGAAGAAATATTATTCATTGTTCATAGTAGAAATTCGAACAGTTAGATCTGTTTCGTAACTGTTCTTGCGAAGCTGAGATCAGTGTTGGAGCCCCTTTATGAAATATAAGACCAGATACGTTTATATATATGGTGGTCAGGTCGCCGCGGAGGTTCTGGACTTGAAAGACTGGTCTCGTAGTATAGGCTAGGCGGGGAAACGGCCGCATCGGGGCCATGATCGGAGTGAAAGGCTTGGAGAGCAAACATAGAAGACAAAGTGGATATTCATCTTCCCTAGATCCTAGCGTCGAATAGTAGTCTCGTGGTTACGGTGCGCATTGCCGAGGTGCCCATGGTCAAATGAGGAAGTACTCATGATGGTGTCTTATGAAAGCCAACTACTCGGGTGGAACAGAGACAACAAACAGATCGCTCGAGTCTGCCAAATCGACTAAGACCGCTTAGTTGGGGGCAAGTAGGATAGCGAGATGGGTGAGATCGTGGAAACATCGTATAATTGTGGTATGATATTGCTTAACTCTCAGAATAAGCATCCGACATTGATGGTACGACGAGTCCGCTAGGATGGAGTAGTCATTGGCTCCCGACTGATTCCAACGGGGAGTAACCAAATCAGCTCTCAAGTGATTAATTCGATATTCCCGAAAACCAAATAATGCTTCGTGCGGTGTTATGCCCCTAACTAGCGACGCGGTAGGTAGGAAGACTGATGAGTAAATGAAGTTGGAATCCCTCATCTCTGTCAACCTACATGACGAAGGGCTAGCCTCTCATCAGTTTATTCGGCCCCGTGTGCTCATAAGGATCCCCCAAAGTGCGATATGTCCGAAATTGTGTCGGTAGGCCCGCAGGGGCCGCCCGTTTGACGGCCCGCCATTGGCGGGATTCTCATAGTTCTCGAGGCCTCGGGGATACCCGGTTTTGATAAGCTGGGGAAGCTCGGGTGACGGCGCCCGTGTCATCATTGCTAGCACTGCTGGTGTCGAAGTAGGATGGAGAAAGGGTTAGCCAGCCCCTTGACGCGACCAGCGCGCTACGCTAGAATTTTTAATGGTGTATGCAACAGCACTGCAGTGCAGTTCTACCTCGTCCTAGGCGGCGGTACTCCTCCATGGTCAAGGCGGGGTACCGTTTCTTTGGGGGCTGGGCCGAGGGCTTGGCTTCGTGCTTTGGCTTGCTGCGGCGGAAGAGGCGCTTGAGTGAGCTGCAGGGACTCATTGCAGATGTCGAGTGAGTTGACACATCGCGTAGAAAAAGCGAGGAGGTTGAAAATGGGTGGATCTGTGATGTGTTCGAATAAAGGAACTTGGGATAGCAGATATACTGAGCCAGAGCCCTTTCTCCGTTGTCTCTGTATGCTTGTTGAGTGAACGTGGTCGGGATTGAGGGGTTAGAGTTGCGGTTGAACAGTTTGCTGTTTACACGGGATGGTGGGAAAGAGGAATCGATCTACTGGCTGAGGATCTGGTCCGGTTGACTGCCCATTCCTGCTTTGGACGCTGACGGAGATGGGTTATGTTGAGTTCGTGGGACTATAGGAAGTCGAAAACTTAAAAAGGGGGAGCGGGTTTGGACAGAGATGGGGCCCATCTTTGGAATCAGCCACCCAACGGAGGCCAATGATGTAAAAGAAGCAATCGACTTAAACCCAAGCAGTCGGTAAACTCAAATCCGTAGACGGTAAACGTAATATCATCCATCATCCGTCTTGCATGGCTTGCTGAATTAACACTCTATATCAAGTAGCTATTGATGACAAGCCAAGTTCTATTAAGTTCGCTGCATGCATATGAGCTATTTCATGTTTTTATAATCCATGGTTCATATTCCCCTTTTGCACAGGAGCACTGGAAACATATTCTTGCGAGTGGCCTCGAAACATGTGCTGAGTATTATAGCGCGGGTAGACGGGGCTGCCAACGCGCAACGGACCGTCCACCTCACAATCCAAACTCATGCCTGATATATCCGTATCATTAGGGACCAAATACAACATCTCCAGTTCCCACGGCTCAATGAATTAGAACCTCATGTCCAGACTTTTGCAGTTTAATTCGAGGAGCTGCTTGTTGATGAGGAGGATGTTGAAGTGGTGCTGCTGCTGCTAGAGACCGGCATTGTAGGGGGTTTTGCTCATTGTTGCTCGACAAACACATGCAGGGCACACTTGTGTGGCGCAGAACTGGAAGCTTGGGCTTGGCGCACATAACGTCCGCAAAGGGAAACAACAGGAGAGCCCAAGAGCCCTACACAAGCAGGGCTTAGGGAGCTTACGTACATGTAGGCAGGCAGGGCCAATTTCACACGCATATGTATTCCCTAGAAGTCAATCAATTGATCAATTTTCCGAGTCGAGCGCTGGGCTGGGGCCAGTGTGACGCCGGGACCCAAAGCTTGGCAGTTTTTATCGACGTACAGGGCTTAGCGGGCCCCACTGGTGCGCCCATCTGAGAGGATCTCCAGCGCTGAACTGCCATACACGCCCCAGGTTTGGGGGAACAGCGGCTGGGGTCTCACTAGCGGCTTGGCGATCTTACACTCCTATTCAGGTCTAGCGGGCTTCTGCCAAACTGCAGGGACGAGCCCAACACGACGCGCGTGGGCTGAAGCAACACCTGAGGGACGCCGCTGTGAATGGACCAATTGGGCTGCATCTTGTCAATGAGACAGGGACAAGCAGCCTTCAAACATATATGAACCTGTGGTCATCTTCCCTTTGACAACAACCTTGGGAGCCGGTAAACACCAAACACACTCGGTCCTTAAAGGCATCATCATTTGCTTTCTTTCTTGTTTCTGTTCGGTTCTCTTCTCGCTTGTCTTCTGGTCATTTCATCAGCATTAATACTATCCCTTGTACACCTCGCAGAAACCAAACGCCGAAACGGCTATTGCGCATCTCAAAATGGCTTACAGTGACCCAGGTAGGAGAGCTCCGCGGTCCGGATCAGGACTGCCGGCCATCTACTGACTCAGCATACCCAGTCCCCTACAGTTTGTACGTTTATAAACCGAACGAGGTCCTTCCCATCGTCTTCGCCGTTCTTTACGCCATCTCAGCCTTCTTCCATGTTTGGCAATGCCAGTAAGTGCCCCAAACTCGAGAGTGGACTTATCCGGGCCAACTACATGGGCAAGACCTAAGCTGACGCTCCATGCTCCAATAGCCGGTACAAGGCATGGAGGGTCTTGGGACTACACCCTCTCTGCGGTGTCTTGTTTGTTATCGGTTACGCTGCGCGAGCATGGGCCTCCACCGGCACGAACTACCTCTACGACGAATCTAGGCCGGCCAACTTGGGCTTGTTCATCATCAGCCAAGTCTTCATCTACTGCGCTCCGTAAGTTCCATTCGCAAATCAAAAGGGGGAGGGAGTAGAAGGGGACATAGATGATTTGGATCATCCGAACTACACCAAACCGGATGCTGACTTCAATCTCTCCTTTTCATCCAACAAACAGGCCACTTCTCGAACTCGCAAACTACCACATCCTCGCCCGTCTATTCTACTTTGTGCCGTATCTCGCCATCCTCCCCGGCCGCCGGGTCATGGGCATCTTTGGCGGCATCATGCTGTTCGTGGAGGGCCTCAACGGCCTCGGCGCGGCGCTGGGCACGAACCCGAAAATCACCAACACCTCGATCGGCACCGGCCTCATGCTCACCGCCAACGCGACCCAGGTGGCCGTGATCCTGACCTTCCTGGTCCTGGCGAGCACGTTCCACTACCGGTGCGAGACCCGGGGCGCGAGCACGGGCATGCTGAACCTGCGGAACCGCCGCGGCATCCGCAAGATCATGATCACGCTCTACGTCAGCATGGTCGTCATCCTGGTGCGCTGCTTCTACCGCCTGATCGAGCACACGGGCGACAACCACATCGACTACGAGGACGTCGAGACCATGCGGAAGCTGCACCCCTTCCTGCGCATCGAGTACTACTTCTACATCTTCGAGGCCGCGCTCATGCTCGTCAACTCGGCCCTCTGGAACGTCCTCCACCCGGGCCGCTTCCTGCCCCGCACCATCCAGACCTTCCTCACGCGCGAGGGCAGCCAGGTCGAGGTAGCGCAGCCGTACGACTACCGGCAGCCCTGGCAGAAGGTGGTCCACCTCTTCACCATGTGCGTCCTCTACCGCAAGGACGACGGCTGCCCCTCGCCCTCGCACAAGGAGCGGTCCGGCAAGATCGTCGCGCCCTCGGACGGGGGCGGCGGCGGCTACGACTCGGCCCGCCAGCCGCCCATGGCGTACGAATCCTCGCCCTCCTCGGCCCCCGCCGCCCCGGGCAAATACTACGCAAACGGCGGCAGCAGGGACACGTCCACCTCGCCCGTGGAGATCTTCCTGAACATCCTCACCTTGGGCTTGTACGGCGCCCTGAAGCCCTCGCACAAGAATCGGGGGTCGCGGAGCTTCCAGGAACTCGGTGAGTACCCACTTGCTGACCGTCACGGATCGCATGAGCGGTTGCGTGGGCCCGACTAAGCTTTGAGTCATCTGTGTTGGGGGTGGTCGATGATGATGATGAGCTAGTCAATGTACACTTGTCGGTTTTGATTTCTTTTTCTTGCTTTGCATCCACTACCTGCTATCATCTGTCCATTAACGGAAGTTGGATCCTAATCGTTGTGTATGAAAACAGACAGAGTGGACCCGCTGGGACCGACGAGGCACGCTGTGGAGATAACGTCTCAGGGGCAGCAGCAGCAGGCGCGATAAGGGTTTCCTTCCTTCTTCCTGGTTCTTTTCACCTCTTCCCCCATTTCTTGTATCTTAGTGCCGCCTATTTCACTTGTACTTGGAATCATCACGGGTGAGAACATCTAGAAGAGCTCGAATAGGTAATGAATGTAGAGTAAAGTCGTATAGAAGGAATTAATGGAATCATCCACACAGTGTTCGGCCCCTCATGGCTCTCATATACGCAATCTTCAGCAATGGTGCTCTCACGGCTGAAACAAGGCGCATGACCGGTAACGACTGTACTGTGACAAAGCTCTTAGAGAACCAAACTACCTCGAGCCGTTCAGTAACCCCACTGCCTACACCAATGCTTGACCATCTCTGGCGCCACTGCTGGTGTTGAACCCAGGGTAGGGCATCTCTCGATTGCGCTCCCGGTATCAAATAAAATTGGTCGAATCCCGACTTTGGCCCTGTCAGACAACCTACGGTATGTCGCTTGTTGCCTTCTGCCCCCGTCATGAGTCACGGATGAGATTAGTCTTTTACTGGCAATAGGGTCGTAGCAGCAAACCCACTAACCTGCCTGGAGTCGCCTTGAAGCGTTGATGGCTTGGATGGAGTCAATCCCCAGTATGAAGAAGTCCATATCAGGGTGCTGCTCAGGCCGAGGAGTAAGGAGTGCGAATAGAGAAGGGATCGAGTCGATCAGAGACGCCTCCGAACTGACGTCAATCCCTGCTGTGCCAATGTTGTTGCGTGGCTCATCCATCAAGCTGTACAGCTCCTCCACTTCACTTCGTCTTGTTGTAGCTTGGCCGTCGCTGCTCTTTGTATCAGGCCTTTGGTAGCACGAGGAAATGGTTTCGACGCGCTAGCTAGCATGCATGATTGCTTCTGTATCGGCGCATAGGCGGCGACATTGCTGAACCACGAGGGAGGACGTTAGCTTGACGCTCACTTTGGGACGCAGCAGATTTGGGACAAGGACTCGCCGATACGCTTCCGATACTACAGGCCAGATGCTATCGATGGTTTGATTCTTCTCTGCTGCAGTCTCGGAAAACTTAGCCGGCTACACCCAACGTGTTGCCTGGTGTCTGTTACTCCCTATGACCATAGCCCCCTTCACGTAAGGGGATTGAGACACAGTCGCTTCCAAAGAGATTAGATTAACCTTTTTCATAACTTCGTATTCATTTGGAGGACTGCCTAACGCCAAGGGCTTCTTGCATATTCTGATGCTTCGTAATCATATCGTCGAAGCGTAAGCCGTAACCATAACCGTCCGAGATAGCAAGTCAAAGATGTGTGTGTATGCCTGTACCCTCCCTTCATCTTTCCTCTTAACGCCTTTTCTCTTCTTCAATCAAGGCAAGTCCAGTCCAGTCCAGTCTTCGGGCAAAGGATGCATGATGCAGCAGTAGGTTAGGTCGGTAGGTGTATCCTACTCGACTTAGACCTCGTCAACGGCCATCGGCATCTGGCCGGCGCCAAGCTCCTCCTCGGCCTTGATCATGGCATCCACGCCGACGAGATCGTCCTCGAAGCTGGCGGTGCCGCTGTTGGCACCGGCCAGGTTCAGCTGCTGCATCTGCTGCTCCTCGTCCTCGTCGTAGACGGGCTCCATAATGATCTCCTCGCTCTTGGGGACCTTCTTCTTGCGGCTGCCGCCGCCGCCGCGAGCACTGGCGGCACCGCCACCACCACCGGCGGCGGTGCGGGACTTCTTCTTGGGATGGACGGGGAGCCGTCGCCGGCGCCGTTGGTGGCGATAGCGGCATCGTCATCGGCCTCGGCTTCGTAGTCGTCGTTACTGTCGGCGGCGGCGGCAGCAGCAGGGATGACAGGGGCAGCAGCGGTCTTCTTGGTGGCGCGCTTGCGCTTGGTGGCGGTGGAGGCAGTACCCTTGGCGGCACCTTTGGTGGTGGTCTTGTTCTTGGGGGTCTCGGGCGGGTCCTGGTCCTGGCCCTGGCCCTTGGTCTTGCCGTCCTTGTCGACCCCGGCCGCGGCTAGGAGGCGGATCTTGGTGGTGCGCCAGCACTCGCGGGCGCTGGCGGCGTTCTTGTAGCCGCCGAGTGTGGCTAGCTTGTCGAAGTCGATCTATTGGTTTGGAGAAGAGGCAAGGTCAGCTTGTCTTATTTTTTGTTTCGGGTTTCTTGGTTTGGAGGAGGGAAGGAAGGATGGGGGTTTGGGGGATGATGGTGGTATTATGAATATGGTGAGAGGAAACGGGACAAAAATATAGCGGCGCCTATTTTGGTTGGCTGTATGGCCAGAGATGTTTCGTGATGCTTGGTGATCATACCAATGGAGAATATTGTGTGTCGATAATATGGTGAAGAAAATATGAGTTGCACCGGATAGAGCATGACAGTGGTAGGTAATACTGGGTGAGCCATGGGGAGAACTCCATTGGCATTCCAAAACGCCATATACTATGTGTATGGTTCGCCAGGTTGTTGACAGTAGGGTAATATGCATGGCGCCTTGACGGCAGGAGTTCGATTCGGGTCGAGATGTGAGAGAGTGAAGTGAAGCAAATGCAAGACTTACCTTGATGTCGCCTCCGAGGCAGGCCCAAACCATGGCGCTGACCTCCATGTCACGCTGAGTGAACTGAGGCTTCTTATTCTCGGCCATTGTTGCGATGAAGGGGAGGTAGTAGTGATGGGTGAAGGTGTGAGGTGTGGTTTGGTTTGGTTGGTTGAGGTGGTGGGAGAAGTAGTAGTAGAAGAATAATGAGTAGTCGAAAGAGTGATGGGAGGAAGAGAATGAAAAAGAAAAATTGTATTTGTCTTGTATGGATGCAGAATGGGGGACCTTGACTTGAAGTAAAAGGTATTGGTAAGATGATTTGTGTGAGGTTGGGTTGGGGGACTGTGAAGGTATGGTTTTGGTCTGGTTAGCAGTTGGGAGGGTAACCACAGTTGCAAGTTGGAGAGTGTTATGAAAGAAAGTGAAGAAGGAAAGAGGACGGATGGTTGATGGTAAACAGCCCAATTGTTTACGCGTCTTGGGGTGGGTGAATGCAGATGGTGAGAGATGGGTAGGCGGCAAGTTTGGCGGCTTCCTGTGTAATGAATAGGAAAGCCTTTGAATTGGATTGTTTCCATTCACGGACTATTCACGTTCTGTCTTCCACCGCTAGAATGCAACAGTACAGTGCCTCCCTTATAGGTTAATTGTGCTAGGCAACCATGCTGTTACTGGGATATCGTCCCTTATCGTAAGCGTCACCATATCAACCAATTTATGATGATTGATATTTCCTAAGTAAGATAATGAATTCCTGCACCTACGCCTACTGCGGCTCATGTTCCTTGCTCACTAATTGCAAGAAGTTGGTAGAACTTAGGTAAGTAGGTTTAATCATCGAACATGGCCTGTGAGCTCGCCTCGAATTGGGTATTGGATCTTAAGCCAGGCAGTTGCCAGGCACGCTTGCTTCTTTATCTGGTCACATGAACATCAGAAACTCGAATTGATTGTGATAATGTCATTTTGGGACTTGCCTGGCTGCAAGCCCTTCCACGGATGGGAGGACTGAGGCCCTTGCATGATGGTAGAGAGCGCCTTATATGTATTCGCCACTGTAAAGGTCTCGACCATGAAGCCCCAAGAACAAGGTTCCCCGGCACATGCCCTTGTTGTTCCATGGCTGACTTGGCTGCCTCAATTCAAGAAGGTACACGGAGGTCTCTTACCAGCCATGGGAGAGACTCCAGCTCTTTGAGCGAAGGTCTCGAGTTCGACTCAGGCATCACTCCCGTCAACTCCCCCATAAGTTTGGGCAGCACCGTATCTTGATTACCCAAAACAAAGAATGGCAACCGTCAACGTTCGAGCAGTGACTTCCGCACCTGCCGCGATAGACACAACCACTTCACGGGAGACACGGCCGCAAGGTGTCTATCCAGACACAGATCGACTCGAGTCAGATGTACAGAGAATACTAGGGAGGTAAATCAACCAAACCTCATCTCGTGCAACGCTCCTTTTCTCCAATTTCTTCCTCTGACTGTGTAATATGAAGTACATTCCCGAATCCCGAGGACAGCGGTAGGCTTCATAAAATGAAAGCTGCCAAAATCGCATTATTCGAGGCGTCATGGTGGGCTTATAGCTCACATGAAGCTCTGAGAATAGCGACATGCCTTTCTATTTGGGTGAGCTGATTCATTCTCCTCTAGTTCCGTTCCACTTACTACATCGAGCACAGGTAGATGGTTAGAGTCACGACTGTAACAAGTACGTTGCATCCAACGATGATCAACCTCCAAGTGGCGTGAGGAGAAAAGCGCTACCATACATGTTGGTTGGTGCTACCAGAACTCCCAATCAACAACGCCCCCACGTTACATCGCCGGCTTGAGGCTCCGCCAACATCAATCGTACAGCTGACATGAAATAACTCCTTCGTCCTTCACTCGCACCTTTTGTTCATGAACTCTTCTTGTAGCATCCAGTTCACGCCTTCCTCGACTTCAACCCTTCTGCCACATTTGCTTCCAATTCCCAATACTTGTTTGATCCAATCGTCCAGTTATACAACAGCATACAACATGATTTCCTCCGAAGGCTGGGACCATATCGTGGTTGGCGGCGGCCTGGCAGGCTGTGTGATCGCAAGTCGCCTCAAGGAATACCAGCCATCTGCCCGTATCCTGGTCATCGAAGCAGGCCCAGATGTCACCCAGAACCAGGAGATCCTTCAATTCCACTCTCTCAACTTCTTAGGCGGTCAGTTCGACTGGGCCTACAAGACGTTGCCTCAGAAACACCAGGATGGGCGTGAAATCGACATCCCCTCCGGACGTGCTCTAGGCGGCGGTTCTATCATCAATGGATATGAGTTGCTCAACTACTGAAGAAGCAACAAAGGCAAGAGAACTGATGAATATAAATATAGGTGGATGGTTCCGAGGCTCTCGCGCCGATTTTGATAGCTGGGCCGACCTAGTTGGTGACCAGCGTTGGGGCTACGATGGCCAACTGCCCTACTCCAAGAAGACCGAGAAGTGGTACAATGACGAAATGGCCGAGCAGCATGGCCATGATGGCAAGTTCTACATCGAGTCTCCTATCTCTACAAACCGCTTGTACCCCCTGGCCGACATCGCGGAGCAAGCATGGCGTGAAATGGGCATTGAGACCCTGCCTGGTAATGACATGAACGCCGGCACCAATCTTGAAGTCGGCCAGCTCAACGAGAACAGGCACCATGGCAAACGCCAGGTTGCCCCACTGGTGTATTCTTTGGAGGATGTTACAGTCCTGACCGACGCACTGGTCGGATCTATCCTCTTGAGCGAAGATGAGGGAGTTAAAGCCACCAGGGTCCGTCTGGCTGACGGGTCCGAAATCCATGGCAGCCAAGTCATTGTCTCTGCCGGAGCGTACCGAACCACCCAGATCCTGATGCTCTCGGGGCTTGGTCCCAAGGAGACCTTGGAGAAGAACGGCATTCGGCCCGTCCTCGATGCGCCCGAGGTGGGCAAGAACTTCAGCGACCACATCATGGTCCGCATGAACTGGAAGCTGAAGGATCCCTCCAAAGGCTACGCCATCGGCTCGGCGAACCCCCCTTTTTTCGGAGCCTCGATTCGCCACCGGCACACCGGTCAGCCACATCATCTCGGCTGCAGTGCCCCGTAAGGGCCTTGAAGCGGCCATCGCCAAGGATGAAGGCAAGGTGGATCCCAACCACTACTTGCTGAAGCGCGAGTTCGCCATGACGGAGACCATGGTCCTGTACCTGGCCGTCCCGCCTCTTCAACCCGATGGAAACCACATCAGCAACTTCTCCATGGCGATGAAGCCCACCTCTCGAGGCACCGTGACCATCTCGTCCAAGGATTCGTCCGACCCGCCTCTTCTGGATCCCAACTATTTCGCAACCGAGGTCGACAAGCACGTGTGGCGCCATTTCTCTGCGACAGGTCTCGAAACTGATGGCCAGCGACGCCACAGTCTTGGGTCGGGACATTGTGGCGGGCGATGCGCCGTACCCCGGGTTTAAGCCGTTGACCGTCGACGCAACTGACGAAGACTTGGACGAGAGAGTCCGAGGCCAGGGTACGTGAGTGATGTGACAGAATAAATCATTCCAGTACTCAGTGAGCTAACGCACCGCGTACTAGATCTACATACCACGGCCCTGGCAGCTGTTCGATGGGATCGGTGGTAGATACCGATCTGAGATTCAAGGAGGTCCAGAATCTGCGAGTTGTCGATGCATCCGTCATCCCCATTGCCCTTGGCTCCCATATCCAAGCTGCCGTTTATGCGCTCGCGGAGCAGGCTGCCGTTGTTATTTCACAAATCGGTAATCATTGAGATTAACTATATAAAGCTAAACTCGAGAATTGACCTATCTTATTCAATACAGGGAAGGTCATAAAAGAATACCCTACCCTGGGCTTAACGCTAGCAGTGACGCCATAGATGGTCAAGCATTGATGTAGGCCCGCAAGGGAAGTAAGCGATGGCAAATGAACATTATACTACCTGGCCTACCTGAACCCCAGACTTATATGATGCGGAACTCGCGCTCCTTCAGAGGCTTGGGCCCATCCAAGTTGAGCAGGCCCTTGAGCTGATCCAAGCTACACTCGACCCTAATACGACCGATCCTCGTCGAAGTACCCGATTCATCCGTCTCCAGCACCCACAGCACGCTCCTCTCCGACAGCCCGCAGGCGTGGAAGTCATCGCCGCCCAGCAAGACGATCTCGATCTTCTTGATAGGGCCGGGAACGTCGTGGGGGCAGCAGGCGCGGCGGCCGCCGGTCTTCCCGAGAAGCTTCGTCTGTTCCTTCAAGCGCTCCATGAAAGGCCACGGGTCCTCGGCACCTTCGCTGAGAGAGAGCGATGCCGCACGCCCACAGAGTCTCCACTCTCTCCCCTTCCGCATGTTCCTCAATTCTAGGAAACTGACCGGTATGGCCAGCGTGGTGCCGATGAGAGCTGTGGGGAGGAGCGCGTGTTTCTCGCGCTCGGTGCAACGACGGAATAGCTCGCGTTACTGTATCGACGTCTCACCGACACCACTCTCGCCATCGCTCAGCTCAAGCTGGATATCGTGTAGGTGGTTCTTGAAGTTCTGCAGTCGCATGAACTGCCAGTCGAACCGAATAGCACCATCCCATCCCGCCCAGGACCATGAAGGGAAAAGCGGTCGCCGGCGCGGGCGTACTTCTTCTCCCTCCCAGCAATCGTGTACATGTTCCCATCCCAGCGCGTACGGAAAGCTGGTCCGTCGGAGTTCGGCTACTTGCCTCGGCCAGTAGCGAGGATCCCAACCCAGGACTTCCGATGCCTCGAGCGAGACAAACGGGATACCTACGATGTTCTCGATGCTGTTATCGGCTTCATGGTAGTATCGGAGAATACCGGCAAATGCGTTGATAGCATCATCGTCGAAGCGAAGGTTTCGTCTGCTGTAGGATTCGATTGCATGAAGAAGAGTCAGGTATTCCCTGTCGACAGTGACCCGCGGGTCCAGATCCAGTGCCCGGTATATTGGCTGAGCCGTGGCCAGCTCGACGTCATGGTTTGGAATAGTTTCGTATCGGCACATATTGTCGCATTCAAAGTACATCTGCTCGTCGGTGAAGATCAAACGCCGGCGAGATAGCAAGGCCTCTTGGAGAGTCCAAGCTCGGGTCGCCCACCAAGAATTTAATATTACCCTCTGTAGGTCGGAGACGGTCGAAGAGATCTCCACCATGCCACCTTTAATCTCACGAAGGCGGTCGGTTGGCAGCGACGGTTCTGAGTTTATGCGACAATGCTCGGAGGCCGATGAGCAAGTACGCCAATGCTTGAGACGGACAGCTGTGGAGACACCTGGGAGTCCATAGTCTTCGTCCTTGCCAGCGGCGGCGATGAGGGTGAGGGCTGCATTACGGTATACCCTGTCCATCTGATTGATCTGACGATGGATCAAGTGCTTGTCATTCCCTTGGATGCAGTACTTGTCGACCCAGAGGTAGTTGAAGCCCAAAGCGATGACCACATTGATTGCATCGTTTATGACCCTTGGTAGTGGCTCTGGCAGCGAAGTGCCCACAAACTTGGGCCCGGTATGGTAGCTGGACGTTGCACGTTGCTGATGCGTAGACGCACTACGGATTGGCACATCTTGGACGGTACATGGTTAATACGAGTAGGGCGCACAATGATGATAAATGCTTACTCGAATCGGAACTCCATACGTAGCTGAGTGCGATGTATTGGTGAACCGTATCGGGCTGGACGATATTGAGGGTGCGGCAGTCTATCAAGCGAAGTTCAGATACGGCTTCAGTGACACGGCGGCACTTTTCGTGCGACTCGCAGCACTCCTGGAACCACGCCAGAGCCGAAGCTGGCCGATACTGAGCGGGGAGTCGCCAACTTCTTCTCGACTCGAGGCTATTCCTCCTGATCAATGTCTCCATCGACATGGCTGAATATTACTCGGGATCTGAGGGCCATGCTTGGTTCTGATGTGGTCTGGGTTGCTGTCGAAAGAAGGAGGCCCAGCAAGTGAACATTGCCGAATTCATTAATAAACCACACGGAACAAAGCCCAGAGGGGCGTAGAGGGCGGAGGTGGAAGCACTTGAGCGCTGCCTGCGAACTGAGACGCCCCAGTCCATTCGAATGAGGTAACATGCCGCCCAGAACCAGTTGAGGGACTTGGTACTTTTGCTAATAGAAACGCTGAAGCCAGTCAGGATTCCAAGAACAGCGTGGCAGTGTACGTCTTTGTCTCCAAAGGGATGGGCTGCCGTGGCATACAAGACGCTCATTGGTCGTATGGTGGCTAGTGAGAGCGGTGGCTTGCATTGAGCGGGGTTACCGTCGCAGGCAGACGCGATTCTGGATTCCGGGGAAGGTCTGTCCAGCCTGAGACCGCCGATCGGTACGATGAAGTGAATCGGCGCATGCGTATTAGGGAAGAGGTAGCAGCAAGGCGTTCGGCGGGGCTGTCTTGTCAGGCTGATCGTACCCCTGATAGGTGGATGGACTGACGCATGATCACACTACGTTGTGGTAGAGGCTGGCACGAGTAGGTGATTTGCATGTTTACGGATCGGATTCAGCCGGGCTGTGTTGACACGCTTGATCATAATGGTCATGGGCGCATGGGCGGTATGAATGATGGCCGAGCAGCCAGGCACAAAAGGAAGAATGGCCGGAGAGACCTGCGGGGATATTTTGAGGACGTGTTTACTTTTTGTCAGCCAGCTTAACTTTCTGCCGCGCACGTCCCCTTAAAGGGGCTAGAAGCATATGTCCGGTGACGGCCCCCTTTTTTTACATATCAGCCGAAAATTCAGCAGTGTGTTTACTTCGACCCTTTGGCTGAAAGTGAAAAAAGCTGGCTGCCGTCGTCTCGTCTCTTCCTATTAACCGGCCAATCGGATCGACGAATCTCGGCTGAATGGTTCAGCCGACCTTAGGCCGGCTGATCCAGCTTTTTCTAGGGCCTTACAGGGCCTTATAGGGCGTAGAGGGCTCTGTAAAGGGTGCTGTAGAGGGTGCTATAAAGGGTGCTATAGAAGGTGCTGGAGGGTGCTGTAGAGGGTACTGTGAGTGTGGCATTGCTCGCGCTCGGTCGTCAACGTACCGGATGAACGCTGGCCTTATTTCGACGCCAGCACGGAAGGCGCCGGTGACGTCGACGAGAGCATCAGCTGGTAAGCCGGATCGAAAAGCTGGCACAAAATAAGCTGCTGAAGAGGTGCGTGCGCGGCAGAAAGTTAAGCTGGCTGACAAAAAGTAAACACGTCCTGAGTGTACGACAGCAATCAACCCTTGAAGCCAATCTGGATAAGGTCGTACCTTCTCCAGATTGGTTAGATCATTCCAGGCACTGGCGGGGTCCAAGAGACTTGTTTCAGCCCACTAGCTTTGCCTGTCCGGGCCTGCTTGCAGCTGTGTTTTGGGGCTCCCCAGCTGAAGCAGTGGTGGAGTAGTGCTGAGAGGCATGCAAAGCTGTACGGGGACACATTGTTTCCAAGGTCGACATGCGTTGGAAACGGAAAGGGAGAGCTGAAGCTTAACAGATCCAGGTTGCGAGATGTATCAACATTTATATGAAAGAGGCTTACCTCTGATATCAAACAATTGGATATTGTTACACGCGCATGCATCTGGCGAAATGTTGATGGATCTAAGCATGCTTACACATTTGGGCCAGCCAAGTCCCCAGCTCAGTCGGCCGGTCCCCTTATACCCCAGAAGTGGGCAATCAGCTGGGTCCACTTGACCTTGAAACCAAATCGACTCGTCGCGTCGTACGCATTCTCACCTCGGGTTTGGAAATCGTTTGTTGGATTCTGCCAGCAACATCATCGCCCGTAGACACAATGAAGCAAGCTGGGAACTGGTTCGGTACCGCGACGCTGTATGTATCCTTCGCGCTTGCTTTGTTCTGGACTCTCAGTATCCTCAGCCAAGTAGAGAACCTCGTCCCGGACCATGAAGCAGTGTATGCAACTAGCCTGTTGGTGCATATCCCGCCAGACAGCGACGACGATGCTTACCACATTGCAAGCTACTAATCTCTTCCTCCATGTTTCGTGCCGTGTTGCTAACCAAATGAATGCAGGTCAGTGTCGATTTGGACGGTCAGTCAATGCCGCTGAACATTGACACGTCGACGGGCGATACCTTCGTCGCCTCTGACCAATGCGATACGGCGAACTCGAAGAGCGGATGCTACGCGCGGGATGCGGCATTCAAGATCGAGGTTAGTTGATCCCAAGGAAGTCTCCCGAGCTATTTCTAACGTGTTCATCTCAGGAAAACACCATCGTTCATAAACAGAAGTTCGAGCTGGAACTCGGCGTTGGTCGTTCAACCGGCCAACTGGCCACTCTGAGAGCCAACATCTCCGGTCTGGAAGTCGGCAGTATTTCGGCAGGTATGGATAGACCATGCTCCTACTTCTTTTTGACTTGAGATCTCGGACGTCAAGCTCATCTCCTACATAGCGCTTATCGACAAGGCCATGCCGGACTTATTCCAGCACGGATCCTTCGCAGGCATCTTAGGGCTAGGGCTGCGTACAGCATCTTCCCAATGGCTCCAGTTCCAGAAGTTGCCGCTCATTGAAATGTTGATTACCCAAGGAAGGCTAGCCAAGCCTCTCTTTTCATTGCGCTTCCCTCGTCTGGGCGATCCGAACGCGATGGCTGGAGTCCTTTCTCTTGGGGAAATCGAGGAAGAGTACATGCTGAAGCCGATCAGATACAGTGATGTCGTCCAGTTCTCTTCGTGAGTACTCCTCGCCATACAAATCAGACCTCCCTGGCTCCATTCGATTGGCGCATGCTGACACCTCGCCAAAGGTCGCCAGAAACCATTAATGACCTTTCTACGACGGCATGGGCTGTCAGTCTGGAAGGCCTCCGAATGAATGGCGTCGAGTCGCAAGTCAGCCCAGGTCAATTCCGCCCGGATGCCAAACATGTGTCCATGATTGACTCGGGGGCATCCCATATCTACTTACCTACAGACGACCTTCATGCAGTCGTCAAGAACTTCGAGGGCAAGACGGAGGTTCGACGGAAAAGTAGCCAAGGGTTTCCCGGCGAAGAAGTGTACTTCGAATGTTCCATTCTTCAATCTCTCGAGCTCAAAGTCAATGGGGTATGGTATCTCGTCGACCCCCTCGATATGCTTGTTAGCCATTCGAGCCATACGGCTGAGGATGGAACTGTGATGTAAGTTCTCTTTCGGTCGTGTGACCCCCAATACCGTATTGACTGCGAATAGGTGCCGTGCTGGGATTGGAAGCAGGCAAAGCGCCAGGATCGGCGACAGCGTCCTGGGTATGCCTTTCTTGAAATCAGTGTTCACCATCTACGATTACATGTCGACGGACATGTTTTCGAAGACCCCCGTCTTGGCCTCCTGAGCCTGGTAGATCAGCGGTTGGCCAAGAGCCGGTATGACGACTTGTACACGAATCGACTCCCTTGAGACGCCAGGTCCATCTGAATCCTGCAGAGGCCGTAAACGACCGAGGCTACCGAACCTCTTCAAGGCTGCCTCTCTCATCAAAAGCAGCCCGAGCGAAGAGAAAGCGCTGCACAAGCTTACGTGAGGCACGGAGGTTGGATTCGGGGGCCTGTTACCGACTGTGGCATGGGCTTATCGATCTTCATGTATCAAAGCCGGGCGAAATAACTGGAGCGGACGCTCGCTGTCCCGTCGCAGATTCCCTAATGTCGATCCCTCTCAATCAACTCACTACGGGTTCAATAGCACACCTGCATGAGGAACGGCGCCGTTCGAGGGAATTACACTACCATGAATTCAGTTCTCTTTCGAAGGCATACTGAATAGGCCGCCGATCCAGCTTTCAACCTTGCGACCCAGCCAGCTACTTGCCTATTGAGTCGGTTAGTGGTTAAGAAATCTACAACAGTGCGGAGCGCGGGAATCAACAACAGTAGCGGATGTAATGCAAAGAGTGCAATTAGAGTAAATTCAGATTAACTTTAGAGAATGGCTGAACGACACCGTCTGTCGCATATATATGCGTAATTCCTAAATGAAACCAAATCGACCGTAGGCGTTGCTATTTGTAATGTCTCGACCAACATCAATCACTGTGTACTCCGCAAGCTCGGCCAGTCGGCGGCCTTGTTGATGTTCGGACGGACCTTGGCATATAGATCGTACGCCTCACAGCATTCGCCTTTGGACCACGGCACCTACATCAAATGCTCGTTTCCATACAAAAAGGGGGGTGGGGGGTACGTCAGTGCCTCCTTCACTGCGCTAGGTTCGTCATTGACGAGTCCCAGGGCTCGAATTCTTCATCCCTCGAAATGGGTATCATCGGGGTGGCATTCGGTGGAAACCGGGTCCGCACTGATTCGATACTCGGCGTTAGTATTGCTCTTTCAGAAAAGAATGGATCCCATTGCATGCTCCAACCCGCACAGCAGGCACTTAAAACAGAAAAGAACTTGCAGGAGATACATACGCGTAAGAGGCGGTCCAGGCACCCGGTAGAAGCTCTTCCTCGGGGATCATCCCAGGTCCTTGATAGGGTGACATGTACCGTCGGCCCCGCGAATCGCCGTACAAGAAGCATTTATGCACTATACAGTCATTTTCGGCCGGCATGCTGAACCTGAGCATCTCGAAGAAGCGGCACGGGCGTTTTGGCATCCGGTTCCCGTTCCTCGTCCGGCCTCACGATTGATGTTGTTGATTCCGTGGGCGACGGAGGCGCGTCGGTGGTAGCTGTGCTGTCATTGCCGGAGGGCTCGGCCGGCATCAGTGGATGGCTTTTGTGACGTCAAGTCACCAGGGGCTCGGCGGGATCGAGGGCGCTGCAGTAGCCGGAGCGAGGCTCCGGGGCGTAGGAGGCCGACCAGGAACCCCGAGCCCAAATCTGCTCGGGGATGTAAGAAAAAGCATCATCGTAGTACTCGGGTCCCCACGTCTCACTATACAGAGCGCAGTGCTGTATATAGAGTGGTTTATTCATGTCCGTGTTGAGCCGCATGTTGAAGGATCGGCACTGGCGAGTCCAGGGTTCGCCAGCGGCCGTCGCGTTACGCCGCTGCTCGAGGCACGCTGCCGCACAGTTGTCGGCCAGCTTGTCGGCCTGCGTCACGAATTTCTCATGGAACTGTTTGCTGAACCCTTTCGGGTCATGCTCGAACCGGACATAGCCAACTTCGGTGCCGCGGCCGTGGCAGTCCCGCGGCGGAACATGAGGTCCTGCTCGATGGTGTACCAGCGCCGTGAAGTCACCACGAATGTCCTCGGCGGCGCCGGGTCGATCCTCAGAGGGTTTCTTCGGATGCGGTCCGTTCAGTCGGGCTCTTAGGCAAAAGGGATATTCTGGGAAGATTGCGCAAAGGTCTGGTTCAGGGGGAGGAGATTGGTGCCGCGACCGAGGGCCGGACGGTGAAGGCCGCAAGGCTGGCAAACACAATGCTCCTCATGCTAAGTGGCTGCATCTTGGCTTGGGTAGTTTGTTAATTGATCAATGGAATTTTCGACTTAGAATCAAGGAAATAGTGATTGTGAAGCTTTGTGGTATGTGATTCTGTCATCTGAGCGGGCCTAAGGAAGAGAAACATCTTGTTGGTTATATAGGCGGCGCAACCCATTGAGAGAGCTGTTTGAGGCAGTTTTGGCAGGGGCCAAAATATCAGACTTGAGCAAATATGGCGGAGATGGTTTCCCATACATGACGAATGGCCAGGAACCGTTCGGGTCACTCGAGGACTGCATGCATAAACAAATAACAGGGGAAACTCTAAAGCATGTTTGGCGAAGTTGAAGCCACCTGCAACGGCACTGTTGAACCCCTTAACTGTATCGTACCGAGTGGGCACCCCATACCTTGAGGACGAACACATGCTTCTTTGCTATGGACAATGAAATGGTCTCTCCCAAATGCCAAGCTGAAAGTCAGGAATGCCGGCGTCGTGGATCACAATCCAGCTAGCATTGGTTACCTAACTCCTTACCTAACGTTGAGTAATATGCACTTATTACGGTTTTGTTCCTGGTGAGCCTGGCTTTCGACTGAGACCACGCCAAAGGCGAGGTGCATCGCGGATCCCTCCTACTCACTTGTTGAAGCGGCAATGGGACCTCGCAGATCACCTCGCTATTTGCTTCTCGTTTGCGAATCGGAATCGGAATCACATTACCATCAAGCAGAATTTTGAGTTGCACAGTTCCATGATGAACGACGATAAACAACACAGTATGATGTCTTTTTCATCTCGAGGCCAGCATGGTGATCATTAGCCCAACGAGACTCGGCTGCTCGGTCAATGTCTCATTTCGGTCTGTGAACGACGCAGACTCGAAAACCTATTGAACACCAAGGTGGGGTTTGCCAGCTGCAATGTGATAGCTTGGATCGATGGGTTGTCTTTCTCTCTCAGCGCGCTAGACTTAATTCGGCCAAAGTGGAGGGGGGGACGCTTTATGGATAAGACAACGCGGTCCTTATCGTTCGTCATAGGCGCATCGGAGATACGTCGGCTTGCAACTGCGAAAAAAAAGTACTCGAGTGCAGTGCTATCAAGAAGGCGCGCGCTTTAGCCAAAACCAAAACCAAAACCAAGCTCTAATTTCGCGTCATGAACGAGAGTGGCTCCATTCCATCTACATAATCCCCCATTTCCATTTCCCACCACAACCACCCTCCCCTCCCGCAACGCGATATCGTATCGAGCGCCGAGATGTCACGGTATCGACCATCGTCAGGTCAACCGCCGCCGCCGCCGCCTCCTAGCCAGGGCTACGGAGGCGCTGGTGGTTACGGTTACCATCAACCTCCCCTTCCCCCTCCGCCCAGTGGAGGCGACCGTTATGCCCCTTCGCACAATTCGGATCCCCGCATCTTTCGTGGGGGATTTTCTGATTTGCGACGCGACACCCGCAGCCGAGACCCCCGGGATGACTACCGTCGCGATCAACGCGATGATTACCGCCCTCCGCAAGGCGATTTCGACTTCCGCGTAGACCGTCCTTCTGGCGTCCAGGAATCATTTGAATCCTACCGACCTTCGTACGACTCTGGCCGCGATGGAGGACGCGCAGACCGCAACGATCGCCGATATCCATCTGACAATTACAGATCTCAGCGCAATGGCATTAGCAATGGAGGCAGACCGCCTGCTCCTCGAGGCACCCGGTACGACCGAGGCGGCCGTGGTGGCAATTATCGAGGTCGCGGTGGTTCCCAGAAATGGGCCCCTAAGAAGGCAGCTGAACGGGAGCTATTGGTAGAGAGACATGACCAGGATGTGGAGGAAATGCTTGGAGATGCTAACGGAAGGGCCACTTACCGAGATGTTGACGAGTTGTCTGACAGTGACGAGGCTGCCATGGAGATTTCAGACGATTCTGATGCGGAACCTCAGGAACCCGTCGCCAAACGCGCGCGTGTCTCGGCCCCAACCAGCGCTGCCGAGGAAGCAGCACCCCGATGGTCCAACCCAGATCCCTACACTGCACTCCCACCCCCGGATGAGACAACCCGCAAAAAGAAAGACGTTGTTCAACTCATCCGCAAAGCGCGTGTCGAGGCTGATTCCAAGAAGTCAACTGCCCCCTCTGAGGCTGCGGACTTCATATCCTGCGACTTCTCTGACGGCGAGGACGACAAAGCCAACACTGGCAGCAATCTCCCTGCCCAGGCGCGTCGCGCTGACAACCACCCAGAGTCATCGTCCTCATCTGGCCCCACCAATGTAGCACCCGCAGTTGCTGAACCTCAGAGCGTGGCTTCCTCATCTAACCTGGCTATCTCGTCGCTTCCGCCGCACCTGCGTGGCCATCCAGCAATTGCCCAAATCCCCCGCACTTGCGCAACGACCCATTGGCAGTTGCCGCTGCCGTTGGCTACGACAATCAAACCCAACCCAAGCACGACGCAATTGCTGCTGCCTCCCACGTGGGACAGAATCTTCCTAGACGCAACGCACAAGCCACGCCTGTCGATCTCACACCTTCAACTGCCCTTGGCAGTCGCAAGCGAACATTTGATGACCGCATCAAGCGTCCACATGCGCCCTTGAAAAAGGTGACCAAGATGAAGACGGATGGTAACATCATCAGCGATTATTACGCAAAGCCAGAACTAGACGCTTGTCCGTGGGCCGAGGTAGATCATTCTCAGACTGCCTCCATGTCAGTCAGGTATGAAGCTCCATGTACTCATTATACCACTTGCAAGTCACATTCTAACTGTTCGCAGATTGCATAAGGAATTGGTCGACTTCCATGAATATGTCAAGCCACGCGATTTCGAACAGCGAGTTCGCGAGGAAGTCGTGAACCGACTGAACCACCTTGTCAAGTTTAAGTGGAATGACGCATGCATCCGCGCCTTTGGTTCCTTCATGTCAGGCCTGTATCTTCCCACAGCCGATATGGATCTTGTCATTTGTTCGCAGAGCTTCCTTAAGACGGGAGTCGCCAAGTACAATTCTAAGAACAAATTGTGGCAGATGTCGCGTTTCTTGGAGGGACGCAGGGTCGCCTACCAGAACGAGATCGAGGTTGTCGCAGGTGCCAAGGTCCCACTCTTGAAGTACTGTGACAGCTGGACTGGCCTGAAGATTGATGTCTCGCTTGAAAAGTACGATGGTATCAGAGCCATCAAGACATTCACAGACTGGAAAGAGCAGTACCCGGCAATGCCCATCTTGGTTGCTGTGATCAAGCAGTTCCTCTGCATGAGAGGTCTGAACGAGCCCGTCAACGGTGGCATCGGCGGATTCTCTGTCATCTGCATGGTCGTTCACCTTCTTAACCAGATGCCACAGGTGCAAAGCGGTTCCATGATCCCAGAACATCACCTTGGTGAATGCTTCATGGAGTTCCTCGATTACTACGGTAACAGATTCAACTACGAGGTCACTGCCATCTGCATGAACCCACCTCGGGAGGTTGCCAAGGTACGGCTGTCCCATTTAGTTACTCGTCCGCGGTTTCAATGCTAACAAGTCTTGCAGAATGAGGTCTCGGATCTTGTGTATCGAAACATGGACCGACTGTCCATTATTGACCCTAACAACCCAGCGAACGATATTTCTGGTGGTTCCTCCAATTTTGCCGTGATTCGGCGACACTTCAAGGCCGCGTATGAGACGCTCCAAGAGCGAATGGCTGAGCTGCCACGGTCGAACGGTGACCCCAAGGCCCGAGTCCATGGGTACAGCACCATTCTGGCCCCAATCTTTGCCGGAAACTACGAGTCTTTCGAGAGACAGCGTGGTTTTCTGCAGCGCCTTGATGAGGATCTGAGTGCTCCGCCTCCGCCGCCGAGTCGACGTCCGGCCATTGGTCCCCACGGCATCGACTACAACAGTGTTGAATAGTAAAGACCACTCGTCGCAGTCGCATGCGAATCTCTCTGGAGTTGTTCCCCTCTTTGGACTCGAGGCACGAATGGGTACCGGCGTTACGGAACCGATTTCATTTGATACGATAGATGGAGGGCGGACAAGACGACCTTTACGACCCACGGCGTTCCCTGGTTTGCGGCTGTTCTTTGCTTTGCAGATACCCCCAGCATTTCCCGGCCCTGGCCATGACCAATGGCTTACGTCATGCGAGCTAAACGTTTCTGTTCAGGTTCCGGCATCACATGTAGTATAGGGCGGACGATCTGAGCTGTGCTTTTCCCCACACAGCCTGCCGACGGCATACATCCCCTGCGTTGAGTTACCGCAAGATGGTCCGCCAAGTCGCAAGAGCGATTAATGAAGACGATTATTGAGATCCCGTTTCTGGCAAAGGGTGCCCCAGTGGGGATTCCACGATGTGAAATTTTGTTCTGCTAATATGCCACACCACAGTACTCATACCTATTTGGTCCACAGGGACCTGACGTTGCGGAGTGAAGAGACTAATGTGCAATAGGAAAACGAAGCTTGCATGCTACTGCATCTTGAGCACGTTCGGCCCTGGCTTCCAAACCTCGCAACTATGCTGTTGAATGTTTGATGGCCTCCATTTTCTCACTGCAGTCTGGGATTCGTTCCTGGATGTGGAGAGGAGACTGCACGCACGCGGGTGGCGTGAGCCATGTGATGCGTTCCCTCATTCCGGGACCTTGCTGTGCTTCAGCTAGCACACGGTTTTGGGTGTTACGTACCATGCGTACTTGGTAAGTTACTCCAAGTGTGGTGACTTGACTGTTCTACACGCGAACATAGTGGCTGCTGCAACCATAGATCCTTCTGCTCAGGGGCACGTGTTGGACAACATGTTGCGCTGTCACACGACGGATTAGGCCTTATCACTCACTAATCATTAAACAAAATCCAAGCGTTTGAGAATCTATTACTAGTATCCCCTTCCTAATCATTCACAGTGGTGGAAATAAGCATTCTCGCCATGCATCCCCAGCGTTTAGCAGCCATCTTGGGCTGGGACACTTTCTAGTGTACCCCTTGCAGTAAGTCCATGCTGGCGGTGCCCCGCATCCCCCACAAAGCAAAGCTCAACTTCCCGTTCCCTGCACCCACCTTGCCACATGGCATCCTGCCCACCTTCTCCCGTTCTGATGGCCCTTACATAAACCCTTGCAAATACATTTATACCTACCTACTTGAGAGGTGTATCCAATAATGCTTGAGGAGTTTGATCTTGTCTGCGCATATTTCTCCAGCATTCGGTGCTTTTCCGGCCATACTTCTTCGTGTCGTGCTTCCCTTTCTTGACCAGCTGCAGCCGTGGCAGGCAGCCTTCATGCAACGAAAATACAATACTCCAATCTCGTGCAACCATCCAGGATAGTATACTTCAGCTGTTGGCCGATGGGAAGACAGACAACAATGGTAACTGCTCCACCTCCCCTGACCAAGGTTGCGACAATTGGGCTGCTACGGCTGCTGCCAGTCTCGCGTATGCTTGGAAGCACAGTAATACGACCTCTTCAGCATCGGATGAACCTCCGACGCTCGCTCCCGTCATTCTAGCTTACGAAGTGTTTCGGCTGCTGCAGAAAGCGCATGCCTGCGCCAATGTCTAAGATGTAAGGTCTGACACACTGTCACCATGGACTGCAGGCGACCCTGCCGACCGCAGCCCAGCTTCATGCAGGTAGGGCCTTTCCCCTAGGACCATAGCACGTTCCGACTGCTTTCACCGGCCGAAGCCAGCGCATGAATTCCACGGTACACGAAAAACGACCAGCCCGGTCGGTGTGGTGGCAATGCCCTCTCATTGCACCAGGCCAACTTGGCAGTCGCATGAGTAGGGGAACGCCATGCTTGCAGCTCGTTCATCCCTCAAGCCACTGGCGGCGCAGACAGTTGGGCTGCGGACGGAATCATCAAAACGTCCCCATTGGCCACTTCGGCCAGCCACTTTATGCGCCCGCCCTGGGGTCGCTACCAATGTGTGCGCGGGTTACATGACATGAAGGTGGTGGTTCAATCGAGTCTACAGGTATATGCATACATGTGTGTAATCACATTCCTACCATATTGGCAATGGCCTGCATCCGACTGAGCCATCATCAAGGTAGGCAGTTGGCCTAGTTTTAGGCCTCTATCGCAGCACTCGCGCTCCACGGCCGCCGCTCTCTGTTTTCTTCTGTCCCGACCACTTCGGATTCAACCTCGTTCGCAGCAGGCTCTGTTCGTCAAATCTGCTGGATTGGGTAAATCAATTTTCCCTTGGGCTTGGCCCGGAAACCTGACAGGGATGGAGGATCAGGACTTTCTCTTGACTGGACTATAATTAATCAATGGAGATCGGCAAACGACAGTGACCCCAAACCAGGGCTGAGCTGCATTGGGAGGATTTTGCCTGCACTCTGCGGCCTCCCCTGGCGACGGCGACTGGCCCAGCCAGAGGCCCGGAAGGAGCTCCTTGCTTCTCCCAGTCCAAGATGGGCACGAACGCATTGGTCCATCTGACACTGGCCATATCCTTGCCCTGGCAAAATCGCCATCCGCCATCCTTGCCTGATTTCAAGGGCCGCGCCTGGAGACCGCCTCCCTGCTGTCCGTACCCACCTCCCTCACGTTGTGCCACCGTTTCGGGATCATCATGTTGATTTCCCCCGTTGATGGATGCATACCTAGGTATGTAGTATATACCGGTCGCCGCCCACTCACTTATTGAGTAGCCGACGGCTTTACCACTCCCGCAAGCATTTGTATGTGACAGGACCAGACTTGCCGTTGACGATTTAGACACAACCCAACTTTGCAATCCAGCAGAATTCAACTCGTGCGATGAGAGAGATAGCTCTCTCTCTCTTTCGTTCTGACAATATGAGCAAGAAAACCTCGACTGCCAATGTGTACTTCATCTGCTCGTTCGCCGCCATTGGTATGGAAGCCCATGCGATACCCGCCCAGCCTACTATGATGCTCTCGGGCGGTTGCTAACATGAAAACTAGGCGGTGGACTGTTTGGCTTCGATATTAGTTCCATGAGCGGCGTCCTGGGCACCAAGGCTTACACGCGCTACTTCAACAACCCGGTGTCCTATGCTCAAGGCGGGATCACCGCATCTATGCCCGCTGGTTCTCTTGTTGGTGCGTATCGTATTGTCATGACCAATGGTGCATTACTTCATGAACGTAGGAGCTGACCAGTATGTATCGCTAAAGGATCCCTATGCAGCTCGTTCTTGGCCGACAGGTTCTCTCGAAAGATAGCTCTGCAGATTTCCTGCGTGCTGTGGATAATTGGCTCCATGTAAGCCAACCCCCTAAACGTGCATTCCGGGCCAAGCCTGTTTCATCAGACAATGAATGAAGTACTAACTCATTTATGTTACTTCACAGTATTCAATGCGCATCCCAGAACGTCGGCATGCTATGCGCCGGGCGCGTCATCGCCGGCCTCTGTGTGGGCATCGCGTCGTCGATCGTGCCCGTGTACCAGGCCGAGATCGCGCCCAAGGAGATCCGGGGCCGCGTCGTGTCGCTGCAGCAGTGGGCCATCACCTGGGGCATCCTGATCCAGTACTTCATACAGTATGGCGCGGCGCAGGTGGGCGGCGGGCCCGACGACCCGGACCAGCCCGAGGCCGCGTTCCGGATCCCATGGGGCGTCCAGATGGTGCCCGCGTTTATTCTGCTGGTCGGCCTCTTCTTCTTCCCCTACAGCCCCCGCTGGCTCGCCGCCCACGACCGCTGGGAGGAGGCCATCCGCGTCCTGGCCCGGCTGCACGGCGACGGCGACCCGAACCACCCCAAGGTCCTGGCCGAGTACCAGGAGATCGAGGAGGCGCTGCGGTTCGAGCGCGAGGAGGCCACGTCGAGCTTTCGGGCGCTGGTCAAGCCGCGGATCTTCAAGCGGGTACTGCTCGGGATGAGCGTGCAGATGTGGTCGCAGCTCTGTGGTATGTTTGTTCACCCGCACCCACGTGCGTTCCATCCGTCTCGATGAAGCCTAACTTGCATTGCAGGAATGAACATCATGATGTACTACATCGTATACATTATGAAAGGTGCGCAGATTGCTTCGCCGTTGGCGACCGCTTCGATCCAATACGTCATCAATGTTGCCATGACTCTGCCGGCCATCTTGTATCTGGACAAGATTGGTCGTAGGCCCGCGCTCATCGTCGGTGCGTTTCTGATGATGGTTTTCCTGTTTATTGAAGGTAAGCAATACGCATCCCGATTGTCGTTCGGTGCATCAATCCCTATTTGTAAATGATGGGGAGAGACTGGCTGCTGACCTATCTCGCCTTGAAAAAGGGGCTCTGCAAGCCGTCCACGGCCAGCCGAACACGGACGAGACCCGGACCGACGACAACAAGGACATCACGTGGCTGATCAAAGACAACAAGCCCGTCTCGTCGGCCATCGTGGCCATGTCGTACCTCTTCGTCGCGACGTTCGCGACGACGTGGGGCCCGACCTCGTGGACGTACCCGGCCGAAATCTTCCCGTCGAAAGTGCGGGCCAAGGCCGTGTCGCTCTCGACGGCGGCCAACTGGTTCTGGAACATGATCCTCGCGTTCGCGGTCCCGCCCCTGCTATGGAACATCAACTGGAAGATGTACATGATCTTCGCGGCCTTCAACGGCGCCGCGTTCGTCCACATGAGCCTGCTGGCGCCCGAGACCAAGGGGTTCACGCTCGAGGAGATGGATGAGATCTTTGATAGCGGGCGCCCGGCTTGGAAGCCGTATAAGAAGGTCTCGAGGCTCGATCAGTTGACTAGGGATATCGAGGCGGGGCATGTTAAGATCACGGCCCCGGGTGGCGGGGACGGTGCGGCTGGCCATGCCGGTCATTGTGGTGAGGGGAAAGGGGCTGGGTCGATGGCAGCAGCGGAGGAAAATGAGATTCAAGCCGGGGTGAAGTCTTGATTCAGAAACTCGGGCGATCAAAACACGATTCGGCTTCTGGAAAAGCTATGTTGTGGACATTTTTGGACACTCACTTGCGAGATGGAAAGGACGGCGTAAACCAAGGTGATACCATTTGTTACGATGTTTGGACTTCTGCTATTATATCTCTATTGCGACTCTCTTGTCTACTACGTATTTGACCACTCCTAATTGAATGACTAGGTAGCCATATATCCCACCCGGCACCTAAATGATGTTACGTGCACGAACCGCCCCTCGTCTTCGTTCACATGTCTCCTCCCACTCTCAGGCAACCCTCATCCTATTTCTATCCATCTACCCCTAGGTATCTCGACTCGCGAAGGTCTCCGTGTCGGCGGCGCGGTGGAGATATCTATCCGTTTAGACGGTTCCTCAAACCAACGTGATAAGCTGCACCACGACCTGAAAACTGCCTTCATCGTCGCACCCCCTCAGCACGACGGGCATGCCGGCACGCGCCGCCAGATACACTTGGAAACAATACCAGAACATATATGGATTTTCAGAGGATTCCGTAAATTCTCGGAATATATCTGAGAATCCTCCCTAAACAAAAGCTCTGGAGCACATACTTACAGAGACAGCCAATTGATGTTCAGCTACCTTCCATGGGTAAGGTGGGGGACTGGCAGGCGTTAGAGCAGCCTAAAATCCGAAAATCACTTGGCGGCTTAGTGGTAGATCTTCCCCACAAGCAGGCATCTACTGGAGCTTTCTTTGCTTGTGGCAATTGCCACGACCTTCATACAATTTTGGAAGATCGAGACCTGAGAAACCTCCTCCTGCGTGAGACATTCAACAAATAATAAAATGCCCCATTCGCAATTTCGCCGAGCCGAACAGGCGCCGTCCGACGAGGAAGGGGAGGACCTGGAGCCGCTGGAAGACAAGACCGAGGCCCTGACGCTGCGGTCCAAAAAAGACGAACCGGGCGCAAAAGAAGCAGCAGCTTCGCGCGGCCAAGAAGCAGGCCAAACCCGCCCCGCGCGGCCTGCTGCTCGATCTCCCGTACGAGCTTCTGCTGGAGATCTTGTACCTGCTGCGGCCCAGCGACCTCTTCAACCTGCGCCGCGCGGGCAAGGGCTACGACGCCTTCATTACGTCAGAGGAAGCCCGGATCGCGCAGCACATCGTGTCTTGGCGCTACAGCTGCCTGGCCCAGTGTTTCCGGCTGCCGGTGCTCATCCGCGACATACAGCAGCAGCAGCGTCGAATCAATGGCGACCATAATGAAGACGGACAAAATGAAGAGGCCGACGACATCGACATCGTCCCCATCCTGCAAAGCCCCGAGCGCCAGGACAGGCTGGGCATCCACAAGCGGCCCTACAGCCACGTCCCCCCGCCCGACCCGGCCGAAGTCTGCACGTGCCTGACGTGCGTGCTGCGCTGGTCGGCCCTCTGCCTCATCGTCGACTTCGCGCACTGGCAGGACGACCTGGACCGGGGCGAGCCCCTCCCCACCTGGTCGCGCCGCGAGCCCGTCCCGGAGTGGAACCGGCAGCTGCTCGCGCGCAACGCCGACGTGGTCCGGAAGGCTCTGTCGCTCCATCGCGACGGTGCCCCCCGGGGAGCGGTAGCTGGATCGGAATCAGTAGGCGGCCTCTGGCACGCCCGCCTCCTTGAGGCGCACCTCGACTCCACGACGCGCGCCAACCGCCGCCACGCCGCCAACAAGGGCAACAAGCGGCGGCGGTTCCAGATGAGCGCGGCCGACGCCGCGGTGGGGACCGACGCCTTTCTCGCGCGGAGCGGCCCGCCGACGTTTGATTTTCCCTTCCACCGCGACAACTACTACATGCTCGAGGCCTACCTGCCGAACCGGGCCTGGATCGAGAACAAGGCGAAGTGGGTGTACGTGCCCGCGTCGCAGCACGACTACGACATCCAGCAGGTCATGCGCTGGGCCGTCGACATGCGGGGGACGAGAGGGAGAGCCGTCGTGGAGGAAGCTTCTGATCAGGGGCAGGTGGCAGCAACTACGTGAAGTAGATTGGCTGTGCTTAGCTGAGTTAGGGCAGGATGCGTCGAGATATCTTACGGGAGGCTTTCCGTTTCGGTCTTGGAAGACAAATCATGGTTTCGACTGAAGCAATTCAGTGCGACTACAATGATATCAACATTCAAATCAACGAGAACTACCAGCTTGGACCCAAACTTGGATGAGAGCATTGTGAAGAATAGACCAACCAACTGTCGACCTGTCAATCCCTTATGATGTCAGAAAATACCGAGACTATATTTTCACATGTCTGTCTCGAACCATAGCCTCAGTCCCGATCAACAAAGTGGTAAATCACCCTCGCCTCACGACATACCCGTGGCTTCGACTTTGAGGGACTCGGGTATCGTCGAGAGGATCTGTGCTGCTTGATAATAGAAGTCCAATTGAAGCTGCGCAGTACGTTCGTGTCACGTACTGGGACCAAGGCTCCCCGGCGGACGTTGTTGAACCAGCTGGACCGCCTCGTTCGCGGTGGTACAAGCCGTCGATACGTGGCCAAGAGACCAAGTCCTATCGCTCTCCCAGCTCAGAATTGTATTAGTTGCACGAATGAAAGCGGGCTATGCGATAGAGGTCGGGGTAAACATCTGTTTGAATGATTCAAATAAGCCATTTGGTGGTTTGTCAGCATCAGGCAGTCGACCACCCGGAAACGTTCGGTCATTATTGTTCATAGGCCGGTGGAAGCAGTAATGCTCTGCAACTCTCTCCGAAGGCTTCATAACACAAGAGCTGACCATAGGGGGTTGTCTTTGATCGAAATTGACATTATCGAGACGACACAATTCCTGGCGTGTGCAAGTACATGTGCTGGCGATTACTCCATGATGGAGAGCGACATACTCAAGGTACCTAGGCAGTAGTCATATGGGTTAGGCTCATTAGATCTTCGAATGTAAGAATCTAGCTTTGCGCGTAGATAGCCCAGCATGAATCACTTCGCCAATTCACTTGGCACGTCGGTCATATCGATCGAATAGGACTGTGAGATGGATATACTGTGCAGGCACCTGCACAGTACAGCAACATATTATTCACTGCCACACATTTGAAATGATGAACCCTACACACTGACACTGGTTCCAACATCTTCGAGCCTCACTGACGTGTAGTGACGTGGTGATGCGACCGCACCGGACCCAAGTCTGACATCTATGCGTCGTCCTTGTTCTTGTTCTTCTTCTTCTTGCCGCCGCCGCTGGAGCTGGACACGGTCGGTGTGGATTGCAGGCGGATGTGCAGAACAGTCCACTCCTCGTCCTTGTACTTCTCGATGTCCTCTTCCTTGGTCATGTACGCTGGAGGGTTGTTTGCAGCCCACTCGAAGCCTTCTAGGTAGGGCTTCTCAAGCTCATCATCACTCTGTGCGGAAGTAGTTAGTTAGACAGTCCTTCAGAAGCAACGTCCCTCGCATCAAAAGATGCAATGCGATTGCATCTGACTGGATATGCTTACCCTCTTCTTGTTCGCCTTGTGGATCGCATCTAGGGCGTCCTTGATCGTGACGCCCTTCATGCTCCGTGCGGTGATCTTCATGCCCAGAGAGGTGACAAGGTCAATCCTCTTGACCGGCGGCTCGGTGAGATGCTTCGACAGGATCTCCTTCTCTTCCACCGTGGAGGAAGAGGCGTTGATCTTCCTGTAGTTCCCTCGGTGTCAGTCCCGTGCGGGGTAATTGGACAGGGCGGGTGGGCGAGACATAGGGGCAATAAAGGAGAGCAGCAGTGGGCAGAAAGCCAAAACCGCAACTTACCATCCTGTCCGCTGGGTTTCAATCGCAACCTCAATGGGAGTACGGTTCGTCTCTATTTTAACAGCCGGTCAATTCAAGTTCCCAAAGGCATGCAGTCATGGGAAGGCACTTACTCAGCTCTTCAATGTTCATAACACCCTCAGCATAGGAGCTCGCTCTACGCTTCTCCTTGGCCGGGGAGGTGATCTTGTTCTCCAGGCCTTGGACGGCAGAGTCGACCTTGGTGAGCGGTTCCGTCATGGTGGCTGGGTGTTGTCTGAATAGGACCGTGGGAAGAGGAAGTGATTTCTTCTACGCGGGGTAGAAGAGTAATGGCAGGAGATATATCTGGGGTGATACAGAGGAGTTTGTGTTTGTCGCAAAGAGCTAGGCAGTTACCCTGAGCTATTTACGGGTTGGGGGAGCTTGTCTGATTGACTGAGAATGGTTTGCGATGCAGTAACAACGAGACACTATGGTGATGGTGATGATGAAAGGTGTTGAATCACAGGGTGATGATGGGGATTAAGAGGGGAAGATCGAGGAACAAACGGGGAAAGGACGGGGTTATCATTATTGCGATGAGGGGAAAAAGGAACGGAGGGCCAGGGAGTTGAATGGTACCTTTGACACATATGGGATGACAAAGGGAAGCTACGAAATCCCGCGATGCAGAGATGCAGTACCTCGCGTGCTCATGGCTCGCAAGTACCGAACACTCATGAGGCGTATAGGGAGGGTACCTGAGGCCGGATGTAAGTGGTGGGCACCGCGGGCTCGGGGGACACAGCATCGAAGGGGATCAACGGCGACAGGAGGGCAGCTGACCATCAATCAGCTTTAGCGTTTGGAGCTTCGATTGGCCGCCGTGGGCTCATCAGCACAGTTTCGTCAGGCGGGGTAGAACGAGAGGACGAGGGAAGCAGCGAGCACACAGGCGAGGTAGAATGCTAACAGAGGGAACGACGCAGGAATGGGCAATGGCGGTGGTGCGATCGCGTGACATTTGCTAAGCTCAGGTACATGCGCGGCCACTCAGCTGTTGGACATCGTTTGACCTCGTTCGACAACATCCTCACATCATACTTGCCCCATCCGGTTTGGTCTAGCTGCTGCTGCAGCCGCGCAATGGGCCAACGCCCAGCCAGCGTCATGCCGGCCGGGTAGCGAGGGCGACTTCCCCAGATTCCCTATTTTCTGGGGTATCCCCACCTACAGTGCGCGGCTAAAGAGGGGTCCCACCCACTAACTGGTCCTTCCCCCAGTAAGTGGCCAGTCACCAGTGCCAGCTACGAAGCTAACAGCTCTGCTGCAGCAGGAGCTTCCAATTCCACCGTCCGTCCGGGGCTGCTTCTTTTGAGGTTCTTAAAGGCTGCAATTGATTGTACCTTATTTTGGATCTGAGATACGGTAATTGACAGAACAGAGCTGATGCTGAGTGATCCAAATGATTGATTTATTGAAGGATGCCCTTGAACATGCTCGGGATTGCTCATTGCCTACTTGCAGGTGGATCGATGTCGGGCAATCTCGGATGTCAACTGACTATTGGCCTCTCCCTCCAGATGTCATGGGAATTGGATTGGCATTCCCTCTCGTCCATCAAAGCCCTCCGTCAGGTTCAACGGCAGCCCGACAGGATGTTTCTAAAAAGACATGCATCTCCAGTCTTGCAGCATGAATCTGCCTGATCTGATTTATGGATGACTTTACCTGGCACTGAAGGTCATTACTCCCTAAAGCAACCACGGCCGGAAGCCAAGGCGGCAAGGCCAATTGCAGACACTACGACAAGCTCCACCCAAGCTTCATTACCGTTTGAAGATGGTGGCCCGCAAAACACCTCTGATGCTATCAGTCCGTCATAATTTGCTCCCATATCCTTGTCGTACACCGATGCTCGCAGTGATTTTTACCAGGTGATTAGGGGCTCTATATTAGGGGCTCTATCAAGTTGTTTTCATGACCTTAGATAGGTCCAGGGTTGCCAATGTCGGAGCTGACGAGTGCTTTTTCGTCGCGGTATCAACCCAGCGATGTTCGTCGGCAAATGATGGAGCTGTCTGTTGAACGGTCAAACCAACCCCGCAGCCCCGCCGACAAGCAGTCACGCGGGCTTGCCCAGCGTCCGACTGGGGCCTGTTGCAATGCGAGATTACCAGAATCACCATGCAAGTAACAGCCCATCAACGCAACGCACCACCAGCGAGGCAGTCTCGGCATGCTTGTAACGTACCACAAGAACTGCATCTTCAATAGGTTTGCTATTCACGTGAGACGGAAACCTCGTCCGTAACTCTGACACTATTTTGGTACTCGTTCCCGAGTATTTCCTCCTGACTGGGCTTCTTGCTGACAATTCGCGTGATGGAGAGTGTTCGGAGACCGAGCCTCATATCCCGCTTCAACAAGTCATTGGGTGTCAGATACTCCGCCCCGTCAACCGAACTACCTTCAATGGTTTGAAGCTGGACCGATGAACCTCGCCAGGAAAGGTCTCTCCCTGCGCCGTGCTTTTGATACGAAGACGACAAGCTGACCGATTCGCAGATGGTTCGGTATAGGGGCCGGATGACGGGGATGACGATACAGACCATGGTCACGGCTATTTCGGCGCCGTCTCGACTGTTGCACCGCAGCTATTACTCTCCCATGTTCGCCTATCACCCAACGTAACAGGAGCAACTCACAAGTGAAGTCTGGGCCATCGAGGCCGCCAAGTTCCACCGTCCTGACTATTCCCGCGATCCCAGCGCTTTCTGTGTCAGGGAAGTGTCAATTGGAACGAGGCTTGACATCAATTTACAATACTCCGAGGCTCATACTCCCAGCTATCGTGATTTTCTCACGCTTTGGCATGTTCAATTACCAAATGAACAACCAGAGGAAGATGGCCAGAAAGAAGTCGACCACCACACACCAAGCTATATAATGTTCAGCCGCATGTTACATATAGTGATCCCTACACGAAAAACGGCATACTCACATCCAAGCGTTGTTGCAACTGGGGTCAAAGGAGTATCGCAAATACCCTCCACCCTTTCCCGATTCCAGATCTTGTTGACTGGTCGGCACTGTGTCCACAGCACCACCGACACTGATGTCGAGATGATGGAGAGGGAGATTATCGACGTCCATATGGCTATCTTGTGCCACGAAACCACCACAATGCGCAAGAGGAAAAGCGCAAGAGAGATCTTGGCCAACGCCATGCTTATCACTGCCGCAGCTTGGCACATGATCTCCCAAAATACCGCCGAAGCTGCGTCGTCGACACTCAGAGTGTGTATATGCTGGCCGAATCCATAGAGTGCTGAAATGTGGGTGAATACCGTGTACAGGATGAAGAATACCTTCATATGGAAGTTAGTGACCGATTAGCAACCCGCTGTCATCGTTTCTTGGGAGCTACTTACTCCTGCCGTGGCATACGCATAGTCATCAGCACCGATGGATCGAACAATAGCGACACGGGTATACATTCGGAGAAGAACCATCAGCAGTGAGACGCCCGAAAGAGTCCACATCAGGACCAGTGTCTCGCCTCCGCGCCCATCTATCATCTTGCCGCAGGCTGGATGGACCGCAGCGCGTATGGTTTCAATTGGGATATTCCTTGTGGTTCCTCGCCGAGCTGAGAAGACCTTTTGCACTGCACCTGGAAAGCGAACAGCTAAAAGGGATACCCTGACCCTCTGATCGGAGTGCGTCAACCTTGCACGTTTCATTACTCATTCTCGCTGCTTTTCCACAAGCAAGCAGACCCGAAGCTCGTTGGGGCTTATGGCCTAAGAGAGGTACGGGCGAATCAAGCCGATTGAAAGTCGTGGCTATATGGGGATTGATCAGCGACAAACCTGGTCGATTTTGGCGGCTTTGGAAATGTATGTTTGCTGTACTGCGGCCATCGAGTGTCGCCAAGTCTCACTAAGATGCCGCTGGCATGGATTCAAGACCAGTCTCACTTGAAAGCAAACATCGTGAACAAGACACGCTCACTTCCCGATGCGCCGCAGGCTACCCAACTATGAACGACGTTCTTTACAGTCAAACTCGGATCTCCCAAGCAAGCGTAACATACATTCAGCTTCCTGATTTATGTGCGCATGCTCGATTGATTCAGCCCATACGATGAACAGCGGTGTGCTTGCTTGCTAGGACTTTGCCCGTAGCTTGCGACGAAACTTACCACGGTCGTTACCGAAGCCCTGGCTTGCAGGTTGGCACATCGCATAACTTGGAACCAACCAACAACATTGAGTGCTACCTCGATCCCGGTACCAACGTCGTGGCCGCATGTAACCCAAATATCCCGCTGCGACGGCGCTGCCAATTGTATGGTGGAAATCACCAAACTTGCCATATGCACGAGATAACCTGCACTCTTGTAAATCTTGCCCGTTCGCCGCGGTGCCATTCAGCCGATGACACCGACCGAGACTCCTAGGATTTATCCTATACTTGATTTCTTCGGGGAGAAAAGGCGACTAGTGGTTGCAGCAAACATCTCGCATGGCCTTGAGATAACCATGGATACGCTGCATACGAGGTTTGCTGAGTCTCAATTGTTCACTACGAACCAACTCGTCATGGGCTCTGCTGCCACACTTCTCGGTGTTCTCCGGAGGACAGCACTCAGTCTTGGCTCTGATCTTATACGCGTATTGCTAGCATTGGTTGCGCTTATATTCCTTGTTTTCTTTCTTCATCAGCGAGATCCATTGAAGCAGTACCCAGGTCCGGTCCTTGCGAGTAAGTCCGGGCTCACACACCCATATTGGTTCGCGAACTGACAGCTAGTTACGACAAGGGTTTACTAACTTGTGGCGCCTGTATATCACCTGGCGAGGTCGGTCTCATGTTGTGATCCACGAGCTTCACAAGAAGTATGGTCCTATGGTTCTGTTGGGGCCGAACATATTGGATCTGGACGTGCCCAAACTGATTAAGGTATTGTACAGCACGAAGGCTCAATGGAAAAAGGTACGTGTGACGATCCACATATCGGTACATGATGGTTGACCTGATGAATTGGACATATTCGGCAGACCGAGTTCTACCACGGCTCGAGCTCAATAGTGGATGGGGAGATTGTGTACAATATCTTCAGCCAGACAGATCCCGAAATACACGCACGTTGGAGGAAGCCTATTTCCAAACACTACTCTACGAATGGCGTCCTACCTCTTGAGCGTCACATTGACAACGTACTCTCCAAGTTCTCCATGGCACTGGAATCACGTTACATCAAGACCGGCAAGGGCGCTGGGTGCAGTCTGGACCAATGGCTTCGTTTTTGTGAGTTACCCACCTCCCAGCACTTGGAATTGGTCCAGGCCTAACCCTGTTAGTCGCATGGGATGTCGTCGGGACAGTCACTTTCAGCCAGCCCATCGGGTTTCTCGAGAAAGGATGCGACTTCAATGGAGTTCTTGACGCGGCAAAGAAGTCAACCGACTACTTTGCCGCCGTGGGTCAGATTCCCGTCTTAGACTACTGGCTGGACAAGAACCCAGTACATCGGATCGGGCCACCATCTTTCGGTGCAGCTGTCAATATTGCCCTGCAGCACCTCGTTGATCGTTCCCAGGGAACAGATGGCAATTATCACGATCCATACCAGCCAGACTAACTAGACAAATTCATCGAGGTGAAGAAATCGGATCCGGAAATAGTCGACGACTCGATGATCATCTCGTACTTGATGATCAACCTTCTCGCAGGAGCCGACACTACGGCCATCACGCTTTGCTCCGCGTTCTACTACGGCCCCCGAGACCTGGCTGTTTGGTCGCGACTACAGAAGGAGCTCGACGGGATCGTGAAAGATAAAGCGACGCCCGTGAGCTGGCGCGACGCCCGATCAAGCCCGTACCTCGAAGCTGTCATGCGCGAAGCGATACGCATGCTGCCCGGCGTGGCGATGAACTTCGAGCGATACGTTCCCGAAGGTGGGCTTGTGGTCCCACCTGCGACAAACGCCAAAGCCAGCAGGGGTCAGGATCAAAATCAAGGATTCGTACCCGCCGGCACTATCGTAGGGCTGAACCCGTACGTGGTAGCGCGCAACCCATCCGTGTACGGCGACGAGACCAACACGTTTCGCCCCGAACGCTGGCTCAAGGGCGAGGAAGAGCCGGAGGCGGCATACCAGATGCGGCTGGCGGCGATGAACGCCGCGGACCTGTCGTTCGGGGCGGGTGCGCGCGTCTGCATCGGCAAGAACCTCGCGCTGCTCCAGGCGTACAAGGCGGTCGCGACGCTGGCCGCCCGCTACGACATCGAGCTGGCGGACCCGGCGTCGCGGTGGCGTGTCACTAACAGCTGGTTCCCGAGGCAGGAAGGCGGACTGGACGTCAGACTCAAGATGAGAGCAGTCGGCCACTGATTTGCGGAAACGGGCAACAAAAGCGGGTTGATGTCAAGCCGATCTGCATCGCTAGATCCAGTCTTTATGTCCCATGCAACGTGGGGTTTTGCATAATCACTTCCTTCCCTGTTTCTTGCTCGTCCTTGTCCAATTCACCACTGTTCATGCCTGAGTGCTCTCCTTGCTCCTGATTCGTCGTTCAATTCTTGTTTCAACCCGTCGCCCAAGTATTTGCCCATGTCGTCTGTGATAGAAAGGTGCGACGGTACCAGTACCTAATACTGAGACGGTCAAAAGGAATAAAACGGGGGAGGTAGTCAGCACGGCTGGCCCCATCAGAGAAAATGACCAAGATGAAGATGAGCCGACAAGCGATAAATATCACGATTGGCTGGAAATGGCGTTAACTACCAAATCGAAACGTCTACGAGGCGAGAAATGAAGGCCGCAGTCAGCCACGGCTTGAAACGGCCGCCAAGCAATTGCAGTTACGATGGGCGGGCCCAAAACATCGGACTTGGCTAATGACCGAGCCCCGAAGATCGTACAACCCATGATCGGCCGAAGACGGGTTTTACTCCAGAGGCAGTTCGTTCGAAATTGCCGAGTTGCCCGAGTTGTTGCAGCGCCGCGCATCCCCAATTTCCAGGGCGGCTAAGGTGCTAACGATCCCAAGCGCCCCCAATCCAGCCATCATCTCGTCAACTGTTAGTGGTGACGTCGAAGACTTGCTGGACTGCGGCTGAAACCTGACTCGTACCACACATTCCATAGCACCGGCAACGATGGATCTGATGGATCTCGGGCGGCATAGAGGGCCGTTACGGCGTTTGCAGTATTATTCGGTCATTTGACATTTGATATGGGATATAGAGAGAAGTATATAGCCTGTTCATGTACTCTACAGATGGACCTATCCACACCTCCGTTTCCCAAGTTTCGTGAAGTTCATTAATGCGATACCATATCAAGCAACCAACACCATTTCCTACTAATAAAGAGGTGCAACACAAACATCTCTCTATTCTCTGGCCAGACCCTGATTCCAAAGAAGCCGTCGCGCCCACCACCCCGCCCACATCCATCCATCCATCAATCCCTACCCATACCCACCCCAGCCCTCCTCGCCATGCCCCTAGACATCCTCATCGTCGGCGCCGGCGTCTGCGGCCCCGCCCTAGCGACCCTCCTCCTCCGCGCCGCGGCTGGGCACCGCATCACCGTCGTCGAGCGCTGCGACGCCCTGCGCACGGGCGGGCAGCAGATCGACCTGCGTGCGCAGGGGATCCCCGTGATGCGCAAGCTGGGCCTGCTGGACGCCGTGCGCGAGGTCTGCGTGCACGAGCGGGGCGTCGCGTTCGTGGACAAGCGCGGCAGCGCAAAGTTCCAGGTCGACGTCAACGACTCGGGCAAGGGCGGCCAGGGGCTCACGAGCGAGTACGAGATCATGCGGGGCGACCTGGTGCGGGTGCTGTACGAGGCCAGCCTGCGGGCGTCGGAGGCGGCGGCGAAGAAGCGAGGGGGCGGAGGGGGCGGAGGGGGCGTCACGTACGAGTTCGGGGTGTCGGTGGAGTCCATCGCCCAAAACGAAAACGGCGACGGCGGCGTCGACGTGAAACTCAGCAACGGCCGACAGCAGCACTTCGACCTGGTAGTCGGCGCCGACGGCCAGGGCTCCCGCACCCGCCGCCAAGCCTGGGGCGACGCCGCGGGCCGCGCCGCGTTCCATACCCTGCACAGCTACGGCGCCTACTTCACGATCCCGCGCGACGACGCGCACGACAGCGACGTCGCCGTCGTGCACCACCTGTCGGGCCGGCGCATGATCGTGTTCCGGTCCAACAACCGGCCCGACACGCAGTGCTACCTCTTCTGCAACGACGGCGCGCAGGCCGCGACGCTGCGCGACGCGACGGGGGCCACCGGGAAGAAGAGCGTGGCCGAGCGAAAGCAAATCTGGCGCGAGTTCTTCGAGGACAGCGACGCGTGGTGCCGCGAGCGCGTGTTCGCGGGGCTGGAAGGCACCGAGGACTTTTACGCGCACGAGGCCGGGCAGGTCAAGATGGGCTCGTGGTCCAAGGGCCGCGTGGTCCTGCTGGGCGACGCGGGCTACTGCCCCAGCCCCATCTCCGGGTGCGGCACGACGGCGTCGCTGGTCGGCGCGTACGTGCTGGCGGGCGAGCTGGCGCGGCACCAGGACGACGTGGGGGCCGCGCTGGCGGGCTACGACCGGGTGCTGCGGCCGTTCATCGACGAGGTCCAGGCCCTGATGCCCGGCGCGCCGACCATTGGGGCGCCGCAGACGGACTGGGGCATCTGGTTCCTGCACTCGTTGGGCAAGTTCGTCACGACGCTCAAGATTGATAAGCTGGCTCTTAGCTTGATGCCCGAGGGCAAGGGCGGCATACCACTGCCCGAATATCCCGAACTCAAGCTGGCAGAATGAGAAAAGCACCGAATAGAGGACATGTAATGTGTGTATGAGACTGTATTTGTTTTGGTTTGGCTACCTAACGAGATAATACCCTGCAATTTTCCCTTGTTACCGTCAATTTAGTATATGTATGTATATTAGAGCACGATTGCTTGAATCACGCCCAATCTTCGCTCACTTAAGGAGATGCCCATCCGCGCTCGCCCCCTCGGGCTTCTTCCAGTGCACCTTGACGGCGCCCCAGCTGTGGTCGACGTAGGCGTTCTGCACCTTCTGGCACGTGTTGAGCCCCCACTCGGTGACGCCGACCATGAGGCAGCTCTCGAACATGAAGGCGCAGCTTCCCTTGCCGAAGTGCACCGGCTTCAGCTCCGCGCCGCGCGTGCCCTCGTAGCTCGCGGCGTCGGGCCCGTGGCCGCTCATGACGTTGTGCAGGCTGGCGCCGCCGGGCATGAAGCCGCCCTGGCCGCCCTTCTTGGCGTCGTACACGCCGTCGATCAGGCCCATGAACTCGGACATGGTGTTGCGGTGGTACCACGGAGGGCGGAACGTGTCCTCGGCCACCATCCAGCGCGGCGGGAAGATGACGAAGTCGGCGACGGCCGTGCCCGCGTGGTCCGACTGCGCCGTCAGCACCGTGAAGATGGACGGGTCCGGGTGGTCGAACGAGACGGACCCGACCGTGTTGAACCGGCCCAGGTCGTACTTGTAGGGATAGTAGTTGCCGTGCCACGCCACCACGTCGAAGGGGGTGTGGGCCTGCTGCGTCTTGAAGAGGGTGTTGTTAAACTTGGCTGTGATGGTGTACGTGTTTGGGCCCTCGGCCGCCGTGGCGCCGCAGTCTTCGCTGAAGCAGGCGATGGGCGCTTGGAAGTCGCGGGCGTTGGCTAGGCCGTTGGAGCCGATAGGGCCCAGTTCGGGGAGGGTGAAGTGGCCCTGGTAGAGCTCGAGGGCGTATCCGCGGACCGGGCCACTCGGAAGATGGACTTGGTATTTGATCCCGCGAGGGATAACACAGATCTCCATGGGCCGCACAAGGAGCCAGCCGAGCTCTGTGCGGATTTCCAGCACTCCGTCTTGTGTCACGATCAACAGATCACCGTCGGCCGAGTAGAATGCGCTTCGTTCATCCATGGACTTCCCAGCAGCGTAGATGTACATGCCAATTCCCTGCTTCAGCGTCGGATCCCCCGCCCCCGCGACGAGCCTCAGACCGGTCACGAAGTCTGTCTGCTCGTCGTGGTCGAAAGGGTCCCACCGCAGTTGATTGGGGATGTACTGGAGCTTGGAGGTGCTGTAGGGCTTATCTGAAGTGGACGGCCCCGTCATGTCCTCCTGATACGGCGGGTGCGCACAGGATGGGAGGATGCGGTAGAGCCATGATTGCTTGTTCTCGTGCCGAGGGGCTGTGAAGGCGGTGCCGGACAGCTTCTCGGCATACAAGCCGTGGGGCGGCTTCTGGGGGGAGTTTTGGCCGATGGGCAGAGCACCTTCTACCGACTCCGTCCTGGGAAGCGGCAATGAGCAGCCTGATCGCACAGGGGATTAAATAAAGGAACACTTACTCATGGTACGAGTCGAACCCGTTCTGATATCGGTACTTCTCCTTGAAATCGAATGTAGTCACAGGCATTGTTTCCAGGGAGCAGGCGTTGGATAGCTGGAAATGAGACGAGATGGTAGTGATGGAAACTCGGCCTGCGAGAAGTCAAGATTGAGAAGAGAGTATTGTTGCATTGATCGATTCAGCAGCCTTCGGAGTCGGTCGTTGCTCCATGTGATGGATGGGAGGAATGATATGGTCGCTGTGGGTAGGCCAATCGCGGGCCGAAGATAGCCAGAAATAGCCGACCACCAGAGTGCGGAACTCGAAACGTGGGGTAACCTGGGGGTGCATTTGAGGAACGAACCCCTCCATGCCGACCACATTAATAACCGGAGACTCGACACGGTCAATCGTTTGGGTCCCGAGTTTCGGTTGTGATGGTATACTTGTTACGGAGTAAACGCCAGCAGCTTGCTGCCAGGTCCAGCCGACCATCATTGCATTAGAGCAACTTTTTCCACCAGCAGATTCGCAATGGCGTCATGACGACTGTCTGAGGCGAGTTTCCAAGCCCTCCAGCCGTCTTTGTCATTCACTCTGGCCCCTTCATCCAACAACAGTCTTACGGTAGGCAGATAGCCCTCTCGCGCGGCCGCAACGAGAGCCGTGTCTCCGTCATGGTTCCGGACATTAAGGCTGGCCCCGCTGCGATCCATGGCCCGCAGATCGCCCTTGATAAGGAAGACGGCCTCTTCCATGGCGGCAAAGACGAGGTGGACCCATAGGTACGTTCGGGGGGCTCACGGCAGTTATATCTCCGTGTAGGATCGATATCTCTTCCGGGGTGAGCCGGAGCCTTTTGCCTAGTTTTTCCATACGTTGCTGAATTGAAATGTTGATCTCCCGAGCAATCTTGTCCACCTCTTCCCGGCTTTCCCCGCGGAGATGAATAGTGGGTTGGGAGTCTTTGAGATCCTGGAACTCTCGCCCGATGGCAAGGTATGGACGGCTGGTGACGAGGAACTTCAATGTAGTGGCCCCGTTCCTTTTACTGTAGCGCTCCGTCAAGGCTGCAGCGCAAGGCCGCGGTGCACGCGGGGAGGAACCACGCGGGACAGGTCGGTACCGACGACCAGGCGCGCGTGCGCATCGGCCACGAGTTTGCGTTCGCTAACGGCTTCTCTGGTTCTGGGTTCGCGGGTGTGGCGGACCAGTACGTCCAATTCGGCCGACGCGGTGGACGCCCGCGGAGTGTCCAGAGCGCATATCGGGACAAGTTACGGTGGACGTGGCATCTTCGATGACTGACTACCACGGTAGGGAATATAAGACCCTTGCGAATGCGAACTCTGAGCCATACGTGTTCGGGTGTTACGTTTGGCCAAGACCAATACGTGGAATGGTGGGATAAGCTCTTACAAACAAACGGTCGCTGTCTCCTTTCTCCAAATGAAATTGAATGTCTAGTTGAATGAAAGCACATGCAACTTGGCCTTGGTAGAACCTGCGAAATACGTTTCCCTGTGTAAGCATTCTTTCCGCACCTAACACGACACGAGAGATCAAATCTGGAACAGGTCTGAAGAAAAACACCAGTTAAAATGTTGCGTTAAGGCTGATTCCAACGATTGCTGGATGGCGGGTTCTCAGAAAGCTCAACAGTCTACCCCATACAGAATTAGCTGCCCCTGTCAGTCAGAACTTACAGGAAGCTACCCGCCCAAAGCGGGGTCTTCTTCACGCCATCATCCCCGTAGAAGAGAGGACCGGCGGAAGAGACACAGCTTGCGACAACATTGACAGTCATGGTGCAACCCATCATGCATTGAAGCCAAAGACATTGGAGTATAGGCTGATATGGCCAATACGGCTGTTGTTTTATCATTATTGTCTATATCTAATTTCCATGAAAGCTGTTTTGATTCGCGGCAAGGGGAAACGCTACCAATGTTGAGTCCAGTGATGGAAGCTGACGGGCCATTGAACCCCCGCAAAAAGCGCATAAGCAACAGAAGTCGGTCGCCCCCCTGTCTAGAGCCAGGACCCCGATTGCCTTCCAGGGTTCTGGCTGAGATGTCAGTCGGCAAGGACGTGGCTACGCCAGCGAAAAAAAAAGCAACGAGAAGCGAAGTCGAATACATGGCGCCTACGGGATGTAGCGGAACAGAACCGAAAAACGAACAACAGGAGTGATATCTCAAAAGCCGCGAGATCTGGAAAGGCGCCGCACGTACCTAACCCGACTTTGTTTAAGCCAGGTCCTGGGAAAGAGGAGACGGCAATCTAGGGTGCCATTGGATCAAAATCATTCGTACAAGATCAATCGGGAGTACCAATCATAAGCCAAACATAGTATTAACAACGAACAGAACCAACAACCAGGGCATCATAGAGTAGTTCTTCCAGGACCTCAGCCTCCCCCAAAAGCAACTGCTGAAACCAAACCTCGGGACCCTCATGTACAGCGTCAATCACATTATCCAAGGCATTTTAGAATCCTCTACTTGGACGTCTCCGACTCCGCCGCCACAGCAGGGGCAGCAGCCGGTGTCTCCTTTGGTACTTCCGTCTCGACAGCACTCTCCTGTGACGCATCCGACGACTTCTGATGATGCTTCTTGCCCCAGGCATTCACCGAGGGCATACTGGGCATCTGCGTGGGAATAAACGACTTGAAGCTGGGCCCGGACGGCATCTGCGGCATCCCAGGCATTTGGGGCATGTCCGGCATCTGCCGCGGCACGTACGACGCCAGGCCCGTGCCGGCCGACTGCGCGACGCCGAAGAGGTAGCGCATGTACGTCCTCTTCTGCTCCTCGTCATCGCCGCCCTCCGCCTGCAGCGTCGCGGGCGCCGCGTCATCGTCGTCCGGCAGCGGTACCATAGACGCCGCCGCCGCGATGTCGAGGGGCGACGGCAGATCGCCCCGGTCCGCCCCATCGTCACCCTCAGCCTGCGTTTTCGACTCATCGCCCTCTTCGGCCTTTTCTGCCTTGGCGATCTCTTCCGTCTTGGGGATCTGCGTGCCGTCCGCGTCCGTCTCGACGGGCTGCTCAATCGGCTCCGGCGGCGGCGGGGCCGCGAACTTGGGGTCGTCCTCGATCGGGGAGTCGTCGTTGAACCAGCGCACGACGTAGTTGCTGGCCTCCTCGGTCATGGACTGGTACTTTTCGTTCTTGTCCGGGTGGAACATGCTCATGTGGGCCTGGACCTCGTCCTCGACCTTCCGGATGACCTGGCGTGAGAAGAGCGGGTGGGCCAGGTGGTCCCTGTCCGGGACCGCGCAGAAGGTGCGCTCGGGCACGAAGTAGCCGCCCGACCAGACGCCGTTCTCGCCGAGCGAGCAGTAGAAGTTGTGGATGCCGACGCCCTTGAGCTCGCCCATGCGCTCGAGCCGCCGGTTGAGCTCCTGCTGCTTCATGAGCGAGCCGACAAAGGTGAAGTGCTCCGACAGGTACTCGAACGACTTCCCGACGTTGCCGCGGTTGATGTACGCCAGCCCCTGGCTGAGCGCATCCACGCTGCTCTGGTACCCCTCCTTGACGCCCTCCTTCATCGACTCCTTGTTGAGGTTGCGCATGTTGCGCACGCCCTCCATGATCTTCTCGCGGTGGATGTAGGCCGTCACCCCGCCTGCCGCGATCGCGCCTACGGTACCGGTGCGCAGTGCGATCAGTTGCCAGCCTTTCCACGCCGGTCGCGACGAGCGCGCCGCCGGTATAACAGCTGCGGAGCGTTTCATGGCCATCTTGCCAAGGCCTGCCGGGGCTGCCGACAGCGCGGTCATGACGTTGAACACACTGCTAACCTTTTGGTAGTTGGAGAAGGCGCCATACACGAACATGGATCTCGCCAGCCCGTTGAATGGTGTGTCGAAAGTCAGCATCCCCTGGATCGGAGGGTATATATGGTCGTCATGTTCCTCATGGGCAAGGCGATCGTTCAATACCGAGAACAGTGAGTCTGTTGCCACGAAGCCTCTGAGGCCGGTTAGTAAATGGCTTGCGCCTTTCCGTGCCTTGGAACATATCTTACCCCATTGAATGCGCGACCAAAATGACGCCCACACTGCGATCGTTCGGCGGCCACGGCTTCTCACTGTGCGCCTTCCGCACCTCCATCACTCTCTCCTTCAGCCTGATGATATTATCAGAATCGCACCTTTCAATCGGCATATTTCGCGGCCAATATTACTCACCAGTCGAGAAACAGCTCGGTCGACTGCTTCAGCTCCCCTTTCGTCTCATACTTGGGGAACACGACCGATTCCACATTGTGGTCGGGCAATTTGGTTGACACTTCCTTCTTCAGATCCAACGGGAAGTTCTGGAAGGTATCATCGTCTCCCTGATTTACTTATCGCGTCAGCCACCCGCCCCATCCTTGATATATACCACAGCACATCACTGCACGAGAACACGAGTAGCGTACCTTGAAGCCGTGAATGAAACACAGCAGCAACGTTCGCGACATGCTGGGCGAGCCTTGCGAGAGGCAGGTAGTTGCAATACACAATCTGGTAGCGAATGTTTAGGTAATAGTGACACCGTTTGATAGATATGTTAGTCGCGAATCTGTAGGTACTCGGATACAAGGTAGGTAAGTGTGTAATATGGTGGAATCGTCGCAGACCAGATCCAGATCCCCTTGGACTCTTGGGGGGCTTAAGTCTATCGAGTACTCGGGCAGGTGTGTCAGCGCCACTAGCCACAAGACGGGGATAATCCAAAACAAGGAAGTTGCGATGCGTCTACTAATACTACTAGATGCTGCCAGGCTGGGGCAACGATGATATGCTAGATGTGTGCCATGTGCCTTCCCAGCGCCCTGATTGGAAATGCGATCTTGCCTATCCAGAGCTTAAGGGTGCGCGCCCCCTCTACCGCCCACCACGACGTCATTCATCACGTCATGTCCTCGACACTCCCATCATGCACGCCTGCCAGGAAAGATGGGAAAGCTTGGTAGTGGCAGCTAAGCAGCTTACATGTAGAACCGGTACGCTAGTAACAACTGCTGGAGGGGCCCAATCTGTGGTGTTTCCAACGGTGCGTCTTCTCTGCCAGGCAGCTAAGCAGCCCAGGCGCGGTGGAAATCCGAAGCTATCCAGGACACTTACATCAGCAGTCTGTCTGCGAAGATGTCTGCGAGACGTCGAATAAGTATCACGAATGAAGACGAGAATGTTTAGACATGAATTATCATGAACTTGCAATTATGCTAGAAAACTAATACTACAAGAAAACCCGACTTTTCGACTGATGGAAACCAAACGCTAATACCAAAACCCAGTAGTAATCCCAAACCCGTAACAGACAGTGTGTGAATAGCTGAAAAGTTCATACAATCATCGCTCATCGTGACAATAGAGAAAAGATCCAGAGACCATCATGACTGTGAAAAAGGTTCCCGCCCGGAAATGCCTGAAAGCACTCCGTAATTAGGTAGGCAAAAGCATCTTACAAGATGCCGAGGAAACCACCCTTCTTGCCGCCCTTCTTGTTCTTGTCCTGACCCGTGACAGCACCGACGACGCCGCCCAGACCGAGCCCGTCGAGGACCTTGTTGAGGCCCAGGCCGCCGAGCAGGTTGTTGACCAGCCCGCCGAGGCCGAGCCCGTTCAGAAGCTTGCCGACGAGCCCCAGCACGCCCGAGAGCAGCAGCCCGACCGCGGCGATGATCTGGAAGAGCGGCTCGGCCAGCAGGCCCCAGAGCGGGTTCAGCTCCTTCTTGGCGTACTGCATGTCCTCGAGCTTGCGCTTCGCATTCTCGATCGTCTCCGTCACCGTCCCCGTCAGCTCCTTGAGCAGGTCCGCGAGGTGGTACTCCTCCGGGCTCGCCTCGTGCGCCGCCGCGCGGCCCTTGGCGTTGCCGGCGATGCGGCCGTCCGGGTCCAGGCCGCGGATCACGCCGTTGGCCTCGGTCAGGATCTTGCCGCCCTCCTCGATCAGCGGCTTGACCGTCTTGACGAGCTCCTCCTCGTTGCGCTCGTCCTCGGGCTGGCGCTCGACCCGGTCGATGTTCTCCGTGATCATCTTGCAGATGGGCCGGATCTTGTCGAGCGAGTGCTCGATGCAGACGCAGATGCGCTTGGCGATCTCGCGGTCCTGCTCGATCTTGAGGCGCGCCTGCCTGTCCTCCTCGGACTCCTCTTCCGTCTCGGGCTCCGGCTCCGGCTCGTCGGGGATGTCGCCGATCAGCGTCACGTGGCCCAGGATGCTGCCCTTCTGGTCAATCACGTCGCCGTCGTCGTCGATCTTCTTGCCCGCGCACAGGCTCAGGTCGCCCGAGGTCAGCTTGCCGACCAGGTCGCCGTTCTCGTCCACGACGTTACCCTCCTTGTTCACCTTGCGGCCGGACATGGGGTTAACGTCCTTCTTGACCTCCTCGGGTTCCCAGCGCTCGGCGTGGCCGAGGACGTTGCCGTTCTTGTCGAGGATGTCACCATCGTCGTCGACGGCGCGGCCGAAGAGAGTCTTGGGATCGCCGGAAGTGAGGCGGCCGACAATGTCACCGCTGGGAGTCACGATGTGACCCTCCTTGTTGACGGTGCAGCCAGGCAGCTCGGTGAAGGGGCCTTCCTTCATGCCCTCGCGCTCAGCCTCGGGAATGAGCTCGGCGCGGCCGATGACGTCACCGCCCTCGTTGCGGATGGCGCCGGTCTTGTCGCACATCTTGCCTATGAGGCGCTTGAGGTCGCCCTCGATAACGCGACCGTAGATGTCGCCGTGGCTGTCGACCGCGTTACCGGCCTTGTTGATGCGCTTGCCGGCGAGGGCCGAGTAGTCGACCTCGGGCTCGGGCTCGGGCTCTTCCTCCTCCCAGCGCTCGGCGCGACCGAGCACGTTGCCATTCTTGTCCAGGACCTCACCGTCAGCGTCAACGGTCTTGCCCTTGAGCTTCTTGGCGTCACCCTCGACAAGGGTACCAATGCGCTCGCCTTGGTACATGATGGCACCCTTGTCGCCAACGACGGCGTCGGGGAAGTCAGCGAAGGGACCATCCTCCTTGGCATCCTCGCGCTCCTCATCGGGAAGGGGCTCGGCCTTGCCGATGATCTTTCCGGCGTCGTTGAAGATGTGGCCATCCTCGCCAATCTTCTTGCCGACGAGGTGCTTCAGGATACCCTGGACGACATGGCCCCAGACGGCGCCCTTGTCATCGACGACATTGCCAAACTTGTTGACCTTCTTGTCCTTGAGAGAAGAGTAGTCAACCTGCTCTGGCTCAGGCTCAGGCTCGGCCTCGGGCTCCTCCTCTTCCTTGCGCTCAGCGTGGCCGATGACATTGCCGCTCTTGTCGATAATGTCACCATCAGCATCGACCTTCTTGCCAATGAGGTTCTGGAAGTCGTCGCCGACAACCACGCCGACCTGGCGGCCATCAAAGATGACCTTGCCGTTCTTGTCGACGGTGGCATCGGGGAAGTCCTCGAAGGGACCCGAGACGTTCTCCTCGGCTTCGGGCAGGACCTCGACCTCGCCGATCACGTTGCCGCGCGAGTCCCAGACCTTGCCCTCAGCGTCGGGCTGCTTGCCGATCATCTTCTTGAGCTCACCAGACTTGACGCGGCCGACGGCGTTGCCCTTCTCGTTGACGACGTTGCCCATCTTGTTGATGTTCAGGCCCTCGAGGATGGAAATGTCGGGCAGCTTGCGCTCGGCCTCCTCTTCGAGAGCATCGAGGCGTTCACCGGCCTCGGGAATCTCTTCCCGAATACGGTCGACGACGGTGCCCTCGGGCACCAGGTCGACGTGGCCGAGAACTGCGTCGTCCTCGCCGAGGAGCTGACCCTTCTCGTCGATGGCCTTGATCTCCTTGCCAATGAGGTCTTGGAGATCCTGGTCCTTGGAAAGCTTGCCGAGGATGTTGCCGTTCTGGTCCTTAACTTGACCATCGTCGGAAACGGTGAAGGGGCCTTGGAACATGTCGACGACCTGTCTGGCGACGGAGGGGGCGAACTCGGGGATCTCGATGGGTGCCTTCTCGCCAAGCTCCTCGGCTTGCTCTTCGGCACCCTCGACAGCCTCGCCGGCCTCGCTCTCGGCGCCTTCGACGGCTTCTCCAGCCTCATCGACAGCGCCTTCAGCACCCTCCTTGACGTCCTCGGCGCCCTCAGGCACCTCAACACCCTCGCCGGCTTCGCCGACCTTGCTGGTAGCGTCTTCGGCAGTCTCGTCAACGGCGCCCTCTGCCTTGTCCTTGACATCTTCAGCACCCTCAGGTACTTCAACGTCCTTGCCGGCCTCGTCGACCTTGCCCTTGACGTCTTCAGCACCCTCGGGTACTTCGACATCCTCGGCAGTCTCGTCGACCTTGCCCTTGGCGCCCTTAGCGGTCTCGTCAACCTTGTCGGTGACGTCACCCGCCTTCTCGTCGACCTCGTCCGTGACACCCTCGGCAGTCTCGCCGGCCTCATCGGCCGTCTCGCCGACCTTGTCACCGGCCTCGTCGACAGTCTCGCCGACCTTACCGGTCGCGCCACCAGTAGCATCATCCACGGTGCCGGTAACGGGCTTGGTAGCGTCCTGCGCGGTGTCGGTGACGTCTTCGGTGGTCTCGCCGACGGCGCCAGTCGCGCCCTCGGCCGCGTCGCCCGCGGTGTCGGTGGTGCCCTTGACGGTATCACCGACCTTGTCCGTGGCGTCCTTGGTGCCCGTCGCGCTGCCAACTGTGTCTGTGGCACCCTTGGCGGTGTCACCCACAGCGCCGGTAGCGCCCTTGGCCACCTTGCCGACGCCGCCTGTGACACCACCGACGGCCTTGCCGACACCGCCCAGGGCGCCGCCGAGGCCGCCGCCTTCTTCTTTGGACTCGTCGCCACCTTCTTGCTCCGTCTTGTCTTGGGCAAGCTTGGTGGCGTCCTTAGTAGCGTCCTTGGAGGTAGTGGTGTAGTTGCCGAGTTCGGACGCGACGTCCTCGAGGGGCTCGGCCTTGCCGCAGATGCCGCCCTCGTCGTCGAGGACGTCTCCTTCTTGCGTGACGATGTAGCCGACGAAGTCCTTGGCGTTGCCGTCGGTCACGCGGCCAATGGCGTTGCCGTCGTCGTCAATGACCTCGCCCTTCTCGTTGATGCGGCCGGCGGCCGGCACCATCTCGCCCTCGTCGCCCTCGTGCGTCGAGGGGTCCAGCTCGTCGTCGTCCTCGACGTCGAGGTTCTTGGTCTTGTCGTCTACGTCATCTTGGTTCGTGTCCGGGACGCTGCGCGGCACGTCGGGTTTGCTGGGGGCCTTTGTGTCCTTGGCGTCGCCGGCGGTCTTCTGTGTCTGCTTGGTGGCCTTGTCGCCGACGTCGCCGGCTTGGCTCTTGGTCTGGTCCAGCTTGCTGGTGGCGTCTCCTACTGCTGCAGACATGGCGGCGGGATGTGTGGTGAAGGGGTCGTAGGGTTCTTGTGGGGGAGTGAAGTCAGGAGGTAGTGGGAATACTTGTACAGGATGGTATCTCGTGATATTCGTTAAGTTGTGTGGTTTTAGTCGATGTTGTACAGTCGGATGAGCTTCGTTACTCATTCGTGGGGTATGGGTATAATAGCGGCGGTGGTATTATTATCAATAATGGTCATGAGGATTAACAGAAGAGGGTGTAACGAAATGGCGGCAATGTGTATTTATGTGATGTGCCTGCTCCATAAGAAACGATGACGACCGTGAAGCTGTCCCAGGAACACCACCCAGCAGTCGAAGGTGCCGGCTTCCAGGCGACTTACGTCACAGGGAGCTCCCATCACAACTGGGCTACGCGACGGAACCATACTCCATGCAACGGAGAGCTGCTGCTATCCTCGATATCCCTACCTGTCTGGGGCCGTTTCGCAAAGGCCCCCTAACTGTCCTAGCCAGTGAGTTCGACGTCATGCCCAAATTGGCATAAACCGTCCGAACGTCATCAACACGGTAAACCCAGGGCAGAACCATAGAAAGGTGTCATGACTGTACGACGGCGCGCTTGCGATGATATCAGCCACACTTGAGGCTGCCAGGATGAAGCTTGGATGGGAACCGGATTCCTGGCAGATCCCACTTGGTGCAAGGGGGAGGGCAGGGGTGATGGGGGATTCGAGATTACTGCTGGGAGTGACTGTTGCTTGCTTGCCGTCACAACAACCAGAACGACCCGACAGACCTCCTTCGACGAAACCCCCGAATACCCGTCGGTGGAGCATCAGTACGGTCCAGACTACTTTTTTTTTAGCTGGGCGGGCTACCGGTGCGTCTCCATTGGCAGACATTGCTCGGAGGTCTGGGACGCAAAACAAGATTTTGTTGTCGACAAGGTCGAGAGTATGGGGTGGCTCATAATACGCCATAGGGTGGTGGGTTCGCGGTGGACTCGTGGATCTCGATGATCGAGCATGAAGGCGTCAAAACGAGGTAGCGTGGCAGTTGGATGCTGTCTGCAACGCTTCCCATGAAGTAATGCTGGTTGCTTTTGGAAGCTGTGTTGTTCCAGATTGACATGCCCTGCCTATGCTGCTTGCTGCTTGCTGCCTGCCCGCCTGTACCAGGCGGGATACGCCTGTGACCTGTGTGACCGCCCGCAAGCCGCCGGACACATTCCCCGAGCCAGCCCAGGCAAGGTGTGACTAGTGCCGACTTACACGACATGTTTGGGGGGTGCGCATACCGAAGTCCAGGTGCCGGGGCCTGGATCGAGCAGGAAAAACTTGGAAGTAGTACTGGGAGCCTACAAAAATAGAGGCAACGGTTCAGCCACTAGAGAGAGCCACACCCCCCCAAGACGATGAAATTGCCCGTCTAGACAGGCTGGGTCGGAAGAATCCATTGTTCATGACTGACTGACTGCATGGAAGAATAGGTACTTGGGATGAGGACGTGGGCAGTGGGGGGGAGAGGATCAAGCGACCGTTTGATCGACCGGCCGGTCAGGCTAGTGGGCAGGTTTGCTAGCATACTACTAGTGGCCTGCGGAATGGATGGCTGCTAGGCTCCTAGGCCGACCGTTTCGTTCCCTCTCGATCTCATCAATGTTGATATTAGTGAGGAGCCTACGCACCTAGAGGGAGTCCACCTAACAACGGGCGTAAGCGTCCACCCATCCATGCATCCATCCATCCACACCCCTCCCCCCTTGTCAAGACGCGGACCTTGGCCGGTGATGGGGAAAAAACAAAGCGATGCACGATGCAAGAGACCGCACAGAGCCGCTTACTATTCGCCTTTCTGCTTCGAGGCTACTGTAACTCGAGGAGGCCCCGCAGTTTCCGGGCTAGACCAACGTCACGTCTAAAGTGGCTGACACACGGATTGGTGGCCTGCGCTGGTCTGGTCCCTCGACAATCCGGTTTTTGGACGCAGGCCTGCGACTCTTGGCTGGCTGTCACGTCAAGCCACAGGCTCTTGGAGTGCGGCGATTGGGTGATCGGCGGGATACAACGTCATGTCCGGTTTAGTCATGGCGTAATGGCTGGTGCTGTTGCATTCCGTCGCTGGTCTCCAAGATCCGACTGCGAGCGTAGTCGTGGTGGTGGTAGTTGGAGTGGCAGCCGAGGTGGGGTCGATTGCGTTCTCCATGCCCGTCTCCCGTCCTGTTTTCCTCCCAAATTTCTAGCTCTTCTCTGTCCCGCCCGTCTGTGGCTTTCACCGCCCCAAACGCCCGCCCTTTTTCAGCCGTCCTGTGGCACTCACTCCCAGCCAAGCACTTCAACCACTTCTTGATTGACCTGCGCGACTACCCAAATCGAACTTGTAAGTCAGCCATGAGAGAACTGGTGCAATAAATATTCACAGATGGAATATCTGTCGAAATTATGATTTGGGAATGCATATTCAATTGAATGATAACAAAAAAAAAAGGGATTTCATAAATCGTGACTACGCAATTGACTTCGTCCTATTTTACACGCTGCAAATTACCACCCCTTGAAGTTGCCCGCCATCAAAAAAACTATATGAGATGCGAACCCGAAACCCAAAGATTCACCCCCAGCCAATGCTTTCAATACGCTTCTTAGATCCTGACTGTTTTCCGCGAACCTAGAAGCCCCGTCCGTAGTGATTACTCCAGTACCATCCGTCCATCTTAGCTATCTGCGCCTAATTGGAACTAGGAAGTTTGCTTTTGCTCCTCCGAGTTCACATCAAACTTCTTCTCCTGCCTAAAGACCGTGGGAATCCGGATGGTCAGTTGAATACCGTCCGATGTAGACTTGACGTCAAGGAAGATGTCGGCAGGGATGCCGTTCTCGTCCACCTTGGGCTTGTTCTCGTCCGACTGCCCTTGCTCCTTCGGCTCCTCGCGGGGGCCTTGTCCCTGGCTCTTGTTTTCCGAGGGCACAATCGCACCGCTGACGCCGTTGGGCTGGTTGTTGAGCTTGCCGATGATGTTGCCATTGCTGTCCATGATATTGCCTTCCATGTCCACCTGTAGGTTTCCAGGCAGCGGCGTAGTGCCAGAGGGACGAGGAGGCTCTTGATGCTCTTCCACTTTGGATGCTTGAGGCTTCTCAGGCGCTTCGGCAGTGAAGTTCTCAGTGACGTAGCCAATAAGCTCCCCGTTGTCCCCGTAGATCTCACCCTTCTCAGAGACCTTCTTCCCGATCATGGACGGCAAGTCACCAGTCGCATGACCAAGCACCTTGCCGGACTCGTCGACAACATTGGCGACATCGTCAATGGTCATGCCGACGAGTCCCTTGGATAGGTCGGACAGGTTAGCCGGAGGCTGGCTGCCGATGGGGGTAATCTTCTGGATCTTGGGAATCGGGTCAATGTTAGCCGTTGACACGTGAGGAGAGTGAATGAATGGATCCAAGAACTCCTCGGGCGGGTCTTGCGTCCCGTCCGCGCCGTCAGCACCCGTGTTGGAGCCCTGTCTCGAAGCATTGGGTCTCTCAGGGATAGGCAAGGGGAAGTTCACCTGTTTGTTGATCCGTGCCGGCCTTCCCATGTTATCCACTGATTGACTATGTCCGCCATCCTTGTTGCCGTTCTGTTGTTGACCATTGCTCAAGTTGTACAGTTGATCCTGGCCAACTTCCCGGTCCTCTTGATGGCCAGTGGGTGTTTGGTCATCTTTGGAGGCGCCGGAAGTCTTGTCTGTAGCCTTGTTCTGTGCATCCTTGGCAATGCCATTGGTCTTTTGAGCCGCATCACCAGCAGCGTCCTGACCCTCTTGCTTAACATCGGAAGCTTGAAACTTAGCTTCGTCAGCCTTGCTGTCGACCTTCTGGGACTCGTCACCAGCAAAATCCTGGGACTTGGTCTGGTCAATGGCTTCATCAGCCTTGACATTGGTCTCACTGACGAGCTCGTCGTCCTTGGGGAGTGCCTGCATCAGGTCACGCGAGATGCCATCGAAACCATCAACGGTACCAGCGCCAGTGGCGCTGGCGGTGTCCTTGCCAGCATTCTTCGCGTCTTGCATCTTGGCCTCGGGTTTAGTCGCGGATTTAGAGTCGGAAAGGGACTCAGGCTTGGGCTCGGACTTAGATACAGCTTCAGGCTCAGGCTTGAATTCCTTGGAAGCTTGCTTAGATTCTTCAGGCTTGGACTCCGGCTGAGAGTCTTGCTTGGGATCCTGCTTGGATTCAGGCTTAGAGTCTTGCTTGGACTCTTGTTTAGGCTCTTGCTTAGAGTCGGGTTTGGAATCGGATTTGGAATCTTGCGTGGGCTCAGGCTTGGACTCAGGCTTGGACTCAGGCTTGGACTCAGGCTTTGACTCGGGCTTCGAGTCTTGCTTGGATTCAGGCTCGGATTCAGTCTTGGACTGTTGCTTGGATTCAGTCTTGGACTCTGGCTCGGAGACAGGCTTGGACTCTTCCTTGGGCTCAGGCTTATTCTCTTCTTGTTCGGGTGCTTGTGCGATAAGAGCCTTGACAAACTCTCCCATCTCAGGGTGGCCTAGGTCTGAGAGATACTTCACCAGATCTTCCGGACGGTCAAGATCGTCGATGTCGTCGCCGTCACCACCTGGCAGCTGCTTCGCGAGGTCCTTGGCTGCTTCGGGGATTTCTTGTTCGTCTTGATCCTTGGCGGCGTCGGCAGCTTCTTGAGTTCCGTTGGTGGGCGCGGCCTTAGCGGGAGTCTTCGCGGCCTCGGTCTTCTTCTTCACAGGAGCGTCTCCGTCCTCCTTGGGAGCTTGCTTCTCAGTAGTATCGGCTACCTTGGAAGCCTTGGAGGAGGCGTCTTTGGTTCCTTTGGGGAGGTCGGCGGACTTCTCAGACTTCTGATCCTTGGGCGCCTTATCTTTGACAGAATCCTTGGGTGCCGAGTCTTGCGACGCTTCGTCTACGTCTTGCGCTGGGGCCTTCGGGGCCTTCTTGGGCTTAGAAGCTTCCTTCTTAGGCGCGGAGCTGTTGACGTTGTCGCTAGCAGCCGAATCCTTCTGCGAAAGGTCTTTAGAAGCGTCTTTGGCTTTCAGGTCCTTCTCAGGGGTGGTACCGGCGTCAGGCTTTGGTGGACTGTCCTTGATATCGGGTTTAGCTGACTCCTTAGATGCAGAGTCCTTGGCGCCGTCAACGGTCTTAGATGCCTTCTTGGATGCTGATTCCTGAGCGTCGTCGGGCGTCTTGGAAGATTTCTTGTTTGTAGTGACTTTGGGTGTAGAGTCCTTGGCGTCTTCGGCAGTCTTAGAGGTCTTCTTGGAGGCAGAATCTCGAGCGTCGTCGGCAGGCTTGGAAGTCTTCTTGGGTGTAGGATCCTTGGGAGCGGAGTCTTTAGCACTATCGACAGCCTTGGATGCTTTCTTGGGGGTAGAGTCCGAAGTGTCGTCAACAGACTTGGATGCGGAGTCCTTAGCGCTGTCGGCCTTCTTGGATGCCTTTTTGGGTGCAGGTGCAGCGTCTTCCTTGGGCGACTTGTCTTTCGTTTCAGTCTCCTTCGGTACAGAGTCTCCGACCTTCTCGACAGACTGAGATGGCTTCCGAGAAGTGGACTTGGGTGACTTCTTGGGTGCAGAGTCCTGGGCGGCCTTCTTCACATCGGGAGCGTCTTCGGCAGGAGGGGCGCCTTGCGGCGAAGCGTCCTGAGCGCTGTCGGACTGCTTGGAGGACTGCTTGGGCGCAGTGCTTGACTTCCTCTTCTTAGGCAGGGCCTTGGTGTCCTCAGAGTCTTCCTTGGGTTTCTTCGGCGCCTCTTCTTTGGGTCTATCGAGAGCTTCAGTGGTGTCCTTGGAAGCGTCGTCCTTGGAGGGCTTCTTGTTCTTCAACGAGCTCGATTTCTTCTCTGCAGTGTCTGTCGCGCCCGTGTCCTTAGGAGCGGCCTTCTTAAGCTTGGAGGTCTTCTCGAGTGCGATGCCTGAATCGTGCGAGATCTCGGATGAGTCGTCGGCGACGTCGTCGTCTTCGTCGTGCTGGTGGGATGTAGATTCCTGCTTCTTGGGCGGCGCAGGGTCTTGGGAAGGGGTGGCAGGTCGCGACTTTTTCTTGAGCTCCGTCTTTTTGGGGGCAGCGTCTTGGGCAGCGTCGGTTGGTGCGTCCTTAGCCTTCCTGGAAGCGCTCTTGGGTGCAGCAGATTGTTGATCTTGATCTTTTCTGGTGGATCCTACTGCGGGTTCATCTTGCCCCTCAGCTTCTTCGTCAATTGAATCTTTCTCCTGCACGGGCGAGCGACGTGGCTTGCGTGTCGGGGTGGCAGGGGGCCATCTTTCGAGGTGTCCTTGGCAGCGTCTGTGCTGCGATTGACTGTGTCGTTGGAAGTGGAGACGTTGTCGTCCGTCCGCCCAGCAGCATCCGAGCCAGCATAACCCTCGCCGTTGCTCGACTCAGCATCAGCCTTATCGGAAGATGCCTTGGAGGGAGCTTTGGAAGGCTTGGGTGAGCTCTTGGAGGCGCTCTTGGAGGCCGTGGGGGATTCAGAGCCCGCCTTCTGTGCCGCGTCTTGCGCCGGCTCGTCAGCGGGCTTGCTAGGAGCGTCGGCGTTGGGCTGTGGCGCTTTCTGAGAAGACGATGTAGAGGACTTTCTAGATCTCTTGACAGGCGGAGTCTTGGTCGAAGGTTTGAACATAGTTCTTCTGGGGGTAGGGGTTTGTGGGGTAGACATGGTGTCAGCCATTTTGAGAGCCAACGTGCGGAACCCGTTCAAATTCAGATATAAGAAGAGGAAGGAGTAAGCTGTAAGGATAAGCTTATACAAAAGTTCGATGTCGGTGACTTCGGGGGGCATTCATATAGACTTTAAGGCAGTGAGTTTCCTCACTTTACAGAATAACAAATACACTCGGGGCTATGTATAGTAGTCGCACGGGATGAAACAATAGCAGTGAAGACGATGCCCACTCGGAGTTTTGTTACTAGCCCATGAATCATAGCCCGAAGCTCTCTGCGTCATTGGACATCGGGTGGGAGGGACAGTCGGTTAGGATCTGGTCTGCACCCCATACTATCGACTTGCCCTCACGGAACCATCTGGGCCAAATCGCGATCCCAGCCTCAACGGACGGGAAATGAGCGCAGGGGTATGCCAGGCCGTTGGCGTTTTCTGCCGTCGAAACCAAGTTAATTGTTGGAGGGATACGACGTGGTGGTCGAACTTGGGGGGTTTAGCCACACGTCAGATTGATTCATGGCCTCCTCCATGGGTAAGCTCACTTGAGCTGCAGTATGCGCTCGACTTCCCAGTGCTTCCGACCCTGGCACCTGGTCTGGGATCTAGGATTGATTTGCGCCCATGGGTGCGGACAGCCATCGTCATTGGTCATCGGGGCTCTCGAGTTTTTCTCACAGTGTCCAAGAGGAGCAACCCATGCATGTTAGTGGCAGTTTTGCTCCGGCCGCTAGAGGGATGCTCGGGATCGTTCAAAATCAGCAGTCCGCCAAGGGTCCCAGGGCAGGTTCGAGACGGTCCTTGCTGGGAAAACCTGTTCTGTGGACATCCGTCTTGTAGTAGTGGCATGTAGTTTTTCTTCTCGTGATTCACATCCCTCACGATGACTTCATTGCTTTATGGGCATGCCTCAGCCCGTATGCCGCTTTGCCGGGTGGGATACGAGATCCGGACATGGTCCTATCCGGGGGATAAGAGGGTTGTCTGCAGATGGCAGCTGGTGCTTCAACATGTCGAGTCTTTCAATCGAGACTGATTGATATCAAATTAATAAAAGAGGAGATCATCTAGACACAGGCAGGCGCATACGAACACCACGGTCACCACCTCTGTGCATGAGATTGATCGATGTCGATTTCCCCATAGCACTGATCGTGGCTGAGAAGAGTCGCAAGTAACAGGTAACAATTCTGAGTGGTTGATAGTTGGCCTGCTGTCGCCCGTCCGAGCTTCTGCGGATGATCGCCAAGGGTAAGTCGGGTACTTGCAGCGGGGAAGCAGTAACGCGGCGGGGTACGGGGGTGTCTCTAGAATGGAAGGAAACGTCTGGGCCATGCATGGCTTATTGAAATCCCATGCTAACCGAGCAATCAACGGTCGGCCCGGAATCTAAGCACACTGGACGCTCCTCCCACCATTTTCATGCGCTGTCCCAGGTTGGCATCACCCACGGTCGAAAAAGGCAATGCTTGCAACTTCCCTCAACCTTATCTCCAAAAGATGGGCTGACTGTCAAACTCAATTCAAGATGAGAGACAAATCGCTGTCACTGGGCAAAGGGAAACACATTGCGGTGCTTCTGGGTGCCACTAGGCAAAGTCGTACCAGATCAGGTGCATGTCCGTGCTGTGGCTGGCCGTTCCGCAATTGTGTGTCACTTCGGCAGTGCGCAATTCTGTCGCGGAATATCGGGCGAGACAGTCCACGAGGAGACCCGTTGCATGACGGCAAGTCGTGCGCAAGTGCAAGTGCAAGTGCAACGGACAGCCCACGCGAACCGATAGGCCCTCCTTCGTCTCCTCCCCATCTGGCCTGTCCAAATCTTTGGTCGATCTGGATTGTTCAAATCTAACATGAACAACGGGGCTGACTGAGATTTCTCGACAAGGCCCAGATTCCGCGACCCGACCCAATTGAACGGGTCAGATACTGACTCGTTTACCAGCCGCAAACGGCAAGTACATGCAAGCAGGTATCTAGGGAAAGTATCTCGACGAGTATTGGCAACCGCCGGAGCCAACGAATCGACGCCAGAGCCCGTTGAAAGGTGTGCGCAGTTCGCATAGCAAATTTCATTATTTCGCGTCTGCCAACTTTCCCTCCAGTTATGATGTCAAGACCTCTCGGCCGCCCTTCCAGAGGAAAGGAGGGGTGACTGGGGTCGGAAGCTGTGTGAGATTGATAAATTACAGCGCCGCCAATGAGGTCGGCGCTGGACAGCCACCGAGAACCATCCAGAAAACCTACCCTGGCACTTCAGTGGCTAGTGACACCACGCTGCGTGCCTCGGGCGCACTATGACAGAGCCCGACTGGCGCTTTCTCTTCGCCCTGCGCATGCACGTTTTTCTCGTCTCGTAGCGCATGCACTTCCCCCGTAAGCAATTACCACTACAACTACGACTACCACTGCTGCTAGAGGAGAAAGAGCCTAGATAGAACTCACGTAGTCGAAAACTGACTTGAAATAAGCTATTATCGTGTGTCCTGGCACTAACGGTGTTTCTAATTTTTTAGGTAGCACCTAGCCGCAGTACGACCGCTGGGGAAACCGTTACTTGGGATATCCCCTGTTGAGTGCGCCACGGTGGGCTCACGGCATGTAATTGGCCAATTCCGGACCAGGTAGCGGCCCGGTTCTGAAACTTGACAGAAACTCCAACCACTTTCCTTCTGCACCCTATTCCTCCAATCTTGGATTACACCGAAGTCGCAGATCTCCCAATTGCCATGGTGTGCTGCTGACAAGCGACACCGGCAGACTAGAGCACTAGCAGCGGTATTGTACGGTATTGTATGCACGTTTCCGCGCTGCCGCCCTTGAGACGTCTCGAAACCGGAAGGCACTTGATGACTGGGTATGATGGTGTCCATTCATGAATGATATCGAAATCCACTCGTAAGTTCAGATCCATCGTCTATTTACTCAGGTACAAGTTTCCCTTACTCATACACACGACGGCGTTGAACTCCAACTCCATGCTCCTCCCAATAGATTAAAAGCTAATATTCCAAGAATCCCACAAAGAAGTCAAACTAGGAACAATCGCCCAGCCGAGCCCGCTGGCAAGCAATGGCGCTGCGCTGTCCTCGGTCGAGCACAGGCTATTGCCCTGCTATGTAGCCGACGGCTGGGATTGGCTTACTGACTACAAGCCTTCACTGTAATGACGAGTGCCTGGTTAGTTACCTGCATTGCATTGTCGTCTTCGGGTGGCTTCTCCAACCCCACCCTCTTGCTGCCGCCCCTCCTTGAAAGACGGTGTGGTGTGTGCGGAGACTGAGGTTCTTTCTAGACAGAACTTCTGGTGCCCCTCTTACTACTCTTCTCGAGTCGCGATCGACGCGACATCCCCGTCTGCATTGCGCCATGTTGCGTGTGCTTGTGGCCAGTTTACTCACTAAAGTTGAAGGGTGAGAAACGGCCGGCAATGTGTGCGCGCGTGTGCGCGCGCCAACCAGCATGGGTTGGAACGCGCGTAAAGAACATGACATGGCAGGACAGGATGGTACAGGACGGGGCGGGGGGTATCCAAGGGCAAGTAAGAAAAGTGTGGGTATACGTACAAGAGCGATAGAGTAAGATCACCGTGGATACGGGCCTTCAGAGTCACCTCGACCTCGAGGTTGAGATCCAAGCGGAGCTGCAGTGGGTTCTTTCCGCCGTCATCACCCTTGCCCTGCTGTTGCATTTGCTGCTGCTGCTGCATCTGCTGTTGCATCTGCCACTGTTGCATTTGCTGCTGCATCTGCTGCTTGTTGTTGTCCTTGCGCTTGCGACGACGTGGCGCCACTTGCTTGTCTTGGGCGTTCTCCCTGTCGGACTCCATGTATTCGGGCTGATTGCGGCGCCTTCTAGGGCGGTCCGGCTTCTCTTTGGTTGCCACGTCGCGATTCTTCTTCTCTCGCTTGGCCACCTCCTGCTCCTTCTTGGGTGAGGGTGAGCGGTTGTCGCCAACAGCAGTCTTGGCGTCGTCGTCGGTTTGCGCCGGCGCCTCGTCCTTCTTCTGCCGGGGCTTCTCAGACTTGGGCTTTTCGCGTTGTTGCTGGGGCTCAGGTTCGGGCTCATCTTGGCCTTCCTCTTCGCCCTCGCCGTCGTCTTGAGCCTTGGCTTGTTGCTGGTTGTCTTCATCCTGCTCCTCGCCTTCTTGGTTCTCTACATTGTCGTCGTCGTCTTGCTCTTCTTGGCCTTGGCCATCGTCCTGTTCTTCGTTCTCGTCTTGGTCCTGGCCTTGTTGCTGCTCATTGTCGCTGTCTTGTTCTTGTTCTTGCTCTTCGCCATCTGACTGCTGCTGCTGTTGCTGCTGATCCTCAGTTTCCTGGCGAGGAGTCTCTGCCTCGGCTGTGTTTTGTTGAGAAGACATATTAGTGTAGTGGTGGTTTGCGTGTAAGTCTGAATGGGTATCAAAGTGTAAGGGGACGAGTGTTCTCTGGAAAACTGGTAAACGTGGGAAAATGGTCGTACAAGTTGTACTAGCGGCGGAGGTCTTTTTGTTTTATTCACAGGCCAGACGTCGAGTCTCAAGATATGGCGACGGGCTGCCAACTTTGACGGCCGTGACGCAATGCTCAAGGGCTAGCATTAGGTCACTCCAGCGAGAGTCGTGAGGATTCGGCCCAGGCCCTGCATAGGACAGGGGTGTTCTGCGCTGTACACATACCGCCCGGAACTGTCAAGCGACTTCTGAGTACATCGGCTCCACCATATCTTGACACACCCCGGACATACCCAAATTTGGAGAGTATCCGCCGGGTATGAGATCATGTCGCATACCCTAGTCTATCACTTTGCGCCCCGAGTACGTGCTGCCGTGCAGCAGCACGCACCTTACGCGTCTAGCCGTATGATTTTTTTCTCCTTGAGGCAGGTTTTCTGGTCCCCAGAAACTCTGGGGTTTACTCACGACATGCCGTGCTATCTTTAGGCGTCTCAAAGGTTCACAGGGTTGATATCCTGTTTTGCTCTCACCATACCTACCGGCAGTCTCTCGCTTACGGTTCAGCATACGCAAATACCCAGGCCTGTCACTCGTTCCGCTCGTACATTCGTCCCGCAATTCTTCTCAACCAGCACTTCTTTCCCTCTCTCGGCCACTCAGTCACGTAGTCACTTGGATTTTTATTACGTCTACACCATGGCGCTCTCTAGCCTTGGCCTCTTGATCATTGGCTCCATACCTACGGTCATCGGCGTTGCGGAAGCTATCGATGCCCAGAAGAAGCAGAACCAACAAGCCAAAGAACGGATTAAGTTCCATCTGACGGCCCAGTTCTCAATAGACGGCAAGTCGGCCGTCCAAGCGGCCACAGTGGTGTTCAAGAACGACAAGGTATGGAAGCTCTTGTCTATCTCGCATTACCCACCCTTTAAGGACGGACAGCACTGACCAGAACTCGTCATGCTTCTGTAACAACAGCTTTACCTGGACCACCCGGCACACCCTGTCTCGGGCTACAAGTTCAACGGCTTTTATTTTGGGTACCCGGGCCCAGAGAACCACCAGGGCCTCGTGTCGATGGCCTCGGACGACCCTCCGGCGCTGCACTGGATCTACGCCAGCAGCGAAACCAAGGCGTTACGTCATGGGCCGCGCAAGGACACGATGGACCAGATCATCGGCCCCTGGAACTGGTCCGAGGACGAGGAGTGGCTGGTACTCGAGGGCTCGCCGTACTTCCTGGCCGTCGAGGAGGAGGACGGCTCGGGCTGGGCGCTCTACTACGACCAGGCTGGGGAGCTGAAACAGGCTTTGGCGCCGCGCAGGATGGCGGTCATCAGCTTGCACAGGGAGCTGCAGCTGGGCGTGTCCAGTCGCATGGTCGGGGGAAGGATGGGAAGGAGTGAGCGGTGGGCGGGCATGGGTATTTCGAATTGTGACAGTTCGTCCGGCGCTGGTTTCGTTTCCCAGCTTGCGTCTTTAGCCTGGCGTTTTGGGGGGGTAGATAGACTAGGTAGGGGGGGGGTGTAGAGGAGTACTGGTGTATCTGATCATTGTGCCAAAAAAGTAACCGTTCGAATTGCTGACAACACCCAGCGCCTAATCCCAAGGTTGTCTGGTTGCGGCATTGGGTCTTTTACCCCTGTAAAAGTGACTTGGGGGTACTTGAGAGCTACGGCGATTCTCGAGCGCCCCAGCCCTGTGCATGGACTCGCTGGAAACAGGGGCTTTTGATTGAGTTCCCACAGTGGAGCGCCGAGCCAATGAGCGATCAGTTGACTTGAGACCGGCTAGCTGCGAGCCTCCTCGACTTGCTTGCTACCTACAAGTACTCACCTAGAACTTTTAGTCCTGCCCCCGAGAACATGTGGCTTATGATGTAAAGTCAAGCCACCCCACTATCCCAACTTACGAGGCCTGGGGCCTGGGCAGCCAACAGCTGGGGCCTGCTACCGGCCTGGCTGGCCAGTCTTAGCTGGACACTTGGGGTTGCAGCTAGCCTCCATCTCGATTCGTATGCGTGCTGGGTTGCCCATACTTGCCCTGCTTTACGGGCTGCTTGCTAATCGTCACGCCCCGTTTCACCTCACGCAATCGCTCACCCTCCTCCTGTGTGATAGGCTTCTGGCATGCAGCAAAAACAAGATTGCCATCCCTGGACTTTCCCGGTCCCCTTCTCGCTTACCTCACACCCTTCCCAAGTCAGTCTCGGGGCCCAGGCCCTGCGACGGATCAGTGACGTCGACAGGCCATCCAGGGCAGCGAGGCAGTAAGAGAGGGCCTGCATCTTGTCGTGTAAGGTGGGGTGGGCTTACTTACAACCCTTCTTGCAGATCAACCGTCTTCGACGTACTTTATGTAAATAGCGCCGTTGGTGACAATTCCTCCCTTTCTCTACTAGATATTCACATATCAACTTTTTATATTTCCTCTCCTCAAAGAAGAACTCGTCCTCACTTCCTCCCATTGAACGTGCCTCTCCATCTACCATAGTACTTACCCTCACCGTACTTCCCTACCCACATACACACCACACACACCATGTCTTCTCAAGAGAGAACTGCGAAGCCTCAGCGCCAGCAGAAGAAGCAGCAGCCCCCGCCCGAGCCCGAGGACCAAGACGACTACTCGGATGACTACTCGGACGACTACAGCGAAGAGGAGGAGGACTACGAGCCCCCGCCGCCCCCCAAGCGCAAGTCCAAGACCAAGCAGAAGGGCAAGCAGGGCGGCGGCGGTGGTCCCCTCGGCGGCCTGGGCGGCATCCAAGACACCCTCCCCGTCGGTGATGTCGGAAAGACGGCCGGCGGCCTCGTAAACGGCGCGACCGGTGCCCTCGGCGGCGTCGCTGGCGCTGCTGGCGGCGGCGGCGGTGGCGACGGTGGCGGCAAGAGCGACACTCTCCGCCTCCGGTTAGATCTCAACCTCGAAGTCGAAGTTACGCTCAAGGCGCGAATCCACGGTGATTTGACGCTGGCATTGCTGTAAGTGATAACCCCCTCTCTCCTTTACTCTAACCCTCACCTTCTCTACGTTTCCCCCCTTCCCACCTTCTAGGGAGTCCCTCGACTTGCTATTTTCACAATATGTCAACGCCAATTTGCCTCAACACTGTCTTCCTGACCGTTTTGGATGAAATAGGGATTCCTAGAATGTTTTGCAATTCCCATGTATTCGCATGGCGACTGGCGCGCGCGCATTGCGTTACTGCCTTTGCGCATTTACACACACAACACATACACATATACCCACTGCTGTTACACTCCTTTTGTCACATGGCGTGGGCTTTTACCATTCACCATTTACGGTTGAGAGATGAGAAAAACAGTGTCTTATGACTGACATGTGCAGGAACTGAAAAGAACAATGTGATACCCATTATCAATACCTACCTGGGCCCACGGACCTACTCTACTACTACCAATACCCAATACACCGACACCAACTACGACAACATCATCATCCAAAAAAAAAACCATCAACAATTTTCGGTCACATTGTTTCTTTTCAGCACAGGCGGGCGGCAGCGATACTGGATCAAGGCGTTTATGAGGAACTTTGGTTGTTTTGTCGTCAGCCAACTCCAAAGATGGGACGTTTTCGGTTACATCCCGCACCCGTCTGGCGTGACCTCTGGTGGCAATGGACAGGAAAACGGGCACTACTTTGGTGCGCGGATGCAATTCAATTGAACTGCCACTGCTACTATTGGAGACTGGGGGCCCGGGGAGGAAAGAGGGAAGCGAGAGGCTATTCCAAGTTTTTTGCCAACATGGCGGGCCACCAGAGCGGGCTTAGTGGAGTGCCACGATGTCACCGTTCCCAACGGCCGCCAATGGATCCGAACAGGCAAGGTCCCGCGCTGTTGTTCCCTCTCATCTTCGTCTCAGTGCCACGACAGCACGGCATCCAAAAAGGCAACTACCCACTGGCTTACGACGTACGCGTCGCAACATACAGCGGCGATCTTGTTGCGACGTTGCTTGTGGCTTTGGCTTTCGATCGTCTCTTCCAGTCGTCTTGATGGGGCTGGGCATCGCAACCTGCGCCTTCTCCAACGCACACTGAGATACACTGAGATCTGTTACCTTCACACCTAATCAACCCTTACACTCTTGTACCTATATACATTGTATTTAATAAGTAGGAGATGGCGCAGAGAAGACATGAATCTACGATATTAGACGAACAATACTGTGTTTCGCGACAAATGTTCCGAGTTGGTGCATGCTCTGATCTTGAATATGTGAGATAGATCTATCTGTTTAGTCACAACTCACCCTTCCAGTGGCCACTTATTTGTCACTGTTCAAATCATTGGTACATTATCTTCACACTATGGTACTTCTATTCCATTTCCCCATTTCCCGGGCTTATTTCCAATGCGAAACTGATCCGACGGTTCTCGAAAAAGACCAGCGTTCAGCAATGCTTTGACGTCGCATTAGAGTCAAAAAGTCAATGATGCTATTTTCTTGCTGCAGACTGATTGATTACGCACTGCCCCTCCACCGCCTACTACAGTGGACTTTGGTGGGGTGAAGCCCTGCCACGTTTCAATCTTCAGTGAAGAGTTCGCCTGTGCTCTCCTGCCAAGCTGCCAAAGGTACTCGCCCGTACCAGGTAAACCCAAAACCCAAAACCGCATGAACAAACACAGCCATCAGTTATTGAGATCATCGACAAGATCGCCATCGCCCCCATGATGTTGCTACTCTGCACACCTCGTCCTCGTCGCCGGAACGCGTGACACGGCGATGGAAGTTGTTTCAACTTCTTCTTGCAAGGACCATCCTGTATCAGACTGACAGCAACAAGATGGTTGCATTCTCGTGCAAACTCTGTTCACTGACCGCCCGTTCGACAGGCCTTCCTTGCCCTGTGTTTCCAGCCGTTTCTGTTCAATCGCTTGCCGCTCTCTTCCGTTTTCGTGCGACCGAGCAACGACGCGACGGCGAGAAAACGGGATCGTCCGCAGGAACTTTAAGCGGTTCTCGCGCGAGAGAAAATAACCTTCCTGTCATGGCACTTTCCCAAACCATCGGGATAAGCGCCCACCGCCCACCACCACCACCACCCCACGTGGGTTTTGACTTTCCAAAGGTTATCGAAACAGGGCATCTCTCGGTCCCGTCTCGCCTCGGGGCATGCGGAGGGTCAATACGAGACGCGACACATGCCCAGCCTCGGCTCGGCCTTAATAAGTTCAGTGTCTGACTGATGGTCGATCGCGCAACCGTGCTGAAGATTCCTCACTTACTCACTAGGTACCCAGCCGGCCAGTAGCTAAGCCATCATCAAGTTCCATTGCCTCAGTCAGGCCCGTCGCGATGCGCAATACTGGCCTCCTTGACCCAGCATTGGTCTCCAGTCATGCTTCATCGCCCATTCCATCCCTATTCCCACACCCACCACGGGGCATTGGACGTTCGCGCCCCCTCCCAACCCCATTGTCGGGTGCGGGCTGCCAAGAGGCCCTTTGTTGCAACGATCCTCCCTGTTTGCGATGCTTGCGAAGCTGACCGGGAGCTCCCTGCTTCACGACAGATGCGGTGGTGGGCGGGGGGTGGAGGGGGGTCCCAACAGTAAAAAGCATCTACCGCTGTTTCGGGAGTATGCAGTCGAATGCGAGATGACTCATGGCACGATCAGAAGAAGAAGGAGAGGTTGGTTCTGGTTTGCGCACTTGGCGTTTTAGACGGAAACCAGTGAGTGCGGGCATGATATCATGGTCCCCAGGGCATTTACGCAGTCACTCGTTGCAGAGTTTATCACGGCGGGCTTCCGTTCTTGGAGGAGCGAGACCGCGATAGAAGGAACTCGGAGGAAGCCCCTGAACTGCCGAGATTGGTCAACATCTGTCGATCCTCGTCTTTCGCGCCAGCAGTCGATAGTCTGGGCAATGAGGGGCGATCTTGTCTACTGGAGTCCGGAGCTGTGCCCGATGACTTTTGTGGTGTTGACTGCGTGTGGCAAGTGCAGGCACAACCGGGCTGCGAATGTGCTCTACGAGAACCTCCTCGATTTGCGAATTTTGAAGCAGCACTAACGACGATAAGTGTCGAATGTTCAATTGAAAAGGCCGTCAGATCCGTACTGCATGCCTCTCAGACAAGCGAGGGGCTGGCAAATTGCCTTCTGCGAGCTGCGCCCGAGATGCGTGAGTGATGCCGCAGGATCCGGTGATCTTTGGTTTACCTCCGCCGCGCTCTGGTAGCTGCTTTCAAGAGGACTGGCTGCATCAGACATGGCTTGTGAAAGTATCTTGCACAGCAGTGCGGTCATGCTTTTCGTATGTATGATCGGGAGTATCTGCAATGCTGGGTGGCGTGCCTCCAATGTACATGCAGCTCCCATTCTCACTTTGAATCTAATGAGTACATGTGTGATAACAGGGGTTCAAGGCCACGGGCTGATTGCGACAAGACTCGAGAAGCCGGAATGCTCGGTTCGTCAGGTATAGGAACATGGCTCTCTCGATCGATGAACAGTTTCGCCTACGTCGTCGCATCCCGAAAACCGAGCGAAGGCAAACAGACCGACTGTCAAGCTGCATATGCCACGTGCCGGTCTTATCTTTCATGGCGGATAGATTGCTGTTTGAGTCGGGGAAAGTTGCTGTCGTAGCCAGATGTCGGGAATGCGCGCCCGTCGATGGTGCAATGTTGCGTCGCACTTGCCGGCGTCGCCTTCGAACCAGGCCGCTCGGTAACGTCGCACGTCCAAAGGGCGTTCTACCTGGCATGCAATGCAAATGCAATCAATCTATTGATACATGTACACAAGTTTTCGTGGCAGCCACGGCAATCTATCCTTACCCCAGGTTTTCCTTTCTTTTGCACCGGCTAAATGGCTGCCCACCTCCGTCATCGGACGGCTGTCATCCGAATGACTTGAACTGATGTGATCATCCCCTGGCCCGATATGTGCGACACGTGATATGCGTGCGCTGCAGTTCGGCAGCGAATGGGAAGGAGATGAACTGAGTCGTGGAAGGGGAAGCTCGATGGAAAGAAGGAACGGATGGCTCCTGGGTAGTTGGTTTCCGATTTGTAGGTCTTTGCTTGCTTCGGGGAGGGAGCGATTCATATGGCTTAGGTATCTTCCAATGTAGTGCCGATTCACCAGAAAAACCACGACTCTTGGGATCAAGTCAACCAGTCAGTTTCAATGAGACGCTCCCTTCCTCCCTGTGAGTGAAGACAGGCCCGTCTTGAGATTCTTTCCTCCGTCCTGTGACCTTGCGACTTGCGCCCGGCACGTGTTCTGTCCTACCTCGTCGTCATCGGAGGTGACTGAGCAGGAGGTCGGATCCCTTTCTATCTCTCTCGGGGTCTCTACCGACAATGCCCGCCGCATCCGCCCAAGCCATCAGCCCGCCCGCGCTCCCCCGCGAGCCAGAGCCTCCTCCCCGTCCCGACCCAGGTGCAGATCCTGGCCGCCTGCCTCGCCGCGCTGGGCGCCGGCTGGGCCGCCCTCGCGGCCCTCTTCGTCCACCGGTTCCGCAAGCACGTCGGCGAGAAGGAGATGGCGCAGCGGATCGCGCACCGCTTGGCCACGGCCCCGACCCCGAAAGAGGCGCAGCCGAGGGAGTTCGTCGATGATATGGTGTTGGAGGAGCTGGCGATCTTCAATCGGCTGAAGAGGCCGTGATCAGTGCATGCAGGGATGGATGGATGGTGGGAGGGGAGGAGAGTTGGCTGGAGGGAGAGAAAGGGGGTCGGTCGAAGACTACGGGAAGCTCTGTCTCATTCTCGAGTCTGGTGGGCTGGGCGGTGCTCGTCACTCATCGTTACACCGAGAAGCTGCTCCCCAAACCCGTCGCTGCCTTCGACACGGTCGAGATGGGTCTAGCGCTGTCACACCTGCACGATACGCTCGGGGTCGTGTACCGTGGGTTGGGTTGGGTTGATGCTCGGGGGCTCTTGTTGCTGGACGGGATTCGGGGCCATTTAGGAACGCAAGCAACAAGCATGTATCGCGGTTGGGCTATGCGGACAGCCGTAGCAGGATTGGGATATGCTGGGATTGTCGACAGTTTGTTCAGGGGGCTTTGTTGTCGTTGGATCTTTGTACGAAGTCATGCATTCCTCAGCACCACCCCCTCCCTAGCTGGTTCCAGGATCGTTGGCTACCGAAGTGATAATGTCATACCTACCCATCGTCCGACCTTCCAGTGACTTACCAGCCTCTAGACAGTCCGATCCATGCCTGCCCTCGAAGCGCGTCGGCTGTTCACTTTCTTCTTCTTCCATGCAGCTTGCTTGTAACCAGCCTCCTTTGTCACAGGGAGGGTAGATGGCCGTAGATGACCAACACTCATCTCGCGACGGTCGCAAACAATGGATCCATGTTGTTTGTTCTCTTTGGGGCCTCGGCGATCCTTTGTGGTCATGCCACGCGTGTTCAATGCCACTCCAGTTGGTCCTGACAAGACATATACCGACATACCTTGGTGGTCAGTGTCGGTGCATCGGCTTCTGTCCCAGTGGTATGTTCAACAACGACCTTACCTAACTCCTCCATTTGGCAATCTTTCCTCGCCGAAGATCTAGAGTAATCATGTCGTTCCACGTCTCGTCCGCGACTATACCCATGATGTCGCTCGTCCCAGAAAGCCCAACTGTTGCTGGTAAGTGCATCGCGAAACCCTCCCCTTTCAACTGTCCCTGCCGTCTCCCATGCCTGCCCGGTGTCAACGGCGTCCATGCGCCTGTCTATACTCTTTCGTTCTCTATCCTTTAATGAATGCTCTCTTCGCTCACGTTCCCTTCCGCAGTGCTGGCCATCCGAGAGACCGTCGCAAGCAGCCACGCCACCGCTGCTGCTACCACCACCGCCACCGCCAAACATCCCGCCCCCTCGAATGAGACCAAGGTATCCATCTTCCACAAGCACGACCTCGACCTGCCCCCGCCATCCTGGTTCGACTCCCAGGCCAGCTGGCCCTTGCCCTGATCCCCCTCGCGTTCGCCATTCTGCTGACCATCTGCATAACCGCGGTCACTGGCTCGCGACGCGAGCGCATCCTGGGGGTGCAAAACCCGGCGAACGAGAAAGTCCTCAAGCAGCTCCGGGACGAGCACATGACGATGAGAGAGGGACAGCGGTAGGTCGTGAAAGATCCGAGGAAGAGTGGGCATCGGCGCCCGGAGGGAAACGGAGGTGACAAGAGACCGAGAAACCGAACCGGGATCGACGGCAGAATTGCGGCAGCGCGATCGCGATCGCGGGTATTGGCCGCGGCGGTTTTTCAGGGATCCCATCTCCGGCGCGGCCCGCTGGGGAAGGAGGGAAGCGCGCTTGAAGAAGGGCGAATGGAATGCCAAGATGCCCTGAATTGCACAGCCCCCCTACTACCACCTTGGTCCACTGTACGTCATTACACAAACCGGTATTTTCCCAAAAGATCAATGCACGGTGAATCTCCACTAAAAGACCACCAACACGGTGATAGAGCCCCCTTTTTGACCGTGAGTGAGTGAGTGAGGGACGCAACACCGCTGCCTCCGTGAGTCGTTCGCGCGACCATCGACTCTCCGTCTCGTACGAGACTCAAGCCAAGACGTTTTCCGTCGGACTTGTCAGATGGAATCTTCCATTCGTTCACCACTTTTTGCATCGGGCCCATGTCACGGTGGACAGTGCCCGGCGGGGCGCTTTTCCATGGGCTGCAACACATCCCCGGGATGATCCCAATGAAAGGCCCACCCTCGTGATCCACCGCGGTCATTCAAATTAAGGCGAAGCCCCCTTTCCCTGCCAACGATGGAAGAAAACAGAGCGAACCTGTTCGCCGGAAGACGCGATTTCTGGTCTGCGGCAGTTCCTTTTTACCATCTTTTCCTCGCCATAATACATGCACCCCCCCCCAATACTCTGACCCGGGGGAACAACCAGACAAGCAACAAAGCGTCGTCATTCTTTCTCCCCTCGATAGCTGGTATATCACACAAGACGAACGACGACTACTGCATCTGCTCCATATTCCGGAGCCAAAACCGATCACGGCCCCGCAAATCGGCGCCACGCGATAATAATTCGAAGAAGATCCCCGTTTGGGTAGAAGCGGAAAGGTGACGACGACGGACCGGGCGGACCGGAGAGACGGGCAGCCATGAAGTACAACCTCGACGAAGCGGAGTGGGAGGCGCGGTACAAAGAGACCTACCTCGAGCAGGTCCAGCCCAACTCGTGGTTCTGGAACTGGTTCATCGTCGGCCTGTTCGGCGTATGGGTTCTCACCTGCACCATCCCGGTGGCGGCCTACTTCGCGAGGAGGCACACCGGATGGAGCGGTCCGGTTGCGAAGCAGATTGCAGAAGCGGAGGGCAGGGAGAAGAAGGCCCAAGTCTAGAACACCACCGGAAAACCAACAAACCGTCACTCAAAGCCCGGCCAACAACAACATATTTCGTGCTAGGTCTTGTAGCTATTTCCCCAAATTGCATAGCGAAGGCTCGTCGGGACGCCCAAGGAAGGGCCCCCTCAACACATCAGCAGCCCTCAGCCCCTTGAGGCATTCGAGGGCGTATCATTCCCCCGACTCACCGGGGAACTAATTTGTCGATATCTAATAGAACAACCATCATAATCATAATCAGACACAGACGACACAGCAGATCAGGATAGCATCACGTGCTTGCCCTACATCAACGCGAGGCACTGTACTTAAGCTACCCCCAGGGGATTACAACACATCTAGCAATAGGACAAACATCCATTGTCTGTCCTCATTCTCTGACGGATCCTTCTACCGATGTTGGCGTGGGGCAACTCATCATCCGGTTGTCGGCCATCGCCGGAACCGCCAGACTTCTGATTCTTGGGGTGATATGCGTACCATGCTGCTGCGATAGCAGCAAACGTCGTTACCTCTACGGCCACTGGTACAATAAAGTCAGTACTTAGGCTGGAGCAATGACGGCTTTTGGGGGAAGATGGGGGTGGGCTTCTTACAAATCGAGGCTAAAACTTGCCACCATGTCCAGGCAACACCGCCTTCGCCGTTGCTAGGATAGTCTCGACCCGGCACTGCCAAAAGTGCGCATATCCACGATATGGGAGTCTGACTTTATCAGCCACAAAATTAGTTGGAAAGAGAATAGCGAAGCTCACGAAAATGACAGTGACGGCGGTAAAGACGAAAAGCATCTCATTCTGCCCTTCTCCCTCTCGAGCTCGTTTGTCGGCATCCTTGGCCAGAGTGCCGGTGTTCATCGCGACGATCAGGTTTCCTCGCATCCGTTTGATATCGACAAGATAGCTTATCTTGAAATGATAGAAATATCAGTATTCTACCAAAATTACCGTGAAAGCATAAACGTGCATGTCGAAGATGAACTCATCGAGTCTTCCACCGACTTTGCGTCCCGCAAAAGCTCTTGGACTCTCGAGATTCGGACGCCCAAGCCCGTTTTGAGCTTGTCCAAAGTCTCTTGCTCGGATTCTGGCCAGGGCGCCTTGAAATTTTCGTATTTTTTCAATCACGAGAAGCTGCTGGCGGAATATTCGTTCAATCATTCTCAGCTCGTCTTTGATATCCTTGATCTCTCGCAGTTGGTCCCTATCTTCACTTATGTCGGACATCGGATTCTCGGCATCCTTCATCTTTTCCTTCTTCATCAGCGAACTGAGTCTTTCATATGCTGACAGTTCCCCTTTCGCCTGGAATAGCATTAATACGTTATTTCTAAGTCATCCGACTGTTATCTCCACTTACTAGTCGTGCAATGCTCTGGTCGAACATCTCAAGTACGTTTTCCTTGAAGCCGCAGTTGCTTGGCGGATCAAATACTTCGACGGCGGATTTGAGCATCAGAAGAACCACTGAATCTAAATCACCAGGGCGATTATGGACTAGAGCGTCTTCGAGGCATGTTGTGCGGGAATTCCCTCTCTGATGCTGGTCACCACCTGGGCGGCAATGAGGAAATGCGATGATGATGGTTCTGAAAATGCATGGGATGTTAAACAACCAGGGCACCGGGTAGCATGAAAAGAAGTAGGGCTCACCAGAGTCCATCTTCCAAATCTACATCTAATTGACCATCAGAATGTTCTTGTCGTGGACCTCAGGCTGGTTTGGCGAATTTTCTTGCCCTCCATATTTGGTGATATGCTTGGTGACAATCTGATCCTTATTCCGATGATCAGTTTCCTCCTTGCTTAGGAAGATGTAGTAAGACTCATCCAGAGTGCACGGATTGTGCAATACTCTCGTCCAACTGGCTGTAGTCCTCATTACGCTTCTTCCCCACGAAACGATGTCCTAGAAGTTGTCGGATTCCGGCATCAAAGTAGGGAATCTGTAGAGTTTCAAGACTAGTCAATTGGCCGTTTGGCCCCGAAACAGAAGGCTGCAAGAGCTCATCACCAGCGAGAACATTCCATCATTGGCCTTGTGGAATGGATCGAATGATGGCCTTCGCATCCCGAGATGGGTGAGCGGGCATGGGATTTCGTTGTAGACTTCATCAACGAATGATCGCACCCCGGCTGAGTATGCATAGAGGGCGTGATCGTCCAGGCCACTCAGTGCGCGCATAGACTCCTAAAACGGTGTTTCTTTTAGTGTAGCCCAATAAGAGTACTCACGAAAAGGGACTGGGACTTTGAGATGAAAATGCCATTCTGACCTCCACCCAGGTTCTCTGCCAACAGTTAACAATCATAGTAGTTAACTTGGGGGAAATGTCATGTGATCGTACATTGGTTTCCGGGAGATAGATCCATCGGTATGATTCCGCATCTGGGGAAGCTCCATTGGCAACGGTTGGTACGTTGTAGCGTTTTGTGAAGAATCCAGGGTCAACTTCACATTCCACACCAGAAGTAACAGAACCAAGCGAATAATGCCGCAAGATTAGCAGCATCTGTTGGAGGGTGGACCTCATAGGCGCCTCCAAGGTCTTACTCAGCGTCTCCAACACCACGTCGAGCACTGTCTTGGTGTACTGTCGTTGATTGGGCGACACTCCTTTCCTCAGCAGCAGCTCCAGAACTTTCACATAGTCTTTCCCAACAGCGGGAGGAGGTTTCCGAACATCCCCTAAGAACTGGCGGTGTGCAGGCCGTTCAACAACCGCATGAAGGACTCCGTCGAACACTGGAGTGAGTTCCTCGCCAGTAGTATTGATAAATTGCTCTGCAATATCCCACCGGCCAAGACAAGCTGCTTCATGGAGCGCGGTATATCCAAGACGGTCATGCAGACCGGGCTACACCGTACCGCCATCCAAGAGTTCTTTGACTCTTTTGTGGTTTCCCTTTGATGTTGCCACAAGCAGGTCGGAAATAGCAACGTCGATGTCCAATATTGGTTTTGCGCCGTTCTGTAGGAGGATGTCGGGCAAATGGGCCATAACTGGCTCGCGCTTGGCAGTTTCCACGGCGATGTCCAAAGCTGTCTTCGTTTCGCTGTTGATCTCAACCGTTATATTGAGATTGCTGGCTGCATACGCGAATTCAGCAGCTACATCTCCGTGACAATGTTCAATAGCGTCGAAAATCGGCGGCCGCTTGCGATCATCCAGCTCATGGAGACGTGCCCGCCCTTGTTTGATGGCCAGCCGTACCTTGTCCAGCTCGCCATTGCGAGCAAGTGAGTGTAGATCGATCACTTCCTCGCTTTCGACAATGGAAAGCCTTGAGCCGCAGATAACCTTCATGTCGACGCAGAGCTCGTCATTGCCATCGGTGAGAACCAGAACCCGGATACCGCCCAGGCCCGAGCCCAAGGCGGTATGGATACGGTGGTAGAGGTTCCCCTGTTCCGAGACGGGTAGTTTTGATTTCACATCACCCTCTTGCGTTAAGGCGACAATGTGACCATCCTGGAGGCCTAAGACGTGGTACTGCTTAAAGATAGGTCCGCGCATTGTTTGGACTAGGACACTAGGGCTAGGGTGCTGGACCTGCGAGGACTCCTCGTGCAGCTGTTTAGTGAATAGGTCGACACCGAGGTAGCGGTGTTGGCCGGTGGCGCCTGAGGTGGAGATACGGATAACTTGGCAAGGGCGGCCCCGGAGCAACAGGATATCGCCCATGCGGATGTGATGGCAGGGGGTGGTCACGCTATTGCGCTGGGGCTGCGAAGGCTCATTGTCACCCTCTGTGGTATCCTGGCTGTCGCCATGGCCGATATTGCCTGTGTCATCTTATGGTGAGGTCAGTTGGGATAACAGCGACAAGTTGGCTAACTCGGGCTTTCCTATATGACTGCTGCAGTTAGGTTTGTTGCACTCTTACCATTTCGATCGCTGAAATTGGACGAGGGACGCCAAACCCTTTCCTCGATACTTATCTTTCCCGTTGTGTCGATATTGGTAGGTGGTAGGTCTAATCGATCTTTAATATCTCGCGTATGTATTGTCTCCAGGGTGTTTTCAGAGAACTCTCACCATCTTTATTATCGTCAGCCATCGGATCGTAAATTGAAGGTTTACCATCTGTTCACGGAAGTGGATATGAACAGATTGTCAGGATGGACTAAGAACATACTGATACGAAGGGGAAGATATATGCAATCATAGGAAACGAGAACTGTTTCTTATCATATCTAAATCCATGTGCCTTAAAGCCTGATAAGCACAGTATGCAAGTCTGACGCAATTTCACAAGTCCCCGCATGGGTAGCAAGAGTGTCAGACCATTGATTGGTATTCTGATGAACGGAATAACCGGAAATGCTTTGTATTCGTGGGCTTGCAGCCCGCCCTACCAATGAACAAACAAAGGAAAGGAAAGATAAGAGGGGAGAAAAGCAATACGAAGCGGCTGAACAATAGTCACAATAGGTCGGCCACTGGGCGGGGTCCATGCCGAGCCATCGATTCGCCTATCTTTCCGTATTGTTTCTCAGGGGATGCTTCGCGCCCCGGCCTGCCACGTTCGTCATTCGAATGCTTATATGGACGGGAAAGTTGTAAGCTGTGCCCTTTCCAAAGCAGCAGCCCCAATAGGCGGGACTACCGGAAATATAGGGGCAAACATGCCTGTGATGTTCGACTGCTCAGCTACCCAGTCAGCTGTCGTATCCAAGGGTATGACATAGCTTGATACAGTTAGATCAGGGCCAACAGTCAGAGTGGTTTGTGGCTGTACATCCATCCCTTGCGTCGGGGGATCCATATATAACCCCTTCCCCGGGACAATTTCAGAGTTGCCGAATCTTAGCCTCTCTTTCATCCAACGCTCTGCCATGACTCTCTTCAATCGCCTGCCACCGGAACTGCATCTGAGAGTTCTTGGTGAATGTACGAGGGGTGATATGTTCTCCATTTGTCTATTATCCCGTCGGTTTCACTACGTCTGCACCCCGTTACTCTATCACACCATCGACTTGAGCGCTCACGACGGTGATTACATTGACTGCATGGGAGGTCGGGGTAAGAAAATCCGAGTTCCACCGGACTGGGTAGATCGTTTTGAGTGCCAAGACCTCGACGGTGCGCTGTACAAGCGACAACTGAGGTTTCTCAGAACCTTGCACGCAAAGCCAGCCTTAGCAAATCATGTGATGGAGCTCCATTGGACCACAGTACGAATACCATACGAGGTAGAGGAAACGGAATTGGCGCTTCATGTGCAACCATGCGCGGTTGAGTTTATGAAAGGACGCTGGGAGTGGTCGGAAACCCGACTCTACTTCCAGCTACGTAGAGAGTTCCATTTCGGCGACTGCAACTCTTATCTTTGGGACAAACTGGCGCTTATGGTTCACCTGAAGGTGATCGATATTGCATTGATGGATGCTGAGGAAAGGGATGCAGCCCCACCGCCACCCAGCTTGTTATCGTCTGCTCAATCCATCCGCCTTACTGGCATGGCTTCTCGGCATCTCATAAAGAGTCTTCTGGGTTCGGTAGAGCCTGCGGGGCTACGACATCTCTACCTGAACAACCTCACTGAGTTTGCCGAGCTTTGCGTTATTCGGGAAGATACAACCCTTCGCGAAAAGAGGAAGACGCGGCCCTTCCCTTCGACAACCAGCAGCCAGGCTGGACCAATGTTGACGCACCTCAGCCCGTTTATAGACAGATGGCCAAACTTGGAAACATTGGTGATTGACATTGTTGGCCAGCCTGCACCAAATAGCTGGGGAATTCCGTCGGAGGGCACCGAAGAGAAGCGCTACGGAGAGATAGGGGCTTTCATTGGGTCCGTAGCGTCACACTTGCGCGTGCTGCATTTTCAACAAGGCCTCAACTTTTCGAATCATGGCTTTCACCGTCCCGGGCGCTGCGGCGGGCCTACAAGTCCATACCCCGATGCGGTTCGGCCAATGGACTCACGATTCCGTCGACAAATTCTACCAGCCAACACAAGAAACACGTGGCCCAGGCTCCAGCGGTTGGAGCTGTTTGGTGTCGCATCCTATACGTACAGTCCGAATGGAGAGTCTAGAGTGGTGAACGTCCCGCTGAGCGATGCTGACCAGGACAGCATACGGAGAGCGGTAGGCGATCAGGTGTGGCTTAACATCCGGGCTGATGCTACGAGACACTTCTGGGTCACTATTGATTACGACGTGACGGAAATATGGGAACTATTGGAAGAGAACGATACGGAGTCCGACGAAGATGGAGTTGATACGCGAGGGGCAGAGGACAGCGATGAATGATATCCACTTTAACCTCAACTTCGGGAGGGTCTTGTCACCGGCTCGGAGCAGTGATTTGATCTCCTACGGCGGTGTAAAGAGTACTTCTCTTAAGTGTGAAGGTTGCCTCTTTGTTGCATAACCCCACTTTCTCCTCATTGTGCGCTGATACCTACCCCTTTGTTCGACTTGACAATGCCTTTATGCCATATGACCACCTCTCATGTTTCAGATATCACGAGTGTTTGGCATATTTCTTTCTCTGGATGTCAACCCGAGAGTCATAGCTACGTCTGAGTATCAGCAGTGGAAGTGCTTGCTTACTCGGGTATCAATCTACTCAAGCTCACCTGCCCCAGCTGGGCATTGACAAGGGAATCAAACGTTTCATTCATTAGATTTTGGTAAGGCAAAACATATCGCACCTCCTACATATAGGTTGAGACAGCCACGTCGTATTGCCCAGAATTTGCGAACAGTACCCTGTTTTATCTGTCACTTAGTCAAATGCCATCTCACGTATTCAATCTGTATTTTTATTTATCCCCCCGCAATACTCAGCTAGTATTACCTGTCTCCCAGTCCGACATGGAACCACATAACGTGCCTCATAAAGGGGCTTCCGGGTCCAAATCAAGCCCCACCACGGCCGTCGCCATCCGACTTGTGGCAGCGTTCGTTACCCTCATCATAGTTTTGTTACTCGTGTTTTACTTGAAAAGAGGAAAGGGCAATAATACCGTTTTGATGAACCCAGGCTTCAAACCCCCTAGCAGCTCGCTTGGGCGTGGTTTTCATCAGCCCGGAGCTCCAGTATATCGCCCTGAGCGCCAGGACAACGAGAACCGGATCCCCGCTTCCCGACTAACGGCTCAGATGCCGCCTAGCAAACCCGAACCTGCAGCTAGAGGCAACAATAGTATAGCCCCGGCACTAAGGCATTGCCCGCGCCTTCACGGGTATTCGAGCCCGCACCTTGAGAACCTGACTTCCACATCACCTTCCGTGCTTGGCGCCGGTTGCTCAGAGATCGAGTCCACGAACCACGCACAGCACGACCAAGTTGGACCGATAGAAAGAGTTCATGTCAACGACTGTACTCAGCCATCGAGAATCCCAACTGATAAGAAAGAGCCGCATGCACCTCGTTTTGAGGAGGAGTTTACGAGCATTAGCAACAATAGTGGCTACCAATCCGCAATATCAGACTCAATGGCCTCATCAGGTGGTAATATTCATGAGCCCCAACCTGGCTCATTTTATCCAGCAGGGGTAAGTACAACACAGGCGGCCCGACCCCAATCGAGCGTCCCCCCCGATATAAGTCGTCAAGTCAGCGCATGCTCTCATAGAACTCCTGGGAACCCGAGAGCTGTCTCGCCTATCTCGCCTGATACTACAAAGCGCCCCTACAGTTACACTTAGATCAAGCACGCCAAGAAGACTTGACTTATAGAAACTGTGGATGCTGTACATGAGCAAAGTCTCTGCTTGCCCCGTGAGTGAGCATCGTTCGAAGGTTACAGGATGAGTTGGGTTACTATAGAAGAGAAAGTGCCGCATAGGGCACTGCAGGAGAAATAAATATACCAACAGGAAGTTGATGGGTGCGCTGGATTTGCGGAAGTGGGCGGAAGAAGATATTTGATATACACGGAAGTCATGGAATCACCCGAGAAACCTTCTGGCAGTCTAGTGGCGTCATGTATGATTTCTGGAATGCACAGTGGACGAAAAACGATGGCAATCATCCTGGAAAATGCTCGGTCTATTGACGTGTGTACAGGCAATGGTGGGTGAAGTTAGATAAGCATAAGTTGGTTGTTGGGCATGTGGTTGGATCCATGGTTGTAAACTCTCCGCTGAATATTCCCTGCCTCGGTTCCGGAGCCGGCACCCAATGCTGCATGCGGTGAAGCTGTCAGGGGTTGCTGCAGGGTTGTGGACAAGGATCCGACTGGCATGATAACCCCTGCAGCTTACCCCTGACAGCTGGCGGAATGGAGAAGAGAGCACGCGGCAAAACACCAACACAGTTTGCTTTCAAACCCTACGAAATGATATGAGATGAAATTCTAGTACCAGGCGCCAGGACCAGTCAGACCCGGGCCGTGTGTGATACATGCACCTTGATCGTGATCGTTCTGCTAGACATTCCTGGTCCCAACATCCAACTTCGTCATCGTCCGTTACTCCCAAGCCCCTTCGTGATATATCCGAAAATTGAAGCTGCAGTGCACTTTGAATATACACGACGGGTTGGGTCTCATCTAAATACGGAGGGTGTTCAGATAACAGCCAACTGTAATCGCGGGTCCCAATCGGAAACGAAAGACAAGTGATCATTTTTCTGTTACTGGGAACAATTCAGCACAACACATACCAATCCATGACAAAACGTGAATCGTTGTTACAGATTGAATTAGCTTCACTTTCCTTTATAGACGTACCCTTCCCAAACATGGTTCCCATATCTGCACCGTAAATCTACAAATGTAAACGAGTACTTTTATACCCAACAGAATTAACCGCCTCAATTTACCATCAACAAGGTCTACCGAATTCAACTGGATTGCTATCGCATAGCAAAAGTCGACCACGATGACGAGCACGCCATCAGCTCCAACCAGTGGCCCTACTGGGCTGAAGCCGAGAGGCGAAATCAACCAGCAAGCTGTCGTGGTGGGATTTGTGGGAGGCATTCTGGCCTTATCTATTCTGGTGAGCATCGCGGCGCTAATCTGGTCACGTAAGAAGAGGAGACAGCAGGGGCCGGAGCTCAGGGGGCCGTACGGAGTCTGAGCATCGGCAAAATCCAACAAAGCCCAACCCAACAGCGCATTCCAGAGAACAGGGATGAATGTTTTGCGCTCCGCGTTTGGTTTTGCCTTGCTGGCGGTAGGTGAATAATCCAAAACATTCCGAACCCCCGAATACCTTCGTTTGCAGCGTCTGTCAGCAAACTCCGAGGTAAGTTTGCCGTTTGCCAGATCCAGAATATCTACAATATCGTTTTTGTCCAAGCTTGACTGATTTTCAGCGTAACTAGAAAGAAACCGACTATATGGGGACATGGAGGGCAGCAATTTGGTGGGCAAGGCTGACCATTGCGTCCCTTGGAGTTTGGCTTCAGGGGTCGATTCGTCGTACAGAGAACCAACAGGAATGCAAGCACTCCGCGACGGCATCCATAGTAGCTATTAGTATTCCTCAAAGGTCTTGGGTTGGTTATTTGCGTAACTCAACCTATGCTGTACGGCGTATTTGGTGAATTGATTCGCGCGGGCATTTATTCCAGCTGCCGGATCACATCTCTGGACATGCGGAACAGCTCCCGATTAGGACTCCCGGTTGCTGAAGCACATGCCTGATTGGTCCTCTATGTACCCATCGTAATATGTGAACACTATGTTGCGAATGAAAGCAATTTTGCCGCAGCGGTGAGACAGGCCAATCACATCGACCCGGAGCCACCCCCTGCCAAGTCCCCACGCGGTAGATGAGCCGTCCGGGTATCACCAAATCGCAAGCGACCCTGTTATCTTCAAGACCTAGAGTCTAGATAACGTCAGTCGCGCTAGGATTGTGCACTCGGTAGATGTCTCGAGGGGCTGCGGACAGACGCTCGCTCGGCTGTCGGATCTGGCTCATGGGAGGAGGAATGCATAAGTAGGTATCTATTCTCGGCCCCCTTGGCATATCACCCCGTCACCGCTGCAGGACCCCCAAGCTACACTTTCTGCTACTATTTACTGTGACGATGCATCTGAGTAAGCTATCGACCGTCGCCTTGTTGGCGCGAGGCATTCAGGCCGCTGCCGTCCTGCGATTCGGATGTTCGCAGATCATCGTCGAGCGTCTCGATCCGTACGTAACACCATATCAATACCGTCAAAGCGGGATATGTACTGATGCTTTTGAGTAGTCTGGTCAATCCTGGCGATAATCCATCACCACATGTGCACCAAGTAAGTGTTGTCCTACTACGCCCCTTTCGAGGTGCACCACCATGATACTAACACTTTCATAGGTCGTCGGCGGCGTAGGTTCACCCCCTTAACCGGGCTTCGCAGTGGGTCCCTTGAAAAGAACTGACATTAAGACCTCGCGACACCATTAGAATGCCTTCTCAGCCCTAATCCCCCAGTCCGACGTCTCGGAGCTGGCCAACTGCACCACCTGCACCTTCAGCGAGGACCTCTCCAACTACTGGACCGCCAACATGTACTTCAAGGCGCGCAACGGGACCTACAAGCGCGTGGGCCAGATCCCGAACCGATTCCTCAACGGCGAGATGGGCGGGATGACGGTTTACTACACCGGTGCCTACGACGGATCCAAGGTCACTGCCTTCAAGCCTGTACGTGCCGCTTCCGTGCTCTAATCAACGGGTTTCGAGGAGAAGGAAGTGGGTAGACAGGTTCAAGATGCCTGTATGCTTATATATAGGGGAAACGAGCGCACCGCTGACAGAGGATGCTTTCTGACTCCGAAAACACAGGGCTTCCGCATGCTGGCAGGCGACCCCCTCCAAAGAGCCGCCGGCGGCGTGACCAAGTGGAACGCCATCTGCTTCCGCTGCTACAACGCCAAGAACTTCGGCGGCGACAACTACGCGCCCTGCGCAGACCCGTCCGTCGACTCGGTCGCGCTGCCCAACAAGATGTGCCCCGGCGGCATCCGGACGACGATCCGGTTCCCCACGTGAGTTTTCCTGCCGCCTTCCCCGCCTAGCTAAGTCGGTGACTCTTCTTCGGGGATGTATCCTGACCTTTGCCTGTCCAGGTGCTGGGACGGCAAGAACCTCGACAGCCCCGACCACACCTCCCACGTCTCCTACCCGGCCACGGGCACCTTCGAGAACAGCGGCCCGTGCCCCTCGACGCACCCGGTCAAGCTGCCGCAGCTCATGTTCGAGGTGATCTGGGACACGGCCCCCTTCAACGACAAGTCGCTGTGGCCGGCCGACGGGTCGCAGCCCTTCGTCTTCAGTCAGGGTGACGAGTATGGCCCACCCTAACTAACCCCCCAGATCGTAGCCTTCCATCAGCACTACTTGGCTGACTGACCACCCCCCTTCGAAAAACAGCACCGGCTACGGCCAGCACGGCGACTACGTCTTTGGCTGGAAGGGCAGCGCCCTCCAGAACGCCATCGACGCCGGCTGCTTCGGCGCCACCTGCCGCGCCCTCAAGACGCAGACCTTCGCTGCCGCCAACAAGTGCGCCGTGCCCAAGGAGGTCAAGGAGGACGTCGAGGGATGTAAGTAGCAGTAGCACCCCATGACACCGCGAGCCCAGCCCCTTGGATTCACACAATTTGCTGGCCGTGGCCCTCTCTGGAAGGATTTGACGGACCGACTGACCGACCGTTCAACAATATAGGGCTTACTGAGCTCCCAGGTGGTTCCATGGGTATGTGAGGTGAGGAACCAAGAGATGCGACGCCGTTCGTGGTTGATAGCGTCGGTATTGGATGCGGGGACACCTTGACATACGGGCAAATGGGACTGGGACAGCCAAACTGCCTGGGAAGCGAGCGATTTTTTGGTTTCAATTATGTGTGGTATATATATACTGTGACGTCGTTGGATAACATAAATACAAATCCCTTGTCAAGGCATGAAGGGGGTATTATTACCTTTGCCCAGTAGCCTTAGCATGACAACATGAATCGTAGCAAAGCGGCGTCGGGAGATTCGTATCCCACACACCTCGTCCCGTCCCATCGTGATGTACCATCGGCCGTGAGCCCTCCCTAAAACATGTCCCTAAAATGCTGGTATACACTTCCCGGCTTATCCACGCCGCCGACGCCAAAGGGCGTGGACGGAGGCCCTTCATCTTCCGCGGTCGGACCTGTGGAGGTGGCCCGCTCGTCGAAGCCGTTCATGCCCATGTAGCCCTCGAAGATTTTGGACATCTCGTTGGAGAGATGCCATCCGTTGGGCGGCACGGCCGGACTTGTTGCCGTGGGCGCCTGCTGCTGTTGCGATGGGGGTGGAATCGCTCGCGGATATGATTGTTGCGCTGCTGCTCTGTGTGGTGACTGCGCCGGCGCCGCTGCTATATGCTGTCCTGTTGCCAGGCCTGCCATGGTAAGCGCGGCACTGGAATGGGGATCTTCGTCCTGCGCCAGGCCCAGGCGGGGTGCGACTTCTTTGAGTGACGCTATCGTGCGCCATAACCTCCTAGACACGTCGGATTTCGATGAAAGGTCCTTGACGAGCTCCAGCGCCATATAGAACTCGTCACGGCAGCCTGAGCTGAAGTTGAGAGGGGCATGGCATGATGCGAGAAACAAGACGGCGATGGCCGAAGAGAGGAATTGGTGATAAAAGACTTGCGATCTCCGATACAGACTCGTCGTGTTGTGCAGATTTGTCAGATATATGATGCAGTTCTTGGCCAGCCTGACGGCGCGCTCGGCAAGCGTCATATTCTCTATAATGCTGCTGTGAGTATGGAGGACTGGAGTATAGAGCCAGAGGCGCATCTGGTTAAGTCGAAGATACGTCCAAATTTGCTGTCGTTGCAAGTCGTAGCCCCTCTCAGGCGCTGTCGCGGGCACAAAATGGCGAGGCATCGACTCCCAGTCGGGAAGCTCTAATTGCGCATCGGCTGGAGCGTTCGTGTACCATTGCTTGATCTTTGCGTCCAAGTGTTCTAACTCGGCTGGTCGTAGATCAACAGGTCGGTCGAAGTGGCGCACATACTCCCACACTTTAGCGCCTAATCGGGAGTAGCTGATCATGGCATGCAAAAAGGGGTGCTCATCCTGAGGCTGTTAGCGTAAGGTGGACCAATGAAGGACGGGCAGACAGCCATCTATTACTTACCGGACCGGGCAGCTGAGAATCGATATCGCCGTCTTGCAGGACATATGGCAGCCCTGTGCCAAAGCTCCACCGCCGATCAAGGATGTAGGCTGTCCAGAAGGTGTGGATTGCATCCCTGCGTTCGGTGTCGTCCTTGATCCGCATGATGGTTTCGCGACGATGAAGGCCAAGCTCAATACAGTGTCGCGCAACTTGTCCAATTATACGCCACGAAAGAATCTCGTCGTTCGTTAAGAACCGGTAGCCCGCGCAGAGGGCCAGAATAGGGAGATTGGCCACGTCGCTCGGGTCGGTAATGAGCATCCTCTCGAGCCTCGACCGCATGCTCTCGAAGAGTCTGGTCGCACGCTCGCTAGTGCCATGTGCCTCTATTACCAGGCCAATGCAGAGAACAATCTTGAGGAGCAGGGACTTGGTATCGACAATGTTCTCGCCCTGGACCTGAGTTGGCTGGCCAAAGCTCTTCTTGACAGCATCCTTCCACGAACAAATAAATTTGACATGGTTGATGACCGACTCGATCTGGATGACGGGATACATGATGCCAATTTCCTCTTCGTGTACTCGGCATAGACGAATCATCTCGTCCTGGTCGTATTCCCAAAGCGGATCGAGTTGGCGCGAGGAGCCGGATTGCGATTCCATGGTTCGCGGTGCAGGCGCTGCTGGAGACTCAGCTGGCGTGTCTTCTGGCACGGTATGGCCACCGTCAGTCGAGCCGTCCATATTACTGTAACCCAACTTGTGGAGGGTGGTTCTCGCAATGTCCAAATTGAAGTTGGCACTCGTCGGTCCCCGGAACCCAGCATCTCGGAGCTGAGAGAGGTCGGCCCTTGCTAGGGATTGCGCAGAAGGAGAAGAAGCAGAGGGTGTGCCGGCGCTCAGGCTCGGGGGTATAGGTAGGACGCGGTCGTTGATGGGCGCCAGCCGTAACGTCTCGGACCGGAGTGAATTCATGTTATTGAACAGGGTCTCGACCTGCTCCTGTAGCCGGGTAACTGTGTTGGCCATATCCTTATATTCGTCCGAGTCCTTGAAGTTGGTCGAACAGCAATTGGGCGCGTATAAGCATTGTAGGTTGAGGTTGCCGCATCTTTGACAAGGGGTTTCGCCGTTGCATTTGATCTTCCGACGTTTACATTCGTTACTGGAGGGTCGAAGTTCATGGTTAGCTTTGGGGGTGGCCGACGACAATCAAGAGATATGATCCGGTGCGGCGAATTGCAGGACGAGTCGGCGAAACTGCTCTTTGCGACACGCGGGTTGGAGAGGGTACAACGACAGGTGCGGTGATCGCATGTGGTGAAACACTGGAGCGCGTCGGGATGACGGCATCACGTACCAAGCAATGGAGATGTAGCGATTGCGCTTGCTTCGCTGCTGTTTGCTGCTACTGTTGCCATTGCCGCTGCCGGGCGAGTCCTCGATGCTCTTCCGTTTTGTGCCTCCATGCCCACTATTGCCGCCGACGGCCGAGGACGGTGCCTGGTTGGCGAGGTCGGAGTGGCCCATTGAGGTCGAGGCGGCTCGGTGCGAGAGTGCGGAATTGTTGCCGGCGACGACGGAACTGGGCGAGCCCAGGGCTGAAGGGGAAAAGCTCGCTTGGGTCTCGGCCAAGGGTGTGATGCCATTCTGGGTGATGTATCGAAGATCGCTGACTTGGTTCTCGAGCTGGTCCATTGTGCTGCTGTCGTCGTCGTTGGTCGTCTCGCGTTCGTTGGCTGGCCTTTCATCGCCCGGTGGCCGTGTTCATGCTGTTTGGTCGCGTTCGCTCGGCTGGGTGTGGTTTCATGGCCCCGTCAGTCTTTTTGCGCGCCGGAGAGGGCGGGAGGCTCTGGGCATTATGAGGGACTGACTGATTTCCGCCCGGCGCAGGCAAGGGCCACAGGTGACAGGGGACCACACAGGTATTGCAGCGGTCCCCTAGCAGGCAGCCTAGCCTACATCTTAGTGGTACATAGCACTATCCGGCAATGCGGGCCCCAGAAAATAGTGGCGACGCTTGGCTGGCGGTCCCCTCCTGCCCTCTATTCTTCTGGCTGCACCGATCTTGACAGCCATGCATCCTGCTTGATGATCATGTTCGACGAGGCCCTCTGTGCTGGCGATCGAGGGACTTGCACTGGTCTGTGGTTTTCCGAAGCCGACGGCCGAGGCTGATTGATGGTGGGGCACTGGCTGAGGGAGGGAAGCTCCTACTTGCAGTAGGGTTACTTGGGTCCAGGTCCAGGTCCAGCGCACTGCGTCCAACACAATTCCCAGTGACTCGCAGTGATCAACCACTGATCGCAACACGGCCTTTCCACCTTCAGCTGTCAGCTGTCACTTCCCTTGATCCTATCCTGGAGCACTGGGCTTCGCGCCTTCGCCTTGCCAGCTCGGCCGAAATGGGGTTCACTGGGCGATAGGAGAACCGATTACCCCTGCTATAGCGACATTGGATCTACAACACAACCATTCCACTCCCCATCCCATCCCGATGTCGCGGGCGAACATTACTTGTTCTCGGTCCAGCTTGCGAGCTTGGAGCTTGGGTACGAGCTTGTTGCCCTTTTCGGCCGCCGCCTGGAATGAGTCCTAAAACCTCGGCTCTCGAGCCGGACATTATAGATAGGCCCCGCCCGTGCATCTGTACTAGCTGGCAGTCATTTTGTGCACCCAAGTAGGTATGCAGATGCAAGCCTCAACGGCCTTTAAAATGAGATGTTTCCTCTCCTTGCCCAAATCGATCCGTTGTAATTACACGTTTGGACGGCGTCGTCACTTGCGCTCCATTCCACGTGGCCAGCGTCCTTCTTGGCATCCTAGCGCCTGCTGTAGGGCGCGCTTTCACCGAAGTGGTATTAGGCGGGGCCATCTCCGAGTTCATGTTGTTGTTGGCAGATGTCGAACTTTTCTCGCCCCTCTTCCTTCCATGTCGTATGAACCTTGCCGTCCGTCCCCCAAGTTGTATGCGGGAGAGTGTGCATCAGTGGGGGACATATGGCGTGATCTGCCAATTCCTAGGGACAATCATATGCCCATGATGTAGTGAGAAGCTTCAGCTTCAGCTTATTCGAATCCAGGCAAATTTCCATCGTATTGCATTTTATCATTCTCGCACATAGCGAGACCCCAACACCTCGCTGCCTGGGGAGTTTAACGGTCTTCATTGACGCAATTTACCTGACAGTGAAAATGTACATAGTGAGCCTGGATATGGGGAAAGGCAAACCCAAACTGGACCATAGCAGAACGAAAGCTTCGCCCTGACGGGCATATCTCCTGGCATTTCATGCTTCGGAGAAAGACTCGAAGGCATTCAGAGCCATGTATAAGAGTCCAGACACTGAGCCTCTGACCCCAATTCATTTCGCAGTCAAGCAATCATCCATTGAGATCCAACAGAACCAAACTCCCACGAGAAACAAACCACGGGAGCAAGCCCATCATCACCATTATCGTCGCTTCCACACGATAACTGTATAAGCCACGTATAACCAAGACTCATACACTTCCAGTCACCAATACTTGTTCAGTTCGAGATTCCCTAAAAATCCACCATGCATTGTCTCAACAATCTCAAGTTGCGCAAGTTCTGGCGCAAGGAGCAGCGCCTACCCTACTATACGACCGACAAACTCGCATTGGCCAATGCCAAAGCCGCAAAGGTGGAGGCGAAAACTAAGGGCCGCAACTGCGAGAACCAATGGGAAGACATCGAACTCAACCCCGGTCGGTGGTCGTGGTCGAAAACAGCAAACTTCTTCGAAGCCGTCCAATACTGCGTCGGACGGGTCGTCGCGACCGGCAAGCACACACACGAGAGATTTCTCTTCCAGCACCCGATGCGGAGGGCCAGTCTGATTTTTATCGCATTATTCTGTGCGGTCTTCCTCATACTTGCCTGCCTTTACCAGGGCCTGAGGTACTTTGCCGACATGTGACTGCCAGGCGGGAATGGTCCGACAATTACTATTGAGTGATATGATTGAACGAGAATTGATAAGGCTTGGGGAAATGATCCAGCAGCTATGGCGATTGGACTGACGGGTAAGGGCAAGCAACAACGACGCATACGTGAGCTTGATATATAGGATGGCATCCTACCAAAGAAACGAAAACCGAAATTGGGAAAGACATTAGCAATTCATTCATCGAATTGGAGTCTTCTGGTAATAAATCAGAAACGAAATATCAAGCCTTCCTTCTTCTGATTCTAACTGGTGTAAGCCCCAATGCAGAACCCTGTGATAGTGTGACAAGGAACAGGCTGCAGCGCCTCAGGCTCATCGCTGCACCGCCGAGTAGATACGCCCCGTACATTCCCCAAACCCAACCTTCTCCCCATTTCCACCACACACTCCACGTATCGTAACCGTGTCGCCGTCCTTCAAGAACCGGCGCATATCCATGCCGTATAGCATGACGTCCTTCTTGCCGCCCTCGCTCAGCTCCAGCAAACTACCCCGCTCGCCCGGCTCGGTGCCGCTGATGGTGCCGGAACCGAGCAAGTCGCCCGTCCGCATGTTGCACCCGCCAAGGGTATGATGCGCGATCATCTGGGGAACGACCACATCAGCTGCTTAGCGCTGGTTCTGGTGATAGTCGTCGTGTCGCCCTCGGGTGCTGTTTCGCGGAACACAGGTTAGCGCAGGCCTGCACCTACTTCGGACCAGATATTCCGCCACCAAGATGAAGGTTAACTTACTGGTAATATCCACTTCCAAGCTGATGTCAATTGCCGTCTCCGCCTTGTCCTCCTTCATGTAATCCTGCACCGGCGTCTTGTTCTCGATCCCCTTGGCCCGGAACGGCTCCAGCGCATCCGCCAGCACGACCCAAGGCGAGATGGTGGACGCGAAGTTCTTGGAATTGAACGGGCCCAGCGGCACGTACTCCCAGCTCTGGATGTCGCGGGCGCTCCAGTCGTTGAGCAGCACGTACCCGAAAATGTGGTCCTCGGCGTCGCCGATCCCGACGGGGGTGCCCTGCTCGTTGGGCGTGGAAATGAAGCAGCCCAGCTCGAGCTCGAAGTCGAGCCGGCGGCAGGGCGCGGTGGTGGGCTGCTTCGGCTCCGCGGCCGGGTCCAGCAGGATCTGGCCCCACGGCCGCCGGACGGGCGTGCCCGAGACCACGATGCTCGAGGCGCGGCCGTGGTAGCCCACGGGCAGGTGCGTATAGTTGGGCTGCAGCGCGGCGGCCGGGCCGCGGAACATGGAGCCCACGGCGAAGGCGTGGTGGTAGCCGGCGTAGAAGTCGGTGTAGTCGCCAATGGCCATGGGCATGTGCATCTTGGCCTGACTGAGCGGGATCAGTGCCTTCTGCCTGAGCTCCTCATTGTCTTGGAGTTTGGCAGCGTGGCTGGATCCGGCTGTCAGGAGGTCTCGCAGCGCTTTTCGCACCTGCTGGTGGACAGGCCTGCCCAATGCAGCGAAAGCGTTCAAAGTTGTCTGCTGGAAGACATGCTCATGGCCCTTGAGCTCTGGGACCAACTCGCCCAGCCAAATTCCTCCGTTCAGCGCCTTCATGTCCAGTGCGTTGCTACCAATGGCGACGGCTGGCCGCGGGGTGGGGTCATCCTTGGTGCTGATAACGCCAAAGGGGATGTTTGCAAGAGAGAACGGAGTGTCGGGTGTAACGCCCGGCACCCATGATGATGAGGTCATACTGGCGGTTTCGACAGTGTATGTTCCAGCATAGAATCAATCAAGATGAGGTTTTTGCAAAGCAGGCAACCGTCACAACTCAAGTCTCACGACGCAATCAATGTCCCGCATCGATTTATTCTGTGCTCCTACCATACCCACTGTCTGTGATGTGTTCACGGAATTACGGAGCAGGCGCAACCTTGCGAGCGCCTGCACCTGCATTTTGCGGGGGGCCATGCACTAACCCGGTTGACCGACAATACCCGCCAGCAACCTTTTCCGCTCTCCAGCTCGGCACTCACCCTTTGCCGGTTCTCATTCGCATAAGTATCGCGTGCTTCATTCTGGTCATTTATAAATCAAACATTTACAGGCTCGAAATACTGTATATGGCTGTGCACTAGACCTTGGCGGATGTCGGAGGGAACATGTCTTCGCCGTTCGATGGAAATGCTAACCGACCAAATGATGACGCAGGACACAGCCCTTCTGCCATGCAGTCAGAACCGTTTCGGGCTCGTCTAAGTAGCTTGAGAGGCAGAAAGCCCGGTACATCTTGTGATTGGCGTAATGGAATTGAGCATGCGAGCGATACATGCCTGGCCTGCCCCAATGCCTCCCAACATCGCGGCACAGCCCCTGCAAAGCTTCCTCCAAGCTGGGGCAAGTGCCTACACGCACGTTTGGAGTCCAACTTTTTACCACGACTAGCGACATCGCGATGCAGAAGTCATGACTGCAGAACTCGACAAGAGTCTCAATCGAGAAAACGTCTTCACATATCCCAAGATCAATATCACACGCGATGTCAGGCTGCTCCGCATCATCCGGGATGGTGGTCCGAAAGGCTCCTTCGCCTGTCGCTTACTGACCGTAAAGCTGTCGGACCTCGCCCGGACACGATATCGAGCGCTCTCCTACGTTTGGGGCCACGCGGCCGGCCCGGAAGGTGTCCAAATGATAACGGTAGACGGGCAACCCTTCTGCGTCCGCCAAAACCTCTACGACTTCCTCCGTGTCGCAGTTGCAAGAGGCGAGTTTGGCCTGTACTTTATCGACGCTATCTGCATCAACCAGCTCGATGGCGAGGAGCGGTGCTCTCAAGTGGCCCAGATGGCTCGCATCTATCGCAATGCGAGCATGGTGGTGGCCTGACTGGGCGCATTGGACTCCGAACAGGTCAAGAACGTACGCAGTCTGAGCCGGACAGGGGCAAAAACTGCAGTTCCTGGTCTTCCGGGCAATGGGAGGGGCTGCGATATCTGAGCTATCACCCGTATTGGAGCCGTATCTGGATCATACAGGAGGTGCTACTCGCGACAAGTATACTTATCTGGTGCGGCCTATTCACTTTTCCCCTGTCTCTACTCCGCTCATCCCTGTCCCGGGAAGCCACGGGTAGCAGAACAAAACACGACTTCAGGGGCCGACCTACGTCGGTGAGCCACCAACTGTCGCAGTCCATCAGCACAGCGGAGATGGTTATCACACACCGGCTACGTGAAGTGACCGCGTCGCAGTTCGACCAACTTGCTCAGGGGACCGAGGTCGGAATCCTCGAAGAGATGACCCGGGCCCTGCGACGACCGCATTCCGTCACGGTGACATACCAATCGCATATACCAGATCTGCTCTATCAAATCATGGGGAAATTCGGAAGACTCAACTGCTCCGACCCAAGAGACAAGTTTTACGGGTTGCTGGGCCTGCTCAAAGAACGCAGCAGCTCGATGATACAGCCCAACTACGAGAAAGGCGTTGAGTTCGCCTTCTTCCAAGCGCTTGCAACTGGGCTTGATGAACTACTTTCAGAACAACTTGCTACGATATCGACAAGTCTGACGTACGGCGGGACAGGTACAGATGATAGCTTCTTCACTTACTACTGCAATGTGCGAGATGCCTTTGGAATGACAAACGCAGACGCCATCCCGGTTCTGCAGCAGGTACTACACACCAGTCGTGAGCGACATAAGATACGGGATTCAGGGGATGATGAAAGTTGGACCGCGGCCTGGAGCATGATGGAACGGGATTTCGAAGGTCTTTTGGAGGCCACGTCCTCGGCCGAGAGAAAATCTGGGAAGATGAAATTCGAACAGAGGTTTCATCGAAAGCTGTTAGGCATCTGGTAAGCTTGTTGCGACTATTCTCTGATCCCAGATGAACATTTTGGCTCACATATACCATGGCACAGGGCCGAATACACACGACGCTACTCGGGACGCCGCCTTCGACGGGGCTAATCCCCAGTCAGCGAAGGATATCAGATGAGGTTTTTGATGGACAGGAGTTTTTAACAATGACCGTACTTGGCAGCCGCACTAAGTGCAAGCCCTTAAGATCTCCGCATTTTTTCGCCAGATTAGCAACCCCCGTCCCGGCATCGGTCCCCAGGTCCTGTACGCCCTTGGTAATAGCCGCACGATCGTCAGCCTTTATCTCTCAACTCTTTTTGAAAGTTTGAAGCTTTGGAAGCAATTTAAGGCGTCTTTAGTAAGAGCCCTCTTTTAAAGGGAAAACTATATTAAGCTTATAACCTTATATTACAGGGAGTAATGAATAATATAATATTAAAGACGTGTTTACTTTAATTAGCTAGCTTTTAATTTATTAGCCGACGTATACACTTTTTTAATTAGTTAATTTAAAGTTTATTTAAAGCTTATTTAAAATAAAAGTAATATTTCGAGAAATCGAGCGTATATTAAAAGTTAAGCGTAAATAATATTATATTTATTAATTTTAATATACGCCGTTTTAAAGACCGAGTATAAATAATATTATATAATACTCTTTATAAATTATAATACTCTTTATAGATTATAGTAAGTTATTTTTATAACACTTTTTATAATATCTTTTAGTTATAGCACTTTTTATTACGCTTTTTTACGCTTAATAAAGTTTTATAAAGTTTTATAAAGCATTTAAAAAGCTAAATTAATTAAAAAATCGTAGTTAATATTATTAATTAAAAAAAGCTAAATAAATTAATAAAATTAATCGGTTAATAAGATTAATCGGTTAATAAAATAAAACGATAAAAAAGAAATAATAATTAACCGGCTTTTTTTACTTTTAATTAAAAGGTTAAAGTAAATATATTATTAAATTTTTAATTTATATATAAAAAAGGGGCCGTTATTAAACGCATGCTTTTAGTTTTTTAGGGGATATACGTAGCTTAAAAGCTTAGTTAATTAATTAAAGTAAACACGTCCTATATCCCTTCCCAATCTCAGTTTCTGCACATGCTCGCCGCACAACTTCAGGCCGGGGGCGCCGACGACGTTCTTCTGCTCAAGGTGACAGCACTCCGTGGTGACGGACTGAGAGCACAGCGGGCATATCAGCTTGTGTCCCGTGTCGCAAAAGGCGCCCTGCTCGGTCGGGATTATGTCCCAGTCGTACGAGGTATGGGACTAATGCGACCACGTTGTCCATACTCCTCTAGGATTTTGGCCATCGAACTCAAACCCCCCTTTCCGCGACCTCTAGCCCCCGGCGCCTCAGATCCTCGTCTACGATAGTGCCTGCCCCCAGCAGCAGCCGTAAAGCCGTCTCATTCTCTCCCATGACGGCCTCGAGCAGCGCATTGCCGGGCATCCAAGTATCCCGAGCGCCATGTGCCAGGAGAACCCTCACAGTATCGGGATTGCCATGCTGGCAGGCGGCCTCGAGTGCCCGCGAAGTAATCTCTGCCCCGTTCTCGAGCAGGTAGGCAAGAACATCTGCGTGCCCTTTAGCTGCGACGCCGCTGATGAGTGCCTGGTATTTCATATTACCATCATCCTCTTGATTAACATGTGTAGGAGAGGCCCCAAGCCGGACAAGGTGTTTCATCATGACCAGATTGCCGACGACGGCGGCCCGGCGGAACGTAACTGTCAGAAACTCGGTCTGCGCTTGGGCTGTATCCTGCTGTGGATCAACACTTATACAGTCCTTGCAAAGTCGATAAATTCGGTCAAATATCGGTATGCTTGTTGCCTCCGCGAGGCTGCTGACTACGCCGACCGGAAACTTCTCGTAGCATGTGGATTGTAGGCAGACGTGGGCCCTCCTGATTACCTGCGCGCGCAAATGATACACATTGTTGATGTAGCCAATATAGACGTTGTGGATCAGACTCGATCTCCAACAGCGTGCGCAGGACTTCTACGTGGCCTTGGAAGGCCGCGATATATATCGGATAACCGAGAACAGGGCTACATTTTTAGTTAGTTTCAGCGTTATAGCCACCTGATTTCGTAGCAGCGTTCAGAACGGACTGACATGTGTCGACTCTCACCGGTCTGGTAGACCAGACCCTGACGATCCTGCATCGTGGGGAGCAGCTCCCTTACAAGGGGCAGGTCATTGGTAGCAGCTGCAGCGGCAAGTATAGTTTGCTTGAAATCCTCGTCGGAATCGCGGATAGGTGCTATTTCATCAGGATGTACCATTTGTATATCCGGCGTGAACCAGACTGGCCAGCAAAGCGACAATGATTGCGCGTGCCGGGAGAACTGGCAGATCTCCCAGAGGTACTCTTGCAATGCCTCGCTGTTGGCGGACTCCGGCTCACCTGTGCGGAAAGCGACGACGCGCTGTGCTGCCCGGCGGATGAGGCCGTACTCCCGCGAAGGCAGTTTGTCGCCGCGTCGAATCTTGTGCATGACGAACCTGGGCCAGAAGCACGAGAGCGCCACCTTTTGGTTGTTGTCAAGGATGCCCGACTCGATAATAGCATCGCTAATCTCGCGGTTCCATAACTAGCCGACAAGGCGTAGACGTACAGCGCGCTTGAGCCCACGCACCCTGACCGCTTCGATGGCAATAAGACGATCAATCTCGGTGGGCATGATAGGGAAACCGTCCATGGTGAGCGATTGTAAGGGAGATATGGCACTTGATACTGAACGGGAGGAAGGGCGATGTGGTTTTGCGGAGATATAGGTGCGAGCGAAAGAAACAGACTGGAGAACGGTTGGGATTTTGAAATACATCTAGGCCACCTAAAATGAGGGGGTGGCTTGACTTGGCCGACATCGTTGTGTGACGTGACAGTGCTTCAGCTCGCCTGCAGAGCCTGAAACCGACCGAACATCGCGTCCACGTCGTAAACGGCGCATGATCACTTGCACACATTGGACCAGCATCCAAACTTGTGTAACAAAGGCCTCCATAATTGCTTCTGCTGAGCCAAAGATGGTGCATATGAAGCAAAAGAAGAAAACGATTGACTACCCATTCTTGATTTCTGGCTGTCCATGTCGATGATATATGTAGACATATAAAAACTGTTCCTAGACCTCTAAAGATTGTGTGAAGTTTACATTGGCGATGTCGCTTTAGCATGGCATCGCACCGGCCAAGCAGCACAGCACGGCCCCCGAGGCCACCATCCTCTCTTTCTCTACCACTGATCCGCCGCAGCATCAGCAAACACCGTGCCGACACCAATCTGATCGTACCAGACCTGCCGCGTCGCCTGGTTGCCCGAGTACCCCTTGTCGTGCCACCCATTCGCGTAGAGCCCGACGCGGAACTGGAACGCGCGGCCATCGGTGACGGTGGTGGGGATATCGAACGTCTCGCTGACCTTGTTCCCGTCGAACCAGAGCTTGAAGTAGCCCGAGCCATCGCTGCGCCAGCTGGCCTGGATCTCGACGCGGTGCCAGACCCCCGCCGTGACGGTGGCGAGGTTGCGGAACGGCGTCGTCTGCTGCGCGCTCGGCGGGCAGACGTCGCCGTGCTTGACGCGGGCCTGCAGCTGGTCGCCCTCGAGCCAGACCATGGTGCCCGGCATGTACGTCTCGGCGCAGCCCAGGCTCGTGAAGTCGGCGATGAACTGGGCCAGGTTGAAGCTGAGCTTGGGCGTGAACTCCCAGTTCTCCTGCAGCCGGAACGCGAAGCCGTAGAAGCCCGTGTCGCCCTTCTTGTACACGTTGTACTTGACGGCCTCGGAGTGGTACCGGCCGCTCCAGTTCGGGTCGTAGACTTGGGTCATCTTGAGCGAGGTGCCCTGGTTCGTGATGTCCGGGTACACCACGTTGGTCACTTCCTGCACGGTGCCCTTGTTCTCGTGGTTGAAGGTGTCCCAGCCGGCTGTGGTGCCTCGGTTGCTGAAACTTTGGGTGGCATTGCTTCCGCCCAGGGCGAGTGCGAAAGCAAGCAGGGAGTTGATGAGTTTACCGGCCATCTTGGCAGTTTTGAGGAAGAAGGATGAGAGGTGGGGTTCTGTTCGGAAACTCGATTGCGGAGAACCAATCTGATGATGTGTGCAAGAGATGAGATGAGTCGATGGCCCAGGCAATCCATTATTATATACCATTCTCCTTGGCCCCCAAAGCAGAATGCAGGGTATGTCTTCACGACCAGGGCGAACAGGATGCAAAGTGCTTACTCAGTGCATCGCATATAGTGACAGTACCGACGTAGGCACGAAGAGTGGGTTGCTTCGCTGCTAATTGGTGGCCCCGAGCTCAGCTGTGACCATTCCGCCAAAGTAATTTGCTTCTTCTCGTACTCGCTGACAGTACCATGGCATCCCAGCTGGATACCTGAGTAAGCACCCCTGCCTGTCACTAAGATTAGGCACATAGTGGTTGCAAGCTTACTGAGTATCACCACTGCGGCTGCACTGCAATTGGACGCTCACCGCCACCGCCCTGACTGACCATTGACAAAGTGTAGATATTTATGTGATGTAGTACAAGTACGTGACCCACAAACGTTGGTTGGGATTGTCGACATGCAGCAAGATCTCCCAATCTCACTGGTACGGCTATTTTGAAGTCGAAGACGCCCCATCTAGATGCTGGGTAGAAAATTGAGGAACATGAGATGAGAAAATGAGAAAATCGATTAGAGAACGAGAAAATGAAAGGCAAAGACGGATAAAAAAATAAGGAAAATAGAGGGAAGCCGGTGGGGGGGGAGAGATATAATGGAAGAAAAAAAAAACAGAATAGAACAACACCGTGGTCAATTGGAAGGGGAAGGGAGAGGTTACTTACTTAAACTTTGGAATACTCCTCACTGCACCACACCACACCATCACCACCACCGCCATTTATCGCTCGGTGCCGAGCCCCAATGGGCCAGGTCTTTCGTCGGGGGTGCCGAGGCCCGAAGGCCAGGGTCTTTTCGTCGTCGGTTGCCGGGGCCTGGACCTTTCTGTCGACTTGTGCCAGGACCCGGGTGTCGTCTGTCGGCGGGGGTCCTATGCCATAGGCCCGGAGGCCACTGGCATTTCCTGTCATGGGCCGTAGCCCACGTCCGCAGTTTTCGAACTCGAGGCTCCTGTTGAGTGGTTGGTTAGCAGGTGAAATCCAAGTTTCACACTCTTCCAAATTGACCACGGTGCTGTAGCTATTAATTAGAAGAATCTGAGCCCATTGAGCTACATGAGCAGTGGTAGGTGCTCAATTGACCTGCTGCGCTGGCACTGGGTGTTGATTGTTCACCAGCAATCAGCTCAAGCTCCAAGATGTGTACCTCATTCGGTACCTACCTACATATACTTACACCTATCCCAAGCATCCTGCTGCTGCAACCTTACTGCTGCCTCGCGCAACTCTCTATCAATGGGACGATGCTACCAAACGTGGGTGGGTGGTTTACGGGCTTCAGCCTGCTACCTACGCCGTCATTCTCGGAGCACAAGCTTCGCCTCTGGGGAACCAAAGCCTCACTGGAACAGCTCCATGTTCCACTGATTGCATTCCATATATCCACCTACGCTGCGTGGTTTATTCCTGCGAGATTCAGACAAGTGGTGACAAGAAACCGGATTGAGGTTCCCATATGCAATATATAGGGGTCCGCCTCAATCTGCCAAAACCAATGAAATCGTCTCCGGTTTCTTGGGCCACAAGTCAAACGTAGTAATAACAACACCGCGTGTAATAAGAGGGCAACCTACTGTCGGTACCCTCGCCTCTACTAGCCTACTGCCCGACTGTTAACTCCAATAACGACTGTGGATGAAGGGTGGAAAGAAAAACAAGAAAAGAGAGAGAGAGAGAGAGAGATAGAAAATGTCCAGAAGGTGGATCTGGACGTGAGATACGTATAAACAGGAACAGCACCATAGTCAACTGGGGGAGGGGATAAGGCAGGGAGGGGGTTTGTACTTACTTCGAACTCGTCTGGTTCCTCTGGATCTTTTCGGTCAGTCTATCTTGTAATGAGCCGATCTTGGGGAAGGCACCATCCGCGACACATGTTTCCCCATCGTCACACCACATATCCTGGCCCTGTTATTCCTCGTAGTATCGAATCGCCCCGCCACCAGTCACAGTCAGTCTTTGACAGGCCTGGTCTCTGGCAGGTTCGAACTGTTAACCCCTATAAAGTTTGAATGTTAGCATATATTATCCCAAAATCTCCTGTGATTCCAATTTGACCACGGTGATGTTCCTGTTCGATGGGAAATCTCCACTTGTGTTGATATATAGGGGGAGATTGCTCCATTGAATTGATCTAGCGTTGCCCGCTGCATGAGCTGCTGCACGAGCTGTTGCGTAGATGCCTTCACGAACGGCTGATCTTACGTCTCAACCAAATATATCTACGAGTAAAGGCACCTAGTGCCGTATTGAAAGGTTGTGCAGATTACGGTGCATGCGGTGTGGGTGGGAAGCCTGTTACCAATTCGTGGGAATCAGACCGACCTGCAGACTGTTATCCTACCGGCTTGGGTTGCTCTGATGCAGAAATGCTCGATGATCGAAGAGTGAAGCTATTATTGCTACTATCAGGCACCTTGCGTTTAAGCTTGTGGGCTACCTATTCAACATGATATCACGTATCACTGGGACAACGAGGGGTTCCGAGAGCACATAACGATATTAAGAGATTATGATCGAAACAGGAAGTCACATCATACCGCCTGTCTAGCATGTAGTCTTGTCACCAAGACCCAACTCCACAGCCGCGAGCAGCAGCTCCATGAACCCCGCCCCGACCGACCTCATGTTGGCATTGTACTGAGCCACGGTGGGATAGAACGGGCAGCTGGCCGCATTGTTACCGAACCCGAACTCGATGGTGTAACTATGGACCAGGTTGAGGCTCGGATCGGCAAAGTGGCGCGAATACGCCCAGTCGTCGCTGGCGCCGCTGGTGGGGTACAAGTCCGAGCTCTGGATGGCCCTGTACTGGGACCCGCCGCCGCCCGTGAGGCCCGACACCATGCGGCTGGCGGCCGTGGTCTGCGTCGTGAGCTCCGTGGAGGGGATGTACTCGCCGTAGCCGCCGCGGGTGCCGGGGGTGTCGCTAAGGATCCCCCGGACCGAGTCGAACGAGGAGTTGCGGAAGTTCATGCTCGGGTACTTGCTCTGGTTCTCGTCGCTGCCCCAGCTGTAGAGGATGTCGCCGGCGTACGAGTGCAGGTCGACGAACCAGCGCACCTTAGTATAGGTGTCGAGCACCCACTTGATGCCCCGGGTCTCGGGCTCGCTGAAGGCGCTGGTGCCGTGGTACGTCTCGGACGACGGGTTGGTCGACGCGACGCTCGACCGCACGCTCGAGGCGAACTTCTTGGTGAAGTCCCACAGGAAGTCGAAGTTGCGGTTCAGGTCGATGCCGCTCGCCGAGCCCGTGCCCGACGCCGGGTTGCGATTCTTGCGCCAGCAGCTGTTGCTGCTCTGGTCGTACGCCACGCCATCCGGGTTGCTGAGTGGGATGAAGACGATGCCCGCCGAGAGCGCCGTCTTGACCTGCGCGGCGGTGTAGGTTTTGGATCCGTACGTCAGGCCCGCGTTGGTCTTGTTCGCGTAGAGCAGGTCCGAAATGAAGAAGAGGACATTGTCCGCGGAGCCGCGCTCGCGGGCGTGGATGTTGCCGTTTAGGAAGACGCGGTAGGCGTCCTTGCACCGGCCTCCGCTTCCGCCGACGACGGCGCCCTGAATAGGCGCACCCTGGTATGTCTTGTAGGGCGTGGTAAAGGTCTCAATGCCATAGGTACTGGCGAGTCCCTTCAAGCCACTGGCGATCTCGTTGACGTTGAGGATGGTGCTGAAGCTGGTGCTGGAGCCCTGCGACCCAAGGCCGCGAGGCGCGACACTTCCTCCGTTGAAGCGGTCTCCGGTGCCAATTGGTGTCCCATTGTTACGGGATTGGCGGCCGCGGATGGCCCTGATGTGGCCGTCATTCTCGCGCTCCTCGGGCAAGAGGCAAGCAGACGAGGTGGTGCTCAGGGCCAATAGGCCCACGAGTGTCGCGAGCGAGCTGGACTTCATGGTGCAGTTGGGCAGCGACAGCGATATCCTGGTGCAGCCTGGGGAAGAGAAGAGGAGCAAAAGTTAATATCGAAGGGATCTGCCCTTTTAATTCATACTGTAATGCATGATTGGCCAAGTTTGCCAAGCAGCAATGGATTGTCTTGGTGATGCTACCTCTCGAGTCATAACTGGCAGCTCGGGGGCCCAAATCTTGGCATCCACGCCTGTCTGGCAGCTGCGATGTTGAATGCAGCTGATACGGTCTCGATGGGAGGGAAGGAACTGTCGGTATATGTTATCCTGCATATATGATAAGCTTTTTATGCTTGGAGACTTCGGGCAGTAACGCATGGATTGGGAAGGAGCCTAGCCACCTGCCGTGCTGGGTCGTCATTGCCGCCTTGGCATGCTAATTGCCAGACCAGTCTACGACAGGGGTGGGAAAAAGAGGAACGCTCGCTCCGAATACCATCTAATGAGAGATGGTTACCACGCTTCCAATGTCAAGGCATCGTAAATGCGGCAGACCATCCGCGCTGAGCCACATCACAGCCCTCCGGTGTCTTAGACATTCTTCCCGTGTCCCGGACGCCTTGTGGTCGGATCGTGCATTTAGATGACCTCTCCCAAGCCAGGTGCTGTTGGCTTTTCATCTTTACATACTTTCAATATCGTCTTGGTTCTTGCTACTCCAATTGTCTATCTAGTAGCCCAAACTTTGCCCGTCAATTTCCAGGGCCTGCAACCCTTTTCAATGCCCACATGATGCATGACTTTGATAAACCCGTGGTCCCCCCCGCGTCTTAGTACCTGTCATCCGATTGCCGGACCTTGCAGCGATGGGCAAGAAATGCATTATGCAGGGAAACGTACTTTCTCGGCCGTTCCCTTAGAGGAAGAGAGAGATGGACTCGAAGCCGAACCTCCCGTACTTTGTCCGAAGCGTATCAAACAAGGCGCGCAAGTTGCAGCCCTTACTGAAGAGATCGCCAAGGCATCTTCTTTCGCAGAGGTGCTATGTGACAAATGCCTGGAGCTCGACTTGCCAGGAATCCTGCAGGAGGCTTATAACAAGCCATATTACTCTCGCAAAAGTGAATATCGGCCTCGAGCTTCAAATGAAGCTACCTGTCCATTATGTCGGATGTTTGTCGCCATTAACCCAATGCCGGCGCATGCAGCCCAAAGCGAAAGTATAGGGGACCAAGAGACAAAATTCTCTATGACTGCGGCAGCATACATCGGTCAGACGGGTCTGGAAAAGCCTTCAAGACTTAGAGCAGAAACGGAGGTTATGTGTCTTTTGCTGGACCCTGGGAATTTCGGTGGGAATGGATTCAGGGCCAACGGTGGTCCAGTTCTGCTGCGAGACACCGAGCGCCCGACCCTCTTCTCACCGCAGATAGTACCCCAACAATTCGACCCCGACACAGCAAAATCGTGGCTTGCTTATTGCACAGAACAGCACAGACTGCTTTGTGAAACAAAACTCGAGTCCGTCCATGGCCTTCAAGTTATCGACTGCACAACATTATCGATCGAAAGCGGCGGACCAGGTTTGGCCTACGTTGCGCTTAGCTATGTTTGGGCGAGATCGGGAGGCCACTGCGGATCAATCCGAGAAGAGAGCGGAAGAAAATGGCTACCAGAGAAGCTGTCTGCTGTCGTCCGCGACTCTATCGAGGTTACCAAGGCGCTTGGATATCGGTATTTGTGGATTGACAAGTTTTGCATTGATCAGAACGATGCAGCGACGAAGCACGATCAGATCCAGCAGATGGACGCCATTTATCAGAACTCCGCTCTCACCATCATCAGTGCTGCTGGTCTTGACGAGACCTACGGCCTTCCAGTAGTCAGCGGCACAGCCCGCCGGCGTCAGTTGGTTATTCGTGCCGAGGGCGTGACTGTGCTCCAGGCCCTGAAAGATCCTCAACATTCGATCGCCTCCTCCTGCTGGTCAACTCGAGGCTGGACGTTCCAGGAAGCGCTTCTGAGCCGTCGTCGCCTTGTTTTTCACTGATGAGCAGATGTACTTCGAATGCAACACTATGAATTGTTTCGAAAGTGCGTACATGCCTCTTGACATGCTACACACAAAGAACAAATCAAAGACATACGAATTTCTCCGCTCAGGGATGTTTGGCAGGAATCGGCAACAAAAGTTTGGCAAAATTGTGCGTGGTAGAGTATCCCTGTACAACTTCTTCTGCAGATACCTCTCCAATGTGGAGGATTATAGCGCCAGGCATCTAGGATATGATGATGACTCCCTAAATGCATTTAGGGGCGTCCTCGCGCGGTTCTCAAAGGAAAGGCATACTTTTGGCCACGTTTGGGGAATCGCCTACCCAGATCTTTCTACCCGAGGAATGTCTTTTTTCGTTTATGCGTTGGCATGGACTCATGCAGCCAGTTTGGAAAGACCGCGGCGCCGGCGCATGTTTCCCTCTTGGGCTTGGATTGGATGGCACGGCCCAGTAGAGTACGAATTCAACGACGGAAGAAACCTGTGTTTCTTCATCGGCATCCGAGGACTTCGGTTTGGAGACCAGGCTGGTGGTCCAGCGGTGGAGTTTTCGGAACTCTGTCCAGAGAGCAAATACACGGTCTTGCACATAACAGGACCCGTGATACCATTTGAACATTTCGCGTATAATCCAACCGCTATAGACAACCAACCTTGGACCATGGAAAAATTTTCAGCATCTCTGTCATGGTCTAGAGACGGACGATCCGATGCTGAAATCTCTCAGGTGTTAAAGAATGGCTCAAAATGGCAATGCCTCTATATCGGGAGCCATCTCAAAACCTCATATGTCATGATTCTGGAGCTGCGTCCAGATACAACCGTCTGGGAACGTGCTGGAATCTTCTCTGTTGAAGTGTGGACCTGGGACATCGATGAAATTGTCAAGAGAGATCACTGTCTACGGACATTTATGATAATGTAAAGTTTGCTCATTGTGATGCTGTCGGTTGATGGAAAGAAAACATGAGAAGGATACGGGGGTTATAGAATCAACTTACAGGCCCAAATCTATCTTTTGATTGCTTTGTTGCTTACTTGAGCTGGTCAGGTCGTGTGTAAAACAAGAGTGCCAGCTGTTACCGATATCCAACCTGTAAACCACTTTATTGCTGTCGCTCACGCTACTTGAGAAGACGATGAGTTTGATGAGCACATGGAAGGTGTCCTCTCTGGCTATTATCTCCGTCACACCGAATTCGTGCAGCGGCATGCCACCCAGCACGATGGCTTTGCGTGTGGACGCGGCGAGCAGTTTATGTGGATGCCAAGACGACGTCCGTACGAAGGTAGCCCCATCCGGGTTGCATAGCATTGTCCCGAGTGCCAGTGGTAGTATTCATGAATTGGTCTCAAGTCAGCACCCTCATCAAACGGTGGATGCTGAGATGAATCCGGAAGCATGCCCCATACCACGTCTTGGATCCGGCAGACTAGGTTGGTGGTGGTGTGCTATAATGATCAGGATGCCGGCTGATGAAACGACGTCAGCTTGAGTTGTTCATGTCCGCCCGGGATTTCCTTCCGTTCTATCTCGACACCGTACAAATTCTGGATTACGCTGAGGCGCCTAGTGAACAGTTCATGTCTCTGCTGGCCTGCACTGGTATGAGTCGAAACCAAAAGCACGAAAAGAAAAAGAAGACCAAAGAAGAAGAAAAAGACAGGTGAAAGTAACGCGACATTGGCCACGGTGATCGTGACCTGATGCATGTATAAATGCCTTCTGAGGGTTGTTACAGAAGTCATCATGAAGCGACGACACCGTCCTGTATTTACGACAGCGTAACGAGCACATGATGATAGAACCGTTTGTAACAACCACTTCGAAAGTCGTGTTAGCAAGGGACTACCAACTCTAGTGAGAAGACATCGTTATGGGTTGTATTTGCCACGTCTAGACCCGAAGAGTCAAGGCCTCTTGGCCTTAGTTCCCACCGATACGCTGCGCCAGATTCTCGTGAATGATGATGTAGTTCTTGTCCAGATCCTTCTTGACCATGCTCGACAGCGCCTTGTTGCACTTGCAGTCGCACTCCTGGACGACCTCGAGGTCTCCGTTCCCCTTGTCGCGGAGGACAAAGGTGCTCTCCATGGTGGTGCCCATGGGGCTGCGGACGCGGACGAAGAAGCCGTCGGCGAGGTCGATGAACTCGTAGGTGCTCTCGATGTCGGAACCGATGATGGGGTTCTCGTACTTGTCCTTGACGGTGTAGGACTTGACGCGCTGCGCCAACGGCTTGAGGTGCTTGGGCGCGTCGTACGAGCCCCAGGCCGGGTCGGGGTTGGCGTCGTAGGACACGAGGTGGGGGTCGCACTTGATGAAGAAGTCTTTGTCTTGCAGCTTCGCGATCGCCGCCTCGCGAGTCAGGCCCTTGATGGCGGGGGAGACCTTGGTCATCTTGAAAGATCCTTCGAAGACTGGACAGAAGTTAGTGCTTGGCCGGGTAGGTTCCCCCCGTCTATGGAGACGATGTGGGGATGCAGTAGCCCCATGGAGATGACAGAGGAGATGACTTACAACCCATTTTGATGTTGTCTGGATAGTTGACCTTGTTTGGTTGGTTCTGGGTGCGTGTGGGGAAGTAGATAGTGTGTTCAGTGCTGTGGAACTCCAGCTTTTCGGTCAGGCGGGACATGGAGAACTTATAGGGGCTGGTGCCCGTCCATTCTTAGACGCATGGCCCATTCTCTTGGCCATTCTTCGGAATATGAATACACAGCGCAGTAGTTTGGCAACAGACACGAACAGGCCGGAGGGTAGTTGTGTCCTGAAATGGAGAAGCCGGTCGTCGAATTAAGCTTTGTCGGAGGTCTATGCAGGAGCGGCGCGGCAGTTCCCTGGGCCAACACGGCGGCGAAACAAGCTAGTTTTACCACCGCCAGGGGCACAGACAGCGGGGGGAGCCTACTGGGTGTGCCACTTGAGCAGTGAATCCTGTGGTGGCAGAGAGCTAGCACTTTGCGTTTTCGGCATGCCAATTCCTCTTGGTCATACGGATATCGGGCTGACACACGTTTGCCCCCCTGCCGAGGTAGCTCTCAGGGCTGCAGCTTCTCTGACAGCATAACAGGTGACAGAACCTTCGTATTCAGATGGGCCAAGTATTTCTGGCCTGTCTGATTATGCATATTCGTCCATTGGATGTTTTTGTTTTAACGTTTTCGCCATCAACAACGCCACATCTGAGCATGACCAGCCACAGCACACCGCATCCCCCAGGGCGAGTCGTGTTCTCACAGATACGAGGAGGTTAATACTAGCAAATTGACAGATACTCTGCGGGGTACTGTAAACCATCTCGTCCTTGGTATCATCAATGACAGAACGGCTCTCTCGGTTTCTTTCCGCCAATCCACATCTCATCCTATAGCCGAAGCGTTGGCAACTTGAAGTCCTCCTATCGTTGCCAGTGAAGGATCTCATAGTCAAAGATCCCGGATAGATAGATGCTGATAGCAGCAAAGAAAATATTGGAAATCAGATTCTCAAGCAAGCCACCGAGTACTGAATATGTGTAGGGTGTGGCCAAGGCTTGAGCTTGGGGCGCTGGATTGTCGGTCCTCCATGCCTCCAGCATTTGGCGGAGGCGAAAGCCTTCCTTGGCAATACTGGGAGCATCTTTAGGCACTTGGCTCACATGCGATGGCTCCACCCTCGCCAGCATCTGCACTGCCCTATCTATGTGTTAGCATGCACCCAAAAAAAGAGGTATGTATCAATGCCCTAAAACCTGACAGGCCATAACTTGATCCAAAAACTGATAGACCAAAACACTTACAGCGCTCGAATTTTGGAGCACTGAACGATGACGTTCAAGGCATGGTCCAGACGGGATCCTACACCTGACCCATCAACACTGGGCAGATTTCTCGTGAAGCGACCCCACTCGGGATTTGACAAGAAACTGCGCTCTCCGAGTAACTGCGCTCTAGAGGCTTCGAAAATATGGGCCTGGAAGAAGAATGATAGTCCAAGACCGGACTGACACGCCCCTGGCCCGGCCGCCTGGAGAGTACTAGCAGTGACGTGGACCATGTGCATGAGCCAGACATCACCGGTTTCACCCTGCATAAGCTGGCATGTGTTAGCAGTTGCCACCGACGCGGAGGCCTGAGAAAGGGGTCCGCTCAGAGACGAAACCGAGTGCTAGGACTCACCTCCAATATACCAAGAAACAGTGTGGTCCAGAACACAAGGAGTCTTGGCGGTGATGGGCAATTCTCCATTGTATCCCGCAAGGCAGTGAGGGATGTTGAATAAGCCTCTAACGCTGCATATTCATACTCTTTGCGGTTCGCACGACTCTCCGCGCCAATCTGGGACGATTGGAGTGCCCCTAATGCAAGAACAGCATGGTGTAGGAATTTCGTTGGTCCTGTTCCCAGCAGGCTTTGGATGTCGCGATTATACGATGCCACGTTGGGAGTGAATATGTTCCGCTGCACAAATATCTCAAAATAGTAGAAGTAGCGAGCCGTTGGATCGGGAGAGGGCGAGGCGCTGAGCTGTGGCTGCACACTACTGCACTGGCCACGACGGACTACGGCACCGTTGGGTTTGTTTGGAAAGCTCGCTTGAGTCTTGTGCTTCCCTTGGTCGAGCTTGATCGTGTTACGAGCCACAGGCAGGTACACGCAAGGGGTACCCCGTCTCTGGCAATGGCTGCACGGTTGCCCGTTATTACACCTGGCCCGTGTCAGCTCTTATACGCAATCTATACCTCGGCCATTGAGTGCGCAAGAAGAGTCGGTACCTTCAAGTGACTGGCGGAGCAAGCCGTACAGCGAGAACGCTTGACGCGGGCGTCAAAGGGTCCAGGTGCCATCCTCGGCCGGGCCGTTAAAGCGTGCCCAGTCGCCCGAGCGCAAGAATCCTGGTGACGATTGTGAACTGCGGGAAGGGGGGTGAAGGTCGCTGGGTACAGACAAGGGACACTCGTACGCAGTCGTTGAGGAAGGTTGGCGTGGTATGAAAGCTGGCCCGGTCAAATACGCTCGCTGTCGGCCGCTAATCGCAAGGCGGATGGATGCGCTGTAATGACCCCTCTTGCCCTCCTAGTGGGGCAGCTGAGTCTCTAGCAGCTGAGCTCTGCCGCTATGCTAGACTGCCTTGGGTATCAATCGAGCGAGAGAAACGGGGCTGTACTCTCGCATCTTCGCGGCCTGGCTGGCGCACTGCCGACAATCAGTTACAATCAATTAGTGCAAGAAGTTGTGCGCTACCGGAGTTCAGCAGCACCTTGGCGTTTTGGTGGTAGGGACGTCTAAGACGGAAAACACGACAAAGTTACGGCGGTTGCTGCACAAAGGTGGATGCTCGCCCAATTGTCACCAAAAACGTACAAGCTGCGTTTCGAGCAATATGGTTGGTCCAGTTGGGATACGCTCGCCCGGTCGTTACTAGAAAGGGGCAAGTCAATGACGAGATCACTTGGGAGGCGCGCTTGAAGGAGTAAGACGACGGCAGGTCAGAGTCCGGCTTCTCTCAACGAGAGAGGTGATTCAGCTGTCTTCTCATTTTGGCTTCGATTCAATAATGGGGATTGTGATAACATGGCAGGGATGATTGCTGGGTTAGTTAGTTGAGTCTGAAAAAGGTAGGGGCGATACACGGGACTAGTATTGTTGAATAAAGTCGCCCAAGCTTGCGGAATATTTCTACGTGCGTAAAGGTTCTGGCTACACTAAGTTGAGCTATTTTGCTCTAGTTATATCACCCCTTTATTGGGAACAGACCAATAGAATATTGCTGTTACTCACTCCAGCAACCTTAAGCTCTTCCAAATACCCTGTTGTTGTGAAATAGCTACATGGTCGTCAGCCACAAAGAGGTGGATAGCCGAGTAAACCCCTTGACCCTTATTAAAGGCGAACGATACATGCAAGGGACAAGCTGATTTTGAGCAAACTTTTCTTCCCACAATTGTTTCTAATTTCATATCCAGGCCATCGCAATGACTCCATCACCGCTTTCATCGCAGCTAAGCACACAGCAAGACGTGTCTCCTCCCGGCCACATAATAATGGCGGCGCAGGACGACAATAGCTCGTGCTGTCTCGACCATATACCTGAGGAGGTGATTCTCGAGCTGTGCAAGCTCCTTGACGGCACCGATGTGTATATCATGCGCCAAACGTGCCGCAAGTTTCGGCGTATCTTGCCAACACCACGTTTTGTCAAGCCAACCCTTTGTTGGACTGGACGGCGCAGGCACCTTACTCAAACATCTTTTGACCTTCCTGCCCTCGCAACGAACTGGGGCGACGTCCATGAGCGCCTCCGGCGGCGCACTTGCTGCTCATCCTGCACCAACGTCCGCATTCCCGGGCCATTTGGGGGCGACTCGATCTACGACAGTGTTATGTCGAGGATGGTGAACCAAAGAAAGTGGTGCAACTCCTGTAAAACCATACATCCATGGATCCTGTTCCCCCATGATCAAATGAGCTTGCGCATTGGGGCTAGATGCATCCTCCGGCTGGGCGGCATTAAGATATGCCCGCACTTTACCTTCTCTATCGCAAAGTTTATGGAGCTGGGGCGGCGGCGGTCTCCGTTCCCCGCTGCAAAGGTCGAAAGACTAATCTTCAAATGCGACCAATGCTCTAGTCATTTGACTGGCACTATATTGCCCACTGTGACTTGGGTTCCACTGGTTAGCATGTCCCCCACTAAGGACCAAGTTAAGTTTAAGTGGAAAATATATCTCAAGTTATATTAAATGGGCTCTATACGTACGTACAGTGGTTAACGATATATAATATAGTATATTATAAGTTTTATATAATATATACTTTATTTAAGTAAAAAGGAGATCGTAAAATCCTTTTCGTATAATAAAATAAATAATTCGTGCGTATAATATACGTAATCCCTTTAAACCGTATTAATTATTACTTTTAAGCTAAATATATTAATATTAATAACTTTTTTTAAAAAAATATACCCTTTTTCCGTATTTTCCCGTAAGTCGTACGAACGTGTTAAATTATCCGATTTTTTACGTTTTTTCCTTTAATACGGGTAGTGCCGTACTTATTTTATTTACTCTTAGTAATATAATTAATTTTAAAAAACTGTAATCGCCGGTATTATATATAATATTTAGCATTTCGTTCGATATTTAGTTAATATTTAATAAAAAAATTCCTCCTTTATATAAATTAATAACTAGTCCCCTTTTTTTTCGTTCCGATTTAAAATATTCGAAATTCGAATTAGTATATTTATTAATCCGGATTCTCCTCTATTAGTATAAAGGGAGGCTTAATTCTTTAATTCTTTATATAAAAAGTTTCTTTCCTTTAACTATTTACCTTTACTATTATAACTGCTCGTGTATAATTAAGTTTTAATCTATTTACTTTAATTATCTACTTTTTTATATATATATATATATATTTTTCGTACGATAACTAATATAAATAATACCCTGTCCGGTTCGTATATTATTACTTTCGAACCGTAGAATATTATTAGGCGTAACGTAGTTTATCACTACGCGACGTATATCACTTAACGACGCACCTTTTCTACTTCTCGGCCTTTTTATATAAATTAATTTAATTATAACGTTTAAAATTAATTAAAACTATTCGCTATCCGATTTCTCGCTTAATTTTATATCTTTTTTATATATTCGCGTATTGTAATTTATTTCGCCGTAAATATTACAGCGTTTTTTATTAGTCGCCTTTTATTTTAACGAACCCTTATTTTTATTTTTATTAAGCGTTAAACGCTTTTTTTACCTTTCGTTTTATAGTTATTAAAATTTCTTAATAGTAAGGGCTTTTTTAAGTTAAATTCGCGACTTTTTAGCTCTTCGGCGTTTAAAAAGTATTAAATTAACCTTTTTTAATATATATATTTTATTATATAACGTAATCCACGGTCTAATTAAATACACGGTTTAATTAAACACTTTCTTTTAATTCCGTATAATTTATATTTTATGTTTTATATTTTTACTACCCACGATAATAAATTAATAAAAAGAGAACGATATATAGTTAGCGCTTTAAACGTTTTAAAAAAACCTTAAATTACGTATACGAGTCGTAACGCGAATATATAATATCCCTTATATAATTTTACGTTACCGGCGTCGCGGTGGTATTTTACGACGAGATACGTAGTCGTTAACGTAAAAGTTTACGAATTTCGAAAAGTAATTAATTATATAATATATAATTGATTTAAATTCGCGATCGTTTCCGCCTCGAATAAGTAATATTAAAGATATAGCGAATCGATTGTTTAATTTACGTAACGCGGGACGCGTCGGCGTTAACTAGGCTTTTAATTTTATACGACGATAATTAAATCTCCGGTGCTACGGCCCACCTTAAAATAGGCCTTTAGTGGCCTTACTAACCAGAGTGGGGCAAGGGTATACGAGAGATAGCCCGAGCGCCACTTAACTTTTCCTTACCTATTTAAATAAGGAAATCGTCCCGGCAAGGCTGGACCTTTTTTTTCCCTATTTTTTTCGGTTTTTTATAATAAAGTAATAATTTATAGCTTTACCTCCCGAATTACTATAATTAGAATATTACCGAAAAAGATTTAATTTACTAAGCCTAGGAAAGCCTTACGAATATCCCACCCTTTTAAAAATTAAAACCTAGATTAATCTCGATTAAATAAGGTAATTAATTAAAATAGCCGCCGGTTTAAAAAAGCGCGATACGCGCGTAAAACAGGCCCGTAAATCGGTGCGTTTTAATATCGACAATATTAACCGTTTCTTCGCGAGCTTAAAAAAGCGTGCCGCGCGAAATTCCCTATTAACTAAACGCGTATTTTTCGTTTACCTTAATGTAAACCTAATAGATATAAGTAATTAAAGCGTTATTACTAAGCGCGAAAGCGAGGATTTATTATTCGATATTAAAAGCGATTTAGAATAAAAAGTTACCGCCCTCGAATTATTTTATTAATTATATTAGGTCGAGGTTAAACTTAAGCTGCGAGCGTTCTTTTTTCCCGATAACTTTTTTAACGTTATAGACGAAAATATTAAAAAAAAGATTAAACGATTAATTATTATATATAATTTTTATTATAATATTCCCGCGATATTTTTCGTAGCCTTTACTAAGACCGCGAAAACCTAGTAGCTTAAACGCGAAGGCTTAATCGTCGAAGGATATTTCGATAAAATGTATAAAAAAACCCGACCGTTATTTAAAAGGAGTTTAAACTGCGAACCTTCCTTATAATAAGCTTTAAAAACTAAGCCCTTAATTTAATAAAAATCTCTAAGAACTTTAATACTAGCTTAAAAAAGAGCTATATATAAATTGCCGTCCTCGGCGAAAAGGATTTAAATAACGACGCTAATTAAGAAAATAGTTAAAATAAAAGATTAAATAAGGACGGTAAGCTTATCGAGAAAGAGAAGAACCTTATACTAGTCGTCGTAAAAAGAAACGAGGAAATCTAGCAATTAAATTAATACATTATTAATCTCTTAATTTAAAACCGAGGAGTTTCGGTTTAAATAAAAAGGACGACCCGCACCGGCGTTACGTCGCTTAGTAGCTTTAAGCGAAATATTAAAATGTCCGACCTTCCCCTGTTTATTAATAAAAAGGATTTTAAAATTAAGTTCGATTACTAGTTTATAACCTTAAAAGGTAAATTAAAAACGAATACTAATTACTACCCTATTAATAAGGATAAGTATACTTATATTATTAGCCGGGTTAACGGTAAAGCCGTTAAAAACTTACACTTTTTCGTCACTAACGAATAGGATAACCCCTTAATTAAGACTTTTAAAGACCTTTTAAATTACTTGTATAAATAATACTATAACCTTAACGCTCACGAAAAAACCCGTAAAGCCTTTTAAAACTTAATTATAAAGCTTAGTGACAGCTTTTAAACCTTTTAACTTAAATTCGTTAAGCTAGCTAGATACGCTCGCGTTAAAAAAAACGATTATAAACGGGAGTTTAATAATAAATTACCCGCCCGATTAAACGAGAAAGTAATTACTAATTATTATAATAATAATATTTCGTTTAATAAGTTTTACTTTATTATCCTTTAATACGATTATTAATAAAATCGTAATTACGTTTAGCGTAACGGCGTAAAAAAAAGGATAACGTTAAAACCACCGGAAAAAATATTAAACGAAGCATTGCCCTTAAAATTAATTTCGCCGGTGGCTTCGCTGCCGGATCGTCTAAGTAGACCGATATCTCCCGTCGTATTCCTACCGCTAAAATAAAAGAGTTTTTAACTAAAGAAACATGCTTTAATTATAAAAAAACCGGATATTTCTCCCGGAACTATTTTAATAAAAAAACCCTCGATTAATAGCGTATTAAGCGAGTTAATAGATTAATAGCCTTAATAGGATATAATTTTATTAATCTTAAATCGACCGTTTCGTTTAGCTTTACCCGTTTAAAAAAGAACTCCGATAACTTAGAAAACTGAGTACCCTGGGGAATTTTAATTTTTTTTAAGGATATTATCCGAGCTGAATATATAAGATATACCTTTTAATTTTTTATAAACCTACCTTAAAAGGAACCCTTTTATTCTTACTTATACTATAGTAAGCAATGGATTATTTATTACCACTATTAATATACTCGCGAATACGGGAGTTAACGGAAAACTGTTTATAAGCGTAAAATTAGCCCGTAAAGTAATAAAGCGATTAAACCTTCGATAATTAACTAAGTTTCAACCTAAAATTATCGGAGAATACGACGGCAAGTTCCTTTAATTAATTAATATCGCCCTCCTTTTAAATTTTAAGATATAAAAATATAAAACACCTCTTATACCCTTCTTTATAATCGATATAAAACACGACCTTATTATCGAACGAAAATAGTTTAAAGAATACGACGTTATAATAAACTATCGGAGGAAGCGGCTAATCTTTTTAAAAAACTAGCAGAAAGCCTAGACCCGAGATATCGATATTACGAAAGTAGGATAACTTTTAAAAAAACCCGAGTATAATTAAAACGTTACCTAGAAATAAATAAAAATGTCCATCGAAATAAATAAAAACGGAATAGAGCTTTTTTTTCGAAGCCCTAATTTAATTACTGACAGCTTATTATAATAAATAAACCGGAAATTTCGAGCGACAGCTTATCCCTAGGTTAACCCAGGGAACCGGAGGCAGTTCTTTAAGCTACTATAAAAATAGTCCGATAACGTATTAAACAGTTTATTAAGGAATAAAAAATAAACAGCTAAGGCTAAATAATAAAAGGACCGATACCACCCCGCTATATTATATTAAAGCCGCCTTTAAAGGACCGGTTTAAAGATCCCGAGATCTCTAAAATAAACCGCTAACTCGATAAATTACCACCCTCACGCTTAATTAAAAAACTTTTATTTAAAAGGGGTCGTCCTCCGAAAAACTCCCCTTACGGGCTAAAACGAAACGGCGTAGAATAGTATAAGTCAAGGCTCGTCGAGGTATAAATTTTAAACGTAAACGGAGTTTTTAGCGATATTAGTTCTAACGTTATAAAAATCGTATGCTTAAACGATATTAACCGAGTTATCGATTTTAAAAGCGATTTCTTACTAAACGACGAGGAAACCTTAAAATAAAAAGTTAAAGAAGCTATATCCCTTAATTATTATAGGTACCACGATATTTTTAATAAAACCTAATCCGACGTTATCGCGCCGTATCGAAGAAGCGTAAACGATTATCGAATAAATTTAAAAAAAAGAAAGAGCCCCGAGGATTTAAAGTTTAACCTATTCTATAAAATATCTATCGAGAAACTTAAAGCTTATAAAGAATACGTTACCGCCGCTTTAAAAAAGGTTTTATTATTAGTAATATTACTTTATAAGTAACGCTTATTTTGTTTATATAAAAGGCTAATAGAGGACTCTGTTTTTATATTAATTATCGTAAACTAAATATATTTACTAAAAAGGACCGGTATCCGTTGCCGTTAATTAACGAGACTCTTAACAGGATAATTAAAGCTAAAATATATACTAAAATCGATATCCGCTAAGCATTTTATAGGATTCGTATAAGGCTTTAGAATTAAGATTTAACGACATTTCGAACTAAGTATAAATCCTTTAAATACTAAGTTCTCCCTTTTAAACTTACTAATAGCCCCGTAACGTTTTAACGGTTTATTAATAAAATCCTAATAAAGTACTTAAATTTATTTTATAGCGCTTACCTTAACAATATCTTAATTTACTCGGAAAGCGAGAAAAAATACGTAGAATATATTAAAAAAATATTATAAAAGCTAAAGGAAATAAGCCTTTAAATTAATATAAAAAAATGCGAATTTTACGTTATTAGGACTAAATACCTCGGCTTTATAGTGGATATAAACGGCGTAAAAGTCGACTTTAAAAAGATTAAGGCTATTAAAGACTAGGACGCCTTTACTAATATTAAAGCCGTTTAGTCCTTTTTTAAATTCTATAATTACTATTAACGCTTTATATACGAATATAGCCGTATTATTAAGCTTTTAACGAACTTAACTAGGAAAGGTTTTATTTTCGCGTAAACCGACGAATATTAAAAAGTATTCGAAAAACTAAAAAAGTTACTCTTAAAAGCGCCCGTATTAGCATACTTTTTTTATAATAAAAAAACCCGAGTCGAAACCGATATATCGGATAGTGTTTTAATTAGCGTTTTACTTTAAAAAAGAGGGACTTAATAATAAATAATATCCTATATATTTTTACTTCGAAACGATATAAAAAACCGAGTATAATTACCTTATTTAGGATAAGGAAATATTAATAATGGTAAAAGCGTTTAAATATTAAAAAGCGGAACTAATAAAATTATAACGATTTTAACCATTTCTCGTAATTATTAATCACGAAACACTTTAATATTTCGATATTAAACGACTATTTAACGTAAAATAAGCGGTTTAAGCTAACACGTTATTATAATATAATTTTATAATCACTTATAAACCGGGGGGAAAAACGTTTTCGTTAACGCACTTTTTAAAAAAGCGGGTGATTTTAAAATTTAAAAAGATAAAAAGGACGCTTAACGAACTATAGCCCTATTTAAGCTTTAAAAAAAGCGCGTTGCCCGATTAAAAAGGAAGCGAGCTCTTAATTATATTTAATCGAGGAGCCACTTAAACGCTTTAAATATAAACTTACCGATACTCTTTTATATAAGAATACTATATATCCGGGGTTAAAAATATATAAATAAAAAGCCCAAGAAAATAAAACATAAAAATAAACTATTAATGAACGGTTTATTCTGTTTTAAAGCCGCTTTATTATGCCCGACGAAAGCGATTTTCGGACCCGTGTAATCGATAAGGTTTACTCTCGAACCTTTATAATATACCTAAGAAAAAATAAAACTAAGCGGTTAATATAAATAAAATATTAATGGCTAAGATTAAATAAAGATTACGATATATTCGTAATTAACTATATAAAATATAGGCCGAGTAAAGTTCCCCGCGATAAAACACTAAGCTTTTTATACCTATTACTAATTCTATTACGACCTTAAAACGCTATCGCTGTAAACTTTAAAATAATACTTAAAAATAAAAAAGGAAACGATAATATTATACTAATAATCGATAAATTAAGGAAACGAATATAAAGTATCGCTTACCGGATAACTATTACCGTAACCGAAACAGCCCGATTATACTACGAAAAATTATACCGAACGTATAATTACCCCTTAATAATAACTTTAAACCGAGAATCGTAGTTTACCTTTACTTTTATAAATAAAGTATTAAAAATCTTAAGAATTAAATAAAAACTATCCTCGGCAGGTTACTTTTAAACGGCGGAATAAGCTAAGGTAACGATTTAATACCTTAAATAAAGGCTACGAGTATTTACTAACCATTATTAAAACGATTAGGACGAAACTTTACTAGTTATAAATATCGCCTAGGCTACGTTACCCTAAAATTTAATAGGGTATTCCCCCTACGAAATCGAAATAAGGTTCCTTATAAAATCTACCTAAGATTAAGAGGCTAGGACTAAAAATATAACGAACTTAAAAGAACGCGAAAAGCTTAACTAAATAACCGTATAAAATTAAATAAAGCGAATCGTTAATTATTATAAAGCAATTAAAGGAAATATAACTAAAGCTTAATAGAGAATATATAATTAAGAAAATAAATACCGACGGTAACCAGATTTCGATATCGAGGATCGGGTATTTATTATTAAAAAAACCTGGTTTTCTATAAAACCTGCCGATAAGCTCGATTATTCTTTAACTCGACAGTACTATAAAATCGAACGAAAAATCGGTTACTCGTATTTATTAAAAGTTTTAAAAAGATGGATAGGTTTTAAAGTTTTTTATATAGACCGACTTAAAAAATACCCGAATAACCCCTTAGTTAAATAAGCGGCACGAAACCTTAATGATAAGGTAGTCGAACTAGGCGAAAAAAAAAATAGGAGGTATACTATATTACTAGCTTAAGGACTTACTATCGGAAATTATAATATTAGGTTAAATAAAAAGGATAAAATCCCGATTTAACTTAGTATCCCGCAGAGAATTTTAAAAATGCGGCCAAGTAATTATAAACTTACTACGAGTAAAATCCTGAAGCTTTTAATTCCTTGATACGTTTATAATATTAATTATAAGCGGCCGAAAACGATACGTTTAACGAGCTATACGAAAATAATAATAAACCGGCCGCCTTCGAAAAGAGAACGGTATAATGAAAAAGTCGAAAGAGATAATAATTTAAATAAAGGAATAAGTTTAAGTAGTTATAGTATTAATCTTTTACTTAATATATCTCGGGACGAGCTATTTTAAAAAGGGGGGTAATATTATGGCGTACTTTAAAATAAGCTTTTAATAGCTTTACTAATTAAAATAGGGTAAGGGCATGCGAAAAATAGCCCGAGCGTTACCTAACTTTTCCCCACTTATTTAAATAAAGAAATCGTCCCGGTAAGGCTAGACCTTTTCCTTTTTTCCCTATCTTTTTCGGTTTTCTATAATAAAGCAATAACCTATAGCTTTACCTCCCGAATTACTGTAACTGTGACATCCGGACGCGTTTTAATTAAAGAATCGATTATTAAAGAGTCTTTTACGAAAATCCCGACGCGTATCGCGCGTAGTTTATTTTTGTACGGAATATAATTAATAAATATAAAATTTAAAAAGAGGATATATATAATTTCGACGAAACCGGGTTTTTTATAAATTAAATCTCGTTCGAAATAGTCGTAATTATTTCCGATTAACGCGGAAAGCTTAAAATAATATAATAAGGGAACCGGGAATAGGTTATAGTAATATAAAGCGTCGAATTATATAGTTACGTTATCCCTTCGTATATTATTTTTACCGGGGAAAACGTACTTTTTTTTTAATACGAAAATAGCCTATTACCGAAAAACTAAGTAATCGTAATCATTAAAAATAGCTGGACTATAAATAAAAAAGGCGAGGACTAGATTCGATACTTCAATAAATATACGAAGTTTCGTACGAAGAGTATTTACCGCTTATTAATTTTTAACGGCTATAAAAACTATTACTCGATAACTTTTAAGCTTTATTATAAAAAAAACTCGATTATTATACTTTATATATCGTTTTATTCGTCGCATAAACTTTAGCCTTTTAATATCGGCTATTTTCGTATATTAAAAAAGGCGTACAGGAAAAAAATTAAAGGTTTTATACGGGCGCATATTACCTATATCTTAAAAGAAAACTTCCTACCAGCGTTTTTAAAAGCGTTCTAGGCGATTTTTACCGTTTCGAATATACAAGGAGGCTTTCGAGGGACCGGACTCGTTCCGTATAATCCGGAATATATTATTTTATAATTAAATATAAAACTACGTACTCTAATACCTCCGGGGACGTTTTCCGGCTTACTTATTCCTTAAAAATTAAAAACCCTAAATAACCCGATTAAGGCCTAATTTTAAACCGAATACGTTCGAAACCGTATCGTACGGCATTAAAATAGCTCTCCGACGTCGATTTTAATTAAACTTAACTAAATTACGAAAAGTATAACGTAAATAATATACCGGCTCGCTTTTTTAAAAAGTAAAATAACCGTACTACGAAAAATAAATAAAATACTTAACCGGCGCCGCCGTACGAAAAAAAACGGCTATAAAATAAAGGATTACTTCGTATATAAACTAGAAAAAGACCTATAGTTTTAAAAGGACGTTAATAAATAATTACAGGATAAATCGCGCCGAAATAATAATCGTACAAAAAGGCTTAAAACGCGCCCGCGACGCTATAAAATCTACGGGGAGCCCGGGTATAATACGCGTACTTATTAAAATAATATAAAAGTATTTAAAAAAGAGGATTCCGATTAATTTTAATATATTAAATGCGTTATAGTGGAATTAATTTATATTTCGTTGTACGAGGCTTTGGAAAGTGTTTAATTAAACCGTGTGTTTAATTAGACCGTGAATTACGTTATAAGGGTTATTTTATAAGCTATTTTAGTTATACTTTTCGCTATTTAGTTTACCGTATTTAAAATCGACGTCGGAGAGTTTCTTTAATAAATAAACATTTTCTTTTTAATATAAATAGAGTGCTTAATTATTTATTAAGGGTTAAATAACGTTTAAAGGTCGTAGGTATTAGCCGTCCTTAAACAAGATAGGTTAAATATAAGCGTCCGGAAACGTATATTTAGTTTATTAATTACTTTATTAAGGTTATAAAGTATTAAATTAAATACGTTAAATCTAGATTTAATGTTAATTTCCGTAAAAATAGTAAAATACGCGGCTTTAAAAGTAATAAAAAACTCGAGTTTAATAATATAGTTTATAAAAGCCTTAATAAATAGTTTATTTTTTTTAAATAAACACGCTTTAAAAGCGAATAAAATATTATATCGAAAAATTAAAATAGGTGCGATAAATAAGGAGGTATATTAATAGTAATAATATCGTTATTTTAGTAATATGTTTCGAATTCGGCCGAAATATAGCTTTTATAGTTATCGAAAATTAGGAGGCGGTAACGACCTTTTATTTACGATTTAATATATTTATTAAAGTGTTTAATTTAATTTAAACCTGTTTCGTTATTAATTTAACTATTAAAAATTAACTTAATTATTTAATCGCCTAATAAATCCATTTCGCGGGATTAGTTCGCGAAGTAATATTAGTTTTAAACGATTAAAAACGGCGAAATATATTAACTTTATAAATTAATATATTTAATCGCCTTTATTTATTTTTAATTATTAAATTAAACCGACTTCGTTTTTTTACGCTGCTCGGCGTGTATTACGACGAGTATTAACCCGATTATATTTATTATAAAGCCGGTTTCGTCGAAATTTTAAATGTTTTCGTTAATAATCCTATATTTCGCTTTTATATTTATAATTAATATAAACTAAGTAGAAATAATATTAAAATTCTCGTAAAAAGCCCTTTAATAATTATATTAACGATTTAGTTTAATTTTTAAGTCCGGGTTACGGTTAATAAAGCGTTTAACTTAATACTTATTAACGCGGTCGCCGCTACGTAACGCGGTAAAAAAATTAGCTATATTTTTTATATTAGCGAAATCGGGAAGCATCCCTCGAATATTTAAATTAATTATATATTTACGAAATACCTTGTTTTAATTAAATCTATTTTACGTTGTTTTAATTAAATTTCGCGTTTTAAAGTTCGGCCGTAAATTCGATAACGTAAAATTAATTCGGGTATATTATAAGCTTTTATTATTACTTTTTAGCTTATTTAATTCGATCCGTTTCGTATCGCTTAAATTATTAAAACTATCCGATTTTTTTAGGATTAATTAAGTATTATAATTATAAAAGTATTACGCGTTAAAGTTTAATTATATTAGAATTAAATTAAGGTGCGTCGCTAAGTAATATACGTCGCGTAGTAATAAACTACGTTGTATTTTAAGTTTTATATAATATATATTTTATTTAAATAAAGAAGGGATCGTAAAATCCCTTTTATACGGTAAAACAGATAATCCGTACGTATAACGCACGTAATCCCCCTAAACCGTACTGGTTATTGCCCCTGAACTGGATATACCAACAAGTTAGATAAAAGGAATTCTTCTATGTCAAACGGTGCGTGAAGTATGGACTAGACAGACCAGACGCACATCGAGCTGTCCAAAAGGGACTATCACGAGCAGCCAAAGACCACGACGACCTCCTCTGCCCTCATCGTTCCTTCAACGATGGCGGCCTTCTCGCGGCGTTCAAGCGGGAGTATCCGTCTAGATCACCACTCCTTCCCACTACCCACGACGGCGGGACAACGTTCAGCCGCCAATACCCCGAGCATTACGCCACGTATGCGGACGCTCTCCTAGCAAGTTTCCAAAGCACTGACAAGTGCACAGACTGCAATCCCTATAACTCCCCGTGGGGGAACAAAGTCGAGTGGCAGTGGGAACTGAGAAACGAAGAGGGGGGAGGACTGTCTCTGGAAAGGAACTTGGCCCTGACTATGCCAGATCCCCGGGACCCTTATCAACCCATGGAACACGACGACTGGCTTCGGATGCTTCCACCTCCCTCGTACGGGCTTCCGCAAAACATGGAGCTCCAACATATAACATGGTGCCCCGACAAGGCGTGTGCCAATGGCAGGGACGATTGGCGCAACCACTTCAGAGTCCTGGTCAATGTCCAGGGGATCGAACAGGGCCCGTCATTCATGCCCGTGCCATGCTGTCAACCCGCCACCCGTGGAATTGACTACCATGTGCGAAAAGTGGAATATCCGTATGGATATGCCTCGGCTACTTCGCCTTTATACGCGTTCGTTCGCTCTTGACACTAGAAAGTTTAATTTGGATGAATGTTTCCATTTCAACTACAACTATTGTTCTTCCCTTTATGCAACCTCCCCTTCCCCCCTCGGCTTCTTCCCCATCCAACCCCAGCCAGAAGGGGCTCCCTATAATCACCATCTCCTCGTGGCCCTGCGGGATAGGCCGTTCGAGCCTGTCGATCTCGTCCTCGGGCTCCCCCTCCTTCTTTTCCGGTGACGCGATGTAGTAGCCCTCGTGGACCAGGCAGAGGCGGTACCCGTTCTGGGGCCCGTGGCGTCTGGTCTGGTAGATGGCGATGCCGATGGACCGCTGCGTCTTGCCCGTCTGCTTGTCACGGTTGGCAAAGTGGAAGATGTGGTGGCGCACGCCGTTCGGGCCGTTCGAGATTTCAGCGAACACGCTCGAGTTGGCTAGCTCGCGCAACATGGCGGTGGGGAGAGGGTTGCCGTCGGTCAAGATGTGGGAAGACATTATGATGGCGGTGCTGCTTGTCGATAGAAGACTGTGGAGAGAAACGGGGAGCGGGCGGACCCGGGTTCGGGCGAAGCACTCGCCGTTTTCCAGGGGCGCACAATGGCGTAGCTCGTTGGCCAAAAGAGTCGTCTTATCTCGAAGCAAGCGTAGTGGTCATGTGGAACAATACAATGGCGGTAGGAAGAGGTTTACTGTAGTTATTGAATTTGAAAGCTATCCTTTATAGCTTCGAACGGAGCGTGGGAAAACACGTGCTATGCAGTTAAAACGGAGTCTTACAGCAGCAGGGCTGTGTCTCGCCGTGAACTCGGCCGGGTGAGTCATCACCGGGGGTAGTTCCACCGCGGTAGATCTTAGAGATGGGCACGGGGAAAAGTCTTTTCAAATATTGTCTTAAACCGCTTGCATGGGCATCCTATTGCTATGCAGTTCTTGTTTATTTCCAGCTAACATGACATTTAGTTTCGCTTATGATACGGTGTCTGGTCAATTAGAGAAGTGCACACACAGCCTTGGTAAGTACTACCAAGTGAATCTTGAACTATTAACTAGATAGCGCCGTTGAAAGATGGAAAATCGGTGGAAGTCAGGGATATGAAACGTGTCAACATATCACGCCCTTGATCACGGTCGAGGGTGTTAGCGATGGGGACGCCACCTCCTTTACCCCTGGGTTTGAATGCACCGCCACACAAAGCAACAAGCCTTATCCTGATGTCGTCTAGCGCCCACAGGAGCATGTCAGCACTAGACTACCACACCAGGAAAGTCGCTGAGTTGAGTAAGCTGAACATTAACAACTACCATCAACCATGAGCCTGACCAATGCACCCGTCAATCAACCCGCGGGCCTGATTGGAGAATGCGTCTCATCACCGCTAGCTCGAACTCTAGGCAGCAGCGGCAGCCAAGCCTTCAGTATCGCCTAAAGCATTCGAGAACGCGTTGAGTTGTTCACGTTCGTCATCTTGCGATCCCCTTCCCACTTCGCCCATCTCATCGAGTTCATCGAGCCTCTCGGCTTGAAGCCCGCTGCTGTCATGCCACCGCCATGTCCGCACAGGAGCCTGCAGCTCGAGCCCAGCGCCTACGCCCGCGAGGTGGGCTTCGAGTGGACCTCGCCAGCTCAGCGCCTCGCTGCGGCCACCAGGTCCGGACGCGTTCCGGTGCTTCCTGCTCCTTCAGCTGGCCCAAGCGGTGGCGGTCGCAGAAAGGCGGCTGACGTACGCGCCGAACAGGTCGCGCGGGATCTGTTGCACTCGTTCCCAGGCCCCCTGGTGCTGCCCACGGACGAGCTGGCGTGGGACCCGGGCTACGAGACGCAGAGCTTCCAGGCCTGGTGCGACGACGAGACGCGCAACCGGCCGACGCGGGCGCGCAGGACGCTGTACGTCGCGGCGGTGCCGGAGATCACGGAAGAAGTAGGCTTCATGAGGGACTGGCTGCGAGCACAGCCCAAGCCTGGAGCAGCTACACACGACTCATCATCCTCTTCGTATCCCGAGCTAAAAACCCCAGACTTAGATGACTATGTCGCGTACCTCGGCGCGTTCTACCACGGGTTCACCGTGAAGCCATTCCCCCAGAAGCTGCGGTTCGTGTCGTGGGAGCAGAAGAATCGGTCAAAGAAGTACCAATACGTTGGCCTGGCCACCGAGGAAGGCAACTGCACCCGCATCCGCGCGCGGACCTCCCCGGATGGCGTGTTCAGCCAGCAGCTGAATCTCGAAGACGTGCTCGATGCAGAGATTTCCGTGCTTCCGAAAGACGCGTACGCCATGGCCCTGCTGGTGGACCACGACCTGTACGAGGACGAAGAGGATGACTTCTGCTGCGGGCGTGCATACGGGGTAAATCGAGTCTGCGTCGTCTCCACGGCTCGATACCACCCGATCCTCGACGCGAGCCAGGAGCTGGACATCGACCACGTATGGCCCGCGTCGCACTGTAAGGCCTTTGTCGACGCGCAGGTGGCCGCGGCCGACGTTCACCGCGGTACGCGCAGCATTGCAGCGAGCAGCAGCAGCAGCAGTCTGTCGGTCAGGGCGCCGCCGATGCGCGCGGCGATCCAGCGCGCGAGCCAAGTCGCGGTGGAGCAGCAACACGACACGCCCCCCCAACCCAAACGGCGGAGCACCTCCGGACCCTCTGGCTGTCGCGCTTGGTTCGCACGGTGTCCCACGAGCTGGGGCACACCGTTTTTCTGGACCACTGCGTCTACTACGCCTGCATGATGCAGAGCACCACTGGCCTGGCCGAGGACCTGCGGCAGCCGCCTTATCTCTGCCCCGTCTGTCTCGCCAAGGTCAGCCACAAGGTCGCGGTCGAGCTGCAGGGCGGCGGCGGCGACGGCGCCAGGCACGCGTACGTGCTGGAGCGATACGAGGCGCTCGCGCAGGTCTGCGACCGGTGGAAGGGGGTCGGTATGTTTGCTGGGTTCCAGGCTTGGCTGAGGGCGAGGATTGAGATTATTCGGGAACAGCATCGAAGTTGATGGGGGTGGGTGCTGTTATGATCTGGGAGGCGCTTTCGTAATTCGAAACGAAATCGAGACATGAACAGGAATGAGACTGATGGGATTTGGTAGTATTATGATCTATGGCCTGGAAGATGTTCTCGCATATTCCAGCGTCGTACTGATTAGCAAGTGTGGCTATTTCCTAGTGTTGATGAAATAATTGCAGGGAAATGAAATGGCGAAACTCAGCAATGCATCGAAACGAACTTGAGATGCGAGTCCCCCGGAAACCGCCACCAGAACCCAAACCACCCCCAGAATCTAGTCAGAAGCGTTTCCCATCATGCTACCCACCTCGCTGGGCGTGGTGCTGTAAGCAAACTGACCCCGGCCGCGTCTCCGCTGTTCCCTCGCCGCCTTCTTGGCCGCGGCCTCTTCCTTCCTCTTCTGGGCCTGCCACTGCCGCTTCTCCCTGGCCTCCCTGGCGATGGAGGCCTTGAGCCACCTGGCGCCTTTGTCCGCGGCCTGCTTCGTGACGACCCGCAGCACGCTCATGCGGCGGTCGCGGTCGGCCTCCTCGCGGACCTCGGCGACGCGGCGGTCGACCTGCTGCCGGCGCTCGCGCTCGACGCGGGCGAGCCGCTGCTCCGCGCTCTCGGGGGCGCCGGTGCGGGCCTCGTACCGGCCCGAAGCGGCGGCGGCGAGGGTCACGGCCTGGTCGTACTCGGCCGCGTGGACGCGGTCCTCGGCGTCGAGGACGTGCTCGATGGCGCCGCGGCACGCGCGCCGGTTGAGCTCCATGCGGTGCAGGCGCGCGGCGGCCCGGCGGGCGTACGCGGGGTCCTTGCAGTCGAGGAGGCGCTCCGTCAGCTTGTCGATGCTCTGCGCGACTTTGATGTGGTCGGAGATGGACTTGTAGAGGTTCAGGCGGGTCTTGTTGCCGGCTGCGGGGCGGGGGGGCAGAGGAGCGAGACTCCATGGTTAGCTGGGGTGTCATGCTATCCCAAAAGGAAGGAGTTTGGTCGTCGTGGTGGGTTATGTAATTGGTAGCTGGAGCATGGATGTTTGGGGGGGACTTGAGAGGGGAGAAAACGGACTTACCGAGGAGAGAAAAGTCGCCCGGCCTGGTATACTCTTGTACGCTGAAGATGGTGGGCGGGAATATATGTCTCGGCGGACGAGGCTCGTCTTCGTCGGAAGCGCTGGCGAGATCGGAGTCGGATTCGTCGCCGCCGCTGTGGTAGAGCGTATCTGCATCGTCGTCATGGAACTCGCTACCGCTGTCGTTTGGACCATCGTCATCAATCACCATGATGTCCGAGTGGTTGGTCAGGTCGTAAACTTCAGGGGGCGCAGAGGCCGGAGGAGGAGATGGAGCGGGCGGGGCGGAAGAAGCGGAAGGGGCAAGCGGGATGTCGTAGAGAGATAACTCGGCACCTCGGGAAGCCTCGGGCTTGATGTCGTTTCGGGTGTCAGAGTTGCTGGCATTGCTTCGGTCATGCTTTATGGCCGCCTTCAACAAACTTTGTCAGCAAATCAAAGGGAAGATGCGACAGGCAATCGTAAATCGGACGAGGAAGTTTTAGATGGAACAAAGTCAAAAGCGAAAAAAAAGAACAAGTGGTGTCTCACCTGGTCACCGCCGGCAGCGTTGCCGGCACTTGAGCTGTTGGTGCTCGGGCCATCTGGCAAGGCCGTGAATCGCTGGAGAACAGCTTGGCGGACGAAACCGTTTTCCATGCAGAGATCTGTCAGGACGCCGTGAAGAAATGCTCGATCACTGACGGCGAGGATCTGCTCGATGGTGGGATCCATGGTTGCGTCCAAAGGTAGGCCGGATGGGGGAACAGCAGGGGGTAATGAAGGAGGGTCGGACGGAATGGTTGGTTTCGTGTTGAGACGAGTCGCTTATTTGTTTCCTGTCAGATATGTGCAGGACCAGGTTACCGGAAGAGGGTGATGGTTAACGTTAAGAACACTCAATAAGTCCGTCCTGGGAAGGAACTGTTGGCCACTGTCATGCCGAGGTGGGAAATGGAGGCTACTTGTTGATGAGTAAGGAGAGAAAGAAAAGGTTGAGATTGAATTGCTGGTAGTGAGGTCTACAGTCGTTGAATAGAACGTCTTAGTAAAGCAGATTGCGGTTGACTGCAAGCAACTGCAGGATAAAGGTCCAGTGATGGAAAGAATGATGACACTGAAATCAAGTGGTCACCGATAAGGTGGTCGATTAGATATCCGAGTTTGAGGCGGCGAAGAAATCTTCAAAGAATTGAATACAACATCCCAAATTATGGTCAGTTCTAGGGAAAAGAGGTTGTCGGTATGGTAGAATTGATGGCTTCTGTTAAGCAGTGACGAGAAACGCTCTGGGATGTGATGATGTAACCAAAATAACATCGTGCTTTCATCAGTTGCGATTGCTCCAAGAAATTGGATGGTTGACGAGACTCATGTTCTTCTAAGCCATGTTGACATTGATGCCATGTTAGAAAAAATGCCCAAATGGAAGAGGCGCTAACAACGACCATAAGAATGGCAAGCAACTGTTGCCTTACAGGTAGCAGTGTATGAGAAAAAAGGGCCCGGGTTGATTCAAAAGAAATACTGCACTGGTGAATATTTCATTATGGTTCATTATGGGTTGCTTCATAGAAAAGGGGTTGCTAATGAATTGTTCTCTTGCCAAACCTCGGGGTAGATCCAAGCCAAAGGAAGAATAATCGGGCTTTCGCCAACCATAATAAGAAAATCATAGGGATTGGTGGGTTGTGATAAGTAGTGAATACCGCAAGCAGCAAGCCTCATTATAAGAAGTTTCCTAATTGGCATGGCATCTTGACCTCCTTACTTGAACTCCGCAACAGGGCCGTAAGAGGCCAGGAGAAGCCCGGCTGCAGAGACACTGATATGCATCCATGAGCTCTGGGCAACCAACAACAAAGGTACAAATAGCTGATTATCACTAACATCAATCTGGGGGCTTGACCTGTTTTGATGTAGATTCATAGTGCACTCCCTTATGGGAATCAGCCATAAGTTTCTATTGCTATTGCCACTTCTGTTATCCAGGGACGCAACGTCAGGTTAGGCCAGGGATACCAACAGGAGATGTATTCAAAAAGAGGTTAAATGGCTCGTATGATTCATAGTTGAGCATTTCCTCAAAGAGGAAGATAGAAAAGATCGCCCGCTGGCTCCCTCCAAAGCACACAAGCCGAGTAGATGCTGATGGTCCAGACGGCTTCGAGAACATTTCCAATCACCTTGATAGTGGAAGAGCCACGTTACTAACCTATGAAGAATCGTGCTGAATCCTCCAATTGCCGGCATGACCTCCACCCGGCTACATCCTGTCAAACTGCTGATGGTGCAGATCACATGGCCGAGAATCCCCCTTTGGCGGCGAGTTGTATTATTTCCCCCGCCACTGCAGGAACCATCGGACAGCACTTGGCCTGGACTGTTCTGCTCGTTCTCCGCCGGTGATCTTGATCGACCATGCGCAGATGCGGCGCTGCTCGATGCTTTCATGATGCTACATTTGTTCCTTCACGCAAAGAATATTGGCTTGCCTCTATAACGTATCCGCGATTCAAGCATGTGAGATTCGATGCTACGAGCCTCGCTAATTTGGCCTTGCTGACAGGCACACGGGCACGCGAATTCCCAACTACCTTAGTCCCTTGGGCCAATTCAACGAGCTCAACCTCGCTTAGGCAGTACAAAATGCAGAAGTTTCCACTTCTTTCAGTTATTACGACGCATAAAATAAACGATGCAGTTTGTCTCGGGTATGGACGAGGAGATTCCTGCCACCAAGCTATGTCAGGTTATGGGAAGGTTTCTCCGGTTCCTACCAGATGAATTTTTCCGTTCCTGCACATGATTGGGCCATTGTATCGAATTGCTCCACATATGCAAAGCCAGAGAATCTGCCAGTTGATAGAGATCAGATCCAGCTGGCTGTCAAAAGGAGAGGATGGGTTGGACAACGGGCAATGGATGCCTGGACATGCTGACTCGGACTGAATATATGACTACATCCCATTGACCTTGCTAAAGCAGCCCAACTTGACATCGGGTACAAGTCTGATGACAGATATACAATGAACAGCAGAGCAACAGCCTGAGCACATTCCGTAGCTGATGCAGCGCAATGGCGCAGGGTATGCCGTCATACCAAGTTGGCGGCGACAAGAGCGTCCCTCAGGTCATTCGTCAAATAATTCTTTCTTTTCCTTTCTTTTTCTCTCGATCTGCACCATAGAACAATAACACACGAATCGAGAATCGCATTTCGCTCGACCCAGCATGCATTCATTCCATTGATCCCACAGCTCGCAAACAGCCAAGGCAGTCCAAGTAAAAGTCGGAAATCCATTCTTGAAAGAGTTTTCAGAAGGGATGGAGTGGATGGTAACACCAGGAGACGTTGGTCAGATGGAGATCTGAGCCAATGAGCCTCTTTTTTCAGATTCGGGCCCAGTTCTGACTCAGGATTACATGGACCAACTCTCATGCATCACGGCTGCAGCTGCCTAAGACACACAATGGACATCGCCCACTGTGACGATTCACCTGAGACTGAGACCCGGCACGTATCTGCCATGACCCCAGAGGCATTCTCCCGACTGCCAGCCAGAGAGTATGATGAAATCACCGCGCCTATCGCGGAAAATGCCTGTCAACCGTGCCCACAACGTGTTCTATGCAACGCTCCCCCAGATTGCTGGCTGGACAACTGGGAATTAAACGGTTTTCGGAGGCGCAGAGGAGGCTCGTAACCCTTTTGTAGGTAGCATCGAACGGCAAGCCTACGCTCAAAAGGGTGTTGCTGCCGCGAAGGCCTCCTAGAACCGTTATCTCCGATGGAGCCCACCACACACTGGAGAGCAGTCCCGTCGGCCTACAGGAAATATTGCAGACTGAGCGGCGGCCGCCAGCTCCGCCCGGGCGGTCTTACGCGTTTTGCTTGGCTGCGTGAGGAATGGGCTTACATCTACATAATATTGACCGAAGGAGTGGAAGGAGTGAAAACGGTGTACTGTGGACATAGTTTTTTGGTCTGGCGATTGCATCGTATTTCCCTGATGCCCACACCGAAAACGAATTTTGCGGCTTTCTGGATTTCTGTGCGTCGATGCATGAGTACCTACATAAATGGGCATGGACAGCTAGCCCGGCAGATGGCTGGAGCCCCTGCAAGCTACATCCCGGCAGGCTCTCTTCCCCATACCCACCACGAGCGCGACGGCGGTGGAGGTCAGGAAGTCGACCACCCACTGAGCTGCTGCAGGGCTAGGCAGAGCGCCAGCAATAGTCTGGCTGGGAAACTCGCGTACGCACCCACTTTGGGCCCTTTCGGCCTAGGCTGTTCTGGACTATCGAGAGTCGGGACTAGTCAGAAACACCTAGGTCACCTAGACACACCGTGCACCCTGCGTACCGCCTCGCCAGGCCGAGCACCGGGCAGCCGGGGAACACGTTGGTGAGCAGCACGATGGGTCGGACCCCTGCGTCCCGATTGGCCGGGGTGGAGCCGGCGGCAGAAGAAAAGCAGTGGCTGGATCCCTACTATTCGCTGGCAGCGGGCCGGATGGGTGGACTTCTGCCAGAGACGTCCCCATTTGCAGGTCAGTCCGTCTGCTCAGTGTTTCCATTTGCTTTTGCCTTTTGCCTTTCCCTCTCCTCAGCTTGCGAGTCCGGCGCGAGTCTTGTACGGTACTGTTGCTTTTCCCTCTCTTAGTCTGAACCCTGTTTTCTGTCAGACGGTTGAAAAAGCAGTCTGAGCAAAGCAATAGACCGCTGTATAATGACGGAATGCCGCATGTGACCCAAAGGAATATTCTTTGGCAGAAGGAAGGCCAGGATGGAAGGGAAGGGAGGGGCAAGGGTCGGGGTGAGCGAGAGGGAATCACAATTTGTTGTCAACGCAACGCAACGCATCGAGAAAAAAAAGCCTGAAACGAGCCTCGTCGTCTCGCATCTATTGGCGAGGAAGTGCTGGAAAGTCTACTACCTGGCTTCACCAGCTCACAAGCCACGTAGGCTTACCACACCTGGGTGCACACAGCCTCTTTCGGTCGAGGCCTGATGTGCCATGAATGGTTCCAGCGCCGGCCAGCCTATCTTCGGCTCCTCGTCCCTCGCAGTTACGTTGACAAGCGGGCCACCCAGGGCCGTCTAGATCGTCACGTAACTGGCGTTTACTCCAGAAAACGAGAAAACATCAGATTGTCGTAATGCGCACTGGCTTTGTCGTTCGGTCGCGACCGAGACGCGGAGGTTTCGCATTGACGAGACCCTTCAAGTCCCGTCGCTGGTTGGGTTCTGGTCAGTGTTCGGTGGCTTGGGTGGTCTCCAGTGGCCCCCTTCTTTTGCCCCAGATGTAGTCAATAGGAGGGCACGTGAGGTCCCATTGGCGGGTGAAGGAAACAGCCCAGATCGCAACTGCTCTGGTCAGCGGGGGTGTGAACTTGAACCCAGGGTATCCCGACCAGCCTCACGGTGATCATCGTTGGAGCAGCGCGCATGAGGTGATGAGGGGAGAGAATACCTCTCTACTTTTGCCCCGGGACGTGAGCCAATAATGCCGGGCGTGCATGCTTCCTGTCAGGTGATGAGGCCGAATACAGAAACACTGCAGACGGGCGCCCATGCGATGCGAAGCGAGGCGAATGGCGAGGGCGGCGGAAGCAAGCAATCTACGTACGTATGTATAGTATAGTAAGTACAGTATGAGAAGTGACATTCCGGATTCGGTTCCGCGCAATCTAGCCTTGCATATCTGCTCGCTTTCGCCCCAAGTCATCATTACGGTTTCACAGCAGTTCCCAGTTCCGTCCATGTAGGTTGGAGAGCAGGTTTGCTTGCTACAGAATTGGAGAAGAAGGAGAAGGAAAAGAAAAGGGAAAAGCAGATCGGTCATGCGTGCAGGCACGGCAAACAAACACTACAGCCCCAAGTTTGCACTGCACCTGCAAACCGGCCGGGCAATCGATCAGCCTCAGCCGGGGTCATGCTTTTGGATCGGAGAAAATAGAGGGCATATGATGCAAGCAAGCAGCTGCACGTTTGGCAAATCAATCAATCTCACAGTCGAACGAGCCTGTCGGGGAGATCAGAATCTCCATTGCTGGCTCACACTCGTTCTGCTTTTGTGCCTGGCCTGTCGCACCTGAGACCCGCGTAGAGTACCATGGTAGAGAGCAAGCAGGAAGCAGCAAGCAGCAAACCCGCAATCAAAGCACAAATGACTTACATGAGAGAGATACATACAGTGCCGTTGAAAGAGCCGCCAGACAGAGCCAGAGACGGAACGAAACGGATTGGCTGGCTCACCAGAGCAAAGGCGGAACGAAGGGAGCGCAGCCAAAGGAAAAAAAAGTCCCGCAGAAACGCGAAAACGAGCCGATGTGGCCTCCACGGTCGTCGCTGATTGTCGCAAAAACACCAGGCTCCAAGTCACGTTGCACGGTTGGTCGTCGTCTAAGACGAACCAGAAGAACCAGCCTCTCGATGCGCGGAGCCGATTGGCCGAAAAAGGACAGCCGAAGTGGCGATTTTTAGGCCGGTTTCCATTTGTGCCCAACTGGTGCCAGCACGGCTTACCTCTGCTGGGCTTGCAAGGATAGGCCAGGTAGGCCTGTAAAGCACTGTAAATGCCACCTACTTTTTGGGAGTGCCTAGCACCTAGAGCAGAAGAGAGGTACCTAAAGGCCCCCCCAGTAGCCCCCCCTGCCAGCAGTCCGCTCACCTGGACCCCTGTCCCACTGGCTACCATTGGCCCCAAGTGGGCCTTTTTCAAGGCGGTTGAACCCGCCAGACCAGGGGGCCAGCTCCAGTCGCTCCAAGACTTGCGGGGCGACGGGGTCCAAGTCTGGTCCAACTCCCACCAAGTAGGTCCAAGAGGGGGCCGTTGGGCCACGTTGGATGTCTTGATTGAGCGCCCGATGCTGTTAGTGAGTCAGGCACAGCGACGACTAGGTCGCTTCTCGACGTACTCTGGCGTCTGGCGCAGTCGTGCTAGCCCAAGCCAAGCTTAGCCGAGCCAGATTTGGGTTGCTGGCTGCAATGCCCGCAATGCCCGCAATGCCTGCAAATGCAATTAGGTAGGTATGGCATTTTGACCTGCGCACAACCGCAAATGCGTCATCGCCCATCGCCCATTGCTGGCTCTGGCTCTGGCTGCTGCTGCTGCTGGCTGGCTGACCTGACCGTGCCAGTGCCCAAACAGCGCACGCACGACTACCGCTCCCTAGGCTCTAGCACGGCGGCTGGCTTGGGCTAGGGCTACACCACCCCCATCGAATCCGGGGCATGGGCATGCTTGCTTGGCCCAGCAGCAATCGTCCGGTGCGTCTCGTCCTATTTCACAGCCCGTGTCACCTTACTTCCTGCTTGGGGCTGCCCGATGTACCTTTTTCTCCCTCTTTCTCCTATCTTCCTGCATCACTCGCCTCGGAACCCATGAACCCAGAACAAACAAAACCCTCACAGTAGATCTTCGGGCTAGTACTTCTGCTCCAACCTCCCCCTCTTACCCCCCAATCCCATTTCAATCGCAATATGCGCAACTTCAACTACATCAACTACAACTTCTACTCACCTTTCAGCCTCATCGTGGACCTTGCCGCACTACACCAGCTCCGGCCAAGACTAACACCTATTCACCCTCCAACAGACACTGCCCACGATACATAAGGAGGCATCAACCACGACAGTCACCCAACCCAGATAGACGGAAAGAACGAAATAAGGCAAGATGGAACGAACGGCGACTCGACCAAAGATCGAGATCACGGCGACTCGGCCTATCGTTGAGATCAGGAACGACTCCTCATCCTCCAAACTCCCACAACGGCCAAAGTACGCCAGCAGGGGTAGCTCAGGTGCCTCATCACAGAGGTCATCCCAGACCGACCTCAGCAGCCAGAGTGGATATACCACCAGCAGCCAGGCGAACTACGCCCCCAGCAGCCCGGCGAACTACGCCCCCAGCAGCCCGGGAAACTATGCCCCCAGCAACCCGGTGAACTATGCCCCGCAGACACCAACACAAGCGCCCTTTGGCAGCACGCGGTCACTCGCCGACCGCTTCTCCCGCGTTCCCCGGCCTGAGCAACCACAACCACAACCGCTCCAGAGCCTGCAACAACTCCAACAATCACAACAACACCAGGCCGGCCCTCCAAGCCTCCCGTCACCAAGGGACGCCGGCTTCTACAACTTCGATACAGACACGGAGTCGGGCTCAGCATCATCCGTCCTCTCAGTCAGCACCCAAGCCACCAGTGTTGCATCATCCGATATCACAACCTCGAGCAAGGAGACCAGGGCTCCTGCTTCCAAGCAAGTCCGCCATGCACCCTCCATGAGCAGGGTCCGTATGGCCCCGCGCAGGACGCCGGCTCTGCCATCCCCTCCCAAGACAGCGCCCCCTTCGGCAACCATTGCCACAGCAGCATCCCGCCCCCGCACAGAAGAGCGGCAGGACAGTACACATCCAAGTAATGCCGCCACCCGCCGCTCCTGCCCCGGCACCCCCATCCAAGGACCTTCAGCTCCAGGGCCGAAAACTTGGCTCTTCTCCCAGCCGGGCCAACCTGAATGAGAAGAACAACAGTAACAACACCAACGCCAACAAGGAGAAGGACCTTCTCCACAAGATCGGCCAGCTCGAGCGCGAGGCCCAGGACCTGCAGGCCTCCAACAGCCGCCTGAACCGCGAGCTGACCGACACGCGGGAGCAGCTGTCGACGCACGGCTACAACCACAAGGAGGCCGAGCGCTCCATCAACCAGGAGCGCATGGCCCGCGAGCTCGCGGCGCGCGACTTGCAGGAGCAGCGCCAGCGCTGCGACGAGTACCGCAACGACTTCGAGCTGCAGCGCGGCATGCTCCAGGCGGCCGAGGCCGAGCGCGACGCCATGTGCCGTGCTAGCGCCGAGACACGCATGGAGCTCGTCCACCTGACCCAGGACCTCGAGCAGCGGTGCCAGATGCAGAGGGACCAGGAGGACCTCTTGCTGCGGCAGATCGCGACGTTCGAGCATGCGGCCGTCTCCCTCGAGAGCCGCATTGCGGCGCAGGGCAAGGAGGTCAAGGACCTCACCGCCGAGCGCGACGCCCTCAAGAGCGACGTCGAGAAGTACGCCACTGAGGCCAAGGCATTTGCTGAGGAGAAGAAGACCTTTGTCGATGCCCAGGCCGCAACCAAGGCGGAGATGGAGACCATGAAGGCGGAGCAGGAGAAGCTCCAATGCCGCATCAAGGAAGTCGAGGGCCAGAACATCGACCTCCAGAGCGAGATCGAGAACCTGGAGCAGAAGATCGGCAACCTCCAGACCCAGATCGACGCCTTCGGCCCCGAGAAGGAGGAGCTCACCAAGCGCCTGACCGACGAGAAGGAGGCTCTGGCCAAGGAGCTCGACCACGAGATGGATGAGCTCGAGAAGGACCTTCACCACGAGATGGACCAGCTGGAGAAGAAGCTCAAGGAGGAGAAGAACGCCATCGAGAACAAGCTCCTCGCCGAAAAGGCGGTCATGGAACGACGGCTCCTTGAAGACAAGGAGGCCATCGAGAAGCAGCTGACGGACGAGAAGTGGGACGTCCAGACGCGCCTCGAGGACGAGAAAGCGGCCATCCAGAAGCAGCTCGAGGAGGAGAAGGCCACCATCCAGACCCAATTGGAAGAAGAGAAGGTCACCCTCCAGAACCGACTGGACGTGGAGGTGGCCGCCAAGGCAGCACAGATCGAGAAGCTGGAGACCGACATCGCCGGCTCCAAGATGGCCAACATCGCCCTGGCAGACGAGAAGTTGGTGCTCGACAAGAAGCTGACCGAGGCCCGCGATCACTTCAACGAGGCCACCGAGAACCTCGCCAGGCTGCAGGGTGAGATTGCCGTCTTCCAGGCGAACATCCAGACTCTCGAGGCCGACAAGGAGCAGGCCGCCAAGGACCTCGAGGCCGCCCGCGAGGAGCACACCAAGGGTCTCGAGTTCGCCAAGGAGGAACACACCAAGGACCTCGAGGCGGCCAAAGATGGTCACGCCCAGGACCTCGAGGCCGCGTATGCGAAGCAGGCCGAGCTCGAGGAGAAGGCCAAGACCCTCGAGGCGGACATCCGAGGGCTGGACCCGGAGAACCTCGTGGCCAAGAACCGCGAGCTCGTCGTGGAGAAGGCCTTGCTCGAGGCGCGCCTAACGGCGCTGCGAGGCGAGCTGGACGAGCGGATCCCCGTGCTCCAGGCCGAGGCTGAAAAGGTGCCCAGTCTGGCCGCCGAGGCCTGCCAGGTGCCCGCGCTCGCAGAACAGAACTGCCAGCTGGCCTCGCAAATCTCAACCCTGATGCGCGAGCTCGACGAGGCGCGCACGATCCACGCCATTGTCGCAATGAAGGCCCATGAGCTCGAGCTCCGGCTCAAGGCCGAGAGCAAGCCGCGCCGCTCGAACGGCAGCAGCTCGCGCAGCTCGTCGCGCTCTTCTAGCAAGGACGGCAGCCACAGCGACAAGAAGTCGTCTTCGGGCTCGTCCTCGGCGGGATCGTCCTCGTCGTCCAAGAAGCACGGGCGCTCTTCGTCGTCGTCGGGCATGGTGTTTGTGCGCAACACCGGCGACCGCGCGGGGACGGTGTGCATCATGCGCCGCGAGGAATTGTAAGGAAAGGCAACACTCAATCAGTCAGATACGATGAGTGATGACGTAATGAGGAGGGACATTTGGGCGACCAATGTTGTACGACTAATGAAACGAGGTCGAACTGTCATTGATTGATTGGTTGGATGGAAGAAGATCTAATGAGGAGGACAGATCCCAGGACTGCTCGTTCAGCGTTCAGTGTGTGTTTTTCATTTGTCGCGCGCGTTCTTTTCCTGTTTTCTTTTCTTTTTTTTTTTGGCGGTTGCATTATTGCGAAAGGTTTCCTTTTTGTCTTGTCTGGGATGGATGCATTTTCAGGTAATTTTACAACGGGTCGATGGATGGATCGATGGGATGGACGGACGGATGGAACGAGTTTGTCGTCGAGATATTCGAAGTCTAATCGTGTGTACGAAGCTGTACGGGGGTGGATCGGATCGGATTCGGATGGCTTGGGCCTTGGACAAAAAAGAAATCGAAAACGGGGAGGAATTGGATTTGGATTTGGGAATTGCCGGCGGGCACACAACACATGGAAACGGTCATATTGTTGCGACCGGCAGACCACCTACTTGGAAATCATGTAAGATCGTGGTGATTGGAACTTTTTGGAGGGGGCCCCACGGCACACAACAGCTTTTTGGTTGTTCATTGTTTCTTGTAATGGAGGAGAATATTTTGTCATTCTGTTGGGATAGGAGTCATTAGCATAGATCATACTCTTAGATTTCGGCTCGGGCTTCGGTCATGTAATGAGATTGGTTCATGTTGTCGAGGTAAAAAGAAGAAGCAAAGATCATTGCGTCAAACCAGACTCCAAATTGAAAAGTGACCAAGCCATCGAAGTGCACAGCCACTGGGTGTAGCCACAGGCTGACCTTGACCAAGCGTGGCCATGATTCTTCGCCGAACCAACTCTTCCATTTCATCGGTCAGCTAGTTGAATCCTTCAATTGTGATGACGAGATAGTATCTTGCTTGAATCTATCAATTGATCGAGACCTGTGTGGCGGATAGGAGGTGTTGAACGGACAGACAAATGGGATCGGGTGCTGGAGTGCGGGGTTGGGATGCTGGCTGCCAAGTCTACCTACCTCCTAACCTAGTAGGGTGGGTGGCTGAAGAAGGCACCTCCACACTGTGGCGCACCTGGCTCCTGAGCCCCTGACATCGACATTGCAGTCTTAGACGAAGCAGTAGTTCCAGCCGAGTATCCTATGCTTGATTGACGGAACGTGCTCACTGACGAACTCATGCATCGGAGGGTTCTGCGCAATCAACCGTCGTGTCCTGGACAAGAGCATGGAGGGTTCAGTGTCCAAAATATTAGGTACTCTCTGCCCTGCCAAGAACACAGGTCATGTAAGTAGTCAATCATTGGTCCCTCTCGTAGATTGCATATATTCTGTGGCGGTATTGATGAGTTTCAGACGCAGTTGGTGTCTTCGACGAGCCCCAGGTCGTTGTCGCTTTTTAATTGCGTTGACCAACTCCTCGAAGAATTGGCAGACTCACCACAACAACCCAGGGTTTTTTTCTTTCAGATACGGCAACTTTACAAAGTGAGCTATTCGAGCTTTTTTTTCTCTGCCAACTCGTATCTGTTTATACCTAGTACAAAGAAGCGTCTCTCATTGGCTGCATGGCAGCTGCGGTGCTGCACAGCCACCAATGGTTTCTAGAATCGTCTACCTACGTACTGATAAATTTATAAAACTGTGGTGTTGGCGCAGCCTGCATGCATTTTATAGAAAGAAAACCTCTTGAGCTTCTTCTCTCTCTATGTCTTGGACATCTTTCAGAAGGCAGCCATCCTACAATCCCGTCACTTCTTAGCAGACCAGTTAGGACCCCTTCTTATACGATAGAGGAAGATCACGGGTCTGACCCTTTATTACCACATGCAGCAACATGGAAGCGTCCGCTCCGGTGCATCATTCAGTATTGAATGTCAAAAGCTGTCGCATTGAGTACATATGCCACTATTGCCGTACGCTTTAGTGGAGTTCCACTTTTGCGTGCGACAAAAGCCCCAAGGGCCAATCTTCAACTAAAAAGCCGTACTACGAATACATGTTTGAGTCTGACAACTTGCCCAGCAGGCAGCTGGATGCTCTATTACGTGCAATCACGCTTTATGCTGTAAACCCAACTCAAGATCATGAGAGTAAGGTGGCTTACTTCTCTGTAGATTGACCATGTAGGAGACAGGGATGACAAGTTCCTGTCTCGACACAAGCTCGCGGCTGTGTATAAGTCGGGAGGTCTTGACTACGACTCGCTGTTCGTCAATGCTCCGGACAAGTCCATAAGCTACGCCCGGGTCCTACTTGGCTGTCAACACTCGCTACCACCTGGCGATAACGATTTCGAAGAGTCCTCCGTGCCACACCTGTCGTTGAAGGGATTTGTGCGCTGAGAGCCACTCCAGATCCTCCTCGAACCGGAGGAACACGTGCCTTTCTTACAGTACGCAGTCAAGAATTGGGCCCCGGCACACCCATATACAGGGCTTGTCTTCCCGCCAAATTTCCTCGAGAATGCTTCCCTCACGAATGTGACCGGGAATTAGACGAATGGCACAGGAGCCGAACAGAACTACTCAGGGAACAGGCATTCTCAACACCTCGCACAACAGCCACCCATGAAGCCCCTGAAACAAGCGGAAATCTCGGATATTGCGAGACAGACGCCGGAACTGGCCTTGACGATATGGCTATTATCCGTCCATCGTTGCGGAATAACGTTCTGTTGTTCATGAAGTCGCTGCCTCGAGGCACCAGGTACCTCCCTGAGCTGGATAATCGCTTCCTTAAAGAGCGATCAGCACTCAGGTCACTCTACGCGATAGCTAACCTCTTGCAACTGCTCGATCGCGTCTTTGCCACTTTCATCCGCGCAGCAATGCTGTACTCCGAGGAGGTCGCAGAGGCTGTGCACTCCACCCACCAAGATATGGCCCGCCATTTCGACACTGTTGGACAGCGTGAAGGCGGGTTGAACAGCTACTGCCAGACGCTCGCCGAGCAAAAGCTATCAGGCTAATTACTCGAACCTGAAATGCCACTGGGAGCACACACCGGTCTAGACGCCCTAACATATCTCCGCAACACGCAGGAGACTCCCTACTGGTACCTTGTCGTAGACATTCTGATCGCAGCAAGTCGGCATGTCGAAAGAAGGGACAACACGCGAACGGAGATGATCCAGAGAGCTGTGCGTGATGTCAAGCGCGAGGTCAAGCATCATCTCCGAGTGCTTACAGCTCGAGACCCCGATGGTGTTTCCAAGGAGCTTAAGTTCGGGATCGATCTGCGCATTTGCATATTGGAAAGACTCGATGACGAAATCCCAAGGTTTTGTTACCTTGACAATATCACGGGTACTTTCTCGTGCAGGCGGACTCTATCAATTACCTCTGTGGGGGTTCTTGAAGCGGATAACCTCGAGTGACTTACAGGAAGTGGCGGTTACCTCTCTCATGGTAATTTCCATGGCCTGTGGTCTGGTACCGGCGTGCATCGGATTCGCCGGCTTCTACAGCCCCCAATTACCTGTCCTTCCCGCTACTAGCGAAGACGGCAAAGGGTCCAGCTCGGGCCCAGACTACATGTGGCTCATTGCGAGTACCGTTCTGGCTGTGTTTGGGAATCTATTCTCGGTGGTACCCTTGTTCACGCACACGAGCGTGTCTGTCTCTCGCGCCACCTGGGGTTTCATCATGGTTTCTATGGCTCTGGGTGCCGTATCAGTTGCCAGCTACCCCTTCTTGGACAAGGCCTGGAGCTCATTGCTTTCATTTTGTTGCACATTCTTCTCCCTTGGCGCAGTGTTCATTTTGACCCATAACACTGCTGCCGATATCTCTGTTAATATGTCTCAGTAGTTCCCTGGGCTCGCCTAGTGGCGGCACAGGTATAATACCTTCTATTTTGTCTTTTCCTTACTTCCTTTCGTCTTTTGAAGAGGAATGGGTAAGATGATTATAAATTGCAAGGCACGGGTAGCGGAGCTGCGATCTCTCAGTCAAATCACCGTGTGGCGTTGCTCCCGATTTTACTCTTTTGATTTTCATTCTGTGCTATGGAATTCTACCAAGCATCCATACCGGTCCGTCGGCAAATCAGGGTAAACTTTATCGCGGGTGTCCAGCGCCAGCTGCACGATGCATCATAACATCCCTCCTTGTACTAGACCATAATACCTGATACCCGTCTGCATATGCTCTGAAACATGCAGTTCACTTCCCAAACTACGCTTTTGCGCCAGTGCGCGCTGCAGTTGATATTGGAGTTGTAAACTGATGCACATCACTATGTACATCGGTAGGGGGTTCGAACATGATGGTGCAATGTGATAGGCTAGGTTCGGTCCACTAGAGCGGCAGATCCAAGCCAGATTGAGTAATTGATAGCAAGTATGGAGCCCACCGTTATTGATAAGCTTATCGATAGGCAGCTAGTCTTTCGGGCTAACGGGCTAGTCAGAACAGCCGTCACGGCTTTTCAGAACCCTTCCATCCAATGAACAAGGGCAGCTGTAGAATCGACACCACTAGCAGCAGGCATCGAAATGCAGCCAGCCTCAAGGATCTTTTCCCATCATCCCATATTCTGAAAATCCTAGCAGGATCGCGATCTCGAACTATTTATCTGATGCCCAGGCTTGCTCTCCACATGCCAACCGACTCGACCCGTGTCGAGCAAACTCAATAGTCTACTAAACTTTTGTCAGCGGCCCGCCGAAGCCCGCAGTTCGGATGTAGCTTGACGTCACCCCTGACGATCCAACGTCACCCGCGACGATCTGTCCGGAATCTATCACACCCCGTCCACACCCCGTCGTCATCCGTGCCACCAGGCCATGTGCCAAGCAGAGCCGCATCCACTGCCGCCGTCAAAAGAAACTTGTCATAGCGCGCCGGGAAGCTTGTTCAATCTTGGCTTGCGACCGGGCGACAGGGAGCTGGGACGGCATGGGAACAAGCATCCAGCATCAGCAAACGACTATATGAATCAGGGAAGCCTGGATTCACGGTGCCCTTTGCCGAGCCGTATTTCTACACGCCTTGCCGGTGGCTCGGTAGTTCAAGCACCCCGTGTGCCCGTTCCCCATGGTCAGCGATGGCCTATCCTGTCACGAATCAGGTCAGGTGGCGGGTGGGTGGTAGCCTTGATAGTGGATAAAGCTGGAGTTACTCGGTCCGTATGCGGGTTCAATTTTTCACAAATGTGTGGAAACATCTCAGTGGGGACGCACTCCCAGATCGTCGTCAATACGCATTGGTGCCGGTGGAATAAGTGAGGATAAATCAACACAATGTCGCCCTTCACAGACGGCCGGTCGACTTCTTCCCACGCATCTCAGCCATACCCAACCCCAGGCCTGATCCCCAGATGCATTCTTCCCCAGACCACAACAGCAATCCGGTTGATGTCGAGAAGGATGAGCTCGGTCTCCAAGACCGGGATCCGGGCGCCTCCAGCTCCGACGAAGTCCAAAACGAAAACGTCGGCACCGGGCATGTCGACTCTCAAGGTCGGCGTGAGCTGAAGGAGGTCGACTGTCCCGAGATCCTCGCGTACGCCTGGCCGACATGGAAGAAATGGATGTACCTCAGCGCCGTCGCCGGCATTCAAATCTCCATGAACTACAACACCTCCGTGTTTCCCAGCGCCATCAAGCCCCTTTCCGCCGAATTTGGCATCAACGAGCAGGGTATCCGAGTCGGCCAGATGATTTACCTGGTCCTATACTCCTTTGGCTGCGAGCTTTGGGCGCCGTGGAGTGAGGAGTTCGGACGCTGGCCGATCCTTCAGCTCTCCATGCTTCTTATCAACATATGGCAGATTCCCTGCGCCTTGGCTCCTAACTGGGGCACCATTGTGGTTTGCCGTGCCCTCGTAAGTCATTCTGGCACTCCCCCTATTGTTGCGCGCCTGTACTGACTTGCACCCAAGGGCGGATTATCCACTGCTGGTGGCAGTGTTACTCTCGGTCTGATTGCCGATTTATACACGCAGGAAGAGCAGCAATGGCCGTTGGCTTTTATTGTGCTGTCATCCTGTATCGGTACTAGCATCGGCGGAATCATTGGCGGGCCCATTCGGAGATGTAAGTATCCTTGTTTTACCCGACGTTGACCACCGCTCACACTCTTGCTGCAGTCCTTGAATGGCAATGGTTCTTTTGGATCATGCTCATTTTCGGCGGTGCTGTCCAAGCGATCTTCTTCTTCATGCCCGAAAGCCGTGCGACGATCCTCCTCGACAGAGAGGCCAAGCGGCGACGCCGTACGGGCCAGGACCCCAACATCTATGGCCCCAACGAACTGAAGAAGCCCCGCATCTCGCTGAAGGAAGCGGGCATCGTCTGGATGCGTCCGTTCGAAATGTTCGTCCGCGAGCCCATCGTCCTGTCTCTGTCGCTGCTGTCCGGCTTCTCCGACGCCCTCATCTTCACCTTCCTCGAGTCCTTCCCGCAAGTGTACGAGAAGTGGGATTTCGGCATCCTCGCGCAGGCCTGGGCCTTCATCCCCATCAACGCCGCGTACTTCATCGCGTACCTCATGTACCTGCCCTGCTTCTGGCGCGACGACCATATCCGGCGCAAGAAGGGCAACGACTGGTTCCTGCCGGAGCGCCGGCTCAAGGTGCTGCTGTGGCTGGCGCCGCTCGAGCCCATCGGCCTCATCGGCTTCGCGTGGACGTCGCTCGGCCCGCCGCGCGTGCACTGGATCGCGCCCATGATCTTCTCGGCCCTCGTCGGCATCGCCAACTACGCCATCTACTTCTCCTCGGTCGACTACATGATCGCGGCGTACGGCGTCTACTCGGCGTCGGCGTGCGGCGGCAACGCGTTCGCGCGCGATTTCCTGGCCGGTATCTCGGCCATGTACGCGACGCCCATGTACACCAACATCGACGGCTACCCGGTCGAGTACGCGAGCACCATCCTGGCGGGGCTGAGTGTCATTGTGGTGGTGCCCATCTACGTGTTCTACTGGAAGGGACCGGTCATCCGCGACCGCAGCAAGTTTGCCAAGTCGTTGGCCGAGGACAGGAAGAAGGAGGGTGTACGAAGACTCAGCAAAGACGAACACGTGGAGAATTTGCAGGTGTAAAGGAAAGGGTGATGACGACGATAAGAAAGGTTGCCACGCCACGTGCTTCGCATTTATGTAAAATAACGGTGTTATGAACTAAGACGAGAAAAAGAGAATTTATGTACAATCATCATGATACATGCTAATCTTCCGCCACGTGGACGTTGGGCGCCATCTCCCAGTAGTCGCATTGCAACATCTTGCACTCGCCTTCTTCGACGAATGGAGAGATACCGTAGCAAGCGCCCGAATCGGGGTAGATGCGGGTCGAGATGGCCGTCCTCTCGTTGGCAAATACTTCGAGCGCGCTGACGTCGAAGAATATGCGGAGGGTAAGGGGCTCTGTGCGCGCTGCTGGAGCTGTGGAGGAACCATCGCCACCGGATGCTGTGGTAGAAGGGCCCAGGAACTCGAAAAGGGTGTGTGGTGCCGTCTCTTCGCTCGTGTTGACGTCGTTGTGGGGTGTGGAGTGGTGGCGGGTGATGGTGAGAGTCTCGTTCGAGGGGCGGAACGTGATGATAGTGCGGATGCTCGGGTCATCTTTCGCGTGCTGGAGAACGAGACCGACGGATTCCGTCTCGGGGGTGAGCTCGAATGACGCTTTCAACTCCCAGCAATCCCCATGGGGCAACCCGAGTCCGCCGGTACTAGCATTGGGCAACAGTGTCTGTGGGGCCAAGGATTGGTGGTTCCGCCGGAGCTGCTGCAATCTGCCGGCTGGCACTGCGCAAAGCGTTGTGAGGGTGTATGTTTGCGGAGCCGTTTGGTGCACGCCGAATGACTTGAGCTTTTCCATCTTGGAGTCATCCGGTTCAAAAACGTTCTCGAGCCTCTGCAGCTTCAGCATCCTAGGCAAAGACAGCATCCCGCTCCACCCCTGGGCCTGTCTCCTGTGCAACGGCAGGTCCTCCTCTACGAGCCAGCCCAGGATGATGTGGCGCTGCGACTGGGGCTCGCAGAAGGAGTTGCCGGCATAGTAGCAGCCATGGTCCAAGAAACCGCCGTAGCGGTACGCCATCTCCACGGGCTGTGGTTGTTCCTGTTCCTTTTCCTGTTCCTGTTCCCGTCCCGGCTGCTGAAGCTTGCCGCAAAGCCACATCTGCTTGTGGTCCCGTCGGAACCCGGCGTGTTGCCCGGACGGTGGCACGCCGCCGCCGCCCGTGGTCTCCACTGTCATCCCCTCCGCGCTCATGAGCAGGAAGTCGAGCTGCGCGTCCGCGGCGGCGGGCGAGTCCGGGTCGGGGAACGAGACGAAGTTGGCGACTTCCCAGTTGGCGCCGAAGTCGTATCGATCCCCCGACGCGGAGAGCCTCTTCGGCATGGCTCCGAGGGTGGATAAAAAGGTCCAGTCGTACAGGGCCTCGGGCGCGAGGCGGTACAGGAACGACGTCGGGCCGCCGGCGCGCGTGCCGCCCGCGATGAGCGCGTACAGCGTCGCGGGCGGGTCGCCGAGGATCCGGGCCATGGACAGCCAGGGCGCGACGAAGGGGTCGCGCCACCCCGTCACGTCGAGGCCGGCGGGCGGCCCGGACAGGACCGGGTTCCCCTCGTGCCGGGCCCACGTCCGGCCGGCGTCGGACGAGGTCGCGGCGTGGAGCCGCTCCTGGCCGTACACGTACGGCGCGGCGTGGTGGATGGGCGACTTGGTGACCGAGGTGTAGAAGGCCGTGATGGCGCCCGGCTTCGCACTCACGGGCGACAGGCACCCGGTAAACACGCCGAGCCTGTCGGCGTCGGGCGTGGGCGCCAGCGACGTCCGGTTGCGGACCGTCCAGGAGACGAGGTCGGGCGAGACGGCGGAGCCCCAGGAGATGCTGTTGTTCCACTCGACGCCGGTGGGGACCCATTGGAACCCGACGTGGTAGACCTCGTTCACGGGGTCGTAGCCGGGGGCGCAGGGGTCGTTAACCCAGCCCCTGGGGGCGATGAGGTGGTACTTTGGCCGCCAACGACGAAACTCATCATTGTTGATGCTTTGGCCCTCCTGGTGAGTATCAGCCTCCCATCCCAAATGAAGGTTCAGGATCAACTTACACGAAGCTCGGTGCCAGCTTCTGCGCTTGTCGTGGCCATTATGATGATGCAAGAGCGACACTGTGGCTAATGTCGAGGTTGGGAAGAGGCGAAGTTTCGCCCGGGTTCCTCTGGCCACGAGTCACTCAGCTGCTCCACCGGGGCGTCGGATTAAGGTTGTGGCCTTGCGATAATTCGAAAACCGGGCATTGACTCGTCCAACGAGGGTCGCCTAGTGGATCAGCCGAGCAAGTCTCCGGCTCCGCTTTCTTGGGCTTTGGTCGGCCTGCGGAGGGAGCTGATGGAGGTACCGGCTGCGACTGTATCTTCACTATTCAGAGAGATACTTTTGAGTACTTAGCTGGGACAGTACACGAGGTGGATAAGTAAGCAGATGATGCTGTGCACGGCATCCGAGTCATTTCGTGCATGGCAGCAATACGGACAGAGCCGCACTGGTGCCTCGTTATAACACGCAGGGGAAGATGGAGAAACTCAACGCAGACAGGGGCTATGTACTGAAACAACAGATTGATATTGCTAAATATTGATAGTTCTTCCTGCATGAACTGATTTCTACCAATACGAGCATTAGACCCAGCACCGGCCGTTTAGGTGGAAGCAAAGTCCGAGCCCCCTGCATCAACCTTCCTGAATCTCGCAAAGCCTATGTTGCTTCCATACGAGATCTGAAAATCCACGAGATTGGGATTAGGGCCCGCTAAGATTTAGTCAGCTTCGAATTATAAAATTGTATTACCAGGCTTGTTTTGGATATATACTTCATTCACCAAACTTCGGGCAACAAGCTTGGCCATAAGGAAAAACATTCAAGATCCGGTCTGCTCATCATCCTACATGACCTTCGCAATAAAGCCCAGCCCGTAATATCACAACGTTTACTTATTCTTCCCCATCATGCATCCTCAAGAATTACCTCCGAGGCCTTCTGCCCCACCATGACCGTCGCCAACACCGGGAACGCCCCCGGCTGCCTGGGAAACACACTCGCATCCACGACGCGCAGCCCGCGGACCCCGCGCACGCGGAACCGCGCGTCTAGCACCGCGAGCGGATCGTCATTACCCAGGCCAGGCCCATCTTCATTCCCCTCTTCTTCATGCGAGAAGTTGCCAATCCGACACGTCCCCGCGGCGTGGTGCCCAAACGCCTGAGACCGCACCCAGTCCGCGTCCTGCGCGCGCACACGACACGACCCATCCGCAAGCACCCCCCGCCGGGCAAGGCGGCTCCGTCGGTGTCACCGGCCCATACGGCGGCGGCACAGCGGCGAAAACGCGCCGCACAAAAGCCACAGTGTCCAGCATAGCCCCGATGTCTTCGTCGTCGAGCCCGCCGGGGAAGTGCTCAAAGTTGATCGCCGGCGGCGCCGTCGGGTCCGCGCTCGCGATGAGCACCTCCGCCTTCCCTGAGGGGGGCCGCGGCGACATGCGCACTATGCTGCGCGAGACGGCGCTGGGCGGGTCCGTGAACAGGCCCGGGTCGGTCTGGTCCGTGGGCGGCCAGAACCCGCGGAACGCCGGGCCCGGCGGGGAGAAGGTCAGCACATCCCGACGGCCGTCGGGGCTGTGTTCCGTTCGGAGCAGTGCGCACTCGCTGTTGCCCTGGGCGGCGGCGTCCGCGTAGGGCCCCGCGCCTTCCCACCAGGCCGCGACGCAGGGGTCGCCGGGGGCGCCGTGGGTGCAGTTGTGAGCCGCGGCGGGGTCCGGGCCCGCGGCGAAGGCGGCGGCGCCTTGGCCGGCGACGGGGAGCTCCTGGTTGTCGTGCAGGTTGCGGCCGACGCCGGGGATGTGGGCGACGACCGGGATGTTGAGGGAGCGCAGGTGCGGCCGGTCGCCGAGGCCGCTGAGCTGCAGGAGCTGGGGCGAGTTGAAGGTCCCGCCGGAGACGATGACCTCCTTGCGCGCGTAGGCTCGCTTCCGCGTCCCCTTGGGCGGCGGGTTGGCGGAGTCGTGCTTCCACGAGGCGCCGTAGACCATGCTGCCCTCGAGGAACTCGACGCCCACGGCCCGGGGTTTGGAACTGGCTCGGTCGTGATCGAAGAGGATACGGGTGGCAAGAGACTCCAGCTGCAGCTTGAGACGGTACCGGGCCGAACCGTCCTTGTTCTTGGCGTTGAAGGTAGAGAGGATAAAGTCCCGAGGCGACCAGCGCTTTCCGAACCCCGTCGTGTGGATGGGCAGGCCGAAAGAACCAGTGGCGAAGTCTCGTCCGGTACCTTCGAAGTTCGGATCTCTACCAATCAGGGGAAGCAACTCGCTCGCGCCAAGGGGGCTTGCAATCCGTCCGAGCAGAACGCCCGCGAATGCCCCCAGGAAGGACAACGCGCCAGGACTCCGCTTGTAATAGTCTGGTGATCCCAGTTGCGTGTCCATGAACCCATCAAAGCCGTGCCCCTGCGTACCTTTGGGCAGGTAATGGTTCTTTTCCACTTTTTCGAAGATTGATCTCATTTTCCCTGATCTGGCAGAATGGTTAGAGCACAGCCCCTTGGACCAAAAGCAGTTTCCGAGTCACTCACGACCATGAATCATCACCCGTGATGTCGGCCACATAGTCCCAATCCGCATCGTTCGGCAGGAACGTCCCCATGGCGTTCACAATCGCGCTCCCGCCCAACGTCGCGCCGCGGGGGTAGTACACCCCGTCCAGCCTCGCGTCCTTGGGCGCCCTCGCGCCGCTGCCGACCCAGTACGACCCGTTGGGCAGCGTCCAGGTCAGGTGGTTGTACTGCAGCTCCTGGTCCTCGTCGTCCCCAAAGTGCTTGACGAAGAAGTGCCACTTCAGCGTGTCGGTGCCAGGGTACGACAGCGCCGCGATCGAGGTCGAGAGGTCGTCGCTGGCGTCGCGGCCGGCTTCGATCAGCAGCACGCTGTGGCCCGCGAGGGCCAGGTTGCTCGCGACGACGCCGCCGCCGGGGCCGCTGCCTACGACGATGTAGTCGTGGGTGTTGTCCGCGGTGCCGCCGATGGTCTCGTGATCATCTCTGCGAGCATGGGGATGCCCTCGGGCACTGCCAAGCAGAGTGGATGAGGCCAGGAACAGCAGCAGTTTGCAGGGGCTGGGCAGCAGCATCATGTTCGTCCAAACGGCGAGGTTTTTTTCTTTTTCTTTTTTCCTTTTCTTTTCTTTTTCGCAGGTTGTATATGGAGCAAGTAAGATCGGAAAACGATGAACCTGCAACTTCTGGGTGAGGCGAGGGATTACCTACTTACATATCTATGCAGTATATATATACATATATGATCCACGCACGCGGTAGAGCCTTCAGACCACCCTGTGTCAGTTAACCCGGCTACCTAGATAGAACTCGATATTGAGTAGACGTCGAGTTTGTCATGTGCCGGTACGTCTGCGCCACCCACGTGTTGACGTTGCCATGACCGAGCGGAGATTCTACAGCAGCATGCAGCTTTAACCCCTTAAGCGAGCCCCTTCGCTCGGCTGTCGGGGCCAGGGTCGGGATCACCGAAGGGATATGCGTCTAATTGCCCAATAAACCCATCGCCCTTGCAATAGGTGTACCCATTATTCGGCACGCCAAAAATAAACAATTCAATGCTAAGTTGGTTAGCCATAGTACACAAACGTGGCAGATTCACGATTGCCCCTTTTTGGCGCGTTTCGAGAGACGTAAGGGAGACACAAGAATCATCAGAACGGGAATCGGGGCTTCATGCTCTCTCTCCCTCGCGGCGAAGACGGGCCGCTGTAATGAAAGCATTGGGTGGTCACTCGCTCAGCCATGTGGCCCACGCCCTCATGCACGAATGTCGCAGTGCAATTTGGGTACGGGTCCGGGATGCAACCACGCCGGGAAATATTGGTTCTTGCGTTGGAGCGGGAGGCTTATTTCGGGCTGCATACGACCGCCACCACTTGCTGACTGAATGGTGACGTTCTGCTGCACCTGGGCAATTGCTGGAGAACCTCGAAAGTCACGCAACCCGTTTGACCCAAGGAGTATGCGCAAAGGATGTTATTGGTGATCCTCAACTTATCGTAGCATATACCTAGATCCCTGGCCATGATGCCGCGAAAAGCGGTTTGCTTCTCCAAGAAACCTTTCAGCAGCTGCATGGAGACAAAACAGAACTTGATTTCGATTGGTCTGAACCAGCCCTTTGCTCACTACGACTCAAATCCAGGAGCCGCCAATCCTAGTAGCTTACACAGACCAGTAAAGCCCAGCCGACACCACAGGTGCATCGCAACCCTGCAAGTCCAATGTCAAACAGCATCCAATCTCCCCTAGCCAAGTTCCTCGCCCGAGAGCACACCCATGCTTTGCTGATACCGAAATCTCGAGGCCGACCTCGCCAAGTCCCCCGACCTAACAGACCCGGCATCGTTATAGCTCACATCGAACTTCGTGGTCTTCCGTATATTGTATATGTCAAACAAGATCCCCTCCTCGTCGCTGCCGTCGTCGCCGCTCTGTCGTGGGTTGGCATCCAGTGGCGAGCAAAGGTAGCTGCTGCTCAGCGGACTTGCCGGCAGGTCCTTGACGACGATGGTGCTGCCGCCAAAGGTCCTGATGACGTGCGACGAAGTTTGTTGTTGGTCGTGGGCCGTTTTGTCATCATCCCTGTGCCTAAAGAAGAACGTGTTCGGGTACTTGCGACCGTCGCCGCCGCCGCTCTTCGTGAGCTTCGCGAAGCGGTTCGGGAACCACCGCTTGAGGAGCGACGACAGGGCGGGGATCGAGGCGCAGATGATGGCGAGGTTGCATTCGATGGTCGAGTAGACGAAGCGGATGTCGTACGAGAAGTCGGGATTTTGGAACAAGTCGCCGTAGTGGTAGTCGATGAGCCAGATCAGGCGCAAAATGCTGACGATGGCCACACTAATCCACAAAAGAGAAAGACATGTCAGCTCTCTCTCTCTCTCTCTCTGGTAACGATGGTTCAACTCCCCGGATACGGTTGGATAGGTGTAGCTTACACGATGCCGAGAGTGAGCACAAACGTCAGGCCCATCTTCAGTCTCATGGGCATCTGCAGCCCCACGACAATCTTGATCGGCAGGATGACCACGAGGATGTCGGTCAGGGCGGTGACGGAAGAGGAGACGATGTACTGCAAGCCCTCATCATTGCAGTGGCCCGGGACGCCGCGGTCCCAATACTTGTTTACCGGCACGCAGGTGAAGACAGACGCCACGAAGACCGAGACCATGAGCAGAATGTTGCAGACGTTGAGCGCGTGGATGGACCACCGGATCCCCGGCTTGTGTCCCCCTATCCGCAGCAGGAAGAAGAGCACCGAGGACTTGACGAAGCAGAGCTGCGGGTTGTACAGCATGATGACCACGTAGGCCCAGACCTGGCTCCGTGGACGCTCGGTCGGCTGGGCCAGCGGCGGGATCTGCCAGGTATGGACTCCGATGAAGTTCGTCTTCATCATCACGTAGCTGCAGCCCGCTTCGGCCAGGGCCGTCATCTGAGGGGAAACGCAATGTGAGCACTTGCAGTTCAAACTTATCAGGCAGCTACCACCAGACCGCGCGAAGGGGAAACGCACCATGGCTGCGACGATGAACCCGTCATCCCATCCGAATGTTCTGGCAGAACAGCGGCTATACACGCGAAGAGAGACGACCACTAGGGCCAGAGCTGGAAAGAAGAAGATGATGAAGAACCCGATCTGCTGTAATGAGGTCGTCGGGTAGGTAGACAGGTCCGTGGACTCGGTCAGGAGAGGCGCGTCGGGTATCGAAGCCATGGTCTGCCGCGGGTTTGTGAGGAGTCCATTGGAGTGAATTCCGCAATATGCGCGTGTTCAGCATGAACTCGGGGGCCTTTCTTTTTCAATCGGTAATTACACTCATCAGTTGCAGTAATTAGGACCCCCCCAAAAAATGTAATGCATGGCAACAACTGGAGACAGGAGAATGCAATCAATTAAGCAGAGGTATGTATTTATTTGGTCCATGAGGCCACCCATCAACTGTACCCGGTGAAGGAAGGGGGCAGACTTCTGTTGTTCCCATGATCCGAGGTTACTCAACCGTGTTATTATGGCTTGCAGTGCAATCTGGGGAAACCCGTTATTCAAAGCCCAGTTCCTTCTTGTGCTGCGGCTAGGTGCAGAAAATCCGTAAGGGAAACCTTGCTCTCACCGGCACGTAAATGAAAATGGCGTGGGGGGAAGGAAAATGCCGAACGCGTCGGGAACCGGAAACGGGTGCACAGTTTCCGGATCGCATACTTCGATTCAGCGGATGTTGGATGGGAGAATTCGCCGCGGCCAGGCATCTCCCAGAGCCGTTCGTGGGCAACAGGGGTGTGTTATCAGATATCAACATTGATGAGCTTCAAGCCTCGGCGCTTTAGGGGGTGCGCAATTGGACAGTACCTAGGACTTCCCCGGATCTCTGCATGGCGGCAGGGGAGGGGTAGCGCAGCGGCTGAAGGACGGGCAGGCAATCTGGACAATCGGCCATTCGTAAAGAAGCAGGTAATCTTGGCTAAATGCCCAGTTGTGGTAACTTGCATGCAGCTCGATGTCGTGTAACCGCGAGTCGACTGTAGTGTAGATAGACGAAAGCGACCTGCATTACAAATCCGCCGCTCTAAGTCGGCATGACCAGGGCGTCAAACCCATTCATTCAATGGGGCTGAGAAAGACAGTTGCTGCCAATGGACCCTTGGCGACATGAACCACGAGCAGACTATACGAAAGGTGAAGAAGAAGTACGGTTGAATCCCAGCGTGTCCTTGGCGTCACTGCCTTGCCTGATCACCTTCTATGACGGTTGACGGAGGTAGTCAATGCAGCGGTACCAGCCGTTGCCCGCGGGGACGCCGCCGGCGATGGGGTTGAACGCGGCGCCGCAGTTGCCCGTCGACGAGAACATGTTGAGGTAGATGCGAGACGCCGTGTTGCCGGCGTCGAGCACCGTCGTCTGCACCAGCAGGCTGAGCTGGTACGTCGCGTCCGACTGCCGGTTGAAGGCCTGCACCGACGTGAGGAGGTAACACCCTCCAAGAGCAGGCCGGGGGGTTTGCATCAGGCCGCAGCTTAGAAACTGTGCCATCCCATGCGGCATGGGGTATCAAGCCATAATTTGACCCGACCGCTGCCTCATAAAATAAAGTCTCACCTTTGAATTCCCATGGCACCAGTCTCGGTGACTAGCTTGGAATAATAAACTGCCACAGCTACATCTGAAGAAGCCACCATAACGAATATAGGACCTAGAATAACTACTGACAACCCGATGGACTCTCATAATGGTCTATTTAGGTTGATATCTACAACATATCGAGGCACTACCTGCTATGTATGCCTGGATTTATGTACACAGTGAACCAAACTGGAAATGATCTTGTAAGCTAACAAGCAGCCTCCTCCTACTCAGCGGGGTTGTCCGTACGATACAGGCCATCTCGTAAGAAAACAGGGTGTTCGCTATCCAAAGTGACTTGGCCCTTCATAACATTGGATCTTTGATAGAGGTCGTTGGTGCTCTGGAACCCATGGGTAAGGTCATTTTCCCAGCCTTCCAGGCCGTAGAACAGGAGCGGTAGACTGGAGGATTTCCATGCTGAAAGAATCGATTTGGTTAGCAAAGTCACTAGTCCTTAGATGACCGACAGGGTGAATACAGGGGCCGACTTACCTTCTACACCATGAGACCTGGAGTTGAACATCACGGTGATCAATAGCACCAGCGAAAGCACCGAGACCGCGATGGGCAGCGCCAGCCACTTCCACTCGATATGGATGTACGTCTCCTGCACGAACGCCGTCCCGTCGGTCGTGGTGAAGTTGTTCTGGCTGTTCCGCATCGAGTTGGTCATGCTGTCCGCGATCTGCCCCACCATCGTCGTCAGGTTCGCCGCGTTGTACATGGCCAAGCCGAACGAGGAGGCCATCCGCCCACCGTCGCCGGGCTGGTAGGTCCCTGTATTCAGGACCACAGTGCTGTTGAGGACGTCCTTCATGTACATGCCGAGGTTCAGGTGGTCGAACCAGTTCATCGTGTAGTTGGGCCCGACCGTCTGGCCGTCGGCGAAGGCCTGCATGGTGAAGAGGAAGTTGCCCTTTGGGTTTCGCGGGGGATCAAGAAAGAATTTGTGGCTCGAGATGTGCATGATCGTTTCGTCCACTGGCCCGATGTCGGTCTGTCCGCTGTGCATGCTGATATTGTTGTATGTCTTTAAGCAGTAGGCGAACATGCACTGATTGACCTGTGACGGTTTCGTGGGCCTATCTGCGTTGCCGCTAAAGAGACTCCGATCCAACTTGAGTGCTGTGAATGCCGCGAGGACCGCAGGTTGTCCATAACCCGTCGTTAATGTAACCATGCTGGGTGTGACAGGCGCACTGGATGAGTTCCATACGTTGGCATATAACCCAGCTGCATCGCTGGCGACGCTCCAAGTGAAGTTGCTCGGTGGCAGTAGTTGACGCGGAACAGTTGTGTTGCAGACTGTGGCGCCTGACTTCTTATCGCGGCCACAAGTAGTATTCGTCGCGCCTACAACGTCCTGGGATGGATTAGTTATTGTTTTGTGTGAGGAATGCTCCCATGTAAGGCGCAGTCGGATTTTCCCAGAGGTGGCTGTGGTCGTTGTAGCTCTTTGGTGGATTTCCTGTTCTGGGCATCGTTGACCAAGCGACTTACCTGACAGGTGCTGCATATTCCAAGAGTACTGACAGGCGGGAAAGTGCAGTTTGAACTAGAGCAAGTGAGGTCGAACCTGGGTGTGACGCCAAATGCTGCAGAGATGACCGCACTCTGCAATTGAAACGGCGCGTTCTGGGCTGCGGGCAGATGGTCAGTTCAGGGCCAACCAAAGATTGGAAGGCAAAACCTACCGACGGGATACGAAGGTCCATGATTGGCAGTGACCGAGGTGTTGGCGTCATACACCTGGGCCAGCCTTATCGAGGCAACCTGGTGAGTCGTCGGCGTTGCCTGGGTAGGGAACGAGAAGACCAATTGCGCAAATGGATCGATAACGAGCGCGGCAATGGTCAACAGCGACGCAGAAGAAGCAAGGAGCGCAGCAGTCTTCATCCTGAACATGAGTTGCAGCGCGCCCCACGGCCCTCTGGAGCCAGCATCAAACAGCTGCGAACAGGCCATTAGTGTTGCTGCTAGCAAACCGAACTCGTTCGCGATCTGTGAAGTGGAGCATGCATACCTGGATATCGCTGAGCCGCCGCGGAGCCGTGGCGAAATGCACCCATCGGAGCTGTCCGATGACTTCGGTGAGCACCAGCAGACAAGACGACTTGGCCAGCGTGGTGATGAAGGAGATGACGGCGTTGGGGGAGATCACGAGAGCCCACCCAGACAGCCGCTTGCCATCCTCGTTGAGCAAGACCACCACGACGACGGCTATGCATATTAGGCTGAAAGCCGAGGCCATTAGCTCCCACATCCAGAGACGCGGAAGCCTGCCTTTGAGCGCCCGAGGCTTCATACCATCTCCCCCTTTAGCACCATTTGAGACTGGGTAGGACCTGGTATCTCCAGACTGGTCATAAGACGGTAGGTTATGCATGGGAACATTGTCGGAAAATACCGTAGTATTGATTTGGCTGTTGTCGCGAGGGTACTGGTGCGATGCATGACCGTCAACCGGCCAGTAGCTGGCAGTCATGGACGGTTTAGGTGCTGGATCATCGCCGGTCATATGTGTCGCATTCAAACCGTCGTTGCCTTGAGCATGACCGCGATACGATGCATAATCGTCCACTGGCTGGTAGGTGGAAGCCATACCGCCAAAAGAGTGTAGAAGCGATCGTGGTGTCTATAAGTGGTTGGATGGGACGTAAGTCGCAGGTAAAAGCTTGGAAGGCGAGTTTGGAATCTGTACCCCCACCACGTTTTTACCGCTTGGCAAGACGCCCCCTAAAAAGGAATTATCAGGCCCAGTGGGGTTCTTCGAGCGTTGCCTACATAGTTTTAGTGCTTACGGCCGTGATCTCATGCGCTGTTCGGTATGTGATGGGTTGCGGTGCGCAGGTCCGCAGCAGTTGTGGTCGAGGGCCTATCCCGATTGAGGGATGTCTTTCAGCTAATTACACCAGACGATAGTAGGTTAGATGGGTGGCGCCAGACTTGCCGCTGGGCCCGCAAAGGCCACCCGCTGATGAGCTGCTGACCGAGGAGGGCATCTCTTGAACGTCCACCGGGAACCACTTCCGATGGAGATCAATCATAGGTATGGGCGTAGGAATGGATGCCGACATGGTAAATGGAATGAAGCAAATTCCTGATCTCGGGTCTGAAATATGGTTGAGTTCACAGTTCAAAAGATGGGTTGACAACCTGCAGGTAGGGCTACTTGTAGGGCCCTCAAGCGCGACAGGAGGCCCCGCCACCTGACCTAATTTTAGAAGAGCCGCAGATCTGCAATCGCCTAATTCCACTCCCATTGTAGACAACTCAAGACTTCGCATCGACAATTGTTGTTCTTTTCTACAGCGGGGACAAAGAAGGAAGCAATCCACTTTTCGGGATCTTTCCACCCCGCCCAGCTCATCGATTTGAATGCCCGATATCTGAAATGAAACAAACGGATTGCCCAACGGGGCAGCAACCGGCTAGTTCACCATAAAACAATTGTGCCGCACTGGGTTCCGTGACGGTTGCGGCACAGCACTCGCTAACGTATGTGTAGGGGCTGGGTGGACGAGTCTTAATTCAACGATGCACATCGATCTTGGTCATCAGATGAGGCGTAGGTAGGTGCTACTGCAGATTCTTGGGTAGGTAGAGCCTAAACCATTCGCGCAACTCCAGGCATGCCAAATTCAATCGACCCATCAGCCTCTACCGACAAACGGGCCACAAAAGGCAAAATGGTCTCTGTCCCTTCTTTAGGGCTGAGACCCCTGCCCTCGACGGAGGCGAGCTTTGGGTAACAGTGGCCAGTTACATGGAGGCAGGCATTCAGGTCCGGCTGTGGTTTGAATTGGTCAAAGTAAACCCACTGAAGCGGTGGAAACGGCATGCATGGGTGGGGTGGAAAACCTGACCTGTGTGCCTGTGGCCCGTAGCTGTTCAGTGGTCAATAGCAGTGATACCTGTGCCACCGCACCGGCTTCTTCTGCCCGAATGCCCAGTGCATGTCAATTGTTTGTGCTACCAATATCCGACACTGCATGCATTATCACCAAAAGTGTGTATTCATTGCCCATTGGACATTGACCGGGCACAAAGCTAGTTTCAGTCAGTTACGAAGCATTCCCCCGAAATGTCCGGGAATGGAGCCACATCACTTGTGACACAGGTATAGAAAACAGCACCGCCTTGAATGGTATATATTTGTATTAGAAGCTTAACCCATATCAATAACGGCATGAGCATATTGGAACTTCAGTTTCGGTAGTATTGTTTGATTGGTAGGGAGGAGTAAGTTTCGATTCAACTTGCCACCTACGGAAAGATCAGCTATATATATATACGCGTTCTTTCCATTATATCCCGCTATCAGCCTGAGAAAGTCGCGGTTCATATGCTCTTCCTCATTCAAGTAGGCTTTTCCTGAGTCTTATAGCTATCCTGGACCGACCAGTCGAGCTTGGTCGCGCCATTGGGGTGATTGCAATTCATCTGGCCAGCAGCCGCGACGAGGCCGTCCTTGGTGTATTCGGAGACAACCAGACCAATTGCGTCCGCGATGTCCTGGCTTCCGATCCTAAGTGACGTACGGCGTTAGTCAATCGATAGAGGTATGGCTGAATGGCTGCAAAGAGGAGGAGGAGGAGGAGGAGAGGAGGACAGGTAGCAACAACTTACCAGATGTGTTCGTTGAAGGTATCGACGCTGGAGATGTAGACGGCGCAAGTGCCATTGTAGATGATCTGCAGAGCGGCGCTTTGGTAGTCCCATGTGTCCCAGTATCCGAGCATATGGTTCTGGAGAAGGCTGGCAAGCTGGTTGCAGTCGTCGCTGCGAGCGAAGTCCCCGGTCATGGCGCCCGCTGTAAACGGTAACGTCAGCATCGATCGTGAAAAGAGCAGCCGAGAGTGTGCCAGTGAAGGCCCCTGGCGCCAGCTCAGTGCCCACCGAGTGGATAGACGGGTACTTACTCTGGTCGCTACGGAAACAGATCGACTGGGTCTCGGGCGTAGGGTTAAATTGGGACTGCGTAGAAGCGACCGCCGGCTTGAGATCAACCAGGGTGCCGTTGGCCGCGACGGCCTTGACGCTGACATCGGGGGTGGCGGGCGCGTTGCCGCCGTCACGGAGGGCCTTTGCGTGAAGAGCGGCGCCCTGTGCGTGGCCTGCTGCAAACAGCAAGGTCGTGAGAAAAGCGAAGATGTGCATCCTGCCGGTGTTGGTTTTTTTTTTTTTTTTTTTTCTTTTGTTGGCTGGGTCGATGTTGCATGCGAGAAGGCGGTTTGGTGTCGTGCGCAGAGAGAAGCCTGAGGTGCTGTTGATGTTCGCGTTGGTTTGGTGCGACTGCTCTATTACAGTTAGCAGAAGGGGGAAGTTGCTGAATTTATAAACGTTTTCGGAAGGTAGCACCGTGGAGTGAATGTATGCAATATGCGACTTCAATATAATGTGAATCAGTGTTCCCATCATAGAACCTGACGTCGTACCGATTTCACTACCAATGCAGCAGGTAGGAGATCAGACTGTTGTTGCCGATCATCACAGACTACTCCATCACAAACTATCCCTTCGCCTACTAATCCAATGACAGCGAGTTCATCCCCGACTGCTCCAGATCTGGTTGAGGAACTCACTCTTGAACCACCGTATCTATAGATACGATGCACTTATGTATGCTACACCTGATTCCATATCAGTTCCAGTAAGGAAGCTTTCGGGTGTCCTTCGAATACTGATATCTCATAAACATCAACTCCTCGACCATGTCGTCACTTGCCCGGCGCGCCTCAGCAGATTCTGGATCAACAACAGCGTCGACCCGTCCGGTACGCAGGCCGTACCAATAGGCTCAAAGAACCCCCGGCGGCGGCATCCGTATCACCTAGGTAGACCAATGCAGCATATCATGCTGAGTACGCTGGTATGAGGCCAAAGGCGAAGAGATTAGAGTCTTAGGAGCCAGTTGGTTTGGGAAACCCTTGCCTGCGAATATGAGTAATTGCATCGCCTTTGGGGCAGGGTAAGTATCAAAGCTAAAGACTGGACTCGCACACCAAAGTGGCGAAAACGAAGAGGAAGAAAAAAAGGTAAAAGAAGACCCAAGCCTAGAAAGTTGTTCATGGAAGGGCTCGAACTCGGAGACTGGCAAAAGCGAAGGGAGTGGACCACCATATCCATCCATGATTCAGTAGTATTGAAAGGGAATCGGCTACTTCGCGGAAAAAATCAGACGTTATTTGACCATATATCCATAGACACACTAGGGGCTGGTAAGCGTGAGAAGAAAAAGAGAAGAAAAAGTCAATAAACTTCATGATTTCCCTCGAGGGTGGGAAGCTGGGAGTCGTTTCCAGGCATGATGGAGATGGTTCTTGGCCAAGTCGATTGGGGATTTAGTTACAGTCTGTGAGTCTATCCCCGGAATTATATCAGCCATTGGCCCTTGGGCATGGGGGGCTAATCACGCCAACCCGCGCTGTATGGAGCTGTGTTCGGAGCTGAGGTGACAGTGGCTGTTGGGGACCGTCTACTTGACTACATACCTATTCACCATTAACCAGCAGCCATTAGGCCCCAACCGATCCTGGGCGCTTGTCTTGAAAGAGTCCACGGCTGGCGAAAGTATTACTAGCTAAGCTACTGGATACAAATAAGAAATACAGACTATTATACAAACGTATATCGCACCGATATCTCCTCAAATAGCCCGGCGTCCTGGGTTGCAAGCATCAAGTATCCCATATAGTCCGCGGTGATGTGCAATCGTGCGCCCTGGTTCGGGCACGTGAAGAGCCCGGTACTTCTTCCACGTCGGTTGAAGAGACACGAAGCTGGCACGTCACACGTAAATCGCTTCCGGCAGCTGCTGCCGTCGTGATGGAAATGCTGCTGCCGCCTTCACCTGGTATGGCAGCACTGATGTATCCGGCATAGTTTGCGGGATCCGCCGCGAGGGACGCAGGGACCAGCGAGCCATCGTCCCTGAGCGTGAGGAGGGCTGCATCTCCCGCATTGGGGCTGAAAACGAGAGCGTTGCTCCGGGTGCCGACGTCCCCTTGTATGAGGGGAACCTGGCCGTCGACGGCGCCGCCGACGCCCGTCAGAGTGAAGGCAGGAGTTCACGGAGGCGTGGCGGTCGGAAGCGGCAGGACGACATAGTCCAACTCGATGCGGGCACACGTGGTATCGGCAGGACTTTCGAACATCAAGTCCATTGGATTATTAGTATCGACAGAAAAGACACAAGCCATTACCGTATTTCGGGCAGGTGAACGACCCCTGACTTCCGGCGGTAGTTTCTCCGGTCAATTGGCAAGCTGCAGTAGACTGGGGTGACGCCACTAATGCAACGAAGGCGAAGGAGGAAGAAGTTGCATCATCGAGGTAGATCAATTTATTGGTCTGGGTAGAGCGCGAGCACCACGACACCATCTTTCAGAGTGAAAGCGGATGCGGCCGCCACATCGGGGGTAAAGCCGAGGAAGTTGGAACCCATGGGTTGGATGTTACCACTGGTGGTGACATATTGGTTAATGACATTGCCACTCCTTCCTTTGAGAACAAAGGTGGGGGTAGCAGCAGGAGGCGCCGCAGTAGTCACGAACGTCGTGGCGGTGACAGCCAGGGTTGTTGGCACCGCAGTGGTCTCCAGATCCGTCGTGCTGACCGTCGTCGTGATGGTAGCAACGATGACGGACGTGACGGTCGCGAGGCCGGTAGCCGTGGCGCTGCCGGTGACTGTCGCGGTCGTGGTGGTCTTCAAGGCGGAGGCCGTGACCGTGGCGGTGCAGACGTCGGCGGATTGCGTTGAAGTGGCGCTGGACGAGGTGACGAAGGCTTGGCTCGATGACGAGCGTCTCTTGCAGCTGTCGCCTCCCCGTTGCTTCATCTGGCCGCGCTTCTTTTTCTGTTCCGTGATAACCTGGGTTGCCGTCTCCGTTGCAACCATAGCCGTCTCGGTGACAAAGGAGGTCTCGAACTGGGTGATGACCGCAGTGTTGGTTGTCTCCAGCGTAGACTCCATGGTGGAGATCTGGGTGGAGGTGACGGTGTCAGCGGTGACAGTGACATATTGCGTCGCCGTCTCCGTCAGCAACGCCGGAGTCTCCGTCACCGTGATATAGCTTGCGCAAGTCGAAGGCGAAGGTAACAGTGTCAAGGCAGGCAGTATAGGCAATGGGATAGACAATGTGATAGGCAATGGGATAGGTAATGGCAATCCGGGCAATGCATCGGTTAAGTCAGTGATACGACGCCGCAGAGGGTCGGCTGCTCCCGCGGGGATAGCAGAGGCAGCGCCCCCGGAGACGAGGGCGGCCAAAGTGGCGAAACGCATGATGGAGAACGAGTGTGTTGGGTGTACCGGATGGTACCCTCGAAATGAGTGTGTATCAAAAGTGTGAACGGGCAACCTGGGAGGAACGAAGATTCGGAATCTGGGTCGAACAGCTTGGCAGGGCATCTATATTGTCCGATTATACAACTCCTACTTGTGATCTAGTCAGGAGCGTCACCGAATCCACGCCAAATGTGGACGCGCTATAAAGCATAGTCGGCGGTCCAGGCCGGACTAGCAGTCTTGATACGCCGTCTCCTTTGCAGCTTAGCTCTCTGCTTTCAGATTGCCACGATCACTTTGATGAATATCCCTCTACGAAAATTCGCTGGTTTCTAAATCGGCCTGGACTAGTCGCTGCGTGTCCTAATCTCCTGGAACACCAGTAAGACTGCGAGTGGTTTTTAGCAAGGTCAGTGACGCATCTAGCCGCTCGCAAACGCTTCTGTCCACGCACGGCGGGTGACGATCGGAGGAGTGTTAAGCTTAAGCGCGCCAGGTCTTGGCTGCAATCGGCACCCGGGAATCGGGATAGATAGACTAAGAGGCAGGCAGGAGCTTCTACTCCACCTGCTAAGAGACGAGCCCGTTCTTCTTGAGAATAATAATACGCAGCAGTGGCAGAATCCTGCAGGACAGATGCTAGTCGCAAAGCAACGCCCTGTGATTAGCTAACCACTAGTCTTTCATATAGACCACAGCTGAAAGATTCTCCCGACGGGTGGAGATCAAGCAATCGCACCATGCCAATTGTGCTGGAGTCTCACTGGCTGGCTGTGCTACGTGCACTGCAAATCCCAAAATGGGAGAAGAGATCGCAATTGCCGGGCCTCAAATGTCAAATATTCTGGGAGGAAGAGGCTGGAGTGTCCCGGAATGCGGGGGGTGGGGGCCGCAGGGTCATCCTGCTGCACCGAGTCGATGGCCACAGGGCTTGCAAGGCGCCTGTGCATCAACATCCACCTGAGTTATGTTTGGGTTTCCGTTGAGTGGCCCAGGGACGATTGCGATCACATATGCATGATGAAGAGCTGGATGGGGAATCGATCCCAGTTGGGTCACACAACAAGGGTGAACTCGATGGTCACTTTCGGTGCCATCAACCTCGTAACATTTGGTATATGGGTCTAGCGCCTACGCCGGCTATGCCTTTTCGGGGGGAAATCTCACGTATCACGGTTTTATTACGAACCAGACAAGATCATGTGGCCAAATCAGATGTGTCTCCGTAGACACCAACGCTTATGCTGAACATCACCTGGCTCCTTTACATGATGACTTCGTTGGAGACATCCTATGAGAATGTTAGCCGTGGGCGCGCATGCATAGATTGGAAGACGAGTTCTTACCCTCTTGAGCTCCTTGAAGGGCAGGCAGACACAGTTCTGCACGCGGACCTCGTCGTTGACCTTGGTCTCCTTGCCCAGAATGGTGATGCTCTGGACCTTGACGCCGTTCTTGATGATGCTGGTGGTGTGCGACGTGACAGGGGTGGGGGTGCCTTCGACACGGGCCCAAGCACCAACAGTGCTGTTCCAGCCGACAATGCTGTAGAGCACACAGGCATCGTGCTTGATGTGGCTGTCCTCGAGGACAATGGTCTCCTTGACACGAGCACCGGCGCCAATCACAGCGCGAGGGCCGATAGAGACGTTGGGGCCAAGCTTGGCGGTCGGGTCAACGGTGGCCGTGGGGTGGATGAAGACGGGGGCAATCAGGTTCGGCGAGGGCTTGGCCAACTCCTCAGAACCATTCTGCCACGCCTTCTGGAGGTAGAGGGCATTGGCAGGGACAGCCGACCCAGCGGTCTTGATCTGGCGCCAGAAGTCCTTGGTCTCGTAAACGAAGAACTGCTTGCTGTCGGCAAGATCGCTGAGAATGTCCTGCTCCAGTCGCAGCACCTCCTTCTTCTCGTCATCATCGTCCGCCATGAAGCTCGACTCGAGGTTCTCGGAGGAGGGGTAAGATACGAGACGGGGTCGGTCGGTGCGGCGCTTGATGGCGGTCTTGATGCTGGGGAAGATAGCGTCGACGCTGAACAGGTAGACACCACAGTTGATGAGGTTGGAGATGTGGCCTTCGGGCTTCTCGACGTAATGGAGGACGCGGCGGGAGTGCGAGTCGCTGACAATGCAACCGAAGTTGGTGGCAGCATCGTCGCTCACGCGGGTACCCAGAATGACAGCTTCGGCATCCTTATTGTCGAAGAGCTCGGCCATTTCGTTCAGGGGGAAGGAGCAGCAGACGTCGGAGTTGAGGACGAAGATGCGCTCGGGGCGGCCTTTGAGGATGGCATCTCGGAAGTGGTAGAGGCCGCCAGCGGTGCCGAGGGCCTCGTACTCCCGAAGGTACTTGATGGGCAGGTCGGGGAACTCGTGACTGGCGTCCTTGATGAAGTCGCGGAAGACGGACTCGTCGTAGTAGCCGATCATGACAACCTCCTGGATGGAGGGGACCTTGGCAATCGCCGTAAGGCAATGCCAGATGATGGGATGGCCTGCGACATCGAAGAGGGGCTATTCACGAATGGCTGTTAGGATTTGAACTGCAATCGCATGATAGGCTGGCAGAGATGGTCAATTCGCGGCAACTAACCTTCGGGACGTCGAGGGACAGAGGTCGGAATCGGGTGCCTCTGGAAGGACCTCCGACCTAAACGTTGAGTGAAATGCGGTCAGTATCTCTGTGTCTCCCAAGGTGGGGCAGAAGCAGTAACAATAGGATGGCAACTTACCAAGATGACGGCTTTGGTGTCCTTGCCGGCACCGCCGGCCTTTCCGCGCATAGGTACCTGGAGACTCATGCTGTTTGTGGGTGGGTGTTGCACTGGGGGAATGGGACTGGTGATGCTGTGAACTCGTCGGTCCCCTACTGTCGCCGAAAATGCAATTGTTGACTTTCAAGTACGGGCGCCCCTCGAAATTCACAAGTGTTCACAGCGTTGCGACTTGATTGGACCGAATTGAATTGGGGGATCCGTAACAGGGATCGTGCAGCTGCAGGGTTCTGGGAGTTGAGGTCCAGGCTGGCGCCCATCTTTTGGTGGGCAGTGGGATGGCGCATCGGGAATCGGAATATCTCTCGGCCCACCAGGAGGCCAGTGCCCCCCGCCGTCTCCTTCTATTCTTGCTAGGCCAGCCAGATATCAGTGGCTGCAGAGGTACGTATCCTCCCAGGGGCGGCTAGTGCGGGGTACTCAAGCCACACTTCAGGCTCCCAACTGGCTGCATTTCTTCCAAGCTCCATCTACTTATAGCGCTGAAGGCCAGTAGGTCACCTTTCCTTTGATAGCCTCCAACAGCCCTGTTGAATTTTGGAACATTGAAGCTTCTCAATACGAAATGCCATTAACTTAGGTGAGACTCAGACATCTAGCACGCCCTTTCGATAGCTTTGTGTCAAGCAAGAAGCCGCCATGATCGATCTGTTGTAGAAGCTCTACCCTGACTTCCAGAGTCAGTGGGTTTGGGGTCTTTAGCAGCCTGACTTCCGTCACGACAGAATCATTATTCCCCGGGCCCTTTTTCCTCAGCCGGCTGCCGGTCCTCAGTCAACTTTCGATCGGCTTGGCCACCCCAGAATCGGCGGAGAATTAATTAGTGGAGGCCGCATAACGCGTTCGACTCTACTCGTCACCTCGCCGAGACCCTGATTGACGGCTTGGCCACTTTACCGATATTGCTTATTGACTGTCTTTACCCGCGACCCGCGTCGCCATGCGGTTAAATGTCCATCTACTGTACGTCGCTTATTACCCGTTCAGGACGCGGAAGCTTGATTCGCTTGGAGAACTGGTCAACTGGCCAAAGATCGGCGCACCTTTTGTCTGAAACGGCCGCCAAGCTCACCGATCAGGGCGCCCGTCGTAGTCGCAGTGGAAACGATCACCAACCCCATGGTCGATGAACCACTACATACTTTGGTTCATCACCGGCCCCGGCCTCCGGTCTGGGGCTTGGCCGTTGCATTGCAATCACCAGCCGTCCATGGCATTCCATGCCATTGAAGGTCATATTATTATCACCGCCCTGCTATGCTTCCATCTCCCCAGTGATGGGATCTGCAACGAACCACGACGTAGAAACGGCCCGCCAGCCGTGATCTACATGTGACCCAGAACTTGCAGCATCCCACCATTTTCGTCGGCTCCTGGACAATACCCAAAAAGAGGCGAGGCGTGGACCCGCGATTGCCCCATACTTCCAAGAGATATTCGCCGGGATTCGGCTCGAATGGGTGGGAGATCTGATCATGGTGTCGTCCAAGGCCCAAAAGAACGGAAGGAGATACCCCTTGTCGCTGATGTGATGGCGTGGCAACATGAGGTCGGAGCCGCTCTTTTCGTCCAGAATTCGGAAAGAGTAGCTTGTCAGGCAACCTGGACTGGATATATAAGGCAGCCAAGTATCCCCATGTTTCACTATCCTGACAGTACATCACCGCCATAGCAACCTGCATTTTCACATTGAGGGTCACTACGCACGCTTTTCAACATGAAGACGACTACAACTTCGCTTTTGGCCCTGGCCACAGCTGCCGCTGCTCTGCCATCGCCCGTACACAAGCGTGCATGCGATTCTGCTGTCAAGCTCGATGCAAGCAGCAATGTCTTCGAGCAGTACACCCTGCACGCCAACTCCTTCTACCGAGGCGAGGTCGAGGCCGCCATTGCGAACCTCAAGGATACCAGCTTGGCCGATGCAGCCAAGAAGGTCGGCGAGGTTGGCTCGTTCCTCTGGCTGTAAGTCACCTCAAGACCCATGGCTCATGGAAACTCCCAAAGTCTTCCAATTTACTGACCTTTGGCGTACAGCGACACCATTGCGAACATTGAGAAGCTGAACACGGAACTCGCGGCCGGTATTCCATGCGAGAACATCTTCGGTTTGGTTATTTACGATCTCCCTGGCCGTGACTGCGCTGCCAAGGCCTCCAACGGCGAACTGGCCGTCGGCGAGATCGACAGGTACAAGACCGAGTACATCGATGGTGGGTACTGAACATGAACATCTGTGGCTTTCTTAAGTAGCTAATCCATTACAACAGTAATCGCTGGGATCCTTAAGGAGAACCCCAACCAAGCCTTTGCCCTCATCATCGAGCCCGACTCCCTGCCTAACTTGGTGACCAACATCGATGAGAAGGCCTGCCAGGACTCCGAGGCCGGCTACGAAGAGGGTGTCGAGTACGCGTTGAAGCAGCTCAACTTGGACAACGTCGTTATGTACATCGACGCCGGCCATGGAGGCTGGCTGGGCTGGAACGACAACCTCAAGCCTGGCGCTGAGGGGCTGGCCAAGGTCTACAAGGCCGCTGGCTCCCCGAGCCAGGTCCGTGGTATCTCGACTAACATTGCTGGTTGGAATGCTTGGTAAGTGTACTCAAAAGCATCATGCCATTCTCTCCGAGGATTTAGCTAACAATACACCAGGGACGAGACCCCCGGCGAGTTCTCGGATGCCTCCGATGCCCAGTGGAACAAGGCTCAAAACGAGAAACTGTACACCGAGATGTTCGGTGCCGAGCTCGAGAGCGCCGGCATGCCCAACCACGCCATTGTTGACACTGGCCGGTAAGTTCCCGTTGTTGTTTTTTTCATTGATGCCAAATGAGAAGACAGGACCTGACTTCACTCCACTACAGCAACGCCGTCACTGGCCTCCGCGAGGAATGGGGCAACTGGTGCAACGTCAACGGCGCCGGGTTCGGCGTCCGCCCTACCGCCGATACCGGGTCCGAGCTCGTCGATGCCTTCGTCTGGGGCAAGCCTGGTGGTGAGTCCGACGGCACCAGCGATACCTCGGCTACGCGCTACGACTCCTTCTGTGGCAAGCCTGATGCCTTCAAGCCTTCTCCTGAGGCTGGGCAGTGGAACCAGGAGTACTTCGAGATGCTCCTGAAGAACGCCGACCCGAAGTTCTAAGCAAAGCAACGGTGGAAAATGGTGGTGATTACGGCGGTCATCGCCGTACACTTTCTCTTCGACATGTATAAATCTTGGAAGGTTTGGGGGTTGCGCTTTAGTAGATAGTGGTTTGAATGCGGGCTGGAGGACTCTCTCGCTGTCCCAGTTTCGACTTGTATATATTCTTGGCTATTCGTTGCAACAGAGCTCTAGGCCCAACCAAACTATACATTTATTTGACTTTTAACCATTGCTATTTTCGGCGCTCAAGGGGATAAACTCACGAGCCTCGGACGAGCAATTTACATGACAGTGAGTATAGCCGACGCACTGATCGTTGACCAGGTCAGTCTGCGTCTACCAGTCGAAATGCGCAGGAGTATCACGGCTTCCGACGACCCTGCGGGTTTCTACATCAACTTCATAAACACGATAGATTGCTTTATAATCGAAAAGTTCGTTCAAGCCCGTGGGTGGCAAAGTGTTTTTGACGAGAGAAATAGAACAGAGTCGATTTACACACATATACGGTTGCGGCCTGGACTCTGTAAAGAAGACATACCGTTGCACTCACTGTTTCTAAACGTCATAATTTATACCCCGCGTTCTCCCTCACATCGCGATATTGATGGTACAGAAAACAGTAACATGGAAACAAATGTTGTGAAACCCAACAGATAGCATCCCCCGAACACGAGTCCCGTTTAATAATATGTATTATACAACTCAAGCATACAGTATTCCCCTTGGTGCTTATGGGTATCAGACGTAACATGAACGCGCCACCCGGGTCAGTAACCGCGCTCCTCGTCATAATTTTGGTCGTCCCAATAGATGAAAGGGACGGCACAGTAAGCCAGTCCTGGCACGAGTTTGGAAGTACACTCCGAGACGACGCCGCCCAGCGAAGGGTTGGCCCGCAGGAACAGGTCGATGGTGGTGCCGCTGCTGTACGCGATGGCCCCGCACGCGTCGCCCTCCTCGGCCGCGATGTGCCAGACGCCGCACTTGCGGGCCGTGCCCTCCGCGACCGTCGCGCCGGCGGGCGGCGCCATGATGTGGTCCGAGTACCCGTGGGAGCGATGCGGAGTCGTGGCGTCGCCGATGGCGGAGGAGCCGTTGCCGTGGCTGTTGGCACCGGCGCCGACGAAGGCGCCGCCCGGGGGCGAGAGGCACAGGATGTGCCCGAAGACGTGGTCGCTCGTGAACTGCAGGTTGTCGCAGGCCTCGCTCACCCACCGGTTGTACTTGCGCACGTAGCCCTCGGACCAGACGTGCAGGGCCTCGGTTCGGTTCCGCTCGATCGACGTGCAGTTGTCGCCCGGCATCAGCTCGTACGTCTCCTGGCAGCGGTCCGGTAGGCACAGCTCCGTCCCCGCCGCAATGTCCCTGCAGTTGGGGATGCCGTCCGGGTTGCTCTGGTACAGCGACGCCGAGGACAGGCTGTGCGACTTGGCGACCGAGTCGCACGTGTCGCCCGCTTTCGCGGTGTAATATACATCGGTGTAGCAGAACTGACTTGGCTTGGACGTCTCGATGGGGGAGCTAGGGATCGTGGTGTTGCCGTCGATGCCGCAGCGCTCGAAGGAATACTCAAGCTGGGACTTGAGGAAGTCGTCGTAGAGGAAATACGGGGACTTCTGCATCATAGAGTATTGTTCCAACCAGCAATAGGAGCAGATCCCATCTTGGGGCATGTCCTTGATGTCGTCCACGTCAGTGAAGGCATCGATGATCTCTGTGCCTTGGTTAGCGGCCATGGTGCTTGTCAGAAATTAAGGAGCGTATGGATGCCGTAAGTATGGAGATGAATCAGTCCAAAACTTACCACCACAGTACTTATCAGTCGAGGTGTCCTTGAGACATGTCTGGTTCCAGCCCGCCCAGACGCGCCCTCCGCGAAGTGTCGGCAGGCCGTCACTGATCTGGTATCCATCGCAAGCAGTACTCACAGACTCAAATCAAGACTGCAAGCTATGTCCACAACTCTCCTGACACACGACGTCGGTCCGGTCATTGTCACCAAGCCAGCTCCGGAGACCTGGAACCTGGAAATCCTTGGTCTCATTGTCACAACGAATCAGTTCCGTCAATGCAGACTTGCACGTCTCTGGCAGCGTGACCGTTACCAGACTGTCTACTGCCTCGGGCGTCCATAGGTGGTAGCCGTCAAACTCTCGCTTGCCCGCCGTCTCGACGGAGCCTTGGAGCCAGGCGAGGACAGACGAGAGGAAACCGTTCATGTTGTCCCGCGCGTAGGTGGGGATACCGCCGAGGGGCGAGATCATCTCCACGACGGCCTTGGTGCAGAGGTTGTAGATCCAGATATCGCTGGTTTGCTCGACCTCAAACCCTCGAAGCTGGCAGTCCTGGCTGTAGTCGGTGAACCAGCTATAGACTCCCGCTCCGAGGATGTAGATGGAGCTTGAGTCGATGATACGAACCGCCCAAGACGTCGCGCAGCCCGAAGTAGTGTCAGCAATGCAGTCAGTAAAAGTTGGGTCGTTGGAAAATAGTCCGGGGCTAAACGGCGCTGGTGCTTTGGGAGCCGGTTGGTAGTACTATATCTCCTGGTCAGGATGATGAAGATAAGGGTAGAGGCAATAGCGAAAAGTACCGCGTCAAGCGTCATGGGGAGGTACTTACGGGCGACTCGGTTTGTATCATGCCCATGACAACGTCACGGGCGTTGGAGAGTTGGTACTGGTAGAAGGTATTGTGCTCGACGGAAGTGCCCCAGAGCCAGGCATGGTCACTCTCAATGAGCAAACCCCTCGCAGAGTAGACGTCAATCTGGTCTTGGGTGACCTTGTCCATATCGTGGTCGGCCACCCAGAGCCATACGTTCTCCAAGTACGCTGTAGAGCCTGGCGTTAAGTGCATGAGCAACGAAGCCGCTTTACAATGCGGCTCAACGTGCCCAAGCTGCTTCGGGCAGTTCTCCACGCTGAGGTCACTTCCTTTGGCACCGCCGATACGCACGTGGGTATCTAAAGTCGATATGAAACGTCAGTAAATCAGCCTGTCCTATAGACCAGTACAAACACGGATCGGCCTTCGCGTACCCCATAGACCAGTCGAACCCTGGCTCGACTCGTGCACGTTCCAGCGAATGGCGATGACGCCAGCCGTCGCTCATTTGACTGTGATCATCATGTTTTGCATCTCGAAGATACCTATGTCGCCTTTCCTGCCGACCTCGACAATGGGCCGCGGTTGCGTTTCGTCCGAGAACTGAGTCATGCAAGTCAGCAATTTGAGATATCGCCATCCTCAGTTGGAGGACCTACCTTGTCCCCGTAGCCCATGATCTGTGCCCAAGCTTGGCCAACGATCCGTGATCCGACAGGAACCCGGAGAGTGTCGGAAACCATGTACATGCCGAAGGGGAAGAAGACGATCGAAGAGGTATTTGCCGCTCCCTCGATGATGGAGTTGAGCGCATCAGTGTCGTCGGTGACGCCATCACCCCTGGCCCCCAACGCCTTGACATTCATGACCTTCCGGGCGTTAACGTCGTGGTACTTGGGTCGGCGGCGTGTGAACATGTTGGGAACCTGATGAGGGTAGACCTCGCCGACCAAAGCCGGCTTGCGCTGCATCGCGGGGATCTCAGCGCCGCTGACAAAGGCCGTTTTGCCATCGGTACCATTGTTGATCATGCCGAAGCCCCAGCTATCGACAATGATCTGGTCGCCGCCGGGCAGAAGCGTTTGGCCGCGCGCGTCGTCGGTGATGGCGTCCCGGACGTTGAAAAAGCCCACGTTCTGGATGAGCACCGAGGTCGAGTTCTCGGCCAACAGCGTCGTCACGATGCCCCGGGGCGTGTTCGCAATGATGGCATCGACCAGCACAAGGGATCCTACGCCCTGGCCAGTGCTCTTGGGGCCCTCTGCCTGGATTTGGCTCATGTTAGTGACCGGGGCTTGAACACAGGGGATTGAAGGGTCGGAATCCTCACCCCGCCAACGATCATCAAACCCGTCTGGCAGCTTTCAATGACGAAATCTTGCATAGTCCATGCCCAGTCCCAGTGTACTTGCACCGCATGAACACAATTAACGAATGTTAAATGGCTTGTCGTGAATTGCTGGTTGCCAAAGTAGGCTCTGTGGGATTCTCGTCAGCTTCTTGCAGCCTATATCCATTGCGCACTGCAGGAACTAAACTTACCCAAAAGCACCACCGACAAAAGTCAAATCTGCGAGGAAGCCTCCAGAGCCATTATCCATGTATACACCCTTGTGATAAGCTTAGCTACAGTAGTTAAGGATGAACACGCTTGTACTTACCTGTTGATTTTTACCTGGGACATCGAAATCGTAAAGCATATAGAAATCAATGTTCTCAAGCGAAGTGCCTTGTGCAACCTGAGCAACTGGTTAATCGAATAGTTATGTATGGATTGTTTGGATATCTTCTCACCTGCCAGTGGATGCCACACAGATAGCTCCAAGGCGAGCCGTTTCGAATATCGATCTTGAAGTTCCGGACACTGCGCAAGAAGTTGTTCTGGTTGACGTACCACTCGACGTCGTCGCTGACATATACATCGCTGGTGATTACACCTTGGCCAACAAAGCTAGAGGCAGCCAGAAGAATAGGAGTGTTGAAAGGCTACGCCATGTATAGTTTTAGTATACACCTACTGCCGAAAACGGCCATAGGGTATGAACTTACGTCACCTAGCATCTCAGTGTTGTAATATTGGATAAGGGGGCTGCTGACAAGGTACGTGCCGGACGGGAAGTATACCGTTGCTGGAAATATGGTACTGGAGCCGCAGTTGGGACCGCATCGGCTTCCGTCCGAAATGGCCCTATTAATGGCTTCCGTGTCATGCGTGACACCGTCACCTTTGGCACCGTAGTCTCTCACGATACGGAATACCTTGGTACGTTGTGTTAGCACAAGATGAATTAATACGGACGTGCCGTGGAGAGGTTGATACCTTGTACTCAGACGGGGCAAATGGACTCCGACCATCATCGCCCATCGATGCCATCCAGAAGCCCTCAGCACGCTTGGAAGGGCCATGATCATCCCCGAACACTGAAAGTCCACCCCATGATTTCGCGCCTTGTCAGGGGCCACAGTATGTCCAGATAAGGCCGCTACTAGCCTGGAACGAGACGTGACCGTGCATTCTCCAGTGGCGGTTGCACCGGCTGGACCCCTGCGATTCGTTAGTCTCCGTGCTGGGGAACCGCGACAGGGGTAACGAAATGCCACAACCCGCTCCCGCTTCGGAACTCGGTTCCTTCACTTCCCTGCATCGTCCTGGGGGGCATGGGCTGCTGCCTTGCCAAACTCCAGCTAATCGGGCCTCTTATAGTTCAGGCCTAGAAGTCCATATTTTCATTTCTTTTTCACGCAACGCCTGCCTATTCGGAGCTTTCGAATGGACCCCTTCGACACTAAACCTCACCCAGGCCCAGACCGTCAACACCAAGAGCTGTGCCTCTGCGGCGCATCAAGGACATATTGGATCGTGCCCTGCATGGTCAGTGGAAGCACAGTCCATAGTTCGAGAGCTGCCTAGTGATTAAGATTGAACTCAGGGTCGGAGAGTAATGGAAAGATGATGAACCACGCATTGCGTTGTTCCTGGTCTGACAAGCCATGATATGATGGTGCTACTTCGTAAAGTGTGGTAGAGTGCACAACGCACATTTCGCGGTTGTTGATGCATGCTCACGCTGTCCGTTGGATCTCCTTCGTTTGGCTCTAGGGAGTAGAAAAGGGTATTGTAGCCAATTCTCGATGTTGTCTTGTACCACAATCCCCGCCTTGAAGTATACGGCTATGTTGCTCTTCACGCTCCCTCTACTGGGTTTACTTCTGGCGCCAGTAGTGGCACAGGAGTGCAGCGCCGACGTGCCCTGCAAGACGGGTTGTTGCAGCAAGTTTGGCTATTGTGGCTTAGGCCCCTCCTGTCAGTCCACTTGTTCCTCATCCCCTCCCCCAAAGTGAGCGAGTACTGATACCACTACAAGACTGCGAAGAAAAGGACTGCGTTAACAACTGCGAGCGAAAGGCACAATGTGGCCCTGGCGGCTTCGGCGAGGACTTTGTTGAGAAAACGGCCTGCCCCTTGAATGTGTGTTGCTCCAAGCACGGCTTCTGCGGTACCACGGAAGCGTTCTGTGGAAAAAAGAGGTCAAGCGCCCCAGCTGCGATGTACTTCCAGACACAGGCTTCCAACGTGTTGTCGGGTACTACGAATCATGGTCACCCGGTCGCGCATGCAACCAATTCTTTCCCGAGCAGATCCCTAGCAACGTTTACACCCATATCAACTTTGCTTTCGCGGGGATTGACCCAGACACCTACTAGCTTGTACCATCCGGAAGAAATGACGAGGACTTGTACATGAGGCTTGCCAATCTCAAGATGAGAGATCCTGGGCTCAGGGTCATGATAGCCGTGGGCGGCTGGTCCTTCAACGACCCAGGCCCAACAGCTACTGTCTTCTCCGACATTGCCAGGAGTGAAGATGCCCAGAAGAAATTCATCAAGTCGGTAATGAGCTTTATCCACACCTACGCCTTTGATGGGATCGATCTAGACTGGGAGTACCCGACAGCCGATGATCGGTCTGGCCGTCCTGAAGACTTCGAAAACTTCCCCAAGTTTATGAAGAATCTCAAGAAGAGCCTTGGGACAAACGAATTGAGCATCACACTTCCAGCTTCTTATTGTAAGCGCTTCAACAGATCAGCGCCAATTCTAGACGACTAACCTAGTGACTACAGGGTATCTGCAGAACTTCGACATCAAGAACTTACAACCTCATGTCGACTTCTTCAACATGTTAGTCCTGGTTCACCAGTTTGCGGGATGTAGCTAACCTAACAGGATGACTTACGACTTCCATGGTGTTTGGGACAAGCCCAATAAGTCTTTGGGTCCGCACTTAAACTCGCACACGAATTTGACCGAAATCAAGGCGGGGCTTGACTTGCTCTGGCGGAACGGTATCAGCCACGACAAGGTTGTCATGGGTCTAGCGTTCTATGGCAGAGGCTTTACGGCCACCAGCGCCGAGTGCCTGGAACCGGGCTGCACCTTCGATTCCGGCTCCCCGGCTCGGGCCTGCAGTGGCGAGATCAGCGTGATGCTCAATTCGGAAATTGACCAGGTCATGGAGTCCACGGGCGCCAAGTCACGGCTGGATAAGGACGCTGCTGTCAAGATCCTCACGCTGGATGACAATGTGTAGCTGACTTACGACGACAAAGACACTTTCAAGATGAAGGCAGACTTTGCTCGCAGCCAGTGCTTGAGTGGTGTCATGGTCTGGGCCATTTCACACGACACCAGGGATGGCAAGTATTCCAAATCACTGGCCGAGGTAGCACCCCGCTTGCACAACCCCCGCAAGCGAGATACCGATAACCAGGACGACGACTCCGGTGACGACGGTTTCGAGATCCAGGACCACTACAAACTGCAGTGCCGCTGGACTAACTGCAACGAAGACTGCCCAGCGGACTGGGTTCGCATGACCCGAACAGACCCAACAGGCCCCAAAAACCAGTATATGGTGGACAGTAGCGGATGCGACGGCCGCGGAGTACAGTGAGTGGCTGCATCCATGGCTTCTTGAGGCCTCCTCCATCCAGCGAGCTCTAACATGTTACAGTAAGCTGTGTTGCCCCCCCAGACAATACGGTTCCAACATGCGGATGGTATACCCATAACAACGGTAAATGTGACAGGTAAGACTGCCTTGCAGAGGCCCCCTCTCCCCTTTTACCTTTGCCCGTTTCTCTAACTGCGACCTGTGTAGTATGTATAATTCCTGGTAATGCTGTTCGGAGGCTAGCTTCTCACGACGCGTCTCATGTACTAACAGCCCGCAGACAATTGCCCGGCAGGATACCGCGAGATTGGCAGCAACATGGATTACTGCAAGAACAGCAGGATACCCAATGATCTCGCGACTCGCGGAGTCGTGTCGTACCAGGCCGCATGCTGTACCACCAATGTCCAGAGCATGACGCTCTATGGGCAGTGCAACTGGAACGACTGGCCCCGGTGCGGACACGACACATGCGCCGGCGACCTGATCGCCGAGTCCGGCAGCGGCAGCGGCGGAGCACTCTGCAGGGATTGGAACTCGCTCGTGGACGACTCGCATCCTAAGCGCAGCTACTGCTGCGACCAGCCCAAGGAGGATCAGCGCCTCGACGAGTGCAATTGGTATTCCGACATCAGTCCCCTGGGGACCGACCTGCCGTCGGACTTTTGCAACGCCAACTGCCCTGGGGGCACCATGCGTGTCGCCATGGACCGTAACGGGTGCTCGGGCGGCAGTGCCAAAGCCCGTTGCTGTCGAGGGAACTTCAAGACAACTGAGAAGCGCTACTCGAACGACCAGGATATAGCATGGGATGCCGAAATAGGAGGTGCGTATCTCCCCGTGCCCAACTGCACGTGGCCTGTTGAGAGCATCCGCTAACGAAAGGGTCGTTCAGATTTCTTCGATGATCCTACCTGTCCGGCTAGCGACATCTACCGTGATCACGGCTCGTGGCTGAACGCCCGCTCTTTTGTATCAAACGGTACGTATTCACATATGTGACTGGCGGTATGCCTCCTGAAGACACTCTCTCATCATCTCATGTCTCAGAGACGTCACTTGCTATCCAGGAACGAGGGGATCCTCAAATGCGATGGCAACAGCAGGCCGCGGCCATAAGTCTCGTCACTGCGCTTTTCTATGGCAGCAGGAATCCAAGACCGGCCACCATTGAGATCTTCAACGGCAAGATGCGCATGGCGACCTACGACAGCCTCTCTTACGACAACATCCGTGATTACATGAGAGGAAGAGGTTCCGACTTGTTCTATCGGCTCGGCAATACCCAGGCACCGCATTACATCGTCTGCAACCTGGCCGCGTTGAACACGGCAATCAAAAGGGTCGCCAGTAGTTCCGACTGTGCTTGCACCCGACCGGACTGCTGCAGCGAGGGCGACGAGGTTTGCATGGGGAAAAGCGCAGCTGCGCCCGTCATCGACAAACGGACTGGACCCGAAAACTACGAGTGGGATTTCAATGACGTTGGCGGCCGGCCAGTCATGATCAATTGGCGATCACCGGGGGTAAGTATCTACTATTTACTATTGGCTCCGTAATCAGGCCCTCGTGTCGGCTGCAGCTACATCTTAAACGACAACCGCTGACAAAGATGCTGTACAGTACTACTCTCCGACCGAGCTAGACCCCGTAATTCACAGGAGCAAGCTCAAGAATGCTTGGGACTATGATTCCAATTGCGACAATCTGTGGCCTGTCCTAAGGGATATCCTGATAAATGGGGTCATTGACAACGGATATGGCAGTAAGAAACTCGGGAATCCTTCTAGCTTTGACGCAGGCTGTAGTACTGACTCATCCCTTTCCCCTATAAGACGACCACCCCTTGGAACGGCAGATGTGGATCGTCTGGGGCGACCATGCTATCAGAGGAGCGCTGGATCTTGACGATGACTCAATTGGCGACTTCGAAGTGAATGGCGTCTTCCACACTATACCGGTTGAATTCTTCGAAATTGATATGCAAACAGTAGCCTCTCCCCAGGGCACTTTTATACAGCGCATCATGGATGCTTTGGGAAGTAGAAACAACTGGCAAGTAGTGACGGTCATGGTCAGGGACTTGAATCAGAGGAAATCAAGGGTAAGTCCTTCGCCATTGATTCTCCAGCTCAATTACGTCATGGTTCTTTTGTTCCATCCTGGTTGCGTTGCTGCTAACTTTGCCTCGGCCCATAGGTCTGGATCGCACGAGACACGCAACTGTCGGCTCAGAAGATGGAAGACCTTATTTTGGGGAATACCAACGGTCAAAAGATAAACCACGCGGGTGCCATTGAAGAAATTAGAAAGGTAAGTCTTCTTCCACCCGGGCAGATGTGCTAGGATGCGGCACTGACACTCGGCCTTCCGGCGCTGCCGCATCATAGACCATGACGGCCTATCTTTGGCATTTGCAGCCGGATCCAAACCTGCAGCTGAAAAACGTCGTACACGCCGAGAGGAGACTGATTCGCGAGGCCGAAAATCACTTCGCACGGCGACGTCCGGGTGTCACTATCCACGCGTTGGCACACTGGGACGCCTGGTTTGCAATCCACCTGGAACGTATGAAGACTGTTGTTCAGGACTGGGCTAAGGAATACCTTGAAACGCTTTCAGCATGTGTCAGAAGGTATTACCAGATAGCCCTTGGACTACAAGACATCCCGAAGGACGATTTCTTTCCCGTCCTCCCGTAATAGGATGCGATAGGCATAGCTACCTAAGTGTAGTCATGACCTTGAAGACTTACAAATTTACCAGTCCAAGGTGTAATCTCCTCGTTGCAACCTGGAGCATTTGTCAAACCAGGAATTGATGATCATGCTGACTTCCACCTTCATCCATCCCCGGTAGGTCGGAGACTTGTCGGGATTCTGGGCGAAGTTTCTCACGGCGCGTGTGTCCAGCAACCAGAAGAACTCATAGCCGCAACAGCGCATTCCCTGGAAAGTGAAGTTAGCATAGATACAATGCAAGCATCGCGGGAAGTCAAGGTATCGAAAGTGAACATTACCCTCTTTTCCGAGTCGGCAGCAACGTGCAACGTGGGCGGCTCATCGGGAATCTCGAGTAGCATGCGTAGGGAGTCCTCGTCTATCACGAGGCAGTCACAGAACCGGGGACTCAGCGGGTACTGGGCGTGGGGATCCTGCCCGACGCTGGCGACCCAGACATCAAAGACGTCGCAGAGGGAGCAGATGTCCAGCTGGGAGGCGTTCTGCAAGTGGGGCATGTTCAGCTTCTTCTCATCCTGAACAAGCTCGATTCGGAACCGACGCCCCAGCTCGTCATTGATGGACCCGTTGGACCTTTTCTTATGCTTGGCCTCGCCTAATTCACCCCAGAAAGGAAAGCGGTTGATGTGAAGGTGATACTGCGACATCCAGCGTTCCAGTTTCGCAAGAACTGAAGGAAGCAGGGCGTCGGACTCGGGCGTGTAGACAGTGCGCAGAACTTGGCCGCAGTCAGCAAAGACGAATGGCTAGACATGGAAAAATGTAGCAAGTTTTTGAGCTTACTGGTGTATCCCCAGGAGCCGCGGGCATATGTCCCTGGCGGCTGTCTGAACAGATTCTGGCGGAGCCTGAACATTAGATCCATGGCCTCAGTATCTCGGTTTGGAATGCGAGGCCTCAGAGCGTTCGTCGTGAGCTCATGGGGGATGTCCTCAAAGGTTTCCTGGATAGACATGGCGGTGTTGCTTTTGATAATGGACGGTGTCTGGCAAGAAGAGGAAGGAGGAAGACCAGTACCTAAATATTGACCAGGCGAGATTGTGCCACAAGGTGCATTTATATGAGTCCATCGGATGTTGATTGATCTGTTTAAACGCGATAGGTACATAAATACTGGATCAGGGGCCAGCGCTACAAAATATAGACAGCAGTGGAACCTCCACTAATTTTTGGCGCTTGTAGAACCGAAACCCCCTGCCACAAACACAGAAAGCCCCCAATGCTTACAGTACCAGATGGGCCAGAACGCTGTGACACGCCCCACCTTTCGCAGTTGGCGCATCGTTTACCCATTAACTATACGTTACCTGTATTTGTTTCCCATAACTCGAGGTGAAGTAACGGGCCGTTATCAGCAATAATGCCAGGATACATCCATCACACATGACCCAGCTCTGCCAATGTCACTCGAGACGAGTCGCCAAGGACTAACCTGATCCCACCGCCTCGATCAACGGTCACAGCGCTGCAACGGACAGTTACCAGATATGTGTCCAGCAATGCAGCCGACGACCCCAGGGTGGCCCCAACCTGGTTCTACTGCACACTTATTCTTATAACATATGTAAGTAAAGACTACATCCTTCACTATATATTTTCGTATAATAACAAGCCTGTGTATACCTCCTCCTTACCACCGCGCCAAGTTCCTATCTTTCTGCCTCTGCTTAGACCGACGGATCAGCATTCTCGACCAGCATCTGGACATACTCATCAAACCACACCCCCGCCCTCGGCGCCCCCTCGTACCCGCACTCCCCGTCACTCTCCCCGCCAGGCTTGATCCAAACGATGCTGTCCACGTGCGCGTTATCGACCGCGGTCCCGGGCCGGATCCCGAACCCGGCGGGCGCCACGTTGCACCAGTCCCCCATTCCTCGCGGGCGCCGGGGGGCCGCGACTCGCCCTTGGTCGACGATGAAGCGCGCGGGCAGGCCCTCGGCCTCGAGGAAGGGCGCCAGCGAGTCGGCGTAGTGCGATTCGTCCCACGAGTTGCTCCACTCGGTGAAGTTCTCGCGCACGCTCGCGACGAAGGGGTTGTAGTTGGACACGTTGGTCGAGAAGCCGCGGATCTTGGTGCCATTACCAGCGAGGCGGAGGACTTCGCCGAAGACCTTGGCGGCTGGTTTTAATGGTGTCAGTGGGAGTTTCTTTCGTGGCGCGAAGTGGTGGGGCTACTTACTAGGCTCCAGGTTGTCATCCCAGCCCAGCCAGCCGCCGTGGGCGGCGTCGATGTACAGATGCACGTTGGGGAACTGCAGGCTGCGGATCGCCGTCGCGATGCCCTGCTTGTAGACGTCCTGCGCCTTATTGCACAGTTCGACCTCCAGGTTGGTCACGAGGTTGGCGAGGGAGTCGGGCTCCAGGACGATGGCGAACGTCAAGTCCGTCGCGCCGCTGAGCTTCTCGGCCCAGGGGGCGAGGTACTCCTTCTCGTAGCGCTCGAGCCCGCCGTTCTCGGAATCGAGCTCGCCCGCGCTCTCGCCCGCGCTGCAGTCGCGGTCCGGCAGGTTGTACAGGACCAGCCCGACGACCTGGGGCGTGCCGGTCTCGTCCTGGACGGCGCGCGCCGACGCGATGGCCGCGTCGATGTTGGGCAGGGACGCGATGTTGGACACCCAGACGAAGGTGCCGATGTCCTGGATCGCGCGCACCTTGTCGGCGTTGGCGGTGTCGCCGCGGCTCGCGAAGGCGTCGTGCGTCTGGTCGAGCTTCGCGGCCCACTCGGGGTTCGCGAACAGCTTCTTGCCCTCGAAGGGCTCACGTCCTGGCGCCTGAAGTGCGGCCGGGACGCGGAGGTGGATGGCTGGCTGAAGCGGAGGGGCTTGGCCGTGACCGAGGCCGCGACCGTCAAAGCCATAAACACGTCGATTGCGCGCATCGTTGCGGAAAGTATCTATGCGCAAGATTGACAAGGAGCGACAGGATTTCGAAGCCCAGAGAACTCTAGAGGACTGTAAGAAGGTGTTAGGCGGGCGCAACGAGTAGAGCAGTGAGCAACGGGAGGTGCCATGACCGAATCCGTCTTATATCAAGTCTATGCACCCCCTTCTCAAACTCCTTAATCAATCGCGCAATGCAACACAGAATCAACATAACGTCGCAATCTCGGGAGGCCAACCGAAGATTTGATCCACCGCCCAGTGCTTGTCGCGGCCTTGGGTGCGGCGTCCCGCGCACTATATAGGTAAATAGTGGTGACCCGAGTAGGTGCCACGGTAATGAAGTTGAGATGCGGAGGGTAGTTGCCCGATTGAATCGGGCTATGATCTGCCGGTTTGCGCCAGATAGACCGCGTTTAGGGACGGACAAATTACGTGCATAAGGGGAACTCTCCATGCCAAGCCTGCAGCCGAGATCCAGATTGAGTGCTGCAGAACCACACCCAAGCATTCTGGACGGGATGCTCGATCCGGGAGCCCGCCGTAATGTAATGATCAACCACATCTTCAGATCGAAACTCGATTGTTTTCTAATCCGTGTTTCCTGATATTATACGTGATTGGTCCATCCGCCCTGAACGATCCCGGTTACCCTGGATCACAGATGAATAGATTCAACTTTGCATGTGACGTACATCTCCTTTATGTGGATTTTGAGGGCTGGGCTCTCTCCAGATGCACTTATCGGTAAAGACTGTTTATTTTTGTCTGATTCGGCTTTCCTTCGATGTTGTCACCCACCGACATTGGATTCCCTCCCGGCCAACAATGATGTAAGTCACCTGCTTCACAGGCCGTGAGTCGGTTCAGACCAGGGATCGCTAGCCAAGCCTCTGTAGACTAGCCTGCCGCATCTTGGCCTGGAACTTCTCCTCATCAATGGAGTCCACGTCGCCATCAATATCCATGCTCCCCTTATTACCGAGCGTACCAAGCGCCCGCGCATCCTCATCCCGAACCAGCGGCAACTGCCCGACCGCACGCCCATCCAGCAGCACCGTCCGGCGGTGATTGGGCGCGGGGCGACTGAACCGGTTGTACGCGACAAAGTACCCCTCGTCGGACGAGTCCGGGCGCGCGTTGGCCGGCGCCGGGACGTGCACGCTTTTGCGGTGCACCTGCACCGCGTCGTCGGCGACGGGCGCAACCCCGTACCGCCGGTACAGCGCGTCCAGGGCCGGGATGCTGAGGCCGTGCACGACGATGCTGAAGAGCACGAGGAAGTAGACCGAGGGGACCAGGGCGCGCAGCAGGGCGGCCTCGCCCGCGTCGGCCGTGGCGAGGGGCGGGAAGAGGTGCTTGGTGTGCTCGACGTAGAAGACGGCGCCGACGCCGATGGGGCCGAACTGTTTTGATGGGCAGAGAGCTCAAGTCAGTAAGACCACACGCAAGAAGTGGAGGGATCGGGGAGCGAAATTTACGTAGCCCATGAAGACGGCCTCCTTCCAGGACTTGATGCATGACGGCATGGCTTTGTACATGATCATCAAGGCGGGGATGCGGCGGAAGAACAGGACTAGGAAGCCCAGGCCAATCAAGCGAGGTAGGGTAATCCCGGTGCCGTCGGGGTCGTGGAATGTCTCCCATGGCATGATGACGCCAACATACATGAAACCAAGGAAGTTGAGCAAGACGTCAATGCTGCCGTTGACCTCGTCGTGGCGCTCCAGAGTCTCCTTGAGATACTCGCCGTCCCAGTTGAGGGCGACGCCGGCGACGAAGCATGCCAGGAGGTCATTGGTGCCGATGGCGCCACATGTACCAATAATGAAAAGCTAGGCGATGGTCAGTCACCGAGGTACATCTTAGAGTCGTAGACTTACAGCAAGTGCAACGGGAAACAAGAGGTAGCTCTCTGAGTCAATCCAGCGGCGCTTCAGGAAGAACTTGATGGCCTTCCCAGCACTGAAACCCACGAGAGCACCGTATGGTACGGCCATGATAACGACGTAGAGCCACGTCTCAACGACCCAGTCAATCATCGCCTGCCCGAGACCGCCGTCAAGGCGACCAACATCGCCGGCCCGCTTGACAACCTCCCCGGCCATCCCCACCAGCGCGCGCTTGTGTTCGGCGCCGTGGCCACCCGTGACCACGCCGGGAAGCTCAGTATGACGCATCAGGTTGGTGGCGAGCATTAGGAAAGGGAATCCAAAGCCATCATTGGCGCCCGCCTCCGCCGAGATGACCTCGCGCAGGGGCCGGGCAACATACATATCCGCAAAGGGCCCCTTGGCAATGGCCTGGCTCAGCACGGGATCCGTACTCGTCACGCACGCCCCGATGGCCAGCGCCGCGAGCAGCGTGATCTTGGGCACCGTGGCCAGGAGGCACGCCGTCGTGCACAGCCACATGAGGGTCATGATGGGCAGCAGCAGCACGGCCATGCTGCGCCAGTTGGCCGCGACGTACTTGGCGGGCAGCTGGTACCCCGCGATGAGCAGCTGCACGCTGATCATGACGCGCATGAAGCCCAGCGTGATGGCCGACTTCTGGTCCTCGGACAGGTCCCCCGGGCCCCAGCGCGTGTGGTTGAGGAAGTTGGCGAGGAGGGGGCCGAGGACGATGCCGATGCACATGGCGGGTACTGTTGGGTCAGGCATGGCACGCGTTAGCTAGGGCATGTGCATATGTTTAGAGTGATCAGAGTGTGAGCACTATTATCTGTAGGGATGGTCTCATCATTGATGTGAATGTGTAATGATAACCAGGATAATGGATGTGGTGTGCTGCGAGGCAATTCTCGGCAGGGGCAGAGAGGCTCTGGGCATGCAGGAAAATGGGCTGATGAGAGCCAACTTACAGGCTTCGCCAAGGAGGGCCTTGCTCTTGATGAGGACCGAGAAGAGTCCATATAAAGTGATATAGCCGCCTGTTTTATCAAAGTCAGTCAACGTGAATATGTTCGCGCAAGGTTCACACTGGAGCTGACCGAGGACGGCTATCACTATGTTCAACTCGCTCACGTCGAGAGTCGGCATCTTCGTGTCAGTGCAGGAGTCTCCGTTCAGGAGCGCACAGAGATAGAAAGTGGTCCAGAGCTATATGTGAATGAGGAGGGATAAGGCTTGATGAATGATAACCAGGTGACCAAAGCCGGGGTTACACGAGTTCCTTCACGCTCCTAAGCAATACTTTAGGATGGCAGAGGGTAGCCCAAGGGAAGATGAGGGTGCGAATGGCGATCTACACCACGTAACAAATACCAAGGCTGGAGGACGGGAACGAACGAACAAGCCAAGTACCAGACAAGAAATAAGGGAAATGAACCACCTGGGCCCCAAGAAATAAGAGAACGAAGCAAGAACGCCTCGTACGACCGTGATGACCAGAAGGTTAAGCCAAGGTGAACTGATTCAGGTTGGAAGGAGCGAGGCTCTTCCGGCTAATAAAGGGCTCGTGGCATGGTGATCAGCGGTGAACGGGTGACCCTAAGAGTTTGTTTTCTATTCTTGTACCTGACTGATAGCGCTTCCATCATATCTCCTGGCTGCGCTGTCAATTGTTGCTTTTGGTGTTTCGAAATTTCCAGTACACGGCCTTTTAGAAGGTGGCAGGGCTTCTTCAACGCATGGAGGATATCAGTAGCGGATCTTTTGCTACGGGCTACGGGTGCCAATGTTGCGGCTGAGGAAGATAGGCCTCTGGGCAGGGGCGCGGAAGTGTTTTGCCAAAGGCCTCATCCCGAGCGTGTTGATGTGGTAAGTCAGCAATGACACGCAGGAAACGAGGAAATTGACCAAGACTGTCGATTTCTTGTCATGTTCGAACACCCCTGTGCGACTGGACTGGTGGCGTGCTTGGTGGTCTCGGCGCCCGCCGACAAGACTCGGGTTCGAAACTTGTTGACCGGGAGGCAGTTTCTGGCGTATTTGCTTCCTCAACCTTTCTTTTATTGCATGTCTTGGGGGGCTGCTCCTTGGTCATGGGCAGCGGTGGTGTGTTGTGAGTTGGGCGGCAGCACAAGCCGAGCCGGATCACGGCAACAACACGGAGTCGGCCAAGGCTTGTCGTCGGCGGTTGGCGCATAGGCCAAGCTCTCTCGAACCCACCCTGATGACGCGTAGCCGAGAGTCCCTAGGGTGAGCGGCAGCCTTTCCTCTCAACGTCATTGCAACTATTGAAGATCAACAGCTGCTTGCATTTGGGTGTCATTGGTCGCTCTCTGTTCCCGACTAGCATTGCTAAGCAATCCATAAGAAGACAGATATCTACAGGAACAATACTGATCTGTAATATATCTCATCAGCATGGGCCTTGGAGGTCTACAAGTTTTTACAAGCTTCTTTTTGCTTTCAATCACTACATGTGAATACGATGCTTGTAGCGAAATTCTGTCTTTTCAGCCGAGTTGATGGCTGAGTATACCGGTCAGCGTCTCTGCCGGCGCACATCAAACGAAACGATATGACTATGTGCAACCATTAAGAGTTGGTTTATTGGTTTTGCTAGTCACGGGGCATTGGTGAAGAGGAAGATGCAAGCTATGTCATGGCTGAAGACATGGTTTAGCTTCTCGGTAGGTGGATGACCACTCCCCATTTGGGATGATATGTTTTATAAAACAAAGTGCTTTAGAGTACACCTTTAGGCTCTACGTTAGCAACTGAGGTAGGTACTTCCCGTACCTTCACCGAGACCACCAAAAAGGGATCAGTGTCCTGCTTCCGGTACCAGAATACCGCTCTGTTGGAGATCATTAGGATTATTCAGCAGCAACAACAGGTATGACATGCCTATCAGGACGCACCTGCTTGACGCAGAGGTCTGCCACACATACTTCACCAGTTGAAACCGTACTTCGCTTCCCAGTCTACTCGATCTTGGCTTTCCCAATTGAGACTCAGGGGTAGGTGCCTCTCCCTGGGTGCCGCATGCCCAGGACTCGGCAGACAGCCTTATCAAACGGGACTACCAAGTACAAAGATACTAGTGTTTCCGGTGGATCGCAGCTGACCCTCCTTAAGTACTCCTTGGTATATCAGAAATTACCAACTATTCATCAGTTGCGGTCGGCCGGCGCTGTCTCCGGCCAGCCCAGCCTTTTTTATATAGCTCATTCGTCTACGTTTGAGCACTCTTTCTGTTAGACTGGTTTCTTTGTACTGTGTGAGCAACATCAGACATCCTGCTTCATTCAGTACAATATTCGCTCTCTAGTCATACATCAGTTATCCGAAGCCTTGTCTTCACTGGGCCATGGCTTGTCAATAGGTGCTACATCAGGATCATGTCCCCCTAGCGTCTCTCTGATCATGGCCTGCTCGACTTCGTAGTTGCGGTGGCCAGGAGCGACTTCGGGTATCCAGTGGCCCGTCTGCTGAAACTCCAAGGGCCCCGTTGGCCCGTTGCGCCATATGCACCACACGTACTGCTGCTGCCAGGAAAAGACGACGGGGAGGTTGTCGTTGCGTCGGCTGTGGCGTCGGCCTTGTTGCCACAGCTGTGCACGCTTGTATCCATCCGGGCCGTAGGTCTGCATGAAGAGGGGCATGATGTGCATGAAGATGACCCGTTCGGCCACTCCCTTTTCGGAAAGCTTGCACGTCTTGCCCGGCCAGAGTTGGTACTCGGGCGAGGATGGGCTCACGGAGGGGACCTGCAGCGTCTGGTTCGGAGAATGTTTTAACACGTCGGCCAGAGCATACCAGGGGAGGTTCTCTCTGAGGCTGGCCCATCTGTAGTGGGCGGCACCTTGTCTTTGGGTGAGGCCGCTGCCGCCGACAGGATAGGGACGCTCCGGGACCACAGTGATCCAGAGCAGGGCCGCCTGGTTGTCGGGCCCGACCTCCAAGGTGACTTTCGTGTTTTTCCGTTGAAAGACGCTGGTTCCGTATACATCGCGGACGAGGCGGCTCTCGTCTGGCTCCCACAGCTTGTCGCCCAGGGGCGGATGGTTGTTGGTGACGGCCCCGTGCATGGCGAACAGGCGCTGCTGGCCGGACAAGATGGGGCCTCGGGCGCGGGCGTCCTGTATGAGGGAGGCGCGCATCTTGTGATACAGTTTGATCTTGAAGAGTTGCTGCGGCTCAGTGTTGACCAACTTGCGGTGCTCAAAGCGCTGGCCCTGACGCTTGTCATACGTGCGGACAAAAGCCTGGGTCTCGGGCAAGTAAGAAATGAGTGGCGATCTGTGCGTGTCGACAAAGTCAAATAACTTGGCAATCCGGCCCGGGAGAGGAGGCCCCGTAACGGACGGTGCCTCGGTCGGGGCTGCGGCCCTTTCTCGCGCCGGACCCGATGCATGGTTCGGGTGCTGGCTTGCGGTGGTGTGGTTGGCCTGCGTATGAGAGGGCCTCACAGCGCCTCGTGTTTCCGGCAGTTGGTGATCCTTGCCAGTAGGGAGCTTTGCCTTGTTGCTAGCGCTGGCAGTTGAGCTCGCGGTAGATCCATGGCGCTGCTGGAGTGCAAGATGCGAGCCGTGCAGGGACAGCGACCGCGTCGCAGCCCGAGTTGGTTCCCGCACGGCTTCCAACCAAGTCGACCGTTGCCGCAGCCATGGGCGCATCATGGGACGGTGTGATTTTGCAGTGGAGCACGAGTTGTAGGAGCGGTTTGTCCTAGGTCTTTGGTCTGGAGAAGGTATTGATGAATGAGATTTCAATTGAGGCGAGTCTGCCAACGGCTTAGCGCATTTTGCACTAGCCGGGGCAATTTGCCCGGGGATTTGGCATCCACTCACGGACCTTTCTCCGTCGGCATGGATTGACGACTCGCGAATGTCGTCGATCCGGTGAGTAAAACATCTATCTTCTGATTGCAGAACACACAATACATACATAATACCAGTCTCATTTGATATGGACCCTGCGCACATGTACACTTTGGGTAGCTCTGGGATATGCTCTCGTTACGCCGTAGTAGTTCTGTTGCCTCAGCTGAGATGAGGAGGCCCCACCCCGCCGTTGGCCAGCTGAAAAGAGCCAAGATGGGTGAGCTGAAAAAGGAAACGAACACAATGGAGAATTGGTCATATGTTATGAGACACTATATTAATTGCTCTGAAATCGCATTCAAATATTCTTCCTGGTCTCGACACCACATCCTCCAGTTGCTCCAAGACCCTTGGTTCAGCAGAGTCTGAACAGTCCAGTAGGTCGCTTTCGCCCGCTCTGCGATCGTCAGTTGCCATTGCCTAGAGATACTCCATAATCTTCTAGTCTGTGTTATTGGGGGCTATATCGGTCGCCGCCATCATTCCGGTAGAGTGGTTCGGTTCGCCTTCGAGGCCAGGCAGTCACTCGGGCGACTCAGCGACGGCTCTCTCGCATGTAGAATCCGATAGGGGAAATCCGCCATGTCAAAGCAGGTAGAGATCTTTCGTTGCCTCCCCTATTTGCGATGCACTGACCCCCCACGACAAGATCTTCAGGTTCAATGCTGTGTTACGGAGCTGGAGGGTCGAGTTGGCAACTCATGGTTACCACAAAGGCGTCACTCACGTATTCCAGACAGTCGTGGTGTCTTTCATACAACGTTGGGAAAACGAGTGGGACGTATCAAGGCAGCACTAACGTGCTCCTTAAGCGAGCCTGAGAAGTTCACCGACCACATCCGGTTAGCCCAGGAGTGGTGCCGAGCTAACATCCAAGAGCTTGGCGACTATTCGGCAGAGTCCCTTGAGCACCTGTTCTGTCTCGACTATTCTTCTGTAGTGACACGGGAGATATAGTCGATTATCGGTTTCATAGGATTTTATACCCCGATATCGAAGACATTGCCGCAGCGCTCTGGTCCCCTGGGTCGCAGCCTCAGGGCTACCACCGACGCTTGACACCCTTTCTTGCGGGATATCATAATTATTCCGCCGATTCTATCGAATCCAAGTGTACAGCATCAAGGGAACGATTTTCAGATCGTCACGCCGGCATATCTAGAAGGAGTAATAAAGGGGGAGCTATGACCAGAGGATGAGGCTATTTTGGATACGATCACCTTGTTATGAGAGTTGGTCGAGCAGTGTGGCGCGGAAACAAGAACATCCTACAAAATGGACGATTAGATGCACCTAGCTAAGGCGATGCCGGAGAATCAAATAAAATACCAGCGCTTGGTCCATTAATCCAGAAGATTATCCCGTTTCTTTCACTAAGGTACAGTGGCATAAGTGTCACGTATATACGTTATTTATACTTATAAAGCTTTATACGATCTTGATCCCTCTCGCAACGCGGAACTAATACGGGTTCCCGGGTCATTATTTCCTGGCAGAATCACCCCTGGGTTGTCTAAATCTGAACCACCAGTTTACAGAAGCGTTCAAGTGGCCATCTTCACGGACACTTTTGACGCTATGCCACCATCCCTTGGGGATGAAGAGACAGTCATGGGGGCCCAGTGTGGCTTCTTGAACATCTTTCGGGGCATCACCGCTCCAGACAGCATCGTGAAGGGCAGCTCGCTCGGGACCTTCCATCATCTCGGTACCCCTGATTCTTGAGTTGCTGGCAGAACCGATAGCATTCTGCACCTGCATGAACACGTTCCCGCCAGGGCCCGGCGGGAGTAGCCGCAGCGTTTTCTGGCCGACTAGCTGCATGAAGAAGTTTGGGTTGGGATCCCTGTGCCACGGCGTGTAGGTTGGCTCCAGACCAAGCCATATACTGGTGTTGTAAACATCGCAAGGTGTGGCAGGACACCGTAGGAGTTTGGGGGCCTCTAGGTCGAGTTGGAGCTCAGGGGGAAGCTCGTTGATCGGCATCTGGGCAATGTACAAGCGCTTGTAGCGCATCTTGCTGTCTTTCTGCCGATCATTAAACTCCATGGCTTTTGATAGCAGACCAATAGGCGCAGTGAATTGACTGAAGCGAGTTTGATCCTCCGCAATTAGGATGTTCGGAGCAGAACCTGATGTTTTGTTTCCTTGGATCCAGCCCATGAAGTTGGTACGTGCTATATCGTCCTCTATGCATGTTCTCACATACTCATAGGGCATCTCAGGGGTATTTGCGTTCTCCGTGAGCTTGGAGTCAAGGGTAGTATCTCCACGCTCATTCTGGTGGAACCATGCCGAGACCGAGGGCCTTAGATAATCGCGTATGACCAAAGGTTCTTGTGCGACATAAGCCTGGTCATAGAAGGTAGCTTCATCGATGGAGCTGTCGACTGACCGAACAGTGCTCACGGGCCTCACATGGGAGCGACTAGCTGGTGCTTGTGTAAGTCCAAAGGGGTGCATACGAAATGAACAGTCGACCCTGTTATAGCTCCGCCATGGCTGAGCCGACCTCAGTGTGGCCAAAGGCCTCATACCGTTGTGGAAGATATTGGTAGAAATCGATTCAGACTAAGTCGAGATGGCGACTGAGGATAGGATCAAGATCAGAGCACCGCGAAGAAAGGTGCAGCATCATACAAGGACAGATCGAGGCTGGTTTCAATTTAAGAAAATCGCAAATGTATTCACAAGAAATGACTCTTCATGAACATAGAAAACAGAAATTGCATGCCTTTGACAATCGGGGGCATCCCAAATGAGGTCAGTGACTGTAGAAAGGCAGTGAATGGAATGATGGAGAGAGCTCCGATAAGCGATAAGAAGGTCGCAACCAGCTGGCCACACCTGTCAGCAGCTGCAGAATCCGGATTGACTTCTTGTACTTGACAGTCCTTGTCTGCAAGCACCGGCCACGCGAAAAAGCACAGCAGCAGCTGGGCCGGCTGGACGCAAGCTGATTCGCAGCCCAACGGCGAAAAAGACTGGGACAATCCGCCAAGCAATTACATCCACCACAACATCACATCTGCTTAATACCCATCCATATCTTCCATCCGCGCCAGGCATCAATAGATGCCACTGCCGCTACCAGGTCAATCGTCCCAGACCAGCTCGACTTCTTCCCGCGTCATGCGCACATCATAGTCCCCCAACCCCAATTCCCTTCCTCTCTCCCACACACCCTTATCGCTGGCTGCCGGCGCGGGGTTGCCCATCCTAATCGCAACGAAACCAGACGTCGACAAGACCCCTCCAAGCATCAACACTGGCATTCTCACCAAGGCTGAGCCCTGCTTGGTCCACCTCGGACACCATGTCAACCTCTTCAGGAACCCCGAGTCCTGGATCTCCTCCTTCTGCTCCCTCCTGGGCCACGAGTATTTCGCTGAAGTCTCTGAAGAATTTATCGAGGATGATTTCAACCTGACTGGGTTGCAAACCCAAGTGGCCATGTACAAGGAGGCCCTGGAGGTAAATTGATATATCCCGACCCGGAACGCTCCTGTCGCATGCTGACCGCCGCCGTGCGTAGATGATTCTCGATGTCGAACCCGAAGACGACGAGGACGAAGAGGAAGAGGAGGAAGAAGAGGAGGACGAATCGATAGAAGGAGGCGACAACCGAATGAGGCAGGGCGAGCGGAGAAACCACAGTCGCATCGCCAGTGACCTCTCCGTCATCGAATCCTCCGCCGAGATGCTCTACGGACTGATCCACCAACGATTCATCTGCTCCCGCGCTGGCATTCAGCAGATGTCAGAGAAGTACGAGCTGGGTCACTTTGGTATATGCCCACGCAGCAACTGCGAACAGGCCCGCACTCTACCCGTCGGCCTGTCGGACATCCCGGGCGAGGATACCGTCAAGCTCTTCTGTCCATCCTGCCTGGACGTTTACGTTCCGCCTAACAGTCGCTTCCAAACCGTCGATGGCGCCTTCTTTGGTCGTACCTTTGGCGCACTCTTCCTGCTTACCTTCCCCGAATACGATCTCACGAAGCGAGGCGCAGACGTGCTTGCCGGCACCCGCGTCACCGAGGACGACAAGGATATGCTGAACGGTATGTACGTCTGCAACATAGCTCCTGGCCTCGGCACCAGCAAGATCTACCAGCCCCGTATTTACGGCTTCCGCGTCTCCGAGGTCGCGCGCTCGGGTCCGCGTATGCAATGGCTCCGAGATAAGCCTGACGACATGTCCGAACTGGACGAAGCCCGCCGTTTCGTGGAAGATAACCCCGACAGCGAGGATGAGGACGATGCCAGCATGAATCTGCACGGGAGGCCCATACGGCGGCTACGAGCACGCAGACGGCAGGGCCAGGGTGGTCAGAACGGAAGTCCTATGGCAGTCGAGCAAAACGGGGTCGAGTCGGAGCTGTGATAAGATCGCGCATGCAGTTTTTGACTCATGAACACGAACTACATATCTACCTAATCACTCTACTGGTTTCCAGCCTGGAAACATTTTGAGTCCTCCATGCCAGGACTTACGGCGTTGACGTACGAATGCCGACTCTACTTGGTTACGGCACTTTCTCCTCGCATCTGGGTGCCGCTGGCACCAAGGGGCACGATGACCCGGGGCCCGGTGCGTTGACAATGGATCGGCATGAAATACACACAGATATACACAAACACAAACACACACACACACACACACAGCGCCCCCTCTCCGCCATGCCAAGCAAGGCGACCTAGACTTCTCCCGCATCAGTGGTGTTATAAGGATTTGAGAAATGTCTTTTGGTGAGGTCGGCGTCTACCTCGAGTCTAGGTTAGAATTCTGATGATGGTGCCAGAACGGGGTCAAGGCGTAGAACACAGGCCCCTGTTGAATAACAAACGCAGTTGAGGACACGAGATGGCGGTTGCTTTCCGCAGGCACCATCCGGCGGCAAACCGAAATCATAGATAGCGTTTGTTCACTATAATCTACCTACCTCTTATTCTCGCATCTGCATTCCGTGTTTTCGTTTTTATACTATCTCGTATCACCCCTGGTCATATTAGAAGTAAAGGGGGTTGGGGACTCCTTCACGTAAGCCGGCAACCCTACGCGGTACCTCGCCTCTTCCCATACAGCACCCGTTTGAACCTACCTATATTTAGACTTCTGATATATACTATTTGTCGGATTTGCGATGTATGCGTGTACAAAGTGACATGTAACTTGTAGAATGCCTCATGGGTAGATTCTCCAGTTCCCGGTTGGCATGAGGAGGCAACGCGTCCCATCGCCTTGCAAGAAAAAAGTCCTTAATGAAGAATATAATTCCCTACATACCCAGATAAGGCTCCCCTGATGGTGTTCATTGGGTAGATCAAGACCGCGAAGGAAGAAAAAAAAAGCAAGGGTTCGACCGGTGGGCAACTGTAAGGTGGTATTGCGGTAAATCAGCCTGGCTCCATGACACGGTTATCTTGCTTGGGCGGAGACGACATGACTCGGGTCACTTGCGGTGGAGCCTGTCGTCTACAAGTCCCGTCAGCTTCTGCGTCTGGTTGTCGTTAACGAATGGACGCGCACAGAGGACATAACAACACCCAAAATCTGTTCCGGTGCAGGTGTGCAAACAAACACCGGATATTGATCGATTATGTGTCAATGCCCAACCCTCTCGTCGCGAATGTTCCCCAGATACGCAGACATGTGTCGCTGCGGCGGTAAATACGACTTCAAGGACTAATATGCCAGTTCATTTTAAATTTGCCGGTTCTTTTTGAGTCACCCGGTGTGGATTGAAACTATGCATCCTGGTAATACCCCAAGCTGTTCGCCATCGACTTGATACCATATCCATCTCTTGGACATTTTGACCGATTGAAGACGCTGCACCTATCGCCTCGGTTGATCAACGGGTATACACCGGAAGTTTGACAGTTGATCAGCGTTGCAGAATCGGCTGCTCGGGGATCGGGTCGTTGAAACTATCCGCGACACCGCCAAAGCTGAACAAATCCCAGCGTGCATATATCTGGGCCCGGTTCCTTTCCATTCAATGCTCCACCATTTATTGCGCATTCAGCAATGATCACTGGATAATCTGCCTTCCACCCCTCGACCACCCTTTTATTTTTTTTGCCTTTCTCCCCCACCTAGGGAGGCAGATACCAGTGTCAGGCACCTTAACGCTTATCTGATCGTCTAATCTGAGGAAGCATCCATCTGAACCACATGCTAGATTGGTGTGGTGCAGGTGCCCGCGGCTCCGCGGCTCCGTCCGACGCGTACATGCGTGGATATGGGTGTAGGTATGCGTCTTGGTTTCTTGAAACGTATTACGTGCTTTTTCCTACCTTTCCTAGCAGATTGGCCGCGCACTTTCCTTCCCATCGGGGGGTCATCATTGTGATTCATCGGCAGCAGAGCAGGTGACGAGATGAGAGCCCCGGAGATAAGCACCGAACCGTTACTGCCGTCTCCTTTTTTGCCTCTCCATACATCTTGCGCGCGCATACCTGCGGTGTTGCAAACCGGACCAACAGGACCGTGTCACGACAGCGAAGTATATTAACGTTTCTTTTTCTTCACCGATTAATGGCTCTTCGGGCGGCGTGTCACTTTCTTGGCATCAGGTGTCAAGACGAAACATGCATGCGGAGGAGACAACGGTTGACGTTCGCAAGAAAGTTGTACGAACTGCATGCAAGGTGATGTGCCTTTAAACGATAGGTACGTGATTTGATTTGTGCATTGCAGCCACATACAGCCGGGTACATGCCTTACCTTACAGATACACCATACATATCATGTAACATTTGCTGGGGCAAAAGCCGAGGCCGGACTGGAACGTTGACCATGTTGATATGTCGCTCAATTCAGTTCATCATCCATTCTGTTGGAATCGGAATGAATCATTCTCACTCATCCGCCCGGGCGGAGGGTCCAGGCACACAGGCACCCGTCCAAAGTCCCCCTCCACAAACCGACGCACCCCTGCCTGGACCAAATTGTTCCGCAGGCTTCTGAGCTTCTGTGGATGCCGATCCAGCGATACGATACTATGCCCCATCCGAAAGCAATACTGCATGCGACGACTCAATACCTGACCACCACCCCAAAAGTCGGTAAACGGCTGTCATCAATTCATGATGGACCCTCCACATCTGGCGGCATTGGTCGTCTCTTCATTGCTATGTACTTACATCAATACATACCTGCCCATATGTGTTTGATACACGCAGCCTACCTGCCTTGCAAGCAAAGCACAGCGCCCGTTTGCCGCGGGAACCAACCCCCAACGGGGACGGGAGGGAAGGGTTGCCACGCTGGGCAAACCGGGCCTAGTTACGGCCGGCAAGACTAAATAAATTATCAGCAGCAGGATGCCATTCCCAGAAGGAGGCAAAAGGGTGCAAGCGCATCTGCGCCTTGCGGACGCATGCGCGCATGGCAGACAAAGGAAGCCCTGGAATTCGTCCGGTGGGAGGAGACCAACTCCACCGAGATGCCTAGGCTCACTCTCGCTAATGCCGGGTCAGCGGTGTTAGGCTCTAAGCTCCGTATTTGGTGGGGTTGAGTGGGCTACCGTTCCAGCAATTCCTCAGTCCCGTTTCGATGGAGGGCCCAAGGGAAACAAGAGGCAGTACAAGCGAGCAGGGATTCTATTTTTTCCTCTTCAGATTGCAGACAGGCTCCCCCAATAATTGCCTGCCGTCGCCGTTGACCATCCACTCCGCGCCAGGGGCAAAGCAAGTGATTGGTAATCCCGCCTTCGGTATGCCAGTCCGACCAAAGGGATCATAACTCGGAAGCTCCTCCCACTTTATGGTGCAACCCAAGTCGTTACTTCCCTCAAGAACCTGGACCGTCCCGCACATTACTGTGTGTGTGAGTGAGTGAGGCCTTCGTCAGTTGGACTTCCATTTTCGCCCGTCATTCCTTCCGTAAATGCCCCATCTATTCTTCTCGTCATAGATTGAAAATTTGCTCTCCTTTCTACCCCCAATTCCGAGCCCAGGACTACCTTGCCGTCGGTTGGTTCGAGAGAGCGTCGCAAAACCACCAGCGCCGCAGCTGTCGCATTCTACTCGTCATACAAGTGGTCCCCTCGCCAACCAGTCCTGTATTTACATCTCGGGCACCACGACAAAGACTTCGACAACGCAGTAGGGCGCGCATCGCAAGCGTGACGACACTCCAGAGATGGAGGGGAACGCCACGGAGAAGGAACACCACGCCGGTGTCACTGGCGACACCAATGCCGCCGCCGCCCCGCAATCGCGTGAGAAAGACGCGAGGCCATCGACTGGAGTAACCGCCACAGCAGATCTCGAGGAACAGCGCGAGCGAGCCCGCCAGAACAACCCTCATGGAACGTCGGATACACATAATGGCGTCTCGGTCGAGCAGGCCCAGGCCGACTTCGCCGAGCTGCAGCGCTCAATGTCGGGTCTATCCCGGGCCAGTCGCACGCGCAGCCACCAGAGCCATGCCAGCCGCCGCGAAACAGTCACGGATGTCGAGAAGGGCGACCCCGAGACGGCCGTGGGCTCCCTGGCTGACTCGCCGGTTTCCAACTCCACGGAGGACATGTTCGACCTGGAGACCGTCCTGCACGGCGGATTGGAGGCCGAGCGTGAGGCCGGCATCAAGCCTAAGCACATCGGCGTCTACTGGGACGGCCTGACGGTCAAGGGGATAGGCGGCGCCGAAAATTTCGTGCAGACCTTCCCGGACGCTTTTGTCAACTTCATCGACTACTGGACTCCCTTGAAGTCGCTTCTCGGGCTCGGTCCCAAGGGCAAGGAAGTCACCATCCTCGACGACTTCCGCGGTCTCGTCAAGCCCGGCGAGATGGTCCTCGTACTCGGCAAGCCCGGTTCCGGCTGCACCACCTTCCTCAAGTCCATTACGAACCAGCGCTACGGCTACACGGCTGTCAACGGAGATGTTCTCTATGGTCCCTTCACCGCTGAGGAGTTCGACAAGTACCGTGGCGAGTCCGTATACTGCCAGGAGGACGAGGTTCACCACGCGACCCTGACTGTGGAGCAGACCCTGGGCTTCGCTATTGACGTCAAGACCCCAAAGAAGCTGCCGGCTGGTGTGAACAAGACCAAGTTCAAGGAGGATGTCATCACCATGTTGCTGAAAATGTTCAACATTGAGCACACGCGAAACACGGTCGTGGGTAATGCGCTCATCCGCGGTGTTTCTGGTGGTGAACGCAGTAAGTATCTTCCCTGTACCCCTTGCTCTTCTTCAGCTGTCACTTGCTCTTTGCGCCACCGACATCATTGGCGCGATTGCAGGACGATCATTGGCTAACTCTACTTTTCCTTGACAGAACGTGTTAGTATCGCGGAGATGATGATCACCAACGCCTGTGTCCTTTCATGGGACAACAGTACCCGAGGTCTTGATGCATCCACGGCTCTCGATTTCGCCAAGTCCCTGCGTATTCAGACCAACCTGTACAAGACTTCGACCTTCGTCTCGCTCTACCAAGCTTCGGAGAACATCTACCGGGAGTTCGACAAGGTCCTTGTCATCGACGAGGGCAAGCAGGTCTACTTCGGCCCTGCCAACGAGGCCCGCGCCTACTTCGAGAGCCTCGGCTTCGCGCCCAAGCCGCGACAGACGTCGCCCGATTATGTCACCGGCTGCACCGACGAATGGGAGCGGGACTACGCCGAGGGCTACTCCCCCGCCAACGCGCCCCACAATGCCGAGACCCTTCGCGAGGCCTTCAACAAGTCCGCCCACGCTGCCCGCCTCAAGGAGGAGATGGAGGCCTACAAGGCCAGCCTGCACCAGGAGACGGAGAAGCACGACGACTTCAAGGTCGCCGTCCTTGAGAGCAAGCGCAGCGGCGCCAAGCACTCCGTCTACAGCGTCGGGTTCCACCTCCAGGTCTGGGCTTTGATGAAGCGCCAGTTCGCGCTCAAGCTGCAGGACAGGACTGCCCTAATTATCAGCTGGATTCGAACAATCATTATCTCCATCGTCTTGGGTGTAAGTTTATCTCATCTTGTCTGCTTTAAAAGTGGGACTATGGGCTACTTGCTAACAAAACCACCCACTCCCCTTTTAGACCCTCTACTATCAACTTGGACAAACCTCTGCCAGCGCCTTCTCCAAGGGAGGTCTCCTGTTCGTCTCTCTACTATTTAATGCCTTTGAGGCATTCAGCGAGTTAGCGGGAGTGATGACGGGACGCGCGATTGTCAACAAGCACAAGGCTTACGCCTTTCATCGGCCAAGCTCCCTCTGGATCGCACAAATTTTCGTCGATACTGCCTTCTCAGCCGTTCGCATTCTTGTGTTCTCTATCGTTGTGTACTTCATGTCTAATCTGACGAGAACAGCGGGGGCGTTCTTTACCTTCTACCTCATGTGAGTTTGGCTCTTCCCGTCTCGAGGGTAGATGAAGGCCATGGGTGAACCGGACTTGGCTGTACTCCCCCTTTGGACATATATCTTCTTCTGTGGAAGATGAATACTGACACAGAATCGGTAGGATCATGGTGGGCAACATCGCAATGACTCTGTTCTTCCGAATTGTCGGCTGCGTGAGTCCTGATTTTGATGTAGCGATCAAGGGGGCTGTAATTGTTATTACCCTATTCATCCTCACCAGCGGCTACTTGATCCAATACCAGTCCCAGCCTGTCTGGATACGATGGATTTTCTATATCAATGCTCTAGGTAAGCCATTTCGGTGTTCGTTGCTTTTCATTCCAGGGGTTACTCTTCCTGGCCCTAGTGGTTATTCCACCCGCTCCTAGTGGTCGGGCCTTATTATTCCAATGTCTCAGGGGATTCGACTGCGGTGTTTATTCCAGAGAGTCTCCTTATTCCAGTGGTTTAGCTCTTTCTAAGACGAACAACTTATGTCTTGGACCACCAATACTAACGACGTCGATAGGTCTCGCATTTAGCAGTATGATGGCGAACGAATTCAAGGACAACAAACTGACATGCAGTGGCACTCAATTGATTCCTTCCGGTCCCGGCTACGACAATATCGAGAACCAAGTGTGCACACTGGCAGGCTCCCAAGCCGGTACCGATCAGGTCAGCGGTGCAGCCTATATCACTCAAGGGTTCTCATATGCTCCATCCGACCTGTGGCGAAACTTTGGTATCATCATGGCGCTTATCATCTTTTTCCTGATCATGAACATCGTCCTCGGCGAGTTCGTCAAGTACGGCATGGGCGGCAACACTGCCAAGATCTTCCAGAAGCCCAACGCTGAGCGAAAGCGGCTGAATGGATCGCTGGCCGAAAAGCGATCCGGACGCCAGAAGGGGAAAGCCGAGGAAGAGAACAACCTGAACATCGAGTCGAAGAGCGTGCTTACCTGGGAGGATCTGAACTATGACGTCCCCGTCCCCGGTGGCCAGCGCCGTCTTCTCAACAGCGTCTATGGATATTGCAAGCCTGGTCAACTCACAGCCTTGATGGGTGCGTCAGGTGCTGGCAAAACCACACTTCTCGACGTTCTGGCCGCTCGCAAGAACATTGGTGTCATCCACGGCGATATCTTGGTCGACGGGGTTAAGCCCGGAAAGGAATTCCAGCGTTGCACGTCATACGCCGAGCAGCTCGATATGCACGATCCGTCCCAGACTGTCAGAGAAGCCCTGCGATTCTCTGCTGATCTCCGCCAGCCGATTGAGACCCCCCAGGAAGAGAAGTACGCCTATGTCGAGGAAATCATTGCCTTGCTGGAGATGGAGCACATTGCCGATGCCATTATTGGAACCCCCCGAATTCGGTCTCACTGTCGAGCAGGCGAAGCGTGTCACCATTGGTGTCGAGCTAGCTGCCAAGCCTCAGCTCCTGTTGTTCTTGGACGAGCCTACCAGTGGTCTCGACAGCCAAAGTGCTTTCAACATTGTCCGATTCTTGAAGAAACTCTCCAGAGCTGGTCAGGCTATCCTCTGCACCATCCATCAGCCGAATGCTGCGTTATTCGAGAACTTTGACAGACTTCTTCTGCTGCAGAGAGGTGGCCAAACCGTGTACTTTGGAGACATTGGCAAGGATGCTGTTGTTCTTCGAGACTACTTGAAGCGCCACGGAGCCATTGCCAAGGACACTGACAACGTAGCCGAGTTCATGCTCGAAGCCGTTGGTGCTGGAAGTGCTCCTCGTATTGGCGACCGTGATTGGGCCGATATCTGGCGAGACAGCCCTGAACTTGCTAACGTCAAGGACACTATCTCGCAATTGAAGGAAGAGCGCAAGGGCCAGGAGATCGATCCTGCCATGCAGCGCGAATACGCCTCGCCTCTGTGGCACCAGTTGAAGGTCGTCATCCGCCGCACCAATCTCTCTTTCTGGCGCTCTCCCAACTACCTGTTCACTCGTCTCTTCAACCATGTCGCTATTGCGGTTTTGACCGGTCTTGTCTTCTTGAACCTCGACGACTCTCGCTCTTCCCTGCAGTACAAGGTGTTCGTCATCTTCCAGGTCACCGTCCTGCCCGCGTTGGTCATGTCGCAAGTTGAGGTTATGTACCACATCAAACGTGCCATCTTCTTCCGCGAGCAGTCTTCCAAGATGTACAGCGCCTTCACCTTCACTGTGGCCATGATCCAAGCCGAGGCGCCCTACTCGGTTCTCTGCGCCGTCTGCTTCTTCCTGCCCATTTACTACATGCCCGGCTTCCCGACCGAGTCGAGCCGCGCCGGCTACCAGTTCTTCATGGTTCTGATCACTGAGTTCTTTGCCGTGACCTTGGGTCAGCTGCTTGCCGCGCTCACGCCGTCGGCCTTCATCTCCAGCCAGTTCGATCCCTTTGTCATTATCACGTTCGCACTCTTCTGCGGTGTCACCATCCCCGCGCCGCAGATGCCCTACGGCTGGCGCGTCTGGCTGTACCAACTGGACCCCTTCACCCGCCTCATCGGTGGTATGGCCACAACTGCGCTCGAGGGTCTCTCGGTCAAGTGCGCCCCCTCCGAGCTGAACACGTTCAACGCTCCCGACGGAATGAGCTGCGGCGAGTACATGAAGAACTACTTCGACAGCCCGACAGGTGTCGGATACATTGTCGACAACGCCACCAGCGCCTGCGAGTACTGCGCCTACAAGGTCGGCAACGAGTTCTACGAGCCGCTCGGCTTCAACTTCTCCAACCACTGGAGAGACCTGGGCATCTTTATCGCTTTCGTGGCTTCCAACATCATCATCATTCTCCTCGGAGTAAGCTTACCCTTTCATACCCAGATCAGACGAACTGTTTACTAACAATGGCTACTTTTCCAGACTCGATTCCTCAACTACAACCGGCGATAAGCGATAACCCACCATTTCATTTCGCCATCTGGACGCTGTTGTATACCCGAGTTCCATTCCAGACGGCGCAGACTTCGGTAGTTTCGTTCTACCATCTTTTCTGTTCGAAAAGTGCGCTTTTATTTTCCAAACTAAGCATTTTATTACACGTGGTAACGCTTGCACGCATCTCTGCCTGCTGGGCTGGCTACACGCGACATTGAATTTAGACATAGACTGGGTGAGTACAGTACAGTACACCTTAGAGGGTAAGCCAGCCTCTCATGAGACTCCGACCGGATTGGCAGACATCATATCATACATACATACATACGATAATACGCAATAAAGTAAAACTAATGACGATTCAAACCATACTTGTGTTCCAAATGCCCAGGTGACTTCATTCGTGACGCGACAAGAGACGAATCAATCAAGACAGGTGTTTCAAGCAACCCCGCCTGCCTGCTGCTGCTGCTGCTGTTGCTGTTGCTGGCTCCTTCTCCGCCTCAAGATGGCGTCGTTGAAGAGGGCAAAGTCGAGTGGGATGCGCTCGCCCATCCAGATGGCCCGTTCCGAGTGGTCGCGCTTCTCAACCTCCATCGCGTCGACGCCGGCGGCGCGCTCGTCGGCGGTGAGGACGGTGTTGGGGTGGATCAGGGCCGAGAGGGGGCCGCGCCAGACGGCGAGCCAGGCGATGAAGGCGCCGAACTGGGCGGGCGTGAAGAGGTTGACCTCGAACATGGCGACGGGGTGGGGGGCCGAGGGGGCGGTCCCAGAGGGTGTAGATGCGGAGTTCGGGGACTGGACGGTAGTCAGTAGTCAGTAGTCAAGAGCATGCAGGCGAGATTAGGGGTGGGTATCGCCAGAGATGAGTTGAGTTAGGCTGCGAATGATGAAAGGAAATGAAGGAAGGAGCAAGAACGTACATTCCCGGCGGATGCGCTCCCAGAGCTGGTGTGCGTATTCGGTTTGCTCCTTGTTGTTCTGGTAGTAGTAGATGTGTACGTCGCTAATACCGTGTTGGTCAGATGAAATCATTGGTAACAGAAGTAGGGCCAACTTACAAGCCGCCCCGTCGCCCGTTGTCGAGCGGCTCGACGAAGCGGTCGTAGGCCTCGCTGCGGCCCTCACGCGGTGGGTTCTTGTAGCTCTTGCCGTCTTCGTTGCGTTCGTCAGGGAGGGGCGGGGCGTTGGTGTAGCCGGCTAAGGGGCTGGGGTAGGTGGGGATGTATGACATATTGTGAGGTATCCGCGGCAGGGTCGAGAGATTTATCAGCGACAGCACGAACAGGATTTGATCTCTAAGAAGAATTGGGTATAGATATGATCGTTTATAGTACTGCCTGCAGGATGCTGAAGATGCGCTACTGGTGAGCTGGGTATTTGTAGCTTGGCGACCTAAATCACAGGCGAGTCGCTATATGGTGGGGTAACCAGGACCGGAATGATGTGATGGCGCGAGAGCTCGGTTTGTCAGGTTTGAGCTCCGATTTGTCATCTGTCTATTGCCAATGTGCCACTGGTATTTGACGTCGTGCTACCAATACTACCTTACGAAATCCACGTGGTATATTGGATAAGCATTCTTATTGACTTGCAAAGCGTGGCATACGGGAGAAAGCTATTGCTGAAGGCACTGAACCCGCCTTTGGGGGTGCGGGGCCAACCCAAGAGCACCTACAGTACCCCAACTGCCAACCAGCACTGCCATAGTTGAGCCAGTAATGGACCTCCCAAATGTGGACGCGCTGCTCGTCACGGCGGACAACCCGGCACGCACCGACTTGGAGGGCATGGATCATGTACGACGCGCAGCCCTCCACAATTACCTGCTGCACCACGCCTGGGCCGCCGAAAGTCGCCCAGCTGCCCAATTGTACGCCAGCGGCAAGACCTTCTTCAATGACAACCACCCCGACGGCTGGCGAGCCCGGGCTCTGCGTCCCCGAATCCACCCCTCCCTCGCCGCCTTCCTCGACACGGCGCTGCTCCGTCCCATCAGCGAGACCTGGTCCCAGGACCACGAAGGCGTGGGGCCCGAAGGCCTCTTCTTCTGGGCCTCGGGGATCAACGCGGATGACCCGGAGGGCTTCTTCGACCAGGGCGCCGCCGACCTGCACGACGAGGACCCCGACAGCCTAGTGTGTCTGTACGGGTGCAACGAAGGCGGCGAGTCCGGCGGCGGCTTGTATTACCACCAGCCGAGCCACCGCGCTGCTGTGTTCTTGGACATGTGGGATCATGATTACGCGATGCCGGTCGCGGCGCACCCGGAGCTCTGGCACCCGCTCGAGACCATCCTCTCGAACTGGATCGAGCTCATCCGCATCGGAAAAGTCGCGGTCGTGCCGGAACACGCGCCGGACCGCCTTCTTGGGTCGGGCGACGGGCTTTGGAAGTGGCGGCCCTACGGCGAGGGCCAGGTCGCGACTTGCGTCGGCGCGTGGGATCGGCTGTGCAACGCCATCGAGGCGCGCATCATCTCGGCACCAGGCGGCGGCAGCGACAGTGCAGATATGGAGAGGAAGGCGCTACTCGCGCCCTCGGTCCTGGACGCGGCCGCGGTGCCGGCGCGCTGCTTTGCGCGCGACTTTCTGACTCGGGCTCGCCGGCCACGGTTTCAGTGCATTGCCCCGGGCCTGCTCTTGCCGCCTGAGGACGAGCGTGAGTTCGCGGCGTCACAGCCGCTCAGCGGCCTTGCGCGAGAGTCTCGGGAGGCCGTTCCGCCCGTGTGCCTCTTCCCGGCCGCCCTGAGGGGTGAAGATGGACGAGCCAACGAGGTCGAAGTGACTATGGAAACAGCGAATGGGTTCTACTACAGCTGCCGCGACGTCCTCACCAAGGAATCGATATCGTCATCATCATCACTGGTTGTCCCTGCGGGCGTCTACAGCGAGTCTGTCAGAACGAACGGCCTCGATTGCGCCGCGGAAGGGTTTCGGCTGCTTCTGCCATATCCGTTGGAGGTTGGCGAAGGCCTAGTCCCGGGCAAGAGCGAAGACGAAGAAGACAGTGGCGCAAGAGCGACGGGTCGCCCGTCGGTAGGGGTACGGGGGACGAGCTGTTCCAGCACGGGTTCAAGCCCTTTGGCGGCCGGTACGGACGTCCCCAGCGGCTGGAGAGGCTGCTTGAGCACTGGCGCACACTGGTTGAACGGGACGTTTGGTCCGTTGGGCCCCGGGGAGTCGAGGGAAGTATTGATGCGTTCAGGGATGCGGATACAGACAGATGGAGGGACTATCAGATCCCGCCGACTTGGTGAGCTAGAGTTGGAAGCTTGTTCGCTGATCTCCAACTGGACTCAGCAGATGGCTCTGTGGTACGGGACCGGGCCGAGGACTGACACAGGTCCGCTCCAGACCGCGATTCAGGTTCCTACACTTAACTGTTCAATTGAGACAATACGCCCCACGCCGAACAGGATAAGTAGCAATTCCGCGGTTAAACCTAGTACCGCCTTCCATTTACCTAGGTAAGAACCGCATGGCACTTCATAGGGTCACCACGAATGGAGTCAGTTACGATGGATAGTTGGTCCATAATCCGACGCACTCCCAAACGTACAGGCCAGCGGCACTTAAGATATTATCATGACCCGACCGTGGCAAAACCTCACTGGTCGATTTTTGGGAGCATAAGAAGATATATAGCGCTTACGTGGGTTTCCTGATTGACTTTTGGGATTTTCTTGTAACCGTCGCGTCCAGTGTGTGCTGGCATCCAGTTCAGCAGTTCAGCTTTGCTGCGCATTTCGTTTAGCTAGTGCGGCTGCGGCTGAGCGAACAGTAAGTCATTGGCTGGGCTCCTAGTAAGCCAAGAGAAACGCCCGCTCATTTTCGGCTACCTGGGACAAACTCCAACACCCCTAATTAACCGACAACCGCCTCAAATTTGTCTCCTTTCCCACTCATGTTCGTGAGGAGTTATTTTCCAACCATTCGGTCATTTATTTTGCCCAAAAGCGAAAGTTAGCCGACCAGGCACCAAGCAAATCACCCATTTCAATTTAAACAGCTCTGTCCACCATGCTCTCCTTCATGCGGTGCAGCAACCCACCCCGCCGCAACACGGCATCACAGGCGCGCCTCTACTACGAAGACGACAAGTCCTGGCAGGAGTTTTCCCCGCCCGGGTCAGAGTACTTCGTACGGCACAGCATCCCCACGGGCTCCATGTTCAACCCGCCGCTGCACCTGCACCTGTTCCAGACGGAGCGGTTCCGGTGCGTCTCCGGGACCGGGGTCTGGTACCAGCCGACGCACCCCGAGGCGTCGAAGCGCCGGGTCGTCATGCGCGGGGGCGACCCGCACATTACGCTCCAGGCCGGCCTGTTCCACCGCTTCGAGAACGCCAGCGTGGACGAGGATCTGGTGGTGGATATCGGGCTCGACCCGGAGTCGCAGGATGCCGAGATGGAGCACCGGTTCTTCCGCAACTTCTTCGGGTACCTCGAGGACTGCCGCGTCCAGAAGACGGAGCCCAGTCTCTTTCAGCTCGAGCTGTTTCTTTGGAGTGTCGATGGGCCGCTTGCCATCCCGGTGCCGGGGATTCCGAATTGGGTGAACTGGTGGATCAGTCGGGGCTTCATGGTCGTTTTGGGGAAGTGGATTGGGGAGTCTCTGCTGGGATACCGGGCGTCGTACCCGGAGTACTACTCGGGGCCAATGAGGAAGCAGGTTGATTAATCCGGCCCAAGTGTCATTGTTCGATTCCGGGAGAACAATCAGATGAATGGCTGTAACAAACGTACGATGATATCGGGATGGGCATTAAAAAGGGGCTAGGTAAGCAGTCTTACCGGGAAGTATGAGCAGGATCATGGGGATTGGCCCGGTCGATACTAGGGGCCGTTCAAACATAACTCAGCGTATGGATGCTTATACTACGATAGTGTCAGCATAAACATGGAGGAAATTCTCCTCGTCAACTAGAGCGTCCGTTGTTAGCTGGGGAGTTGGTGTGTGGGTATCTGGACAATGGTCTAGTTGGACAACGAGGCTGGGCCAGTATGCTGTGGGATAAATGTGGCCGGCAAGGTCACCAGCGCATGACTGACAGTGGGATAATGGATTAGTCGCGGTGTGGCTGCCAATGGGGTAACCAGGTGGCGTGGAATAACTGTGGACGAAATGACAGGTATCTTTCCAAGCATACCTCAAGCTTGTCATCTGGCTACCTCGATCTCACCACCACCCTCTTCTCCAGAGATTGTTCATCAGCCGCCGCATCCTCGCCTCTTGGCATGGCGCCGGAAAACGGGAAGCGGAATCATCAGAGATCCGTATGTCCAAATTCCTGGTACTGACTGTTGCTAATTTGATAGCTCCCCGTCATCTCCCAATCCCAGAAGTCGGCGGAGCAGCCGACCCAACCTCGCGACTCCCGCGACAGCATCAAACAGGAACTAGACAATTGATTCCTTCTTCTCGCCCTTGCCCGCGGGGACTCCTTCCGGGAGCACACCAGTTGGCCAGTCTCTCGGTGCATCTTTCACTCCTCCATCGTCGGCTCAGCCTGCGTCACAGACATCACAGGGCCAGGGCACCCAGCCAGCCAAGGTCACCATCCCAGTGATTCAGACTGGCTTCAAGGTATGCACACTCTCACCACCCAGACAATATATATTTTAGCTAACCAGCACCAGGCATTCTCTCAACGGCTTGTGTCCTCACGGCAGCAGGCAACTCCTACCAGCAGCCAGTCTCTAAAGCCTTCCTCTTCAGCAGACCCTGTTCAATCCAACCCTCCATTGACATTTGCAAACCTCGCTTCCCAGAACTCCACTTACACTACCGACTCGGTTCCAGGCTCGCAAGCCGAGTCGGACGCCCTCTCAGACGTGGTTTCTGATGTCTTGTCCGAAGACCTCTCCGAAGCCGAATCGGACGCTGTCTCGGACGTCTCCAACTTGGACGATGTCATCGAAACATTGCCCCTCGATACTCGTTCCCCCCTCCCCGGATCAAGTGGCAGTCATCCTCAATTCCCCCCCACAAGAACGCCAGTCATTTGCAGATTGCATGGCCCAAATCAACACCATTTACTCCGTGCCCGCGGATGACGAGGCTATGGCTCGTTGTCGTCGCTTGCTTGCACAACTCCTTTCGCGCATTGTTGCTTTCGTTCGCAACATGGAAGATGCCGAGTTCATGAGTCGAACACTCGATTCCCATACCCTTTGTCCTATCAGCTCTCTTGTCATGAGATACTTCCGATACAAGATCAATACCCCCATTCATCTCATTCAATGTGTGATCGACTCCATGCCTCACAAGACCCAGCATGTTCTTGGCAGGACGGGCCTTGAGAGGGGCGATCTTGCGGAGCTGCCACCTATTCCCATGTGTTCTCCTCTCTGGCTGACTTATTTGGATGTGGTCACCACCTTACCCCCAAGCAAGACTCGCGTCCAACTTCTTCCCTACGGCCGGTCCAGGACCGTGTACGCCGGTGGTTGTGGTATATCAGACGCCTCTGACGTTCCGGTATACGGAGGGTCCAGTACTACCAAGAGAGGTGGTCGATTCAGAGTGTTGACACACATCTGCCAAATCACCAGCCCCAACCAACCAACACACCCGTCAGAACACTACGACGCCGCACGTTCTGGGGGAGCTGTGTACAATTTCCGTCTCGTCAGCCTCTGCCCCAATCTAGCCCAACCATCCTTGCCCGCTTCCCAAGGCGCCTCTGACGACCAGGAGATGTTTACTATGGTTATCGAAGGACTTTTTATGTTATACCTTAACATTTGTCGTCCTTCTAGCCCCCCCCTAAGTTTATGCCCCCCCCACGTTATCGCGTTCATGTCAGAAATGCGCGAAGGGTTGGACTTGCCAGACTTCAGCACCACGGGATTAAACAGGGCTTGGCCGATTCACCAGGCCTGTCAGAGTACTTGCAATGCCCCATGTGATCATTGTGGTCGGAATAGTCGCATCAAGGTTCGTCATCCCGACCCTGCAAAAGACGACAAGTTTCTTTGCAGCAGCTGCAGCACCTTCTACATTCATAACAACCGGCAACTCCCTCCTCAGACACGTCTGGATGAACTTGCCAAGGCACGAGCTGTTCGCGCGGACGACAACAGAATCAAGGTTGACATGTCTCAGCGCACCTGTCTCATCTGCGGCGAAACTGGCCAATCCACGTAGTGGTCCCATGTCGATGAGCAGCATCACGAAAACCGCATGATCTGCCACTTTTGCAAGGGCACTGCAACCAAAGGACTTGATCCCCTCCGCTACATTCATTGGAGCTTCCCTGGCATCCACACCCCACCTTGCAGTCGGTGCCACTGTACTGGGTACCGCAACTGGCACCTGTCTGATGCGAATCAGCCTGAAGGCGATATTCTCTGCTGGGACTGCTACTCGTTTGAGCAATCCGTCGTGTATCCATTTACTGGCAAGCACGATACTCCCAGTCCCCAAGAACCCCCAACTGGGCGGAAATGGAGCGAGTTTCTTGCTACGAAACAGAGCAAGGAAACGCCCGACGCCTACAAGCTTTATTGCACGGCCTGAGCCACCACAGATGACCAAGTCTGTCGTGCCTACGAGATGCGTGGGCTTTGTCAGTGGCCCAAGGCGGGTGAGCAGAGCAGTGGCAAGCTGTGCTCTTGGTGCTGTAGGAAGTGGAAAAGCAAGGTCCCAACAAGAAAGGAGTTCGCTTTGTATAACAAGTTTCGAGAGATCATGTTATCTTTTAATAAGTCTCAAGTTTCATATCCACCAAGTCGACAGCCTCCCGGCGGCAACGCACCCGTGGACCCTGTCGCCCCGGCCCAGCCACCGGGTCCTGATGTTGGAAGTCACGCCACGCCCTCGGCCCCTCTTACCGTGCCCCCGGAGTCCGATCCCCAAACAACGCCTGGCGAGCCATCGGCAGCGGCGCCCGCCGCCAAAGCGTCCCGTGGTCGCGGCCGCCCTCCTGGCCGCGTCGCCAAAGCCCGAAAAGGTAAAGGCAACCAGACCAGCACCGGCCAGGGAAGTATTGCTCACGCCTTTGAGCGCCTGGATCGTTACGACGATAAGGACGGCGAGCTTTAGGAACCTCTGTCTCTTTTTGGTACCAGCATTTCATGTTTACTTTTGGTGATGGCTCGGGTATACCTACGGTGTAATGGGATATATTTGACACGAGTGGGCAAGGGGACTCCTTGCCGAGGGAAGGGCTGACCACTTTTAGAGTTTAGAGGGCCAGGCATGTATGTATTTGTTGCAGCGTCGTGGTGTTGCAGGCCTGCGAACATTATCATTGTTTCAAGGGCCGGACCTACAATTATATCTCCCAGCTTCTGATAGCAGGAGCAGGCTAACATAAATACACAATACATACCGCTCGTGATTACAAACCACCTACGTTAACCACAGGCCCTCCATCCATCTCTCGATTGTCTCCATTCGCGCGGGCGGGAGCTCCGCCGCACCCTTGATTGACGTGCCCGCCATTTGTAGTTTTCCACACCTTCAGTTGTCCGCTAGCCTCCCCTCACCTACCTACTACTTCTCTGCGGTGGCATCAACAAGCAACCACTGTCAGTCAATCAAGTCTTTCCGGCCGGCTGCCTTTCGCATCAAGACCAGCTGCTCCTTCATCCCCACATATCTCCCTCCCGCGGCGACAGCAGACAATCTCCATCAATCAACCAAGCCTTTGCGGCTGTCACTTTCGCCTTCATCACCTACTTCTCTGCGGTGTCAACAATAAGCAACCGCCGTCAGTCAATCAAGCCTTTTTCCGGCTGCTTCTCGCAGCAGGAACACCAGCACCTTCATCACTGCGCCGGCAACCACCAGCAATCGCCGTCAATCAGTCACGTTATTTTCTCGTTGCCTCTCGCCGCAAGACCAGCGGCACCACCCCCTTCTACTTCCAACCTTCTGTTACTGCCACCTGCATCCCCCAGCCTGGTGCAACTTCTCACTTCCCCGTCACCGTCACCAACGTCTCTGCCCTCTACCTTTCTTCCACGGCGCCACGATGTTGCCTTCCTCCAAGCGCAAGGCCCCAATCAAGACCGAGGGTGACGATGGCAACAACGAGCCCTCCACTCCATCTCGTGTCCCCAAGAAGCTTGACAAGGGCAAGCACCGCCAGGAAGTTGCGTCGTCCTCCCAAGCCAGAAGTATGGCCGCCGGATCGTCGTCCACAAGCGCCATCGACCTTGATCCCGACAGTAAGTTCTCCATCCACATATTCTCTCCCCCACCCCCCGCCCCGCCGTTGACCTTGGCGGCTTGATCAAGACCCTTCTCTATCCATACCAAGACGAGGGCCTGCGCGGAATGAAAAAGCTGGAAGACTTTCCTATCGACAAAGAGCAGGTAGACAATCAGCTCAACGTCATTGGCGTCGAAGGGCGCACAATGTGGCGGGAGCAGGTGTTTACCAACGGCGACAAGACTGTCACGCGGTACTGCAACGTCTTCACCAAGCACAAGCAAAAAGATCGACCGGATGTTGTTCGTGGCGGCATCTTGGCTTTCGAGATGGGCCTTGGCAAAACCGTCATCAGCCTGTCTCTTGTCCCCAGTGACAAGGCTGCTGCCACCGCCGGCAGCACAGTACGACCTACGCTCGTCGTTGCCCCAGCTTCCCTCCTTAACCAATGGCAAAGCCAGGCCTCCGATCACGTCGCCACGTTGCCTGGCACCGATGACCTGGCTCTCAAGATCCGGATGTATCGTGAAGCCAACGGATGCCGGGACCCAGACGTTATCAAGCAGGATGACATCACCCTCGTGTCCTACGAAAACTTGCGCAAGGGCCACTCCGACCAGCAACGAGGAATTAAGCCATCGCCTCTGCACCAGATACGTTAGGGACGTATTGTGCTCGACGAGGCCAACGCCAGCAAGGGTAGCACCACTGGCAAGTACAAGGCGGTCACCTCCCTGAAAGGAGATCGTCGTTGGGCTGTCACCGCCACGCCAGTCAACAACGGCTCGGCCGATATGGCATCTTTATTTGGTTTCTTGTGCACCCCGCCTTTTGAGACGCGCAAGCAATGGATGGAACTCCTGGTGACGCCAATCAAGAATGGTGTAAGAGGCGCTGCAGATATTTGACCCCGCGTGGTCGATTACTACACCCTCTGGCGGCCAAAGAGCGAGTCGGGGCTCACGGTCCAGCCAACCACCTACTTTCAGGCAAATACAGCCCTGTCCACGGAAGAGGAGGCAATCTATCGGACCAAAGATGTGGACTTTCGTCGAAGCGTTGGTAGGAGCAATACTAAGGTCAATCATATCCTCACCATGATCCACGACTTGAGATACTGCCTGGCGTTGGGCGTTATCAACTCTAACGTCGCCAACCGCCACGTCGTCGACATTGCAAAACAAGACGAGCTCTACAGCCACGGCCTTGTGCCGTCACAGCCGACGCAGTGGGTGATCAACTCTTTCCTAGAGATGACAGAAAACCACGACAACGAGCTCCATCTAACCTGTACAACCTGTCAGAACCCCATCGACTTTAGTTGTGAGCCCCTGAAAGATCAGGGAGAAGGAGACGTCATCGCCTGGTGCGCCCCCTGCCAGCACTGCATCCTTTGTCCAACCTGTGCCGGCGACTACAACACATCTTGAGCCGCGTCCTCTCCACCAAAGGCAAGCACCCCAAGGACCAGTGCTCCATGTGCCATGGGGAGCAAAAGGAAGTTGGCGGTGTCACTCGCGTCCAGGCCGTCGTCAAGTCCCTGTGGAGCATCCACCGCGTCGATGCGCTTGTTCATGACCTGCAACTGCGGGAGAAGCTCACAGAGGCCAATCCCCACGAGCGCCCCTACAAGTCGATTGTGTTTTCCCAGTGGAGCAAGCCCCTCGTTCTGGTTACCCAGCAGCTCGAACGTCATGGCATCAAACATATTCTCATGACTGGCGGCAGCTCCCACAAGAAGCGCAAGGCCATCCTTGATACATTCAACAATGATCCAAGCGTCCACGTTCTCGTCTGTACCACCGGCGTTGCCGGCCATGGGTTAGACTCCCCATCGCGGACACAGTCTACCTAATGGATCCTCTCTGGAACCCGGTCACCGAGCGACAGTGCACCGAGCTCATTAACCGAATCGGCCAGGATTGATTTATGCGCCTTATTCGCTATATCATGGTCAACACCATCGAGGAGGACGTGCAAGAGGTCCAGCGTCGGAAAAAGAAGGTTCAGGATTTCATTCAGGGCACATCCGAGTCGGGTACTACTGGCTTGAAGTTCGAGGAGTTGTGCAAGATCTTTGGTGCGAAGTAGACGTTAGTCAAGGTGGCTAGCAGGGTGTAGTTCCTGTGATCAGGATTGTGTCAAGGATGATAGGACGGCGTTTAGGGTTCAGGTATTCTAGCAGCACGCATGGCTTTTGCACGTGGCATTTTCCAGGTCCGACCTGGCATTACAGGGACATTATAAACAGAGCAATTGCATGGGAGTAAAAGTTCATATTCCTCGCTACGTCACATGTGCTACTACGTACGCTGCTGCGACGCTGTATATGTATACCGACGGGTCGCTCCCAAAAAGAAAAGAAACATTCCTAAGTCTCTTTCGTACCGGTAGTCCGCGCGCCCCCTTGCTTCTTGTTTTTAGACATGAATGCCATCACAACACGCTCATGATTATCGCTCGCATCATTATCATACTCCGAAACATCTCCATCGCCAGAGTCCTCCCCGTCACTCAAAACGTTGCCGTGGTTTGAAGCTTTGTCTTCGCTGTCCTCGCTGTCGTCGCGGGAGGCGCTGCTGTTGGGCAACGTATCGCCGGCGGGCTGTAGATCCGCGTCCGCTAAGTCTACCAAGGCACCGTCGGCCGGTAGAGCATCATCCTCGGTTGCGTCCAAAGGAGCCATCTCCTCTGCGGCGATAGTGTTAGTTGAAGGATAGGTCATCCCCGCCTGCGAGTGTATCTTGATCAGTCCGTGGAATTTCTCTTTCATATACCGCCGTCGTTCCTTGTCCGTTGGGGGAGCTTGTTCGAATTTTCTCTTACACCAGTAACACATGATGACATTGGCGTCATCGCCAGCCCAGCTAGGCTTCGGCCAACAGGCTAGTCCACGGATACCACAATCCTGGCAGACTTGAGACTGGGTAACATTTTTTGAAGTAATGTATAACTTATCCGCCTGGGCAACTTGGTCTTCTCTAGTGAAAGACTTCTCGGCAACACCGCATATCTCACCAAAACCGTCAGGTGAGATTAGGTCCGCTGTCATTGTCAATTCGTCGTCAACTGGATTGATACAGTAAGGAAATGGTTCCAGAGCACGGGGCTTATGAGTCACCCAGACAGGTCCATGGAAGTGTTCTGTTAAGAGCCTCTCCGCTTTCGACGAGATGTTCTGGCTAAAGGAAATCTCTAGACCCAAGCTTACTAGCAGCTTTATAGCCTCACGGTATGTAATACGTGCGAACGGGACACGTATGACCGGGGACTTGGTTCCCAGAAGAGCGGTCACCGTTTCCGTATGCCCGTGTACCGCTTCGAAGATATCGCGAAGGAATATCTCCACTAGGCAAATGATGTCGTCCAATCCACCCGAACAAAGCTCGGCTTTGATGTGCCAGTATTCCATGAGGTGACGGTTTGTTCGACTCTCATTTCGAAAGCTGGGACCGAGGTTGTAGACTCGATCATGGGCGTGAGCAGCGGCTTCGAGATAAAATCCAGCGCATTGAGACAGAAACAGTGGCTTTCTGGCTTTCAAGTTGGAAATATGGATGGCAGAACTCGGCTCGTAGAGAATTGAGGGTGTGACTAATGGGGCGCTGAAGTCAACAAACTGGTGGGCTTTGAGCCACTCATGAACAGCCGAAAAGCAATGAGAACGGTAAAGGTTGAGGCCATGAATCAGAGGGTTTCTGAGATAGAGATGCCTATGAGAGAGTACGTGGTCCGTATTCGTGGCCTCCAGTATATCTAATCCGGCCTTACGGATATCAGGGTTGATCATACCAGTTGCCTTGGAGATTATCGATGCTTGGCGGAGTGCGATCTCGAGGCTCCCATTTCGACCTGGTGAAAGGATACCCGATAACTGAAGACTCGTTTCAGGTTTGATTGATTTCAATTCAGACCAGCCAGCCATTTCAGATTGCAGTGCAACTGCCTGGATGGACCCAGAACTGTCACCGATGGGAAGGAATAGTACACCGCCATGGTGACGGGGACGACTGAACAACCAACATTGTAGGGAGATTTCCTGACCTGGTGCGCCCTTTTGGAGGTCGCTAACAAACACGTGTTTGAAGCCTTTGATGTCTGCAAACCTCTGTGGGAGCGAGGAGACCAGTGATTCCTGGGAATCTAAAGATTGGAGTGGCTGTTCGGTAATACTGTCTATTACAGGTTTAAGCAATTACTTCATAACCAGCAGTGTGTGCTCGGGAAGCCTTACTGATGTGCCCAACTATCATTTTCGCCACCTCGGTGGGAGATCGACATGTCACATCGATCTCAATCTCATTCGGGCCATGAAAGTGGAAGATGTCCTCCTCCTCCCTAATGCTCCGCACAATGTTTGGGTCCGTAAGCTTGGTATTATTCGCACCAGCACCCCTATCCTCCCCGGATATCCTCCTCAGATTCTCGTCGAGCGCGCAATGAAGAATGACCGATACGAAAACAGAGTTTCGCTTCTCGGCAGCGCGTCGATAGTCCATGGCTGCCGAAGATCCGAGGGGGCTCGAAGATTGTTGATCGGTGAAAATCCAAGTAACCTCGCCTGTAGACGGAGACTTGGCGATGGATTCCAGAACACTTCGACGCTACACAGAGTTAGTAAAATGACCAAAGAATTGGGTTCAAAGTCGGGGAAAGCACTTACGACAACTTGGCGCAGAGGTTGATACTCCTTGTCACGTCTATCGAAGATAGCTGCTACCTGGTCTATGAGCTGATGATTGCTGAGGACCTTGGAATTTGGCAGCATGAGACTACCCTGGATATTAAGATGCAACCCCCTCTGGCGCCCTCCCCCCCTCGCGCCCCCTCTTGATTTCAGATGACTATAGTGCCCTTAAGCAATAATAATAGTATATAAAGGGGTTAAATCTCACTCGTTTATTAATTGAAGTAGATTAATCTCTTCCTCTTTTTTCCCTTTTTTTATTAATACTATGCTTAGTAAAGAAGAACGCATTATGCAGGCTATCTAGGCCGTTCTTAATAGCTTATCGGTCGCTTAGGTCGCTAAATACTATAATATTAGCCGGCGTACCCTGGGCCGCCGAATTTAGGGGAACTTTATTAAAAAGGAGAAGTACGAGGCCCTTTAGCTTTTTACTTTAGAGGAAGAGACTTTCCTTATAAAATAAGCCTTTTTTAAGCCGGTTTAAACTATATATTAATATACCGGCTGTTTTATATATACGCTTAACGCCTTTTACTCGTTAAAAGGGTTAAGCACCGTATTAATAAGCGTTAAATTAACCGTTTTTTAAAGTGCTATTTAACCTTTAAAACTATACGTATTAAAGCGATAAATTTCCAGCGTTTCGTATATACTTTAAACGGGGCCGTACACTTTTTTTTTAATCGGCTTAATAGTAAAATTATCGCGAGTATCCCCTTTATTTATAGGTTTAACGCTAATAAAATAAAAGTATTAATAACGATAAGTAAAAAGATTATAATAATCGGACTTATTACCTATAAATTATTAATACGTAATAACACCGCTAACCGCGAATAGGTAACCGTTTTAAAGTGTATTAATACTTTCGGAGAGTTTCTACCTTTTTTAATTATTTTTAAAGGTTAATCGGTATAGTAGTAATAGTTTTTTTAAGATAATAATAAGGTTAATTATATTTATAAAAGCTAAGCTTTTAAAGCTTCCTTTAAAAGGTAAACTTTTAACCTTACTGCTTTAAAATAGCTGAAAAAATGTTTATTCTCCTTACTTAATTTAATAACCTCGAGTAATAAAAATTATTAATTTTAAACAGCTATAATAATTATATTAACGAAGATTTTATATTAACGGCTTTAAAGGTTAAAGTTTAGCTTCTCTATTTATTACTATATAGTAGCTATATTTTTTAACCCTTAAATGTTAATTATTTTAAGGTGCTAAAAAGAAGGTTTCGGAGGGAGCTCGATTTAACGTGTGCCGTTATTAATAATAGCTATATTAAAAAGGGAAACTTCCTTCGTGTTTAAAATAAAGCTTAAAAGGTTACTTTTACCTCTAGCACTATTACTAGTGTATAGTTAGTATTAAGGCTTTAGCCGATTAATATAAATAAACTTATAAATAATAGGCTTAAAAGGGTTATTATACTTCGAGCTATTAATAATATTAATAAAGCTGAGGATATACGCCGGCCTATTTAATAAGTATTAAGGTAGGTGGTAATACTTAAGATTAGCCGGTAGGTTAAAGATTTAACGATAATTATTAAACGCGTAGAATTATATATTATTATAGTTTATATATATTTAGTCTAGTTTAATTATTTTAGTATAAATTTATACCTATAAAGCTAGTTCGGCCATTTATTAATAAAGGCGGGTAATATACCGTTACTTTTATATAATAGTATTAATTACTTTATTTAATACACCCTTTTAAGTTTTTCTCACCACGTATTTATTATTAATATTATATATACACTTTAATATATACATTAAGTATATTATAAGCATATATTAAGACGCCGCCTATACTATAGTATATTAAGTATACTCTTAGGATAAATAAAGGCTTTATATAATTATATTAAAGTATATTAATAGGTAATTAAAGGTATATATAAGCGTAGGTTAAAATAAATAGGTATATTATAATACGCCGAATAAATATAAATATATATTATAGTATATTTTTAAGTGGTGAAAAGGCTTAATTAAAGCTTAAAGTAATATAAAACCTTTAATTAAAACGTTGATCTCCCCTCTTTTAAAGTAATTCTCGAGTTCTTTTAATTTTTTTTATATAACTTTCTTTAATTACCGTTTCTTTAGCTGCTTATTAACGTTTACGAGCCCTATTTATCTATAAAAAGTATAGTATTAATCGATAAAAAGGGCCTTTATAAGCTCGTCGGTTATTATATTTTTCGCCGGCGTGTAAACGATTTTAATCCTTTTTTCTCGAGCTTTTTACCGGAGCTAGTAATCGTGTATATCGACGTATTATAGTTTAGTTTATAAAACGGCTATTTCGATATTAATTAAGCGTATAATTTAAGAGTTATTATATTAAATAATAATATTGTTTTAATTAAGTTTAATATTAAATTATTTAATTAATCGCTATATTACGAGGCTTTTTTTTATAACGAAGACGAGGGTAAGAAGCTTTGCTTTTATTATTAATATTATAACGGTATTTTACTTGCCGGCTTTTTAGCCGATTATACCGCCGAATAGTTTAATAGCGTATCCTTAAGAACTTTTATAATTAAGGGTGTTATTAGTAAATAATATATCGCTCGTAATAAAGAAGTCGTTTATACCCCCGAGTTAAAGAGCTAGGTATTTTATTTTATATAGATAATAGAGTACTCGATTAATTATATATTCGTACTCCGGTTTTAAATTAATATTAAATTATACTAATCGAGAGGCCGTAAAGGCTACGTTAAGCCGTATAATAATTACTATATATAGGATTAATCCGACCTTTTTTAAGTAAGATATTTTATCGCCGGTAATAATTAAGCTTTTACGAGGTAATAGTTTAATAGTAATTATAAGCGTTTTAAGCTTTATTCCTTAATTAAGTTTAACGACGGAATATAATTTATTAGTATAAAAAGCTTATACTAGTTAAATTAATCTTTTTTAACGGTTTTAAATTACCTCGATTCCTAGGAATTATTAAAGGTCCTCGTTACTATCACAGTTGCAGCAATTCGGGAGGCAAGGCTACAGGTTATTGCTTTATTGTGGAAAACCGAAAAAGATAGGGAAAGAAGGAAAAGGTCCAGCCTTGCCGGGACGATTTCCTCATCTAAATAGGTGGGGAAAAGTCAGGTGGCGCTCGGGCCATCTCTCGCACGCCCTTGCCCCACTCTGGTTGGCAAGGCCACTAAAGGCCTGTTCTAAGGTGCGCCGTAGCAGCTTAAGTATATTGAGCTTACCCTTTTAAATACATTAAACCCTTTAAATAATAAAGTTTATATTAATATATTTATTTCTAAGTTTCTTTTAATTATTATTTTATATTTATACGCTTAAACCTTTAATATTTAATAATTTAATCAGTTTAAAATAGCTTTAAAGTATAATCTTTAATATTTAAAGCGTTCTTAATAATAAATAAAATATAATAATAATATAAATTTATGTATTAAATTATTTATATAAAAAGGGAGCTAAGTTTAAAAGGTATAATAATATTATTAATAGTTATATATTAAAGAGAGAAAGCATTATTTTAATAATTAAAAATAGTAACGTGGTTTACTACTACGCGACGTATATTACTTAGCGACGCACCTTTTTTATTTCTCGACCTTTTTATATAAATTAATTTAATTATAACGCTTAAAATTAATTAAAACTACTCGTTATCCGATTTTTCGCTTAATTTTATATCTTTTTTATATGTTTACGTATTATAATTTATCTCGCTATAAATATTATAACGCTTTTTACCGGTCGCTCTCCGTTTTAACGAACCCTTATTTTTACTTTTATCGAGCGTTAAACGCTTTCTTTTTACTGTTTCGTTTTATAACTATTAAAATTCCTTAATAATGAAGGCTCTTTTGTTACGACCTGGCCCAACCATGCGGCCCAGAACCCACCCTACGGCACGGCCCTACGATACCCCGAAACCCTGCACAAAGACCTAGCAATATTCCAAGCCACACCAGTTAGCGAAGCCCTATCAGTTAGTAAAGCTCCACTAGTCATCGCGACCCTACTAGTTAGCAAAGACCTACGACGATTAAGCTACGATGATAATTAACACTAACGACGATAGGTAGCACCCGACGTAGTTACCTTAAAACAGCACGAGTTAAACAGCACGAGTTGGACAGTACGGACTAGACAGCTAGGGAAAGATAGCAGGATAATACTGGTTATGTAAAAATAAGGTAGGGATATATTAGATCGCGGATATTTAATACAAGCTAAGATAAAATATATTGGATCGCGGATATTTAATAAAACCTAAAGGAATTAGTAAAAGAGAGATTGGATATATAACGATAGACGTTCCCTATGTATTTTAAATAAACACTTTCTACTTTAGTAATTAATCTAAGCATTAATTTAACCTATTAGTAAAGTAAACAGCCTTAACGACTTTATTGTGAATCCCCTTAAGTTTACGCATTTTAGTCACTTTTTGTTCCTACGGTTATTACATATTATATCGATAGGAGTAGACTTTTATCGCACGTTTAAATATTCTTTTGTATTGCTAAACATAAACCCTAGTACGTTTTACTAGATTTCTTTTAAAACCTAGATAGCGTTCGTTACATTTTAATCACTCTTATTTTTACGAGTCACTACCTAGACCCTTGAGCAATAGCACCTACAGGAACCATGTCTACACCTGGACCCAGCAATACCCTTCGCTACGGGAAGGCCCCTGCTACCACCGTAAGCACCTCTCATCGAGACCCCGCGATGGAGGTAGACAGCGACGACAACGACGATGGCCCTACCCGATAAGCGTTGGCTAAACGAATTAAAGAACTTAAGCAGGAGAGCGCCAATTATTAGCACTATTACGTTAAGCTCGAAAAAGAACGTAATAAACTTTTAACTAAAAGTACCCCAGGATAAACACCAGACATCGACGAGCTACGTAAAGAAATACGCTTTCTCCGTACCGCCGCCAATATTATCCAGACCCCTATTGCTCCCAAGGGAGGCATAAAGATTAGTACCCCAGCAGCCTTCGACGGGATTAATAGAAACCTCCGCGGATTCCTTATCTAAGTCAAGGCCTACTAACGATTTTACGAAGGAACGTTCTAAGATACCACTCAGCGAGTTGTTTACGCTGCCTCGTTTTTTAAAGGTAAGGTACTCGCCTGGTTTAAACCCTACCTGAACGAACTAGTGGAAAACGATTAATAAGTTAAGCTATGCCGCGCAAAAGCATAACGAATTTTCGAAAACTACGATAGCTTCGAATAAGCTCTTAAATTACTTTTCCAGGATCCCGACGAAAAGCGACAGGCAAAAAAAGAGTTAAAAACTTTTAAATAAAAAAAATTAGCCGCTTTTTATATCGCCGAGTTCCGACGTATTATAGCTCGACTAAACTATACCGAAACTATAAAGATTATAATATATTACCGGGGGTTAAAGGAAAACGTTAAGGACGAACTCAGCCGGCTTAATACCCTTAATAATTTCCTTTCGTATATAGAGCTTACTATTAAGATCGACACTCGTATATACGAACGACGCCGCGAAAAGCAGGGCGGATAATAACGATAGACCAGTCGAGTCTAAACTAACATAAAACGACCACGTCACTATTATAATATACCACCGAAGAGCAGTACAGCGTATAGCTATCACAGTGAACCTATAAACCTTAACGCCACTAAATACGATAAGCACGATAAAAAATTAAACGTTACCTGCTACAATTATTAAAAACAGGGATATTTCGCCCGAGACTACCGATCCCCGAAGAAAGACTTCCGGAGAGTCCCGGATAGGCGATAAGTTAATACTACCAGTAATTAACTAAACCCTATAGCTATTAAAGGTGGCAGCGTTAACAGTACGCTAAACGTGCCCCACGGCAGCCTATCCTAAACAGCCTGTTACGATAATGGTTACCACGATTACTTAATAAACAAAGAAGAGACGAAATAATTCCTTAAAGCCCCTAGACGGCAAAGTACTACGTATACCCTCGCGATAGTATAACGATAACCCTTTTATAATAACGAAAACAGCGAAAACAGCAGCGAAAATAAAAGCCCGAAAAGTAACTTAGCCCGCGGCGAGCGCCGACTAGAGGATTTTAAACGGCTCGTTAGATTACCTATACCCGAACTCGCCGTAAAAATAGCGAAGCCCCGAGACCTAGATATTGACGGATAGCTAGCGATCTTAAAAGTTATACTTTTTAAATTACGAAAGCTGCGGCAAGTATTTATTATACACGGACTTAAATAAGGAGTAAAAAAAACTACGTTATCGGCGACAATCCCCGAATTTCGCTAATATACGATAACTATTTCTTATTCGTTTAGATCGGTTATATCCACGATAATTATACCGAATACTTAATAAAGAAGCTCGAAGAAGGGTAGTTTTTTAAAAGGATTAGCAAGCACTTAATCAGGTAGTTACACTTCGATTACTTTATCGGGAAGGTTAAAACGATCATACTTAACCCCCCGACGAGCTTACCTCCTAATCGAAAGGACTCCACAGTAGCCCCGAAAATACTACCTAGAGAAACAGGACTAGAGGGACTATACTAACGACAAATGCTTACAGTACGCTTAAAAGAAATCACGAGCTTACCAAACGTTTAAAAAAAGCGCACAATACTTCCAAAATACTTAAAACTCCCAGGTTAAAGGACCTACTATAATAATAAAATTTTAAACACCGCTACTACCGTACGACCACAAGATACCGTACGCACAGATCCGTCGCCACTAACAAATAGCCGACGAACGAAACCTATTATAATAGTCGGGAAACGATTCCCGCCGGTTATAAAAGAACGATACTCGACGGAATACAATAAATCCCTATGCTTAATAACAAATAACCAGGATATTCACGATTATATCGTATTAATAGTCGAAATTAAAAAAGTTACTATCCGAGCGCTACTAGATAGCGGAGCGTAAAATAATTATATTTTACTACGAATCATTAATAGCTTAACTTTAAAATAATAGGGAAAAAAACGCCTTATACCAACTTAAAACCGTTAATAGAGGACTTATAACGTATAATAATAAAAACGTACAAAAAAAAATCGCGAACCTTTTAATTAATATCGAAGGACGTTATAAACGAATTACGTGTAATATTACGGACGTCGCAGGATACGATATAATTTTAAGGATACCCTAATTACGAGTAAATAATCCTAGAGTTAATTGGAGAATAGGCTAACTTTAATGGAATACACCAGGAAGAGGTTTAGTCGATGGGCAGCGGTTCAAGAAGCGACCCCCCAGTAAACTTAAAGTCTTTAGGGCATATATCATTACTAAAAAGCTTAAGCCGAACGTTACGACGACTGTACCGGAAAAGTACCGGCAATTCGAAGCTCTCTTTAATAGGAAATTAAAGATAGGCTTACCGCTTTATACACGGTGGGATTATAAGATACCCCTTAAAAATAAAAAGGAACCTTTATTTATACTTATATATAAACTTAATTAGGAGTACGAATAAGCCTTAAAGGAGTATATTACGAAAAATCTCGAGAAAAGAGTTATACGACCATTTACGTTACCAGCAGGCTTCCCTATACTTTTCGTTCTAAAAAAAGCAAAGACGGGAAACTTAAATGGCGTATATATATCGATTACCGGAAGCTTAACGAAATTACCATCAAAAACCGGTACCCTTTACTTTTAATTAGCGATTTACGAGATAAGCTACTACACGCCAAAATCTTTATAACACTTAACCTCCCTAACGTATATAACCTAATCCGTATCAAGGAAGGAGAGGAATAGAAAACCGCGTTTCGAACTAAATACGGACATTTCGAATATTAAGCTATGCCGTTTAGTTTAACTAATATACTAGCTAACTTTTAAATAATAATTAACCACGTTTTACGAGAGTATTTTAATAAGTTTATTATAGTATACCTCGATAACATTCTAATTTACTCCGAGGACGATAAATAATACCGAGAGCACGTAAAATTAGTACTCCGGAAACTATAGGACGCCAACCTACTAGTTAACTTAAAAAAGAACGAGTTCTACCAATAATCCGTTACATTTATAGGATACGTAATATCCCCTAGAGAAATCCGGATAAAACCTTCTAAAATTTTAGCAGTTAAAGAGTGGCCTACGCCCATAAGCATTATAGAGGTTAGATTTTTCTTAAAACTAGCCAATTACTACCGGATATTTATCCCCGGATTTAATAGGTTAGCGACACTTTTAACGAACCTAACGAAAAAAAACGAACCATTCCGATAAATAGAGAAAAAAGACTAAGCTTTCCACGACATTAAAGAGCGGATCCTTAGCGAACTAGTATTTCGCGTAGCAGATCCTGTTAAGCTTTTTAAGGTCGAGACCGACGTATCGAATTATACGATCGGAGGGTAACTTAGCTAACGGGACAATAACGGAAAATCGCACCCTGTCGCATTTTTTTCGAAAAAGCTTAATAGACCAGAACTTAATTACCAGATCTACGATAAGGAATTAATGGCCATTATTAAAGCTTACGAAAAATAGCGATATTACTTTAACGGAACGGTAAAACCAGTTAAGATTTATACCGACTATAAAAACTTCACCACGTTTACTACGATAAAGGAGTTAAACAAATAATAAGTATGATAGTCTGAATTCCTCTCAAAATTTAACTTTATTATTATTTACCGTAAGGGTAGCGAAAACGGTCGCGCCGACGTATTAAGCCGACGATTAAACCACTAGGAGGAGGTCCCACCTGAGACACGGATTATCCTAACTTATAACCAAAACAGTAACCTCACGCCGTCACGACAACTAAATACCACGAGTTTCGTACAGTACAACGACAATTAGGTCTCCAAATTCCGATAACTAAAACAAACCCCGGATCTTACCAACTACACCAGGGATCGCCTCGAGAAACGAAACAACCTCGTCTTTTACCGAAACAAAATCCACATCCCCGAGCAGTACCGTAAAAGCTTTATTAAAAAATTTCACGAATACCCCGCGTACGGACACTAAGGAGTATTTAAAACCTAAAAACGGATTACCAAGCAATTCGACTACGGAAACCTTAAACTAACTATAATTAAGGTAATTAGCGAATACGACCTCTATAATAAGGCCAAAGCCGCCCGATATCGATCATACGGAGAACTATAGCCGATCCCACCGCCAGATAAGGCGTAGAAAATAATCGCACTTAACTTTATAATTAAACTACCCCTATTAAAAGAACCCCTAACCAAAGTTAACTACGACAATATCCTAATAATTACGGACAAACTTACGAAGTACACTTACTTCCTACCGTACAAAAAATTTAGTAATACTAACGACTTAACCTACACGTTCTTACGAATAATTGTCAGCCAGTATAGGCTGCCTAAAACGATTATCTTTAACCGAGACAAGCTGTTCACCGCCAAGTTTTAAAAATCGCTCATAGCGTAACTCGGCGTAAAATATAAATTATCTACGGCCTACCACCCCTAAACGAACGGGCAGACCGAACGAATAAACTAGACCCTAAAGCAATACTTGCGCTACTACGTTAACTATAAACAGGACAATTAAATATAGTTATTACTTATAGTACAGTTCGCTTATAATAGCGCAAACAACGAAACTACCCGTATATCACTATTTCGGGCAAATTATAGGTATAACCTAAAAGTTACTAGAATACCCTTAAAAGGAGAGCTAACACCTATCGCAACCATATAAGTCGAAAAACTAAAAAAACTGCAGACAGTACTATAGCAAGACCTTACCTTCCTCTAACAACGAATAAAGTAATACGCCGACCGAACTAGGTTAAAAGGACTAACTTTAGAAAAAAAGGAAAAGTTTACCTCCTACGACGAAACATTAAAACCAAACGACCAAGCGAAAAACTAGACTTCAAAAAAATCGGACTATTCAAAATCGTAAAAGTTATTTTAAAAACTAATTACCGATTATCGCTACCCAAAACAATACGGATACACCCTATATTTTATATCTTATTACTCGAACCAGCCCTTAAAAATATAAAAACCGAGACATAATTAAAGATCAAAACGGATTAGTACGAGTATAAAATCGAAACGATCCTCGATAAAAAACGGGTCGGGAAGGGATAGAAATACCTCGTCAAGTAAAAGGATTACTTAATAAAAAATAACACCTAGGAACTTAAGAAATACTTGGGGAACGCCGCTAAGGAGCTTTAAAAGTTCGAGGGACGACCTTAAACTCCGCCAGCAACGACGGCTCTAGCAGTACGTTAGGATACACAGCGTTTTAGTCGAACGAGAAGTCGGAAGGTAATGTCGGAACCTCCTCGGGAGCTAGTTCGGATATAGCTTTACAACAAGCCTCTTTATTAGTCTCTTTACGCTTAACGCGTTCGAGCTCTTCGACACTATTAATATTACGACGAACCGCCCGTATTATTTTTTCGAACCAGAGTTTCTTTTATTTTCGAAGGCGAAAAACTTTTTCTTCCGTAATTTAAAGCTTATCCTTTAGCTTTTAATATTGCTCGGCGATTTTTTATAATTTAATAAGAGTAACACTTTAGACGTCGTAACGAAACCGACCTTAACGAACGCACTTAATATAACGGGACGAATCTTACACCGAAACTTCGCAAAAAAAAAAGCCACGGCCCTCGTAATAAAAATACGACGGTATAATAACGGAATACTATAAAATAGTAAATAATAAAGCGTCGCGTTATTTAGTTTTTTAAAACGAGATTTACGCTTCTTAACGCGATTAAACGATATAATAAGTATACATTATAATAAAAAATAGGAAGAAAGAAACTTATAAAAAATCCTAACACGACGGTAAACCCGTAGGTATTTATGGCGACTAAAATTGCTTTAGGGACAAAATAAACAGGAAAAAAGGGAATAGTGTTACGACCTGGCCCAACCATACGGCCTAGAACCCACTTTACGGCACGGCCTTACGATACCCCGAAACCCTGCACAAAAACCCAGCAACATTTTAAGCCACACCAGTTAGCGAAGCCCCACTAGTTAACAAAGCCCTACTAGTTATCGCGACCCTATTAATTAACAAAGACTTACGACGATTAAGCTACGACAATAACTAATATTAACGACGACAAGCAGTACCCGACGTAACCACCCCAGGATAGCACGAATTAAACAGCACGAGTTAGACAGTACGGACTAAACAACTAGGGAAAGATAATAAAATAACACTGGTTACGTAAAAATAAAATAGGGATATATTGGATTACGGATATTTAATACGAGCTAGGATAAAATATATTAAATCGCGGATATTCAATAAGACTTAAAGGAATTAGTAAAGGAGAGATTAGATATATAACGATAGACGCTCCCTATGTATTTTAGATAGACACTTTCTACTTTAGTGATTAATCTAAGCATTAATTTAACCTATTAGTGAGGCAAATAGCCTTAACGACTCTATTATGAATCCCCTTAAATCTACGCACCTCAGTCACCTTTTATTCCTACGGCTATTGCACATTATATCGATAAAAGTAGACTTTTATCGCACGTTTAAATACTCTCTCGTATTGCTAAACATAAACCCCAGTACGTCTTACTAGGTTTCCTTTAGAACCCAGATAGCGTTCGTTACATCTTTTAAACTAAACTCGTAATTTTTTAACTCTCCGGCGTTTAAAAAGTATTAAATTAGCCTCTTTTAATATATATATTTTATCGCGTATAAAGGTTATTTTATAAACTATTTTAATTATACCTTTCGCTATTTAGTCTATTATATTTAAAATCGACGTTAAAGAGCTTCTTTAATAGGTAGACACCTTCTTTTTAATATAAGTAAAATACTTAATTATTTATTAAGGGTTAAACGGCATTTAAAAATCGTAAGTACTAGCCGCCCCTAAATAAAATAAATTAAGTGTAAACGTTCAGAGATATATATTTAGTTTATTAATTACCTCGTTAAAATTATAACGTGGTTTACCACTACGCGACGCATATCACTTAGCGACGCACTTTTTTTATTTCTCGATTTTTTTATATAAATTAATTTAATTATAACGTTTAAAATTAATTAAAACTATTCGTTATCCGATTTTTCGCTTAATTTTATATCTTTTTTATATATTCGCGTATTATAACTTATTTCGCCGTAAATATTATAACGCCTTTTACCGGTCGCCCTCCGTTTCGACGAACCCTTATTTTTATTTTTATTAAGCGTTAAACGCTTTCTTTTTACTTTTTCGTTTTATAGCTATTAAAATTTTTTAATAGTAAAGGCTTTTTTAAGCTAAACTCGCAACTTTTTAGTTCTTCGGCGTTTAAAAAGTACTAAATTAATCTCTTTTAATATATATATCCTATCGCGTATAAAGGTTATTTTATAAGCTATTTTAGTTATATTTTTCGCTATTTAATTTATCGCATTTAAAATCGGCGTCGAAAAACTTCCTTAATAGGTAAACACCCTTTTTTAATATAAGTAGAATACTTAGTTATTTATTAAGGGTTAAACGGCGTTTAAAGGTCGTAGGTATTAGCCGTCCTTAAACGGGATAGGTTAAATATAAGCGTTTAGAGACGTATATTTAACTTATTAATTACCTCGTTAAGATTATAAGGTATTAAGTTAAATACGCTAAATTTAGATTTAATATTAATTTCCGTAAAAACAGTAAAATACGCGGCTTTAAAAGCAATAAAAAACTCGAGCTTAATAATATAGTTTATAAAAACCTTAATAAATAACTCGATTGTTTTCGAATAAATACGCTTTAAAAGCGAATAAAATACTATATCGAAAGGTTAAAATAAATGCGATAAATAAAGAGGCATATTAATAGTAATAATATCGTTATCCTAATAATATACTTCGAATTCGGCCGAAATATAACTCTCGTAGCCGTCGAAAATTAAAAGGCGGTAACGATTTTTCGTTTACGATTTAATATATTTATTAAAATGCTTAATTTAATCTAGGCCTATTTCGTTATTAATCCAGCTATTAAAAATTAGCTTAATTACTTAATTACCCGGTAAATCGGTTTCGCGGGATTAATTCGCGAAGTAATATTAACTTTAAACGATTAAAAACGGCGGAATATACCAGCCCTACGAATTAATATATTTAATCGCCGTTACCTATTCCCGATTACTAAGCTAAACCGACTTCGCTTTTTTACGCCGCTCGGCGCGTATTATAACGAGTATTAACCCAATTATACCTATTATAAAACCGGTTTCGTTGAAATTTTAAATATTTTCGTCGACGATCCCGTATTTCGCCTTTATATTTACAACCAGCGTAAATTAAATAGAAATAACTTTAAAATCCTCGTAAAAAGCTTTTTAATAATCGTATCAACGATTTATTTTAATTTTTAAATCCGGGTTACGGTTAATAAAACGCTTAACTTAATACTTATCGACGCGGTCGCCGCTACGTAATACGGTAAAAAAATTAACCATATCTTTTATATTAGCGAGATCGGGAGGTATCCCTTAAATATTTAGATTAATTATATATTTACGAAGTACCTCTTTTTTAATTAAATTTATTTTACGTCGTTTCGGTCGGATTTCGCGTTTTAAAGTTCGGCCGTAAATTCGATAACGTAAAATTAATTCGGGTATATTATAAACTTTTATTACTACTCTTTAACTTATTTAATTCGGTCCGTTTCGTATCGTTTAAATTATTAAAACTATCCGATCTTTTTAAAATTAATTAAGCATTATAATTATAGAGGTATTACGCGTTAAAATTTAATTATATTAGAATTAAATTAAGGTGCGTCGCCAAATGATATGCGTCGCGTAGTGGTAAACCACGTTAAGGCATTAAACTAAATACGCTAAATTTAAATTTAATATTAGCTTCCGTAAAAATAATAAAATACATAGCTTTAAAAGCGATAAAAACCTTAAGCTTAATAATATAATTTATAAAAGCCTTAATAAATAGCTCGATTTCTTTTAAATAAACACGCTTTAAAGGCGAATAAAATACTATATTAAAAGGTTAAAGCAAATACAATAAATAAAGAAATATATTAATAGTAATAATATCGTTATCCTAATAATATACCTTAAGTTTAACCGAAATATAGCTCTCGTAGCCGTCGAAAATTAAAAGGCGGTAACGACTTTTCGTCTACGATTTAATATATTTATTAAAATACTTAATTTAATCTAAACTTATTTTGTTACTAGTCCAGCTATTAAAAGTCGGCTTAATTATTTAATCGCCTAGTAAATTAATTTCGCGGGACTAGTTCGCGAAGTAATATTAGCTTTAAACGATTAAAAACGACGGAATATATTAACCCTACGAATTAATATATTTAATCGCCGTTATTTATTCTTAATTATTAAATTAAACTAATTTCGCTTTTCTACGCTATTTAGCGCGTATTACGATAAATATTGACTTAATTATATTTATTATAAAGCCGAACTTATTAAAATCTAAATATTTTCGTTAACGATCCTATATTTTATCTCTATATTCGTAATTAACGTAAACTAAGTAAAAATAACTTTAAAATCTTTATAAAAAGCCTTTTAATAATTATACCGATAATTTATTTTAATCTTTAAATCCGGGTTACGGTTAATAAAGCGCTTAACTTAATACTTATTAACGTAGTCGCCGTTACGCGACGCGATAAAAAAATTAGCTATATTTTTTATATTAACGAAATCGGGAGGCATCCTTTAAATATTTAAATTAATTATATATTTACGAAATACCTCCTTTTTAATTAAATTTAATTTATATCGTTTCGATTAGATTTCACGTTTTAAAGTTCGGCCGTAAATTCGATCATATAAAATTAATTCGGGTATATTATAAAATTTTATTATTACTTTTTAGCTTATTTAATTTAATCCGTTTTATATTACTTAAATTATTAAAACTATTTAATCTTTTTAAAATTAATTAGATATTATAATTATAAAAGTATTACGCGTTAAAGTTTAATTGTATTAGAATTAAATTAAGGTGCGTCGCTAAGTGATATGCGTCGCGTAGTGGTAAACCACGTTATAATAAGATTATTAAATTATTAATAATATTAACGAAAGCCGATTAATTATAAGTTTAAGGACTTAAATAATAAACTACTTTTAACTAATTAAAGAACGCTTTACTACGAGTACTAGTTTTCGTGTATTTTAACCATAAAAAAAATAAAGCTTAAAATTAACTTTTCCGATTTTATTATCGTTAGCGTCCTTTCTTAAAAATAAAACGATAAAGAATAATATCTAGTTAAGTACTTCTCAGAGTCCTTTTAAAGTTTAAAGCTTAATTACCTTATCCATAATAAAGAATTATTTACCGTAATTCGAAGTTTATAATATTAATATATAGAGTTAATCGGTTTCTAACGCTTCGAGCCGTTTACTATTATTATTAATTATTATACGCTCAAATATTTCGATATTAAATAATATTTTAATTCCTAATAAATCCGTTAAACTAAAATATTAGCCTAGTACAACTTTATTATTATTTACCGGCCCGGGAAAAATAATATTATTACGAACGTATTATTTTAAAAAGCGGAAGAATTAAAAACTCTTAAAGTTAAAAAAGAAAGCGAAAGATATTAAGCTATTTTTAAACGCCTTAACACGCTATTAAATTTTAACTTTAAGGTTATTAAAAATATTAAAGTTATATTATTAAGGAATAATATTCCGCCCCCCGATTTATTAAAAATATCCCTCTTAAATACCCTTCTTTACACTAATCGACGATTAAAAGACTTTAAAATCCTACGTAAAAAAACGTGTATAAGTTACGAGGATTTTATATTAATTAATAAACTACTACTTTATAAAAAAAGCTAACAGTTTTATCGAAAAATAACCTCCGAACGAAAATTATCGAGGACGTTTATTATTAAATAACGATTACTTACCTAGAAATAAATAAAACTAAAAAACTAATTTTTTAAAACTATTAATAGCTAAGACTAATAAATAATTATAATATATTTATCGTTAATTATATATATAAGCTAATTAAGATTTTACGTATAAAAATACTAAAAAAGCTTTAATTACTCTTAATACTTAACTAATCGTAATAAAATATAATAATAAACTTTAAAACTATAAACCCTCCGAATAAAAAAACGGGCTATAATATAATAATACTAGTTATTAACCGTTTAACGAAATATAATTAAACCTCCCTTTATAATAAAAATATAAACGCGAAAAAAGCCGCTTAACTTTATTATTAAAAGCCGTTTCGAGTATTTAAATTGTTATAAACCGTAATTAGTAATAAAATATTTAATTTATAGCCTCTTTTATAAATAAGATTTATTAAATATTAAGTATTAAATAAACGTTCGCCTTTACGATATACTACGATATAACCGGTTAAATAAAAATTATAAATAAATATATAAATTAATAATTATAACTATTCTTAACCTATTACTAAAATAATTAAGTTAATATATTACCCGCTTTAAATTACGCTTAAACCACTATTCTATATAACTCCCTTAAGGGGATATCCCCTTTTAAAGTGAAATAAAGTTTTAAGCCCTAAAATCATTTCGATTAAGAAAAAAGAACTTGAAACTTAAAGAAACTTCCCCTTAATAAAAAACTAAGTCGAGCTTAAGCTTAATAAAACATATAAACTATTAAAAAATATATTAAAACCGCGCGGTGGATAATTTTAACTTCCTAAAAAAAATAAAGGAATAAACGAATAAATATCGGAAAGAATTAAACTTCGATATAAATAACCGAGTTTATATTAAAAAAATCGCCGGCTCGAAAACGAATTAACCTAGTAATAAATTAGTTTTCTTTTCTATTTAATAATCTTTTCGTATTTTATTCCGCGATAGCTATATTTACGAATTAAATACTTTTAATTTATAGAGGAATAGAATATATTATACCGATCGACTCTTTAAAAACCCTAATAACCCGCTACTTAAATAAGCTTTAAAACGCCCGGTTAACGAAATTATGAACCTTAATAAACTTAAAAGCTTAAAATATAAAGTACTTAAAATTAAAATATCCCGAATTTATTACCGTAAATTATAATATAATATAAATTAAGTTAATTAAAAGAATAATAATATTTAATATCCGGCTTTCGACTTTAAAAATATATTAAATAAGTTAAAGGATTTCTATTACCGGAACCCGGATAAAGCCGGCCTCTCGATCCGATTAATATAATAAAAACTCGCGGCCGAGGAGGACCGCTTCGACGAAAATTATTTAAATAACGAGTTATTAATATCGAAGGAAACCCGCCGATTAATAAAACGAAGGGTTAAATAAATTATAATAAAAATTTTTAAAAGAAATAAGAGGAGGAGAATAAAATTATTTCGAAAAGGCTTTATAATTAAATAATTAAATAAAAACCCGAGATTATTTATAAAAAACACCTTCGTTTAAATCCCTTTTAGAGCTATTAAAGCGCCGCTTTTTTATAAAAGGGGGTAATAATATAATATATTAGCCTATACGCTAATTAGTATAGAAACCCTACACTAGCCCTATTACTTTATTACTAAAACCGACTTACCGTATCGGCCCTAGCTCGATTTTCTCTTCCTTTCCTTCTCTATCGTAAATTCCATTTATTTCAGGACTTACCTACAGCCCCGTCTCATTAAGACTTAATAGCGTGACTCTTAATAATAAATTACGTTATCGATATTTAATAATTAATTAATTAAGCTTAAAATTAAGCGCTTTTTATTTAAAGTTAAAGTAATTAATTAATTCTTTAAAATTAAAGAGAGAATAAACCTTTTTAATTTAAAATAAGAACTAATAATATAGTTTACCACTACGCGACGTATATCACTTAGCGACGCACTTTTCTTATTTCTCGACCCTTTTTTATAAATTAATTTAATTATAACGCTTAAAATTACTTAAAATTATTTATTATCCGATTTTTCGCTTAATTCTATATCTTTTTTATATATTTACGTATTATAACCTATTTTACCGTAAATATTATAGCGCCTTTTATTAGTCGCCCTTCGTTTTAACGAACCTTTATTTTTATTTTTATTAGGCGTTAAACGTTCCCTTTTTACCTTTTCGTTTTATAATTATTAAAATTTCTTAATAATAAAGGCTTTTTTAAGTTAAACTTGCGATTTTTTAACTCTTCGGCGCTAAAAAAGTATTAAATTAATTTCCTTTAATATATATATTTTATCGCGTATAAGGGTTATTTTATAAACTATTTTAATTATACCTTTCGCTATTTAGTTTATTATATTTAAAATCGGCGTTAAAGAGCTTTTTTAATAGGTAAATACCCTCTTTTTAATATAAATAGAGTGTTTAATTATTTATTAAAGGTTAAACGGCGTTTAAGGGTCGTAGATACTAGCTATTCTTAAACGGAATAGGTTAAGTATAAGCGTTCGGAGGCATATATTTAGTTTATTAATTACCTCGTTAAGGTTATAAGGTATTAAATTAAATACGTTAAATCTAGATTTAATATTAGCTTCCGTAAAAATAATAAAATACGCGGTTTTAAAGGCGATAAAAAACTCGAGCTTAATAATATAATTTATAAAAGCCTTAATAAATAGCTCGATTTTTTTCGAATAAGCACGTTTTAAAAGCGAATGAAGTACTATATCGAAAAGTTAGAATAAATGCGATAAATAAAGAGGTATATTAATAGTAATAATATCGTTATCCTAATAATATACCTCGAATTTAGCCGAAATATAGCTTTTATAGTTATTAAGAATTAAGAAACGGTAACGACCCTTCGTTTGCGATTTAATATATTTATCGAAGTACTTAATTTAATTTAGGCTTATCTCGTTATTAATTTAGTTATTAAAAACTAATTTAATTACTTAATTGCCCGGTAAATCGATTTCGCGGGATTAGTTTATAAGGTAATATTAATTCTAAACGATTAAAAACGGCGGAATATATTAACTTTACGAATTAATATATTTAATCGCCGTTATTTATTCCCGATTATTAAACTAAACCGACTTCGCTTTTTTATACCGCTCGGCGCGTATTATAACGAGTATTAATCCGATTATATTTATTATAAAACTAATCTCGTCGAGATTTTAAATATTTTCGTTAATAATCTTATATTTCGTTTTTATATTTATAATTAATATAAACTAAGTAAAAATAACTTTAAAACTTTTATAAAAAACCCTTTAATAATTATACCGACGATTTATTTTAATTCTTAAGTTTAAGTTATAGTCGATAAAGCATTTAATTTAATGCTTATTAACGCGATCGCCGCCGCGCGACGCGGTAAAAAGATTAGCTATATTTTTTATATTAACGAGATCGAGAGGCATCCTTTAAATATTTAAATTAATCATATATTTACGAAATAACGTGGTTTACTATTACGCGACGTATATTACATAATAACGTACCTTTTTTACTTTTTAACCTTTTTATATAAATTAATTTAACTATAACGCTTAAAATTAATTAAAACTACTCGTTATCCGATTCTTCGTTTAATTTTATATCCTTTTTATATATTCGCGTATTATAACCTATTTCGCCGTAAATATTATAACGCTTTTTACCGGTCGCCTTTCGTTTCGACGAACCTTTATTTTTATTTTTATTAGGCGTTAAATGCTTCCCTTTTACTTTTTTATTTTATAGTTATTAAGATTCCTTAATAATTAAAGTTCTTTTAAATTAAACTCGCGATTTTTTAACTCTTTAACGCTTAAAAAATATTAAATTAATCTCCTTTAATATATATATTTTATTACGTATAAAGGTTATTTTATAAGCTATTTTAATTATACTTTTCATTATTTAGTTTACTGTATTTAAAATCGGTGTCGAAAAGTTTCTTTAATAAGTAAATATCCTTTTTTTAATATAAATAAAGTGCTTAATTATTTATTAAGGGTTAAACGGCGTTTAAAAGTCGTAGGTATTAGCCGTCCCTAAACGGGATAGATTAAATATAAACGTCCGGAAACGTATATTTAACTTATTAATTACTTTGTTAAAGTTATAAAATATTAAATTAAATACGTTAAATCTAAATTTAATATTAAGTTTTATAAAAATAATAAAATATACAGCTTTAAAAGCGAAAAGAAACTCGAGCTTAATAATATAATTTATAAAAGCTTTAATAAATAGCTCGATTTTTTCGAATAAATACGCTTTAAAAACGAATAAAGTACTATATCGAAAAGTTAAAATAAATGCGATAAATAGGGAGGTATATTAATAGTAATAATATCGTTATCTTAGTAATATACTTTAAATTCGGCCGAAATATAGCTTTTGTGGCCGTCGAAAATTAAGAGGCGGTAGTAATCCTTTATTTACGATTTAGTATATTTATCGAAGTATTTAATTTAGTTTAAGCTTATTTTGTTATTAGTTTAATTATTAAAAGTCGGCTTAATTATTTAATTTCCCGGTAAATTAGTTTCGCGGGATTAGTTCGCGAAGTAATATTAGTTTTAAACGATTAAAAACGGCGGAATATATTAACCTTATAAATTAATATATTTCATCGCCGTTATTTATTCTTAATTATTAAGTTAAACCGACTTTGTTTCTTTATATTACTTGGCGCGTATTACGACGAATATTAACCCGATTATATTTATTATAAAGCCGGTTTCGTCGAAATTCTAAATATTTTCGTTAACGATCCCGTATTTTGCTTTTATATTCGTAATTAACGTAAACTAAGTAAAAATAATTTTAAAATTATTATAAAAAGCTTTTTAATAATCGTATTAACGATTTATTTTAGTTTTTAAGTCCGGGTTACGATTAATAAAACGTTTAATTTAATATTTATCGACGCGGTCGCCGCTACGTAACGCGGTAAAAGAATTAACTATATTTCTTATATTAACGAAATTAGGAGGTATTCCTCGGATATTTCAATTAATTATATATTTACGAAATACTTCTTTTTTAATTGGATTTATTTTACGTCGTTTCGGTCGGATTTCGCGTTTTAAAGTTTAGCCGTGGATTTAATAGCGTAAAGTTAATTCGGGTATATTATAAGCTTTTATTATTACTCTTTATTTTATTTAATTCGGTTCGTTTTATATCGCTTAAATTATTACAACTATCCGATCTTTTTAGGATTAATTAGGCATTATAATTATAAAAGTATTACGCGTTAAAATTTAATTATACTAAAATTAAATTAAGGTGTGTCGCTAAATAATATACATCGCGTAGTAGTAAACCACATTAATAATAAAACCGATATCGCCCTATTTATTTTAATACTTAATTACCGTTTATAATAGTTTCGCTATTATACGGAAATAATTAAAAAGACGAGTCTCGAAACGCTTTATATTCGAAATTAAAGTAGCCGCGTAGCCGCGATAACGCGGTAATAATAATCACTTTTTTAAAAATAAAACGATAATAAAGCGCCTTTTTATTCGAGGCTGTATAATTAAAGGTAATATTAATATAGCTTCGCCGAAAAAAAGGAAATAAATAAAAAAGGCGAATCGCGAAATATCTTATATTTAAAGCTAAAATATTTTAGTAATCCTTTAAAAACAAAGCGAAAATAAAACTTTCTTTATTTAAAATAAAACTTAATAATATAATTTAAATATTAACGTAGTTTTATTATTATATATAAATAATTAAAAAATATAATCTTAAAACGTTAACGTGGTTTACCACTACGCGACGTATATCACTTAGCGACGCACCTTAATTTAATTCTAATATAATTAAACTTTAACGCGTAATACCTTTATAACTATAATATTTAATTAATCCTAAGAAGATCGAATAGTTTTAGTAATTTAAGCGATATAAAACGAACCGAATTAAATAAATTAAAGAGCTGCAGTAAAAACTTATAATATACCCGAATTAACTTTACGCTATCGAATCCACGGCCGAACTTTAAAACGCGAAATTTAACCGAAACGACGTAAAATAAATCCAATTAAGAAAAATTTACTTTATAAATATATAATTAATTTAAATATCTAAAAAGTACCTCTCGATCTCGTTAATATAGAAAATATAGTTAATTTCCTTACCGCGTTGCGTGGCAGCGACTACGTCGGTAAGCATTAGGTTAAGCGTTTTATCGACCACAACCCGGATTTAAAAATTAAAATAAATCGTCGATATAATTACTAAAGGGCTCTCTACGAGGATTCTAAAGTTATTTTTACCTAATTTACGCTAATTATAAATATAAAGGCGAAATACGGGATCGTTAATAAAGATATTTAAAATTTCAACGAGACCGGCTTTATAATAAATATAATCGGATTAATATTTATCGTAATATACGCTAAGCGGCATAAAAAAGTAAAATCGATCTAACTTAATAATCGATAATAAATAACGGTAATTAAATATATTAATTTATAGGGTTAATATATTCCGCCGTTCTTAATCGTTTAAGGTTAATATTACTTTATAAATTAATCTTATAAAACCGATTTACTAAGCGATTAAATAATTAAACCGACTTTTAATAATTAGACTAATAACGAAATAAGCTTAAATTAAATTAAGTATTTCGATAAACATATTAAATCGTAAACGAAAAGTCGCTACCGCCTCCTAATTCTTAACAGCTACGAAAGCTATATTTTAACCGAATTCAAGGTATATTATTAAGACAACGATATTATTACTTTTAATATACCTCCCTATTTATCGTACTTGCTTTAACCTTTCGATATAATACTTTATTTACCTTTAAAGCGTATTTATTTAAAAAAATCGACCTATTTATTAAAGCTTTTATAAACTATATTACTAAGTTCAAGTTTTTTATCGCCTTTAAAGCCGCGTATTTTATTATTTTTATAGAAATTAACATTAAATCTAGATTTAACGTATTTAATTTAGTACTTTATAACCTTAACGAGGTAATTAATAAACTGAATATGCGTCTTCGGACGCTTATATTTAACCTATCCCGTTTAAGGACGACCAGTACTTATAACCTTTAAACGCCGTTTAACCCTTAATAAATAACTAAACACTCTATTTATATTAAAAAGAGGGTATTTACTTATTAAAGAAGCTCTCTAACGCCAATTTTAAATACGATAGATTAAATAGCGAAGGGTATAATTAAAATAGTTTATAAAATAACCTTTATACGCGATAAGATATATATATTAAAGGAGGCTAATTTAATACTTTTTAAGCGCCGGAGAGCTAAAAAATCGCGAGTTTAACTTAAAAAAACCCTTATTATTAAGGAATTTTAATAATTACAGGACAAAAAGGTAAAAAGGAAGCGTTCAACGCCCGATAAAAATAAAAATAAGGGTTCGTCGAAATAGAAGGTAACCGGTAAAAAGCGCTATAATATTTATAGCAAAATAAGTTATAATACGTAAACATATAAAAAGAATATAAAATTAAGCGAGGAATTGAATAGCGAGTAGTTTTAATTAATTTTAAGCGTTATAGTTAAATTAATTTATATAGAAAAGTCAAGAAATAAAAAAGGTACGTCGCTAAGTAATATACGTCGCGTAGTAGTAAACCACGTTATATATTCGAAATAAAAGTAATAACGCGGTAAAAATATTAATAGAGTTTCGAATAAATAAACGTTATTAAAATAGGAATAGCCTTTAAAAAACACAGGAAATGTTTATAGTTACGAAAGGTTTATTAGTAATTAATCTTAAAAAAAAACTTAAAGTAGTAATAAAATAAATACTATTTTTAACGTAACTTATATAAAAATTAGTTTATAATTTAAAACGTAAGTAGTACTAATAATAAAATTTAATTAAGCCGAAACGTAAATAAAATTAAAAATATTAAGTCGAACTTATAACTATAAATAAATATAATAAATATCGTAGTTAATTTTATAATAAAAAAAAGAAAGAAACATTAAAAATATATCGAGGGGACTTTACGAGAAAGCAGTTCAATATATATATTTAAGTAAAGATAGAGATATATAACCGCGCGATGCCCAATCGAGAAAAGGGGCTAAACCCGGGAGGTGCGACAGCGTATTCTCGACTACATAGAATTGCACTATGGTTGTGTAGCAAGCACAACTCGCCTAGTCTAGCTACTCGTTTTAACAAATGCTCAACTAGCTGGGTGTTTCCTCAAGATGCTGTTCTCAGACACTATAGCACGCATATATTCCATCCATCGCGTATCCGACCTCCTCGAGAAGTCAAGGTTTAGACGTGATCAGCCTGAAATGGACCAGTTGACGTTAATTTCCCCATTGGGATGGCTGCAGGTCAGCTGGCCCAGGACCGCGACTTGGCCAGCGTGAGCATAGCCAGCGACGGCCTGGCCGACCACCTGGCGCACGTCTCCGTTGCCGATCCTGTGTTGTAAGAAGGAGACCTCCAGTTAGTCAAACAGAGCTTTCCTTCCCCAGAAGAAACCGAGCGGAGATCAGTCTTGGTTGGTTGCTGGTCACTTACCAGATGTGTCCATCGCCGCCGGGCAGGGAAGGGACCGAAATTCGGAATTTGCAGGTGTACCAGTCGGTCATGGTATGGGCGGCGCTGTCCCCATCCCAGTTGGAGGTGTCCCAGTATCCGAGGATGTTCTGGGCATTCGCGGCCAGCACCTTGCAGTCAGCCTCGCGGGCAAAGTCATCAGTCATGGAAGTCACTGTGGACGGGATTCTCTGTCAGCATACTACCAAGCTTCAGAAGGCAACGGCTAATTCGTAAGAAGCCTTTTCCTTCTGGCTCCGGGTTGAGAAAACATGGGATTTAACTTACTTCCGCTATCGGCGCAGAGAAGCTGGTTGTCGGTCGTTTGGACCCAAGTACTCGCGAAGCGCTGGACGCCAACCGGGGCGATCGTGTTGTCGGCGGTGACGCTGGCGGGCGAGGGGATGACATGGCCATGGGCCTGGAAGGCGGCAAGGAGAAGAGTTGCCAGCATGACGAGGAACTGCATCTTGGCGACGGGCGTACGGCTTTTTCTGGGTTGGGGTGGTATGTAAGTTGGTCGAAGCAGGAAAGGAGTTCAGGTCTTGGCTTTGTATGAGCTTCAGGTCTGGAGAGAGGGTTAGGGATGATGGGAAGATGCGGTTGTTGGTGAGCGTTCTGGGGTTGCGGTTTTATAGAGCCGAATTACCATTGAATACTTGTTGCCTGTGTTCCTTCATATTGGCAAAGGCGTCATCACAAGTCATCGTCATGGTCCTTTGATGCCCTCCCCCTCTTGTATTCAAAACAATCGGGTTGAGTATTCTTGAGCCATGACGCAGCTCTTTCATGCTAAGTCATATCAGATGTTGTTTGATAGCATGTCTATTCAATGAAATCAGGCACCGGGCACTCCTTCTATCTCGGGGCCTAAGCAAGCTTTGCAGCGCTTGGTCCTGAAGACTTCGGCGGCCGTGATGGTCAAGATATGGTATGCGTCTTAACAACCATGGCGGGCAACTCTACAATGATCAATTTCTCCTCTTCCTCATGAGTTCTGGCCTCAGCTACTACCTCATGTTTCTTGGCCTATAGACTCATGTATGTCTATCATCGTCCACTCAGAAGCACGAGACAGCAATGATGCTACAAAATACGCATATAATCACTGCAAGTCGGAGCGCTTAATAGGGTTTCCGACCCTACCGCATCTTCCAAATCAATTAGTACATCCAGGCAAACCAGGGATCATACGCTGTCTCTATTGTGTCCATGTTGCGCCATTGATAGACCTACTTGGCGTAGATACACTTTTACGACTGCCCAATCGAGGTGCGGCGCTGTCTGTGGCTCATTGACTCGTATGGCTCCTATCACGCTCAAAATCACGCTAATTAGGGAATCCAGGACCCTTGAAATGCTTGGATTAGCAATGCTGTTTGGCGGAGAAGCATGGAGTGCAAAGTGCCAATAAGCTCGGCGGGGTTTCGAATCCCAACGAGAGGTCAAACATTCAATGGCGAAGGAGGCCTTGCGAGCAATGGTGTCGATTAGGCCCAACCGATCGTACGACTTGACTTTGTGTTGCATTGGTTGGTATCTAGCCGAAGCGCAAGTGAATCAACTAACTGGCCCACCGCCGGGGCGATTCTGGGGAAAGGGGGGAAGTGCGCCACAGTGGAAGGCAACACCAACCTGGGGAGAGACACTAGGCCTGTCGGAGTCTGTTTTGGATCTCGATCGCAAAGGCCGTCCGGGTTGTTGCAATGGACGAAATCTGGGAAAGCTTGCTCATGTGGCTTGCTGGCGTATCTTCAATCATGGAGCACTCTGGCGGTTATTTTCCTTGCCCCGACAAACCTACGCGCAGAGGTTAATCTATTTGCCATAAAGGCGCGAGAACACTCGCGCACATATCGGAGCAGTTTTCCACGAAACGAGGTTTGGGAAACGTGAGCGAATCCACTGAAGTTTGAGTTGAGTCTTGGTCCTGAGACCATCTCGCCCGGTTCTTTCGGTGGTTAACCTTTTGGTCCTTGATCTCGACTTGGTCCATGTCATGTGATCCAGAGAAAAGTCCATTGTATAAAGAGGCAGCTCTCGACTACTTGAGCCTCGACAACTCCTTTTATCACTCGACCCGTTCCTCCTATATCATTGGTAAGCGCTGAGCGCTTGCTCAGGGCTCATCATCAAGATGGATCCGCCCAAGATCGCCCGCATGCCGCTCGAGGCCGCGGCGCAGGCCGTGCTTCCCTTCTCGGCCCTGCTGCTCGCCATCTTCGCCGTCGGCTACGTTTACATGGAGAAGCTCCTGCAGGACGTCATCCTGTCCCGCGTCTATGGCCGGCTGTTCGCCGCCCAGGACGAAGACCATGGATACGCCTTCTCCGTGCACCACATCACCCTCATCACCCATGGCCTGTTGACCTTGCTCGGCATCGTTCCCACCATGTGCATCCTCGTCGGCGAAGCCTCCTTCAACGATCCCCTGATTTCCGGCAGCGGCGTCACCTACGGCGACTATCTGCTCTTCATTGCCTTGGCCTACTGTGGCGGCTACGTCGGTGATCTCTTCCTCTATCGTGGCCGCACTGGAGCTATGGCCAAACTTCATCACGTCATCGTCCTGCTGGTTGCCCTCAGCACCATTGGCCTTAACGGCGATATCGAGAAAAATCACAGTGCCACAGTGTCCACCTACATGATTCTCGTCTGGTGTAAGTGTGCCCCCTCGTTTCGACTGCCTCCCCACCCCTTGGGTCCATCCATGAAGAGTAGTAATGTTGATGCTTGTCTGCTATGGGTTCCCCACACCCGCAGACACTTGGGATATGGTCTCTGAGCTTCCCATCCACGCCGGCCTCATCCTCTGGCGCTGCGTCCGCGACTACGCCAGCGCCCCCGCCCTGTCCAAGTTGATGCGCTACATGGCCCTCTGGCGCCTGGCCTCGGTCCTGGGCGAGCTCGGCGTGACCGTCTACCTGTTCTACAGCGCCTGGCGCAAGTTCAGCACCACCTGGACCGTCCTGGCGCCCATGGCCTGCTGGCTGTGGTTCTACCTGCAGCTGCAAAGCGCCCACGTCCTGTACGGCATCTCGTGCCGCGTCCGCCGCGAGCACGACGTCCGCGCCCGCAGCGACAAGGAAGGCGGCGGCAGCAACGCCATGTCCCTCGTGGAAGAGAGCGGGCCGCTCCGCACCGGCATGCTCTTCAGCGACTCGGCCTACGTGGGGCTGACCCTCGGCACCACCCTCCTGTCCTACACGCACGCGTCGGGCACCCGGTCGCACCTGCTGGTGCTGGCAGCCGGTGCCCTCGTCATCGGCGGCGCGATGCTCCTGGTCCGCTACTTTACGCAGGATTCTAGTGCGATGGCCGGCCTCGCGGCCCGCGGCACTAACGCCACCAAGATCGATCCCTTCCGTCCCCCCCAGGGCTATCTCGGAAAGGGGCGAAGGCGGCGTTGGTAACGACGTCCTAGAGATGGCCGTGGCCGCCGACAACGCCATCGGTATCGCAGCAGCCGTCTCCGAGGCCTACCGCCAGGCGCACGCCGAGGCTCCGGTCGCTTCCGACGAAGAACCTTTTTCTATGATCTTTCCCCGGAGTGAAGAGCCAGAGGGGCGCATGCAAATCCTCCGAAAGTACCCTGAGCCTCGCAAACGCGGCGAGGCTCCAGCCCCTTCCGCCGAACATTCTTCCTCTGGTCTGGTTGCCCGGGAGTATTGTAACCCCAGAAAACAAAACGATTGCGCAAAGATCCACTTCCGTGGCGTCGAGCCGATGCCAAACCCGGAAGAGCATGAGGGCAGCGGTGGCGTCCTTGACACGGATAAGGACCTGGGCCCGGTGCTGAACAACTACAGTGGCATCCTGGCCGCCATGTCCGAGGCCCTCCGCGAGGCTCGTAGCGGCGCGCCCGCCGTGGATACCACCGCCACCGGTGCCGACGCCGCCCTGGTCGCTGAGGAGGAGACGACGAAGATGGAGAAGACGGAGGAGGAGGACGGCACGGGGGATAAGGAGTCCGGCATTCGCCAACGCCGCCGCCGCAACCGCAACCGCGACGAGGAGCCCAACACGTGCGTCCAGGAGGTCGCCCGGGCCACGGGGCACGGCTACGACGAGATCATCATGGCCGTGCAGGCCGGGATCGACGCCAAAGTCCACACCGTCGCCGACCTCAACCGCATGGCCGAGGAGCTCGACTGCCAGGTCATCGACGGCGAGGTTCGGGCTCAGGGGGTCAACCTCCGCCGCTCCAAGTTTGGAGGACCCCCGAAATTTAACTTTTAAGAGCAGGAGCAGCCCGACCCCAGTGGTAAATATAAGCTGCTCCCCTTATGAGATGAGCTACTGTTGTTCACACATCGCTTCACGGTTCCGTGCGCTTGTACGAGGCAAGAAGGGATAATCGAGCTTGGCGTTGAGAGCTATTGGGAGTTGGGGAGTTGGATGGCGGCGTGGTGGTGTTGCTGGTGGCAGTTGAGGATATTCTTGATATTGCCCAGATGGTTTCATGCCTTTCAGGCTAGATTCGTGGGATACATCCCTTGAAGCCGTCTACTATTCCCTGTGTGATTATGTCAACTAGTTGATAAAACTCGATGACGAAACTGGCCATGTTCTCCCAGAGTACAACACCTAACTGTAACATATGCTCATATTGATTTATAAGTGCTTGACATAATGGCGCATCGAACTTGCTCTCCGGCTTTTCCTGCCATGAAATTAAATCATCTCATAGTTCGCGCATAGTATCACTTATTAAAGCTGCCCCAAATGCCAATCATTAGTTCCTTTCTAGTAGGACTCGTACGTTGTGATTTATTCAAGCATGTGGTGTCGTCTGTTCAAGATTCTATGCATCTGTAGCCTGATGGCTATCAGGCGGGTTTGAACAGCCCTGACCTGTTAGCCAGTCAGTACTACTTGCCTTGGGTCGTAAGTACGACGGTCTGAGTCCAGATCTATGGTTCGTGGGTGCATATCGTAGCCTGTAATCCAGTAAAGATTAAGTGAAAGGAGTGTGTACGAACAGCGAGTGAACTACTATTTTACCAGCGACGTCTTTGTGACTAATTCCATCTTCCTTGCTTAATTAAATAAAAGATCCAACGAAAGGTGAACTATCAGTGGCTTCAATGTGAGAGGCCAAGGAAGAATCAGATTTGCTTTCAACGTGACTATCCGATTCAAAAGCGGGAGATTGTTCCACAGCCCAGATCTATAGGCCTCTTCCATATGGCCACTTTTTCTCCCAAACCAGGTCATCTTCCTCGTAAACCCGGTCATCTTTTTGCTACCATCAAAAACAATCTATAAACCAACGCATATTCAGAAGCAGCATCTCAAAAACAACCCTGGCGAAAACCAGAAACAATTTCTCATCTCCCGTTACTACTTTCTCCCTCAAGCCAGCACCAACTGTCTGGTTCAGAAGTGCAACAACCGCCCTTCACCATCCACAGCAGGAACTTCAGTTGTCGTTTATTCAGCGTCTGCTCAGTTGCGGAGCGATCATTTTACCATCACAGAACAACCTTAACAATAAGTTCGTCTCACGAAGATGTCCCCTATGGCTTCTTTCCAGCTTGCAGTACTAACTAATGTCTCGCTGAAATATCCTAGACGCTTTCATCAACCCATCGATTCAACATGTCGTTTGTTCCGGTCTTCGAGACTGCCGCGCACAAGGCGCTCCGAATTCCCGAGCTCGTGGCTATGATCGCGGAGGCACTCTGTGAAGACGGCTTGGATCGCCGTCGCAAACACCGTCTCCAACGTTTCATCCGCGTCAACCGTGTCTGGTTCGACGCAGGCGTGCACCTCCTCTGGCGCAACATGAACGACCGGCTTCTCCCCGACCTCGTCGGTATCTTCCTCAAGATCGACCCACCACGCCGCCCTATCTACGCGGCCTTCATCCAGGACGCCGCCATCAATCTCGAGCGGGCCAAAGACCCGGTTCGCTGGCAGCTCCTCCGCCACATCGACTTCCCGATGCTCAGAATGTTGCGCGTCGACCTGATGGTTCCCTACTACAAGAAACTCCCGCTCCTCGGCAACCATGTTGTCAGGGTGGTGCACCTAGAGAACTTTTGTTCACCTCAAGTCACGACTCACATGACCCGCAATGTTATCAAGCAATGTCTCGTGAGTACTTATTTACACTCATTTTGGTGCTGCTAGTGCCCCCTTGGTTCCCATGTCCTGAAAGACCTCTAGGATAACGATGATCTAAGTCATGGCTAACTCGTCTCGTTGCTAACCAACACAGGAATCGTTCCCGGATCTGCAAGAGCTGCATTTTCGATACCCCGCCCAGGACCGCACCAGAGGCCGTGCCTTGGAGACTGGCAAGACTATCTTCAAGATGTTGGAAGATGCCGGCTTCGACAAAGTTTACGGTCTAGAGAGCCCTTACAAGGAGGCATGTTTCCGTCGTGCGACCTCTTAGAACGCTGGCCCGGTGTGCTTTGGGCCCAAGTAAAGTCAACGCGATGGGAACACAGAGGTATGGGGAAACCAACCCCTTGTCAATGCAACTCGCAGTCTGACACGGAGATCAGGTGGGTATGGATTACATACTTGGACTATCGGACAGAGCTTGGGGTAAGGAATCGGCAGTCAAGACCCGATGGTGTTTGTCGTCTTTTCTTTGGAGGGTTTGGGTTTGCGGAAGCTAGATCGAGCACAATAGATGGATAGCTAAACTAAAGGACTTGAGCGTATATATGAAATGTGATGAAAGTTTGGATCGTGTACCTAAGCTGGTTAAAGCTCAACCTTCTCGTAGTCGTCTTCTTCCACACCAATTTTCGCTTTCGCACCTCCCGCCGCCGCCGCCGTCGCACTGGCCTCCGTCGCCGCCGCGGCGCTCATGATCTCCACGACCTGCGCGCACGACCGGTACGCCTCGGCGGTCTGGGTCAGCGCGCCGACCTTGGGGCACTTCTCGACGAGGCGCCGGATCTCGCGGCCGGCGTGCTCGTCGTACCAGCCGTACCACGTCGGCAGGAAGGACGAGAACGCGGCGCCCGCGGCGCCGGTGACCCGGTACTCGCACACCTGGTCGAGGCCCAGGGTGGTCTGCGCCAGCGCCTGCTTGATCAGGTCCGCGCCCAGCAGCGCCGGCGGGATGTGCGGGAGCGAGGTCACGAGGGGGCAGGACCTGGGGCACGCAGCCGAGGACGCCAAACTCGCGGGAGACGCGCCAGAGGGAGCCGAGGAGGTTGGGGTTGTTGTCGGGCTTGGGCTTGGCGCTGCTGCCGGTGGTGGTGGTTGTGGTCCTGGTCGGGGATGAGGAGGCTGGAGTGCCCGGTTTGGGGGGTGGATCGGCTGCCCCGTCCTTGGCGGCGGAGGCGGGTGGACTCCCCCGCGGTTGCGAGCAGGGCAGCGTAGATGATTCGTCGGAGCTGCATTGTTGGTTTCTTCTGCGGACGCTCTTGACGGGATGAATTGCTGGGGAACATATGGGAAGAGCTGTGATAGTTACATAAAGTACGGTGCAGCAGCAATGCATGCCATGCGAAGGCAAGATGCGGGTGAGCGCAATGACCGACACAGCAGTTTCCTAATTTGGACGCAAAATGGGGGGCCGAGGTCGGGCTGTTGCAGGGGTACCCCAGCTTTGAGTGGTGTAAGAGGCATGATGCCGTCTTGGGCACGCACGCAAGAGCCGAATATCCCATTGGTAAAATTCGGTGACTGACTTATTATAACTGAAAACCAAGCAGTGTTGCGGTGTTTTACAGGCCCGACCTTTGCTACCTTGAGCTGCCGCTTTCTCTCGCAGATTGGCCTGCCTTAGCTGCCCCTATTTCAGCCCTGCCCCCAGCCATCGTGGAAGGTGTCCCTGAGTTCACTGGTCATCCCGATATCTTAGAAGGCAACCTGGAAACCCCTTTCTGAGATCGGCCATATTCTATGGACTGGCATCAGCTTGCTCAGGACTTAGGCGAACTCCCTATATTGAAGAACTCTAGAGATTGAATAAGGAAAGTGAGCTATCGTAAACCTCGTGCCAAAAGGAATTGCCCGAGCCGAGGCATGGCTGGAGACACAACACCTAATATAATCTCATATCAAAGGTGAGAGGGGTTATCAAGGAAGAAAGACCCAGTCACATAACAGTCTAGTCCTTGTAGTAGGCCTAATACTTGCAGTAAAGGTCAGTGTTTTAAATGATGCCCATTTGGTTCCTGGTATAATTACTTAGCACTTGCTTTAGATATCATTTATTAAGTCTTTATATAATACATGATATGCGGCCAACGTTAGCTCTATTCTGTTGGCCAGCCCAGGTCATCTGTTTAGACACCATACGTTGGTATGGAATTCAGTTTTGCCACACAACAGATCCGTCGTATTGAATGTGGACTGGTAGCTTCTGGTGGTCTGAGTCAATGTTTTGGTGGCATGTCAGTGTATGTAACCAGTAGTCCGAGGAAGCCCAACATCCGACAAGGCATGAGACGGTTTACGTGTAGTTTCATAGAGGGGATAAAGTGGTTGAGGTCCTTGGAGGGAGAGGCCTTGCCATGAATCCCGTGACATGTTGGAGTGGCCGGCAGGCGTTGAGAACCTACCTCCATCTAAGGGGCACATACTATGAAAGTGGCAGCCATTCCAGACACACGAGGCAACATCATATCAAGGGCGCACATCGCATTTACAAATCCAATCCGTTTAAATACAGGGTACGGCTTCACCCAGAGACACCAAACCGGGGTACTGACCACTTGAACGCAGCAAAGCTTTCATCAGAACCTTGAAAAAGTTCCTAGTCAACTACCTTACAGGGCCAAGCTATCATCAAGTTTCCATACACTATGACCTACTGCGAGATTCAGATGTCACGTAGTGCCGTGAATACCAGTAAAGAACGAGGATATGGGTGATCTAATTATAATATCAAGGGATGATAGGTGTCAGGCGCTTAAAAGGGTCCACGGGCCAGTCATTTGGAAGATCACATTAGCTGGGATTGATTAGCCCCCTGCACGTCTGCAAGTGATAGGTAAGGTTTGTGTAATTTTTCAAGGATGTGATCTTCATTACATGTAAATCAACCTTCCGTGTTGCCTTGATCAAAATGTATGGCCAGCCCATTGCCTCGGGCCGGTGCTGGAGTTTGGTCGTTTTGATGCAGCTTTTCGACAACATTTGAATTGGGGGTGGGGGATCGACAAGATCTCAGCCTAGAGAGATGGCGGCAACGGGAACTTTGTTTGGCCGCAAATGACGATGCTTACATGCCTTTAGCCTGGGCAAAAGAAAACGCCCAAGCTCCAGGCCGGGTAACCCACTGAGCAAGCTATCTGTCGTACGATTTAGCACCTTTAACGCATTCTATTCTCTACAATTGGCATCCTAAGACCGAATTGGACGCCCAATTGACGACAGACGCAACCCTTTCTATTGCCCCTGCTCTAGTGACTCTCAAGCTGCAGACCTTCAGCAGCAACAAACCGCCAACATGAAGCCTTCACGGCCCCTCGTCCGCCAGGACCAGCTCATGCGCGCCTTCCAGTCCCCCACCTCCAGATGCTTACGACCCTCCATATCACCGCAATGCCCCCGATTCCCGCAACAAGCCCGCACTTTCCTGCGCCGCTCTCCGACCTCGCACCGCGCCGTCGAGAACCTGAACCTCGACCGCATGCGCAGCAGCTCCTACGACTACCATGTCCGCCGGCGCAACTTCCTCATGGCCGGCGCCATCTCTGGCGTCGTCGCCTTCATCTACACGGCCTACCTACTGCAGAAGGAGATCAGCAAGCCTAAGCAGTTCGACTCGGGCCTGCCGGCGGGCAGCGCCGACCCCTTCAGCACCGAAGCCGGCTCCAAGCGCAAGACCATCGTCCACGACGCCGACGGCCGCGAGATTGTGCCCACGGGCCACTCGAGCATCACCTCGTTCCCCCGCACCCTCGAGCTCGACACCACCACGGCCGACGACCGCCAGCACCCGAGCAAGATCAACACGGGCGGCGTCGAGTATACCCTCGTGGGGCTGGGCATGCGCACCGTCAGCTTTCTCGGCATCCAGGTCTACCTGGTCGGCTACTACATCGCCACGTCCGACGTGGCGGCGCTGCAGCAGCGGCTGACGCGCGAGATCCACCCGACGGCCACAACGCTGGTCCCCAGCGAGAAGGACGAGCTGCGCCGCCGCCTGCTGGACCCTGTCGAGGGCGACAAGATCTGGCAGGGCCTGCTGCGCGAGGTGAAGCCCCGCAGCCTGTTCCGCATCGTGCCCGTGCGCGACACCGACTTCCACCACTTGCGTGACGGCTTCGTGCGGTCCATTACCGCGCGCTCCAACGCCGGCGGCGACGAGTACAAGGAGGATTCGTTTGGCGAGGCGATGCGCGAGTTCCGCAACATTTTCAACCGCGGCAAAGTCCCCAAGGCCGGCGAGCTCATCATGGCCCGCAACGAGCGGGGGCGGCTTACGGTGGTGTTCGACGATAGCAAGAAGGGTAATACCAAAGAGGCGGTGCAGCAGCAGCAGAAGCGCACCACCATCGGCCGCGTGGATGACGAACGCGTCAGCCGCGCGCTCTGGATGCACTACCTCGCCGGTAAGGCGGTTGCCAGCGAGCCCGCCCGTGCCAACATCGTCGAGGGCATCTTGGAGTTTGTGGAGAGGCCCGTGGGCACCGTTGCTGCGCAGGTCGTGTAGATTATCGAGCGGTGCGAAGATATGATCACGAGCATGAAAGCCTTGCCCATTGGCGAGTTACGAGCAGTTTCTACCATTGTATGCTTACTGTACTCTTGTTAAAGATCGATTCCCATGATTAGCTTGCATGACCTAGCATCAACAGCAGGTTGGGCAAGTAAGAGCCTCGTTCCTGTATCATATACATACAGGCTGTACCAGTAGTTCATTAGCTTCGCTCTACATACATAGAATGCGACTTGGCCCTCTTCTCGAAAACGCGGCATGGGTTTTTGATTGACAACGGCCACACGTGCATGTTGGCCCCCCACGTCTCGTCCGAAACCCCACAGTGATCACCAGTAGGTTATGAACCAAATCATGTGATAGTGATAACATCCGGGCAGTGGACGATTTCTGTCAATGGCGCTGCTCTTCCAGTAAGTGTATCTCCATATACTTGGCACCGCACCTCGCATCGTCTATGCAATGTAGAGTTACTGCGACTGCTGGATGTCTTCGGGAGTCGGGTGCGCCGGTTATGCGGGACATAGAAATGCAGGCTTGAGCAGACGCAAGAGTATGGGATGAATATCCATCCGGGTATCGTCAAATTCCCTCCTGGCGGCGTGCCGGACGAGCCTAGCCTGGTTGCATCCTCCTGCTCGATACGCGGTTCAACATTGGTTCTATTTATGAGGAAACCCGTCATCCATGTTTGCTGATGCGGATATCCCGCAGAGGAAAAATGCGACGATATTAACTTCCTCCTGAAGTAGAACTGCACAACAAGTCACGAAACCGAAGTGGCCACGCACACACAGACGGCATTGAATTGGATAAGTCTAGCAAGTATTCACGGCCCCATCGCCGTTTCAAAATCCGGACCTCGGTCCATGCGTGCCAGGAAGGGGAAAAGAAAATAGAAACGGAACCTAAAAAACAAAAACGGGGGCATAAATCTCCTAAATCGGGTGCATCGCCGCGTATCTCGTCGAGGAAGAGGCCCCTGTCCTTACCTAACTGACCATCAAAGGGGAAGCGGTCAGTTTTTTTTTTGTTTTTTTTCTTAGTTTCTGGCGTAGGTAGGTACGAGTACGACTACCGGACAGATGCAGGATTTTGTATACCTACTAACTACTGCCGACAGTACTGTAGAGACCTGCATCCCTAGTACTACTGTAGATCGTGGGCTACCGGTACTGCCCAAAGGGGTGTGGTCCCATATATATAAAAAACCGACTTTCAATCGTTTCTCCCTGTTCGACTTCTAGGGCCGAGGTGCGGGTCTTGGCCCTCGCTCTACCGACCGTAGCCTCCTTAGCGGCCGACGGCGCTTTCTCCAACTAGGCAACTCTCCCGCCGGTTTTGTGGGCACGACGACGACGACGCTTGCTTTTTTGGCCCCTTGGGGAATGCGTTGTTCTATACGTAGATGGCACGACAGTTTGACAAGCCTGCTGTTCAACGGCAGTTTGCGAACAAGTGGAAATCTCCGTAGTATCCGTCGGTAGATAGTACGTGGCTGGCGGGCACAGGGTTGCGACGAGGACGTGTGTGTGTAATCGACTTGTATATAGGGGACCTGGGATCCCCCTCCAACCCGTCACACTCTAATTCGGTCGTTCATCAATTTGCTTTTTTCTGCTCTACTCACGTGGGCAACCGAGACAACGACACTTCATCTGATCACCCGACGTCAAGGAGAACGCGGGAAAATAGAAGACAACATCTTCCTGCGACACAGGCAGGATAGACGGATACAGTCCAAGACCATCCTCCATCATGGGTGTTGACTATCTGGTGCCCAACGACCCTCGGGTCGAGCACAAGTTCACCAAGATCAACGATGAGATCACTTACCACTACATGCTGGTGAAGCCGGAGGGCACGCCCAAGGCAACAGTGGTGCTTATCCACGGCTGGTGAGTTTCCCCTGCTGCAGCCCCCAGACAGAAGCTGGGAATAATGGTGATCATGAATACTAACTACCAGTCGAATAGGCCAGATCTGGGCATGGGATGGCGTTACCAGGTTCCTCTGCTCGTGTCTATGGGTCTGCAGGTGGTCGTCCCGGACATGCTGGGCTACGGCCAGACGTCGGCGCCCTACTCGCACGAGGAGTACACGATGAAGAAGATGACAGGCCATATCGCACAAGTTATCAAGGCCGTGACGGATCAGCCCATCATCCTCGGTGGACATGATTGGGGCGGTTTCTTCATCTGTAAGTTGATGATGATGACCTCACCTACTTCCAGCTATCTGGCTGGCTCTACTTTGGAATGAACTGCGTATGCTAACGACATGGAAAATGAAGGGCGCATGACCATGTACTACCCGGAGATGATCCGCGCCGTCTTCAGCTTGTGCGTCCCCTACATCCCGCCCATGCCGGCGGTGGAGACGCTGGACGAGTTCGCCGCCCGCCAGACCAACTTCGGCTACCAGAAGCAGCTCGCGAGCGGCGAGGCCGAGAAGATCATCGAGGGGACGCCCGACGGCATCAGCCGCTTCCTGAACGGCATGTACGGCGGCCGGACGCCCGCGAACGGCGTCGTCTTCACCCCCGAGACGGGCGTGCTCAAGGACAACCTGCCCGAGATCGGGCAGTCGCCCCTGGTGCCCAAGGAGATGGTCGACTTCTACGCGCAGGAGTACGCGCGCCACGGCTTCCACGGGCCCTGCAACTGGTACCGCGTGCGCGAGCTCAACATGGCGGACGAGCTGCCGCTCGCCGCGGGCGCCAAGACGTTCCGGTTCACGCAGCCGGCCATGCTGGTGATGTCGGGCAAGGACACGGTGCTGCTGCCCGAGTACGCCCGCGGCCAGGAGCGCTTCTTCGAGAAGCCGCTCAAGAGCGAGCTCGTCGAGGAGGCCGGGCACTGGGTCGCGTTCCAGTGCCCCGAGGCCGCCAACAAGCACATTGGCGACTTCGTCCAGAGCGTGCTGGCCGAGGCGAGCTGAACTAAAATGAAACGAATGGCCACGCGATGCGGGGGAAGCCGTTTCCCGGCGTTCCCGAAATAATAATAAAGATATCCAATTGACGCAAAGTCTAAAACGAATGTGGGATTTCTGTAGGATCGAAATCGACGTTTCGAACAAACCCGCAATGCCGTGATTCCGTGAATTCTCTCGTCTTGACAGGCAATCAGAACGAAGTGGTGAGACATGAAGTCGAGTCGTAATGGGTCAGACGCCAAGGCCGGCGAGTCACCTGCCGGGGGTCGCGTGGTGACGAGACAAACTGCAGCGGCAGGCTCTAAATGTCACCATCCGCACCGGAAAGTCTAAACCACGAGTTCATTAATAGTAACAGGACCCTGAAATGACGGGCTTTCATGATTCTCATGCACGCGAGGTTAAGGTTCGTCTATGCGCTTTACATGGTGACAGCCTGACAGGCAAGTGACGAAGGGGCGGGTTAGGGAGAAGTACACGTATTGCAAGTTGGCTGACGGGATTTCCCGTTTCCTCCTCATACCCCCTCCGACATGCATTTGTTATTTGCACCGTCTGCCGTCATCGTGGTAAGGGTAAGGCTGGTTGACGCTCAGGGGCCGAGAAGAATATGACGAACCGAACGCGGCAAGCAATTGATACTTGGTTCTTGTGGGTATTTTAGAAAAAGTCTTCCTCCTTCTAGAATCTTGGCCGCATTGATATAGATGGCCTGACCCGGAACTCGACTTTTTGACTATGGCATATTGGCATTTCCTGATCTGATCTATTGTCGAAAGTTTGCGGTTACTGACGCAAGTTTCGTCCATCGGGCTGGCCCTGGCCGTGTTCACATCACATGCAAGCCATCGCAGTCGTATTCCACTCCCGCCCACTCGCTGCCTTCTTCTTATCCACTATTTCGCGGGGGTGAAGAAACAGCAAAACACAGATCGCGACTGGGGAACAACAGATTCGACAAGAGGATAGAATGAGGGGACGCAACCCTACATCGTACGAATTCCCGACGAGATGCGCTGGGGTGTCAACAATGATAAGTCGATAGATGCATCGTCAATAATGCACATGCAGCCACTGTTATGGCCATGTCAAGTTGGGGGGATACAGATTCGGCTAGGTACATGAGCGGCTGGAGGTGGTGGCTTGGGTGGAATCAAATCAATTGATTGGGCTCCTCCTCGTGCTGGAAGCTGCCCAGGCGGATAGGACCAGCCTGCCAGCCCGCACTAAGGCGAGGCTGGCACTAACCTTAACCGTTGACCCTGGTTATGATGATGTAGCGATTTCCCTGGTTTGTGACAGTACACTCCCAGCAGGCTGGAGTTTCCGACTTTTCGTGACGCGCTACGTAACCTGGTGTTGATCTGCCACTGCTAACCTTGGGCACGGAGGCACAGAGCCAAGAGCTGCTTGCCCGCGCCCGCGCCCGCATTTACAGTGGACAGGTTGCATTGATCTAGTGTGACCTGCATTTTTTTCGCATTGGAGCAGTTGTCGTCAAGATGCTTCAGGTGTGTCCTGATTGAAACATCCACCAAGGAGGCAGTTGCAATTTCCAAATCGCTCAGCCATCGACGTGTCGGCCGAATTGGCATTTGACCAATCAACAGTAGGGAGCGGCCTTGTCCACATTTGCAACTGCAATTACCTCTCTCGGCAGCTTCGAGCTGCCCAAGGCCTTTTGTCTAGACCCCAAGCGTCGGGTGTCCAAGCCCAAGCCAAGGTGGTTGTCCCGCAATCACACACCACACCCATACCCAACCACTGGCTGGACGCGCCCACCCTCCATCATCGCCGCCTGGGCACCACCACCAGCCACCTAAAAGTAGAATTTAATCAGCAACGCCTGTACTGGAACGCTGGAAGATTTGGAAGAGACGGCCGACCCGACGCACACCACACACCCAGCACATCAACAACACCCGCGCTCGGAGCAATACAGAACCAAACACAACGAAACGGTGGAAAGAAGGGGAACCAAAGAACTGCCAAAGTAAGTCACCCATTCATCATTGAGTTGGTTGTCAAGTTTGGTAAGATTGGGGCCCAGGGATTGAGTTCGGCAACCTGCTTCACTGGCTCCTATCACTTTTTTTAATGTGGCTGCTGTCGATTCCTTCCACTGCCTGCCTGACTGCCCTGAATCATCTGAAATCAAATGGAGCAATTTGACGGGTGCGACACGCTTGCGAAGGAACCCATCAGCGGCCGCCAGCTGCAGCTTGAGACTTTCTTTGTTCAGTGCTGACCAGGAAAAGTAGCCGACCGCCCGTTCCTCCCAGATACTCGCATCAACTCACTCATTGTTGCTGCGCTGCTCTTGCGGTATGTACTACATGTACCTAATTCCCACATGGAACCTGCACCCTTTCACCCGCCCTTCTGCACTTGCACCTAACCTGGAAGGCTGGCTCCCTCTTGAGTGTCCTTCTCAGCCCTCAGGCTCGCACTCTCTCTCATGGCCCGACGCCCTAACAAAACACACCCCCTACACCCTAGGCACCCTAGGCACCCAGACCAGACTCCCCCTCCTGCTGCCCGTCCGTCCCTGACTTGGACTCCCCTCTCATCACCCAGTCCAGCCCAGCCCAGACTCGCGCCTACTGAACTACTGGACGCATCCTTACCAGGCCGTCCCCCATCCCCACTCTTCCATACAAACGAAGAGTCCGACCATTTTAAGTTGGACATCGGGCACTACTTCTTCCTTCATTCCCTGAAATCCATCCCTGGTCGCTGACAGGGCACACACACGGAATAGCATCATTCACGTCACGCTCTAATCATCAACTTAACTATCGACTCGTAGCCGACGTGCCAGTCCAACCATCGGCCCGACAACAGCCTCAAAAGGACAAGTCACGGCACCACTTACTACTACGATCAACGCCCTCAAACCACCTCGAACCGCCTGTCCCCGGTCTTTTTGGTAACTCCGAGGATGCGCGCCTCGAAGGCACCCTCGCTTGATGTCATCGCTGGCCAGAATGCCGCTGCCGCCGCGGCCCAGGCTGCGGGTGGAATAGAGCCAACCGTCGCGGCCACGGCAACAAATGGAGAGCCCGCCGAATCAACCTCTCGAGACTCGCGCTCCTCCTCTTCGACAAACTCCCCCGCTCCGGCCGATAACGAGGAATCCGACTTCTACATCGCCAACAACGACTCCGAATCATCGCTGGGCGTCGTCCCCCACATCCAAGACATGCAGGTTAATGACCTCGATTGCCTTTCCATCGCCGCCAGCCTCCCGAGCGAGATTCTCATCAGCATATTCGCTCGCCTGAGCACCCCGGCCGAGCTATTCAAGTGCATGCTGGTATCGCGGCGATGGGCTAGGAACGTAGTCGAGATGCTCTGGCACCGACCGAGCTGCAACAGCTGGGAGCGGCACATGCTGATCTGTCAGACTCTGGCTCTGGACCAGCCAACCTTTGCCTACCCCGAGTTCATCAAGCGGCTCAACCTGGCTGCTCTCGCCCCCAATGTCAGCGACGGGAGCGTCCTGCCGCTTGCCGTTTGCTCCCGCGTCGAGCGACTCACCCTGACAAACTGCAAGGATCTCAGCGACGATGGCTTGATTGCACTGGTGAAGAACAACCCCAACCTGCTGGCCCTTGATATTTCCCAAGACTCCAAGGTCAACAGCGAGATTTCCAAGATTACCGAGGCCTCCATCTTCGCCATCGCAGAAAACTGCCGTAAGCTGCAGGGCCTTAACGTGTCAGGTTGCAAGAACATTTCCAACGAGAGCATGATAGCGCTCGCTGAGAGCTGCAAGTACATCAAACGGGTACGTATTCCTCGCCAAGCATCGGTGGGCACATCGGAAACTGACTTGACATTTTTCCCGTAGCTCAAACTGAACGATTGCGATCAACTGAACGACGGCGCCATCCTGGCATTTGCCAACAACTGCCCCAACATCCTCGAGATCGACCTTCACGCCTGCAGCAATATCGGCAACGAGCCTGTTACCGCTCTCCTGGCCAAGGGCCAATCCCTCCGCGAACTTCGCCTCGCCAGCTGCGACCTGATCGACGATGGAGCATTCCTCAACCTGCCCCCGGCAAGACCTACGAACACCTTCGAATTCTGGACCTGACCTGCTGCGTCAAGCTGACGGACCGGGCTGTCGAGAAGATAGTTGATGTGGCCCCCGTCTGAGGAACCTCGTGTTGGCGAAGTGCGGCAACATGACCGACTCCGCCGTTTACGCCATCTCGAAGCTGGGACGAAACCTGCATTACGTGCATCTGGGACACTGCCGCCACATCACCGATGAAGGCGTCAAGCGCCTGGTCAGCTCCTGCAACCGTATCCGATACATCGATCTTGGCTGCTGTTCCCTCCTGACCGACGAGTCTGTCGTGAAGCTTGCAACCCTGCCCAAGCTGAAGCGCATCGGCCTGGTCAAGTGCTCCAGCATTACCGACGCAAGCATGTACGCGCTTGCCAAGGCCAACCTACGAAGCCGGCCCCGCCGGGATGCGAATGGAAATGTTGTTCCCGACTATCACCACAGCAGTCTAGAACGTGTTCACCTGAGCTATTGCGTGAATCTGACTATTCCTGTAAGTACAACTCTGCCCCGTCATATATCCATGGATTACTAGCTAACCTGTTTTCCAGTGCATCATGCGGCTACTGAACAGCTGCCAAAAGCTTACCCACCTCAGTTTGACTGGTGTCCATGCCTTCATGCGAGATGATCTGGCAGTGTTCTGCCGTGCCGCCCCGCAAGAGTTTACCGAACATCAGAGGCAAGTATTCTGTGTTTACTCTGGCACTGGCGTTAGTGGTCTCCGTCGTTTCCTGAACACGGAAGCAGAGTTTGCCGACTATCACGAAATGGGCGCTCAGACGCGCAGGAGGGCAGCGACGGCCAGCGAGGCCATGCCTATCCCTGACGTTGATGGATTTGACGATGGGGACGGAGTCGAGGACGATGATATGGGTGATGGTAGCGAGATTGCCGGTATCGACGAACCTCAGTTCAACACAGCAATCCCTCCACCGCCTCCGCCGCCGGCGCAGCCAGCAATGTTCCTACATGCGCCATTGAGCAACAATCCCGGCGCCACGAATGCTTCTCAAGCCTGGCCAGTCCCCACCACGCCAACGCAGACAAGCCTAGAGCAAAGCATAGCTGTACACACGCAGCCGCCGAATCACCAGGGCCCCAGCACCGCCACTCTGGGTCCCCAAGGGGTTGGCCCGACTTCAGCGCATACCGGCCCCAGTACCGCCTCCAACCAAGCCGAACAAGCAGAGGATGACGACGACGAGCAGGCTGGTTAGTACTCGAGCAGGCATCTGAATCACCCGAACTCCTACCACAACACCAATCCAGGAGGGCCTGGGGCCTTCTTTTGGTCTAACGCCCTTGTGCAGGATCATGAAATTTACCCCGAGTTTGCCTTTACGACGGACTTTACTTCAAACACACTTGCAAGTTCGCAACCAGCAAATGTTCCTTCCAATGGGCCAGTTCAGTATCATTACCCATATTTGAACCCAAGACGTCCCAGGGGTGCCGGGAGTTCAAATAACACCAGTCACAGAAGAGACCTATCAAGGTACCGCCATGGAAGCTACTAGCTAAGATTTCGATACTTGCGCTTCGCACTGGGCAGGACAAGAAGAGCTGCAGCCTCCCTGAAGGCACCATCGGCCCGTTTTTTGAAGGAGTCGCAGAGGCATCGGAAGGTAGAGTTTGCATCGGTTAGCAGCACGATGGCATACATGGATATCAACTCGTCAAAGGCTTTTGACGTCCTTGGATTCTATTCCCCACGGCACCAATCGACAACCGTATGTTTTATCCTCTATCAGCCGACTACAATCCGGAGGGGTGCATACTTCATCGCGTGTCGACTTTTTTTTTTTCGAAACCCAATCGCAGCGAACCAAGCGCAGTGCCCACACGAATCAAGGAATACCTGTGGGGAAAGGGTAGAGGAGTCAGGAGTCAAGCGAGGATGCTGGACTTGCGAGGTATATTTGCATTTTTAGGACGATGGCTTGTCTCAAGCCGTCTTGTTGAGATACCACATGGACTTGAGTTCTTCCTTCTTCGTTTTCTCTTCTTTTCTAATTGCTCCGGCGGGTTGCGTTCTTGTTTTTCGTATTCATCGATGACTTGGTCGGTTTGCAGAGCATGGGCTCCCTCTGCATGGAATACAGACTATAGAAGGGGGACAGGCATATTGCATTGTAGGAGTAGCGGTCCCGGAAATGAAGACTGCATTTTTCTCATGGTTTGTGTGGCAGTCATTGTCTGTAACATCTTAAGTGACATGTGAACCTGTGAAATGTGCATGCCGCTTCGATGTCAAGCCGAAGGGCAGTTTGTCATCCATCCATCCATAGGCTTACGATTACTTCGAAGACTGGAAGACTGCAGTGCGTAATCCCGTCCTTTTTTCGGTTCTCTCTAACCCCTTGCTACTTACAAAGCTACGTATGATAACAACACCACCCACCCACTCACTACCCGCTTCTTGTTTGAGCTACCATTAAGAAACAAGCATTCAGCCAACACCACCACCAATTGGGGCCTCCTCGGTTCGGTCATCATTGACCCGCACGATTTCGTAGCGGATATCCGATCATGTGGCCGTGACATTCTGGGCCTTCCAGACATGGTTCTTGTCCCCGTTGATGCACTGCCAGAGGACGATGCGGGTGTTGTCTCGCACGGCGCCGGTGTACAGGTCGGCGCAGAGCTCTGCCGGACAACCTTTGTTAGAACGATTTTCTTACTTCTTCGTCCTCTTCTTTTCCATCGCCTTCCTTTCTCTGGTTCAATTACTTCTATTCCTTTTTCTCTCACGCCGTGATCTTCCTCTGCTTGGACGAATGCATGAATGAATGAATGAACGAAGAGTAACTTACTGGCTCCCGAGGCGGCGTCGAGCACGATCTGGCTGTCGGCGTTGTACACCCACTTCTGCGCAGCCCGGTCGTCGGCGCACGTGGCGACGGTCAGGGGGCTGCCGTTGCTCCGGCCCGTGCCGGCGTCGAGGCAGAGGGTCGTGTTGGCGAGCTGGATCTTGGTGGCGCCGTCTTGGAGGTACCACTGCTGCTCGGGGGCGTTGGTGCTGGTTTTCCTATTATGATTTCGCGACGAGGGGCGCGCGTGTTGTCAGTAAGTGGTTCGCGACGCTGAGGTCCGATGAGAGAGGGAGGGGGGACAGAGACAAGGTCCTCACAGGATGATGTTGCTGCCGCTCTTGACGGGGGCGACGGGCTGGACTACAAATTTGGCGTTCCAGGCCGAGGTGATGAGGACCTGGCGGTACCCTTCCGGGAGGGCCTGGGCCATGCCGCCGGCCGCGAAGGTGAGAGCTACGATGATCCGAGACAACATTCTGGACGGTAGGAATCAAGAATAAGTGTGCGTTATAAGTCTGCTAGGCCGTTGCGGAATGCCGGTCAAGACTAAGAAATGGGAGAGGAGTGAGTGATCTTTATGTGTTGCAGGATGGTCTGATTCTGGGTGCAACTGTGTTCGAGGTCACTTCGGTATTGACACTCACTGCCGGCAGCCCTCGTGGGATCTGATATGGGCGCACGTTGGAACCCAATAGGCTGGAGCGGCTGAAGTACATATTGCTGCCATCTACTTGAGTCGCACCGGGGGCCGGCGATATTGCTGCGGCTAAATATAGTAGTATGCTCCGCAGCCGCGACGCCGGCACTTGCCAAGAAGCATCAAAGACGAAATGCCCAATGAAGCTGCATAACTAACTGCCTTCCTCGTGACAAGAACAGTTTTGGTGTCCATTGGATACGCGGAAAGGCACTATGAGGGTGTGGTCAATCTCGTTCCATGGCTGGGCTTATCATGTAACAGTATGAGTGAGGTGGGCGAGGGTAAGTTGAGAGGACTGGTAAGATGTTTTTCTCCAAGCCGCTGACCAGTAGTCAGCATGATCGAAGCCGGTGCTATATTGAACGCGCGTTTTGAAGTGCCACTAGCATAAGTCATTTTGGCCATGGATTTATTGCTAAGTTCTTTTTTGTTACCTGATTCACCGGTTCTGTTGTGCGGTTTCCTCTGTAAACCAGGTTTGATCTCACGCCAAGTCGTTCCATTGGTGAGAAAGATTCGTCGGGGACCAGCCGCCCTCACGCAAGATCCCCTCCATAATTCGGAATACATCTTCACACACCGCCTGATACCTGTCAAAATGGCATACAAGTTCACCATATTTGACGTCCACGGATTGGAGGAAGGCTAGATATGATCAGCACTCGACCCAAAATAACGCAGGATACGAAACCTTCCATCCTCTCTCCCCTCTGCGTAGCCTAGGAAACTCCATCGCCCTGGGCAGTGTCCGTTACCGCCCGCCGTCCCTTCTCCATCTTGCCGGAGGGGACGATGTATCCAGCCGCTTCTTCCTCCATGGCCTCCGCGTCTTCCCCCTCCGCCGCCGCCAAAGCCCCGCCCGGCCCCCTGAACCACTTGCGCGCGTCCAGGAAGTAGTACAGCGACGCGCCGCCACGAGGACGCAGGCCCGGATGGCGCGGACGGGGACGTGGCCGAAGTGCTTCGACTAAAAAGGCGCGTACGAATGAGTCAGCTCAGAGTCGCGCAAGCTTCTGAGGGGGAGAAGACAAATACTCACGACGGGGCGGATGAATCGGGAAAAGGGCAGGGCTCCGTCGCGGGAAAAGACCCTCACCTGCCGGGAGGCGGCCACGCAGATGGACAAGCCCATGGAGTACTGCACAACGAAGAGGAACGCGACGAAGCCGAGGGCGCCCTGCTTGCCGAGCGCGCCGTAGTAGATCTGGGCCATCTGCAGGGTTTGTCAGCGAAGTTTCTTGTTTGACGAACTAGGCATTCGAGGGATGGTGGTGGCACGGACTGGTTGCCCGAATCTAGAATGGAGGATGCTCTCGATATCTGGCGGTATGCAATGCGCGAGCACGATGACAATGATGAAGCCGAGGCCCCCTATTCGTGTAAGCTTTTAGTAACTCAAACCAGAACAGGAAATACGTGGGTGGGTTCATCACGTACAGCACATCCCAGCAGAGCTCAGGATACCCATGGGAACCGCTATTGCGGCATTGGAAGCCTCTTCTGACATGTACACCTAGTGTTAAAAGAACGATTATCAAGATTTGTCACCGGCCCCATGAAATAACCTGAAAGTTACGCGTGCAACGGAGGAGGGGGAAGACTGCCGACTTAGACACGCGTCGAAGCTCCCGATGGTCCCGATGGGCGAGAGCCACGCGAGCATGAAGGCCCAGCCCGCAGGCCACGCGGTGAGGTTGTCGACCTCGGCGAAGATGAAGAGGGCGCCGTTGCGCTGCCCCGTCCGGCCGACGGCGAGCGCGACGAGGGCCATGTTGAGGAAGATGAAGAGGTACAGAAGCCGGCCCATGAACCGGGACGACGTCGAGGCCAGCACGCCGTGGCTGAGGACGCAGACGAGGAAGACGGCGTAGACGATGCGGTTCGAGGGTTGGATGGTGCCTTTGCTGGCCATGACGAGCCTGGTGGTGCGTGTATACATGCCTTTTGGTCAAATATATTCGTGCGGCAGAAATAGGGGGTGGGGGGTGGGTCAAGGCAACTAACTCGGCACAAAACATGGTGGCAAAGCCGTAGTTGACGCCGCAAAGTGCCCCTATCAGACCCAGACCGTTGCTGTACCCCACGAGGAAGCACATGTAGTTCCTTGTCTTGGCCGAGCTGAAGTAGTGAGTCCACCAGTACCTGCCGCGGCGGGAAGCATGCCATCATTAGACTTCAGGTGCCATATGTATGCATGAGTCGAGCTTTGAGGGAGAGAAAAGAAAGAAGAAGAAGAAAATAAAGAAAGTACAGTATTCACGGCGCGACCGAGTCAAGTAGGGCCCGCATCAGCTAGACGTTCTGGTTGTGGCAAAAGAAAGGGGGCGGGAGGAAAGAGAGGGAAAGGGGTAAAGCTCGCCAAGGGCTTCAGCATCCGTACCACTGGACTGGATAGGTCCATCGTCCGTCATCGTACGTTCCGGGCGGACCGGAGGAGCCTCCGGGCCGTCGCGCAGGGTGTAGGCAATGACCATGCTTCTGCGATAAGGCTTGAAAGAAGCAAACCTGAGTGGAGTGTATTCCATTGGACCCATGCTTCCGAATTAGTACGTAGATTTGACAGACATAAAGCGAAACATCGGCGGGCTGGCATCGTATTATATAGGCTGCCGATTGTCAGCGGCCCCTCGTGGATCTAGATCCAGGGACAAGAAATAGAAATCAAGCAAGCCAATTGGGTGAAAGGCCATGATGGCGTTACTCGCCCGCCGGTCCGTCGCACGATGCTTCAAGTTGAAGTGAGGTTCAAAGAAACAAACAACATGTGGCTAGTATGTCATTGGTCACGGTCGCCACTCCGGTGCGGTGACCCTTCCGGCAAGGGCTGCTTGGCGATGGCGCGGGATTCACCGCGAGACTGATCTGTCTGTGCAAAAAGCTGGCTTCGTTACTTCGTGCAGAACTTACACATACCATAGGACTTGGCAGAAGATTGCACGCCCAAGAAGATCTCCGAGGAGGGAAAAGAAAGAGACGAGCTGTGTTCAACGGTAGGTATCTTACTTTAGCATCCAAACCCGCGGTCCATAGAAAGGATAAAGATTGAGATAGGTTCGATTCCTATCAGCGCTATTGGTATTCGCTTTTGATTTGACTTTCCATGCCAAACGAACGCCCTGTCAAACACCCCCTGTCAAACCCAAGACCAATTGACCAAGTCGTGGAGAAAGCATCTCCTAATCGCCATACCATTCCGCAGGCCCTTCGCGAAAGACACCGAATTCCTCCGATATTGATGATGGAGCAACTGCGCGTCAATGAGCCGCATGTAACGCCTAATCCATACCCAATCCATCCCAATATATCAGCTCCTGGCTCAGCTCCTGGCGGCAGAATGGGGGGCAGTTTGCCCAAAACGGGACCAGCAATCTTCGCCATATCCCAAAAATGGCATTCCAAGTAGGCAATCTGCCTAGAACTCATCCACCGTTATGGACACCCAGCGATTCTTCCCAGTCCGTTTTGGCTCGGTGATGGTGTGTGGCCTTTCGTTCTCCCCCAACCCCATCACAAGCCAGTCTCTGTGCTCGTTGAAGCGGTCGTGAGCCCGGGACCTGCGCCGCCTGGCGAAGTCCAGGGCACACTCCTTCATGAACCGCATAGCCAGAAGCCGGTCGTGGTCCCGATCCGCGTCATGCCTGGTGAAGACGTCCCGGTATCGGAAGAGCTCGAGCTGCCGGGGCGTCCACGTCTCCACCCGGTACTTCTTGTATGCGTCCATCTTCGCTTTGCGGTCCTCTCGGGACTCCCAGCCCCACTCGGAACCGTTTCTATCGGGGGCGGCGGAATTTGCCGACGACATGAAGCTGGTGCTGTCCGCCGCGCCCCCGGGCCCAAACCAGAGGTCCACAACTGTATCCGGCGAGGTGGTGTTGGTGGTTGAGTCCTCCCAGGATGCCGGCGCGGAGGCTACGTCGCTCGTAGCTCCATCTGTACTCGTCGAGGTTCCGTCCGGACTCCATAGGTCTTCTGCAGTCGATGTTCCCGACGTCGAAACTGCATCGTTTGAAGCTTTATCACTGCCCCAGCTGCCCCAACTGCCGTCGCTAACGCTAAAGTCGGCGTACTTGAAGGTGAGTTCATCAACCTCGTCTTCCGTCTGTGTCGGAAGCGGAACGAAAACCGGGTTGGCCTCAGGGGCTTTCTTTGCGAGGGCGTCAGCATGCCTGGCGAGGATGTTGTGCAGCGACTTCGCTGCGAGGGGCGAGATCTTGGCCATTGCGTATGTGGGTGGTGATGTCACAATGGCGGAAAGAATCGCAGGTTGAGAGCGGTAGTTGCCGTTTCCATGGAGGTCGGCTGTTGGGACGGTCGGTTGGAGGCTGGGTGTGGGAGGTGAACACGGCTGGGGTTTTATGCTTTGGAGGAGATGTTTGCGCTGCGTTCAAGAGACCGGACGGTTATGCGTTCAATGCGACAGAAGGCGAAGCGTTCAATGTGGCGGAAGACGGAGCGTTCAATTTGACGCAAGGTGGTGCGTTCAATGGGACGGAAGGACGGCGGCGGCGATGAGACGGAAGATAGCACGGTTGCGTGCGTGAACAGATATTGCTGCTGCGGTATGTCCAAGCGGCTGGGGATGAACGCCAGAAGAACAAGGCGTGCAGCGAGTTCGATGGTCAACACAGAAGATTCCGAAGAGATGGGAGATTTCGAGATGATAGACACGTGGCAAGGTGTCGTGAAGACAACAAGGTTTCGTCCGGAGAGAGATACTGGTACAGCGGCGGTATGTCCATGTACCCAAGAAGGAAATAGAAGAAAGAGCACGCCGTGCCCGTGAATTCAGGTGGTGAGTATGGATGAAAGGCAATGAGATCGAAGGTGATGGGACGAAAGGCCCGAGGCGGTAGTGTGGTGAAGCCAGCGAAGCTTGTGCAGGTGTGTTTTGCAGAATGTTGGCGATGCGTTTGATGTGACCAAGCAAGCCGCCGGAGGAGATGAACAAGATGAAGACGCGGCGTGTGCGGCGAGTTTAGACGGAACCTAGAGAAACTGAAAGAGGAGTCAATGTAAGAAGGCACCAAAAAAAGAAGAATCTCGATAGGGTGTCTCCTAGAAGACGGGATGACAGCAGGAGACGAGAGTTGAATGACTTGTAAGTTGTGTGGGTGGCCGAGGGCGTCAAAGGGTATGCACAAACGGGAGCTCCCACCGCAGGGGCCGAGTCAGTCGGGGCCCGGTATGAGACGAACTGAGTCACCCGTCCGAGGGGCAATCGAGGGGCACTATGGTGTGGCCCAAGCAGAAGCTCAGGTGGAATGATAGAAAACGAGGCAAGAACTGTCACTGTCTATTCAGCTCCGGGAAGGCACTAACTGCCCGGGCGATCGTTGGGGGCAACAATGGCCCGCGGAGCTGCACAAAACTCCAGGAAGCCCCAGTCCAACTAACCGCCATGACCGCGACCTGTACTTGCTGTCTGCCTGCTAGCTCCGGCTATGCATATAGGTGAATGTTATAGGCAAAAGAAGACTGCCTGGGGCATGGGAAACATGATATCAAGAAATGGTCCATGATGTATCTTCTAGACGAGTCATCCGTAATGACTCCCACCTCCATGCTAACTTGATTGCCATCGTGCTTCCGCCCGCCAGGTGATTGCTATCACACATGATAGGTTGCTTGCCCATCCATACATCGCTAGTTTGATAAAGCGCGGTTTGATTGTGCCTCATTTACAATCAACAGGGAGGACCGACTTCGCCTAACCTGAACTAGGCCGATGGAACTAGGCCGATGCAAGCTCCACGCGTAGACTCCTCGCGTTCGCACTGCCGGAGTTGGAGTCCAACTCGATACTGGTTTCCTGCTGCGTCTCTCGATTCGTGAAGCCAGCCCTGCGACGCAACGTCTGCATGATGGATGAAGACCCGCTGGTGTGGTGGCTGAAGGCTTCTTGGATGCTCTCCAGCGACCGGCCGCGGGTCTCGGGCATGTAGGCCGCAAGCACCAGGACCGTCCCCAGAGCCAGTCCGCCAAAGAGGAAGTACGCCCCGTACGCAGACTTGTCCAGCAGGATGGGCGTGACCATGGCGACAAGCCAGTTGGTGAACTAAGACCCAATTGAATTAGAGACGACCAATGAGGGAAACAATGACCATTGGAGACTCACGAATCCCAGTCCCTGCGCGACACAGTTGGCAGCAGCCCGGGTATGCGTCGGCTGGATCTCGCTGGCGTAGATCTTGCCCACGATCGCCCAGGTGGAGCAGTACGTCAAGCCGAAGATGTAGACCGACACAATCACGACCCACCGCGCCGCGCCGTACGGGTGCACAGCGCCCGCCGCGTACAGCGGCCCGATCAGCAGCATCACGCCGGAGAGCCCCACGCCGCCGGTGATGGCCGAGGTGCGTCGTCCCCACTTGTCCGCAAGGAGAAACGCCGGGACGGAGATGGCCAGCATCAAGACGGCAGAGAGGCCCGAGGCGAGGAACGAGGCCGTCTGCGACTCGAGGCCGGCTTGTGCGAAGAGGGTCGGAGCGTACTGATCATCACCATTTGCGGTCAGCAAGTGAGGCCTCAAGAAGCCATGCCGCGGCGGATGTTTCAAAGCGTCTGCGAAAGGAAACCAGAAACGGCCAACTTACGTAAAGCACCCCGTCGATCCCGGAAAGCTGCACCATGCCCAAGATAAACAGCGCCAGCATCGTCCTGGTACGATAGCCCCTGCGGAACAACAGCGCCAGGCCCTGCCACAGGCTCAAGCTGACCTGCTGCCCAGTCGACGGCAAAAAGTCGCGATCCTCGCTCACGAGCGAGACATCCAGCTTCTCCAGCGCAGCCGCTGCCTCCTCGCGGCGCCCATGAAGTAGATACCAGGGCGGCGAGTCAGGAAGAGCCAAGCAACAGGCAACCAGAGCGAGGGCTAGCGCGACCTGGACGATGTAGGGGGCGCGCCACGCCGTGCTGTTGCCCGCACCCAGGTCGACCGTGCCGTAGCAGATGAAGTACCCGAGGCAGGCCCCCGCCGTGTTCAGGAACTGCGGCAGACAGGCCAGGATCCCGCGGTGCCGCGCCGGCGCCACCTCGCAGATGTAGACGCTGATGTTGCTGAGGAACGCGCCGGCGCCCAACCCCGCCAGCGCGCGCCCGACCAGGAACTGCGGCAGCGCATACGACGTGCCCTGGACGGCGGCGCCGGCCCCGAAGAGCACGGCTCCCAGCATGACCACCTTGAGGCGCCCGTGCTTGTCGGCCAGGTAGCCCGCGAAGACGGAGGGGACGGCGCCCGTCAGCATGATCAGGGAGACGGTGAACCCGACCAGCGTCGCGGACAAGGGGCCCATGGACGCGGCAAAGGCCGGCATCGCCATGATGGCCCCGACAGCGCCCGTGTCGCAGCCCATGGCCAGGCCGCCTAGGGAGACTGCTACCGAGGCCAGCATGTAGTTGGGTACCCGATTCCTTGATGGCGCCATGTTATTGAGAGAAAAGTGAGGACCGATAGAAGCTCAGATGTTGGTTGACTATTGAAGTCACTGCCGTGGAGCAGTTTCTGCAGTCTTGGAAAGGCTCAACTATGAATATTTGGATTGGACCGTTTCCGAGGTTTGTAACAGAAGCACGGTAGCACAGCTATATATGACATGAGTAAACTCGGAGAGGATATGAAGATGCAGTTATCTATGGTCTAGCATGGATGGCGGAGGTGTAAAGGAAAGGGCGCGGTGTTGATCTTGCTGACAAACGACCGAATGACGTCCGACTGAGATTGCCAAGCCAACTTGGTTGTCGGATCCCCGGGACCGGTGGTCAGCAAACACTTATCAGATACCTGGTAGAAGTCACTCAGCAAAAGGGATTGATGGTTGCATTCATGTAGGTACATACTTGTCACATAAGGTAAACAGTTGATGCCTGCCATGCTACCCGCTATCGACTCCTGCAACCACTACAGATCCGTTGGCTCTGGGAACCAAGATCTATCGTAGCCCCATGCGCATCTTACTGACTGATCAATCGGGATCATCAATAACCCAGAGTCCCAAGATTATTCTTTCTGATCCCAATGAATGTCGACTGCGGTTTGCTGTTGAGTTAAATCTGGGTAGGTCAGCATAGTGCGGGGAACGACTACTTTGACCACTATGGGTTCCTCTAGCAGAAGTACGGCCCCAATAAGACGCTTATCATCGTTTGACTTCCTGTTGTATAAGATCCTACACCTCCCGAAACTTCAGGAATCGAGGCGGATATCGTGTCCGAGATACACAAATATGTCACTGGTATTTCTGATCAGCACCCAGATGTGCAGTTCGGCGATTCTCAAGCCCAAGGCCATTTTTGTGGGTACCTTGCCGCCCATCGTCAGGTCGACGTGTATAAAACCATCAGACTGGATCAGCTTCACCGTACTTCCCCAACGTGTAGATTATGTCGAGTGTTGGTGGAGACCATCGATCAGCAAGAAATCAATCAAAACTGGGAGCATACCACACTCACCATAGTACCGACGTATTATCGCGACACCTTCTTTGTGACGGGGCTCAACCCGGACACGGGCGCGGTCGAGCATAGCTCCCTGTTCTTCCTCTTCACTCCTTCCGGTATGTTACTACCCAACTTACTTGTTTATAGCCTTGTGTGTACACGCAACCTAGACTTATCATGAGGGAATCGCAGAGTTCTCAGCCACTGCAGATTTCCCTTTCATGGTTGGCTTCGGCATGGAAGTAGTACCTGGTGACACCTCGACCGATAGCAGCTTGGCCTGGGCGAAAGAGAAAATCAAAACATGTATATCAGACCATGCATGTTCGCACGGCGCTCGAGCTTCCTCACTTCTCACAAGAGTACTGGACGTATCTTATCGATCTGGACATGAGGGTACGGTAAAGTTACTGGCCACAGACCGACAAGATGCAACTTACGCCTGCCTGAGCCACTGCTGGGGCGACACAAGTCGCATGTTGAAGACGACGACGGAGACCCTGTCATCTCATCTAAACGGCATTGCGATTGCTGACTTGCCCCGATCGTTCCAGGACGCAGTCGACATCACGCGGCGCCTGGGGATCCGGTATCTCTGGGTCGACTCCTTGTGTATCATCCAAGACTGCAAAAAGGATTGGGATTCAGAGGCGCAGCGCATGGCAGAAATCTATGAAGGCTCCCACGTTACCATCGCAACCACAGATTCGCTGAACGGAGATGGAGGGTGTTATCGTCGGCCCACTAAGGAGATAAACCACGGCACAATCTGGTATACCGGAGATGATGGAGAGAAAATCGCGATTTATTCCCGCCAGCCACACGATCATTTCAAGATGAAAATGGACGGACGGGAAGGCTCGGGTGGAGATGAGTCGTCCCCGCCGCTGTGGAAAAGGGGTTGGGTATACCAGGAGCGGCTGCTTTCCCTACGCGTGCTGCACTTCTGCCGCCGCGATCTCCTGTCCGAGTGCCGTGCGGGCAACCAATGCCAGTGCGGCAAGCGGGAACCGGAAGTTGGCCCGAAAGAGACATTCGCCCAGCTACTGACGGGCGACGCCGCCTTGGACAGTCGGCAGTCCCATCGGGGCTGGTGGGCCATGACCCGGCAGTACAGCCAGCTGCGTCTCACGTTCGAGAAGGACGTTCTTCTGGCTCTGTCGGGGATAGCCCGGCGGATAGGAGACACCCGCCCGACCGAGGATGACTACCTGTGCGGCATATGGAAGTCGACGCTGCCTTACGGCCTGCTCTGGTATGTCCCGGACCCGAACCTCGAGAGCCCGGCTGGCTCGTATCCCCAACGGGCCTCGGACCCACGCGTTCCTTCGTGGTCATGGGCCTCCGTCGTTGGCCCGATACGGTGGTGGCTGCCGAGCCCGGACTTTGCCCTCTTTGCCGCGCAAGCCAGTCCCATATCTGTGCGCTGCCTCTGGTTCAAGCCCGACATGGGGCTTGTGCTGAGGCCGACGGACGAAGGGAAGTTTGAGCGTATCGGGCTGGTACACGGTTGGAGAGGTGGTGAGCTTTTGACATCGCAACAACTGCGGCAGCTGGTTGGGACTATCGAAGTTGTCTGATGTGATACACCAGGAGCCGCTGGACAGTTTAAAGCTAAGGCATGCTTACTTGGAGGATGGCGGTTTGCAACGTTATAGCATGTTGCTCCGTCAGGAAGCCAACCCAGATATCTTCATTGAGATCCCCTAAAATGAAAACAATCTTATATTGTCAAATATCATATACCAGGCCGCCTAATAGTACGTCCATTCCTGGAGCATCATCGTAGCTTGTGCCTACTTTTACACCTCGGATCTGCTCAACGGTAGGAGGCTGGGGCCAAATCATAGAAGACCCGGGCTTTGCTAAACCGCGGAAAGCGCTCGCCTGTATCTCTATGGTCCGCCCACTCTCCCACATCGCCGAAACTTGTGTTGCATTTGAAGGTGAACGAACCGAGGCTCTCACCCCCTATGCAGCCCGGGCTCCGGCGTTCCAGGTGTCTCTTGAAGTTGTCCAGTCGAGCAGTCTCGTAGCCGTATTTGCAGCGGTAGAGATCTTGGTCCTCGGCATCGGGCTGGTGGACCCTTCGGCGCCTTGTCACTTGGGAATCGTATGATGCAGTCGTAGGACGGTCGGTGGCGTGTATGGTCAGGGACGGCCCCGATGTTGCTGCAGTCTGTAAGGAAGGAGGATACTGTGGCCCGGCATTTTGCTGGTCTGCAAACATCACGAACAAGTCCTTGCAGCGTCCATATAACCCTCGTCTCCGAAGTATCATGATCGCCAGCGCCATCCAAAAGCTGGAACAGGGAAACCAGAGTAGAGAAATGACTAGGGGTTGACTGTCGTGCATTATGGGCCCGACGTTGTCTGGCCTGCCAGGAACGGAACCATAAGGCAAGGGAAAAAGTCTCCGCCATAAGCTGGGTGGAGGCTCCAGCGGACTGTCCTTCAGATTGTTGCAGGCTCGAGTTGTCGGGCTGATCGAATGGCAGTTTCTTGCAGGTGCAGTTGAAACATTGCTAGGGCTCGTGGGTGAAGGAGGGCGTGGTGTTGGTGTTGGTGGGTTCAAGGGGTTTGCGGGGGCCGCGGGGGAAGGAGTGCTAGTGGCCGCTGTCCCCGGAGGCGACCTCAGGGTCTTTGGGTCTCAAGACTACATCATCCCCCAGCTGTGTTAGGGCCCGGCCTTCTTGCAGTCTGAAATAGCGTGTACATCAATTTCCAATTGGGAAATCCCAACTACTACCTACATCCTACAAGCCGTGCGACATTTGAGTTACGCTACGAACCCAACAATCCCATTGCAGTCCGCTATTCCCGTGCCACCTATCCCAAAGGTCAGCTATTCCAATGTCCGTTATTCCAATGTCAGTTATCTCGCTCTGATTATTCCACCTCTACCCCGATGCCGGCTCAAGTTGCGCAAACGGTCGCTGTTGGGTTTACTCGAACTATTTCATGAGAGCCTCAGGAGTCAGAACCCCTCGACTAATGCAGCACGTTATTTCTGGCAGGTTGGGCTATTACCCCACCCCCCAGACGACAGACTGAGAACAATGGAAAGTGGGGCAAACGTTAATAGGAATGGGCTTAAGTAATCAACCCCACCTCAATAACCCGACAATTTTCCGATGCAGAATGGACCCATCAATCCAGTCACCAACCCATCAACTTGATCCTTCTTTCGTCTCCAGCCTCCCATCTTTCTCCGTCATATAAAATCCACACCACTTCCTTTTCACATCAACGTCGCGATCCGAAACCAGCGTCGCGCAAACGCCTCCGCAGACTCATTTGCCGTGTTCTCAATTGTGTTTCCATTTCTCTATTCCTTGCAAGCTCACAGTACTCCTTGATTGACTCGGATCAGTGGGATCACGCCGCAACCTGTCTGTATCGCACACCACAGACCAGGTTCGACGCCCTCTGGTCACGCTACGACTCGTCTAAGGGTATCTCTGATGTTTCCAAGAGTAGGATTTGGACCACGTTGACACGCGTCGCAAGAGTGCAAGCGCAAAAGGTTACAATCAGAAGGTACGCGTGTTTCCATTTCTCTGTTCTCGGCAGCTCATAGTATTCCTTGATTGAGTCGGATCGGTGGAATTACGTCAGAGCCTGCTGTCTGTATTGCACGTCGCAGACCAGGTTCGGCGCCATCTGATCATGCTACGGTTCATCTAAGGGTATCTGTGATGTTGTCGGAGTAGGATCTGGACCACGCTGATCGTTTTAGGTCAGTATTCGTAGGCCCCCTCCCTCTTCCCTTGACAACTGCTGGTTGCCTTGACTGGAATCAACGGTGTTCCACTGAGAACGGACATTGGAGCCACTCGACTATTCCGTTTATTCCGTTGATATCAGTCTCACTGGTATACTGCCAACGCACGCCACTGGAGTAATCGCCTCTCCGTCCATGACATGCCAGACGAGACGCGTTTCACCCATCCGGTCGTCGTTGTTTGCGAGCCGAGCAACCGAGTTGTGAGAGATGCCATTTCTCTTCATGTAGAGACAACAACGTGCAGCCCGTCGGTTCGCTTCACTTTCAGCATCGACACTAGCGCGCGTGCGCCATCCCTTCAGATCACCGCCGATCGAATATGTTCCTTAGCCCGGACGGTACATGACCATACAACCCAACTGGTCGACTCTCCGCCATGTATGGACCTCGTGCGCCAGCAGCTCGGCGCCACGCGCAATCTCACACGCCTTCATTTCCGATTACGAGCACTTGGTCGCCTCATCAATCCTGTTGGAGATGACGCACCTGAGCCTCAAAACTCAGTGGCCGTCGATACCCTCATGTCGCTTGCCGGATCGTCGATCTTCTCGGTCTACATGGCCCACGATGCCTTGCCGAAAGCAACATACAACGTTTTCTACAGGGCCGTTCGGCCATTTCTCAATCCCACGGGATTTCTCGATTTCGCAACCGCGCCGCAGCAGGTCGAGCTATTCCACCCCAGCTCTCCACCAAAATACGTGAACGAAACCGAGGGGCGCACGCCTTCGCACGAGTCGGACAATGATACGGTTGCGGTCACTACGCCATCAGGCTATGGCCCACCGGATGACGAAGAGCTTCCTGGGTATCCGCATAGCGAGAATGAAGCTTTCACCTCAGACCGCAAGTTACCAGATAACAATCGTAAACGTTATTTCCGCCGTAGTAGTGATGGATCCAGCACCCGAGCGACGTCGAAGCGCCGGTTATGGTCGCCCGATGCGGAAGCTTTCGTCGAGACCGCGTCTCCATCACCCTCGGCCAAGATTGGTCACTCGGACAGCCGACTTGTTGCTATCGAAGCGCGAATGAAACAGCAGGACGAGCGAATCGAAGCGCTCGAGGTGGAGAACAGGCAGTGCAAGACTCGGAATGTAGAACTTGAGCGCCGTGTTGCGGAGCTGGAGGGCTGCGTTCGGGAATTGCAAGGCTTGGAGAGTCGCGTCGACCAACTGGGAGAACAGCATGAGGTATTGGAAGAGACTGTTGCCAATGTGGACGTGCATCAAAGCGAACTGGAGGCAGACTGCAGCAGGATTGGGCTAGAGGTGGCCGAGATACGAGATATGTCAAGAGACGCATTAATTGACGACATCAACGACAAAGTGCAGGAGTCCATAGGGGATATGGTGGTCATGTACCGAGAGGAATTAAAAGGAAACTCATAAGTGCTATACAAGAAACCTAATCGGTGCGGCTTCCTATGTTGTTGCCGCTTCCTGGTTCGGTGATGATTCGGATGATACATTGTTGATTGATGTTAGCAGTGTTTTTGGTATCTATGGATGAAATTTATAACATAGTGGCCTGTTCCGCTCGTCCCGTTCATCATCCTCGTTGCGATAGCTGATACTGGAGTGGATAGAACGGGCGGACGTCCATATAGTACAGTCAAGCAATTGTCAAAACACCCGACTGATCGAACCCCTTGACCAAGATGAAGTATGCAATTCACCTCTACGGCCCCGCCGACTAAATCAATGACCCCAAGGCCATACTCCAGGTCCAGAGGTCCATGGAACCCGACCCCAAGATCGGTCCGTTCGTCAGCTTCAATCCTACTTTCGTCGCGGGTGGTGCTCTTGTGTGCCGATGCGCCAACTGAGAGCCCGGCGGCGTTCAAACCGTTCCTCGATCTCGAGTCTCGTGAACGCGGCGGTTCCTTTGGACCGAAGGAACCGTCAAGTCACTTGTGGGAAGCATTCAGTATACCGCGCCTAGTGAGAGGTATGTCATGTAGCCCAATGGTATTTTTATCGTACGTGCAGAACTGATCTTATGTCTGCTGGAGAAAAGGTGTACGTGGTCAGCGACGGCAACCCAGGTCTCCTTGGATCTCTACAACAATTCACATGAGCCGTACCTCGAGACCCTCAAGACGCCCGATACAGATGTATTTCACACCCTCCATCCAGCCTTTCGCCTTTAGCGCTGTGCAGCAGGTTGAAGAAAAGGGAGACAACATCATGGCGATGGAGGTCGCACAAAGCTGTACGTTATGGTTCCAACATCTCCCACTCTCTTTATCACCCCTCTTCCCCGGCTCCCACATCCTAACGTTTATCACAATCATCTCTCATTTGTAACTAATTTCGGCTCGTGCGATAATCCAGGGTGGGTTGCGGCTGCCTCGTGGCAAGACGCGGGCCCCGAGGATAAGTACGGCCCAGACAAGGTGTTTCAACTCTTACAGAATGGCAAAAACCTCTTGCGCATCAAGCCTTATCCCTGAGAGGGTTTACAAAGCTTTCGAGGCGTGTGCGATAATGGGGAGGGTTCAATCCCTTACCTCGGGCCGATAAAAGCAACCAATCTTTCAAGAGTCCGACAGCGACAGTTCCCGTGCCCAATATCCTGAAATCACACCTCACCTCCTCATACCTTAATGTACGAGGAACGACAAGCACCTGATCAACCCAGATCCTTTGCCGATACGGATGGCGCGTAACCAACAAAGAGCTTCCCGTCACGAGTCCTACCACTCCGCCCATTCCCTTCTGTGTAAGACTCCCATCTCAAAACCAAGTAAACGCACTGCCGATAAGGCCGGCGACAAGGACCATGGCCATCTTCTTGGGGGCGCCGGTCCCCAGCCTAGCCGCGCCCGCCTCGTGCATCCCCAAGATGAACCCGCGGGTCTTGTTGTTGGTCAAGCAGCCCCGCCAAGTGTCAAAGGCCGCTTGGGACGCCGGATGCTCGCACCAGAAGTAGCAGCCGTCCGCGAGGCCGACGGGGTTGGGGCTGCAGCACGAGACCATGTTTTCGTATAAGGAATCCTCGGCCGGGGTGAGGTAGGTGGTGATGTTGAGAGGGAGGCCGGCAATGTTCTGGGCGTCGGGCATCATCATCTTGTCTATAGGCGGGCAGGTGGCGCTGATGTTTGGCGGAGACGACGACATCTTGGGATGCTTTGTGGCTGTGCGAGGACTTAGAACAGAGGCTTGGGATGCGAATTGGGATATACTTGAAGACCAAAGGCCCGTGTCAGATTGGAACTAGGCAGCTTCTGAAAGCGAACAGGAGCGAGAGGAAAGCAAATATTTCTATAGAGCGCCCTGTCGCCGTGAAGCACCCCGGGTCACCGCAACATACGCTAGAGCCCATTTCCCCATAGCCCTCTGTAGAAGGCCCGAATAGAGCCGGGGGTCCATGATCGTGCAGTGGAGATAGAGACCCCGTTGGCACCGTCCAATTGGCTGAACCATGTTCTGAAGATCTCAGCCTACTGTTCTGGGATGCCCCAAAAGGCTGAATGCTCCGGCAGGATGGATCACGGCTCTCGCTTAGCGAGCTGTGCCACCGGACTTTGCATCCATCGGTCCAATATCGGTATGATGAAAAAATCGACTTCGTACATCTCGTCAAAAGAAGAATGGTTGAATCTATGTGATAGTACTACTGCAACTCATCAATTCTCTTGTAATGTCAATCGGTCATTATCAGTCTCATGCCTGTGATCAATTTTGTATGTCAAAATATGTGTACGCTTATGTGCATCCTGAACATCGAAACACCTGGAGGCGCTGAATACTTGACTCGCAAAGCCCATTAAGCTCCTTAACCCTGAAGCAGCAAGGGCTGGTGAGCAATGCGCTGTATACATAGTATATTGGGACATGAGGCAATGCGATCACGCACCTAAACAGAAGTCAGATAGCAAGTGTGTGAGGCTGATGAACTCGTACCTAACTATGTGCAATGGTACTCCCGCATCGGCGGTCACTTAGATAACGTCTTTCAGCCACACCTCAGAGCATAGTCGAGGCACACAACGTCGACATATTCGGTGTAAACAGGAACTTATTCTTCGCCCAATGAAAGAAGCAATGCCAGATGGCGGTCGCAGTATGAGTTCATTACATTCCATACGCAGGAAGGCAAGACGTTGGTTCTCTGTATATTACGCGTCCTTCTTCTTTGAGATCACGTTACATGTATAAACCACATCCCATAGCTGTGGCACATTTTATGGCCTCCTGACTTCTGATTTCCATACATATTGTGCAGCAAGTGTGATACTGCGTTACTTGACTTACACCCAGTCTACGTGTATTAACATTGGACTCTAGGAGTATGAGCAATGAGTTGCTTAAGGGAGAAAAGAAAAAAGTCTCTGGGAGAAGTTCAGAAATGTGGTTATAGGTATGTAGAGAAAACGCACGTGTTACCATCTCAACAACTCAAAAAGGTTGCGATCATATGCCTCATTTCGTTAGATAGGACCAAATCGACAGGGGGTGACCCCTACACGAGGTGATGTAGCGTGGCATTTCTATTTTTAACCATTTCCGCACCAACGACCTGGGACGTCCCTTGCTTCTTCAATCTGGTTTTCCACGCCCAAGACAGGCATTCATATGCAGCACACCAGTGCCTCCAGGTTTCTTCTCAATCTCTGCTGTGTCCACGCATAGAGTTGTGCATTCATCATGGTTCACCTGCCCCGACGGCGCGCGTCTCCCGGCGCTCGCGATGCCAACACCAACATCATCCGTGGACTTGGCCTTCAGTAAGTTATGATCTTTTTCACAATAAGCCACGGATAATATCAAGTAGCTGATTACATAGCCATAGTGACGCATACCATCTGGCAATGGAGGTTCTTGACCAACTCCGCGGCACTATCGTCGCCTGCCGTTACTGTCCTCCCTCGGGCCTGACCAGCTCCGATAACGTTGCATCTCTCAAGGCTAGGTTATACGATACAGTTGTCCGCATCGTGCTTGCTCAACCGCATATGCAGACGGGCATCGTAGGCGAAACCTACAAAAAGCCCAAGTTCGTGCGTCTCGACAGTCTCGAACTCCGCAACCATGTCGAATGGAAACCCCTTGATAGCTCCAAGGATTCCGAGACTCAGTATCTGGAGACAATGCAGTCCAATCTAGATGCCAAATTTTCTAACATTTCAACTCGACCCGGGTGGAATATATGTTTCCTGCACACGGCCGGGGCAGACTGCATAGATGTCATTTATGTTTGGGACCATTTTCACCACGACGGCATGAGCGGGAAGATATTCCACCAGCAGCTACTTCGAAACCTGAATCAGAAGGTGGAACCGGTTGACGAGGATCCGGACCATTGGATCGTCGACCTCCCCGGTTGCTCGGACGAGCTCCCGCCACCGCCAGAGGATCTTTGCGCATTTCCTTCGGGCGTGTTACGGCTGGCCAAGACTGTCTTCAACGAGGTGAAACGGCCCAAACTCTTTCCGCCTGGCGACACTTACGCCAGGTGGGCCCCGGATCAAGACGTCCCCGTACAAGACCCGGTTTCGCACCTTCACGATCGGGCAGGAGGTCGTCACAAGAGTAGTGGAGGCCTGCCGTCGGCATCTAACCACCATGACCGGCCTACTTCACAGTCTAGTCCTCCCGTCCCTCTCCTCGCAGCTCAGGGAGATGAAGGGCTTCGCCAGCAGGACTCCTTTTGACCTGCGGCAAATCTTCATTTCGGGTGAGAGATTGTAGGAACCGAGTATTTGGGGGGCTTACGTATTAGCAGTCGTACCAAATCCAACACAACATATTGAATTCATTAGTACGCATCTGTGTGGAACATTTTATGGCATGAAACTCTTTGCCAGGTCTGGGGGGCGGATAAGCAGCAGTAGCCCTAAGGGGCTGTAGCAGGAGGGAGGAGAGAAAGGAAAGGAAAGGAAAGCAAAGAAAAGAGACGCAAAACAGCCTCCGATTGGTATCTCAGGAACTTGGAAAAACCACCTGCCCGGTTTGCGTAACCTGCGGGCCTAGAGGCTGACCGGATTCCAGTACGCGACATCCATCATCGAACTGACGGGCCTGGCCCTTTATCTCTTAGCGATATTATCGCCTCTATGCAGCTGGTTCTAGGGGTAAATATGGGCGGGACATTGCAGTTGCAATCCTGGTTCCTCCACATGGCTCGACGGAGCCCAGATCTCTGCCCTGGCACGGATATGTATATTACGCGGTCGCGTTACATCCAGGTTTACCATTACGGGACCCATCGACCCAGAATGGAATCTCATCAAGGGAGCATCTTGATGGCGTACCGGCCTTCCTGGGGCGGGACAAGGAAATGGTTGGTATTTCAGATGCGGAAGGCGGGCGGAGTGGAGAATGAGTTCGTTGCCAGATTCTGAAACCCTGACACCCGGATATTCCACGCGAGCTCGGTTCCAAAGAACCAGTTCATCGGCCACCCTCCGTCTCTATAAATATAGATGAACATACGTACCAGCTGCATTGCAAGGGTAGGGCTGTCAGCAAGTTCTCGACATTGTCAGTCACGTTGCCATCATGTCCCATCGTCATACACCTGGAATCAAAAACTGGCTCGTCCAATCCAGATGCCAATTTTGTGTGGCAACGGGGATGCACCATACTAAGGGCAAGTTGAACATGGCAAATGGATTTCCCGGGAATCATGAACTAAGATCACACTTGGTGCATATCCGGCTCGGCTACACGTTGTCATAGATGGGCTACGCATGTGGCAAACTTGCCAGGGTCTGTACCCCGGTTTGCGTCCGCCTCATCCACTTTGTTCTAGAAGATATTATTGCCCGTCAAAAACCTGTAGCGAGTAGTCATGGAAAACCAGGATAGTTCGCCAGAGTTTGCGCTGCCAGTCGGGATTCTCCGCCCCGCCGTGTCTCAAAAGTATTTTCGATATTTCCCAACTTAACCAGACTTGGTCTCGCCCCGGTTGCTTTCGCGGGCGGGAGACGATCGTTGCATCGATGATTTCTCAAGCGTACGGGCGCCCACACTCTGCGATTCATCCGACGTGGAATGGAATGAATAGGGGCCCTTATACCTGATTTGATTGGCAGGGACGACATTGCTCACGTGCCCTACAAGGTCAAGAGAAGAAGATATAGGGACGATGGTGATCGCCCTACATCGAAATGGTCTGCGCGAATCTCTCTTGCAGATGTCCTTCCTTTTGCGTTTGATACCTTCCGTCACCTGCTGGTCAGCTCGCACACATGTCTTCCAGAAAGCCGATCGACCCAGCTCGCGCTGCGGAGAGCAACCCGGGGGGGATCCTCGGCGTCACTTCAGCGTTTCACGCCATAGCGCTGATCTTTGTTGCAACCCGCATCTACATTCAATTGGCCATCGTGAGGTCGTTCGGGAAAGATGACGCCATGATATTGATGTCTGTCGTAAGCGAACAATACCCTCTGTTAAAGACCCCTTCTACTTCATCATGGCCTTGCATATACTTGTCGTATACTACCAAGTCAGCTAACGCGTAGGTATTAGACATGCGCTCTCCTTGGTGGAATGGTCACGTACATCATCGCCGCCTTCCACGGGCTGGGGCGGCACGCGGACACGATCCCGACGGCAGACTACAAGGAGGACATGAAGATTACCTTTATCCAATTCGTCATATTGACCATCGTCGCTCTCGCGTGTCTCAAGACCTCCATCGGGTTCGCGCTCCTTCGGCTCAGCCACTCGCGCCGGTACCCGCAGATAATCTGGAGCATGATCGGTATGCCATCACTCCGCCAAAAAGAAAAAACAATCACCGCCATCGCCAAGCGCGCCGAGAAACTGACATATACCACGCAACAGTCTTCGTCGGCGTTTACGCCATGGTCTCCTGGATTGAGTGGCTCAGCAGCTGCGACCCAATCGCCGGCTTGTGGGACAAGTCGGTCCCGGGGGTCCGGTGCCGGCCCGCCGCGACGCATAAGGGCTTCACCCTCATGAACACGGCCTGTAACATCTTCACTGACGTCGTCTTCGCCACCCTGCCCGTCCCCATGATATGGCGCCTGCAGATGACGTACCGCGCACGCGTCTGCCTCATCGGCATTCTGCGACTCGGCTACGCGGCCGTGCTGCTCGGCATCGCCAAGGTCCTCTGCCAGAACGTCTTTCGGGGGGAGCCGGACCAGTCCTTCACCAACTTGATCCAGTCGTTCGAGTTCCTCCAGATCAATGTAGGGATTATGGCCGCGTGCGCGCCCAGCCTCATGCCCCTAGTCGGTGGCGTCCGGCGCCTGACCTCGTTGACGTCGCGGTATGGGGGAGAGCGGCGGCGGCGAAGACGGTCGGGTCTCCCAGTACCGCACCGGCGCGCAGTCGGCTGGGGGACGTCGGGAATCGAGGGGCATCGGCTTGGGCGGCGGTGCGGCGGGCGGTGCCAATAAGAAGGGGTGGTTCAGATCGAAGGGTGAGACGGACGAGTTCGAGATGACGACGGACATGTCCGGGGCCCTGCACGAGCGGGAAGGGATGCATCAGGTGAGGGCGACGGCTGTCAGCCCGCCGGGGAGCGAGGAGGAGGATTGGCACATCAAACCCGATGGCGATAATATCGGGATTATGAGGACGGTTAACGTTAGCGTTAGTAGCATCAAGTAACATAAATGCAATAATAATTCCTTTTGTTACCTTATAGTATGTCAGCTCAAAAGGATGATCAGTGGGTCGGATGCTAGGGAGATCTTCAAATGCAATCGCCCGCTGCGAGCATCAATCATCCAGCAGCTCATGTTGATTATGATGCCATTAATGAGGTTTGCCAGGCAGGCAGGGTCTCAAGGCACCTCCGATCCTAGCAGTCAAGGAAAATACTGATTGGGAAAAGGGAGAAAAGTTGAATTAAAAGTCAGAACAGGCGGTTGGCACTACTTGAAGCAGGGAGACCTTGTCACTGAAAGTAGAAACTCTAACGATTTAGGCTGCTGTGCCGCCGTGCTCGAGCAAATTAATTCGCAGTCAACCCCTGCCATAGCAGCCGCAGTCAAGTCGTTGGTAGAAACTTGGCCAGCTCTACTTGATGTATTCCTTGCAAGTCTTTCGTTTCCTCTTGGCCACCCTGGCATGAATCGAGAAAGTAGGAGAAGGAAAGGAGGAGGAAGATATGACGGGTTACGGGGCTTACACCTACAGAGAAATACTTACAATCCTCCGCATCTTAGTGAGTGCATCCCACTAAAGGAAGCACCCGGCGCCAAAGGTACGCACTCAACCTTTTAGTAACATTAGTGACGGGACCAACCTAAAATCGACACACGACCCCTCAACACCAAAACAAAACATCGCCAAATTCACTAAGGATGTTGGCGTACCGCCTCTATGCATGCCAAGTTCAAAAGTATTGATATCTCCACATACACACCTAGAGACAGGAGCAGTTTGAACTAATATAAACTCTGTGCATTGTAGCTGGCGATGGAGTATAGGAAGTCTAACTAGCATGATGACGTGGTAGACATATCAATTCTCTTTCTAGACTGTGACGAGGGATACCATCGATCCTCAAGTGTCTTGCGAGACTTGTGTGGCGTATACCACACGAGAGTGGTGTAGCCAGCTCGATGCCGTGGACAAGTGTACTGTATTCGAGGCTATGTGGAGCTCTTTATTGGCATGTCCTTTAGCATATGCATTGTTTACTTCGAGAACAATACTTGCTTGTGGAAGCCAATGAAGAGCTCAGTTCCGGCCCAAGATCTCTTAGACCTTTTCCATTCAAGCACTGGCTCGAATGTACTTGTGCCCCCCTGATATCGGATTCTCAAATCCCCCATCCAGCAGAAACGTCCAACTTCCACCGGTCAAACTCGCCAATTGCAACAGGACCCAATAAAATGGCTGAAAATCAAGTGGCTTCTGCCTCGGCGCTCGCTGCCCCTGAAAACGGGCTAATTGCGTACCGACCAGTCGAAGCAGATCACGTCTATGCCGCTATGTCATCAGAAGAGGACTGTATGGTTGAACCTTCTCGGCTTGTCGAAGGCGATGGCAGATCCCCATACACTACGGGCGTGCCTACTTGTACTGGCATCGCCATTAGTGGTCTATACCCGCCACGAGTTTCAACTGAGGATCCTGCAATCGTGAGGTATGATCGATTCATGATTCATACGGTCGAGGCTAACTGGGAACAGAACTTTGCTAATCTACGCGAACAAGTGCAGGAGGCCAAGAGTGTTGGTTTGGGCGATCTGCAAATCCATGTGACAGCCGTACATCCGGATACTCTACTCGGGTTGTGCGGGCAGGATGGGGTTGACGCGTCTTATGAGGCCCAGCGGGAGTTGATGACCCGACTCCGAGAGCTGGTCGGATCTAATGCAGAAAGCGACGACCAGCCTCGGATTCACTGGCACCCGTATCAGGGCGACGAGGATGCCTTTTGTGCTTCGATGGCTTTGTATAGCGACAGGAGCGTGTTGGACAACCAGGACTCGTCCCGTGGGTTCCGATGGGGAATTGAAGAGAAGGAATGGCACAACATGGCTGTGTCGCCAGTCCCCATGCCAACCCCGCCGCCCGAAGACTGGAACAACCGCGTAGTCGCCTGAATATCCCATGCTATCTAGGTAAGTCGTAAAGAGAATATGAACGTTTGTGAAACAGTACGCTGAATGTAGCAAGACCAGAATGATGTCATGTAATTCATGATATGAACAAGCCCCCTCGTAGTTGAATGCAGATATCGTAAGTAGGAGTCTCAAGCTGCGATGGTTTGGATAGCTACCATTTCGCCCCTGTTATTAGCGGCGGGTTGAACGCATGGCGTATGTATTGCAGAACCGTGAGTGGGGGGTTGGAGGTGGCGTGCAGGCGACAAGGGAGCAGGGACCGTTGTGCATGGATATATAACCTTGCGCCTAAAGCAGCCCAGTTATAGGTCATCTTGAATTCGCCTATACAATTGCAATGAGAGGTGGGCAGTGAAAGATCGGCCGTTGAAGACCAACGGCAAAAGACCGAGCGTGAAAGACCGACAGTGACAGCCCGAATGTGACAGTCCGACCGTGAAAGGTCGACCGTGAAAGATCGGCCGAGTTAAGCATAGCCTGATATGCGGAAAGATCGGATGATTCCACCGAGATTTAATCAAGATAGAAGCGGTCTACAGAAATGTTAACGGCCGAACCGTCCTTTTAAGGCTAGGGTTCCTCTGGTCTCACATCTGCATGCAGTCAGCACCGGTATGTGAGGTATTATCTAATGTAGCCTGTGAATACTTCGGAGTGATCTGAATACGCCGTACCCCGCTCGCATCGTGCGACCGCAGCCTGACCGGAAACAAAGTACATGTATATATAATAACCCGCGTTTCCAAGAGCCCGGGGTGAATTTCTGTACTCTACAATTTGCCATCTTTCACAATCCACACCGGAGCCGTGGTCCCTTAGGTAGATCATTCACGCCTCCTCTCTGATATTGATTATCCAGGAACGAAGCCAAAGATAATAAAGCAGCCTTGGAGCTTTCACAACATGGCCTCTTCCAAAGTCCTCATCATCGGGTGTGGGGTGGCCGGCCCAGTCGTCGCTATGCTGCTCAAGCAGAAAGGTTACAACCCCATCATCTTCGAGCGCGTCGAGACCCAAGAAGACATTGGTGCTTCGCTGATGATCGCCCCCAACGGCCTCAAAGTATTGGACCTGGTGGGCGACGTCAGCCGGCGCTTGCTAGACAACGGTCCCAATGTCGAGTGGATGCTCGAGCACAAGGCGGACGGCGAGGCGCTTGGCGCCTCCGACATTCCCGGCCGCGGGGTGCACCTGTACAAGAAGCCGGCCGTGGGCATCAAGCGGACCCTCGTGGCCTCCTGGCTGAGAGACATGGCCAAGGAGAACGGCATAGAGCTGAGGCAAGGCTGGTCGCTGGAGGGCATCGACGAGACCGACCACGAGGTCACTGCCCATTTCAACGGCGGGCGCTCCGAGACTGGTGCCTTCTTCATTGGATGCGATGGACTGAGAGCCACGTCGCGGAAGCTGTTGTTGGCCAGGCGGGGGATCAGTGACGGGCTACCGAGATTCACGGGAATCGTTCAGGTAACGGCTATGTATTTACTATGTTGATTCCCCAGGAAAGATGGTTGCTTACACCCTCTTTAGATCAACGGGATAGGACCCACGCCCGCTAGCTTCCGGGGAAAGCCGGCTCTCCGTAACTGGTACGGGGTCGGCATGAACATCGTTTGCTACCCCATAACGCACCAACACACGAGCTGGGGCATGTCCTTGGCGGAGGACACCGGCAAGGAGGCTTCTTGGGGCTTGTACGATAGCGAGACCCGCCAAGCGATCCTGTCCCGCCTCGTCGAGCGGCTGCGAAGCGAGGGCTGGGACAACGATGTCGTGGAGCTGGTCGGAGGTGCCCAGCGACTCATCAAATACGGTCTCTTCGACCGGCCACCGATCGAGGCCGAGCAGTGGTACAACTCGCGGTGTGTCATGATTGGGGATGCAGTGCACCCGATGAGTGTGCATGTTGGCCAAGGCGCCAACCAAGCTTGGTATGTCACTACCCCTGAAAAGCTCCGCTTTTGGTTTTTGGTTATAGCACGCTAGGTCCACCCCGGAAGCTCCTTTTTTTTTTCCAAACATACTAACTCAAGGACTATCACAGTGAGGACGCCTACTACCTCTCCCAGCAACTTCCCGCGTACGACCCAGCCGGGCTCAGCACCGCCAGACTGACCGACGCCTTTTCGACATACGCCCACCAGCAACAGCCTCACGTGGAGATGGTGGCCAAGTCAGCGCGGCAGCAGGGCGCCATCCGGGTCGTTCCAGCCGAGCGCCGCGAAGAGAGGGACGAGCTGGTGCGCCGCACCATGGCCGATAAGCAGGGGCTGCAAGCCAAGTACGACGCTGTGTTCACCAAGCCATTCTAGGCATCTGCTACGACGTTCCTTGGCCAAGATTCTCGGGTCCCAAGCGGTACATTCTTCACTTATAGGAATATAGGACATATAGATAGAGTTTCCGTGGATCATGTACATCCCCTTTCGGTTTTCAGAGCAGTTATATAAGATGCAACCCCTATTGGCTGCCCCCCCTCTGATTGACCCCTCCTGATTTCAGATGATTCTAGAGCCCCTGAGCAACAACAACAGTATATAAAGGGGTTAAATTTCACTCGTCTCCCAATTGAAGTAGATTAATCTCTTCCTTTTTTTTTCCTTTTTTTACTACCACCAACATGACTAAAAAAGCTCGTATTGCGTAGGCGGTCTAGGCCGTGCTGGCCGGCGGAAGCATCAATCGTGCGGCCAAAAACTATAACGTTAATAGGGGCATTTTTCGCAACCGAATTAAAAAGAACCTTAGTAAAAAAGAGAAGTATAAGGCTCTATAGTTGTTTACTTTTATTAAAGAGACTTTTTTAGTTAAATAGGCCCTTTTTTAAGCTAGTTTAAGTTATATATTAACGTATCGGCTATTTTATATATACGCTCAGCGTATTCTCTTTATAAAAGGGGTCGATTACTTTATCGGTAAACGATAGGTGCACCGTTTTTTAAAACGTTATCCGGCTTTTAAAACTGTGCGTATTAAAGCGATAAATTTCCGGCGTTTCGTATATATATTAAACGGGGCTGTACAAAGGTTTTTTAATCGGTTTAACACTATTATTATTAATAGTATACCCTTTTAATTTAAATTTAACGCCGATAAAGTAAGAACTGTAATAATAATAAGGAAGGGTATTATAATAATCGGATTTACCGCTTATAAGTCGTTAATATATAATAACGTCGTTAACCGCGAGTGAGTAACTGTTTTAAAGTGTATTAATATTTTCGAAAAGTTTCTACCTCTTTTAATTATTTTTAAAGGTTAATTAGTGTAGTAGTAATAGTTTCTTTAAAATAACGATAAAGTTAATTACCCTTATAAAGGCTAGGCTTTTAAAGTTTCCCTTAAAGGGTAAATTTTTAACTTTATTGTTTTAAAGTGGCTAAAAAAAATGTTTATCCCCTTTATTTAGTTTAATAATTTCGAGCAATAGAGGTTATTAATTTTAAACGGTTACGGTAGTTATATTAACGAGGACTTTATATTAATAGCCTTAGAGGCTAAAGTTTAACTCTTTTATTTACTATTATATAGTAGCTATATTTTTTAGCTTTTAAATATTAATTATTTTAGGGTGTTAAAAAAAAGGTTTCGAAGGGAGCTCGATTTAGCGTGCGCTATTACTAATAATAGTTACGTTAAAAAGGGAAACTTTTTTTACGCCTAGGATAAAGCTCGAAAGGTTGCTTTTGTTTTTAGTATTATTATTAGTGGTTAATTAATATTAGGGCTTTAACCAATTAATATAAATAAGCCGATGAATAATAGGCTTAAAAGGCTATTATGTTTCGAGCTATTAACGACGTTAATAAAGCCGAGGATGTACGCCGGCTTATTTAAAAGGGGCTAGGGTAGGTAGTGATACTTAGGACTAGCCGGTAGGTTAAAAATTTAGCGATGGCGGTGCTTAGTGAGGAGGTGATATACTTTAATACTATTAGGAGGCAGCTGTGGACGAAGCTCGGCAAGAGTGTTGATAATTTAACGGCCCGGATCGGCCGGTTAGAGCAGGAAAAAGCCGGTTTAGAGGCAGATTTAGAGAAAACAAAAGTTTAAAAGAAGAGAAAGGTCGACGAGGACCTTAATGAAGGCTTTGTTTACATATTAAATATCAGGGAGGTTTAAAGGGATATTCGGGAAGGTCGGCCAAGGAAAAAGCCGAAAAGGGGCGCCGGTGAGGTAGTGGAAATTAATGCAAATCGAGCTGGTGGTGAGGGTGACTCTATTGTAGTGCGCACGAGCCGAAACAGACCTTAAAATGCAGTGTGTGTTGCTCAATTGACTTATCTATTGCTGTTGTTGTTGATTTTTACATCTATTTTAGGGGGGTCAGTGAAGGGGGGGCAGCCAGTAGGGGTTGCATCTTATTCTCCTAGCCGGAATCTACGTCGGGGTCTGCCCACAAGAGCGAATAAATAAAATCTCAGTTGGTGACACATTGTTGAAATTCGACAGGCAGCCACAAAGCAAATGCATTGACAGGGTGGTCCAAAGGAGCTCTGGCAATAATGCGAATTGCTTTGCCGGTGGCAACCTGAATGATATCCCAGTATCCGCGAAAGGCGTTGATCAGGCCTTGTATACCCCAGCATCACAGTCCTGGCAGCGATACTGTCGGGGAGGGCGTGGGTAGTATTAGGCGCCACTAAGGTATCGAAGGGACATGCAATGGAATTTGCCAAGGTCTTAGCATAGCTTCAGTTGCTTGGCAACGGCTGTCGAGCGCTTTATATATTCCCTTGCGGCATTATGACGCGTTTTCAAGGGGCTGCGAAGCCTCCTCCCAAACTCGTTGGCTTTACGAACGATGATAAGGCTTCCGTAGCACAGCATATGCATAAGCTGACGAGATCCGTGCCGCGTCCTGCTGATTGGCCAGGTGTACGAAAGCTTGGGTAGTATCAGCAATCTTACCTGTGGCGTTCTCACCCGCCGCGGTGCCAATGAAGATCAACATACGACTGATGACGAATGCAATTACGAGGCGCATGCAGAGTATCAGCAATCCGAGTTGAATGCGAGGCGAGGCTGTCGTGGGAAATGATACCATTTCGCAGCCTCCAGCCTTTTTATGGTTACAGTCAGATGCCAAGTCTACATCTACCGAGTGGGTGGTGTGAAATGAGCCATTTGTTCTTATCATCACATCCGAGCAGGTCCGTTTCGGATTTCTGCGGATATCAACTCTCCAGGACTACGACGGAACCTTCGACCAATCGTCGGGAGGTGATATGCAGTGTAATTTCCATACGGTTGGGGCAGATGATCGACCTGGATTTGATAGGGTGCATATATGATATTACCCCCTGGCGCCTCAAATTCCGAACTGTATGTGACGAGGCTATGCAAAGGCCAGAAGAGACAGGAAACCTGGAAAACTTCGGCGGCAGAAAGCAGGCACTGCTCATCATGAACTACGACAAGGCGAAATCCAGAACGTGGGCGATATACACGTTAAAACGAGAAAGTGAAGTTCTGGGACCCGAAAGTAGCAAGCGCGGGATGCCATTTGCCAATGGCATAGGACGAAGGAATCCCAAGTAAATAATAGCCAGGATGCCCAGCGCCGCGGTTGAGATGGTTGAGCAAACGCAAGATCGATTAATGAAGGAAGGATTATATATCTTGGGACCAAAACAAGCATCAACGACCACATTTGCCTGTCAAGCAGCAGCCTTGGGCTGTACAAAAGTGTTGAACCCCGGCCACACGCTCTTCTCATCATTGACTCCCCAAGCCGTCGGGCTATCATCATGCACCGTAGTCCTCCGGAGATCCCTCTTGAACCTGCCCTCAAAGGCGTTGCCCCCTGCGCGGTGCAGCACACAGCGGTTGTCCCAGATGACCATGTCGCCGACACTGTGCCACTCGACGGACGTCTGGTACTTCTCCTGCGTCGCGTGCGCGTTGAGCTTCTGCACCAGCGCCCAGCTGTCCGGGATCTCGGCCCCGCCCTCTTCGATGTGGTGCATGTGCGTCCCGACGTAGAGATTCATGCGCCCGCTGGGCTCGTGCAGCTGCGCGATCTGGTGCCGGTACATCGGCACGTTGGTCCGCACGTCCATGCCCCGGAAGAAGTCCGGGCTCCCGAGCTTCCGGCTGTGCGCCATCGAGTGCGCGCCGACGTACTCGTGCGCCAGCAGCTCGCGCCGCAGGTCCGCGGGCAGGTCCGCGAAGGCGGCGCGGCTGTCGGCGAAGTCGGTGCGGCACCGGCCGCCGTGGTCCGGGGCGGGCGGGGGCAGGGCGCAGGCGCGGAGGAGCGAGAAGCTGGCGCGGCGCGGGTTGAAGCTCGAGTCGACGTGCCAGAGCCCGTTGCCGCGGTTGCTGTGCGCGCGCGGCGAGTCCGGGGCCAGCACGGCCGCGCCGTCCTCGGTCAGGTTGCCCGCGTCGAAGATCTCGTACAGGGGCCGCCGCGGCTGGCGGCCCCCGCCCAGGTAGCGCCGGATATTGTCGAGCTCGCCGAAGCGGCGGCTGAAGGCGACGTGGGCTTCGTCGTCATCGGCGGTCAGGCCCGTGTTGCGGAACACGCAGACGCCGTACTGCAATAGTGTGTCAACCTGCTTCAATCTCCCTATTACATGGAGGGAGACAGACCTTGGCCATAGCGGCGATGATCTCGGCGAACTGCTCCTCAGACACATCTCGGAAGTCGACTCCTGTCACCTCGGCTGCAAATGTAGGGTGCAGCGCTTTGACCTCGATGGACTTGAACGCAGGTGTTTCGATAATGCCCGGCATCCTGTTGGTCGCGATGGTGTCTTGCACGTATGATGTAGAGTTGAGACCGATCTTTATGCAATACGTGCCACCGGTAGAGAGAGATGAGCATACCATTCCGATGGCTACCTCTGTCTCAAGTACTTATATCGCCTTTCCATATGGCCAGATCACCAATTGCCGAAGCAAGGTCGTGGGGGTGTCGTGCGGGGTTGTTGCTGGTGTCGGCAATTGGCTGGGTTTGTCGATCAACATAATGTTCGTGGACGAAACCGGCGTGGTCACGGGGGTTCACCACCAGGCATTGCATTGCCATCATCCCGCGTCCATTGGGCTGTCAGCTTTCCGCTTCCCCCAGGCGATGTACCGACCCAACGGCAAGCAAGCAGCCATCGTCTCGAGGGATGCCTGTCGCCGCGCCAGTGTCCCCATATAATCAATACAGCCATAAAAGTGAGATATTGTGATATTAATAAACCCAATCAACAGATAATCGGTCAACTGAATGTAAGTAGGTATCTAAATGCGGAAATTGTAAAGCAAGCCGTCCGATAACCAACTATAGCACTTCCACTGCTGCCCTGCCCTCTGAGATTGCTGGTCAGATGCGACGCCGTCCAGTTGTGGATTGGTTACCCTAACCTTCAGATAGTAAGAATGTCTGTAATAAGGTATATCAATGATCTGGTGGGTAGAGATGTTGAGACATTGGGGAAACATCTCGCTGCCAGTTTCCCGACTGTGTCTCTTGTTGTTGAGCGGATTCATCTGCAGTTCTCTGTGCCTGATGCGGCTGTGTTGCGGGCCCGGGTGCGTAAGCAACCCCAGAAGCAGTTGTATCTTGCTGCATCTGGCGACCCTGATAAGGTGTAGATGCCCCGGAGTATCGCTGGCTCTTCAGCGTCTGCTGGTCCCACGAGAACTTGGACGTCGAGACACCAGTGGAGCTCCCTTCCAAAATATGTTCGCTGGTCAACGCCTTGTTCAGCGTGAAGTGTTTGATGAAGGCGAGGCTGATGATAAGCGACACCGCAGCGACGCCTAGGTAGACCTGGAAGACGCCGCCGAACCCGAAGATGTACGCGTCGGTGACGCGCCTGCGGAGATCATCTTGGGGGTCCAACTTGGCCAGCTTCAGCAGAAACGCCTCGGCCTCGTGCGCGATGGCGGTCGGCAGGCCTGCCCAATCGAGCTTGAGCGACATGACGTTCTGGAACGTGGTGCCGCCCACGCCCACGCCGATCGCGGCGCCGATCTGCCGGATGAACAGGTACATGGCCGCCGCGTGGCCCCTCGTCGCCCTCGCGGCACATGGCCTGCGTGGCGAAGTTCTGCGCGTTCAGGACGGCGCCGTGGCCGAGGCCGAGGAGGATAAAGGTGACGACCCAGACCGCCGTGCTCACGTCGACGAACTGCCACGCGACGGACACGGCGGCCGAGGCCACGGTGAAGGCCCAGCCGAGCCAGATGGCGAGACGGTAGTTGTCGAAACGGGTTACCAGGCGTCCGGTTATGACGGAGCCGGGGACCATGATGAGAACGGCGGGCAGGAGGTTTACGCCGGCCATGACGGGACTGGTCATTTTCACCGACAGGAAGTAGAAGGGGTAGTAGTAGAAAGACGACCACATCTGGATACATGGTCAACATCGGCGTACTTCCTAGCCAAGACGGAGAGAGAAGGGGGGGCTGAGGGGAGCGACTCACTAGGAATCCTTGGGCGCCGCCGCAGATGTAGGTGGCGACTGAGGAGACATCATGGAAGAGGGACGGCTTGAGGATCGGTTCGGAGGCAAAATGGATCTCCCAAAGCACCGTTACGACCAGCCCGCCGAGGCCGATAACCAGCGGGGCAATTGTCGCCGCGCTGTCCCACGGCTGTTGCGTCCCGCCCCAGCAGATGGCGACGAGAAATGCTACTCTTTGGTTAGCACAGACACTTTTCGGGACCATCTCTTATACGCTTTCGATTACTTACACGTCGCGGAACCCATGAACAGCACCATGCCTACCCAGTCGACCCTCTTAAGCTTTTGGCTGAGGCTCTCCGTCCTCGGCTTCAGCCGGAGTAGCAGCGGGACGGCAATAAGTCCATATGCGCAAATTGGAAACCTGGAGGAACAGGGGTCAGCAACACACCAAGTCCCGGTTTTGTCCAACGGGGACCGACTGACATCAGATAGAAGACCCATCGCCACGTGGTGTTCTGCGCAATGGCGCCGCCGATGATGGGCCCGACGCACGTCCCCAGCGCCCACGCCGCGAGGACGGCGCCGTACCACTTGGGCCGGTGGCGGAGGGGCACGATGTCGGTCATGATGACGCCGCTCAGGACCTGGATGCCGCCGCCGCCGACGCCCTGGACGGAGCGGCCCGCCAGCATGACGGGGATGCCGGTCGCGGTGCTGCAGAGGACGGTGCCGGCGGTGAACATGACGAGGGAGAACTCGAGGCAGAGCGGGCGGCCGAAGATCTCGCTGATGGACGCGAGCACGGGCATGGTCACGGCGTTGACGAGCAGGTACGAGGTGCCGACCCAGAAGCCCTCGGTCGTGTCGCCCTTGAGGTCGATGATGATTTCCTGTGGGAGAGGCTCGGTCAGTAACAGCACGCTTGTCTAGGATTTCTATAATCACTTACGCTTAAAGAAGTGACGATAATGCTGGCATCCAGGGCGACTAAGAGGCAGACAATAGCCAGCGTGACGATGATGAGTAGCTGCTGCGTGTTGGGCTTCCAGTCCAAGGTATCATCGGCTTTCTCCGCCGTCCCATATGCCGCTTCAGAGTCTGTTGAGTCATTATTCACCGTAGTGAAGTCGGAGTTGGAAGCAGCCATTGTAGTGAAGCTCGTAGATGACTACCAAGAGGCAACGATCTTTGATGCATATACTAGCTAGTGAGAGGCCGCTGCTGATCGCCGTATATTCAGCGCCACCAACGCCCGGGGAGTGTCCATGCCTTTTAACCTCGTCCATTCTCGTGTTGGAAGTTATGTCACGAGTAAGCCAGAATGATGCCGTGGGCTCTCTCGATGTACAGGACAGATGTGAATACGGCGCATAATCCACAGTTCTTCTAGAATCTATTCTGGGGGCGCGGCTGTGTGGGGGCCCATCATCGTTGGAGGCTACCCCGGTCCTATCATGCAAGATGGATTTGCTTTTTCGACAGCCCTCACCGGCCGCTGAGTGCCGGGGAATGTGACTGTTAGTTAAATGGCCCGACTACGTGCATGTAACAGCCCTACCAGTATTTGACAAACACAGCTCTAACGGGTGATGGCCACATGTGATATTGGACGCTGTTGGACCCCAACACAACATGATGATACAACTTGGTGCTATTTTTATGTTGCGTATAACGAGTTTGGGGGCCGGAGGTTGGTGGGCAGCCGCCCGTTGGTGACTGGGGGCTATGCCGGATACCACCCACCAAGACGGCAAGAGTGGAGATATTCATCTTCCGATGAGCCAATTAAACATCGCGGATCGTCTCTCATTCGAGACTGGGCCTCTCTATTTGCCAGTGAGAGCTGAATGGCAGCGTGCCGAAATGAGTTTGCTTAGTAGTAGTTGGTCGTGCTGAAAGCCGTCGACATGCGTGCGTGTGGGGGTTTTTTTTCTTTCGTTTTCTTCCAATGTTTTTATTCCAATTGCTCCAATCCACGTCCCTTCGTAAGCCGAGGTTCTATCATCCGGCAGCCTTATCTGAAGCCATAAATAGAATGCCGCTAGGTCCTATCGTGGCTGTACTCTGACCTCAGCGAGGAAGCAGTCAGCCTCGAAAAAGCAATTGGCTGACAATTCCCGACAAATGGCCGAGCGGGCTGTCTTTCCTGGTAGATACCATCTTCTCCGTAATTGCCACTTTGCAGCCTGATTCGGGTGCTCCCATGAACACTCACGCCCTGGGACGCAGAAGGGGAAAAGAAAGGATAGGTGTGGGTAGTACAATCTTCTGCCAGATGCCCATCGACGCATCTCTATATGGCCATCGCTTGGAACTCCATTCTGCCCCCCCCAGACAGTCCTCCAGCCGCGCCAGGGGAAGCACCATTCGGAGGAAAACCCCCATCGCGCCCACCGTTCCACGCCGCTGACCGACCTTCCGCAAATGCTTTTTCCTTCACGCAAAGCTCCTTGAGCCAGTCAGGGTTCTCAGACCCATTACGCCAGAATTGCTGTCGACGTGTTGCTCACGACAGTCCACGTGCTACGATACATTGACGATAGCCCCCGGTTTATGGCGCTGTATTTACTCGGGAGACCGGGCAGTCTAAAGGTACTAGACTCGAGTGTGGATATTAGGTATATTGCTATCATCTAAGATTGGGATGCGCTTGTCACACTTAATTGAGTGAGCCTAGGAGTCCCAAATCGCATCGAAAGACGTCTTAATGAACCCGAATCCGACGAGCACAATTGTGTACCATAACCATGTCTTTTGCATAAGAGAGGGCAATAACCGCTCTCCCATCAGCTCGAAGGCGTTGTGGAGGAGAATTATGACCATCCATTTCGCCCACCTTTGTCTGTAATTCGCCTTTGGTTCGGTATAAGGCTCCACCAGGGTTTTCTTCGTTGGGATTATGAGAGATAATTGGTGCCATTCTTTGTACGACCTTGCGGTGGCTTTCATGGCCCATGTGTCGGAGAATGGGCCGTCGACTTGCGATATAAGCACATTATAATCAACAGACAGTTTGCGATGGAGCCTCTCGCTATTTCCGAGTAGTGCAATGTCGTCGATGAGTGCCTGCATGACGCAGGTGTATTTGACCTTCTTGTCGCTACCCAGCACCCGGTGATGAGTATGGAAGTAGTATAGTATCATGGCAAAGTCTGAAGGATCGAACTCGTCGCAGGCAGAGCTGATCTCTTTGACGACGTCCGGTACAGTCACGTCTGTTACGTCCATGTCGTCCCAGGATTGGGAAAAGTGATTGGCATAGCTGATGACCGAGCTGGTAAATCGAAGAAAATCCACCCAGCAATTGCCCTGCTCGACTGGCTTAACCCTCATCCACGAGCTGCCGTAGTCGACATGAAGCATCTCAAAGAAGAGGCGTTTGAACTGGGGTCTTAGTTTTACCCCCAACTTTAGGTTCTCCTGGGCTGCAGCATTGTACTCCGGAATAGTAGAGGTGTGTTTCTCTTCCGGCAGAACCCGATGGCTCTCTTGGGCGTAAAGAAGGGTGGCAATCACAGGGAAGAAGTGGGGATACTCTGCGATCCAGCTGCTGATGCATGACGACTTACCACCGACGGCGGTATCGTTATGTATGGAGGCTCCCTGCTCGGTCGCTTTGGCGGATTTCAACGTTGTTCTGATGGATTCGTTCCTCCGCATGCCCTCACGCAGCTGTACTAACACACCCTCCCATTTGGCATTGGGGGCTAAGCCTAAGGCGATGGCATATTCAGGCCGTTCTGGCCGCGCGACGTGGCGTTGCTTTGAACGCGTTTCCCAGATTGGTAGGCATGTGGAATTGAGCCATTGAAGTTCAGGATCATCTTTGATGAGGTCTCGTGGAAGGGATAGTGCCATGGCGCATGAGCTCGGGGGATAAGTGTAGGGGGCTGGGAAATGGTAGCAGATAGAATTGAGACAGAGTTGCAAGTTCTTGGTAAGTATAATAACGAAATCGACGTGAAATAAAAACCGTTTATAGGAGAAAGAGCACAGGACTATTTCAATACTGGCGATGCCCGGATACTTCGAAACCTTAAGGATTTGAGTGCACACATCGACCACGCATTGCAGGAGAATACTTGAGCGGGAAACCAGGCGAAGCTCAAATAAACTAGCTACGGACCAGTCGGCCAATTTTCTAAAAATAAGAGATAAAAAGCAGATCTGGCACCAACCGGAAGACACAAATGACAGTAACACTCCCAATCCATCGTAACCCAGGACCCTTTAGAAACACCATAAATGACAACCGTTACGAAACAAAAACCCTCGCTGTACTCTCCATAAGACCGGCATCACACTAGCGTGCTAGCTTGTTCATTAAAAGTAGAGGGGGATACCCTCTATTTGCAAGTCAGATCGCCACTGGACTGGTCGAATGTGCAGCGGCTGGTGAAGTAGTCGTAGGCAAGCTGGATAGACAAGTTAGCCAAGAGCCCTTGAGAGTGATAATTACAACACAGCTGGTGATGAGTAATGGGCGGAAACTAGCTGGTTGGTTTCACTCACGTTGACGTAACCGTTGTCGCCCTCGGTGTAAAAGTTATTCGGGGCCTTGATGTACATGCAGTCGAAGCTATTATCCAGAAAGTCAGCCAATGCACAATATGCACGCATTAGGCCCTTGATAGGCTGCGGGCACTACATGGAACCAATGATACTGACTTTGTCTTGAGGGCGCCCAGCTTGAACTCGAGGCTGGCCGTCGAGTCGACGTTGGCGGGGGTCTCGAGCTTGTACGACATGTTGTAGCAGGCGGCGGCGACAAAGTTGGTCGGGTCCGGGTTGGCGTCCATCATGCCCTTGACCGTGGCCTTGGTGAACTCCTCGCGCGCCTTGTTCCACTCGGAGATGTCCTTGACCAGGTCGATGGCGGAGTCGACCGCCTTGGTGGTGAGCTGCTCAAGCGCGGCGGAGCCCACGATGCCGAGGATGGTGACCACGGCGGCGGTGACTTGGCGTTCCTCGATATCACGCTTCTTGACGGGCTCGAGACCTTGAGTGATACCGTCGGTGCTCTGCAATGACGAGTGAGTGTCAGCTGGGGCTTTATATTATTAAGGGGTGGAGGGTATGAGAAGGGACTCCCCACTTTTCACCTGTGAGGCCGACGAGGGCTCGGTCGCCGGCTCGAGGCTGGATAGCGGCGCCAGACACCATGGAGGTGGCAAGGGCGGTGGTGAAAAGAAGGGCACTGGAGATCTGCATGTTGATGGTTGGGGAAACTTGAAATGAAGTTGCTGTAAAGAGCGTCAGGCGGATTGAGCGCCTAAGGATGAGAGAGTGGAAGGGAAAATAAAGTTGGACTTAAAGAATGTGGTTCGAAAAGCTCGATGGGGAAGAAAGGTTTCTGACAGTGACACGGTGGGAGACTTGACTTATATAGCCACGACTCACTGAAACATTATCGCGGCCCTATGGGAAAATGCCGAAGGTATGGTGATGCTGTGGTATCGCTGTGGTCGTGTTATCCCTTGCACCCTGGTGCAGATGATGCAATACTTGGGCACCGTCGTGAGGCATGATCCGTTGTTACGTGGGGTAGGCTGGTAATAGAATAGGGTATAGTAGCATCACAAGCACTTCCCACGAGTCAAGTGTAAGGGGATGTCTATACTTGGCTATTTTTAGTACTATGCTGGTTGGGATCTGGCATTATCAGATGAACAAGCTTCCCAATAGCAAAGAGCCAAGGCGGCGAAGACCAAACGAAACCCCTTGCTCTTCGACTAGGATATGGTGGTGTCGGGCTTGTCGGTAACTTAGCTCGGCTGGGCATACCACAGAGCCTCATTTGTAGCTCCCCCATCATGGGTAGACAAATCTTCGAAACACATGAAACACCTTTCGGCTTGGTCGCATACTACGATGATCCCTACTGAATCGACTGCATATCGTCGCAGTGACAAGCCCCACAAGAATTGGCATTTCTGATAGGATATATCTCTTCGGTACCTTGGCATCAGCCGCTGCTCCCAGAATATCTTCATTTGGCGTTGTGCAGAGGACAATATTCTGAATCTCGCCCATGACGTAGCTGTCACATGAGGAACATCATTCTGCGCCGTCGCATCAAAGGAAGACGCACATGCACCCTACATATGTATCCGTACCCGTATTTCTATGGGGTGCAGTTAGGTGGCACTACAGGACCCGTTCTCCTACATGTAGCATCACAGTCTAACCCAAGTGCCGGTGTTGATTGCTCCATTTGCTCGCCCGACTTCCGCCGATAGCCATCTTTGCCGCGCTCCATGGCCGACAGCCGCTATTCATCTTGGCAGGGGCCCTTGGCTGACAGCACAATGAGGGAATCGAAATCGGGACGATAGATGTCAGCTGTCAGCAATCGCCCAGGCTCCCGGTGTGCTAAGCTCTCAGGAGCTACGATTAATTGGCTTGCATGACGATGTGGCTGAACAAGCGGTTTTCGGATCTTTCCCTCGAGCTCAGCCTGCGTCATGTCGTCGAGATAAGATGATAGGACCCCTACTTTTGATCAGTGGCCCATCAGCAGCATTAGGAGTCCATCAGCACAAATGCTCAACTTTGTCAAAAGAGGCGGCAGAGTTCATATCTTTAACCCTTTCATATTATAGAACTGAAACAATATATTTTCTTTTTTTTGACTTTTTTTTTCTTTTTTTTTCTTTTTCTATTGCATGACAGAGTCGACAGGAGTTGACAGGCCATCGTGCTGATACAGACGAACCTTTACCGCAGTACCTGTGCTACGGTCTTCCGTGTGTCCACGTCCACTAACTCCAGGCGCATCGGGCCCACATCGACTAAAACGCACCGAATCACAGTGCATTGGCGTGCGAACTGACCGCTAAATCCACCTGGGACTGGGGCCCGGTGACTGACCGATGAAAATGTCCCCGCGTTTCCCCTTGGTTCCCGAGCCGGGTTCCCTCGTGACCTTCCCACCCAATCCTGCAATTTTCCCGACATCTGGTTTTCTATTTCTCTCCTCTCTCGCGACCCTTTTGACGGAGGAAACAATTCCTCGGATCCGGCCTGGTGTAATGCCCCGACAGACCCGCAATCCGACTACCCACGCGCTTGGAGATCGGACCCCAGATCGCCTGCGTGTGCCATGGAGATGGAAGACGTGAGCCTCCAAGTGGCCGAAAAGGACACCGCTGCTGAAATCGCCGCCGAGGCTGCTGTCTCGGACCCTGCCAACCACAGGCCACCGCCCAAGCAGTCCGACTCGCCAAACCCCCGGAAAACATGCCAACCCTGTCGCCTGAGGAAGGTGAGATGCCTGCAGGGTGATGGCCCTTCATGCATCAATTGCGACCGCCTGGGCTTCACGTGCTCGTTCCAGGCTGCATCGCCGCAGGGCGACGGCGACAATGGCTCCGCATCGTCCATGACATTGCCACGCCGGCGCGTGCGGCTGGCTTGCAGCAACTGCCACTCGCGCAAGGCGCGATGCAGCGGAGAAATGCCCAAATGTAAGCGATGCCAATCCCAGGGCATCGAGTGCATGTACCGACCGACCAAACGGTCTGGAACCCTGACCACCCCAGCTCCGGGGCAGGCCGGCGATTCCGAGCACGAGTCCGTCTCCTCCGAGCCTCCGGAGAAAAGGAGACATGTACACAGCGGCTCCAATGCCTCGCACGGCGATTATGCCACCGCCAACCGGGCCAGCGCCCATGGTCCTTGGTCCATGAATCATGACCCGTCAGTATTGATCCTACCTGCCTGCCCGCCTTACTACCCTGGAGCTCGCTGTTGGAACTATGACTGAACAAACTCCTAGAAACATTACATTCCCCGACGAGGCTCTCATAAACCGCACATTCGACAACTATTTCAAGCATGTACATCACGTGCCGGTATTTTCTTTTCTTCACCGGGCGTCGCTAATGCAACGATATCACGCAGGCATGATGGATCGTGCCTTGTTGCTGGCGCTAGTCGGCATCACATCACTCCTCACCGATCTTGGGCCAGGGACCCGGGAGTACGGGTCCAAGTGCATTGACGAATGCCAGAAGATGATCCTGGCAGATATGGAGAACCCGTCGACGATCAAGATCCAAGCCATGGTGTTCATCATGAAGTACCGGATGCTCACCCAGCGTTTCACAAGTGCTTTCATGCTAGCCTCCGTCGCCGGTCGCGCTTCCTACGCCCTGCGCCTTAACTACGAGAACCCCAACCTCTGCTTTTTAGCACGCGAGTCGCGACGACGGCTGATGTGGGCTTTCATGACCATTGATTCTGGCATTAACGGAGGGTATCCCGACTTCACGCTGCTGCCGTCTGAAGCGTTGCACATACAATTGCCCTGCAACGAGCGGAACTTCGAGTTTGATCTCCCTCAGATCACCGAACACCTGCGCCCTATACCTACTAAACCATTTCCAGATGATGTCGGATCGCTGGCACTTCACGTGCGCCTACTCTGGATCCGCAGCCGGATCCTCTACTGCACCAAGAATGTGCTCGCGATGCCGGAAACCGAACTCCGCGAACTCCCCAAGCTCGTCGATGTTCTGGCCCAGGAGCTGAACGGCTTCAACGAGCACTTGCCAGCGTCTTTCCGTTTCTCGGACAACAACGTCAAACTTCGCGCTTACTCGCCCCGGCTATGTGTCTTCATCATGATCCACGTCTGGTGGCGCCAATGCCACTGCGATCTATACCGTATCGTTCTGGTGGGGCTCAAAGAAGCGCTCCCGCGGTCCTCGCTCGAACGCCTTCCGCCCCAGTTCGTCGAGCTATGCCAGCGGCAGTGCTACGAGCACGCTCTGGCCATGGCCGACATCTTTCGAGTCGTGCTGTCCCTGGACGGCGGACTCCCAGTCACGGACCTGGACCTGCCGGTCTGCGCGTACCAGTGCGCGCGCATGCTCTTCTTCGCCCACCATATGGCTGGGCTGCAATTTCAGATTAGCGCGGACCAGGTCAACGAGCACTCGCAGCGTTGCCTGCAGATCGCGCGGCATATGTCGCATATACCCGCCGTGCAGACGATCCTGAGCGACCTCGAGAAGCTCATCGCGCGGGGCTTCTCGACGAGCACGACCCCGAGCCACCCGAGCAGCCCCGACTTTACACGCGCCTCGATCCCCGCCCAGCAGGTTCTGTCGCGGCATAACCCCATTCAGCTGATGGGCATCACGGACGAGAACGAGATTCCGGCAAGATCTGCGGGGATGGTGGCCTCGCCTGCCATCCATGGGGCCATCCCATCACCCCTCACTCACGGGCACGGAGGCACCCCGATCTTGCAGACGCCGTTGTCGCAATCGACGCCACCAGCGACGGCGGCCCGGGCCGCTGCCTTTGCTGACCAGATGCCTGGCGCGCACCATCTTACCATGCCTCGGCCGCACCTCGCTCCCGTGGATCCGCCCGAGGGACTGGACAACAACAACGCCTTCGAGGGCGCCATGGACGGGTTCGACTTCAACATGGAGTCCTTCGGGAACACGGGCGCTGAGGCGGTTTCGTGGTTCTCCAACGAGTGGCTGGGGAACGAGTACTCGCAGACCACGGCATGAACTACTACCAGTGACAACACACCACCTTAAACGGATTTAACGGAGCAATCATAATGGCCATCCTAGGACCAAATACACGAAAACCTTGCCTCTCTACCTTTCAGCGCGACTTTCCAACCACGAAGAATTTGATTATACTTGGAAAGGAAATGGTGCCACAAAATGTCATACTAAGCACACACTGAATATAGTTCAAAAGGCATGGTGGGTGATGATTGCACTGCTTGTGGTTTTGGTTTATATACCCCGTGGGAGTTGGTTTGGTGCCTGGAGAAAGCAGGCGTCGTGTGACCTAGCATTGCGTTTGGTGTATATTTAGAGTGCTTTTAGATCTAGGTAGAAATAAAACAATTCAATTTCCAATACTCAAGGCTTCTGGCTGTCATGTAGTTCGTGGCTTCTAGGTTGTTGGCGCTCGTTGGCTGACTTGTGTTGATCGCTGAGTTCGCAGAAGCAAGAAGGTCGCAAACAGACGTCCTCCAAGTCACCTGAGAGAAATAGGAGCAGCTGCCCGGACTTGAACCATTGCATCTGGGTGATGTTTGTATGCACGCTGGGAATATGCATATGCGCAAACAGACGGTCCTGTTGAAATGTTGATCTCTCCCTTATGCCATTCGGCCATAATAACCAGTATGGGATGAGGTATCGAAGAAGTCATTGCATCCCCAGTCCAGCCAGCTCTGCCGAATAGAGAACCGTAACGGAAATAACCGACCAGTAAATGCATAAGACTGGTATGTTACTTACCTGGTAGTTTTAGTTCAAATAAAGTCGAAAAAAAAAAGCGAAGAGAGTCTGAATGACTCTAGATTCCCAATAATATCTGATTGAGCTACTTCGCTGAAGGCAGACTGTTGTAATTGGGTTTATATCCCCAGTGAATTGCAGCAATGCCTAAGGCGCTTGGCTTGCTTCACTGCAGCTTACATATTCTGCCTGCAGGCAAGGGTCACTCACTAACTGCTTCTGCCACTCAGGTGTGTTGGGTGCTAATTCTGCCGCGGGTGTCCGCTAAAATTCTCTTTATCGCTGGAGCCAATAGCACAACCCCGCCATTGGTGATAACGAAAATCAGAGAGACAGTGTAACCCCACTAACCTTAGCAACTGGATATTAAGCCAAAAAACTGTTGCGATCCAGTCGCTTATTACTGGTCTTATTGAATACACGAGACGAAGGACCCGAAGCGATACATGGCATCCGAGTAACCTCGTTTTCCAATCCCCAGAAAACTTGTCAACATGGCGGAACCGAACGCAGCCGTACCGCCTCAGTCAATGGCAGCGGCCGCCGCTGCTGCTGCACCAACACCGACGCCAGCACCTGCCCCAGCCCAGCCCCAAGCCCCAGCTTCTGAGCCGACGACGACGACGGCCGACCCTACCTCCCAGAAGCCCGTCAAGCTGCTGATCGTCGACACGGGCCCCCTGATCAAGAACGACCCGCCGCTGAGCACGCTGCTCGCCCAGGCCGACGAGATCTACACGCTGCCGTCGGTGCTGAGCGAGATCCGCGACGAGGCGACCCGGTCGCGCGTCCAGACGCAGCTGCTGCCCTTCCTGCAGCTGCGCAGCCCGCGGCCCGAGAGCGTCCAGTTCGTCCAGGGCTTCGCGCGCCGCACCGGCGACCTCGAGGTCCTCAGCAAGCCCGACGTCCACCTCATCGCGCTCGCGTACGAGCTCGAGTGCGAGAGGAACGGCGGCGACTGGCGCTTGCGCAAGGAGCCCGGGCAGAAGTCGACGAACGGGAAGTCGCCCGCAGCGCTCGCGAAGGAGGCGGAGGAAAAGGAGGGGACAACAGAGGCCATCACCACCAAAAACAGCGCAGCGGCAGAGACGCCCGCTGCGTCGGAAGAAGCGCAAGCCAAGACCGAAGAACCAGTAGTGGGCCAAGAAGAGGTGACACACAAACTAGACACTCTCAGTCTAGCTGAGACGACGACCGAGAATGCATCAACCGACATCGCCCCGGCCGACGCCGTCGCGGAAGACGAGGACGAGGATGACGAGGAAGGCTGGATTACCCCGTCCAACCTCAAGAAGCACCAGGCCAAGGACCAGATCTCGACGCCCGAGCAGCCCATCCAGCGGGTCCTGCAAGTGGCCCTGCTCACGTCCGATTTCGCCATGCAGAACGTCATCCTGCGCATCAACCTGAACCTCCTGTCGCCGTCCATGGCGCGCATCACGCGGGTCAAGACGTGGGTGCTGCGCTGCCACGGCTGCTTCCAGGTGACGCGCCAGATGGACAAGCAGTTCTGCCCGCGGTGCGGCCAGCCGACGCTGACGCGCGTCAGCGCGACGACGGACAGCGGCGGCAACTTCACGGTGCACCTCAAGAAGAACTTCCAGTTCAACAAGCGCGGCAACGTCTACAGCATCCCCCAAGCCCGTCCACGGCACCAGCAACAACAAGTACCGCGGCCAGGGCGGCGGCAAGGGCGGCTGGGGCACCGAGCTCCTGCTCGCCGAGGACCAGAAGGAGTACGCGCAGAAGGTCACCGACAACAACCGGATGCGGGCCAAGGACCTCATGGACGAGGACTACCTGCCCGGCATCCTGACGGGCAACCGGCAGAGCAGCGGCGGCCCCGGCAGGCCGCGCGTGGGGGCTGGGAGGGCCATCAACTCCAAGAAGAGGAATGGCTGAAGAGATCAAAAAGTAAAATATCACAAAAGACTATATAGACATGACATGACACACACTACGTATAAATGATACCACCAAGATTTGGGAATTGCTGGATAAAACCTGACATTGCTTCTGCTGAGCAGATAACGCTGAGCTACGATGACTATCACTGAGCCGTATAGGATCGCAAGAAAACCAAGCTTTCCCAAAGCAGAAAGAAAACCATCTTCAAGCTGGTATGCCAATCAAATATATTCCACGCCTTGAACTCCGTTTCCCCGAGGTGATACCTGCTTCGTAGTAATAGACGAGCGGACCCGGTCTTCTTGCTGCTTGAATGTACCTAGTAAGAGCATTTCCATTTTCATCGTATCCCAAACCCCAATCCTTGCGGATGCCATTGTTGCTGCTACTGCGAGTGTGCTCGATTCTTCATGGTTTCTGCAGGATCGCAGTTTCGGAAGACGCAGCAACAAGTTTCGTCCAGCTTAGTTCAATCCAGGTCCCAGCGGTGTCATGCTCTGAGGAGTTCTCGCTCGTTCTGAGGGTTGGGCGATTTGGGTCGTCTATCTTGTGCTGTCTAGTCTTGGATGGTCTATTGCGAAGGCTTGTCTACACGGTTTCGAAGGCATATGTTAGCTCACTATCTTCGCCATAGGTGTTGTTCTCATTCTTTACCCAGAATGACAAGTCCCTTCTTGGCTTTCTCGCCGTTTTGAACTGGGGCTACTACACTCAGCCGAAGCTCGAAACAAAACGGGGAGGAGCGGAAGACAGGGAGGGATGGAGGGAGGAGGATAGAAAGAGACTGCTACGCACCATCCTGGAGATGAAGCAGAAGGCCGTAGCGCTTCTTGAGGGTGACGCGCTGGCGCGACCACTTGTCGTCGGGGGAGAAGCGCGCCGGGTGCGCCGACTTGGTGACCTCGCCGGACAAGACCTTCTTCAGCGTGTAGACGCGCTTGCCATCGGGGGCGAGAGTGTACATCAAATGCATCTTGGGCGGTTTGTTGTAGCGGTGATTTGGCGGGAATGGGAGGGTGGTCTTGGTGGTCGTTGTCGGCGGTCGTCAAGCTGGGGGATTGGACTTGAGGCTGGAGCTGCTGCTCGACTGGAACTATTTTTTTTTCTTCCCTGCTTCTGCAGAAAAATGGCAATTGAGCTCGTTTTTGGGAATAAGGTTTTCAATGGGCAGGCGGTGTAGAGCTTGCTGCTCAGGTGGGGCAGTCGCCGGTTCGCCAGTGTCTTATTTTAGGCAGTGGGGCAATTATGGGTGGTGGTAGAGGTTCTGGTTCTCTGTCAAAGTCAAGCATCAAGAGCCATCTTCACCAAGACGGCATGCTCTTGAATGAAGCCGCCTTAGATAGTGGAACAGGAAATACAGTTTCGTACAGTTCTTACATTATTCTCCACTTCTCACGTTTAACCTTATGCCATGGACTTGAGTATTGCATCAACCTCAGTCAGTGGGTGAGCTCGGTTGATTATTGGCATTTGAGAGTCCACAAATGCACTATATTACTTAGAGCTCTACCAGATACCGTTGGCTCAGACATTACTCTTTCGACGTACGCTTTTCCAATCTCGGCCCATTGACCGCTCGTCCCTCTCCTGAAGATCTGTCAGCTCTCAGCCCGAACTCGCAAAACAGGACCCAACTGTTTTCCTTACCTCGAATAGCTTCTTCTAAGTCTCGGCAAGTCTCCTCCGTTCATTGAGATCAACAAACTGGAAACCATGTGACACGTCACCTAACTTGCTGTGCCTAGAACACCTTTGGTAATAATTGAGGACATAGCCTGCTCGAGGGCCTCAGTGAACAATTGAACCGCGCAGCCATAACTTATCCCAGTCACATCGGTCGGCAATAGGGCCAATCGATATGCGTAGACAACGGAGGAACAAACATTGGCGTCCTGGCGTCAGCACAACGTCATATTTGAGGATTCCTCGCCACTGAGAACCTAACTGCGGCCACGGAGTGACTGTATTAGTCAGGCTGTGCCAGGGGAAGAGGTACCAACGTGCATGGCGCTTATGCACCTGCCATGGTTTCGAGGAATGCCTGGTGAATTCGGGGACTAGTAATGCCGGTCATATTTCCAGTTCTTGGAGGGTATCTGCTCGTTTCGAGTCTTTGGATCTACTGACGGGTTGACTTGGCATTGAGTTCTAGTAGAAATAAGGAAGGTTAGGCACGGTTTCCTTGCCCATGATTCACATGTTCATTATAATCCCTTAGTCCTTTGGAAACGTTCAAAGTACTAATAGCCTTCGATTTCGGGTAAAGAAGTAGACAATATTCCATGCCACACTTTTCTGGTGATCATTGTCCATGATATAACGAGTGATCCCATTTATACATGACTAAACCCCATTCCTAACATCAAGAGACTAAGCCCATATCGCCTTTATGGCGGATTCTGCCATGGTCTGCCGAATTCGATTGTCCTTTTCAACCAGTTCCCGTAGCTTATGCGGTGGCAGGTTCATCTCGGCGGAGATGGCCCGCCACTCCCGCCGAACCACGTCCAACTCTTCAGGGGTTACTGTACCTATGCTACCTGGGGCATTCAGCAGTTGGAACTCCATTGTTTCAACGCTGCCTATCCGAAAGCGTATGTAGATGGGAAACAGGTTGGGCAAGTCGATCAGATCGTGCGACTCCGAAAGAGTTTTGGTAGGGATCGGGTTGTGATTGAGCCATTGCATGAGCATCAGATGCCATGTCGAAACCCTCTTGTCTTGTAAAAATGCATCCAGCGTCTCCGTGGCCTTCCGGGTGGTCCAATGGGCCTCCATCTGTCTGCACAGAGTCGACAAATTCTCCAACTTGTTTGGTGCATTCAAGTTCATTGAGGAGTGCAACCGTAGGGGCCGGTCGCATCTTCCGTAGTCTTCATCGTTGCTGAGCAACTCCAAGCGGCATAGCCTTTGAGCAACGGCTATTCTCGATGCAACAGTGGATGGCTCTATCGAACAAATTCTCACTTTGTCCATCCAGTGGGAGAGGTATTCTTTGAGGAAGACCCATCGGTCGGCCAGGGTAGCGGCTTTGAAGGGCAAGTTCCTGCCCCGGGCTGACTTGTGACGATCGGACTTTAGGAAGTGATCAATCTCGTCGAAGATGTATCTGTTTGTCCTGTGACTAGCTAGTAAGTCATCTGGTGACTGTAGAACTTCGTTCGTTCTCTCCAGTTCAATATCGGCAGAGGGGTTCTGTGGAGTCTCTTCTGCGTCAACTATATCTGAGAACGGAAAATGGACAGGAACATAACAAATTAAGAGGAACAATGTGCCCAGATCTATGGCAAGATCTGTAGCCATAGAGGATCCAATGGGGATAGCGCGAATCTTGCCGGACTTGAAGTGTCTTGCAAGCTGGTCGAAAAACAAGGCCGAGAAAACCAAAGTCATTATGTAGAGCTCGTATGAACTCAGATTGGTATGCTCTCGGAGGTGGTCATGATGGAAAAACAGGACGATGACTATTTCCGAAAGCCTTAATGAGGACCGCGCTGGAGGAGACAATTGACGATAGGTCGTGGGAGTTAGAGTCCATGTGTCGCTGGGCAGTTGCTTGTGTATTTCATCAATCAATCCCAATAGTGACGATGCTGAGGCTTTTCCTTTTTGAGACTCGATGCAATTTTGTAGGCCAATATCGGTTCCGAAGTTGTCCACAAGCTCTCGAACGAAGCAAATGTGCTTGAGAGGATGCCAATGGCTCAGCGTCATGTTCTCCGATTGCTTTCGGGGATTCGTTCTGGCGAACATGATTGAGTGTATCACTTGCATGCATTAGATTGATAGCATTGTCTGATCTTTTGGAGGCTTACAATCAACAAGAACATTGAGGTCTTCCATTCTTGCATCGAAACAATGACTCCAAGTGATAGTCCTCTTTTCGTTTGCCCAATTCACGGCCTTTTTCCAATGCTCGGTGCATGATGTGCATGGAAACTCGTCTGAGCACTGAAACCAAATATCAACATGGTGTATTCGAGCCCAAGCGACACATACGTACCTTCAGATTCTTCAATCTGCATCTTACGCATTGTCTTCCTTTCTTTTTCTGCCTTTTGTGTCGTCTGCCTGTGCTCTCGCCGTATAGTCGTAGGATGCAATCATCCTTGCGCATTTGGTCAAGGCTCGGGATCTTTCGCTTTCCATCGCCACGACACGATGAAACTTGTGGAGACAGTATCGGCACAGGTGCACTGGTTGAGAGTCGGTGTACAGTGTGCCTCGACAAGGCACTATCAGTACGGAGATGGAGTTCTTCATCGTCAGCTGACATGCGTTGGATGCCGTTGAACCAGGTTATCTCTGTACTTGGAAGGACCGCAATCTGGTTGGTGAGGTTGGCATCTTTCTCACTGTTTCCAGTGAGTAGAGATTGCAAAGTCGTGGGATCCGATTCTGAGATGGAATCAAGAAAGTCATGAAACTCGGGGTTATCCATCACACGTGATGGCAATTCACCTGACATACTATATCAGTTAGTACACACTTCCGGGAGGATGTGGGGGATGTAGATGTTTACCACTTGACTTCAGTCGCGTTGTTCTGTGTGGCGGGGTATGAGAGTTGGAGTTGTGTGGGAAGAAGGGCACAATCTCCCCCATCATTTCCAGAGTTTCCTGGCATAGTCTCGAGACTGAGACTTCATCAAAAGATCCTCGAAGGGAAATCTGAAAAACGCATGGACTTGAAAGTCATATAGTTGAGCGAGGCAAGATTGTGACGATGGGTGGAATAAGAAAATGGAAGTTCTTCGCTGTTATAAGTAAGGGAGGATGATGCCGACAAGTCCGAAGGCAGCCCGACACGGATCTGCCGTCTTACATAATTTTAACCGAACCAACACATTCGATTAATCTTTCCTGTCGGCCAATCAGACGCCAAAACTATGCGTACCCCGAATCCTGTTGAAAGCCTCCACCGAGTTGGGCAACAGGGGGTTGGAATGACATCTGAATCCAGCATACAGCCTTATAGCGCTATGAACAGGACCACGGTACCATGGGAGTCTGCCTGCGACTATCTCCAATTATTATTAAGCCCTCTTGCCCATTGGTGGGTGTGCCCACCACAACTTTAAGTCATATACCCGAAGTAACATGGGGGCCGAGGTCCTTGTTGATGAGGCTCCCCATCAGGGGTTTGTAATGGATGTTCTTGTTTGGGCGACATTACCCCAATGCATGTACTACACTTGGTGCCAGACTGATGCCAAGCGCATAGATACATCGGTTCTGTTGGCGGCGGACGATTTGGGAAGCGGTCCCATTACTGCCTTCTTGGCTATCTCGGTATTGAAAGGCTGTGGTTTCATACCTAAGTTGCTTTTGGGCCAGTGAGTAAAAAGTATTTGGTTTATACGAATGTGACTGTTGAATGGCCTTTATACGTACGTACGGTGGTTAGCGATGCACAATATAGTATATTTCAGGTCCTCTATAATGCATACTCTATCTAAGTAAAGAGGGGATCGTAAGATCCCCTTTGTACGGTGAAACAGATGGTCCGTACGCATAATGCACGTAATCCCCTTAAACCGTATTAATTATTACCTTTAAGCTAGATATTTTAATACTAATAACTTTTCTTTTTAAAAGGAATATATCCCTTTTTCGTACCTCCCCGTAAATCGTATAAATATATTAAATTATCTGATCTTTTATATTCCTTCCTTCGGTATAAGTAGCGCCGTACCTGCTTTATTTACTTTTAATAATATAATTAATTTAAAAGGACCGTAATCGCTAGTATTATATACGATATTTAATACTTCGTCTAATATTTAATTAATATTTAGCTAATAAGAAAAATCCTCCCTTATATAAATTAATAACTAGCCCCCTTTCCTTTATCCTAATTTAAAATATTCGAAATTTAAATTAATAAATCTATTAATCCGGATTCCCCTCTATCGATATAAAGGGAGGCTTAATTCTTTAATTCTTTATACGAAATTTTTTTTTCCTTTAACTATTCACCTTTATCACTATAACTACTTATATAAGACTAAGCTTTAAGCTACTTACTTTAATTATCCACTCCTTTTTATATAATTTCTTTTCTCGCGCGATAGTTAATATAAATAATACCCTGTCCGGTTTATATACTACTACTTTTAAACCGTGGAATATTATTAAGTATAATAGTGGTTACCGATAAATAACCTTATTAACTAATTCTATAATTAATTATACCTTTCTTTAAAACATTACTATTAATATACGGTTACTCTATTTTTTTTATTAAAATAATATTTAAATACTAATAACGTAATCCACGGTCTAATTAAACATACGGTCTAATTAAATACTTTCTAAGGCCTCGTATAACGAAATATAAATTAATTCCACTATAACGCATTTAATATATTAAAATTAATCGGAATCCTCCTCTTTAAATATTTCTATATTATTTTAATAGGTGCGCGTATTATACCCGGGCTCCCTATATATTTTATAGCGTTACGCGCGCGTTTTAAGTTTTCTCGTACGACTATTATTTCGGCGCGATTTATCCTATAATTATTTATTAACGTCCCTTTAAAATTATAGGTTTTCTCTAGTTTATATATAAAGTAATCCTTTATTCTATAGCCGTTTTTTTTTCGTACGGCGGCGCCGATTAAGTATTTTATTTACCTCTTATAATACGGTTACTTTACCCTTTAAAAAAGCGAGCCGGTATATTACTTACGTTATATTTTTTATAATCTAGTTAAGTCTAATTAAAATCGACGTCGGAGAGCTATTTTAATATTATATAATACAGTTTCGAATATATTTAGTTTAGGATTAGGCTTTAATCGGGTTATTTAAGGTCTTTAATTCCTAAGGAATAGGTAGGCCGGAAGACGTTCCCGGAGGTATTAAAGTACGTAGCTTTATATTTAATTATAAAATAATATATTCCGAATCGTACGGGACGAGTCTTATCCCTTAAAAGCCTCTTTATATATTCGAAACGGTAAAGTCGCCTAGAACGCTTTTAAAAACGTTAGTAAAAAGTCCTCCTTTAAAATATAAGTAATATATACCCGTATAAAACCTTTAATTTCTTTCCCGTACGCCCTTTTTAACGTATAAAAACAGCTAATATTAAAAGGCTAAAGTTTATACGATAAATAAAAAGGTATATAAAGTATAATAATTAAGTTTTTTTATAATAAAACTCGAAAGTTATCGAGTAATAACTCTTATAACCGTTAAAAATTAATAGGCGGTAAATACCCTTCGTATAAAACTTCGTGTATTTACCGAAGTATCGAATTTAGTCTTTACTTTTTTCATTTATAGTTTAATTATTTTTAATAACTGCGATTACCTAATCTTTCGGCAATAAGCTATTTTCGTATTAAAAAAAGAGGTGTGTTTTCCCGGCAAAAATAATATACGGAGGAATAGCGTAACCGTATAATCCGACACTCTATATTACTATAACCTATTCCCGGTTCCTTTATTATATTACTTTAAGCTTTTCGCGTCGATCGGAGGTAATTATAATTATTTTAAATAAAATTTAACCTATAAAAAACCCGGTTTCGTCGAAATTATATATATCCTTTTTTAGATTTTATGTTTATTAATTATATTCTATACGAGAATAAATTATACGCGATACGTATCGGGATTTTCGTAAAGGATTCTTTAATAATCGATTCTTCGGTTAAAATATATCCAGAGATTTAATTATCGTTATACGAAATTAAAAGCTTAATTAACGCCGATACGTTCCGCGTTACGTAAATTAAATAATCGATTCGCTATATTTTTAATACTATTTATTTAAAGCGGAAACGATCGCGAATCTAAATTAATTATATATTATATAATTAATTATTTTTCGAAATTCGTAAGTTTTTATATTAACGATTATATATTTTATTATAAAATATTACCGTAACGCCGATAATATAAGGTTATATAAGGAATATTATATATTCGCGCTGCCGTTTATACGCGTAATTTAGGCTCTTTTTAAAGCGTTTAAAGCGTTAATTATTTATCGTTCTTTTTTTATTAATTTACTATCGTAAGTAGTAAAAATATAAGGTATAAAATATAAGTTGTACGGAATTAAAAGAAAGTGTTTAATTAGACCGTGTATTTAATTAGACCGTGGATTACGTTAACCGTGTAATAGAATAATAAGAGACGAGTAATCGCGATACTTAGTCACGATATTATTATTTATATTCGGATTACCGAGTCCTTTAAACTAATAATTTTATAAATTATTCGATATCAAGGTTATTTTTATACACTCTTTATTACCTCTTATAAAATAACCGGTTCTAATTATACTAATGAGTATATTCGAAACTTATACCTATTCCGTAATTATTTCCGTTTTACCGGTTATTCGGGCGGCTAGTATACTACGTACGTTTAGAAATCGTACGGCTCCCGGTATTATACTCCGATTATTTTATTAGTTTAATATAATAATAACGATAATAATAATAATAACGATAATTCGAATAACGAGGAGGAATAGAGTAATTTCTAAAATAATAACGATACTTAAACGGGGTTATACGGAGGAATAATATATAATATCTAGGGATAATAGATCGTATAATATCTTCTTTTTTTTAAAGCTTAACTATAATATATTATTATATCTCTTTTGCCTCCTCTTTTTCGTACGGTAATAAAATATCGATAGTAATTATATATTATATAATAATAAAGGAAATATTCTACCCTTTCTCTCTTTACCTAAGCTAAGGTTCGGGTTTTTCTATATATACTTCTATTTATATAATAAACCTATTTATAGAAATAAACCGTTCGAGTGCTTAATTTAAAGTCTTTTTCGTAAGGGTATTAACCGGATTATTTCGGCTATTAACCTAGTAAATCCTTAAGATTTCTTTCCTTTTATACGATTCTCGGAGGGATATAATATTAATTATAAACCTCTTTTTATTCGTAGTCCCGAGTTTAATAAAGTATTTATATAATAATCTCGAGTTAATATAAAGGATTATTAGGTTATCTTAGAATTTAAAGCTTTATATAATCTTTTAGAATATAAAGTTTAATATAATATCGCTATCGACTTTAAAGATTATACTATATAATTTACTTACGAGTATACTTCGTGTAACTCTTTTATATTTCGTCGAACTTTAATATATAATATTTCCTTTTATCTCGAAACTATCTTTTATATAGTATATCTTTTAGCCGACCGCGATAATATATTTAAGTTAAGATATTAAATCTTTATTATTCGCGAACGAGCCGTCGGTAAAAATATATATCTTTATATATTAAAGGTTAAAGGGGATATATCTTAGTTTTTATATAAAGTTTTTAATTTATTATAATATTTATATATTTAAGTACTCGATATCTTTCTCCTCTAGCGTTTAAACTTAAACGATAACGAAGAGGTTATATAAAGCCTTTAATTAATATATTAAAGCGATATACACTCTTTTTATATATTAAGAAATATATTACTAGTTTTAATTTATAGCTTAAACATCGATAAAGTAAAGCTATTAAACCTACCCCTTTTGCTTAAATAAGATATCGTGCGATTTAAACTAAACCTTTCCTCCGTTAAACTTAATCGGTCTATTTTTAATTAGGATCTCTTTCGGCTTTACACGAAATTTTACGTTTATAAGCTCCTTCTCCTCCTTTTAAAAAAACAGGGGTATAGTAAAACTAAATATATTATCGGTTTATATTACTATAATACCGGAAGTATTTAATTTATCGTATATAAATAAAAGGTATAACGTGGTTTACTACTACGCGACATATATCACTTAGCGACGCACCTTAATTTAATTCTAATATAATTAAACTTTAACGCGTAATACTTCTATAACTATAATGCCTAATTAATCCTAAAAAGATCGAATAGTTTTAATAATTTAAACGATACGAAACGGACCGAATTAAATAAATTAAAAAGTAACAATAAAAGTTTATAATATACCCGAATTAATTTTACGCTATCGAATTTACGACCGAACTTTAAAACGCGAAATTCGACCGAAACGACGTAAAATAAATTTAATTAAAAAAGAGGTATTTCGTAAATATATAATTAATTTAAATATTCGAGGGATACCTCCCGATTTCGTTAATATAAAAAATATAGCTAATTTCTTTACCGCGTCGCGCGGCGGCGACCGCGTCGGTAAATATTAAGTTAAGCGCTTTATCGACCGTAACCCGGATTTAAAGATTAAAATAAATCATTAGTATAATTATTAAAAAGCTTTTTGCGAGGATTTTAAAGTTATTTCTATTTAGTTTATACTAGTTATAAATATAAAAACGAAATACAGGATCGTTAACGAAAATATTTAAAATTTCGACGAGACCGGCTTTATAATAAGTATAATTGGGTTAATATTCGTTGTAATACGCGCCGAGCGGCGTAAAAAAGCGAAATCGATTTAGTTTAATAATCGGGAATAGGTAATAGCGATTAAATATATTAATTCGCAGGGCTAATATATTCCGCCGTTTTTAATCGTTTAAGGTTAATATTACTTCGCGAACTAGTTTCGCGAAACCGATTTATTAGGCGATTAAATAATTAAGCCGATTTTTAATAGTTAAACTAATAACGAAATAAGCTTAAATTAGATTAAGTATTTCGATAAATATACTAGATCGTAAACGAAAAATCGCTACCGTTTTTTAATTCTCGACGACTATAAAAGCTATATTTCGGCCGAATTCGAGGTATACTATTAAAATAACGATATTAATACTATTAATATACCTCTTTATTTATTACATTTACTTTAATTTCTTAATATAACACTTTATTCGCCTTTAAAACGTACTTATTCGAAAGAAATCGAGCTATTTATTAAGACTTTATAAACTATATTATTAAGCTTAAGTTTTTTATCGTTTTTAAAGCCGCGTATTTTACTGTTTTTACGGAAGTTAATAGTAAATCTAGATTTAACGTATCTAGTTTAATACCTTATAATTTTAACGAGGTAATTAATAAGCTAAATATGTGTCTTCGGACGCTTATATTTAACCTATTCCGTTTAGGAACGGTTAATACTTATAACCCTTAAACGCCGTTTAACTTTTAATAAATAACTAAGCACTTTATTTATATTAAAAAAAGGGTATTTACTTATTAAGGAAGCTTTTCGACGCCGATTTTAAATACGGTAGACTAAATAGCGAAAAGTATAATTAAAATAGCTTATAAAATAACCCTTATACGCGATAAGATATATATATTAAAGGAGGCTAATTTAGCACTTTTTAAGCGCCGGAAAACTAAAAAATTACGAGTTTAGTTTAAAAAAGCCTTTATTATTAAAAAATTTTAGTAGCTATAAAACGAAAAGGTAAAAAAGAAGCGTTTAGCGCTCGATAAAAGTAAAAATAAAGGTTCGTCGAAGCGAAGGGCGACCGGTAAAAAGCGTTGTAGTATTTACGGCGAAATAGGTTATAATGCGCGAATATATAAAAAAGATATAAAATTAAGCGAGGAATTAAATATTAAGTAGTTTTAATTAATTTTAAGCGTTATAATTAAATTAATTTATATAAAAAGGTCGAGAAGTAAAAAGAGTGCGTCGCTAAGTAATATGCGTCGCGTAGTGGTAAACCACGTTAAGTTATACGTGAATACCGTTATTTTAAGGTTTTATATATAGTATTCGTAATATATTTTAAATTAATAAAGGCTAGATTCCGCTAGTTTATATAATAATAATATAATTTAAAGGATCGTACCTTCCGGGAAATATAATTTAAGCTCTTTTAAAAGTTTAGCGTATATTTCCCGGGTAAGCTTCTTATACGACTAAATATATATTTATAATATATTTCGAAGTTCTCTATACGCTCCGAGATTCTTAATAAATATCGGTTTAAAGGCGAGGAATAAGCGTTAATTTATCCGTTAAATAATTAATAATTAAATTAGGATCTTTTTTTTATCGACGTCGCTATACTTTTAAACGATAAACCTAAACTTTTTATACGGCTTAATATTCTTTCTTTTTACTTTATATACATTATATTTTAAAGATTCGATATTAACTGTATTTTCGTAAATCGTATTATACGAATTAAAAAACGTTTTACGCGGCGAGGTTATTAATTTTTTCCGCATTAGATTTTTTAAAACGAAGCTTTAAATATATTAATAATATCGTTTCTTTAAAGCTTTAATATAAAATCGTAGTTTTTTTACTCTCGTATAATAAAGAAAATATTATATAATATATTATTGTTTAGCGATAGTAATATAGTGCGTTAGCTTGTGCGCTGATTGGTGTGGAGACCCCACACTAGCCCCACCACCCTGTTGTCAAAACCGATCTGCCGCATCGGCCCTAGCTCGATTTTCTCTTTCCTTTTTTCTTTGTCGTAAATTCTATTTATTTTAGGACTTATTTACAGCCCCGCTTTATAAAGACCTGATTGCGTAATTATTTACGACCGCCCCTTTTATCGTTTAGTAGTACGATATTTTACTTAACTATTTAAATTAATTAATACTACTCTCGCCGCTTTATAATAAAGAGTAAGTATTAATTAATTAACACTAAACTTTTTAATACTTAACAATTTACTTTAATATAAACGCGTTATAGTGCGTAACGAGAATAACCGCGCTTTTTAAGCGGAGGCTAAGCGATATATATATTTTAATTAAGGCGTTTTTATAAAGCTTATTAATAAACTTAAAGAATTCGATAAAAAGTTAACTCGTTTTTCCCGCCGATTTTTAAACCGATATAACTTATTAATTAACTTAGAGGTCGAATAAATATAAACCGTTTAAAATAACCCCGATAACGTAAAAAACGGACAGGGTTTTTATACCCTCGCCGACTTCGAACGATTATAAAAAGAGGCTTAATTTTTACGATATAACACTATAATCGACGATTTAAACGGCGACGATTTTTAAGCTCGGTTAAACGCTTTATTTAATCGATACACTCGCGACGGTAATAAAGCTACCTTCCTTTTCGCCTCGTAAATTAAAATCGAAAAAATTAAATAACCCTTTAAAAGCGGACTTATCGCCCTTAACGAGTTTAAAAAATATATAATAATTTAAACGAACTATTTTAAAAAGTATATTTTATATTTTTATTAAGTTATACTTATATAGTATAAATATTCGATTTTTACGTTAAAGCCCGCCGGGTAAACTTTTAGTTAAAGTTAACCGCTATTTAAGTTAAATACTTAACTTCGCTCCTTTTTTCGATTATTACGATATTTATAAAGGCGAAAACCTAATAGAAGAGTAGTTTAAAATTAACGGATTAAACGGTGAACTCGATTCGTTAAAGATTACTTTAAAGAAGTTAATTAAAGCTTATAATAAGGCCGTTATTACTTAGGAATAGGTAAAAGTAACTGTGAACAACTTAATTACCGACTTTATAAAGGCTAATATCGAGTCGGCGAACCGATTAAAATAATTATATAACGCCCAGGCCGCCGTTACCTAATTAATTATAAATAAACGTAATAGTATTTCTTTTACGATTATTAATAATAAAGGTATTCGTTACAAAAAAATCGTAAAGTTAAAGTCGACGATTTTTATAGCGATAAAAATAAAGATAAAGTTCCTTTCGAAGTTTAGTTTTATTAAATTAAGGATATACGAACTAAGAATGCCGATTATTTTTTTTCGATAGCTAAGTATTTAACGCTATTCGTAATTACGTAAAAAACGATATTATTCGTGAGCTCTTACTTTTTCTCCGGGATCACTACCCTAATCGTATTACTATTATCGACGAGCTTTTTAACTACTTTTAAGAGTAATATTTCGATTATACTTTTCGCGAAAAAATAAAAAAGGAGTACGATTAGTTAAAGATAACTTTTTTAGCCGGCTATTAAAAATTCTTTTCCGATTTCGTTAGATTAGCCGGAGAAAAAGAACTCCCCCGTGCTTTTTAAAAAGAAAGCTTTCACGATAAACTTATACTTCGCGTTATAACTATTATCGTTACGGTGTATTTCGACGAAACTATCGATTTTAACGTTTACGTTAAGCATTATAAGCAAATAATTTAAAGCTTCGTGAACGTAAACGAAAAAAAAAAGCGATCCGATAAGCCTTCCTCTTTATAAACGGGTAAAAATAATTCCCGTAATAAGAATAATAAGGCTAATATTTTAAAACCTCTGTTTTTACTAAGCCTACCCCGTAAATAAGCATCTCTTCGATTAAAACTTACCCTCCTCTTACTACCGTTAAAAAAACTTAGAAACTAGTAAAAAAAGAACGATACTTTAATTATTACTAAACTAGCTATCGGAAAATTAACTGCCCCTTAGAGTAGTATAATACCAAAGAACGTAAGCTTGCCGATATTAACGAGATTTATTAGAAGTACGAAAGAGCGTCGCTTAACCTCTCTTTTAATAACCGTAAATTTAATTAGGCCTTCGCCGAGCCGGAGGGATTAAAAAATTAATCTTAAGGAATAAGGACTCCTTTTTAAAATAAGTATTAATTACCGTTAAAAATAATTTAATAACGATATTATTCGATTTTTTATAAAAATTAATTAAAGGACTTTTTTTAACCTTTAAATATATTATAAGTAGTAATAAATTATTATTATTTACTATCGTAGCGCTCGTTAATACGGGAATATCCGGTTATTTATTTATAAGCGTAAATTTCGCGGGTAAAGTAATTAAATAATTAAGTGCGAGGCGAGTAACCGTTTTTTAACCCTACGAAATTAAGGGTTTCGACGGTAAACTTTCTTAACTTTTTAACGTAATAATATTCGTTAACCTACGAATTTATTATTAAAATACCGGGCTAATCCTTTTCGTAGTAATTAATATAAAATATAACTTTATTATCGAACGAAAGTAGTTCGAGGAATACGACGTCGTTATTCGCTTAAAGACTCGTTATTTAAACTACTTTAATAATTAAAACCCTATTAAAAACACGGATATACCGATAAACGAGATAAGTATACTATTATAATATTCGAGCTATTAAAAAAATACGGATATTAAGAATAAAGCTTTAAAAGCTTAAATTAAAAAGGATAAACGGGAACGAAACGGCTAACTTTTTTAATTAAGAGCCCGCTTTATATAGAGGAAAGGTACGCGGTTACCTAGTACTTTTAATCCCCTCGCTATAAAGAAAGAAATTTAAATTTCGAAAATCCGTTTACGTATTACTTACCGATTAAATAAAAAAGTAGCTAAAATATAGCGTAATTTTAACGATAAGCTATAAAAATTAGAGTAATTCGGTAATAATCGCGAACGGACGCTAAAACGTACGCTTTATTACGATTAAGAGAATAAGCGCGGACTTTATCGCTTCGCCCGCGACGCTATAAGCTAGTACCGTTAACGAGCGCCCGATATAGTAATCCTAAACGCTTTAAGCTTTTATCGGAGTATAAAAAAGGACGACTCGTGCTAAATTTATAAAGTCACTTTTTATTAAATCGATAAGTTTATTTAAAAAAAAGAGACTTTCCGAGATAACTCCCTGCCTAAGGACGAAGATAAACTATACCGAAAAGTAAAAGAAATAATACTTAAAATATATAAAAACTTTTACTATATATTTAATAAGGCATAATCCGATAAATTAATTAAACACCGCGAATCGATAAACTATAAAATCGAACTAACGGATAATATAAAACTAAACGACCTGGGCTATAGCTTACTTTATAAAATATCCTTAAAAAAGCTTACCGTAACCCGAAAATATATCTCGGAGAACCTCTAAAAAAGCTTTATTATATCGAGCGACGCCCCTTAAGCGGCTCCGGTATTTATAGCCCTTAAAAACGACGGCGAACTTCGTTTTTATATAGATTTCCGAAAACTAAACGTTATTACGCGAAAAAACCGATATCCGCTATTATTAATTAAAGAAACCCTCGATAGGATAATTAAAATAAGAATTTATACTAAAATTAATATCCGGCAAGTTTTTTATAAGGTTCGCTTAAAGGAAGAAAACGAAAATTTAACGATTTTCCGAACCCGATACGGAGCGTATAAATATAAGGTCCTTTTATTCGGGCTAACTAACGAACCATCCACCTTTTAAAGGTTTATTAACGACCTATTACGGAAATATTTTAATAACTTCTATTATACCTATATCGACAATATCCTTATTTATTTTAAAGATTTTTTTAATACGAGGAGCACGTAAAAAAGGTTCTTTAAAAACTATTAAAAGCCGGTTTTTAAGCCGACTTTAAAAAGTATAAATTTAACGTAATAAAAACTAAATACCTCGGTTTTATTATTAAGACCGATAGCGTCGCCGTAAACCTTAATAAAATTTTCGCAGTAAAGGATTAATTCTTATCGACGAACATAAAAGCGGTGTAATCGTTCCTCGGATTCTGTAATTTTTATCGTAAATTCGTTAAGGATTATAGTGGGATCGTTAAACCGTTAATAACGTTAATAAAGTCGAATTAATTATAAGTTTAAGGAACTAAGTAATAAATTACTTTTAACGAATTAAAAAACGCTTTATTATAAGTATTAATCCTTTCGTATTTCGATTACGAAAAAAAAACGAAGCTCGAGACTAACTCGTTCGATTATATTATTATTAGCGTTTTTTCTTAAAAATAAAACAATAAGGAATAGTATTTAGTCGGGTACTTTTCGAAATTTTTTTAAAAACTAGAGCTTAATTACTTTATTTATAATAAAGAGTTATTCGTTATAATTCGAGGTTTATATTATTAATGCGCGAAGTTAATTAGGTTTTAACGCTTTAAGCCGTTTATTATTATTATCGATTATCGCGCGCTTAAATATTTCGATATTAAATAGTATTTTAATTTTTAATAAGTCCGCTAAACCGAAATCTTAGCCTAGTATAACTTTATTATTACTTATCAGCCCAGAAAAAACAATACCGTTGCGGACGCGTTGTTTTAAAAGGCGGAAAAACTAAGGAATTTTAAAGCTAAAAAAGAAAGCGAAAAATACTAAGCTATTTTTAAGCGTTTAAGCCCGTTATTAAGATTTAACTTTAAGGCCGCCGATATTAAAGTTATATTATTAAAAAAATAATATCCCGCCCCCCGATTTATTAAAGATATCCCTTTTAAATACCCTATTTAACGTTAATCGATAATCGAAAAACCTCGAGGTTTTACGCAAAAAAGCGTGTATAGATTACGAAAATTTTATACTAATTAATAAATTATTACTTTATAAAAAAAACTAGCGGTTTTATTAAAAAATAACTTTTAAATAAAGATTATCGAGGATATTTATTATCGAGTAACGATTATTTATTTAGGAATAATTAAAACTAAAAAGCTAGTTTTTTAAAACTATTAGTGGCTAAAACTAATAAACGATTACGACGTATTCGTTATTAATTATATATGCAGGCCAGTTAAAATTTTACGCATAAAGATGTTAGGGAAACTTTAATTACTCCCGGTGCTTAATTAATCGTAGTAGGACGTAATAATAAACTTTAAAGTTATAAACCCCCGGATAAAAAAACGGGCTACGATATAATAATAATAATCGTTAACCGTTTAACGAAATATAATTAAACCTCCCTTTATAATAAAAACGTGAACGCGAAAAAAGCCGCCTAGTTTTATTATTAAGGGCCGTTCCGAGTATTCGGATTATTACGAATCGTAATTAGCGATAAAAGTACTTAGTTCACGGCCTTTTTTATAAAAGAGATTTGTTAAATATTAAGCATTAAATAAACGTTCGTTTTTACGGTATATTACGATATAACCGGCTAAATAAAAATTATAAATAAGTATATAAACTAGCGGCTACGATTATTTTTAACCTATTATTAAAATAATTAAGTTAATACGTTACCCGTTTTAAACTACGTTTAAGCCACGATCCCGCATAACTCCTTTAAAGGAATATCCCCCTTCGAGGTAAAACAGGGTTTTAAGCCCTAGAGCTATTTCGATTAAAAGAAGAGAACTTAAAACTTAAAAGGATTTCCTTTTAACGAAAAATTAAGTCGAACTTAAACCTAATAAAACGTATAAATTATTAAGAAATATATTAAGACCGCACGGCGGGCAATATTAGCCTTTTAAAAAAAAATAAAGGAGTAAGTAAATAAACATCGAAAAAAACCGGACTTCGACGTAAACGACCGAGTTTATATTAAAAAAGATCGCCGGCTTAAAGATAAATTAACCCGGCGATAAATTAGCTTTTTTTTATACTCGATAATCTTTTTATATCCTATCCCGCGATAACTATACTTACGAATTAAATATTTTTAACTTATAAAAAAACAGGATTTACTATATTAATCGACTCTTTAAAAACCTCGATAACCCGTTGCCCGAATAAGCTCCGGGGCGCCCGATTAATAAAATCGTAAACTTTAATAAACCTAAAAGCTCGAAGTATAAAATATTTAAAATTAAGGTATCTCGAACCTATTACCGTAAATTATAATATAAGGCGGATTAAGTTAATTAAGAAAATAACGACACCTAATACCCGGCCTTTAATTTTAAAAATACTCCGAATAAATTAAAGGATTTCTATCGTTAAAACCTCGATAAAGCCGGCTCCTTAATATAATTAACGTAATAAAAACTCGCGGCCGAAAAAGACCGCTTCGATAAAAATTACCTAAACAACGAGTTACTAATATCGAAAAAAATCCGCCGATTAACGAAATAAAAAGCTAAATAAATTATAATAAAAAATCCCTGGTCTAACTAAAAAGCACTTTCGTTTAAATCCCTTTTAAAGCCGTCGAGGCGCCGCCTTTTACGAAAGGGGGTAGTAATATAATGCGTTAGCCTATACGCTAATTAATATGGAGACCCCACACTAACCCCACCACCTTATTATTAAAACCGATCTGCCGCATCGGCCCTAGCTCGATTTTCTCTTTCCTTTCTTCTTCGTCGTAAATTCCATTTATTTCAAGACTTATTTACAGCCCCGCCTTATAAAGACCTGATTACGTAACTGCGATTCGTTTTATATTACGACAATAATATAATGTACGATATTTTCTTTTTTCTCCGTATCGGAGTATAATTATATTAAAATATCCGTGTAATTTAAAGGTATATAAATATCCTCGTTTTAAAGTAATTTAATATATAGCTTAAGTTATATTCGACGAAATTTCGGTTAATCGGTATATTATACGGTGCGTACCGGTATATTTATTTTATTACTTTCCGAGCTTTAATTTCTTTTTTAAAAAAAACGATTTAATTTAGGTGGTTTAGAAATTTTTTAGGCTATTATATATATTAATATAAACTATCCGTCCCTCGATTATAGCGATTCGATAAAGTCCGGTCTAGCTATCCTTTTTACGCTATATAAGAATTTCCATTTAAAACGGGAAGGTTAAAATATCGTGGATATATAATTTATTTTAAGTATTTAAAGCCCGATTAATATTAATTTCTATATAATATTTTTAAAACATTTTTATTATTTCGTAAAAAGTTTTCGTATATTTTTAAATTTTTAATAACGATAGGGATTATACGTCGATTTAAAGGTACGCCCCGAAGATAAAGAATATCGGAATTAAGCTATCCGGACTTATAGTATTATTAAACGCTTTAATAGCTATTTAAAGGACTATTTCCGGGTCGGTATATTAACTTAATTCCTTTTATAAGATATCGTACGTTTAACGGAACGGATTATATAACCTTTTAATTTTTTATAGCTTAATATACCTAGATCGGTATTTATTTATACGTAATTCCTATTATTTATATATAATTATTAAACTCCCTTTTAAAATAAGTGCCTAGATTATACGAGATAACGTTTAAGGGTCTTTAATAGATATATATTTAATATCGGTAAAGGGTATTCTATATATTTTATATAGAAAGGGTTTTTAGAAATATAGCGGCTTAAAATAAGATACTTATATCGATAATATAAAGAACGTTTTATCCGTTAATATATATAACGTCGACGACAATTTTATAATTAAATTTATAATCGTTACGTAACGAGAATTTAAAGTATTTTAGGGTTAAATTATATAATTAATATTATGAGTAGAATTTCTAGATTTCTTTTAAGTCTATCGGTCTAATATTATTATATCCGGCGTTTTTAAGGAGATTATATAACCTTTTTATATAAGGATATCCGAACCGTCGATAAAAGTAATAAAGCTATACTTTAATAAAGTATATTATTTACTTTATATAGCTAATATTAAAAAACAGGTATCCCTATTTCCGAATAACGGGGAACCGTATATTATCGTTTTTTTATATAATAATATTTTAAATATTATTATAATAAACTTTAAATTAATCGGCGTCGTATAATAAAAATAGGAATAATATAAATATATCGAGGATATTATACTTCGTAACTCTTAAATTTCTCCGTATGGTAATAGATTTAATAAAGGTTATAACAAGTAAGTTTCCGAATTAAATTAACACTATTCTAGGGATTTAATCAATATTTATATCAAGGTTTTTTTATATATAAGCTTTAGTTTATAGTTTATTAATAGTAAAAATATATATAGCGCCGGTATTTTATAATTCGCTTTAATACTATTAATTATATTATTCGCGAAGGGAGAATTAATTTATTTATATAATCGGTTTTTTTATAGAATAAATATCTTTTTTTATAAAGTAGTAAAAGAATACGGTATTTATAAGGTAATACGTACCGCTTCGTACAATATTAGGGTTAATAATTTCTTCTTTTAGTATATTATTTCCCTCGTCGTCTATAAATAGAGCGTTTTTTTCCTATTTATATAGGAATTTATTATAATTCCCGGGGTTTATTTTAATAGTTTTGTACGTTTATAGGTATTACGTGCGTACTTTTTATTACTTTTCGGGCCGGTAATATATCGATTAATATCTTTATTTACCGTAAACACGATATACCTTTAATCGGTCGGGCTATGTATTATACCTTAATACGCTATACGGTACTTTCGGGCGGTATATAGTTATTATACGTTAATTTCGATTATTCCGGGGTAATTTTCGGTCGTATAATTATTAATTACTATATAATTATTATATAGTTTTTATACGATTATACCGTTAATTAATAAAGAATGCTTTTAATAATAAATCGTTATATAAAATATTTATTAAATATTCTACTACCCTTTTTAATCGAAGGCGGTAATTATAAACGCTTAAAGGTTTAAGAATAATCCTTTATATATTAGCTTTTAATAAATAAAGGCCGGTTCTAGCTTAAGGATTCCACGATATACTCGTATAACAGAGGTCCGGAATTAAACCTCTTTTTAAAAGTCTTTATTAAGGGTTCGTTATACGAACTAAAGTTTATTTAAGAATATATTTAAGATTTTATATTATATTTTCTCCGGGTTTTCCCTTTTTATCTATATAAAAATTATTCTTATTTAATTTATATAATATTAATTATAATTTACCTTTATATTAAAATAATTATTTAAAAAGTAATATATCTTATTTTATCTCTTTCCGGATCCGATATAATAAAAGTAATATTACTTTATATAATCGGTAAATATATCCTAAAAAAGCGTATAATAATTCCTTTCGAAGAAACTATACCGGTAGTATTAATTAATAAATATTTATATTTTATCCGCGAGGATATCGTATAATCGGCTAATATATATCTATTCTTTTCGATACACCTTTTTAAAAAGCGATAACCTCGTGACTTTCGGTTATTTTACTCTATATTAAGTATATTAATAGAATATTATATATCGTATTGTACGGGAGTATCGGGGCTTATATAAATAAATCGAGTATAACGTTATAATTAAAAGCCGGGTAAATATATATAAATTAATTAATATAAACTCCGGGTAATCCGGGGTCCGTTACCGGTATAAATTAAAGGGCACTTATTTACTATTTTATATAATCTATTAACTTATTTTTAACCAGTATAATTAAATATTCTTTAAAGCTTTATACGGCTAGCATTTATCGTACCTCCAGTATTAAAAATATCGTTAATTATTATAAAAAGTCCTTTTCCGCACGATATTAATCTATAAAGCGTGCGAACCGTCCAGTCGTCGTTCTGCTTACCGGGATTATTACCCCGTAAATTTCGATATATAAAAAATATTTCTTTATATACCCTCGGTTTATTAATTTAAAGTGTAGTTTAGTTTATTCTTTAAAATCGAAAAAAATTTACTTTTTAAATACGGTACCTTATATTTTAAGTTTATAATAGTTATAAAAGGATCGTATAAAATATATTATATATATACTTTTATTCTTTTCCAATTTAATAATATCGAGGGGGTTCGGCTCTACGTTCTATTAATCGATATCTACGGCGGCTCGGGATTCTCGAGTATACGTGCTTATAATTTATACGATCTCCTTATACGTAAGCCGATTAAAGTCCGGGTTTAAGGTAAAGTATCGTTCTATAGTAACTGAGGATATTATCGATTATTATATCGTTTTATTTAATCGTATAACGGTTATCGGGGTATAAAATAATATATAATATAATAAATCGCCGTATAGTCTCGGACCGTCTTTTTTAAATTATATAAGCATCGGCGAAAAAGGGGTCCGGGTTTTATATAATAAGGGCCGTTATATTCTTTCTTTAAAGTCTTAATTACGGGATTTCTTTAAGCTGCTTAGTATAGTTATTAAAGTATAGGCTTCGGTCGAGAAACCGTTTTTTTACTCTTATTAATCTGTAATTAACTTATATAATTATTAATTAATATTAAATAGCTTTTATATATATATATAATAGTTAGCAATATATAATATAATATATTTTAAGTCTTTTAACGTGGTTTATTATTACGCGACGTATATTACTTAGCGACGCACATTTTCCACTTTTCGATTCTTTTATATAAATTAATTTAACTATAACGCTTAAAATTAATTAAAACTATTTACTATTTAATTCCTCGTTTAATTTTATATCCTTTTTATATATTCGCGTATTATAACCTATTTCGCCGTAAATATTATAGTACCTTTTACCGGTCGCTTTTCGTTTCGATAAACCTTTATTTTTATTTTTATCTAGCGTTAAACGCTTCCCTTTTATTTTTTTATTCTATAGTTATTAAGATTTGTTAATAGTAAAGGCTTTTTTAAGCTAGATTCGTGATTTTTTAACTCTTCGGCGTTTAAAAAGTGTTAAATTAGTTTCTTTTAATATATATATTTTATTATATATAAAGGTTATTTTATAAGTTATTTTAATTATAACCTTCGTTATTTAGTTTATTGTATTTAAAATTAGCGTCGGAGAGCTTCTTTAATAGATAAATACCCTCTTTTTAATATAAATAGAGTGCTTAATTATTTATTAAGGGTTAAATAGCGTTTAAGGGTTATAAGTATTAGCCGTCCTTAAACGGGATAGGTTAAGTATAAGCGTCCGGAGACGCATATTTAATTTATTAATTATTTTATTAAGGTTATAAGGTATTAAATTAAATGCGTTAAATCTAAATTTAATATTAACTTTTATAAAAATAATAAAATACGTGGCTTTAAAGGTAATAAAAAACTCGAGTTTAGTGATATAGTTTATAAAAGCTTTAATAAATAGCTTAATTTTTTTTAAATAAGCACGCTTTAAAAGCGAATAAAGTACTATATCGAAAAGTTAGAATAAATGCGATAAATAAGGAGGTATATTAATAGTAATAATATCGTTATCCTAGTAATATACCTCGAATTTAGCCGAAATATAGCTTTTATAGCTATCGAAAATTAAGAGGCGGTAGTAACCTTTCGTTTACGATTTAATATATTTATTAAAGTACTTAATTTAGTCTAGGCCTATTTTATTATTAATTTAACTATTAAAAGTCGGCTTAATTATTTAATCGCCCGGTAAATCGATTTCGCGGAATTAATTTACGAGGTAATATTAGCTTTAAACGATTAAAAATAGCGGAATATATTAGCTTTACGAATTAATATATTTAATCGCCGTTATTTATTCCCGATTATTAAACTAGACCGATTTTACTTTTTTATGCCGCTCGGTGCGTATTACGACGAGTATTAACCCGATTATATTTATTATAAAGCCGGTCTCGTTAAAATTTTAAATATTTTCGTTAATAATCCCGTATTTCGCTTTTATATTCGCGACTAGTATAAATTAGGTAGAAATAATTTTAAAATCTTTATAAAAAGCCTTTTTAATAATTATACCGATGATTTATTTTAATTTTTAAGTCCGGGTTACGGTTAATAAAACGCTTAATTTAGTACTTATCGACGCGGTCGCCGCCGCGTAACGCGGTAAAGAAATTAGCTATATTTTCTATACTAGCGAGAGTAAGAAGTATTCCTCGAATATTTAAATTAATTATATAACGTGGTTTACCACTACGCGACGCATATCACTTAGCGACGCACCTTTTCCACTTCTCGACCCTTTTATATAAATTAATTTAACTATAACGTTTAAAATTAATTAAAACTACTCGCTATTCGATTTTTCGCTTAATTTTATATCTTTTTTATATATTCGCGCATTATAACCTGTTTCGCCGTAAATACTATAACGCTTTTTACCGGTCGCCCTCCGCTTCGACGAACCCCTATTTTTATTTTTATTAAGCGCTAAACGCTTTTTTTTTTACCTTTTTATTTTATAGTTGCTAAGATTTTTTAATAATAAAGGCTTTTTTAAACTAAACTCGCGACTTTTTAGCTTTCCGGCGCTTAAAAAGTATTAAATTAGCCTCTTTTAATATATATATTTTATCGCGTATAAAGGTTATTTTATAAGCTATTTTAATTATACTTTTCGCTATTTAGTTTATCGTATTTAAAATCGGCGTTAAAAAGCTTCTTTAATAAGTAAACACCCTTTTTTTAATATAAATAAAATGCTTAGTTATTTATTAGGGGTTAAACGGCGTTTAAGGGTCGTAGGTACTGGCCGTCTTTAAACGGGATAGGTTAAATATAAACGTCCGGAAATATATATTTAGTTTATTAATTACCTCGTTAGGGTTATAAAGTATTAAACTAAATACGTTAAATCTAGATTTAATATTAGTTTCCGTAAAAATAATAAAATACGCGGCTTTAAAGGTAATAAAGAACTCGAGCTTAGTAATATAATTTATAAAAGCCTTAATAAATAGCTCGATTTTTTCGAATAAGCACGCTTTAAAGGCGAATAAAGTATTATATCGAAAAGTTAAAGCAAGTACAATAAATAGGGAGGTATATTAATAGTAATAATATCGTTATTCTAATAATATACCTCGAATTCGGCCGAAATATAGCTTTCGTAGCCGTCGAGAATTAAAAAGCGGTAACGACTTTTCGTTTACGATTTAATATATTTATCGAAGTGTTTAATTTAATTTAAGCCTGTTTCGTTATTAGTTTAATTATTAAAAATCGGCTTAATTATTTAGTTGCCCGGTAAATCGGTTTCGCGAAACTAGTTCGCGAGGTAATATTAACCTTAAACGATTAAAAACGGCGGAATACACTAACCCTACGAATTAATATATTTAATCGCCGTTGCCTATTCCTAATTACTAAATTAAACCGACTTCGCTTTTTTACACCGCTCGGCGCGTATTACGATAAGTATTAACCCGATTATATTTATTATAAAGTCGGTCTCGTCGAAATTTTAAATGTTTTCGTTAACGATCTCGTATTTCGTTTTTATATTTACGACTAGCGTAAATTAAATAAAAATAACTTTAAAATCTTCGTAAAAAGCCCTTTAATAATCGTACCGACGATTTATTTTAATCTTTAAATCCGGGTTACGATCGATAAAACGCTTAACCTAGTGCTTACCGACGCGGTCGCCGCCGCGCAACGCGGTAAAAAAATTAGCTATATTTTTTACACTAGCGAGATCGGGAGGTATCCCTTAAATATTTAAATTAATTATATATTTACGAAATACCTCCTCTTTAATTAAATTTATTTTACGTCGTTTCGGTCGGATTTCGCGTTTTAAAGTTCGGCCGTAAATTTAATAACGTAAAATTAATTCGGGTATATTATAAACTTTTATTACTACTCTTTAGCTTATTTAATTCGGTCCGTTTCGTATCGCTTAAATTATTAAAACTATCTAATCTTTTTAAAATTAATTAAGTATTATAGTTATAAAGGTATTACGCGTTAAAGTTTAATTGTATTAGAATTAAATTAAGGTGCGTCGCTAAGTAATATACGTCGCGTAGTGATAAACCACGTTATTTATAAAATACCTCTTTTTAATTAAATTTATTTTACGTTATTTCGATTAAATTTTACGTTTTAAAGTTCGGCCGTAAATTCGATAACGTAAAGTTAATTCGAGTATATTATAAGCTTTTATTATTACTCTTTAGTTTATTTAATTCGGTCCGTTTTTTATCGCTTAAATTATTAAAATTATCCGATCTTCTTAGGATTATTTAAGTATTATAGTTATAAAGGTATTACGCATAAAGTTTAATTATATTAGAATTAAATTAAGGTGCGTCGTTAAATAATATACGTCGCGTAGTAGTAAACCACGTTAATAAATAATTAAGTATTTTATTTATATTAAAAGAAGGTGTTTACTTATTAAAAAAGCTTTTCGATGTTAATTTTAAATACAGTAAATTAATTAACGAAAAATATAATTAAAATAGCTTATAAAATAACTTTTAAACGTAATAAAATATATATATTAAAAAGGTTAATTTAACACTTTTTAAGCGCTAAAAAAGTTAAAAAATCGCGATTTTAATTTAAAAAAGCTTTTATTATTAAAGAATTTTAATAGCTATAAAACGAAAAAGTAAAAAGAAACGTTTAACGCCCGATAAAGGCGAAAATAAAGGTTTATCGAAAAAGCGCGCGACGAGCGGTAGGCGTTATAAAATTTATAGCGAAATAAGTTATAATACGCGAATATATAAAAAAAGAATCAAGTAAAAAATCGAATAGCGAACAATTTTAATTAATTTTAAACGTTATAATTAAACTAATTTATATAAAAAAGTCGAAAAGTAAAAAAAGTAATTAACGAAGTAATATAATCGACTTAATAATAAACCACGTTATATAATTATAATAGAAAAATATTTATTCATTAATATAATTATATAACAGATTAAAAACTCCCCGATATTAATTTAATTAAAATATACTTAAATATTTTAATAGGGCGCACAGGCCCTACGTATATATCACCGATATAAAGACCGTAACACACGGCCACCTAAGTCGTTCGCGACGTTCAAGGATATACCTAGTGATACAGCCATTCATATCTAAAGCCTTACCTAATTTAGTGTTTTTACATTACCCCCTGCCATCCAATGTCCCCCAACGATGATTTGTCTATAAACGAAACAAACAACGTGGTCACGGGTACTCTCATCGCTCCGCCTCCTTCATCCTCACCCACAGATCCGGCTTCATCCAAGTCGCATAGGACTCAATATCAAACTCGTCCCACTTCCTAAGCGCGGCGCGTGCCGCCGGCCTCTCCTCGTCGAGGGCCAGGTCGAAGTGCCACAGCAGGCCGGAGAGGATGAGCCGCATCTCCATCCACGCCAGGTCCTTCCCGATGCAGCCGCGGGCCCGACGCTGAAGGCCTGCGACGCGTGGAGGCGGTCGCCGGCGTAGCGCGCGTCGCCGCCGCCGCCGAGCCAGCGCTCCGGCGCGAACTCGTCGGGGCGCGATGCCCGCCGTCGTGCCGCCCGGCAGGAAGTGCCCGCACACGGTCGCGCCCCCGGGCGGCACGACGCGCATCTGGTTCGCCGCGTCGGGGGACAAGAGGCGCAGGGCCTCGTGGATGGTGGAGTCGAGGTACTTGAGGTTCTTGACGCCCTCCCACCGGATCTCCTGGGCGGTGGCGAAGGCGCTGCGCACCTCGGCGGTCGCGCGTGCCAGCTTGGCCGGGTTGCGCAGCATGAAGTAGGTCCAGCCCGTGATCCGGTTAGCCGGCGTCTCGCTGCTGGCGCTGATGAAGAGCACCATGTTGAGGACGATCTCGGTCTCAGTGAGCGCCTTGCGCGAGTCCTCATTGTCGAGGATGTGCTTGATGAGGTCGGGGTGGTCGCGGTCCGGGTCCGCCAGCCGCCGCATCGTCTTCTCCTTGGAGTTTTGGAAATGGACCTGCCGCCACCGCGCCGCGTCGGCCGGCACGATGAGCTTGAGCAGGATCTTGTGCAGCAGCGAGCCCGTCTTGGTCAGGCGCCGGATCGCTTAGTCATAAACGGCCGACTTGAAGATGTTGCAAAGGGACGCAGCCCATTCGATAGATGCTCCAGTATCGAGACAGCCGAAGGGCTCAGCGAAGCAGATGTCGCCAATCATATCGAATGTCACGAAAGTATCTGTGAATCATTGCCCATGTCAGTTTGCCGAACAATCAAATCTGAGCCGGGCCAGAAGAGCACGCATACCAGTCTGCCAGATTGACCGCCTGGCCTCCACTACCCATTGTCTTCATGGCTGCGATGAACTTGTCGACATGACGCTGCAATATGCATTCCTGCTGGAGCAGAGCCTTCTTCGTAAAAGGCGCGGCGAGTGCCTTGCGTTGACGCGTGTGAATCTCGTTCGGCGCAAGACTGATCCCAACCGAGCCATTTAAAGGGTTCACCGCCCCAATGAAGAGCTCGCTCTTCTCAAAGTTGGGGCCATTTTTCTAAGCCGTTATATTAGCTCTTGGCACCAGAGGCCGAAGGCAGACTCGCCGTCGAAGCTCACCGGAGACCCGAAAATAGCCTCCCACGCGTCCGCGTCGATGGAGCTGAGCTCGTTCGGAGCGAGTCTCACGATCAGGCCTGCAAATATATGGAAAATGAATTTCTCAGTTCCTATCACTATTCTGATTTGCCTTTTTACGTGTGTCCGACGTACCGTATTTCTCATGGAGCTTCCGCATAACCATAGGCTGGTTTGCGCGGAGCAGGTCGAGCGCCGTGGGGATCTTGGATATGCTTTGAAGCCAGGGTCCGGGGAATCGCCGAAGAGGGTGCAGAAACCTCATATGAACGACACGTACGGCGAGTGATGCGAGTGCCTGGCGGGTAGTATTAGCATGAAGCGTCGCGGACCGTATCTACAGGTACGGCAATAGCACGTCGACTCACGAAAAAGGCAATCGTGCTCAGAACCGTCTGCAAAGGGTCCTCCATGCTGGCGAGAAACATTGTGGTTGATGATCCTCAAATTCTAAGAGGCAACTAAATTATACAGGTACGGGAGATAGAAAGCGAATATGGACAAGTCGATCAAGCTACAGTTCTCGTTGGATGGAATCTTGCCTAACTCTGATACGAGAAATAAGGAGTACGAAGAACCCGCAGGCTTCGGCCAGATGGCGCCAATAGATCAGTAACGTGTACAGAACCGCAGCTAACTGGTGAGACTATCTATTCATTAGTCCAAACCCCCAACGGCTGATGATACTGCCGATACACAGCAGGGCTGCCTCCCGACATGAAGAGCCGAGCGTAGGACATCCCTTGCAAGAAACTCAAATATATTTAATGGCGATATAGCCTTTTGCGCGAAACGCAAACAAAACTCATGATGGCCCAGTTCCTATACATCCAGTCCTCTAAAATACCTATTAGGTAATGACGACTAAGCAGGTGACATGTAGCTGTACTTGGACTGTACCTAGGGAGCCGTGGGGACGGATCTGACGCTTGATAGACGTCAACGGGCTAGGAACGGGAACTAGACAGGCATTGCCAGGCCAGCAAACTGCCAGACGCAACGTTTATTCGGTGTGGCCGCAGGGGCTAAGGAACGGGCAGAGGCCGACTATCATTTGATTTCATCGTCGGAGTTAAGGGTAGTCCCGCCCTCACATCGGTATCCGTCGCAGGGTAACATCGATGGCAGAACCTCGATCGTTATCCACAGTGTATCGTTTCCTGCCAGCTCGCATTCCTCTTCTAGACAGAGAGTTTAGCGCCAGCCTATAGCCCCGGCCTGGAGTTGGCAGTGGGGGGACGGATACTTGGCGAACCAATGGAGCGGAGAACGGGGATCGGTCCCTTGGGCATCACTCTGCCAGCAGGGAAGTATATCTGGTTTTACCCAATATGGAAAGATATAGACCGGCCCCGCAGAACCTTATCTCTCCCACCATCTCCGACGTCTCACGCGCCCGGGAAACTCAAAAGGCTTGATTAGGCAGCATGACAACTTACAGTTTTGGTAGTTGGATGGAATGGGTTAGACTGGGTTGCTGAAAAGGGCAATGTCTGCTTATTCACTAGGATACTGACTTGCTCTTGCCTACACTTACTTTCTTGGCATCGCTGGGGTCACCGCCCTGCCAGGAGTTGAGGCCATCACCTCCCGGGACATGGGATCATGACTCGCTGCGGGTAGCCGTTTACCTATGATTACCTAATTACATGCAAATAAACCTTTCTGCGATTCAAGAGCGACACTGCATCCATGGGCCCTAGTACTCATATTCTGCCTACTGGTTGAAGTCATCATGGGTTCCTCGAATTAACAGATGTAAGGTCCTTATACATGACCAGCCATCAAAGAGATCCCTCGGGTCTTATTCCAGGACGCAGTGTAATGGTCTTAAAGATCATAGAGTAAGCAAGCCGCATTACAGTCGAGAAAGAAAATACCACTGGGTTATGAATATGAAATTGCGAATATCTTCATAGGATACATAATTTATGATACCTGTAGAATCTAGAAACTGCACGAAGCCCGACACCCTCTATAGATATATACGGCCGAAACATCGCTAGATATCATCAACCTGCTCTGCTTGTACCCCTAGTCTAGTACGTCGCCGTATTTGTCACTTTCGCCATCATATTGGACTCGAGGAAGACACCGTAGCTCTCAACGGCACACGCCTTCACCGGGCAAGCCAGCTGGAGATCAAAGTGGCGGAATGTCTATGGACGGAAAGCCATTAGCAACCTAAGCTCCTAAACGCCACAGAAAATGAAAACGGGAAATCTACCTCAAACACGATCTTGTTCATCTCCATGAAGCTGAGGGCCCTGCCAACGCACTGCCACTGCCCGGAGCCAAAGGCGAGCTCGGTATTGCGCTCCATGGCGACGCGGTCCTCAGCCCCCAGCTCCATGCATCGGCTCCGAACATCTTGGTCGAGCGCAGCAGCGACGAGACGTTGGTGCAGATGGCGGTGCCGGCGGGGACGTGCTTGCCCGCGAGGGTGTCGCCGCCGGCCGGCACGACCTTGGCCAGGAGCCCCAGCAGGGGCGGGCGCATGCGGATGCCCTCGTAGATGACGGCCTGCAGGTTGGGCAGCCTGCGGGCCTCCTCGGCCTTGATGGGGCTCGATGCTTTGCCGTCGCGCACGGCCGCCTGGGTCTCGGTCTTGAGCTTGACGTAGACCGAGGGCGTCGCCATGGCATGGCGTAGGTCATGATGCAGCGGATGGCCGAGGCGGTGCTTTCGGTCCCCGAAATGATCATGAAAAGGCCCTCGACCTCGCATTCGGTTTGGTTGAGGCCGTGGTTCATGAAGGATCCCTGCTTGGCCATAAGTTTGCTGATCTGTCGTGACCGACTGTGACAACGGTTTGTGATGGGCTACTTACAAGCATATCTTTCTTCTTCTCTGCCCCAGGTTCAAAACGCTTGGCAAACTCCTTCTCGGCGACACTGTTGTCGTTTTAGTGCTTTAGCTTGGTAAAGGGTTTGGCAAACGATACGGACCCCATGAGCGCCCCGAACTCCGTCTTGTCGCGCCCCTTGGGACCCATCAGCCTCAAGACCGGCGTGGAGAACAAGACGGCGCGGATCCAGGGCACATCGGCCGACGTGGCCATGCGGGGCCAGAGCGCCGTCAGTTCGGTCAAGAAGTTGAACTTGTCCGACTCCTCGGCGAGGAAGCCCATGTGGCGCGGCTACGTCGAGGCCCTGCCCGAACGCGCCAAGGAGGTCTTCCCCGACCTGGTCCTGCGGGAACCGCCACTCCAGGAGACTGAAAATAGGCCCAAAGAGTCTGCCGCCGCCGCCGTACACATACAACGGCTGACGGACGAATATACGCCTGATACCCCTCACCCACTGGTCAACGGCGACCTTGAAAAGACGCTGATGGGCGGCATCATGGATGAAGCACCCAACTATATTCACAGTAACAAGGCCACATTGCAGGCAGTTCAGGTTTGAGGCGATAGGGGAGAAGGAGTTCACGACTTGTTTAGCTACCTGATGATGATCACATTTGTCTGCTTTCCGGAACAATTAGCACCACTGACGTTGGGGGCGCCAATTGGCTTTACTATTCCTGTCATTAAATGAAGATAGATTCACGATTTCCTAGTCGCCTTCTTTCAGTCTGTTTCGTGACCTTTTGGTACAACCATAGTCCGAATCAGAATGGAATTGTCATGAATGGAAACCACATGATGATGATTACACTACAAATTCCCCCATAATTACTATGTTTAATGTTGTTTGTTTCAACAAAGAGCATACTTGTCTTTCTTTCAGACACATCAACCAGCTTGACGCTTACTTCTCGAAGCAACTTCGAGGTTTTTGACGGCAATATTTCCCCGCCGTTTGAGCCAGGTGCTGTAGTCCGCTTCAAAACAATCCGATATGCCAAGCCGCCAACACATAGTCGCGATTGGTGGGAACTATGCCAAGGCACGTAGTAAAGACCGGTTTGAGATTGGCCGAAACACGAAGTTTCATTCCGGTCAGATATGTTTTCCCTGGACGAAAGCCGGGCCTGGTAAAGAGTTTATCTTACCCCTGTTGTCTTGCAGCAAGCCCTCATTCGCTGACAAGGGTGCATGCACATGCCATGCCAAAGACTGAGTCGCGGCTGCATCGCGGATACCCGCATTGCTTCCCGCATTAGTGGCCAGTTACGTCTATCAAGGGGATGCTATTAAGCTTCAAGATATATTATGTCAAGAACCTTAATACCACGATCGGTTTTGCACCCCCGCACAGATACAGAGACTTCCTCGGAACTTCAACAACGTCGATCAAGATCCTCGATTTGGGCATTTGCGCCTGTGGGCAGGCATCGCTGGGGCCCTTGCCTTGAAGTCCTCCAGAACCATCCTGTAATCGGAGGTTAATTGACCTATTTAATGTTGTGAGAGTGCCACGTATGTCGGAGGAGGGCCGACTGGGCGTTATTGGAGTCTCCTGAGTAAGTAATCAGTGAGAGGCAGCGGTACGGACAACAGCAGCGTTGCCTTGGGCCTCAACCGATGGGCGACGCGGAGAGGACCTGGATCGACCCGCCCTCTTGATCTCCGTTCCGACGACGGAGCCGTGGGACGCCGTGCAGGGAACACGGGGGGTTCAATCTGAGGTGGAGAGGGTCATCTCTCTGTTGGGAGGTTTCTGTTATCCCCTCCATTTTTGCCACTGTCCGACGTTTCCTGTTTGTCTGCTTTCTAATAATCGCCAACAGCAATGGTTGTGTGCCGGGAGCAGCATCTAGCAACAAACTAGTTTACGTAGGTGTAGTTCAACTCTTGGATTCATTTCAACACACCAACTGACAGCAGCTCAGATTTAACTTACTGCTCGGACTGATCGAGACACAATCATGATGCAAGCTGTACTATGGGCTCTGGCTCTCATTGCTGCCAGTTGTCTAGTCCGTGCCATCTACAATGCCTACCTACACCCTCTCCGAGGCTATCCCGGGCAGGAACCGTTGATCCGCGGATATGTCGACAAATTGGAAGCCACCCTCCGGTCTCGCTTTGGAGAGCCTCTGGATATAGGCCTATGCTTTGCGTGCGTGCACACTTCCTTGTCACTCTAAGGTCTCTTCGCTTACCAAAACCGGTGGACTTTACTAGTTGTACGGCATTCGATGTTCTTGGTGCCTTAGCATTTGGGAAGGATTTCGGCGGATTGGAGACCGGGCGAGCTCCGTGTAAGTCACACACTCTCCATGCTGGAGATATGAGGCGCGTACATGGATGGCTGACGGTTAGACTCTTTTGCTGCGAACTGCAGCCGTGGGTGACCAACATATTCGGGTCGATAAAACAAAGCTATCCCCAGCGCATCCTGAACCGTTTCCCCTGGCCTCTTAACCGGATAGTGTACCGCATCGTAGTCGACGACGAGCTGAGCAAGGCAAGAAAGGCCGAGTTCAACTTTGCGACCGAGCGTGCCCGGGAGAGACTGGAGAGAGGCATCATGATGGAGAAGCACGACTTTATGAGTTACATGTTGAAATACAACGACGAGAAAGGGTACGTTGAGGGAACATGGTGAAAAGGAAGGTTAAATTGGCGAAAGGACCACTGACAACAGGATTTCTCTCCAGAATGTCCGAAGGCGAGATCATGAGCAATTCGAGTGTCCTCATCATTGCCGGAGGAGAAACTAGTACGTACACATACCTTTACCATCCCACCCCGGCAAGGCTTGGACGGAAACTGACACTGATTCCTAGGCGCCGTGTATCTCTCCGGGACCATCTATCACGTGTTGTGCAAACCCCGTGTAATGGAGAAGCTGGCAAGCATCATTAGGTCCACGTTCAAGTCCGAAGATGAGATCACTTTCAATGCTTTGTCCGAAATCGAGTACCTGTCTGCAGTCATCCTAGAAGGAGGTCGCACCTACGCTCCGGTACCGTCTGGTATGCCTTTTCAGCGTCTTCGCCTCTCCCACGTAAATGCCATTCGCCACTCCAGTTGCCGACTGACAACATATCTGCAGGCCTTCCTAGAGTGGCTACCAAAGGTGGGTCCCTGATCCTCGACAGGCACGTCCCCGAGGGTACCGTGGTTTATGTGCATGCCATGGCGGTGAACCTATCGCCGGCCAACTTGGCCGACCCCGACGACTTCGTGCCGGAGCGGTGGCTCAAGCCGCCGCCTGCAAAGTAGGCCGACGATTACCTCGAGGCGACTCAGGCCTTCAGTTAGGGGCCTCGGGGCTGTATCGGCCGGAAGCGAGTTTCCCCTGATATCTTTTTTTTTTTCTTTTTTTTTTCCTTTTTCTTTTCTTACTCCTGTCTTCTTTCCGTGGAGAGACGCCCGCGGATCATGCTGACGAAGATACAGTCTTGCTATGGATCCCCCATTGTGCGGGTCGGCCAATTGCACTAGATCACTTACAAACTTGTATATCTGCTCCTTCTTTCCCCCAAAACCTGATATTTCGTTCAATATGGTCTTGATTCGATATTTTAATGAGCTGAGTATTAGTATCTTATTTCCCGTGCAGGAAGAGGATAACACTAGGCCCGTTTCTATAAACGAACATGGTGTCGAATTCCCGTACGAGTACGAGCTCACTCAAAATCCACGTCGGGTCAAGGGCAGAGATCCCGAAGCTTTTTGGCGATTGAGGCAACTTTGCTGGAATGTCCAAGACGACTGGGGCTACACCAGTAAGAACGCCATGCTATCTGCCCTGGTAGCAGCACCCTTTTCCCTGTCTCGCATTGCTAACTACGGGCCCTCATTCCAGTTCTACGCACCGTCTACACGCCCGAGTCCGACGCCCTGTTCCCCGCCGCCATAGCGAAGCTGAAGCGGTGGATCCGCCAGTACTACGTGCACAAGACCCGCTTCAGCCCGTGGGGGGGGGAGAAGGGCGAGGCCTCGCACAAGCCCGACGGGTGCATCAACGCGGAGATCGCCCGCCGCCTGCGGTTCGACATCCTACAGGACGCCGAGGAACTCAACATCCCCCGCATCCGGGACGCCGCCCGCGCCGACATCGAGCGGGTCTGCGACGTCTTCGCCAGGTGGGTGGCCGGCCGCAGGGGCGACGTCGATGTCGGGTGCCAGCGGAACCCCCGCTTCCGCGATTGCTTGGTCGTGGACGAGGAAGTCTTGCGGTCGCTCCTGGCCCTCCCCGACGAGACGTCGCCGTTGCGCGTGGCGGTCGATTCAGCGCAGAAATTTGTGAGTCAAGTACCACCGAGCAGGACGTCGTCACTAGTGAGGGCAGGACTGAGGAGCATGTAATCTGTCTTGCCGGGGCTTTGCTAATAATGACCTGCTTCACGACAATAGGTGTGGCGCGTTGCCGGTTTCGCGTTCCTATGGAAATTCGAGCCGTGGTTTATTCGACACTCCGCCCCGTACACCGTCGAAACAAGTTTTTGCTACGAGTACAGTCGGGTCTTGACCCGACGGGGCTGGACGAAGATCGAAGCCGAGGACTTAGACAATCTATGGCTTTATAGGTTCCAAAGGCCAAACAAGGAAGAGGAGCACTTGGCGTCCAAAGAAGTAGAGATCGATGGCGTCAAGGACTACTGGTATGATAGCATCGCCTACCCCTCCAAAGTCGAGCTCTTCGCAGCACAGCGAGCCGCTCGGGAAGGCTTTACAGAGGGGAATATATGAAGCAGCTCTTTCTTCCTAGACTTAATTCCAACGGGATGTGTTGGTTGTTTGGGAAACATTGGAGGCGAGTACTGTTATCAAAGCTCTTGGGTACACTCAGATACAGACAGATTAGTTCACAAGGATGACATATGAAGCGACATCTCCCCAAGAAAAATGTCCGGCCGCGGCGACATCGCCTACTGTAGCAGGGAATACATTCACAGCATCTTACAAGTCAACGCTTCGCTGGACTGGATTATATTGGGATGTAATTCCCAGGCTCGTTCCTGTACGGGCCTATTGCCGTGTATCATTCACCCGGAAGTGATTATAATGATGGTTCTTGCTACTCATTGATCAAGAGAGATACATGTTACGAATTCCTCTCGTATCTACGATAGAAGAACCCTTCAAGAATTATGTATACCGTGGAGAGGTGAAGGTCAGTTCCACTGCTGAGATAATATTATTAGCCACACAAAAAAACAATATAGAAAATATGCAGGCTAGGATATGACTTGCCTGCTCAACAACACCACACTGGGCACACCTATCTTAATTCTCTCGTTTCAGCGGCGGCTTCGATGAGACCTCCGGCAGCACCCGACGGGCCAAGCCCACCGTCCTTGTTGTCATCATCATCGTCGTATTCAGGTTCCTTTGTGTCGTGATCAGGAGGAGACGAGGCCATCGAAAACATTAAGTCTTCCTCCTCGTCTTCGCCGCTACTGTCCTCTTCATCGTGTCTCGTGAGTGAGCCGAACTCGGGTCGTGCTCGCGAATGATGTGGCTCGCGATGTGCGCCCGCTCGTTGGTGAGAATGGCGCGACAGGCTTCGCCCTCGGGGCGTCGTTTACCGGCACGGAGACGCATGTGGCAAACAACCTTGCGGCCGCCGTCGGTGAGCTCGCCGGTGAAGCCGCGGCCCTTGTATGCGACGGGTTTAGAATCCTCTTTTTACCCTTCTTATGTGTCTTCTTCTCCGTCGTCTTGCTCTTTCGGGGAGCCATGGTGTTGGTGTTTGACTGTTACAGGAATTGGTTTGGCGGGAATGGCAATGATGATTTTGGTAGTGCAAGGAGGGACAAGAAACCACGAAGACTGTTCTAAATTTCTAGGCCTCTTACTGATATCCAGATTCAGGTGGTAGTGGTTTACTAGTGCCTGGACAACAGCATGCAGTACCAATAGGCTGCTGTGCGGCGGTTGCTATTACGCTTCGGGGGTAGGCTTCGAAATGGAACCTGCTACTTGGAACTGCATGTATTAGACGGAAGGTGATTATCATGATGTATTCATTACTACTATAAGCCTCTATTTCTATGAATTAGCTTTCTCTATTCAAAATAAAAGGAAAACATCATTCAACTGCGATCTTACATGTGGGTTGAAGCATGCCATTGGACTCTTTTCCGGTGCACGGCCCACCTAGTACGGCGAAATGCAGACAAGGTGTCTATAGAAATAAAATGAAAGTGAGGATGTAATGAAGTATTCGTACTATGAAGACTCTTATAATACTGTTTTATTTGGCAATGTGCGACTGGGTGAGTAGGTAAGTACCCTTGCTTGTAAAGGCCGGCCTCCTAAACAGATTGCTTCAAACACGAATACAGCATACACTTCAAGTGTCGTTATACCGCTGCCAAACGCCCTGCAGGCGTTATTGGATGATAATGCCCAGTCATAGTGTGACAGGAGGCCATCACCCCCCTGCGAGCATACCCCGTCCTTTTAAACTTTTACTGCCGGCAGATAAAAACAACCCCCCATAGACCAAGCAGGATGGAAGCCAAATCCCAAGCAACACCCATATGGGCAAACAAAAACACTTCAAACAATTTGCAGCAAATTGTCTACATCCCACCTTGGATGGTGGCTTTATAACCGGACGATGACATCATGTCGCAAAACGTGCCTTCCATTGAGCTTAATGTAATAGTCCGCGATCTCGAAGCCGGCCGAGCGGCTCCGAGCAACGGGAACTATCTGGCGACCAACATCCAAGAGCCACCACACATCCAACCGCCGCAATCACAGGCTAGCCATACGATCAGCAGTCGTCAAGTCCAGTACTCTAATCGGGCTTCGGATCCCCTCCAAGACCACCCACAGCAAGTATTGGGAGATAGTCGACAACCACAGTCAACTGCTGCCGGAAGTTCTCTCGCTGTGGAAGCCAATGATGTTGGCACGTCTTCACGAGGTGCAGTGGTCTCGCTGAACCTCAAACATCTACCCGCGCCAACTGACCAGTTGCAGGAGACAGGTTCCCATCAGCAAGGTAGGTGTGTAACTGAAGGGCTCCGAAAGTCATATCATTTAGCATGCCCAGATCGACCTCAAAACAAGATCAACTCTCGGTTGCGTTTGAACATCACCGTATAAAGATCGTCAGGGCCATTGAGAAGGGGTCCGGTGGCATGAAGGCGCTCTTAACGGATCTGGTCACTACTCTCCTTAAACCATTCTTGAGATAGACTTCCAAGCCGAAGAGGGCCCCAGATGCCTCCCCCCCAAGCTCCGTGCCAGCTGACGTGACCGCGTCGAAAACGTGATCCGTAGTGAGACTGGTGCGAGACAACGAATACATGGACAAGTGGAGCAGACATCCGGAAGACCCATTTCTCATCAAGGGACGGCGGCTCGTAGATAACTACGTGCTGGAGAAGGTTCTCGGGGAAGGGTCCGTTTACCGGTTCGATTGGAACTCGGCCAGCGGCCATGGCGAAACCGCCTTCAAGCCCGCCGGCCCTTGGGAGCAGGACATTCAGCCCGTCGCGTCCCGTGACTACAGAACCCAGGAAAGGTTTGATACTATGCGGCGGATGCCGATGGCGTTTTTTTTTTTTTTTTTTTTTTTTTTTTTTTTTTAACTTTTGGCGCTCTCGTTCTTCTAGTCCCCATGGTCATAATGTCCTTCCATGATGGCTTGTTGGCGTGTTTAAGCACAGCCTTCGTTTTCGTTTTCTTATTCGGGGTTACCATGGCACGGCCTTGTTTGGAACCTAAAGAAGTCATGCTCCAAGACTGCAGCGTATGCGGCAGTATCGGCTGTCTTCACCGGCCTAGCTGCCGAGAGGGTTTCAGATACTCGAGAAGCTTGCATCTTGTGAGGGTATTTTGTGAGGTCATCTGTATCAACAAGCGTGAGTGCGCAACAAGTTGATAGGCATAGAAATGGTATCAGTATGGTGAAGGGTACAATTGAGGCCTTTGGTTACATTTCAAGCATGTGGGCTCATGAGTTCTAGGAAATGCATGCGGGCAAAAGGTCGTATGACATGGGTACCGACATGGGAAAGAGAAATGGCGCCGAGAGTATGTCTCGCTGCCGAGGTCAACAGCGGTTAACAAGGGTTTATATGTCATCAATCATTTCGTTATTTCCTATATATATAAGTTTACCCCGTACCCTATCATAAAGAAGAAGAAGAAAAACCCAGAAAAGAAAACGTCACTCCAGCCTCGACCCATCCTCCGCCAAGAACACGAGCTCCTCGATCCGGATCTGCGCCTTGCCCACGACCATCCACGGGTCGCCGCCCCGGCCGCGGAACTGCTTGAACCGGTCGACGAGGACGAGGTACTGCATGTAGCGGTGGTCGGACCCTTCCTCGAAGCTGTCGAGCCGGCAGGTACCGCGTTGGAAGCCCGGCGGGGGTCGCGGCCGCGGTAGAGCACGAGGGTGAGGCGGTCGAGCTTGTGGAAGAGGGCGCGCTGCCAGATGCGCAGCGTGGGCCCCGCGTAGTCGTGCGCCCAGCACGCGACGCTGAGGGCCAGGTGCCGCAGCCCGCGCGGGTCCTGGTCCTCGACCTCGGCGAAGAGCCGGCGCAGGCGCGGCAGGTCCGAGTCGCCCAGGACCACCAGCACGTCGCGCATCGGGTCGCAGTACAGCATGCCGCCGTGGGGCATGGGCAGCGCCACCGTCAGCGCGCTCAGGGCCTCGCCGCGCGCCTCGTCGCACACGGACAGCAGCGCCGGGTTGAAGCAGTCGGACCGCCAGGGCCAGTCCTCGGCCTGGGCGTAGTGCGTGCGGCGCGAGTGCAGCTCGAGCACGCGGGGCTCTAGGGAGAGGCGCCTGTGGGCGGTGGCATGGTGAGTAAGACGGAAAGCAAGGAAGAAATGGCACGCGAGATGGAGAAGGGGGGCCGGAAAAGGAAAAGGGGGAATGAAGAGCGGGCGATAGGATGGAATCAGGCACAAATCCGGTTTTTTCGTACGGATTTACACACGAATACAGAAAGGTATACAGGGCAACCAAAACGGGAAGCAAATCGGACGACGCCATCGTGAGATATGCGGTCGGGCGGGGCTGGCGGTGAGGCAAGGGAGACGGGGAGATGGGGAGACGACTCGGAACTTACCAGATCTTCAGGCGGATCTCCAAGGGCAATTGGGGGAAGAGGTGAAATGACCGCTCCTCTTGAGCCATTTCAGGTGACGCTTGTTCATTACTACTCGTAGACGTTGGGATGCAGTCTGAGTCTGGCGTGTCGCTTGGCTTGTCCAGCAGGTAGTCTGGCGTGTCGCTCGTTATCCAGTGATGCTTCATGGTGAGTTGTGTGTTGTGGTTGTGGTTGTGGTTGTGGTTGTGGTTGTGGTTGTGGTTGTGGTTGTGCTTGCTGTCGCTACCCCGGCTCTCTCTCCTTCTCTCTAGTTCTTTGGCTTGCGTAGATGTGTGTGTGTGTGTGTGTAAGTGTGTGTTTGAGAGTTGTTGTTGTTGTGAGGGATAAATGGCGCCCTGAAAGTATTGTCTGCCCAGTTTCTTGTGACGGATGCTACGGAGTTTGATTCGGTTGGTGGTGTTGGATGGTCGGTTGAGTTGTTGACTTGAGAAGGGGATGCATGGCGACAGAGGCCTTGTCTTTTACTTTATTCTTCCATCCACGGCGGGGCAATTGATAGGCCTGCCTTGGCCTCCCTACAACTCCTCCTCCTCCTCCTCACTCCTTTCCCGGAACAACAACCGACACTATTCCCAATCGACCCGTGTTGAGGCCAAGGTCGGCTTTCAGGGTCGCAGGGCCATTTCGATTGAAACTTTGCGGGCGCAGGACTTTGTGGTCGTCCGACACCATCCCCTGCTCGTCCGACTGCCGGCCGGATGTAACGCTGAGGGTGCAGCGACCTGGGATATACCTTCTAATTTTCAGGCGACATAGTCCGGTGGCGTTCGTGAATCCTGCTTTTCGGGCTTCACATGGCCCGTCGGCCAAGGCAGGATTTCATGCGACTTTTTGGAAAAAGCCGCATCTTTGGTGTATTTACTAAGTCAATAGCATGACGACGACATCCTCTCGCGCCATCGCCAATAAGACGGACCGCAGGATAGACTTCAATCAATTTGAAGGATGGAACTCAGCTGATCCGTATTCATCGGAAATGAAGTCGGCTTCGAATAGCAGCCTGCGCCTCAAACTATTCGTCGCCGTCTGCCAACTTCTTGCCGTCCCATCATGCCGCCATAAGCCGCGCGCCAGGTTCGTTGTCGCCCAGAAGCGCGATGCCCCCTGGAGATGCGAGCCACCTGAATCGGGAACAACCATATTATTTTTTTATTTCTTTTTTTTTTCCCTTCCTTTTCCTCACGCGCACTAAAGTAGTCTGAACCGGTAGTCCCACCGCCCTGGTTGGACGAGTAGGAGGATGCGACACTGCAAACCGGTATATCGAGTTCGTCTACCGGTTTGACCTAAGTCGGGTGGTAGTATCGAGTCGTGTTACCAATTGAGGGGGGAGTGAATCCCGAACGGCACGACAGAATGGAAACAAGGTTTCATGTGCCGTCCCGAAAAGTGCCAGCAAGCATAATAAAGGGGCGCGCTTCTCGACGCCTGCTGTCATGATAGGGCCGGACCGGGCAGCTACGGCACACGGATATGAGCCCGCCTGAAAGACCACATCGAAATGAAACCGGTGCGCGATTTTGAGGGGATTATATTGCCCGACGGTTACCCGTCGCTGCACGCCAATATGGATCGTACAGTAGCGTACCACGACACAGCTGCAAAACAGAAGGTGCACGGAGTAGGACCTGGATAGGACCGCAGGATGGGTGCGCGTGGGTGTGGTAGGGTTTCAGCCCCGTTGCTTCAGGTGGTATGTTCGGATGTCTATTCTTGGAATATACGCTAGGTAATAGGGCGGGCAAACGGATTTATAATCCTATGGCCGCAAGAGCGGCGACTCCTCGTCCGGTTCTTGCTCATTGCCCGCTGCAGCACGCTCACCGCCCGCACCATCAGGATACCTCTCGATGGCCTTCTCCCTCATCAGCCAGGACCCACTCAAGCCAGTGCCGGGACCGAGCACGACGGAGCTGACAATCATGACCAGCGTCGTCAGCAGGCCGGCCTCGACCAGGAGCCAGTAGAGGACGGTGGCGCCGATGATGAGGGTGTCGATCTGGATGAACTTGGTCGTCGCCCGTGTCATCTCCCTACGATCGTCAGGGCTGCCGAAGACGTTCACCAGGAGGAAGACGTGCGACGCGATGGAGCACACGACGGGCACCGCGTACACGAGGCCGAGAGACAGCCGGTTAGACTCGAGACGGTGCGGCTCGGGATCGCGGATGGCGTTGACCCCAACGACCTTGACGGCGTACCGCACCAGGGAAACCCAGAGCGGGAAGAACAGCCAGACCACGACGGCGACGGGGTGGCCTGCCGTCGCCAGCATGGCCACGCTGGGCGCCACGAACCCCAACAGCACGGCCAGCGGGATGGCATACACCTCGACCTGGCTCGTGAGGCCGCGCACCTCGACGTCGATGAACGAGTCGACATTCCGCAACTGCTCGGCCGCGGCCGACTCCTTGGCGGCCTGGACGTGCTTGGCGCGGCGGAGAAACTCGGGCACGATGACGATATCCCAGACGAGGGCGCCTCCGACAAGGTTGAAGACGAGCCAGGGCAAGGTGGGCCGGGCGAGGAGCCAGCTGCGACGGTTGCAGAGGCGGGCCGACTCGACCAGGTTGGCCGTGAGCAGAGCCGCAATGAAGGACAGCACGACGCTCATGATGGCGAGGGCGCGGAGTGACGTATGGTGGTGGTGGCCATCGTCGTCGCCGCCGCCGCCGCCGACAGCGAGCTGGAAGAAGGAGATGAGGAAGCACGAGGGCGCGCCGACGACGGGGACGCGCGATACCCAACGAAGGCGCGACCTGGCGTGGCACTGCGAGTAGAGGGCGGCGATGTCGAGGTCCGAGTGAAAGCCGAGCAGGGCGACGGTGGCGATGGCGAGCAGCGCCGGGACGATGAGGAGGTAGGGCAGGCGGAGCCGGTGGAGGAGAGGCCGGTGACCCGCCAAGGGCAGAAGCTTCTTCTGCAGCGAGTCCATCGCTCCAATCTTGGTGGATGGAAGGGGTGGGGAGATCGAACTAAACAAACAAAACAGTGGACTTCGGACTGCCGCTAGCTCAGAAGCCCGAGAATGAGCTGGCCGACTGGACTGCGATTCGGTATAAGGATGTAGGCTGGCCAGGTAGGGCGAAAACTCTCGTGGAAGAAGAAGCTGATACGAGGAAAAAAGTAGGCAGGTTGGATTGATCCAAGGATGATGTTGTTGCTGCTACCAAGATCGGCGGACCACCCGCATTTGTGTTAGTTGCCCTTTTTAGTAAGGTGGAAGGTGCTAGGCAGGGGTTCTCCAAAGTCCAAACTGTCCGAATGACCGGGGCCTGGCCGAGACAGACGGGAGGTAGAAATAACTTGCTGCTGATCTTTGCTTTGGATCTTGCTTCTAATCTCCCTTCTGATCTTGGTTCTGATCTGGAGTTGGGCATATATCGACTTTTGTTTTATTACTACCATTAATATGGGCTTGCAGACCATCCCATCGGAATTCGGAGGGTGACGTAGGCATGATCCGACAATTCTTGCTTGCTGTCTGCTCCCCACCCAAAGGAGGATCAGATGGACAGCAAAGTGGGAGCGAGAGCACATCTGCCATGGAAAACCAAATAGGCGTCATGCAAGGTACAACTTGGCGTCTTCTTTCCTCTGGCCGGTCATTATATATCATTCGACTTGTAGGGCATACATTCCGGAAGAAGCCCTTGATCTACTACTTCAAGCCTGTTGATTGGATCAACATTTGATCTGTGTGTGGGCTATAGCTATCATCACCCAGTGCTGAATAACTCGGCAATTTGATTTCGCAAGACCCCATCCCGCCTCTACCGGCTTCTAATATTCGACTTAGCTTGGTTATTCTCAGCACAAGGTGGGTGTAACGGCTATTCGTGGCCCAATGAAGTGATCCTAGTCCATTGCGGATTTCACTTGATCTAGGGTAATGTAAAGTCGATGCGGTCTTCGAATCAGCAGCATGCTGTTTTGAAAGCAACATAACTCTCGTACAAAAACGAACCCTGGTCCCCGACTGCGTAGTGAGGTTTCGAGCAAATAATACTCTGTGAGGAGAGAGCCGGCTTTGGATATGATGAACGGTGCTCTATAACGTCGTTATACACATGGATATAGTATTTTTTATACATGTTGTTACAATGCTCCCTGGGCTTCTTATGTCATATTTTCTAATTTTTTTTTCCGTCGCATTTGAACTTAGTTGGGCTTGATTTTCCTCAGTATCCGCTCCCGGACAACTTTGCTCGCGACCTTTCCGCCGTGTTGCAAAGAGATGGCTCCGATAATGGCGTAAATAGCTCCGCCCATGACGGGCAGGATACCCGAGGCTTTCAAGCTTTCGGGCTGGTCGAATGGGTTAGTAGGACGTTCCAAGAAATCCTAGAGAGTTCAAACGGGAATTGGTGCACTCACCTTCCTCGGCTTCCACCGCACAACCCCGGCAATGCCCGTCTCTACAGCAAGCTTCTGCAGCTTCTTCAGACTGAGGACATCGTTAGCCTGCAAGCTGCTCAGCTCGTCTGTCCTCTCCAGAGCGGCATGCTGGAAAGGCTCCCGCCTGTCGCCGTAGATATCCTCCGGGATGCCCTTGCCCTCGTTGGCCATACCCTCCACCACCTCGCCGATGACGCCCTCGGTGGGGTGAACTGAAGGAGCCGGGGTCGCAGCCGCGGGCTTAGAGTATTGCGAGCTCAAGATCCCCTGCATGGCCTCCATGGTGGCGATCTGCTTGCCCAGGAAGGCGAGCCGGTCGTTGAAGCCGCGGCGGCCCTGGTCGAAGGACTTGTGGGTCACGGCGAGCCACTTGAGCTCGTCCGGCAGCAGGCGGTCGCCGCCGTGGCCGAGCAGGCTGGCGAGGGCGTCTTCGAGCTTCTGGGGCGACTCGTTGACGGCCCAGACGGAGCGGCTCGGGTCCTTGGTCATGTGCGGGCTGAAGGGCGCCTTCATGCGCTTCGGGGTGTAGGCCCACCGGGGCGCTTGTTCGGACGAAACGGCGGAGGCATCTTCCTGTAGCGAGCTGCTCGAGGACGAAAAGGACCGTTGTGGTGTTGTTGTGGCGGCCGCGGCGGCGAGAGATCGTGTGACTAGGGCGGGCGAGGAGGACTTGGTCGAGCTTTGCAGAGCTTGCCGGGCGAGCTGTGCCGCCGACCTCGAGGTGTTGAGGGCCATTGCGATTGCGGGCTGTGCTTGACGGCGAATAAAAAGGACAAACTCAACACGGCTGGCAGCAACTTGGTAGCCAAGTCGTCTCAGGCAATCGCTGTCGTGGTGGGTGCGAATCGGCGCCGGTGCTGGTCGTGGCTTGAGCTGGCGATTGGGAAATTTTCTGGAGTCGCCAGCGATAATCCAACTGAGGGACCAAAAGAGGCTTGCTGTTGCCGGGATGGATTTGATTGGGTGCACTGTCACGTGGGGACGTGCATTTTCGATACTTGAGATTTCGCGCCAAATCGCCCTTCAGTAGCAGGTTAGCAGCAGGTAATCCGCGCTAATGGCCGCAGCACCCCCTGTACGTGTAGCTGTATGTAGACTGTCAGAGCTCCAGCTTAGGGGGGTTTTCGCAACGCCGGTTGATCGCCAATCGGGAGCGCGTCCACTGCTTGAGCATTGCGTGCAGTCGAAGCATGACGAGCCTAGAGTAGAGTCGGAACCACCACGTCCCGTTGGTCCTGATTCATAAGATCGAACTGCGTCTTGTCGTTGAGCTTGACTTGAAGCCAAAGCCAGCACCATGCCAATTTGATTTACACCAGTCTAGATGACTGTTTCTCCCACAACCCAAAAAGAAAGTATGACTTGGATCGAATTGACGGGCTTCCCCTCTGACTAGAAAATAAACCCCCATCCCAATCTCCAGTCTCCAGTCTCGAAACCATGGCGAATCCAACAGAGACAAAGGGCGGTCCCGAAGCCACCTCGAGCCCCGACTCCAAGAAGAATGCCCTCGTCGAACTGCTTGCGCATGCCCTCCCCGAACATGCCAAGTTTGCCGTCCACCACCTCTCGACGCCGCCTACCCTGACCGAACCTCTGAACAACCCGCCCGCGCTTCCGACCAAAGAGGGAGCCGACGCAAGCGAGGTGCGCCCCCGAAAGCCGCTCAAGACCTACTGCGAGAAGCATTTCCTGGCCGTCTCGATCGAACACCCCGAGTCTAAGGAGCAGCTTCTCGTGCTGGCCCTGGAAGTGTACATATATACGACCTCATTTTCCACCATCGTCTTCGTTTCCAAAGCCGACTCGACCGGCTACCTCAACCTATTGAAGCTCCCCCAAGGCACCCCGTCGCCCATCCGCCAAGTCACGACCACCTTCGTCTCGTACCTCGTCTCGCAACGGCGGCGCAAACACATCCAGTGCGTCATCAACCTATTCGCCCGAGCTCAATCGCAATACCTTTTCCCCGGGAGCGTCAAGAACGGCGGCAAGCATGTCCTCGACGACAGAGGTCTAGTAAGATGGTGGTGTCGCGTCCTCAACCCGTTACTCGAACCGCCGAGCGAAAGCACCCCAGAGTGGGAGCAGGTACACGGCTATCTAATAGTGCCGGGTCTGGAGCAGTATGACACCCGACTCCTGCTGCCTCGTACACAGAAAGCCAAGGACAACTGGACTCTTAGTGATCCGCTGGAGCGCATATCACCCTATACCTCGGATCCAGCAACATACGGAAAGAATATACCCCCACGCTGCCTTATACCTATGTACCCAGACGACCCAAAGGCCCGCTTCGTAGATGAGCTGGAGGAAACCACCCCCCAACGGCAAAGGCTGACCAGAGGATGGCCAACGCCCCAAACTCTCGACCAGTTCTGGGAGCTGATGTCGCACCGGCAGGAATGCTCCAGTGGGCGTTTGACTGGCTTCATCTGGCTTGTTCTTGACCCGCCCTCTCGGTCTTCAAGCTCTTCTGCAGATCCGGCCCACGATCAAGCACAGAGTGATGCGCGGACTGCAAGTGAAGCCGCAGCCGCAGCAGCGACTCTGAAGCGCAGCGAGACAGACTCCAAAGCAACGAAAGAGAAGAAGCAGAAGAAGAAAAGGTGGTCCTGAAGGGTCCCATTGTTCCGCGCCAGCCACGCATCAAAACCCACCAGCGTGCCCACTTCCCCAAACACACGAGCACCGCTCATTACTACTGGCCCGAGGAAGGGCGGGGCCAGGTCATTCTCGACGACTCGGGATACAAGCGCGCCGTTGAACTCCTGCTCCACCTCGAGTTTGGCTCGGTGAAGCAAGCCCTCGCAAGCACGGCCCGATGGATCAACGAGGTCAACGTCGGAGAACGCTGGAGCCTCGATATTGTGGGGCGCCGATCGAATCCCATGCTGCCGGAGGAGGCGAGTGGTGACGGCGCAACCGGCGGTACCGTCAACAACTTGTCGGGCATGGTTAAGCGAAAGCGCACGACGGACGGCGACGAGGCTTCGTATCCAGGAGAAACGGCACTTGTGAATACTCTGGGCGGGGGTCTCGTCAGGAAGAAGCCGAAAACTTCGGATCCGCAGCAATCTCTGCCTACACCTACACCATCTAACGGGGGGCAGGTGAATGTACTAAGCGCGGGGCTTGTGAGGAAGAAGCAGAAGTCATGAGAAACGCTTGATTGCTCATGATACGAGGTTGACTGGCGTACATCGCAAATTCGCTGGATTGGCCTGGAAGTGAGCAACAGCGCATCAGCTGACAGGATCTCTTTCAAGGCATGCTTGCTTAGATGAGCCTTGGAAGTCATTCTTGGCCGGCGTCGACTCACCTTGTGCCTCACAGGGCATAACAATCGCCATTGCACAGCAGTTTGGCCAAGTTAATTACAAGTCTCCTAATTGCAGGCAATCCCCGCGCTAGCGTGAGGAGCTTTGCTGCTGGCAATGGGACCAATGCCTTTTACAAACAGGGCCTTCAAGGGCAAGGGCCTTACACGGCTCAGGTGGTAATAGCTATGACGGTCGGCGACGTTCAGTGGGAGCCGGATGGCTCACCGGGGAGTGAGTGTGCCTTCCCAGGCGCCTTAGGCGATATGACTTAGCAGTCCTATCTGGTCATAGGTACTGCTTTGCAGTGAATGGCACTGCGTAAGTCACAGTTGAGCCATTGCTATTACTGGGAGCTTTTTGATTCAATGTAGAAAGCGAGCTTAGACACGAATCAACTTACACTTGACTGGCGCGCAAGACCTTCAGTCACTCCGTTTACCTTTGCAAACAAATACCATCGATTGCCAACCTCACGCCTGACCTGACTTCGCACACGTTGATATTCGATATTGGCAATCAAGCACACACAATCTCTCGCGACTCCTGCACTCTAGTAATAATTCTTGATCGACATAAAGCCTGTAACTATTTATTCGATCGTAAGTACAACCCCAGCCTATGTACTGCCCAAGATGGGCTCCTCAGCTCGTACTCACTCATATATATATATACAGATCATGAACAAGTTCCTGACGCCGCTTCTGGTGGCCATCGTCACCATGACGATGGGCGAGCGCGCCCCTCAGGTGCCTCGCGAAACTGGTCTTGTCCCGCCCGCTGCCGCCGCCCCTGTCTCTGCCTCAGTCCCTGCCCCTGCCCCTGCCCCTGAGACCGCCTTCGCCGTCGCCTTCTTCGCCTCCGCCGCCCCCGCCATCACCACCACCAGCAACACCTGGGTGAACTCGCAGACTTGCGGATGGGTCGCCAACGTTTCTTGTAAGTTTCTCGCCCAACCGAAAGACGTTCTCCGTCGCTTTTTGTTTTGGTTTCTTCCCAGCAGAGAACCATTAAATGTACGCTCCGAGGCGGTTGAGATTGAGAACTGAAAATTGAATACTGACTATATATATATATATATATATATAACAGCATACCCCTGGACTTGCGACCCGGACTATTCTTGCACTACCAACAAGGCGCACGTCATCGGCTGCGCCTCGGGCACATACTCCCCGCTGTTCTCGGTCTGTGTGGACTACAGCGCCGTCGTGGCCGGGTCTTGCGACGTGGCCAACACCAACTCCGGCTGCTGGTAAGTCTTCCTCCGCCTCTTTTTTCATATCCTTCTTGGTATCTTCTTCCCACCATCCTGTGTAGCACGCATTCCAGATTTGCTTGCTTCTTGTCGACCTCAGGACTACTAGTCCCAACCCCCATCGCCATAGCGAAATATCGATATTAATGAACTGCCTGGCTGACTTGGTCTCCCCGTGTAGCACCTACACCGACTTCCCCCGCCTGCGGAACGTACCTCTGGACCGGGACGCCGGCCCGGTCCATGTACCGATGCTTCCCGACCAGCTCGGTGGTGACGATGCTGGACGAGCCGCAGTTCGTGCTAGACTCTCGAACTAGCACCAGTACCGGTACCGGCAGCATCACCAGCACCACGAGCGACAGTGGGGGCGTTGCCGCCTCGCCAACGGCAACGCCCAGCAGCAGCAGCAGCAGCACCACCGATGCCGCCGGCTCCGGCGGAGACGACAAGGAGACCATCAACGTCGTGGCCATCACCATCGGCACCATCCTGGGCTTCTTCCTCGTGCTCGGCCTCGTCCGTTTCGCCGCGTCGTTCCGGTTCCGGTACGACGCCCGACGTCGTCAGCAGCAGGGCGGCGGGAACGGCAACGGCAACGGCGGTGGAGGCGGCGGCAGTGGTGGCAACGAGAGCCACATCGAGCTTGTCGTCTTGCCGCAACAGCCGCAACGACAGCAGCAGCAGCAAGAGCAAGAGCGCCAAATTTAGGAGGGGGAAGGAGAGGGGGGGAGGGGCGGGCGACCAACCCCCATTTTCTTTTCTTTTTTTTTCTTTTTTTTTCTTTTTTCTTTTTTACTTCCTCCCCTTTTCTTTTTGTTTTTGTTTTGAAGTTCTGAACATGGGCTGCTGCAAGCAGAGATACCATGAAGAAGGATACGCGCGAGCAGAGCATGAATACCATCTGCGATTTTTGACGGGAGCTGATGAAACGCCCCGACTGAACTGGGAATCTTCCTCTTCTTGCAGTCGAACGTGAATCTCGTGTGACATTTAATTCCGTGAATGGCCTTATAAGTGCGTGGAAATGTAGGCGCCCTCGGTCCTGCGGCTCCAAGGGCTTCGCACAGTCACATATTACCGTAGGACGGGCAGCAGCATAGGCATACTGACTGCCTCACATATGATACGATGATTGGTTCCATCAGGGGAGGTGAGGGACAAATAGCCAGCCCTACAGCCAATGAATGCGTCTGTCGTCCCACTCTCGATTGCCTGCAAGGCAAAAAGTCCAGTTCAATGCCTATGCAGATCGCCTACGGAGCACCGCAGCTGTATCTGTAGGTCATCCCCCACCCCCAAACCCCCCACTCGCAGCTCCCCGTTGCGGTACTTGCTGCTCAGCGATCATTGGGGTCGATTAACGTCCAAACGCCCATGTAGTCGCTCTTCACCTGATCTTTCCCAAAAGGGTATGCCGGAGCTGTTGGGCAGAGGTTAGGGGCAAGGTGCTTTTTGCTTATTTTGCATAGTGCAGTACGCCACGACAGCTCCAATTCTTGACCCTCTCTCCCTAATAAAACAGTGTTCCCATCGTCGTCTGTACCAAAAGTCCCATTCCCCGTCCCATCCTACCAGCCCGACTCTCCGCATGCCAATTGATCCCCTTGCTGTGATTACTGTGAAGGAGTTGATCAGCCGCAGTCATTGAATTGAAGTCTCCCCCACGCTGGACGGCCCTCTCTTAACACGCCCAACTTACCCCAAAGATCGGCACTGGCGGCGAGAGAGCGAGAGAGCGAGAGAGATCAGATTGATAGCTGATAGATCCCGCATCGTCAGGTGGGGAGCGTTACCCCGGATTCCCATAACCTCTTCAACCAGAAAAAAAAAAAAAAAGAAAAAAAAAAAAAAAGTGGCACAAATCACCACCTAAAGGGGTTGTTGACTCACTCACTCGTCTATCGGTATTCCAAATTCGTATCATATCTACTTGCGTCAGACCCAAGCAGCCATGGCGGAACCAGCAAACACGCCCATGCCCCCCTCGACGCCCATCTCCGCGACGCCGCGCTCCGCATCCCCCGCACAGTCCGCACCACCACTGCCGGGCCCGCTTCCTCCCATCCCCCCTTTTGTCGCATCGTCAGCCCCTGTCCCTGCTGTTCGTCATCCTCATCCTCACCATTCGGCCTCCTCCTCAGTCGACAGCACCGGCGCCGCCACGAGAAAGCCCGTGGTCCTCCACATCGGCGACCCCATCCAGTACAACCCCGCCACCTACGCGGCCCTGTCCGCCTCCTACACCGTGATCCGCCCGACGGCGGCCGAGCGCGCCCGGCCGCACTTCCTCGCCGCCCTGCGCGAGCGCCGCTGGGGCGACTTCGACGCCGTCCTGCGCCCCTTCTGGGGCACGGGCGGCGAGATGGGCCGCTGGGACGCCGAGCTCGTCGCCCTGCTCCCCGCCAGCGTCCGCGTCTTCGCCAGCGCCGGCGCCGGCTTCGACTGGGCCGACACCGCGCTCCTGGGCGCGCGGGGCATTGTCTACTGCAACGGCGGCCTGGCCGCGGCCGAGGCCGTCGCCGACTTCGCCGTCGCCCTCGTCGTCGGCACCTTCCGCGCCCTGCCCTACAGCCTGGCCGCGAGCCGGACCGGCCCCGACGCCTTCGCGCGCTGCCACGAGGCCGCCACGGCCCGCAGCCGCAATCTGCGGACCCAGACCCTCGGCCTCGTCGGGCTCGGCAACATCGGCCAGCAGCTCGCGCGCAAGTGCGCCCTCGCCTTCGGCATGGCGGTGCTCTACCACGACGTGGAGCGGAAGCCGGCCGCGCTCGAGGCCCGGCTCGGGGTCCGGTTCTGCGCCACGCTCGAGGCGCTGGTCCGCTCGAGCGACTGCGTCGTCCTCTGCGCCCCCTCGGGCGCCGGCCAACTCATCAGCCGCGCGAGCCTGGCCTGGTTCCCGCCGGGCCGGGGCCGCCTGGTCAACGTGGCGCGCGGCACGCTCGTCGACGAGGCGGCGCTCGCCGACGCGCTCGAGGACGGCCGGCTCGTGGCCGCCGCGCTCGACGTGCACGCCGACGAGCCGCGCGTGCACCCGCGGCTCGCGGCCCTGGCCGACGACCGGGTCCTGCTGACGTGCCACAACGCGGGCGGCACCGTCGAGACGCACGTCGGGTTCGAGGAGCTCGCGATGCGCAACGTCATGGCCGTGCTGGGGGGCGGGGCGCCCATCACGCCGGTCAATTTGCAGTATCTCAAGACTGAGAAGAAGGATTCCGGGGGCGAGTGATGGATTGGTTGGTAGGTTTGGTTCGATTTGATGACTTTGGACGAGAAGGCATGATAGGATGACGAGATGATGACGATATAGCATACGTTTTGTTTTGATACCAAGGAGAATGCACGCGCGAGTGGCGATACACGGAGAGAAGCAGCATTTACGAGAGAAAATGTCTATAAGAGTCATGGGTAATGTGGTAATGATACTACTACTACATACATACATAATTTACCATTCATCTCATCTACCTACCAACAAGCAGTCCTGAAACAAGCCACGAACCTAATCGTCACGAACCTAATCAACGCTTTGCCTTTGAAAGCAAGGAAGGGAGGAAGAGAGGGGGTAAAGAAATCCCGTCGCATTCCTATCGACGCCACGTCGTCACCGCCGCTAGTCCCTATGTCTTCCTTGTCTCGTATCAACCGTACTTAACATCCCCCAGCCCCGCGCCAGCCTGTTGGTGCTGCTGCTGCTGCTGCCCCTCTGGGTGCACCCCGTCCGCCGTCGCGAGGTCCCCCGGCGTCGGCCCGGACCCTAGATCGCTCATCAGCTTCTCGTCCGCCTTCTTTCCCTCGGCGCTCTTGAGGACCTCCATCAGCTGCCGCGCGCCCGCGGGCCACATGACAATCTCGCCCTCCTTCGGCGGCGCCGCTGCTGCGACGTTGGGCTTGACGTCGCCCTTGAGGATGCGCTCGGGCGTGATCTTCTCCTCGCCGTAAAAATCCGCGTTAGCCGCGGGCCGCTGAATGATGACGGTCCCGTCCGCCTGGACGCCGGCGTAGAACCCACGCGACTTCATGTACGACCAGACGGGCTTGCCGGCGCCGAGCGCGCCCTCGAGGGCCTTGCCGGCGCCCACGGGGCCCGCGACGACCGCGATCTCGCCGCCGAGGCTGAGGCGCGGGCGCGTGAAGGCGCGCACGGCGTCCTCGGTGTTGAGCACGCAGACGCTGTCGTAGATGTCGAGGCCGATCATGAAGCCCGCGCCCAGCGTGTGCACCAGGAAGCCCGACGGCGGCGACCACGAGCCGTCGGGCAGCCGCGAGACGACGATGCCCGAGCCGCCCGCGCCGCTGAAGTGCAGGCCCGTGCGCAGGGTCGTGAAGATGGCGAGGCCCCGGGCCTGCTTGATGGCCTCGGCGGGGATCTTGACTAGGGCCTTGCTGTCGCCCTTGGGGCCCGGCGATGTCGGGTGGCCCGGCGACGGCGACGGTGCTTGCTGGCCCGAGGGATTCGCGTAGAAACCGTCCTTGCAGAAGGACTTCAGGATGCGCGCGGCCTTGTCGCACTCCTTGTCCATGGTCGTCGGCCAGAACGCCTCCGACCCTAGCTTGTTCGTGATCTTGTTGACGGGCACGCCCGTCGCGACGCCCCACTGGTACAGGCGCTCGCCAAAAGTCTTCTTCTTGGCGCCCTGCGGCTGGGCTTGTTGTTGTTGTTGTTGTTGATCCGGCTTCTCGTTATTGCTGGAGGCGACGCCGATCGCTGCAGCGCTAGGCACATAGGAGGACGAGGGCTCATTATGGGCTGCTGCTGGGGGCACATCGCTCGTCGGCTGTCCTGGCGGCGGCGCAAAGTAGGGAACTTGCGCTTGACTAGGTCCAGCATTGTTCGCTTCGGTGGGGGGAGGTGCAAAGTACGGCACTTGTCCTTGTCCCGGCTGTCCCGGCTGTGAAGACGGTCGCGGCGGTAGTACTGGTCGCTTCTCGTCGTTGAAGGTCACCGACGACCCAGGCGGTGCGGTCTCTTGGTAGCTCGGAGGGGGCGGCGTGGATGTGTAGGGGTGCGACTGCAGAGGGTGCGGGTGCGCATCGTGGGTCGGGGGCGGCCCTGGCGGAGGGGGAGGGTAATACTGTTGTTCCGTCTTTGCCGGCGGGGGCCTGGCGGCGGCGGCGGCACATGGTAGGGCTCACCGTCTTCTCCCAAAGGCTGGTCGTTGAGGTTGATCTGGTACGGCAGAGAAGGGGGCGAGGGCGTGATGAGGATGAATCGCCTGCGAGCTCTGAGGGAGGGGCGCCGGCGACATTGGCGGTCTCGGCGTAGTAGGGCGGATTGCCTCCCGCGTGTGGCGGCTGGCTATCTTGGGTACTCACCATGGCTGACTGGCGAGACCTGTTGACTGTGAAGGGGTGGAGTAAAACGCTGTACGGAAGGTAGATGAAGGTCACGCTCGTGGAGATGGGTAGGACGTAGGTTAGGTAGGTAAGAATTAGTTGAAAGGTCTTGATTGAGGTGGTTGATGCTGCGCTGGGAGCTGAAGCTATTTGATGGGTGTCGGTAGTAAACCCGCCTGCGCCCTCACTTGCAGTCAATGGTGGGGTTGCGTGAGAATGTTTCAATCCAGCGCAGGTCGACACGACGACCACGACACACTTACTTGGCCTCTCTCGGTCCATCACCCATCTCTCTTACGTAGCACAGTGGCTGGTGCTTCTTTGCGCCAGCCACTTCCCTGTAAAAGGACGCATGGCCTGTTGCTCGCGCGCCCAGAGGTGACGACTGATGTCATCCGCAACCAGTTAGGCAAGCTAGGCTGTGTGGTAGGTAGCTCACTGCTGTCGCGCCAAGTGCCTGCCAAGCTGGTCCACAGCGAACACCAGACAGATTGCGGCAAATGACAACTGCCAGCCGACGTGAGTTGCGAGCGCCGGCTCTCTCAATAGAAATAGTCTGGTGCGTGCCTCGCCTCATTGAATCGCATCGAATTGATTGATGGCAGTCACCGGGCCATAGCCAAGAGCAAACCATCGGGGCGCCGAGAAAAATCGGAATCCGTCTCTTGCTGGGCCAGGCGATTCCCGACCAACCGACCAGCAGCCATGCCTACCCGTCGCCCCGGGCTGAAGTCACCGGGCTGCTTCTGGACTCGGCGTGTCTCTGCTCAACATCACCAAGACCATCACACTCTGGCACAGCGAACATGAGATGTTTCACTCCAGCGACCGGCCAGAACTCCACATTCGGCTTTCTCTTCGTAACAGCATAGCTCCATCTCGGTGACTGCATTAACTCAGTAGGTGACGGCCACCGGGTCCTCGTGCCATGGCTTGCACTGGCTGTCGGCTGTTTGCTGTCTCATAAGTGGAGTGAAGACGGTGAAAGAAACTTGAATTTAGCTTCACGCAATATGATTGACTGCTTTGGAGAATCTGGGAGCTATATAATTCATCTTCTTCCTCCCCTAGATTCTGCTCTACCTTTCTTCGGAACAGATCATCCTTACCTAGCACCGTATTGCAATCAGTTCCAACATACCCACAACAACAACAACAACAACAACAACATGGCCGACGCAAACAACACCCTGCTGGGCCCCAACGTCTACGTCTTCGACCCCAGCATGCCCGCCGGGGCCGTGCAGGAGCAGGCGAACAAGATCTTCAAGCAGATGGAGGCCAACGAGTTCGGCCCGGAGCGCTACTCGCTCCTCTTCAAGCCCGGCACCTACCCCGTCCTCTTCGACGTCGGCTTCTACACCTCCGTGGCGGGGCTCGGCCAGGGCCCCGACGCCGTCCGCATCGAGGGCGGCGCCAACGTGCCCGCCTACTGGATGCCGCACATGAACGCCACCTGCAACTTCTGGCGCTCCTACGAGAACCTCGCCATCAACGCGTCCGACGCCACCAACAAGACCACCACCATTGCCATTTCCCAGGTTAGTTTCATGCATGCGTTCTGTTTGTCTCGTCTAGTGCGTGACGTCAGTCACTTTTACTAGTCCTCCCCCCCCCTTTTTTTCTTTCCTTTTATTCTCGCAAGCACAGACGTACTTACACCCAATCCCAATCCAGGCCGCCCCTCTGCGCCGTCTGCACATCACCAGCCCAAACGGCCTCTGGCTGTTCCAGGTGGACCCGGAGACCCACGCCGGCGGCTGGGCCAGCGGCGGCTTCATGGCCGACTCGGTGGTGGACAACCAGGTCCTGCCGGGCTCGCAGCAGCAGTGGCTGTCGCGCAACTGCTCGTGGGGCAGCTGGGCCAACGGCGTCTGGAACATGGTCTTCGTGGGGTGCGCCAACGCGCCCAGCGGCAACAACTGGCCCACGGACCCCTACACCACCGTCGACCGCACGCCCCTCGTGCGCGAGAAGCCGTACCTCTACCTCGACGACGCCGGCCGCTACGCCGTCTTCGTCCCCGCCCTCCAGCGCGACACCCAGGGCCCCTCGTGGACCGAGGGCCGGCACACCCCCGGCCGCTCCATCTCCGTCGAGGGCGGCGAGTTCCACGTCGCGCAGGCCGCGACGTCGACGGCCGCGTCGCTCAACGAGGCCCTGCGCGCCGGCAAGCACATCCTCCTCACCCCGGGCGTCTACCAGCTGGACGAGGCCCTGCAGGTCACCAAGGCCGGCACCATCGTCCTCGGCATGGGCTTCGCCACGCTCATCCCGCGACAGGGCAACACGGCCATCAAGGTCGCCGACGTCGACGGCGTGACCGTCGCCGGCCTCATTATCGACGCGGGCCCCACCAACTCGCCCTACCTCATGGAGGTGGGCACCGAGGGCAGCGCGGCGAGCCACGCCGCGGACCCGACCTTCCTGTTCGACATCACCGCGCGCACCGGCGGCGCGCAGGCGGGCAAGAACGACGTCGGCATCGTCGTCCACAGCCACGACGTCGTGTGCGACCAGCTCTGGCTCTGGCGCGCGGACCACGGGCCCGGCGCCGGCTGGGACAGCAACCCGACCAAGCACGGCATCGTGGTCAACGGCGACAACGTGGTGGCGTACGGCCTCTTCAACGAGCACCACGAGGAGTACCAGACGCTCTGGAACGGGCAGAACGGGCGCGTCTACTTCTACCAGTCCGAGATCCCGTACGACCCGCCGAGCCAGGAGCGGTACATGTCGCACGGCGGGACGGTGAACGGGTACGCCTCGTACAAGGTCGCCGACGGCGTCGCGACCCACGAGGCCTGGGGCCTAGGCGTCTACTCGTACTTCCGCGACAGCCCCGTCAAGGCCGAGAACGCCATCGAGGCGCCCGCCGACGGCCGCGCCGGCGTCAAGATCCACCGCATGACCACCATCTGGCTCAACGGCCAGAACGGCAGCGAGATCTCCCACATCATCAACGGCCGGGGCAGCCGGGTCTACGGGAGCAGCCCCGAGGAGGCCCAGCGGCAGACGTTGAAGGAGTTTCCTTAAACATACTCTGTACTATTGCTTACTTCCTTGTGTAATGAGCTCATAATGAATGCCTACTTGCTTGATTTGTGATCTCGTCGCGTATCTCTCACCCACCCTCTCTCTGCCTGATCATTGTGAAGCATCCGACGTCCCGATATGCGCGGGCTTGTATGTGGAAAACCTCCCTATTCTCCAGGCAGTTGCTATCTTCAAATGTCCAACGACCGTTCCAAACGTTGGCGACGCCATTACCTCACTTTCAGCCCTGGAAACGTATCCCTGTACCGTGTATCGTGGCTTCGCCATTGCCTACACGCCGTCGATCAAACCTACACATGCTACGTCTTGCCTCCGGCGCGATGGTACCTCTCTAATTGCGAAATAACCCCGAGCTGAATAGCATGGCATGCGATGCAACCGACATATCCCTCCAGCATACCATAGTTGGTGGCAGAAGGCCGAACGTCCTAGCCCTACGCCTCTTGATACCACCACCACCACCACCACCACGGCATTCGCGTATTGGAACCGCCATATCAATAGCCCAGAAACGCCTCGTGCCGATGGTCAATTCTAGCCTGCTTGCTAGGCTGTTTGGACCTCGCTCTTTCGCAGTTCGCGCGCCCGCCGACACTCCGCGGGGGAAACGGGACGACCGGCACCTTCGGCAAGGACACACAAGATTGCAAGGTTTCGTATGAGCCGGTATCCGGTGCACTTACTCGCGCGCGCCCACGACCGGGAGCAGCGGGGAAACAAGTTGCGGGCGCGCGCGTGCAGGGTGCTCACTCAGTCACTCACATACTACCTAGACGGGTACGAAATCTTCATCACCTTCGAATCTAACCCCCTACCAGCCACATGCCAAGCATCTCTCCATGAACCGTAGCCTGCCTAAGCACGGCTGTGTACAGTACGTTACGTACGTGGTTGGGGGATTAAGATCTCAGAGCGCAGTTGGTAGGGCTGAGTGGCTGGGGGGGGGCGGGGGTGGCTTACACAATCGTTTTCGTCGTCCCCGGTCTGTATTGGTGAAAAAAAGAATGAAAAAAGAAAACGGACGTACCTGAGCAAAACCCAATAATCAATTCATCATCACATCACATCACACGACTCTTTGGGGCTGTGGCGGTGGTATTATTGTTGTTGTTCGCCTTCTCTGTGCTCTGTAATCTGTAACATTGCCAGTAGTCGTCAAATGGTGCTCTGCGCCCCCTTCTCGATTCATCTCCGACTTGCGGCCGGGGAGGCGTTGAGAGAGCGACGCATGTGAATAGCATCGCGTCGTGTGCCGCGCCAGCCACCTTGTGTGCGTATGCAAGGGAGGGAATTCACCGTAATGAGAGCTGCTTCCCCCCAATAAGTTGACAAATAGATAGGCAGACAGATACATTGGCAATAGTCCAGTGTGCCAAGACCAAAGCATGCAGTCAGCCGTCGTCCCGAGCAACTGATGAAACAGACCAGTCGCCTCGAGGATCTTCTCTTGCGGCTGGCTTACTCTCTCTCTCGCTTTGCCAAGAAGGTCTCGCCATCGTTCGTTAGATGCTACATATCCAGGAAAGGCTTCGGCGAAATCTGAGCAGAATTGCCGTGTGGCTTACGCCACGGAGCTTGTATGGTGTGCGTGGTGTGGTGGTGTGAGTCGTCAGCCCAGTCCAGTTTGGACGGGAGATTCTCCCTGCGCTGCGGCAGATAGATGCAGTTGCGCATCTAGACCATTGGAAGAACGCCCCCTGGGGGTCCTGGGGGTCCTGGAGAACCGACCGCGTGCCTCACGATGGTTTGCTATGCCATTGAGCAAACAAAAACCCTCGCATGCGGGGCCGGAACCAGACCATCGTGGCCTTTTTTTTGTCTTCTGGCATAGTTAAGGTTGCATAGCCCATTTTCTCTCTCTGGGGGACCCTCCCGGCCACAAACACACGCAAACACCACGCCAGCGTCTAAATATAGCGCAGGAATCATTGTTTCAAAAAAAAAAAAAAAAAAAAAAAAAAACCCTCGCGGGATTTCTAAAATGGCGAGGAGGGATACGTCTTCCTCTCAGCGGGCAGGCTTTTACGTACCAACAATGCGGAATTTGTTTGGTCAGGCCATGGGAGGGGCGTTCGTATGGGCATGAATGTCTGCATCGCCAGGCCAACGGACTCTCCCTTTCACCTGAAATAGATACTAAGGCAAGCGGACAGGAAGTAACACGTGCAGTACCTGGGGGAATAGCGGAAGCCAGCCGTCCCAGGGCGGGCAAACCGCAACCACACACCACCACCACAATCCAGCTCGCCCCGGGCCGGCCGTTAGTAAGTGGAAATGTGTCAGTGTGTGGGAGTTCTACCGTACTTAGTCAAACACGAAGGCGTGCTTTCGGACTGCGCTATCTATCGCTTTATCGCCCTATCGCCCTATTTTCTCCTGATCAAAGGGCCCTGCCAGGGCCTCAGGAGCAGACCTACGAATAGGCGCTACGCTTCAGCCGACCGTCGATGGAGAGAGAGCTTTGACCAAAAGTTTGGACCCTTACTTTTCACCCGTTCCGCTATCTTCTCCTCAATTCACCCCTTCCCTATGGTTGCCAATAGATGCGTTGTTCCCTCCTCCCCTTCGGCGGGACTCGCTGTCTCGGGCAAATAGTAGCGCATGGCATCCGCGATGTTGGGCTGTTTGGTTTCGTTTGGCCTGGCCTGGCCTGGTTTGGTTGTTTTTGCGCGCGAACCTAAGGGGCCGCTCCTCCGGAAACGGAAGAGCGTCAGATAGAGTTAAAAGGGCGAAAGCAATAGTACGGGTATCTGGGCCAGCAGATGCCCTGTGACAGGCAGGGGCCGGGGTCGCAATAAGCTCTCTGACAACTTTAGCGGATTGGGCAGGCGGGGGAGCGACCGATTTGAGGAGGTTAGCAGCGGTCAGGTTCAGGTCAGGTGTGTGTGTGGTTTGTTCCCAATATCAGGCACCAAACGAGAGAATAAGCTCTCGCCTGTCGGTGGAAACGAACGGGGGGAATGAACAGGACCCTTGCTTGATGGCACGCTCGAAACGGAACAATTACCAATCAGTCCTCAGTAATTAATGGCAGACGGCGGCTTTTTGTCACGGTGGCCACGCGAGACGGATGCATTGAAAATTCAGCGTCAGCCGTCATAATTGGCAGTCATGCCAGCGGAAAAACAGGAATATCGGGGTTCGGTCGGCCATTGGTGACGGGTGTCCGTCTAATCGACCTGGCGGTGCCTGGGTCAGCGACCAGACGGTTTCCTGTCCTGTGGTGCCTGATGCGTTGCCGGGATGTAGGAGCACGTGAACGAGGAGGCAAACACGCGCCCCCCCAAAAATGCAAACCCGCTCATTCCAATTCAAAGTTTCCATAGAATGAGGAGAGCCGGATGGGTCTAGACTCTTCGGCAGGCAAATTCTGTAACACGCCAGAAGGTCCGGAAAATACTTCGAGAAGGAAAAACCGGAAGCGCCTGCTGATCATTTGCTCTCCCGGAACACAGGGAGAGCCAAGCAGGGAGACGAAGGGGGAGAAAAAGTTGTGGTTCCGGCTGAGTTGTTGTTGCCAAACGAAAACCACAAAAAACCGCTCCCGGACACAAACGCGTGGTTGTGTGTGTCCCAGGAGCCCAGGCACAGCCGGGAACGGATCACTCCACCAAGCTACCTGATCGTTGGGTCTGGGACTGTCGATCACTGGACGGGCACAAATCCGAAGATCAAACGGCCGCACGGGTGAAGTCATGTCAACCCATCAACAGCCAGCCAGCCAGCCGGCATGAAGCTATTCCATCCCGGGGGGAGCAGGCAAAGTCCAAATTGCTGCTCTCTCCGAAGCCGGGGGGACGGGGAAAGCGGCTCTCATCAGCAGCAGTGTGTCAAATGTCAAAGCGGCTGCGATGTAACGGTCTTCAATTAATATGATATTGTTAATAAAAACGATATGCTGACTGTAAGTGGGCGGGCTGGGATTGGTCACCTTGGACGACGGCCGGCTCACGGTTACGGGTTACGGTACGTACAGGCAAAGTAGGCAGACAGGCAGGCATCAATATCAAACTGGCAACCACGCGGCTTGCGTTTGCAAGCTGCATGTACTCCGTATGCCGTGATACCAGGGTGAAGCAAGTCGAGCTGTGTACCCTGCCCTGCCCTGATCTGTCGGTTGTGCGACAGATCAATACTAGGACTGAATCGTCCGCAGTGACTCACGATGCTAATACGCTGGCATGCGGTGTGTTCGGCTTCGGCACGATTCGATCTACCGAGGCACGAGGCGTCGCAACGGGTATTATTAGACTTTCTGGAAGACAATAGCATGGTGGTTAAAGTTGCCGTGCAGCATGGACGACCGCGCCATCCGTTCCTCGTGCTTCCGTGTCCCATCTCACCGGCTGAGAAGGGGAGAGAATCGCAAGAGAATGTTTCCACTAGCTGCTGTTTCTTTCCATTTCATGTACGCGGTAATAACGCACGTGTACCATCGTGGTTCAGACCAGACAGATGCGGACAGGAAATGACGGGATGCTAGCCAATTTGGACGCGGGCGGGCTACGTGGGAATTAGATCTTTGATATCAGTGCGGATCGAGGCCTTGCAGCAGCAGCATCAGCAGCAGCACTGCAACGCAACAGCAGCATGGGGTGTAGTGGTACTACACCATGTTGCATGCACAGCCCGAGGTTGGTGCTGCCGCTCGCGTCAGGTTGTTTTAATGTATTTGATGCAGCATGTTGCATTTACAGACGCGGCAGCACACGAGATCCCAGGAGCAAGTACTTGATGGCTCGATGGTGAGCTGAGCTTCGTTTGGAACTTTGAACGGAGCCCGCGGCAGTTCGGGAAGGTATTGGACGGAGTGAGCGATACAGTACGCAGGGCTTGGCGTTCTTGAGGACAAGGGCAGATTAGGTTTACGGAACGAACGCGACGGGCAGGACGGGCAAGCAGGCAAGGGTGCTGCTGAGCTGCTAGGCGGCTAGTGTCAGAGTGTCTGCTACAGTATGTCCAAGAGCGGTGCACAAATCGTCACAGAGAATTACGTATTGGCACCGGCTAAGCACGAATGGAGGCAATACAAAAAGAGGAAGAAGAAAAACTCGTGCAAGTAACGTTGAAAGCAGGTTTTGCTGGTCGTTGCCAGTCAGTCTGGAGCTTCAGAAGAGGTGCAAAACGGAGCCGCGTTGTCGCAAATTGCGTGGTCGTGAGCGGTAGCTCCAGGCAGCTCCAGATAGCTTGGCCGCCTGGGGAGAGCGTTTCCCTGATCGCCAGCGACTGCCCAGATGCGAAGGAGAACCCTAGGGTGATCATGCTTAGGCATGCTGCAAAGGAGATGAAGAAGCCACGGAACGGTCTGGATCGAAGATTTGGTGAGGCGATCGGCAGTGTCATGGAGGGCTAGACTGCAAATGGACTGATCAGCCCCTCCTTTTTCCCTTTTTTCTCTTGCTCCCATTTTCTGCTCCTTTTTTTTTTTCTGGCCTCCCCCAGTTTCCAGCTCATCCGCTGCGGGTTCAAACAGAAACGTTACTTACTGGCTGGCGTGCTAAGATGCTGCTAAAACGCGTTAGCACGCATAAGGCCTCCGTCTGGCCGGAACGGTCAGTAGCCCCTTTGGCTGGACCCCGTCAGAACAAGCACGCCAGGAACGGGAAATTTGTGTATCCGTTATCAATCATCTCGATGACATTATGGCTCAAGAGTCAAGTAGTCAAGCGGCTCAAACCCGTAGTCAGTAGCGGTAGGCGGAACAGAGAGAAAAAGAAAAAGGTACCCACGTCCGTTGCCTAGTGGCTGCGTCCGTCTCGTCAGAATACAGGAACTTCCACCAAGAACGACCCTCCTCTGACCCTTCCAGGCAGCCAAGGATTGGAAGGGTTAACGTGATATGGTCTGGCCATCGAAGACGGAGGGGCTGATCGCCCTTTAGATACGGGAGATGCGACGCGAGCTGCCCGCATGGCCCTAAATCGTACATAAGCACGCCGATGGCCTCCCTTTCCCCGGACATCCTGTTCGTTCGGATCTGGTAGCATTTGGTCGCCAGTAGCATGCACGACTTGGCGAAAGGGGCAGACCAGCAGAGTCGATCCGGCATGGATTTGCACGCGCACCTACTGAAGCTGCCTGCCGCATGCATGAAAGAGACAGGACGGTGCTGGGGTGTTTATCAGGCAGTATCGTGCCAACCGTAGCGAGACCCAGTCACAGTCACGGTCAAATCAGGTGAAGCAACCCAGCCGCAACGGCAGACGTGTACGCATTTACGTGGTTTTTTTTTTTTTTTTTTCGTTTTTTTTTCGCCCCCTGGGCTGGCCTGGATATCAGATGGCAGCGGGGGATCTAAGATCTGCTGGATGAAGTCTCCAACTTTCTCCCTTTCCCACCAGGCCACACTCAGTCGACTAGTAGGGCTTCTGAAACTCAACTTCGATCCTCGATCACGATCCCCCTTCCGGTCAGCAATAGTCCGGACCGTCATGGGAAACAAATCGATCCAGATCTTGGTTTCCCATACTTGAACAGGCTGGCCTCATGGGTTTGCTGCCTTTGTCTTGCCCGATGGATCGGTGGACTAGCAGGACTATTGGTTTAGAGCATGTTACTCGTAGATTGCTGCAGTCGTGAGAATGGATACACATGCATAGTGGCTGGGCGTGATACCACCCATAAAGAGTCGGGACACCCCCCGGGCTCACATCCGAGGTCTGCTGGATTCTTCTCTTCTTCCACCGATGATTCCAGCCTTCTCTCGAAAAGATCTCGACCCAGGAGCCAGAAACAGCAAGAGCCAACCCATCTTCCATCCATCACCGTACTGGATTACGGACGATAAAAACACCAGACGGTGACGCAATAACAAAACCAATTCCGTTACCCATCCCATCGACAGAGACAACAGACAGACAGGTGTCTTTGCTTGAAACGAACACATCCGCACGGCAATCACCGATCTGCCCGCACGGCAATCACCGATCTGCCTTGCGACGACAAAGAAAAAAAACTCGGACTGAAAACGGAGTTTATTATTAAACCGCCGCTCTCGGTTATCTCTGCTGCCTACGTACTTTTTTTTTTTCTGGGCCAGACCAATACCTTCTACACCCAATTACTGTGCATTCCGTTCCGTTGTGTCTTTGGCTGTGGTGTTCGTGCTCCGCTGTACTCGTCCAGACTACTGCTGCATCTACGACCCAGGTCCTTGTCCGAAGGCGCGAGTCTTGTGCCCGTGTACGGTACCTAGCACTCGAGTACTTTCGCGCTCTCTCTCAATCTCGCTCCGTCTTCCATCCAGTGTCTCGGCTGTGAGGTGTCGCCATAAGCCACGCCATCCACCGTCTAATTAATGCAGAGCGCCCGAACTATCCAGCCCGTCAGTCATCGAGCCCGACTGTCCCGTAATCTTAGCGCTGTACAGTCTGCGAGGTACCTACCGTATCCGGGCTGCTGCGACTGCGTTTACGACTACCTACAGTACAGTACCTACCTTAGGTACTCACTCACTCGACTGGACAGTTTTAAACGAACTCTCTCTCGCTCCCTCGTCCTTCTCCTCGCTCCCCTCTCCCCCTGGACCACCCGGCCCAACCAACACAGACCAGATCGCACAAACAAGGCGCCAAGACACGACGCTCCCACAGCCAGCTGCCTCCGTCTTGTCGCCCCAACCTGTCCCTGTCGCAGTGCCCGCAAGCGCAGCGCCCAGCCAAGCTCCGGCTCCAGTGCCCAGCAGCAGCGCTACCCATCCACCAAACCTGGTCCCAGTGCGCTTGTCTTGTTTCGCAGGCCGACTCCACTTCGTACATGACATAGCTTTTCCTGCCAGAGTCTGATGTTATATTACTTACTACTTCACTTATAACTCTGGTTTGTCCAATATCTCCATCCAGACTCCAGTCTTTGTTGGCATCTCGACTCAGCCCTTTTCTCCCTATTATTACCTGACCGGGACCAGCAACCTTTCACCCCCAAGCAAATAGACCCTTCCGGAACGAATCCATCTACCCAACACTAGGCCAACCCTGCAATCAGTCGAGTTCGCATCTAGCCAAAACTATTCCAAACAAGAGCTCCATTCCAGGGCTACCTATTTCTAACGGCCACCCCCATCCACCACCTTGCCGCATCCCACACTACCTCCATCTACATATACACACCAGACCACCACCTCAAACCTCGTTCAGCTATTTCTGGAACATCATCGTCGTCGTCTACAACTAAGTATATATATATCTAACGCACTCCATATATATATACACTCGCACCCACACACAGAGACACAGACAGACAGACACCTTGGGCCATTCCCTCGTTCAAAGTGTCTCTACTACTCATACCCTCCCACATCAACGAAATGGCGACCAGACCACCCAAAGCGCAATACTCCAGCTCCTCCTCCACCTCTTCGGCCTCATCCTACTCTTCTTCCGACTCCGACCTGTCAGCTCCCTCACCCTTCCGGACCAGCATGGACACCATCTCCCGGCCCATCGCCTCGGTCGAGGTGCTACGCTGCATGCGCTGCGCCAGATCCGTCGAGGCCACCAGCACTGACGACCCGGCCTCCACGGGCATGGTCCGCGTCGGACACAACATCTACTACTGCGACCGGTGCGCCAAGATGGTCGGCTACAAATGAACGAGAGCCGGCCTTTCCGCTTCTCCGACGTTCTGAAGCCGCAAACAAGCAAACCAAAAAAACGAGAGCCATTAGTTGGGCTTCTCTCACTAATTCTACAACACACAATCGTGACAGCATTGTCACGGCAGCCAATTACCACCCCCAGCGCGCACCGAGAGAGTTGTTCGACATTCTCATGGTCGACTCCGTACACCATCTATTGGCTGTGCGGGGCAAGCCTCGGAAGACTCGCGCCATCGGCAATCCGGCGGTCACCCATCCTTGGATATGCATCGCATCGTTAACCGCAAAGTCAAAAAAAAAAAGGGCGTGCCGATGAGCCGCCAATTGACTCGGGACTCCCGCACATGGTCTTGAGAAATGCGAACATCCAGCCCTTCGCATGGCTGCAGCAGACAGGCCAATTCCCTGTCTCTTCGGAAGCACGACCATCCTGGGAAGTCTGGGCCCTGGGCCACGGAGTTCTAGACCGATGCTCGGTTTCGCGATGCAGTGCAGTCGAAGCACACCTGTTGCCCTCTGGCAACCCGATGTGCCGACGTCCGGCGGCCATGCAGACATGAGACGACCATTACTAAGATTTCGGCGAGACAAGTCAAAATTACGGTTATGGATATATCGGCATTCGATTGACCCCATTGTCGCGCGACAACTTTCTAACGGGACCCCAGCTGGGATGGAACACCAGATCACACAGGTGTGGGATTGATTGGCACCAGTCGCCCAAAGGCATTTGCCATTCCTCGTCGTCTCGAACAGGGTGCGAGACGCTGGATGGCCGTCTCTGCCATTCGAGTGCTCGCTACCTCTCAGCATTGGGCATTGGTTCGGGATTGGAATGTGCAAATAGTGTGTCCCATCGCCAGGGATCACTGGAGGGATCACTGGAGGAGGAGGAGGGGGGGCAAACATCACATGAATCCGCAGCTGCTGGAGGATTTCCGGCGGGCGTTCGCCAATGAGTGCGGTTTGGGCGGAATGGAGACGCCCACGGTCGAAGTTCGAGGGATACCCACGTCACTAGTCGCAGGCGCCCCAAGGCCAATCACGACTCGGCGCCGCCCTCTGAGGTGCCCGCGAAAAGCCTCACAGCCCCCTCCACCACCCTTGGCTATTTTAGGGCCGGCATTCCCCTGCCAGAAATTTGCGCCTCTGACGTCGAGCTGCTTTTCTGGCCCTCGGACGCAACCCACCGCGGTTGGCACCCAAACATGGCCGCTAGTTCGCTACGGGCTACGAGCAGAGTGGGCTTTTTGGGCCTGATCTGGCATCGCTCGAGGAGCCCCTCTTGGACCAGAATCGGTCTACCATCTGTTTTTTTTTTCTTTTATTGTCCCTACCTACTACTGGTGATTGGGCTTCGGACTTGGCAGGAAAATGGATACCCGCTGGTTACTGGGAGGCATCATTTTACAAGCGGCGTTTTTTTTTCGATGGATTGGGATTTTTTTTTCATGCTGAGCAGCGCTCGAAAACTCATGGAAACGGGGGTACATGGGTGGGAAAAAGGAAGGGCGACGAGCTTAGCGAAACGTTTTGATGTTTTTGATTTTTCGATCTTTTTTTTTTATTACTTATGATGGATACCCAATTACACCTGTACCAAAACACACAATTTGACTTTTTCATGTTGTATAGTACCTACCAATATCATGTTACCGATATATCAACAACTCGGATGAAAAACTCTATGCGGGAAACCATGTCCTTGTCTACATACGCCTATATCGCTCTCCTCATTGACTGGACAATCAATCAACTTTGTGACTTTGGGCGGAGGAGGAGGAGGGTCAATGGCTGCACGTGCCCTACCGACCCGACCACTTTCTTTTCCCACTTTCCCTTTGACGAAAACCGACGGCCCCAATGCAATTGAGAGCGGAACGGGGCCTTTGCAATAAGGCCGGGCCTGTCTACCTAGCCAAGGCCTGTCTGGCCTAGTTTGGCCTGCCACCTGCAGCTTGCCAGCATTGTATACTTCGTATTCAACAACCTTGTCCGGGGGGGGTTTCCTTTCTTTTCTGCTGTAAGCAAATCAGGATTGAGGATAAGTAGATGCCTACATGTACCCTGTCCGTCGGCAAAAGAGGGCTGGCTACTGCGTCTAATAACTCAAAAGATAAAGTTGGCATAGGAACAGGAAATATGCTCCGAGGAGAAGAAGGACCCCCATCACCCAGGAGGCTTTCGCTGTCCTACAGACCAAAAAAAAGGATGAGTATGCGTGCAGGTAGTGGGGTCGAGCTGGCAGCTGGTCGGTCTGGGTGTTGTTGAATTGGGGGGAGAGTGACAAAATTGGACAATGCTTGCTGGGCTTTGCTATCTCCAGCTACCTAGCAGGACTGGGACGATCAGGGTCTCTTTGGTGTCGCTACAGATCTGCACGTCGATGTCATAATGCCTTCGAAGGGTAAAAGCCATATAAGGGAGGGCGCCAGAGCGACGTAAAAAGACCCTGGATCAGCAGGACAACGAGCGCCTCGGCGCCCGTGGCGTTGCGTGCCGTGCGTCGGTCGCAGCAAGCAAGGATGCTTTTTGGCTGGGCTAGCTGGGTTGCGGACTTTTTTTTTTTTTTTTTTTTGGTGTCTCCTTTGGCTGATCAGACATGGCAGCTGATTGGCCCGTTTCGCTCACTCCGCTGGAAACTAGTAAACAACTGCCTCGGCTTTCTTTCTTCAAACTTCACCCACGGGGGGCTGGCCGGTCGCGCCCATGCCAATGCAGCTAGCAAGCTCACGATAGCTCCTGTAGGTAGGTGTTTTGGTGTTCTATTTCATGCACGCCGACGTATGTACGCAATACCGTGCTTTCCCGTAGGCACGACGAGGCCCTGGCGCTGACCGACCTGACGGATGGCTCGAAACGGGCGAAACTACGCAAGGCAGGGTAGGTTCCATGTGGGGTCTTGTCACGATGACGGACTCGGCCGGAGATACTATGATATAGGCATGGATGCTAGCGGCTTACACCTCCATGTGCCTACCGGCCTCAATATGTGCTGTGAAGTAATTCGGTGACAGCAGAGGTTCGCGGCATACGCCATATCTCGGTATGCGCTACTCCATACTGTTGCGACCGACCGACCTGACTTGGGTACGAGCAAGCAAGCAAGCACAGCAACCCCCCCACAAAGGGTCCAAACCGGGAAGAAAATAGGGTGGCTACACTTGCGTCGTGGTCCTTGCTTGGCCTCGTCCTTCTTCTCCAAGCCAAGTGCGGAATGCGAGCAGGACAAGGGCGACGACGACTACAATGCGCACCCCGGCCCGGACAGGAGCTCCCGCTGGGACCAATTGCGTCCATCTACATATCGGAGGGAGGGTTGAGAGGGAGGGGATCAAACAAGTAGCTACGTTGCAGTCGGGATGAAGACGACTGCTTAATGAGATGAGAGATCGGCGGGAGGGCTACCCTTGGGCTCCGCCAGCTCCGCAGAGGAAGTGCGCGTACAAGGGGCGCTGTTGCCCTGAGTAATGCTATGGTAACAATCAAGACCACAAACGACGCGACGGCATGGTTGGGCACCGGGGAGGGGGTACTGTACTGTACTGTAGGTAGGTATGGATTCGTTGTCGTCAGGTACGAACCGCACCCTGGGACTTTTGGATTTCTTTCTTTTGTTTTTGTTTTTTTCCTTCTCCCTCACTAACCTCCGCATATCTCCAGATTTTCCCAGAGCTATAGCACGGAGAGAGAAAAAGCCGGGCAATGATGCAGCGCCAGTTTGGGAAGAGGGGACCAGCCCTCTTCGAGCGACAAGACAACGCGGGGTGAGTGATGTTAGGGCGAGAGCAGACGCAGACTGAGCCGAGCAGAGAGCAAATGCCAAAAAGGACGGGCTGCTACGTGACCAGCAGACTAGCTAGCGGGCCCTCCCCCTATGACCTATGACGGCGGTTGCATGCACACCTAATTGCAGCTCCCCTCCGACTGACCAATCTGGGGGGCCGCTTGGCAGCAGGTTTTCAGCACATGGCGCCGTTATGATTCGGTTCTGGTCATCACATATTGGACGCGCAATAGCATGATGCTGTGGGCTGGGAAAAAATGCGGGACACGCTTATATACATACATAGCTCACATAGGCAGGTGGGCAACTCGGTACGGAGTAGCAAGCCATTCAATCAAGGTGCTGACGGGGACCTGGCGGAGAAGCGACAAGAGAACTGGGGACGGGACTACTACAATACGGTAAAGTCAAGAAGACCACACTGGACAACAACGTCAGTCGGCCTTGTTGGAGGGTGTCATAGAGGCAGCTGACTGACTAAGTAGCTCGCGATCTCTCCATTTTCCAAATCGAAAACACAAGGAGATCTGATGGGATTGACGGCGCTAGTGTTTCTATGTATATTCATCGTTACCATCATCGCCGCCAGGCTCGCTTGCCACCCCGTGTGCTTTTACCGTTTTAGTGACAACATCGACGCGCAACCCGATCGGGGGCGCAGGTCACCCTCGATCAGGGTCCCTCTCCCGGGCTGGCTGCCGGAGCTTTTTTTCTTCTTCTTCAGGAACCCGTCGACCACATAGCGCACACAACCAAGACAAGCAGAGCAATTAATGCCAGGCTCGATGCCCCGAGACCAAGTCGTCGTGCATTGTAACTTCGTGAACAGAAATAGCGACACCACCATTACCGCCACCAGCACACTGGATACTGTAAGACGTAGCAGCGACACACACGTGCACACACATCAGCGACGAGAAACATCGAAAACCCCCTACTAGCGTTTTTGCTACGTCATGCCGCTTCAGGGCGTCGTCCCACCCAACGTTCCCACCAATCGGAGCCCCAAGCGACGACGAGCCAGCGCCAACAAGAGCAGCCAGCAGCCGTAGCCGGCAGGCATCCCCGTGGTCTGGCTTTCCGACGCCGTTAGTAGTAGTGAACCATTGCGACGGGTGGACGTCCGCGTTCCATGGGTCGTATGCCCGGCCTTGTTCTCGTCGTGACACATTATCCAGTCTTATTACCGTGTACTAAACTTCGAAACGGAACTAAGCCAGCGGCGTCCGTCTGTCGCACGCATCGATCGAGAAAGATCAACTCAACTCCCCTTGTCAGCTAGCAGGCGGGTGCATCTATCCTATCGATCTCTTATCTGTCCAAATCCACTGTTCCTGATGGATTAATTCAAGTATAGTACGAAAACGTCGGTCGATGCGCGTCCCGGCTTCATTTCCCGCGTAGCCATGTTCCCGGGGATGGGGCGGAGTAAGGTCGGACTTGGGGGGGGGGTTCCCGGAACGCCGTTTTCGCTGGAAATGGATTCACTTCCCCCTTTGTGTCTGATTACGCAGAGAGATAAGAGACAGGGAGGGCGAAATGACCATTGCTGTTATCCTTTTCGCGCTCCCCAGCCCTCAGACGAACCCCAGCCACCAATGGCAAGTGAGCCCATATTCTCTATCCTTGGCACGCCCGCTCGCCCTGGAAGAGGTATGGATTGCGAATAGCTTCGCGTGCGCGTTCACCCCCCCGCTGGCACGCTGCTGGCGGGGCACTTTTTGACAGAGTCTGATCCCGTTACGGAGTACCTAGCGCTGCAACCATGGGCGACAGGCCAGCACGACGTCGTGTCTGTTCCTGGCCACAGCTCCCCACTTGCCAGCTAGTTGCTAGGTACTTTACCAAGGAGACAATTGAACACACAAGAAAAAAAAGACCCCTCCGGAGTGGTTATGTAAGTTAGTCAGCGCGTTGGTAAGTGTTTCCTCATGCAGATCCTATGGAGGAGAGAATCTGTAGGTAAAATAAGTCAGATTGCGCAGGAGTGCCCGAGGCTCCACGATCTTCAACGGTGGAGGCAGGAATAACTTGGAAGTTCGAAACGGGGCCCGAGTCAGTCTCTGGGCCGGCCCACGAGACAAAACGGTGATCTTTTTTTCTTCTCGACCTGCGGTTCGGCTCCGTTTGGCTCCGATTGACAGGACTGAGTGTTTTTTTTTCCACCTGCCAATCCGACCAATCCCCATCCAGTGCCAGTCAATTCCATCTCGAGTCTGGAACGTCAAACCACTGATCTCCATGGGACCTCATGGCTAGAAAAGTTTAATCGCACACCGGTAGACAAGGAAGGAAAAAAGGAGTAGGACGTCGATCACCAAGAAAAAGGACATGCCCGCGCCGGAGTTTCTAGATTCCGCTCAGCGTCCGTCGCTTTTGGTACAGGGCCATCCCCAGACTAAAACGGCAAATCCTCATCTCACAGAAGGATCTCTAACATGGAGGAGTGGATATGTGCTCCCTTGCGGCAACCTTCGCCCAGATGCGGCCGCACAGCTCAATATTGGCGATGGATATGAACAACGGCCTTGCGGAGGTGGCCGGGGCGGTTTTAGAGGTTGAGCCATGTGGGCGATACCGAACGAAATGAGACTCTACCATGTGCCCGGTTGTCGATACAGGGTATACCGGCCCCGGATGAAGCATCCCCCTATAGGCTACTGGGATCAAGCATTTCCTATCAAGTGCCGTTAGCTCGCACCTTGCCATTGGGACCCCATACCCGGTAAACAGCGTGATCCGGGGCAATCCCTACCCCTCCAAGCTATAATAGAGATCAGAACAGTCCAGTCAGTGAGTAATGTTGGTTCTGAGACTGCTGATCTCGATACTCATTACATAGAAAGGCCCCTGAGCATTTTGGAAATGCCCGACAAAGCTACCTACCACAAGATTGTTCACCGTAAATGCCAACCACGGTGATATTGCTACCTGCGAGGACCTAGTTCATGCATTAGCCCCATGAGATAAATGGAATTTGACCAGATCGTCGTTTCCAGACCCAGATGCGCCAAACTGAACCTTGCAAGAGGCATGTTGGGGAAAGAAAGGGAGCGGAGAGAAAGTTTGAGAAGCAGCATCCTTCCATGATATGGCAGTCTACCTACTGATGACTGGCCGCTCTACTCTCCGCCGAAAGCGGATATCACCGTCTCGGTCTTAATTCCCGAGCAGACATACTGATCGGCATTGAAGAGCCCCTTGATAGGATTGACTGACTGCCGGATATAACGTACACTGTAAGATGGTGATCCAACGGTATCACGAGTTCCGGGCCACTCCACTTTCTGGACATGAAATGCTTCTAGAAGACATATCCTCCATGATAGGACTGAAACCGTGTGGAGTCAAAAATAGGTACTCGATCCTCGCTCCAGAGGTATGTACCTATGATGGGGATTTGAGGCTTCTTTGACTGACAAGTCTCATATCCACGGTGAGGCTCGGGTACTGGTTCGAATAGGGAAAGCTCGTAGGTGGAAAAGTAAAAGACACGAGGTCGGCACCAAGGCCAGTATCTGCGGCATTAGCATTGACTAAATAACATGATGTGACTGTCACTCGAAGTCCCAAACCACGAGGAGTGGACTGGGCATCACCGTTGTCCCCCATAGGATGCCGGAGTCAACTGAGGAACAGGTATTTAGGTGAGCGTGGAGGAGTGAATAGGAACGGAAACCACATGCCAATAGGGAACCATAATATCACGATTACCATGAGTAGGGCGTCGGATACTGCGGTCAATCCAATTCTGTGTTTGACTTGGGTTTTGCGCTTTCTTGGCATTTACTCCATGCTGGACCAACATTGAAGGGGGAAGAGGCGAGAGAAGGAAGCGTACGGAGTAGATAGCGTTGGCTTGAGTTGCCCCGTCTCGCACGTGTTCAAACTATTGCTTCTGCCCTCGCCGAGTTGAGCTGCTTTTCGTAGTTGTTCCAGTGTATTAACCATCCTGGGAAGTCCTGTTCCGCGGGTCTTTTGGGACGCCTCGTTGATACTTTCGAAGGCACCACTATATAACCCATTCGTAATACATACGCTGTTTTGCTATTGTATCAACTATTGGATGATGCAGTACAAACCTCCTTTTTTGACATGCCGCGATTAGGGAAAGGTTGCCCACAGTCGACTGGCTCCTTCCTCGTAAATTATCATCGTCAGCGTATTGACGTGATTAGTATGAGAACGTGAAGGAAGCAGAAGAGTTGTTCAAAGCTCTTAGCCTCCGATGCCTACGTAGGTATCTTGTTTTAGTATTGGCAGCAGCTGTCATGGCTGAATGGCCCCCGAAATCCCCCCCGATTGGTCGCATGTTACGACGGAAGAGACCTTCCTTTCTATATCTCCACCTTCTGTTTATGGAAGATCAACGTATCATGTCATGCACAGACGTTGACAGCAGCAGGCCGATGTCTGTCGCCTCATGACTTGGCGAAGTACATATATATAATGTAATGTAAGCCACAACATGTCCCAGACCCGTTACACAAATGCCCAGAAATGGGGAGCAAAGAGGGGATAAAATGGCTAAACATTGGGATGTATAACCAATTGCAACATCCACTCTATTCATGACACATAATTACCAGGTCGATCACCACAACGACAAAGCCACCATAATCCCACCTTGCTGGACAATCGCCGTTCGCCTGACCAAGAGTTATATAAGGTACGAAACCTGGAGCTCTGTGGTTTTCTAACTTCGAATTTGAATAACAACCCTATGCATCAAAGACGAGGGAATCATAACGATCAAGCTACACCAAGTCTTGTGTTGTACAACCGTTTAGGAGGAGCTCAGTTTTCGCACGACACGTCAGGTGCGAGGGCTTGTGGCTGTATTCTGTAAGATCTAGGCAACATATATTAGCTCGCAGACTGCTGCTCTTATTAAAACAACCCATCATTTACCTGGCAGGGAGCTGATTACCTTATTGTACCCCTCTTCGGGCTTTGAACACCAGCACGTTGTTGGGCGGATTGTTTGTTGGGCTGACATCAGATAACCCCCTTTTCCAACAGCGACAGGATCCGGGAGACATGTGTGACTGATGTGAAAGTACTCCTCACATACTACATGCTGCTACTCAGCACGCCAGCGAGTTGGTAGGCAAAATACTTCCATCATCGACATCGGCACACCGACATCATGTTGGTCGTGAAACAACTTCGCGTCGATTTTTACCGACAGAGTGAGCTCACGCGTTCACAGTAACCAGTGGGAATATTCTTGTCAGGTGGTTCAAACTGAAGCCTCTTACATCACTGGTATCCCGAAAAATTCGAGTTCCCACCTGTTGTAGGTACTCCATCCTCTCATGAGGGTGAGAAACCTGTGGTGGCGGTAGTGGTGGTGCAGGATAAGAGGGGTCTGGCTTGGAGGCGATGCAAAGTTTTGCTGATACACAGCGTCATTCATAATATGATAGACGTACAGCGAGACTCGAGATGAGCAAAACGGCACCAAGACACAGAAGTTCCAAATATATACAGCTTGGCAATGACCTACTCTTCGCTTTTCCTTCACCACCATCGACAAACTAACTCAAAGCAACCAGGCCAACACAGCTTCACCAAGCAACAATCGAACCACCCAAGTCCCACCCCGCTACACACGAATCATCTGCTCTTCCTTCTCCAAAATGCAGTTCTTCACCATCTCGGCCATCGCTTTCCCCGCCGCTGGCGCCGCCGCCATGCCCAACGCCGCGGCCGGCGAGCACACCCTCCAGGCTCGTTGCGCGGCCATCTTTCCCGCTTGCAACGGCGGCCACGTCGTCGGGCAGACCAGCTGCCGCTGCGAAGGCCAGAAGGAGAAGTGCGATGTCTGGTCGTGCCCCGGGGATGGAGAGAACACTGTCGTGGGTGACTGCCCCTTCCTCTATCATTCATTTTTCCAAACGGGGAATGAATCCAAATAAACAAAAATACAACACACATGACACCTTGCTAATACCCGAGTCGTATAGATGGTCTGTGGCCAGGCGGGTACTGGATGCATTTGAATTTAGTTGATGAGGGGATGCTTTCTCATCTCGCTGCATCGTCGCTCGCCACGTCCGGGCCAAATAGGGGTGCTTCCTTTCCTTGGGGCGTCAGGAAAGACCTGATGGCCACAGGTTTTTTCTGGTATCCTTAAGCACATTTTCCTTCTCATGCTCGTCTTTTGGGGCCCCCACCGTTGTACATATCTACACGATAAAATCAGTCGCTCTTTTAATCATATGATTCCACTAAGATACGTAGCCGGGCCGCACTCTGACATGTGAGCCTCTTCTTGAAATGTGCAAGGCTATACCCGACATAGATATATGGTATATAATGCCACTAAACAGCCAGATCTTTCACATACGACCATATCCTGCTGAATACTAGGGATCCCGTCCGCTCTCCCATATATAAGCAGCAGAGAGCCGAATTAGTACTAGGGTCGGTGACGACCTGGGAATCCTCGGTGTTGTATGTTTTTTGGTTTTTTTTGCCGCTCCGACCTTCGCTTCGACGGTGTTGTGGAGTGAAGGCCCTTGGGCAAGGTCCGTTTTGCGGCAAGCCCGGCAAAGCTTCCTCGGTTGACGTCCGCGCGAAGACCTATTGATACCGGAAAGTCCCAAATGAGCAATCCATACACACCTCCGTTCTCATCCCGTTGCGATGGGTTGCGTGGGTCACGACGCCCCACCCGCTGTAGGATGCCGTGGCCTATGAGGAGCATAGCGAAAACAAGACCACTTACGAGCAGAGAGGGCTTGAGCTAGATGATCTAGTTGGACATGGGCCATGAGACCCATGGGTATGCTTGGGTAGTTGAGACATGACTAATCCCATGGGTACCCATATCCGATCCTTAAGTCGGGGCCTGCCAAAGCGTATGAGGCCGATAAGGAGAGGAAAAGTGTCAACAATCAGTGAATGTTGCAGCCTCTTTAACCAAATCAGATTACCGGACTACAAGGAGCTTTGAGGGTTGCAGTCCGAGGTCGAAGGAAGCGAGCAGGCATTTGGTAGATGGGTGGTACTTGAGAACTTCCAATGGAGTGAGGAGATGCCCCCTACTATTTAGCATACTGAATTAAATTACTTATAGGCAAAACATACACAAGCCAGGAGCCACAGTCGCATAAAACGTGTACGTAATTTGAGATACAGTATGGACATTGGATTAAGCTATTGTATTGTTCGCATCCTCGATATCATTGCTGTTGCTGCTCAGCAAGGTCTGGACATTCTTAGACATTTCAAGATTCAATGGCTTCACACGAATGACTGAATGCATAGCTCCACCTGGACGATAGTGGTGGGAAGTCACGATCTTCTCTGTATGGAAGGATGATAAAGTAGTAGAAATCGTAGTCGATGAACTTGAAAACCAAACATGTAGTTAGAAGAAAGCATCTTTGTATACTTTATCTTCCCCATACAAACTGACCATGGGCACTATAATCTCATCTTGAAAGGGGAATATTCAGGATGGTCCGTTTGTCCGGGTGAGCCACGAGCGTGCGAATCGCTATCAGGCGAGAGAGGGACCAGTTCTCTCCAGCAACCTAGCCTTCTTTGTTCAGGCGACTCGGATAAGACAGTTGTGAGTGAACACTGCTACTTGCTGATGGCACACCTCCTACCTGGACTATCACATTTATCGATACAGAGAGCTGTGGCTGAACATGAGACCCGTATTCTGGCGTCATTGCGGTTCGCGAGGCGATGACTTCCCGTATTGCCGACCATGCTCAACCCCTCACCCGTAGAGGCTCGTTCTGCAGTATAGCGGTGACCATTGGGGGACAGGAAATACGACCCTTATCATTCAGACCTCAAGTTGCAATATAACAGAGTCAATACTTACTTTTTACTTGTAGTCACATTGCTAAGGAGATACAGTCCGGTGTATGTGCTCATTCTGACCCGAACTACATTTGTATCCATGCCGCTAAGGTGGCCCATCACGACAAGCTACTCTTCACCTCGAGACAAAATGTATTTTACAGATCGGAACGAGTCTCCTTCCCACTGGCTTAGTCGCCCAAAAAACATTGGGAACCTTGAAGCTCGCTTGTGTGCATCCATAACTACCCGTTGGAAGCCAGCGTCGTGGCCACCACCAACCGAACGACCTCCAAAAATGTTGCTTGCCAATTGTTTTCTCCTCTGACCCTTCCTCCTTGATCGCATAGTCGTTCTGTAATAGTCAGTGGTTGTTACCTTATTCTCTAAGCGTCTCTGTTCAGGTCGTCAATGTCCATGATATGCTTATCATCGTTGACCGGCGCCAACTCCTCCCTGCCCCCGTCTGGGCCATTCCGGTCTACCGGCTGCATACTCGTTGCTTTGACGGGCAGCGCAGTATCCATCGTGGTCTGTTATTTCATCGACTGTTCCGAGAGTGACTGGCTGGCTCCCAGTACTGTTTCCTATAGACTCAGAGTTCGCGAGTCTCCCAGAAACTCTCTTGGGCCGGAGAAGGAAAAGCTCCCCCTTTCCACGAGATGCCGAGCTCCAAGCGACATGCCAAATGAGAGGATAAATCAGGAAGTGAGAATTGGCAGAAGATTCCAGGCGGCTACGGGGCATACCCATTATGAATTGAGAGCACGGCTTGTAATATGGTGACACTTGTCGTTTCAGTGGGGTGCCCTCGCCATCCAGCAGCTACGGAAATGCGCTGTTGGCTGTAAAGGGTAAAAGGAAAATAGTTGAGAAGGACGAACAAGACATAATCACTTGTGGGCATCCAGGGTCCACGAACCGCATGTGCCGATCAACGCGGACTTAAGCCACCTGATTATGCCTGCAGATCTCAATTGATCTGGCCAAAAACCCATGCAGTGGCACACCGTGGTGCTCGACTCAAACGATGGCAAGGTGGGCATATAATTGACTGGAAATTACCGTAGCCGACGAGGCACAGCACGAGGAGACAGTGGGATGTGTAAAAGAGGTTGGCGGCAGCAGACGACACGGAGCAAGCACATTGATGACATCACTCGGGGGCGACATCACATCGAACTGCAAGTGAAACGGAAAGGGTGTTACTGCTGTTCTCTCTATTTTCGCCAAACCAAAGTACGCCGATACCGTCGTTACCATCACATGCATTGACCCAAGACACACAAAACCCCTGTGCAGCTAGCTTTCGTTCAAGTTTTTTGGTTCATTTCACATTTCGGAATCCTAGACTTCCTAGACGACGAATTTGACAATGAACACAGGTCCCCTTCTCCTGAAGCCGGCGAACCAAATCCCCAACCCCTGTCGATGCGAACCAGGCTCTTTTGTCTGTTATCCACTCCGAGGAACCGTTGGGGTTCGCAAGGTGTGTTGCTGACAAAGAGGTAAAAGATGTCGATGAATGTCTTTCCCATGCCCTTCACGCCAGATCTAGTTTGCGAAGGTGACTCTCGTTTTGGTGATGTGTGATTGTGGATATTGCCCTTACCCCCCGAAAATGCAAGAAGTACGAAGAACAAACAAGTCGTCAGACAACGAGAAATTAGTAACCGAAGTTCGTGAGAGCCTCGGCAGTCTTGTCGTCGACCTTGGCGTTCTTCTTGGCCTCGGACAGTTGTCGCTGGGCCAGCTTCTTGCGCTCGTAGTAGGCGGCGGACTTGGCCTTGCGGCGCTCCTCCAGTCTGCAAAGCATCGAAAGTCAGCCATGTACACCCTTTGTACTCAACCGGGGACACCAGTATAACATACCTCTCAACAACATCCTTGTACTTCCAGCCGTTCTCGTGGCTAAGACGACCGACAAGGCAGTACTTGCGGCCGGGCTGCAGGCGCAGGACACGCAGAGCCTGGGGAACGACCATCTTCTTCTGGTGGTCGTAGGGGGGAGGGACACCCTCAAAGACCTTGAGTCTCTGGAGAGCGGCGGCACCGCGGGCGGTCTTGTGGGGAATCATACCACGGACGGCCTTGTAGAAGATACGAGACGGGGCGCGGAAGTGGAAGGGACCACCACGGGTAGGGTTGTATCGCGTCATCTTGCGGAGGTAGGCGGCGTACTTGACTATAGGAGGATTCGGGTCAGTCTCGGAACCTGTGTTCATTTCGTGCATGGTCCTCCTCCTCATGACAGAATGTGCCATTGACCATGATCGTAGCAGCCTGTGTATCTTATCCACGGACCATCTACGCACGGTCTGCGAGAAGTCGAAGAAACCATCCATGATGATTGGGAAGTTGGAAAGACGTACGCTTGGCGCGGAAGAACTCGCCGGAGATGTTGAGGGCCTCGCAGCGGACGACAACAATCTTCTGACCGCTCAGAAGCTGCTTGGCGACAATCGAGGCCAGACGGCCAAGGAGATGGCCCTTGCCATCAATGACGACCTGTAGGAGCAAAGCAAGTCAGTGGTCTATCCTGTTCCGCCCAGCATGTGGTGTTCTGCTTGGCCGAGTATCGCGATGATTCCCTCTCTTGCTCCCCTGAGTTCCGGCGTGATTCGATGGTTGTGTGGCGCGGGTCGATATCCAGCGCAGATCCGTGTCGTCCGTCCCGATCCAAATCGTGTCGATTGCAATTGCTCGCGTTCCAAGCCCGATCGCGATAGAGGCCAAGCGTACGTGGGGGACTGATATGGAGGGGGAGTTATAACTTACGACAGACTCGAAGGACGACATCTTTTCCGGTCGGGTATGTGGGATTTGTGGAAAGAATAGAAAGAAAAGAGGAATCTGCTCGCAGTGCACACTTCAAAGAAAGATAGTGATCCTTTCCAGAAGCCTGTGTCTTACCTTGGGAGCCGGGAAATGTTATTCCTCGCTGGGCGATGTGGTTGCCGTAATGTTCACCTTGGGGAAGTGATTTGTTGATGGTCGCAACTAGACAATATCAAATGTGCGTAGAATTTTTGGAGCGGTCCTGTTGGCAGGCTGGGGCAAGTGCGCAGGCAAAGATGAGCTAAGCCGATTGGGGGCGGGTGGGGCTGGATCGCGGTCCCAGGCCACACAATGCCACACTCTAGGGTTTTTGACCTACGCTTTTGCAGAGGTCTCAGCTTATCAGACGAAGTGCGCACCTGCGATAAGAGCAATTGATAAGCCACCAGTGACCACCAGTGACCACCAGTGACCGGCAGACACACTGCAGAACAGAGGCGGTGGGGCAGATCAGTCATCCTTCCAGTCATTCCAGTCATCCAATTTGATCAACTGGATCTACAATAGACCCGACCGACCACCAAAGGCCGGCAGATCTGGCTTAAGATCAACCATTCATTCTGGCAATACACATGAATTATAAGGTCACCTTCACATTATTCAAATTGACCAAAACACATTGCCACTTACGTATGCATTGGTCCCTGATTTGCAAGCGAGTAGGAGCTACAATCAATGGGAGTGGTTGGCATTCGTCCTTATGAGATTGATGGGATTGGTGTATCTGCCCTGAACTGAGGTTGGCGTCCGATACCTTCGGGTCAGATCTGGCTACAATTTCATTGATGCGGGGAAATTCGTAGGTATTGTACTGCAGCATAAAACGCATTGTGGTACATTCCACGCCTGCCGTTCTGCCCTCTCCATCCAGACGCCAAAACGCGATCCATCTAGGCCCATGCCCATCCGAGGACGGAAGCCCCTATCAATCAATAAATAGACAACCACCTCACCAGGTCTAGGACCCATGTCACTTCATCGTATGAGCAGCCGGAGAGGAGGAATTTTCCTATTTCTCTCCCTTCTTCTAGTGTCCTATGCTATGTTGTTTGTTGCATGCAGCAGCACAACAGTCTACCACAGTCCCAGTCGGTTTTACCAGTTGGACTTCGTCGCGCCCTCCGGCAGGTGCTCATCGATTCCCTTGAGCACGTCGTGCACTTGGTTGACCAGCTGTTTCCTCCTGGCCCGGACATCCGGATCACCGCCCGTATCCACCCCGTCCAGCTCCAGTAGTACCTGCTGCATGATGCTTTCGCTGAGCTTTCGGTGCTCATCGACGCACTTCTTGTCGTCCTTGGGAGGGTTGGCGGAGAACTCGACACACAGAGGTAGGAACTTGGTGCTGAAGTGCGAGCTGATGGAATCGAGCTTCTCCATGGGCCCCGCGGGCACGGCTGGGGACGACACCCGACTCGGGATCTTCGACCCGTCGGCAGACGATCTTCTCTCTGCCTCGGCCGAGTTTGGTATGTCCAAGTTGGCGTTGCTGTCGCGCGGGCTCTTGACCTTCTTCTTCTTGCCGCCCTTCTTGGACTTCTTGGATTTCTTAGGCTTCTGTTCGTCACGGGGATCCGTGACAATGATTTCCTCCGACTCGCTGGAATCGTCATCCGACTCGTTGCCCTCGGGAAGAACGACAAGAATCTCGCTATTATTCTTGACACCGTACTCCCGGACGGGAATGGGTTGGCTGGGGTCCACCTTGAGATTCCTTCCCTTGTAGAGCATCTTGATTCTCTGGCTGCGCTGCTCGCTGATCTTCATGAGCCATGCAACGCGTTCCCGGACATCGTGCACATAAAGCTTTCCATCTCCGATCGAGTAGGCTGGGAAGTGGACAGGGTAGGTGACGCCCTTGTTCTTGATTAAAAGTATGTCGTCTTCGATATCTGCACTGGCCGGTGGATTCCGGCCGTGAGGGTCGTAGGTCCGCGACGGCGAGCGTAGTGAGTGCTCGAGGTCTTCTGATGTAATGTAGCTGAAGTCGTCGTCGGTGACACGAGGGACGCCGTCCGACTGCGAACCGAAAGGCGAGAGCCCATCTCGACCCGACGGCCAACCTGGGAGTCGAGACATGCCGATTGGTATCGCCAAAGCGGCGCAGGCGAGGGTAGAGTACAGGACGGTGGGTGATATGCCCTGGGCTGCGATGTACTCGTTGGAGCCGGCGAGCGCTTCCGAAAGCTGACTGATGGTAGCGTCGACGTAGGTCGCTAGGGACGGGGGCAACAGTTGGGTCAGGTTCTGGAAGGCACCAGATGATGCCAGGATTGTCTGAGATGAAGCCACCTTGACGTGGGATCGGGCTGTCCTCGCGGGGACAAACCCAGATGGAAAATAAATAGAGGGGTCGTGGTTTTGAGAGAGAATGTGAGGAGGGCTGGAGGGGAGCAATCCGGCGAGGTGCGGCGCTGCTTAGTCTGATGATGACGGCGGACCGTCTGCCGTGGGGCCGTTTAGTCTCGTCTCAGATCCCAGTTTTTTTGTTATGATACAAGGCCGTTCTGCCAGTGCGCCCCGGGGCGGAATATCGTCGCTATAACTCGTCGCCCTTCTTTTGGGATACCGTGGGGTGGGCCGACAAGTGCTGGGAGATCGGCAAAGCCCTGGGTGCTCAGCCGATTGGGATGTCCTGGTGCTTTATTTCTTTGCTCGGTTGCTGGGCGTTCGGTGAAATGGTTCGACGACGACCAAGGGATGGATGTACGGGTTGATGTGTTGTCACAGCTGCAAGGCAAGTCAGCTGCTGCGTCTAGAGAAAAGCGAGACGAGGAGTGCCCGGCAGCGAACAATGCAGCAGTTGGTCATGGAACTCCGCAAAGGCGATCAGGCCAAAGTTCCTCGCAAACTGGTTTGCTAATTGGCCAGGCAGCGAGTCTTGTTCCACAGTAGTGGTCCAACAGCTCCCGAGCAGTTACGAGAGGCAGGCAGGCTGACGAGTGAGGTGGGTTGCAAAAGCAAGATAGCTTGACACACCGCAATGTTTTGGCGTCTTGTCGTAAAGTGGCATGGAACGTACTTACATAAATGTTAGCATACAAGTATCAGCAATGCGCAGGTTGGCTTGGTGTTGAGTAAGTGCATGTAGGTCTCTTGGAGTCGGAGCTGGGCTACAGGAACTTTTTGTTGTTTAATGACACTCGACGAAAAGAACTGAGTAATCTTAATGATGGGCAATGCCGGAGTTGAAGCCACATGTTGCGTTCAAGTGCCAGCTACTTGGTACCTCTGGACTTTTTTTGATGCGACCAGGCCCCAGCAGCTAACTTTTGGCATATCGATAAAGGATACCTGAGAACCACGCTCGGATCTATGGCAATGTTAGGTCCCTTGTTGAACAGTGATACTGTACGTATCTGACCGGGCGGGAGGCGGCAGAAAAACGAGGAAACAAGGATTCGATCTGCACCCTCCGTTGTTGGACCCTTGGGGTCTTAACGGCCCCGGCTAGCTGGAACGCCAGATCAGCAGCCCGATCGAGCAACACACATTGGAGCGAGCAAGGAGACTCAATGGTCGATGCGATAACCTAGCTGTCTCAATAATCTGTAATCATGCAGCACCTACGATGCTATGAATGGAAGCGAATTCCAGCTTGAACTGAAGCCATTCAAGGAACCAGTTGGTACATGACCGACGGTTCTGGTACCACATGTACGCCCAAGACATGAATGACCACAAAGTCGCCGTCGCATACGACCACGTCGAGTATGTATAGAATTGGTATTATTGAACTCCAGCAGCTGCCACATGGCACATAGACCCCCGACATTGCCACGAACAAACAGCCATCCTTATCGCCGACAAAGGTCTCCCGTCCGAATGGCATCATCCCGCCGTGCTACCAGCTTGGTGGAACTCGGGAGAATCCATACTGTAGTCCCCAAGATACGGTTTGAGCTTGATGCGAGATCATGTTAGCGAGTTCTGATAGTGTCCCTAATCAACTCTCACGGCATCTCACGTCAGAGTCGGCTGCGGCTCCCATGGGAAGCTGACAACAGCAAGCAACAGTTGATGGAAGCATCCATGAGACGCTACCTAGGACAGGCAATTAGGTGTACTAGGTAACTAAAGTCCTCATGTAATCAATCAATCAATATCCTGATTTGTGGCTTGGACGCCGAACATGCCGCAGCCTGTTGCGCCATTGGACTGACAAATCACGAACTGCCTAATGCGTACGTAGAAGGCCGCCTCCCTCGACAGGCTGGCAGGTGTTTATTAGTCTCTGACGTCGATAAGTATAAAAAAAAACCCGCCGCTGGGGCTGGCAAACCGCCCCTCCGTCTCAAAGTCCCCACTTGGCCAGCCTGTGACACCACGCCCGCCCGCTCCAGAACAGAAAACGCCATCCATTCATATATGTGGGAGAGCGAGCCGCCGTCCGTTCGTTCATTCCTTTGCCTTGAAAGACAACAACCCACATGTCTCTATCCTTCATCCGCCGATTCTTCTCTTCACCAGTCACAGCCGAAGCCATGTCTGCCGCTACTCAAAAGGCCCAGTCCATCATTGACGGAAACGCCGTTGGTATGTACTTCTCGAGCCTGTCCCTGCTCCCCTCCGATCTCCCCTCCCCGCATGGATGCGCCGTCGTTGTCGCATCCGACTGCGCGAACGCTGGTGGCGGGCACATTTCCCCTCCCTCCCCTTTCTACCTCGCTCCAATCGACGCTGCGCTTTGTGTTCCTTTGCTGACATCTTTCCTTCTCCACAGCGGTGTTCTCCAAGTCGTACTGCCCCTACTGCAACCAGACCAAGAAGCTCCTCAAGGACAACAACGCCGAGTTCTACGCCCTCGAGCTCGACCAGGAGGAAGACGGCTCCGCCATCCAGGATGCCCTCGAGAAGCTGACCGGCCAGCGCACCGTCCCCAACGTCTTCATCGGCCAGAAGCACATCGGCGGCAACAGCGACCTCCAGGCCAAGGCCAAGGAGCTCAAGTCGCTGCTGTCCAGCGTCAACGCCATCAAGGCATAGAGAGGGAGAGAATAACCGCCGAATGATTGCCGCCCGGAGTTGTCGGATGGCCGCGTTCTTTGTGCACTCGTCGCGCTTTCGCTCGTTACAGCGAAGCGTTGTCCTTGTCGCATACACCGATCGAATTGCATACCCATAACCCCAAGGCCCCGATAGACATTACATGAATACTAGAGATACACCAACCTATCATTGCCTTTTTCAAAACTTCACGTTACCGTGCGCGACGTTTTAATATATGCATTTGGTCTAACCGACTAGCTGTTCGGTCCAAGTTGACAGCGTACTACATGCCAGGAGTTCCAATAATGTGTAGCAAATAGAACATGGACATTTCGAAGAGTTCCCACGTATTTACGATCTAACCCTATCTACCTACCTAACCCAACGCTGCGCCAAACCCCTGTCCGTCCCGTCCCGTCCCCTTCCCTCACGTAGATCAGACCCCCCTCCTCTTCTTCCAATCCCCCGGCCTCCCCGTGAACGTCGCGCCGGTATCCCACCCCGAGTTCGTAGCCGTCGCGTTGGCCGGCCCATGGCTCCCAAAGGTCGGCGTGACGGCGACGTCGCCGCCGCCGGCCAACACCCGGCCGCGCAGCACGCGCCGGAACAGTTCCAGGCTGGCCGCGGGCTGGTAGTACGGCACGATGTGCCCGGCCTCGTAGACGCGCGTGAAGGAGAGACGGCCGTACTGCCGCGTCTCGCCGTACGTCTTGTTGTTGATGGCGGTAGAGTTGGGGGAGGAGGCGGCGACGGTGAAGGGCGCGTAGCCCGCTTGGGCAAACGCTGTCGCGTTGGGCCACTTCAGCGATAGCGAGACGGCTTCGCCGCCTGCCCAGTTACAAATAAAGTCCTGTGTTTGGTTGATCAGTCAGTATATCACCAGTCCTCTTCCTTTTCTTTTTTTTCTCGCTTAAGAGAAGGGGTCGGGACTCACAGCATCGCCGTAAACCAAAGCGACCCGCACGCCCTTGGCCAGGAGCCACTCGAGGTCGTGGAACGTGGTGTCCCGGACCGGGTCGCCCTGGAGCCCGAAGGCGAGGTTGACGCCGACGCTGAACTTGTCCGTGTAGTTGAGGTCGACGCCCAGGGCGTCCTGCACGCGCGCCGTGTTGACGTAGTCCATCCAGGCCCGGCTGGGCGGGAGGTCGGCGCCGGCCGCGGCGCGGACGTCGTAGACATCGCGCCCGCCCAGGAGCGTGTAGGGGCCCAGCGCGAGGCTGTTGCACACCCGGTGCGCGTAGGCGCAGAAAAAATGCCGCGTCGTCCCCTTGCGGCAGGGCGTCGGCGAGGAGGCAGGTGTCGATGGCGGTCTTGCAGCCGCCTGGGAAATGGGTAGAGGGGAGTGTCAGCCGGTCGGCGACAAAAGGAGGGCAGGGGAGGGAATCAGTTTGCTCACCTTCCATTTTCATGTTTAGTTTCATCAGCTTGTACGTGAATTCGTCGACCGAGATGCCGTACGTGTTGTTGCGCGCGAACTCGGGCCAGAAGGGGTACTGGATGCGCGCCGAGATGAGCCCGTTGATAATGCCGAGCGACTCCATCTCGAGCTGCACGCCGCGGCTGCCGGTGGTTCCGTTCCGAATGCGCTCATTCTGCTCGTAGAAGTATCGGTAGAACCCAGGGCCCCAATGGCCGCCGTAGCTCTCGGTCCAGAGGTGGAAGCGGCGCGACTGGACCGTCGGGTCCAGGCGCGGAAGGGTCCCGAAGAAGGCTTGCATCACCTCCCAGGCCGTCACCGCGGCCAGGGCCGTCCTGTCGGTGGCATAGTCTTCCCGGATTCCGCTGAAGCGGCCGGTCGGGTTGGACGAGTTGACCGCCACCCCGGTCGCGTTGTCGTAGTTTCCCTGGATTTTCTCCTGGTACGAGAAGCCGACACCGACAGGCTGCGAGAGGAAGAGCATGTTGCTTTCTTCGGTCCAAGAATAGGGATTCAAGACCGTGGTGCCGTTCGCGGTGACATTGCAAGGGCCAATGGCTGGTAGACTTGTCAGTCGAGATGCTGTGAGCGAACCACCGTAATCCTACTTGCCAGAGAAGAGAGAGATAAGGGAATCAGAACCAGGACCTCCATTCAGCCATAACGTAATGGGGGCTTTGTCGGGGTTCCTCCTCGCTTCGAAGAACCAGAAGAACATGTGCGTGCGTTCGTCCACGTCGACGTATCCCGAGTAGGACTTGACACCCGGCGTCGTCTCGCAGACGCCTTCCGAGCCTGGCTCCTTATATCTGACTGTGACATTGTTTGGTGTTGTGATCGTTTTGACATCCTTGGGGCTGGCGGGGAGTTGTCTTCTTAGCAACTGCTCGACTGGATGAGGCAAATGCTCGGCCGCGACATTGGGGATCAGGGGAAGCGAAAGCAGCAAAGACGCCGCCGCCGCCGCCTTAGGGAGGAACTGAAGCATGCCTTGTTTGGATACTGTATAGAATGGATTGCTTGTAAATCTGGTTGATGTTATCCTGTGTGACAACCTAGCATCTTCACATAGAAGCCATCCTACTTATACCCCTTCGAAACAGAATTGTTGCCATAGCCACGATCCTCGAATACGCTCTAGACAGTGGTAAATTATGTCAGTGCCTAGCTTGTGCATGATTACGCATACGCCGTAAAGAAATGATTTTGAAGATCGCGGGAAGGCAAGATTACGCAATGCCAAGGCAACACTGCTGCAAGGACTTTTTGGTTTGGTGCATTACATAGTTGCGTGCGCATATTGTTGGAAACTTGGTCCGAAGCTGAAGAATGCGATGGCCGCAGTTGATCATAGGGCTGACGTTGGCATTTTACCCAAAAAGGAAATAGCAAGTATCTGTGTCGATCTCACGCAGGCCAGTCAAACTCCCATTGGCTAGCCTGTCTTCCTCCCTCTGTTTCCGCGGTTCTTGTTTCGATTAAGAGCAACAATGATAACACGGCTGTATGTTGCATCTGCATTGGCAGTTCCCCTGAATACATACGCAGTCCCTTTCCCGGATTACGGTGATCCCGAGAACAAAAGCAGACGCAGTTGTTGGTTTTGGCTTCTAACTTCATCCGGGTATCATTGCTGAGCTTTAAATGAATAAAATAAGTAAATAGAAGAGATGCGTAACGACGGAACCCACTCTCTGTGTTCTTACTGTATCCTTCATGTCTGAACGTGTATTACTTTCCTACATGGAGTATTCTCCCAAATCCAAAAGTCGCGGGTAATAGACTATACAAGTGGTCACGGGTCATTGTAGCAAACATAATGGCATCGACCGAGAATCAAGCCACGCAACTGCACTCCTTGCTCCTTGACCAGTATTACATACGAAACCGTGATGTGTGAAAGCTAGTTAGTTAAGCTGACGTTTCAACGTACGGAGACCGCCGCCTTTATCGTATCCATGAAAGCCCTTACGAGATCAAGGCTAATGAGATAGTACCTAATTTGGATCAAATGCGTCTAATGGCATAGTTGTACCACATAGCGTCCGCCAACCAATCTCTGTGACAGACTTGCGTCTCGTTGTTCGCCCCGAGCATCTTCCTCTCCCAGTACCAGTCACGGAGGACCGCCAGGTGGCTCCGCGGTTTGCCCTCGAGATACGCCCGGTATTTGTTAAAGTCGCCTAGGATCGAGATGCGCAAGAGCTCCCTAGCCACGCCGGTGTCGGCGTGGAGCGTGGCCGCGTGCCGCGCCGCGGCTCTGTTCCAGTGCCTGTCGTCGGTGCCTATTTCCCTGCGCAGGTGCTGCTTCCCGAAGAACGAATCGCTCACCAACTCCCGGTCCGGGTAGTTGGTTAGCCACCACCTCAGCGAGTTCTCGTTGTCGCCGGGGACTTGGGCCGGGGTCCAGAACCACCAGAACGCGAACCAAAGCCACTGGCCCCGCGCGCCCGCGGCCACCGGCGGGCTATCGTCACCCGGGATCTAGGCCTTGACGCCGTGGCCCAGCAGCCAAATCAGAAGGGCTTCTTTCCGTCGCTGTCGCGACGTCCCGCAGGAGGCGTCGTCGCACCAAGTCACTCCTCGGGCGCCCTCGCTGCGGGTTTCCATGGACGGCTCCAGTTGGGCCAGCCAGCGTGGATCGCACGGTTTGGCAATAGACTTGAGAAGGGCCCTAGAGGATTCTAGGCGTAGAGAAAATGGTCCGCCTCCAAGCGCAGTGTTTTTAGATTTTACGTAAATGATGGAAAAAGCCGCTTTACAGATAGGGCATCTCCACGGCTTCCCCCAGCTGTCCACCAACGTCTTCTCGATCCGGGGAACCTGTCCCAGAATTGCGGTGGCCGGGTATGACTGTCGAATGGTGTGTAATAGATTGATCCGCAGGCTCAGGTCGTTGATTCGATAGTGAGGGCAAGCAAGTTCCTTCGACTGGCTGACCCATGCTTGGAGAGGTGCCAGCTGCTGCTCATCTCTGCCGTCTTGATAACTGGGGAGATCTTTCATTCGAATCGATTTGCGAATAACCCCAAGAGACGCATCAAAGAGGTACTGCATTCCATGCAGCTGTAGTTGCCCGTTTTTGGAAATTTTGCTTTGTATTCCTTCCAGGTTATGGTCCTATGGGCGCATATGCGGACCCGGCCAGTCCAACCCAGACATAACCGGTGCATATAGTTCCCATGATCCACTGCCGACTGGGCGAAGAAGACTCGTGCGTGGTATAGCTCGCAGCCAGTGCAATAATGTGGGCGCATCAATATCTGCAAGCGGCGCTGGAATGTCATTGTGCCACGAAGCTGCGAGCACGGGGGACAGAGGCTATCCTTGAGAAGAAGACCGGCAATATGTGACACGAGTCGGTTTTCCGGCTTGTGTATGTTGTAGCAAAGACTGTGTGGTACGAATTCGCGTGGTCCCTGGTACGCAGTAGTGACATACTCGGGTTTGGTAAAAGTGCCTTCGAGTTGCCCATTCCGGGGCCATGGTGGCATGTACTCGCCCGGCGGGTTAAAAGGACCAGCGTAAATGCTCGGTTCGTATGCCTGCACGATTTTACCTGAATCATGCAAAGCCCAAAGGTACCAACGGTGTATCGTTTGGTCTGCGGCGTAGATCACTGGCTTGCCCTCTTGGTTCAAACGTCGGCGGACTTTGGCATCGTAGCTCAGTCGCCTGAAGGTATGACAAGTCCTTGCTAGACAGTAGTAAGCCTCGAGCGGAAGCAATTTGACGATGCATAGCAAGATTTCGTCCGGGAAAGCCTGTAACGCAACCATGGCAACCATTCAGGGGTTTTTATTAGCGGTGTGGGCAAAATGGCAAAGATGTCAACAATCTGGCAATTGGCGAGGCGTGGTCAGTTTTAGACCAATATGACTGTGACCCAGGCGAGATAACTCCGAAGGGTGGTTTCCAGTCTTTGGGTTTTCTATTCTCTCATTGAACTTGGCCCTCAAGCCTGGCTGTGGCAAAAGTCTATGTTGGAACCCTGGTCAATTGCCTTTGCGCTCTCCATCATTCTCGAGTAGCTAAATTGATCATTCTACAAACTGCTGGGAATCTTGGCTGGGGCCAGCGGCCGCCGAAAAAGCCCGGCACCGAGCAGAATTGAATCACGCCGGAAGGTTGCCTACGCAATATCCTTCGTCGGCGCCTCCCTGTGCGGCGCAATAATCGCTTCGGGTGGCCACTCGCCCGGATCAAAGCCGCAAGTAAAGTTATGAGTACCCGATCCAACGACGCGACCAGGCGTGGTAGCACCCATGGTCTGCCGCCCTTGCTCGGAAGGCAACGTGACCTCGGCGGAGGAATTGGGCGGCACGATCAACTTCATGCTGAACTTGACCCCGTCCAGCCGCCACTCGCAACTGACGAGCCCGTAAGGCCCGTCGAAGGAGATGGCGGCGCTGGTGATGGTACCGCCCGGCACCGGCCGCACCCGGATCCTGCGCCAGCCCGAGTTCGGCGCCGTGCTGATGCCGCCCACGGTGCCGTGCAGCCACTCGGCCACGGCGCCGAGGGCGTAGTGGTTGAAGCTGGTCATCGAGCCCGGGTTGATGCTGCCGTCGGGCAGCATGCTGTCCCAGCGCTCCCAGACCGTCGTCGCGCCCATGGCGACGGGGTACAGCCAGCTCGGGCACGTCTTCTCGAGCAGCATGCGGTACGCCAGCTGCGTGCGGCCCACAGACGCGAGCGCGCCGAGGATCGCGGGGGTCCCCGCGAAGCCCGTCGCGATGTTGAACCCGGCCCGGCGCACCAGCTTCTCGAGCCGGGCGCGGGCCGTCTCGCGCTCGCGCTCGGTCCGGTAGAGCCCGAAGCGCAGCGCGAGCGCGATGCCCGTCTGCGTGTTGGACATGAGGTTGCCCGCGGAGGTGATGTATTTGTGCTGGAAAGCGTGCCGGAGCTGGGTGGCCTGTTGAGCATACTTGGCGTGCTCGTCGGCTTTGCCGAGTACCTTGCAGGCGTCCGCGAAGGCGGTCGTTACGCGCACCAGGTACGCGTCGGCTACCAGGACGTCATCCGTCACGCCGCCGGCCGGATCGTCGGTGGGCGCCTTGGGGTCGAGCCAGTCGCCCAGTTGCCAGTGGCCCCGGTCCCACAGGCCGTCGACTGCGTCGCGGCGGATGCCGTGCTCGAGCCAGCCGCGCATGCTCTCGAAGTGGCGTTCCAGGATCGCGCGGTCGCCGGAGGACTTGTACAGGGCGTATGGGGTGAGGATGAGCACGTCGTCCCAGACGGCGGCCGGCATGTGTGACCACCCAGGTGTAGGGATGGACGGGACGATGAAAGGCGGAACAAAATCCTCTTCCTCCATCTGCTCCGCTTTCAGGTCCTGAAGCCAGTCCTTCAGCATGCCCGTGGAATCATAGAGGAAGTTGGCGGTGGGAGCAAAGATCTGGATATCACCCGTCCAGCCCAGTCTCTCATCACGTTGCGGGCAGTCGGTGGGTATGGAGAGAAAGTTCCCCTTCATGCTCCACCTGATGTTGCGGTAAAGCTGATTGACCATCTCATTGGAGCACGTGAAATCCCCTCGGGGTCTCATATCCGTATGCATCACCAAAGCCTTGAAGTTCTCCTTGGCCGGAAGAGGGGAATCAGAGTCGGTCAGACCGTCAACTTGAGCGTACCGAAAGCCGTGGAACGTGAACTCAGGAGACCACTGAAGCAATGGCTCGCCAGCAGATATGACAGTATCCGTCGCTTTAGCAAGACGCAGCGGCCGAGTGCCCAGTTCGCCGTTTTCCATGACCTCTGCGTGCTTGAGCGTAACTTCGCGGTCCTTCGGGACATTGATTTCCTGGACTCGCACCTTTCCCACCAGGTTCTGTCCAAAATCGACAATAGTCTTGCCGCCGGTCGACTTGAATACGGAGACGGCGTCGACGACCTGCACCACCCGGACAGGGGCAGCATCCGGGGCGACGAGCTCGCCTCCGGGCCATGGCAGCTTGCGTGTCGCGCTCCAGCCTCTCTGCTCGTCGCGCTCCTGAGCAGGCTGGCTCCATTCCAAACCGTCGTCCTCCGGAGCGTCATACACCTCACCGTTGTATATGGAGCTAGACCGGATGGGGCTGCGCTTTACCGCCCATGTGGTGTCGGTACACAAGCGCCACGGTTGGGATCCTTCCTGATCAGCACTGATTTCCAACTGGGCTAGGACGCCGATATCTTTCCCGTAGTTGAACCTGGTCCCGCCATCAAATCCAAGCCATCCGGCGTACCAACCCTGCGCCACCTCAACCACGATGACGTTGGTCGCGTCCGTCTTCAAGAGATCTGTGACGTCGTGGACCCGGTAGTTCAGGCGGTGGCGGTAGCTCGTCCATCCCGGGGCCATCTCTTCGTCGCTGGTACGACGACCGTTGATGTACGCCTTGAGGACGCCGAGGCTGGTGATGTATAGGCGGGCGCGCGACCCGGACGACGTTACGGAGTTATCGATCTTGAACTTCTTTCGGAAGCGCAGAGGATGCGGCGCCAGTTCATCGTCATCACGATCGCTGCGGCTGGGCTCACTCTCGTGTGCGATGAAAGACGCGGCCCAGTCGTCCCTCTCTAGCAGCCCGGCTTCCACAATGGACGGAGGAGACCACTCGCTGCTGGTTTCCCGCGGCGACCCAGTTTCGCCATTGCCCCGTCCTTGCACCCGGACCCTTACGGCCGCCCGGGACCGGGAAGAAAGTGGCTCGGCGGGCCACGGCACAAGAGTCGATTCGTCCGATTCAACAGAAAACGATTTGGTCGGTCTGCTTGGCGAAAGCCATTCAACCTCGATCTCATAACCCGTTTGTTTCCAAGCTGGTAGAGTATCCTCAGAGGTGGTGAATCGCCAACAGAGCCGCGGGCGATTGTATCCTAGGCCAAAGCCGTCGTGGTGGTGCTCAAACCCTACTTTGGACACTTGAGGGCTGGACATCGTGATGCGTATACCAAGGAAGAACTCGTGTCGTCAAACTGATGGGCGTCTCGGGGCGTGTTGGTGGTGGTGTCCAGGCGTTTTGGGAGTTTGATGTTGTCGCGTGGGGGTAGCTCGGCGGAGACGAAACGGTCCCCATTTCATCTCGGCTTAGCACTCACCGAACTTGACTCGGCATCAGACGACTGCCGTGGAGTCCGGCATTGACTTTGACGAGCCTCAATGCAACCTCACACTCATTTTATGTAGATCTATGGAGTACCCCGGATGACTATCCTCGTTTCTGGGGTATCTGCTTAGGTACAGATGTATCCACCACCTGATAGATTCCCGAGGCCTAACATGATCTGGTCGGTATGCTTTCACCCGCCAATCGCCTTCTAGATGATCTTCAGCTTCCACTTGCGTGCGATATAATTATCGTCACTTGTCACTGTTGCAAATTCACGAAGTCACTGTGCGCCTGCCCCTTGAACAAGTACATCGTCAGACACAATAGCCCCAGCTCCCTAATAATTATCACAACTCATTCCCATTCAATATGGGTAAGCGACCTTCGATGGTTATTCCTTATCAGTCCAGTATCTCCGGAGTAATCAATGGGGTATATATGCAAAGAGTTGCGTTTATTCAATATTGAGACAACCTACCTATTTCTAGGAGATACATACTAACCTCCGAGAGTCAATAGGTCGTTTCTTCATCTTAAGTATTGCCACTGTGGCGGCGCTTGGTGGTTTCGTCTACGGCGTTGACAGCGGCATCATCGCCACCACTCTCGGCCACGACACGTTCAAGATGTACATGTAGCAAGAAGAGCAAAAGCCGCGCCAAGATCCCGGCCGAAGTCATCCAGCAGGCCAAGGGCATCGCCATCTCCACCACGGTGCGCGCAGGCATGTGGGTGTCCGGCTCCGCGGGCTCAGGCGTGGTCATGGCGCGGCTCCCCGACGGCAGCAACGACTGGAGCCCGCCCTCGGCCTTCAGCGCCTACACCGTCGGCGCCGGCGTGATCCTGGGCGCCGACCACACCGAGTCCGTCTGCGTGCTCAACACGGACGAGGCCGTGCGGGCCATCGCTCAGGAGAGGTTCGGCTTCGGCGCGGGCTTGTTCGTAACCGCGGGTCCCGTGGGAGCGGGGACGGCTTCGCTTCATGGCGACAAGGATCCCGTCTGGATCTACTCCAAGTCCCGCGGCATCTTCCTCGGCGCTCAGGTGGACGGGACGCGGTTCAATGCGCGCGACGATATCAATGAGGGGGTTCTACGGCGAGGAAAGCATCACGCCGGAAAGGATCTTGCGGGGGGAGGTCAAGGCGGAGCTGGAGGGGGCGGCACAGGGGATTTTTGGGAGCGCTTAATAAAGCGCGCTTGTGTATTGGCCACCGTAGATTCTTGTTTCTTGTTTGCTTTTGTTTTGGTCCCCATTATCTTGTAGATACAGGCCACTCAATGCCTTATCCCACACACATGATGTTACCATTCTCGCATATACAGCCTGCCGGTACCAATGGAGAATATGAAATGCGTTGCCTATGTATATTGAGGTGTTTCGGGACGCGAATCGCACACGTGGTCGTACTCTGGCGGCAACTCGTACTCTTGTTCATCTCGTCCTCCCCACACGACCTCTGTGAGCGGTACCACTTCTGGGTTTGCACCACCAGGCTGCGCCTGCCCACCGGCAGGGGTTCCTTGCCGCTGCATCGGCACGGCACGGTTCACGTACCACTCGACGGGGCGCGATATGATGCCGATGTAGTGCTCCGCGGCGAAGCTAATCCAGAACGACAGGAAGAAGACGAAAGGGACGGTCGACCAGGCGCGGAACGAGACGATCATGAAGACGATGGTGTCAACCAGTAGGGCTACCGAGCCGGCGACGACGGAATACCAGTAACGGGTGCAATTGTTTTTTACGCCCGGGTATAGGTATCCAAGTACGAATGTAGTCCAGATCAGCTGCCCAATGCAAGCAAAGAACGAAGCGAGGCGGTAATCCTCCCCGGAGAACGCGTCACATTGAGTCACTACGGCCAGGACGATGAAAACAAAGCCGGTCGAGGCTATCGCGAGAATTCGTTTCCGTAAGTCGGCCCGCAGAGCCATCAACGTTTCGGTTTGGCTCATAGTGCCAGGGATGTTCAATACGAGCTCTTGCTGCAAATCCAGTAATGCTGGTACTTGGTGGGGGAAACGATGGTGAAGTGAGATCTGCAAAATCAGAATGGGCGTGAGTGGGTTTAAAGTGTACGTGCAAGGAAGAAATGGAGACATATGCTTTATTATGAACTCCAGCCCTTGACAGACGAATCTCCGTTGCGTAATGCATGGCTTTCTGCCTTGCAGGAACCTTGTGTTCAGCACTTGCGCGGACAATGAGAACTTTACAACTGACAAAAGCCCCAAACCGTCCGACTTTTGAAGTTTAAAATCCAAAATCCTACTCGCCATAGAAATAGTTTCTTGAGCTTTGTTCATTCTGTGGACAACCTGCACGCTTTTGCGCTTGTTCTTCTCTACCTTTGGTCCATCGCCCAGCAAGCCTAGCAAGCCCAGTAGCCCCCACCCCAAATATGTGACCAAGGCAAGATCACGCCTCGTACATGTGCATAGGTTGTTTTTGTGCTTTTCGAAATGGCAGACGTTGTAGTAACGCGCAGAAATGGCTTGATAAGGCGATGAAATACTTCCGAACGCCATAGATGGATGTGAGTTGACTGGGCAAGGCTCATAGAGCCCAGCATATGCGAATCCATAAAGGAGTAGCGACCGGATTGTGTGGTTCATGCATTGAGCCGGGAGTAGGCAAAACGGTCCGTCCTCGCTATCAGCAGTAGTGAGCTATGTAGATACGCTCAATGGCTTCGGTGCGTCGGCAGAGCTGGATTCGTAATCTGGTGGGAGATCCGATCCTCGTTCATCCCGTCCCTCCCAAGTAACCGTCATGAGCGGCACTACTTCTGAATTGAGATCCGAAGCGCCGGGCTACGCTTGCGCATTACCCTGCGTCCTTGGCTGCTCCTTCGCCACTGCCATCTTCACATACCACTCGATGGCGTCCGAAATCAAGCCCACAAAGTACTCAGCCGCAAAGCTGGCCCAGAAGGACAGGAACAGAACCAAGGGCTTAGTAGCCCAGGCGGAAACCGAGACAAGGAAGAAGAAAATACTCTCTGCCACCAGGGTGATAACACCGGCGAGCAAGCAGTGGAGGATCCGACTGGGTATTTGTTCCATCCAGAACACCAATGCTAAACCGCTCCAGGTTATCAAGCCCCAGACGGCAAGCCCTGCAGCAACGTCCAGATTTGGCACGGAGAGCGCCGAGCAGACGATAGGAGTGAGCAAGGCAACCAAGATGAGTATGCTTAAAGCGGCGCCAAGTATCGTATTCCGCAGAGTGGTATGCTGCTCTTGCAAAGGAATAAGTCGGTCATCCATTTTGCTAAGCATAAGGATTGTAAATTGTGAATATCACAGTGTTAGTATTGTGATAACTTCAAGGTAGTTTTAAAAGTAATAACTGCGACAGTAGGTTAGGGTTGTTGCGAATATTTATTAGATGGGTACTATTTCGAAAATCGATCGAATAGTGACGCGATGCCCGGACCTTAATAACCATAAATTATACTTCTAGGTAAGTGAATCTCCGTTGTGCAATTCCCCCCACCTGTAAACGACCTCGTACTTTGACCTATCTTGTTACCAGGACCAATAGCCAGTCTATCCGCAGGACACCCTTAAGAACCGTCCACGACATGGATCTTGTGAAGCATGTGGCGCTTTAAAAACCCTAGCCGTGGAATAGTTTTCTTGAAGTTTATCATTGCTGCTGGTAACCTGCTCATTCTGTCCCACTTTATCCCCTTACTGGCGATAACGCTACCCTTAGTATAATAAATGTAATGTTACTAAAAAGAGTTGGATAAATATTATACCACGGTACTGATTATTCCCTAGTCTATATAGGACGACCCGATATGGTGGAGGTAGTGGTGTCGCCATCAAGGGGATATGTTCAGTGGCAGACGGCCAAGCAACCAAGTTTTGAAAGAATGTTGCCAACAGAACCGCAACTCTTAAAATTATGTTATCACGTAGAACAACTCTCGGGTATTCGTGTAAGTGCAAAGTGCGATATCAAGTGGTTTGCTTTTGCTGAAATGGTGATTAGAGAGGAATCAGGGTTTATCGTCTGACCTAACGCGCGGTGCTTCTTGGACGAGACATGGCATCCACCAGATTAAAAGTGCTGCGAATACTTCCATGCCGACAAGATATCGGCATGGAAGAGTGGTGGAAATGGAAGCGTTGAAAGATGCGAATCTATGATCACTAAGTAGGTATTGGCCGAAGTCAAATCTGCTATATTAGGGACTCGGCGCAGGTGACACCGAACTTGCTGAGCCCTGCTGTTGATCTATTTTAGGAACACCATAATCGATTGGTCAAGCCTCATTTGCTCGAGGTTAGCTGGAACGGGTGGCTTCACGATGCCAAGACACCAACGCGGGGCTCGTCTATCTGCTCCACGGAGGCTGGGCCGTTGCCCAGATGTTTCCCCAGGCGGCCAATCAGACGAAACCAGGTCACTGGAATCCGCAGCGATCGGCTATGGTAGCCTTCAGCTAGTCTCGTCGTCTAAGGTTGATCCTTCAAGTGAAAAGAGGCGCTGCTTCGAACTTTAATTACTAGTCGCAGCAAATTTCAGATTTGAGAATATTTGGAAGCCTGGACTAGCGCGCATCTGCACCTGCATCGAAGCCCAAGCCCCCCAGAGATGTGCGTGGTTATAGCAGTCGTCATCATGACACTGCAATTTCAATGCTTACATACCAGGCTTGCTTAGTATCATATCATGCCTATGTCAGTGGTGTAACGCGAACATATAAGGAGCCAAGATGGAACGGCACATGGAAACGGTTTCTGACCAGACTGACTCTACGCATAATCTGATAGTGTTATTAATTTCATCATGGCGTTCACTACAATGGTGGCCGCAGCTCTAGCTGCAGTATCCTTCTGCAACGCCACGCCCGTCGGTCGTCCTGGACACTTGAGCGTCAGGTCACCATCGGACCCCAAGATCACAATTGACTTCAAGGAGGCAAGTCGGCGAAAGCCTCATCATCTTGGCTCTTCCTAGCCCAACTAACCACTTATACAGACTCACATTTGCGAGACCACTCCCGGCGTTAAGTCCTACTCCGGCTACGTAAACCTCCCCGCGTCCGCCTCCGAGGGTCGGGCCTACGACATCCACACTTTCTTCTGGTTCTTCGAGTCCCGCAAGGATCCCGCCAATGCGCCGCTCTCCCTCTGGCTGCAAGGCGGACCCGGGGCGCCCACCGTCAACGCGGCTGTCGGCGAGAACGGACCCTGCCGCGTCGCGCCCAACTCGCGAGACACCGTCCTGAACCCTTGGTCGTGGAACAACGAGGTCAACATGCTGTACATTGATCAGCCGGTCCAGACCGGATTCTCCTACGACAGGCTGATCAACGGTACCATCAGCGAGCCGGATTCCCCGTTCAATGTCGCGCAGCACAAATCTATGGAGGGCGTTCAGGTGAACTCGACGAACTTGGCCGGTGTCTTCTCCTCCCAGGATGAGCTGTCAACGGCTAACACCACAGCCACTGCTGCCCGTGCTGCATGGCAATTCATGCAGACGTGGATGACTGAGTATGTCACCCCTTCTCATCAAAGGTGTATAAGATCCACGACTAATATAACCGACTAGGTTCCCGCACTACAAGCCCAAGTCCAACCAGTTTTCCATCTGGACCGAATCGTACGGCGGCCACTATGGGCCGACCTTCGCCTCCTATTTCGACAAGCAAAATGTCCTCATCGTGTCCAAAAACACCAGCAACGCCATTCCTCTTAACGTCGAGACGGTGGGCCTCGTCAACGCCTGCGTCGACGCCGAGGTCCAGATCCCGTTCTTCCCGCAGACGGCCTACAACAACACGTACGGCCTCCAGACCATCAACGAGACCGTCTACCAGAAGGCCGTCGAGAGCTGGCCCCAGTGCCAGAAGCTGATCCACCAATGCCGCGCCTTGGAGGCGCAGAAGGATTCTCTCAACACCGGTTCCAACAATGAGACGAACACTGCTTGTGCTGCTGCGTTTGGGGCCTGCTTCAAGACTATGCATGACCCCTACAACGAACTTCTTGTAAGTGCCTACGGAAGCGGATCCCTAAACCGCCAGACGACGAGACTCGGCCGTTAACTGTATCATAGCATAACCTATTTGACCTCACGTCTGCCCCCAGAGGCTCATTCCCTCCCAAGTATGCCGCTGGGTACCTGAACTCGAAAGAGGTGCAGGACGCCCTTGGTGTGCCGCTCAACTTCACCGGGCTCGCAGCAGGAGTCAGGGATGGTAAGCACAATGTTCAGGACCTAGCATCTCAAAGGAATGGTTTACTAATGCAATTCCTGTAGTGTTCAATAAGACTGGCGACTTCATCCTCGGTCACAACGTCGCAGACCTGGGACGTCTTCTCGACAAAGGTGTCAAGGTGGCCTTCATGTATGGCGACCGCGATTATCAGTGCAACTGTAAGTTTATAAACCAAGCCAACGGAATGGCCATGCGTACTGATCACCAAACCAGGGCGCGGTGGCGAGGCTATCAGCTTGAACATCACTTCGAAGTACTCAGCCGACTTCCGCAAGGCGGGCTACACCGACCTCAAGACCAACAAGGACGAGGTCGGCGGCATGGTCCGCCAGTTCGGCAACCTCTCCTTCTCGCGCGTTTACAACGCCGGCCACGAAGGTATGTAATTACAGCAACCAACCATCCCTCCTCAAACACGGATGAACTGACAACTGTGCCCCCCGCAGTGCCCTGGTACCAGCCCGAGACGGCTTACGAAATCTTCCGCCGCGTCATGTTCAACAAGGACGTCGCGACCGGCAGTAAGTCGACTCAGGGCTGCAAGACGCCCTACGGCACCATGGGGCCCGCCGACATCTCGGGCGTCAAGAACAAGCTGCCCGAGCCGCACAAGCCCGAGTGCTACTTCTGGGACATCATGGAGACGTGTATGCCGGACCAGGTCAAGATCATCAAGAGTGGCAAGGCTATCTTCAAGGACTTCATCATGCTGGGTTACGTGGCGGCCAATGGCACTTCGGTGTACTATCCTTAGATCTGTAGCATTTGCTTGCGAGAGTTTGCCAGGAGTTGAATAGGCGTTTGTGTTACCCTCTGATTTACTGGTTGGTTACAATAGAAACAAAACTGAAATACCATCTTTATTCTGAATCATTGTTGTTCTATGTGCTACCCGGTGGGTAAGACAGTCTGGCCTGACTAATAGGCAATCAGCCACCAACTACGGATATCCGAAGAGCAGCATCGCGAAACTTGAATATTGACGCTACATATGTGGGTCAATGTGCATCTGACATGTGCTGACCGCATAAACGTTGTCCACCTCCCGTCATGGTTAATCTGGTCTGCGTAATGATGGCATATCTGTCAATATCAGTTCAAGAAGCCACATCACAAACATTGATGAGTGTATGCCTAAGTGATGTCATTTATGCAACACATGGCCCATTCACTCAGACGCGTGAAGGTAGATTTACAGTCACGCCATTGTCTCTTCGGGAGGCTCGGTGATCCCGTAGCGTCAACAGGCTCGCTGGGCATGACTCTACACGGCAGCGTCATCGCAGCTGTGCTTATTGGTGCTGCTTTTTGTGAAGACTCAAGGCTTCCAGTCGTGACATGAGGCTGGCGATAATCGTTTGCATCTGCTCGACCCCTTTGTTCTGGCTTGTTTCAAGCTTGATGATGCGTCTATAAAATCTTTGGATTGGTGCGGAGGTCTTGCATCATGGGATCTCTCCTGTCTCCTTATTAGGTTATCAATGATTTGTTAGATACTATCAATGCTGATATAGCTCCGTCAGTCTACTACAGATGTCACTCATCGTTCGAACTGATAGCCGGTTTGTAATAATGCGAAGTCTGCAAGCCTTTGGTGTGTAGTGGTGAAGCCCACGCGAGGCTAAACACTGAATATGCTGTACCGACCGTTGGCGTCAAGTATGCCATGCTTAACCCGTGGAAGGCCCTTTGATAGAGGCCACAGGCAGCTGCGTCGACGGTTACTGCTACCACCTGGCCTACCCGGACGGCGAGGCCCGAAAGTGGGAGTGTCACTGCTACTACAGCGGCCACTGCGAGCGCGCCTCCAGCGACCAGAAGCTCATCCCACATCAGCATACCCCTGTGGGCTATTTTCATAATTCAGCCGTACTGGCCTGCCTCCATTCGGTACTGCTGGAATGGGCTGTAGGACCTTTTTTCCTAATGCACAGCTAGATTGTTAAGGTGGGGCGTTTCTTATTGTCGTCGTCCCTACATGTATTCACTTGAGTAAGTAGAACAATCATTTAAAGTACCTTGGCTTTAGGGCATTAACAGCCTGCATTCCTGATAAGGCATATGGCACTGCTCATTCCACCAACGCAAAATTTCCACACCACATTACTGTAAAACCCATCAACTTCAAGCTAGAAAGCACCATTTCTCTGCAACAACTCAGAAAAACAAACTTCAACAACAAGGAATTGCTAAACAACAAAGATTAAACAATTCCAAACCAGCATAGATTCTAACGCATCATCTCGGCCTGGTAAGATACAGAACTCATTTTTTTCATCTTCAAACTACGGGGTGCGATAGTAGGATGCGTTTGTCTAACTTGTACCTTGCAGGAGATGGCCTTACCGATGTCGGTGCCTTGCTGGCAGCCCTGCGAGAGGGCCACATTGCCATCACATTTGACCGACCTTCGTCACAGCCACGCTACGAGACACCAGGCCCCCTGCCCGAGTACCCCACGTGGTTATCGATCCCGTTAGTCGCTATGATGACGACAATAAATCATCGATGGACAACGAGGCAGACCAAGACAAGCAGGAGCAAGTCGTGTCGTTGACCCAGCCGAGCCCTGCGTATGAAGGAAACGCTCTGCATTGGAGAAACGTATCGGCAGACATCGCCGACGATGAGAATTGCAGCGTTTTCGTCACAGGCTTGTCACCCAACATCGGCTATTATGACCTCATGCAACAGCTCAGATTCGGACGCATCGTCCAAACCCACATCAATGCCCCGTCTGGATATTATCACACCGCCGCGGCCAAAATTGTATTTTGGGATAGAGCCTCTGCCGAGCGCTTCATGGGAGCAGTCAGATCTCGACAATTTGCCTTTGTCGGGTACCGAATTCGAGCAACGTGGAACCGCGTCAAGGTCGCTCCTCAAGACCCCGCCGACGTCACTTCATCCCGAGTTATACGAGTCCATGGTCCTCATGAGATCGTAAACGAAGAGGCAATCTGCGCATTCTTATGGGACCATTTCTACTTCGACTTGGAGGAGATTCTCGTCATCGAGAAAAGCACATCAAGCTGTACTTTAGAGATTCGGTTCGGCTCATTCTGGTTTCAGAGTGAGAACGCGTTCCGCTTTCTTCGGGAGGAGCATCCAGATCGCGAGAGCATCACGGTAGCATGGGCTTACGACCCATGCAATTTTCCAGAGGCCTAGATCTGGCATCCTCACTCCTAATGAGGCGATACCGTAACTGCCCACAGAAACGAGCAGCTACCAAGGCCGGACGAGGAAACGACTGGAATTAGTCGATAAGAAGCGATGAATTGAAAAGACGAAGGAAGGTGTTTCACAATTGCATCTCACATGGCTAGGCAGTATTGCTAGGCGATACTAGTTTTCTGATCATGGAATTCGCTCAGAAATGCCTCGAACACCAAAAGCCCATAGAAGATGGCTTCAATAATGAATTTTTACTCAGAGTGATATATGACTTGGTTGTAAGCCTGTGGTGTCCTTGGTGTAAGAAAATAGTACAGAGAAAGATAGCCTCGCCTAACAGCAACCAAACCGATAGCAGTCAATCAATTAATGGAGAGTAGGAAACACTTGTTTGTACCATATCATCTCGTTCGAACCTCATTCCACGACGATGGGCTCCCCCAAGGGCAGCCTGGAGAAGCACACGAACGACTTGACCATGCCTTGTAAGTGGTAAAGCTGTAGATCCCAGCTCCTGTAATCTGTCCCAGGGAAGAAGAGTGCCTTCGCATTCTCAGCATTATTGACCTGGAGGTCGCAGTCCATGGCGGGCTCGCAGTCGGCTTCAGTGGCCGGGGTAATGGACGAGCATGTTGTACTGCGAGGTGACGAACATTTCAAGTTAGCAGATAATAATGGATGTCAGGAGATGATAACGGCTGTCACTCACGTGTATGCATAGCAGTCGTACCAGGTCTGGTGCGGCGTCAGCGTCCTCGCTTGCGTCCACGACCCTGCCAGGTCGTAGCACTTCTGGAACGCAAAGGTGTTGGGGTAACAGTCGCCGGTGCCATTGCCGCCGGAGCAAAGCTTCATCTGTACGTTGTATTCTCTCATGTTAGCGCCAGTTCCGGGCGTCCAGGCTTGGATGATGGGAAAAGTTTGGCTTCGAGCTTGGGAAAGAAGAGGTTGCACATACATCGGCACGGCGCGTACATGGTTCGTCCCCATCACGGGCGTGTAGGTGGCCGTGGCCATGCCCGTAGGTAAGCTGCGAGGACGTAGCTAGCAGCAGAGCGATTGAAGCAACGACCGACTTCATGATGGGCTGAGTTGGCTGGAAGGCGATGACTGTGGAGGTAGATGGATGATTACCATTGCACTTGGAATCCGGAGCCAAGATCGTTGCCCTGCAAGCTTATATGCTCATCTGCATACCCTACCCCTTGCGTTGTTGGTTGGTCATAAACTTAGGGGGATGGAGGGTTACGGCCTGGCGATTGGCGGCCATGGTCTCAGGAGCATTGCTCTGTAACTCTTCATTTACCGATTATGCGTACAGCTGTAGCTGCATCGCCATGATACCTTAAGGTGGCGAGATGATATGGCATCGCATGTAGCATCGCTCCTTGATTGCTATCGCCGAAGAAGCAATTAGCTTGAGCTTGAACAGCCCATAGATTTGGTCGTTCACCGAAGGGGTTCTGGCTTTTGAGAGAGGACTGTCCGTCCTCTCAACTCCGACAGCTAACCCCGGTAGATCTTTGGGCCTAGCAGGCGGATTCTCTCCCAGACAGCTTGATTGGGCACCGCATTGGCCCTGATAAGCATTTTCAGGTCGGACATCGCTTCGTTTCTTGGCCCAATTCTGGAGCGGTCAAGCGAATGCCCTGTCTACTCTAGCAGACTAATCGCCCCCTGACGTGGTAATTTGCCCGGTTCTTGTTGTTCTGTTGCCTTCTAGCGACACAACTGAATTAATGTACTAATGTTGGCTAAGCTCCCTGTGCACGACAATGGCGGATGATGCCCAAGTCTTTATGGTCTTTCATTCCACAGCGTGCATGGCCACATAACACATTGAATTGTGAACGAAGTATATCATTAATTAAAGATGGAGATTTGAATAAACTTGGATATCATATATAGAGCTTCGTTGATCGTGAAGAGACCAGGAATGCATTCCTAGCGTCTGGCGGTAGGTCTCTTGAGGAGAACAAATAGCGCGAGGTAAGCACTGTGAAAACGTTAGTCGTAGTCCGAAAAGAAACCGCAAAACGTATCAATGATGTGGATGTATTGAGACTTACACGACACCGGTAAAGCAAAGACCGGAGATGACTCCGAAACCCATGAGGTACTTTGGCGAGTCCTTGGATGGGAACAGGTACGACCCGTAGATTTGAGCCAAGTTTCCCTGCGGTTGCCGAGTTAGCTCATGTTTAGGTAGAAATAGTTGTATTGGATGTCACGTACCATAGCATTCACGAACGCAAGGCTGATACCGCGAACCTCGGCTGTCATTGTCGTGAAGGTAGAGCTTGCACTGTAACCAGATAGTCAGTAATCGTTATTCGATAATGCCATTAACCGATAATAACTTACTATGCCAGCGAGAGACCGTTGGAAGCCCAAAGACCCGACGCCATGATCACGAGCAGCGCATACCGAGCCTTGAAGTCGTACACGGCGCATGTGATGATGGCACAGAGACAGGCCACGCCCATGCAGCAGCCCAGGACCAAGCCTCTCCAGCGAGGGTACTTGTCCATGAAGACGACAACGACAATTGTCACGACGAATGCGACAACATCTAGTAATAGAGTGTGAGTACTAGTTACCATGTTATAGTGGGGAAGGTTTTATATATGGCTTACAGATGGGAATAGTCATGTACTGAGCGTTAACAGTGTCGTAACCAAGACCGGCCACCAGTGTCGGGTAGAAGTAAGACAGCGTGGATGAGCCGACGACAGCCATGTAGCCGACGACGAATAACCAGACCTTCCAGTCGGTGAGAGCGACCTTGAGCGCCTGGAAGTGCGAGAGCTTGGGACGGTCCTCACCGCCATCGAAGCGCGAGGGGTCGGCCATGAGTCGGCGGATGGCCAGCTCGCGCTCGGGCTCCGAGAGACGCTTGGTGTTGGCCGGGAAGTCCATCAGGATAAAGGAGGCGATGATGGACCAGCCGGCGGTGGCGACGCCCTCCACGATGAACAACCAGCGCCAGCCCGCGAGCCTATGGGCGCCGTCCAGGCCCTTGGTGATGGATCCCGCGATCAGACCGCCGAAGGCGCCGGACAGGATGGCGGCCGAGATGTAGACGCCGAAGCGGCGGGCCTGCTCGTCGGGCTTGTACCAGCTGGAGAGGAGGAGCAGCATACCCGGGGCGAAGCCGGACTCGAGGAGGCCGACGATGACGCGCAGGCCAATGAGGGCGTGGTAGCTCTCGATGAAGGCCATGCCGATGGTGGCGCAGCCCCAGAGGAACATGATGGCGGGCAGGAAGATGGACGGCTTGGTGCGGGCGAGGATCATGTTGGAGGGCACCTCCCAGAGGACGTAGCCGATGAAGAAGACGATGAGGACGATCGAGTAGCGGTCCGAGGTCAGTTCGAGGTCTTTGTCCATGCCGGCGATCTTGGCGTTGCCGATACTGTGATGCGAGAAAAGACGAATGTCAGCGATTCCGTCCTATCGTCATGTACAGAACACGACCGGGGGGTCTTCCTCAACTTACTTCGTCCGGTCCATGTAGCTCAGCAGGTACATGAGCCACATTGTCGGGAGAATGTAGAGATCAATCTTGCGAACCAGCTTCCGCTCCTCCTCGGTGTCGGGCACGTAGGCCTCGGCGTACTCATGTTGGGACTTGGGGTCCTTCATCGTGCCGGATTCCACGAACTCCTCGTGCTCTCCTGAAGCCTTGTCTAGATGTTTGTTATCCATGATGGGCGCTTGGCGGCTCATGTAGGGAAGTGATTTGGTAGGGAAGGCTGCCTGCCGTCAAGGAGCTTGAGGTGTTTGTAGGTGTGGAGAGCAGAGGCGAGGTTCCTGCTTATCATCTGCACTCGACAGAACGCAGCCAAGTCTTTATAATAAATCCAGCCTTTGCTTTTTCTCAATCGATAGACGACCGCGGGGCTCACGAGACAGGCTAAGCTACTGACGGGTAGACTTCCAGCCTTGATGTCCAGACAGCCGGGACCCAGGAATCTTGACATTCCAAGATTTCGGCCTTTCCCCATACTATCTTCCCCAGTTCCCATCATGACCCACCATGGCGTGGTAATATTTCTCCCACACGGGGTACGGGGAGCCCCCCTTGCCCCCCGCATGGTGTGCTGACTCGTGTTGCAGTGAGCTTGGCATGCAGCTGAGTTGGGGTGGAGACTTGGCGCGGAACGAGGACAGAGTCGCATATGCAGCCGCTCCTGGCCGCGTCTCGAGGCCACTCTAGCGGGATCTGGTGGCTAGATGTGCCCCGAGACGACGGCACCGGCTAAGCCTATATCTACACTATGTCAACTCACCATGACATTATTGCCAAGCCAGTCGCATACTGGCGCAAATTCCCCCGCAGCGCGGTTGGGGAAGAGCTAGTCGTTAGAGGCTGTGATGAAGAAAAAAAGTGTAGATATATCTTGCGAGACTATTTCGCCCTCATTACTGACAGTTTTCATGTTAACAACTTTCAACTTGACACCCTCAACTCTCATTCATATCACAGTCTTCCGCTTCTAAGCAAGACTACAATCCGCATCCATTGGAGCCCAGGCACCGCAGATAGACTTCAGCATCTCTTCTTCCATATCACACATCATGTCTCCTTCTGCGCTAGACTCAGCTGCGAGTGGCGATGCTCCGGTGGCGGACAACTACCCCTCCACCCTGCCCCAGCCTGGCCACAACTGGCAAATCACTCTCAAAGACAAGGTGATTGCAAGTAAGTCTTATCCCCATCTTCAGCATCCCGGAGCAATTGCTAACCATACACTCAACTTCCAGTCACCGGCGCAAACCAAGGAATCGGTCTCGGCCTCGCCGAGGTGTGTCTGGCCAACGGCGCGGGCAAGGTCTTCTCCCTGGACATCAGCCAGCCCGGCGACGACTTCGCCGCCCTGGCCAAGCAGAACCCGGGCCGCCTCGAGTACGTGCAGACGGACGTGACGGACGAAGCCTCGGTCAAAGCCGCCATCGACGAGGTCGCGGCGCGCGGCGGCCGCTTCGACGGCATGATCGCCAACGCGGGCGCGACCAAGCACCAGCCCGCGCTCGACTTCACGCTCGAGCAGTTCGAGCGGCTGTACCAGCTCAACGTGACGGGCGCGTGGCTGTGCGCCACGTACGCGGCGCGCAAGTTCATCGAGCTCAAGACGAAAGGGTCCGTCGTCTTCACCGCGTCCATGACGTCGTACCGGCCCAACCGCGCCGCGCCCTCGGCGCCCTACGGCGGCACCAAGGCCGCCGTCCGCAACATGGCCCACACGCTCGCCATGGAGTGGGCCCAGTACGGCATCCGCGTCAACAGCATCAGCCCCGGCTTCGTCAAGACGGCCCTCACCTACTACGTCGAGACCAGCCCCGACTGGGACCTCAAGATGAAGTACTACGGCGGCATGCCCCGCCTCGCGCTGCCGCAGGAGCTCGGTGGTGCTTACGTGTATCTGCTTTCGGATACGGCGACGTATACCACGGGTATCGATATTCCCATAGCCGGCATCGTTGGTGCTTGGTAAAAGATAGAACGGACCGCATAGAGGCGTTTTGGGGTTTCACATCTTGTAAATATTATACGTTCAATAGAAAGATATCAGAAACAATACCAGTCCCACAGCATCACCAACACCACAAGCATTTCTCAAGAAATCGCTGCTTAGTCTCGTCTCATCTCATTGTCTACACAACTTCCTGGTGTAACAAAGTGCCCTCGTGTCACGATTGCGACTTACACCACAATGTCGCCTGCTCCCACATCGAGGTGATGTTAGTAGTACGCAGGCTAAGCCCATAACCCATGAAACACATAAATGACGAAGCTTACAGTGGCATGCTCGAATTCTGTGGCTGCAGGAGAGGCAAAACCCGACAAAAAGACGGAACAAAACATACAACACCGAGGATTCCCAGGTCGTCACCGACCCTAGTACTAATTCGGCTCTCTGCTGCTTATATATGGGAGAGCGGACGGGATCCCTAGTATTCAGCAGGATATGGTCGTATGTGACCGAAACCACGAGTAGAATAGTCTATACAGTATCAATTGCTGTCATACACCCGAGGCAAAATTAGTCTAAGGCCAGGATCATGCCCAGTCACAACTGCATCTTCATAACGATGAGGATCAGAGATAGAGCACCAGGACGTGACTAAACTTGCATCAAGTAGTTATAAATTCATTATCTAGGCACCACACCTTACAGCTACGCCTTCCCCGCCGATCCCGTAACGTCCATCTGCCACTCCATCAACTTCTGTATCGCCTTGGTCCCCTCCTCCATGAACGTCGTGAGGCTGGCCGTCGCCGCCTGCGTTTTCATGTACACGAGGTAGTCGTCCAGCACCAGCTTGTTGACGTTGATCTTGCTGCAGCCGCCCTGGATGCAGCGCTTCATCACGTCCTCGGCGAAGTCGTTGGTGCCGTGCAGCACGATGCGCACGTTGCTGGCCTCCTTGGACGACGACGCGCCCGCGGACAGTTTGGCCCGGATCGCGGCCAGCCGGTCGTACTCGAGCACGGGGCCCCGCGCGCCGTACTCGCCGTGCACGTTGCCGAAGGCGGGCGCGAGGAAGTCGATGCCCGTCGCGACGAAGTCGTCGACCTGCTCGGGCGTCGTCAGGGCGCCCTCGAGGTCCGCCGTGTCCGCGATCCCGTCCTCGCCGCCCTCGATGCGGCCCGGCTCGGCCTCGGTGCAGATCCGGTGGGCGTTGCAGAACGCGACGAGCTCCTTGGTCTTGGCCAGGTTCTCCGCCATCTCGTAGTGGCTCATGTCGACCATGATGGAGTCGAAGGGCAGCGTCGCGGCCACGTGCCGGATCAGGTCCGCGTCCTGCGCGTGGTCCAAATGGATGGCCACCGGTACCGAGGCGTCGCGCGCCGCTTTGGCTGCGGCGTGCACCAGCAGGCCGTCGCTGTAGGTGAGGGCCCAGGGGAAGACTTGGATGATGAGCGGGGCGCGCTTGGCCTCGGCGGCACGGATGAAGGCGAGGATGCACTCGATGTTGTAGCTACGGAGCGAGAATATGTCAGATTAGAGAAAAGCGCGCCAAAACGACGGACAGTCAAGTGGTGCCTGCTGAGAGGTGACTTACGCTATCGGCGCGACGACGCCATATCCGCCCTTCTCGGCGTCCGAGAGGATCTTGTAAGTCCTGTTGTCCTTTTTCCACTCCATTTTGGCAACTGTGTATTCGTCTTCGTGCGATGTTGCTCAATCGAGTCGGTGAAAGGGCTGGATAGGAAGAGTCTCAACTGTCAACGCCTGTCCTCAACTTCCCAAAGTTTCCAACAAGTCGGGCCTCGTCGCATCATTAAGCTCGTTCGCCATAACCCATATATGAGAATTCGGACGAAGCCCGAATGTGCCTGCCGCAGTGCCACTGCCCCGCCCCCAGTGTTGCATCGACCTGCATGGCCCCCCCTTGCCGCCACCCCTCATGACCCCAACTCGGTCAGGGGTAAGAATGGGAATTCCAGATCTCGCCAAGTATTTCCCCGCATGTGGAGCATCCCTCGCGTCTCGAGGCACAACTCGCTCGGCTAAAGGCCACAACGCCCAATACCCTCCTTACGAGGCAAATGACACCTCCTGCCGCCGCGGGCCCGTCTCATGACGTGCGAAAGACTTCAGCAAAATGCGAATTAGCATAATAGCCTCAACACCACCCCCGCATCGTCGTTTTAGCTAGCTTTCCTTTGAGTAATAAATCCTACCCTACCAGAATCCCGTACTGCCAATCAATCATCAGCCCATAATTATCGCATACCATCTTATCTCGTCTACCTTAAACGCAAATGACGTCGATTAACAAGCTCCGAATCGCCATCGGCGGCGACGATGCCGGCTTCGAGTACAAGGCCAAGCTGGCCGCGGACCTGGCGGCGGACCCGCGCGTCGCCGAGGTGATTGATGTCGGGCCCAACTCGTCCAGCGACAAGACGCCCTACCCGCAATACGCCATCGCGGCGGCCGAGTTGGTGGCCTCCGGGAAGGCCGACCGGGCGCTGCTCATCTGCGGCACCGGTTTGGGAGTCGCCATCAGCGCCAACAAGGTAGCGGGAGTGCGGGCTGTCACGGCCCACGATAGCTTCAGCGTCGAGCGCGCGGTGCTTTCCAACGATGCGCAGATCCTCTGCCTCGGGCAACGGGTCATTGGTCTCGAGTTGGCCAGGCGGTTAACGAAGGAGTGGCTGTAAGTATCCTTGTCCCCTGCCCATCACCAAGCGTGCTGTATCGGGAGCGAGGCACTGACAGATTGCGTAGTGGTTACACATTCGATCCCACATCCGCATCCGCGGCGAAAGTGCAGGCGATCAACAACTACGACATGCAGCGCTCACATACTGTGGCTGCGGTATGATGATGATGATGATGAGAGATGACGTGGTTCACTACGACACTCGAGCCCACTCGGCTATCAGGTCATCGCGAAGCGCCGCCATCGGCCAGCCCGTCCGGGCTTCGCAGGCGTCAATGAGGGATAGGATGGCCTTGCGTTTTTCCTCCTCCTGTACGCATAATCCAGCTGAAGCGGCACCATGTATCAGCAACAGGGGCACACAAATCATGGTTCTGGGTCTATCTGGGAACTGGGGCAGCACGGAGTTGTAATGGCACTTAGCGACGTAGAGAATACGAACTCACCTCCAAATACACACTGCGCAGACATGATCTGGCTCCCTTCATCCCTCAGCTCCATGGCTATACCGCAGATGGTATTGACAGCTTCGTGCAGGATCTTCTGTGTCTTGAGATATCCGTCAAACCCGGACGAAACGACCGGACGATGTAACGTGATAAGAATGCGGATGAAGTTGTATATCTGCATCGAGACGGCGAAGCGCGGAGGATGAATCCATATCGGCGTAAACACACTCTGCGGATCGACAGGCGCCGTGGGCAACGGCTGAAAGCTGGGCCCGAGGTGCATCTTCCAGCGCTCGAGCTCCGAGAGGAGGGCCTCCCCGAGGTAGGCTCGCTTCTGCGCCGAGTTGTCGCCGCTCCCGCTGCTGCTGCTGCCGCTATCACTCTTGGCGCAGTAGTTGACCGTCTGGGACAGGAGGTAGACGATGCGGTTCGCCAGCTCCTCCTGGGTCAGGTCCGGGTAGTCCACCAGAGGGCGCCAGAACGAGAAGCACCGCCGCCGTTCCCGGAAGGCGGCCCAGATGTCCTGGCGGAGCCAGGCCCACCACACGGACTGCCGCAGGCCGCCCGAGACGCCGTTGACGTTTTGGGAGCGCTGGATCCAGAAGACGCCTTTGAGGTGCCGCTTCCAGTTGCTCTTTGAAGAATCAAGCATCTCGTACGTTGAGATTACCACTACATAGCCACCACCGCTTGATGTTAGTATGCCGGCATACTTCATACACTCGCGCATGGGGAACTGCTTGGGACGAGGAGGGACGTCTTACGAGCAGTGGCCAGTAGCTCCTCCGAGTGCGTATAGGACTCGTACTGGAGAGCAATCTGGAGGTAGTGTAGCGTCTCGTAGTAGTACTGCACCGCCATACTGGATGGGTCTGACTCTGGTGATGGCGGATGAGCGGCAGCAGCACGGCCAGCAGCTTGCAAGGACGTGGCACGATGTCGCGCGCACAGTGCCAAGATGGCCTTGCACAAACCAACATTTCGTAAGGCAAGTCTAATAGCATGTGTGGAAAAGTGTTTCTATGCAAGATCGTAAGCATTAACGGACACCTCTGGTATGTTCGCATATGATGCCCAGAGATAGTGTACCTACATGAGGGTCAAACAGATCCAACTTCCGGGGGACATCGCAAGTTAGCCATTGCAGAGTACGTTTCAGGATTACCATTGGGAGTCGCTTACCCATTGACTGGCTCTCTCCGCAAAGACTCGGAACAGGTAAGCTTCCTCCGATGTCAGTCTGATGTCTTGGTCGAGCGACCAAGCGTGCCGCTCAAAGGTGCCGACCAATGACGGAACTGCCGTGGCGACATCACCACCGGCGATGGGCTGGTTCTCGGTGCCGATGGGACGAGACTCGGCATGCGTATGACTGGCGGACGATGAGGAATCCTCCTCGAACGGGGCGGGGCTCGGGGCCAATGAGAAGTTGGCGTCGGCCTGAGCCGCGTCGGTCGCCAAGAGGTCGAGCCAGCGGTTCGAGGCCATGTCGGCCGTCAGCTGCTCCGACGCGACCGTGTCCGGCGAGTGCGCATACTGGTACGACTCGGCTATTGCCATGAGCGAAGGGGCAGGTGGGCCCGCGTGTGGAGAAGATGCCGGGATCGAAGCCGGGGCTGGCACGGGTCGAAATGGATGTGGTGACGAGGAAGCCGCCTCCGCCAGCATGTGGAATGGATTCGACATCGACTCCCGCCTCTCGGGTAGAGCGAGCCCAGAGGAAGACCCCGCCGAGAGGGATGGGTCGATGCTGCTGGCTTGGCCATATTGCCGCGGCGCGGCGGGGTTGCGACTTGCTTCTTCGCGGTAGACACAGGCGCGGCTCGCGATGGAGCAGGGCCCGCATGTCGGGACTGTCGTGTCGTCATCAGCTCCAGTTCGGGACCCTCGAGACCATGGGAAAACATACGATTCTCGTCACATTTCTTGTGTCTAGACCGACACGTCAAACTACAGGTAGATAGATTCAGCTATGGGTTCCTATTGCTATACTTGACAAGTGCTATTGGCGACGAGACCTACCATCCGGTCCTAGTGCGAAGCCCTCGAGACCTCGACTTGCGCATGCGCTTCGGCTTCGAGGACTGCGAGCCGGCCGTGTCCAGACTCGACGCGGGTGTATCTCGGCTATCCATGCTATGGTTCGCTAGTGCGAGTGATAGTACGAGATAAGAGAGCGCGCCAATTGGCGTTCCGTTCTAGGGCTGGGGATGAAACAAGGGATGAGCAAGCTGACTCTGGTATGATCTGTTTTCAGGCGGAGGATTCCTGGCGAAACGAGGATGCAGAGGGAGAAGTTCTCGTCTCGGGGGCTTTGGTCAATTCGCCCGGGACTGGGCAATGGGCACGCCAAAAGGGGATGCGAGCTGTTGGCGAAAATGTTGCTGCAGGGGGGCTGCACGAACCCCAACACCATTCCCCGCAAACTCCAAAACCCCCCAGCTTTTTCATCGTCGTATCGGCTCCGCAATAGCTCCCAGTCCACAATCCATACTGGCACCTGACTCGCGCACCTAGTACTACCCCCGTCACCATTACCCGTACCCTGGCGCGGAGATTCCCAATCAAGCAATGCGGGATGGAGCTAGGCTGCATCCTCCATCGCATTATTCCAGACCACTGTGCGCGCTCTCTCCCCTAGTCAAGTGCGTTGGGCCAGTTGCCGCCAATGGACTCGAACCGCGGGTATGGGCCCGACACTAGCCGAAACCGATGGTCTCATGGGATGGGACTCGAGTCGCGGCAACATACATTGACTAGCAGAAACAAAGGGTCTGCCTTGGAAGCACTTCGGACGCTCGTGATCAGACTGAATTCTGGAGTCAAATGTCGCTGATCCACGATAGGACGATGCATCTCAAAAAGGGCCACGAGTACGTTCGCCTGTTGATGGTGTTGACAATTTCTAGGTGATGGTTGAACTTGGAACGCCCTCAAGTTGCTTCTTTCCTTTTCTCCCTCACGCACAACGCCAGATTCAATAAAGGAGACACATCACACTGAAGATGTCGGATAAGCACTTCTTTCCGTAAGTAACCGAGTAAGCAATTGATCAGCGACACGGAGCGTGTTACTTACACTCTATCTCTACCTCCAGCGAGACGGCCGCCAACACACTGGTCCCCAAGTACCTGCGCGCCTTCACCGCGGCGAACCCGCACCTGGGCCTGATCGAGTCCGAGCGGGTCGTGTACGAGAAGCGCCACGACCGGCGCGCCGTCTCGGTCATCTCGGGCGGCGGCAGCGGCCACGAGCCCGGGTGGTCCGGGTACGTCGGCCAGGGCGCGCTCGCGGCCGCGGCGTGCGGCGACATCTTCGCGTCGCCCAGCACCAAGCAGATCCTTGCGGCTGTCCTGGCCACGCCCTCGGATGCAGGGCACATCATGATGATCACCAACTACACCGGCGACAAGCTGCACTTCGGCCTCGCGGCGGAGCGGGCCAAAGCCGACGGCACGTGCAGGAATGTCGCCGTCATCCCGTTGACGGATGATGTGTCGCTGGGGAGGAGCAAGTCGGCCGTGGTGGGCAGGAGAGGCATGCCGGGCCACATGATCCGTAAGTTCTTCATTTTGATATAATGCGCCAGCAAGGCATTACTGACAGGTCCCTGAAACAATAGCCGCCAAGATTACCACAGCAGCAGCGGCCAAGAAGTACTCATTCGACCGGTGTGTCAAGCTGGCAACGGCAGTCAACGCCGAAGTCGTCTCGATAGGGTCCGCTCTCGACCATTGCCACGTTCCAGGGCGGGCCAAGCACGAGACCCTGCCCTCCGACGTCGTCGTAGTCGGAGCCGGCATCCACAACGAGCCGGGCGCCCAGAGGCTAAGCCCGTTCCCGCCGGTAGAGGACTTGGTCAGCCACTGCCTCAAGCTTCTCTGCGACCCGAACGACCCCGAGAGGTCGTTCGTCGAGTTCCACGACAACGACGCAGTAGTGCTACTGATTAACAACTACGGCGGTGTCAGCAACCTGGAGCTGGGCGCGCTCACAGACGAGACGATACTACAGCTGGGCCGGACGTGGAATATCAAGCCGGCACGGATTCTGTCGGGGTCGTTTGAGACCTCTTTGAACGGGCCCGGTTTCTCCATCTCGCTATGCAACCTTACCAACGCCGCCAACGAGGTCTCTGCGCCAGCCGAGGAGCTGCTTGATCTCTTGGACATGAAGACTGATGCCGTCCACTGGCCTAATGTCTCTTCCCCCGACGCATACAAAACTCAAACCGACGAGATTACCGCCGAGCACATAGAGCACAGGCCGGAGTTGGCGCATGAAAATGATATCAAAGGTAAGTACATCGCATAGGAGAACGAGCAGCAGATATGAGTTATGCTCGGAAGCTAACAGAATAACAACAAATCAGTGGCACCCAGTTTACTTGATTCCGTAATCCGGACGGCATGCTTAGCAGCTATTGCTGCGGAACCGAACCTGACGAAATGGGACATGATAATGGGCGACGGTGATTGTGGCGAAGCTGTCCAAGGTGTATCAGAAGGTAAGTCATATTGCAAGTCGTACGAAGGGTGTTACCGCATTTTCTGACTTCAGATCGTTTAGACATCATCGCTATACTAGACCGCGGCGAGAACAAGGAAGGCTCCATCATGAAGTTCCTCCTGGCCACGACCGACGCCGTCGACAACATGGGCGGCAGCCTAGGCGCGATCCTGGGCATCCTGCTCTCCGCCTTCACCTCCGCGCTCCAGCAGGCCGTCAAGCGTAATGGCGGACAGTCTGCATCCTCCTCTACCTATGCCCAAGCTCTGGCCGAGGCCGTCGAGACCCTGAAGAAGTACACGGGCGCGCGCGAGGGTGACCGCACCGTCATGGACGTCATGATCCCCTTCGCCGAGTCCTTCGCGCGGACCGGCGGCGACTTTGCGGCCGCGGTGCGCGTGGCCCACGACAAGGCCGAGGGCACGCGGCATCTCAAGGCCAAGTTCGGTCGGGCGTCGTACGTGGCCGAGGCGCAGGCGCAGGCGATCCCTGACCCGGGGGCTTGGGCGTTTTACGAGTGGGTGGCGGGCATGCAAAGGGCTATTGAGCAGCAGTAAAGCAGAGCAAACCGGAATGTTGTTGATATCTGTATCACTATTTTGCTGGTTCTCACGTAAAGAAAGAAACCAAATGTAATTGACGTATGATGAGGGTTTTGGCTGCGCAGCAGGCTTGACCATTCGCTTTATACTCGAACCATATTCTATGCCGTTCTCATCATATTCTCATCCCCCATCTAGGGCCCAATGAATACCAAGCCCTTCCTAAATATTCAGCGCCTCCTTGAGCTGCCTAACAATAAGCGCATTCATCCTATCCTTCTGCTCCCACTCCGCCGTCCCGGGCCGGCACGTCTTGTCAAACGCGTGCGGCATCCCCTCCATGACCTCGTTGACGACCCTGCGCTTCCCATCCTTTAGTTTGCTCGCCAGCTCGTTCGCCTCGGGCGCGCAGTTGTCGCCCCCCGCACGTGACGATGACGACGTGCCCGGGAAACAGTGCGGCGTCGGCGCGCCCCGGCGAGACGCGCGGGTCCTTGCGCGCCGCCGGGTCGGGCGTGTAGCACTCGTCGAACAGCGCAGCCATCTGCGGCGGGATGGGCCGGACGGGCTTCTCGACCTGCTGGCGGGCCTCGGGGGGGACGGAGAGGTCCGTGGGCGGGTAGACGGCGACGACGAGGGGGGATCTGCATCTGCTTGAGCGCGTCGTCGCTGGTGGCGAAGGTCTGCCGGAAGGAGGAGGAGGCTACGAGCGCGAGGAGACCGCCGGCGCTGAAGCCCGAGAGGGCGACGCGGGCCACGTCGTAGACGTCGGGCTGCGCCGCGACCCAGCGCAGCGCGTCCTCGACGTCGTGCATGGCGGCGGGGAAGGGGTCCTCGGGGCCCTTGCGGTAGTCGGCGTCAACCACCACGAGGCCGGGGAGGTCGCGGGCCATCTGGGCGCAGAAGGGGCGGTCCTGGCCGAACATGTGGAAGACCATGCCGCTGCCGTGCCAGTTAACGAGGACGGGCGACGGGCCCGAGGAGGAAGCAGCTGCTGCATCCTTGGCGGCGGTGGAGCGGTAGAGGCGCGCTTCGATGGCGCGGCCGCCGTCGCGCGAGGGGATCTGCACGGGGTTCTCCTCGACGCCTGCGAGGACCTCGGCGAGGTTGTCGGGTTGGGCGGCCTTGGCGGCGTCGAATTGGGCGCGCGCCGCGGTGACGGCGGCTTGGAGCTCTGCGAAGCGTGCGGGGGAATGGCCAGCCATGGTAGCGAGAGTTGGGGGGGCAATAACGCGGCAATAAGAACAACGGGGAAAACAACAGTACGTCAATTAATCAAAGTTTATTCGGTTGATCGTAACCTCTGCGCAGGTGTTCTATGGGCCTGTAGAAGCAACAGTTCCTGAATACTGATCTGGACAGGTGGTCGTGAATTTCAAGTGTTGTTGCGATCCACCCAGTCGGTTCTGACCAGAACCCACCACGACAAAACTGCTTGCTCGCCCTGCTCTCGTATGATGAGCATAACCCCGTAAACGCCGGTTTCACGCAGGTTTCGTAGATGTGAGCAACCGCAAGACAACTTCAGTCAGCCGAAAGCATATTCGATTGATATGGTGCATTGCCTGCAAGTCTTCTACGTCGGACCAAGACTTGAATAAGTAACTCGCAAGGTTACGAGCCCGACTGTCACTGCTGTTGGTAGTGGCAGCTAGCCGCTAAAGTTAGGGAACGTCGCACCCCCACCAGCCCCTGGGAGCTTCGCATTCAAGCTTCCACGGTCTAATATGAGTTATTGTTAGCATACCTCCTACAACTGACGACAATTTTCTATCCACTCAATTGGCATATCTATATTGGGCAATACACTCAGTGTCGTCTAGTTACTTATTAAAAACATCAGTTTTTTTTTTCCAAAGGGGCATGGTGAGCAGTTACCCCGGGTAGCTCAGCTTCTCATCCTCACAACGATCGACTACACCATACAGCACAGTAAGAAAAAATCCATCTTAAGGTGATATCATGGACCTCGATGGACGATTACGGCAAATTCCATCAGCATTTCTCTGGCTGGACGCGATGTTGCGGGAGCTCATGCTCCCCATTATGCAGCAATTGGTGCCGAGTACACCAACGGAGATTGTCGTTCCCAGCTCGGAGTGGGACAACACCTGGAAGCCTCCTCCTGCTGGTGGCATACCATCCGATGACGAGAAGCCCCTGACCAAACGTATTAGGCAGAGCATGTAATGTTAAATGTCAGAAACAAACAGCCCTGAGTCCTAAAGCGGTCAGTCATGAGCCATTTAACGAAGTCGGCAGTAGCGGCGGTGACGCTTTTGCTCGAAGAGCGAAATTGCATTATCTATGCGATGGGGTTTCCAAGAACTCTGTTACGGTACCAATGCTTGGATCAGCCTGGGAGACAATTTGCCGTAAAGATCGCAGCGATACATGTTAGCTCTCCCATAAATGGCTACACCGTATGCGCCGTCAAGGTCATCATGCGGACCAGATCCGAGGCTCAGAGACCTATGCAAGATTTCCAGTCTCGCCAGATTGCCTTCCTCGGCTACGACCTGCAGGCGATCTGGAGTCCTCAAACAGTTGCTGCTCAGACACATGGGATCGAATGGGGTTTGATACAAACATTGTGATGGACATAGCCGTTGAAAATAGTAGCAAATCTTAAAGGCTAAAAGGCATTGGTATCTCAACTCTCTAAGTAGGCGCCCAGAAAGTGATGGGGCTGTTTTACGCAAGTGGCCATTTCCTCTCCCCTATATAGAATACAGTTGCTAGAAGGCAATTACAAGCCATGGTAAATTAAGTGTATAGGGCCGGTCTGGGGGTGGTCTATTGAATAAATATAAATTCTCTTGTACTTATCTTGGAGACCAATAACCTGCCACCTACGTCTAGCACTCAACCCGCTCTGGCCCTTCAGTTACCTCTTAGCCAGCTCAGTATCTCCCCTTCCCTGTCACAACAACACCCCAATGACATCACTTTTGCCGGCGAAATGGATCACAAAGATCTCAAATCCCTTCTCGATGAGCTGCGAGAAGGCAGTACCCCACTACCACCCATCCGAACCACACGCCCTGAGTTGGCTCCAGGGTGGGGCTCTTCCGTGTCTGAAGTCCGCGAGGTAAGTAACTCACAAGCGAGATGATCGTTTTTCTCTTTTCTTCTGATTTCCCTGGCGATCGGCGAAGGAAGGCCAGTTTTTCTATTTTTATTTTTTCCTTTGAAACTCCTTGTCATAGAACACTAACATATTCCTCACGGCCTAGGCGTTTCGCAACTCCATCGCCAGCCAAACTCCAGCGCAAGCAACCACCCCGCACACGGAACTAGGGTTCGAGAGGTTTACCTCGACGAATGATATCACGCCCGTATCAGCCTCGGAAGAGATAACGACCGGCATCCGTCATTATATCGGACACGAGGGTCTGGTTCAGCCCCAAGAGCACCATACGCCGTGGCCAAGTTCCCATAGCACTTTGTACCACGAACCAACCGGACCGACCGCTCTGACCGAGGACAACAACTGCTGCTTGCTTTTGACTGGACTTCCCAGCACCGTAACCATTCCCGAGTTCATCAACCAAGTTCAAATACGACGGCTCGGCAAGATCGCGGCTGTCAGTTTAAAACCCGCTCTTCCGTTCGTCCCCACCGCCGCCGTGAAAGTGACAATGTGGGATCGAGAAGGAGCGTCCCGAGTCTTGCGCGCAGTAACGGCCGAGAGCTTCGGTTTCGAGGGGCGCGACTTGCGGACGTACTGGAACCGGGTCAAGGTGGAACCACAGCGACACAGCAAAAGGTCCCGGGTCTTGAAAGTGCGAGGGCACCCCGACAAGGTTGCGCGCAGTGAATTGCTGCCCTGGTTCGACAGAAAATTCGACTTTGTCATGGATCAAGTCATTGTGAAGCAGTCCACTCCCGACGTCATGGTGGTGGAATACAGGTTCGGCTCTTATGTGAATCAGGCATACCATGCCCACAACCTTCTCCGCAACAAATACCGCAGGAACGAGGTCTACTGTGCTTACCTACCAGACCCGTGTGAGCCTTTACAGGACGACACTTCACTGCACGAACCGATCTTGGGAAGCGATATAGCCGTCAGTGGTCAACCTGGTGGGGCCAGTCAACAGCAGGTCTCTGCGTTACCAAAGGACACAGATAGCTGGGAAGACCTGGACCATGGCCATTATTTTGATGTAAATAGAAACAACCAGAGTATGTCAGGCAAGTAGCCATCAGACATGATCAGAAGACAATATAAACCAAAGTTAAGGAAGATTGATGTGGATTCCATCACGTGATATTACCGTCGACGGTCAATGCCGGCGCTAGGGCTTCGGAATAGTTTAAAGCAACCTCATGGGGCAGTTAGAAATGTATGCAACTTCGAATGCCTTTGCCAAGGTTGGACACTTCATGTTGGGTAGGAATGTGAAGGCGGTTATAGGTATGTATTGAAATGGTACTTTTCATCTGCGTCTTGTCTGCCTCATCCACCGACAGCGTGTGACGACGAACTGGCAGTTGAATAAACTCGCTGGGAAGGGTGATATTACATCTTGTTGCCGGCGCAAGTCTTGACATCTACCTACATAATCATTGGAAGCGGTTGTAAGTAATCGTTGCTATCGCCTCTCTTGGTTGGTATCAAATGATGTGGAGAATGGCGAGGGAGGAGGCATCTGCCATTAAGCTTAACCATGCGGGACTACGAAGGGGTGCATGGGGAGGGTTTCCGTTTTTCTCATAGGGCTGAGCGAGCAATAACATACGACCTGATCTAAACCTGAAGTGAGCAGCCAGTGAACTGCCTGTGTATCTGAGGAGCTTATTAGGATTCACTGCGGCGGACCTGGGCCGGGCAAGCAAATCAGCAACTTACTGATCCAGCTCTCAATCCGTGCTGAGTCCTTGGGTACTTAAGCAGGTGTTTCATCCACCAGTTGTCAATTCCCGTCTCGTGTTCTCACCCATCAACCTTGACCTGGACTGTGAAAGCATCCAGCCTTCCCCAATTCACTTGGATAAACACCATCAACCTTCTATCTCCGCACCTCGAGACGACTCTTTCTCATCCTTTGCTATCGCATTTCACATCTCATCTTTCCATTCTCGAGACATATCAAACGCAATTGAACTTACCTGAAGACGTCACATCGCACACGCGACTTCATCTTTCTCACTTTGCTACCAGCCCTGCCAGCCCTCTGCCTGCTTGTCGCAGACCCTTCACCGAGTGTAGCAACCGTCATCGCTACCAAGTTGCAACGCAATGCCTTCGCAAAAGCATCCCGTCATCAGCCAGGAGGGTGATCTCCAGTACGTCGCGAATTCGATCATTCTGCCGCATACTACTACTGACTACTAACCTTCCCTCCTCGCAGCCTCTGGAAAACTGGCCAGTACTCTGATGTCCGCGTCACCTGCCGCGGCCAGTCCATGCTCCTCCATCGAGCAATCCTTTCCCGTTGCCCTTGGTTCAAGGAGAAGATGGGGAACCAATTCAGCGTGAGTGAACCACACATATAGCAGCTGAGAATACCGCCAACTGAAATTACTTTTTCGTAGGATAACAACATGCTCGAGATCAATCTGGACCGCTTCTCCCCGGTTTGCTCCAGACTCTTCTGTCGTTCATCTACAGCACTCGTAAGTACTTACTCATCGCCGCCCAAGCCCCACCCCCTCTGCAGTTCCACAGCGCTTTGGAAACATTCTATTGCTTTGGCAGACATCCACTAACCCCCCACCAACAGAGATCAACGACAACAGCCTCCAACCCAACACCTTCTTCGACCACGAAGTCCTGGCCCAGCTCTACGGCCTGGGCGCCACCTTCAAGTTCCCCCTGTTCCAGACGGCCGTCCTGAACACGGGCATCGAGTTCCTCAACAGCGGGATCCAGTACTTCAGCTGCCGCCCCCGCAAGAAGCTGACCGCGGGCCAGATCGACCAGCTGCTGCGCGGCCTCCGCATCGCCTACGCCGGCGACGTGCAGCAGCAGGCCACCCTGCGCGGCCTCTACGTCCACTTCTTCACCGAGTGCTGGCGCAACGTCCAGAACGACCCCTACTTCTTCGGCCAGATCCGCGCCGTCCCCATGTTCTCCGTCGACCTCATGGAGAACGTCGGCCGCAAGAACGCCGGCCGCGACCGGCTCGAGACCACGATTTACACGGTGCAGGTCTGTAACAATGTGACGCCGTCCCTGGAGGCGGCCATGAAGGCCGCCTGGGAGCAGGACTAACTCGAGACTACTTCACGGTTGGCTCGACATTTTGACGCGAGGAGGCGGTATATTGGATTGGAGGCTTTCTTTCTTGTAGGATTGTAATGGAATTTGGCGTTTTTGGAGTTGCTAGGGAATGAAGCTCTTTGTTAAAATCATGGCGAATGTTTGCGTAGAGGATACCGGGCCATGTTGAGCTGCGTGAATACGAGTAATTGTAATACCACTTGATTGTCAGCAAACACCCACCTGCCATCTGGATGTAGCTACAGCACCAAGTCAAGTATACCTTGTCACCTGTCGTATACATCAGTTTCTGTAAAGCTTACAACGCGGACGTGTGCCACCAAGTAATTCCCCAGTGATCTGCACCAAGGTTCCACTCCTTTCCGTGGCTCAACGCTTACTATGAGGGACCGTTGTGTCATTCGATAATTTATCTCTTTACAAATCGCCGTGAGCAGTTGGGTTGGCAATAGCATCGCGGCTTCCGATTCTGTTCAAACATCTCTCTGCTTGTACGTTGGCTTAGATACGATGTCACACTTCCTCTATTTAAATAGATACAATGCCCTTCGGACGCATCCAAATCTCAAAGTCTCTCTGTATCCCCAGAGTGCTGTGAGATGGTCATTGTTGATCATTCAGGTTCCAACTTAGTGATGCCCAATGGCAGTAACGAATATCTAAGGGTAATGCCAGGGGAGCTCTTCCAATGCGACGAAACTGTTCGGAGAATCTTATCAAGACGGCTATGATGACTTCAGTAAATTGATAAATCCCTAGAAAGAGGCGACGCTCTGCATTACCAGGGAAACACAGTGACGGGGGTTACATTAAGATTCAAACACCATCTACATACCGAGACTGAGGTGGATGGAGGGCTGGTTAAATATTATTTGGAGTATGTTGGTCCTATTCTATAATTGAATATAGGAACCCGAATCTTCTCGAGAGCCCAAATCCTGTATTCAATGAGTCCCATTTTTGCCTATTTATACCCCTCCTATCACTTGTATTCAGATCTCAACACCATTCCTCTTCATCATCACTCACTTTGGCTCACTGCCGTAACAGAGGAGCGATCGGCCCGATGTCTTCAACGAGAGATTCCACTCTCAGCCAATATGGCGGCAAGGTGTACGTATGCCATCTTCTAACCTTGCCACGAGTATTAACACATCCTCCCAGCCTCTCGGATACCGGCAAGCGTGCCGATATCAAGATCATTTGCCGCGGCAAACACTGACTTCTTCACCGGAGCATTCTTGGCTCAAGGTGCTCTTGGTTTCATCAACGCATCTCGGAACTCGAGAGGGTAAGCATCAGAGATGAAAAGGATGGTGTTGATGCAGATACTGACTGAGCCATTTCCGATGCATGACGGCAAGTACTATGTGCTGAAGCTGGATGAATTCACGTTTGAGCGGGTGCGCTGCCTTTTATACTTTATCTACAATGGAGGTGAGTAGTTATGCCTATCCTTACCAGCCTTCCCTTTCCCCGAGCCCAAGACAAATGCCATCGCGAATCCAACTTAGTAGGTTTACTAACCCTTTCACAGAAGTCGTCCACGAGCAGCTGAAGGAAGAGTCGATTTTCTACGACCTGGCCCTTGCCAGATTGCACGACATGAGCCTCGAGCTCGAATTCCCGAAGTTCGGAAACGCCCTGTTGGCTCTTTGCAAGAAGCACCTCGACCTCACGCTGCAGTATTACAAGGCGGACCCCGTGGAAACCATGAGCAAGTACCAGATTGACAAGTTCTTGCGTGGAATCCGGGTTGCCTATGCTAGCGATGAGCACGATCAGGCGAAGCTGCGACGCGCTTACGTAAAGTTCTTTGCGAAGATTTATCGAACCATGAAGCTGGAAAAGTACTTCTATCGGGAGATCCGAGCCGTCCCGATGTTCTCAGTCGACTTGCTGGAGCACCCCGGACTCTCGGGCTGGAAGAAGTGAGGTTATCCAAGAGAAGCTTGAGGAAACCTACTCAGTCTGGCAAGAAGTCTTGGGCGAAGTCAACCGTAACAAAGCGTCACTAGAAAGAGCTATATGGCGTTAGCGACTCTAGAATCAATGGAGGTTATTCATGATTAGCTGATGATAATTAAGTAGCTAATAGCTCACTACACGTTTTACCTAGATTTGCCGTTGGGATATAAGTTGGAGATATTCAGACCCTGCCCTCATATGGTTTCAGTAAACGCTTATATGCACCCTTATCCTACTCGATATATTTGCGGAAAATACCTACCATATTAAAGACAGAATTATCGCCCTCAAGGGGATAAGCCACGAAGCCCAAAATGGACTGGCGCTCATCATGGTTTTACTTAGATACTGGCCATGTTGGTTGGTGTGATATACATGGCGCCGTTGTCGATCAACCGAGACGAGCAGACACCATCAATAACGCCAATATGGCCACCATTTTTCACTTCAGAAGGAACTCCCAAAAAGTGACGAGTGGCTGTTCATGCCAGCTGAGGAACCCGACGCATGTGGCAAAGTAGAGTTGTACCAGTTACCCATGAATTTATATACTTCTCAGAGCTTTAGTGGATGGTTAGCAAGTTGAACTTTCTAGTTTTTCTATTTCCATTTCTATCTCTGCTATAACATATGTGCCTGATAGTTCAATATAAATACAGGGGTCGTGGTAGATTTCTCGGCTTACATTCAATTCACTATATTCAATGGCCAACCCTGCCTCTGATTTTCATATTAAAGGGTGCTGAGATCTAAACCACCTTTATTTTTTCCTCTTCACTCTCCATCCTCCCCATTGCTTTCGTGTTACCCTCATCGAGTCCATCACTACTTATCGTTCTCGTTACCACTACAGCACCTGTTTGCATCGTTCATACTCGCTCAATTCCACAACCACTATCGAGCTCATCACAGTCGCTATTTGCTCTTCTCTCTTAAATCTCCCCACCCAACGCGCAACTCTTACTGACCCTCACTCAGTTATTTGCTACTCGAACTTCATTGACAATGCCTACCACCCGGAACTCCGCCATCGTCCGGAAGGGCGATGACCTGTAAGTTTGCCACTGCATTTTCCCTCTACCAATGCTAATTTCGCTCTGTAGCCTGTGGAAAACTCAGATCTACGCAGACATGAAGATCATCTGTGACGGCAAGCACTGGCTGGTCCACCGAAACATTCTTGCCTCCAGATGTGCCTGGTTCAATGATCGCATCTGGACACTTAGCAAAGTAAGGACCGCACGCGAGACGGATTACCGGACGCAGAGACTAACAAAGGTAATTGCTACGCAGAAGGGGCAGTATTACGAGCTGGAGCTAGAGGGGTACTATCACCTCTTGGTGCGTGCCTTTCTGTACTTCATTTATACAGGAGGTGAGTAATCATGTCTAGTCTTTTCCCCCGAGGCTTAAGACACAAAGTCACCTTGAACCACAATCACGCATAGCTGCTAACAATTGACCAGTGCTCGATCATGAGCACCTCAACAACACCTCCACGCCCGACAACGTCGTCATCGCGCAGCTGCACCGAATGAGCGGCGACTTCGATCTCTGGGAACTTAAGGAGGCTCTGGTGGCCATGTGCAGCAAAGCCCTTGACGCCCGCCTCGAGTGCTACGCGCAAAACCCCGAGAAGACGATCGTGGTGAACGGGATCCTGGACGGTGTCAAATACGCGTATACTCGCCCGGAGCACCAGCAGGCGGACTTGCGAGCCGTCTACGTCAACTTTTTCGCCCGCTGCCTCAAGAGGATTGGAGACAGCACCACCTTCTACGAGAGGATCCGCGACATCCCCGCTTTCTCGGCCGACCTGCTCGAGGTCATCGGCAAGAAGAGTTGGGGAGACGAGGGCGATAACGACAATGAGAGCGAGGGCGATGCCAGAGCCCAGAGACACTCTCGCAAAAAGTCGGGAAAGAAGCATAGATCTCATAAGCACAAGTCTCACTCGAAGAAATGATTTGCTGATACTGCTTGGGCGGTTAGACGGGAAGACTTCTGGGGTCAGGCGAAGACGATTAGTTCATAGGTAGCTCACGTACACGACGGAGCCAGCAGTTCGGATGAACAATACTTTGACAATTATCGGAAATGAATTCAGAAAGTGTTTGGTCACTCCCAGATGGAAATTGACCAATTTCGCGTCCACGCAAGTAAGGTGCGATACTTTTTAGTCCTTCTACGCCTGGCCTATGCAGTCCAGCCTGCCACGTTGTTTGCTACGTCATGCTAGCTAGACTCCTGCGAGGCGGATAACACGCCAAGGGTATACGGGACCAAGGTTCACTGTAAGCCACACAAGCTCAAAATGGACTGGCGCTCATCAAGGTTGTGCGGCACAGATACGGCCGTTGTTGTCAACCCCCGCCGCCCCCAAATCCAGCCCAACCTCGCGGATGACGCGACTTGAGCCAAAAAAAAAAAAGAAAAAAAAAGAAACCATGAGATGAATTTGCTGTGAGTGAGACAAACACCTGTTCTAAATTCCAGGCCCAACCAAAAAGCCTCATCACGACCATTTTCTTTTATCTGCATCTCAAGTTCGGGCTATACACCACTGCAACAATCTACACGCGCGCAAAAGAGGGCCAGCATGGCCGAATTCACGATTGAAGATGGAGACTTGACGAGACTCAGGGGGAAGGTGATAATAGTGACAGGTACAGTTTTTCACAACTCTGCGTCGGTGTCACCACCACACCACATTATTCACAAGTGCTGTCAGACTAATAGTGTACACCTCGCCTCGCCCACAGGCGGTTCATCAGGCCTCGGGCTCGCAACAGTCGAGCTCCTCCTCGGCCTAGGCGCCGCCGTGGTCAGCGGCGACCAGCGCCCGCCGCCGGCGCCGCAAGTCATCTACCCGTCCGCGGGCTCCGACGCCGCGGCCTTCTTCACGTACATCCCGACGGACATGGGCGTGTGGGCGGACCTCGTGCGTCTGTTCCAGCGGGCCATCCAGGTCCACGGCCGCATCGACCACGTCTTCGCCAACGCGGAGGGCGTCCCGCTCCGCGGCGACTACGTGACCGCCATGGCCCTTGGCGCCGACGGCGAGCCCCAAGAGCCCTGCCATACGGTGCTTGACGTCCATCTCAAGGGCGCCATAAACACGACCACTCTGGCGATCCACCACTACATGCGCACGCAGGATCCTCAGGGCGGCAGTATCGTGCTCAACGGTTCGACCACGGGTCTTCAGGACGCTGGCGGCGTCGACCATGGTAAGCACCCTCGCGATTCCCCTTACTGCTTTGCAGCCTCCCTCCATGCTCTGGTGGAGTGAACCAAAACTGATCTGCCCACACAGTCATTTCCAAATACGGTATCCTCGGTTTTGCACGTGGTCTCAACAGCAACCTGGACATGGCCGCGCTTTCTGTTCGTGTCAATGTGCTAATGCCGGGGCGGGCCGATAGTGAACTCCTCGAGGTCATCGTGGCGGATGCGGCTCGGGACGTGGCCCAACTCATGGCCGACCCCACTAAAGACAGCCACGTCGTCTATGCTGGGGAAAGACGATGCAGCAAGATTGAAGAGGCCGTAATACTGCCGGCACATCGGTAGATTGTCGGAGAGTGCGCGTGGCGGCTGATCGACGGGCACTAAAGCGGCTGGGCGGACCCATGGCTACCGCTGCGCGGGGGAGAAAAGGAGAAGGAGCAAGTGTGGCCGATTTGTTAAATAGAGCTGGAGGGCAAGACTTGCTGAGACAGGGCAAAACCTACCTATGTACGATCCGTATGAATGAATCCTGCGTCCATTGTAGCTGGATGCATCCGCCTAGCTGTTCCTGTAGCAAGGATAGAAGTGTGCAAGGAGCCAGGATCCGCTCATCACGAAATCACTACAGTACTGGTACAAATGACGTATTTATGAGTGACGCAGGCTCTGCAGTGGCCTGTGATTCTTGATATAATGGGGTATCTGGGATATCTTGTTGACCAAGTCGACTGTGAAGGGCACTTAGTAATGCCGCGAGGGCAAATCCACACACCGCATACCCCGAATGTCATTGCCGTATTTCTGTCGTCGATGGGTCGGTCTGGCACACTGCCAAGATAGACATGGCATCGGTCGCAGACCGCGTAAGCGATGGCGATGTCGACGGGTTACGGCTGAGAGGTATTGCCGTGTTGCTGCCATCTTCCAGCATGGCCTGTATCGACGGTCTTCTCCGAGCATTGGCGGCAGCAGGTTGCTGCTGATGATGGCTGGTGCCATGCTGTGCCTGAAGCAGAAGCTCGCCGTCCCGGATATGGTTCAGGATGGTGTCGACGTCGTGGCCCCGCCGGATCCGACGGACGATCTCGAAGCCTTCCTGCTCCGACCTGTTCTGGATAACATCGTACAGCTCCTGGTGGGACCGCAACAGGGGCTCTATCTCTTGGTACCTCCGCCGCAAAGCCTGGGGGTTTTCCACCCCGGGATATATGCAATCGGTGCCACGCTTGACGCACGTAGCACACTGCGGGCTCGCGCCATCACACTAGAGAGTCAAAAGAGAGGGATATGTGTGAGCTTGTCAAACGACGGGGGGGAGGGGCGGTGCGCGCTCGGAGCTGGGGGGAGGGGTGCATTTGCTGTGGTTGGTTGCATCCCAACTTACCTTTGACTTGCGGGCGCGGCAGGCTTGGCAGGCCACCTCGGTAACTTTCCGTTTGACGGGAGGCTCTTCTGACTGCGTCGGCTGCGGTGTTATTCGCCCTGAGTCCACTGGAGGCGCGGGTCGTAAGGGCCGGTAGTTGCGGGCTGACAACGATGGTGTGCCTCGGCTGTTGTTCGGGGAGTCTATCATGACCTCAGTCGACTGTCCCGGCACTGAGGCGGACCGATGGAGTGAGAGACAGAAAAAAAAACAGAGAGGCCGAAAACAATGCCGAGCTGAAAGCCTGTTGGGCCTCTAGGCACTTTCTACAGCACACAACCTTGTTGGAGGAAGTACCGAGCTAAAGTCATAAACGAATGTCAAAAGCCAGACCCGAAAAGCCAAATGGGCAAATGGAAATTGTGGATAGCCACCACGAATATTGACTCCCAGTCGGGTTTTGTGCTGTCTCTTACCTTGTTTGGTTATTACCTCGTTCGTGATCTGAACCACTTGCCACTGTGGTGGTGTAGCCAGTGGGGACCCAATCTGATCGACGGTCGCAACGAGGCCAGACCAAGCCAGGAAGATTCGGGCTGCTAGGCTGACCGCCAGGGAAGCAACTTTTTCCGGCCGACGGCTAGTCAGAAGCGACGATGGTTTCGGATACGCCTTCCGACCGGCAGCCAGGATTGGTCGGCAGCTGAGCGTGGTTGCCAATGTGTGCACTGACATACCTACAGACCGTCACAGCCGTCCCGCGCCAGCGTGCCTGGGGGCAGTACATACTGGGGTTGTCCATGCCCCGAAAAATAGTGTGCTGGTGTGGGGGGGGGTCCTCAGAAGGGGGTTTAGGGGGGTGAGGCAAAAGTCTTCGGAGGGCCAAACTACCAATCTTTTAGCGAGGAATTGAGTGGCTTTGCCGCTGCACGCTGCCCCCAAGAACAATTGTTGGTCTAGATTCCGACTGAACGTGAGAAGAGAGAGAGAGGAATACATATCTCCACACGTGTGGCTTGTGTCTCGATTTCCCTCGTTCTTCACCAGATCCTTGCCTGATGGCCAGAAGCAATGTTAGGGCGTCGGGGTTTCTCAGACCCTGGGTCCATGCGAGGCAGCAAACCGTACGGGGATTCCGGATAGAAGGACGACTAAGACTCACACTTGGATTGCAGTCCAGAATCTAACCCATAACCTGAACCTCCTGCCCCCCAGTGCTTTTTGTGTCGCCGCGACGCTGCCCACATCTACGTGTAACACAAGTGGCTGTGGTCTTCCGCCCAACCTTCCGCCCACATGATTGGCAGGTTGCCCTGCCCTCGTTCCCCCGCAGATCGACCCCGACAGGCACGTCCGATGGGGTTGCGTAACTTTGCTGGGCTCTGCTTTGACAGATAATTGCTGGCGTCGCCTGTTCGATAACGAAAACGGCGTGCTGGCCCAGTAACTGGCGGGACCCTGTGGTGGTTGAGTTGACGACCCGCAATGGAAATGAAATCTCGTTTGGAGCGAGAGCGGCCCCTCCCGCCCCTCCTAGGCCCCTGCAAACAGCAAAACTGATTCCACTAACGTGCCCCTCCCCGCTTGCCCACGCCCTAACCCCCGCCCTGATGAATTGCCGATCCAGCTATTGTAGGACGAAACACTCAAGACACATTTCATTCTCGACCTACCCATATCGTCGCTTATCAGTATTCAACTCTGCCTCACCTTTGCCATGGCCGCCGCACAGCAACAAACCACCAAAGTCTTCAAGATCCTCGGCGTCGCTGAATGGCAAGCCTGGCAGGAGACCGGCACCTTCCGAGGCGCCTCGATCGACCTGACGGACGGCTACATCCACCTTTCCACCGCCGCGCAGTCCAAGGAGACGTTCGACAAGTACTTTGCGGGCCAGACGGGCCTCGTCGTCGCCGAGGTCGACCTTTCCCAGGTCGCCGACCCGGTTCGGTGGGAGGCGTCGCGCGGCGGCGCCCTCTTCCCCCACGTCTACGGCGGCATCCCGCGGGCCGCCGTCTCCCGGCTCTTCGAGGAGGTTAATGGGGAGCTATTCGCCAAGCTCTTGGCAGAGCAGTCTTGATCGCCGCGTTGTCTTGTCAGCCGTTCCTGGGGAAACGGTGGGCTTTGCTGACTGGATCTTTTTATGGCGTAGTCACTCTGCCAACCATAGCGACGTCACTTGCTCTGAGCTGCGAACGAGGCAAGTTGGGAATTCATGCCTAAGGGTTGGTTTGAAATAAAAGCTCAAATATGTAGTTAGTCTGCCATCAAGTTACCCCAAGAAACCCTGTACGCCGCATGAAGGAGCATAGTAAAGAAACGCTCTGAGCCTTGCGTCATTTCGACGCTTGCTTCTGATAGTGTGGGCCACCTCTCGTAAAAGCGCACCATTCTCCCATCGTATTGTGCAAATACCCATTCTGCCAATCGAACGAGTGCAAAACCCTTGTCAGAACTTTTCTCCCAGGTCCACCCGCCAAACCAAACCGGGATGTGCCCCTCTCGCGGGCCAGTTCTTCAACATCGCCACCTGGGCCGGTACCGGCAACACCTCGCCACGGACCTACAGCTCGACCTCGGTTGCCTCAGACTTGACCTCAACGCCGTCGAAGCCGAAGTCTTTCTCTTCTCGCACTTCTTCCACGTTGCCTCCGCTCATGTTTCTGCTGTAATTCTTGTTGCGTCCGTTGACGTTCGAGTTCGCGCCGGCCGCAGCGCCGCCGTTCTTCTGGAAGACGACTTGCTGGCCGGTGCCGGGCATGCGGATCGCCATGTCGCCGCGCACCGAGGCGGGGATCATTTGGTAGACACGGCGGGCAAAGATGAACGTGGCGACGGCCCAGATCCAGACGAGGATGGCGACGCTGAAGGCGACGAAGAGCGTGGGCACGAGGATCAGCGTCGCGATGCCGATCCAAAACAGCGAGAAGACGAGGCCGCAGACGAAGGCGAAGACGGCAGTCGACAGCGCGAACGATACGAAGAGCATCAGCGGCAGGAGCGAGAAGATGGACTGCGACACGATGAAGGCCTAGAAGCAGGTTCGCGTGGGAAACAGTCAGCCAAGAAAGAGCAATGCCTTGCGATTTTGAAGCAGCGAACAAAATCTAAAGAAATGCAAGCTAGGTCCATGCGGAGACACGTACAAAGGTCAATGGCCGTTCCTGCGCGAAATTGGCAGTCGCATCGTAGGCCTTCTGTCGGGTCGGCGGGCTCACAACGCGATTGACTTGGCGTTGCCCGTAGGCGAAGATGCCTCCATTGGCCTCGGAATTGGGCTTGGTCTGAATGCCGTTGACTCCCATGATATCTGCTGTATAGTATCGATGATTCGAAGACTGTAAGATGAAGAAAAGGGATTTGGACGATGCACCGGATTCCAGACTCGGATGCGCAGAAGAGCGTGTCAAATGTCCAAGGCAGCGAGTGCCGACGTTACTTTGCTAGCGACGGCGGGCACTAAGATGGATGACGATGGTGATCGCAAACGGGGTCAATTACGACAGAGGGCTACGTAGCTTGAAGAATCAAATCAATTGAGGGAAGATTAGCATCAGCAAGAGGATGGGAATAGGAGAATCGTAATCAAAATAGCATTTCGGGGACAGATGATGGTGGTGACGGGCTTTTCAGCCAGGCGCAACGCCTTCTTCAGCTGTTCGGTCGCACGCGCTTGCCGATGATGAATCTAAAACACCGTGACAACGCGATGATGACATACTGCAACCAGACTGCACCACTGGCAGCTGTGACTTGACCTGGGGAGAGTTGGCAGTTGGGGAGCTCCAAGCTCTCATGGAGGGGCACTAGTCAGCACTCGGACACTTGTGGCTTGCCCGGGGAGTTTCGATCCCAGCCACTCGGGTGCGCCACTAGATGCACCCCTGAGAATGGTTCGCTTCAATTGAACGCGTCCCCCTTGCCCCTTATTCGCCTGGATGGGCAAGAGCTAGACTAATCACCTGTTAGCCTAAGAAGTCTTGACATGTCGCCTCAGGACATATCACATCGCATCGATGTTCTCATGATGCTGATGTGCAAAGAACAAGTACTTCAAGTTGTAGCTTGGCGGCACATTGCACAGATCCTACATGAAAAGCTTTCTCGGCTTCCCCGAAGACACTTCTTTGGTTGGAGCAAAATATGGCAATGTGGCTTTAATTTGGTAGGTAGTAATTTAAGCCGTAATCAGCCAAAAGAGCGACGTAAGATGATGACTAAGATTGTATTTCCCCCTATCACAGTCCATCCCTTCCAGGTAAATCAAATCTGGCAAACGATACCCATCGGCACTATCGATCATTCCACGATCTCGCCAGTCGCAATTTCGACCAGCGTTCCATCTGGGGCCTCGCGGCAGCAGTAGCCGGGGAAGCTGGAACGGCCCTCTCCGATGTAGCCCCAAGGGGGGTCGCACGCGTCACCGCCCTGGGCGAGGTTGTCCCTGTTGAGCTGGTAGATTCCTGAATCACCTCTGCACACGCAGACGTTGGGAAGGCAGCAGCGAGGTGAGGCCCTGTACATGCCAGGGGGGGCAAGCCGTTAGCATGCGTCCTCGTCGAAGGCAACTGGATTCTGTTTCTTCCTTCGCTACTTACACGTTCCAACACCCGCTATCGCGCCGGGACTTGACGGCGGTGGGGGTATTCATGGGCGAGGCCGAGATCAGTTGGGCCGAAGCCGCAAGCAGAGCAAAGATGGATGACTTCATGTCGAGAATAGTATGGGAGTGAAAGGTTCTGTTGGTTGCTGTAGGGGGTGAGGAAATTTGATGTTCAACTGCCAAGGCAATTCAAGCCACTTTATACTCCCACACGATGAAAACCGCCGAACCATGAGATTACTTGCATACGACAAGTTGTACCTAGTTACAGAAGTGTAGATGCTTCGTATGGAATATGGCCCGTTGGTGGTCCGAGGCGACGTGTGACAGAAGCACCTGCCCACGTAGATGCCGATCCTTCCTAAAGGTCTGATAGCCTTTGACCGACGATTTTCGGTCTCTCATCATCTGACATACATGAGTCCTGAAGAGGCAACATAGAAAGCCGTGATAGGAATCCATGCCTGCCTGGCAGGTCGTGTGATACACGCACCATCTGGGGACCGAAAACGGTCATGATACCTACTAGTAGTTGCAGCCTGCTTGGTGTAGCTAGGTCGCGATTCGTATGTTTCTCCGCCAACGGGGGCACGGGCCGTGACTTATTCCCCCGCGGCGCAACACCTCCTATAATTTCGGGATCACGTGAGACATGGCCGGTGCCGCTATATCGAGCGACTTCTCTTACGACTCAAATCGCGGCGCTCCGTCCTTCTCTTTGCAGACAGCAGGTGCAGAGAACAAGTGGGACCCCCGGCCGGGCTTCGGTGTAACGTCTACGGCGCAGCCTCGATCTTAGTCAGATCAATAGAACAACCAGTGGAAAGAGTTGGGGCCTCCGGAGTTCGGCACGGATACAAACTGCAAATTGGTGTAACATATGTTGAACCAAATGGATCACTATCCCCGTGTTACATTCTGGTGGGTGCGATGGAATCCTTCTCGAAAGCGATGCTGCCGAGAGCAGTGAAAATACCTACCTACCCACCTGATCTGACGTTAGAGCAGTCCGAGACGTACGCCCTTCTTAAGCCTTCCGCGAGTTAATTACATGTTGTGGATTCAGGTCTGTGGGAGTGTGGGGGAGAAATGCCACAGAATGCAGCGGTTACACAAGGGCAATCACCTTGAATATGACTGGCGACCGAGCCGTGACGAATGAACCGATATGTGTGTAGAGTGCTGCCCCAACAGAGAAGTAAAGGGAAGCTTGTCCCCAACCCTAAGGTCTACCCGCTATGCAAGTAAGCCATGGTTCTAACAGATTATCACACGCGGCAAGAATGGGCTCAATAGATACAGGTTCTGGCATCGCCCCCCAGTGTAACTACTTATTTAGCAATCTTTGTCGCTGTTTGCCATCAGCTGTCACCCTCAGTGAGATCCATTCAAGTAAGCCAGAGCTTCCTCTCCGGTTAGCCCTTGCGCCTCCTGGCCCCCGGCTTCGCGGTCGCAGCCATGATGACCCCCGTTCACAGCGTCCTGGGTGACCTGGTAGATCTTGCCTGTAGGGAGGGGGTTAGAGAGCTTGGTCTATGTAGGGCTAGCCACCGGCTCGAAATGATCTGTTGCGGGCCATAACGGGCAGACCGAGGAAGAAATACACAGTGCTGGAGTAATGCATAGGTTTAGATTGAAGTTGTTCGTGTGATGGTGTCCGAGGGGTAGAGGAGATGCTTGGGAGGTGATGTTCTCTTAACATGGGCTATCGGAACGTATTTATAAGCGTTCTCCTTCTCATGTCTCGAATGTCATCATGTGGTACTTGGTGTAACTATTTGCTCACATCCGACTGGTTGCCTATTGAATCTCTCCATCCAGCCAGTCGAGCGAGGGTGGGAAGCACGTCTCATCCCTAGCTACATAAATTTAGCCCCCACGGACCGGATCCATTACTTCCTGGGCTATCTGAAACTGCGTGGACTGCGATTTACGTTAGATGAGATGCGTGTCTTGTCCCCACAGTCACTGGTCGCGGGTCAAGTAGGAATATGTTTTTCGTATCTGGGTGTAGCAGCCATTCTCGTGATAGTCGCTGCCACTCATGACGAATGAGAGGTGGATTAGCCCATGAGTACATATGTTTGGTTTTCTTGTTTGTCCATGTCAGATGCCCACATAGGATCGGGTACCTGGCATATATGGGGACTCCATTTCTAGTCGCGGAACTCTTCAATAAGGGGTTATGATTTAGAACTCTTTTACCAGTCACAAAGATTGCTGCCATTTGTATTGTGGTCATGAGTACCGCGTGATCAGGTACCCGCAGTAACAGTGTCATTCGGGCTGACCAAACTAATGTGGAAATACCCATAGGTCATTCGAATACCATTGAACTGCTTATTGAACATATAATTTGGACATCTCCCGGGCAGTCTGGAAATATGAACTACACCCGACCCTCGTTCCGGCCATACGGGCCGATCAGACTATCGTTATCCCCTTGATGGCGACGACGCTACCTTTGGTGTAATAGGTACCTACTGCAGATAATCGATACGTTAATAATAATTATGCTACGACACTAGGTATTCCCGAATATATACAGGACGGGTGCGTGGCTGCCAGGATAGCAGTTCGGCAAGCAACGCTGCTTCCGTCTCCAGCTGTTATTGAGCGTAGCTCCATGCTTCTGCTCTTGATGATATGGATCATCACGGATCTCCATTGCTTGTCGTTATTCTAGAGTCCGGCAACCAGAACGAAGTCTTGTCTGCCCAGTAAAGGAACAACAACGACGGTTGTATGGCTATCCGTTGCAGTCATCTGGCGGTGCAATCGCTGCAACCTGCGTTGGGCCTCCGATGTTCCGGTTGTTATTGTGCTTAGCGCTCCATCATGTATCAGTTCAAGATTCATAGCGTGAGATGAACAAGTGGAAGTTGCGAGGATGGACGAGACCTCAGAAACTCGAAGTTTCTTGGCTCTCCGATTGATGAGAAGGGTGGTAAGCTACTGTAGCGATGGGTAAAACAGGACAGTTGAATACGGAAGCCCCTCTGCATGAGAAGTTACGGAGAATATAGCGTTCTAGATGGGGGTCTCAGGGGTAGGATCCCCAAGGCATCAATGTGTGGTTGCAATGCAATGCATAACGGCATTTATATGGTGTCTGGCCACTAAGGTAGGTGGGCTTCTGGTGCCGTACGTCATATTGGTCAATTGCAATCTTGCATCGCCCGTTTCGTCGGTAGGCCAAGCACTTGGCGGTGTGGGTGATGCTCCAACCCTCGCTCCCGTTGTGGGAGCGAAATTTTCACACCGCTAAAAAACGTAGACCTGTGCCGCTGGCGAGCAGAAACCAAACATGCACTTTTTAAGGCGATTGGTTGCCGCGCCTTCAGAACCCGAAATTATAATGTGGTTCAGTTGGTTGGGCCGCGGTCCCATCAACCAGTTGCTCCGAAGCTCGTCGGGATGTTCCTCCAGCCGCCCTACCCGGATCTCGGTTCTACAAATAAGCGACTACCTCCGTGGTCTTGGGGCTAGACAAATTCCATCATCAGGGAGATCAACAACTTCAACCAGAGGACCCGCAGCGACCGCGATTCCATAATCATTCCCAGCCATGAGACCACAATTCTCCCTCGCCGCGGTGGCGTATGCCACCCAAGCCCTCGCCGTCTGCACCAAATGGGAGCCCAGAGGTAACGGCAGGACGGACCCCCAGCAAGTAAACCTCGACGACATGCACGTCCTCGAGCGCCTCGAGTGTCCCGCCGGCCACGGGAAATGCCGCCTCCCCGCCGCCAGCGAGTACCAAGTGACCGCGCGCCCCTTCATCACGTTCGGCGGCACGGTGGTGCACGGCGGCGAGCACGAGGCGTCCGCCCTCGCCCACGACGAGGCCGCGGCTATCTACCGGATGGCGGAGAAGGCCTACAACGACAAGGAGGCCAAGCACGCCAACGGCAGCGCCGCGCCGACGCGGTCCGTCAAGTTCGCGCCGCTGTCGGGCGCCGTCAGCACCGCGGACCTCGGCGACTCCTACTTCGACGTCGACGAGGGCGACTGGGCCGCGCTGCGGTGGGGCGCCTACCACGTCTACAGCAGTGGCGTCCTCGGCGGCTGCTCCAACGAGACGCTCAACGGCAAGGCCGCCGAGGTGGCTGCGCCGTACTCGGGCCCGAAGCAGAACGCGACCCAGACTCGGTTCCTGGATGGCTCGTGGTCGAAGTCAAGCAATAAGATTGGAAGTGACGACACCAAGGACGACGACGAGAAGGATCCAGAAAGTGGGGCTGCCATGATTGCCATGGGGCCGTTCTCTTGGTCGGTAATCGGGTTGGGTGTTTTGGCCCTGGGTCTCGTGATGTAAAGACTATGGTCCGACATCTATCATTTTCCTTCCTGTGTACTTCAATACTGCAACAGAAAGTGTAATCACACCGTGTTATTTCTCGAAACCTTCAAACTAGTTTCTCGAGGCTTCTGTTCACACATTAACATCAGACTGACTCAAAATGTAGGATGGGTGTGATTTAATATGGATCGTGAATAAGTCGTTTTGACTAAGTGCTCAAATCGCCATGCAATATAAATACACTGCGTTCCTAATTCCCGAAGGTCTTTGGACCTTAACGCTGTCGCCCATATACCATTTCAAGCAGCATTCAAAGGGAAGCGAAGTATATACCAGTCCACCTACTGATTGACCATGTTTGAAGGTAAACCCGAAGAAGAAACCGTATCTCCCTTCCCGCCGAACCCTGATGTGGAGATAGCCCGCATGAAACACAAGGAAGAAAGGTCGCTGCCCGCCATGCCGTCCAACGGGTGCGCCCTGTCTGGGGTACGTATTCCTTACTGGAGGTCGTCCATCATGCCATGCCCGTACAGTATCTAACTTTTCTCGGCGCTCTTCTTCGCGCCATGTTTAGGCTTCCAGCTGTTGCCCGCATTGTGGCGCACCTCCAGGCTATTGTGTGCCAGGCTGCCTCAGGTAGGAACCGCGGCATGCTCACTTGTTGGTCGAATGTGAGTATATCTCCGCTATATAAGGTAGAGAGGGATATCAAGTTGGCAGCGTGATAGGGAAACAAGGTCTGAACCGCGATGATGTTTTTTTTTCCGTGACAGAAATGCATTTATCCTCGTTTCGTGGCTATAGTGGTGTCAAGCCACCCATACACGTGCCACACCCAGAATGGCGATAGAAGGAGATTAGCGTAGACCAAGCTACTTCGCCGCATTAACTCCTCGCATTCTCTTTCGAATGCGGTTGCCGCAGCATTGGATTTGATCATATTCCATATTGACTCTCCACGAAAACCTTCCTATGCCAGCCTAGAAATACGAGTCATGCGCCGGATCATTGCGTGGCCATCTCGTCCTGCCGTCTCTGCGAGGTCTACGTTGCTGGTGAATGCTTAAAATCCAGATTAGGCCCCATGGATTTGGTCCATGTCTCTTCCTTATTAATATGGGTATAATATCGCTCGCTATATACAGGCTGAGCTATGATGCCATCTAGCCCGCCATCGTCAAAATTGTGGCGGGTACCAGACCCGGGTCCTACTTGATCACGCGCTTTCTTCCCAATCATGCCGCTTCTCTGCCTTCGCTAATGCCAGACCTACATGAATCAAGAAAATTCAAACGCCATATAAACTCAATATCACACTCATGTATCGCTTCGTTTTCGATATGCATGCGCGTTCGTATGTATTGTCCCTTGGATATAAGATCCAGCTACATTAGTTTTGCTGCAGCCTTAAGAGCAAGTGCTTCTCGGAGCTTGATACTAGTGACGTGCTTGACTAGAGAGGACTCGGAAGCTTGAGCATGAACAACTAGCCCTGCACAGCTGCCTCAAAGCCCAAACCCTCCAAATGCGTTCGCGTCTGGTGCCGGCGCCTCTGGCTGCTGTGGCGGCAGTTGTGGCGGCAGCTCACCGAAGCCCTGCAACGGCTGCTGCTGCTGCTGCTGCGGTTGGAATAGCTGCCCGAAGCCTAACGCTGGTGGTTGAGCCGCGTCGGGCTGTTGCGCAGGGAAGAAGGCCGGGGGCGCCTGAGGCGCCTCAGGAGGAGGATCCACGGGGGCCGGAAACTCGACCGCCTGATGCGCCTCGGCGATCTTCTTCTGCTGCTCCTCGGTCGACAGCCGGCCGAAGTCGGCAATGTCCTCGTCCCAGCGGCGCACGCAGTCGGGGTTCCAGTTGCAGCGCTCGACCTCGCCGTAGACGGGGTGCGCGAAGCGCGCGTGCCGGCTCGGCCAGTTGGAGGCGTGGTAGTGGTGCTTGACCAGCGCGCCGCGGCTGTCGTGGTTGCCCGAGTCCGAGTGGCCCTGGCCCGCGGCGAAGACCTCGACGTTCTGCACGAGGATGCGGCTGACGACCTTGGACTCGTCGAGATCGTGGAAGTCGGCCCAGGTGATGGTGTGGCTGCTTGCGGTCTTGGACTCCTTGCCCTGCTGCTCGTTCATGTAGTCCAGGATGGCCATGGTGAAGGCCGAGGGCCCCGTGCCGCTGATGACCTGGTCGAAATTGAGCACGATCTCGCTCACGGGCACGTTCTGGCTCTCGGCGATGTCGTTGAGCCAGTTCATGATGTTCTCGACCAGCTTCAGCATGACGGGCAGCTGCGGCTTCGCCATGAAGGTCCACTGGCAGAAGGACTGCGACTTCTTGCCCAGGATGGGATGGTCCTGAAACTGGGGCTGGTCGATCTCGACGCCAATCACCATGTCGATGTCCCGCTCGTCGTACCTCTCTGGGATGAACCTGTGGACGGGCCGCAGGTCCTCGACGTCGATGTCGGCGTAGACGCCGCCCTCGGCGTACATGATGAGATACCGCAGCAGGTCGGCCTTGATGATGGTGGCGTTGACGGTGCGGTACATGTCCACAATGTCTGTGCGGCCGAATCCCTCGGGCCCAAACTTCTCCTCCACGTAGTTCAGGCCATTTTTGTCGGTGAGGACCTCGTAGCGGTACTCGGGGTTCTTCACGGTCCACGTCTTGGCCGTGTTGAAGTCCCGTTCGTCGAAGGAGTAGGGGTCTATCTTCCAAGTCTGCCAGATCTTCCGAGGAAATTTGGTTCCTTCAGGCCCTGTCATGTGATTCTTCGAAGAGGGCCTGCTCCCCTCTTGTTGAACACGCTCGCTCGTTTTGAGGACGATGGCAGTATATCAGCGTTCAGAAACAGCAAGACGAGGCAAAGGCATATGGCGTAGACGGGTATCAACCTCCGCATCTGCGTTGGCACCCGGTTCCGCAGCACGGCCGTGGACGAAGCCAGCCGCGGTGATAGAGGAGACATTGGCGAATTCATGGTCAAGAGAGTGTGGTGTGTTTGGTAAGCGAACGACGGGGTAGTATTAGCTAAAGCTCAGTAGGAGTTGGAATTTCAGGACGAAGACATCAGATGAAGGCCGGTCTATCCATGACTTAAAAAATCCCGTCCCTAATCTGGAGAGCCAATCGCCGCCGGGCACTGCTAGTACACAGCAACAGTTGAAAAAACAGATACTGTAATGTTTCTAGCACCCAATGGCGAGGAAGGGTCGCGAAACCGAATTTTTGGCATGAGCGTGGTGAACAAGGTTAAACTCGGCAGCCTATGGGTTCACGGGCCCGTCTCATCTTTTAGCTGCATCATGCAGTAGTTTTCGTCGCGGTTGTGTGAGGCTGTGGCAGGTCGCCCGCCGACGGCAATGGTCAACACTAATAAACAGACAGGGGCACGAGGGTAGATAATGGATGTGTTATCTAGATTGGCTCGCATATCCCATGCCCGTTAATCTGCATGTGGCTTGCGATGTGTAGTTTTGCTCTGGAGTATGGAAACAGGTGTGCTTGGCAACCTCCGGCTGTTGATTTGCATGGGGAGAAGGCGGCCTTTCTTGCTCGGTGTGTATTGGTTCGATCTTCAGACCGTGGCGTCGCACTGAATCCCGGATTTATACTACTACCCAGCCAATCAGATACGCGCATATAATCCGCGGATGGCGATCACTGCTTCGGTGGCAATCCAGGAACCCGGCGGCCTGCATATTGCGGGCATGAACCTAGAGCATCAGAGTTCACATGCCGCCCAATGACTTGGGCGTGCCTCGCAGATTCGCACCACTTCAGATGTGGCCAACTCCCGCTAAGGAGGTAATAGTGTGGATTGTGGCACAAGTTTGGGCATCGCCGTTATTTATCGATGCTGGCTTTTAGTCGCGCTACACAAGGCAAGAAAAGGAGGGGTTCTAGCCCGTCCCTTTCTCGGAGATCCCCCAGCATTTCCCCTTCCACTGCCGGAGGCTGACCCTGACTCGATTATGAACCATCTCCGTAGTCCGACGCTGGACATTTCCTAATTAAACCAATTTGATTAATTTGACTTACACCGAGCTACACTTTGCTGCCCGCAATTTCGTTTCCAGGTTCCTAGTCAACTTATTCACTACGAGCTCAGAGATCGCAATCTCGTGCAAAGCCCATCAGTCCATGCTAGATTGCACCCAACTGTCATTGGTGTATTCATGTCGGGTATCTTATTCCAAGTTTAGTCGGGAACAGTTCATATCATATCTACTCAACCGGTCACCAAAGTCCTTAAATGTGTATATGGATGCATCGACCGGCAACCTCCAGCAGACAAAATCGTCAGCAACAGTCCATTTGCTGTCTATAAGTTCTGTCTATTCAAGCACTGCGTCCAGATCTCCAAAGAAACTGCCTGCGCCGTTGAGGGTACCAACTTCCCAGATGGCCAAGATGGAAAACCAATTCAACGGCGGTCTTCTGGACGACGTAGACATGGGAGAGATGGAAGCCAACCGAACCCCATGGGAACCAGACTGGAAGCCCGCAACTCAGCTCCGCCTCCGCGCAAAGCGAACCCTCCTCGCCTGGGCCTATCTCGTCCGCCGCCTCGCCGCCCCCTTCCGGCCCAAAGCCGGCAGCAGCGGCAGCAGCAGCAGCGCCTCGTCGCGAATGAACCTGCGCCCGACCGCCTGGCTCGACGGCCTGCGCGGCTTCGCGGCCCTGCTGGTCTACTGGCACCACCACGAGCTCTGGGCGCACGAGCCCAACGGGCAGCGCCGCTTCGAGCACGGCTTCGCCTACGAGGGCAACTACCACTTCGCCGCGCTGCCCTTCTTCCGCATCTTCTTCACCGGCGGCCACTTCGCCGTGTCCGTCTTCTTCGTCATCTCCGGCTACGTCCTCTCATCAAAACCGTTGGCTCTCATCCACGACCGCGAGTACGTGAAGCTGGGTGATAACGTCGCGTCGGCGCTGTTTCGGCGCTGGCTGCGTTTGTACCTGCCATTCATCGCTACCACGTTTGTCTATCTCAGCTGCTGGCGCGCCCTGGATCTGTGGATCTACGATCGGACCCCGCAGCGGACGTGGGTCGACGAGGTTTGGAACTGGTACATCGAGTTCAAGAACTTCAGCTTCGTCTTTAATATGGGCGGATTGCCGTGGTTCTCGTACAACTTCCACCTCTGGTCCATCCCCGTCGAGATGAAGGGCTCCATCGTCATCTACACGTGCCTACTGGCCTTCTCCCGGTGCTCCAAGAACGCGCGTCTATGGTGCTGCGCGGCGCTCATCTTCTACTTCATGTACATCACCGACGCATGGTACTGCGCCATGTTCGTCTCCGGCATGCTGATCTGCGATCTGGACTTGTTGGCCAAGAAGCAGAGGCTGCCGCCCGTTCTGTCCAGGCCGAGTTCGGCGAAGAAGTTCATCTACTACCACCTCCTCGCCGTCAGCTTCTACCTAGGCAGTGTTCCGAGGCGAACCGAGACGCTCTGCTGCTGCGCAAAATGCGCGGCTGGTACTACCTGTCGTTCCTCAAGCCGCAGGCCTTCTTCGACTGCAAGTGGTTCTACCTGTTCTGGGCAGCCAGTCTGCTCGTCGCCTCTACGCCACGCGTTCCCTGGCTCAAGTCTTTCTTCGAGACTGGGTTTTGCCAGTACCTTGGGCGCATCTCTTACTCACTTTACCTGGTGCATGGGCCGGTACTCTGGACCTTGGGGGACCGTGTCTACACGGCCGTGGGATGGCATCAAGAGGCACAACTAACTAATCTGCCTCACTGGGTGGACAAGGTCAAGCTGCCTAGAGCCGGGCCTCTGGGTTTAGAAGTATCGTTTCTTCTACCTCAGCTCATTTTGCTCCCACTTACAATATGGCTGGCGGAGGTGGTTACGAGGGTGATAGACGAGCCCAGTGTAAAGTTCGCTCAATTGCTGTATTCTAAAACTGTGCCTCGGTCAGACAAGAAGTAGGTTGGAAATAGTACACGAGGGTCTCCAGAACAGTACAACCCATAGCTAAGAATAACGCGTAAACATACGATTCAGCCCAGCTGCGGGTAATCCTTGTTGTTTGCCTACATTGTTGCGGTTCCTATTCCCAATTGGTGCATCGTTTAACAACAGCTGATGACTCCGGAAAATTTCATCCAATAACCTCTCCCCCCGCCCACGATATCAGACGTGCGGGGTGCATGGTGACGAACAGCCCATAGTTTAATGCCCGGTTCTGATACACGCCACGCCCTGAGCGCAGCAAAGTCAAAACGGTAACATTCTCGTGTCCTCCTGCATGGATCGCCCCAATCGCGTGGGGTTGATGCGCGGGAGGGGGCGTCCCTCTACTACATCGGGTAAGGGGCAGGGTCGGGAAGGTTGGGCGGAGCATGGAGCTTCCCGGTGCAAACAGCCGTGTCCGGCAGGGTTGGTGTGGCTTGCCGAAGGAACCCTATTGGGAGGCCTCGACACCCTCCAGAGTCGTGCGCATCATCACCGCGGCGGCCTGCGGCCTGCTGACTGGCACCGCGTGCACACCCAAGCCCTTCACGTCGAGTGGCGGCCTGTCAGGTTTTCGCTGTGCTCCATGGGGCTGATGCAGGTTCAATCTGCCCGAAACATACCTAATCTAATACTGGGCAACTATTCAACAGCATCCGCAAAACGGTGCCGCATACGTCTGGAAGCAGCCATCTTCTGCCTTAACGGGAGAGTTGACACCCAACGATGCCGACCACGAAGCATTGACTCCCCAATTGGTATCCCTAACTATCAAGAAGCCGAGGTTGGTCTCCATTTTCCGCTTTTGGTGTAACGAGCCGCTGAACAAGGCAGCGTCTTATCTTGGTAATGCGTTTTCGTCCTGGCGCACCCGAAAGAAAAGCCATGATAGGTAATCTTCGCCGTGTGTAACATGCCTACTGAGAAGAAGCTTGTACCACGTCCGGAACCCAGGTTACACTGTCTTATCGAGGGAATCCTCAACCGGTTCGTCAGAGAAGGGAGAATTTCGGGGTAGCCGTAGAATACAATTCCCCCTTGCTTTGAAAATCAGGTTAGCATTTCACAGATCGAAGATGCTCATCCGGGAAGCGCGGCGTTTGGTGGGCATCATTTGCATTTTGTTGTTCATGAGCTATATCGGGGTCCGGCTATTCGTCGACAAGAAGAGTATTGATAGCTTGATCGGCGATGCCCTCTCAAGTTTCCATGGCGATGCCGGCCCAGCACCACTAGCCCAGCCCGTCAGCGACTCTTCCAAACCCCAAGGCTCAGCCGCCATGGTCAGTCTCTTGGAAGAAGTCGACCCCTTCGCCCCCCACAACGAAGTCTTCTCCGTCTCGACCAAAGACAAAAAGTTCTTCCCCATCCAGTTCGGCGCCCAGCGCGCCATCAACCCCAACATCATCCCGCACCCGCTGCGCGAAGACACGTGGATCATCGTGGCCCAGAAGTGCAAGGGGCCCGAAGACCAGCAGACCTGGTTCACCGAGATTGTGTGCAGCGCCGCCTTCACGGCTCCCGACGCCGATGACGGAAACGGCACGGCGTTGGCGTGCGACGGGTCCAACAAGGACGGCACCCTGTCGACGCTGCCCATCGCCGCGACGTCGGGCGACAAGTGCGACGGCGACTTGGCCTACTTCGGCCTCAACGTGGGGCCCCACGACGCCCGCGTCTTCTTCGGGCCCCGCGCGCCCTACGCCCTCTACGGCTCCCAGTCCGCCTTCACCTGCTTCGGGCAGTGGGTCCAGGACTTCCGCGTCCTCTTCCCCTGGGGCCTCGACATGACGCAGGAGCACCGGTTCAAGCTGGGCACGGAGCTGCAGCGGCCGTCGGCGGCGGCAGCAGCTGGCCAACCATCCTCGCATTACTCCCGCGTCGAGAAGAACTGGTTTATGTTTTGGGACCGCGAGGACCGCGTCTACGCCCACTACGACGTAGCCCCGCGGCGCGCCTTCGCCGCCCTCCAGGAGAACGGCGCGGCCGGCCCGGACCTGGCGCCGCTCGCCCAGGCCACGGACGAGAAGTGCCTGGCGCGGCTCCTGCCGAAAGTCGCCCCCACGCTCGAGTCGATCCACCAATCGACCAACTCGCTGGCCGTCACGCTGTGCCGCCGCACCGACATGGCGTGCGAGCAATCCGAGGACAACACCTTCGTCTTCACCCTCTTCCAGCACAAGTCCTTCTACGACTTCCACGGCGTCTACGAGCCGTACGTCCTGCTGTTCTGGCAGCGCCCGCCCTTCGAGATCTACGGCATCTCCAAGAAGTCCATCTGGATCCACGGCCGCGAGCGGCAGCGGACGCCCGACGAGCCGCACCAGTCGCAGATGTTTTACGTCGTGTCGATGAGCTGGAAGGCGCGGGGGCAGAAGTACCATGGTTACCTCGACGATGTGCTGTTCCTGGCTTTCGGGATCGAGGACGAGAATACGGGGGGCATCGATGTACTGGCGAGTGACTTGCTGAGAGGTCTCGGGCTGTGTTTGGATGGTTGAAGGAAGTGACCTAGGCAGGCCTGATACTGGTCTAGGTGAATTTCTAGTTTAGTATTCCCACTTTGAGGTTTTTCAATAGCAATTGAGCCTATCTGTTGTTTTTACGTGGGATTTAGTGGAATGACAATCAGCCTTTGTTCTCCTCCATGAATTCTGGCTTCCTCGTTATCGGTCGCCACCCTGATACCCTTCTCTGCCAAGCAGTGATAGGCATCAAACATTCGACTCGGGGGTACTGCTAATGAGCTTACCAGTGGGTTGGTACCAGTTTCATTTCCAACCATACAGCCAACCATCCGGTACTCCCGCCCGCAAAATTTTATCTCGTGGTGTTGCTGTGTCATGGGCGGCCTACGCAACATTAAACCAAGGTACGGATTGTTACTCTACTGGGGCGGGATAGTCGGGAAGTGGAATAGTCGGCATGCGGAATAGCAGGGACTAACGTGTGACGTTTCTTACGCGAAATCCGAAAACTGAACTATGGAATAACAGATGATGATATTTAATCGTGTCTAGAGAACTCTGGCAATGGCGCATAAGTTGCTGCCATCGTGCTCTTATCTGGCGGTGGTGTCTCTTCAGTCGAAACCATAATCCCAAGCTTGCCCTCACCCTCGGAACCTTTGAAATCAGGGGTCTAGGTTCAATTGGGCCCGACCAACGTGGAAGATGGGTCTCCCGAGCAGCTTCAGGTCTGGGCGACGCTCCCTGTAGCCTAGGACTTCCTCCCCACGCAACTCCATCAGCAACTGGGAAACCATGGCCCACCTCAGGTTTCGGAGGCGCGGTATGAAAATGATGTCCCGACTACTCGTCGAGCGCCCGTCGCCGGCCGCGCGCTGCTGGTCCAGCGACTCGATCCACTCGGCGTAGATCTCCCAGGTGCGCAGATTTGGTAAGATCGTCGTCAGCCATTCGCCCCACCGTTCGTTGGTGGAAAGGCTGACCAAAAATGGCCCATCGAGGCTGGATGCAAAGGCATCGTCGTAGTGGATCGCCAGATGCCGGATCTGGTCGGCCCCCGCGATGCGGCCCAGGTCGTCTCGGTTGATCCCGCGGCCCAGCACAACGAGGTCCAGCTGGGGCCGCCACCAGACGCCGGGCTTCGCACTCCGCGGGCGCTGGGTATAGTCACAGTCGAAGTCGGAAGACCCTACTTTCTTCGCGGCGCCCCAGCCATAGAGGGACCGGACTGTGCCGGGGAATTGGAGAAAGGCCGCCCTGGAGGCGGTGCACGCGGTCAGGAGGCCCGATTCAAAATATACTGCGCCGTCCTTGTCCAGTCGCAAGATGGTAGGCGCCGCAGCTGCATGCTTCCATATAAGGAGCTGGATCTCGGCAGAAAAGTCGAGGAAGCGCGTGAACGGTGGCGAAGAGCCCCCAGGCAAACAATCTCAAGGGTATTTTTGCTCCTCATCAAGGGTATATACAGGTGGTCGGTAATGAGTGGAAACCTTGGGGCTCATTTTGTATAGTGTTCAGTGATTGCAGGGTGTTGGTATACTTCACATAAAGAGATGTCAAGAGAGATTACGACGGGGATAAGTGGCAGAAGTAACAAAGAGATATAAGTAAAGCCGTCCCCGATGTACCCAAGAATACGTGGAGGCCATGAAATTCATAAACAAAATAAACCACTGAGAACACATGCAAATCTAATGAGGTGAATAGAGTCTGATTTAATGGTATGACTTGAAGATGCTTTCGACGTTCTTTGGCCGGCCCAGAAGTGGTATAAAGTCATTTTTGCGGAGCAATTTAGGGCTGCTGGCCAAGCTCTGGGCCACCTTAACGACATCGATGCCAGGTGGCTGTCGATTGCTTATTTGGAAAAATCCCTCTTTAGTTTCAAAAGCTCAGAAACATGTAGGGTATGGAGGAAATGATTGTTGGTTATGGTCACATGGTCAGGCCGGCCAGGGCGGAGTGAATGAAGGAAGGTGGCCCGTAGTACCCAACCATTCCGGGCAATAAGTCTGCCTAGGGAATTGGAGAGAAAGGGCGCGCATGGTGGCTCCTTTGAAAGAATTACCTACCAGGCAGAAGAGCCAATCCCTAATCACAGCTGCTGCTGCCATGCATTACTCTGCTTGGTGCATATCGAGTGGCATGTGGAAGTGCCCAAGCCTTCCGCGATGCTCTGGTCCAAGCCGACAGAATGCTGCGGAAGCCTCGCTCCTTCCCTTACATCACACACTTTGATCTCTTCAACAGAAAGTAGGTAGGTAAGTAGCTGAGTCCCCGTCGCACCTGCCAATAGAGCACGGCGTGCGCGCATTGGAGCTTTCCAGTTCCCGTAGAAGGCGAGATAAATTGCGCAAAAAAGAGAGCCATGAGTCCATTCGCACGATCCACCATGTTTTTGGTTTCTTCCACAAATTTATCGAACATTACCTGCCTCGAGCCCATGTGCATCCCGCCCGCTCCATCGTCCTTTTCAAATATCCACAGCTTTCTTCGCCTGTCACCGTCTTTGCCATTGTCATTACACTCAGCACAATGGTACACCGCCCTTCGCCACCTGCTCCCGCCATTTACCACGAGGCTCACTAGTTTTGTGGTGACCGTGGCGCTGCCCCTGCCCGAGCCCGAGCCCGTGGGAAGTCGGCCCGGTGCCTGGGTGGAAGCGGCGAGCGGCTGGTTGGCAGTCATCTCGGTTATAGCATCTCTTATCTACTGGATGGGGGCTTGCTATACCACGAAACCAGTGCCGTAAGTTTTACCCTACGCTGAACCTTTCATAGTTGACTAACTCAAGTAGAATATAGAAAGAAGAAGATCGGGGATGAAGAGGCGCAGTAAAGGGGGCCGAGGAGGTGGGGTGTGTTTGTAGCACGTCACTTTTGCAAGGTCTAGACGAATAAGCTCTGAAAGGCCTGTATTTCTAGTTCAGCAAAGCGTGACGATCGTTGCGTGTCATCTCAGAATGTGTGATGAAGGAGGAAGAGAGAGGTCCCCTGCTGGCTGGATGGTGGATGGTGTGTAGGTGTGCTAGTGGTGGGGCGCAACAGTGTTTGGGATCCTTTGGCCAGGAACCTCTGCGGAGGATCTTGCTTGTCAGAACGACGACTAGACCTACATAATTACACAAAGAATGGAACCAGATTGTCCTCTCCGCTATATCCAGGACCCTATACAACAATAATTGCCACTGACCGCAACGAAATGTACCTGCTCTGGTACTTGTGGCGTCTCCTACGGCTCATGACCACCACTCGACACCAAAGACCGGACTCTTGGACAGCAACTTATGCCCTGGGATCCCGTATTTCTGGTAGTTTCGGTACACCCCCTGGGTAGCGAAAGAATCTTCCAACTGCTAAGCGAGCAATCTGCCGAAAGCGACACCTCAACCCAATTGGTGGGATTTATCGAACTTGGCATCGGCAATTTCCGTACCTGCTCCTTTGGGTCAGTGTCATCACCTTCGCCGGACGGCGGCGACTCAACCGGCAGGCCGTAGATCTGCCAGGACATCAAGTTCGGAAGCCGTCGTAGCATCCATCCCCGTTCCCGATTGAACTGGCGCGGGTAGCAGAGGTCGACTAGTGCGTCGTGCGCGAGCGCGTAAGAGATGACCAGGTGCCTGATCTTAGCGCCCCCTTCCACCGTCGACAACTCCGCAACGTTGTGGCCAGGACCCAGAACCGCGAGGCGGAGGCCGGAACGCCAGACCACGTCCTTCCACCCGCTCTCGTCGACGGGCTCGCCCGATATGTCGACGAAGCACACCTCGCTGGAAGCTTGGAGGAATGCGTCTCTAGAGGCGCCGCACGCGGCCAACAGCGGCGAGTGTAGATCGTGCATGGGGCTCAAATTGCCCCCGCGATCGCATCGCATACGTAGCTGCCAGTTCTGTGGATCATGGACTGCGTAATTCCAGATGTGAATCTGTAGCTCGCGTGGTAATGTGGAGAATCGTATAAATTGGGAAGGGCCGCCTTGTGGACGACCGTCCAAACGGTGAGACCCGTTGCCTGGAGTAGGCATAAGGGGTGGGTGGCGTGCCATCGGTAGAGAACGTAAAAAGAATAGGCATTACTTCCACTGGAGGCAACGAAATGAAAGTGGAATAGTGGTGGAAAGCATTTCGTATAACGATGGAGTAACCAAGTGGATTTATAAACTACGTCGAATATGGAACACGTATAATCTGACACCTACGAATACGATTACCCTCCTGGATGGTTCAGGCAGAGATATACCACCTATGGACAAAGCTACAGGACACATGATAGAGTCGATTAATAGGTGATTAGCTTATTAGGCAACAGTATTTTATTAAAATGCCACTGGACCGGACGGACAGTTCATGGCCAAAGAAAAGCAAAAGCCGAAAACAAGTCACCAACGAAACCAAGGGACAGCAGGTCCTTGTCGGAATCAATCAACGCCATCGCAATGCATACGTAAACAATGAATGCCCGGAAGACCTGACACCAAAGTCACGGATACGCAGCCACTATAGAGTGAACATGATCCCCAGCACTCCAAACAGAGCAGCCGACACCAGAACCGGCACGCCCAACCCCTCAACGCCGGACGCCGGCACCTGCGAGGACTGCGCAGGCGGCGGCGGAGGCGAGCCGGGCGGTGTATTCTTGGACTTGATGGGCGTCGGCGCCGGGGCAGAGGGAGTGTTGACAGAGGTAGCGTTATGGCCAGTAATAGCGCCGCTGCTGCCCCCTGGTGCTCCACCACCTGGCGGCTTGCCACTGCCAGCGCCGGGGACACCGCCCGCGGGAAGGGGCACCCTGCAGAAGATGCTGCCGATGTGGTGCCCGAGGGAGTGCCCGTGCCGTTCTCTTTGAAGTACGGAACACAGGAGATATCCTCCAGCCTGGGACCCGGGTTGCCGCCCGTGACGCCGGTCAGGTACAGCGCCGCGACTTTCCCCAGGGCCGCCCGGTTGGTATAGACACCGTCGAAGGGGACAAGAATGGTGGTGTTGGTGCCCTTGCCACAGGCATCGTCACTCGCGGGGGTCTCGACGATGATGTGGACCTGGGGGCGGCCGCCTTGTTGTGGACTGCCCCCTCCAGGTGATCCTGTCCCTTGGGGCTTCGGAGGTGGGCTCGAGGCCCCAGAATGTGCTGAGGAGAGAGACGAGACGGTAGACGAAGTCGATGAGGGAGCAGTCGTGGTCGTGATCGGCGGTGCACCGGTCGCCAGGACAGCGGTGGCGATAGACGCCGTGGTGAGTGAGCGAGTTGTAAGCTGCATTGTGGGGATTAGGGGTGGGATTGCACGGTCTTTGGCGAAGAGAATGGCAGTATGCGCAGAGTGACTGTCTATGCCAGTATAGTAGACATAGATGGTTAATTGGGAGAATCTGAACGACCTGTTTGTCGAGAACATGGCGAGGGCCAGTTTTACTTATACATGAACAAGAAGTAGTTCACGCTTACTACTTCTACGCCAATATACAGCATCTTTTGACGAGAAGGGCGGGCTGTCGGCTATTGCAGCCTGTAGCCCACGGAGCCTTGCAGCAATTGCAGATGTAAGATGCAGCCAGGCATGGCGGCTGATTGGACGAGCGGAACACAAGACAGGGTGAAGCTACCCCATCAGGGAACCTGCGATAATACCAGCATGGCTTAGACGAAGGCTGGGGATCGAACGGCGCCAGCCTGCTTGCCCCCACGATCCTTGGGTCCCGCACTTGTGGAGTGTGATTCCAATTTTGGACCTGGCGTCAATATTGTTAGTGAGCACAAGCTTTCTTCCATTCATCACAATGATGGCATGATCTACGGCCCCGAATAGACATCGCCAAATGTACCGTAGAACATGCCCGATTGTACACGATTGTTCCACTGGCAGTCTCTCCGGATTCCCGACTGTACACACTTATTCCACTGCCATTCTCTCCAGAGATTCGGGACAAATGTCAGACGGGCTAAAGGCCGAACAGGGCAAATATCCGAGAATTTCAAGGGACCATGAAAGCTTATTCCGCTCTGTAGATCGTGCCGATTCCCCGAAGGTTACACATTACCGAGTCGGTCCTGTCAGGTACGTCAATGCCTGGAGATCAGAACACCTCAACTGCTCGGGTTTCAAATGGCAAAGACACTGCCCTAAATGCCAGGTTAGAACAACACTCGATCGCCGGCCGGGATCAGCGACTGCAACTAAAATGGATCCTTCCGTGTCAATTGATCCGAATATACTGATTCTAGTCAAATCCTGCCAATCTCACTGATAGCCGACCCCATATGTGCCTTTGTACTGGAGGTTGAAACGTCTGGGGTAGTTCTCATCCTTCCTTAATAAGCCGCGTTTGTCATCTTCGTCTGCCCGATCTTCCGCGTTGCACCACGTCGGCTCCTTTCCGCTACGCTGGGGCACCACAGCTATCATTAGATGAATGCCGCCTTCTAAGCCCAACCTTTGAGGCTGACGGTGAACAGGAAAGGGTCCTTCTCCAGATCCGCCTTCCTATGCATAAGCTCCTCGACATCCCAGTTGACGTGGACGAACCTGTTCTTGAGGAACGCGGCCTCGGAGCTGGTGGCCCAGTTGACAAAGTCGCCCGAGAGCTCGACTGTACGACGCGGAGTTTGTTAGCCGGCTCAATCCACATCGAGCATTCCAAGACATATATGTATAGCAGTAACGAATATATTGATGGCATGTGGATTATAGGAGCGGAAAGAAGGGTAGGGGGAGAAGGAGAAAACGAAGAGGCATACCGTCATCCCAAGGCAGTTGCTCGGCTATCTCGGCCGTAGGCGCAAACGAATAGCTCAACGGCGTGCGGATGAGGCCCGGGTGGACCTGCACGACGCGCAGCTCCGGGTGCTCGTTGCCGAAGTACTCGAACATCTTGGTGGCCGCCGAGTTGCTGGCGCGGTAGGACGAGAAGCCCGGCAAGTCTATAGCCATCCCGGGGAATTGTGTTAGTCGTCTCCATGTTGCTCAAACCCAAGCTAAATGGCATCTGCTATACAGTGTGGGTGATCGGGAGGAGAGAAGGGGTCTGGGTTGCTTACAGCCCATATGGAGAGCCGCCGTGGTGATATGGATTACCACGCCCCCTCAGCCGCGACGGGCCCAAAGGCGCGCAGCAGATTGAACCGGCCGCGGACATTGACTTCGAAGCCCTTCCACCATGCGTCGGCGTCGGCCTCCTCAATCGAGACGATGGCGGGCATGATGCCCGCGCTCGCGACGAGGATATCGACCTTCTTCTCATCGCTCCCGTTACCGGCCGCGAAGTCCGCAAGTGCCTGGTTCAGCGCCTCGGCGTTCCCAATGTCCACAGCGTAGATAAAGACCCGCGTCCCCAGCCCGAGCGCCTCGATGGCCGACTTGGTCTGGTTCAGCGCGGACTCGGTGCGGGCCAGCAGCGCGACGGCGGCGACGCCCGACTTGGCCAAGGACAGGGCGCAGGCGGCGCCGATGCCGGTCCCGGCGCCCGCGACCACGGCCGTCTTGCCGCGGTTGGACAGCTCCGGGCGCGAGGGATCGATGGCCGCGTACGTCTGGGTGCGGTACGTCTTGGTGACGGGGCGGAACACCTCTTGGAAGAGGGGGTCGTCGCGGTTGGGCACAACTGCTGTTCCGGACATGATGATAGATAGTGATGGGTATCTGGACTGGAATGCTTATAGTAAGAAGTAAAGTGTTCAAATGACTTCCTCAGGAGGTTTGAAAGCTGCGGAGGAAACCACGAGCTCGAACGATTGAGAGTTGGGATGAACCTAAACGTAGCTCCAATGTCTGGAAGTGCCTCTTTCTAGAATTCAGCAATGATGCTATTGATATATCTCGAAAGCTGCGGAGGATGTTTGGCATCCCAAATGGACAGAAGTACGCGCCCACGACCTTATATATCTGCAATCTGATGCCATCCTGTCGGAAGGCTCCATGATGGCTTCAACCCAGCAAACCAATTATCTCTTGCGCTATATCTGACAAATTCAGTGAGCCATTATTAGTAAACAAATCGGGAAAAGCCATTATGCGATGGCAATTGCCGTCATCCCGTGAAGTTGCAGGTTTACGACGACACCGAGATGCTCGGCACCGAGGAAGTCGAAGTTGTAATGGGCTGCCTACGTGATGTTACGTGATCGGAGGAATTCATCGCCAGTGAGAAAGTCGCCGGCAGTGGCCCCCACTTTCACGTAGCGGCGCGGCCGTCAGCAAAAGCCTCTCTGCCCCAAGGGAACTTGGAACCTGACCTGGGGGGGGTTATCTCCCTCACGTAACTTCCTTGCACTCAAGACTACGTTAACAAGGTCAAGGAGCAGCCGAATAATAATTATTATGGATGCAGATCAAGAGTTGAAAGTAAGCCTCGCGCTATTACATGATTCTAGGCAGTCTGGGTTGACAGTGAGTGTACCATGGCTGACTAATTCCAGCGAAGGCGGGAGCGCGGCCGTCAAGCACAAGCTGCCTTTCGCAAACGACAAGCCAAGGCAGCTCAATCAGTCCAAGAAGAGAACAAGAATTTGAGGGAAGCCATCGAGTCTATTATTCATGCCGCCAACAGAAGCGACCGTCCTGGGCTCCTGCAGGTCATCCGCGAAGCTGCGGCTGCTGCAGGCATAGAAGCCAAGCATCTGGAAGCATCGACCTCGACCTCGGACGATATCACGCTATCTGCTGATGCGAGGGAGGTCGGGGTCCCATCCAATGGATGCACCACCGATACCAATATTACGGCCATGGGCTCAACTCTCATCAATGCCCGCGCATCCAAGAGCCGGGCAGCTTCGCCTGTTACATGGAGCACAACCAATCGACCGCCCGTGACCATCGGCAATTTCTGGTTCGATCCGCTGAGATCCACAAACATCACAACAACTCACCAAGACGTCGTCCCCTATGTTGGCCAAGGCCGCTATACACTTGGGGGGCTGCTCTTCTGGGGCGTCCTTGATCATGTTACGAACGCGTGCACGCACAGGCATCACCCAAGATCATGCGAAGAGCTGACGTCACTCGTGCGTCGTACGACAGCCCATTCCAAGTCACTGAGTAGGGTCCGACCAGAGTTTATCCACAGCCTGGCAGCAAAGGCCCGTCAACAGTATCTCCAAAACGGCTATGTCGATGACATATATGCACCGGCGACGGAGTGGGGTTCGCTCGCGGCGATGAGAAGTATGGTCGATGAGGATTATGCATCAGAGGGCAGAGACACTAGCGCTTGGCTGTTACCCAAAGATGTCGAAGGGCGGGTTCGACGAGGACTGGGCCGTGAGATGTTCGATCGTCTTGAACAAGCTGCCAGGGCCCCGGAGAGTTCTCAAGCGCATCGAGCCCTGAAGGAAACCATCCACAAGATGGTTGATGCCTTCATGTGCTTCGGCAACGGCCCTTCGTGGCAGGACAGTTTCGTGGACACGGTTTTCACCGAATGGGCTCTACTGAAACCCCACTGATACGGTGGAAAAAGCCCCCAAGTCCTTGAAGTCTAGAAATGCGAACGAGCACCTCAAGACTCGGGCTGAGGTCGGCCGTCCAGCCATTTGCTCATGTAAGGCCCATCAAGCCAGTAGCCCAGTTTCTTGTAATAGCTTCGCACACCAACGCCGCTGATGACACTGATCTTCGCACTCCCATGCTCTTCAATCGCAATGCGTTCAGCCTCTTCCATCAGCAAGGTACCAAAGCCTTGATGCTGGAACTTCTTGGGGTCTCGAGCGTGCACCGGTACTGCTGTACCATAGACGTGAAGCTCTCTGACCATGCTCGTCTGCTGGCCCGTGAGCTCCTCGCGGTACGTGTACTTCTCCGTGCACTTGCGCAGCCGCAGAAGCGCAACCAGGATGTCTTGCTTGGGATCTTCGTAGGCCAGGAAAGTCTCCCAGCCCCCATTGGCGGTATAGTCACGTCGAATCAGCTCGATCTGATTGGGTCTTATCTTGTGCTTGACTTCGTTGATACCAACTTCTCGTGTCCGCACGTCTCGGCATGTAGTGCCAAAATCCTTCATGCGTGCCAAAGCAAGCTCACGGAGATTGCCGTTCTCGACGCCTGAGGTGACAAGCGGCATGGGGATATCTCGCTGGACACGGTAGATACGGGTCCATGGTGGAACCAATGCCAATATCCTCGCCACCAAGTCAACCAAGGCGTTTGGAGTGTAGTTCTGGTAACGACCGGTTCGCCAAAGCTCATATAGACCTGTGCCGCGGATAACCAACGTGGGATAGATCTTCAACCCGTCGGTTCTGAAAGCGGGATTCTCGAAATACTCGCGGAATTGGTCCATGTCACGCTCCATGCCAACATTAGGGAGATCGGGCATCATATGAGAAACAACCTTGAAGCCGGCATCCTTGGAATAACAGAAGGTCTCGGCAACAGCAGCAACGGTATGGCCTCTGTTGGAATCGCGAGCAACATCCTCGTAGAGGGACTGCACGCCGATCTCGAGGCGGGTACATCCGTACCGCAACATGTCCGTCAAGTGTGAAGGAAGACAATAATCAGGCCTCGTCTCGATGGTGATTCCCACACACTTGGAATTGCTCATCTCGCCGGCCTCGACGGCCTCGTCGACGTTATTTGTCTGGTAGCCGCTCAGGGCATTGTGCAATTGCGAGATGAATTCTTCTCTGTATGAGGGCGCGAGCGACATAAAAGTGCCGCCCATAATGATGTATTCGACCTTGTCAACGGAATGACCGAGGGATTTGAGTTGATCGACTCGGCCGCGAGCCTGCTCGAAGGGGTCGTATCTCGCGCGGATGGCGCGCATTGATGTGGGCTCATATCCAGTGTACGACTGCGTGCTGTATTCAAAATCCGAGTCGGGGCCGCCTGGGCAGTATACGCAAATGTTTCCAGTGTATGCAATATGTGGGCAGCGATGAGGCTTGCACATGACAGCGACCACGGCAATACCAGAGGATGAGCGAATCGGTTTCGCTACCAGCTTGGGCAAGATGTACTTCTTGTAGTGCTCCGGCACGGCGGCGATAATCGCAGTCAATGGCGGGAGATTCGGTAGCTTGTGCTTCCTCGAGAGCTTGGCTCGTAGACTGTTCAGGTTGATGTCCTTCCTTGGGGGCCTTGGGGTCCTTGGAGGACTCATAGTCTTCGATGAGGGCGTTGGCGACGTCGGCGCAGCAGCGCAGGAAACGCTCATTCTCGGGTGGGAGGTTGGCATCCTTCTTGCGAATGGTCGCGGTGGTGGTAACGGTTGTCGTCGCCATCTTTGGTCACGTCGGCTCGTGCTGTGAGGTCGGACGGAGATGGTGTTGGACCAAATTCGAATGGAGTGTGGATTGCCCAATTATGGGAATTTGGCGGGGGCAAGGAAAAAAGTCACAGAGGGCGCTTTACAGCAGTAGTAGACCTCTTATCGATAGCACCTCACCCCTCATCAACCCCACAATTTCGGGTGCAGCTCTCAGATCAAGTTCATCTTGGATCTCGTCAGTCACAGCTAACCACTGGCCTACCACCTTGCTTGCCTGTCCATAATCAAGGTGTAAATGAAATCACAGACTGACAACGGAGAACGTACAACATGTTGACTGGGGGTGGGAAGGCCAAGCACCGGAACATCTGGCTGATGGCAGGGTAACCAGAGACTGGCCAGAGGCAGTATATTTGGAGCATGGATAACGGCGTGAACCAGCAGGTCGATGTCACATACATCAATAGTACCTACATCCTACCTAAGCATATGGTGCATGCAAGTCGAGATATGACGTCAGTCATGTAGCATACATCCCAGCTGTGCATGTCTTTCTATTATCTGACGATAGACCAATATGTGCATTTGATTTCTGACATGTAGGAGGTTGACACTGGAAGGGTTCAATCTGATACTGGTTTCCCATCTATCATCTCTTCGCCGACCCCTTTTCACATTCCAACATAGTGATAGGTGCCGCTGACGCCCAATCAGACCAACGTGTAAGGTGCATAGCGTCTGTTTCTGTTTGGGACTTAAATAGCCACGACTTCTCTTCCATTCATTGCATGCCTGTGCTTGAGGCAGGGGCTGGGCCCAGGCTGACTTTACTGACCCCAAGCCCGCCTGCCCGCCTGCCCGCCTGCCCGCCCAAGACACCTGCACCTGCACCTTTTCCCCACTATCCATCCCCAGTTGGAAGGAACCCCTCCATCCTTTCCAACCCGAGACTGCCCAGCTCAGCGGCTGCGAGACAAAGCAAACGCATTGGAAGCTCTCAACATACCAGGCTCGGCATCCTTCGCTTCTGACGTGCACAATTTCTATTTCTATTTTCACACTTCCTCACGTCTCGTGAATTCCAAACATTTCTCTTTTCTTTTCTCTTCTCTTTATAGCAACAGCATCTGAGAGGCATATTCTTCTCCGCCCGAGCGACAGACCGCAGCAGCAGCAGCATGGCGACCTCGAGTAGAGCCCGGCGAATCGCCAAAGAGCTGGCCGACATTAAGGCCGATGCCAGCAGCAAAATCACCGCCGAGGCGGCCGAGTCCACGGGCGACCTGACACACCTCAAGGCCAGCATCCCGGGCCCGCCCGGCACCCCGTACGAGGGCGGCAGCTTCATCGTCGACGTCCGCATCCCCACCGAGTACCCTTTCCGCCCGCCTGTCATGAAGTTCGACACCAGAGTCTGGCATCCCAACATCAGCAGTCAGACCGTAAGCGTTTCACCCACCAGTGCCCTGCCCCGCCGCTGCATGGAAGTAACACTTGACTAACTTCATGATTCTTCTGCAGGGAGCCATCTGCCTCGACACGCTCAGTACTGCGTGGTCGCCCGTCCTGACGATCAAGTCGTCCCTCCTCTCCCTTCAATCGCTGCTCGAAAGCCCCGAGCCGAAGGACCCCCAAGATGCTGAGGTTGCTCGCATGATGATGGCCGACCCCGACGGCTTCAACGCCAAGGCTCACGAGTGGGCTATATCTCACGCCGGCGCCCCGACAAATACCAAGTTCCAGGGCGTGCGGCCACGCACCAACCTGGCCAAGCAAGAGATAGATGAGGCCAGATACCAAGGGTACAACAAGGAGCTGGTCGGCCGGTTCGTCAGCATGGGTTTTGACGTGGACCGGGTGGTCGAGGCATTCCAGTTCGTCGGCATTGATAAGAACGGTGGCGAGGACTACGTGCTGGAGGAAGCCTACATGGGTGACATCACGGCACGTCTGCTGGGAGAACCGTAGGGAGGCCCGCCACCGTCGGAAGGCTCGCCGTCGAGTGGCTCACCGCCGGGGTCATCCGTTATGTACATGCCGATTTGAACAGTGGCGGGAACTACGTGTTGGTGGGAAAACCTGCAAATGACATTACGGCGCATCTGCTAAGCAAACCGTAGATCGGCCTGGTGGTGGCAAGAAGAAGCATGGGCAAGTGGGCAATGGCAAATATTGGCGTTAATGGTGTTCCGGTCAGGCATTTTATTAGGGGCTCAACCATATTCAGCTGGGATAATTAAACAACCCGCATTATGCTCTTACTTGCATAACGGTCGATCCAGTGATTTACATGCCTGAGTTACCATTGCTGTACACATACCTCATGGCACTGCTGATTTGGAACTGGTTACTGGCGGTGGAAATACTGTCCCCTACAGCTACCACATCCGATGAGGCCTTACTTGCTAAAGTGCTCTAGGTTTCTCACGCCAGGAGCACCGCATCTAATTGCTGTTGTAGCGCCGATGGCGACCACAGCCTTGCCCGGGCTCTGGCTTGAATGACGTTGTACTGATAATTTAAGGGGATTGGGTCGAGTACAACGAATGGGGTCTGTCCCGCAATGCTATTCAATGAGCATGGGTGTAGATACGACTGGCTATCTGGCGGGTTTGGACGAACCTGTGTCAGAGCAGCTGCAGCCGACTCAATATGTTACCCATTGGTGAACGAAAGTCCGGCATGCAACGAGGATGCAATTTCGGGAACTTGTTTTGCGTGCAAACGAGCTGGTTGTCCCTACAGATGCTTGCGTAGAGCAAGTAGGTCTCTTACTATAGTGCTTTGAAGACTCTTGCTGCGAGAACTTCTGGTTGGCAAAAGTGCTTTTGCGGGCTCACCATTATCGGGCAGCGTAGCAGCACAACGATTTGTAATGGGGGATAGGAGAAGCTGCCTTTGCTCAAATCGAGTGGCATACAATGCAGCTGAACGCGGTAGAGAAAACGAACAACCTAAGGGTAAATTACGTTGAGTATATTGCAAAGAACAAGTCGGAAGTCCACAGCATATATGAGTCAGTAATTATCTAAGAAGGAAGGTGTCAGGACGCAAGATACCGTACCGAACAGATACATGTCTTACCTGTCCCTGAGGATATGCAAATCGCCCAGGGTACGAGCACAGCCCCGGTTCTCAAGCTCTCGAAGACCATGCGCAAGGAGCACGGTACGCATAGTTCTGCACTCAGGGGCAAGCTGGCGGCATCATTTACACATGTGCATATGGGAAGCTTTTACCTGGAGAAAATTCACCTACCTGTCTGTATATATCATTAGGTAGCTACGGGCCCCCTTGGTCTTCCTCCCCGCAAGTCGCCGTTGAGGCGGGTTCGCTTAGGGGGGCTGCGTAGCAGGATGCCTTGTCAAGCAAGACGCATCGCATCAGGCTACCTTGGAGATCACGGCCCTGGTCCGGCGTCAAACCACCGCCACCCGTCATGATTGTGAGCCAGCATTGGTGATATCCCGACAGGAGGTGTAACGCGAGCGAGTTGGCCCCAGATTGTAAAAGTAAGAATAGGAATACGCACTCCGGAGAATGATGATCCGCTTTTCGGACATATCCTTGGGTATGGCGAAGCCGGGGCCGGCCCAGAACCTCGCCCACCAGGCCGTCAAGACGCGCTCCACGAGGGCGCGGCGGCGGCAGCCGAGGACGCGCAGGCTCTGCGGGCTCGCAGCCACGAGCGAGAGCTGGCCGTGTGGGGTGATGTAACCCATGATCTCGAGATGGAGTTCGACGGGCAGGCTCTCGGAGGGTTGCTACGCATCACGGAAACGTTTTCCGATACCTGAGAGATACCTGAGAAGGGGAATAGGCCAGAGTCAATGAGTCGGTCATGTCGCCGGGCCGCAGGTGTGGGGGGCTGGCCATGGGGTTCACTCTCCTCCCTTGGCGGGATGGGGATGGGGGAATAGGGAAGCAGGGTCACGGACGGCGCTTCACCGTTTGCTGTTGTCGTATTTGGGCGGACCGGACCGCGGGAGATTGAACAAGGGACGACAATGACGATGTTGCGTGTCGCGTAGATAGTGTTGTTCTTGCATCATCGGGGACACAAAAAGGGTATTGCGTTCATGGTTAAATGTGTTAAACACATGTGGGTTTCATCGAAACAACTCGATTGGCCAGCAATTGTCTTGAAACTCGGTACCGTTCATTCCTGGCAGAGATGTTTTGAGCCTCTTCGCATTTGAGTTGCGCCAAAACTGCGACGAGCCATCAATTGATGAGAATTAGGTTCAGTTCCTAGCTGTGCTACTGTGCGCTATTCTTGGCTCTAATGACCAGATGCCATGTGGGATTGAGCGACGATTGAGCGACCTTACCAGTTGCGTCGCAAGCCAATCGGGGAATTGCGACTTTGCGATGGCATTTTGCAGAGCCCGACCCGTTCGCAGCCAAGCGCGGGCACCAGGAGGATTTAGTCCGAGCGAGCTTGGCTGATGCGATGCAGAACGATGGGGACAGGAAATGAAAGTTGAGAAGTCCAATCTCTGGGCCATTAAGTCATCGGTGATCGTTTCGCCGTTCTGGACTGTCAGGCCCCTGGTCCCCGGGCAGATTCTGGGGGGGGCCTCAGGCCGTCAGGGCGTGTTTGGAGTGGGTTCGCGGACGGTGGACTCTCTGACTGACTGATTGACGCCGATGAACAAGGCTTGGCCCACGGCAGACAATGACATCACTGCCCAGCATTTTCCCAAAGCGAATCCAAGTGGATGCATCATCCAAACGGGGGACCCGAGTCGCTCGTCCTCTTTCAACAACACCACATCGCCCATCTTATTTTTTTTAAATCGAATTACCCTCCATCTACTTTTTGGCCTCTACGGATAATACCGTGGATCATCAGCTTGATACTTTCGTTTTATATCGTGTCCATCTCCAATCGTTATCGCGATTGTCACGTCGTCTCATCTGGTTCATTCTCTGGAACTTAGCGTGGCGTATTTCCGGCCAGGTTTTCTGTACTAATTCCCGAAGCGTCTTATTGCTCAGTTGCTGCAAGATACTGTACCTAGCGAGAACAAATTAGCAAGAGAAGAGGCAATTACTGCAACTCATTGTGCCAAGGCGAGAAGCAATTGGATTTTCCTACGCAGAGAGGCATGAGCCGTGGTTCCCAGGCCAATCTCAACAACAATGGCTTATGACGACGAGAAACCGATGGTGGCTCCTCCGTCAACCAGCGCCACAACGAACACCAACGATGAGAGTCACGAAATGACGAATCGCACGAATCCGCACCTGTCCCATCGAACGGCCGACACAGCTGCTGGTACAGAAGCGCGATCGCCTTCTTCCCTTCCCGCCGGTGGTGATCGGCGGACTCGTAGCTTAAACGATGCTGGCGCGGCACATGCCGCCGCCCACGACGACAAGAATCGTCCACCAGTACCGCCCATTGCTCACCATCACTCCGACCGACAGCGACCGAGCCCGTACAATGCCGCCAATCCGTCCAATATGTCCGGAGACAGCGGCCATGGAGGCAGGAAAAAGGTGCGGCAGAGCGAGGAGTTCGACCGGAGATACGACGGCCCGTTTGGCAGGCAGAGTCTGAACTACACTCGAAGACAGTCGCAACAACTGCCACGGAATAACAGTGACGGCAACACGTCTTTACCTCTGGCTGCCGCACCATCGGCGACAGCGGCGGCGATACCAGGAGGAGCACACGACTCCCAACAAATTACTGCGCCATCGAACGGGCTGGTGCAAGACCCTGAGGCGGCAAGGGCAGGCGTGCGTCCCCCCATTGAGCTTGAGCCCCCGCGCCTTGGCTACACCATCCGGACAACGAAGCGCATCTGGTTCATTGGCATCTTTTGGACAATCATCGTCTTCGACAGCGTCGTCATGCCCATTGGCCTCTACTTCGGCCTTTGGTACGGCGTTGGGCCCGGCAACCCTGACAATGAGAAACTTAGCGCCAACACCGTCTTCAGTATTGTGACGGCGGCTATCGGCGGTGCCAGCATCCTCGAGTACTTTGTGCGCTTCTGGCGTCTGTACCGCAAGGACAGCACGTGTGCTGTCCTGGGGGCACATCGCTGGTATCTGGATTGGTTTCACTGGTGGTTCAGCTTCGGATGGATCGTTGTAATGATCGAACTAATTATGTAAGTATTTCCCATCGCTTTTTGTTTCGTCTCTCGTCCACAACTAACGCACATGATCAGTGGTTCCATCCAAGACGATGCTCGCTACATCCGTCTATTATCCATGCCGCTAGCGACCATGTGCTTCGTCTTCGGCACGATTCTCATTATCATGGATGTGCTGCACTTCTTCGCCGTTCCCGCGCCTGTGCGCATCTCGTCGATTCCTAAGGGCTCCCAACTGCGCCCGGGTATCTACCCCCTGATCGAGGACATCTGCGCCGTCGATGGATCAGGAGGCACCGAGTTCCGCGCGGCCCTAGCCAAGCGCTATGCCGCGTCGCACGTCTTCCGCGCCATGCTCCGTCGCCTCGGTGCCTTCTGGGCTATCGGCTCCGAAGGTTGCGCCGTCCTCACCACCGCCCTCGTATTCGGCATGAACAACCACGACGTTGGCTACGCCATCGGCTGGTCCTTGCCCTTCGTGTGGGCGGGTATCTGGGCTGCCTGCACCATCTTCTATGTCCAGCACGAGCTCAGGAAGGAAGATCGGCTTTGGGCCGAGGAGGTCGGCAAGGCGAGGACCGAGGGCAGCCTAAGTGCCAGTGCCGCTTGATTTTACTCTATTTACGAATAAGGGCGGGAACGAAAAGGGCGGTGGACGAGTTACCTAGACGGAGGGGGGAATATATTTGAATCCGAATGTAAGACTTACGGTACGATATGTTATCAAGCGCAAAGAGGGCCTACGAATTGGAAGCACATATGCTTGGGATATACCACCGGTGCCAGTATATTTGGGGGCATTCATATGAAAATTACCAGTCATTTCCATCCCTTTTGCGTGATATTGCATCGATGTTCTACTGATGACTATTTTTAATGCTACTAGCCTGTCTTTACATGTCTAATAAATTAGGTATTAAGTAGACCTCTACCTAAAGATAAGGGAGTTATCCTCTGGGTTTCCCAGGTAAAATAGCCCCCCTAAGATCTAAAGTAAAAAAAAAAAAAAAAAAAAAAAAGAAGAAGATCTGAATCGGGAAGACATGAACACGTTTCCACGTCAGAAGATAGTGAACAATAATAGTCCCCATGCATATATCCTACGAATCCATGGCACAGCCGAACCCATCACCTAGAGAGCAGAAGGTGTGTCCATTCAGGCGTCCTTGGTAACTCAGGACGTAGTCAGGGGTACCATCTCAGGTGGCGACATCGAAACTCTCCAAGCATCAGATCACGGCAGTCCCACGAGGACTCAACAACATGTTCCGGGCGATGGTAAGTAGATTTTATAGACTACATAGGGATCTACTTGGGCTTTATCTGGATATTTTAAAACTGAGGAGGAAATGGGGGCATGAAAGTGGGTTGTGGCTGTGACAAGTATATAGACCCCGACCTCGATCGACTGAGCATTTGGTTCCCCGTGTTGAGAGTAGACGAGACCTTGAATAATAATCTAGAGCGTTTGTATTTTGTGCTGCTATGACGATTACTCGAGGTATTTGCCCTTCGAGATACCGGGAGCTAGCCGGGAACTGCTGGATACGAAGTAGGGAACCCGGCAATTTGGAACGACCATTGGAATGACCATCACGAACGACATCTGCCTGAGTAAGAGTGACTATGGCGTAGATGAGCCTACTAGTATAACCAACCAATGTTCTTAACCAGGTGCTGTCGGAGCTGAAGTTGCTTTTGACCGTGGCCCACGATCTGGCCCACGAATTAGAATAAGGTGCATGAGTGCTATGGATAGAAAATGTATCACCAGGGGTTAGTTACCGCTACCTTTCTTTTTTTTCATTAGAATAGCCTTTTTCTACATTTACGCAGTATTTACCGACAATATCAACTTCCACTTTATTTATAAAATATATTTGTTCCCTTATTTTGCCATCGATTCAGGAGCCATCATCCTGCCAGAAAGCAGGACTTGCCGACAACGAGTTATACCCTAACATACAAAGTTTCATATTATCTGCGCTAGGTAAATTCCAATGGCGTCGTCGTTCCACCCATTTCCTCGCCTCCCCATGGAGCTGCAGCTTATGGTCTGGACAGAGGCTGTCCTAGCGGACCATCACTACGTCCTCATCGATGCCGCCTCGCATTTCAACAAAGGGTTCCGGCGAGCGGCCATGGGCATCACACCGACGCCCAACCTGCGCCACGCGCTCCTCGAGGTCAACCAGGCCTCGCGGACCGTGGCGCTGGAGCACTGCTCCGCCCGCCTCGACGTCTGGGAGCGGCCGCCGCACATGCTCGAAGACGGCGAGCCGCCCGCCGTGGGCCTCAGGATGCCCGAAGAGGAGCGACGACGCGTACTGCGCCTGTACGAGGCGCAGGATCGGGCCCAAGAGCTCGCCGACCGTCTGCTCGGCTGGGGCGAAGAGCTGACCGCGGACGAGCTGCAGCTCATCTACGACGCGCTGAAGCCCATAGCACAGCAACGAGTTACGGACGCTACAAATGAATATCTCCTCAGCGCCGCCACAGGACTGTCTCTATATGCACCGCCTTCTTGGCCCCCCGAAGAGGCGGCGTTCAGATATGGCCTCGGCGAAGCCTTCTGGTGGACGGGTTCGGCAAGATACAGCCCCTGGGCCCTCGTGCCGTGGGAACGGCCTTATGGGGACACGCCGGTCCCACGACCAGGCGCGGCGTCGTCTACCTCGACCCGGAGCGCGACTACTTCGTCACCCTCACCCACTTCAACAAGGCGGCCCGGGACGCGTTCCCCTGCGACCCCCTGCGCCGCGCCCAGCGCTTCATCGCCCTGAGCCGCGCCGACTTCCCCTGCAGCGGCAGCGGCGGCGGCAACAACAACAGCACACCGAACACGACGACGCTGTACCGCGCCGCCGCGGCGTCCCGCGCGCTCACCCCACCCACCAGCCTCCGTCGCCTCGCGCGGCGCGGCCTGGAGATCCGCCCCGACTTCCCGCTCCCGCGCGACTTCGACGGGGCGGAGGAGGCCCTGCCCTACACCGAAAATTACCCCTTCCGCAGCGCCGCGCACGCGGCCGACTGGTTCCACGACACGCTGAGCCGCGACCTGTACGAGCTCGAGCACTGCTACCGGGCCTTTGCCGACTTCGCCGCCGGCGAGCACGTCGCGGTCCTGGGCCACCTGTGCGCCGGGCGGGACCTCCGGGCTCCGGAGGTCTGGGGGCCGCGCGTCTTGGGGGCTATCTGCCGCTCCGTTGGCGGATGATCGAGCCGGCCCCTTGACTGGCCGGATGATTGTCTGGACTGATTGAGGGACAACGAAAGAGGGCAAAAGCGTCACAATCGAGATTTATTCGACAATTTTAAGAAGGCCTCTGTGCGATGATCCAAAAAGGGGACAAGACCGTGGTGTTAACTTCGAGCTATGTGTAGGTGCAGTACACAGCCCAACAAGCAGTAACCACTTGGTCCAGGGCTGTACACATGTACCGCGCCTCGTTTACTCAATGCTTGGCCAGGGGTAGGATATAGACGCTATCTAATCATGAATACCTATTCACGCTCGACAGCAAGCTGCAAGGAGAACTTGGCAGCTCTTCCTTTTGCTCCTGCTCTTGTTTGGGGGTTCTTCCAGTACAACAGGGGTGAGATACCCGGAGTTCCGAGTACAGCACTCGGTATTCCGGGTACGGGCACCAGGGGGTCCAGTCTCAGAACTCGGAATTCCGAGTACAGCACATGAAACTCCGATACTTAGCATATAACATATACCTACCTACGTATTCTTCTAAATGAGCTTTACTGCTACTTTTACGGCGTATGAGACTACGTAACATCCCACTGAGATGTCATGAAGATATATTTACGCTCAAGGTTTCCTGTTGAACTCGCACAATTTTAAGACCTTGGACTGATATACAAAGAATGAAGTGAAACTGGGTCAAGACGGGAACCCATCTTGAATTTAATTTTTGTTTTCTGTTTTTCTTTGAACTGCTCACCTCCAAATGAACGTAGGGTATCCTCTCTGCTCTCAAATCAACTTTGAAGACACCGTCAACTTCAAAATATCGCATCTGACCGACCTCTTTTTTTCCTCAGCTGTATATAGCCTGAACGGTCAAATGGTAGAATGTAAACCTAAGCAGCAAGCTGCACTGACGACCTCAGTGGTAATCTCTCTCCTTACAAGGAGCCAACGACTCCAAACTGCAGGCCGACGAAAGCGCTGAGCGCGACACCGATAGCCATGGAGACCACAAAGCTCTTAGCCACCAACTTGTAGAAGCGGACCCAGGAGCCCGAGTAGGACGTGTAGGCATCGACCATGGTCTGGTAAGCGCCGGGCTGGGGCGAGGTGCGGCCGAGGGAGCGGTCGAAGGAGACGATGGTCTCGTCGGAGTCGGGCAGCAGCGAGGCCTGGACGCGGGTGAGCACGACGAGGGCCGGGTAGGCGGCGAAGACCATCAGGCCGAACCAGACGGCGAAGTACAGGAGGGCGTCGCCGCCCTGCTTCTCGACGGTGCGGACGACGAGGCCGGGGCCGACCTCGCGCTCGACCATGGGGCGGCCCATGGCGAGAAGGACCAGGGTCGGCAGGCCGGAGCTGGCGGCGGTCGAAAGGACGACGGCGCAGATGGGCAGGAAGGTGGCCTTGAGGGTCGAGACGAAGGGCGGGAGGCGGCGCCACCACGGCAGGGCCGAAGTGGAGATGACGGAGTGGACCCAGACGGTGTTAAGCTGGACCAGGAGGATATCCACCAGGAACAGCGGGACGATGGCGGGAACGCCGGGCAGAAGCATCATGACGGGTCCGGCAATGAAGCCAGAGAGGACGTGGATGGTCAAGGCGAGGCCGAAACCGCGGAAGAGGGAGCGCCAGCCGGCCGAGGTGACGGTGCGGAGGTGCTGCTGGGCGGCTCGGATGCTGGCGGTGACGGGCTGGCGCTTGATGGCACCGGCTTCCTCGGCCTCGGGTACGGCGGCCTTGGGGGACTTCTCGCCCTTGCTGTCGACTTCGTCAACGACGGGGATGGGCTCGTAGGTGGTCTGGGAGGATTCCACCGAGGCGAGGGTGGGGAGGACGAGGCCCAGGGTGTAGCCGATGTACAGCATGGCGGGAATGAAGAGGAGAAGGTTGGCGACCATGAGGATAACCATGGACAGGTTCCCCAGCTTCTCCTGGGCAGTCGCCTGCCACTCATCTTGGGGTCGGGTCGCGCGAAGATGGATATCGATGGGCGCGCTGGACAACTGCTTGTGCCCGTGGACGGACACGAGGACCGCGCGGGATATGAGCGACGACATTGTGTGTGAATGAGGCTCGCAGTCAGATGGAGTTCGATAGTGCGACTGGAAATTCAATTGTCAAAACGGGGGGTAAAGAACGAATGAATGGTCGAAAAATGGCGATCAAATGGATTGATGAGAAAGGAAACGAAAGGGAAATGCAGCCAGCAGTGGATGTTGCTGCTAGAAAAGGGAGACGGTAAATTGGAAGTGGGGGCGGAGTCATCATCCGGCGTTGTTGGTCCCTACGCACTACGCCTCCTTGCCTGTCAGGGCCTCAGTACTGGGCCTCAGTACTGGGCCTCAGGGCGTGAGGGCGGTTCAGCTGCTGGCCTAGCAATCAATTACGAAACACATAACAGGCAGCAGCCGATCCCCCTAATCCAATGCGAATCCCCGTTAGGACCCCTTGGCCCTCCACAAAACCGACCCCGCTACGCCCGCTAAGCCAAACACGACTGCAGCTGACCAGAAGCAGCAGTGCCGCCGTGCGTACCGCCTGAGGTCGCACGCCTGCATGCATGGATTGATTGGCCATGCCACGGATATTGTTGCTTCCAATCCATCGAAACTAGAACACACCTTTTTTGAGTCTGGATGCGGGATGGAATTTCTACATAAGATACTCCCAGACGTATGTAGGTTCTGCTGAATGGAGTACGATGACGGGCAATTACTCCTTGTGGGGCAGATCTTTACTCCAGGCTCTCTGGTCGAGCATCAAAGCAGAGGTAACACCATCGAGATCCAAGGTAGCACTCCCAATCGAGACAGACACAAGGTAGCAGACTGTGCGAGTAGGTATGCCGGCTGCCGGGAAATGAAGGCCATCCAAAGTTGTACGTCAGGATTCGGTTATTGAATGTTGTGTCGGCAGCACCTGGTGTTTACAGGTCGTCGTCACCGTCACACGCTTGCGCTACAGTCTGGCAGTAGCTCCAGTGCTTGCCGCCCTGTGGGACGTTTGATCCTGCCACCCATTGATGGCAGCCCGCGGTAGCACTACCACCAACCTCGATATCGGAAAAAAAACAAAACAAACACTACACCACCAGTCATCTAAGTCTTCTGACTAACGCCTTTACAAATGAGTTCAATGTCGATATGTGAAATGGTCAGCACGTAGGGCAAAATGCCGTGAATAGTTCGCCAGTTTCCACTACTGTCTTGGCAACCAAAACATTTATTTATGGATTTGACCTAATGTCAACTTCTACAGGATAGGCAGCCAGCCCCTATTGACCCATTCGGTTACAGGATTAGAAAAGTCTCCGATGCATCGACCACTTCATCGTCCCTTACCTTGTCGCCGCCCCTGGCCCGATCTTCTTCTAAGAACCTCAGCAAGGCCGTCACGCGGGAATACCTTTCCACCCAGACCAGCGAGTCCGCCTTTGAACCCACCGCCTCCTCAATGGTTTCTGCCATCTCCTCGTACCATGCTCCCGCACCGCCGACGCGACGCGAGAAGCACCCCCTTTCTCTCCTACGTCTCGCTCCCGCGCCAACACCATGACGCTCCGCCGGCAAACATCTCCACATTGAACCCGCGCCATAGCTCCGTTCCTTTTGTCCCTTCTGAAGCATGCCAACCCGTAGCCCCGCACCGCTTGGGTTATGTAGCCGGCTCCCACTGTGGTGGCAGCTCCAGTCCGCCACCCCGGCTTGGCAATCCCTCCATCGAGGGCTCGCGCCAGTCTGCCGGCTGCCGCAGTACGAGGAAGGATTCATTGCATACCTCGTGATGATGAACAGCGCGGCATACCGATCATATGCCTGCGCGGCGACCAGCGCGTAGCTAGATTTGAACTCCGCCATGCGGGCGTTGCTGAGGGCAACGGCAATCTTGCTTATGCTGTCATGAAGTCGACAAATCCCTGCGCAGACCGGATGGTTGATACGATCAATGACTGCCCTTATGTTTCCTTAGAAGCCAAGGAAATATCCTCTGTCGAAATCTCCATGGGCCTCCCGGGTTCCGAGAAAAACATGTGCCACTTCCTGGTATCCCTCGGAACGAGCTGCACATCGATGTCGCAATTGGGAACGCGAAACGCGGCATTAGTTTCCTTATACAGCTCCGTGTTCCATGAACCCGTCACGGGTTTGATATCGAACCGTAAGAGAATGATGCTTGCAAATGCGAGGATCTCCGTAGAAGCAAAATGCCGACCAGGACACAGAGTTGCCCCCCCCGCCAAAGGCACGAAATGCGACTGGGTTATTCTTGGCTTTGTTGGTAGGTCTGATGAACCGATCATGGCGGAATTCGTCTACGTCCTGGCTCCAGGCGGCAGGCGAGTTGTGCTGAACAGTGCTCGGGATCAAGACGGTAGATCCCCTACACGTCAGTATGTATATATTAGCATGACAATTCGCATGACAATTCGCAACATACGTGCATGACAAAATAGCACGTAAAGGTCGCCGTGACGTACTTTTTCAGTAGGTATTTCCCGTCAAGCAAGTGATCTTCCACAACCGTCCTGGCCGACATCCCTATGCTGTGGAAACGGAAGGCTTCTTTCATGGTCGAGACCAGAAGGGGACAGGAGCTCTTGATAGTAGTCAAATCAAGGTAGGTTCCACCCTCTCTCTCGCGGATGGCCTTTTTGACCTCTTCTCGGCAATCTTTCAGCACAACGGGGTCGGAAAAATATGATATAATGTCCAGAATGTCGAGGGCATCGTGTTTCTGACCAAACCGAGGGAGCCTCCGGCTTCCATCCTGGCGACATCTTCCGCAGGAACACCAACCGAAATAGGGTAATGGTGTCTGGTTCGCGCATAGACTGATGCTCCATCTGCAAGACCGTTTTCGGCATAGTACTTGAGGAAAGCTTCGGTTATGACGCGGCGGGCTTTCAGTGCCTCCTTGGCAAGCAGTGACGGTAGGAACCCAGTGACTAGAGTCAGAAAGCCACCCTCCAGCTTACTACAGTGTGTTTCAGGTCAGCGCATAGCAACGTAGAGTAGGATTTCGAAATCACATATTGAACACACGTACTAGTAGGCTGCTCGTACAGCTGGGTTCTTGAACGGATTTTGAGGACCGTAGACACCAGTTGTCGTGGCCATCATGATCTCGTGGATGCTCATTCAAACATTTTGACCCTGGAGGGGCGCGCTCCAGGGATGCGTTAAGGATGCTCACGGCCTTGGAATTGAGGTCATCCAGGTTCGGTCCCGGGGCAAGACCTTTCGTAGTCTCGAGAGTGATTTGATGCACGAAGCCATGATCTTCGACGGGATCGCGGTCCATGGTATCCAGGGCCGACCGGCTGACACCCATGAAATGGGAAAAGATTCTGACTATGATCGGAGAGATAGATAACGTCCGGACTTGTCGCTGCAGAACAGGAATGAGAGATGTGTCATTAACGACGTAGAGACGTGAGCCTGGTAGTCGCAGTGTGTATATGGGCAGCCTGTACTTGTCTCTGGACACGTGGGCATTGTGAGCATACTTGTACGTGTGTAACTGTTGTTATTGGGCCCGTCGGTAGAGTATAGGCTGAGCGATCCTTCCGGGGAAATCTCACCTCATGTGTTTGTGAAATTTGGAACCTTTGCTACCCATAGCGATCATTGGGCTGAGGAAGGGGATCCAATTCTCCACCGAGAGCGGCTCTCTCGTGTCTTGGGTGAAATGTAGCAATGCCCGCAAGAGTGTATAAGCGGCAGCCAGGCCTACGGCTATAACCGCAAGATCGATGTGCATCATCTTGAGAGATCTCGCGGTCGGCAGACCAGATGCAGTGTGGGAAAACTAGAGTAGAGATGGGAGACAGAATATGGGATGAGAAAAGATAGGAATGGCGAGAGGAGAGAAAGAAAGGTTGCGTAGGAGAGAAAGCAGTGCGGGTGTCTGTTGTTAATTGGCCAGCTGAGGCAAGGGTTGCGATGCGGTGCGATGCAAGGGGCAGATACATTTCATCAGCCCACCTATCAAATCAATGTTGGTAATCCGAGTGCCTGCTACATTTTGTTACATTGCAGATGGTCCCAACGCACCGTGGGCCTTGGAACAGTTGGTTACCAAAAAGGCGCCTACATGTACCCAAGTGTGACCAACATACCTATCTCGTGGGGCCACAACCCACTGCCAAGACGATTGGCTAGCACCAACGACGAATGCCAAGTCGAGATGACACTCAAATACTCATACACATCTTCCTCCCGCTGAGGCTCCTATACTCAGCAGCATCAGCCATTTTTACTATCCAAACATTTCATTTAGCCTGCTAACTCCTTTATTTCACCACTATAGATATGAACCTATCCCAAATCCCAGCTCTGGCATTGTGCCTAACTTTGTTGATCCTGTATCAATTGCACCAATCTGCTTAGTGGTGATCGCGATCACTTTGCTGTTGCTGGTCATCTTCCTTGCTCTCGTGACCGCCTTTTGCGGCATCACATTATCTTGTGGGTAATCTGATATTCGCTTCATCTGCAGTTATTCTGGGGTCGCTGCTAACAATTCGTTCCAATGATAGTTCTTGATAACCCAGTAGGCCCTCACCAGTGGGATGTGCCGGTGGTAAACGTGACAATCTTATTTCAAAAGGTAGGTAGATGAGTGAAGAAGGCAAGTAACCTACAAGGGGATCCTAATACGACTGACTGTTTTCCCAGCTCACTGCTGCTTCGGTTGTTCTATACGCCCTCGGCTGCATGGCTGTGAAATCGACACTGCTGGTGTTTTACTTGCGTATATTCGCTCCCCAGCCCAATGCGAAGAGACTGATCTGGTCTGGCTTAGTCTCCATTGTGGTGTTCTACCTCATCAGTGTCATCGTTACACTGGCTTCTTGCCTACCACGCGCTGGGGATGGCGGCTGGTCGATTCTCAGCCCTTCAAGAGGCGATCGTTGCTTTGAAGAGGACTCGAGATTTGCCGAGGTCCAGGGCATCGTCGGTGCCCTCACAGACTTGTATGTCTGGATCGTACCAATGACCGTGATTGTTAAAGTTCGCCTTTCCCGCAAGCAGAAGATTGGTGTCTACGGCGTCTTTGCTACTGGCTTCCTGTGAGTTCTGCGTGCATCCGATCAAGGCATTGGCTACGAGAACGCAACTACGGAGCATACACTAACGAGTCCTAGTGCTTGCGTCGTTTCCATCGCCAACGCTGCCTTATGGTTCGAGATGTTTCAATCAAGGGACACTATGGATTGAGGTTCCTGTCTACGCACTATCGCGAGTCCTGGCTCCTTGCCCATCTGCACCTTGGCTCTTCCACTGATCATGAGGACAGTGTTGCCGAGCTCAATATTGGCATCATCTGCGCGTGTATGCTCGTTGTATTTGTTCTCTTCCGAGGAATTGTTAGGCGGTTGTTGGAATGGATTAAGCAGCCGCGTGCTAGTGGGAAACCGCAGAACAAAAACGAATGGAAGGTGTACCTGAATGCGGAAGTCGAGGGAGGCAATGGCAATCTACCATCTGTCCCTCCAGGCGCTCTGAGCGGTTTGAAACGTTTCATGCAGAGGACTCTCCGTTCAAGGGCGACAGACACGAACTTAACATTGGCGGACACCGCGCGTGGGGATGTCTCTAGCTTCGTGAGCGCGGATTATAACTATCATGCACATTTGGATCGACCGTGGATGAGTAGGGATGTTGCAGAGGACGCTTCATAGCGACAGTTCGGCCAGGACTGACGAGTCAGGGGGGACTGTCCACAGATGAGTCTACAAACTGGGATTCACAGCTTTAACTACCTCGGAGAACCGTGTATGCATTTCATATTCGAAGTTAATAACCAAATCTGCTTTACTCGCTACCTAATCACTGGAAGACTGCTTTAATAACTCCAATTCTGGAGCCGCGTGACTCCATTGAAGTCAACACTACTTACTCATGGATACTTACTTGGGCTAGGAGTCTTAGTAAAATAGGAGAAGTCCAGATATGGTTGCATTGAGTGTTGGTCTTGCGAAAAGCCGTCACACATGCGGGCCAAGGCTGATGGCGCCTGTCAAGTTGGATTGCGAATGGAGCTGCACGCGGCAAGAACCATGTCACCAACACAAATAACTTCTGGTCACAGTTCGTCCAGTCTGCTTCGACACATACCGCTCTCAAAACTTTCATCGTCGACAGCATGCCGGTCTGATACACGCGGGAATATCGGATGCTCATGTTTCATGGACGTACATGATGACTATTCCCATTGGCGCGATGGGCATCCTCTGCCCCCAAATCGGGGGGCTTTATGCAATCTTGCCGCCAACTACGTCGATCAGCCGTTCGGTACTGTGGAGACGCCCTGCCCCGAACAGCAGTAACGAAGATATATCGGTACATCTCCGCTGCGGTTCGGCCGCCCTGCTCGACACTCGCATCCCGGCGAAAGAGTGAACTACAGCTAATTCCGATCCATCGATAACATGCACTTGACCAAAAAGGGCTCGGCCTGAAGGAAAATGCTTCGGCCTTCTCCTGAAGCTGTTGCTGGAAAATTGATACCGTGGGAGATTCCTCAATTTGTTTTGGAGAGTTGTCGCATTGCTTGGTGTATTAGAGGCAAACCGCTGCATATACGATCCAACTAACGGTGGACGGCCGGCTAGTCTGTCGAGATAAACACTATTTTGGAGGCGATCCCAAGGAAATCCCAATGTTACGGCGTACCATGTAATACAAGTTTTGCGTTCGCGAAAAAAACCAAAAAAAACTTGGAAGCTGGGGGAACAGAAAATGGCTACGCATTCGACGCGGGGTAACATTCGGGGGTGACCTGTCAGGCAAGACTACAACCACTTCCCCATCCTTTCCCCCTCATGACTCGCTTTGGCTGCCCTTCCCCAAGATCTCGGGCATTAATTAAGCGAAGCGCCCGATATCCCGCCTCGGCTTCTCCACACTCACTTCGGCTCGGAGTCGCGAGAAGGTGCATCGAGCATCGAGAGTCAGATTCTCGACAGTTTTCTGCGCCAAATCACGAAATACACTGCCGACCCGTGGCCGCCTTCCCCACATAACTATCGATCTAGCTGCATAGGCCAAGCCCGCAGCGCAACGTCATTGAACCTACGGCGCCAGGGGGTAGGTAAAGCAGACAGCACATAGAAGCCGTGTGTCATGAAAATTCTCATCCGGCATAACGAAAACTGCAGGTAATCGTATGGGCGCGAGAGTTTCTCCGTTGCGGGATACCACGGTAACACGGCTAATCTGGCCTGGACTGCAACCTGCTGTCGTCCGCATGACCTGCACGACTAGCCATTACACCGAAGGTGCGTGAAAAAGGAAAGCATGTCGCGCAAAGAGGGGTTGCCAACCAGCCGTGTCACGACGACTACAAAGGCTGACCGCTGGAACGTGGCTGCCTCGTCACCAGCGAACCCCCCACTAGAGTTTCTGGACTATCCCGCCCCGTTCGCGTCGTCGTCTGCCTGCTCCTCATCATGGTGGCTCTACTCCAACGCCTACTGGCCGGCTCGGCCTTGGTGGCGTGCACCGCTGGCCAGATCACCTCTGACACCGAGTTCTACGGGGGAGTCCCCGCCTGTGTACCCTTCTCGTAAGCTCGGCCAGCCACCCCCTGGATGCACCTAAGATGCAGTGCCAAAGTCTAAGAGGAAATCGCCTGACACTCCAATGCAGCTGAGGGACAAGGTCTCGGAGATTGGCAGGATGCATACGCGAAGGCGCAGGCATTGGTTGGTCAGATGACCCTCGAAGAAAAGGTAACTCGAAGCCTTACTTGGTTTTCAAACATGGTGTCGACGTCTGGTGCTGACAACTCTCCTAGGTCAGCTTGACTGGTGGTGTCCGGGCCAACAACCTGTGCTCCGGAAACATCCCCGCCATCTCGCGCCTCAACTTCCCCGGTCTCTGCCTCAGCGACGGGCCCGCCGGAGTGCGGTCCACCAACTATGTCTCCAGCTGGCCTTCCGGTATCTCGGCCGGCGCTAGGTACGTGTAGCACCCTATGGGCGAGGTGCTTCAGGGTATGAGGCTAACTTTGCTGGCAGCTGGAACCGAAACTTGACGCGCCAGAGGGGTGTTGAGATGGCGCTCGAGTTCAAGCGCAAGGGAGTTCAGGTCCCGCTTGGACCCGTCGTTGGACCTCTTGGCCGCATTGCTACGGGTGGTAGGAACTGGGAAGGTATGTGATGACGATTCCAAGACCTCGATAGTCCATTGCTGACATGTCTCATGATAGGCTTTGCCAATGATCCCTATCTTGCCGGTATTCTGGTAGCCGACACCGTCGAAGGCATGCAGTCTACCGGTGTGGTCGCTAGTACCAAGGTGAGTAAACCCCAACAGCCTGATTGAGTGATTCATGCTGACATAGATCAAAGCACTTCATCATGAACGAGCAAGAGCGAAACCGCAATCCCGAAGGTAACGTCGAAGCAGTGTCGTCGAACCTTGACGACAAGACGATGCACGAACTTTATCTCTGGTAAGCTACCCATTATCCTCTTAGGAAGCGGTAGTGGCTATTTCACTGACCATTGTAGGCCATTCCAGGACGCCGTCAAAGCCGGTACCGGCTCGATCATGTGCAGCTACCAGCGAACCAACAACTCCTACGGCTGCGCCAACAGCAAGACCCAGAACGGACTGCTCAAGACCGAGCTTGGCTTCCAGGTAAGTGTACCTTACCCATGATCATTTATCTGAAGTTCAATCTGACCTTATAACCTTTTCAGGGCTACGTCGTCACTGACTGGGGTGCTCAACACTCTGGCGTTGCCACGGCTTTGGCAGGTCTTGACATGGTCATGCCGTCGGGCTCGCAATTCTGGGGAGACAAACTGGTTCAAGCCGTCACTAACGGTTCCGTTCCTGAGTCGAGGATTGATGACATGGCCACAAGGTAACATCTCCCCAGCGCACCACTATACGCAAGTTGGGCTAACAGACGGTGGCAGAATCTTGTCCACTTGGTACAAGTTCAACCAGGACACTGACTTCCCGGCTCCGGGTATTGGCATGCCGCCGAACCTGGCCGCACCCCATGAGAGGATCATTGGGCGATCAGCGAGCGGCAAGCCGGTTCTCCTCCAAGGCGCCATCGAATCCCATGTGTTGCTCAAAAACATCAACAACGCCCTCCCGCTCAAAGAGCCCAAACAGCTATCCATCTTCGGCTACTCGGCAAGAGGCTTCGACCGCTACACCCCCTCAAGCCTTAGCTGGAACGACGGAGGGGAAGCCCTTGGCCCAGGTGACCAGATCCGAAACGGACCCGGCTTCAACGACGTCATCCACTCGCAGATCGCCTCGAACGGCACCCTTCTGAGCGGCGGCGGCTCCGGCGCTACCCAGCCCGCCTACCTTAGCTCGGCCTTCGAGGCGCTGAGCCAGCGCGCCTACGAGGACGGCACTAACATTTGGTGGGACTTCGTCAACCCCAACCCGCAAGTCGACCCGACCTCGGACGCCTGCATCGTCGACGTCAACGCGTACGCGGCCGAGGGCTGGGACCGCGTCGGTCTTCAAGACGACTACACCGACAACCTGATCAAGAACGTCGCCTCCAAGTGCGCCAACACCATCGTCGTCTTCCAGAACGCGGGCGTGCGGCTCGTGGACGGCTTCGTCGACCACCCCAACGTGACGGCCCTCATCTTCGCGCACCTCCCCGGCCAGGACTCGGGCCGCGCTCTCGCTTCCATCCTGTACGGCGACGCCAACCCGAGCGGCAAGCTGCCGTACTCGGTGCCCCACACCGAGTCGGACTGGGGCCCCATCGCCAACGAGACCCGGCCCGAGGGCATCTATGTAAACTTCCCGCAGTCCGACTTCGACGAGGGCGTCTTCATCGACTACCGCGCCTTCGACAAGCAGGGCATCGAGCCCCGCTACGAGTTCGGCTTCGGGCTGAGCTACACCACCTTCAACTACACCGACGTCCAAGCCGCGGCCGAATCGTCCATCAACACCGATGCGTACCCCACGGGCCTCATCGAGTCGGGCGGCCAGATCGATCTGTGGGACGTCGTCGCGCAGGTGTCGGCGACCGTGACCAATACGGGCGACGTTGCAGGCGCCGAGGTCGCGCAGCTCTATGTTGGCATTCCTGGGGATAGCAACGATACCCCCGTCCGACAGCTGCGCGGATTCGCCAAGCCCACACTTGCGCCTGGCGAGTCGACGACGGTCGAGTTCCCGCTCAACCGGCGCGATCTGAGCACGTGGGATGTGGCGGCGCAGAACTGGAAGCTGCAGAAGGGCGAGTACAAGATCTACGTGGGGTCCAGCAGCAGGAGTCTGCCGTTGACTACGACTTTGACAATCTAGGTGCGCAACGTCGCATCAGGAACGTAATCGGAGAGAGATGCCGGCGCGAAAAGGTTGGGAAGACTGTCGTGGTGGGTATGATGGGCCTTGTGTGTGGGGAAGGATCGGCGGGGGTGGTGCAGGGAGGAGGGGCTTACTCCAACTTATTTTTAGAATGCATGCCAAGTACGTACCCACTGCATCGAGCGTGTTCGCCTTATTCGAATCTGGAATCGGAGCAATACCTTCTTTTTGTACGAGTTTGTTCTTCATTGGAGATTACTGTGCTTGTGATTGCCAAGTACGACTGCAAATCAGTCGTGACAAGTACATTCGTGTCGCGTCAGACCAACCAGATTGACAGAGAGACTGCTGTAAAAGCCCAGGTGGCGGCTGCTGTGCCGCTCCCAAGGCACGCACAGCCTGAGTCTCCCGATTTCAAAGTGGCACAAAACAAAAAAAAAAGAAAAAAAAAAAACGGGAAGGAAGGATTGAGTAGCCAGGCACAGCAGGCTGATGATTACCATGGGTGCTTGCGATACAAACCTTCTAAGCCTCGATGCAGATCAGCAAACTTGCAAATCCCCCAACACGGGCGCCAATCAGCTCACGTCGTGCTCCGTGTAACGGGGATTTGGCCAAGGCCACCAGAACCAACTCAACAACACACACGGCATGACAGCTTGGCACAGAATCTAGTTGCCTAGTATTGTGGCACCGACTCTTCATGCCCGAATGCTGACAGATCGCATAAGAAGGAACGGCTGGCCCGCAGCAGAATGTCGATTGAATGAAGCAAATCGTGCAATCTAATCAGACCGATTTTGACTCAATTGCACACGTGCCGCTGCTATACCATTCCTGTTCCCAGCAAACCCCTGATAGCGCACCAAAAAGCCCAAGGACCAGACCAACCCATCCGCCGCCCCAGCCCAAGATGCCGCCCATCTCGACCCATCCGCAGCCCGCGACGCCCGTGCACGTCTTCCTGCGGCGCATCGCGCTGGTCCAGTACGCCTTCTGCTGGATCCTGCTGCTGGCGCACGGCATCGCGGCGCGCACGGCGCTGCCCGCGCTCGGCCTGCTGCCGCTGACCTCGTCGGCCCTCCTGAGCGGCCTGCTGCTGCACCGCGATGCCCTCGCCGCCGCCGGCTCGCCCGTCCAGACCAGCCTCTCGGCCCAGAACGTCATGTACTGCGATCTCGTGGTCGCGGGCGTCCAGCTGACCCTGTTGCTTTTCAGCTGGATCGACATGTCGAACCACTGGGGCCACAATAGCTTGACCATCTTGGGCACGTACGGGACCGTGTTTATGATGGTGGACTGGTGAGTTTATTTCTTCTGCTCTCTTTTTCTCTGTCACCCCCACCCCCTTTCTTTATTCCTTTCGTCTTTTCTCTGTGTTGTCATCATGACTTAAGAGTTCACTTGAATCACTTGAAAGTTACGTCTGCTAACGCTCCTGGGAAACACCACAGCGGAATCCATTTCTACTTTGCCTTGAAGGAGGTTTTTCACATCCTTCTCTCGCCCAAGTGCGATTGCCCACACTGCCGGAGCGTGCATGGCCGTGGGCGAGCAGGCATTTCTCTGTCGGAGGACGACGAGTACACGCCACTTCAAAGTGACAGGGGCGACGACTCGGCTCCACAAGACGCATCGGAGCAGGTCTAGGGTGGCGACAGCAAGCGCACTGCTTGCGCGACACGGATATTGCTTACCGTAGTATTAGTATCAAATATTCGAATGCACGTACAAGAGAAGGCAGGATAGGAAGACGCCGCAAGGTATTATTCACTTATGGCCAGAGGAGCAAAGAGATGAATTCACTCGCTACTTGGGCGACCAAAATTACAAATTGCACTCTCGGTAGTAAAATTGGGTGGTTTGCGTATTGCTAAGTGACCTCGAGCTCTGTAAGCCGTTTATAAAACCCAGTCCCAACCACCATCTTACCATCTATTTCGGACACAGCAATGCACGCGTTGACCCAGCTGTTGACAATGGTGCGTCTCCAAAGAGCGCAGAGTAATCAACCCACTTTTTTTTCTTTTTTCTTCTTCCGCCGCCGATTCTGTCATTCCTCATCCCATCCCTCGAAGTGGTACACCGAACTACGAAGCCCGTTCTTTCTCTAGCTTGGCCAGCCTGGCTTTCGCCTTGAACCGCAAGACGGGATAGATGTACCGCTCCATCTCCCCCGAACGTCCGCCCAGGTCCGCGCGCCGGGGCCCAAGGCCTCCTCGAACTCGACCTGGGGCGACGCCCCGACCCCGAGCAGCAGCTCGCGCAGCTCCGCGGGCACGGGCCGCGCCAGCGCGCACGCCGCCGTGATCCACTCCGGGTCGTGCTGGCTGGTGTCGACGCCGCCCGCGGCCTGGGCCTGGGCGGGGTAGCGGTCGGGCTCGAGCCGGTACTCGTAGAGCAGCGTGCAGCGCCGCAGCCGCGGGAAGGCGCCCGACGGCGCGAGCAGTTTCGGCAGCTGCAGGAACCAGGTCGGACGCTGGATGCGCGTGTCGACGAGGACGAGGTGGCGCACGCACGCCAGCGCGTCGGGAAGGTCCCGCCAGTTCAGGATCGGCGACCGGGCGCCCCGGAACACGTCCCACAGCGGCAGGTCGTCGCCTCGGTCCGCGGCGGCGGCCGCCCTCATGAGCTGGTCGTCGCATGTCAGGGCGATGGCCTTGGCGCGGAAGAAGGAGGCCCGCCCGAGGCGGCGGAGGCGGCGGCTGGTGCCGTTGGCGGCGAGCCAGTCGCGCTGGTGGTCGGGCCGGCGGCTGAAGGGGTGACGGGGGGTGCAGCGCGCGTCGCGCGAGCCGTCGGCGGCTTCGAGGGCGGGGTACGTGTGGTCTGGGGGGACGGGAAACTCCCTTTTCGGAGACGGGTTGTCGAGGTAGAAGGGGGAGTCTCGGTCCATGGCCAAGTCGAGGATGTGCTGAAGGATCTCGTCTGGAAGACGGTCCAGATGGCATCTTGACGCCATGGCTTACAGAGGTGTGGTTAAGTGTTTGCGCGCAAGTGTATACTGACGGATGATGAGGCGTTCGAAGATAGTTGAGTGGAATATCTTCTTTTTGAGAACACGTATTGGTTAGTCACTTGCTTCTGCTCTCCTGCTGGTAGAGTGATAAAGAGATGTGAACGTGTGGAGGTAGTACGTCAATGATGCTGGTGCGTGCCTCTTACTAATTATAGACCCGGAGGATTGGGGAAAGCAGGGGTTTGTCAGCAGAGACAACCGTGGGGGTGGCAGTGCAAACCCGAACGATGCATGCACTGTACGAACGAGACAAGATCGACATATGTGGGATTGCGAGCCATTAGCCCCTTGCGAGGAAACAAGCTTTTGACTCTGGCAGCTATATCAAAAGCTTTATACTCACTTTGAGAATCTGTCTAACACAAGAGAGATCCAGTAATGGGATTTGGTATTGAAATAACTTCAAGTGGCGAAAGAGTCCAATATACATATACCTAGCTAGCCCCGAGCAAGAACAGAAACGAACGACAAGCTAAAGGAAGAAGAAAAAAGCAATGCCATCGGCACATGATTCTCTGGCAAATCCCGACAAATTCCTGAGCGCATAGAACTGGTTCATCCCACCCGAATGAGATACTTTGGTCAAATACCCCGGCAACCAAGAGTGCGACATTGAGTCCGGCATCCGGTGCGAAGCACACCTATATCCTGCCACTTCTAAGCGGGCATACCGTCGCACATACCGGCCCACCGGGTCAACTTCTTAAAGTCGAGGTCCGTGGGCACATCCCGCTTAGCATACTTGAGCACGTCGACCGGCTTGGGGCAATGGTCATCGCGCGAGCGCCTGCGAAGCCCCGCGCCAATGTCCGCCGGGTTGAAGAAGCCGTTGGCGCGCTGCAGCACGTTGACCGCGCCGCCCTCCTGCTGGCCCCACGCCTGGATGGCGTCGCGCAGGTTCTGCAGGTCCGCGGCGCTGGGCGGGTGCGCGAAGTGGAAGCCGAACCCCCACAGGTTGGCGGCCTGCCCTTGCCCGTAGACGCCGCCGACCTGGGCGCCGACGTTGAACATGTGGTCGAGGTACAGGTTGTACGCGGCCCGGTACTGCGAGACGTGGCCCTTCACAAACTCGACCCAGTTGTACAGCAGCATCTGCGCCGGGCCGCCCTCGCCGTGGCCCGTGATCAGGTTGCGCAGCTCGGCGGGGAGCTGGGCGAACTTGTCGATGGGCGCGCCCAGCAGGTAGACGAGCGTGCCCGAGGGCGACCACTGCAGCATCTGGCGGCGCGGTGCGCGCTTGGCGGCGAGGTCTCGGCCGCTGGCGCCGGTGGTGGAAGACTCGCCGCCGCGGACCTCTAGCTGCGGTTGGGCGAGGGCGTTGTCGGGTGATGGGAGAGCGCTTACGCCAGCGGCAAAGGCGGCACCGAGTGCGAAGATCTTTTTGAAGGAAACCATCGTGGAATAAAATAGTACAAAGAGGACATATAAGCCTTGAAGTGCAAGAGGGTTGTAGATGGGAGACAGTGTTGGGTTCTAGATAAGCTGATGCTTGAATTGCTTGGTGAGCTGAAGATGTCGAGATGCGTAGAAACAACTCCTTGATATGTAACCTGTCTTTTATATTCGTTTTCTCTCTACATCTTTGCGTTGATGCCGGCGCCTTCGCTGAGCATGCTAAAAATAGCGATGAAGCCGACCGCACAATAGAAGCAGGACATAGGCAAAAGAGCAAGAGATCTACGCGCTTTCCATCTTGAATCCTTCGAACGGACTCCTTTCTATCCCAAAGTTCACCGTCGTGAAGGCCATAGTCCTAGATGATCGGCCGCGGGCCTGGCCGTATTGGCTTAGCGCCGCACATCGAAATACCGCGACGCAGGATTTGTCCCTGGCGCGGGGGTAAGCACAGCAGCGGCACGTATACAAGCATTGTACAAGCATTTGCCCAGTGGACCGTTTACTGCCACCGCCACACGGTCTATCTTCCAAAATTAGGGAACTCTCAACCTGGGGGCCGTTTCAACCCCTGGTTTTCAGCTTCCTTTCGCATGGCCTCGAATTGTTCCGTAGAGGTGATTTATAACATTGTCTTTCCTATACAGTGACGTCAAATTGATGCGCAACGCCTCTTTAGGCGCATCTGCCTAAATCCTCTGAAATCCCTCCGAGGTTCCCGTTCTGGAGAGACGATGTTCTGGAGAGTTGCTCGCTCAGGTCCCTGTCGCGAGTCTGGACGCCGACTATATGTGGCGGACTGCACTGTTGAACAGTGTATCTTTGTTTCAATAAGACACTGTTAGAAAACGATTAGTCGCGGTACCAAGCCCATAAGAGAGTGTCATAGAGCAGGTAGATAGGCCATAAACGCGATACGCGACAAGCGTAGGAAGCGCCATACCTCGGTTCCTGCACGAAGACTGTAATCTTACAAATACATGCCTTACCCGCATCCTCGGCTTTGGATCGTCGGATGTTACCTCTCAGGCCACATGACATCACCTATAGCGCCACAGGATCCTTCACCTGTAAGAATAGAATACTGCTGGGAGGCCTGGCAGTTTTCCCACCAATCACCACAAAGATCGTCAACTTTGGGATTGCCTCAAAAATGGTCGCAATCACCAGTACCACATCTGTAAAGGTAATTATTCAAGGCATCACCCTAGGCTTCAGCTGGATCCAACAGGATGAGAATGCCACGATCTTCGCTCTGATCAGCGACTCCTAAATATAGAGTCGAAGTGAAAGAGTTGCCTACCGTCTCTATCTTTGGGATTAGTGCTGGAGATGGCTTCAGGACTTTGAGGAAATGTCTTCGAGACGAGGCATGGCCTTCGTCTCTGCGGTCTATAAAGGACCGTGATGCGCCCGCCAGTTTGCTCTCGTTACTCACAACCCGCATCACATCACAAAATACAAGTCTCAAAGCAATAGTTTACTATCTTTCTATCACTATACCCCATCTCAAAGATCCTACTACATATTTCAAGAACCAAAGCCTTCAAAATGTACGCCAGGTCTTTCATCGCCGCCCTTCTTCTCACCGGCCTCGTTGCCGGCAGTCCCATGCCTGGAAAGAACCAGCCCATTACCGACGATGAGTGGGCGGCTCTCAAATCCGGCGGCCTGAAGGCTCGATCCCCCAAGTCCGTCAACCAACCCATCACCGACGACGAGTGGTCCGCACTCAAGTCGGGCGGCCTCAAGGCTCGTGACGACGGCGGCCTCGAGGCCCGCGACCACAAGATGAACTGCGGCCACAAGGTCAACGGCAAGGGCGGCAGCAACGGCCACGGCAAGTGGATCCCCGTTGCGCAGTTCAGTAAGGTCGCCGACGAGTTCTGTAAGTACCCCAAACGTTCGAACCCAATGATCTGGAAACAGTCACTGAACTCCACATCACAGGCAGCGGCTATGTCGGAACCGACATCGCCAAGGGCCACGAGACCAGCGACACCTACCCCATCACCCTGACCAACCAAAAGAACGACAAGCAGACCGGCCCGGCCGGCAACATCGTGTTCGCCATCTACAACACGGAGCGCGACGGCACCTACGTCGTCGACCACGACACGTGCATGAAGGCCATGAAGGCGCCGCTGGGCAGCCACGCGGTCAAGCGCGGCGGGGACGGGCAGGAGCACGTCTACCTCGGCAAGCGGGACGACTGCTACGGGAAGAAGCACAACGACTACGAGGGGGGCTACTGGAAGGTCGATGGCATTGGGGCTTTTGGTAGCGAGGTGTATGCTGCTTAGTTGGGTTGGGCTAGAAGGAAACAAAGCGTGTTTGATTTGGTTGGATGTGCTGGAGTACGGGTCGCTTTCCTTGCTGTATGTTTGCTCTATGCCGGATTTGGGATCAATTCGCTGGGGGGGTTAAATCATACACTCTTTTTGTTCTGCTAGTTCTTGGGCCTGGAAGTGTATGCGATATGTCGGAGGTGAAGCGTGGGCCAAGGACAAGAAAAGGGGCTGAAGTTTCCACTAAAACGGTTGAGAGGTCAAGAATGCCCGGCAGGTAAATCAGTAGGCCACAGCGCTCTGAGTATGAGCTCCGAGATCCAACTAGCCGCGTGATTGACGTCAGCTCTAGCAACAACTAGAAATTAGCCGGAGATAAGAGCCCAGCAGCATCCTTTGCTTGGGACTGAAATAGAACCGGCTGGATGGATGGAACCTCGTGGCATGCTGCCCAACGTAAGCAAAAAGTGCCCAATCGCTGTCCATAATCGGACACACCGGACCGCCGATTGCTTGAATAGTGGGGGTAAGCTCAACGGTTTTGTCGCTAGGGCTTACAGTTTTCATTCTTTCCATGCCCAGCACACCAAAGGCAGAGGAGGATTACATTGACCATGGGAGATCACCTCATATTCATCGGTTTTGCCGCCTTGGCCAGTGTATCCCGCCCCCAAGTTTCCTGTCGAGCATGCGAGGCTCTGGGGCAAAGCGAAAAGAAGAAAGCATAAATACAAAGGGGCATCATGCGTAGGGTCCAAAGCTCAATCAGCCACAGTCGCCATACGAAATTGACTGCCAGCCTGACGAGAGCATGCAGGGCCTACCCGTTCTCACATTCGTTTGTACATAATACTGCGACGCGGTCGCACTAAGCTGCTCTCACCCAACTCACTTCTATCCTCCAATATTTATCCTCGCCAAAAATGGAGAGAGCCGAGCCCAAGCAGCCCATGGAAGTGCCTAGGCTTCGATTATTCGCGCGTCCATCCGACAATGGCGTCAAGGAAGACTCCCGCAGCATCAAGTTCGAGGTACAGTCTCAGGCCAAAGACTGATTTCCGTCCATTTCACAACTGACTCATTTAAGCTGTTCTTCGATCTCTGGTTTGTCGCCAATATACAGATCCTTGCCGAGGTACGCGCGCACGTCGCATCGTCAGCAAAACTGCGTCTCACCGAGCCAAGAGTACAGAAATTTCCAGTCCCAACGACCTCAAACTGTATTTCGCGTTTCTTTGGTAAGAGGCCATGACATACTCCCGTACAACGCTATTTTGTTCAGTCCAATCTGATCCTTCCGCCACCCACAGCGTCCTCTGGTTTACTTGGTTCAACGTATGCATGTTCGATGTCCGTTTCATGACGGACAGCATCTTTGAACGAGTCATCCGTATCGTACAGTTCGCCTCCATGGCGGGCTTCACCGTGGTGGTTACCAAATTCGACCCAAGGCATGAAACCTTTGACCCAACAAGAAGTGCGGACAGCAGACTATATGCGAACCAGGTAGTTTGTTCGTTTCTCCATTCCCTGCCCCAGATACTGAGCAAGGGCTAACTCAAGGTATGCCAGCTCTATTACTAATGGCAGTGCGCTTGTCTCTCGCTGCCCAGTACTGCAGCAACTTTTTCATTCGATACCCCGAGCGCAGAAGCAAGACCGACCAATCTCGTCCAGCTACGGATTCTACGCCTAATGGAAAGCCCATCCTGGCTGCCGTAGCCGTCCACTTTGTGGCCGCCATGGTCTATTTGGGCATTACGTTTCGTTTCGATCATACCCACAGCAGCAAAGTCCACCTCGTATGGTACATTGGGTCAGCCCTAGAGGCTATCGTTCAACTTGGTCTCGCAAGCCGCTTCGGCGTGCTTACTTTCGAAGGGACGAAATTGACGGAACGCATGGCCGTGTTCACTGTCGTTGTTCTAGGGGAAGGCGTTTCAGCAATCACCAAGACTATCCTCCTCGTTGTCGAAAATGGGGCAAACTGGAGTAAGTAATGATAAGCTTGTGCGATATTGTTTATATTCTGCTAACCTCTACACAAGACCCTAGCATTATAGGGGTATTCATATCCGGCATAGCGACGACCTACTTCATCTTTTTGATCTACTTTGATTGGATGGACCACGAGCATCTTTCCGGATACAAGCAACTGGTCTACTCTCTTTTCCATTTCTTCCTCCACGCCGCTCTTCTCCTTTTCGGGGCCGGTACGGCCTTGTTTATGAAGTTGGCCCAGGCAGTAAGTGTTATTCCTATTGTGACCCGTCTCGAGGTATTGGGGCTCACTCTGTGATTTTAATCTAGGTAAAAGTCTTGCGACAAGTGCAGGTCGAGATGCGTCAGCAACTTATGGATGCAATGGCCCAGATCACCAACTGGAGCGAATCCGATCTCGAAGCCCACAACATTACGACTAAGAGTGCGGCGTTGGCCGATACGCTATGGAACGTTACTTTGGAAATCGATGCCAGGTATCCCGTCAAGTCTGCTACAACCGTCAAAACAGTTACCGATGTTCTAGACAAAGTCAGATTAGTTCCAGATGGTGACTGGGCCGCGTCCAATCACACTAGCGACAACACGTTGACGAACCTGACTCACATATTCTACGTCGAGATGTCCAACTCCATCGCGACAAGCTTCGAAGTGGCGTCGCTCGGCACAGATGACAGCGATGGCGTTGTTCTATCAAAACCACAGGCCACGGCAGACCGGGAGGCCTTTATCCAAAGCTTGGGGCAACATGTTGGAACCACAGTATGAATCCCTTTCAAAGTGACATGACATGCTCTAGCCATCACGACATGTCGTTTTCTCTGTATAGACTGACAGGCAATCTCCCCAGTTCCGATACATGTTCGTATCTTCCGCAATAGCTCTACTGTTCATGACCTTCTTCCACATCCTCACTTTACCGAAGAGGCGCCGGACCGCCTTCGACTACATCCGCATCGGTCTGTTCTTCGCGGCGGGACTGGGCCTGGGGCTGATGCCATTGATATCGCTCAACGAAGAGGCCGAATACGCATACTATGTCAGCCCCTGGGTTCTTCCAACCATTACCCTGACCGTCTTCTTCGTTTTCGTGCTCACGCACATTCATCGACCGCCGGGGGATTTGGTATCAATCCCTTACAGGACGGAGAGCTCGACGCACCCACGAGTATTCGTCAGTGACTGCATATAGCAGTCTCCAAGCCCTGGCGCACCATGATGAACGTGACAATGAGGACTGGCACAACAGCGCGCAGCAGTTTATACCAGGCTATATCGGTTTGCAGAATATGGCTCCCAACAGCGGGAAATGAAGGTGGGGGAAGATAATGGTCGCGAGAATGTTATACTATGAACATCCAAGGCAACACCTATTTAGATATCATGATTACCGAAATAGTTCTTCTCAACCCTACAACATCCTCACCAACTGCCGAAACGTATGGTATTGATGTATAGTGTCCTTTGAAGCCCCGTACCAGGAAAGTTATTTGAAACCTGATACGCCAACCCAGAGGAGGGCGATCTCGGTGAAGCAATAGAACGCATGCTGAGTATCAATCACATTAAATATTACTAGCCGAGACATTTGTAGAAGAGGTTCAGTACCGGTGTGCCTGATCTATAAAAGTCATACTTACTGGCCCATATAGCCACGTGTACGGCGAGTCACGTCGGGTAAACGGGTGAATCCTGGCGGTCAAAACGTACCATAAGGCGCACTGCAGCGACAGCGGATGAGAGGCCAACTTGAAGGGCAGATAAGGGAAAGACGTGCGATTACACATCGAAATGTCACAATATTAAACATACCAGAGACTTGACACTGACACATGGCCAGGAGTAGCTAAAAGGCCAGAAGGCAATTGACTAGACGAGGATGAAGTCTGTAAACGGAACATAGCCCTGGGGCGCCTGTACCACAAATTCTCTCCCAGCATCATCGACACTCCTGAACTCCGGCCCGAGCTCCTCATCGATCTCATCTGCCCAGCGCAGCAGCTCGCCATCCATGACGCCATGTACATAGCAGTCACCCACGAGCTCAAATTCCCCTTCACCAGACCCATCAAGAATAGGATTCTGTTGCTGTCCCTTTTGCAGCCTCTTGCGTAGAATGAACGGCGTTTTGAAGCCTTCAAGCAAGACACAATAGTCTCCGTTCTCCGCATCCCACGGCACGGTCCCCATGAAGTAATTGTCCTCCTCCTCCTCGTCTTCGGCCTCATCTTGGCCCTCGCCCCCGGTGCGAGTGCTGCCGCCAACGCCAGCACGGGAATTCCCCAGGAGCGCGAAGCGCCGACCCCGCTGTGCCTCCTGGAACGGCCCGCTGAATTGCACCATGCGGTATTGAAGATCTGCCTCGGTCTCCTCGTCGAAGTCGAGCAGCCACACAAAGGACCCTGTTTGGTGGACTCGGATACCTGGCGCCTCCAGATCCTCCATGCAGGTCGGCCCTCTGGCGTAGAACCGTCTGTAAGCGTCTAGGCCTGCGAAGAAATCGTTGCTGGCGACGGTTGTTTCCTGGGCCCTCTGTCCGATCCTGCGACCTTGGGAGGAAACGTCAGCGGCCAGTGTACGGGCCAGGGCATCCTGGAATTCCTCCCCGCTGTATCGCTCGCCGACATTGATATCCTCCTCGAATGATGTGGACATTTCAAAAAGCAAATTCCTTGCATCCTCGTCATTGAACGATGGGTCCGGGGCAATATCGACGTCAGGGGCGTTTTTGAACCTGCCGAACGAAGAATCGGAACGATCATGCGAGTAAAACTTCCAAGGGGCCCCGGCGACGTTGATTTGTGCGATGATGACGCCCCGAACACGCAGTCTGGGCTTCCCTCCATCAGGTTCCAGGATGGAGCATTTCGGGGTGGTTTCACCCATGCACCGGTACAGGTGCGCTGGTAATGTCGAACGCGACTGTTTGGTCCAGTCTGGAACCCATGAGGGCAGCCCAGGAATCGTTTGGTCAACGCCGGCATGATGCAGGAGATCCCCTGTGAAGCCAGAGAGAACCAGTTTCGAAGCAACGTCAGTAAATAGCCTGGCAGCTGTGTTGGCCGGAGAGTAATCCGGGACGATAGATCTTGATATATCGTCGTCGGTCAGACCAAGGAGTCCATAAACTTTGTCTCGGGGATCCGTAGCCAGATTGCTTCGGGAAAGGCATAACAGTTCCAATAGGCTGGGGGCGAATGTATCAACGCCTTCCACAGCGCCCCGTGTATCATCATCGCTATTTCCTTCAACCCCGTGCCCCCTCTCTCGTCTATCCTGCAATGTCTTGATAGAGCTGACAGGGCTCAGATGTCGGACTCTGTTGTACATGTCCGCGAAACGCCCGATGCGGAGTACTCGAGGGAGCCCGTGCGATCCGGCCAAAGACCAGAACCCCGTGATGGCATCAAGACTGATTGCCGTATCCTGGTACAGAATCACGACCTTCGCCGCCAAGACGATTTCCTGGAGGACCCAGGTCCGGAAATACCAATCTTGGCTCCAGAAATTGAGAAGGTTGACCCAAGTCTTGCGTCCCTCCTGTGTTTCTAGGTCGGGTAGACTTGTCCTGTCCCAGTAGCTATCTGACAGGGTTTTGTCATGGTTGCCCACCGTCCAAATCCTCGATAAGAATGTCATGATGCTGACAGCGCTCTGGACATTGGTGGAGCTATAAGCATCGCCGTTGTCAATGTGGTGAAAGTCTGCGATACCATAAGTCTCAGAAGCCTTGGGGACCTTGGTCAAGCTTATTGGAGCCGTAGAATCCGTAGGCCCCTTCACGCCAGAGCTCTGCGAGTCACCCATGTCCGGTTCGGCATCGTCTTCTTCCGAGTCACCCTCCGTCTTGCCATATTGGTGGTGACCGGGATGAGCAAGAACCATTGATGCCTTCTCATAGATGCTGCCCATAAGCTGGACCTGAGAACCCCTCTCAGCAAAGTCTTGCTGGTTGATGCAGATACCGTCAGCCCATAACCAAGCGTCCGGGTAGCGGTCAAAACAGGTGCGCATGGCGTGGAAGAGGTTCTGCGTGACAGGAATCATTCCTCCATTGCAATTGACGGCGAGGAATTGATTGGGGTCACCCCACACATAGGACAGACAGAAGAAAGGCGGCGCGTCGTTGAGAGAGAACGTTTGGAGCTCAAGCTTCTCGATCACGCCGTCTTCACGAGGGTTTGACAACTTCAACAGCCTAAACTGTCGAAGTTCAGGGTCGAGCTCCGAGTACTCGTATGGTGTGCCGGTGTTCTTGAGCGCAATCGGGCGAGCCTGCGGGGGCGGCTCGCTTGCCCATATGTTCTTCTGTCCGCCTGGCGGGCCGATGTCATCGACAGCGCCAATGAAGGAAACCGAGTCCCCCTCTCCGGCATGCCATGGCTTCGACACGAGTGAGACTGTGTTGGGAGCGACGCCCTCCTTGCGCGCCAGAAACAGTTTCAGCGCATCGGTGGACCCGCCGGCAAGCTGGTCGAGGGCTATCTGGATGTCATAGTCTTCCCAGTCCAGGTCGTTGGCTTCGGCATCTGGCGATTTGTGGCCTTGAATATCCGAAGTCTCAGGCTGAGACATGTTGGCTGCTTTTCGATTTGCTCTTACAGTGAATGAATGTGGATTTCTCTTGGTTGTCTGCTGTGGCCTCAGTTAGCCCTTTGGTGTGAGATTTTAGCCCCCGCAGCTGCATGACAACAGCCACTGGCGAGCTTACTGTATTATCAATGCAACTTCCAGTCTGCTCAAGCCATGCTGTCTACCGCCACGAGGGCGACGGAGCCTGCGCTACAAACGCAGACAAAGCTCCTCGGTCTTGCCATGCGCGTGAATAAAACATCTAATACGTTCGCTCTTTTCGCGAGTCCATCAGCAGGCGGATGACCTCCTCGCACGCTTCAATGGCAGGTTCCCGATAAACCCGACCGGGCATGGTCGCGCGATAGATGGTAAAGGCCGCTGGGTAGAGCCCTTGAACTGCCGGGCGAAGCCCTCACGCGCGCTGGGACCGATGCAGTCGCGAAGTACCGCTTCTGTCTAAGTGACAGAGTCATCAAACGGTCGCATCTGGGATTACTGGCAGGCCAGGCACAGCAGGCGATGTGACATCACTTCCCAGTAAACATTTGGGCGCTATTCTTGAGAACAAGTGTAAACGCGGCATTCATGCATCTGAAAAAGCATGGTGAATTCTCAGGTATAGCGCATATAATGTGGACACAGCTTGAATCTGTTTGCCGATTGATGCATAAAATAAAACATGCTGCTTGGGTAGGTATGCTCAAACGATTAATACCAGAACGTTAGAAGCCAGAAAATTGACGGCGTGCTGTTTCTAGGCGGACGACAGAAGCTAACGAGTTGGGGATCAGTGGCTCGGCCTAAAAACAATCAGCTCCGGCACGTCATTGCGCAAGAGCAGATAACGCCCGACCTCTGGGACCAACAGTTCCACCTCCTGGAAAATATGCCCAACGTTTACTAAAGAGATTGGTCCATGTTCTTTCATGATAATCCGACTTACGCTCGTGAGGTGCCTGTGGATGCTTTAGTCGACGCGTATCGGCAGGCAACTGACCAGCAATCCACTAGCACCATCCTTGCTCCAGCATTCAATTGCTTGCTTCAGACGGCTTTACGAGACATTCAACCACGAGCCGACATCATGTTTAGTTAGGTTCGGGTAGATGGTCCATCCCCTCCATCACATCCGAGCCGACCCCACGTGGCTCCGCGATCTGGCATCCGCTCCCATCCGCCCTGATTCAATTCCGCACCAGCAAACCATTAATCCCCACGGTCCTCGAGTAAGTAGGCCGACATTTTCCGCGTCACGAGATAACCCGTGCAGATGATACCTGCTTATCTACTCTATCACTTCCTTACTTCCTCACTGGGACCGAGAAGGTAATGGTTCCGCCTTCGCATGTCCGTCGGACTTTCCTTCGCATCAGTGGAAGCTGATAAGCTCCGCGGCTACTGGCGGAAAGACCTGGGACAGAGAGATAAAGGGGTGGGTGCTTACCGCCTCCTGCATCCGTGACACAGCTACGGCGTCTACCTTCCAGCCCCGTGTTTACGTACGCGTGCTCATACGATACTTGGGATTCACATGCCGGGCGGGCAAAGGGAGACGGATATAGTTCGGGCATGTCGACACCGGGCAGCAGCATTCCGATAAGACTCAAGGAGACTCTACCTGATGGCTACAGCATGCATCCCCCGATTGCTTTTACTTTTTTCTCGGCTGGACGATACTCACTAGCGGTAGTCCTCGGTGGTGACCAATTCATTGTTTCCAAACTGCCTCGTCGCTCCCATCTCTCATCGCATTCGCCATGCTGCATGCCACACCCGCCCAGTACTTGCATCCGCGGGATCCGGTGCCGGATGCGGCAACGTCCTTCGTCCACGCGGACGAGCTCCGCACCGCTTTCGCGATGGCCACGTCCCAGATGTACAAGAACGAGGTGCCGCTCTACGGCGATCTGGTGCGGATAGTCCAGGACATAAACCAGGCTACTCTATCGGCGAACAACAGTACCAACGGCAGCGACCCTCAAGGAAGTAGTAGCGTCACACCGGACTCGCCAGAGCGCCTGAATCTAGAAAGGCATGGCGCCATAAGACTAGGCCTCCCCAGCGAGCTCCGGACAGTCCGGCACATCTTTGCTGTGCTGGGCATGTATCCCGTCGGCTACTACGATCTTTCCGTAGCCGGGCTTCCGATGCACGCCACATGCTTCCGACCGATAACCTCGGAGTCCCTGGCCCGCAACCCGTTCCGGATCTTCACAACGCTTCTGCAACCAGAGCTGGTGAAGTCCGATGACGGGGCGCGAGACCTAGCGCTTCAACTACTGTCGCGCCGGAAACTCTTCACCGCAGAGCTCCTATCTATCCTCAACACGGCGGAGCAACAGCAGCAGGGCCACCTGTATGCGGATCAAGCCGAGGTCTTCATCCGCGAGGCGCTCCGCACATTCAGCTGGGCCAGCGGCGTGGCGGCGTCGACGGTCGACGAGTACGCCCGCCTGCGAGCTGAGCACCCGGTACTGGCTGACATCGCCTGCTTCCGCACTGCCCACATCAACCACCTTACCCCGCGCACCTTGAACATTGACGCGGCCCAGGACGCCATGGTAGCCGAGGGCATGGCCGTCAAGGAGCGCATTGAGGGCCCTCCGCGGCGTCGTTGTCCGATCCTGCTGCGCCAGACTAGCTTCCTCGCCCTCGACGAGCCCGTCCACTTCCTCTGTGACCCCAGTGAAGGAGATACTACAACTGGGGAGCGAAACCTTGTCCAAGGCTCGCACTGCGCCCGATTCGGTGAAATCGAGGAGCGCGGCGCGGCGGTCACGGCTGCTGGTCGTCGACTGTATGACGAGCTGCTGGCCAAGGCTACGGCTGCCGCCAATGACGGTCGCACGTACGATGAAGTTACGGCGGATACGTTCCGGGATAGGTATCCTGATGACCTGCGCGAGCTGTGCCGGCAGCAGCTCATCTACTGTCGGTACCGGTGCACGGGGAAGCAGCCGACCAAAATGTCACCCGACTTCGCCACACTACTTGGCCCGGATCCCACCCCCCGCCAGCCTCGAGGATGTCATGGCCAAGTATCAAGAGGCTGTCATATGCTGGGCGCATCGCTTGGTGGACGACGGGGTCCTCGTGGCCGAGCCGATCACCTATGAAGACTTTCTGCCGTTCTCCGCCGCGGGCATTTTCCAGTCAAACTTACAGAAAGGCAGCTCGGCCGCCTCTGATCCAACTGCACATCCGCCGCCACCCGTGGCTCCTGGCGGTGCTCAAGGGTCGCTTGAAGAGGCGTTGGGGTGTGCGATCACAGACCCAGATACGCTTTACGCCCAAGCACAGAAAGACAGCCTTTTGGCCTCTTTACTGGAGCTGGGGTTGACCAGGACGGGAGTCTAATACTTATGGCACTGGGATCCAAGTATTGGTTCACCGCCTGCTATTTCGGAATGCGCCGATCACAATAACGATCACGCTTCTTAACCTCGAGCGCCAGCCATGTTGAGTGGGACTCGAGCGGATATCGTGAGCTGGCATCTTCCCTGCTGCCCCGGATTGTCGGTTCTGGCCCACACGGAACTGGCCACAGTCCCCTGTCGTGAGTTTCCCTTTTGGGCCTGACACGCACACGGAACAAGACTCGCAGTCCAAGAAAGGCCCAGACTTTTAATATATGAAAGTTTCCTTGCTCAGGAACACGTTTCATTACCAGTTGTTCGGGCACTTGTTGGCTTCTACTCTGGGTCCAGACTGGGTTACCATCCACCCAGGTGGAAACAGGGAATGCAACAAGGCAAACGCGCTCAATGAGATCATGAACGAACGTTTGCCAACCGTTTACCGCGGTGCCGCGGAACCGGGCCCTCCGCCGTCAGTTTGGTCCAATACGTGTATATAAGACCACGGCCACGTCGCATCCAGAGTAACGATCATCCCGCCGTCAACCCACAGAATACCACCCAAGATGCAGTACTCTACCTCCTCCTTCGCCATCGCCGCCGTCGCCGTCATGGCCTCGCTCGTCTCCCCGGCCGCCGCCATGTTCGACGAAAAGGCCTGCCAGGGCATCGGCGCCTGCACGGCCCCCTCGGAGTGCAACTACATGCCCAACGGCGAGCCGCAGCAGCCCGAGTGGGACTGCAGTTCGGCTGGCACTGTCAACGGCCAGGTCGCGGCCGGCGCCGAGCTCAACTTCGAGCTGGGGCTCTCGAACGGCACCGTCGTCGACGCCGCCGACTTCCCCTCGAGCTGCAACCTGATGCAGCCCGGCGAGAACGCTACCCTTTTGGTTGGTCTACCCTATCTAGAGGTTGGATGACTTGCTGGATACGATTGAGTAACTGACAACTGCCACAAAATGACAGAAAGCGACTTACCAGGATGTCACCGTCTATGGCTGGATCGAATACAGCTGCACAGAGACGACGACGATTATCAACGGATGCTACAGCAGCACCCCGAATCCTTCCAAGTACGTGCTTCCCCTCTGCCTACTCTACCTCCGAGCCTTTGTTGTCTCCCATCTAGAAAGCATTTGATCGCGATACTGACAATCATGGCGAATCCAGGACGTTCACTTGCAAGGTCTTGAAGAACGGCCAGGAATGCAAGAACATCGCTGGTTCGGTTGTGAACAAGGATGCGTGCGCGAAACAGGCCTGAAAAGCCCATGTCGAAGTCTCAGGAGGTCACACTGAAGGGATGGACAACGTATCGCAACCCATTGATCAGCCGCATGGTAGCGTGCCAACACCTCGGGTCGGCGCGGAACAACGGCCGGTTCCAGCGTGGCTTTAGGCTTTAGGCCCTTGATGCAGCAACCGGTTGAACCCCTCACCTGAACAAAGTCCAATTGTCTTCCATCACCCTTTTTCATGCCAATAACAAACCGATTCCACACTGCAGTCAGCCCAGCCAGATAAGCAACTGTTATTCATACGTTCGCTGCTCATTTCCGCTCATCTGTTTCAACGAAGTCTTCCATGGCGCCCTCGGGTCTGGATTTCCCCCTGGAGCTCATCCATCTGGTCTTCGACTCGCTGTCCAAGACCGAGTTCCGTGCGTTCTGCGGCGTCAGCAGGCGCCTACGCGCCGTTGCAGAGGCGCGTCTCTACTCTGAACTGCGATGCCAATGGAGTTTTACCTGGCCCGAGGCCCCGCCTCACCCGTATCCCATGAACACCCGCGTGCCCCCATTGATACTCTTTCTCCGCGTCGTCTCGCGCCGTCCCGAGCTCGCCGCCTACGTGCACACGATCGACCTGGGTTGCGGCGACTTCAATAGCTACGCCGCGGCCGTTCACTACAAAGACACCCCCGCGCTTCCTGTGGTCGGTGCGGACCTCGCCGATCTCATCGCTCGCGTGGAAGATTTCAAGGTCCCGTATGCCGACCGCTGGGTCGAAGAACTGCGGCGGGGCCGAATGGTCGCATTCCTCGCCCTCCTACTCGCCTTGACCCCGAACTTGCGGCATCTGCACATCGACGAGGAGTATCTACCTGACAAGGACATCGGCCTTGTCTTAGCCAAGGCCTGTATGGACCAGACTGTACCTGGATCTGGAAAGGATCACGAAGACTTTGACAGGCGACTTCTACTTACCTGTGACAAGGTGGACTTGCTATCTCTCTTTTACTTACCAGCAGCCAAAGCTTTGCCATTGGCAGATGGTACTGCGGCACCTGACTGGTGGCCACCTGCACACCAAACCAGCCCCAAGGATCTCGTGTCTTTGGACCTGACCATGCACAACGAAGATTATGCCCGAAGGATATTATCCACCACGAAGAATCTGAAAGCGTTGCGATGGCGATGGCCAGGTAAACCGGTCCCTAACGTGGTCATCGGTGAGAGTGAGGTGATACTGTACCTGCACCCGTCCACCGCGACGCAGTGTGCTTCCCACATCCGCAAGAGCCTCACAGACCTGACCATCACCATTGGACACGTGGAGCTGGTTCCGTTTGACGATTACGACACTGTTTGGGTGCGAGGAACTCTCTCCGAACTGGCAAGGTTCCCCAAACTGAAATCACTCGAGGTCCCCCTTATCCTTTTGACGATAGCCTCTACACCCTTCGTAGAGCCGCCACACCCCATTGCGGAATCCCTGCCGCCCAGCCTCGAATGTCTGACCATCGTGGACACTGCCTCCTGCGGGCCGAAGTGGTATGACGTGCCGGATTCCCCCGTTTGACTCTGTGGAGACATGGCTGGAAAGCTGGAAGGCAACGACGCCACGCCTTTCCAAGGTCCGGCTCATAGTGGAGGAAACGGAATTTGAGCAATGGGGGCCTACACTAGCTGACAACTCGAACGAGGATCTGAGTATACGTTTCGGACTCAGTTTCGAACTTGTTGAACGTTAACCAATGGTGACTCACCGGGTTAAACGGACGTGAAGTACGGCAATTGAACAGGTGTATCGTGATTACTTCTATACCTAGCCTGTTCAATCCACGTCTTGGCCCCCAGACTCACTGCTATATCGACAAGGGGGCAATAGGCAATAGGCGATGTATCAGAGCTAAGGCACCATTGTTTAATGAAGGTGCGGGGCTCGAAGTAACTGGCTACAAGAACTAGGCATTAGACAACACCTCCAGGGGTAAAGTTGAGTCTCGGAGGAACATTTTTTCAATTCACTTTTGTAATACCAAACCTCCTTTTGTAAACATGCTAAACCGGCTAAGCGTCGAACTGATAGAGCTAATTGCTATTTCACTCCCCGACAAACAAAGCCGTCTTGCTCTTCAGTGCGTCTGCCGCGTCGCATACAGTGGGACCTATCATTTATTCGCCAGTGACTGGTTCACCACCATCACCACCGACTTTACGCCCCGCAGCCTGGAGAGGCTGACGCACATCGCCGGCCGCGAGGAGCTCGTGTCGAGGGTCCGCTGCCTGCGCGCCGGGGACTGCCACCGGAGCCCCGAGAAACGGACGGCCCCTCGGACGGCGGCGGCGGTCACTAGACTTCGTGACGCCGTTCCCGGGCGAGGGGCATTCGTGGTCACGCCAGCCGGAGGACGGGCGCCTCGACCTCGACGCCTCGCCGGCCAAGGCGTTCAGGGCAGTTCTGCTCCGCTTCTCGGCATGTACGGAGATCCACGTTACCGACGAGCTCGAAAGCCGTCTATTTTGGAATGGAGTGGGAGCCGACACGATCAATGCGTTTTACATGTGCTACATGATGCTGTCCCTCTTGGCACAGGTGAAAGAAAAGGAAGAGACCGAAGGCTTTTGGATTGAGAACTCCACTACCGTCTTCGCCCGTTGCCCGTTCGGGGATGTGGGAAACTGGCCGGTAGGGTTAAGGGATCTACTCACCCAGTCCGCGTGGGCAACCCATCATCAGTTCGGCCAAGAACCTCCAGTCGTTGGCGCTCGAGCACCCGAGCTACAGCGGGAGCGACATATTCTTCAAGCAGTTAGCCCGCGCAGCCCACCTGCCCTCCGGTCTCAAAGACCTCACACACCGCGGCTTGTACCGAGTCTCCCCTGAAATAATCCCGAAGGTCCTTTTCCGGGTCCGCGAGAGCCTCCAGTCCTTATCGATACGAAAGAGCAGCGTAACGTCAGGGACGACCAATCGGTTTCTGCGCCAGCTAGTCACGGGTGGCTTTCCCAAGCTCGAAAGTGTCATACTAGACGATTTGAATGTCCCCTTTCATCCCCTCCTTCACAATCGCCAATTCACGGTCCACTGTCGTGACGGCGTCGAGCTTGTCGTGGAAGGCATCACAGCGTGGAGGGCCAGCGTCGTCGGCCAAGTAAGAAGTATACGTTACCGTGGGTCGGGCAAGGGTATGCAAGTGGCTTTGGAGCGCCTAGGTGATCATCCTACACGTCCTTGGAGGATGTTTCTTTCTCCAAACCCTGTACCGACGGATATACTTCCCTTTGCCGCTGGACATGAGGTGCTCCATTTCGAATAGCATTATTTGCGGGCGGTATCATTTCATGAGGTATCACACTCCTCCCCCTTTTCCATGCCTAGCCGAAGAAAGCAGCCCAACTATTTCAATAGGCTTCGGCTAGGCCGCTGCTTCCATTTAATATAATCAGCTCCACTAATTCGTGTTCCCTCCAGCTCCCAGATGCGATGTAACCTCGCCTGTGTAAGACAAGATGGCCTCCTCAACCCCGCAACGGGGGAACTTGCATATGCAGGACGAGTCGGGGACGACCCGTGGTGTTTTGACTGGACTAGTCCAACTGAACAGACTCATTCGCCTGGGAAACCGCCGTCGCCGCGCTTTTTTACTCCAACCCCCCTCTCTCTCTAATTCCAATCGCCAGCTGCATCGCCAACCCTTTCCATCATATGAAATATCGATTTCCCACACGATGCATAACCCAGGAACAAGCGCCGCAGTAGTGATGGCGCTATCAGGATTTGCCGCCCCAGGTCTAGCCAGCGTTGGGCCAGGACCCTTGACGCAATAAGATGCAACCCCCTCTGGCTGACCCCCCTAAAATAGATGTAAAAATTAATAACAATAGTAATAGATAGGTCAATTGAGCAATACACATTATATTTTAAGGTCTATTTCGGCTCGTACGTATTATAATAGAGTTACCTTTATTATTAGCTCGATTTATATTAATTTTCACTACTTTACCGGCGCCCCTTTTCGGCCTTTTCCTTAGGTTCCTTTTTTAACGTTTTTTTAAACCTCCTTAATGTTTATTATATAAATAAAGCCTTTATTAGGGTCTATATTAACTTTCTTTTTTTAAGCTTTTATTTTCTTTAGATTTACCTTTTAACCGGCTTTTTCCTGTTTTAATCGGCCGATCCGAGCCGTTAAATTATTAATACTCTTACTAAGCTTTTTTTATAATAACTTTTTAATTAGATTACCAGTGGTAATTTTTATATTAAATATCGTAGCCTTTAAAATTTTAACTTACCGGTTATTTTTCGACGTTTCGATTTTTTTAGCTTTCGGTTTAACCGGTTAACGTATATTTTCGGCGGTAATAACTTCGTTAATAGCTCGTATTATATTAAAACGCCGGAGCTTATTATTTATTAGCTTTTCGATATTAAAGAAGTAAATATTAATTATTATTTATTTATTAACGATGATTTTAAGGGTAAAAGCTACTTTACGTGTTTTAGTTTAAGTTTAAAGGAAATCCCCTTTCTTAATATAATTATTATTAGTAATAGTGTATATTAAATCGAGCTCTTTTCGAAACCTTTTTTTAAGACTTTAAAATAATTAATATTTAAGGGTTAAAGTATATAAAAATTATATAATAATAAATAAAGGAGTTATACCTTAGCTTTTAACGCCGCTAATATAAAATTATTATCGATATAATTTCTATATTTATTAAAAATTAAAAGCCTTTATTAGTTAAAATTATTAAGGTTCGTTAAAAGGATAAAGATCTTTTTTAATTATTTTAAAGTTATAACATTAAAAGTTTATCTTTTTTAATAACGCTTTTAAATATAATTAAAAGCGGTAAAATATTATTAATAATATTAATATACTTTAAAATAGTTATTTACTCGCGATTAACCGAATTATTCCGTATTAAACTTTAATAAGCAATAAGTTCGATTATTATAATACCCTTCTTTATCGTTATTATAGTTTTTATTTTATTAGCGTTAAATTTAAATCGAAAGGGTATATTATTAATAATAGTAATGTTAAACCGATTAAAAAACCTTTACACGGCCTCGTTTAATATATATATAAAGCGTTAAAAATTTATTACTTTAATACGTACGGTTTTAAAGGCCGAATAACGTTTTAAAAAACGGTATACTTATTATTTATCGATAAAATAATCGATCCTTTTTATAAGGAGAATACGTTAACGTGGTTTATTACTACGCGACGTATATTACTTAGCGACGCACTTTAATTTAATTCTAATATAATTAAACTTTAAAACGCGAAATCCGACCGAAATAATATAAAATAAATCTAATAAAAAAGAGATATTTCGTAAGTATATAATAAATTTAAATATTTAAGGGATACCTCCCGATTTCGTTAATATAGAAAATATAGTTAATTTTTTTACCGCGTTATATAGAGGCGACCGCGTTAATAAGTATTAAGTTAAACGCTTTATTAACTGTAACCTAGATTTAAAGACTAAAATAAATCGTTAATACGATTATTAAAGGGCTTTTTATAAAGATTTTAAAGTTATTTCTGCTTAGTTTACGCTAGTCGCGAATATAAAGGTGAAATACGAGATTATCGACGAAAACATTTAAAATTTCGATAAAACCGGCTTTATAATAAGTATAATCGAGTTAACACTTATCGTAACACGCGTTAAGCAGCGTAAAAAGGCTAAATTAATCTAGCTTAATAATCGGAAATAAGTAATAATAATTAAATATATTAATTTATAGGGCTAATATATTCCGCTGTTTTTAATCGTTTAAGGCTAATATTACCTCGCGAACTAATCCCGCGAAACCGATTTACCGGGTAACTAAGTAATTAAACCGACTTTTAATAATTAAACTAATAATAAAATAAACTTAACTTAAATTAAGCACTTCGATAAATATATTAAATCGTAAACGAAAAGTCGCTACCGCCTCTTAATTCTTAACGGCTACAAGAGCTATATTTCGACCGAATTCGAGGTATATTATTAAAATAACGATATTATTATTATTAATATACCTCCTTATTTATTATATTTACTCTAACCTTTCGATATAATACTTTATTCGCCTTTAAAGCGTATTTATTTAAAAGAAATCGAGTTATTTATTAAAGTTTTTATAAATTATATTATTAACGTAATCTATAGTTTAATTAAACACACGGTTTAATTAAACACTTTCTTTTAATTCCGTACAACTTATATTTTATACCTTATACTTTTATTACTTACGATAGTAAATTAATAGAAAAAAAACGATATATAATTAACGCTTTAAACGCTTTAAAAAACCTTAAATTACGCGTACGAGCCGCAACGCGAATATATAATATCCCCTATATAATTTTACGTTATCGGCGTTATAGTAATATTTTACGACGAAATACGTAATCGTTAACGTAAAAGCTTACGAATTCTAAAAAGTAATTAATTATATAATATATAATTAATTTAAATTCGCGATCGTTTCCGCCTCGAATAAGTAATATTAAAAATATAACGAATCGATTATTTAATTTACGCGACGCGGAACGCGTCGACGTTAATTAAGTTTTTAATTTCGTACGACGATAATTAGATTTCCGGACACGTTTTAACCGAAAAATCGATTATTAAAAAGTTTTTTATAAAAATCCCGACGCGTATCGTATATAGTTTATTTTCGTACGGAGTATAATTAATAAGTATAAAATTTAAAAAGAGGATATATATAATTTTAACGAAACCGGGTTTTTTATAAACTAAATCTCGTTTAAAATAATCGTAATTACTTTTAATTAACGCGGAAAGCCTAAAGTAATATAGTAAAGGAACCGGGAATAGGTTATAATAATATAAGGCGTCGAATTACACGGTTACGCTATTTTTCCGTATATTATTTTTACCGGGAAAACGTACCTCTTTTTCTAGTACGAAAATAGCTTATTATCGAAAAACTAAGTAATTATAATTATTAAAAATAACTGGACTACGAATAAAAAAAGCGAAAACTAAATTCGATACTTTAATAAACACACGAAGTTTCGTACGAAAAATACTTACCGCCTATTAATCTTTAATAGCTATAAAAACTATCACTTAATAACTTTCGAGTTTTATTATAAAAAAAACTCGATTATTATACTTTATATACCTTTTTATTTATCGTATAAACTCTAACCTTTTAATATCGGCTATTTTCGTACGTTAAAAAAGGCGTACGAGAAAAAGATTAAAGGTTTTATACGGGCGTATATTACCTATATTTTAAAAGAGGATTTCCTACTAGCGTTTTTAAAAACGTTCTAAGCGATTTTTACCGTTTTAAATATATAAAGAAGCTTTCGAAAAACCGGACTCGTCCCGTATAATCCGGAATATATTATTTTATAATTAAATATAAAGCTACGTACTTTAATATTTCCGGGGACGTCTTTCGGCTTATTTATTTTTTAAAAATTAAAAACTTTAAATAACCCGATTAAAGCCTAATCTTAAACCGAATATATTCGAAACCGTATTATACGGCATTAAAATAGCTCTTTAACGTCGATTTTAACTAGACTTAACTAAATTACGAAAGGTATAACGTAAGTAATATACCGACTCGCTTTTTTAAAAGGTAAAGTAATTATACTATAAAAAATAAATAAAATACTTAGCCGGCGCCGCCGTACGAAAAAAAAACGATTACAGAATAAAAGATTACTTCGTATATAAACTAAAGAAAACCTATAGTTTTAAAAGGACGTTAATAAATAATTATAAGATAAATCGCGCCGAAGTAATAATCGTATGAAAAAGCTTAAAACGCGCCCGCGATACTATAAAATCTACGAGGAGCCCGGGCATAATACGCGCACCTATTAAAATAATATAAAAGTATTTAAAGAGGAGGATTCCGATTAATTTTAATATATTAAATACGTTGTAATGGAATTAATTTATATTTCGTTATACGAGGCCTTAGAAAGTGTTTAATTAAACCGTGTATTTAATTAAACTGTGGATTACGTTAAGCTTAAGTTTTTTATTACTTTTAAAGCCGCGTATTTTATAGTTTTTATAGAAATTAATATTAAATTTAAATTTAACGCATTTAATTTAATACCTTATAACCTTAATAAAGTAATTAATAAGCTAAATATACGTTTTCGAACACTTACACTTAACCTATCCTGCTACGGCGCACCTTGGAACAGGCCTTTGGTGGCCTTGCCAACTAGAGTGGGGCAAGGGCATGCGAGAGATGGCCCGAGCGCCACTTAATTTTTCCTACTTATTTAAATAAGGAAATCGTCCCGGCAAGGCTGGACCTTTTCCTTCTTTCCCTATCTTTTTCGGTTTTCCACAATAAAGCAATAACCTGTAGCCTTGCCTCCCGAATTGCTGCAACTGTAACATTACCGAAAAAGATAGGGAAAAAGGAAAAGGTCCAGCCTTGCCGGGACGATTTCCTTATTTAAATAAGTAGGGAAAAATTAAGTGGCGCTCGGGCCATCTCTCGCATGCCCTTGCCCCACTCTAGTTGGCAAGGCCACCAAAGGCCTGTTCCAAGGTGCGCCGTAGCATATCCCGTTTAAGGACGGCTAATACCTACGACCTTTAAACGCCGTCTAACCCCCCTAATAAATAACTAAACACTCTACTTATATTAAAAAAAGGTATTTACCCATTAAAAAAGCTCTCCGACACCGATTTTAAATATAATAAACTAAATAGCGAAGAGTATAATTAAAATAACCTATAAAATAACCTTTATACGCGATAAAATATATATATTAAAGGAAGCTAATTTAGTATTTTTTAAGCGCTAAAAAGCTAAAAAATCGCGAGTTTAGTTTAAAAAAGCCCTTATTATTAAAGAATTTTAATAGCTATAAAACGAAAAAGTAAAAAAGGAAGCGTTTAACGCTCGATAAAAGTAAAAATAGGGGTTCGTTGAAACGAAGGGCGATTAATAAAAAGCGCTATAATATTTACGGTAAAATAAATTATAATACGCGAATATATAAAAAAGATATAAAATTAAGCGAGGAATCGAATAACGAATAGTTTTAATTAATTTTAAGCGTTATAATTAAATTAATTTATATAAAAAGGTTAAGAAGTAAAAAAGGTACGTCGCTAAGTAATATACGTTACGTAATAATAAACTACGTTAAATATATATATAAAAGAGCCGATATATAAGTATATAATTTAAGCTAGCTTAAAAAAGGGCTTATTTAATTAAAAAGGTTTCTTCGATAGGGGTAAAAAATTAAAAGGCTTTATATTTCTTTTTTTTTTAAAGGTTAACCTTTAAATTAATTATAAAAAATACCCCTATTAACGTTATAATCTTTAACCGCACGGTTAATACTTCCGCCGGCTAATACGGCTTAAACCGTTTACGTAATACGTACTTTTTTAATTATATTAATAATAATAAAAAGAAGAAAAAAAGAGGAAGAGATTAATTTACTTTAATTAGTAAACGAGTAAGATTTAACCCCTTTATATACTATTATTATTGCTCAGGGGCTTTAGAATTATCTAAAATCAGGAGGGGTCAATTAAAGGGGGGGGCAGCCAGTAGGGGTTGCATCTTACGTCAACGTCTTCACCGGCACCGCCCAAAACGGCAATCCCGGCAACGTCTTCGCCGGCGCCGCCGTCCCGTTCGGCATGGCCAAAGTGACCCTCCAGGTCGCCGGCTACTCCTCCGCCGGGTACGTCTCCGAGTCGACGGAGCTTGCGCGCGGCATCTCGCCGCTGCACGACTCCGGCACTGGCAGCTCCGAGGGCAGCTTCGGCAACTTCTGCATCATGCCCGTCCTTTGTGGCGGCTTTGGCCAGTGCCCGACGCTCGAGGAGCCGCGGTCCTTGCGCCGCGTTGGCGACGGGAGGAACGATACGGGGTTCCCGGGCTACTTCAGCACGACGCTCGTGAACGGGGTGCGGATCGAGTTGGCGTCGACTCAGGCTGCTTCGTTGGAGCGGTACAGCTTCCCCGAGGGGACGGCGCCGACGCTGGTGTTGGACTGGACCGACGACTCGCCGCATTCGTTTCTGTACGGTCAGATGCACGCCGATTGGTCAGCACAGCGGATTATCATGAACGGGACCTGGCGCAGCAGTTTCGGGCCCAGTCAGTTCAGCTACCCGGCGTTTCAATACGTGGACCTATCTCTTGCCGGTCCCATTACCGACCGCGCCTTGTTCGGGGGCAACGTCAACGGCATGGATGCCCGCCGTGACGACCTCGAATTCTGGGACCTGCCGCCTGTCGCCGAGCGCCTGCGAAGGCCCGACTTCATCCAACCGCTTCAAGCCGGCGCTATAGTTCGTTTTCCGACACCTTCTAACGATGACAAGCCGATATTGGTTCGCCGCGGCGTCTCCTTTACCTCGGCCCAACGCGCGTGTGAGAACATGGAACGCGAGATCCCCGAACCGGACTTCGACAAGATTGTCGCTGACAGCAATGCCCAATGGGAGGATAAGCTGGGCCGCATCGTGCTCGCCAACAGCACCTCTGACTACATCCGGCGACTCTTCTACACATCCTTCTACCGTACCTTCTTGTCGCCCAACAACGCCACCGGCAACGCACCACCCCCTTATACTGACACGGAGCACCCCTATTTTGACGGTCTTTACTGCAGCTGGGATACCTACCGCACCCTGTTCCCTCTTATGGCGCTGACGTCACCGCGTGAAATGGCCGAGATCGTGGATACGTATGTAGACGGGTGGCGCCGCGAAGGGTGGCTGCCCGAGTGCCGTGCCAACAACGTCCTCGGTTGGACCCAGGGCGGCAACAACGCCGTGCCCATCGTGGCCGATTTCATCGTCAAGTACGCTGCCCACGCTGCCGAGCTGGACATCAACCTGGACGAGTTCTGGGAAGCGCTGGAGCACGACGTCGAGGCGACGCCTGCCAACTGGGACTACACCGGCCGCCGCCAGGAATCCTACCGAAAGCTGGGCTACATGGCCTACAACTACCTAGAGAGCGACAGCACCGGCCAGCGGACCCGCGAAGCCAGCCGCGGTCTCGAGTACGCCTTCGGCGACTTCGCGCCGGGCATGGCAGCCCGGACCCTGGACAAACCCGACGCTGCCGCGGCCCTCCTCCAGCGCAGCCTGTCCTACGTCAACAACTTTGATCCGAACCTCGAGTCGGACGGCTACCGGAGCTTCGTGGCGCGGCGGTTCCCCAACGGCACCTTCGCGCCTGGCTCGAACCCGGTCGACTGCAGCCCGCTCGACACCAACAGCTCGCACGAGTGCAGCACACAGTCGACCAACACGTTCGGCATCTACGAGAGCTCGAGCTGGGAGTACAGCCTGTACGCGCCGCACGACGTGGCGGGCCTCATCTCGGTCCTGGGGGCAAGCCAAAACGATACAGCCGCCGCCGCCAACAAGGACGAGACGTTCGCTCGGTGGCTGCACCACTTCTTCGACGCGGGCTACTACCTGCCCGGCAACGAGCCGAGCTTCCAAACCCCCACCCAGTTCCACCACGTCGGCCGCCCCGCCGACTCGGTCCGGCAGGTCCGGCGCATCGTGCACGACCACTTCAGCCTCGCGCGCGACGGCCTCCCGGGCAACGACGACAACGCCGCCATGGCGAGCCTGCTGGTCTGGCACCTGCTGGGCCTCTAGCCTGTGCCCGCGACGGGCGAGCTGCTCGTCCTGTCGCCCTTCGTGCCCGGGTACGAGATCCTTTTACGTCCTCCAGATAGTGCCGTTTCCTGGCTAGCGAGTACTTAGAAACGAAGTGCGAGTAATGTTTTGATGTTGATGTGTACATGGCGTCTAGTCAGGTCACTAATGGGTCACCATCCGGTCTTATATAGATGGCCAGAGACATTACGATTGCACCGGTCTTTGTATCCTTGCATTTGCACTGCAACTGTGTTGACACCATGCCTGTGCCATATGTACTCAAGGCAACGTTTCATGGGTCTGATGATTATTACCACCAAGGAAGCATCGCACGATGTCAAAGTAGCCGATCAGACCGACCAGCTGAACCGTCCTGTACTCTCCGTCACATCGCACAAGCTGGGTAGCAAGTCTTGACTTTTGTGGCTCATGACAGTTCAGTGACGAAACAAACACGGCATATTAGTGTCGTGCCGCTACCTTGATTGTGTTACGTTGATTTATCCAAAATCCCGAGTCGCAAGACAATGTAGCGACAGGGTCCTATTTACCCAAGAAACCGAAGCAGTTTTCTTAGCAGTAGTTCCTCTCCCGCCTGGACGGAGTTTGTCATGATTCGTCATTGCAATGTTGGACTAGCAACAGGATCTATGGTTGCACATCTACGATCGCCGGTCAGTCGAACTAATATGATCAACCCTTTTTCTAGCATGGCCACCACCAAGATCACCTAGCTTCTATTCAGGTGCTGGAAACCTTCGTATCCGAAGGAAAAACTGTCCATATGCCCAGTCTTGGAAGGGACCCGATAAGCAATATGGAAAACAATACTCAGGCTGCAACAGTAGTATTGCTGAGGGCGTAAGGCTTCCACCCTCAGCATGGTAATCTGGTCGTCACCAGAGCCACGGGAGGCATCAGAGCATGGCCTCGAGACACCCTCGAGAGGTGTCTTCATTTCTGGCGACAAGCATGCTCCAGTGCTTTTCTCTTCGGTGTGATCTGCAATGCAGGTGTCATATTCACGTCATCTGCCTTGGAGTCTGTGATACGATTCATCTTGAGAGGTACGTATTACGCGCCCATTGCCACATACCATATCAGGTATTTTTCAGGCCGGTGTGGTGATACAGGATACTCGGATACGTAATTCACAAGCCTTCTTGTTTCGCGGGGAACCTAGTAGGGGTGTCCATTCCACAGAACTCCAGTCATCATGCTTCACCGAACAACTACTCACGAAGTCCAGAATACAGTGGCATATGTCGTGCTTGTTGGGGCTATCAGGAGATCCTCGCAATATTGGTTGTCGTGGCTTTCGTTGAGACACCAGTCCAGGCACCTCCGGGAGATCGTGTCCTTGCCTATCTAGGGAAGTGATACTGTTTGCGTAGCTCAGGGTCCAATCTGAAGGCGCCCGCCGCATACCGTTGGAGAACGGACAAGCTCGGTATCTCGGAGGCGCCGCCACAGTCATGCAACACCCTCACGAGAATCACGCCACGGCAAGCAGGCTCTCTCTAATTCATTGCTACACACCGCCTGCCTGCTGGGAGCAAAGCCTCGTCTGCTTGGATGTTGACACAAACGGAAGCGAGTGAGTGGTTAGTCGTGTAAAGACAAACCTGCCTGCCAATTATTATATATTTTCTGCATTATACCTGACCTACGTTCCCCCTGCCCCCCACACGCCACCTATCATGAGTAGGCACATATCTAAGTAGGCAAGCAGTAATCTGTGTCCAATGAGAATGGACTATCGCACGTCCAATCACATACCGCCTTTTTCGGTGCCACCGCCGCCGCCACATCAAGAACGAGCAATATGAACATGAACATGCAGCTGAAGAATGGGAGTGGCAGCTAACCGATCTGCAAAAGCGAAGCGGAGCGGTTCGTGGTTTTTTATGACAGATCGATCTTCGTGTTAAAAACAGACGAACATGCTCGGTGGGGTTGCACCAAAGATACAGTACACGGAGTCGCTTCTACTCGACTCGGGCGGCGGTGGAATATGACAGGTACTCCAGGAATACTCGGACCCCAGCCACGGGTGGGGGTCACGTGGACCGGGAAACCGGTCATTGGCTGGACGGGACCGCCACCGTCGTTCTCGGAAGGCCCCCTCCACCAGGGCGAGTCAGCTCATTAGCCTCACGGACACTATACTGCTCTTCCTACACGAGATTGTTACTTCTGCGACATCGGCTGCAAGTATCACATATGACTCGTCTCATTTTTGGGTGGGTGGTCCCATCGACGCCCCGACCCAGACAATTTATCCCTGTCGTCTTCTCCTTTTCAGTTACGAATACACTTCACTTTCCGTCTTGATCCGCCACATCATTGGCAGCGATTCTCGGCCTTCGCCCGGCGTCTTCCCCGCAGATCAAGCAGTTTAACTGGGGGACAAGGGACGGACCGCCGCGCGCGTCTAGGTCATGGGTGTGTGTATGACCAGCCAACGACGATTCCATGAGAAAAAGCCGTCCAAGGGACGTAGGTCAGGGATGACAGAAAAAGAAACTTCAAATGCATGAGGTAGAGTAGATGAAGCCAGGTGACGGCGCCAGCACGCAGAAGCCGAGCCAATAGGGCACTTTCAAAGTCCCATGCATAGGCGCACGCCCCTCTCTTACTTTTTTCTCAAAAACGACCGTCGTCTATCAATCACGATGTGCTGTCCGCAGCGAAAGCGGTCTGGTGTCCACATCCGTTCGCGTCCCGTCAATCTCCTTCTCTTTTCAAAAGAATTGCTTTTCGTTTTCTTCCTCGCTTTCACCTCAATCAATGTCCTGTTATCTCTACCTATTGTTGGATGACAGGTCATGTACAGATGTGACCACTAATCGCCCGATGAGAGACGGCCTCCTCTGCCCCACAGCTGCCAGTATCATCGAGTCCAACTTTTCCCCGGAATCATGTCTTTTTTTTTTTTTTTTTTTCTCTTTTTCTTTTCAGATTTAGTTCGCAGCAACAGTGACGTGCGGGAGATTGCGTCATCAACGAGGTTCCAGGCCATAGCAGACGTGATTTGTTCGTCTTATCTCGACATAGAGACCTGCATAGTGCTTGGGGGCGGCAGGTTGTCAGATGCCATGCCTGACATATCTTCCTTGCATGATTGCTCCTAGGCTGTCGGCCAACTCGCCAGGGGTCATGGGAAGAAAACAAGCATCCCTAGCTGGACAATGTCTTTACAAGTGCTTGACCGCTTGCCGCACCTCCCCTACCAAAAACCAACTATGTTCTCCTTCACCGGTCTCCAGAGGTTGCACCAAAGAAGTAAGATCTGGGATTGTCCACTTGATCGAAAGTGGGTTGACGGGTAGGAAGCAAGTAATGTCCCTAACGCATGGCTACGTAGCAAAATGATGCAAAATGACGGCCCACGGTTCGTTTGCTGCGTGCCCTACCTGACCAGAAGCTCCTTGCATCAAGTAGCGCTATACATGACTGCTCCGTCTGCATGCATCCGGCATAGGCCATTGCCATCCGCACTCAAACTCCCCAAGCGCCGCGGTACGCCAGTATTAGCATTGCCTTGCCATGCACGTGTACGGAACGGGACGTCATTGCATACCTAGCTCCTCCAAATGCGCAAAGGCAGTGAGACGCCACGTAAAAGCCCCAGACCCTTCCAACGTCTCGGTCACCCGTGCCTCCATTTGCGGAGCTCCCCTGTTCTATATGCAATGAAAGGAAATCCCATATCACATAGGCCATCTCATTTCAGGTGGGCGATTCGACATACAATCCGACATGGCGCTATCGTGGCACCCTTTTCGCATTGCCGTAGAATATACGCACCGACGAAGTATCATCTGCGTAAAATGGTGTATTGGAAGTACAGACCGATTTCTCAATACAGTTCGTCATACCATTTATGCGCGGCTTGTAACTGGTATAGACATAGGAAGAAAAGTGCATGAAGTGAAGATCAAAGGGGCCACCTAGTGACCTCAACCATCCGAACGCTGCCATTGCTTTTGGGGCTGCCAACCCGCTTGAAACATTTGCGAGGTGAAATGCATGTCCCGTTCCCAGATAAACGGCAGGTCCGCCTCCGGACGCACCTCTTTCCTTTTCCTGGCGTAACGCGACGTGGTCCAGCCGGCCGGCCTTTCCGTCTCTGATTCAACTAGAAGGGAGTTGGTTAAGGTGCGCCATGACTGGTGGAAAAGGGGTGGATGGGTCTTACTCTCTCCTTCTGATGCGGTGCAAAGTGCTACCATAAGCTTTTGTACGTCGTCGCTTACGTACTGGAGTTGTATCTTGGCGTTGGGCGGACTGTTGCGAATGGAGTGCCAGTCCTCAGCATCTGGGCACAACCCTCGCCTGTAGTATGTCCATAGGGTGAGTATGATGTTTGCCCCTTCGTGTAGCTCCTCCATACTCTGCCCCATATCATATCTTGCCTGTGATCCCACGTCAGCTGGCATACATGTGTCACCTCAGGCACGGAAATCTTACCTTGATTTGGTTTTCCCTCGACCACCGAAAGCGGTCTTTCGAGGTGGCTGATATCTCGTGAAGCAATATGAAGATGGCGAAGAAGATTGTCTCGAAGCTTTGTGGGTCCTTTTTCTGCATCAACGCCCAAAGAGTCTTGAGAATTTTGGTCCTCTTTTTCCTCAGCAGTGCATCGTACACTATCGAATCAAACTGCTGGCACACCATGCGGGGAACTGAGAGGTGGCCGGGTGGAAACGGGTAGTCCTTGTGCGTTTCAGGCTCCATTCCTAGATGTTCATCCCCAACCAGCTGGTTGGAACCCATGGTGTGCCCTGAAGCCTTGTCAGCGGAGGCCCGGGTCCAAGCCAGGGGCAAGCAACTTACGTAGCACAAACCAGAATCCCCAGAATTCTTGCATGAACTCCCTAAGGTCGATGTTTTCAGATGTTCCCTGAAGCAGCTTAGTATTTGCACATGTTCAATGGATGGCTGCAAGGATGACTCTCGACTCACTGTAACGTGTCTCATGTGATTCCACCTGCATTACTTGTAAGTGTCTACCATCGGAAAAACAGGTTTGGCCAACATTAATGGAGAAGAACTCACGCAGCCTTGTACGTTTCCTGAACGATGGGGTGCACGTCGTGCCTGTTGGCGAAATTTTCCACAGCCTCAAAAGCGTTCTCTTCTGCATGCTTCACGAACCGCTTGCAGGTTTCACTAACACTGGCTATCGCATAGGGTGGCAGCTTCACAACATGAGGGTTTCCGTGCTTGTCGGTCCAGATGCGATCCGTCACATCGCCAGGCTTGGGCTTAAATCGCCTGACCTTGATTTCGAAAGGTTTGGAACACAATCCCTCGCTGATTTGGATGATCCTGATCTCATCATCCGCCCAGTCCGAGGAGGGTATGTCGTACATGGTACTACCTTGCCACCGCTTTGTCAGTTTCAGATGGGCCTGGCGGTAGACACTGGCTGCAGTGAGCTTCCATCTGCAGCAATCCAGCTTGTGGATGACCTTCTTGGACTGTCGGACATCTTGGCAGGTGAGGCAAGCACCCATCTCATCATCAGGGTTAGGAATGCACTAATGATGTCTGCTATGTATCTGTTGTTGCTGATGCTGCTGATTCAAGGCAAAACATACCCTTTTGCGTTGCATCTGACAGCGAACGCAGGCAGCCATCCGCCTGGTCTTGCTGGTTTGTTTCCTCTCCTCGGTAGATAAGGCGCCCCTCTTCTTGGGCCTCGGTAGACTGGTGGGATCCTCATGACTGGCTGGGCTTAGTGCCTCTGGAGATGACGTGCCGTATGCCGTGGAACTGGAATAGACCTCTTGAGGCAGGTCGAGAAACGATGGTATGCATTGCCATGGCCCGTCGATGGGACTGGCCTCTTTCTCCACGAACTGCCATTCCGACTCCTCCTGGTTTGGTGCGGGGAGGTTTATGGACGGTCTATAGTTCGATTCCATGTTAGCTGAAGACATGACAGATGGATTAGGCAGAGAGAAGGGCGAGTTCAAGACGTGAGCCGTGGATGTGGCATCAGAGTGATAGACGCCTTCGAGGTCGTCATGACCCGATGCGGTCGCACCACCGGTGTGGTTAACCGAGTTGTCAAGGTTGTGGTCAGCGGAGTCGTAGTCGGGCAGCTGCATATTTGCCTGCTGATAGAGGAAAGGATATTGATCAAGAAGTAACGGGATGTCAATAGACTGGAAGTTGAAAGAACAAGGCTGACAGGATCCGTGTGAGAAAGTTGGAAAGCCCGACACGAAGCTGGGGTTGTGGGATGGAGGGGGAGAGAGATAAGGGTAGAGCTCGGCGGTGGCAGTTGGGATGGCATCTGCGGCAGCATAGCCCCAGGGCGTAGGCTGTGTGACGGACGGCTCCAGGTTAACATGTTGCCAGGGTGTGCCGACAGCTTCTTGGGGTAGTGGTGGTGCTGGTGGTGGTGCTGAGCACAACATCAGACGCACGTCCGGCGAGTCGGCAAAGGGTGCAGCAGCGGCCATTGGCACACTCTGATGACATTGAGACTGCATGCTTTCCATCGCCGCGGACACTCCTTGATAGGGATAGCCGGGGTAGTTCCTCTTCTTTGGCCGCATATTGCGGTGTAACCAGTCAGGCACAAAATCATCTGACAGTCCAAAGCAAGGATCCTCGGCGAGGCGTGCCCTTTTCCTCGTCTTAGCAGCCACAGCGACAAACTCAAGTCAATACAGGGTCATTCTACCTTGAGGGACACGACAGACAAACGAGACGAGAGGGAAAAGAAAGGAATTTCCATTACATCGAAGACAGGTGACTCTCCCAGAGGTACCGCGACATGAATCAGCGGACCGGCCATGGCTGCGTGGCAAGGCAGGATCAGTCGAAGTCGAACCAGCAATTCACCCGGTGTGGAACAGCCCGAAGTATAAGATGGCCTATCGTGACAGAATACGGGGATAGGCGACAAGATGCAAGTGGGTTTGCGTGTGGAGCCTATTGAAACCGGTGAGGCGTAAAGTGACAGACAAGGCTAAGGACGACGTCTATAAGTCAAAGTGGACGCGGGATCTTGGTGGGTTGCACAGCATCAATGCCGATGGGCGGCAGGGCGCCTTTCCGAAAGCGTCCAAGGAACGATCTGCCAACCCTAAGGTCTGGAGGTCGAGTTCCCAATGGACCGGGTTCCTACCAGGGGTTGAGTCAGTGTTTGACTGGCTGACGGCATCGGCAGTCTCGTTGCACAGATTGATTTGCACAAAAGATAGGGAGTGGCCAGCCCGGCTTCAACAGAGTAGGGTGGTATCAATTGAGCAAATAGACCGATTGGTCAACCAAGCCAATTTGATTCCGACGACCTCAAGCAATGCCTACGTAGGCCACGTAAGATATGCAATTGGAGTACCAGTACCTGAGGCGAGAATATGTAAGGTACCTTGGATCTTGGTTGGGGTGATTATGTGGTGTTGGGTATTAGGGAAGTTGTTGGCGCAAGCAAGAGATGGAATGGGACTGGTTTCTGACGGGACTGGACTGGACTGGACTTGGATCGTCGGGATTCGCACGAACATGCAGGCAAGGAGGGAAAACTCCAGTGGATGGCGGGAATATTCTGTTCGCGGAGTATGGATGGAGAAAGTGGAAAAAAGTGTGCGTTGTCATCCATCAGATCAGGTCTGGTGGTGGGTGGTTGGTTCTAGATCGTTACTTTCTTGGTTACTGTCGCTGCTTCCTTTTTCTTTTCGTATTGCATTTTCCACCTTTGGTTGCTGTTTCGCAGCCCTGGAACCTGCTCATCCACCCACCGAAAGACGGGGAAAGAGGAATGGGACGGGGGGAAGAAAAAACGAATGAATGAATGAATGAATGAAATAAAGAAAGAAAGAGAAAGAGGCGAGACGAGCAGGCGAGGGAAAGTGTCATGCTGTCCATCCCCAGCTTCCATGGAATCAATCCACCCATCGTTCAAGCTGCTCATCTCCTCCACAACATGTACATCTCGAGGGAAAGGAAGCAGTTAGCGCTGGCCGGCTGTCGTTGACGGCCTCTCATTGGCAGTCAAGCAAACACTTCTGCTGCATTGATATTGCTTATTCTTGAGTCTCTCATATGATTGCTTTCTTTTTCTACACCTGCTTCAATGCTCCGCGGATTTGTGGCTTGGGTCGTGCTGAGTGAGTACATTGCGCCTGGCCTTCCGCCTGGGAGATACATCTGCAATAGCGCGCTGCGTTCCCGGGCTTCTCTTCGTCCTCACGATGAAGCGCAGCTCACTCGGCGCCATGCATGTACGGCAATGCAGCAGGCAAAGAACCTCCCATCCAGAGAACTATCTAACCTACATAAGCAAGAAGCCCGGCCTGCCTCGAGCCAGAGGGCAGCGGCCACTCCGTTGGAGAGGAATGGCTGCCATGGCGATTATATGCTGTTATGTGTTGCGTCGTGTTGTGCTGCTGCTGGTTGTTTGTGCGACCAAAAATCTAGTGTTTTTCGAGGTCGCACAATTGATTGTTTCATTGCCTCGGGCCTCGCAATCCCAGTCGGGATTCGGAACCGGCAGCATGGGTGCAGCGGTCGCGTCGTGCCATTGGCCCAGACCCTATCGAGTCAAGCCAGACGAGAAAGCCAGCCATCCAAGAGATGGCGATTTATATATGTGACAGAACAAACAACTGCGCGAATCGCATCTCATCTCGCAAAGACCCAGTCCCCCGCAAAGCTGCATCGCACGTACTGCGCAATCTTGGGCATCCCATCTGCCTCCCTGTCCCGCCGTACTTGGTACAGGCTGACAGGGGTGCCGCCATGGGGTGGGGGCCAGAGAGGATGCGCGACGCGAGATAACCTTGGAAGACAATGCACCCTTGTCTTGACTGCTGCCGCGCCTTCGACCGTTAAGTTTTATATGATCTCCCTATGGCGTGCTCCCTGACTGGCTGCCATCACAAGACGATTGTGCAATGCTACCACGTACGTTATTTTTCGTCCAGGCGACATGGCCGAAGACCGGCAGAACGCTTTTGACAGGTTATTTTTAGGACGTGTTTATTTTAATCAGCTAGTTTCTAATTTATCGGCTAACGCACGCACCTTTTTAATTAGTTAATTCGAAGTTTATTTAAAATAAAAGTAATATTTTAAAGGGTTAAGCATATAATTAAGCGAATATTAAGGGCCGAGCGCGAGTAATATTATATTTATTAATTTTAACGTACGTCGATTTAAAAGTTAAATAAAATTAAACGCGAGTTATATTACAATTATTTATATAGTATTTTTTTAAACTATAATACTTCTTATAATATTTTTTATAATACTTTTTATAATATTCTTTACTCTTTATAACACTTTTAAAAAATTAAATTAATTAGTTTAAAGTCGATTAAATTATTTAATTAAAATTTATCGATATAATTAAATATAATTAACCGGTTTAAAAATAAAATAAAAAAACGAGACGATAATTAACCGGCTTTTTTCACTTTTAATTAAAAGGTTAAAATAAACACACTATTAAATTTTCGGCTAATATATAAAAAAAAGGGCCGTCACCGGACGCATACTTCTAGCCCCTTTAAGGGGACGTGCGCGGCCTAAAAGCTCAGCTGGCTGACCAGAGTAGACACGTCCTCAATCTCTTGGAAAGCTGCTGAATGCCCCCCCCATGAGAGACTGGCTCCCTTTTCGACATTAGACACGGCTGACATATGCACACAACCCGATATGATCTGCAGGCAGGACGTCCCCGCTGGCAGCCCATGCGTGCGTTGCTACTCGACCGTGGGTCGAATAAGAAGCAAAGCCGCGCGACGAAGGAGATAAAAGAAAGATCCGGGTATCTGGGCCCGGACATCCACTACCCGTCGCCTATTATGGGAGAGACTCCTGCCTCTGCACATCCATCCCCTGCACCAATGATGCCGGTGTGGAATCAAAGAAGCTCCTCTGGAACTCGTTCCTTTTGCCCGTTGGTACCCTACTTCGGCTGCCGGCGACGCTCCCCCTCTCTTCTCTTCGACGGCGTCACGTTCAATGCCAAGTCGATCGGCACACCCCCGGCTTGGGCGATAGCATACACCAATACTGGCAAGTCTGGCAAGCTTTACTCTTCAGTGACCGCTAAACTACCGAACCTGCCAAGACCTTCTCGTGATGCTATGCAGCGGTGGATTCCGCTGCAATCCGCCTCCATCGTATGAGTCGATTGGCTTCTTCGAGACAGCGCATGCAGCAGCTTCTTGATCCGCTTTGGACAAACATGGTCAGTTCTTCGTCCTCGTTGGCAGTTCTTCCTCTTTGTCCAGGAAGAAAAAAAACATCTACTTTTCTCAACTATACTTCGATCCAGCACAAGAAAGTGTCCCATTTCTTACGCCTGACAGATCCCATACCAAAAATGACCGCCATGCCTTCGCGAGAGCCACTTGGCCGGCCAGGTGATGATGGATCTGCGGCGGCTGCAGCCACTCCCATCACTACAACAAATAGCATTCACCCCCGAGGAATCCTAGAATGGCATGCAGCAAGATGCAACATCCTCAGCATAGGAGCCGAAGACGCTAGTCGCAGGCGCCCAATTGTATAATACGACCCTGAATGGCGGCACTACATGGCCTGGCGCCCCCTTCGCGTCTACCTTGGGTACGGCAGTTCCTTCTTCCTCTGCTTCCCGTACAAGGATCTTCGTTCTTCCAACCACACCCTATAATACCGCCGACGGCTTCGGTTGGCTCGCCGGTGCTAGCCCTCGCCCCCGTCTCCCGTCGATGGTAGGGAAGTACCCTCGAAGAACCGTTCTCTCCGCCCTATGACCCCAAGCTCTCTACCTCCTGCAACACGCCGACCTCCCAATCAGCCCCTTGGACTATAAAGGTCCCACCAGAGCCCTGCCTTCCATCGCAGGTGGTGTGCGTTGCTGCTACCAGTCTTGTTTCCTTACGTACCGATGAAACATGGCGGCTCAGACCTCGCTCCCGTCAACTGTCGACCATGATCAGGCCCATCTTGAGGATAATGCCCATAACTCATCTCACCCTCCCGTCATCCCTTCCAATTTTCCATCACAGATACGAGGCCCTACGGCATGGTCAGGGTTAGACGACGACCAGCCTACGCATATGTTCGAGCTTACTGAGCAAGATGTTGCCGACGTAGAGATTGCCTTAGAGCGCTTCAAAGGTGCGACCTCTCTCTCCTGCTTATTACCTCATGTCATGCTGACCTAACACTTCACAGGTCTTGGTATACATGGGGACCAAATCTCTCGGGAATTGTTTCCTCTCCCCAGCCTGGAGAGTCGACTTGACAGGTGTGCGCTGGAAGTCCACAATGGCACTGGAATATGCGTAATCCGAGGTCTTGAGTTAAAATATTCCATCGAGGACTACATGACAATCTACTTGGGCATCTCATCCTACATCGGTAATCGCCGTGGGCTTCAGGACGCCAAGGGATCAATGCTTTGTACGTTTGTGCTCCATATCGCACGGTGCGCGAGAAACATGCTGACCTGACCTGTCGTCTGCAGCGCACGTCACTGATTCGAAGACCTGGACCGTCCCCCTAGAGCGGAGGCACGGCATACACACAAACTATGGCCTGGTAAGAGTGTCTTGGGCAACCTATCCCTATTCCTATGACACGGGTCACTCAAGCTGACTAACTACGCGTAGCCGCACCATTGCGACATGGGCTCAGATATACTATCTCTTCACGTGCGCAAGACGGCAGCCGTCGGCGGTCGGCTGTGTGTTGCTTCTTCCCATACTATATATAACGAGCTGGCCAATTCGGACCCCTCAGCTCTACGCACTCTGATAGAGCCGAACTGGCCTATCCAAGCGTAAGTATGCCCGCGTGTGCCACTCCCACGTCTTTCTCCTCGACTAACCACTGCTCTTTTTTGGTCACAGGAGCCTGAGGCGAAAGCCCCCATATACACTATCGCCGCTCTTTGAGTACTACCGAGGAAATCTACTTTTCTCCGCAGATCCAGCACGCCTAGGTCCTCTCGCATCGGCACCCCGCACCGCGGCCGCTGCCAAGGTTCCGCCCCTAACGGCGGTCCAACAGCATGCTCTGGCGCGGGTGCACCAGGCGGCCCGAATGCACGAGATATGCCTCGAGAGCGAGCCGGGCGACATGATCTACCTGAACTCGTGGAGCACGCTCCATGCGCGCCAGCCCTATCAGGACGGCGAGACGTTCTCGCGACACCTGGTGCGGATGTGGCTGCGCAACGACGCGCTCGGCTGGCCCGTGCCGGAATCGATGCGGATGCCCTGGGACTCGTCCTTTGGCGACGCGGCCGCCAAGATACTAAACCGCCGGTACCCCTTGGTTCCCATGCCCGTCTACATGGAGCCAAGGTATCACAATAACACGGCTGCATTCGTACCGGACGACGATGACGACGATTCGAGTGATGATGAAGACGGCGGGGGCAAGACGGCTGGTGGTGAATCCTCTTCTGCTGGTCCGTCCACTACGACAACGACAACAGCAACTACTATGGACGAAGACTCGAATACTGGACCTCCGGTTGTCGACGATGCTCTCTGATTCCACAATCACAAAACTGAGGCTTTCACGTACCTACTACATATGGAGGGATTCCTCAGGGATTGGGGGGTTGGGGTGCCAGTCTTAGCGTGTCTTTCTTTCTTTCTTTCTCTCCCTTTCTTTTCCGGCCATTTTTAATTTCATAATTAGTCTGTGAGAAGAAAAGTTGAACTACTGCGGCATTGTCAAATGTGCCATGGAACGGTTACTTGTGTGGACAAGTCGGTGTATTTGATAGGTTCCCGGGTATGTACGCCCTGGATTTGGTTTATTTGGTTACTTGCGTACTGGATCGGGAAAAATTGGAATCAAGTTGGTCTTCACTATAGAGCAATTCGCCTCCCTGATCTGGGTGTGCTTGATGACCGTGGTGCAAACAATGCCCCTGCCCTGCTCTATTTTATGGCCGGACGATCCCGAGTCCTGTTCTAGACACATGTAGCGTTCAGAATGATATCATGGAGATGTAAATAAGTACCTGTGGCGTTTCAGGCACGCAATACGCATATATGTAGGTCAACGTGACGTTGCAGGAGCGCGGCGGCTGAGGATGGCTGCAAAATACATGAGACCCAAAACCGGGTTCGACATTAGAGGCACCAACTACCATTGGAATAGTGGTTTGAGATACGATGCGATGGAAAAGTCATGTGAACTCACGATACATACTTAGATCACGAGATAACGTATGGAAGAACAAGACATGCAGTTCAGCTCCCAGATGCGGGGGCGGCAATGCATTACAACATGCCATTCTTGCAGATCTGAGAAGCCTGGTTCGGCCTTGGCTGGTATGGTACGACATGTCATACTTCTTGCTTGTGATACATACGATACGACCTGGGTCCCATCAATACATAGAACCCCAATTCAACGAGAAACTATATCAAAAGTGACCACTGAAATTGGCGAGCGAACACAACGCGCTATCGGAACCAATGATAAGCAAGCAGATGAGCGGGCCGAGAGCTGGCGATCCCCGGCGATCCCCGGCGATCCGACAGTTTTGTCTCGCCCGATAGGAGATCATAGGATATAGCGCGGCAGGGGGATGTGAGGCTCCCCTCTCAAGCTTACAACGGCCCCCAGGTTTGTCTCTGCCGAACCCGGAGATGACTTGCGCCTGGGCGTCCCACAAACCGGGCTGTCAGGCGTGTATGCGCTGATCTCATAGGACGCCTACGAAACGGTCGCTAAGGCTAGGAGGGGTGGTAACAGCCCTGATAACACGCCCCCATACGCCCCCATGTAGCACAAACATGTCTGAGCAGGGATAGTGACACAATAATAGCACTGGAGGCTGACAACACCACTCATTGTTGATAGCGCTAGATACGTGTTCACCTGCCAAAGTGCGAGATACAATGGGTGGCTGTCTTGATATCAATTTAACGTCTATCTCAACGATTGGTATCGTAGGTCGGACCATGTCCGGACTTCAGGCATTGGCTAGTCTATGATGGTCATGAGATTTGATCCTTGCCTTATCACCCCGTCAAACATTGCATAAAGTCCATCATGGGGCGTACAGCTCGTTGATCCAGGATGAGACCTTCTCCGCCACGACCTCACTGTGGTCTAGTTTTCGGTCCATGCATATTAGTAGGTACTTTCGGTGAGCAATGCAGCTAGATGGGCGGTGAAATGGGCACGAACGTCTGGATGGATGGAAATGATGTGCTGGGGTGACAAAACTGGAAGAAAGCATGACTTACGTATACAAAACGCATGTGGCAGGTTGCCTTCGTCCACCATCAACCTCGTCCTTTCCGCCTGCTTCTGCCTTCGCTCAATGAACGCATCCCGGAAGTGGTTGGCGACCCAGTGGTCGTCCTTGCCGAAGAAGAAGAAGAACTTGGGCGGCAGTCTCTTGGCAGCGCCCTCGTCACTATCATCATCAGCAGCAGCGGCCTTGGCATCCTCCCGCCCAATCTCCCAGAGCTCCTCGTCCCACTGGTCCTCGCCGATGACGCGCATCTCGTCGAGCCCCATGTGCAGGGCCTGCCAGACGCCGTCGTGGCTCTTGAGCCAGCGGGCCGTGACGTCGGCGGCGGCCGGCGGCTGGCCCAGCAGCGTCCTGAGGACCCAGTGCAAGGCGGCGTAGGGCCAGAGCCGCAGGAAGCCGGACGCGAGCAGGTGGGCGTGGCGCTCGAGGAAGGCGGCGCTCCGTAGCAGCTCCAGGCGCTGGCCGCTCGGCGAGTGCCGGATGTGCTCGATGGTGGGGAAGAGCAGGATGCCCGTCTTGAGGCGGAGGTGCGGCGCGACCTCGGGCTCGCGGAGGAGCTTGTGGAACAGCTGCAGGATCAAGTAGGTGCCGACCGAGTGGCCGACCAGGATGACCTCGTCGAAGGGCTTTCCCTGCTTTGCGCTGCCCGCATCATCGCCTCCCGGAACCCTGATCTCCGAGAGGGTCTGGAACAGGTAGTTCACCTGGTAGGCCACGTCGCGTGGCGGGTGCGCGGCGCTGAAGGGGGGCTCGTGGTCGGCGTCGTTGAAGCCGGCCAAATCCTGCCCGTAAATGTGGAACCGGGCCCCCTTGGAGGCGGGAGACGAGTTCAGGAGGGTCCGCAGTGCGGACAGGAAGGGCGCGTAGTAGTCGATGAGACCGGGATTACCTGAGATCATGAAGATGAGGACATCCCTGCTGGCCGACCTGGACTCCTGGCCAGCTGGAAAGGAGATGGAGTGAATAGCCATTTCGTCGCTGTACGCAGACAGTACCACGGCAACTTGGAGACGAGTCAAGCCTCAATCAATTGATCTGACGACAGCTGTGGCTCTTACAACAGTTTGGCAGGCTTGCTCCCTCGGTAGTTGGTTACATACAGTGTGGCTCAGGCCTGATCTTCACTGCACTCCAACCCAACCTAAGCTTGCCCCGAGAGCTTATTCTTGCCGGGGCACCGAATGGGACCCAAGTAAAACCCGAGGAACCCCACTGTAGCTCTTGGTTCTACCACCCCCACTGTGACGCCCTGGATGCCCTGAACGCCCTGGAATTTTGGAGCTCGGGAGCTGAATTGCCCATTGCAGCCTGGGAAGCGAGCCTGATTGCTGATGCAATGCTTGCTGGACGCGCTGACGCTCCTCCACGTGCAAACCCAATAGTCTCCAATCTCGAGTCATCCAAGTCCCAGAAATGCCAACAAACACCAAACAGCTAGCGATAGGGCTATCAGACGACCAGCTACTTCGAGAGAAGCCAGCAAAGGCGCCATCCCAAGAATGCGCTTCCCGCAGTTGTTTTCTCTTCTTCATTTTTCGTCGTGATTACTGATAGCAAGTAACAACTCAATCACAATAATGCATCGTTGATCTCGGGCGCTCTCTCTCTCTCTCTCTCTCTCTCTCTCTTTACCACTGCAGTCAGTCTTACGTACTTGCGTCTGTTGACGTCGTTGAACGGTATTGTTGGCCCTCCATTTGATTTGACTTGATCCATGTCTCACTTCTCCATACCTTATCTTATCACATACCGCGAGGCAAGCTCTCAACTCTACCTGCCACCTCGACTGCTGCTAGGCAGTGCCGGCTCAAATGAAGCGAGTCCAGCTTCAGCTTCCCCCCACATGACCACCAGATCACGAGCACGCGACCTGCTTCCATTCTCTTCCCATCTGTCTATCTCCGAGCACCTACACCTACATACATGCAGCAAGGCACCTATTCTCCGCTCTGTCGTGCTGGACCACTTCAAACATTCAACGCTCGTCGCATCTCGCATCGCGGGCCCCGCACAATAGCTTGAACGGTCTAACCTGCCTGGCGCAGCGCCCCTCTAGTTCATGACAACATCCTCCTCCCATGTCTCGCCTCTTTCCGGACTAACCGACCTACGACTTGACCTAGTATCCGTATCCGATATCGAATACTCTCACACACACTCGCTGTTTCATCATTCCAAGACATCGTTGCCGACCGCACACCTACATACATACCTATGATCTGACATCCGTACCCACCAACACCCAACATGACGACGACTTCGGAGCTTCGACACCGGCCGAACGGTAAGGCCGTCCCCGGCGACGAGTTCGATGCCTTCCCCATGGCTAGCCCAGGCGTGGCCGATGCTATGTTGAATATGCAGCAAGCTGGGCACCCTTCGGGGGAGGCCAAGTACGGTTCGATCAGGTCCAAATTCCGCGCATTCACTGCGGCACTATACTTCTTCGGAGGCTCTATGGTGTAAGACAAACCCACCATCATCTACCACCGGGTCATATGTCACGAATATTTTGGATGAGGGAGAAAAAGAAGAAACCCGTACTGATTTATACATGGTCTTGGCAGTATCCATCTCACCCAGTTCCTCGGGGCGTGGTTCTATTTCCTTAACCGAGATCTCTACTACGCCTACATGGCCGTCACCAAGGAGTCCTTCGGCCTGTTAGTCACAACTATGACGCACTGGTGGGCGCCGACCGTGATCAGAATTAGCGGCGATGCATCGACCGCCGACCAGCTCAGCGTGACGCCCGACGGAAGGGTGGAATGCTCGTTCCCCGATCGCATGGTCATGATCGCCAATCACCAGGTAAGGCGCTTTGCTATTCCGGAAATATCTGTTGGAGTCGGGCTAGCTAGTAGGAAGATGGCGGCAAGCTGACTTTGAGATCAAACAGATTTACACAGACTGGCTATACCTGTGGTGGGTGGGCTACACCAATAAACCCCGGATGCACGGTCATATCTACATCATTTTGAAGGAATCGCTCAAATACATTCCCATAATTGGGCCCGGGTGTATGTTCTTCAGCTTTATCTTTATGTCGCGCAAGATGGCCGTCGATCGCCCCCGCCTCGCGCACCGGCTGCAGAAGCTCAGGATGAAACATGAGGGGCCCGACGGTGAGGAGTACCTGAACCCCATGTGGCTCCTGCTCTTCCCGGAAGGCACCAACCTGTCGGACAATGGCAGGGTGAAATCAGCGGCTTGGGCAGAAAAGATAGGTGTCAAGGACACGGCGCATCTGATGCTGCCCAGAAGTACCGGCACCTTCTTCTGTCTGAACGAGCTGAAGGGGTCGGTCGATTATGTCTACGATTGCACAGTAGCATACGAAGGCGTACCGTAAGTTCCTCCGCCTCCCAGACACCGAATAAAGATTTTGGTATGAATGCGTTTGAGTTGTTCATGTTGGGCTGACACTCGGTAACCTATAGCCGAGGAGGATTTGGCGAAGAGTACTTCACCCTGTCCAGCACGTTCTTCCAGGGCCGCGGCCCGAAATCTGTCAACCTCTACTGGCGGCGTTTCGCGCTGGCAGACATGCCCCTGCACGACCAGACCGAGTTCGACGGCTGGCTACGCGAGCGCTGGTACGAGAAAGATGCGCTGCTGGAGCAGTACGTGACGACGGGCCGCTTCCCTGCCAACGGTGCCGGCATTAAGGGCCACATCGAGACGGAGGTGCGGACGCAGTACTGGTGGGAGTTCATCAAGATCTTCACGTGGCTCGGCTGCTTCGGCTTCTTCCTCACCTCTCTGACGCGGTTCTTGCTCAAGTTCCGGGATTCCTGATCCACTTGGTTTTAAACCACGAACTTTGGCGGGGATCGCTATTCGGACTATGAAACGCGGTTGGGTTGGAGGAATACGACATCCCTCTTTTTGGGCGCGTACACAAGAATGTGGAAATTATGGAACCAGGATGGGCTCATTGGGGGCATTTTATGATTTTGTTTTCTTTTTATCAATGATACCAATGTAAGAACGGAACGGGCGTGGAGCCACACCAAAACATCCTGGGGCATTCTCATGGAGCGGCGTTCCCGTGTGCTGGATTTTGAGACGACATGCACCTCGGTTGGACAAGGCAGGCAGGACGGAATGCTTCACGGTTGGGGCATCAGTTTGTTTGTTCTGATTTCTTGGTTGCGTACCGACATACATTACTTACCGGATGGAGCATACAGCATCGTTTAAAGAGGTGAGCTGGCAGACAGACGGGGCAAGCTCAGGCGTCGCATCAGTGCGGTCTTGGTATGTTTTCTAAGGCAGTATTATACCTCACTACTCACGTTATGTATGACTGGTAGTTTCATTTTCGAAATCCTGGTGAAGCAGATATGTACATTATGGAGTCTCTACGATCGCCTATTTTCAGTCATATTTACGGGAACCTTTTTTTCTCACGACGAGATCGGCACCTCCCTCCCCGTCTTACCGCTCTCTTGCACGGCCTCGATGATCTTGAGCACGTCCCGAGCCTGCGATGCGGGCACGGGCACATCCTCCTCCTTGCCCGAGGCGAGGGCGCGGGCGAAGGACTCGTAGATCTTGGCGTAGGTGGGCGGGGGCTCGACGTTGGGCAGGTCCCGCTGGGAGACGGCGCCGCCCTCTCCCAGGATGGCGAGCTTGCCCGCCCACTCGGGCCCCTCGCGGCCGAACTTGGCATCCGAGGTCGTCATGCCGCTCTTGAGCTGGGGCTCCTGGGTGTCGAGGCCCTTCTTGGTGTAGGAGCCCTTGGAGCCGCGGATCCAGAAGCGGGGCTGCTGGGTCTCGACGCTGAGGACGCCGATGCGCACGATGGCCGTGAGGCCGGTGTCGGGGTAGTACAGGTGCGCCGTCAGGGAGTCCGGGTCGACGGCGCTTCCGTCCGGGGCGGAGCCCGGGTAGAACTTGCCCTGGCGCTGGCTGACGAACTTGGCGTAGACGGTCGCAGGCATGCCGAAGAGGGTGTAGACTTGGTCGACGAGGTGGGTGCCCAGGTCGTAAACGGCGCCGCCGCCCTGCTCCATGGGCACGGTGCCCTTCCAGTTGGTCGGGTGCTCCATCTTGTAGCGGTCGAAGTGGGTCTCGAACTCGACAACGCGGCCGAGGGTGCCGTCCTTGATCAGCTGGGACACGGTCGCGAAGTCGGCGTCGTACCGGCGGTTCTGGTACACGCAGAGCAGTTTGTTCTGCTGGGCGGCCAGGGCGGCGAGCTGGGCGGCCTCGGCCGAGGTCGGGACGAAGGGCTTCTCGCAGAAGACGTGCTTGCCGGCCTCGAGGGCGGCGGTCGCGAAGGCGAAGTGCGTGGGCGGGGTGGTGCAGAGGACCACGACGTCGAGCGCAGGGTCGGCGAGCAGGCTGTCGAGGGCGGTGTGGTGCTGCAGGTCGGGGTAGTCGGCGGGGGCCGAGTCGCCGGGCTTCGGGCTGCGCTGGAGGATCGAGTGCAGCTTGAGCGAGGGGGTGGCCTTGATGAAGGGGATGTGGAAGATCTTGGCCGACATGCTGCGATACACACTCTAGGTCAGTCTATATTCCCTGGGACGACCCAAATGAAAGTCGGAGAGACTTACCCGTAGCCGACGACGCCGACGTTGAATTGCTTGGAGCTCGCCATCTTGAGTGCTGGTTTCTTGTTTTGCTTCAGATAGCTAAGGGGAGATAGATGCTGCTGCTAAGCTAGAATACGTGGGACAACGGGGGATATATAGTTCACGAGAGACCAAATCTGGGAAAGCAATGTCCTTCGCTTGAAGAATCCGCAGCAGATGCAGCACACTGGCACTTTGTAAGCAAACCTGGCCGTTCGACTCTCGTAATAGCCCCTACCGATGGCGGGGTGGACAGTGGGATGGTGATACCGTCCCACACATTACGATGTCCTTCTCCAACCGTGACTGACTGACACCACAGCGGGGACGCTTGCCTCAAAGCTTCACCCCACCACAGCTAGAAGCGAAACAGTGGGCAGCTCACAAGCTAAAAGCGCTGGAGCTAGCTCGTCTAGCCTGCTAGCTGATGAGGACCGTGTTGCGTCATTTCCCTTTCGGGTAGGAATAGCAGTTGGTGAGAGAAGAGTGTTGTCGCAACGGGTCCAATTGAGTGCTTGCTAATACAAGATGTCTCGGCATATTTTTTTGGCTCGAGGCCGGAGGATGGAAGACAAGGACAAGGACAAGGACTGTTGGATCTGTCGTGTCAGAAATATACCGTCTAACGCCGTTTCTGGCAATGCGAAGAGTTGAGATCCCGAGAAAGAGCACAAGAGCGGTCCACTAGTGCACGTGTCATATTTCGTCGGTGGTAGCAGATACTTGTTGGACACGGAGCAGTCTCCGGGAGTAATGATCCATCCAGTCTTGGGAGGGTGAAGAAAGGTGAAAAATAAATTGTAGAGACAGACATGCGCAAGAGCAGAAGTCGAAGTTGAAGCAAAGTCTGTCTGTCTGACTGTCTTACCCCAGGCGCCAGGCCATGGCAAGCTGTCAGTGGCATATAGAGCTGCTGAGTTTAGGGTCTTATCTGATTGGTTTTAGTGGCAGAGAGCGCTCCAGCAAGGGCTGCAAGGGCTGCAAGGGCTGCAAGGGTAGCCCCTCCATGATCGGCGCTCGTAGCAATTTCTACCGAGCCGCCCGCACGCAACCGATTCTGTAGAATCCGGCACGTCAGAACCCCCAAGACATCAGCAACAGGTAGGAGAAATAGGGCCACAGTTTCCCCAGAGCTGCGCGCAAGAGATGGAAACCTGAGCAAACGCGGCAGCGAACCCTTTGACTTCCTGCAACCATGATCAGTGCGTCTGGTCCATCGGGTCCAACGACAAAGCTCGATAGCTGCTGCTGCTGTTGTTGTCGCAAAGATGAATAGACTTCGGACGACAGCGACATCCGTGTCCGCCGCCTCGCCGCCGGCATGGAGGATCAAGACTACAACAACCACGACCCCACGACGGCGATGCTTCTCCGCCACCCCGCCCCGGCGCGAGATCCGCGACGCCCGCACCCTCGGCGACCGCATCGTCCCGCTCTACAAGAGCAGCTCGACCTCGTCCCTGCTCTCGCTCGAGTGGCCGTCGCCCCCGCGCAACGTGCTCATCATGCCCAAGCTGCACGCGCCGCCGGTGATCGCGTCCACCGTCGAGTTCGCCAAGCACATCCACGGCGAGTACCCGAACCTCAACCTCATCTTCGAGAAGCGCATCGCCGACCTGCTGCATGAGCGCCTCCCCTTCCCCGTCTACAGCTCCGAGCCCATCCACTTCCCCACCCGGACCGACCTCGTCGCCACCCTCGGCGGCGACGGCACCATCCTGCGCGCCGCCAGCCTCTTCAGCCTGCACACCTCGGTCCCGCCCATCCTGAGCTTCAGCATGGGCACGCTCGGCTTCCTGGGCGAGTGGAAGTTTGAGGAGTTCAAGCGCGCCTGGCGCGAGGTCTACATGAGCGGCAGCGTCGTCGCCATGAGCGACCTGCAGGGCCCGCACACCCAGGCGGCCGCGCTGAATACGTCCCCGCCGTCCACCTCGGCCGCGGGCCAGCACGACGCCGCCGAGATCCAGAAGCGCTACGAGGGTTGGGCCAGCATGCGCGGCCGCAGCATGGGCGTCAACCGCTCCTCCAAGATGCTGCTGCGCCACCGCCTGAAGGTCGGCGTGTATGACTCCGACGGTAACAACGTCAACGAGCAGCTCATGCCGACCTCGACCGCGGCCTTCCCCGTCGAGCCTGCCATCCGCAACATTCTGGGCTCCGGGCAGCCCGACGTGCACGTCCCGGACATCCACGCCATCAACGAGCTCGTCATCCACCGCGGGCCCAACCCGCACCTCGCCATCGTCGACGTCTACGTCGGCAACCGGTTCCTGACCGAGGCTGTCGCCGACGGCATCCTCATCAGCACCCCGACGGGCTCGACGGCCTACTCGCTGAGCGCGGGCGGGACCATCATCCACCCCCTGACCAAGGCGATGCTGCTGACGCCCATCTGCGCCCGCACCCTCAGTTTCCGCCACCTGAGCCTGCCGCTCAACAAGAAGGTCGTTTTGAAAGTTAGCAAGAAGAACCGCGGGCGCGAGCTCGAGGTCAGCATCGACGGGAAGCGCAAGGCCGGCGTCACCATCGGCATGGAGATCCGCGTCACGGGCGAGGAGGTCGGCCGCAAGCCCAAGGGGGCCGACGGGTGCCGCGACAATAGCTGGACGGGCGGGGTTCCCTGCGTCATTCGGAGTAGCGGGCAGGGGGACGAGGGGGATGATGATGATGGGTGGGTTGGGGGGCTGAATGAGAGGCTCAAGTTCAATTACCCGGTGGGATGAAGTGTATCTGATCAGCTGCGACGTAGACTCTTGGGATACCGGGATGGATATTTAACGGATACATGAACGAATGATCCGACACATAAATTGCAAGTGATCCAGAATTACTACATGACGCCCAAATAGGGTACCGTGGCCCCGGAATGTCCCAATCACCATTTCACCAGGAGGAAGTGTCAAGTAAATGATTGATCCATGATATCTGAATACCACAACATCAATTCCCATGAGATGAACTCTCACCAAACTCGGAGCACCACAGTCTGGTGAGGGGGATGCCACTGAGTGACCCTCGTGCGGCTTCTTGGTCAATGGATCTATACCATGGTGTAATCGGCGTGTAAACATGATTATTCAACTCTCTGATTAAACACCGACTTAACTAACCAACGTAACAACTGACCCGACGTCAGCTGATATGGCATATGAAATGGTATAGCTGTTGGTCAGTGAATACAGTACTAACCTGTATTTGAATAAACACTGAAGTGGGTGACTAGCCATAATGTCTGGTTGATGTGGATGGTCCGGCAAAGTACACGACGTGATGGCATCATCATTTAACCGTCAACGATACGGTCCACGTGGAATTATTAGATGTTTAACCGGCAATGATTACAGTGGACGGGAAAGTTGGGATAATCAATTCAATTGGATTAGTCGCTGTCTACAATGTATTCATATGTAACGCTGACTAAAACCATCTACTGTCGCTTCCCCTTTCTGTATTCCGAGTCATTGCCGAAATAGTGGACAGCGACATCCTTCCACATGTCGTCGACGTTTGATTGTCCCGGACCCCTGGCGGCAGCAGCGCTGGAGCGGCCCCCATGCGCATTGCCAGTGGCTTCGATCCATGGAGTAATCGCACAATCCAACGTCATTTGGCGAATCCTCTTGGAGTACTTCTTGCTTTCGGCGTCATTTTTGGCACGATATCTAGTGGAATAACAATAGAATAAACGGTCAGTATTATTATCCCAATGGGCGGGTTGGGGTAAGTGGAATAAGGGCAAGTGGAATAACGGTCAGTTGAATAACTTACGGCTCGTTATAGTAAGGCTCGGCGCAGAAAATCATAGACTGGATTGACACCAACACCTGGAGTAAAGTTGATTGCTCCGGGCGCCACGGCTCACCAGACCAAGTGCCGAGCAGGCTTAGACATACGTAGCCGCTGCTGTAGAGGTTGGGGTTAAGGCCCTCGTTATGGTAATTGGTGGAGCAGGGCATCGTTCGGAACCGGACGAAAGGCGGCTTCTGTGGGAATTCGAGTGGCAGGAACATGTCAAACAGGAAGAAGCCGTCGGCGTACGGGGTGTCCTTCGGCCCGATGACGAGGAACTTCAGAACGTCTAGACGGGAGCTGCCGTGCCGAACGAATACGCCCTCAGGCAGCGAGGATTGCAGGGTCGTGATTTCCCGAATCACGCGCTTCATGCGTTGGCGGGGAGGCTGGCCGGTGCTTGCCTTCGTGGCCGCCGCATTGTAGTGGTGTGAATGCAGAATTGCGTTATCGGGGACTTCTGCCAGGCCGTTCTCTCGGTGGTAATCTGCGAAGGTCTGGATTGCTGGTGCTGGGGTGATTCGCAGGGCGGCCATGGATCCAACAACAGCCTTCTCACGGTACGTCTGAACAATTTTGAAAATGCGTGAATTCCAAGCCTGCAGGTTGGCCATGGTATTGTCAGTGGCGTCGCGATGAAGGTTGTGCTTTTGGTCGTATTCCAGCGTCTTCCTGTTTCTCTCGAAGATTGCCTGAAGCCTGGATTCCAGTGACTTCCCAGTGGTGTCCACGGCGTTGGCTTCGCTGCCAATACTCCTCAACTTAAGGAAGGAAATTCGGTTCAGCCGGCCTCCATCGCCGTATATGCTGCGTGCTTGCTTCACGAGTTGCGTCGTGGCGGGATGGTTTGCTAGCGCTTCAATGAAGTCGAGAAGGCCGTCGTATAGCTGATACTGTTTCTGTATCTCTTCAGCAGAGTCGTTGACGAGGAGGTCTGAAGCCCAGCTCAGCAGGTCGGAGCGAGCCAACATGAATGCCACGAGTCCCATGTCTTCATTCAAGCAATTCGGTAGCAGACGGGCCAAGAGTCGGAACCGAAGCTCTAGAAGCATTATCAGTTCCGAGTCCTGCTGGGGAGTATTGATACGCGACGGCTTGCGATTAATCAACCGCAGCAGGATAGGTTCGGGCCTAGCGTAGCCTACGCCTTCTGCGTTGGTACCATTGTTGGTCTCTTTGGGGCTCGAGGAGATGGACGCAGTCGACGATGGCTGGGACTGCGAAGTCGCAGTGGCTAGCATCCACACAACAACAAGTCGGCCTTGGGAGCAGCAGTGGTTGAAGACGAATCTGGTTCCAGACACGCGTGCTTTGATTTCGTGACGGTCCAACCATCCTGTGGACACCGTGGAGCCGCAGGGACAGGTGATGGCGTGGCAGGACTGCTTGCCGCAGCAAAGACCACAAGCCAACTCGACCTTCTTAGTGCCGGACCGACGTGTTTGTTCCTTCCACCACCGTTGGACAGACCGGGTGACGTTATCGGCGCTTAGCTCGATCAATCTAGAGCAGCCGGCGCAGTGAGCAGGCACCGTTGATGACAGGAAACGCTCGAGACTCGTCAGATGTTGGCGGTCTTGTACGCGAGAATCGACATCACCGCCATCAGGTCTTCCATCAATGGAGGACCCCGGCGTGACTGGCGGTGGAAGCGAGTCTTCCGTGGCCTGTGCTGGACTGGAAGATTCTCGTTGCCGCTGCTGCTGCTGCTGTTTAGCAATCTGCTGCCGAAGCCATTTGAAAAACATGGCGAAGCAATGGACGCAAATGAGGGCACCAAGAATGATAGGATAAAAGATCAAAAACCCGCGGGCAGCCATTTTGTCGTATTGATGTGAGTGCTGGTGGGATTGGGGAGATGAGATTCCAATGGCAGAATGCGCACTTGAGCATGTTCTGGGAGGAAACGAAAGATGCCACAGTGGGGACAAGGTGAGCCTGACAATGAGTCTGGTTCGGCTCCTAATAAATGGAAAGAACCACCAGAGTTAGGTAGCTTCCAATTTTGCCAGGCATCCTATTGATTGACTAGGTGCAACTGGAAGCAGCTCGCAGGCAACGTAGGCACTGAAGGGGACATTGGAAAGACACTGGACTAATCAAAACAGCCAACAGGTGGAACAATGGCAGCAATATCAATTTACCGAGGTATTGTTTACTCTATTTGTACGGAATGTTCGAGTGCTTCGTCGAATGCCGATGCTCCTAGCTATTCCAATCGATTATCGCCATACATATATATGTATACACTTTATTAAGGAAGGTGGTGACATTAGGCCTGGCTGGGTATTCCAAAGTTATGTTGAACCAACACTCCTGCAAAAGGTCACGCTTTCGGTCTAATCGTACACCTAGCTCTTTAATAATCACCGCGCCTCTGCATATTTTAAAGAAACTGCCGCCGCGTTGGGTCCATGTGAAGTCTATTGCACTTACCTTACCCACTCATCTAATCCAGAAAGCATCTGAGATTTGGGGATTCACCGCAACACCACTTGTGGCTCGATGGATGTGCCCCAATTCGAGCTTGCCCTTTTTAGACCTCAGTCACCTTTTAGGTGAGAAGTTTAGACCAACAAGCATGCATACGTGGTCGTGGCAGCCAGCTGCCTGGTTGAGGGATCCCGAGGCTACCAAGCAACGCACCCACCAAAATCCCTCTTCATCACTCGTGTCGTGGGTTTGGAAATGAAATTACTTCCTTATCGAGCAAGATAGATTCCCCCTCTTCGCACCCCTTGCTTGAACAAATGGGTCTTGCGGTTCCAACCTTCATCACACCAAGGCACAGACTGGCCAAGCCAACCTGGCATCCTAATGTACTGTTCGAGTTGTGCTGGTACCGTCGGTATCGATAACTTGGCCAGCGCCTTGGTCTTCTCCTGGGTTAGGCAAATTACCAAGCTCGTCCGCAACGAAGTCCAAAAGCTTAAATGCTTGGGTAGCCCAAGAAACGCTTCTAGATCCGTGTGAAAGCTAGTGATCGGGTGGTCAAGTCCATGGAGGTTTGAGGAAGTCGTGCCACAAGGGCAGTACGCAAGAAGCTCCGTACGGATCCGATGCTATCCTGGTTTCAACGAAGAATCTTTGCATGCTCCCAGTGGACTAAGTGGGTGTTTGTCAGTTATGCTGATAGGCCCAGGCAACTTCAACACAGCCTGGCTTGGAGACTGAGTACTTTTAAGTATACAAACGAGCTGAGCATCATCTTGCTTTTATACCATGACAATCCCGCAGCCAAATGGTTTGAAATGACACCAGCTAGGTCGGTCGTGCTCTTAGCCATATGAAGAAGGGAATATGCTCAACCATCGTGGGCGGGAGTAGTATAATCAAGCCCGGTCGAGACTTCTTCCCACCGGCATCAATGATTTGCAAACGAGGCTTACGCCTCTGCAACCGCCCGCTACACTCGACATATCTACTTGTGAGCTTGGTGTTGTGCTCTGACTATGAATTTGCCAGATCGGATGAGCGGGCGAATATTGAAGTTCGCCAGTCCCGCACGAAGAGAGGGTGCAATATAATCTCTGCTGACCAACTGCTTATGGGCATAGGCCGAGGCCGAGTGGATCGATAGTATGCCTCCAAGTGGATCAACATCGTACTCTACTTACTAAGACCCCTATTTCTCACGTGGAAACCCTGCACATCACAGAACATTTGCCAGCATGCGATCATGTAGTTACGTTCCGTAGGCCTACTTGACAAGATTGATGCTTGACCATGCCACGTGGTGTAGGATACTCAGGGGAAGGAACCCAGTAACCATCGTTATTGTCTCAGATCAGATGAAAGCGTTGCGGGTTGGGCCATATGGAATCGGATAATAGAAAGAGGCCGTCCAGACACCAGGGTTAGCCAAGATGCCAAGCACGCGCGCCGATTGCAAGAGTACAGATTAGGATATGTGACCCTTTTGGGACAGATCTGCGTTGATATAGTTTTTGACCTTTTGGTCGACGTGATGTGATGATGTGACGGTCACCCGATTCACGATTTCCACTGGGGCTTGAGTGTGACATGATTGCATATCGTGGAGGGCCTGCCCGCCCAGAACGCTGCCTGTCTGCGCCGCGCTACGCCGCGCTGTGCCGCACGCCCGCATCTGCGCCAACCCACCAGTGGTATACCGATTCGGCCAAGATCGACCCGCATAGACCGGGTTGGAGCGGGTGCTAGGCTGGGCGCGGTGTTAAGTCCGAGAGCGACCAATCCACACGGGAAACCCTTCCCGGTATTTCGGGTCGCATAGGAAAAGATTTTGACCGCGCCCGCTGCGCCTGGATAAATACGGTTTGTTTCCCCTCCTCTTGCACCTCTTCTGCCAGGTCTCCTCGCAATCGAAGTCCAGTAGGTGTGAACGACTCACGATGGCTTCCCTATTCACGGCAGCTGCCTGGCCGTCGGTCACCCATCTTACGACCCTTTTCGTGGCCGGCGTTGGCTCGCATCACCTAATCCGGCCATTCGAGATCGACAACTATCCCCTGACCATCTGCGGCGCCTACCTGGCCTCCCTAGGAGCCGCCTTCCTCATCTACTTCCGATCCGTCGTCGGCCTAGACGCCTGGACCGCCGCCACGCACACCTTGGTCTTATCCGTCGCCTTCAACGCCGGCCTCGTCTCCAGCCTCCTAATCTACCGCGTCTTCTTCCACCGCCTGCACCGCTTCCCGGGCCCCTTCGCGGCGAAAGTGTCGCGCCTCTACGCCGCGCGCGCCTCGGCCGACGGCCTGCAGATGCACCTCGCCACGCAGAGGCTGCACGACGAGTACGGCGACTTCGTGCGGACGGGCCCCCGCCACCTCTCGATCCTGCGGCCCGCCGCCATCCCGGCCATCTACGGGCCCGCGACCAAGTGCGTGCGGAGTCCGTGGTACAACGCCCACCCGGGCGGGCTGGACGACCTGTCGCTGCTCCAGACGCGGGATCCCGAGGCGCACAGGCGGCGCAAGAAGCTTTGGGAGAGGGGGTTGAGCTTTAAAGGTATGAGATACAGCTGCCCGGTCCGTGGTTGAACCACAGCAGCACTGGCGTTCTGTCTCCTATGGTTTTCCCTCCTTGCTTTTCTTCCTTATCTTGGAGTGACGATGACTGATATCTCCTAGCCCTGCAATCGTATGAGCCGCGCGTGAGGGCCAAGGCCGACCTCCTGCTCACCCGTCTCGATGAAAATGCGGGCAAGCCCATCGACATGACCATGTACGGCATGTTCTACGGATTCGACGTCATGGGCGAAGTGGGTGAGTGAAACACAAAACTTGCGAAGCGAGGTGTCTTATCCGTTTCTGGCCAACAATGAGTATTAATGACATTTTAGGTTTCTCCAAGGACTTCAATATGCTGAACTCGCAAAAGGAGCACCCCGCCATCGTGGCACTGCACAACAGTCTCTCCATCCTCTCCATCGTCGGCGGCTCCTTGCCCTGGCTCTTGGGGATGCTGACCCGGATCCCCGGGGCCAGCGCGGGGTACCAGGAGTTCATCGAGTGGTGCGGCGGTGAGTTGCAAGCCAGAAGAAAGGTAAGCCGATTCCTCTGTACCATCCGGTATACGAATTGAGCTGCTTGCTTACCCTGCATACCGTAGGCCTACAAGCAGGAAAAGGCAATGAATAACCAGGATCCCAGCGATGTCGTCTCCTGGCTGATAAAAGGCGAAGAGGAGGGGGAAATCGGCGCCCCTCGATCCAACCTCGCTTGGCAGGAGGAGGCCCGCCTGCTCATTGTGGCTGGAAGGTAAGTGTCATCAACCAACCTCTTGGGCGACTCTCGCACCGGTCTTTGCATAGAGCAATTCTAACCACCAATCGGCGCAATTAGTGATACAACCAGCACGGTCCTGACAAATACGTGAGTGAGCCGGCTCCTGGTCCTATCTTTTCCCTGACTTCTCTACTGTCGCTGGGAAGACAACGTCCAACAAGCGGAGCACTGACGATCGACGTTTCACAGTCTATATTTCCTCGCCAGTAACCCCGAAATCTACCACAAGCTCCAGGACCTGGTCGACGCAGCCCTGAAAGCCGACGGGGGCAACACCGCCGAAGTGACCCACGAAAAGATCAAAGACATTGCCTACCTCGACTGGCTCGTCCAAGAAACCCTGCGCCTCAAGCCTGCGGTGCCGAGCGGCGTGACCCGGCTCACCCCGCCCGAGGGCCTGCAGATCGACGAGGTCCGCGTCCCGGGCGACACCATCGTCGTGGTCCCCATGCACAGCATCCAGCGGGACGCGCGGTACTGGGGCGGCGGCGGCGACGGCGGCGACAATGAGGCGGACGCGGCCGCGTACCGGCCGGAGCGGTGGGCGGCCCTGTCGACCGAGAAGGCGGCCTGGATGGCGTTCAATCGGGGCGCCGGCGTGTGCCCGGGCAAGAACCTCGCGTTCATGGAGCTGCGGCTCGTGCTGGCCAAGATCGCATCGCGCTTCGAGGTGCCCCGCTTCGCGCCCGGGTTCGATGCGGAGGCGTTTGATCGCGGGGCCGAGGACCGGTTCACGATGCACCTGCTCGAGCTGCAGCTGGTGTTCACTCTGAGGTGAGGTGGAAAGGGAGAGGTGAAAGGGGGAAAGAGAGAGAGAGACAGAGAGCAAGAGGAAGCGCGTGGTTGCTTGTACGCGGCGGGGTGTCATGCCGCAGGTCCCATTAGCGGCTCCAGTATGAGGAAAGCGTCACATCATTTAGTCAATAGGGAATCTCAGCGGCTGCTATAGAAAGGACGAATACTGTAAGAAGAGTGCCGGTTTTCCCGCTCTAAGTCCGATTTGACGAAAGCTTAGCACTGGACGTGGGAAGTCTAAGTGCCTGGTACCGTCTTACGGGCTGGTGTTTGTGGTCGTGGCTGCGCGGTCGCGTGTGCTCACGATTGGAGCTGTCATCTTTCCCACAGCAATGAATCCCTCCCCTGCCAAGATGCGTCATGCGGAGCCAAGGAGCCAGTCAGTGCGGGCGCGGCAAGGCGGATTGCGACGTGGACGTTCCAGGGGGCAGAAGGGGGAGCTGTCTGCCCGCAGTAAGCACAGGCAATTGGCGGGGGGACGGTAAACCGGTTTTAGCATCTGCTAGCGACCAGTCACCAAGCACCACAATTACCACTTGGATGATGGATCAGCCTGCGCTCTGCGTGCTGGGCGTTTTCCTGACGCATACAATGCGTTCATACGTCTTGATGCAATGACCTCATGGTTGCAACATGAGCTTTGAGCTTGCAGCTGAGAGCTGGTGGCCCCGCTACATCCGCGGGCCATCCCCCCGCACCACAGCGATGGACTGGCATATATAAAGATGGTGTCTTGGCAATCTAGGAACGGGCACTTACCATACCAGATCTATTTACTCTTATCATCTTCCAGTTACTATACCCATACATACATGATATAATACTGCCTCGTTCCTATCTTAGACCTGAGACACATTAGCCCAACATGGTTCACCAGCACGGCGACGAGCATGAGATCCCTCACCACCACCGGATGCACAGGCAAGTCTCGCGCCATCCATCATCTTAAGCATACATCTTTGCTAATCAAGACCCAACAGGCCCGGCGGCTGGATGCCCGCCGACCACCGCGTGCACCGCGACTGGCTCGCCAAGCAGATCAAGCACGTCGAGGGCCACGGCGATAAGAAGCCGAAGCTGATCCCGGTCCTGCAGGAGTTCAAGGACATGATCGAGGGCAACCCGCGCTTCTTCATGTACTTCTCGCAGATGTGGGAGGAGGTGCCCCGCAAGCACCCCTACGACAAGGACCCCACCGGCCAGGCCCAGATCCGCGACTACGAGCACATGCTCGACATGCTCAACCACATCTTCACCAAGGCCCCCCGAGTGGACCGACGCCGCGTACGGCGTCGGCATGGTCGGCGTGCCCATGGTCGGCATCTTCGACTACGCCATGGCGACCCCCAGCGGCCACGCCGCCTTCCTGGACCCGGACGTCAACAGGATGCTCAAGAAGATCCTCAACGAGTGGGGCAAGTTCCTCCAGACGCCCGCCTCGGCTGAGGTCCTGAACGCCGAGAGCGGCTGGTTCGGGAAGCACGCCCGGACGGACTTGATGCAGGTCGCCAACGCGCCCCTGAAGACGTCGCACACGTTCGAGGACATGTACATCTGCGACCCGTCCAAGGAGCACTTTGGCTACAAGTCTTGGGATGGTATGTGAAAAATAAGCGCCTCCATTGAGTAGAGAGAGAGCCCCACGGCTGATCAATCTAGACTTCTTCACGCGCGAGCTGCGCGAAGGCGTGCGCCCCGTCGCCTCGCCCGAAGACGACAACGTCGTCGCCAACGCGTGCGAGTCGAAAGTGTACAACGTGGCGCGGTCCGCCCAGCTCCGGGACCGGTTCTGGATCAAGGGCCAGCCGTACTCGGTCGGGGACATGCTGGCGCACGACCCGCTGTCGGCCCAGTTCGACGGCTGCACCGTGTACCAGGCGTTCCTGTCGGCGCTGTCGTACCACCGGTGGCACGCGCCCGTGTCGGGCACGGTGAAGCGGTGCTTCGTGCAGGACGGGACCTACTTCAGCGAGCCGCTGCTCGAGAACAAGGACGGGCAGCAGTTCGAGATCGACAGCCGCGGCATCTCGATGGCGCAGGGCTACCTGACGGCGCTTGCGACGCGCGCCGTCATCTTCATCGAGGCCGACAACCCGGCCATCGGCCTCATGGCTTTTATTGGTATTGGCATGGACGAGGTCAGCACGTGCGACGTCACGGTCAAAGAGGGCCAGCATATCAAGAAGGGCGAGCAGACGGGCATGTTCCACTTTGGCGGCTCGTCGCACTGCCTGCTGTTCCGCAAGGGCGTCAAGGTCGACGACTTCCCCGACGTGGGCCGGTCGGAGAACGTGCCGGTGCGCAGCAAGGTGGCCGTCGTGCACCCGTAAGAAGGACGTGTGGTAATCGATACGAGATAATTCAGTAGCCAGATGCTTCCTTCAAAAATTATGGACCTAATTCCCGTAAAAACAATGGAATGATGTTTGGTATTGGATGCTTGTGACCGTCGCGATTACTGAACACTCATTCCTTGTAGCACCTGCTAGTGATTATGACTGGTGTTGTAACGGAACTCAACGAAAGTAACAACATAAGCCCCGCGTCTCTGGTGCTTCTAGAATGTTGTGACGACTCGCATCTGAGTCAATTGATTGCCAGGCTTTTGGATGCTACGACATGGCCAGTCTGCTGATCGCCAACGGGCCGAACCTATTGTTTGTCAGGCTAAGCGGGGCCACCAATGATCGCCCTGGTGGCCCCCCGCGCCTCAGGCATTGATTGACCTGTGAGTAGGTACAGAGGTAGGTTGCTTGATGTGTGAAGTACTGTAGGCAATCTGGGAAGGGAAGGGCACCAACCTTAGAATATTACGGGTCCGACATGCCGACCAGAGTAACGTTGGCAGGCGACACGAAGCTGCTGCTCAAAATAGCTTCAAGAGTGACCTGAGCACGGGATGCAATGGGCCAAACAAAGTGAAGGGACGAGAGTCCTAACGGGAGGTGACACCCAGAACAGACTACAGCCTCTCTGTACGAGTCCGTTCTGCCCAGGGACACCCATACTATTTCGTTCAGTGCGACGACGAATCCGACAGAGACAGGACCTGCAGCTCCCACCCACTGTCAGGCGGGGCTCTCTTGCGGGAGGCGCAGCAGCCCGTCGGTTCGCCCAGCCGTCGCTAGCTTCTTTGGGGGGGGATCATCATCTCCATGCCGCGATAATAAAAGCATGGGGCCACTTCCTTCGGCGAGAGGGTCCTGCTGCTACTGCCGTTTCGCGCTCGCTTCTCGCAGTTCCTTCCTGCAGACCACATTCGTTCGTCTCCAGTTGGCCTTCTGGGGGAATGAGGGGGATGATCCGGCGTCGACAAAGATGCGACACCACCGAGTCTGTCATCAACAAACCCCCTATTGTGCATACCCAACGCCGCCAACCCAGTCCGACAGACGCCCCCACGACCCACTGAGGCCCCGTCGCCTTTCTGGATGAGCGCCCATTGATTCAGTCGCAGCTTTGCGCAGTCGCGGTCCCTCCAATAGGATCCAATCGGAGGATAGAGACGCACACCTCAGCCGCGAGCACGCTGCTTAGATATCCCCTTGCTACGACATTTCCACGCCCTCTCCCAACCGGTCGTCCTCCGTCGTGGAGCCCCACGCGCCGCCAGCCATGTCGGCCGCGCGCGCAAACCACCACGAGCCGCCCCCTCCTCCGGCACCGCCAACATCCTCGACCATGAATCCCACCTCCTCCTCCCCCAAGCCGCCTCTGCCGCCGCCGCCGCCGCCGCCACAACCCCAACCCCCCTCGCACACCCCCGTCATAATGAACCTGCCCCCGCGTGAGTCCCTCCCCGACCTCCCCCAAATCGGCACCGACGCCGCCTGGGTGATCGTCAAGTCCGTCCTCCGCGCCCTCTGCCTCCTCCTCGGCCTCCTCCTCGCCGCCTTCGCCCTCTGGACCCTGGCCCACTACGACCCCGCCCGCGACGACGCCGTCATCCAGACCCTCGCCGAGACCGCCCTGCCCATCGGCCTGCTCGCCGCCGTCTGGAACGGCGCCGAGTTCGCCACCATGTGCGCCCGCCGCAGCCGGCCGCGCCGGGGCATCCCCGCCAAGGCCCACGTCGCGCTCGAGCTGCTGCTCTGGATGCTCGCCGTCGCCGGCAGCGTCACCCAGGCCTTTGCGGGCTACTCCATGTACGTCACGAGCGGGGACTCTACCGTGTCGTGCTTCGCGGTATTAGGGTATGTCTCCCCCTCACCTCAATGGTAGCGGTAAATTTACGCTGACATCTTTCTTTCTCCCTGAAACAGAGTTCTCGAGTTCGGCCTCTTCGTCCGGTCTTGCCTCGAGGTAGACCGGCGAAAAAAGGACCGACGCATTCAGCAGCTCGTCATTGCCCTGCAGATGCAGCAACAGCAGTACCAATTGATGCCACAGCAGCAGCAGCAGCAACAGCAGTACAACAACAATATAGCATCGCCACTGGCCGAGTCTACCACATGGGGACCAGCGGCGCCGGCGTCCACGTCCGACTATGATCGCGAGCTGAACACCAAGTACCAAGGCCCCATGCCAGAGCCACTGTATGACCCGAGAGACCTTCAAAAGGTTCTCATCATAGACCCGCGACTGCGGGGAATAGCGACTTAATACATTGCAAAGTTAAGAAATGATTTTTGATTGATACTAGAACGTGATTGTCCGTCCGGGCCACTTATCCATCCTCTTCGTGGAGGTAAACTTGATAACTCACTCCTCGCTAATGCCCCCCTCAACGTAGCTCTTGCCAAGTAACCATCCAAGACAACATAGATAAGAGTTAACCGTGTGATGAACCATGTCCAATAGCAAGGCATAACGGTTGACCAACCGTCCCTGCTTCAGTCCCTTGATGTCCATAAACTGGCAATAAGCAAAGACGCCGCCTTCCAAACCAGCGCTGGGCTAAAACGCCATGCTGACAGATAACAGACCAACAATAACAAGTAATATGAAGCTGCTTCAAGTAGCCTGCCTGCCTGACCCTCCTATGTTTCGAGAGATTGACAGACTCATCGAACCCCAAACAGCCCCCGGAGCTCCTGCAGACTCAACCGCGTAATTCCGCGAGCCCCCTCCTCGCTGAGCGCCGCCCCCACGAGCCGCCGCTTCTTCTCCTGCAGCTCGAGGATGCGGTCCTCGATGGTGCCCGCCACCAGCACCCGGTGCACCGTGACCTCGCGCTCCTGCCCGATGCGGTGCGCCCGGTCAACGGCCTGGTCCTCGACAAACGGGTTCCAGAACGGCTCCAGCACCACCACCTGGCTCGCCGCCGTGAGGTTCAGACCTGCGTTACCGGCCGTCAGGCTCACCAGGAGCACGCGCGTGCCGATGTTTTTGCTGCCTCCAGCACGGTTGTTTCCCAGGGTGGCGGAGACGGGTTGTCGCGAGAACTGCTTAACCGCGTCGTTTCGCGCATCGGGCCGCATCGACCCATCGTACCGCGCATACGTGAACTTGCCGTCGTGCAGGGGCACCTCCAGCAGATCCAAAAACGATGTCCACAGGCTGAAAACAAGAATCTTCTCGTGGGGCTTCTCGTTGCGGAGACGCCGCAGCAGATCCATGGTGGCGTCGATCTTGGCGCTCGAGACCCAGTCCCGGCGCAGCCGCTGCAGGTAGGCGGCCTTGGCGGTCGCGTTGCGCTGGCTCTCGCGCTTGAGGTCGGCGAGCGTGATAACCTTGGTCTTCTCCTTGTAGCTCCCATCGTTCTTCTTGATCCGTTTAGCTGACCTCGGCTGTGAAGTGGGGGATGATGGTGATGGGGAGCCTTCCGCCTTCATGGGCCTCTTCGGGGTGCGAGATCGTGCCGTTGCTTCGCTCCCCGTGGCTGTGGTGGGTTCAGTGAGCTTGCCTCTGTTGATCATGGCAGCTCGTCCTCGGGAGAGGAATGAATCTGCCTTGTCCATGAAGTCCTCGAGTTCTTTCAAGGGGTCTGTTTCGGCCCCGGCTGATGCATCTTCCAGTTTGAAATTCTCTCCCTGAGGCCCCCGCGAAGGCACAACACTCACAGCCGACAAGGATGATGCCGCCTCTTCAGCCTTGACGATAGGCTTCTTGGATTCTTGAATCCCTTCCTGCTTCACTTCTTGCTTCACATGGCGGCCTCCTGCTATTCTTTCTCTTTTCACATGCCGATCTGGTGTACCATCCTCGTCTTCGGTTTCCGAATCGCAAGTCGCCGAGTCTTCCCCGCCCCGGTCAATCTTGGCCACGCCTGCACCATGGGCTCGCACGAAGTAAGTGTAGCAAACGACTCGATCAGGCAGAATATCCGTCGCGCAGCCATCATGGGGGCACGTAGTATCTGACCCGCCTGGCACGCCCGTGTCCCGTCCCTCCAGGAAGCTAACCTGCATCACGGCCGTGAAACACTGACAGCAAATATGGTGGCCACAGGGGGCGATGATCATTGGGTCCATTGTCAGATCATCGCAGATGGGGCACTGGAACGATGGTTGGGCGCATACTCGCTCCACCACATCAGGACTCAGATCAAGCGCGAGTTCGATCATGCCATCAGAATCCAGCTCAGCGCCGTCGGGAATTCCAAAGTTTCTGATGAGGTGCGGGTGGCTGCAGACCTGGCGCAGGCGGAGGATAAGCACCAAAACAAACATGTAGTTCTTCTTCTTAGACTGTGATCTGTTATAATTCTCGAACTTTTTGCGATGCTCCGCTTCCAGGTCGTTATAGAATTTTGCCTGATCCTCGTTGAATTTAGCCTTGATCTCGACAACATGCTTGGCAGGCAAGTTCAGGATCTGCTTGCCATCCAGTATGCTGTGCTTGGAACGTCGCAGGGTGAAACGCCAAATCAGGGCTCGGAGTCGGCTCATTGCGTCGCTGTGCTCGTCGTCATCCCACTTCCTGATGGGCCTATCGATATCTTGGCTGAACTCGTCCCACCAACGGTACGGCTCGATTCGAAGAAATCGAATCAGAGAGTATATCTCCGACGTATTGTTCATGAAGGGGGTACCGGTCATGCAAATCCTGTACGTGGCCTTGATCTTACATACGGCCTCCGACGCAGTGGATTTCCGGTTCTTGATGTTGTGGGCCTCGTCAAGGATAATCCTGTGAAACATGGCGTCAGGAGCCAACAATCCATGCAAGCGCTTTCGCCGAAACTCCTGGCCAACGGTGCCGTAGGTTGTAAGCACCACATCGTACTTCATGAGCTCGGCGGCCGTCATGCCTTTCTTGTCCGGGCCATGGTAGATGAAGGTTTTGAGCCGGTAATGCTTTTCGACCTTGTGGCGGATCTCGGAGTCCCATTGCTTCAGCAGCGCAAGGGGCGCCACAATCAGGGTGGTCTTGCGGGAGTCGATGGTCGATTGATGAGCTAGGATGAGTGCCAGAGCTTGGATGGTCTTGCCTAGTCCCATGGTGTCGGCAAGAAGAGCACCCTTCCTTATACTCTTCTCCTGGTTGACCAACCAAGTGAGCCCGACTCTCTGGTGCTCCAACAACACGCATTTCATCTGCATCGGCGTATCGAGTCGCTGCGCGGGGGCGACCTCGTGCTCGGGCACGGATAGGAGGTTTTGGAGGTTCGCGCGCACGTTTGCCTGTGACTGCGCAGGGTCGCGATAGACCATGTCTTCGGGATCTCTACCCTGCGAAGCCAAATAGCTTCCCCAGGCAATGTCATCGTCGGCGTGAGGGGTTGTGGCCGAGAGTTTCGCGATGGCGGCGGCGATGTGAGAGCTGGCCGAAGAGGGGGTGGTGGTGTTGGGGTGCCGTGGTTCTCGTCGTCGAGAGGCCCCTTAGTGGCGGGCTGTGATGGTTGCGATCGAGGTGTTGGGGTATGGGACAGCCTCGAAGAGGTCGAAGATTCGGGCTTTAATTGGCGGCCACGCCCAGGCTCAGACTGTGAGTCAGAAGAAGATTCCCGGTTAGTCTTCAGTTTTTACTGCTTGCCCCCCCCAAAAGTATGTATACCAGGCTCAGCGAAAAGCTTCTCGTACCTTCGCCATCTGGTTCATAGATGCAGGTGTCGCATCGATCAGAGGTAGATGTCGCTGATGCCGCGGGGTCGTGCCTTCGGTAGGGGATTGCGAAGAGGGGGCGTGGGAAGTGTTCATGTTTGATTGAGTGCCGGTTTCCAAGTGGTGATGCTTGGCGAAGTGACCTGTCGCATCGTCGCAAGGCAGCCGTCCAAGAACCACACGTTCTTTGCGCGGGTTTTCTTGACCCCCAGGCAAACGGATAGCAAACAACAATGCACGCTTGTGGCCTTCCCTGGATTTCGAGTTCCGCAGTAGCCGGTGTTTGTTTCGTTTCTTTCCTGCAGTTTCCAAATGGATGGTGTAAATGGAAGGAGAGGTACAGACAGCTTGCGAAGAATTATGTCATTTAGTGGAGGAGGCAGGCCTTGACACGAAACGCGCCGTGCAGACCAGAGATCTCCCTGTCACGAGATCAGGTGACCTGGGTCCGGCAACTTCCTTGGGTGTGACACAATCTAATCCAACTGACTTCAATTGGCAACAGTATCGAGAATACACACATATGTATGTGGTAAATGGCGGGTGCAAAGTCATTTAATTCGTCCAGTGATTTTTGTCATCTTTTTTCCCACCGTTTCAAATCGCTAGCTGGTCACAGTGAAAGAGAACACTTGGCACTCCTAGAGCTTTGTAGCTTACAGAAGCATTAGTGATTTAGGTGACTGACAGGCGAAAGTTAGCGCAATGACTGCAACCAAGCAAGCAACCAGGTTTAAAATGCTGTATAACGCTATCCAACTAATACAACTCGTCCAGAATCGCCTCAACTGGGCTCACTTCTGCTTATAAAGGCTTATCCACAGAGACCTTCCCAAACACTCCCGTCGCCGCATGAACCGCAACCCCATTGGCTCCCGACGTGTAAGTCAAATCTGTCGCCGTGATCAACGCAGTGTCGGTATTCCCCAAGTAGACCTTGATCTCGCTCCCTATCGCCGTGACTGTCATGGCGTAGTCCGAAGCCGCCTGGAGCCGAGAAACCGACCCCTCGCCGAGCGTCGTCATTGTCCCGTTGTTCCCGTCGTACTTGCCCAGCACCACGTACCCCGCCGCCGAGATGCCTGCGTAGTACCCATTGAATACAGCCGGCCCGGTCAAGGAAAACCCCGATCCACCACCGTTGCTTTCCCCCAGATTCGTGGCGCGGAATACGAGCCCCACGTCGCTGCGCTCGCGCGTTCCGTCCGAGACGGCGACCGTCGCATTCATCACGAGGTCGGTGAAGTTGGTATCCAGCATCGCCAGTCCGTCGCCCTTGCAGACGCCCACAAGATGCTGCCCCGCCACTGTCCAATTATCCACCTTGTCGCCGTAGAACCTCCATCCGATAGCCTTGCCGTCCGCGAAGTTATCGTGCACCAGCATCTGGACGGGCGCAATCGTGCCATCCTCGTTGAAGTACATGCGGTCGTACGCAAGGACGCGGTGGTCCCGGCCCGTCTCGCTGAGCGGGCGGCGGTGATAAACGATGTAGTAGATATCCGTCTCGGGCACGTGGATGACGCCGTGGTGGCCGCTGCCCGTCGCGACGGCGTCGTCCTGCTGGAGGATCTTGGCCTTGCGCTCAAAGGGGCCCAGGGGCGAGTCGGCCATGGCGTACGAGACGCTGTAGTCCGGGCCACCCCAGCCGCCCTCGGACCACATGAAGTAGTAGGTGCCATTACGCTTCATCATCTGCGACCCCTCGGTGTAGTTCTCGGGTGTGATCTCCTTGTACTGGGCGGCGGCGGCGGTGCCGTTTGCGCTGCTGTTGCCGCCGTCGAGCTGCCCGATAGAGATCATGTCCTCGTTGAGCTTGGCCACGTTGGCGTGGCTGTGGCCGCCATAGTAGATGTAGGCCTGCCCGTCGTCGTCGATGAAGACGTCCTGGTCAATGGGCTGCGCGCCGTTATAGTAATGCCCGATGAGCGGCGCGCCGATGGCATCAACATAAGGCCCCTCTGGCCGGTCGGCCACCGCGACGCCGATGCCGCCAACCTTGGTGCCCTCGGCATCCTCGTCCTCCTGGATGTCGTTGGCGCTAAAGTAGAGGTAGTACTTCCCGTTGCGCGCGATGGGCGCGGGGGCCCACACGGCCTCGGTGGCCCACTTGACGTCCTTGGTCGTCAGGATGTTGGGGTGCTTCGTCCAGTTGACCAGGTCCGGGCTGGAGAAGGCGTCCAGGTAGGTCTGCTCGGCGTAGGCGTACGACGAGGTCGGGAAGACCCAGTACTGCCCCTCGTAGAACTCGGTGTCCGGGTCGGCGTACCAGCCAGGCGCGAAGGGTTCCCTGCGGGCGCGGTCAGGTAGTTAGGCACAAGGCCGGTCTGTTGCTGACGGGATAAGCCGGGCGCGTGGCCAACGGCGGCCAGGATCATTTGCGGGAGCATCCTGCGCCGAGGGAAGCCAATGTACAACGAGATAGGTTCGATTCCTATTCGCGCTACTGGTTTCCGTTGTACACTCCTTACCTTCAAGGCAAAGTGTGGGGTATTTGACCAAGGAGTTTCCGACCAAGTTGCGGGGCTAGTTGGCGAAGCCAATCTGTGAGATCAGTTTCTGGATGGTCATCCGCAAGCAAGAACCTTGGAAGAGAAAACGGTGGCGGGTGGGCGGTGCCTTATGAGCCTGCCGATGAAGAAAGGATAAAGATTGAGATAGGTTCGATTCCTATGAGCGTTATTGGTATTCGCTTTTAATTTTATTTAATGAGCGCGAGACGATTCTAACCGACGGCTGTAAGTTGCAGGTGCTGTGAGTGTCCATGACGACCACGCGACGTTGTCTTCATGAATGCGACATTGAACCAGCTGATCCACCCGATCTGCACTTGCCCCATTCTACCCCGGAAACTGATGCGGTCAATGGGCCAATGGTGTCCCAAAATGTCCCGCCAATGACGTCGCGGAGAACCCAATCGTCGGATAGGCAAAGGAGGAAGGGAACAGGCGATTCCATGCTTCCTGGGGAATGTGCTCTCAGGTGTGCAGTTGCGGATGCTGAAGTACTAATTCGGCAACTGTCAAAACGACCAACATCAGTGAGCCGGTCTCATGGCAGCAGCCATCGTCCATCCACTCGGGCCGTCTCTCTCTTGGGCGCATGATACATCCACATTCTTCGGTCCAGTCCACGCTAACGGAGTTTACTCAACCCTATTCCAACCGTAGCAACAAGCCTGCATAGAATAAGCAGACCGGTATCTCGTCAATCAATGCATTATCCACTTGTGTACTTCCTAGCAACGTCACTACAATAATGGCACTCGCCGTTGCCGGCCACCAAGTATTCCATCGTTTGCCCCACTGGCATCAACAAATCCGTCGCAATAGCTAAGTAAGTATTCGTGTTGCTGCCCTTTTCAGACCACCTTTTCCCATTAATACCGCTCGTGCTTCTCATCTTGCCTAATCTCCTCTAATGTTGTCTCTGTGGCGATATCGGGGTATCTCTCTTTATCCGGCCACGTCCAGTAGGCAAGCGTGGCGTAGTATGAAAACTTTTCTGCCTCGAGTTCCGGGATTTCAATTTCCAATGGGTAACGGCAGTGGTGCGCCTCGGCCACACTTTCCCACCGGTCCATCGCGTTCTCGCTGGCTTCGAAACCCCAGGTGCTGCCAAGTTCCAACAGCGGCGCTGAGAGGTTGTGCAAATCTCTGGCGTAAAGGATATAAGCGCAGTGGTCTTTGCCGCAATTCCATACTCTCATGACCGCCAGCCGCGGCATGTTCTTTGCCGTATCGGCAGCAATACGGACAAGGTTGTCGTGGTCGCCGTCCCAGCGTAGCGCGTTAGAAGTCAGAACAAGCTTCTCCAGCTTGGCCCAGCGCATCTCGTCGCTCGGGAGTATGAGCGGAGGCTCGGGCGAGAATTGCTCAGGGTTCCAAAAGGACCGGAAGAAGTGCATTGCGTCCGTGACGAAGGAGAGATTCAGGGTCGTGACGGCGGTGGCTTGGCTGGAAGCCAGTGCCGCTTGGTGTCCCACGAATGGGTCCGGTGCGGGCAAAGAGCGTCCTGCACGCCAGTAACCGTTGCTCAAATGCTCCTCAAAGCTCTTGAAGATGGTGACGTTCTGGAGCTTCTCATGGCCGAATAGACATCGAATCAGTTCACAGAGGCTGGTTTCCTGACTTTCGACACTTTCCTCGATCATGGCGTGCCATGGCTCGTACGTGAAAGAGCGCAGGTTTGGCATGGCATCCAGAATCACGTTGATACCATCCGCAGCGTCGAAGACGCGGAAGAACTGCCGGCGCAGGACGAAGGCGTTGAACTTCTTCACGGTGGCGAATTTGGGCGCTTGCATGGTCGAACAGAGGCCAGGTCCTACCACCCTCTTTTTCGACGCCCATGTTGGCTCATAGTAGCCAATTTGAGGCCCATTCATTTCAAAGAACCACTCTTCTTCCGCCCTATCGACTCTTACCGTTAGCATCACCCTTTCAAAGCTCCAAGATACTGGAATAAGCAGCCAAGAGGCGGGAATATCACTCACCAAGCAGGGATAGGCTCTGTGTCAAACTCGAGGTCTCTCGGATTCTTTGGGCGGAAATGCCACATCGTGTTGTTCGCATAGTACTGCATTCTCTCAAACCGCGCCTGGAGATCGCTGGGCGAATGGGCGCTGATCTCGAACACGCATTCCTGGTCTGGGTTTGCGGGCCAGCGAGACATGATTGAGAACAGCTTGCGGGTGGCCTCGTTGAAGATTGTGTCGTTGGCTTTGACCTCGGTCTCGGTCTCAGGCTTGTCGGCCTCGGCGTCAAAGTAACGTGGCAGTTCGAGACGCAGATGAATGTGCCGAACAGACTCCACTCGAAGCGGGTGCGGGCTGACCATGGTCTCCAGCTGGGCAACATGATACTGTTCCAAGGTCAAGGACTGGAAGGTGATACTTTCGAAGTATTTTTGCCACTCTTTGTTGACGGTGGCCAAGGCTGCAACACGCAGGCCTGCTGCGTTCTCGCTCAGGTTCTGCGATGCCAGATGGCCGAAGATCTGGAGTTTGATCTCCGGAGACAGCGCCTCCCACAGTTTGGGCAAGCCTTCCATGGTGCTCTCTGGCGTGGTGTTGGAAGGGGAAGTTGGAAGGGTAAGTTCAAAAGGGAAATGGAAGGGGAAATGGAAGGAAAAGTTGAAGTAACGGGAAATCAACTTGGAAGGCAAGTTGACGTGTTTGGGGGATGTTTATTTATTTTACGGACCTGATGAAATAATATTTGGTTAGTGGGTTGGGCCCGGCATGTCCATGTGCGGAGGGGGTGTTGGAAGGCAACACAAGCTCCGGATGGTGCTAGAAGGGGTGCCTCCCGGGACCGGTGGGGCTTCTCGGGGAAGGGGTGCCCGGAAGGAGGGGCGTCACGTAAGTGGAAGGCAACAACAACAACAACAACGGTGGGGTTAAAGAGATTGAACTTCAAAAAGACTGCGGATGGGATGGTTGTGGACCTCCAACTCGTCGTTCACTATATTGACTGTGAGGTTATCAAGTGGGGCAGACGAAAGGGGGTAAATGATATTAGATTCCTGAAAACATGATATCTCTTTTGGTTCAAAACATGGGTGGCTATTGACGAACTATGGATGTTCAAATATAAGGAAACTTCTTTCCCAGATATGAAATATGCCAGACTACGTCCCCGCTACAGGGTAACCTCGTGCCGTTGTCTCAGCGACTGTGTCACTGTTCCTTGACCCGCTCCTGCGGCTTGCGGCTGTCCGTCACCACACCAGCCTCGGGATAGGTATTGGAAAGAGTAGAAGCTTCGTTTTGATGCTTGCCCCAGCCCGTGCAGGAAAATGTGTACCGGAAGCAAGTAGGCGAGTGGTGATATATATATACAAAATGGAAAATGCAATGGGACGGCGGCGTGGTATAATCTTTAAACGTAGCCCAGACGGATGAGTGATTGTTCCTGTCAGCTCGAATGAACGACTCAAGTTGGGTGGGACTTTGGATGGAAGTATGGCCTTTTTATTCCAAGGTCTGAGCTTTTCGTACGTATATCTAGCTGCATAAAAGGTTTGCTCGCACCAAACACTTGACCAAAAGACAACATTCAGAAGCAGCACGAGCAAGCAACAGTTTCTACAATCTAAATTTCCATGTTCTATGCTACCGCCTAGTGTACTCCTCTGCGTAACCTCGGAGACTGGGCAGCGCAAAAGTAAAGAGCGCATGCGAGGCGCAGACACTGAAGAATACCCCAGTGGTCAGGAGGTCGGATAGGTAATAGGTCGGCCAAAACACCGTCCACATCTTAGGGCTATGAACGAACAACTGGTGCTTGCAGAACCAAATGTGGTATCCGAGAACCAGTAGGCCAGTGTAGCTGTAGCTGAAGTGGTAGGCCATGAGGGCTGGGAGGAACGGAAGTAACAAAAGACTCACGACAGCAAACCAGTCAAACCTTTGCCACCATTGACCACGTCTATTGAGAGTGTCATCCCCGGGACCAATGCCTCTGCACCAGCACATCAGAGCGTACATCCAGTTGCTCTTGTATCGTTTTGACTCTTTGGCGATGGCGGGTGATGGCTCTGGCTCTGGATCTAACTCTAGCTCTGGGCCCTTTGAGGTATGCTTAGGTCGTGTAGCCGGTACCAGATCCGCATCTCGAAGGATCAGCTGGACGCCCGTCTCGAATCGCCTGCATCTCGTCATGAACTCGTAGTAATCACGTGCGAGAGGGTCGTCCGTGCTGGATTCCCGAGTATTCCTGCTTGCAAACTCTGCGTGCACGGTTTTTACTTTCTCCTCGAAACTCTTTACATCGTTGACCAGTCTCGTCCGTTCGTCTCTCAAGTCTTCAAAGCTCTGCCCGTACTCTCCAGTCTTCGGAAAATGTTCTCGCTTAGCCTCGTTGGCTTTGATCCGACGATTCGGATAACTTCGAAATATCTGGTCTTGGTCGGGGACGGGGCTCGGGCTCGCGGCGCATAGCTGGTCTATGGTTGGCTTGAGTTCGGCGAGGCGGTTGAGGTAGTACGCGCAGCTTTCCTCCACTCTCTTGAACCATTCCTCCCTTTCTTGCCGTAACGACGACCTTGGCTTGGGTAACAAGACCTGCGTCTAGTGTGAGTCCAAGTCCAGGGGGATCTCACGGGCTGGGGGCGACTCACAAGCGGTTTCATCTTTGACGGGGAGAACGCGGAATCCAGCAGGACACCTATCAATTGTCGGCGGCTTGTTGTAAGTGTTATCTCGGATCTGGCTGTGTCCGAAATCGGATATCCGGGGGTTGTGATTTACCATATTCCAAGATCGGCGACAACCCTACGTTGTATGCTCATCCGAGCATCGCTGCTGCAAGAGACGGAGAGTCCTCGAAGTCTGTGGCTGTTTCTGTCAATAGGATCACCCTCAAACTGACAAAGAACTGCAAATGAACCCCAGTCATACCGCAATCGCGATTGTTGCTAAATTGGTTGCATAACAAAGCAGCTGAGTCCGAGCGTCCGCAAGAAGAACAAAGACTCAACCAGGTTCCAGTAGAAGGCAATTATAAGTGAGTGAGTAATTGAGAGCAACCTGTCACCAATTGTCACAATGAATTTGCTGCGAATTCTGACGCGTGCTCTCCCTGGTTATCTCGGCAAAGTACCTCTACCAGGTGGCCCGTCTGCTTGGTGGTGGTCATTGTGGCAGTTGGCCTGGTCAGGACTTCCAGGCCTTGCAACAGCCGTGAAGGCGTTTCGCCGGTGACTTGATTCATGTCGCTTGATGTAAGTAACAGGTATTGGACTGTGGCCAGGGTCTTATATATATAGGAGCGACCATGATCCTATATCCATCAAAATAGAGATACCGTTATGAACACCTTGATTACAAGTGAGTGTCACGGCGTTAGGTCGCGCTTTAGCCAACTCCATCGTCCCCAACCGGGCAAAGGGACGACGTTGTCAGGTCAGTGTCTTGGCCATCTACTAGAAGCTATTAACAAGCCTTCAGTGAGCATGTTAAGCAGTGCGATATTTCAAGAGAGTAATCAAGACGGTAGGTTAGGTAGTAATGCTGGAGCTTTGGATGGTCGAGGGCCATTTACACATTCTCGGAGCCAGGAATTGCCAAACTTTGCAAAACTCTACCTTTTCCCGTCTTCCAACTTACATATACATATATATTGGCTTCAAATTTCCTTTGCCTTCCTTCCCTCCTAGATGCTACTCTGATGTAACGCAAAAAATACAATTCTCTTGTCGCTTAAGTTACGAATACATCAACCCTATCTCCGATCCAAGCCAGAAGGAAAATCGCAATGGCACTACCGTTTATGCCCCCAGAGCTGTGGGAAATGATATGGAAAACAGCCCTGGAAGTCGAGGCGAGCACTCGGATTGTACCTGTGGACTATGATGCACATGTCATACCGCGGAAGCAGCTGGTGAGTCCGCTGCTGTCGATCTGTCGCGAATCGCGGTGGCACGCTCTACGATTCTACTCGATCAAGCTTCCCATCTACAAATTTCCCAAGATCTACCGCGACGCAGACCATTACTCTAGCCTCTACGGAAATCCTGCGCGGCTGCGTCTAAAGTCGTGCGAGTATGTCGAAATTCAATCGGCTGTCCGTACAGGCCTCGACGGCATCAGGACCCAGGGCCAGGCGGCGGGTTTTGTGTATCTCAGTCCACAACACGACACCTTCCTCTGCGGCATCGAATTCACCAAGTACTTCCTGTACAATCTCCCCTGGACCCCAGAGCCTAATACGCCACGAACCACAGCCTACGTTTCGGCCCTAATGAGGGACGTAGACCGGCGTCTGGTCCAGAACATGGTGCTTGCCGAGACCCTGCCCCAGTTACAGATGCCCGGCACCACAGCGTACGCGCTGAGCTACGCCAACTTAGTCTGGGGGAAATTGTGGTTTCCCTCCACCAAAGGCTGGCGGCACTGCTGGCTCCCGCATAGATACGACACGCGGCGCGAGCGGGAGCGGTCATGGGCGAGCCGCCGCTGCGACGGGGAGGAATTCTTCGGGTATATGGGGTCCACCGACGGCATCGAGAAGCTCCAGGTCATAGAATGGGGCCGGGAGTACAACCGTTGGAATCAATGCGAAGTCATCAGGTGCCGCTAAGTATATACAGAACTACATAGTGAGCTGGCCTGGATTTTGGTTACCCGGAGCAAAGAACTAGATACCTTTGGCTGGTGAGCGAGTGAAAGTAGAAATGAATTCCTACGGACTGGATATAGCAGCAATATCAATGCGAAAGTGTTCGCATTCAACCCACGACATATGACTGATTGGCACATTCCATTTACGTTTCCCGTTTCTGCAAGCACGGCTGACGTATTGCCTCGTCTTCTAGGCTGCTAATCTGGGGAGTTGAACCCGTTAATTGTACGATTGCTGCTATTCGTAGCGTGTGTCCCAGCAATTTCCATGGTCCAGTAAATGCATGCTATTTGTTAGGTGCTTAGCGACTGGTGTTGGCCCAGAAATTCCTGACAGGGCAAGCAGGGGAGTTTGGTGCGGGGGCGGGGTAGTGTTGCGGGGAGTAGGGCTGCTCCTCCGTCCGTTAAGCAGCTTGGTTCGTGAACGCCCAAGAAGGGCCTCCAGCGCACTGACCCTGTGGGTGTGGGACGAACATTACCAAGCATTTAGCACTTGGGTACAAATGGCATCTCCCTATGCAATGAGTCTTTGTTCATTCCGCTTCCGATAGGTACCAAGGTGGTAACAGCGATGGTGGGCGGTAATCACGGAGTAGTCGTGGATCATATTAACCAGTTATTGGGATGGATGGGCGGCATGGTCCGTTTATCAGACGGTTGACAGGCAGGCCGCAGCGGCTGAAAGCGCATGCAATGTAAACTCCGAGTCCGAGTCCCCGGCCAACGCTATTTGTTGTCGGCCATTGATTTTGTTTTCAATTGTCGGTTGGCGTGAGTGAGACGCTTCCCACCCCCGACAAAGCGTCAGACCCCTGGGAGCTGTGCACTGTGGCTTCCAGGGTCGCCTGAGCCTGAGCACTCCACTCTGCGCTTCGATGAACTACCGTGGTCAGACTCGACCTCATCCTCCACGTGCGTGGCGTCCTATCAGCAGAAGCAGCATCCATAGAAGCGAATCGGTGTATATTCTCATTAAATATTATTAGTAATAGTAATCCCCTCCCCGTTTCGTCGATGATATCACACGTCCGTCTACGACACCACCGTGTACTTAAGCGTAAAGACCGTGCCGGGCCCGCCCGCCTTCTGTACATTCAGGTGCCCGTCGATGTTGGAGAAAACGTTCATCGCGCCGTTGTTGGAGCAAACGAAAGACCCGGTCCCGCCGACGCTGGTAGACCCTCCCTGGAGCTGGCACCGCGTCCGCTTCCCGCTCTGCGGCTCCGAGAAGGCCTGATCCGAGACCAAGACGTAGCTCGCGATGCCGTCCGCGTCAGAGTAGTACGCGACGTGGCCCGCGGGGGGCCCCCGCGGGGACCAGCGCGCCCGCGGCGTCGAGGTGGAACTTGGTCGCCGCGCTGGACCCGGTGGCGTAGTCGAGGTACAAGAAGCCCGGGTCGAAGGACGGCATCAAGACCAAGTACTTGCCGTTCGAGTCGCCGCCCGCGACGCGCAGGTTGAAGGTCGGGGTCGCAGCCGGCGCGACCGTGGTCGTCGTCGCGGTCACGGCCAGGGTGGTCGGGACGGCCGTCGTTCGCACGTCGGTCGTGTGGACGGTCGTCGTGACGGTCGCGACGATCAGGGACGTGACGGTCTCGAGGGCGGTGGCGGTGGCGCTACCCGTAGCGGTCACGGTTACGACGGCGTTCGAGGCAGCGGCCGTAACGGTGACGGTGCAGACGGGGCCAGACGGGATGATGGAGGAAGAGGTGGATGGAGCGGCCTCTGAAGACCAGGAAGAAGATGTAGTCTGTGCGGCTGCCGAGGAGGAGGAACTCAAGTGTCTCTTGCAACTGTCACCTCGCTTCTTCTTGCGTATCGGCTGCTGAGCCACTGTGGTCTTCGTCACCGTCGCGGCCGTGACCGTCGCCGTCACAAAGGATGTCTCGAACGTGGTGATGGTGGCGATGTCGGTCGTCTCCAGCGTCGACTGCTTGACGGAGACTAGGGTACTCGTAACGGTCTCGGCGGTGACCGTGACATCTTCCGTACGGGTCGAGGTCAGCACCGGCGGGCTTACCGTCACCGTGGTGTAGCTCGAGCAGGTCTGCTGAGGAACCAAGGTGACTAGCTGCTGTGTAATGCGTCGATGAATGGAGTTCTTGGCGGCAGGCAAGAAGGGGTTCACGCCGGGGATGGCGGACGCAGCACCCCCGGCCACAAGAGCGGCCACCGGGAGGAAACGCATATTGATGGTTAAAGAGCGTGAGTCGGTGTACCGGATGATACCCTTGAAATGAGTGTGTTATCAGAACGAGTGAACGCGTTTGCCCAAGAAGAACCGACAGCAAGCGACCAGCAATAGAAAGTAACTGAGCGACGAGTTAGTTATATTTCCTGTTGTCCTGGATATCCATGGCGAGCCCACCATCTTGCTAGTTCGCGACCGCTTCCTCAAGCTGCCGCTCTGCCGCCGTGGTCGTGGCCGGACTCGACGCTAGTATCTTCGTAATGTGCTTAGTCCCTCCGTTCTCAGCCAGCCACAGTCCCGCTAGTTCCGGCCGATGTCCCGATGCAGTTCGACCGTTGCCATGTTCTAATTTCCTGTATTTCCTGAGACTATTCAGGCCTCTTCTAGGACTGTTCCTCATTCCCAAGTATGACGTACCGGGTCCGCTTGCACGCCGGGCTGCCGGGTCCGAGGTGTATTAAGCATAAAAACGTCCTCTGTTCGACTGCACGCCATAAATGGCTAGTATAGGGTAGTAGCAGTAAGCCAAAAGACAGGTGACACGCCTACGCATCCACTCAGACCTCATTATCAAGTAGTCGCCCAATCTGAGGAATACGGTACGCCAAGATCGACCCGGGGATGAGAAAGTCGGGTATTTTAAGATGATGGTGAGAACCAATGCACCTGATGGGCCGATTCCCTCCTGTTGAGAAATTGAATGTCAATGGCCATGCCCTATGAAGACAAGTCGCGGCGGCTAGAAGCAGATGCTGCAGGTCTGCTTTTCGCCCACCCCTTTTGGGAAAGCAGCCGGACGCAATGACCAGGAGCTGCATGGTTGACCGATCTGGCAGAAGGGTAAGAATGGAAAAAGAAAAAAGAAAAAAGGTATACATTGTCGCATTGTCCACATCAGGTCATTGACCAGTGCTGGGACTGCATCGCTGGTGTTGTCACGATCGGTGCAGCAACAGAACCTCAAAAGCAACTCAAAAGGGGGGATGCACTACGCCTATGTGGGGTTGTGTGGGTGGATGGACAGCGGTTATGTTAGGTAAGAAGTATGTACCTAAAAACTTCCCAAGGACAGTAAATCCGCAAGTGCATGGCCCGGAAATAAAGCCACGAGGACGGCGAAAAGGGGTCCATCATTTTGCGGTGGAATCAAATAGTTGCCAGTTCAAGATATCCCTTCCGTTCGAGGGAGCGTCCTACAGCTGGTTCGCATCGACGTTCATGGCCTGAAAGTTTCGAAATTTTGGTCGTGGGGCTGGTAGCTCTCGGCCGTCCAGCGCAGTCTGTCCGTCGGTGCATCAATCGAGTTGGCCTCAATTCAGGGCAACCGAGAACATCGAATTACTTGCTCTCAACCCATTCTTTTTTCTGGCCACCCCTCAGCTCAGTGGTGGTGGTACTCAGCAATGGTGTCTCAAACCATCACAGTCACGGCGAGCTTGACGTGGATCTGATTGTGGTCACGTATCGCATCCCCGGCCACGGAGATCCAGAACGAGCGAGTTTCGCGAAGCCTTGGGCGGCAAAGGGGCCAACCCCGCGTCGCAACGAGACGCAAGTTGGTGGCAATGAACGACAAAGTCTACATTGGGACCAGAGCAGCATGAAAACAACTTCGATGTCAAGATCAACGGCGCTGTCGGGGACGACTGCGTATGGCGATAATGACATCACAGAACTGAGCCGCAATGGTGCTGTGCTGGTACTGCCGGGTATCATGACAGTGCCCAGCGCGCGATCGAGCGTCTGCTTCGTCCCGCTCGACCACCCCACCGGCGAGAGCCGGTCTCTCTTCACACCGGGCGCTAATGCTGTGTGGACACATGAGCACTTTCTCTCTGTCGAGCAGCTTGGAGGTGGGATGCGACCAGACCTGGTTGTCGCACAGATGGAGATATGACATGAAGCGGCTCTGACCGTGTTCTAGTATAGCTTCATTTCACGTTTTTTTTTTTTTTCAATCTACTCTATCGCAGCGCATATAATAGTAATATAAACAATAGAAACAGGAAACAAGTTCAACTTTACCATGATACCTGAAGGAAAGCAAGCAATGGATCAGAGCTGTATGTACTCAGCACTCCCGTCCGACTCCTGACCATCAGCGCTGGTCTTTTCGCTACCCTTCTCGCCCTTCTCTTCCTCCTCTTCTCCGGGACCCTCATCCGGAGCCTCGGCGCGCGCGAGCATCTCCTTGGCATCCTTGACGTCCTGCTCCTGGATAGACTTCTTGACAGACTTGAGGGTCTTGGCGGCGAACCGATCCACGGGCACCTCGTACACCCGCGTCTCGACATTGCGCTGCCCCTTCTTCTCGAGCGCGATATCGGCCCGCACGCGCTTCGCGTCCTTCGCCACGCGCGCCTCGCACTTGCCGACGTGGTCCTCGAGCGCCGGGATGCTGCGCAGGACCTCGACCAGACCCTGGACCCGCTCATCGACCGGCGCCCCCTCCTCCTTCTTCTGCTTCTTCTCCCCCTCCTCCTCCGCCGCCTTCTTCCAGCGGCGGGCGCGGAGGGCCAGCTTCGCCTCGTCCCAGGCCTGCGGGTCCTTGAACGCCAGCACGCGGCGCCGGAGGTCCTCGCGCTCGTTGTCGCGGCGGCCGAAGAGGCCCTCGATCAGGTCGAGGTGGCGGACGATCTCGGGGTCGCGCCGGTCCTCGCGCTTCGCGACGTCGAGGAAGGCCTTCTCGTACGGGTCGTAGCACCGCTTGTACAGCTCGCGGAACTGCTTCTCGATGGCCTTCTTGATCCGATTCAGGTCGCGCAGGGCGCGGTCCCGCTCGGGGATCTTGACGTCCCCGAGCTTCTCTTCGGGGTTCTGGTTGCGCCAGTTGCTGTTGGCGGCCGAGGTGTCGAGCTTGGGGGCGTTTTGCACCTTCTGCTTGTCGATCTTCTCGGTGTCCTTGTCGGCCTTCTTGGCCTTGGTGCCGCCGTTCTTGAGGGGGGTGGTGTTGGCGCCGGTGGCGGCAGCGGTAGACTTCTTCTTACCTTTGGGCTTCTCCGCCGGAGTTGGCTTGCTCTTCTTAGAAGCCTTGTCTGTGTCCTCTTCCTCCGCTGCTCGCTTTCTCTTAGGAGGGACTTCCGACAGCTTCTTAACCTTCTTCTTCTCACTGCCCTCCTGATCATCTAGCGGTCGCTTCCTCTTTGGTGACTCAGGGGCAGGGACATCGTCCCGGGGAAGGGCAGCGTTTCCACTAGGAACGTCAGTATCTAGCATGATACTAGAACCTACCGTAATCTGCTCTTTCGTAAGAGCAACCTTGGGGTCTTCCTCCAGAGTCGACCGGATAGTCTGCTGATCTTGCTTGTTCTCTATTTTTGGCAGTGTTTTGTTTCTATCGTGGATGGCTTTTGAATAGTATTCTCTGACAAGGTCTGCACGACTGAGCTTTTCGGTCTCAATATAAACTAGCTTGGGGACAAGGTTTATTGTCTGCTTTAAAGCTACTAGTCCCCATTCATTGATCACAAGAGTCTTTGTTGTTATGCTTTGCCATTTTATATGTATTAAAGCCGAACAAAGCCAATGTCCCGACCATTGTATAATAACTGTCGTTTATTGGACGCCAGTGGTTCGTGTATCGTGCGGCATTATTATGCAAGTCGTTGCTGGGCTATGCTCTCAGAAGGTAGTTCCTAGAAACAAGGCGATACGAGGAACTTAATTCTCATAGTTACCAGCAATTGCAAGAGACAGCCTTGTACTAGTCTTGTCTTGCACCTGATTTCAATGCATATGGCCACATGCCACGGTGTCAGTCTCAACCTTGCAGCGCTGAATGATTGCTGTGGGCTGAGATGGCAAGATTTATTCCTGCTACATTCGAGGCAGCAATTTCGGAACCGTTTCCAAGGAGATGGAGATGTCATTTGTTGAAAACGAGGAGAGATGGGTAACCCACCTAATGTACATGGTTGAAACCCGGGTCAGCACCTTATCACAAACGAACAGTTACTACGTACAGCTTGTCTAATTACTCGTTTGCCAACTTAAATTTTCCGACACAAGTATCTGCTTTTATCCAAGTAGCAAACCAGGTGCCTCCCCAAGAACAAGAAAAGAAAAACGAGTAACGAAAGCCAGAATCAACGGTAAATTCCCAAAGCGTTCCACCCTCAACCATCATAAATTCTCCGTCAACTGAGACTCCGACACACCTGCCGCACAATGCCTGCATATCATCCCGAGTTACCCAAGGGCGGGCTCACAATTCTACCGAACGAGCTCATTCTCCAGTTGGCTCATCACATGAGCACCCGATCCTTGCGCTCACTTTCGGTGACAAGCAAGAGATACCACTCTCTTCTGGACCAGAAGGTCCTATTTGAGGAGGAGGTCGAGGACGAGCGTCTCTTCGATGAAGCCAGATCCCGCTTCTCGAAGCTAATGCGTGTATATGGTTTGAGCCTCAGCGTAGGGAACATCGCCGCCTGGCCTGCAACTAAAGTCGCGCCCGCATACCGTCCGCTCAATGATGACGACCACGCGTTCCTGAACGCATGCGTCAGCCGCTGGGGCAAGGGGATTCTTTACCTCGCTATCGGTAGCGACAACGAGCTCTGTAGAATGCTGCGGAACTGGAACTCAATCTTGGAACTGCCCGTTTCCCTGTTCCGGGGAGCCCTGATCCTCCGAGCGATAAAGAAGTGCCCAGACATCAAAGTGATCGAGCAAGTCATCAAAGCATACCTGAAGAAATATCCCGCCGCCATCCAGGGTCCGAAAGAGTATCACTCGCGGACTAGTCTCAACTTCAATGGTGACTTTTACGTGCCCCCTGTCCTTTGGGCCTGCAGCCACAATCGTTCTGACGTGCTCGAGATATTGCATACCAAAAACAATGAGAAAGGCAAGGAAGCCGAGCAGAAGGTTGATTTCGACATCATTTTGGACCAAATGAGCACTCAGGTGATCAGCGGCGTCACAGACAACCAGGGTACAGCACTCGATGCGTGGCAAGTTGCTTTCTACGGTCTGAGCAGAGCTCGCGTAGCCCGCACATGGTCCTCGAATCCTGGAATGCGTGAAGACGCGTGCGTCTGGTTACTTGAGAAGAATCTGGGCTTTTCATCGCGGTCCGGCGGCATCTCCATCGACTACTTGTTCGAGGCGGCCGCCTTCAAGAAGGCTCGCCTCGTCCGCGCCTTGATCGCCTACTTCAAGGGCAGGCTGGCCTCGGATGATTTCCAGGGCACCTTGACGCTGGCACTCCACCACGCTACCGGGGGCTACTATAATCCCCAAGACGGGCACGAGGAAATCATCGACATCCTAATCGGGGCTGGCACGAGCATACCGCCCAGGGAGGACCCGCCTCTGTACCTCGACCGCGGCCTGCCAGGCGCCAGCCTACAGCTGCGCCAGTCCCCTGCCCGCCCAGAGGACGCGGGCTTGCTGGCACGTGCCGTCCGGTTTGCGCCGCGCAACGCCGTCTACCTGCTGCAGCTGCAGATGGAGCAGAACATGACCGACTATCGAGACCTGAAGGCGGCTCTGTCCGAGGCCCTTCTGTTGGGAGACGAACTAAAACACGGCCGCGCGCCTCGCCTCGAGTTCTTCAAGATGGTTTTCCCCGATCATGTCCACCTAGCGTACAGCCCCGCCGAGCTCCGATTCTTCAAGACGTTGTTCCCCGAGAACGTAGGCTTAGAGTACCGCCCTGCCGAGCTCGAGTCGGCACGGGAGCGCTTCCGGGCGTACGAGAACTTGGTCGACGTCTTCATCGAGCAGATGGGAAACGGTTGCTTGGAGACCCAGTCTCACGATGTCGCCATGCACGTCGTGCAGGTCGTCGGCCGGGCCCGCGTCGGTGAGAGACTGCTCGAGGATCTGGAATATGCCAGGTCGGAGTTTTACTCTTCTGTTTGGAATTCCGGCTGAACGAGTCTTACTAGAGTCTTGATCAATGTTACTGAGCTGGTCATCGATGTATGTTTGTTAGATCTGATATAGCGATGTCTACATACACCAGAGATCAACATATCATTATTAATTTATACCTTCAGCGATGGCGTAATACACTCGCTTAGAGTTTGGCCCCAGTCCGGAAACTCGACATCAATAAACTGCTCGATGTTGTGACCCGCGCGGGGTTTGCCAGAGCGTTGCGTCTTTATCTGAAAAAAGAAAAGGTCCAAAAAGAAAGAGTTGTCAATAACGTACAATGAAGCTCGCAAGTCGAACTAGTATGGCTTTAATATACCTAATAAAGTAATATTCAATCACCAGTTCCTTGAAGAATATAAGAGGCTTGTTAAGAGTTATACAAGCACAGCTTCCATCAGGCTCTTCAGCTGCTTGAGAAGCAGTTAAGGTCAGACAACAAGAACAGGTGAAGGGGGCAGGGGGGGAACGAAAGAGCTAACTCTCTTCATCTTTTCCATATGAAGTTAGCTCGCCTGGACTCTGGAAGGTCTTGTGCTACTGCCCTAGGGGTTTCTCGAGGTTCCTCAAGGAGGCAATCCGCCGACTCGACGAATCTGCCTCTTCGGTCTCTCCATCCAAGTTCAGCGTACAGTCCTGGAAGTACTGAGCAATACCCCTTGCCCTCGTCCGACACGTCACCAACAGCTTGTAGACCAGATGGTCCTGGGTGCTGTCCACTAATCTCAGGAGCCGCCGGATGAGCCCTTCCATATCCGCGCCCAGCGCCATGGTCTCGTACTGGCTCGCCCCATCGATCATGCACAGCAGCACGCTCCCGGGCGGCAGCTGGCCCACGAGCGTCACGAAGACGACGCATAGCGTGTTAACCCGACCCCGACGCAGACGCGGCCAGTCTTCTTCTTTGAGGAAGGTGAAGTCGGGCGCCACCCGTTGCTCCTCCATCTGCGTCAGCAGCTGCCCGATAAAGCTGGCCACCATGACGCTGACTGGACTACCCGCCGCCGCGGAGGTCGAGGCGGTGGACGATGCAAAACTTCCCGGCCGGTGCCGCTCGCAGAAATAGCTCACAACGTAGGCGCCGCGGCGGCCCGCCGAGGTCCGCGCTACCTCCGCGACCACTAGGCCGAGCGGCGATACCCCGTCGCTGCCCGCCGCATCCATGCGGCCGTTGACGAGCAGCGCGGATGAGGTCGGCTCGTCGCTGCCGCCGCCACCCGCCGCGGGGCCGAAGTACGCGTCGAACCGTGGGTGGGTCACCAGTGACGCGGCGACTGCTTTGGGCTGTTCGTCGAGGGCGAGGCCGCGCTGGAAAATGACTTGGATGTCATTCGCAATAGCGCCAGGGTCGTAGTTTATCGTGTCCAATAGCCGGGCCCTCAGAGTCGCCATATCGGTTGGTGAGGGCGTTCGTGGTTGTTCCGGTGTTGGGGCGGCCCTGTTTATCAGAAGGGTGATATCAGGATGCAGCAATCCATCTGAGGGCAAGTATTATTAGTTAGACATAGGATTTGGTCACAGTGAATGTTCCACTGGGTCCCTTTATGCGTGTTCTTCCCATCCCTACACTTGAATCCTGCTGTACTTATATGAAGGATCACAGACGTACCTTTCTGCACCAAGCCTAGCAAAGGGCTCCCCTTCAACATCTGGTAGATGTCTCGCATGAGACGTAGCTGAGTCTCCTGGTTCAGAAGCTGCGTCTCCGAGTTCTGGTTGGTCGCCAGCGAGATGCGCTCGTTAGTCAACGCACGCTCGGCGAGACACTGGTTGGCCTCTTCATCGACCCGTGCAGTTTGCTTATTGATCTCGTCGATGCTGTCCGTGAGCTCGCTCTTATACGCATTCTGGTGCAAGATTGGTTGCCAGATCTTTCCTGAATAGAGAGGGTTGAATCAGTCAGGAAGGGAATCCGGGAGGATCACGAACTACTTACGAACTTTGCTGTCAGCGAAGAACCTCATAATGTGAAGAAGGGCTCGCAGTATCGCTCTGAAGGGGTCGAATGTTTTCCGTTCTAGTGAAGCGTATCGATTCTCGTAATAGATCTGCACATAACGCCGGGCGTTCTCCATGATCTCGGGTATTTCTGAGAGAGCTTTGAAAATGGTTTCCTCAACTTTTGTATATCGACCAGCTGCCTGTAACCCAAATGTATCAGCCTTGTTGCTTCTTCGTTTTTGCCCGGCAGGGTAGTCGAGTAAACACCAGTAATGGTCCCCCTAAGGCTGTGTGCCCAGCCGGGCGTTGTATCCAATGGCCTAAGTGACTTACCCCGATGACCACCTTGAAGACTCCAGCTATGCTACGCTTGAGTGAGCTACGAATGGGTATGGTGTAGGTGAATAAGGGGGCCAACGCACCTTGAGCCATAATCGCCGGCCGGCAGCAGGCCTAACCAGCTCTCGAACGCCTTGGAGTTCTGGCCAACTTTGTCGATGTACTGCGCCGTCTTGCTCGATTTGATGGTCGACGTCCTCCACCGTGTGCCCGTCGCCTGCACCTCGTCCATCACTTCCTCCCATTTGCAGTTTCGCAGATCTACGTCAGCAAGAGTCTGAACGTCGGCTGCGGTTTTCCTTTTCATCAACTTCTCGCGTACTGTTTCCATCATGGCGAAGAGCTGTTCCTTCTCCTCGTCGGCTTCTTTCCACATATCCGCGCTGGGCTTCAAGTCAGGGGTAGCCCCTTTACATTCTAAAACCGACAGTAGGGGGCTAACCTTATCTGATCCTGTCGTTGCGCCTCATCGACGAAAGCGAATCCATTCAGCCGCTCGTGATATACGGGCTTCATCTGAGCGGCGGGCGCGATCTGGTTCTCGACGAACCTCGCTGCCTCATCTGGGGGGTGGCGCGTCCTCGACTGCAGGTAGTTCTGCCTAGCGTTTTCTTCCATGGTGGCAGTACTACTCACCGTGAGCGGAGTAGGTCTATAATGACTGCGTATGTGGGTGGCAGCCTGGTTTTGCAGTGCGCACAAGCGCCAAATTCAGCCGGATATAACAAGCGCGCTCTAGGGAGAAAATCAAAAGCGAGATATGGATAAGGAAACAGGGGGAAACACTTTTCTGGTTTGTTCGAGGTGCAAATACTTCTCCTCGGTCTTGCTGTGCTTATTGGATACAGTATGCTCCTGGCCACCTCGAAGGCCACGCGCGCCCCCTCACGCATCTTTCCTTGCTGACTGCATTTGGTCCCCAACACCCAAACAGCCACGGACAGAGGTGCCAGTCTATTGGCCAGCTTTTACCGCAGCTATTGAGCTATAAGGAAGGGGTTTTATTGACTGCGGTCCCCATGTGGAAGACCCAAACCAAATGAATGTAGCATTTCCCCGCCACCTCCATTTCTTTGGGCTTGGGCCACCGAACTCATTTCTCATCACTCCGAAAACAACCTGCGGTTTCGGTTATGTTACTTGAACCATGGCGCCGGAAGTAGTGCAACGAGCGCCATCGCCCAATCTCCAGAGTCCCAACGAGGGCACTGTCGCGACAATGGGTCCCAAGCATGTTACGACGCTATCCGATGACAACAACAAGGCAAGTCTTGTTGTGGAAGAAGCCACCAATGTTCCTGGCCAGGACGAAGATCCCGTATCGCTTGGTGCGAGAATTAGCAACACGTCACAGTACGGCGACTTTGGCAGGCTTCATTTGCAAAAAGAAAGAGACGACGGCACCCTTGCTAGCAGATCCAAGCAGGCCATTTTGTACTTCAGCTACGCCGAATTGAGGATCGAGGAGCTTGAAAGGGAGTTACGCAAAGTGAAGCAAGATCTCTACAATCTTCCCGACGACTTTGAGCTGCGGGAAGCAATAAAGTACCATCCAGTCTACAAGCACTTACTCCAACGGTCGAGCCCCAGTCAATTCCGCCTAAATAACACGTCGTGGGACATTCCTCGTGGGGAACGCGCGGCGCTTGAGGTTTTGACTTTAGAACATATCGAGAAGAAGCAGCAACAGCCACAAAGTGGAACGCTGCGCAGGTCGACGGGTCTCGAAAGTGACCAAACGCGGATTCAATGGTCACCTGAACGTCTGAGGATCCGGTCGCGGCCGTTGGTGTGGCACCTCCAGAAAGCAACTGCTATGCTGATCTCCGAGGACCTCCATGCCCCTGGAAGCGACACTATGGAGTCTAGTACGGTGTTCCTGGCGCCTTTCAAGTTAGTCGTGATGTTTGGGAAGGAAATACGGCAAAGCATCAGCGATGTGGAGGCAGCAATAAAGGGAAAAGAGGAGGACAAACCAGGCTCAGGAGATACGCCAGCTCTAAAGCGAATGGCTGACAAGCCCAACTTTGACAACAAGGATCTGCTGGAAGACCTCAAATTACTGATCCAGTTTATGGACCAAGACTTGCAGACCACCTTTGATCTAAGGCAACGCATCGAGGAAGGTACCGCGGAGACGATTGCATACGTGGATCTGTGGCATCTGTTCTACAGAGGCGACTACGTCCTGGCTCAATCAGACCCAACCCATGCGTACAAGGTCCTTCATTTCACAGGTGGCCGCGAACCGCTCATTGAACGTCTCACCGACGAGGGCGATAAGCCGACGCCCGTAGACGGCTTCAGTGTGGATTGCTTGAGTATTGTGTCTGATGGCTCCAGCTACGTGCCCAAATTGACAACTATATCGATCACAAGGTATCTGGGTCGCGTTCCCATCAAGTCTCTAGCAGTTTACCCACTGAAGTTAGACCCCGGCGTTGCTTCCAAGCGAAAACAGTTCATGGAACAGGGCCGCCAATATCTCGACCTGACTATAAAGCCCTTTGCGCATAAGCACTTCGTGGGGAAGACCCTCGATGAACCATCTCACGACCTTGATGCACAAGTCATCGTGGATATGACTTTGGCTATACACTCCAACCCAGATTGGAAACCAAAAACTAAGATCTCCAAGGAGGATCTAATCGAGTTCGATAAACGCGAAACAAAGATAGCATCTTACTGTTTCCACGGCAAATACTCTGAAGGATGTTGCGGCTCAGACATCGCTTTCAAAGACTGGGAACTGGACCAAATGCATCTGAACAAATTCTCCCAGGAAAACGGACACCTCTTCACTGGTCGCGATGCCAACGGCTTGACCGAAGAGGACCTCATGCTGCTACCTACCTGGGTGTACGGCTTCGTACTGAGGACCCGACGGTGGGCCACGCTCCGGATATCCGACCTGTCCGAAGTCACATTCGAGAACGATTTCAAGAACCTCATGCTGTCCGAGGAGCACAAGAGCACGATCCAGGCCCTGGTCGCGACGCACGAGAACTCCCGCGACGGCTCGGCCGAGCTGCCCGCGGCGTCCGGGTCGGTCTGGAGCGGCATCGACCTGGTCCGGGGCAAGGGCACGGGCCTGATCCTGCTGCTGCACGGCGCGCCGGGCGTGGGCAAGACGTCGACGGCCGAGTGCGTGGCCGACAACACGAAGCGGCCCCTGTTCTCCGTGACGTGTGGCGACATTGGCGAGACGGCGACCGAGGTCGAGACGCGGCTGCAGCAGCACTTCCAGCTCGCGCACAAGTGGGGCTGCGTCCTGCTGCTCGACGAGGCCGACGTCTTCCTCGCCAAGCGGACGCGCAACGACCTCCGCCGCAACGCTGTCACCAGCGTCTTCCTCCGCAGCCTCGAGTACTACGCGGGCATCCTCTTCCTCACGACCAACCGCGTCGGCAACATCGACCCGGCCTTCAAGTCCCGCATCCACCTGAGCCTGCTCTACCAGCCCTTCAACCTCAAGACCACCCGCCGCCTCTACGAGATTTTCGTCGACCGCACCCGGGCCGAGCAGAAGCGCCGCGGGCCCGCGCACTTTGTCATCAAGCGCAAGGAGATCCTCGAGTTTGCCAAGGACAACTATCGCGAGATGAAGGGTGAGAATCTAGGGGCCTGGAATGGACGGTAAGCTCGCAAAGCTCTCGTTCTCCTCAAAAAGGGAAGAATCACGCATATGCTTATCAGTATTAGTATTACGTATGCAGTCAAATCCGGAACGCGTTCCAAGCCGCCATCTCCCTAGCCGAACACGAGTACCAGAAGAAACTGGTGAACGGCCGGTATTCGGAGAGCAAGCCCCTGCCCGAGCTGGGTCGCTCGCAGCTGGCCACGGTGGCGGACCGGTCCAAGGAGTTCGAGAAGTACCTCATCTCGACGCTGGGCATGGACGAGTCTGACCTGGCGTCCGAGGAGCAATGGCGCGCGGACCGGTTCGCGAGGGGGCGCCCGAGCCGCCCTGGCTCCCGAGAAGGAGAAGAGGCGCGCGGCGCCATCGGCCGCTGCTGCCGGCGGGTACGGGGCCCGAACGTCAGGGGCAGCGGGGGCAACTGTACGTCACAAGGGGAAGGGCAGTAGCAATGCGCCTGCGGTGACGAGTAGTGAAGATGAGGAATCTCTATCCGAAGACGACGAAGATTATGAAGAGGAAGATGACGAGGATGACGAAAAGCAGAGGGACGAGGCAGATGGTCCGAAGCCAGATGATAGCGACCTGAATGAGGAGGAGGAGCTGGAGGCTATCCGGGCACTCTTGCGGCGGAAGAAGAAGAAGGGAAAGAAATAGTTTCAGTTGCCGTGGAACTCGTTTTAGTTCCCAAGTATGTTATAAGAATGAGAACGAACTAGGTATAATTGGAGGTTTAGACACAGTCCCCGAAAGCTGAGTGACCTTGTGGGGAAGGGGAAGGGCGCAGGGAGTGAGTGATAGAGAGAGAGATGATACTTTTAGGGATTCGAATCCATGGCATCCAAACCAACTCTACACTCTACATGCTAGGAGATTGGCCAGGACGGTGCGGAACACGGGAGGATTGCTGGTTCGTGATGGGATAACTCATTGGTGATAAAGCTTCCGATAAACAGAGGGATAGCTGGCAGTGGAAAGCAAGATCTGGGATAACCGGCGTTAAGTGGGTAGTCAGGTATCTTGACCATTGCCCTCATCATTTTATTGTGCAGTGATTACCCCACCATGTTGGCTACGGAGTGGGTGACATCGTCGCGACCGGATCTCCTGTCCATTCGGGCTCACAAGGCGCAAGGCCCAGACAGACGGGACAAGACAATGGCGGCTTAATCGAGGATATATCTAGATACACAATCGTCGTGAACGTGGGTATCTATACGATCAAGGTCGAAATTGCAGCCATGAACTCGTGCATTTGATTGGCTCGCTACTTTGAAAATGAATTGTCATGGCCGCAATGTCAGAGAGGCAGATGCTGATTGCTTGCTAAGCCAATAAATAACCCCTTTAAGTTTGAAGGTCATCGTGATCAACTCGAGTAAGTGCCCGGAACTCAATCAAAGCTCGCACTTGCCCTCCGCCCCGTCACCACACCCAGCCCCAGCACCAGCGCCCTCCATACCCCTCCCCGCCGCCGCTCCCGTCGCCAACCTCTTCACCTCGTCCACCGCCCGCCCGACCACGTCGTGCCGGAGCCAGCGCCTGAGCTGCCGGGGCCCCGTCCGCCGCGCGTAGTCCCAGTGGCCCGCGGTGAGCCCGCCCAGGGCGAAGGTGTGCATGCGCGCCGCGATGGCGGCGGCGCCGACGCCGTAGGGCGCGCACGCCATCATCTCGGTGCCCGGGATGATCTCGTCGTCGAGCGAGCGCGCCGCGAAGGCGCAGACGACGTTGAGGGTCAGCCCCGTGCCCAGGGCGTACATGGCCGTCGTCATCACGTCCTTTTCGTACAGGCTGAGCCTGGCGGCGGCGGTGCTGCCGTTGTTGTGGTCGTTTTGGGTCTGCTGCTGCTCCTCCTCGAGATCATGGACCATGCGGCGGAGATTCCAGATTGCGGCGGAGCAGAGGATGGTGAAGAGGATGGAGAGGAGACGCATCTTCGTGTTGGCGTGTGGGGGTGGCTCCGAGTGGTCCCCTTCTTAATCCAGTGTTGGTTGCGGTCTACTTGTAGTAGGTAGGGGTAAATCAAAGTGAGGCGCCCCCGGAAAAAGCTTAAGATGAGAGGTTATTTGGCGGTGCGGGGGGTAGAGAGATAGAGATGGGATGAAAGATGAATGGTTATATTTTAATGTAACATCGCAATTCAAAATGGGATATTGCAGAGTTTTTAGATCTTTGAGAGGGAAAAGCTGGCGGTTCGAAGCCATTCGCGCGCGCGTTGACGACGACGTGCAACACCCCCGAGTCAAAGAGCAGTTTCAGAGTCGCCGACCAGGGGCTTTATTGTGGATAGGGCTGTCGAGATACCGAGTTTCAAGGGTCATGTCAGCTGAACTTCGCTCTCCAGAGTCCAACCTCTGAAGAGCTAGCTTTCTATCGATTGCTTAGAAGCGAGCGTAACTCAGCGGTGGAATACTTCTGGTCAATTTTGATAGACGGGTTTTATCCATTTACATAGACGGACAACAACGACAATAGATTCTACTGCAGAATGTTCGTGCCCAATCGAGGGTAGGAGACGCCAGGGAGCGAGCGAGAGTGCTGAAGCAGAAGCCACAGTGGCTGGTAACCTCCCAAGCTTCCCCTGCCGCTCCAACGCTCCCACCACCACCCACCACCAACCAGTATTTGCGCCTCCCCGAGCCCGGCCCGCTTTCTCGATCCAGTGTCATCTACGCGAGATTAGGCAACTTAGCAAGGCTTCTAGAAGCTCTCATGCCCCATCGAATTGCGATGCCGTTTCGTCGGGGTTTCTTCGCTTGCTGTCGATCAGGAGGACACTTGTCATCCTCGCTTGGTGACCGCCCCGAATGCCAAAGCTGCGAAAACCGCTCACTCAGCTATGGCATTTGCAGCGATGCCTAGAAGGATGCATCAGTAAGACGTGTGCGACCCGGCAGTGCTGGCAAGATGGCATAAGCTTATCCGTGAGAGCCGCCTCCGTATTCCTTTTCTCTCTTTTTTTTTCCCAGTACCTAGTAATGCGCAATAATGAAACTTACGACAGCGGCATCATTGATGGATGTTTTTATGCACCCATCCTGCCTCCAGCCATCGCACAGGACGGGGCTGGTTCCTTCAGGAGGGGACCAATGTAACCCACCGGAGAGGCCCATCGCCCCATCCCAACAATGGTTATTGGGAGGGGTGCCTGGGTGCCTAGCGACTGTACCCCCAATATGATGATTTTATGGTCATGATGACTAGGCTTCTCCTTTGGGGCATTGCTTATTTTGGCGTCTGACGTACGCATCTGCCGACGGCCGAGATGGATTTTGGGCCAACGACAATACTTAGTCAATAGTGAGCATGCCAAAAAAAATAGATCATCGGATTCGGATTCGGGGATGCGGCAACCTGTTAAGCGGTCTTCGGCACCAGTTCCTTAAGCTAGTAGTGGGAGTGAGAGCAGCACAGCTGATGCTGTACAGGGGCATCAGGGAGTCAAAATGCCAGATAGCACTCAGGAACTACGGCCAGAAGCTACGGCCACTGCAGCTACCCTGCTAACCACTAGCCTCCAGGTCCCTTTTTCCCTTTTTCCCTCCCTCACGTGGGGCTGATGTCATGTTGCAGCGTGGCCCAGGAGCGGCCATGCCCTCTGACTGCCTCTGATTGGCCTCGTAACCTGGGCACTTGCGTACTCTAAGACCTCTTCCAATCTGCATGTCGTCGTCAATCGGAGCTACGTAATACCCAATGCAATGCACACGCCCTCTTCATAAAACAAAAAAAGAAGTGCGAAAGTCAACAAAACCCCCGAATCGGACGGATTGGACGGATTGGACGAAATGAAATGAACAGGAATGAGATGATGGATGGGGAACCTCGGCCTGTCTGCTGCTACTAAATCTGCCTGCCTGTCTCCGTCTCCTATCTGCCTGTCTGTCCTGTCATTGCAAATGGCCCCCCCTCACTCTCTCAAACATAAGCTCTGCTACCCTTCGAAACACCGGTCGTTTTTCCCATGAGGCCACACAGTGAAGGAAGGCGACCTAATAAATAAGTAACATACTCGCCCTCAACGACCCCCCTTTGCCCATCGAACTAGCAGCATATGAGAACATACATAATCCTCTCTTCCCCCATCTAGCTTGCGGGTCAAGCCGCATGCACTCCCCTCAACTTGCCGGGATAGACCTTCGACTACCCAGATCCAGACTTTGATCTATTGACTCAGCATTGCGGTCTGCCCACGACTCGAGTCGGCCTCTCACGAGCAGCAACCACAGCCGGGCCCCGTTTCCAAACAACTGTCCAACTTCCCGATTTGACTTTGGATAGCCCGGCCGTCAAAGCTGCGATCAATTCTCCGAGACCAGAAGCATATTACTTTCGCCTCTTGGGGCTTTTGTTTCCTGCCACAGGGTTTTTGACTTTGCCCATCTGTTACCGCTCTGCTAAGGTCTGGTGGGGGAAAAGAGGCTTTGCTTTGGGACACACCACGCTTTCGCATACCCAACCAAACCAGCAGCCATGGCCGCAACCGGCGCTGAGGCGTCCGCCGCCATGAACGGCGGCGAGCACGACAACGTCCTCCGCCCTCGGCCGCGCAAACCCGTAAACCCACAGCTGGCCGAGCTGACACGGCAAGAAAGCAACGTGAGCATCACGTCGAGCAATGGCTTCCTCGCCATGCCCGAGAACGGCACCGCCTCGGGCCTGACAAGGTACGCACGATTAAACCACTACAACAGTAGCTTGGGACGGAGCTCGAGGAAAGCAAAGCAAGAGAGCATGCATGGAATAGAGACGTGAATACTGACGAGTCCCCCCTTGGAAACACAGTGGCCGATCGACGCCCGTCCCCGAGGACGCGCCCCAGTCCGCCAAAGCCCTCTCGTACGCGCGCAAGCAGGTTAGGGCCGAGCAGCGGCGCCGCATCTTCCCGACCATCGACTACACGGCGCGCGTGTCGCACTTCGACCCGGCGTCCGACTACCGCGACTTCCACGGCTTCTTCAACCTCTTCTGGATCGGCCTCGCCATCATGGCCATCACCTCGATGCTGCGCAACATCAAGGACACGGGCTCGCCCCTGCGCGTCCAGATCTGGACCCTCTTCACCGTCAAGCTCTGGCACCTCGCCATTGCCGATTTCTTGATGGTCGCCTCGACCGCCATCAGCTTGCCCCTGGCCAAATACACGCGGGAGAACCAGGGGGCATGCGCTGGAACGAGGGCGGCATGGCCGTCCAGAGCATCTACCAGGCCCTCTGGCTCGCCTTCTGGGTCTTCATCCCCTTTGCGCTTGGCTGGACGTGGACGGCCCAGGTCTTCTTCCTGCTGCACACCATGGTCCTGCTCATGAAGATGCACTCGTACGCCTTCTACAACGGCCACCTGTCCGAGACGGAGAAGCGCCTCCAGGCCCTCGACGACCCCATGACCACCGAGTCCAAGGCCCCGGCCTACGTCTACCCGACCGTCGAGAACCCGATGGGCGAGTACGCGCACAAGAACAAGGTGGCCCCCAGCGACAACGGCGACAGCGACAACGGCAGCAACCACAGCGACGCCGAGGTCGAGCGCCTCGCGCAGCTGCGCGCCGACCTCGCCCGCGAGCTCACCAGCCCCATCGGCAACATCACCTACCCGCGCAACCTGACCTGGCCCAACTACGCCGACTACCTGCTCTGCCCGACGCTGTGCTACGAGCTCGAGTACCCGCGCACCGACCGGATCAACTGGATCCCCCTCGTGTCCAAGATCGTCGCCACCTTCGGCTGCATCTTCCTGCTGACCATCATTTCCGAAGAGTTCATCCTGCCCGTCCTGCAGGAGTCGCACCGCGGCCTCATCGACGTCAACAACAACAAGAACACGCTGGACACGATGCTGATCCTGGCCGAGACCATCTCGTGGCTGCTCTTCCCCTTCATGCTCACTTTCCTGCTCGTCTTCCTCGTCATCTTCGAGTACGTCCTCGGCGCCTTCGCCGAAATCACGCGCTTCGCCGACCGCCACTTCTACTCGGACTGGTGGAACAGCACTGACTGGATGGAGTTCTCGCGCGAATGGAATGTGCCCGTCTACTCGTTCCTGCGGCGGCATGTGTACGCCACGTCGCGGCAGAAGATCGGGCGGCCCATGGCGACGCTCATTACTTTCTTAGTGTCCGCCCTAGGCCACGAGATCGTCATGGCCTGTATCACCAAGAAGATCCGCGGCTACGGCTTCATCTGCCAGATGCTGCAGCTGCCCATCGTCGTGCTGCAGCGGACGCGCTGGGTCCGCGGCAAGGAGACGCTGAACAATGTGTGCTTTTGGTGCAGCATGGTCTTGGGGCTGAGTTTGGTAAGTCGTTCATTCACTACGTTCCTTATGAGAGGGTAGCTTGCTAACATCTTTGATAGATATGTTCTCTCTACGTCCTGATTTAAGACAGTCCATTGCATTCAGAAGAAAAGTGTAAAGTGGCTGGCATATGGGACCCAACGCCCAAGGTACGCATGTAAGATTACAAGGGAAAGAGCACGCAAGCAAAGACTGGGAAATCTAGGGCAGAAGGTCGTCGGTATATAGGCTCCGCATGTTTGGTTGATTGGCCGGTTGAATCAGTGGCTGTCACATGGATTGCATGATGCGCACATGGGTAAAGTGCGACGCGACGGCGTGCGGTCGTTATGTCATATTTGTTGTGCGTTTTTACATATTATACCCCCTTCAGTTTTAGTAAAACAGTTTACTATATTGTCAAACCAGTGGTCCTTTTCTTATGTCATCATCCATCATTGTAGGTTATCTGGTGTTGAGGAGTTATCCACGAACTTACCTAGCATCTATTGGTATTAAGCCGTGTTTCCCATTTCATATCGGAGGGCTTTACCATCGCTGGCGTCCTTATGGCAGTCTGTTTCTTCAGGTAACCACGGTGGTTTCTATTACCAGACAGAGCCGGAGAAGTATCTTCCATGCCAGAAGCCGCGTGTGAGCCTGGGCCGAGATCTCTCCTAGTTATACCACTTGATAAGCAAAATCCCAGCATATCAAAACTCACCTCATCAAATAGTAGTTTCTGGTCTCGTCTTTTGGACTTACCTTTTCCGGGATCCATAGCTTCCGGAACCGGCCACAGCGCCTCGGCTTTCTCGTCAATCGGGGCCAGTTTGGAGGCCGTAAATGTGAGGATCTCGAGGGTTTCTTCCACGGAGGAGGCGGAGGAACCCGTCGCAACCAGGCCGGGCGCGACCCATTTCACCATAGAAGCAATGATCTTCTTCCACTTCGCGGGGGCGGCCCGGAGGTCCGCCTGTAGGTCGACCGCGGCGATGTGGAGGGGTCGTTGGAAGCAGGCCCCCCGTCGCGAGGGGTCGCTGCTGCTCGGGCTAGGTGCAGGTTGCCCTCTTCGTCGGGGCTGGTCCCCGTGTCTTCTTCTCCTCCGGCGCCCGTCAGTCGAAGGGGTGGGACCGCCGGTGCGGCAGGAAGATGAGGGGGCGAGAAGGTCGAAGAAAGCCCATTCCGATTCCGAATGCAAAACGTCCCCATGATCGAAGGCCATGAGCGTGGGCCGAGAAGAAGAGTGGTGGAATGGCTCCCCTAGGTTGAGATAATAACGTGCCGTCTTTTCTTCTCTCGGCGGCGCAGCAGTAGTTGGAGGAGGAGGAGGAGGAGGAGGGCGATAATAGCCCTGAAGACGGCCCGGGATGCGATGGGGGCGGTGTTGGTAATACTGGTTACGGATACGGTACCCAGGCACATGTGGCATCTTCCAGGCCGTCACTTTTAGACTGAGGCCCGAAAGGGAAAAACGGGGCGGCTCGATGGGGAAGAGGGGGCAATTCTGATAATAGGTCTCGTAATCCAAGGCCGGGGCGCACCGCCAGTCCGGTACCCATGAAGGCCAATCTCTATCGGTAGTTGTATTTGCCATCGTCGTCGCCGGCGGCGGGGGCGGTGGTGGCGGCGGTCTGCGCAGAACGGCGATGCGCAGCAGCTGGGCCCACGAGAACTCGGCCGCGATGTAGACGGCCAGCTCGGCATAGACCTGTTCCACCGAGCGGCCGTAGTCGGGCACGACGGCGCGGCCGAGCGTGTAGGGCAGCAGGCCGAGCAGGGCGAAGACCTTGTCCCGGGGATCCTGACAGCGGCACTGCGAGGCCAGTTCCAGCATGTCCAGCAGCTGGCTCGGATCCGTGTAGGTCTGGTGCCCGAACCGGAGCACGGGGACCCGGGCGTAGATGCGCGGGCAGCACCTTTCCAGACGCGTCTTGAAGAGGAGCCAGGGGACGCGGGAGTCGCCGCAGATCAGCTCGGCTTTGCGGGCCAGCGCGACTTCTTGCAGCACCCAGATGCGCTGGAAATACCTCCGACGGAAGAAGGACTCGATGCAGCGTCCGGCATCCCCGTCGGGGCGTAGATCGGCGCCGGAGGCGATGTCGAAAAAGAGCCGAGCGCTCCGGTCGGCGGCCTCTCCGACGTAGATGAGCACAGCCTGGGCCCCGGAGTAGATCTTGGGCATCAGCCGGACCTGGCGGCCTCGCTCGCCGAGGTTGTGCTGGTCAATGCATATGGCGTCAACCCACACGTCGCGGGCGACGAACTCGCGCCGCACTCGCCGTAGAGCATTCTCGCAATTCGCGGTGATCAGAAACGGGCGCCCGCCCAGCTGGATCGTCCTGCAGGGCGTCGCGTCGCCCGACTCGTCGGCCCAGGTGTAGGACAGCGCCTCATACCGGTGCTGTTCCGATGAGGCGAGGTCGAGGTCGATAATACGCAAATCACCGCAGATGGGGTCTTCGAGCTTCCCGCCCTGGAGAACGAGAATGCGCGTTTCTGAGTGGCGACGAAGCGGGGGGTGGTGCAGCGGCGGTGTCCCCTCTCCATCGGCGGCGCAGTACTGAGGAGACGGACTTGGCGTATAGATAACTGCCGGGGAAGCGTCGTCATCCGGCGGGCGAAGCTCCTCATGCGAACCGCAGCTTAGGCAGAATTTGATCTCGCCTTCCGGTGCGAGATCGAGGCGATGGCAGGAGGCATCGTGCCACTCCATGGATTTCTTTCGCATACCCGACGTTCTAAATAGGGCATGGTGGAGCGGTAGGAGGAAGAGATGAGGGGCGAGTAACTATTGGCCATGATTTGATGGATACATCAGACTGTGGGTGTGTTGACGACTGCCAAGGTCCCTTCGCCTAACACACTGGCCTTGCCCACTTGCACAGCCAAGCCAACATGTAGAAATGCCATCCTACCTCTTACAACAGTACATACCAACACAGAACACGAACATGGCGCAGACAGACTATCCTAGGTGTTTGCGATATCCGTAAAAATGAACGGTAAGAAGAAGCCAAGGAGGGGCAAAAAGCATCTCCAGTTCCGAAGTGGGCCGCGCCCCAAAATCACGGGTTCCAACAACACATACCAGGTCAAGTGTCTGCCTGCTACCAACATGTCACAATGAAAGGATAAGGAACTCGAAGATCATGTTTGTGGATGGGGGAAGAAACCCTGCTGCTCAACGCAACGCAAATCGTCAATTCATAGCCCACGGAAAAGACCAACGGCACCGCCGCAGCTCGAGCTTCGCCTTCCAACGAAGCCATCGCCTGCTGCTGCCTGCCTGCTGCCTTGTCGTTTCCATCTATGTATGCACTTTGTGTGCGGTGTGTGATATACGCATTTCCCGTCAGCTTGGCCTCGTCGATCCATTCCTCCCATCCTTCCAATCTGCCTTGCCGTGCATGGTGAGGCACATCAGCACACACCATGAGACTAGCCCCCTTTCGCACTCGGCGAAGAACGAATGTGGTATCCAGCCAGAACGAAACGCCTTGTCGTGTTGGTGTTGAAAATAACGAATGTCGGGTATAATTTCGATTTGATTTGATTCGATCGTCAAGTCCCATTCCAATAAAAACGAATGTCGCGCCTTTGTACAGCCCAATCCCAAGCCCAGTAAGCGATCCCTTTCCCAAAGATGAAAACCCTCCATTACCCAGACGGGGTGATGCAATCGGTGTATAGATATGTGTGTGTATAATGTGTGGTATGGTATGATATGACGTAGCGTGCGTGAGTGTGTGTGTGTGTGTGTGTGTGCATGCGTTGTGGCAAGACGAAACAAATAAATAGCAAGAAAATCAAGAATAGTTCATCCAGGAATACAAGCGAAAAGCCAGGCAACGACACGATCTCCGGTGAGACTCATCAGAGTGCTGACTGGCGGAAGAACCGAGAGAGAGAGAAAGCTCAAAGCAAGGTACGGCGGAAGGGTTTGTTGTATTTAGTTCGGAACCCCGTTCGTTCTCAGCCATCCATCCATCCATAACAAAGCGTTTCGTTCCGCCAACCCCCATCATCCAAGACATCAAATCGTTACTGCATCTCATGAATTTCAAATCGGTGATAGATTGTGTGAAAACCCCATGCCCGATAAATATTCCACCCAAACTCCAAATGGCCCTTCGAGCCAGGTTATATCTCCCAGAACAACGCACGCCAGTGAAAATGCGATAAAAAAAGAAATAGCAAAAAAATACATCAACTTTGAAGTTGTCACAAGATTTCCAGGAGTTTAGCAGAACCCCGCAGAACCGAAGTGAGGTGGCACCGAGGAGTGGGAAGCCCTCTCAGTATCCGTAGACTTGAGGGGGCTCCGTCATCCGATACCCGGCTTCCGAAGTAGTGGAGTAGGCCACGTCGTGCTCGCCGTATTTCGGAGCATACTTGACTTTAGGGAAGTAGGCAGGTTGTTGCTCGTACGACTCGTAGGAAGCCACCGGGCGTCCAGAGTTCGCCTCGTGTCCATAGTAGGGCACCTTGTACCCGCGTCTCCCGGGCGACTCGGGGCGAGTCCGGACGGGAATAGCTTTGCTACCCTCAACCGTGTAGCGGAACTTGGTCTTGGGAGCTTCGGGCGAGTGATGTCTCGATGGGCGACGCGAGTAGCGAGCATCGTCTTCGGAGTAATCATCGTAGTCCTCGTCGCTATGGTAGCGGGGGTGGTGCTTCGATCGACCCCGGTCGCGGTAGTCCTCCTCTGCAGCTGCCGCCGTGTACCATGTTTGAGCGCGGGAGAGACCCGGGTGGGGCCCAGGAGCCGCACCGGGAGCCGGGCGCGAGTACGAATCTGTCTGTGCCCGGTGCATCCTAGGAGGGGATTCTGGTACTTCAGGAGGCGAGTGACGACTAGGCATGGTGCTGAACTTCTTCAAGCCGGGAATGACTCGCGGCTCCTCCTCAGTCCTGCTCGACTTCCTGTGCGATGAGGAGAGCTTAGAGCGGGGGGTGTCGTGCGACGAGCGCCGAGAAGCCGAGGTCCGTTTTATCGGTTCGTCATCTTCAGGAATAGGAGGCGGCGGCGGCGCCATAGCACCAACAGCCGGAGGGGGTGTTGGCACTGGCGGCGTCCAGCCCGATGTCGGGTGGTACGTTTTTGCCCGAGAAAGTCCAGGAGCCACCTTACTCCGCGAGGTCTGCAAATAATGTGCCGCAAACTCCAGATTAGCGTCTTGTTTCGAACGGCGGTCCTCGGTGATGGCTTCCCGGATGGGAGCGGCCTCGACAACCTTGGCTCGGATATTGGCTTTGGTCTTGGATGACGACTTCTCCGACTTGTGTACCGCTTCCACGACGACAGGCTCGTCTTCACTGTACGGCGTTCGGTGGTGGCGCTTCTCTTCGGCATGCATCCGTTCCTTCTGCGAGGCCTCCTCCTTCTTCTTGCGGCGATCCTTCTCCTTTTCCTTTTCCCTGCGATCCCGCTCCTTCTCTTCGGCTTTCCGTCTGCTCGAGTCCTTCTCGGCCTTTTCACGTTGCCGATCCCAGGCCTTGTCCGACTCTTTTCTCGACCTCTTGTCCTCTTCAGCGCGTCGCGAAGAAGGCGCCTCCCTCTCGTAGGAAGACGGCCCAGCAGGTTTCCGCGAACTCCGGTGTTCCCGGCCGTCGTCGACGCTGCTGCCGTAGGGGTTCTCCTCATGCCGACGAGGGGTTCGTGCCGAAGTGTAGGCGGGGGCGGCCTTGGGTGAGGGGGCATACGCTGACGCTGAGCGTTCAAAGCGTGGCTCGGCCATCCTCACGTTGACGTTGTAGTGATGGGACTCGGTGGTGTTTTCGCGGCGGGGAGTCGAGCGACTGGAGTATGCCGGCTGCTCGGCGCGCATGCGGGCGTTTTGCTTCTCCATCTCGTTGGCGTGGACCATGTCGTCGTATTTTTGCCGCTCCTTGCTGTCTGAAAGCATCTCGTACGCTCGTTGCACCTTCTGAAACTCTTCCTGCTTGATGGCCTTCTGTTCCGGGTCTGCGACCTTGTCGGGGTGACACCTGAGCACCAGCTTCCGGTGCGCCGACCGGATCTCGGGAATCTGAGCATCTTTGGAAACACCTAAGCGTGCGTAGGGATCATCAGGCAGGGTAAACATGATGGCGGGCGGTGATTGCGACTGCGGTAGCTCCGCCGTTTGGGGGCTTTTTGCTGACGAGGCTGAATTGCTTGCTTCTTGGCTCTGCAGCTGACTGGATCGTTGTGTGGATGTTGCTTGGAGTCCTTGGTAAGAAAACCGAAAGGCAGCAGCTTTCTTTGGTGGGTTGTAGGTTGTTGTTGAGTCTGTCTATCGCATGGAATGCGAAGAATGCAATGCTAGCAATCCAAGTCTTGAAGCGTTTGACCAGCAGTGAAACAAGAAGAGGTGTTGGTAGCCGAGGAAATGATGTAAAAGCCGGGGAACGGGACGGTAGTATGCAGTTCACGAGGCGGGCTCAAAAGGGGATAGACTAGATGCAATTAAGAACTGGGCTCCAGAGAAAACAAGATGGGATCGGGATTGGACTGTCCCAGTAGTGTGTGTGTGTGCGGTCGGTGGTGGTAATGGTGGGAGGATTGGGTTTGGGGGGGAATCGATTGAGGAAAATTGGGTGGTTGAGAGAAGGAAGCAGGTTGATCTGGCGATGAGGTCACGGCAGCCTAGAGGGAGGAAAGAGAGCGAGACCAGAGTTGATGGAGGGTGAGCCCGGTTCTTGAAGAGTGCACTTGAGCTTCTGGCTCGCAGAGTGTAGGTCAGGATACAAAACGGGATGTAGCGAAGTAGCGATGCAAGCTGCGTATGGGGTCGAGAGGGCGCTGCTGAATGGTCGACGTGGTGCTGCGTGGGTGTCCACCGGCCGTGCCACTTCCTCTTCTAGTCCTTGGAGGGGGGTCGGGTACTTTGGCGCGGTACTTACTCAGTGACGAAAGAGCCCTGTCTGGCCAAGGCCGGCAGTAGGAGGCCAAGTACCCAAGTACTAGTACCGCACAGGCTTGTGCTTGTGCTGGAGTACCTGATGCGCTAACGCTAACTCACAGTGGCAGGACTCAGTTGCGCAGACAGTTGAGTCGAGGGCTGGGCAGCCTGGACACTGGACACTGGACACTGGACACTGGACACTGGAGAATCAATCGAGTGAGGGATGCGCTACCGCTACGCTTCTGCGATCGTCCCTTTTGGCAGCGGGCTAAGATGGCGCCAGGCGACTTGGAAAGCGGGCGAGGCGGATGAGGCTTTTGGGACGGTGCTGAAGCTGAGCAGGGATCAACGCTGGCTTTTCGCCCTCTTCGTCCTGGCCGGTGCTTTTCTTCAGCTTAAAGCGGTACAAGGTCGTAAAACCCACACACAACTGGCTGCACAGCACAGTTGGGACGCTTGCACACTGGCACAATTGGTCCTCCTGCTTCTGTAATGTTCTGTCTCGCGCTCACTAATAAGAGGAGCACACTCGGAGGTAAGAGGCGAGAATAGACAAGCCTCTAAGCTAGGAGTAATCCCAATACACTGCCCTTGCACAGTGTATCCCGGAGCTGAGAATTTAGCTGCCTTTTCCCGTCCGATGCACGTTGTCGGATCGCTGGGGTTGGCGGTGGGAATCCTCGATGCAGAGGCCGTCGGGTGAAGGAGGATCTGAACTTTTGGCGATCCGGTCCCGCTAGGCCGTACCGAAGAGTTGCAAATCAGATGGTGTTGCGTGTTTGATCCAAGCCGGTTGGCGAGGGAGCAGTCGACCTAGGAAGAAGCCGGCAAAGCTATCGAATCTCTGTCGGTCCTAGTTATGGCTGATGACGAAGCAGATGATGGTGATGATGGTGATGATGACCTTCTTATTCTTCTTGGTTTTATTTCTTCAGGTCAGGGTAGAGCTGTTGTTCCCCTTCTGATCCTTAGGGAAGGGGTAGGAGTATTCGGCGTTGGCGATGGCCAGGGAGTCCGGGGTATGTACCAGGCCCTGGGACCAATGGGTGCGTGCTACAACCAACCAAAAAGACGCAAGAACCTTGTGATCTTAGATAATCATACCCCTGGTCTCGGGTGTGTGAGTGTGGTGTGGTTGTGTAATCAGTCGGTGTGGTGCGCGCAACAAACGGCCAGCCGGGTCACGAACGACGAACGTCCAATCCTATTCCAGATGAGCCTGTGTACGTGCAGGAAAGATGTGCAACAGATTAACGAACAAAGCCAAACGACACGGCCAGAGGAAAAGGTGAGCAGAGCTTTCTGAGTAAGATGGCGGTCGCTGTCGGGGTCGGTCTGTCGACGGATGGAGATGTTCCTAATGCAATGCAGGCAGAGAGGGTAGTAGATCCCAGCCTGCCGGATGAAAATGGGCCTCCCTTGAGAATCCCCAATGTATGTGAATGTACCTTTATGGATTTGTTTAGAAGGCGACTTTTCTCGAGATGGCGAAACTTGAATCCAAGTATGAGTCGGGCTATAAAACCTCGCCAGATTGATTCGCGTTCCTGACAGGGCTGGGTTTTGGTGGCAAGAATGGCAGTGCAAGCTTGGTATTGATTGCTTGTGTGTTTCAACAACAACAACAATCATTCGACAACCCAAGGCGAGAAGAGGCGGATGACTGTTGACTGATGGGGATGGGGATATGCAAAAGGGATTCTTCTTCTGCTTCTTCTTCGTCTTCTAGGCCTACTCATAACATGGAAAGCAGGGACATGCGGCTATAAGCGATATCCCCCCTATTTCACCCAGCCTTGCTTTTTGATTACAGTCCGATCACCTCAATCCACCACGATACCCGACCGAATTGCGAATTGTTGTTTTCTCCTCCCCTCGCAAATGCGGTCTGTAGTTGACCTGGTGAAGAACGAGGCGACCAGGACCGAGTCCTGCTCGATTCGGCAATGTCTGGTGGGGGTGGGCTCCGCCAGGTCAAGAGAAGCTACTGCCGTTGAAACCTGGAAGTCGGTGGTGCTTTGCGCCGGTGGTGCTGTAGGTGTGTGTGCGATTCCGTCGGTAAGGGAAATGGTACATCAGTGCAAATGGGCGGTGAACACACGGCGAGTGAATAAGTCGCTCGACTATATCCTCCATTTCACCTCCACCTTTGTTTTATCGTGGTCTCGCCAGCTTCATTGTTCTCGTCCGGTATCATGTATGTTTGTCACGGTTCACGCACGAGTGGGAGTCATCCATGGATTGGCATGACTCTTCGATTACAAACCCCCCCCCAAAGCCCAACCCAACCGTGGATCATCCATCCGAGCCACGAGGCGAGGTCGACGACCTGGACGACCCCTATGATGTAGTTTTTCCCCAGTTTCCTTTGCCCACCGCATCTCAGATGATCGGCGGACGCGTCCAACGGCCTGGCGGCCTCCTGGTCATTGGTGAGGACGGGCCAACAGCTGGCACCGTGGCCATTTCCAAAGGGCTGGGTGCGGCGGGTCGGGGGAGCCTTCTACCGGCCTTCGCAAATACTGTACGCAAATCGCCATCGCCAGGATAGCAGCTTGCGCAGGCTTGCGAGTGCAGCTGCGTCAGTTCGCGGTTCGGCTACGTAGTGTGGCCAGTGTGGCCAGTGTGGTAAGCATTTGGCGAGCGCGCGAGGACGACTCGCTTAGCTTATCGATTACATATTCAGAGGGGCCCCCTCCAAAAAAGAGTCCCCTAAACGCTGGGTGATTTGACAGCCAAGCAGGCCCTGGGGACGCTGGGCGATCCACCCCGTCCAATCGCGAGGGGCGACTCGCAGGCGGTATGCGTCTGACTGGTTCGGACGAGGCCAAAGCATCGTGACAATTCCACGGGCTTCGAAACATGGGACGTTGGATGCAGCCCGGCAGCTTTCCGACGTCGTGCCGATTGGGCTATTGTTCACCTATCGTCAAACTCCCTCACAGTGTGAAGTCGCCTCCAGACAACCACCATCAGCACATTACATAAAAGCCCCAGCCCAACCATGACTGGATTGGCAGCCTCATTCCTGTTGTCTTGCTATAAATCACCTGCCGACCCTCAGAAAGCATATCGCTACGCTGGCAGCTGCTGGGCCGCTGGTGATGGTGGTTCTCCTTTTGATGAATGCACACACAACCTGTTCGCCGTCGCCGACAGGTCCAATATTGAGGATCATTTCATCATCTCTCTGGCAAAAGACGCTGTCCACGTGTTGGTTGTTTGCGCATCAGGCCACGCACGACGCGAAGCGCAGAAATAATTGAATGCGGGCTGTTGGGCCACGACTCGATAAGAGCGCCGGGTGCTAAGCCATTTCGGCTCTCTTCTGCAGCCCGCGAAAGCAGGTGATTGCTTGCTTCGTTCCTGTCCGGAGCGACGATTGATGAAGCTACCATAGCTGCTGCATCGTCTAGTGAAGCTAGCTAGCTCTAGCAGCAACGCAACAGGGAGCAGGAGAAAAAAAAAAGTCAACCACCTTTTTCAGTGGACGATAATGGGGTGCTGCTCTATCGCTCACTTTCCTGAATTTTTTCTTTTCTCATTGGGTCTATGATGACGACGATGCCGAAGCTACTGCTTGACTTGACAGACACAAGGACAGTTCATGTGCATGCTTCTTCATAGGGTGCCGCCGAGTCTAGCCAAGTCCACTCAGTCAGAGGGACGTTAACCTTCACCAGTCAAAAGTCCTAGCTGCATGGAACGACTGGAAGCAGTTCGGTTGGACCCTGGCTGCCGACTGTGGTAAGACTGTGCGCGGTCACACACGACCTCGAGGGACACTGAGAGGTCAGACTCTCCTGGGCCGGGTAGCCAATCGCGACGCCGAAGAAGCAGGTACATTGCACCTGCGTAGGGCGTAGGCGGTGCAAGCAGCGCGAAGAGGGTGTGCTACACAATCACACAGGCACCCGCCATCACGATCCTCAGGGCGCCTTTTTCTTACTATACCCACGGGATGATGGGCATCGAGGGGCCTCATGGTATGTGCGATCGCACGCTAGAGTAAGTAAGAGGCGACATTCCAAATGGGTGGTGTGGGATGGTGGGATGTGATATCGTCTTGTCTGCAATGCCTCTCTCTGCCTGCGAGGGGTGGGCGCCAAGCGGAGTCACATCGTCCCTTTTCCACCCAGTAGAATTTAATCCGGCAATCAATACATGTGAGGAATACGGCTACGAGTGTAGGTACCACCACGAATAAGCCACACCCAAGATAGAAACAATCGCGGCCTATACCTAACTGGACAATTCGCGTGTGGAGGGCAGAGGGTGGATTTCTCACCGCAGCCCGTCGCCAGTCGTTTCGCGACATACTGCCAGCTTGACGGGCCTCTGCCATCTATCCAAGACTTGGGACCTCAGAGGCTTTGGTTGCTCGGCCGTTGAACATGGCTTGGTATGAACCGACACCGACTGGCTGAACGGGCGACGGGCCATTCTGACTCGCTATGGGTGGGAATGATCCACCTCTTGCCTGATTCGGCGGTCAACGGTCACGACGACCGAGGATGATCCACGAAATAGGATAGAATGGTCGTAGCGCATGCTTCTCCCGCTCTTCTCTCGGAGCAAAAAAACAGGTTGTGACCTTTCTATAACTCTAGCAAATGTATAACATCGTGATTCCAGAGCCGTTCTCGAGCCGAGCCCCGACTGACAGTGGTGTGTGCCTTGTGTGCCTTGTGGACTTGTGGATGCCCTCCGGCCTTACCAGGCTGGCCAGGTGCCTTGGTGCCCTTACATTGGACAGTCCGATCCAAGTTTTTCCATCTCACATATGGATATGGACTCGACGAATAAGCGCAGGTCGAATGGGGGGTTACCGTTATTAATCACCGACTTAGAGCAGGCTTGCAGATACTTTGTTGGAAACCAGGCAGATGTCACCGAGGTATGTACGATACTGATACAGTCAGTAACTGTAACCTAGCTTTTGCAACAAATGGAGAGACTCCAGAGAGAGAGGTCAAACAGCAGCGCCAGCCAGCCTTAGTGGCCTCCATCGGACACCACAATTTCGGAAACACATGACCGCGATACCAAGGCAACGAGAGTCACCTCTCACCCAGCTCATGACTTGAAACCTGCGTTCGGTTTCTTGTTCTGCAGCAGCGAGGAGAAGACTACGACGTTAGATACAGACCATGGCGGTAGGTACATGACGCTTATAGGGAGGCATAGGGGGGCATAGGGGGGGGCTACGAGGATCCGATTAAAGGTCGCACTCGTCGTATCAGTCGCCTGCCCTCCCAGATTTGCCCCGCCATAATCGGACTTTACCCCTCAGTCCCTGATTCCTTTTGGATTGGAGCTGCATGCCGCCAAGTCGACTCGTCGCAGAAGATGGATTCGTACGGTACGGTTCGACTTGCGATGGGCTCCTCCCGAATACAGTACGAATTGTTTTTGCGACATCATGCGATCTATCCTCGATCTCAAGCTCGGGTTTTACAAATATAGAAGATCCTCCGAATATGTATGATGATACTCACGATGTCCCGTCGGAACTAGCAGTTAACCTAGCATGCGCGACAAAAAAGAAAAAAAAAAAAAATCATGCTGCCCCTCGGAAACCCGAGAGCAACTGACGACGTTATGCGCAGCGCATCGCATTAGGACCGCCGTTAGACGCATGGGCGGTGAGCGAAAGGGAACCTGGGCAGGCAAGTAGGGAGAGAGCATGTGTTTGTTTGCTGCACGCATACCGGGTCTTCCCTTCGGTTGCCATGTTTACTACTGCAATTGCACAACGGCTTACATGCTTTTTTTTTTTGCTCAACTTCCACACGTCCCAGGTCCCTGAAGGCGAAGAAGCAAAAAATAACGTACGAACAATTCATTAACCCGACACGAGGACTCTGCATCGGACCCCCTCATCTCAAGCCCGTTTACTACTACTCACTTGGCTGGCTATACGGACAAAATAGAACACATAAAAAGTCGTCTAGTCGTCCAGGCATCCCGGCTTTCATCCCATGCATATCCCATCCTTTCCCCCTCTTCTCCCCCCATATTTGCACCATTCACGAGGCATGGAAGACAACGAGACTGCATTCGGAGGCCCGCAAGTCACTTTTTCCATGCTTTGCAGCGTTGCAGTGCTGCTGAATCGTCAAGAGAAGCCTGAACTTTTTCCTTACTTACTTTGCAGCAGTCCATTTTACCCCGCCATTTGTCAGATGTCATTGGCCGACCTGGGCCCATTCGAAGCGCCCGTAGTTGTTCTGCTAACCAGATCACGGCACTCTCCCTTCCTGCATGTCTCACTTTTGCATCCCGCCCAGACTGCGATGTACCTCGAGATTTCTCAGCCTTCTCTCCGTCTGTAAGTACAGACATGCGATGCGGAAAGACCCTGCCGTTCACTTGGGAGGGTCAGGTCTCAGATGATGCTGTTGCTGTACTCCGCTCAGTGTATGCCAACGTCATTTTAGCTCTTGACCCGACCAAAAGGAAAGCATTGGAGAAACAATCTCGCTCGTCAACTAAATAAATGGCATGCAGTGCCGCAATGGGGGCCATGGCATTTATGCATGTCATATCAATTCAACTCTATTGCTCGAGTGTCTCCGTCCCAAGTCAACTACCGTCCCGAGGTAGGACTCGAACGGCGGGATGTGCCTGGGATGATGATTAATGCTAAGGCAATTTCTTAACTCTGTCGATGCTGATCAACGACTAACAATCAAGCTAGACGGGATTGACATCCAACACAGATACGCGGGCGACCCTGGCACTTCCAAAGACAGCAGCATCAGAATACCCAATGGAGTTCTTGCCAAGTTGCCATGCGAGAGAATTGGAGACATCGCAAACTTAGACGTTGAATATCATCCTGCCAGACATACTCGAAAGGCCAAGGATCGGCTGCGAATGTGAGTGTCACTAGATGCATTGGTGTCAAAAGAAACGACTACCCGTACTAAAGGAGAGCCCATCGCGTGTCTTTGTCTTTGAGAGTTGCCGCCACAAGAGTCAGAATGTCTCACGCGAGCAGCGAAACCTTATCGGGTTCTTTGGTTTAGTGGGCACCGATGTCTCTTCACGCAAGACATTCCGGGGCGAGCTCTGCTTGTTCGGCTGGGACAGCCGAACGAAAGTGAGTCAAGACGCGCCTGACGCGAGTGAGTACTGAAGTGAATTGGGAGCTTGGGAGTTGGGGAATTGGGGAGTTCGTGAGCTCAGGGTTCGGGCGTCGTTGTCGGCCGAACCACCCGCCCGTTCGTCGTTTGTACCCAACCGACAAGAAAACCGGATGGGGAGGGGAGGCAAAAAAAAAGCAAAATCATCGCATGATGGTGACCTAGATGTCAGTCAGCCCCGAGAAAGGTTTTCTCCTTGGCTCAATGCGCTGAGTAGGCTCGCATCGCAAAAACGTGAAGACATCGTGAACTACGTACGGAAGAGGGGGCGGGCTTTTGACAAAAAAAAACATCAGACGGTCCCACGCTGCTGCCCAACACATATTAAACGAACCCGCAAGGCTGAACTGAAGGTGTCGAACCACCCGGGAAGGACCCTTATGATATCGGGAGCACGTGCTACACCTCGGGATTTTCATTTGAGCAAGAACTGCTGGCCTTGAAATCGGGATTGATTTCCCCGCGGCCGGTATCGAATCCCTCAAAATAGGCCTTTTTGAGGCTGTGAGGCTGTCTGTCTGTTGTAGTCATCATGAAGTCCATAAATCTATCTAAACAAGTGCTTATTCCCTAGCCGTCGATCCGGCGTCCATGCCATGGCTTACGGTGCTGGTGCTAACGAGGAACCAGGGAGGTGCCATGACATCTGCATGGGGGATCATCCAGGTAAAAAGGGGTCCCGACTAGCCACGACAGCCGCATCACGCGCGAGGAAGAAAGACGATGAGAAGAAGAAGAAGGAGAGCAAAAACCAGAATTAATGAGACCACATCAGAGGCTACGATGGTGGTACCGTATGCGCGCAGGCCAAGATGACTGACTCCCGACGGACCTTTTCGGGAAACGGGGCGGCGAGACGCTGATCAATTAACCAAGTTATGCGCCTGTGCGGCGTGGTCGTGTCTGTGTTGTTTGCCTGTCGTGTGCCCATTTCCCAATGGCAAAGTCTCAAATCAGAGGTTACTTAGGTAGGTATCGTGATTGTAGTCCGTGTCCTGCTCTTTTTATTTCTGGCTTACGACCAGCTAGCGTTCTGCCTGTCGATGGGTTGGCTCCGTTCCCTTCCCCCTTTTTTTACAACACATACACCGTCTTTTTTGTCGCCAACAACGAAAACCGGTTCTTCTCCTGGCTTGGCTTGGCTTTTGGCTCTATGAGGCCCCATCATCCCTATCCCCATCCCCATCCTCCCACACCGGCAAATCCAAGTCGACCACGATGGCCTTGTTGAGCAGGCGCGGGCCTACGTGTGGATAGCCCGACGCCTGGATCGCCGCGTTCACAATACAGGTTTCCCTCCGTCCGAGCCGCCCCGCCAGCGCCGACTGGTCGCTCCGGGCTGAGTCCGGGTCCCCGCCCAGCCCGCGCGTGCCGATGCCCGGCTGCGCCGCATCGCCCGTCGTCGGAGGTTGTTGGCTCTCGGGTCGCGTCGCTTTCCCTCCGTCGTTGTCCTGGGCCCGCCCGGTGGCCTTGGCCGTCAAGTCCACCAGACTGATCTTGTCGCCCACGGGCGCCGGGTCGGTCCAGGCCTCGACGCCGGCCTCCTTGTACCGCACCCCCCTGTCCTCGAGATCCCAGCGCACGCGCTCGACGCCCCGGGCCTCGTGGATGTGTCCGCATAGCGCGAGGCGCGGCCTGACGCGCCACAGGGCCTTCCGCAGTTCTTCGCACCCTGCCGCCTCACGCCCGTTCGTCTCGTCGCGGTGTCCGAAGGCCGGTCCATGGGTGATCAGGACGTCGGTGTCGAGCGGTATATCGCCCCAGACCTTGCTCGCGGAAACCCCGTCGTCTTCCTGGTGCCGCCTGTACTGGAACGCCCAGCTCTCGAACTGCGGCGTCCAGGGCGACCCGAACACGCTGAACTCGGTCCTCGGCCCCCCGGGCGACGTCAGCCGGACCGTACGCGCCTCGTGCTCCAGGTAGATCCACTGCTGGTGCTGCCTCTGCTGCTTCTGCTCCTCCCGTAGCCGCGGCAACGGCGGCTGCAGCAGCAGATTCCTGCACGCGTCCACGTCCTGCAGCTGCCCGTGGTGGAAGTAGGCCCCGTGCTCCGCGTAAAAGGCCGCGTCGACGGTGGTGTCATGGTTCCCGACGACGACAATCTTGGCCTCGTGCGGCTGGCGTGCGATCCACTCGACCTGCTTCTGCAGCTCCTGGAGGGAGCCCGTGTTGGTCAGGTCCCCGCTGTGGATCAACACGTCGCCGGCCGGGACCTTGACGGTGCAGTTGTGCGTGTCCGATATGCAGACGATGCGGGTTCGCCGCGTTATTGGCTTGGCTGTTGATGATGATGATGATGCGGCTGCTGACGTTGCCGGAGGGGCTGTGGGTGGCTCAGCAGTAGTGGCCATGCTTGTTTGTTGTTGATGACGAAGATGGGTAGGAATATACGTAGGTAGGCCAAGCCGTAGGTATATGATAGGATCACGAGGTGTGCCGTTTCCAGGTAGGGTCGTAACTTTGTACGAAAGTGAAGTCTTGGTGAACCACGTCACAAGCACTAGGACCAAGCTTCAGGCTCCTGCCCTTTGAAAGCTGCTGGGTACCTTCCGTTCCGTGGTAGCCTGCCAAGATGAGCCACCATCTATCGCCACCAATTCATAGAAAGTGTCACAAAAAATGCAAGATAGATGTCAAACAACATAGAACCCGTTGAAGCTCAGTGGTTTGATAGGGACAGGAAGCGACAGGCAAACGAATAAACCCAAGCTATGCTGAGTCGTTGATCAATGAACGGATGGCAGCTGATTTAAGCTCACCTCAGTGCCGATCAGTGGGCACAAGGCGGGATGGCATAAACCGGACCTTGGTTCAGGAACCCCGCAGAAGCACCCTGACATCAGATCCCGCCAGCCAAGGTGACTTGATGTGAAGATCCCAACGTCTTGATACGTACAATTTCCAGACAAGGAAAGCAGACTCCCAAAGCGCTGGTACTAGCAACACTTTACTTGAAAATACCTTCGCTGGGACAGATTCATATTCACAGCATCAAGTTGTTGGTGATATATCTGTCTCTTCACACTGCTTCTCAAGAATATATGTACTGGTTTCCGAAGATCAACCCGGGGGGTATTCATGGTCAGTTTTTAACCGGGTCAACGACTTCTTCTCATCATCTTCCTCTCCTCTCTCCTCTCTCCCCTTCTCTCCTCGCCTCTCCATGTCCCCCGCCCACAATGTCCCGAGACCATCTGCGCTCGCCCCTTCAACTGACCTCCCCATAGCACCTGCCAGGGGCCTCCCTTTCTCCTCTCCGCTCGTCTCCGCAGGATTTGAATGCATGATGCTCAGAAAAAAACAGCAACAACCAGTAGTAAGTAGTGTGTGTAATGAATAGACAGCCAAAAGGGATAAATGATGATTATACACACAAAAAGCTTTCCATGTCTGTAGCCGGCCAGAGCCGGAAATAAGGGGAATCGATGGATGGACAAGATATCCCCACAGGGAGATGAAGATGGGGGAAAACTGTTATGTACGCCAATAAACTCCGGAACGGATTTCTTGACCATCCTATAAACGCCAGAATTTTGGTGGTGGTGGTGGAAAGTAGTTTCGCGTGGTGAGCGTGTAAAAGGGAATTTTGATTGCTGAAAGCAAAGTGATTGCATCCAGGCTTTTTCTTGCTCTACCTTGATGAGAGCACAAGAGCGCCTGAATGTCGGTCGGTCAAGTAAGTGATGGCGGGTGGCTGTGTGTGATGGATGGATATGGACTGCGAAGGTGGTGTTATAGTAGTAATCGATTAAAAAAGACGCGCGGAAGACGCAGCGTGTGGTCGGCAATCTTGGTGACGAAGACTGGGTTGGGGAAAAACACCATCGCTAGGATCGAACGAAGAAAAGGAGAGTCGTAAAGTCGTCAGGTCAGGGCCCCAGAAACCCGCTAACCTCCAAAGCAGCTGCGCAGAGTGCACGCAGCAGCAAGTAGACCATCGCATGTCTACATAATAACGCAGCAGCCACAACCGCCCTCCTTCTTTGCTTCCTCCTTCTCTTGTACGGGAGGTTGCTCTGGCTGGGTCGGTACCCGAGTGATTTGGCTGGGAGCGGCGGACATCCGGTTCTGCTGAGGGATCGATGGGGATCTGGGACTGGAAATCGGGGGATGCTGGCTCGATTTGCTGTTTAACCTGGGCATAGTCGAGTACGAACTGGTGCCGGGACGGCTCGGGGTCGGGCTCTTAGCTTCCGCGCGTCCTTCACCCGCCCGAAGTGGCCACTCGTCTGCTCGCTCCTCGGGTTCGGGTTCAGGCTCAGGTTGTTGTTGCGCCTTCTGCGTCTCGGGCGGTCGCAAGTGCTCCTGCTCATTAAGCGGCCTGAATTCCTTGTCGTACGTATTGCCAAACTTGCCCTCCTTTTCCCATTGTTCTTGTTGTAAGCGCCGCGCCACGGTGGGCAGGAGTTGTTGGTCTGGCGGTAACCTGGGGTCGGGCTTGTAGGCCGACACCATCCACGGAGGTTCACCCTCAGGAGATTTCGGAGAAAGCTCGCCGGACCTTGTGCCTGGCCTTGCTGTGGAGTTCTTATCACGGCCAGTACCGGATCGAGTCTTGGGTCGCGTGTTGTTTGTTCGGTTCGCAGAGGCAGACCTGGCCGCGGCCGGTATGGTCTTCTTCGGGACAGGGGCCTTCTTTGGCGAGTTGTCACTGGCCACACGCTGCTGCGCGGAGCTCAACTTGGTAACTTCGTCAAGGACTAAACTATTACTCCTTGATCGGGGCTTTAGGTTGGTAAGCGAAAAGTCGTCGTCGGGGAGGGCCAGAGTCCCGCTCATCTTGCGGGGGACAGGGGCATCACGTTCGAGATAATCTAAAGGAATAGGTGCGGGACTGACTTTGGCAACCGGTATACGGGATCCTTTCGGTCCTAGCGACTCACTGGTGATCCAGTACTCGTTCGGATCCTCTGCTATTTCATCTGGTCGGCGGCAATCCCAACTACCGCCTTGATCGGGGTCAGAAGTCTTCTCGGCAGCGGCACTGGTCTGAGTCGAGTTCTTCCTAGACCTCGACACAGGATGGTGGTCCGAAGCGTCTGTCGTACGTTTCGACCCATTGGCCATGTCGGTGCTCCGGTCTCTGCGGGGGGCGGCTCTGCGAACGAGGTTTCGGCAAGATAATGCCAGCGGCCTGTAGCTCTTCGCTCTCGATCTTGGCTAGCTTATCACGGTGGATCCATTTATTTTCCTCGTCATCCAGGGAAACGATATGGCCATCCGTGTGAGCTCGTTTGTTTTCAGGTCGTCCTATTCGGCCGCCATTGGCTTCTGCGTGGTGTTAGCAAATCGTGCATCTGCTGGAGCCAGGTTCCCCCATCTCAAGGCGGGTCCTGCTGCCTCGCCTGCCAACGCATCTCGAAGTGGTGCCTGCCTACCTTTGGTTGCGGGGAATGGTTCGTTCGGGTCTCGTCTCGCGAGGGCTTCTTTGGTGGCCGGGAACGGCTCATTGGGGTCTCGTTTCGCAAAGGGGTCGCGGTACGCGTTTTCGTCCTGCAAGTAAAGAGGGTCTTTCGCCGAGCCATATGTCGAGTCGTGATCCGCGTCGTGCGCGTGCTCCTGGAATGGATTGTGTTAGCTACATTTTCCCAAAGGAACTTTTCTGATAAGGTTCCATCGCTGCTGCAAGGGGCAAATCCAATGTCTCAGAGCGGCGTGGCAGCGACGTGGGATTGCCCCCGTACGGGCCAGCCCGAGGGATGGCGTAGCGACGAAAGACTCACGTCATGCTGATCCGAATGTGACTTCCAACCCGCGTGGTTCCCCTGGGAGGTATTTGAGTGGGCAAATGCGGCTGCTCCCGGCGCGGCGGACATGGCTGCCATATCGATCCCGAGCACCGGGTGCAAAGGCGACCAACACCGATGCTGGGCGTGTTGGTGTTCGTCGGAGGCGGCAGGCTGTGTGATTCTTCCAGGCAGCGAGAAAAGTCGGGAATTATGCGGTGCCCCAGCAGGCGTAGGGCGATGGAGGAATGCGGCAGTCCGGAGCCTTTTAGCAGCGCTAACCGGACCTAGCAGGAGAGCAGTGATGCGTGACGAGACACACAAGAAGGCCGACGAGGGAGATGAGTGGTTCGCGAGCCCTTGGACCGGAACGACAGAGCCAGAACGAAACAGCGGGTTCGGGGGTGGCTCGAGACGGGAAGGGAAGCGGGGAGCCAGTTGAACGGCCCAATGATGCCACAGGAGACGAAGAGCCAAAAAATTAGAGTGAGGGAATGTCGAATGAGCGAATGGGCTAAGATCGAGTCGGTCTAAAAAGCCGGGTGCCTCTAGCGCTGGTGGTAGTCGAGGCGACCTGAAGAAAAGTGGCCGACGGGTGGGAAAAAAGGCGACTATCGTGACCCGCGGTGGTTACGACCAAGCGGCGAGAGAGTCTGGTGCGGTGTGTAACGGGCACGGTAACTACAGTACAGGCGCTGGCTGGTGAGGTTGGGAGAAAGCACGTTTCGTCTTGTAATATGAATCGCTGATTGCCCCGGAGAAGTTAGTACAGCCTGCGCTCATGTGACTTGCTTGGGGGCGACGCAAGCTTGTTGAGGCGATTTGCGAACGTACGAATGAAGATTATCTACTGGGTAAAAGAGTGGCGGTTCCAGTATATCACAATGGAGCTGAGACGGTCTGCCGTCATTTGGGGGTTGGACGAGAAGGGAGGAGAGTTAGCCGGGAGGTGGTTTGGTTTGCAAAGGAGCGTGTGGGTGTGAGTCTCGGTAAGGGTTCAAACTGATGGATTGGCGTATTGTATTGCGAATGCAAACGGCTGGGCGGCGCGCCTTTCCAGTGGCTAAGAAACAAGACTAGACGAACACTCGATCGCTGGTATTTGCTCTCTGACAATCCACCGACTCGTTGCCTCTGGAGAGCGAACGAACACGATCGAGCAGACCAAGGCGGAAGAAAGAAAGAAAAAATGGCGAGAAGGCCCAAGACCGAGACCGAGACCAGAGACAGAGATAGATACACACACACAGAGGAGGCAGGAGGTTCGACCGTGTCGTTGGATATTGGCTAGGTCCAGGTTCATGTTAGGAGGTCAAGGGCTCCATCCAGGTCCGGTTGCAGCCTAGTGCGCCGTGACTGGTGGTGTAACTGGTGACAGGATGGTGGCTCCGGTGCCTCCAGAAGCCCATCCCCGGTCTGGTGTCGATTCTTTGCCTTGTTCCTTTGCGCGTTGCTTTTGCGGTAGAGGGACCTGGAGTGACCTGGCAGTTGGCACTGCCAGGGCGATTGGCCCAGAACCCCCGGCGCAGCCCCCCTGCCACCATACCCACTGTAGCCTCTGTGCCAGGGAGAAGCCTGTCCACTAAACCCCATCTCGATTTGCTGTAAATTGACTTTCATATTCCCTTAAATGCAACCCTGTCACAACCCCCGAGCAACATGAAGCAAGCCCGCAAGCCATTGCTGCCAATTGCTGAGCCATCGCCGACGGCTTTTTTTTTTTCTTTCTTTTCTTTTTTTCTCTCCCTCGCCCAAATTGCTTTAACCTCATAAAAGCACTGACGGTGGCCCTCAATGCGTGGTTACGCATCCCAACCTAAAAAAAAAAGTCTTTGTCCACCCCGAGACAGAGTGCACTGACGGAAGGGGCAAAAAATGACAGTTGTCAACGGCTACCTACGAGCCCACGATGAGAGTCAGCCCCTACCTTGGTCGCTTTGTCGGGCGGACTTCAGCTCAGACACTCTCTTTGTCCATGACTCGGCTGATGCTTTGTTACGTGCATCGCAATGCTCCAATCAATCAATCAATCTGCAAGCCCTCCCCCATCCCATGCTTGCTTTTGAGGTGCACGTAGATGGATGACGAACCGGGCCTGCGGGCAAGCCGAGGCTGTCTTGAATTACTTTTTATTTTATTTTCGTACTACAAGTAAAGGGCTTGCATTGCTTTTAGTTGGCGTGTCTGGCCTGCTGTCAAATGGCAATAAGGGGCTCCATCCCCATTTGCCAATCTCTTGCTGTGACCCGCACCGTGCTGATAAGATAGAGTTGCGGTGGCAGGTCTGAGGGTGTGAAGGTGTGTGAAGGTGTGCTAGGTTAGCATTGGCGGCACGTCTGCAACGAGGGAGGGACAAGGGACACACCAAGACACCACATGCGCAGGCTTTGTGGGGGTCAGCCCGGGCTGTGCCAGTGCCAGGCTGCGCCAGAGTGGTTTTTTCTTCGGCAATCTACCGCCTCTCTGCGACCTACCGCACTACCGCTACCGCCTGAACCTGGTCCCGACCGTTGAGATACCACTTTTGGGCGGATCCATCCCATTGATCTTCCCCTACAGGCGACTGACAACTCCGACCGCCGACCAGCAGCCGACCTCCCGGCGCGACAACATCGCCTCCAGTTATATCGTCCATATACCGCTTCAATGTCGTATTACATGACGCCGGCTTGCATTGTGATACCGGCTCAGCCCGGCCCTCGCTGCTTGCTTGGTCTTGCCCGAGCCAACCATGCAGTGCATCTCGGTTGGATCGGAAACTGACGGCTCGTCCCCAGTTGGACGACAACCTGTCTTTTCCCGCCCAGCAACCACGCCCAAAAGGCCAAGCTTGTCTCCAGCGTATAAACGTTTTTGGCCGTTCCAGGATATCTGCTATTGACATCTCTATAGTACGAGTATTCTGTCTGTGGCTCACCCATTATCTTCTAGCCATGATTAAAGGGACGTAACAGTGCATTCCGGTGCTGCCTCATTCTCTTTTCGACTTGTTGTTGGGCACCTTTCGGGCCTTGCCCAGTGTTTGTAACTTTATCCTCTGCTTCCTCTTCCGGCGCGCCGCGCACTGGGCCGCTATCCTCCGTGACTCTTCCAGGTTCCGCAGCAGCAGGCGTTTGGTGGCCCGCTCGTCGGCCGTCAGTTTCTTGTCCCCTGCTGGATCCTTGAGGACAAGTAGATGTGCCTCCGGCACATTCCAGCCCCAGAGTATGTCTGGTGCCGTTAATTTTTCGAGGCAGTAGTGGTTCATCGTTGCTTTCGCCGCTTTCGAGGTTCTGCTTTTCCATCTCAACATCGGCTGCCCCACTGGCGGCACCACACTCGCCCTACTACCCCGGGCAAGAACGGCCAGCGAGGCGGCGCGATTCATTTGTCGTACGGGATGGCGACTTGCCACGAACATTTTGCTCGGCAACAAGACGCTATTCACGGAGGGATCATTTGCATTGAACTAGTCACGCCCGCATTGAAGTGTTAATTGTGTGGTCGACTGAGTATGTTGATTAAGTAAACAAAATTTGCGTCTGTCTGATGCTCCAAGTACGCCGCCGCTGGGTAAGCCACTACGCCCTTGCACGTGAGCCGGTAGCTGTGCAGCCAATGATCAGGTAGACTTGCCTCCCCCTATTCGATCACTTCTGCGTCCTCGCGGCCACGAAATCGACCAAGTCGAAGAAGCTCTTCTTGTACCGCCTCTCCATGGTCGTCCTGTTCACGGTCTGGATGCCAAAGTGCTGGTCGTAGTCGCCAAACTCCCAGTTATCCGCAAAGCTCCAAGCGAACGCGCCCGCGACGTGCACGCCGTCCTCCCAGATGGCCTTGAGCGTCTCCGACAGGAACTGCACGTAGTAGTCGCTGCGCGGCTGGTCGAACAGCTGGTCCGACAGGTTCTCGGCCTCGGCCTCGTGGAACACGGGGAACCCGAACTCGGTGATGACGACGGGGTGCCGCCACGTGTTCCAGAGGTAGTTCAGGTACGTCCGCAGGTAGGTCGGCGTCATGTACACGTACGACTCGGACCGGTACCCGATGTTCCAGCCCGTCGTCGTGTTGGTGTACTGGTTCACGCAGTACGGGAACAGCGGGTCCGACAGGTTGGCGGCGCAGGCCGCGATGCCCCCGTTCGGCGGCGAGACGACCGTCGCGGTGTAGGGGTCGATGCCCAGGAAGTCGGCCGTGCCGTTGAGGTAGGCGAGGTCCGTCTCGTTTAGGGGGACGTAGTCCGGGATCGTCATCTTGAAGGCCTCCGGGTAGTCCTGGCCCACGAAGATGGGGTTCGCGAACGTGGCGAGCTGGAACTCATTGAAGTGGTTCGCCGCCTCGACGTCCTCGGCCTTGGCCGAGTCCTGCGGCACGCCGAAGTTGTCGTTGAACTTGATGGAGACGCGGCCGGCGCCCTGGATCTCCTCGTGGTAGAAGTGGTACAGGCGCGCGTGCGACTTGATGACGGCGTCGACGGCCTTGCCGTTCTCGCAGTACAGCAGCGGCTCGTTGAAGGTGTACCACACCGGCACGCGGTCGGCGAAGTGCGTCATGACCACCTTGCCGTAGTGCACGAAGCTGTCCTGGAACTCGGGGTGGCTGTAGCCGCCGTCGCCGCGCCCGACCGTCGCCACGGTCCGGTTGTACGGGTCGGCGTAGAACTGCAGCGGCGTGTCGAAGTGGATGAGCGTCACGTGCGGCTCCATGCCCTTGGCGATGACGAAGTCGATGAGGTCGTCGTAGTGGTCCAACCCTTGCTTGTTGGCGGGCGAGCCCTCGAGCGCGAACGGCAGGATCCGCGCCCAGGGGATCGAGAAGGAGTAGTACTTGACGCCCATGGCGGCCAGGCGCTCGATGTCCTGCTTATACAGGTAGTAGTTCTCGTTGGTGATGTAGTCCGTGGGGTCGCCTTCGCCGCGCCCGATAGTGACGATTTCCATGAGGGTCGGGGTGCGGCCCTCATCGGCGATGGCGCCCTCGATCTGGGAGGCCGAGCCGGCGACGCCAAACTCGAAATCCTTGGGGAAGTAGTAAGAGTCCTGGGGCTGGAAGTAGCTCGGCGGCGGGAGCACGAGCTCGCTGGTGGGAACCGGAGTGGGGGAGACCGTGGTAGAGTACATGCCCCGTTCGGTGAAGCTGGCCAGGTCGGCGCGTTCCCATATGGCGGACCAGGCAGCCTGACCATACGGGTCAGCACTATCTGTCGCAGCTGCGGCATTGGGATCCCAGTTGCCCCACGTCGTCGTCGCTAAGTCCGGGACAAGGTGGCTGAAAGACTCGTAGGGCGGCGCGTAGGTAGTGGTCGGCCCTGGATTAACAGACGTGGCCAATCGCATCGTCTCGGTCTGAGTAAAGGAGAATGGGGTGAACGAGTAGACCGGAGTTGCTGTGGCGTAAGAGCCATTCACCGAGCACTTTGTCGGTCGCACCACTGGCCCATCGGCAGGGGCGTAGACTTGCTGGGCCAATGCGGCCGTGGCCCAGCTACTAACAAGAATCGCGGCACTCCTCATGATTCCGTACTTGGCAGTCTGGTACCCGTGACGTTACTAGACCGGTCGTGGAGCCTCCTCCTCTTCCCCAGATCCCATGGCCGTCGGGGAGGGGGCCATATTTATTGACGACACGCAAGACCAGCGAAGACGTAATAGTACCTCACCGCCATTGAATAATCATACGCGCACAAGGGCTCAACAGGCGGTTGCCGGCGCGACTGCAGAATCCTCGCATCACAGGGACAAGGACAGGGGAATGTGTGAGGGGAATGCGGGGGAAACACGAGATCCCCAGAAAGTGATCTCCGCATTACTCCAGCATCGTACCTGAGTAACCTGGTAGCCAAGTTATGCAACCGTTACCAATACCGGTCGAGGACTCGAGGTGGTTCTACATGAGGTCTGAATGGTACCACTGCTGCGAACTACCTGCTAATCCTGGTCGCTGGCTCGGCTCGGTTCGGCTACGGGAGACGAAAATCCTCCGTTTTACGTCATAACCAAACATAGTCATCTCATTAAACCTGCATGACTGGCATCCTCAGCCTCTTCATCAGCCTTGATATAGGCAATCTGATCAGCTTCATGGGGAAGCGGGCAACCGGCGTATTACCGGTCTTTCTCAGTCATTGACGATCAGCACTGAGATCTCAGCTATTTGGCGGGGGTGGATATCATGAGAGGCTTACGGGACCACCTCCTCGTCCGTCGTCAACATTATCTAAGGCCATCACTCATCTTTTTCCAGTCATCGCATCCCTAATAGTTACGTTGTGGTTCTCTACGTTGAAAAGCGTGTATAATGAGTTAATTACTATAGAAAATCTCTTTTATCTCCATGTATTCATTGCTCTTGGTTCGGTATTCCTTCAACCAGAACATCAGGCGCGCCATTCTGTCTTCACCTAGAAACGCGGCAAACCCCCCGGCAATTCAAATCAAACGTTACAAGGGTTTATCCCGCTTCAGCCCAACTATGTATCCATAGAAGCCAGCATCACGTCGACCAGCTCCCTCTGCGTCCCGGCGAAGAGACGGGGATTGACCTTCGCGAGCCCCTTCTCGGGCGAGTCCACGCCCATCGCCATGACAAACATCAACGTCTCCTCATCCCAGTTCAACATGTGGCGGCGCTTCTTCCCCGCGGGGACGCGCCGGAAACTCTCATCGTCCTGGTCGTCCTCCTCGTCCCCTTCCAGTCCCCGGTGCCACGCGAGCGGCAGACGCAGGACAGAGCTCTTTCTCTCGTACTCCTCGACACACTGCACCGCCAGGCAGAACGCCCAGTGCGCCCAGTCGGGCCCGGGAACGATGGTCTGTTGTGGTTGTGGTGGTTGTGGTGGTTGTTGTTGTTGTTGTTTGCCCTTGAGGGAGAAGACGCGCTCGGAGAGTGCCTTGAACTTACCGCCGATGGTGGGGATGGAGGAGTCTTCTTCCTCTTTTTCGGCTTCCTGGAGGCGGAACATGGCCTGCTCCAACTCGCGGAACTTGGGGTCGGCCAACATCTCTTTCACGAAACGGGCGCGTCTCGTGGCAATCTCGTCCCCGCGTCGGGCCGCGAGATGCGGGTTGCGGATGTCGACGGTGCTGGGATAAACCAAGCGGCTGAGCTGGTCTACTTTTCGACACAGCCATTTCTCGGCGAGGGCGTCGCGGTCGGGACGAGATAATTGCTGCTGCGGCTGCTGCTCCTTGTCCTTATTCCTCTCCTGCTCCTCTGGGCCGCAGGAGCACGGAGAGGAGGCGCAGGTGGGACACTGGGGGCAGGCCAAGGTGCATTCCACCAGCTTGCGGAAGATGTGGAGACTCGTGCAGGCATCGCAGTACCGCTTGGCGCGGCGGTCCGTCTCGGCCGCCGTCAGCGTCAATTCCTGGAAGCTATAGGAGGGCTGCCACCGCGACGTGGCCGGTTCGTTGCGCGGCCACGTTGGGCCCGGGATGAAGGGGTTGAAGCTCTCATCGTACAGGGCTGACAGGGGGCACCCGGCACAGCGGAGGTCGGCGCGGCAGTGGAAGCAGTTGCGCGGATCGAGGACGTCGGGTTTCGTCCTGCCCGCATGGTTCTTCAGAATCGTCTTGTAGCAGTCCCGACCGATGAGGTGGCCGCACGCCAGCACCGTGGTGTGCTCGAGCTCGTGCTTCTTGTAGAACTCGTTCCAGTCCTTGGCGCCCAGCTGGTCACCGGCCAAGGCGTGTTCCTCCTGGAGCATGTCGCGTACGCAGGTGGAGATGTCCAGGGTCTTGCGGCAAACGATACATTCGGAATAAAGAGTAGGTTCCCCTGGCTGACCAGCCTTCTTTATGTGTTCGGCAAAATCGACTATGTAATAAGACTCGATGACTGCAGCCTCGGACTTGACCTCGGGCTTGTCTGACGACTTGGTCTCGAGGGGAGGTGACGACCGAAGGGTCGGGAGAAGATGTGTGTGAAGAAGACATGGTGGTTTAATGTCTGGTGATTTGAAGCGAAGTCTGAAAGAGTATGGATGGTCTCAAGTACCAATAATCAAGAAGAATAAATGTAGACTTGTATGTTGGTTGTATGATTGTTTGCAGAAGACGTTTCAGGTTTCGGCTCTTGGGTGAGAGGACTTGAGAATATATACTTCTAGAATAGGCAACGGAGAAAGGGTATATGTATTTCTAGAATAGGCAACGGAGAAAGGAATAAAGATACTTTTCCACTCTCCTGGTTCTGTACGATAAACTTACCACCATTAAGCTTTCAACGCCTTCTAACGTCGAATTTCTTCCAAATATCCGTATGATAATGTGGAAAGAACCAGCGCGCACACAAACTTTAGTTCTACCTGCAATCACTCCCTCACAGCCAGTCCTGCTGGTCATTTCTTTTCCCACCTGCCTCTTAGCATCTGGGGTTTTGTCAAGAATCTCCTATCCTGCTGAAGGAGCCCCTAGAGATTAAATTTCGTTCATGTAGCCTATCTTACCTTGATTCGCTATTCAAACTCGTCGGGCCGTAGTACAACTATAGTTTGGGCTCTTCCGATGATCTCGTTCATGCTACTGCCAGCAATGACAGACGGATGGATAAGAGCCTCTGCCTCATCGACTGAGTCCGCCCCCACCGTCATCAACAGATACCGAACCGCTCTGCGTTTGGCCTCGCTGAGGCCGGGTGGCGCCTCGACCTGGTACTCGGGCGGGTGGCGCTGGAGCGGCACCCCGCCGCCCCGGTACCACACGGCCGGCAGGCGGTCTATGGCCCGGTCGTAGAACTGCGACAGGTGCGCCTCCGCCAAGGCAAGGTTTTCCGACACCTGCTGTGCCGTCACCACCCGGGTCCCGGCGCCGTTGCGGCCGTTTCCGGGATCCCGGCACGGTCGAAAGGCCAGCTGCCGCGCCGCTTGCACACGGGGTGCGAACGTCGACAGGCTCTGCTGAACCGTCCGTCGCGTGGCATCGAACTCGGCCTCGATCTCGGCCCGGCGCTGCGGGTCCCGCACGTCGTTGGTGCGCGGAACGACGAGGTAGCTGATCTCGCCCACCTTCTGGCGCACCCACTGGGCCACGTTCGCCTGGCGCCACTGCTCGTGGGGCATGCCCGGCGGCGGCGGCGGCGGCAGCTGTTGCTGGCCGCCGTCCGGGCCCGGGGGGAAGCACTCGTCGGCGTGGCAGCGGGGGAACGTGAGGAGCATGTCGGCGAACTTGCGCCGGACCTGGTACCTGGCGCAGGGCCCGCAGAAGCGCAGCGCGTCGGGGTCGATCTCGACGGCCGTCAGGCCCACCCCTGGTCTGGAACTCCTCGTAGGGCCGGTACGAGGCCGGGTCCAGCGGCCACCGAACGGGGTCGAACCGGTCGTCCATCAGGATCCGGCTGGGACACCCGTCGCAGAGGAGGCTCGCTTTGCAGAAGTTGCACTGCTGCGCGCTGAAGTCGGGCCGCTCCATCTGCGCCTCCCAGCACGTGGCGCCGACCAGGTGCCCGCACTTGAGGAAGATGGTGTACTCCAGCTGGTGCTTCTCGTAGAAGTCATCCTTCGATTGCGCGGCCTCCTCCGGAGGGAGTCGGCACTCGGCTTCGATCAGTCCACCTACCTTTGTCGAGATGTCCAGGGTTCGCCAAAGGCAGATTCCACATGCTATCTCCAAGATCGGCGCCCCTGGCTGACCGGCCTTTTCCAAATTTTGCACCACAGGTAGGATGTAATTCGTCCCTATTTCCACGACCTGACCCGAAGCAGCCATGATTGCACAAAATATGTTTCCAGAAAAATGGCAGTAAAGATATCGTCGTCTATCCGTAATGTTTAGATAGGCATCAGGGTTAAACGGAGGTTCTGCTGCTGCTGGCTCGGCCGGATCCTATATACGGCAACGAATGCAAAAAGAGACGAACGAGTTTCTCGCCATGAGATACTACCATTGTACACAACAATAAAACAATCTTATTAAGCATGAAACATGATGTTTCTTACTGAGTCCTGCCGCCGACGGCACTCAATGCCGCGGAGCCTACAATGCACAATGAAGAGTTGTGTTGTTCCTTTCAGCTGATAACAAGGCCATTATATTGTACGGGATACAACAACGACCAAAGACAATGGCAAACTCTTTGCTGTCTCATGGTGGACGTAGACTCGACAAGGACACACGTTCCTCATACCCCTATTCCTCCTAGGTGGGCGAGGAGCTTAGTATCAAATCAACCTGAACCTACCATGAAGAAGGGACCTATGCTGACCTAGCTCTGAGCCTGGTCTTCCTTTCATGTCAAGAAGTCTATAACCGCACGTACAGAATATGCCGCCTACGATATGTATTGGAAAACCGGTGGACTGTTCTCGCATACCCGGGTCGCTGCTGCTATCTTGTCGGCCGATGTAATGTCCAGAGTCCACCCATGACACAAATACCCCAGCTAAGTTTTAACCCAGGATGACAAAACAGAAATTAATAAACCATATAAGTCAGTCAGAAATCATCAAATGCGCTTCTGGTTCTGTAATTATACTATATGAAAGCTTAGAAGGTGACGCAGCGTACCACTAAGCTAATGGCCCGTATTACCATATCACTGAGCGATAGTAACACAGCCGAGTTAACCCTCGTACGAATTTCGTTCAATCCTATACGCCATGGCTCGGCTGTGTGGCGTAGAACGAGGAATGCGATCGTTGCACCTGATGGGGGAGGGGAAGGGGCTAACCTATCAATATCCGTGATTTCATTCAGCCACTTTGAACATCGTAAGACCAAGGGCATCTATTCCCTCTCCAAATGAGTTTTTAAAATCCTATCTCTAAACAGAACAGAACGGGTATATTTCCTAGGCGCCCAACACGCGCAACACTGCTCTCCTCCGGTATTAGTAGACCCCTACCCCTCGGATCCAGGTATCTTCCGTCTCCCATTCCTGCGTTTGAATCGCGACAGCTCATACACGTACTCACACATCATTCCATTTCGTGGTATTCGGGCCTCCCGCTGCCCATCTCGTGCCGCTGCACCCCGCCGAGCTCCGACGTGGTGTCCTGCGGCGAAGACAGCGGGTGCTGCTTCGCGGAACCGTCGTGGTAGGGGCTGTATGGTGGTTGTTGTTGTACGCCAGTGCCGTAGTAGGTCGAGGCCCCGTCCTGCTGCGCCATGCCGGGCGGCGCCTGGCCCGGCGGACTGTATGCGCCGCCTGCTGCTGCTGCTGCTACCGCCGCCGCCGCTTCGCTGTTTCTCGCGCGCTTCTTGCGGTACCACGCCAGCGCAAAGATGCCCGCGATCAGACCCATGCCGCACATCGCACCGACCACGATCCCCGCAATCGCGCCGCCGGACAGCGACGACGACGAGGTCTTGTTGGAGTCCGAGTCCGCATCTCCTACCGAGGTGGGCGTCGCGCTCGCTGTCGAGGAGGTCGCGGACGATGTGGGCGCGACGCAGGCGACGGTCGAGACGGTCTTGGCGAAGTGGTAGCCCGTCGGCAGGTTGCGGACGCCGGCCGCGGTGCAGCCGACGGCGTCGACTTTGCCGCGGTAGAAGCCGTTGTCGCCCGGCTGGCAGCACCAGCCGCCGTTCTTGAGGGTGCCGTCGCCGCCCCAGAGGGTCCAGGTCGGGTCCGGGCACTGTTTGTCATGTGAAATGAGAAACCGTCAGTCCGCTTATCTTCGGCTTATTTTTCTCCTTCGTCTCTCGCTCTCTCTCTCTCATACACACAACACACTCTCAAAAACATGACGCGCCGACCAAAACTGATTACACCCTCCTACGCCCGGTGGCTGGGAAGTTGCTTGCTTACCTTGGGGTTTGCTTGCGCCGGCGTCCTGCAGTCTTCACCTTCCTTGCAACACCAGTTGCCTCCGAAATCGCCCTCGCCTGTACAAGTTAGGCCGTTCGGGCAGCAGCGCAGTTGGATGCCGTTGCCGCAGTTGATGGGCGCGTTGATGGGGCAGAACTGGGCGTCCAGCCGGAGCGACCAGCCGCCCTCGTAGGTGCACACATTGGCGGACTCGGCCACGGCGGCGAGGAGAAGGAGGCGGAGGAGGCGGGAGGAGGATGTTTTGAACATGGCGGACGGATACGTTTGCTGTGATTGGTAGGAGGCGGCGGGCGGCAGCAGCAGCAGCAGCAGCAGTAGTCCAAGATGGTTCCAGTGGCTGCGCCCACGACGGCTGACTACCACACCAGGGACTGACACTGGCGATCGATTCCGCTCGCTCACTGGTCGTCAAGAACGACCACAAAGATTAGATGAGAATGTTATCGTCAAAAAGATGGAAACGGGAATTTGGAAACAGAAAGTTAGGTAGGACCCATGATGCTGACTTCTAGTGCAGAAAAGTACCCGGGCCCCCGCAGTTTAAAAACAGACAAAGAAGCACCAGCAAGTGAGGCGATGCAACACCGGCCCAGCCTGCCCAGGATGCCGCTGCTGCGGGTGTCGCACTGGGCGCTGGGTTGGGCCTATCACGGTCGATCTCCGGGAGATGATTGGGAGGTTCTCAGGATCCTCAGGATGCCAGGACGACCAGGGCGACCGATCTCCACCAGCAATAACTTGCCAGTCTTGGAGTCGGAGGAGTCGGTGAAGTCGGTACTTGGTGTGACTTGATGGATTTGGCAGAAAGAAGCTCTACTACTAGGCCGTTTACGGTCCTTTTCCCAGTCTTGCTCTAGTCCGGGTGGAGATTCGGGTGGCCGCCAAGCCATGCTATACTCAGCTGCAGCCTTCCTAGGCTTAGCTGCATGGGTCATTTGCGATTCGGCCAGGTACTAAAAGGAGCCGTTCCGAGCCCTCCAATTTCGAGAAAATTACCTTCAACCACTCCCTTCAAACAGCAAGGAATGAGGTAGGGCTGAGCAGGAATACTTGCGTGGGTCTGTCGACACTTAAGCTAACTATTGAGCAGTTGTGTTTTTATCTTGGTACTAGGTTTTTCCTCTTCCCATAAATCAGAAGCCCTCTGCATACATAAGCAACCTGAAACCAAACCGCCTACCTCCTTACCTAACGACTTGAGATCTGCGGTTAAGCGGCAAGCGCTGACATGCTTTAGTGCTGACATCGTGGATGCGATCTCCCGCCAATGAGCTCATCCGGCTACCGCCCCCAAGACCGACCCGCCCGTATTTATAGCTTTGAATACGGCGCCATGGGTTGCACCGCCACACGTGCCCAGTCAGCCAGCAAAGTTTGACAGCATGTATGCAGCCTTCGGCCTCGACAAAAATAGCCAACAGCAAAGAGTGGCTGGGCTCTTATTCCTTATCCTGCATTGACTTGAGCACAGCATCTCAAGTGGCAAGGTGATCGGACGAGACGAGAGCACAGGCTCTGTTCGTTTGAACACCATCTGTCGATTCGACTTTCACATCCGCTTAGAGCCCGTTATGGAGTGTTTAAATTTGAATATATTAGAATGGGTCGTCTTTCCGAACGGAAGGTATGTTTCACCCGCGTCATTCTCGGACCCAGCTGGGTATATACGCCTTGCTTGGCCGTGAGGCTCTGGGTCGTCATGGGGTATATTCCCATCACCTCGTCATCGACGCCCTATATATGGGGAGGTCCCTTTTTTTTCTTAAAAAAATACTATTCTTTCGTCCGGGATATTTGTGTTCCCAGTTGTTTAGTTATACAAAAACAGTTTGTCTCTTAGTTGACAATGTGCTGTGTACCGGTAAAAAAGGGGGAAGCAGAGGAGGAGGAGGGGCTGGAAATCACGAACTATCCGACTCCACCGACACGCAGGGCCCCAGCTCCCGCTGCGAGCTCCCCTGGCTCGCCCGGCGGAGGCCCTCGATCTCGTCGATCTTGGTGTGCACGACCTCGGTGACGGTCGTCTTCTGGATCCCCTGCAGCCCCGCAAAGTCGTGCGCGTTGGTGCCGGACTCGGCGCGGACGTGCGGGCCCGCGGCGGCGGCGCTGCTGCTGGCGCCGCCCGAGCCGCGGTGCTGGTCGTCGCACCGGCTCTCGAGCTCGAAGTGCGAGTGGCAGTCGGCGCCGTACGCGCCGCGCAGCCCGGACCGCACGCCGCCCATGAAGCTCTTGGACTTGTCGCGGTGCGCGCCGCTGCGCGTGCCCTTGGCGTAGCCGCTGGGGTCCTGCCCGCTCGTGCCGCGGCCGCTGCTGCTGCCGTCGGTGCTGCGCACCACCTTGCGGATCAGGTCCGCCATGGTCATCTCGATGTAGAGCTTGCACAGGTAGGCGAAGGACTGGAAGTTGAGGTAGACGGACGTGTTGGGGAGCCACATCAGGCCGATGAAGATCACCTAGTGGTTGCGAGCTGTCAGCCAGGTCCGTGGTAGGGGGAATTGGGGGGTTTCTGGTGGATGGGGCAGGGGGAAACACGTACATCGAGGGAGATGTTGATTACCACCAGGGCCAAGTTACCGGACAACAGTTTGTCGTACTTGGTGAGGCCGTTGGCGATGAGCCGGTCCTTGACCAGACGGATGAAGCAGATGTTCAGGCTCAAGTCGATGAGGAGGAACAGGCACTTCTCAATGGGATCCCAAATTCGGTTGACTGTCGAGTTTTCGCAGTTCGTGTCAGCTGGACCACTCACGTAGGAGCAGGGTAGTAGTGGATGATAAGGGGGCTTGCATACCGTTGATGAAGGATTGCGAGATCTGCAACCTCGCTGGGATCCAGATGATGAAGACGCTGACGTTGATGGCGGTCATGAGAGCGGCGGTTCCCCATTTGAGTCTAGTAGTTGTCAGTTGCTATCATATGAGCCAGCATTGGTTGGGCCGGCGTGTCAAAGTGTGCGCTTACTTTGTTGCATCCCATCGTACCATCATTAGTAGAGATAATCGGTTGATGATGATTTGAACGAGGAGCTGAGTCTGCATATCGATTGTGAGAACCTTGGGCAGAGTTTCAGTGCTCGTGCACAGTAAAGCATACCTGAGCCACCCAGACGATTACTAGACGAAGCGTGTTAGTGACTGGTGCAAACAGGTAGAGGGATACGGGCAATGCAACTTACAGATTCCCAAGAATAACCAAAAACTGGCAAGAAAAAGGAATGTTAGTATTGAACGAATTCTTCTACTCTCAGCCAACTCGGAGTTGCGATGAAGCATCCTACCTTGGGACAATCGTCCCCCACATGTAAAACCAGTTGATGAAACCTAGGGCGATGCTGGCAGCCCAGTGTAGCCAGATCACTATCGGAGGAAGGGTGAGTCAGTTTCACGCTATACACGTTGCGAGGGGACGCGCAGGCGTTTGTAAATAAAAAGCAGTAGCTCTCTCAGCAACACAGAGGCTGTTGTTGTTGGTGGTGTTGGACGTACTGATAGCGTAGGTGGTGATGGTCCTGTGCCGCTTCCACATTCTGGACGTCTGTTGCATCGCCTTGGCAGCGGCGAAGATGGCGCTTCCAAGCGACAATCCCAGGAAGACCGACGCTGTGTTCATCGTTGACGGGATAACCTGTGGGACTGGGTCTCAGTATGCTCATCGGGTAATAGATCGGTCTCGAGGGTGCGTGTTCGCCAATATCGTACCTCCTGCTCTTCGAACCACTCGGGCACCAGAAACCCCTTGCTGGTTTGGTTGTACAGCGCCATGTTGACGGCTGTATCGATCCCCTATTACTCCTCGGATGTCGTATAGACGATGGGGTGCAGGTCCGCTGCTCCGTTTCGGTGGTGGACGACGGGTGCCTCGTTGGCGCCCTGGTATAACTCGAGTTTTCCAGTAGCAAAACGATGACAGAAACGGAAGCGAAACCAGGAGGGCGAAGGGTCGGGCAGGAACAAGAGGAAATAAAGTTCAGTTATAGTCGTAGTCTTGCAGTATGCTGAACTCTACATGTGGGCATACCGTTTCGCTGATACAATGAGACCAGCCCCATCTCGATCGGTGCCTGGGCCTCACGGCGGGCAAAGTCGGACCAATAGGGAGCAACCCAACGAGAGGGACCTGCACGACTAGATGGTAGATGTCTGCTAGTGGCAAGCAAGCAATGCACACCCCTGATCGACAAGCCGTCCAGTTCTAGGATATAGGGGCCTTGATAGCTGACTCGCAGCTTTCAGGTTAGCTAGCATGGGCACTAAGAAGATGGCCATTCATCAACCATAGGGCTAGGCTGTGACTTGGGCAAGTCAATAATTTCGTTCGTATAATAACATTAAATGCAATGCATGGCCTTTGCCTACAGATGAGGAATGGTCTGGCGAGGAGTGACTTGTGTACTTCTTTCTTTCTTCCCGAACTTTCTTATTCAGCGTTATATCAACGGGCTGCGCATGAATCTCCTGTGTACCCGTTTGTCTTACGCTGCCGTGCATCCGACCACCTTCTGTGAAGTGTGGTCGTGATCCGCAGCGGCGTCGTGTAACCATTTCCACGGCGCCGGCAGACCGGTTCAGGTACGACGAAGCTAATGCAGCAATAGTGGTTCATCTCTCCTGCAGATCAGATTGGGGAGGCTCCTCAGTCCCATGTTAACATCACGCAGAGAGAAATTTCCATCATTGGCAAGTCATATAATAACTAGAAGCCAAGACCGGCCCCGGCTGTCCGTCATCCAGTGGGACCCAGCCTTTCAGCCCGGGCTGTGTTGTGATGACTGTGCATGACTAGCACGCAACCTCCATAGGGAATAGCCCGGTAGTGGATTAGGAGGCCCGGGGCCAACGCCAACGCCAACGCCAACGTCCTCTTTCTGGGCATCGAGCACAGGCTAAATAACGGTCGCCCATGTTGTACTGGCCATTTGGCCGGTTTGCTGGGCAGCTCATCAAGAGAAGCCCCGATACACGACTTAGGACCGAGGCGCAATCAAGCAAGTTAGCTGTGCCGTGTCGGCGCTAATCGTGGAGTGATAGCAGGAAACTGGAGCCAGATCAGAGGTGGGCCGAAAGGGAAGCAAACGATACTCCCCTATATACAGGGCATGAGATCTGTACGCAAGTCCAACCTGGAGGTCGTAATAGGATACAAGCACGTGTACGTATTCTTTATTGTAGTTTTAAGTTCTTCTATGCATGAATGCCCATACCATGCCAAGCTGGCTGTCGCCAAGTTGCTAGAGCCTTGGTTGGACAGTGTTGGCCTCCGTACTTACTCACCAACGATGCGTATTTGGGGACTAACAAAACGGGGCGCCGAAACTAGACACGCGCCGCTCAAACCTTATGTCCTCCAAATGCGCCCCTCGACAAAGCATGAAGTCGTCTACATACTCTCATTTTGTATGACTTGTGGCAGCCCTAGAGGGCGATGCCGGACTACCTGCAAGTCTCTGCCCCTTCCAACGTCTCCCAGCCTGTCGCTGATTACAAGTGACTAGGAAACAGTGTGTCACCGAATACGCCATTCTCCTTTTTGGAATCCTATAAAGCAAGCTTGTAGTTTGTGAATAATGCCATCCTCGCAGTGTTTCTCCTCATGCTTGGGGCATTGAACTGACGTCGAGACGCTCCAGCGAGATCGATCTGCGATGAAGATCTTTCACGGGGAAAGAAAAAGGGAGACCATCGGCGGGACACAGATCGTATCTCGCCGAGATTGAAAACCTGTGCGCTTCGGCGCTTTTCTTAACGTTACCTACCACCTCACTATGCTAGGGTGGGCTTCCTCAGCTATCGAGCTTACTAACATCTAGGGGATGGACTAAACACCCGGACTCCATAATACTGTCAACGGACCAAGGGGTGGGCATCCGCTGAGAGCCAAGGGCCTAGAGACCCAAACACTCGGGGACCTGGGCTTGGATTTTGGGGCCAATCATACGACAGGTTCGACATTTTCCGTCATCTGTCGCGGCACAGAGAGACTACGCAGCACCTGCCTTTGACGAGATCCGGTGACCCGCCACTAACTTCAGGGACCGGCTTTTTGATAACTCGCCACCTGGCCAATGTAGCGCTCTCTCTTGGATTGGTCTGGGATACGAACGAGTAGCAGCCCATTGAAAGGGGGTTGATCCCCATCTCCCGTGCGCACAGACTAGTCTCTTCCCACTTGTTTCGGGATTGTGTCCGATATCAGGGCTGGGATAAGGCGTAGCAGGAGGTCAAGGGTTCCCTTCCCCAGACCCTTCCTCCGGCACAAGTAGCCGCTGCCGCGCTAGGTATGGGAGAACACTACGATGCCTTACCAGAAAGCGGAGTGCGTGCAGCTTTGCCACTATCGATTCTCTTTACTTTATCAGCCCTGGCTTCCCTCCTTTGCAATGTTCTCGGCCGCTCGGTGCGATGTGACTCGATATTTAAGCGGTTGACAGCAATTTTAAGGGCACACACCTTCATTGGCTGCTTGTCAGAATCTTTGCCGGCTCGAATATGCAATGCATATTTGACAGGAGGAAGGCGAATGGCTTGATACTATTGTCAAAACCAGAGCCGGAGAAACATCTCCAACCCGCTATGACTTGTTGGTACATAGAGGACTTGATCGTGTGCCAGAAATGAATCCAACGCATTATCCCCATTCCCAATATTTTATTATATCACGTGTAGCTACTGAGAGCCTAGCCCTATGGAAAGGGCCGTCTGGCAAGGGTCCGGCAATCTCTACACGGTTCGTACCATATATTGACATTACATGAAGCTAGGTACAGACAAGAAAAATTGTCATTATAAGTTGAACGGGATACACTTCGAGATAGATGATACCAGGCAAGCAGTCCTCGAAGAATTCCGTTAGCAGCACGTTCCGAATTTGTCGTTAGTAAATGAGCCGCGCCAACGAGTCAAGACGTCTTCGGGAACTACCCCCACGGTCCTTGACCGAGGCGTTCAGTGAAACCGCGTATCATTACCGGGCTTCGAGAAAGTTGGTCTTGATACTAGAAATCGTACGATATCTTCTGCTCACTTCAGCCCTACCGACTGCGCTAAGCTGATCCCATATTTAAGACGTGTTTACTCTAGTTAGCTAGCTTTTAGCTTATCGGCCGACGCACGCACCTCTTTAACTAGCTGATTTAAAGCTTATTTAAATTTTATTTAAAATAAAAATTAACCTTTTAAGAGATCGAGCGTATATTAAAGGTTAAGCGTAAGTAATATTATATTTATTAATTTTAATATACGTTAATTTAAAGATCGAGCGCGGATAATATTATATTTACTTTTATAATAATTTTTATAACCTATAATACTTAAAGTACTTCTTATAATACCTTTTATAATACCTTTTATAATACTTTTTATAACGCTTTTTACGCTTTATAAAGCTTTATAAAGTAATCGAAAAGTTAGATTAATTAATTTAAGGTTAATTATTTTAAATAATTAAAATTTATTAATAACGTGGTTTACCACTACGCGACGCATATTACTTGGCAACGCACCTTTTTCACTTCTCGACCCTTTTATATAAATTAATTTAACCACAACGCTTAAAATTAATTAAAACTATTCGCTATCCGATTCTTCGCTTGATTCTATATTTTTTTATATGTTCGCGTATTGTAACCTGTTTCGCCGCAGATACTATAACGTTTTTTACCGGTCGCCCTCCGCTTCGACGAACCCTTATTTTTATTTTTATTGGGCGCTGAACGCTTTTTTTTTACCTTTTTGTTCTATAGCTGTTAAAATTTCTTAATAGTAAGGGCTTTTTTAAGCTAGACTCGCGATTTTTTAGTTCTCCGGCGTTTAAAAAGTGTTAAATTAGCCTTTTTTAATATATGTATTTTATCGCGTATAAAGGTTATTTTATGGGTTATTTTAGTTATACCCTTCGCTATTTAGTTTACCGTATTTAAAATCGGTGTCGGAGAGCTTTTTTAATAGGTAGACACCTTTTTTTAATATAAGTAGAGTGTTTAGTTATTTATTAAGGGTTAAACGGCGTTTAAGGGTCGTAGGTACTGGCCGTCCTTAAACAGGATAGGTTAAGTGTAGGCGTTCGGAGACGTATATTTAGTTTATTAATTACTTCGTTAGGGTTATAAGGTACTAAATTAAATACGCTAAATCTAGATTTAATATTAATTTCCGTAAAAATAGTAAAATACGCGGCTTTAAAGGCAATAAAGAACTCGAGTTTAGTAATATAGTTTATAAAAGCCTTAATAAATAGCTCGATTTTTTTCGAATAAATACGTTTTAAAGGCGAATAAAGTATTATATTAAGAGGTTAAAGTAAGTATAATAAATAGGGAGGTATATTAATAGTAATAATATCGTTATTTTAGTAGTATATTTCGAATTCGGCCGAAATATAGCTCTTATAGCCGTCGAGAATTAAAAGGCGGTAGTAACCTTTCGTTTACGATCTAATATATTTATCGAAGTGTTTAATTTAGTTTAGGCTTATTTCGTTATTAATCCAGCTATTAGAAGTCGGTTTAATTATTTAATTGCCCGGTAAATCGGTTTCGCGGAATTAGTTTGCGAGGTAATATTAACTTTAAACGATTAAAAACGGCGGAATGTATTAGCTTTACGAATTAATATATTTAATCGCCGTTGTTTATTCCCGATTATTAAGCTAAACCGATTTCGTTTTTTTACGCCGCTCGGCGCGTATTACGACGAATATTAACCTAATTATATTTATTATAAAGCCGGTCTCGTCGAAATTTTAAATATTTTCGTCGACGATCCCGTATTTTGCTTTTATATTTACGATTAGCGTAAACTAGGCAGAAATAACTTTAAAATTCTCGTAAAGAGCCCTTTAATAATCGTACCGACGATTTATTTTAGTTTTTAAATTTAGGTTACGGTTAATAAAACGCTTAACCTAATATTTACCGACGCGGTCGCCGCCGCGCGACGCGGTAAAGAAATTAGTTATATTTTTATATTAGCGAGATCGGGAGGCATTTTTCGGATATCTAGATTAATTATATGTTTACGAAGTACCTCTTTTTTAATTGGATTTATTTTACGTCGTTTTAATCGAATTTCGCGTTTTAAAGTTCGGCCGTAAATTCGATAGCGTAAAATTAATTCGGGTATATTATAAACTTTTATTATTACTTTTTAACTTATTTAATTCGGTCCGTTTCGTATCGCTTAAATTATTAAAACTATTCGATTTTTTAGGATTAATTAAGCATTATAATTGTGGAAGTATTACGCGTTAAAGTTTAATTATATTAGAATTAAATTAAGGTGCGTCGCCAAGTAATATACGTCGCGTAGTGGTAAACCACGTTATAATTAAATATAATTAACCGGTCTCGAAATAAAAAAACGAAATAACGATTAGCTAGCGTTTTTTTATTTTTAATTAAAAGATCGAAATAAATATATTATTAAATTTTCAGTTAATATATATAAAAAAAGGGCCGTTATTAAACGTATATTTTTAACCCTTTTTAAGGGAACGTACGCGGCTTAAAAGTTTAATTAATTAATTAAAGTAAACACGCCCTTAAAGTTTAAAGGATAATTATTAAGGATAATAATAGTAAAATTAGTAATATTAATAGCATAGATATAAGGACTATGCTATCGGGCGAGGGGGAAAAGGAGCTTTTCTTTTTCTTCTTTTTCTCTCCTTCTATATCTAAATATACACCAAACAGGACGAGATTACGGCGCGGCGCTCGGTCAAAAGGAAAAAGCCTCGAACCCATCTTACGAGCAACAGCAAGAGGTAAGTTCTCAGTGGTGGGCAACGAAGAGGGAGCCACTCACTACATTGCGATGTGGGTGCGAGATCCCTATCATAGGCCACACAGCTTCAGTCACCCGATGAATCTCATGCAAGACGAAATATCCCCTTCGCTAAGCCTTGCAAGCGAGAGTGCTTTGACGGATTACAACCTGGAACCGGTGAGCGTCTCCGGCGAACCGGGATGGTTCCACTCGAGTCCAGTCCAGGGTTCGGGATGCAACGTAACTTAACCGGCATGGAGTGGATTCTCGCGGAAAACCCGCCACACACACCTTGACTACATCCCATCCACTTGGAAAAGCTTGCACATGCGTTCAATTTATCGAACGTCGGTCGGACCCGACATTGGAACCCAGTACCGGTCGGCTCCCATAACTGCACGTGGGGGCAGTCGATGGATAACGTGCCAAGTGCTGGACCATAAGCGAGATGCGAGAGTCTGGACGAACCCGAGTGGTGCTGCAAGAAGTGAGATATCCCTGCAAGACCTCACCGCACTCACGGCTTCTCACGTAAGAAGAAGGCGCTCGATGACGGAGAAAAGGGATTTACCATGCGTTCTTCTCGCAAGGACTTGATGCGGGTGGTGTTACTGCGATTGGCCAGATACGTCTAGGTGAACAATTCGTTTCTGTAAATCTTCAATCGTAAGCTGATACCACCACCATGTGCAAGGCCAGTGCATCGATAAGAAGAGTTTGTACTACTCACATGCGCCATTTTCATTCCGGACTTCCGTACGCCTTCCAGCTTCTTTATAGGGTCGCTCGCGTCCTTGCAGGAGGTTGCAGCCTGCATATGGGATGATGCATGCGTTCTGCAAACCACATAACCGCAGCTTGCATGCAGCATGCCTTGGCTAAATACGGATCTCGAGAATCTAGAAGCATAGCTCCTCCATCCACCCAGGAACCCACGAAAACTGCCCCCTCTCCAACACGACATCAGATCGAGCGAGGCTGACCACTCCAGGGGAGCAACCGGCCACCATGATCAAGGGAGGGTTGTATTGGAACCCGCTACTCGCCTCCCACCGCTGGGTTCACCTTCTATTGGATCGGACCGAGTGGCATGATCTTACCACGTGGGGGTGGTTCTGACACTACTACGCTGTGCTCTAATTCGACCGTGAAGGCGGGCTTTCGAAGACAGCGAATGGTCGACCCTGAAGCTGTTACTGGTACGAGATGTGGCGCGGAGACCCGGGTCACGATGCCGCTGCATCACGCACTCTGCCTCCAGGGAGCGCATTGCAATGGAGTTGAGGCGGACCGTGATGCCGACCTCCCAAGGTCTTTGAAATAGAAGGTGCCAACGTCAGCAGATGCTCCTGAAGGATATATAGGTACCTGGGAGTATGTGCACCTTAGCCTTCAAGTTGTAGCTATCCATATTCACTCTCATCTGGCTTATGTCGAAACTTCTCGGATATCCATTGACCAACATCAGCAGCCATGTCTTCTGTCATAAACTCCCTCCTCGTAGCCCTTCTCCTCTCATCCAATGGCGCAAATGCCCTGCCCTCCCATGGACCTTCTTCCCTGAAGGTCCGAGCTGTCGAAGGTGAGACAGTACCTAACAGCTGGATCATCAGATACAAGAACGGTGCCGGAGACGATACCATTAAGGCCAGCCAGGCCAAGACATCAAGCTTGCTCAAGAAGCGGCGCCTCCGTACCGAGGCCCGCAGTTCTGATCTGACCGAGCCCCGACACTTCAACGTGACGGGCTTCTTTGGGACGCACATCCACGGAGACGAGGACGCTGTGCACGAACTTGCGGCGGATCCCGCGATCGACTACATCTCTCCGGATGGTAAATGAGCTGCCCCCAGTTCATGAAGTGTCCCGCGAGAAAGGGGTAGAAGCAGCTAACCTCCCAAACAGGTCTTGCCCAACTTGCCGCTACGGCAACTCAGCAGAACGCGCAGCCCGGACTCCACCGCATCTCACATGCTAAGCCTCCTTCTTCGCCTCCATACCAGTTCGTATACGACGACTCTGATGGAGCAGGGATCACTGTCTATGTAAGTAACTACCAGATCCGAAAACTCACAAGGTTTACTGACTTCGTTTCTCAGGTCATCGACACTGGCATCTTCATCAACCACCCTGACTTTACGGGCCGTGCGCGATACGGCCATAACTCTTACTACCCTGATGTAAGACTCTCTTGCCTTGATCAGTACTGGGACGTACTGACGCGTGACTGTTTCTCCATAGAACGACCCCGAGGATAACCTAGGCCATGGGTGCGTCAGGCCCTCGATATTCCCAATTACGACAAGCAAGATTTTCGAATGCATACTGATAGGTTATGTGTAATCTAGAAGCAACGTTGCCGGTATCTTAGCCGGTGACAAGTTCGGAGTCGCCAAGAAAGCACAGCTGGTAGCCGTGAAGGCCTGCGATTTTCGAGGATGCCCAGTCTCGACACTTCTCGACAGTATGCAGTGGACACATGATGTAAGCTATTGGCACTCCTATCAACACCTTGACGAGCTCTTCACGAGCATCGCACTAACACATCAGACAGGACGCAGAGGCGAACGGTCGACTGTCTACCTCCATCGTCAACTTATCGGTCGGCTGGATCTACGACCAGTCCCTGAACGACATGGTCGAAGCGCTTGTCGCCTCCGGGATCCCCATGTTCGTCGCCGCAGGAAACGATAATGTGAGCCATCTCTCCACTTGCAACCCCCACATCGGGCGTCTGACACCGATATCTCGTACGTAGGACGACGTGGCGAACCACTCCCCGGCCTCGGCTCCCAACGCCATCACAGTCGGGGCCATCAGCGCGTTTAATGACTCCAAGGCGGACTTTTCCAACTACGGCGCGGGCGTCGACATCTTCGCGCCCGGGGTCGACATTCTCGGGCTCTCCTATAACCAGACGGGCGCCAACGACCCGTTCCCGACAGAGCAAAACAACGGGACCAGCCAAGGTAAGTACTGTTTTGAGACTAGACCGGGGGGGATAGTCCGCTGACATGCGTCTTTACTACAGCCACGCCTCATGTCGCTGGCATCGCGGCATACCTAATGGCCAAGGAGGGCCTGACGACGCCAGCGGAAGTGCGGGCGCGGCTCATCCAGCTGGCATCTGCGACAGGAGCTACAGTGAGTTTCCATATGCACCCGTCCCTCAGCCATATCCGAGGTGGCTGCTGACTCTTCGGCGTAGGTGAAACAAAACGTTGGAAGTACGACCAGTCTGATAGCCAACAATGGCTACTTGTGAGAGCTCCGTGGGGTAGGGGAAACGTGCGGTGTGCCTGCAGCTTCTGGTAGATCATGTAACGGTTATGCAGTGAGTATATCAAGGGGTTTCTCATTTCACTTCAGAACATATACAGATAACGGGAAACAAAGTGATATTTGAACGAAATATATCCATATTAGAGAACATGGTTGTTAAAATATCGAAGAAACCAACCCCTATCCTGTAACCAGACCAAGCTAGCTGTTTCACATCAAATCAGAGTTAGGAAGTCCAGTTCTTCCTCGTTATCCGGCCAAAGCTCGCCGTCCATCATGCCATCGAAAAATGCGGGCGCTACAAATTGATATTCGCTCCTTGACCGCCTCAATACCACTGGGTTTGCGGATCCTGCTAGGAGCCAAAGCTGGTCTCCCTCTTGGCAAGTACGGTAGGTCCGTCCAAGGTAGCCACTGCTTGTGACCAAAAAGGCCCAGTTGGCGAGCCTATTGACACACCACTGTGTGAGTTGAATAGGGCTCTCAAGGTTTCTCTGTTCGGATTCGAGGTAGCCGATAATGATATTCGAGGGCGACTGCTGGCTGCTCTCAAACAGGGCAGGGTTGTGCCGCCGTGCGCTATCACGAATCTCGACCGGTGACAACTTGCTGCAGTTCGGGTATAGCATCAGGTCCCACCAACTGGAGCAGTCTTCATTTCCAAACAACGAGAGGGTGATGGCTCGTTGCGCTGCTCTCCTGAGTGACTCTGAATTTCCATAGGCCGTTTGTTCGGGACTTTTTAGCATCTCAGTACAGCTTTGACACCAGGTTTGGCACACTGGTATGAAGTCGCGGAATTGTTCAAGGAAGAAGATGTCGCTGGACGAGGTATGCACAGTTGCACAGACATTTCTGGATAGGAGAAAGTCGACACGTTTCCCCTTGACAGCTAATTTCCCTGGAAGTCTCTCATGGTCTATGACGGCTTCAGAAGTGCTGCTCACACGTTGGAAATAATCCAGGCTTCCATGGACCCTGCCGTTAGGGTGGAGGCTGTTTGTTGGATCGGTTAGCCGCGGAAGTAAGACGTAATTCGGAACCCATGTTGGTAAGTCGTCCCCTGGTAGCTCTGATGTTATCAAATCCAATTGCTTCCTGGATGTTATATAAGCCCGGGTGAACTCTTCTAGTACACTCTCGGCGGTTTTGCTGTAGTCTGGCTCGGGTATTTCAATACCTATCTTGCCGATTATTGCATATTACACGCCATATAATTTGTCATGATTCAAGGTCGACTCTTGAAATTTCAATGGCAGAAAGAATTGAAGCTCAGCTTTGGATGATCTGGTTCCAGAATAGAGCTTGCCCGCAAGCCAGTCGTATCCTGGCTTCCTATAAACAAAGAAGGACGCCAGGCTCCTGAGAAGGATAGCGGGACTGGTATGGATGTGGCCAAAAAGCCTAAATTTCTTCAGAAAGTACTGCAAGTGGTTCCATTTCATCTGAAGCCGGCCCCATACCAAAGTGCATTCTTTGGCAAAAGCAAACTCCTAGAGTATTTCAGCAAAGATAGCGATAGTATATTATTTGCAACTGTAGCGCAAAAGTACCGGTTGAGAGTTTCCAGAGGAGACTCAGAAGAACAATCAGACACTTACTTGAATTGTTCACATTCTAACGAACCAGGGGCTGTTGATCAACGGATGGAAACATGATTGTCTAGTATATAGCGATATTACTGCGAGTTTATCAGGAAAAAAAAAAGAAATAAGAACCAAGAATCCCGATTTATACTCACAAATAATGCTCCACAGTTTGTATATCGGTTTAAGTCGGTCTGTGTGATACCCAAGCTTCAAAAGTCGATTAGTATTGGCCGTTAGACCTGTGCTGTTCGGCCCAAGCCAGATGAGAACTCGTGAAGCATTTTGGTACAACAGGCCCATCTGCTTGACCTGATGATTCCGCTCCTGTATGCTGTCCGAAGTTTTTCGTTGGTCGATACAAATGGAGTCGATCCATAGTGTGCGAACGCGAAGGCGGCGTCGCAGGTAGATGATGGCATCGTAGCAATTGGGGGTGATAAGGAGCTCGCGTCCGTTACAACTTATCGGACGGTCGCCTTCGAGTGCGCCCCACACATACGACAAGGCTTCGTATTTGTCGCGCGCCTTGTCGATGGTCATCTGCCGGATGCGGCACTCGACCGGGGCGTCCCACTTTCGGGCGGGCAAGAGATCCAGGAGTCGGATGGAGTCTGGCGACTCGAGACGTTCATGGCGGTAGGGCTGCATCATGGTTCAAACCAAGAAGCCTAGCAGACCAAAGTTCGTCGCTAGCGACAATGAAACGAGACGAGACGTGCGAATTGATTTTGAGGCGTCAGCAGCGGCTGAAGTGCCGGCGCAAGTCACATGATCAAGATCTTGATGCCGACGAGTAACCGGCATTCACGTGACGACACAGAGCCCAAGAACGTCCAGACTCGCCAAGCCCCGACTCAGGAACAACCGACGAGGGGACGTTCGATACTGAAGCCGAATCCGAAACTTGGACAATTGACAATGTGGCCGAACGTCACGAGGCTTTCCAGGTTGATGACTGATGGATGAGAAATCGCGCGGTCGATGGCGAAACTGGGGACCTTGAGCGGGGATACGAGCGGCCGCTAAGCCGAAACCAATACCCGGACGGGGGCACGGGGAGACGATCCAGTGGGTACGGCATCGGATGCTGGCATGGTCTCCCCCGCATCAGGCCCAGTTTTAGATGTCCTGGTGCCTGGGATAATGCAGCCCGAGCCGGTCGCGGCCAGAAGAATGCCAGTGTTTACATATCTTCCAACAGTTCCCCAACGGTTCCAGGGTTCGTCCATGACACCCACATTCGGTTCCTGTTGCTAGTAGCCCCCCCCCCAATGCTGCGGGTGCAGGGGGTCCCGTCTCCATAACGGGGGGAAGCGGGGAAAGAGCATGACCTCGCGGGCTGCAGGAAGGATGTAGGGAGCAAATCTATTGCCGGCTGACGAATGTCTTGAGTGAGGCATGGAACGGCATAAATTAGATTGGTTATCGTCCATCGGAGTTTCGTGTCTGTATTACCTCTGCCTCCGAACATAGTAGACTAGATCGACTTTTCTTCTTGCTTCCAACTGCGTAAGCTTCGTGCTTTCTTTTTCTAGCGCATCCGACATGAAGGCCGCAGTGGGCTCGCTCCTTTCCACATTGAGCAATGGCTCCCAGTCCAATACCCAACATCCCCGGCTCCAACCTCGCCCAATTGCGTTGAAAGATGTGCCGATAGAAAACCAGCGGCCTATGAAGGTCCGCGTCATCGGTGCCGGCTACTCGGGCATCTACTTGGGCATTCGCATACCGCAGCGGCTGCGCAATATCGAGCTCAAGATCTACGACAAGAACGAGGGGGTCGGGGGCACCTGGTTCGTCAACCGGTATCCTGGTAGGTCAAAAACGACTGATGCCGGGAGCGTGCACAGAAACTGCCGCTAACCACGTCGGATTGGAGGCTGCGCCTGCGATGTACCGTCACATAGCTACCAGTACTCTTTCGACCCCAACCCGGACTGGTCCAACCTGTACGCCCCACAGCGCGAGATCTGCGCCTACCTCCGGCGTATGGCCACCAAGTACGGAGTTATGCGGTTTGTGAAGCTCTCGCACGAGGTGGAGAGCTGCCGGTGGGATGAGGGAACAAAGAAATGGTATGTCTCAAGTTACCTCCTCCCCAAACGGGGGGATCTGCGCTAACTGACTCATTTCTACCATATAGGCATCTCAAGGTTCGAGAATTGGCGACCGGCAATGTGGTAGACGACGATGCCGACGTGGTCATAGCTGCTAAGGGGAACCTAAGCGATCCGGCATGGCCCAACATCCCCGGGCTGGAAGACTTTGAGGGCGAGGTAATGCACTCGGCACGCTGGAAAGAAGAGTGAGTAAGGTCTTCGCGATGTTCATTAGGTCACCTATTGACATCTCGCGACAGCTACGACTTCACGAACAAGCGGATAGGAGTAATAGGAAACGGCTCCAGCGCCATCCAGATCGTCCCGAAGCTGCAAAAGGTAGAAGGCACACAGCTCTCCTGCTTCGTGAGGAGCAAGACTTGGATCACAAATCCATTCGGTGATGGTATGTCTTATCGCACATTCACCATGCATATCACAAGATGTCGGAAGCTAACACCCTGGGCAGCGGCAATGGTCAAATTGGGATTGGATCCCAAAGAGCTGGGCTGTGAGTAACCCCTGCATCATCTTACCTACTTCATGGAACTGACCAATGCAGTCTCACAAGAGCAAAGGGAAGAATTTGCGAACAACCCGGAAAAGTTCTATGCATTCCGGAAGGTCATAGAAGATGACGGGAATACGAGTACGTGCTCGCCCCCTGAGCCCCTGAGCCCCTGAAACGCCGGGAGGGAGAGACACTAATATGCCTAAAGTCCACGAGGTCTCGTTCCGCGACTCGGCCATGCAGCGCGAAGCCCTCGAGCTGTTCCGGACCGCCATGCGGGAGCGGCTCGCGCCCAAGCCCGAGATCGCCGACTTCCTGATCCCGAGCTTCGCTATCGGGTGCCGGCGCACGACGCCTGGGCCAGGATACCTGGAGGCCCTCGTGGAGCCCAACGTGGACTTCATCACAGACGGAATCACGTCCATCAACGCCAAGGGAGTCAAGGTGAAAGCGCGCCCCGGCACCAACGAGACCGAAGGACGCCAAGTCGACGTCGACTGCCTCGTCTGCGCGACCGGCTTCCACGCATCCTCGGCCCCGCCCTTCCCGATCCAGGGCCGCGGCGGCCAGACCCTCAGCGAGCGCTTCGACCCGCACCCGGAAGCGTACCTGTCGGTCGCGGTCGACGGGTTCCCCAACCTCTTCTTCATGCTGGGGCCCAACTCGGCCATCGGGTCGGGCTCGCTGACGCGCATCCTCGAGGCCGAGGGCGACTACGTCGTCAAGTGCCTGCGCAAGCTGCAGCGCGAGGACTACGCCAGCATGAGCGTCCGGGCCGACCGCGTCGCGGACTGGTCCGCGTACTGCGCCGCGTACTTCCGGGACACGGTCTACACCGACCCGTGCAACTCGTGGTACCGCAGCGGGGACCGGATCACGGGGCTGTGGCCGGGCAGTACGCTGCATGCGCTCGAGGCGATGCGGGCGCCGCGGTGGGAGGACTATGAGTTTGAGCATATCGAGGGTGGGGAGGTCAATGGTATGAAGTGGCTGGGCAATGGGTGGAGCGTCACGCAGCTCAAGAAGGAGGAGCCGGGTTCGGAGGAGCTGCAGGGGGATCCGTCGTGGTATTTGGAGCCGAGGTTCTTGGATGTGCCGGTCGAGGGCGCGCCGGAGGAGGATCCGGAGTTCAAGCTCCGGCCGTTCTACGGGTGAGATGGATACAATTCGGCAGATATTGGACGCACTATTACTACTTGGAGAATCTCCTATTCCGCATTTGCCAGGGTAGCAACCGAAGAAAGACGTGTTCCTATAGTCCGAGGAACCCGAGCAAGTTAGACGCCAAGCTCCGTCCCTAGCTCCCTAGCGAACCGTGCCTCGCTCGGTTCCATGGCCAAGCGCGGCAACGTCTCCACGTTAATGATGAGTCTCTCGTCCTCGAACGCTCCGCGAACTATGGCCGGGCCTGGCGTACTCGTGAAAAGGACTTTGACCGAAGCACCCGCGGCGGCAGTCGTGCCGTTGGCTAGCTGCAGGAGACATAACAGCACGGGCTCGGCCGCGGCCCAGTGCGCTTGTCGCTCGTACAGATTGACGCCGTCTATGGGGCAGAAGAGCGTCACTGTTCGTGGCAGGGCACGTACCAGCCATTCGAGGAGCTGCATAAGGCGGCCACTGTTGTTGGCCCGCAACTCCTCCAGCAGGGCGGGCAGATCGAATGTCCGTGATAGCGCTTGCATGTCCAAACCACCGCGATAGGATCTAAGCAACTGGGCGACCAGGCTCGCCAGCATCATGTTGCTGTCGCCTCGCAGATGTCGGCCGCAAAACCACTGGATGGAGAGGAAGCGGTCATTCGCGGCCAAGACCTGCGCCATGTTCGTGCAGAAGAGGGACAGCGGCGAGGCATCGGCGATGGTCCGAGGCAGCGGGGCTTCCCATTGGACGAGCAGCTTGGAAGAGGAGGCGGATACGACCCAGTTCGCGAAGAGCTGTTGCTGGACGATCTGCTCGGCTTGGAGACGTGGGGATGGCAGGAAATCGCTCTTCTTGCTGAAAATGAGATCCATATCGTTCAAGTCGGTTTCCGACATCTCCAACATCTCCCGAAGGTCGTTCTGACTGATATAGGACGTTGGGGTGGGAGCCGGGAGAGGAACCGGACCAGACGCCTGAACAATGGCTGGGGCCGGTAAGGCGGGCGGCGGCCAGGGGCTGGATAACGCTGGGGATACGGAACGCAACCACGAGTTCTCTACCACGAGATGTCTGATAACTGCCTGACTTTCACGACCTTGCTCCATAAGGACGCCCATCTGGGCGTCCATCTTTCTGGTGTGTTCAGCCAATAGACCTTCGATGCTGTTGAACCCACCAACCACTGTGTTTTGGATCGTCCCCATAATCTCCAACCCTTGTTTGGAGTCTATGCTCGACGATTAGCAGTCGGTAGGCTCATCAGTAGGACGATACGGGAGGCTTACAAAGGTGAACCTCATGCATGTGTGACTTTGAGGCTTCCTTTAGAAGCTTTTCACTCTCTGTATTAATGTCTGTGAGACTCTCGACTAGTTGCTTTTCGTACTCGCCTCTCATCACAACTGCCTTTCCACCTCGGAAGACTGATGTCATACGACCGTGGTGTGAGTTCCATATCTTCGTTCGAAGGACACGAGATGTTGCTGAGATTTACAGTCATTGCTAATGTAGAAACCAACTGTCCGGTCAACGGCCTTCAGTGTCGTAACTGTAAGCTCGAGCGAGGCCTTGTAGATGTTTGGGTCTTTGCTGTACATCTATCCCAGAAATAGCTCCACGTCAGAGAAGATAGGGATCAGAGCCTCGAACCCGTCTCCGTCGAAGGTCTCGGTTACCTGTTTGCGGACGGCAGCCGCTTGCTTGGCCGCCTTTGTAGTCCATTCTTAGTAATCAAAGGTCTTCAAGGTACACAAATTCAACGCCCCCCCCAGCAGCTACCAACCACAACTGCAAAGTGTAGGAAAACGGGATCCACTCACATCTAGCAAAATCCCCACCGCACCAAGCAAAGGGGTCAAAAAAGGGGTCATCCGGGGCCATTTTAGAAGCCATCGCGGTGATTCCTTGGAGAGGAGCCACTGCATTATCGGCAGCTTTACGCTTAATTTTTCGAAACCAGCCGACGGGGCCCCCTTGGTTGTGATATTCGTTGCGAGCACGCTCCAGGATCGCGTACATAGCTTCCTAATCACTAGCTTGGTGGATGCTGAAGTGATCCGGGCGCCTTTTATGTACGTCTACTGCTGATCGGAACATGGTCATCGCTTCGGAGAACATAGTGTCCCAGAACCTCATGGCCCGGAGAGTGGTATACTCGGGTCTAGGAGGCGGTTGGGTTACTGATAGGAGGTTGGCGCTTCCGACTGCGAGGGTAAAGGCTGTGTAAGGCCTGGGGACGGTCCGCGGAAATATGCGTAGTAATATCATACCCCAGTTAACCGAATGTGCATCTCGTACGACGTTCATTGGCCAAACCACCACACCCCTTTCTGCTGGAATGTCACTAGTTAGGCAGGCTGGCGCATATTCTGGGAGAGCACATCAGGCTGGGTTCCTCTACTTCAGCTCCATGCCCTGCTGCGGCCGGCGTTTGCGGGGAGGTAATCTGGTACCAGGCGCGCCCCCATGCCCACGAACTTTGGAACAGCTTTGACTTCATGGGCAGATGGGCCTGGTTTTGAGCAGCTTACCGTCTTTGTTACCTTCTAAGCTGAACACAATCTCGTCACATCCAGAACAACCAGTCTCGCAATGGGGTCAGGGACTCCGGGGGTTGATGCAGCCCAACCTCAGATTGACTTTGCCAGTCAATATGCTGGAACTTGCCAAACCGACGTCGCTGAAGATGCGGCTCCGAGGACCCAGCTTCACATGAGCGCCGAGAGCATTGGGGGCGATACCAATGCATCCCAATCCAGAAGAACTGCTACCCAGTCGAGCACCAAGGATGCTGAGACACAGTGTCCAAATTGATATCGAGTTCAAGGAAAGCGAAGAAGGTGCTGATGAACCAAGCCCTGCGATGAAAATGTATAGGGAAATGGAAGCATTCTTGTTGAAACATCGAAAGGAGTGGGAAGCAAAGAACAAGCACCGGTTAAATGCTCGTGTACGTATTTGCGATGACCGACCACGACCTAACGAGCGAGGTCTCGATAAAGGCGGACCGTGGACCTTCGATTGGGACTATTATACTATCCCGGAGTACAAGCGGCCAAACCCATTCGAACTTACCAATGAGCTCGGGGCCTTCCCATATCCCTCTAGTATTATAGACGAGAAAGATGACTTCGACCTGGCTATCGATTATGGTGCCGCCAGGAACCGCCTTCGAAAGAACTTTGAATGGGACGTAGATCGCCTCTACCTGCTTGAAGAGATGGCAATCAGAAAGAGAAAGCAAGAGGCGGACGCAAGGGAGAGGGCAGACTTGGAGAAGAATGGGAAGCCTGACGCTACCACGAGCGATGCGGCTAAAGGAGGGGCTGGCAGCAACGACCCAGCTGAAAGGACGGCCCCTATCTTGAAGCTTAACTATGCTCAGTGGTTCAAGTTCCGACGTCTGTCAAACACAGAGGAAAGCGAGTCATACTTGATAGATGTGCTGGTTGGCGACCCCACCGTCGAGGACGACTTGAGCTCGTCGAAATTCGCACATCGGATCCGCAGATTTCAGAGGCCAGGCCACTCAGACCTTGGTCAGGCCATGGTGTTGGGTCAGGCACCGCTCCCTGAAAGGATCAGAATACACTCAGGTGTCCTTAAGACGATTCTCTCCAGCATGTTTCCGACAACGCCCTCCAGTCTCGTCGATTTGAGCACTTTTGTGTTCGTCAGGCCTTTCAAGGGCCTTTTTCATTGTTATGATGATATAAGGTCACTTGTCGAGAAATTGGAAGAAAAGTTCTCGAGCAAACAGGGAGTCGATCTCCCCCGTCAAGGACGACACGGAACCCGAACGAGATGTCCATGCCGGTAATACCGAGCAACGTGAAGGGCACGTGGAACAGGTAGAGGGGAAGGTTCATGGTGCTTCTCACGCTCCAGAAACGGAGGGAGGCTTAGACCGCCCCCAAGCTCCACCCGCAGAGCTAGACGAAGACGTCCCAGACGGCGACGAAGAGACCCAGGAAGAAGCCCACAAGACCGATGACCCCGACGACCCGAACCAATCCCAAGAAGCACTGCAGCATCTCAGAACCCTTCTCGAGTTCATGGATTCCGAAATGGCCGCCAAAAGAGAGTATCTCCAGAAGACTGAGTGCAAGAAGGTATTTTTCGCAGATCTTTGGTACCTATTTCGACCTGGCGACGAGGTTATTGGTCGGGATGGAAAGCAAGCTTATCGGGTTATTCACGTTCGCAGCCTACGACACCGAAAAGGCCAGCTTTGGGATGCCTGGCGGTGGTATAACTCTCAAGATACCGAGAAAAAGAAGAAGAAACCGGGCCCTTTCAGTGTCACCTGTGTCTACATCGATTTTGATGGGGCCAGCATTGGTCCAGTGTCCAAAACGTTTGATTTCAAACAGTTCGACGGAGGAATGGAGATGACCTCTTTGCCAGTGTATCCATTACGTCTGGACCCCTTGAAACAGACAGACGTAATCGACAATGACTGGAGGAAGTTGGAGACGTTAGCTCCTGAGAAGCGCTATCGACAGCATCTTGTCAAACGGGGAGCCAAGTTCCTTACCGTGCTTGGGATAAAGCCGATGTACTACGCGGGACCGACATTAGGAGTACGTGATGATATTGGGAGTCGAGTTGTCATTGACTTCGAGACGGCGTTTTCGGCTGAAGATGCGAAAGAAAAGGAGTGGCAACCAAGTCTTGAAATGCTGATTGGAAATCCTGTGGCAGAAGAAGAGGAAGAGGAAGAGTTCAATCCTATCTGAACCGGAGACTGCTGCAGGCTGGATGCAGTCTATGATGACAACTACATCGACGACAAACAGAGGTCGCGCTATGTCAATAGCCTCCTTCCCAGTTCTGGCGGCCCGAATACTCAGCCATCTATTTCGGTGTTCCCGCAACTCCTGAAGGATCTTAAAGACAGCGAGAATAAGGCAGTTTATGCTATTTCGGATGATGAATTGGTCATCATGTCACACAGGGTCTTTGGGTTTGTCCTTCGCCACCGTCAATGGGGTAAGTAATTACATACGTTTGGTATACCTTATCAGATGACATGGTCCAGGCTGACTCAAATTTGCAGCGGAACTTGACATAGGTTTAGTCTTTCTTCGAGTTCTTGAGTACTATGCCGGGGTTCTCTTTTTGACCACAAACCGAGTCGGCGATTTTGATGAGGCCTTCACCTCACGCATACACATCAGTCTCTACTACCCCGAGCTAAACTGTGACAAGACCATCAAGGTGTTCAACATCAACATCAAGATGATCGAGGAACGCTTCAGAGACAAGGGACGCAATACCGTGATTGACGACATCAAGGCTTTTGCTGAGGCCCACTACAGTGCGAACGAAGAGGCACGGTGGAAGGGGCGCCAGATCCGCAACGCCTGCCAGACTGCACTAGCCCTGGCCGAGTTCGAAGCCCAGGGCAATAGCCATACCGCCTTTCTGAAACCCGACGCCGTGGTCCATCTCAAAGTGGCACATTTTGAGACCGTCCAAAAGGCATACCTTGATTTCGACAAGTACATGAATAAGCTCTACGGTTCTAACACGGGTACACGAGCACAGGAGGGAAAGGTGCGGGCTATCTTGGACCCGATCAATGAGAACACACCCAAGACGACAACCGGTTCTGGCGCCGTAGGGGACAGAAAGGAAGCTTTCCGCAACGCAGCTCGTGCGAAGGCCGAGCCGCATCAAGAACCTGCAGCACCAGCAACACAGCCTGCCCTACCACAGCCCCAATCCCCGGTTCCAGGACAATTCAGCGGGACGTCGGGGGCAGTTCCCCCGCGGGGCCTCAGAGTCATCAAGGGCAGTGGCCAGGGCCTCAGGGGCGTCAATATACGGGAGGAACCGGGCAGTGAAGACGACATCAAAGCGATACGTATGTACCTTGAATAATGTGTCAGGCATATTCAGCACGCGCTCCGACGGCTCCTGGGCATGATTGTTGACGCACCTGATAACGGGGCAGTGGTCACTTTCACGGAAACTTCCGAGCTGCCCGGGGCCACACATGCAGACAGGGATCTCTTCCGAGCCTTTGGCTTACCAATCATCATGAACTCCAAAAGATTCCAACTCCTACCACCTGCCAGCGTTGGAACCGCCTCCACGAGGTATCCTTCAATGATCCAGGCCTGGTAAACCAACCTCGTCGCGCTTCGGTTTGACCCCCCTGCGATACCCGACGAATCCACCACGCAAATAAGCAGCATGACAGACACCGGGCGGCACAAAGCATGCACGCAGTGCGTAAGTGTACCTCTCTTCAATCCCGCATCCTATCCCACCTATCTCTCCCCGGCTCATCAAAGACTGGTCGCGGCTAACGGTGCTATCTGTGGTCTGTCTTAGCGTGACAGGAAGATCAAGTGCGACGGTCTGTAGCCCAAGTGTAGCCGTTGTGTCCGTAAAGGTCACGGGTGTCACCATGTTCCCACAGCCAAGCGATGCAACAAAGCCGACTTTGCCACCATGCTCGAGGCCATGAACGAACGACTAGTGCAGGCTGAAGCCACGGCCGCTGCAACCTCACAGAATGCCGGCCATTCCCTGGACCTATCCTCGTCCCTGGCGATGCCGGACATGTGGTCCTCCTTTCCCGCTAGTGCGCAGACTCCCACTGACTCCTTTATGAGCCCCCACGTCTCCTTCCCTACGGGACACGCCCGACGCACACCTCGCGACGAAGGCACCATGACGGGCATGAGTCCTGCCACTATAGGAATCGGTGGTGAAACTATGCGAACCCACCAATGATGGAACGACTCCGTGCAGCTTTCAGCTACCATCGATACACCGTAACACCAACACGCTTGGGTCTTTGTCAGACGATCCGCTACAGCTTCAGCTCGAGCTAAACCTCGCCAGCCCATTCACGCTGTCCAATAGCCCGACACCAGATCAGACAGGCAAGCGGGACCTGCCTGGGAGCACCGCCGGGCCATTTCAACCCGTCTCTGCCGCCCAATTGGCTGGCCCCGCCAGCGAGAGGCTCAATTCGGCACCTGCCCCATATCCGGACAAACGGCGCCGTGTGGAGCATGAGCCGAGCGATGAGCGGCCGTCGAATGAAGAGACGTCCGGGTGTGTAGTTGGGAAACTTCTCAGATCCGAGCGGATTCAGAAACTGAGTAACATGTAGGAACAAATTGTCCAAGTGTGGATTTGGCAAGGACTCTAGACGTCTTATGTAGATGCCGGCAGCCGTCCACCATGATGTGGCAGAGCACGATCTTGCTGATAATTCTAACAAGCATGAACTCACGAAGACACATTTGTAATTACAGAAAAAGAAAGAAGCCCAAGAAACAACAGGCCGAAGAGACCCCTTTCCTGTATCCCGGCCCGTCAGGGGGCAGTCAATAATAAGCTGCTGGCCACTCATCACGTCCAAAATTGCGGTCTCTCCCGGCCCGAGCTCCACTTTCACTGCCCCATGCCAAGCGGCCCAGGTCGGGATGTGATGTTATGCCCCTGGACTGACATTTCTGAGTCAAGTCAGCCTTGGCGCTAGACGAGTATGGAGATCATGAAATTGAGGTGAAATCGATTTTGAATACGTACCCGAAATCTCCAGGGAAATGTCACCCACCGATGAGCAACCAGCCAGCCGGGAAGGCCCTCGATCCTCTGCTTGATTATGTTTAAAGATGTTCCCAAGTGGTACAACAACGGACGCAACGTACACTATTCACAAGGTCGGTTCCTATGTAGAGCTTATATCATGCAGTGGCTCCCAATCTCCCCTGACTTGATTAGAGCATCCCCTGGGCCAACGAAGCAAACCAAGTATCTGCCAAACACTCAAATTAGCAATCAACACCTTGGGAAACCACCGGTATGTTGGACTTATAAATAGCTGAATATAGACGTCTCATCATAGAACCAGATGTATTCTGGTCCGGAGATGGGCGTGGTGGCCGCGTCCGTGATGGAGGGCATCTGCGCTATCACGCCGTAGACGACCGGGGAGGAGGAGGGGGGGTGGCAGCTGAAGCCGGTCTTGAAAGACGTTCTAACCCGGACTCCGGGTGGAAGTTTGGAGGTCATCATGTCCGGATCTGGTGTACCCAACTGAGTGCCCCAGTACACCAGTACCCCAACAGCGTGGATTAAAAGGTGAGAATGAGCTTTCCTCATTGCTGTTCTGAACCATCTCCATTATAAGGCAGCCATCGAGTCATTTCAGCACTAGCCGATCCAGTTCCAGAACGCTGAGAATCACCGTGAGCTGGTTCATCACTCACTGCCACGAAGGTGTTCCAAGTCCAGGCTCTTCGGTTGTTGGCATGATTGAATTATACAGGAATGGGGTTATTAACAGTGCATTAGCCGTAGATGGTGGGATCTTGAGTGTTTTGCTTTCTTATTGGAATAGAACTGCAACTAACTCGCTTGGTATCTATCTGATCCTCAGGACGGGTCCCGGCGCGATTCCAACACACAATGTCCTATCCCAACTCATCGGCAAGGTCCTAAGGGGAAAATAAAGTCAAAGTGGGTAAACGCCTTCAAATCTCAACGCACTCAAGCCCGACCTTTGATGGATCGTTCATCTCCAGTAATATACTGAAGTTGCTATCGTCACAACAATCTTCAACCCTCTTCCTGACTTGCGCCTGTGTCTCGTCCGGCTTATGCTTGACTCGCATACGGTGCGTAACGAGCAGAGACGCCAGGACAGCAACACCCTCAATTTGCGACACCTTCTTGCCAACGCAGCTTTGGGTGCCCTCAGACCAAGGGAAGAACGTCCCGGCTCGGGGGACAAGTAGCTGCTCGTCTTCAATCGCAGCGGACCCTTCGGGGGCACGCGTTATCCATCGAGACGGTTTCCAAGTGAATGGGTCCTCCCAATACCTGGGATCCGTCTGGATGCCGAGTAGCATGGGAAATACGTCCGTGCCCGGAGGGATCTGGATCAGACGCTCACCGACTTGGACGGTTTGCCCGCTCGATGTCATTTTGGGCACGCCAGTCACCGGCGCATACAGCCGCAGCGTCTCGAGAAACACGGCATAGCATCGCTTGAAGCAGGGAAACAGATCATACTCCCAGTCTTCCACCGGGCGGCCCTGGGCAACGGCAAGGATCTCCTCATGGAGCCAGTCTTGCAGGGAAGGCTCGGCGGCCAGGCGCATGACCAGGAAAGCCAGCACATTGGCTGTGGTATCTAGGCCGGCAAAGTTAATCATAAAGACATTGCCGAGGGTCTCCTCGAGCGAAAGGACGCCTCTTTTCGACACGTGGTCGATCGCTCGAACGAGGGATGTAACGAGTCCGCCGGATCCTGGCTTCCCGTTCTCGATGGCGCTTTTCTCTTCCGCTACTACTTTTGTCATGATGTCTTTGAGACTCTTAGCCGCGTGCCCAATCCTGGACAGGCCTTTGGGAACCAATGGCCCGATCAGGTACTGGTAGGGAATCACCATAAGATGGATGATGTATTCATGCACGAGAAGGAGCGCGTCCCGAAAGCTTTTGGCGGTTGAAAGATCTTGTTCGTGTAAGTTGGCAGAGCCTATGAATTCGTACTTTTCCCGGAATACGGTGGATGCGAGCACATTGAGGGTGACGGTCCGGACATCTCGCTGCAAGTCGGGTATCCCTTTTGCACAGTGGCCATTCCAGTAGCTCACCATCGAGCTTGAAACGCAAAGTAAGCTTCCGTGGAAGGGGCAAGGCTATAGGATTGGAATGCTTACCGGGATTGACGCAGTGTCTCTAGCCACACGAATTTCATTGTAGATTCGTTAAAGGGTGCTGCCACCGCTTTACGATGGCGAGGATACTCATCAGCTTGGGCATTGAACAGAGACGGTCCGAAGATGCTCAGCATCTCTATGAGACGTTAGTCCAGGGTCTACCAGCACTATGTGGCATACGTACGGTATTTGTGCACCGGACGAACAAAATCCCTCCATCGAGAGAAGATGTTCTCGATCGCAGCCGGGTCCGCGAAATACAGATGGACGCCCCCTGGGCAAACGAGGGCCCATACTGGTCCAAACCGGTTGATGGGGTCGCTCTTCTCCAAATAGTTCCAGTTACGGTGGGAGAAGCGGACGATGTCCGGATAGGAGCTCCAGGGAATCGGAATGTATGACAGGAGCTTCCACACCAGGGGCTGGACAATCACCCACAAGTGGCCGTTGACGTCGAAGGGGGTGCGCACGATAGGTACGTCCAGACGACGAGCCTTGCGCACATTGGACTCCAGGCAAAGTAGAGTCCAGGCCACGTACGTGAATACCGCGCCGAGAAGAAGGAATAGTGTCATGGCAAAGGGGGAAGAAGAAGGACTCCGTATATTCGGTGAGCCTACGATGGGACGAAGAGCAGATAGGACAAGATGCGGAAAGTAGATTCACCAAGAATCAACAACTGTGTCAGTTATCGCAGGAAACAAAGATAACTCCATTCGTATGTTGATGGTGTGCACAGCCTAGTTGGCAGTGTTTGGTACGAGTTATGTTACAGTGCATCTACGCCGAGTTAGCAGAGAAGGCGACGGCGCTACCCTGCCGATCCCAGTACCGACTGCATCACGACCCAGAATATCGGCGCGCGGCACGAGAATAGGAACAAATACGCATGCGGCCGGTTCAGTATGGTTGCCCGCCCCCAAGCCCACCCGGGTACAAAATGTTACCGTAAGCCAACGTCAGATTATGGTGGCGGTACACAATAAGCAGCCAGGGCTCCATCAATGGTGTGACCCATTCAGGCCGACTATCACTCCAACCTGTCGACCCGCCAGCTTTTGTGGCTCCAGTAAAATCCCATGCATTCTGCAGCACCATTGCTCATCACCAACCCAATGCAACCCAACGCAACCCTGGAGAAATGTGTAACATAGGCGTCGGGGGCTTTCCGGTCTATCAATGACCCAGAAAGAGTTAGGCCTCGAAGTGGTAGTATCTTTACAAGACAGGGTACCAGTACACCCTAGAGGTAGTGTCATAGCCACCTGAAATTCTTATAGTGTTTTAGTACGGTGCAAGTAGTGCTAAGTCGTATGTACATGTGACAATCAGCCTTACTCTCACGCATCGGAAGTCTGGAGTCATGTTTAATCGATGGTATATCACTCTACCCTTTCACGCCATAGCCCTGGTATCTTGAACGTTCTTCAAGTGAAAGGGCCTACGTTCAACCCACTATGTCTTCTATTCCCAACATCACCGTCCCAGTCGAACCGGAAGCTCTACTAGCTCGCCCCTTCTTCGAGCCGGGAGATGCAACGTGCCGATGGGTAGTTGCTGGTCTCCTAGCAACCATCTTGCTATGGCGATCATGGAAGTTCACCATTCAGCCCCTTTTCCACCCTGATCTGCCCAGAGAGTATCCCTATTGGATTCCGTGTAAGTTTGGGCTGAAAGACCTGAGACTGTCTGCCGTGCTGACCTAGAGGTTTCCAGTCATAGGTCAGTTGTTAGTTCATCGAAATCCCAGATTTAGCTGTCTAATGATACATAGGGCATGGCCGAGCCTTTTCCAGGACTCGAACGGCCTCATAACGAGAGGGAGGTGAGTACTATCCCCTGACTATCACTCTCAAGGATACCCTACTGATCCTGGCGACGGAGCTCCCCAGGAACCATTTCGGTGATACCCATGAACCGTTCGCCTTGACTGCCTTTGGCATGACTTTCTTCGTGGTCACACAAGCGAAGCACTGTGCCGAGGTTTACAAGAATACGGCGACGCTTTCTTTCGAGGGCTTCGTCCAGGGGCTCATGAGAATCAACGGCAACAGCAAACAGGCTATTGACGTCATGTATGCCGACCTCCCAAGCGACAAGCCCGGATTCGCCAACCCATCGGGAGAGTCACTCGGTGTCCTCGCTCAGAACATGCACATCCACCAGCTCCACCCCAACGGCAACAACCTGATCCATCTCCAACGAAAGGTACAAATCTGGATCGACGGTAATCTTAACCTGGGCTATCTCCTGAAGGCTTCCACTTGTACTACTACGCAGAGTGCAGCACATCTCGAGGTCCCGTTGTACCAATGGGTCTCTGGCCTCTTCGTCCAACTCGGGCAGGAGGTGTACTTCGGACAGACCCTTGGCAGAGTTGCGCCGGGCGCCACGCGCGCCTTTTTGGTATTCGATGAGTTGATATGGAAGGTGCTGTACCACTACCCGAGCTTCCTTTCGCGCGACATGGCTGCAGGCAGGGCCGAAGTCGTGGACGGGCTTTGCAAGTATCTCCGCACGCCCAAGGAGGAATGGAGCGACGCTACCTGGCTGATCAGCGCCATGGAGGACGAGATGAGAGCACTCGGAGTCGGGGTGGAGGATATGGCGATTATCATATTCCACCTCTATATCTCGTGAGTTGCCCTCCCTGCGATGCAGTCGTGTACGATTTCGCCTCTATACTCACGCATGCGAACCTTTAGGATCAATACCAACGCTCGCAAGTCCGTCTTCTGGGTCCTCACGTATCTTATCTATAATCCCTCCCTACTAGCCGCATACCGAGAAGAAACGGACAAGGCGTTTGACGGCGACTCCTTGGTCGACCCCTTTTACATCCAGGATCCCCAGCACTGCCCCCTCGTCGACGCCGTATGGCACGAGACCCTGCGCATCGCCGGCTGGTCGGCCTCGATCCGGCTCATCACGCAGGATACCGTGGTCGGCGGCAAGCGGATGCCCAAGGGCCATCGCGTCATAGTCCCGCACCGGCTGCAGCACTTTGACGAGGCCGTCTTCGGCGCGGACACGCACGCGTTCCGCCCCGAGAGGTGGCTGAAGACAGAGAATGGGGGCAGAAAGGATCTGACCAAGAGCCCGTCCTGGCACCCCTTTGGCGCGGGTAGGACGTTGTGCAGCGGCCGCTTCCTGGCCCGATACTCGGTCACCACGTTTGTGGCTACCCTGCTGAGGCGGTTTAATATCGAGGCGGTTGGCAATCCAGCTTTCCCTCAGGGCGATGAGGGGAGGCCGGTCCTGGGCATTATTTCCATCAAGGAGGGGCAGGACTTCAATGTGCGTCTCACCCCTAGGGCATACCGTTGACCTGGACAAGTATTGCATGCCGGGTCTGATTATGTTTCTTCAAGCGGCTTATTGTGTTCCTGGTTCTTCCTCCGATTTGCACCGTCACGTTTAAATAGTTATCAAAGCCGTATATACGTAAGCTCTTATCCGGCCCGTTGTCTAACAGATGCCTCTTTCAGACGGAATACTTCATCACGACTTACGCTCACGATGATATCTGCACCAGGGCGCAATTTGGGACTCAGTACAGTGCAGCTTCCTAAGTCAAAGAAATCCGCTTACATTGCTGCGTAACGTTTCCGCCTGGAATCCTGCTGCGGCTACGTACTTGCATCTGCATGCCGGGTATGAATGCAGACGTATACGGCGGGAAATACTACCCTCCCGACGATCCTTGACTTATACGTGCCCACCAACAAGACGGCTGCGCCGCATTGTCGTAGCACTATTGAATTTGGTGCCAAAATTAGACCGGCGAAGTTCAAGGTGTCAGAAACATGTCGTCCACCGAGTTGGGGGCCGCGTTCAGGCACTGTCACACAACGTTTCGGGGTTTTGAGCCACTGCACGTGTATCGCTTCAGGGTGCGATTAACCACCTCGGCCACATGTAATCAGCCCAGAAGGGACTCTAATAAAACACCGCACAGGCCGTTTCAGCCCCCTTATCGTTACTATAACCTCTTATTAACCCTTTAATTAAGTAAAGTATTAATACGTTATTTTTTAAGTAGTTAAGTTAAAATTTATAAAACTTATAACGTAATCCACGGTTTAATTAAATATATAATCTAATTAAACACTTTCTTTTAATTTCGTATAACTTATATTTTATACCTTATATTTCTATTACCTACGATAATAAATTAATAGAAAGAGAATAATATATAATTAACGCTTTAAGCGCTTTAAAAAGACCTTAAATTACGTATATAAACCGTAGCGCGAATATATAATATCCCTTATATAACCTTACGTTACCGGTATTACGGTAGTATTTTATAATAAAATATATAATCGTTAACGTAAAAATTTATAAATTCTAAAAAGCAATTAATTATATAATATATAATTAATTTAAATTCGCGATCGTTTTTACCTTGAATAAATAATATTAAAGATATAATGAATCGATTATTTAATTTATATAATGCGGGATACGTTAGCATTAATTAAGCCTTTAACTTCGTATAACGATAATTAAATCTCTAGATACGTTTTAACCGAAGAATCGATTATTAGAGAATCCTTTATAAAGATCCCGATACGTATCGTGCGTAATTTACTTTTATATAGAATATAATTAATAAATATAGAATTTAAAAGGAGGATATATATAATTTTAACGAGACCGGGTTTTTTATAAGTTAAATCTCGTTTAAAATAATTATAATTACTTTTAATTAACGCGGAAAGCTTAAGGTAGTATAATAAAGGAACCGGGAATAGATTATAATAATATAAAGCGTCGAATTATATAGTTATATTATCCCTTTATATATTATCTTTACCGGGAAAACGCATCTCTCTTCTTAATATAAAAATAACTTATTATTGAAAGATTAAATAATTATAATTATTAAAAATAACTGGATTACGAATAAAAAAGATAAGGATTAGATTCGATACTTTAATAAATATACGAAATCTTATATAAAGGGTGTTTATCGCTTATTAATCCTTAACGGTTATAAGAACTATTATTTAATAGCTTTCGAATTTTATTATAAAGAGAACTCGATTATTATACTTTATATACCTTTTTATTCATTATATAAATTCTAGCCTCTTAATATCGGCTGTTTTTATACGTTAAAAAGGGCGTATAAGAAAGAAATTAAAGGTTTTATACGGGCGTATATTATTTATATCTTAAAGGAGGACTTCCTATTAACGTTTTTAAAAGCGTTCTAAGCGACTTTCATTATTTCGAATATATAAAGAGGTTTTTAAAGGGCCGGACTCGTCCCGTATAATCCGGAATATATTATTTTATAATTAAATATAAAGCTACGTACTTTAATACCTCCGGGGATATCTTCTAGCCTATTTATTCTTTAAGAATTAAAGACCTTAAATAACTCAATTAAAGCTTAATCTTAAATCGAATACGTTCGAAACCGTATTATACGATATTAAAATAACTCTTTAATATCGATTTTAATTAGATTTAACTAGATTACGAAAGGTATAACGTAGGTAATATATCGGCTCGCTTTTTTAAAGGGTAAAGTAACTATATTATAAAAGGTAAACGAGATACTTAATTAACGCCGTTATATAAAAAAGAAATAACTATAAAATAAAGGATTACTTTATATATAAATTAAAGAAGACTTATAATCTTAAAGGGATATTAATAGATAGTTATAAGATAAATCGCGCCGAAATAATAGTTATATAAAAAAGCTTAAGACGCGCCTGCGATATTATAGAATCTACGGGGAGCCCGGGTATAATACGCGTATCTATTAAAATAATATAGAAATATTTAAAGAGGAGGATTCTAATTAATTTTAATATATTAAATGCATTATAATGGAATTAATTTATATTTCGTTATACGAGGCCTTAGAAAGTGTTTAATTAGACCGTGTATTTAATTAAACCGTGGATTACGTTAATAATAACGTTAATTTATTTAAATTTTTACTTTATAAAGAGCTATATAAAGCTTATCGGTTAAATTAACTTAATTTCGCGAATATTATTAATAAAAAAGTATTAAAACATAAGGATTTTATTTAATATTACCTCTTTTATAATAATTATATTTTCGAGTTAAATATAATAAGTTTACTTTTTATGAAAACATTAAAAATATATGTAAAGAAAAAGTTAAAAAGAAAATTAACTTAAGCTTTTTTAATAATTTAAGGTAGCGCCGTAAATATATTTCGATAAATAAAGTATATTTAATTTTAAATTAAAGCTAAGAGGTAAAATACTACGTTTTATTAATATCGTTATTATAATTAAATACGATTATAAGTTACTTATTTATTTTTATAATACTTTTAACGATAATATATTAAAATTAATTAATTTAATAAAGAATTATAAAGCTTTAAACTTTATTTTAAATAATATTAAACGTTATTTTTAATACTATAACTTTATTTTTAAGAAGATAATACGTTAGTTTATAGTTTAAAAAAACGATAGCGTAAAAAGCTTAAAAAGGGTATAAATTAATACGTATTATTTATAATAACGTTAACGTGGTTTATTATTACGCGACGTATATTATTTAACGATATACCTTTTCTATTTCTTAACCCTTTTATATAAATTAATTTAATTATAACGCTTAAAATTAATTAAAACTATTTATTATTTAATTCCTCGTTTAATTCTATATCCTTTTTATATATTCGCGTATTATAACCTATCTCGCCGTAAATACTATAGCGCCTTCTATCGGTCGCCCTTTATTTTAACGAACCCTTATTTTCACTTTTATCGGGCATTAAATACTTCCTTTTTACCTTCTCGTTTTATAGTTACTAAAATTCCTTAATAGTAAAGGCTCCTTTAAGCTAGATTCGCGACTTTTTAACTTTCCGGCGCTTAAAAAGTATTAAATTAACTTCCTTTAATATATATATCCTATCGCGTATAAAGGTTATTTTATAAACTATTTTAATTATACCTTTCGTTATCTAGTTTACCGTATTTAAAATTAACGTCTGAGAGCTTCCTTAATGGGTAAATACCTTCTTTTTAATATAAATAAAGTGCTTAATTATTTATTAAGGGTTAAATAGCGTTTAAGGGTCGTAGGTATTAACTGTCCTTAAATAGGATAGGTTAAGTATAGGCGTCCGGAGATATATATTTAATTTATTAATTACCTCGTTAAGGTTATAAGGTATTAAATTAAATACGTTAAATCTAGATTTAATATTAATTTCTATAAAAATAATAAAATACGTAACTTTAAAGGCGATAAAGAACTCGAGCTTAATAATATAATTTATAAAAGCTTTAATAAATAGCTCGATTTCTTTTAAATAAATACGCTTTAAAGGCGAGTAAAATACTATATCGAGAGGTTAAAGTAAGTGCAATAAATAAGGAGGTATATTAATAGTAATAATATCGTTATTTTAGTAATATACTTTAAATTCGGCCGAAATATAGCTTTCGTAACCGTTAAGAATTAAGAGGCGGTAACGACCTTTCGTTTACGATTTAATATATTTATCGAAATATTTAATCTAGTTTAAGCTTATCTCGTTATTAATTTAGCTATTAGAAATCGGCTTAATTATTTAATCGCCCGGTAAATCGGTTTCGCGGGATTAATTCGCGAGGTAATATTAACCTTAAACGATTAAGAACGGCGGAATATATTAACCCTATAAATTAATACATTTAATCGCCGTTATCTATTCCCGATTATTAGGCTAGATCGACTTCGCCTTTCTATATCGCTTAACGTATATTATAATAAATATTAATTTAATTATATCTATTATAAAGCTAATTTTATTAAAATTCTAAATATCTTCGTCGACGATCCTATATTTCGCTTTTATATTCGCGATTAATATAAATTAAGTAAAAATAACTTTAGAATCCTCGTAAAGAGCCCTTTAATAATTATATTAACGATTTATTTTAATTTTTAAATCCGGGTTATAGTTAATAAAGTGCTTAATTTAATATTTATTAACGCGATCGCCGTTACGCGATACGGTAAGGAAATTAACTATATCTTTTATATTAATGAAATTAGGAGGTATCCCTCGGATATTTAAATTAATTATATATTTATAAAGTACCTCCTTTTTAATTAAATTTACTTTATATCGTTTCGGTTAGATTTTATATTTTAAAGTTCGGCCGTAGATTCGATAGCGTAAAATTAATTTAAGTATATTATAAGCTTTTATTACTACTCTTTAACTTATTTAATTTAATTCGTTTTATATTATTTAAATTATTAAAACTATCTGATCTTCTTAAGATTAATTAAATATTATAGTTATAAAGGTATTACGTATTAAAGTTTAATTATATTAAAATTAAATTAAAGTACGTCGTTAAATAATATACGTCGCGTAATAATAAACCACGTTACCTATTAAAACTTTATTTATTTTCTTATCTATATATAAAATACTATATAAATTAAGTTATTATAAAGCTATTACGAGCCTTAAAAAGGTTAGCTGTTTTAGTGCGATAATAGGCTTATCGCGGCCTGTGCGGTGTTTTGTTAGAGTCGCTTCTGATCAGCTTACTCGGGACCCACGCAACCACATGTAGCCTTCTTTGTTATTCTTCCTTCCGCACTGTTCGTGTCAGCACCATGTACAGAAAGGGAGGAGGGGTAACCAACTTGCCCCTCCCAACAGCTAGTTGCCGTGCAGCCTACCTGCGCAATAGTCCTACACAGCCTGCCTCTCTCTGGTCGCCTGTCCGGCTGCATTGTCGTTGTCGTCACACGGGGAGCCTGATCTGGCGTGGTTGGGTAGTGGATGGGACGCTGTTGGCTCTAGTAATTGAAGTAAGGGCTGGCTACTCATTCTAGCAGTCGCTCTGTCCATTTATTGCACGTATAAGTCTTGGCTATTACACCCCTTGGTCAATTACACACCACAGCACCCTCCCGTTTCGAATGCGCCTAGTTCCTACGCCGTGCAGGAATCGCAATCAACATAATCATTGAAGCTAGATCCTTCAGCTGTTTGCTTGAAAATAAGACGCCCTTGGTTCCACGTGGTCGCTAGCCTACGATCACTCGTCTCGACATCAGGGCTAGAACCGACTAGCGCACCATCGAGCATTGCCGACCACGCAAGGAAGCGCTTCCTTTATTAGATAACACCCTTGTCAATTGGTCCTCCTTACGATCCTTCGAGCTGGGAAAGAGCTCAGCTGCCAACGAAGCTGTACCCAGTTGACTTGTTTCGCACCAATTCTCGCTTTCAATATGTCTGTCGAGAACGGCCCTGGATCAGACCAACTGCGCGAAGTGAGTTGTTTTACCGTCCTTATATCCTCGTTTCCTTGTACCTTGAAATCTCCCATCGTTCTTTCGAACGCTGGATCTGAAAGATGTTGGTTCAGTGCCTCGCCCTAGCTGCTGTCCTCGGGAGCAGTAAAGTGGCCTACCCGGACAATTCGGCCTACGATGCATCCTTGGCGTCCTACTACTCGGCGCAGCAGGAGGCGATTCGCCCGGCCTGCGTCGTGTTTCCCCAGACCACCGGAGACGTCTCCGACATCGTCAAGACCTTGGCCAAGGAGGGCGTGAGCGACTTCGCCATCCGGTCCGGCGGGCACACGAGCTGGGCGGGGGCTTCCAACCTTGCCGGCGGTGTGACGCTGGATCTGCGCGGCCTGAACAGCGTCGAAGTCAGCGGGAGACGGCGCATCAGCACGCGTCGGCCCGGGGGCCACGTGGGATGCGGTGTACCAGAAGCTGGACCCAGTAGGCCGCAGTGTGGCAGGCGGCCGGGTCGCGGGCGTGGGCGTGGGGGGCTTGACCCTTGGCGGCGGCATCTCGCACCTGTCCCCGCAACATGGCTGGACATGCGACACCGTGCTGAACTTCGAGGTCGTCTTGAGCGATGGGCAGGTCGTCGAGGCCAATGCCCGCGAGAACGCGGACCTCTTCTTCGCGCTTCGCGGAGGCGGTAACAACTTCGGCATCGTGACGCGCATCGACCTGCAGACCTTTGAGCAGGGCCTGGTCTGGAGCGCGTCCTTGATGTGCGACACCTCGGCTCTCGACGCCACCGTCCAAGAATACATCCGCCTCGCCGCGTCTCCGGACTATGACGAGCACGCCTCATTCCTTCTGTCGTTTGCGCACATCGGCGCCATGTCCATGTCCGTCATCGCCGACTCGCTGCTCTACACGGAACCCATCGAGAATCCTCCCATCTACGGGAACCTGGCGAAGATCCCGTCCCTGCAGTCCTCGGGCAGCCTGAAGAACATGTCGGCCGTGGCCGCCGACACGGGGGCCATGGTGCCCAAGGGCGCGCGATCCCTCTACCGCACCGTCACCCTGGCCGCGACCGAGGCCGTGCTGCACGCCGTGCACGAGGTCTGGAGCGACGCGGCGCGCGCCATTACCAAGGTGCCCGGGATCACGTGGGTCATCTCGTTCGATCCGCTGCCGCCGGCTTTCTATGCGCGCCATGCGGGCTCCAATGCGCTCGGCTTGACCGGCCGGGACGGCAAGGCGCTGCTCGTAGCGCTGCTTGATGTTAGGTGGAGCGACGCGGCCGACGACGAGCTGGTCACTTCTACTGCCAAGACGCTGTTTGAAAATGTGCGCATGTCCCCCATCTCGAAAACATTGTGTTTTGTTCTTGGTTTCTCGACGCCTGCAACTGATCAAAGCTGACACATGCTGCATACGCAGATCGAAAACAAGGCACGAGAGCTGGGAAGTTACGATCCTTTCGTCTATCTGAACTATGCAGGCCCCGACCAAGACCCGATAGCGACCTATGGTGAGGAGAATCTGAAGCGGCTGACGGCGGTACGCGACCGTGTAGATCCTATTCGAATGTTCACCAAGCAAGTTCCTGGAGGCTACAAAATTCCCAGCGCATAATGTGGATGCGGTCAATGTCAACGATTATAAGGATTTTATAATACTTTTTTGTCACTGATTATAGACTGTTTATGCTTCTTGATGATTGCCAACTACATACACATACACTAGAGGTTCTGTGAAGCCCAAACGGTCTACTTTCGATCCTTTTCATTGGTTTCCCGCCTTAGAACTGATTGTAGGAACGAAGGTTATGAGACTTGAATTTGGTAGCTACTGCTGTAACTATTGGAGAGGGAGAAGTCGTCATACTTATACTATTCCAGGCTTGGTTATATGTACAATACAGCCACGGAGTCCTTGCAAATGGACGCTTGACACTTATCCAACGTCAGACGGGAATGAATAAATCATAAACACTACCTAAGCTTGACATAGTAGCTAGACCAGTGGACACAAAATGAAGACGTCAGCACGCCCAGTGTCTACTCTCGCGATTCCTGCCTCACATCCATGGTCCTAAGAATGTGCCCCGGCTGAACTGCCTGAGCCTCGCTGTTGTTCTCAACGTCAACGGTATACCTCGAGTTCAGTATGTTGGAATCCGTGAGCTCATGGTACGCCGGCTTCCGCTTGGGACCGGCTGGTGAGCCGATCGTGCCATGCAGAGGACGAACGGGGCCTCTTTCGCCTGAACCCTTTTCCGACGAGCTGCCGACACCAAGTGTGGACCGCAACGTCTGGAAGGCTCTGGACTCGAGCACGTGCAGCTTCATGAAATTGGAAAAAGCGGGCATCGACCCGACAACGATGGCAATGTTGGCTTCCGCGTCACTGGAACAGGGGTTACCATCAGTCCATCCCACCCAGCCGACTTGAGACCAAAAGGGGGGGAGCTTACATGCAGATGTTGACCGGGCCCAGAAGGAAGTTCTGGTCTCCCTCGTTGCGGTTCTCGATTATCAGTAACTCGACCTTGTAAACGAGGGCGACGATGCTCGCCACGATGGCTCTGCCCAACCAGTCAGCGTCGATACCAATATGTCTTCTCAGACCAGGGGTGGCATTTCTACTTACAGGAAAGCCGTCGAGAATAGCAGCAAAATCTGCATCTTCTTCCGCTTGGTGAGATTAAGTCGCGCGATAATGGGTAACGGCAGCACAAAGGCGAAGATATCGAGCGCCACAGACGCAGCGCCCTGGATGGGCCCCCAGAGGCGGAAGTCGTGGCCCGTGGCGGGCGCGCTCAGACGCACCAGCACCTGCTCCCACGTCTCACCCGGGTGAGGGGCCTCGACGGCGAGCGAGATGGGGATGTTGGGGAAGTTGGTCAGGAAGGTGAAGACGAGGCCGATCCAGATGGGGATGCGGACCCGGCTGTTGTGGACTTGGAAAAGCTGCCGGTACAGTAGGAAGATGGCGGCGCGGGGGAAGAATTGCACGAAGCCGGAGAAGAAGACGAGGCAGAACTGGATCTAGTGTTGTATGTCTTCGTTAGCAGTCACGGGCAAACCAGCAGCTACCAAGCCTTCTGTCGAGGTGCTTCATGGCTAATCACGCATATACCCAAAGTACGCACTTTCACAAATCCCGCATCGAACCAGCAGGCAGGGAGGTTCCAGTCGTGTCGGTAATAACGAGACGCTACAAGGGAGTTAGTGGCATGTTTTATTGACGGCGGCCCATGCAATATTACCGATGGCAATCAGTATGCAGTACGCGATACTAAACACCACAGCGAGGATAGTGAAATCTGCAGTACGAAATATCAGTTCAGAACCAGGATGCCATAAGGAGGTAGAGGGGCTAATATGAGTACTAACAATCCGCAATCAGAAGCTGCCGGCGGTTGACGTAGATTCTAGGCCCTGCGAAAAACAACGCCAAAACGGTAAGCAAGACACAGACCGTGATGCTTGCTGTCTCCAGGGAATCGCCATGGACCAAATCAAAGGTCCCATCCGGCGCCGTTCCTACTGGGACGGCACAGAGGTCGACACCCTCGGGGGCAGACATGGTCGGGGTAGGGTGTTTAGTCGGGTCCTGGAAAACCGCAGAATAAGAGGTGTAGACAGGCACGATTGCTAAGATGGCGTCACGATAAGTGCAAGACTGGAAGCCCGGTGGTCACGGCTTATGGCAAGTCTGTGTAAGATGTTATTGCCGATTTATGACGGACCATGTGGGCAGTGGGAATACTGCGTGGAATGGCCCATTCTTGTCCTCTAAAGACATCGAGCCGTCCCGTTGGTGCAGGCGATGGTTGCCAGTTTGCCGCCCCAGCACGGCGCGGCGATCATTGCCAGTAAACGTGCTGACCACGGATAAAATCCATAGTGGCGATAGCTCTGATTCGCCAGGCTTGCTACCCCCACCTCCCATGTCAGCGTCGCATCCATACATGGCTCCGTCAGAAATGGTGCAGCCTCCCCGTCGCCCATCCCGCCGCCAACGTGCGTCGCTAAGCCCCAGCCAAGAGGGTCGGGGGTCGCAAAAGGAAGCCCCAATCGATTGACCTGCACGCTATATATAGCCGCAGTGTCACCCGTCTGATGACGTGACATAAGCCTGATATGTGGGAAATAAGAGGTGCGGGTCGTTGACACTGTGACTCTTACTGCATATTATCGAGCTGACGGGCGTTCCAAACTTGGCTGCCCTTGGGGGTGCTACGCAACGCCACCTCTTGCTTAGCTGCGAATCCATTCGTTGGGCTTGCCGTCAGATGCGGGACTCGCATCAGTGAGTGACGCGCTGTGTACCTTTGATGGCGCCGCATAGAAGGGGTCTTTAAGGCCTGCCCCAATGGTTGCTATTTTTGGAGGTTGGCTCCCCTCATGAAAGTTTGCAACCCACGAAAAATTGATCAAAGGTTATCTATCGACAGCTTTCTTGGCGCGGAGCGTAGAGAATCTCACCGCACTCGCAGGCTCCCGGCTGGGTAGGATGGATGCTCCGAGGGGGACGGTATTCCTCACTGGCGCGAACGGCGGGCTAGGCAACGCCATCGTCAAACAGTTGGCTGCTTCCCCGCCAGCCAACAGCAGCAGCTTGGCCAACTACTATGGGCTCTACGCCGTCCGCGACGCGGCCGCCGCACCTGCGCTGCGTTCCACTTTGGCAAACTGCCCTTCTACCACCGACCGCCACCGGCACGAAATACTCTCGCTGGATCTGACGGAGCTCGACAGTGTCCGGCAGACGGCCAAGGCCGTCAGCGCCCGCGTGGCCGCCGGCGAGCTCCCACCCATCCGTGCGCTCATCCTCAACGCTGGGTACCAGAACCTCCACGGACAGACCCTCGGGACCGATGGGCTCGATCATAGTTTTACCGTCAACTACCTCGGCCATTGGCTGCTCGCGCTCCTTTTGCTGGAGAGTATGGACAAGGCGTGCGGCCGGATCGTAGTGGTTGGGTCCGATGCTCATGAGTAAATGCTTCCCCTACCGCCTTCCATCATCTTTCCTTGCATGTTCACGCTCAGATATATGTGTATGAGAGACGTTAACTTGGTAACCCCAAATTCCCCCTGTCCCAATATAGCCCCCAAAGCAAGCTCAACATCACAATCAGGCCCGTCCTCCCAGTCGACGAGACCCTGATCCCGGACCAAGCCAGCTTCGAAGCCTTAGCCAACGGTACTTGGGGCTCCGCGTCCGACCCGCTCTGGCGCGCCGGCTACCGCCGCTACGCGGCCGCCAAGCTGTGCGCCATGACAATGGTGCACGAGCTGCAGCACCGCCTGGCCGCGGACCCGATCCTCAGCCGCGTCTGCGTTTTGGCTGTCGATCCGGGCTATATGAGTACGGGGCTCCAGCGGCACGCGCCTTGGATCGTGCGCCTCGTCATCTTCCAGGTCCTCCTGCCGCTCGGCGCGTGGTTGATGCCGGGCGGGCCGATCCGGTCGCCCGAAACGTCGGCGACGCACGTGCTGCGGGCCGCGCTGGACGCGGATTTGGGTCCGGGAACGGGGTCAGGACAGCTCCCCCGCGCCTTGTACTTTGACGGGGCCGAGCTGGCGGAGACGAGTGTTGAGGCGAAGGACGAGGGAAAGCGGCAGTTGATCTGGACAGAGACGGTACGCCTTACGGGCTTGCGGAAAGCGGAAACGATTCTCCATGACTTGGAATGAGAGCATTGGAGTTTCTCTAGGGGGGGGCAAATAGTGTGCATGGAACTACATCTTCGAATCGCCAACCCACCTCTTGGCACTGGTATGTCTATAGATGCTTGAGGAGATCAACAGCGGCAATAAGATGCAACCCCCTCTGGCTGACCCCCCCCCTCACTGACCCCTCCTAATTTCAGATAATTCTAGAGCCTTTAAGTAATAATAATAGTATATAAAGGGGTTAAATTTCACTCGTTTCCTAATTAAAATAAATTAATCTCTTCTTTTTTTTCCCTTTTTTACTATTATTAATATAATTAAAGAAGTACGTATTACGTAAGTAGTTTAAATTATATTAATCGATAAAAGTATTAATTATATAGTTAAAGATTATAACGTTAATAAAGGTACCTTTCGTAATTAAATTAAGGAAAACTTTAATAAAAAAGAGAAATATAAAGCTTTATAATTATTTACTTTTATTAAAGAGACTTTTTAATTAAATAAACCTTTTTTAAGCTAGCTTAAGCTACGTACTTACGTACCGACTCTTTTATATATATACTTAACGTATTCTCCTTATAAAAGGGGTTAATTACTTTATTAATAAGCGATAAGTATACTATTTTCTAAGATATTATTCGGTTTTTAAAACCGTACGTATTAAAGCGATAAATTTTTAATGTTTCGTATATATATTAAACGGGGCTATATAAAGGTTTTTTAATCGATTTAATATTATTACTATCGTAAATATATCCCCTCGATTTAAATTTAACGCTAATAAAGTAGGAATTATAATAATTATAAGGGAAGGTATTATAATAATTAACCTTATTACTTATTAAAGTTTAATATAGAACGATTTAATTAATTGTAAATAAATAATTATTTTAAAGTATATTAATATTATTAATAATATCTTATCGCCTTTAATTATATTTAAAGGTTAATCGATTTAATAATAATAATTCTTTTTAAAAGAGGATAAAGTTAATTACGAATATAAAGATTAAGCTTTTAAAGCGTTATTAAAAAGATAGACTTTTAATCTTATAGCTTTAAAATAATTAAAAAAGATCTTTATCTTTTTAATTAAACTTAATAACTTTAATTAATAGAGGCTCTTAATTTTAAATAAATATAAAAGTTATATTAATAATAACTTTATATTAACGGCGTTAAAGGTTAAGGTATAATTCCTTTATTTATTATTATATAATTTTTATAACGTGGTTTACTACTACGCGATGTATATTACTTGGCGACGCACCTTAATTTAATTCTAATATAATTAAACTTTAACGCGTAATACCTCCATAACTATAATGCCTAATTAATCCTAAGAAAATCGGATAGTTTTAGTAATTTAAACGACACAAAACGGATCGAATTAAATAAGCTAAAAAGTAGCAGTAAAAGTTTATAATATACCCGAATTAATTTTACGCCATCGAATTTACGGCCGAACTTTAAAACGCGAAATCCGACCGAAACGATATAAAATAAATTTAATTAAAAAGGAAGTACTTCGTAAATATATAATTAATTTAAATATTTAAAGGATACCTCCCGATTTCGCTAGTATAAAAAATATAGCTAATTTTTTTACCGCGTCGCGCGGCGGCGACCGCGTCGGTAAGCACTAGGTTAGGCGCTTTATTAACCGTAACCCGGACTTAAAAACTAAAATAAATCGTCGGTATAATTATTAAAAAGTTTTTTATAAGGATTTTAAAGTTATTTCTACTTAGTTTACGTTAATTATAAATATAAAGGCGAAATACGGGATCGTCGACGAAAATATTTAAAATTTCGACGAAACCGGCTTTATAATAAACATAATCGGGTTAATACTCGTCGTAATACGCGCCGAGCAGCGTAAAAAAGCGAAATCGGTCCAGCTTAATAATTAGGAATAAATAACGGTAATTAAGTATATTAATTCGTAGGGTTAATATATTCCGCCGTTTTTAATTATTTAAGGTTAATATTACCTCGTAAACTAGTCCCGCGAAACCGATTTACCGGGTAATTAAGTAATTAAGCCGATTTTTAATAGTTAAACTAATAACGAAATAAGCTTAAATTAAATTAAGCACTTCGATAAATATATTAAATCGTAAACGAAAAATCGCTACCGCCTTTTAATTCTCGACGGCTATGAAAGTTATATTTCGGCTAAATTCGAAGTATATTATTAGGATAACGATATTATTATTATTAATATACCTCCCTATTTATCGCACTTATTTTAACTTTTCGATATAATACTTTATTCGCTTTTAAAACGTGCTTATTCGAAAGAAATCGAGCTATTTATTAAGGCTTTTATAAACTATATTATTAAGCTCGAGTTCTTTATCGCTTTTAAAGCCGCGTATTTTACTGTTTTTACGGAAATTAATATTAAATCTAGATTTAGCGCATTTAGTTTAATACTTTATAACCTTAACGAGGTAATTAATAAACTAAATGTACGTTTTTAAACGCTTATACTTAACCTATCCCGTTTAAAAACGGTTAATACCTACGACCTTTAAACGTTATTTAACCCTTAATAAATAATTAAACACTTTATTTATATTAAAAAGAGGGTGTTTACCTATTAAGGAAGCTTTTCGACGCCGATTTTAAATACGATAAATTAAATAACGAAGGGTATAATTAAAATAGCCTATAAAATAACCTTTATACGTAATAAAATATATATATTAAAGGAGGCTAATTTAGCACTTTTTAAGCGCCGAAGAGTTAAAAAGTCGCGAATTTAGCTTAAAAAAGTTTTTACTATTAAAAAATCTTAGTAGTTATAAAATAAAAAGGTAAAAAAAAGCGTTTAGCGCCCGATAAAAATAAAAATAAGGGTTCGTCGAAACGGAAAACGATCGGTAAAAAGCGTTATAATATTTACGGCGAAATAAGTTATAATATGTAAATATATAAAAAAGATATAAAATTAAGCGAAGAATCGAATAGCGAGTAGTTTTAATTAATTTTAAGCGTTGTAATTAAATTAATTTATATAAAAAGGTCGAGAAATAGAAAAGGTGCGTCGCTAAGTAATATGCGTCGCGTAGTGGTAAACCACGTTATACTTTAACCCTTAAATATTAACTATTTTAAAGTTTTAAAAAGGAGGTTTTAAAGGGAGCTCGATTTAATATACGCTATTATTAATAATAACTACGTTAAAAAAAGGGACTTCCTTCGAGTTTAAATTAAAGCACGTAAAGTAATCTTTACCTTTAAAGTTATTATTAATAAATAAGTAGTAATTAATATTTACCCTTTTAATATTAATAAATCGATAAATAATAAACTTTATTACATTAATATAATATAAGCTATCGATAAAGCTATCGCTACCGAGGATACGTGTTAATTAATTAAACCGAAGGCTAAAAGGATCGAAATACTTAAAAATAACCGGTAAGTTAAAGATTTAAAGATTATAATACTTAATATAAAGGTTACTACCGGTAATTTAATTAAAAGGTTATTATAAAAAAAGCTCGATAAGAGTATTAATAATTTAACGGCTTAAATCGGCCGGTTAAAATAGGAAAAGGCCGGTTTAAAAGTAAATCTAAAGAAAATAAAGGTTTAAAAGAAGAGGAAGGTTAATAAAGACCTTAATAAGGGCTTTATTTATATAGTAAATATTAAGGAGGTTTAAAAGGACGTTAAAAAAGGAAGGCTAAGGAAAAAGCTAAAAAAGGGTATTAATAAAGTAATAGAAATTAATATAAATCGAGTTAATAATAAAGGTAACTTTATTATAATATATATAAGCTAAAATAAACCTTAAAATATAGTATATATTAATTAATTAATTTATCTATTAACGTGGTTTACTATTAAGTGGCCCGTATTATTAAATATTTCACCCTTATTACTTCTCGACTTTTATTAAACTTTAACGCGTAATAACTTTATAATTATAATATTTAATTTAATTTAAAAAGACCGGATCTGTTTAATTATTTAAGCGACACGAAAGCCCTTAAATTTATTAAATAAAAGAGATATTATAAAAGTATATAACGTTCTTAAAGTCACGTAATTAAGTCTTTATAAGGCGAGGCTGTAAATAAGTCCTAAAATAAATGGAATTTACGACGAAGAGGAAAAGAAAGAGAAAATCGAGCTAAGGCCGATGCGGCAGATCGGTTTTAATAATAAGGTGGTGGGGCTAGTATAGGGTCTCTACACTAACTAACGCATAAGTTAACGCACTATATTACTACCCCCCTCGTAAAAAGACAGCGCCTTAACGGCTCTAAAGGGGATTTAAACGAAAGTACTTTCTAGTTAAAATAGGGATTTTTTATTATAATCTATTTAACTCTTTACTTCGCTAATCGACGGATTTCTTTTAATATTAATAACTCGTCGTTTAAATAATTTTTATCGAAGCGGTCCTTTTTAGCCGCGAGTTTTTATTACGTTAATTATATCGAAGGGCCGGCTTTATCGAGGTTTTAGCGATAGAAATCTTTTAATTTATCCGGAGCATTCTTAAAGTTAAAAGCCGGGTACTAAGTATCGTTATTCTCCTAATTAATTTAATCCGCTTTATATTATAACTTATAGTAATAAGTTCGGGATATTTTAATTCTAAATATTTTATGCTTCGAGCTTTTAAGTTCGTTAAGGTTTACGATCTTATTAACCGAGTACCCCGGAGCTTATTCGGGCAGCGGGTTATTAAAATTTTTAAAGAATCGATTAATATAGTAAATCTTATTTCTTTATAAGTTAAAAATATTTAGTTCGTAAGTATAATTATCGCGAGATAGGATACGAAAAAACTATCGAGTATAAAAGAAAGCTAATTTATCGCCGGGTTAATCCGTTCCTAAGCCGGCGATCCTTTTAATATAAACCCGGTCGCTTATATCGAAATCCGGTTTTTTTCGGTATTTATTTACTTACTCCTTTATCTTCTTTTAAAAGGTTAATATCACCCGTTACGCGGTTTTAATATACTTTTTAATAATTTATATATTCTATTAAGCTTAGGTTCGATTTAATTTTTTATTAAGAGGAAATCCTTTTAAATTTTAAGTTCTCTTCTCTTAATCGAAATAACTCTAAGGCTTAAAACCCCGTTTTACCTTAAAGGGGGATATTCCTTTAAAGGAGTTATACGAGATCGTAACCTAAGCGTAATTTAAAGTGGGTAACGTATTAACTTAGTTATTTTAGTAATAGGTTAAGAATAATTATAATCGCTAGTCTATATACTTATTTATAATTTTTACTTAACCGGTTATATTGTAATGTACCGTGGAGGTGAATATTTATTTAATGCTTAATATCTAGTAGATCTCTTTTATAAAAGAGGCCGTGAACTAAATACCTTTATCGCTAACTACGGTTCGTAGTAATTTAAACACTTAAAACGGCCTTTAATAATAAAGCTAAGCGGCCTTTTTCGCGTCTACGTTCTTATTATAAAGGGAGGTTTAATTACGTTTCATTAAGCGGTTAACGACCGTTATTATTATATTATAGCCCGTTTTTTTATTTAAAGAATTTATAACCTTAAAGTTTACTATTATATCCTACTACGATTAATTAAATATCGAAAGTAGTTAAAGTTTCCTTAATATCTTTATACGTAGGATCTTAGCTAGCTTATATATATAATTAATAATGAATACGTTATAATCGTTTATTAATCCTAGCTATTAATAGCCTTAAGAAATTAGCTTCCTAGTCTTAATTATTCCTAAATAAGTAATCGTTATTCAATAATAAATATCTTCGATAATCCTTATTTAAAAATTATTTTTTAATAAAACCGCTAGTTTTCCTTTATAAAGTAATAATCTATTAATTAATATAAAATCCTTATAACCTATACGCGCTTTCTCGCGTAAAACCTTAAAGTTTTCCGATTATCGATTAATATCGAATAGGGTATTTAAAAAAGATATCCTTAATAAGTCGAGGGGCGGGATATTATTCTTTAATAATATAACTTTAATATTGGCGGCTTTAAAGCTAGATTTTAATAGCGGGCTTAAGTATTTAAAGATAACTTAATATCCTTCGTTCTCCTTTTTAACTTTAAAGGTCTTTAGTTTCTCCGCCTTTCGAAATAACGCGTCCGCGACGGTGTTATCTTTTCCGGGCCGATAAATGATAATAAAGTTATATTAAGCTAAGATCTCGGTTTAACGGATTTATTAAAAGTTAAAATACTATTTAATATTAAAATATTCGAGCGCGCGATAGTTAATAATAATAATAAATAGTTTAAAATATTAAAGCCCGATTAACTCCACGCGTTAATAATATAAACCTTAAATTATAATAAATAACTCCTTATCGTAAATAAAGTAATTAAACTTTAATCTTTAAAGGGATTCCGAGAAATACCTAACTAAATACTATTCCTTATCATCCTATTTTTAGGAAAGGACACTAGCGATAATATAGTCGGATAAATCGATTTCGAGCTTTATCTCCTTCTCGTGATCGAAGTATAAAAGGATTAATACCTGTAGTAGGGCGTTCTTTAGTTTATTAAAGGTAGCTTATTACTCGATTCCCTAGACTTATAATTAATTCGATTTCATTAATATCGTTAGCGGTTTAACGATCCCATTATAATCTTTAACGAATTTACGATAGAAATTATAGAATCCGAGGAACGATTATATTACTTTTACGTTCGTTAGCAGGGATTAATCCTTTACCGTAAAGATTTTATTAAGGTTCACGGTGATATTATTAGTCCTAATAATAAAACCGAGGTATTTAGTTTTTATTACGTTAAATTCGTATTTCTTAAGGTCGGCTTAAAGGCCGGCTTTTAATAGTTTTTAGAGAACCTTTTTTATATACTCTTTATATTAAAGAGGATCTTTAAAATAAATAAAGATATCGTCGATATAAGTATAATAGAAGTTATCGAGATATTCCTATAATAGGTCGTTAATAAACCTTTAAAAGGTGAAAAGTCCGTTAATTAACTCGAATAAGAGGACTTTATATTTATACGCTCCGTATCGAGTTCGAAAAATCGTTAAATTTTCGTCTTCCTCCCTTAAGCGGACCTTATAAAAGGCCTGCCGGATATTAATCTTAATATAAATTTTTACCTTAGCTATCCTATCGAGGGTCTCCTCGATTAATAATAATAAATATCGGTCCTTTTATATAATAACGTTTAATTTTTAGAAGTCCACGTAAAAATAAAGTCCGCCGTTACCTTTAAGGGCTATAAGTACCGGAGCCGCTTAAGGGGCGTCGTTTAATATAATAAAGCCTTTTTAGAGATTCTCCGAAATATACTTTTAAGTTACGGTAAGCTTTTCTAGGGATATTTTATAGAGTGAGCTATAGCTTAGGTCGTTTAGTTTTATACCGTCCGTTAGTTCAATCTTATAGTCTATTAATCCGTAATGTTTAGCTAATTTATCGGACTGTGCTTTATTAAATATATAGTAAAAGTCCTTATATACTTTAAATACTATTTCTTTTACTTTTCGGCGTAGCTTATCTTCGTTCTTAAGTAAAGAGTTATCTCGAAAGGTCTCCTTTTTTTAGATAAACTTATCGATTTAATAAAGGGTAACTTTATAGATTTAATACGAGTCGTCCTTTTTTATACTCTAATAAAAGCTTAAGGCGTTTAAAATTACTATATCGGGCGCTCGTTAACGGTATTAACCTATAGCGTCGCGGGTAAGGTAATAAAGTCCGCGTTTATCCTTTTAATCGTAATAAAGTGTACGTTTTAACGTCTATTTATAATTATTATTAAATTACTTTAATTCCCGTAACTTATTATTAAAATTATATTATATCTTAATTACTTTTTTATCCAGCCGGTAAATAATACGCAGACGGATTTTCGGGATTTAAATTTCTTTCTTTATAGCGAGGGGACTAAGAATACTAAGTAACCGCGTACCTTCCCCTTACGTAAAGCGGGCTCTTAATTAAGAGAGTTGGCCGTCTCGTTCCCGTTTATCCTTTTTAATTTAAGCTTTTAAAGCCTTATTCCTAATATTCGTATTTTTTTAATAGCTTAAATATTATAATAATATACCTACCTCGTCCACCGGTATATCTATATTTTTAATAGGGTTTTAATTATTAAGGTAGTTTAAATAACGAGTCGTCGGGCGAATAATAACGTTATATTCTTTAAATTATTTCCGTTTAATAATAAGGTTATATCTTATATTAATTTTTAAAAAAAGAACTAACCCGGTACTTCGATAATAGATTTATAGGTTAACGAACATTATTACGTTAAAGAGCTAAAAAGGTTTACCGTTAAAACCTTTAATCTCGTAGAGTTAAAAAGCGGTTACTCGCCTTATATTTAATTATTTAATTACTTTACCCGCGAAGTTTACGTTTATAAATAAATAACCGGATACTCTTATATTAACGAGTATTACGGTAATAAATAACGATAATCTATTACTACCTATAATATATTTAAAGGTTAAAAAAAGTCCTTTAATTAGTTTCTATAAAAAATCGAATAGTATCGTTATTAAATTATTTTTAACAATAATTAATACTTATTTTAAGAGGGAGTCCTTATTCCCTAGGATTAATTTTTTAATCCCTTTAGCTTAACGAGGGCTTAATTAAGTTTATAGTTATTAAAGAGGAGATTAAGCGACGCTCCTCCGTATTTCCGATAAATCTTGTTAATATTAATAGGCTTATATCCTTCGGTATTATACTACTCTAAGGGGTAGTTAATCTTTTAATAGCTAATCTAGTGACAGTTAAAGTATTATCCTTCTTTTACTAGCTTTTAAATCTCTTTAACGGTAATAGGAGAAGGGTAGGTTTTAGTCGAAGAGATGCCTGCTTGCGGGGTAAGCTTAATAGAGGTAAGGGTCTTAAAAGTATTAACCTTATCGTTCTTATTATAGGAATTATTCTTACCCGTTTACGAGGAGGAGGGCTTATCGGATCGCTTTTTTTTATCCGTATTTACGAAGCTTTAAACTATTTATTTATAGTACTTAACGTAAGCATTAAAGTTAATAGTTTCGTTAAAATATATCGTAACGATAGTAATTATAATACGGAATATAAGTTTATTATAAAAGCTCTCTTTTTAAAAAACACGGGGGAATTCCTTTTCTCCGGCTAATTTAACGAAATCGGAAAAGAACTTTTAATAGCCGGCTAAAGAAGTTATCTCTAGCTAATTATACTCCTTCTTTATCTTTTCGCGAGAGGTATAATTAAAATATCGCTCTTAAAGGTGATCGAGGAGCTCGTTAATAGTAATAATACGATTAAAGTAATAATCCCGGAGGAAAAACAAGAGCTTATAAGTAGTATCGCTTTTTACGTAGTTACGAATAGCGTTAAACATTTAACTATCGGAAAAGAAATAATTAATATTCTTAATTTATATATCTTTAACTTAATAAAATTAAACCTTAAAAAGAACTTTATCTTTATCCTTATTACTATAAAAGTTATCGACCTTAACTTTACGACTTTTTTTATAGTAAATACCTTTATCGCTAATAATCGTAAAAGGAGTACTATTATATTTATTTATAATTAATCGAGTAACGGCGGCTTAAGCATTATATAATTACTTTAATCGATTCGCCGACTCGATATTAGCCTTTATAAGGTCAGTAATTAAGTCGTCTATAATTACCTCTACTTATTCCCGGGCAGTAACGGTCTCATTATAAGCCTTAATTAATTTCTTTAAGGTAATTTTTAACGAATCGAGTTTACCGTTTAATCCGTTAATTTTAAGCTATTCTTCTATTAGGTTCTTACCTTTATAAATATCGTAATAATCGGAAAGAGGGAACGAAGTTAAATATTTAACCTAGGTAACGATTAACTTTAACTAAGAATTTACCCGGCGGGCTTTAACGTAAAGGTCGAATACTTATACTATATAAATATAATTTAATAAAAATATAAAGCGTATTTCTTAAAATAACTTATTCGGATTATTATATATTTTTTTAAACTCGTTAAAGGTGATAAGTCCGCTTTTAAAAGATTACTTAGCTTTTTCGATCTTAATTTATAAGGTGAAAGGAAAGGTAGCTTTATTACCGTCGCGGGTATATTAATTAAATAAGGCGTTTAACCGAGCTTAAAGGTCGTCGCCGTTTAGGTTATTAATTATAATATTATATTATAAGGATTAAGCCTTTTTCTATAGTTATTCGAAGTCGGCGAAGGTATAAAAACCCTGTTCGTTTCTTACGTTATCGGGGTTATTCTAAACGGTTTATATTTATTCGACTTTTAAGTTAATTAATAAGCTATATTAATCTAAGGATTAATAAGAAAGGCGAGTTAACTTTTTATTAAATTCTTTAAGTTCGCTAATAAGCTTTACAAAGGCGCTTTAATTAAAATATATATATCGCTTAACTTTTACCTAAAAGGCGCGGTTATTCTCGTTACGCGTTATAGCGTATTTATATTAAGGTAAATTGTCGGGTATTAAGAGGTTTAACGTTAATTAATTAATATTTACTCTTTATTATAAAGCGGTAAGAGTAGTATTAATTAATTCGAATAATTAAATAAAATATTATACTATTAAACGATAAAAGGGGCGGTTATAAATAGTCACGCAATTAAATCTTTATAAGACGAGGCTGTAAATAAGTCTTGAAATAAATAGAATTTACGATAAAGAGAAAAAGAAAGAGAAAATCGAGCTAGGGCCGATGTGGCAGATCGGTTTTAATAACAAGGTGGTGGGGCTAGTGTGGGGTCTCTATACTAACCAGCGCATAGGTTAACGCACCATGTTACTCTTAAAATTACTTTACGTTATCGAATCTATAGCCGAACCCTACGATACGATATCCGATATTCACGGTATAAATTAAATATAAATAAAAAGGAGGTGTTTTATAAATATATAATTAATTTAAATACTCGCGGGATATCTCTTAAAATCGTTAATATAAAAAATATAGCTAATCTCTTTACTATATCGCGCGGCGGTAAATGCGCTAATAAGTATTAAGTTAAGTAATTTATTAACTATAATTTAAACCTTAAAATTAAAATAAATTATCGATATAATTATTAGAGGGCTATTTATAAGGATTTAAACGTTATTTCCGGCTAGTTTAAATTAATCGCGAATATAAAGATTAAATACAGTATTTTAAACGAAGATATATAAAATTTTAATAAAACTAACTTTATAATAAGTATAATCGAGTTAACCCTCGTTATAATACGCGTTAATCGATATAAGAAAGCGAAGTCGGTTTAGTTTAATAATTAAGAATAGTCGACGGCGATTAAATATATTAATTTATAAAGTTAATATATTCCGCCTTTTTAATCGTTTAAAGCTAATATTACTTTATAAATTAATCGCGTAAGAGTAGCTTATTAAGCGATTAAGTAATTAAATCGATTTTTAATAGATAAACTGATAATAAGATAGGCTTAAACTAGATTAAGTATTTCGATAAATATATTAAATTATGAACGAAAGGTCGTTATTACCTTTTAATTCTCGATAGTTATAAGAGCTATATTTCGATTAAATTCGAGGTATATTATTAGGATAACGATATTATTATAATTAATATACCTCCCTATTTATTATATTTACTTTAACCTTTTAATATAGTACTTTATTTACCTTTAAAGCGTATTTATTTAAAGGAAATCGAGCTATTTATTAAAGCTTTAATAAATTATATTATAAAGCTTAAGTTTTTTATCGCGTTTAAAGCTATATATTTCGTTATTTTTACGAAAGTTAATATTAAATCTAGATTTAATATATTTAATTTAATATCTTATAACCCGAACGAGGTAATTAATAAGTTAAATATATATTTTTAAATACCTATACTTAACCTATCCCGTCCGGGGACAGCTAATACCTACGACCCTTAGACGCTGTTTAACCTTTAATGTTACGGCTTTAAATATTAAGATAAACCCTCGGCCCCTAACGGACCGACTATTATACTTAGCGCTACGCACGGACGCTCGGAGAGCGCCCTTTCCCGAAAGCCTTTACTTTTAATCCTTTATTTTATAGTTTTTTAAATTACGTCCTCGTTATATAATTATCGATATTTAAAAGATTATAATAATAAAATTAATATTACTTTATTTATTTTAATATTTAATTATTACTTGTAATATTACGTAACTCCTCCTTATAAATATCGCGACCTTTATCGTAATAATTACCCGACTCGACGTTTTTATAAACGCCTATACCTTTAATATATTTAAGGATATAATCGCGTTTAACTTAGAGGTTTAATTTCGATATAACCTTAATCTCTATAATTATATTAACGGGTTAAAGATTAAATTAAATTTAACGAAATCCTAATTTATAAATATATAAACTTAACTCGTGGATATATAGGTTCGATTTACTTAAGAATAAATTATTATAGTTTATTAGGAGAAAACCTATTAAAATAAATTATCCTTAAAGGATAAGTTTATTAAATAATTATATATAAAGAAAGCATTAATCCTTTCCGCTATTATCCTTATTATAATTATTCCTTTAATTACCTTTACTTTAAATGCCTTTATACTTACTTCCGTTACCCTCGCTAGTATTAATTTATTTATAGGCTTAGTATCGAGATCGTATATACTATCTATTACCCGCCGTCCCGGATCTTTTATTAAAAGTAAGAAATTTCTTAATTTAATAAAGTTCGATAAATCCTATTAAAACCTTTATCGCTTCTTTATTTAAATATATAGTAAAATAACTTAAAACGAAGACCGCTTCTTAACCTTTATATCTCGTTTAATATATATAACCGGCCGCTTAAAAAGCTAAGCTTACGATTTAATCTTACCTTATATTTATAAAGGTGTCCTCGATTTCCTTAATTACGTTAACCTTTTAAAATATATTGAGATCGCTTTTAATGACCTTAACCGAATTTAAAACGCTTATAATCGATTATATTAATACCGCTAAATGAATTAAGATTTTAATATATATTACGTGGAGTTTTAATACTTTATATTTAAAAAAGAAATACCCTTTAAAGCCCTTTAACCGCTATTATTCTAAAATATATTATAAGAATTATAAGATATATTATTCTATAATCCCGCGCCTACTTAAAAATATATCTAATACGCTAAGCATTTATAATCCTTACATAATCGCTTCTATTAATATAAATAATAAACTATAAAAAAACAATTTATTTATACCCTTAACTCGATTCTATTTAATATTACCCGTACCCCGCCTATATTTAAATTAATCCGCTACCTATCCTCGCCTTCGTCCCGGGTCTCCCTTATTATTTTAATATTTAAAAGTAACCCTATAAACTTTAATTATATTTATAAAAGCGAATAATATAAACGAAAAGAATACTTTCGTTATAACGAGAAAGGTTATTTAATATTTAATTACCCGCTATTTAATATTTATCTTTAATCTTAATTCCGGTTTATTAAAACCGTTAGCTCCCCCGTTAAAACTTATCTATCCTATTACCTATCTCCTTACCCGGTCTTTTAGCTTAACTTTAAACATTTAAAGTTTAATAAACGAAGCGAGTTTAATATAAATCATTATTAGATTTATATTATATATACCCTTTAAGATTAAATACTTTAAATCTCTAAAGCCGCGATATAAAGCTAATCCGTATAAAAAGAAGCCGGGCTATATTTAAACTCTTTAATCCTATTTATTACCTTAAAGTTAAATAGAAGATTATAATTAATATATATTATAATCGATATTAACGTTAATGGTATAGGGTTTATAAATTAAGATTAAGCCGACTACCACGATTTACCCTTAAATAAATTATTAAACCCTATTAAACTAACGACCTTTAATAGCTTAAATTATAGCTTTAACGCCGTTATTTATTATATTACTATTAATTTAATTATCGAAGATTATATTAAAATCGTAAAGCTATTTGTTATTTAACTCGCGTATTACTTTATAATATTAGGTTTACTTTAATTAAAGAAATATAACTTAAAGATTAAATTCTCCGGATATACTTTTACCTTCGATAGCGATTATTACCGGAAATACTATAATATACCGAGGAGTCTAGTAAAATTTAAAGCGATATATAATATATCGTTAAAGAACCGCTTAATAAACCTACCCGTTTAACTTAAAGGATTGAAATATATAAATATTATAAAGGTATCCCTCCGTATTTATTAACTATATTAACGACGTAATTACCGTATATTTATAATTATATTAAAGGAAATCGATTAATTATTAAAGAAGGAGGAGCCCTTTAAACTTATATCGACCGTCCCTTTTAAATTATTTAATTATATTAACGTATTCTTATTATAAGAGGCGAAAAATTTATCGTTATATCGCGATTATAATTATTATATTTAATTCGTAAAAGGGAAAACTCCGCCCTTTAGATTATTATATTTAATATCGAGGAATGAGCTAACCGCATTAAAGGAATAGTTAAATAAAAACCTATAGAAGGGATTTATACGCCTTAGCTTTTCCCTTACCGCGTCCCTTATCCTATTTATTAAAAAGGTCGATAAAGGCCTTCGATTTTATATTAATTATCGAGGGTTAAATAATATTACCGTTAAAGATTATTACCCGTTACCTTTAATTAAGGAATCGTTAAATAACTTAAAGGGGATAAAATATTTTATAAAGTTAAATATTATTACCGCCTTTAACGTTATATATATAAAGTAAGGATAAGAGTACTTAATCGCTTTCTATACACGGTTCGATTTATTTAAGAGCTTAATTATACCGTTTAGCTTAACGGGCGTATCGTTAACATTTTAAAGGTTTATAAACGATACTTTAAAGTCTTATTTAAATTAATTCTATATCGCGTACCTAAACGATATCTTAATTTATAACCGGACGCGGAAGGAATATATCGAATATATCCGAAAAGTCCTATAAGCTTTAAGAGAGTTAAGGCTATTTATAAAGTTAAAGAAATATAAATTCGTTATTTAAGAGATAATATTTTTAAAAAATAATCGTAAGCACCGAAGGGATCTAGATAAATCCGGAGAAAATTAAAATAATTAAGAATTAAGCTACGCTAGCCTATTTAATCGATATATAAACCTTTATTAAGTTTAAAAATTTTTATCGAAGGTTTATCCGCGATTTCTTTAAGATTATTACGTTAATAATAAATTTAATAAAGAAAGGCGTATCCTTTTATTAGATTCGAGACTATAAAAATACCTTTTAAGGATTAAAGAAGGTATTTATAAAGGTATCAGTATTAATATCATTCGATTAAAATAAAGAGGTTATTTTAAAGACCGACGTATTCGATTTTATATTAATCGGAGTGCTATTATAATATAACGATAAAGGGATATTACGGCCGGTAGCATTTTATTTAAAGAAATACTCTACGATAGAATATAATTACGAAATTTACGATAAGGAGTTATTAGTTATTATTCGCTATTTCGAAGAGTAGCGGTTTAAATTAAAAAATACCGCTTCCTTAATTAAGGTAATTATAGATTATAAAAACCTGGAATATTTTACGATAATGAAATTATTAAACCGAAGATAAGCTCGATAATTCAAATTCTTATTATATTTTAATTTTAAAATTATATATCGTTTAAGAAAGTAAGGAATTAAGCTCGATACTTTAATTAAGAGGTTAGAAAATTTATTAAAGGAGGGGGATAAACGCTTAAAATATTAAAGTTAAATAATATTAAAACGTATTAATTTTAAATACCCTTTTAACCTCGAATAGAATACTTTTAACCTTAAATAACTATTAACCCGCTTATATAAATACGTTCGCTTCGCCGATCCCTTAATTTCCTTAAACTTATCCTTAATTACTCGATTTTAAATTAAATCCTAAATAACCTTACCCGTTAATAAATTTATTATTAATATCGAGCTTATTAACGACGTTAACCTAACCGATCCCGCCGCTCTTAAACCGCCTTTAGAAAAGGAAACACCTATCTTAATTATCCCGGCTTAACTATAGCCTCTCTTTAACGAAAACTACTTAAAGGATAAAAAGCTTCTATCTATTATTAACGCCTTAAAGATTAAGAAAACTCGCTATCCGTGAATCTTTTTAATTAAATATAAAATAAAAGATTAATATTTATTTTACCGAGGAAGATTATATATCCTTAACCTATCGAAATTATATATAGAACTTTTAAAGATATATTATACTTCCCCTATAATTAAATATATAAAGCGTTTATATACCTATAAAGCGCTATCCTAAGATTATTATTAACTTAATATATTAATATATATCGAAACTTAAATTAAAAATTATTATACCTATAAAAGAATTATTAATTCCTATAAGCCCTATTAAAGGATATTAAAACCCCTCCCTATCCTTTAAAGAGTTTAATAAAATTTATTAATAAACTTTATTACTTACTTATTAAAGAGTAAAAGTTATAATACTATTTTAATTATAATCGACCGCTTAATTAAAATAAAGTATTTTATATATTATAAAAGTATTTATAACTTTAAGGAAATCGCTCGCTTATATACGAAATATATATAAAAGCTCCACGGCCTCTTAAAGATAATTATATCGAACCGAGGCCCTTAATTTATCTTTAATTTTTAAAAATATTTAATCTATCGCTTAAGAATAAAACCCCACCTATTTATTATTTATTACCTTAAGATTAATAAATAAATAGAAATCGCTAATACGTTTTTAAAATAATATTTACGAGGCTAGGTATTATATCTATAAAACGATTAAATGAAATAATTACCGTTAATTAAGTTCGCGATTAATAATATAATTAACGAGAGTATAAATATAATATCCTTTTTCGCGAACTATAAGTTTTACCCGCGCTTTAACTTTAAACCTACTATATTAAATAATAAGATCGCCGCGAAGGACGTTAAAGACCTCGCTCGTTAAATAAAGGAGATATATAAGCATCTTTAAATTAAAATCCGCTTAGCTTAAAGCCGATAAAAAGAATACGTAAACTATAAGCGTAAACTCGCCCGTTAATTCCTAATTAATTAAAGAATATAGTTTAATACCCGTAATATATAAACGCTTCGCCTATAAAAGAAATTATATTAAAAGAACCTAAGGTTATTTACGATTAAGAAGGTTATTAACCTATATACGTATCGCTTAAAATTATTTATTTTAATAAAGATTTACCCCGTATTCTACGTTAACTTATTAAAGCCCGTTATCGAGAACCCTTTATTTAAATAACGATAAAACCCTCCCTTACCTATAAAGGTAAAGGGTATTAAAGAATAGAATATTAAAGAGATTTTAAACTTTTATTAAAACCGCCGAGGCCGCGATAATCGCCCCCGCTTAAAATATACCGTTAAATAAACGAGATATAATAAACCGATTAAAGAACCTATTATATATTTAAAAAATTATATTAAGATTATAACGAATTATTATTACTATTACCCGAATAAACTTAAACTTACTTAAATTAAATTAAAGAATTTACCGCTTAGTTAGGAATTATATTAGAGATTATTTATTTAAGTTAATTAAATATTATATTACTTAAATCGATTAAACCGCTTAAACCTTACCTTATTATTTCGCGTCGACGGTGCTTTACTTTAAAGGAGGGGGGTATTATTATAACTTTAAATATTAAGATAAACCCTCGACCCTTAACGAGTTAACTATTATATTTAACGCTACGCACGGATACTCGAAAAACGCCCCTTTCCGAAAACCTTTACTTTTAATCCTTTATTTCGTAGCTCTTTAAATTACGTCCTCGTTATATAATTATTAATACTTAAGAGACTATAATAATAAAATTAACGTCACCCTACCTATCTTAATATTTAATTATTACCCGTAACACTTAATAAATAATTAAGTATTCTATATATATTAAAAGGAAAGTGTCTACCTATTAAGGAAGCTCTTTAACGTTAATTTTAAATATAATAGATTAAATAACGAAGGGTATAATTAAAATAGCTTATAAAATAACCTTTATATATAATCGGATACGTACTTTAAAAGAAGTTAATTTAATCCTTTCGAAGCGCTAAAGAGCTAAAAAATCGCGAATTTAACTTAAAGGAACCTTTACGATTAAAGAATCTTAAAGGCTATAGGACGAGAAAGTAAAAAGGAAGCGTTTAGCGATTAACGAAAGCGAAAATAATAATTTATTAAAGCGACGCGCGATAGGCGGTAGGTGCTATAGTATTTATAGTTAAATAAATTATAATACGCGAATATATAAAAAGAATATAGAATTAAGTAACGATTTAAATAGCGAGTAGTTTTAATTAATTTAAAGTATCGTAATTAAAATAACTTTTATAAAAGTATTAAAAAGTAATAAAGGTGGATTATTTAATAATATAGACTACTTAACAGTAAACTACGTTAATATTATTATTAATTTTTATATCTATTTTAAGGGGGTCAGTGAGGGGGTTACATCTTATAAGATATATGGAAGCTGAAAATGCAACTACACCTATATACTTCAACCAGGTTCAGTGTAAATGAAATTGATAATCCTACGAGATGTGAACTACCTGGTTGGTAGACCGCGGTGCTGAACATTTATATTTACGTACAGTCTCTATTGCATCATATCTTTACTAGTTTTCGTTCCCCCATGGCCCTCGAGAATATGCATGTCAAGAGTGAACTAGTACATCAGCAGTGTGCAGTTGGTTTGTGCAACCTCTTGACGTTCACTCGCTTAGCACTGCCTTGTCTTCTTCGTCGAATATACGAACTGAATACACCGATTTCTCGTCCAAAGTTGAGGGATACCTATATACAGTGATAGGGATCTTGACATTCCATCTTTCGCCCAGTATGTTACGTCTTGTGTTCTTATCCTCGGTCTCAGTCTTGGCCCATTCGACTTAACACATAGTTGTTCCAATTAACGATATGTCAAATAGCGTCTTCCACTTGGGGAATTGCAACGGTATTCTAGGTTCCGGCACGAAGCTGACATTGTGGCTGATTAGGGAATCCTTTGTCGTGGTAACAATGATATTGTTGCTAGGAGAAACGGATCGGAGTGCTCTGTCGACAAAAGAAAACATCAGGCAAGAGCATCGCAAGGTTGGTCCAGAGACAAAGGCCCTGTTATAGTAACCGCGGTCCAATTCTGACCCTGACGGAGTATGCTGGCTTAGTGGCCGTTTTTCCCATGGCCTTATATAGGTTCCGGTCCCGAAACGAGAGCCAGACCTCCCATCAGACACGCAACTATTCGCACATTCTTAGCTGCGGTTTTACGAAACAACGGCAAGAACATATCGCATACATAGCTTCACTCCATCATGGCTCAGGTAATCCAAGCGGATTACATAAGAACTATTGTCGACCATATTCAAACCGCGGGTCAACCAGGACAGCCGACCCTGGAGTCCCGGTGCACAATATGCTGGAGAACGCTAGACATATCAACCAGTGTAGGTGACGCTATCCGGCAGGAGTGCTCTCTGACGCCGGAGCAGATGGCAAAGTCAAGGGTGGAGTTTTACAAAAAGCACGATCTCGAGCGTACCGTGTTCCTCCATTGCGGACACATGTTCGGCCGGGATTGCTATGAACAACTCCTGAAAGAAGGTGATCCTACCGTTGAAAGATGTGTTCTTTGCTTCAAAGACAACAGTTGCGGTGGGTGCACTAACCGGCTGTACGACGCCAGCTTCGACCCCGTGGCGTGGCCACTCGACCCGGCGCAGTTCAACCCCTCCCAGGAGTTCCAGACCAAGGTCGGCCTGACGGGCGTCGAGCGGGACCCGGACGTCAAGCGGTTCTGCGCAAAGTGCGCCCTGTGGCAGATCCGGCGCAAGTTCGCCCAGATGTGCCTCATGTTCCCGCGCTGCCCGGGCTGTTTCTTGCCGGCGCCGCCGGGTATCCCGCTTCCCCCTACGGTGCCGGCACGCATGGCCCCTGGCGCCAGGCCAACGTCGACGCCTGCTGGATGTACCCCAAGATCCGGGACATCGCCCGCCTCATCTGGCCCAGCGGCGCCGACGTCCGGGACCCGCAGCTTGCGGCCCAGTTCGAGGCCCAGATGGCCCAGAGCCGCGCCCTGGTCGAGACGTCCCTCCTGGCCGACCCGAACATCGCCAAGGTCCGGGGCGCCGTCTTCAAGCCGTGCACGCAGGACCCCGAGCCGCCGGCCCCGCATTACCTTGGCGTCCGGCTGGACCCCGACGACACGAACGCCCTTATGGCGCTGGCCTGGCAGTACAGCCAGACGTTCTTGGACCTGGTCCGGCCGAACCTGCCGGTGGCGTGGTACCGGGGCGACCAGGACTTCCGGCTGCACGAGGTCGCTTTCGAGATGAACCCGTACGGCCAAAGGCCCTTGGGGCGGGAGACCATCGCCGGCTGGGTCGTCAACGACAACGACCCGAAGCGCGTCGCGTATCGGAACATGATGATGCTCCTGGGTAAGAACAACATGATGGAAGGGGTGACGGCTTTCAACCGCGTGATGGTGCAAACACAGTTCGTGGCCCTTCTTGCAGTTTTTGGTAACCAAGGGTGGCCATGAGAGAATGGGCCTGTCCAAATGAAAACTAGCGGATGAAGCATCCTTCTCATTCGGTGACTGATCTTCGATACAGCCTTCCGGACCTTACTTCTGTAGGGGTGATTCATAAGATTTCTGAAACCGTAAAATGCCAAGCGCCAAACATTTGGATATGGTACAGCTAGTAATAGGTAATCTACTTAGAAACTTGGGGATGCTAAGAACACGCTGCCACGATTTGCAGTGTATGTAGCGTATCATACGATAGAAAACATAATATATCGTTTACGGTGACTGCTTGATAGAGGATATGCAGAGAAACGGCAGGCGAGGGCGCACCCAGTTCCTTGCCGTTTACAACGGGGGGCCTGGGAGTCGAGCGCCACATAGAAGACACGGGCAAACTCGGTCCTGCCTGGGGTTGCTCTATACGTGGGAGCTGCCGCGCTATACGGAAACAATCCCCTTGTTGGCGGTACGAACACAGCATAGTCAGCAAGTTGTCTAGGTCTTGTTGAAGAAAGAGGCGACTGGTTGAATCTCCAATTTACGGACCCTCCCCTCGCCGCCCTTGAGGTCCTGCAGGACCTCTTAAATCACGATCCTGAAGTCGACGGCTCGGGTACGGTGCCAAAGCGGCGCGTACCACGGATGGAAATCGATGTAGCCCGCTAGGAATTCCACGTGTATCATGAAGGACTCGGGCGGGTTGGCGAGGTGGCGGAGGTAGACGTCGAGGCCGGCATTACGGGCCAGGGCGGCCGTCGAACTCATTATTGCCAATGATAACCTCATATCACTGAAGACAAAAATACTGCCACAAGAAGGAAACGACATGCCATTGACATGCCATTGACATGCCATTGACATGCCATCAGCATCTGCTTGTTCAGCCTTTCTATACCCAGCCCAGTAAACAAAGAAACGGGAATGCCCTAGACCCTTTATCGTCGGTTGGAACAATGGGATTGTTGCATTATGATACCGACTCGCAAAAGCGTTTATAGACAAAACCTCGCCGCCCGAGGAGGCATGATTCTCTCCTGAACCAATCGCCACACAACAACATTTACCCTCGTCTCCTATCTCCTATCTGGGATACCCTATTCTTCTTTGTCATCATGTCCCTACTTCTCAACTTACCTCCCGAGCTCGTGCTACTGATACAGGAGTGTCTCACCACGCTCCGCGACCGGTTCGCCCTCGCCGCCACATGCACGGCGCTCAATGTCTTGGCTGGCAGTCGCGTAATTTACAAGCAGGTTACCACGGAAGAGCGTAGGTTCGACGAAGCGAGACTCCGGCTGGAAATTCTCGGCGAGCAATACCCGAGGCTGAATTTCGGGTTCTGGAAGCAGACCCCATGGCCCGAGGCAAGGGCTGCCAATCTTGCCAAGTTCGACCCCAAAGGGAACCAGTACGCCCGTGTTCTTGAGTTCTTCGAGTTCGTGGACAAGTGTGTCGGTCAATGGGGCAAAGGTATTGCCGGCTTCGCTGACGGTACCGATGTGAACCTTTACGGTACCGATCCATACGCCAATCTAAGGACTCCGCATTGTAAAGAGTGGCAGAATAAGTACTAGCCCGAAACGTACAATTGCTCCTTGATATACAGGGCGATAACACAGTGTCAGGATATGAAGGTCGTCGAAGACATTTTCGATGCGTACCTGAGATGATATCCAGCGGCCATCCACGGCACGAAACACGGCCGCCTGGAACGAGCCGTTACCGGTACACTTTACGAGCCGGACGAAGACGCATGCCCCGAGGATCCGCCAGTCTACCTTGCCTGTGAGCTCAACCGTGTCGACGTCTTGGATCTGCTGCATAAAAAGGGAGTGGATATCAATTTGGTCAAAGGCCACTGGGTCGTCTCTCGTCAAACTGGTAAGGTCGTGAATGAGAAAAGTAGATGGGATGCGCCTTTTGACGTGAACGACCAGGTTCGACGTGCGGATGCCTGGAGCCAGTTTACTGTATCAGGGCCATACGCAGATTTCAGGGAAGACGTAAGCCTCTGGCTGGCAGAGCATAATCTTGGGTTTCCCACTAAGCCAGAGGGCCTGACGGGGCCTGACCTGAGCGACGCAGCCCGAAAGAACCACCTGCGGCTGGTCCGCTTCTTGATCGAGCACCTCAGAACCAAACTCTCCCCCGACGAATACCGCGCGGCCCTCACCGAGGCCCTGCACGCGGCTACCAAGGGCGGCAATGATATCCATTGGCAGAGGGGCCCGGGGATCCGGAATAGGGAGAGAGTGGACTATTACTTCCGCGGGCCGCACGACGAGGTATTCGAGGCCCTCTTGGCGGCGGGCGCGGAACTGGGGCCCCAGGATCCCGACCGCGAAGAGGACAAAGGGCTGCTTGCGGGCGCCGTCGAATTCGAGGCCTCGAACGTGTCCTGGCTCCTGCGCCGGCAGACGGCCGAAGGCTCGACCGACCATCGCGACGTACGGGCCGCGCTGCACGAGGCCATCAGATACGGCAGCTGGAGGAGCCCGGCCCGGCTCGAGTTCTTCAAGGCGATTTACCCCGCCAACGCGCATCTGGCATGCGACCCAGCGCGCCTCACGACGCCCGAAGATCGCGAGGAGGCCATGCGGGAGCGCCTGGATGGCTTCATCGAGGTAATGCGCGCTTGCATTGCCGTCACTTCCTGCTTCGAGGTGGCTCTGCACATTGTGGACGTGGTGGGGCGCGAGCGCGTGGGCGAGAGGCTGGTCCACACGCTGGAACTCCGGAACGTGTCGGGGTTGGTGTTTGCGCGAGAGGACGAGCGTAAACGCCGGCGGTTTCCATGGCAGTTCACGCCGGCGGATGTGGTATTACGACCCGACTTCTTTCCGCCTCGCCCGCTAAAGGTCCCGTTTGAGCTGCCTCGAGATATGGTCATAGAAGGTGAATGGCACTATACCGAATAGCTGTACTAGAATCGCGGGCTGCGAGATATTAATAATGAAAATTATTTAATTAAAAATAATATATAACGTGGTTTATTATTAAGTGGATTATATTATTAAGTGGATCACTTTTTTAATTTATTATATTAATTAAATTTTAACGCGTTTTATTTATATAATAATAATACCTAATAAATTATTAAAATATCGAATCGTTTTAACGATTTAAGCGACGTAAGACCTTAAAAATCTTATCAGCTAACGGGTTACTACGAAAGCCTTTTAAGTTTTATAAACCTTTATAAATAATCGATTCTATAATTAAACTCTATAACGCGACGTTTAATATTTATAATATAAGTTAATTATATTAGAAAAGGAGGTACTTATTAAATATATAATTAACTTAAATACCTAAGGAATACCTTTTAATATAATTAATATAGAAAATATAATTAATCTCCTTATCGCGTTATATAACGGCGAATGCATTAATAAATATTAAATTAAGCGCTTTATCGACTGTAACTTAAACTTAAAGATTAAAATAAATTATCAATATAATTATTAAAGGGCTTTTTATAAGGATTTTAAAGTTATTTCCGGTTAGTTTATATTAATCGCGAATATAAAGGTATAATACGGGATCGTTAACGAAGATATTTAGAATTTTAACGAGACCGGCTTTATAATAGGTATAATCGGCTTAATACTTATTATAACACGCATCGATTAATGTAAAAAGGCGAAGTTAGTTTAATTAAGTAATCGGGAATAAGCGATAGTAATTAAATATATTAATTTATAGGGCTAGTATATTCCGTCGTTTTTAATCATTTAAGGTTAATATTACCTCGCGAATTAAACTTACGAAGGTAATTTACCGGGCGACTAGGTAATTAAACCTACTCTAAATAACTAGATTAATAACGAGATAGGCTTAGATTAAATTAAATACTTTAATAAGTATATTAAATTGCGAACGAAAGGTCCTTACCGCCTCTTAATTATTAATAGCTATAAGAGCTATATTTCAGTTAAATTTAAGGTATATTATTAAAATAATAATATTATTATATTCGGTATACCTCCCTATTTATTTTATTTACTTTAGCCACTCGATATAGTATTTTATTCGGCTTTAAAGTATATTTATTTAAAGGAAATCGAGCTATTTATAAAAGCTTTTATAAATTATATTATAAAGCTCGAGTTCTTTTATATATTTAAAGCTGTATATTTCGTTATTTTTATAAAAAATAATATTAAATCTAAATTTAATACCTTTAATTTAATCCCTTATAATTTAGACGAGGTAATTAATAAATTAAATATACGTCTCCGGATACCTATATTTAACCCGTTACGTCCGGGGACGGCTAGTACTTATAACCTTTAAACGCTATTTAACCCTTAATAGACGACCCGACACTCTTCCTTTATTAAAACTCGAGTCTTTACCTATTAAGGAAGCTCCCCGACTTTAATTTTAAATATAACAAACTAGATAACGAAAGGTATATACGCTATAATATATAAGATAATCCTTTTAAAGGAAAAGAATTATATACTTTAAAAGGTTAATTTAATATTTTTTAAGCGTTAAAAAGTTAAAAAATCGCGAGTTTAATTTAAAGGAGTATTTACTATTAAGGAATTTTAGTAATTATAGGACGAGAAGGTAAAAGGGAAGCGTTTAACGCTCGATAAAGGTAAAAATAAAGGTTCGTTAAAAAGGTACGCGACGGGCGGTAGGCGCTATAGGATTTACGGCGAAATAGGTTATAATACGCGAATATATAAAAAAGATATAGAATTAAACGAGGAATCGAATAACGAGTAGTTTTAATTAATTTTAAGCGTTATAATTAAATTAATTTATATAAAAGTATTAATATATAAAAAGAGTAATCCACTTAATAATATAATTTATTTAATAGTAAACCACGTTATTAATTTATAAATTAAAAAGTTTTTAAAAAAGCTTTTTATATAAAATGAAAATATATAAAAAAAACTTAATATATAAATATAATAAATATAAATATTTTTTAAAAAGGAAAAAAAAAGAAAGAAAAATTAAATTTTTCAACTATTATTTAAATAGCTATAATTAAAAATCTTATTAAATATTATAAATTTAATATATATTTTAAATCCATCTTATTAATTGCTCCGTACTAAGCTTCTTTTGTCCAATAATCCTAAACATTTCCAGGACGAGGCTTGGGCTTTACCTCATAGGAGGCTGTGGTGGTTGATCCACCTGCAACAACCTGGAACCATTCCTCGAGCGAATTGAAACGCTGTGGCTGCATATGACTTTTCGGCAGCACCGCCGGCGTTACATTGTACAGAACCCCAATGCATGAATTTCCATCTTGACAGGAACGTGGTATCCGGCCAGAGAGCGCCTCATTTACCCCCCTCCTCTCTCTCGAGACGGGTGGGGTGGTTGGTTGGTGTGGTAGAAGAATGTTTCAGCTGCGGTGACGATGAGGTCGCCATAAGGGGGAAGCTGCGGGCAAAGTGGCATTGAAGGCAGGCCCCAAGCCAAGTCATTTCGACACGCGAACAGGCCATTGCAGCGACCGGGACCAAGCCAGCACAGCCGCGAAAGATGTTGGCACGGAGAGCCACTGAGCATTGCCCTTTTCTTTTCCTGGTGATGAATTTCGTTTAACGTCGACTCCAAGATTGGCAAAAGCAACCATTTAGGGAAGAAGAAGAAAACTGTTCCTTGAGTGACAAGCATTCGCCAAGGATAAACATGGAGTCGCCGCGGGGGGGGGTGAGCTCTAATTGGGCCATTTCCAGCGCCAACAAGATTTGCGGTCGAACAAATCCATGCTGCGTGGCGGGGGAGGCCTGTCGACCACCAACGGGACCATTTCACTGCTGATTCCCAAGAACAGCCAAGCGGCCATATCAAGAAAAGGGCAACCCCAGCAAAGATAAGAAGACGTAAATGAATATGGTAACAAGAGCTGGGAAAACCCAGCCGCATGTCTAATTTACGGCAGCATTTTCAGAATTACCGAGAACCCGCAGCCGTTCGTTATCAGAGGCCGAGCAGGCGCAGGACCGCCGCATTTGGGCAGCCATTGTGTACCGCGTGGCAGAATCGCCCGGGAGCGGGAGCTAGGTGTTACCAGCTATGCATGCACTAGCAGCGCCATAGAGTTGAATCCCATCACGGGAAGACAGAAGCAAAGTGTTGGTATGTGCGAGTATGCAGACCGACCTTTAGGCGCGCACCCGATCCCCCGCCATGGCCCTTTGACGAAACGGCTGGACAATTCGCAGCCAAGAAGCGCCACTAGTCACGTCAGCCTTTTTCGCTAGTCAGATAGGTCAATAGTCCTATCTGGGAACCCTCTGTCCGACGGTAGTGAGAACGATGATAAGAGCAGGAGCAGCAGGAGTCAGATAGGGCTGGAATTGCTGATAATATCGAGTCCAGCTCGGGCTCGCTGCTCGTCGATGGTGCTGACAAACCAGCTTGCTTTCGGCAGTCCTCTCGGCTGAGTCTGAGTGGCAGGTGTCAGAGACCCGAGCCTCTCCCGCCCCCCTCGTGATAATAGAGAAAACACAATCTCTCTCTCAGCACCGTGCAGCGCCGTGCTGGGATCCGACGTTGCTGACTACGTGCGTGTCAAGAGAGTTCAATGGTGAGCGCGGCTAGAGGAAGCAACAGCGTTCTGGGGTGATGTTTGAGTAAGCAAGCCCGACAAGAGACGAACGGAATGCTCCCTCCTCCATTCCGGCTCTCGTTTCCTTATCGCAACGGCAGGCAAGTGACAGGGAGCGAGATCCCAGGGTTCTGGAACCATTTCACATGCCCCCCCACTCCCATTGGCCCCATCGGTTTTCTTATCTCTGGGCATGGCGGCGTGGTGGGGACACCCAAGATCTTGGCATTTCAGCACTGGCGTTGCCGCGTTCCTGTAGCCTGAGGCGTCGGGTCCTGCATGCGCTCTTTCCAGTCGTCGATCGGAACGTTTCTAATTGGGGAAACGGGGTAACGATGTGCAACTAACAGGTTGACGACAAGTGGGACTAGACCTACTCAAGCACTGTTGAAAAGAGAGGTGCGAAAGTCGCATCACCAAATGATATTTGAGCAATGCGGGGTGGAATTAGGATGGGAGGATGAAGATGACCATTCGGGTGAGGATGAGGTGAGATGGATGGAATTGGCCCCATGCCGCCGCAAGCCACGTTTGAGTGCTGACATCTGGGCGGGTGCGCAGAGGGTGCGTCGAGGGTGCCACGAGTGGGCGAGAAGGGCCAATCCAGTACAGAGACAGCCGAATGTGATGCGACAACCCAAGCAGTACTCCGGCCCCAAAGGACTGGGCTGGATTTGGTTCGATGCAGCTGGTTGGAGGTGGTGCCTGAGTGCAGCACCGTTGTCAACAAAGACATCTTCAGGCGATGAAACAGCACATCTGCAACGACATTCCTTGATTGGAATTGGCAGGAACCAACAAAGGTATATGTTTGCTTCTTCCGTTCCGAACACTCGAGCTGAAGATGCAAGGCTGACTGAATGCTTGGATCACTTCTTCACCATTGAATGTGTGCCTGCGACTTGATAGCATTCGATTTTATTGTAGAACAAACCATCCCTTGCCTTTTCCCTAGCGAGTGATTGCGGCACACGTCTTCCGATTCGGAGGGGAAGCGACAAAAGTTGCTGCCATGCCCGACGACGAGGTCCCAAATTCTGGCCCGAATGTCTGTTTGCGGAGCTGATTGGCTTCGATAGATGATGGACGGGCCATGCCCTGTAGGATGCCTAGTGGGTACGACTGCACCCTGGCCTAGCGCATACGACCCCTGCAAATCGTTTAATGACCCGCCTAGGCCTGCAACCAAATAGGCTCGCAGCGGGCAGCAGCAGCATTGCTGCACCCAATGTGAGTTGCTCAGTCGGAGTCTGGACTGTCTGGACCCTGGAATTCCATGCAGCTCCTGCCAATCCCGCCTGTTTGTCTGGCCTTCTGGGATGACTTGTCCGTTTCGTCAAAGCAGATGGTCGGCCTTGGCTCGTCTCCCAAGTCGAACCATTTTGGTTGTTGTCGTGTTGTCGTCCTTTTTTGTTGTTTTCCCCTCCAGCCGATTTGCTCGTCCGCATCTGGGTCTGCCAAGCTGGCTGACCTAGCATCCAAGCAACACCCGACCTGTTTATTGCCTCCTCTCGGCATGGCTCACCAGGTCGGCTTGGTCTTATCTTTGTTCTCACCAAAGTAGGGTGGTCTGTCTCCACATGGCTGATGGGCGCGGACACCGGGCGCCAGCGTTCATGATTAGCGATTATGGGGCTCTCGACGCCTCTCGTCCTCCTCGGCCCAGAACTCTGCCTATCAGTATCAGTCATCCTCACTCATGCCCATTGGCCTTACATAGGACGACTTACGTCTTGGGAAGCCAAGCTGCTGAGCTGTGTAATCAATCGCTGCGGCAATCGGCTTGATCCCTTCCCATTGACCAGCCCATTTCCGCCATCCCTCCCCGTTTGATGACCCAGCTGGGGTTGCCCTTGGTGCTTGCGTGGGTAGCGTGCCTCTTCTTCTGCAGCCTCCCATCGATCCGGGCGATTCTGAATGTAACACACCAGACCCCCCTCGCACACACTCATCCAGCCCAGCCCGTCCGCATCTGGAAGTACCTGTACCCTGCATCGTCAATGTCTCTCGATAAGATTATTTAGCCTGTGCCACTCCCTCGGGCAAACTTGGTCTGACGGGTCTGCTTTTCTTTTCCCTCCTCTCTCCCGCGTATGAACCCACGGCCAGTTTTGTTTTCTTAAAATCCCCGAGGGTCGTTTCTTTTTGGTTCCCCTCACATTAAGTTGTGACGCGTGTGACGAGATCTCAACTTTTTGGACATCGCAACACACAACCTCGACCTTTCTCCTGCCAGATAGGGACGAAACACAACTTCAGCCAGCGCTCCCTGCGAATTCGCCAGCATGTCGTCCAACGGTACCGTCGAGTATGACGGCACCATCGCCACGGGCGGTGACTCGCTCACCCAAGATTTGAATATTTACTACGGAGTAAGCATGCCCTGCTTCATTGCCTCGGGTGGATATGGTTTACCACAATGTCGAGCTTGATGCTGATCGTGACTGCAGAGCGGCGACATCGCTTGGATATTGACCTCGGCAGCACTCGTGCTGCTCATGATTCCCGGTGTCGGCTTCTTCTACTCGGGTCTCGCCCGCCGCAAGTCGGCCCTCTCCCTCATCTTCCTGTCCATGTTGTCAATTGCCGTCGTCAGCTTCCAATGGTTCTTCTGGGGATACAGCTTGGCGTTCTCCCACACCAGCACCAACCCCTTCATTGGTGATCTCTCCAACTTCGGCCTGAAGGAGGTTCTTGCGGCTCCTTCTGTTGGTAGCACCAAGATGCCCGATGTCCTCTTCTGCCTATACCAGGGCATGTTCGCGGCTATTACGTAAGTTCAATGGATAGAGACGCCTGTGACAAGATACACATTTCCTAGACGCTAACGCTATGTCCAATCAGTCCTGCACTTGCCATTGGTGCTGCTGTTGACCGTGCTCGTCTGCTGCCCATCATTGTCTTCATCTTCGTCTGGGCCACGATCGTATACGACCCCATCGCATACTGGACGTGGAACCCCAACGGTTGGTCCTTCGTCATGGGCGGTCTTGACTTTGCTGGTGGTACCCCGGTTCATATTTCCTCTGGTGCTGCGGCTCTGGCCTACTCTCTCATGCTCGGCAAGCGAACAGGCTACTCCAACGCCAACGGCCTGCCTTACCGACCCCACAACGTCACCCACGTCATTCTCGGTACCGTCTTCCTCTGGGTCGGCTGGTTCGGCTTCAACGGTGGCTCTGCCCTCGCCGGCAACATGCGCGCTGTGATGGCATGCCTTGTCACCCATATTGCCGCTTCCTGCGCCGCCATTACCTGGTGTCTCCTCGACTACCGTCTGGAGAAGAAATTCTCCGTTGTTGGATTCTGCTCTGGTGCTATTGCCGGTCTCGTCGCGATCACTCCGGGCTCCGGTTTCGTCACCCCTTGGGCCGCTGTGATCTTTGGCGTCGTCGGTGGCGCCGCCTGCAACTTCGCCACCAAGATCAAGTTCCTCATCGGCGTCGACGATGCCCTCGATATCTTCGCTGAGCACGGTATGGGCGGTATCGTCGGTAACCTCCTGACTGGTCTGTTTGCTGCGTAAGTTTCACTCTGCAATCGAGCCATCTGTTAGCCTTTCTGACCGTTCGATCTATAGGAACTACATTGCACACCTGGATGGCACCACTGAGATCGATGGTGGATGGATCAACCAACACTACGTCCAGCTGGGGTACCAGCTGGCCGACTCCGTCGCTGGCTTCTCCTACTCCTTCGTCCTCACCTGCATCATCTTGTTCCTCATGAACCTGATCCCCGGTCTCAGCCTACGCGTCAGCCCCGCCGAGGAGGAGCTCGGCCTCGACGACGGCCAGCTCGGCGAGTTCGCCTACGACTATGTCGAGCTCCGCCGCCACACGACCGATACCATCCCCCACGAGATCAACATCGGTCACAGCCCGGCTCTCGGTACTCCTAAGGGAGGCCACGAGAAGGGCAGCGTTTCGCCCGTCTGAAAGGCATCCTTTAAGTGCCGTGGTGTGTGATTGAGAAAACGTTGCCCGTTACATTCCGTAACGTGGGGCGCATTGTGGTCAAAAAACAGCAATCGACATGATCGCTATAGTTTTGTTTGGCTTGTGTGGATGTGATGTAGACGGATCGAGAATATACCCCTTTGAGCGTTAAATAGTACATACCTATTAATCTACCCCTCTATACATAATGGCATGCGTGGTTCCTGCGTATGTAGCCTATCATGATAGCCGTTCGGAGAAATCCAGGCATGGTGACTCTCACTAGCTTTTCCAACGCTTCTCAAGAGTTCCGCCGCCTTTGTTCATTGCTTCATAGGGCCTCACATTCCTGTCGTGCTGACTCACAAGGGGACCAGCCCCTTTGTCGTCATCTAGCCAAATAACAATAAATCAAACAGCAAAAGCACATCCAAAGACCTGCATAGCATGGCGCACAATGGCAACAATGGGCTTTTGTCGATGGTGGAAGTTCTTTCTAGCAAACCGAACAATTGATTTGTTGGGTCATATAACACAGCAATGTCGCCATTATGGGAGCAAAAGCCTCGGTGAAATGGTTTGAGAAGCAATTCAGGGGCAGCAGTAGGGATAACCAGGTTTACGTAGGATTTTCTACTTCTGTTCCTTCGTTACTTCAAGCCACAAGTAGTCCCGGCTGTGTTGCTTCTACGAAGATGGAGGCACAATCTTGGTCAATGGGAGCCAGCTTCTCACCGGAGGAGAACTTTGATATGATGCGGGACGTCGGCCTCAGTGGCGGCTCCCAAACTGACTATTATCTCCAAGTTTGCGCAATGCCGCAGGGGCTCGATGCCATTGCGGATGATGATGCTGATACTTCCGGGCCAGATCCTTCCTCCTACTTCACTAACCACACCAGCAGCGGCTCGAATAAGGCCAAGGGCATGATGGCAACTGCAGCTTCTCCGTCTTCAGCAGACTACATCAAGGTGGAATCGGAATCTTCACAGCAAGACGGAGAGGAAGATGACGGCGACGACTCCATCATAATCACCCCGATCGACTACTCCGAGGCCCGCGAGAACCACTGGAGACGCGCCGGCTACCACGACGACGAGACCGAGCCCCTGGCCTGGGCGTGGAGCCAGCACCAGCGCCTGATCCCCGAGTGCAAGAGGACGGGCTGGTCCTGGGACCGAATCCGCCGCGACCCGACCGCGCGCGACGTCTGGCGCGAAGCCTACCGAGACCTCAAGGGGCGGGACGCGCCCGAACCGCCCACGCCGCGGCCGGCGCCGCCGCCGCCGTTTTGGATGTCGGTGAGCGGCCGCTGGACCCTGGTGCGCCCGCGTCCGCGTCCTCGTCCGTGTCCGCGGCCGAAGCCGGTCGAGGAGTGGGACTGGGCGCCCGTCCCGTGCGAGTGCTGGCACTGCGCTGCGCATCCGGATCGGGGGTGGGACGAGGTGCATAGGCAGGAGCAGTGGATGCGGTACTTTCAGGATATCTATGATAGTGCTAATAATCGTCACGGCGGGGTGCGATAGGTAGACTGCCAACTGAAGGACTGAATACACGTTCGGTCAGCCCCCAAGAAGTCGACATATTGGTCAATACCATTGTTTTGTATTTGTGTTTGGGCAGCGAGTTGAAATTAGAATAATCACGTTGATAAATATATTTACTGGCTGACTTATCCACTGGACGGGCGAAAAGGTATTTCTCTCCCAACCAAGTTTGGCCCAAGTACGATGTCGAGGCTGGGACCATGAGAACGGGACATTCGTTGACCTGTTTAATTAGCTATAACTTATTCTGGCTATTTATCCGATGTCTGATATGTGACAGGTTTGACATGAGCCCCATATCGTGTTCTACGAAGCAAGCAGGTACGAGCGTCTAGGACAGGCTCCCTTCCAGCCCGAGGTGTTCTTTTCGACTGTGAGGCTGCCGGCACCGCTCAGGAACAGAAATATCCGGCTGTGTGCGACTATGTCGGGACTTGTACAACTGTTGAACGACGTCGCACCCAATAATGAGTCTCGTAAGGACAAAGGGCAAACAAGAACACAGAAAAAGCATAATAGCGACGGGTGTAACCCAAGCGGTCCAGCTCAAATTGGTTACAGAGCAGAACAAAATAGCTTCAAACCCTCCTATTTCGTCTCCTTCTCGTTTTTAACTATCCTTCCCCTCTCCCCCCAGAGCCCCCTTTCAATTCATTTCAAGCCTATCTGGCAGTGCCAGAAACCACATCAAGAGCAAGTTACTCTCCAAACCTCCCTCCCCCTTTGTTAGCCAAAAGAAAAAGAAAAAAGAATGCCACCCATACCGCCCCCGTCCCCAGCACGCACGGCGTCGAGCTGCCCGCCCGCTATCGGATCTGCCTCCTGACGGACGAGTACACCGACTGGGTCAAGGCGCTCTACAGCGACGGCTTCCTGCTCCGGGTCACGCTCTGGGCCGCCATGAGCCGGGCCGCCCCGCCCGGCACGTCACGGGTCAACCTGGCCCTGCGCGCCTTCACGGAGCTCGACTGCTTCCACCGCTACCTCGTCAACAGCGGCCTGAGCTACGCCATCTTCGACACCGAGTACGCGTTCCGGCGGGCCGGGTCCGCCGAGGCGGGAGGGCATGTCTATTGGGGCGACGACGGGCTCCTTCTCGCTGCGCAACAGCAACAGCAGCAGAACGGCGACGGCGCTCATGATGGCGATGACGACGATGACGACGCGGAGGTGGACCGCTTGGTGGACGGGGTGGATTTCCCCCTTGTCTGCTACGGGCTGTCCCATGACGCGTTCGCGCCGCATCCCGCGGCGATCCAGAAGGTGGTGAACACGTTCTACCCGCTGCGGGAGCCGGTGTTCGAGTACATCCACGAGCAATTGGACGAGCGCCCGCGTGAACATCCCGGTAGGCGGCCGCCGAAGGGACCCTGTGAGATCTTGGTACGTAAATCCTAGTTTTCTGTGCAGCTCATTTGTTCTCCTGGACGGAAGAGGGAGCAACCGGCAAAGGGAATCAGAGTTGTGAGTGGTAAAGAAATGCTAACGCGTAGATGCCGGGCTTTCACTCAAAACTGTAGAAGCGCAACGGCTGCATCACCAAGCGCGGCTACGAGGGCCGCGGCCTCATGACGGCGCTGAACCGGTTCATCGCGCTCGAGGCCCGCGCGCGCGGGTTCCGGGGCCTGTCGCTCGGGACCAACTCGCGGTCTGTTTTGCGGAGCTATCTTTTCGATACGGATGATGAGGAGGAGGGCGAGGACGACAACGGGCAGAAAGTGCCGAAGAGGGGAAAGAACCCGATGGCGGCGGCGGGAAATGCGAAGTTCGTTCTTTGCTTACGTTGACGATTTCGGCAAGTTCTCTCTGGCGGATTTCGGCGTGGAAGAGGAGGGCGGGAAGGAGGTTTATCCGTTTCGTGGATACGGGTGCAAGGAGAAGTCGTGGACGATCTGGTGCGATCTGGTGCCGCCGTCGCCATCGTCGCCGCCGCGGTCGTGTTGAAGGGTTACTCACCGGGGTGGCGGGACAGATGTTGATAGCAACTTGCATGTAGCCATCCTCTTTAGGGGCCATCGAGCGTGATTATTACCATGGCTCGCCTTTGAAAACAGACTAGGCCTTTTCAAGCCTCTCTGTTCAATGAATTGACACCAAGTCTGGATCTTGGGCCTTGCCTTCTCTGACTGGAAGGAACATTCCGTGCTTGCATTCTGAAATTGGGAAGGGGCAGCACGACTGCATAGCTCCTTCCGTTGCAATGAGTCAACCAGCAATAATGGGTTCTCTGCCAACTTGTGCTTTCACCTGCTCACAACGATTCTTTCACACCTGAAGCTGAAGTAACCTACTCAGACGTTTCCAATAATTGATTTCCCCAACCATCATCTTTCCATCGCGTTCATGATACTATCGACAGAAGCAATCCATAATGGTTACAGCCGAGCCCCAAAGGATCTTGGAATGGAGGCCGGAGTCGCAGGAGGCCTACACCTACTTCCGTTCTATTGACTGGTGCCGCGACCTCCTCCTCTTCATCCCCGGCCTCCGCCAATTCAGGGTCGACTACGTGAACCGCAAGGCCCACGGCTGGGACCCCGTCGTCAGCGGCATCCTGGCCCAACCTTTCGCCGCCGGCGTCCGGTACTTCCTGAGCACCCTCGCCGGCGCGAAGACCTTTGCACGTCTGGACAGTCCACAGAACGCGAACAGGGTCTTCGAGACACGTCATGAGCCGAGGCCGATCACCGATGACTTCCTCAACCACTTGCACCTCGTGCCGGCGTTCGCGTCCATTCCCGAGCAAATAAACCCGTTCCCCCAGCATATCAACTTCTACCCCCTCGGCGCCGACCTGGCCGGCGCGCCCGACATAGCCCACGGTGGCGTCATCGACCTGCTCATCGACAGCATCTTCACGCAGATCGGCTTCGTACACGCGGATCCTCACGCCCAATTCTTCATAGACAGCATTTTCGTCCGTTTCCTGCGACCCCTCAGAATACCACAGGCGCCACAGAACACGACCAGCTCGCAGCAAGATCACATGCAGCAAGATCATTACGACCGCCAGAGTTCCTCCCCCTTGTCCTCGGCAGCAGTGACGGTCGTCGGCGGCAGCTGGAACGACAAAGGCGTAGAGTACAGAAACGGTGGCGCTGATGGAAGCATTGGTGGCGGCGGTGTGGCCAACGTAATTGTGCGCGCCCAGATAGACGCCTTCGCGACAATGGAAGGAGAAGCTAAGATATGCGTGCTGGCGCAGGTGGAAGCGGAGGGCGGAGTAGTCTGTGCTATCGGGGAGGGTGTATTGATGGAGAGACTAGGAAGCACACTTTGAAGTTTGTTATTACGACTGGAAGAGACAGATTACGAGACCAAGTGTATAATCGTTGCTGCGGTAGCCGGCATTCCTTTTTGGACTCTGCAGCATAACCACAACGCAGTTATATGTTCCAATCCCAAAGCAAAATCATTCATACAAGAAAGTGATTGCTGGAATGAGCAGCATGGTCGATGTGATGTCTGGATTCGCGAATGGCCTCATTCTTTCTGGTCATAGGTAAGGTCGACGTATGTGGAGTTGAAGGATTCAACATGCTGTGCAAAAGTCATTTGTATGCATTGCTGTCGGAGTTTGGTATTGTCAGGAGTAGCTACATTGGTTGGAGTATCCGTGCTTCGGACATAAGATGCAACCCCTATCGGCTGCCCCCCTCAAATGACCCCTCCAGATTTCAGATGATTCTAGAGCCCCTAAGCAATAACAACAGTATATAAAGGGGTTAAACCTCACTCGTCTATCAATTAAAGTAGATTAATCTCTTCCTCTTTTTTTCCTTTTTTCACTATTATTAATATAACTAAAGAAGCTCGCATTGCTTAAGCGGTCTAGGCCGTGCTAGCCGGCGAAAGCATTAACTATACGGCTAAAGACTATAATATTAATAAGGGCACCTATTAAATAAAAGGGTTTCTTTAAAAGGCTAGTTTTAAGAGAATATAGAAAACCTTAACAAGTTACTTACTATAATAACTTTAATACACGGAGTTTAGGTTAAATGCCTTAAAACTTTAATTAAAAAGAGTATAAATAACTAAGAAAAAATCTCTTTTATAAGGATAAACGAAGGAGAATATATTACTTTAAATTATATAATATCTATTTTTATTTAATACACGTAATATTTAATAATTAAAAGTTTTATATTACTCCTATTAATTTCGAATAAAAGGTATTACGACCTTAATCGAATTTATATAATAACGAATAACGATAATATATAGAAACCTTACTTTAAGTCGCTAAATAACTGGGATATTTAGGGATCCGAGTTCGGAAAAAAGCTAAGGCTTTCGAAACTTAAGAATATATTAATCTAAAACGAAAAATCGATTAAATGTCTCCTTCGTAACGACCACTTTTAATCGACTATCCTAAGAGACCAGCGTAACCGAATAGACGATTATTTATTAATATCGGCGAAGGTTTAGCTTTTAATTAAAATGATTTATTAGTAATATTTATTATTAACTTAATAAATAACGGCCGATCCAGTTTTTAGCTCGATTATATTATATATACTTATAAAGTAAAAAAATATAAAAATTATCGAAATAAGGTCGAAAAGCTTTTTAATTAAGTACTAAGTATCGTGTCCGATATATATAAAAAGACTTATTACGATAAAAATAGCGACCTAAACGGTTAGTATACCGCCCTTTGCGAAGTTAAAAAAGTCCAGGATAGCTATTAAATAACGGAAATTAAAAAGGTTTACCGTGCATCTATTAAATTTCTTATTAAGATACCTCGAGATTTTAATGCCTAAGTTATTTAATAGGAAACCGTAATAGTCGAAGGTATTCGAAAAAGGTACCAGAGATATTTAACTTTTAAGCTTAATATTAAGACTTTATCGTTACTCTTAAACTTATTATAAAGAATTAAGTTACTAATTTCTAATTTAATAAGTAAAATAATATTTATTCGGAGCGAATAAAGTATTAGAAAATAGCTTTTAACCTAAAAATCTTTTAAAAAATAATAATAAAAGCTCCTCCGGTATTAAAAATATTTAAAAGGTTATTTATTACTTTTAGGGACGTTATTAAAAACGAACCTTATACGTAAAACTTTAATTAAAGCACGATAGGTTAGAAAGCCTCTAGGTTTAGTTTTAATACTACTTCGAAAAGGCTATTAGTATAGTTACGGAAGAACGCTTAAAAAATAAGCGTTAAAAGGAAAAGAGAGGAAACTAATACGGAGTACGGAGTATATTTCGATAAATATATTTTAATTAACTGCTTTTATTTTTTCCCGAATAAAGCTTTTTAAGGATAGAGAGTATTAAGACTAATTTAAAAATTTATAAAATATAATATAAATATACACACGGAGTTAATAAAAAAAGTTAAGCGATTAAAGAAATCGAAAAATTTTTAAATTAATAACTCGCGTTCCGAATAATCGGTAAGACTAGAGGTTACTTTATTATTTAATAAGTATTTAAAAGAGCCTTTACTACGGCCACTTACCCCTTAAAGAACTTAATAATCCTAGACTTAAGGATTACTATTCATATTTTTAACTAAATTAATCGATTTAACCGATTCCGGTAAATACACTTAAATGACTAAGTTTATAAAGGAAATAACTCGGTTTAAATTATCGGCTACGAAAACGTTAACATTACCGTTAATAGCTTAAAAAGAAGAACGATTATAAAATTAATAAACGTAGCCTACTATAAAGACTTTAACTATAACCTAGTATTTTTTAAGCTCCTACGGTTAAAAGGGTATTAATAGGATAATAAGGCTTTAAATAATTACCTACGCCGAAAAAATAATATAATCGTTTACTACTTAGTAGAAAAATTTAATTAGTTTATTATCGAAAATATCCTAGAGTTTTACACTTCGGCAGCTTTTTATACGCGTAAAAACTAAATTAACTCTTAAACGAAAAGAGTTAACGTAATCCACGGTTTAATTAAATACACGGTCTAATTAAACACTTTCTTTTAATTTCGTATAACTTATATTTTATACCTTATACTTTTACCACCTATAATAATAAATTAATAAAAAAAACGATATATAATTAACGCTCTAAACGCTTTAAAAAACCCTAAATTACGCGTACGAACCGCAGCGCGAATATATAATATCCTTTATATAATTTTACATTACCGGCGTTATGATAATATTTTACGACGAAATACGTAGTCGCTAATATAAAAGCTTACGAATTCCGAAAAATAATTAATCGTATAATATATAATTGATTTAAATTCGTAATCGTTTCCGTTTCGAATAAATAATATTAAAGATATAGCGAATTAATTATTTAATTTACGCGACGCGGAACGCGTCGATATTAATTAAACCTCTAATTTCGTATAACGATAATTAAATCTCCGGACACGTTTTAACCGAAGAATCGATTATTAAAGAGTTTTTTACGAAAATCTCGACGCGTATCGCGCGTAGTTTACTTTTATACGAAATATAATTAATAAATATAGAATTTAAAAAAAAGATATATATAATTTCGACGAAACCGGGGTTTTTTATAAGCTAAATCTCGTCCGAAATAATTGTAATTATTTCCGATTAACGCGGAAAGTTTAAAATAATATAATAAAGGAACCGGGAATAGGTTATAATAATATAAAACGTCGAATTACACGGTTACGCTATCCTTTCGTATATTATTTTTACCGGGAAAACGCACCTTTTTTCCTAGTACGAAAACAGCCTATTATTAAAAAACTAAGTAATCGTAATTACTAAAAATAGCTAGATTACGAATAAAAAAAGCGAAGACTAAATTTAATACTTTAATAAATACACGGAGTTTTATATAAAAAGTATTTACCGCTTATTAATCCTTAACGGTTATAAAAGCTACTACTCGATAGTTTTCGAGTTTTACTATAAAAAAAACTCGATTATTATACTCTATATGCTTTTTTATTCGTCGTATAAACTCCAGCTTTTTAATATCGGCTATTTTCGTGCGTTAAAAAAGGCGTACGGGAAAGAAATTAAAGGTTTTATGCGGGCGTATATTACTTATATTTTAAAAGAAGACTTCTTACCAGCGTTTTTAAAAACGTTCTAAGCGATTTTCACCGTTTCGAATATATAAAGAGGTTTTCGAGGGACTAAACTCGTCCCGTATAATCCGGAATATATTATTTTATAATTAAATATAAAGCTATATACTTTAATACTTCCGGGAACGTCTTTCGGCTTACCTATTCTTTAGGAATTAAAAACCTTAAATAATTCGATTAAAACCTAATCCTAAACCGAATACGTTCGAAACCGTATCATACGGTATTAAAATAGCTCTCCGACGTCGATTTTAATTAGACTTAACTAAATTACGAAGAATATAACGTAAATAATATACCGGCTCGCTTTTTTAAAAGGTAAAATAACCGCACTACGAAAAATAAATAAAATGTTTAATCGGCGCCGCCGTACGAAAAAAAAACGGCTATAAAATAAAGGATTATTTCGTATATAAACTAAAAAAAAACCTATAATCTTAAAAAAACGTTAATAAATAGTTATAAAATAAATCGCGCCGAAATAATAATCGTATAAAAAAGCTTAAAACGCGCCCGCGACGCTATAAAATTTACGAGGAACCCGGGTATAATACGCGTACCTATTAAAATAATATAAAAGTATTTAAAAAGGAAGATTCCGATTAATTTTAATATATTAAATACGTTGTGGTGGAATTAATTTATATTTCGTTATACGAGGCCTTAGAAAGTGTTTAATTAAACCGTAGATTACGTTACGAGTTTAACGTTAAATAATAAATGGCACCTTCGATTTAGTTATTTTAAACCCGAAGCTATTTTACACTTAACGAATTACTTTCGGGGGGTAAAAATAAAGGGACTTTTTACCGTTTAATATAAAATATACGGTGTATTAAAAGCGAAACGTTAAATTAAACGATCCCCGAGAATAAATTTAACCGAACTAGGTTACTATATTATAATAAACTTTTATAATTTCGAACTAAACTTTAACGGTAATAAAAACGTTATGCTCGCGATAAATTAATATATAGGGATAATCTAGGATTACTATCTTAAAAATCGAGAAACGATAACTCTTATTATAACTTTTCGCCATTTTATTAGGCTCTTTTAAAAATAATATAGCCTTAAAGTTCGAGTTATAAAATATAATAACAAAATTCTAATTAAAACTCTTAGCGTAGCATATTAAATATAAAACTAACACTTTATCCTTCTCGAGCCCTCGGCGCCGTATACTTAATTATAAAATAGAGCCGCCGAACGCTCGGGGAATATAATTAAAAAAAACGCTCGCGCGATAAAAGCAGGTTTAAAGCTCTCGAATTTCCTATAGAAAGAAATCTAAAGATTAGTAGTTTATTTAAATAACTAAACACTTAAATATTCCCTTTATTAGAAAACTCTATATAAAACTCTTTACGCTTATATAATATATAAAAACGGCAGCTCTAAGGCGAAAAGGTAACTAAACTTAGTTTATCTTAAAGTTTACGAATATAAAGCTTATACTTTAACGGCTAACGCCCTAAAGAAATCACACCGGCTTAAACGATTAAACTCGAAAGTATAAATTAAATACCTTATTAAGTATAACTTAACTAATATTTATAGGGTGTAGAACTTATTAATTAACAAGGTTTTCGCCGTTTAAAACGTAATATTCAATAAAAACTCAGTCTTTAATAGCGCTATTTAACGACTACGGGATAATTTTCGAGAAGTTAATTATTAAGCTTTAAGCTAGCTTTTATAATTAACGGCGCTTTTAAAAAAGGTAACTTAACATTAAATATAACGATTTAAAAAGAAGATAAGGATATATCGATTAATTTTAGCAATAAAAAAATAATCTAATAATTAAAAATAATTCGAGCCCGAAAAATTAAATAAAAAAGAAATCCTATTTCCTTAATAAATAACTACGGACGAAAGGAACGGAAAGGAGTAATTACCTTTATATTACCGTAACCTTCGTCCTATTCTTAACCCCCGAGGCATCGCCTACCCGGCCGATTTCCCTCCTTACTAGTACTATTAAAAGTTTTACTAATAACGGAGATCGTAATCGCATAGGCCCGGAAATAATCCTGCCTAATTTCCGGTACACATTATTAAATAAGGTAAAATCCCCTCCCGTTTAATATATAAACTAGCAGTTTACGTTTAATATAGAAAAAGTATTTATTATTATAAGCTTAATTAACGGGAAAAACGTGAGTAAAGCACGATTTAAAGTATTTTTAAATTAAAAACCGAGCTAATTTAATAGGATAAAATTTACCTCTTCGGTGCTTTTTTTAATTAAATATTAAAGGCATTATTAAAAAACATTAAACTTTATAAAAAGTAAATGCTAACTCTACCTAAAAATTACCGTAACTTTATAATATACTTATATAAAACACTTTTTAAGGAAGTAGAGAAGCAATATTTACTTAATTACCGAGAAATAAAATCATGGACGGAGATTTCGTTACACTAGGCTTTAAAACACTAAGTACTTAACTATATATAGGTTTACGTATATAAGTTTAATAAATATAGCCGGTTTATTAAATTTAAAACATGCTTAATTATACGTAATAATTAATAAGTAGTGTTTAAATATAAAAACATATATATATTAACGTTAACTAGCCGTTTTTTCGAGCACTAATAATTATTACGGCTAAATTCGACTTAGAACTAATCTAGTATAATACCGTAAACGCGTTCGTTAACGTTAAAATCAATAAAACCGTTTATATAAAACTGCCTCCTAGCTATAAAAAGGCAGCTACACTAGCTAAATTAAATAAAGCTTTATACGGGCTCCGAAAATTACCACTATTATAGTAAAAAAAGCTTACTTAAACGCTCCTCGAGCTTAATTTCGTTTAAATCCCTTATAAACCTTATTATTACTTAAAAAAGAATATATTAATTTTTTTTATATCGACGATATCGTTATAATATTTAAAAATTAAGAGAGGCATACGATTAATTAAACGATTATACTTTTAAAGGAATACTATTAATTTACAAGCGGTAATAAACTTTAATAGTTCCTCGGAATTAACGTTATTCGAGACCGCGTTAAAGGATATATTTAGCTATTATAAGCCGACTATATCGATAAAATTACGTAACTATTAAATTAATTACCGGAGCGGTTATTTCGAACTCTTATAACTTAAGACGAGCTCTTATCTTTTAACGGATTTATATAGCTAAGCGAGGTTAATTTATATTAAAAAAAGATCGGTTTAATCTTATATACGGCAGTTATTACTTAACTAGATATCGTATTTACCGCCTCTCGCCTATTTAGATTTAGTATAAATCCTAGACCGTTATATTATATTATAATAAACCGAGTCCTTTAATACTTTTACTTTATAAAGTATCTTATATTATAATTAAGAGGATCTAATAATTTTATCGTAGTAAGTAACGCTTTTTTCGCCGATAATTTATTAAACCGAAAAAAGCTTATAAGCGTATACTATAAAACTGTTTAGCGGCACTATTAATTAATAAGCTAATAAGTAAGAAACCGTAATTATTTTTATAACGGAAGCGGAGTTACTCTCTTTTATTTAAACTATTAAAGAAGGGTATTTTATTTTTAAACTATTAAAAGAATTAGGATTAAGGCTGGATACTTAAAAGATTCGTTTAAAATACGATAATTTATAAATAATACGGCTAATTTAAAATGAAATTACGGTTTTAAATACTCGCTTAAAGCATGTGGACATTTATAACTATTAATTAAGGCAAGAAGTTCGTATTAAGACTCTTACGGTTATATACACCCCGTTAAAACATATAATTACTAATGGTCTTACGAAAGCACTTCCTTATTAAAAGCATTAACGATTTATTAAATAGATCGGACTAATAAATATAAAGGAAAGGTTTAAGGCTAAATAAAAAAAGAATTTAACTTTAAAAAACTTCGAAGTAATCGAAGAGCTAATTATTAAAGGAGAAATAGATATCACTAATTATTAACTCGTTTATCTTAAAAAGTTAATAATTAAGGGAGTGTATTAAATAAAAAGGTTTCTCCGAAAGGCTAGTTTTAAGAGAATATAAAAAACCTTAATAAGTTACTTATTATAGTAACTTTAATACACGAAGTTTAGGTTAAATACTTTAAAACCTTAATTAAAAAGGGTATAAATAACTAAGAGAAAATCTCTTCTATAAGGATAAACGGAGGAGAATATATTACTGTAAACTATATAATATCTGCTTTTATTTAATACACGTAATATTTAATAGCACCCTTCGTAACCGACTTAAGGGTTAATATTTAAAAAAAGAATAGGATAAGACTCGGCAATTATTCACCCCTATAGAAAAGACCTTTTTAATTAAATAAGCCCTTTTTTAAGCTAGCCTAGGCTACGCACCTACGCACCGACTCTTTCGCATATATACCTAACGTATCCTCCTTATAAAAGGGGTTGATCACCTTATCGGTAAGCGATAAGTACACCGTTTTCTAAAACATTATCCGGCCCTTAAGACCGTACGTATTAAAATAATAGATTTCCGACGCCTCGCATACACATTAAACGGGGCCGTGCAAAGGTTCTTTAATCGGCTTAACACTACTATTATCGTAAGCATACCCCCTCGATTTAAATTTAACGCTAATAAAATAGGGATTACGATAATAATAAAGGAAAGTATTATAGTAATCGATCTTACCGCCTATTAAAGTTTAATATAAAACGACTCGGCTAATCGCGAGTAAATAATTATTTTAAAGTATATTAATATTATTAATAATATCCTACCGCTTTTAATTATATTTAAAAACTAATCGATTTAATAATAATAGTTCCCTTAAAAAAAAGATAAAGTTAATTATAAATATAAAGATTAAGCTTTTAAAGCGTTATTAAAAAAAAATTTCTAATTTTATAACCTTAAAATAGCTAAGAAAAATCTTTATCCCTTTAATTAAGCCTAATAACCTTAATTAATAAAGGCTCCTAATTTTAAATAAATATAAAAATTATATCGATAATAACTTTATATTAACGGCGTTAAAGGCTAAGGTATAACTCCTTTACTTACCACTATATAGCTTTTATATACTTTAACCCTTAGATATTAACTCTTTTAAAATCCTAAAAAAAGTTCTAAAAAAAGCTCGACCTAGTATACGCCGTCACTAATAATAGCTATATTAAAAAAAGGGACTTCCTTTAAGCCTAGGCTAAAGCACGTAAAATAACCTTTACCCTTAAAGTTATCGCTAATAAATAGGTAACAACTAGCATCTACCCCTTTAATATTAATAAACCGATAAACAATAGGCTCCGTTACACTAATATAGTACGAGCTATCGATAAGGCCATCGCCGCCGAGGATACGCGCCAGCCAGCTAAACCGAAAGCTAAAAAAATCGAGACGCCTAAAAACAGCCGGCAGGTTAAAGATTTAAAGGCTGCGATACTTAATGCTAATATTATTACCGGTAATTTAATTAAGAGATTATTATAAAAAAAGCTCGGTAAGAGTATTAATAATTTAACGGCCCGGATCGGCCGGTTAGAGCAGGAAAAAGCCGGTCTAAAGGCAAATCTAGAGAAAACAAGATCTTAAAAAAGAGGAAGGTCGATAAGGACCCTAATAAGGGCTTTATATATATAATAAACATTAGGGAGGTTTAAGAGGACGTTAAAAAAGGAAAGCCAAGGAAGAGGCCGAAAAGGCCGAAAAGGCGCGCCGATAAGGTGGTAAAAAGTGATGTAAATCGAGCTAGTAATAAGGGTGATTCTATTATAATGCGCACCAGCCGAAACAGGCCTTAAAATGTAATGTGCGTTATTTAATTGACCTATCTATTGCTGATGTTATTAATTTTTACATCTATTTTAGGTATGTCATTTGAGGGGGGCAGCCGATAGGGGTTGCATCTTAAACTGCAGCTGGCACCTTCAGACAGCATATATCAAATGAGCTACCCCCTGTGTGACCTAGAATAGAGGTAGCTCATAAGCGGTACAGGTAACTAATAAGCTCGTGTCTCCCGCCCTTTTTCTTGCCACTTTTAGCTTGATCGCTTATGAATTTTGAGTAGGCGAAGTGTTAAATTGCGACAATTGAAATAATGAAATCAAGTTCCTAGCTTTTGAAGTATATACCGGGAGTTTACACTTTTGTAGCTATTCTTCTTCCCACCTCTGAGCATATCTATCTCGACGAAGCCATACCAGGACAAACCGTCGACGAGCCGTTCCTTAAATCCAAACCCCGTTTTAGTGCAGCCGCCGCCATCCCTTTTCAACAACACATCGCCGTCATCGCCCGCCAGTTTTCCTTTCTCCTGCCTTTCCCCTTCCCTCTCCCTTCTTCGTCTCCGATCCCTCTTCCCCAACACCCACACCGCCCGCCCTCTGCAACACTTGCCGCGCCACCCACCGCTCCAGCACCACGAACAGGCCGACGGCCGCGATGTAGAGCTGCGGCCCCAGGGCGACGCCGCCGTCGTGCATGGCGACGACGGCGCTCAGGAAGATGGAGAGGGTGTAGACGTCGCGGTAGCGCCGGCCCAGGGCCCGACGCCGCCGAGCCGGCACAGGGTCCAGACCAGCAGGCGCGGGTAGACGAAGGAGGCGTTGACCATGGCGCTGGCGCGGTAGAGCTGGGCGGGGCTGCGCCAGGTGGCGAAGACTGGGGTTTTGTAGAGGAGGGTGAGAAGGGGGAGGAGGGAGGAGGGAATGTGGGAGTTGATGGTGGGTACGAGGTCAATAAATAGAGAGGGAGAGGATAGGAGGAATGAGCTGGTGGTGAAGAGGATCCGGAAAAGGGTTTGGGAGTGGTAGACGGGGCGCAGCATCGACTTGTGGCCGGCCCATACGCGGTCTCGGGCGAGCACCAGCGAGGTGTGGCATTGGACGAGCATGAGGGTCAGGTCCAGGAGGTTGGCGGTGGGGAGGCGAGTCGCCTCAGGTTTCCGTATGGCGTCCAAGTTGTAGGCGTCTTGGCTATATGTCCATGTGGACGTCGTACTCGTATTGTAGATATCTCGGGCAGCCACCAGTTTATTGTTGCTGCTGCTATAAGGCAAATAGCATTCGCGATGGTACCGCCGCCCGTAGTACCTGACCACCTCGGCGACGCTGAGGATAATGTGTAGGAGCAACGTGGCGTTACTCGGGCGGTGCAGGGCTTGCCAGCACCGTTTGAGGGTCCCGTTGATCTGGAACCGGAAGACGAGCGTGCCCAGTGTGGCCAGGGCCAAGACTTCGAGATGGATCATGGCGATGACGATGTCTGACGGCTTCTATCAACCGTCGATGGGTTGTGTATTGCAATTCTTCGGCGCCAATACCTGACTTGCGGCTTGTTAAGGCAGCCCAGTGAAAGTCGAAGAGAGGATCGGCGAGGGATAAGCTCGTTTATCCCTTTCGAGATCCGTGTTTCTCTGTGCAAGTGAACAGGGATACGGTTGGTTGTTTCTTTAGTACGCACAAGGAGGCGTTCTTAGGCGTGTTCGGGACTTAGAAAGTAACAGGCTGAGAAACCAAGTGGGCGTGGAAACGGGGAGTATTAGTGTCATTCTCTGCATGATATGGATATAGTCGAGACCGCCAATGGTTCTGGCTTGTCCAGGGTAGGGGGCGGGGCGCCCAACGGTGGTGCCGCACCGCCCTCCCTAGAGCTGCCCAACACGTAAGAGTCACGACGAGCATTGCTGCTATCTTTGCATTGCGTGCATGGGTGGTAGCTGTAGATAGCACGTGACGAAGCCTGGAGCCAGGCATCAGAAAAGTCATGATTACGGTGTTGGGGGCCGTGTAGGGCTGATGCCTGACGGGGGGTTGTATTGCAAGCATCTGGGCGTGGGCACCTGAGTTGGGATCCTGGTCTTGTGGTTACCTGGTCTGGGTGGATACAAGTAAGCATGTCTCGGGAGATGGAATGCTGAGCCCATCTTCCATAAGGTTTGGTTCCGACGTTATTGCCGTGGAAGCGGCTCGGGGGATAACTAACTGCTTCTCTCCAACCAAGAAGAAGGGACTGAATGCACGTATACAGATTAAGTAGCATGTACCAAGACCGGGGGGACCCATGCGTATGGTAGGAGCCAGTCAGCATTAAACAAGAAGCGTAGACGCGCATAGACACCTGTACTTACTAATGACTGACTAGTCTTTAGGTTGGCTGTGTTACCCCAAACGGCCGTCGAGACCTCTGGTCTAAGATCCTATAGGCCCGCTGTTGGTCCAATTCTGACCAATGGTGTGCTCTGCTCACCACTCACCAGCCGCAGGCATCCATGCTGGGCTGCACTCAGCCAACCGAAGGATTCCGGAAGCGGGAGGCCAAGGAAAGCATAATGACGCCACCGGGCGGTCTTATATAGCGGATGGGCTGGGATCCTTCGAGTGCTCTGCCAACTGCTTCTTTCATCGTCGCAACCCCGGAGAAAGAGCCCAAAGAAGACCAGTTTAGGCAACGTAGTATGCATGCAGGCACTTACGCAGAACATATCTGCTTGGTCAATGGCCACTTCTCCCTAGGGTAAATACGTCCGCCAAAGAGCGGACATGGGCGCCGTAGCCAACACAACGATACATGGCCAGGTGGCCGTATTAGAGCGGCTGTGAATACGTGTATGATGTTAGTAGTCTGTAGTAAGCCCCAATCCATTAGCCACGGGGGGTCTAGCGTCGTATCGATTCCGAAAATAGCATACAATTGCGGGCTCTTCTACCCGCCAGACAGAAGAGAGCTCCACTAGAATGAGCGCGGCTCACACCCCTGAAACCGCACCTTGCCCAGCTTATTCGCAAGCGTCGATACTGGTTACCGGCTGGCCGTTTCGCCATATTGGCTGGGGGTCTTCGAGTTAAGATCGTAATGCGGCAATCCCTTCCAGTCTCGTCGTACCCGACAGCTCACTCGATCTTTCTAGAGGGACCCCCGATGACTAACTGCTAAGGATGACAAGTATGCTTGTCTATACTGATGCGTGAGACCTTCAGCGGTTTGTCACATTGACGACTGAAAACGGAAAGGAAACATCCGTCAGCCATCAAACCATGTCGCTTAGCGCTTAAGTAAGACGGATGGACCCAAAGGCAATAATAATAACTGGATCTTTTCTACGCCGATGTCATAAAAGTAACCGCATCACATGTTCTCGAGAAAAAGATGTCGCGAAGGCGAAGTACACCAACACGGTGTTGTGTTGGTGTTGTTTATCGATTTGCTGGCACAAAGGATGAATTGGAACTCCAGCTTAGTCGGGCCGCCCGAGAGTCGGATCAGTTGGTAGCCGTTGAATGGAACCTTAGACGGATGCACCGGCGCGCGGCTATATTAGGTGAATGCGGCAAGATAGCCGTTGGAGACGATGCTGCTTCCATTGATCTTCTCCAACTTCAGTGGCTTGTCTTTGAGGGCATATGCACCTGTCCGAATCTAGTCTTGTGACAGCACCGTACCGTTTTCTGGTTCTGCTCTGTCTCGGCTAGCATCTGGCATGTTGCTCTGTCTCTGGTTGGGTCGCTATGATAGGATCACGTTCATTGCAGCATATGCACAGGACACGACGAAATTAGACGAAGCTGACTCGCGACTAGGGATCGATGATCAGGATTCGTGAGCAGGCGCATGATGCCCCCAACCGCATCACGTCAACCGTTGGTAAGTAAAACCTGGGTCTGAGTGAATAGTCGATCAAGATTTGAGCTGGCTCAACCACGCGACGAATATGGTGGCGGAGCCTATCGAGGGAACATGGGAAGCGGGCCGCATAAGCAGAAGTCTTGTATCCCTTGCATACGAACCATTCGACCTCTGGATGCTGCGAAATCTCATGGCCCGCCATCCAAGCCACACCACTGCCAGATAGTCATGTTGCTCCTCCACCGCTAAGCTTCCATGTACGGGCGTCTCGAATCGCATGGACATGGCTATGGATCGTTTTGTAAAGGCCTTGCCGTGCACAAATTGCACACACTGATATTCGGAGCAGGCACACCAGACATACTGAGAATGAGTGAGTGGAGATACCCAGAAGCAAGAAGTATGGGGTTTGCTTACCATAGCATATCGTGGCTGGGCTGCCGAATGGACTGATCGCATTCATCCCAGCTTCTTGGTCTCAACTGTTCGTCTTCAACAATCGGCGCTCCTCATCTGCCAAACAAATCACTGAGGCTGACTTTGCGGCCAATAGCCTGCATTGCCGGCCCATAATCATCTGCCGCCTGGCCTGGCGCGGCGCTGGCGGTACCCTGAGCATTGATAATGCTCTCCATCTCGCGTATGCGATCCCACATATCCTGAATGGTGCGTGTATTTGTGCTGCGCGTGCTCTCCTCGTCGGCGTGGATCCAGAGCCCGACGACTCGCGGCATCCCCTCGTCCGTCTCGCCATTGAGCTTGAAGATGAGCAGCTCCTCGCTCGCCTCGATGGCCTCGACGTCGCTAAGGTCCAGGATCATGTTGTTGAGGCCGCGACGGTTGAGAACGAAAATACAACCCTTGGACTGAGCGCCTTGCTGAAAACCCTGGGCGGAGGACCTAGGGGTGGCGTCGACGTTCTGGGCGCACACGAACATGGTGCCCTCGATGCCGCTCTTGTCCCAGGAGTTCAGCTCGGCGCTGAAGGTGTAGACGACGGCATTTGCAGCCTGCGACTTGATTTGCGTGATGGAGGGCAGATAGCGCTGCAGTACGCTCAGGTTCAGGTCGGTGTTGGTTCGTTGCGCCAGGATGGCCGTGGACGGCGGGGGTGGGAGGCCATGTAGGAGGCAGTGTCGGACTCGTAGTCCGAGGTGATCTGGTTGTTCAGGGCTGCTTGGGCGGCGAGATGCTGGGAGCGCGTCCGTTGGTGCCCATGGCCTGACCTCTGCGGATGCGATTGCTGGTTCGTGTTGGGCGTGGTGGAATGGTGCGAGTGCGTGTGCGAGAGGGTGGGCTGTTGCGACTGCTGTTGGCCGCGGTTCTTGCGCGGCGTGGAGCGAGACATGGTTAATAATGGGCTGATTGATAGTGGGAAAGGCTGTTGCTATTAGGTGTTCAATGCAACCGAGAACATTGAAGTGTGTGAATGTGTGCGTGGTTTTGCTTTGGTGCTTGAATACAGTACTCGACAGTGAATGAGGTGGGATGTTGGTTGGCACCTGAGTTTGACAGACAATCAAGCTTCAGGCAGTTGGAGTAGCTCAATTGGCGCTTCTCCGGGGGACCTTGATTTGCGGTTGAGAGAGCAAGTGCCCGCGCAAAGCCCGCAATTACTGCCTGCCCACGCCCATTGCTGCCCAATAGAAGCGCCCACTGATAAGCCTTGGGGCGGTTGACTGCTCTCTTATCAGACTGCATCGACTGTACCGACTGTACCTGCCCTGCAGCATGCTGGGATGCAATGCAGTGTGCCTTTTGCCTTTGCCAATGCTTTTGCCAGTGCTCTCGCTCTGCTACAGCCAGCTACAGCCTACAGGCATTCAGCACCAACGACCAACGCCATGGCATTTCCCGCGAGTTCGTCCGAATTCAATTGCCCGGCATGTAACAATGGCCCTTGGCCCTCTAGATTAGCATGTGAGATTCGATGGCGCCTTGACAAATGACGAGATCAATGAGGTCCAGCCTGCAGGTCCCTTATCAAGATCTGCCTCCCTTCCTCGAGATTGGATCTCTGTATGCTGCGTTACCACTTCGTCCTCCTTGAGGTTGCTGCTTGATTAATTGCCCATGAGTGGTGAAGAAGACCTACCCAACTTGCCAACCTACCTAGCCAGGTACGACCCAGACCGCTTCTACGGTACTTGACTCAGTAGCCCATCTGGCTTCAAGCAGGCGCAGCCGTCTGACAGCCGTGCTGTGGTGGTGTGCCCCGCCTACGTCACTCGCTCATTTGATTTCATTTCCCTTCTAATCCACGCGCCCTTGTGATCGCCATTTGATTCAAGATGCTGGCCGTAGTTTCGCATCGCGCCACCGACAGATAACACAGAGGCCACATCTCTTTTTCCCCTACATTCGTTGCTGTATAGTTTCCTGTCTATTTGTATATCCCCCTCTTCTCGTGACGCGCAACACGACCGCTGTCTCAATTTTCTGCGCGACACCGCTTGCGTGACCGCCTGAAGTCGCCGACATGACTGCCTCCGACGGCGCATCGACGAGCCAGCAGTCCGATCCCGTCGAGGTCGAGCAGGACCTTGCCAACGGCACGACCCACTACTCCCTATCGCGAGCCCTCCTTGCGCGCAAGGACGAGTACGTACGACGCCACCGCATACGTGTCAAGGTCGGATCATGGAATGTTGCAGCATGCCCGGGCACCGACAAAGACCTCGCCGGCTGGTTTGTCGACGGGAGGGGCCTGGATAAGAGCATGGCCAAGCTCGACCTGCACGACCGGGGAGGTAAAAGCGCCGAGGAACGCGATGCGTCGGAAACCCCGGAAACCAGCGGTTCGTCACAGGCGGGCGAGGACGACTCAGTCCGGCTTGTGGGTGGCGCCGAAATAGGTCTTTATGTCCTCGGTCTCCAGGAGATCATCGCACTCAACTCCATCTCTCAATATGCCGACACGTCAGCTACGAGCAAGTGGCAGGCTGCTCTGGAGGCTGCTATGCCGCCATACTACAAGCTGATCACTTCGCAACAACTTTCGGGCCTGCTTCTGCTCATCTATGCGTCGCCCGAGGTCGCAGATACTATCACCAACGTTTCTACCGTCTCCGTGGGTACGGGGTTGCTTGGTTACATGGGAAACAAGGGAGGTGTCTCGTCGCGCATAATGCTGGGTGAGACCACTCGCATGGTCTTCACCAACTGTCACTTAGCTTCTGGCCACGACCAAACGAACCTGGACAGGCGTTGTTGGGACTACGGCCGGATTATGGCCCAGACCCAGTTCGCTCCTTTGAACCATGGGGGAGTTCTCGAAGACGAGGGTGAAAAGCTTGGCGACGAGGACTTTGGTTTCTGGTTTGGCGACCTCAACTACCGCTTAGATGGGCTTCCCGGTGATGACATACGGCGACTACTAATGCTCCACACGCGGGGAGAATACGACTTGAGCAAGCATAACACCAAACCGAAGCTCGATGGAGAGGATGGCGTTATCATAATGCAATCCGATGACGATCGGCGGAATAGCACCGATACTCCAGCAATGATGCGAGAGACCAGTTTTGACAAGCTCGACGACGACGATGGAACTACCGACCTTCCTGACCCCGATGACTTCTTACCCGACCCGCATGATGATCCGGCATCGGTTCAGGCGACTATCGACTCTTTACTACCCCATGATCAGCTTAGTCGCACCATAAAAGCCCGCAAAGCTTTTCATGAAGGATGGAGAGAAGGCGCCATAACATTTCTTCCTAGTTATAAGTATGACGTGGGCACGGTAGGGCTCTTCGATTCATCGGAGAAGCGCCGAGCCCCCAGTTGGTGCGACAGGATACTCTACAGGACCCGAAAGGACATTGAACAACATCACCAGAAGCTTATAGACGAAGTTGAAGCAAAGAAGAAAGACGAGGATATGAAGCAGCGCGGGATTGATCATGCCGCAGACGACGAATCTGTACTCTTTGATTACGACCCGGCCAAGGACGCCGCCACTGAAACCAGCAGCACTAAGATTTACGACTATGATGAATACGACGAAGACGACGATGCCCCTGAAGCAGGCGATACGGAGACTGTTGTCACGAAGGACGGTTACAAGGATGGAATCAAGCTTGATGTATACACGACGCATCAACGTGTAACGAGCAGTGACCACAAACCCATAGTGGCTCTGTTTACGCTCGACTATGACGCTGTGGTTCCGGAGCTGAAGGCAAAGGTGCACGCCGAGGTAGCTAAGGAGCTCGATCGCGCTGAGAATGAAGGAAGGCCAGGTGTCACTATCGTCGTTGAGAAGGGAGCGGCCGACGAACAAGATGTGACCGACGGAAGTGGAGGAATACATTTTGGGGATATCAACTTCTTAGATTACAAGGAGCGGTCTGTCACTGTGGCCAATACCGGCCGCGTACCTGCGACTTTCTGCTTCGTTGCGAAACTGGGCATTTCGGGTGAGGCTCGAGGTGAGAAGCATGGCACTGCGCCGCTCGAGTGGCTACACATTGACATACAGCCTTCCTCGATGGTCAAGATGGTAAATGGCGAGAAGACGATGACCCTGGAGCCTGGAGAGACCGTCTCGGCGGTCATCGACCTCTCTGTCACGGATTTATCCCATCTCCATCAACTAAATGGAGGCATATCATCCCTTGAGGATGTCATAGTCCTCCGTGTGGAGAACGGCAAAGACCACTTCATCCCGATCCATGCCAATTGGCTGCCATCGTGTTTTGGTCGCAGCATTGATGAGCTTATTCGCGTTCCACCTAAGTCTGGTGGACTCCGTGGTTTCGTCAAGAAGCTACAAGATGACGGTATCAAGTCTGACACTTCTCAGAGCGGCAGTCGCATCCCTCAAAGTGCCGATGTGCATACATCGTCTCCACCCGAGTTGTTCAAGTTAACAGAGGCTATTGAGACGCTCACGGAGCGCTGCGTTGCGGACGAGAACATATTAGAGGACGAGGCCGCCAAGATCCCACGCGATACAGCTGGGTGGCCTTTCACGACGCAATTCCCGGTGCCGCCGTCGTCAGGAGAGTATGACGAACAAGTCGCGGAGGACCAACGCTCTCTAGCCGCCCTAATCAAAGCTCTGGACACCGATCACCCGGCTCAGCTCCTGGATGCTCTACCCCCAAGCCTGCCGGCGCTGAAGCGCCTCGAACTCACGGCGCAGGTCTTCGTCCTATTTTTGCGTTCTCTGTCAGACGGCATCATCTCCGGACTGCTGTTCTCGCAGATCGAAGCGGCCCTGCCGTTCCTCTCGCCCGCCACCATGGCCAAACCCGGCAAGGATGTGGAGGACGACAAGACGGCCATCCTCGACATCCTGGCCACGGCGCCCTACCACAACATCTCCTTCGTCTTCATCACGGCGATAATCTCGCGCGTGGCGTCAGAGATAGTGCCGCTGACGCGCGAGGAGCTCGCCGCGCTCGATTCGGACAACCTGCGGATGAAGCGGGCCAGCAGTGTCCGCGGCCTCGGCGTGCTGCGGCGGACGACGAGCAGCGCCGGTCGGGCGCCGAGCGGCAGCATCGAGGGCGTCGACGAGCGCAACGTGCAGCGCCGGCTCGCGTGGGAGAAGAAGGTGGCGGAGATTCTGGCGACGGCCATCTGTAGGCACGGCACCGAGAGTGGTTCGACGCCGACGGAGAAGCAGCGCAAGGCTAGCGAGGAGAGGATGCGGGGGCTGGTGCAGATTTTCATGAGGCGGAGGGATAGCGCCTGACAAGCCGGTTGAGCGCCTCGACGTTTTGCGATCTGCGAGGCGAGAGAGAGAGGGGTGCAACTACACTACACTACACGAGATAGAGGAGGACGGCGGGCTTTTTGATCGATGATACATACAATAAGATTCCCACAAGGTTTTCGAAACTGGTATTCTGGAGTAGTAGACAGACAGACGGACAGCATGGCTGCCGAAGTATGCGTGTAGGTGGCATTCACACAATACGTGGTTTTAATGTCAGAGTACCTACTAGACTTGGACCTTGAACTTCAGCTTGTATTGGGTGTTGAAGGGGGCACACCGTCACTGGTACCGGAGCTTCCTGCTACGCAACGCCCCAACTTCCATGACATTGATGATCTGTCGATATGGTCGTTCCGTTTCAATTCTGCCTGTTCTCAGTCGCGGGGTCTGCCCATCGCGACGCTTGAGGAATGGGGTTTGATTTATGGCTCGGAGGTGTTCGCGGACAGCCAGCAATTCATGTAAGCCGGTCCGTCGAATGCCGCTCTTCCCTTCTTATGGGGGGGTTAGGCGGGGATTCTTGAGGGGCCCCGCGACCCTCGGACGCGCTCGGTGTATAATAGGATCCGATCTTGTGTTGCTCTGATTTGCTTCAACAGCTTCTCAAGAATGATCGAGCGACGGGTTTCGGTGATGATATTGGTCCGCTTGAAGGATTTCTTTTCAACCAGGCATGGAACTCGGCTTTCGGACTGCACATCAAATACTGCAATGTCTGATTGCTGGTTAATGCCATGCACGTCTCTGCTTTCTGTTTCGTCCAATCAAGTTCCGTGATGTCCAGCTTATCATCCTACGACCACCTTGCACCGAATTAGGTAGGTTAGGTCGTGGATTTGATCATGCTTAAGTCCGGGCCAAAAAATGCGAAAGGTGGGGAAGGGACATGACATGCAAGAGGTTGTTGGCTTGGCTTGCCGACACGCACGGCCAAACCTCCACAACGGACAACTGACGGAGATAGGGTGCGGCCGAGTCCGGACAGACGCATCGCGAACGAGCGAGCTAACAACTCCCTGTACTATGGTCTCAATTGAGTCTGTAATAGTATCATATGTACGGTAATTTACGGCTATGGCTATGTGAAGGACAGTGTCTTCTGGAAGAGTGGATGTATGACTGATCGGATTCGCATGAGGTGAAAGCCACAAGCGTCAACGGCGCGTCCTATAAAAGGCATGATGCTGGCCACCTGCCTCAACGCTCGAAATTCGACATTATTGGATTCAAACGATTGAATATACGAGCCGCATGCGTGTAACTCTCTACTACTACTTGTTATTCTGACTCCTCACGGGGCTCACTCAAATTCAAAGACACATATACATATAACAGCATAGACTCCGACAATATGCCCCAAATCGCCGGCAAAGAAATCGGCCCCATCGGCTACGGCATGATGGGCCTCTTCGTGAAACCCGACCAGGCCTTCGAAGCCCTCGACGCCGCCCTCGAAAGCGGCTGCAACTTCTGGAACGGCGGCGAGTTCTACGGCCCGCCCGACAACAACTCCCTCGTGCTCCTGGAAAAGTACCTGGCCGCGCGCCCCGAGGGCACCGCCGACAAGATCGTCCTGTCCGTGAAAGGCTGCTTCTCGCACGCCACCATGTCGGCCGACGGCAGCCCCGAGGGGGTCCGCCGCAGCATCAACGGGTGCCTGGCCCAGCTCCAAGGCCGCAAGACCAAGATCGACATCTTCCAGTGCGCGCGGCGCGATCCCAAGGTCCCGCTCGAGCTTACGCTGGGGGTCATTGAGGAGGAGTACGTCAAGACGGGCAAGGTGGGCGGCATCGGGCTGAGCGAGGTGAGCGCGGCGACGATTCATGAGGCGGTCAAGGTGGCGACCATTGCCGCGGTCGAGGTGGAGCTTTCACTGTAAGTTGGAATGGTTTCGGTTGATGCACATACCTTCCATGGTAGCAAGGTGTCCCATAGCACTATGCGCTCATATTACTTCATCCGCCAGCATCCCTTCGAAACCTCGCCAATCATGACTAACACAAGAAACAGCTGGTCGACCGACATCCTCACCAACGGCATCGCCGCCGCCTGCGCCCAGTACGGCATCTCCATCGTCGCGTACTCGCCCGTCGGCCGCGGCCTGCTGACGGGCCAGTACCAGTCCTGGGCCGACGTGGAGAAGGCGGCCGAGACGAACCCGATGGTGCGCATGTCGCCGCGGTTCGCCAAGGAGCACTTCGAGACCAACCTGGAGCTGGTGCGGCGCGTCAAGGACATCGCCTCTGCAAAAGGGTGCACGCCGGCGCAGCTGGCCATCAACTGGACGCGCGCCCTGCCCCGATTCTCGTCCTCGTTGAAGCAGGCGATGCCAGAGGGGGCCGTCGTCGTGCCGATCCCGGGCTCGTCGGCGCCGGAGCGAGTGGTGGAGAACGCGACGCTGGTTGAGCTGACGGAGGACGAGATGAGGCAGATTGATGAGGTCCTCGAGAAGTTCGTGCCAGCCGGGCCTAGGTACTCGAGCTCGGTTCCTATCAACACCTAGGTTAGGCAGGTGATAGGTAGAAGAGGGAATCGGGCGGCTGTGGCGCGAGATATGAGGAACGGTGCGCCATAGTAGCGTAGGCAGACCGCAATGAAAGACCAAGCCCTCCTCATTTTCTCAAAAGCTTCGAGGCGTAAAGCCGAGGCCTTGCTTCCATGGCGTTTCTAGGGGACTGTGCTATGTGGACACGGCTGAAAAGCTCAGGCTTCTCCTCGCAACAGGCCGAGAACGTCAATCGACACCTGCATTATTCGCACGCGAGGTTCGCTGTGACCGCCGTGAAATTGCTGGCCACTAACAAGATCAATCAATGGCTCGGCGCTTGTCGACCCGGTGATCGTGCATCTGTCGAGGCTATGTAGGCCTTTTCTCTTATTCTCTATTCCCTGTGCAACAAGCATTCGGTTCCTGAACAAGTCTCTCGGGTTTCGTGGTGCCGGACGCGCTACGGCGGGTAGCGTGGTCACGATCTGGCTGAACACGAAGAAGCTTTCTCCAAAAGGGCAATGCCGCCGCCGCCCATACCTCGGGTCACCACTTGCATAGCTGCAGCTCGGGCATCGTCTGGTGGTCCTGCAGTGGTTAGTTTCCCTCCCAAGTGGTTTTCCGCCCGGGTGATGGATAAACGTGGTAATTATGCGGTCGATTGTGGGAAGTCTGTTCTAGCCAGTGGGGTTGGGCCACCTGTGCAGTGTGTGCCTCGTGCCTGTCCCACCCCCGCACTGCTTTGGCTGCATGCTTGGCATGAACGGGTTGGTCCAGCAGCAGCACTCCAGATAGGGTCTTAACGTAGGTTCGGTCGGCGGCGTGCACCTTCTGGGCTGCCCCCCGAGGGCTGAGCTGGAAAGAAAGTTGAAGAACATGAGATGATGGATGGAAAGAAACATGGGATGGTTGATTGGATGGACGCCAGAACGCAAAAAGAACTGCCAGCATACTTTTGCTATTGACTGCGTGCATCGGCTCCTCAGCCATTGCGGCGACGACAGGCCCAGAGGATGCCGTTTATTCCGTCATTACCCAGATGCCAACCTAATCCACCCTGGCTTGGCTGGGTAAGGAATCCTACAGGGTCAAGGGAACGACCCTGTCGCTCTGGGGTCCCGCGAAGATCAGCCTTCCTCAGCCGTTGTCATTCCATCCTTTGCACCCAAAGTTAACCTAGCAACTTACCCCGGAAAAAAGGGTGCGCAGTCGCCCACTTTCTTACTCTAGCTTCCTGCCTCTGATCCACATGGGATTTGCTGCAAAATTACAAAACTGAAAGGCCTAGTTCAAGCGCCAATGACAACAATGGTGCTGCACTGTATGCTGCATTGGCGGCGGCACTTTACCCGGAGGAAGCAGGCCAGGCTGCAGCGGGCCAGCACCCAAGCTGTCATCATTGCTACAAAATGCTGTATTGGGCCTGCCGATGCCGTGCCAGCAGGCAATGCTGCATGTGCATGCATCAACATGCATGCACGTATTTGAGTCCTATGGGCCCCTCCTCCACCCAGCCAGCCAGCCCACCGTCCCACCGTCCCACCCTGGCCCTCTTCGGCGACCTGACCCTCCATTGACTTACATATGACGGACATCTTTCCTTTTTACTCCCTTCAGCTGCTCGCCTCCGACGCTTGCTCGCCCTCTATCTTCCTTATTTCTATCTATCTCATCCTGTTCGTCGTCCTCAATTAAAATACAAGACCAACATTTTTTTTTCGGTTTATCGCCACTTGGCTCAATTACCTTGCTTCCCAATCTGGTATACCCGATTGGTGTTACAGACATCGCCAGAGTAACAGCCCTCTCGACCCGACGGACAGGACACTCCCCAACTTGCCGGTCGCTCGCCCACTTTTGCTGTCAGGGAAAATCAGCCCGCGAATTTCTGCAAACATCCCGCCAAAATGGGGCTCTCCACCACTGCAGCCAAATTTGTGCCGCTGTACACCACGAGCGAGAAGATTCTAATTGCGACATCGAGCTTCAGTCTTACCGTCTCCGTTGTCACCGAGCTTCTTCTCTTCTATATATTACACAAGGGCATTATTAGCGTATGTATTATTATGCCTAAGCGTTTGCTATTAGTGCAATTACGCAAGCTGCGTATAGCTTCCTCATGCTGACAAGGCTTTCGTGGCGCATAGACCAAATTACGATTGCGCTCGCTGCTGCTGACCGTCCTGTCGGCCAACTGCCTCATTTCCTTCTCGGCCTTCGTCTTCGTCACCCTCGTCAACCACCTTCCCATCGCCGACAGGACACCCGACCTCGCGGGCCTCCGGTGGAACCTGGCCCTCGAGCTGCCCGCGAGCCTACACCAGGTCCTCGGCGCCGAACGCAGTCGGTGGTCCATCTCGCTCGTCGCGTCGCAGTGGCTGTGTCTGCTCGTCTTCCTGCTCTCGGCCGTCCTGTTCACGTCGGCTTGGTTCGATCTCAAGTCGGAGCGCATCGATGACGACGAAACTGCTACTGCTGCTGGCAATGACGACAAGATGAAGAACCACCGACGTACGTGCTGCCTGTGCAATGGCAAGAAGAGCTTTGGCGAGAAAGGTGCTATCTACATGTGATATTTCCTTGTATATTTACGACTTAACGAAATACGAAACGCCAGTCTACTCATTCTCTGGCTAAAAAAATTACAAACTAATTATCCTTAATTATGCCCCTGTTCTCAATGCCTTGAATTAGCGATGACTGACCGTACGGTGTTCTTGGAGTCTCTCTCCTTCTTTCCCGCTTCTTGTCGTGTCTCTTTCGCTTAGCTGGATACGCTCTGGCAGATGATCGCCGAGACAAACCTGAGCAAGGCCGGGCAACGGCGCAACCGTTTTTCTCACTTGACTGGCCCAATCCCCGTTGACCCCATGCCCCTCCACAAATCATACGTGTCTTGCCAGTTGGTTGAGACGATGTCGCCATGTCATAGCGTCACCGGAACCCAATTGTTTCACTCTGGGCCTCGAGGTTGGAATGCTCCATTCCATATCGCAAAACGCTGGGGAATTGATTGACTTCTCAAGAAACGAGAACCGCCAATCCGCAGGAATAACAACACCTACATTCCTACTGTAACTGTACACCTTCACGCTGGTTAACCTTGTGGCGGTACCGATATGGCGAGGCTTGCTCACAACCTTCACAAAGTCGCATCAATAGTAGCCTGCCGTTTGCCTCTCAGCAAATCTCCTTAGATGTCAACTGTCCCTAATCTGCTCGATCCCGCTTGAACTCGAAAATGCCGCAGTATATCGGAGTAATTCCACGCTGTGTCCAAAGGGTAACAGAACACGAGTAGTATGGAGGGAATATGACCTGTTCTGTCTATCATTGTACACGGATCCTGTGGTATACCGAAATATTTGTGTGTAGGTCGCACACTCACAGTGAGAGGCAATCCAACGAGCCTCCGACGTTCATCTGATGTGATAGCAAGTCACTGAATCAGGCGTCTCCTTCATGCCTAAGTAATCCGAAACGAGTCTGGTTTATATTTACCCTGCTAAGCTACATGTATCGTTCTGGAATACGATTTGGGCCTCATAAAATAAAGATCACATCGAGACTTGCGTAAGTAGAATGAATTTGTAGCAGCACCTGGACACAAAGGCTACACAGTATAACTGACCTATTTCTTCATTTTGGCGAACAACCTTGCCAATATGCCCCTACGTGGCGCCTCCTTTTTGTCGTTCTCCTTCTCCGGCCGTTGCGGAGACGGCGTCCTATCGGGCAAGGCAGCCTTCTTCTCAAACATCTGGCCGCGGTAAATCATCCCCTCCACGCCGCGCGAATCCGGCCCCGTCTTCGGCACGGGCGTCCGCTCCCCGGGAGCTCCGGGCGTCGCCAAGTCCATCTCGATCTTGGCGACCAGCTTCCCGGCGTCCAGGGTTTGCCCCGCGTTCAGGAACGCTGCGACCTCACTGTCGCCGTCGCCCTCGGCGGCGTCCGTCAGGTCGATGATGACCTCGTAGACGTCGTCGGCCAGCCGCCCAAAGTCGAAGTCGATCTTCTTGCCCAGCTCGACGCAGGCGCGGTCCCAGAGGCACGAGAGCATGGCCAGCTGCTGCTCGTGCAGGAGCGGGTGCTGGATGAAGAGGGCGATGATGGCCGTTGCCATATGGGCGCGGAGCGCGCGGGTCGCTTTGGTCCGTCTCCTCATCTCGGCTTCGGCTTTTGTAGGATCATCGCTACTGGTGGCAGCAGCAGCAGCGCCATCACCTGGAGACATGTCGTCATTTCCCCATGCTGGTAGAAGGTAGAAACGCTTCAGGGTCTCGGGCCAGCGGCAGGCATAGCACGGCTGCTGGTCTGTGAGGATGATGCCCTCCTCGACGGTGGCGCCCTTCTTGACGTACATGGACTGGAGGTACGCCGCGCCTTGGGGTGACACCTTCCAGAGACGGTAGTGGCCGCACGTAAAGTTGAGGAGGACTCGGGCGACGGTGGTTGATTCTTGCTGTTTGTGGCTCGCCATCTTGATTGCAACCTGTTTTCCAGCGTGTATGTAAGGGGGCTGTGTTTGTGTCGCACCACACAAGATATTTCTTTCGCACTAAGAGACGGTTTTCCAAACTGTCCGAGGAACAGCGACTCACTTTATGTAAAACGGGCGCCTAATTCCATTGTCTCCCATGCTTCAAGGGCTGTTGGAAAGGACACAAAGATGTTTTATCCATATGCACCCCTTTGTGTTCATTGTTGCTATGCATGACAATATTTGCTTAGAATGCAATTCGTCCTACTTCCGTGCTCAGTGAGACAATACAGTTCATTTTTTTACATTGTCATGCAGTTGAGCTTCTCAGGTGTTGGCAACAGTTCGAAAAAGACTGTCGATATCGCCACACCTCCTTCCACTCAATGAAATGGTAGTATGTTCGAGCCCTGGATGTGTTTGCCAGTATCTACACTATATTGCCAAAGAATGTTACCGCTACTGAGCTTAAGGAGACTAGTTATGTCGAGATCAATGAGAGGAAGAATGACATATAACGTGCCTTAACCGGACTACTGGACAACTTCAGAACCAGGTTGTTTCTCACTTTTGGCTAGTTACCGAACGTTGCTGGGTACGAGAACTTGGATACCAAAATCGACTTTGGACACTGGCTATAGAACGTTCGGCACGGTTTATGACTTGACGTTAAGGATCTAATCATTGTCCTTTATGCTACAACCTCTCTATTATCCAGTTATTCCCATTACCAAGCGATACCCGCTAACTATTACCCCCATAAAGGAGTCCATCAAGTAAAATTCAATGCCTCCTTGTTTTGGTATATGCATCTTTGTTATGTACTTTGACATTTTGAAAGACTACACGAATATGGTTGGTGCCCTGAAAGGAGTCATCACATGAACTTCCTTCCCTTTAAGTGCATGCCAGCTTTGACTCAGTGAGCCCCAGAATGATACCCACCCTCGGCCCAGATCGCATCATACTATGAAGCGGCAGCCAGTCTATCTCTTACTATCTTCACCCGGATGCCGGGGCTTTCCGGACTTGGTAGCCCAATGATGCAATCCCGAACGACGTCCACGTCCCTCGACTTGACCGTCTCGAACAGCTCTATATCGAAGCGAGTCATGACACGGGCCACCGTTAGAAAGAGCTCGGCATACACGAGACTGATCCACTTGTCAGTCAGGGGGCAGATGGCATCAGAGCTGTTGATGGGACTTGGTTGGGAACTCACTTTATCCCTAGGCAGATCCTAGTCCCGCGACCAAAACCCATGAAATACTTGGTCTTCAGATCAGAATCATCAAGCCAACGCTGCGGCTTGAATTCGTGAGGTTCCGGAAATATTCGGGGATTGGTATGGTGCAGGTAGTGGGACTGCGAGACGGGTGTCTAAATCGAATTTGCACGCACGAGTAAGCTGGCCTAGGCTTCATATTGTATGTCTTCGTAACATATATATGTGTGGGTAGACTTACACCTGCGGGGATAACCCATTTCCCATATTTGATTTCTTCATCCGGGGCATATCTAGGCATTCGGCTAGAGACAACATGACATATTCGGATGCCTTCAGTTATGACAGCGGACTGTAATCAGGATCAGTACAGAGTTGGCGTAAGGGTCGCGTACGGTAAACTCACGAAGTAAGGTAGAGCTTCCAGATCAGCAAGATGCATGTCTATGCCGGGCTCCGTATACAGCTTCAACTCCGATCGAAGGCGCTCCAAGACCGTCGGGCTGTATACCAGATAAAAGATGAGCACAGCGAGCGTCCTGGCAGTCGTCTCCGTACCCGCAATCTGGAGTAGATTTGCTTCTGCCGAGAGGCGAGCGGGCGCCTTCTCGCTAGCGGGCAAATTGCTCTGGACAATGTCTTGGAAGATGGTCCGGTGCGAGGCTTTCTCTTTCCCAGCGGAGCCTTCATCCGCGAGCGCATCCTGGATCAAGCCCTTGAAAAACGCCCGATTCCTGGGGATCAGCGCCGCCGCCGGGCTGATCCTCTCCACCATGCTCATGGGCAGCATCACCAGCACCATCTTGGACACCCAGGCAAAGTGCCGGCCGAACGGCCCCAGCTGGCTCAGCTTGCTGTAGGACTCGAGCTCCTCGCCGGCCCAGTCCGGCTGCTGCAGCTTGTGGACGTCCTTTCCGTACGCGTAGACGGAGATAATGTCCATAGTCAGGGCGCCCGTGGCGTGCAGCAGAGGCACCACCTCGCCCGTGCGATGGGCGGCGTCGAATCTCTCGATCAGCTCATCGATCTTGCCGCGGACGAGGCCCTCGAGGGCATGTATGTTGCGCTTGCTGAAGAAGGGGCTCAAGGCCGCGCGGCGCAGGCGGTGCACGTCGTGGTCGACCGTCTGGAACAGGGACCATCCCAGGGGCCCATTCTTCTCGGAGCGGTAGAACCAGGCGTCTCGGTTACGCTTGTGGCGGTTGCCGCTGCTGTAGATGGCGTCCAGGAAGTCCGGGTCGTGGATGTGCAGGTGCGCCGGGTTGATGCGCACGATGGGGCCGTACTGCTGGTGAAGCTTTTCAATCTGCCACAGGTAGCGGAGCTTGTGCGGGTAGAGGTCGTAGTAGGCCTCGTACAGATACGTCGCGCCCGCAAGTTTCGGGCCGGGGAAGCTGGCTAGCGGGTGGAAGTAGAGGCGGTAGATGACCTTGAAGAACCAGTAATGCAAATATGCGCCGAGTAGGAGGGCGATGGCGCCCCCGGCGGAGCTGCGCGGGAGCTCGAAGCTGCCGAGCTTGGCGTAGTCCATCTTGACCCTGAATCCGACTACGAATGTGTCGTGCAAGAAGACGAAAGAAAGCTGCAACACAACAGCTAGCAATAATCGCTATACGTTTATCGATGGTCTGATGCATCGTGTCTATTTCCCAACGAGACGCCTCATTTGATAGGCTCCTGCGGCATTGCGGGCTTGGCCTGTTATTGATGACCCAACAGGGCCTGTTGGACGGAGGTGGCGGAATGCACCCGTTTCGTGTCATATCCCCTTTAGGAAACATCCGCCATTCCCCCAAGGCGACTAGAAGTCGTCAGCAGCCCTGCCTCTTACTTCGATGCAATTCGAGTAGCCAATGTAGTCGTGATTAGACATTGCGTTTGGCAACAGTTTCCCTCCCATTCGATTATATGCTACTGTGAGCAAAGATGTCTGTCATGTTCGAACCGCTTCCCTTGGCGGCCGTAGGTCTGTTGGTCTTTGTGCTGCTTTATGCTGTCAGGAGGGTCTATCCAAGACCGCTCCCAGGCATTCCGTACAATGCCGCCTCGGCCAGGAGCTTGTGGGGAGACGCGACGGGCTTGATGGAGGCCTTCAAACGGACCGGCGACCCAAATAAGTACATCTTCAAGCAGGGCCGGGACCTCGATTCGCCCGTGAGCCAGATGTTCCTCGCGCCCGGCTCCAAGCCCACCGTCATCATCGACGACGTGCGCGAGGTGAAAGACATCCTGAGCCACCGCACCCACGAGTTCGACCGCGCGCCCCGGACCCAGGACGCCTACCGCGCCCTGCTGCCGCACTGCAGCCTCGTCAAGCTGACGGGCCCGGCCTTCAAGGAGCAGCGCAAGTTCTGGGAGGGCGTCACGGGCATCCCCTTCCTGCGCCGCGTCGCGGAGCCCAAGATGTACCACTACGCCCTCGGCGTCGTCGAGCTGTTTCGGGCGCAGACCGAGCTCGCCGCCGGTCGGCCGTTCGCCTGCTTTGACAACTTCGACGTCGCGGCGTTCGAGCTCATCTGCGACGTTGTGTTCGGGACGCCCGGCTCCGCCATCGAGGACGCGCGCGCCGAGGTCGTCCGGGCGACGCGCGGCAAGACGATCCAACAGCCCGCCTCCATTGACTCGGTGGCGGAGCTGCCCACCATACAGAAACCGGAGATGTGCTCCGACGTGTCGTTCTTCATCAGCACCATCGCCAAGTCCCTCAAATCAATCTTCCCGCCCTGGACCCTCTGGTACCTCCGGCAGCAGCCCCTCCACAAGCAGCGACTCGCCCAGAAGGAAAGCACGATTGATGGTCACATCGAAGCCGCCCGCGCCAGGTTGGCGCGGCTCTCCCCAGAGCAACTCAAGGACCTTGACGAAGATTCGGCGGTGGTGACTGGAGTGCGTCGCCAGCTTCTTGCCCGGTTGCGCCGCGGGGAGTCACTGGACGCTAGATTCTCCAAGCTGGCTCAGAAGGAGATCCACGATGAACTGTTTATGATCCTGGTTGCTGTAAGTGCCGCACGGATCGTCTGACCGCTTGAGTCAAGGGACAAAAAGGCTAATATCTGTTATAACAGGGTCACGAAACCAAAGCGGTCCTGCTTTCCTGGTCCGTCAAGTTTCTCATGGCCAACCCGAACAAACAAGAGAAACTGCGCCAAGTCCTCCAAGCCGCCTTCCCCGAGCGCGTCTCGAAGGGAGAGCAGCCCTCGGTCAAGTCGATCCTCTACACCTCGATCCCGTACCTCGAGGCCTTCATGGAGGAGTCGATCCGGTATGCCAACACGTCGCCCCGGCTCGTGCGCATGACGGCGACCGACACGCAGTGCCTGGGCTACCGAATCCCCAAGGGCGTCACCGTATTCCTTAATCCCTACATCGGCACGAAGCCGCTCGATATCCCCGAGGGGCTCCGCACCGACACCTCGCGCGGCTCCAAGGATAACTTCGAGTCATACTGGGACCCGAGCGGCATGGACGAGTTCGCGCCCGAGCGGTGGCTCAATGAGGACGGGTCGTTCAACCCGCGCAAGTTCCCCCGGCTGGCATTCTCCGCCGGGCCTCGGATGTGTTATGGTACGTGGATGCTCCTCCTCTTCTTTTCCGCTGCCCTCGCACTATCGCTACGACTATTCACGGCGGTAGCCGAGATTTGAGAATAGTCCCATTTTGACTAATCTTGACTGCGAGTGCACACAGGTCGGAATCTTGCATTGATGGAGTTCCGGGTCAATCTGGTGCTGCTGGTGTTGAACTTCAAGTTCGAGCAGGTCCCCAAAGGCCTGGACAGTATGGAATCCCAGCAGAGACTATTCCGCATGCCCCAACAGATCTACGTCAGGCTCACTCCTCTGTGACGAGACGTCTTTATACTTGTGGCGATACGCGTCAGATACTAGGTTGCAGCGTTGTCTCTTTTGTACGGTGGTACGATCTTTCCGTATATCCATAATAGTCTATATTCTTAAAAGGTTCCGAGCTTTTTGCACCTGGTTATAAATACTCTGCCTATCCATTTGTTTCTGCCTGCCTAACAAATGAGTATGCCTCTAAGCGGGCGTGTTGGTAAATGTGTTAGACACGGCGGTTATGTTACACTTGATAAGAGAGTGAACGAGACATGCATAGGGTCGTCGTTTCAGACTTATCCCCCGAGCCCTCGCCAGCAGCAGAACTCGTCATTTCTCCGCACGTCGACGCCCACATCTTCCCACAGAGTGTTTACTGATTTGGCCTTACTCGGCACAGACTCACCAAGAGCTCAAGTGGTTTCTTAGTCTCAGCAATCTCTATAACGAAACCCTTGCCAGATTTTAGACCAAACTGTCGATGTTCTCGTGTTTCCAAACCTCCACAACTGTATATACTCTTTTGATCTGGCCAGCCAGGGCTTGGAACTTTCCTTTCCTGGGTAAATCCAAGAGGCCGAATTTGGCCAGCACCCAAGTTGGGTGAGATACGTATACTTGTTCAAGATAACGACTTCTCTCGGTCAAAATCCCGCTTTGGTATTTCGCCCCAGAAGGGTGCGTTGGATTGGGAATTGACTCTTTCGGGAAATCTCCGAAACAGCAGCCGTAAAGGTATAGAGGAGCATCCAATTAAGAAAATAGCCAATCACGTAGCTTGTAACAGTCGTCAGTGATTTGTGACTTAACTGCATCGTGGATTGATGGAAGTATATCATAAAGCACAACTACAGAGTGCAATGAGGAGCAGTTCCCGGTGACAGCACGGCTTACAACTGTAGGCTTCATTCAAACATATACCCAACGCCAATACCCAAGATCTCTTTCATGTCAAACCCCTTTACCCCTTTTGACCAAGAGACCAACTGGTAGAGATGTCGGCACCCACGAATGGCAGGAACGGTACCCACAGGGACAGCGTCCCCAACGGAGATGGTGGCACGACCGGCAAGGACGCAACGACCCCTATTGCCATTGTTGGAATGGCCTGCCGTTTTCCCGGAAATGTGACCTCTCCATCCCAGCTGTGGGAGCTGTGTGTTTCCGGCAAAGATGGGTGGCAGCCCATTCCCGAGTCACGGTTCGACAACAAGTCGCTGTATCACAAAGACTACTCCCGAGCCGGAAGGGTAAGTAGCCTGGTACCATGTCGTCAAACTCGACATTGGGACTGTGGACTAACTGAAAGAACAGAGCCATGTGGAAGGTGGATATTTCATGGGCGAGGATATCTCCTTGTTCGATGCTGCTTTCTTCAATCTTGCTGCCGACGTCGCCAGTGTAAGCCCTCATAGAACCCAGCTCGAGTGGGGTCTCATGACTGACTTCCATTCTTCAGGGGCTAGATCCTCAGGCTAGACTAATGCTCGAGACTGTCTACGAAGCTACCGAAGATGGCAAGTTCCTTCCCCCTCTCTCTGTCTTTTGTCCAAGTTACTCCAGTACACCACCAGCTGACCTCCAACACAGCTGGCATCCCCATCGAGAAGCTTGCTGGCACTAACACATCGGTATACGCCGGCACATTCAATAAGGACTACCATGAGATCCAGACCAAGGATGCCGAGGTCCTGCCTCATGCTTTCCTTGCCGGCACCGGTACTGCCATGATCGCCAACCGCATCTCCCATTTTTTCGACCTTCAAGGTCCCAGCATGTCCATCGACACTGGTTGCAGCGCGGGCATGGTGGTGGTTCATCAAGGCTGTCAGAGTATCCGCACAGGAGAAAGCGATATATCGGTTGTTGGTGCAGCCAGTGCCCTCCTCACCCAAGACGCTTTTATCTCCGCGTCCACTATCGGGTGAGTAACCCTTTTTTTCTAGCAGTATCCCACTTCCGTGAAAGTCGAAGTCGGTGAAACTAATAGTCAATCATCCCTACAGCGCTATTGGCGCAGAAGGCAAATGTTTTGCTTGGGATGAGCGTGCCCACGGTTACGGCCGCGGTGAGGGTGTCGCTGCGCTCATACTGCAGCCTCTCGACGCTGCCCTGAAGGCTGGCAACAGAGTACACGCCATCATCAAGGATACCGGGCTTAATCAAGATGGCAAGACCACTACCATCACATCGCCTTCGGCCGATGCCCAGGTCAAGCTTATCCGGGAGTGCTACGCCCGCGCCGGCTACGACATGAAGGACACCGGCTACGTGGAAGCTCACATGACGGGAACGGCGGCCGGAGACCCCATCGAAGCCGAGGCCATCGCCCGGACGTTCGGCAAGGCCCGCGAGCCGCACGATCCTGTGGTCGTCGGCTCGGTCAAGACCAACGTTGGGCATACCGAGCCTGTGAGTGGCCTCGCCGCCATCATCAAGACGACGTTCGCACTTAAGAACCGCGTGATCCCGCCGAACCTGAACTTTGAGAAGGCGAACCCGGAGATCGATTTGCAGGGGTGGCACCTGCGGGTGCCGACCGCACCACTCCCGTGGCCCCAAGACAAGTTACTGCGCGCGTCAATCAACAATTTCGGATACGGAGGTACCAACGGCCACTTGATACTGGAGCCCTATCCCTCGCCATCTGCCCTTCAGAACGGATCGAATGGGCTAGGCAATGGCTATAACGGAGTCCACAATGGTGTAACCAATGGCAATGGCATCGCCAACGGATCGAGCAACGGAACACACAACGGCAACGGACATGCCGATACCACTCGTTCCCAAGTGTTCCTCCTCAGTGCCAAGGATTCCGTCGCTTGCCAGACCATGATGGACGTCTTCGCCACCCACGTCGAGAAAACCGAGCCCTCCGTCGAGGATCTCGCTTACACCCTGGCAAACCGACGTTCCATCCATTCATGGGTCACGGCCGTTCGGGCCCAGACTATCGAAGAGCTGGCGAAGCGATTAAGGGATCCGCTCGTCAAGCCTTCGAGCACCTCCAAGCGTCCCCGCCTTGCCTTCGTCTTCAATGGACAGGGCGCGCAGTGGCACGCCATGGGGCGGGAGCTCATCGATGCCTACCCGGTCTTTGGGCAGAGCGTCCGAGAGGCCGACAAGGCGCTGAGGGAGTATGGTGCATCATGGTCACTGATAGGTGAGTTTTGGTGTACCTCTTTCTTTCCCATACTTAGACGCGGCTCAGCCGACTCCCGTGTTTCCTGTGCTGACTAAAGTCCCACCACAGACGAACTCATGCGGGACGCATCTACCACACGCGTAGCCGACATCAACCTCAGCCAACCCGTCAGCGTCGCGGTTCAACTCTGCCTCGTCGACCTGTTGGCTTCGTGGGGCGTCTCGCCGACGGCCGTGACAAGCCACTCCAGCGGCGAGATCGCCGCCGCCTACGCCACCCATGTGCTCTCGTTCAAGGAGGCGCTCGGCGTCGCCTACTTCCGCGGCGAGCTGGCCCTGAAGCACCAGAAGCTGCACTCCCTCGCCGGCGGCATGCTCGTCGCCGCCATCGGCCCCGACGACGTCGAGAAGTACATCGGCGACACGCCCGGAGGCACGGTTGTCGTGGCCTGCGTCAATAGTCCGAGCAGTATCACGCTCTCGGGCGACGTGGCGGCGCTCGATGAGGTGGCTTCGCGGCTGCAGAGGGACGATGTCTTTGCTCGGAAGCTCAAGGTGCCCATGGCGTACCACTCGCACCATATGCTGCACATTTCGCCGGATTACATCGAGCAGCTCCAGGCCATCCTTCCTTGGCCCAAGAAGACGTGGGGCGAAGAAGCTGCGACGTTCGTATCACCCGTTACGGGAGACAAGGTCACGTCGCCGAGCACGTTGGCTCCCGAGCACTGGGCCCGCAACATGACACACCCGGTTCTCTTTAGCCAGGCCTTTGAGCGCATGTGTTTCGATGAAGGAGGCACTGCTCCCAACGTCGACATGATTGTGGAAGTCGGCGCGCACAGCACCTTGGCCGGCCCCATGCGGCAGATCCTCAAGGCGCGGGACACGGAGCTACCGTACGTGTCGTGCCTCAAGCGGCCCGAGAATGCCGTGGAGACTATGCAGGACGTCGCCTGTGCTCTGATCGCTCGGGGCTACCCAGTGAATTTGAATGCGGTCAATTCCCCTCTTGGGGAGGAAGGTCGGGTGGTAACCGACCTTCCGTCATACCCGTGGAACCATACCAAGCGTTTCTGGGTTGAGCCCAGGCTCAGTAGGGACCAGAGGTACAAGAGGTTCCCGCCCCATGAACTGCTCGGTACCCCTATCAACGGAGGCAATTCCGTCACGCCGACCTGGCGAAACTTCATCCGTCTATCTGAGATCGAGTGGCTGAAGGACCACCAGATAGATGGCTCGGTGGTGTTCCCGGGTGCCGGATACATTGCCTTGGCCATTGAGGCTGCACGGCTTCTCGCTGATCCCACGGAAGCCACCATCCAAGGCTACAAGCTGCGGGATATCGATATCTCCAATGCCATGGTCATTCCAGAATCCGTCTTTGGGGTGGAAACTCACTTCAGTCTTCAGAGCTGCAGCCAAAGGCAGCTGGATCACGACGGATGGTACGAGTTCAAGCTCTGCTCTCTCACTTCTGGCGGCTCCTGGATCGAGCACTGCAAGGGTCTCGTCACGGCCGTTACAGACGACAGATCCAAAGTGAGGACAGCCGAGTTGACTCGCAAAGCGGAAGCGCCTCGGGAGGAGACCTATTTCGAGGACGCGTCGGCGACTAAGGTTGACATCGAGGCTCTCTTTTCCGGGCTCCGGGACAGAGGAATCTACCATGGACCCGAGTTCCAGAACCTGGCCGACAGCCGGGCCGCCGGCCAGCGAGCCATCACCAACTTTGCCATAGCCGGAATTGCAAGCGCTGTGCACGACTACGTGCTCCACCCGACTACTCTCGACTCCGTACTGCAAGCATCCTTCAGCAGTCTGCCGGCAGAAATGGACAAGGACGTCATGGTTCTCCCCAGGTTTATCCGGAGCCTGGTTGTGCCGAAGTCCCTGAAGCGACAGGGCGGCGACAGGTTGCAGGCCTTCTCTGAGCTGGTCAAGGCCGACAAGCGTGGCTACACATCCAACATCGCCATCGCGGCCGCGACGCCCGAGCCCGAGGAAGAAGACTCGACGTTCGCCAACTTCCTCCAGCTGGACGGCTTCTTCGGCCAAGCGGTGCCCCGACGCACCGACGACTCGAACCAGGAGACCGGCATCTGCTCCAAGAGCTGCTGGGAGCTCGATATCCTCCACAGCGTCCCGGCCGACCTGAGGGCCTCTTTGGCCATCCCCTTGGCGCAGCATGAGATCGACACCGAAAGAAAGCTCAGTCGCGTCTCGTGGAACTTCATCTCCGAGGCCATGGCCGAGCTGCAGGGCCAGGATCCGGACACGTTCGAGTGGCATCACAAGCGCATGTACGAGTGGATGAAGACGGTCGTGCAGGATGGCCTCGACGGGAAGCTCGGTCCTGGCAGCGAATCGTGGGCCAAGGCCAGCAGGGGTCTCAAGAACATGCTGGCGGACGAGCTCAATGCCCAAAACGCAGCGGGTAAGCTCACGGTCCGTGTAGGACGGAACTTGGCCGCCATCATCCGAGGCGAGATCACACCCCTGGAGTTGATGATGGAAGGCAACCTGCTTAACCAATTTTACATGGATCACGAAGCCCTGAAGACCCGCTCCTACAAGCACCTCTCCACCATCGCCGAGCTCTATGCTCTGAAAAACCCGGGCGCAAAGGTCCTCGAGATAGGCGCCGGGACCGGTGGCGCAACCACCACCGTCTTGGAGGGCTTCGGCACCAAGGGCGACGGCTCTGGATCCATCCTCGGCCACTACACCTTCACCGACATCTCGCCGGGCTTCTTCGAAGCAGCCCGGACCAAGTTCGCCGCCTGGTCATCCCTGATGGACTTCAAGAAGCTGGACATCGAAGTCGATCCGCTCGACCAAGGCTTCACCGAAGGCGCCTACGACCTCATCGTCGCGGCGTCGTGTCTCCACGCCACCAAGAACCTCAACACCACCATGACACATGTCCGGAAGCTGCTGAAGCCTGGCGGCACCCTCCTGCTCATCGAGGCCACGGCCGACCGCCTCGAAGGCCAGCTGATCTTCGGCACGCTGCCCGGATGGTGGCTCGGGGAGGAACCCGAGCGACAGATGAGTCCGAACGCGCCGCTCGAGATGTGGAAGCGCGTCCTGGGCGAAGTGGGCTTCACTGGCGTCGACTTCGACGTGCCCGACTACGAGGAGCCGGCCTTCCAGTCGGCGCGCGTCATGCTGTCCCGCGCAAAGACCAATGTGCAAAGTCCATTCTCGATCGTGGTGCCGCCCAAACACGAAGCCTCGGCAGAGGAGACGGCATGGTTGCACCGAGCATCGAACGCCATCGCGTCGCTGACCGGCAAGCCCCCGCTGATCGTGTCCCTCGAGGACGTCGACGCGTGGCAGGACACCGTCTGCATCTTCACGGCGGAGATGGAAACGCCCTTCGTCGACGGCATCGACGAGACCGCCTTCGAGCAGCTGAAGAAGCTGCTCAACCAGAGCGCCGGGCTGGTCTGGCTCAGCTGCGGTGGCCTCGTCGACGCCGCGGACCCGGCCTTTGGCGCGACGGACGGTCTGATCCGGACGATGCGGCAGGAGGATGCGGGCAAGCGCTGGATCCGACTTGACTTCGAAAAGACCGGAAGCGTGTGGTCCGGCGACAAGATTCCGCATCTAACGCACGTGTTGGAGCAGAGCTTCGACGTCACCCTCGACGCTACCGAGGTGGAGTGGGAGTATGCGGTTAAGGACTCGTTGCTTCGTGTGCCTAGAACGTATCCGGATAAGGTACAGGACGCCTTGTCAAAGAACCTGTCGGCGGACCTGCCCCCCGGAGGCACAGCCATTCGACCAACCGGGACGGCCACTCATATGGGAGACACCCAAGTCGGGCGCCACAGGAAGTAAGCCCCCCCTTTTCTTTCTCTTTGCTTTGCCAGGTTTTGGATATGGACTTTTTCGGTGATGATGCATTGCCGTGGTTACTCACATTTATACTCTAGTCAATCCCTACTTCGTCGAGAACACCGAGCTCATGACGACCGAAGTCCCCCACGGCATGGTCGAAGTCGAAGCCAAAGCCTTCGGCCTCAACTTCCGCGAAGTCATGGTGGCGCTAGGCGAGCTCGACGAGCCCCTCAAGGGCCACGAGTCCGCCGGGATCGTCACAGCCCTCGGCCCGGGCACCGAAGCCAGCGGTCTGAAAGTCGGCGACCGTGTTTGTTCCCTAGTCCGCGGGCGTCTCGCTAGTAAGGGCCGGACGTGGTGGACTTCGGTCGCGAAGCTCCCCGACGACTTGGAGGTTTCCTGGCCACATGCTGCTGCGTTCCCGGCCGCCTACGTCACGGCTTACGGCAGTTTGATCCAGATCGCCCATCTGAAAAAGGGCGAGCGCGTCTTGGTCCATGCTGCGTCGGGAGCTACTGGTCAAGCGGCCATCAGCTTGGCCCAGCATGTCGGCGCAGAAGTCTATGCCACTTGCAGTACCAAGGCGAAGCGAGACCTCCTGGTCGAGGTGTTCGATATCCAGCCCGACCACATCTTCTCGAGCCGCGACGCCAGCTTTGCGCCCGCGATCATGGCCGCGACGGGCGGGAAGGGTGTCGATGTGGTGCTGAACTCCCTGTCCGGACCGCTGCTCAAGGCGACATGGGACTGCATGGCCCGCTTCGGCCGCTTCGTGGATATCACCAAGATCGACATCGAGGCGAATCGCGTGCTGGAGACGGCGCCGTTTGGACGCTGCGCCGTTTACACCGCCTTTGACTTGTTGCAGCTCACGGAGTACTGTGGCGACTTGACGCACGAGGCGCTGGTGGAGAGTATCCGCATCATCCGCGAACGCAGCAAGCCTCCAATTCATCCCATCACCCCGTTCTCCATCACGGACATGGCCAAGGCGATGCGTCAAATGCAGGGCGGAGCGCACATGGGCAAGTTGGTTCTTGTACCGAATCCGGGTGATAAAGTCAACGTAAGTGTTCTTCCTGTTGCCGCAATTGTAGAACCGAATCCTAACCATTACTCCCTCAGGTTATCACTCGCCTACCCCCTATCTCTATTGACAAGGCAGACGCCACATACCTGATATCCGGCGGCCTGGGCGGCATCGGCCGTGCCATTGCCGAATGGTTCATCCGCAAAGGCGCCAAGAACGTCGTCCTAGTCTCCCGCCACGCCAGCACCCACGCCGAAGCCCCGAACCTGATCCGCGAAGCCACCGCGGCCGGCTGCCGCCTCCTGATCCGCGACTGCGACGTCTCGGACGAGGCCGCGCTCCTGCGCCTCCTGGACCAGGTGTCCGAAGCCGGCCTGCCCGCCATCCGCGGCGCCATCACGGGCGCCATGGTGCTCGACGACACCGTCATGGAGCGCATGCAGTTCTCGCAGTGGTCCACCGGCGTCAAGCCCAAGATCGACGGCAGCCGCAACCTGCACAAGCACCTGCCCGACCTCGCCTTCTTCGTCATGCTCTCCTCGGTCGCCGGCGTCGCGGGCCACATGTCCCAGGCCAACTACGCCGCCGGCAACACCTACCAAGACGCCCTCGCGCGCCACCGCACCGCGCGCGGCCTGCCCGCCGTCACCATCGACCTCGGCGCGGTCCGCTCCGTCGGGTACGTCGCGCAGCGCGAGGCCGCCGGAGACGAGCGCCTGCGCGCGCGCGTCGAGAACGTCGGGTTCGGCTCCGTCGACCTCGAGGCCGTGCTCGGCATCATCGAAGCCGGGATTCGCGACCCGCTGAGGAGCAACCAGGCGGACTGCCAGGTCATCGTGGGGCCCAACTTCCACGCCTTCGCGACCGAGTCGGCGATGCGCAACGACCGCCGCTTCGGCACGCTGCGGATCGCGAGCCAGCTCGGCGGGGCCGCGGCGTCCGCGTCGGGCGATGGCGGCAAGTCCAGCACGGCCGCGTTCGTCAAGGCGTACACGGCGGCGGGGAAGGACGTCAACGCGGCGGCGGGCCTGCTCGTGCAGGCGCTCAGCGCCAAGCTGTCCGACATCTTCAACATCCCGCTCTCGGACATTGACCCGGACCTGCCGCTGTCGCGGTACGGCGTGGACTCGCTGGTCGGGGTGGAGCTGCGCAATTGGTTGAGCAGTACGGTCAAGGCCAAGGTGTCGGTCTTTGAGATTCTGCAGTCGGCATCGCTCAATGAGTTCGCACTGCTGGTGACGGGCAAGAGCGAGTTGCTCTAGGGATTTGTGCTAAGAATTTATCTCTCCATCAATGTACTGTATTCGATCGTTAATATGTTTTGGTACTTCGAAGCACCTGGCATATTCATTACTCATCCCATCAATCTTTATCAATTAGATGCAAAGCCTAAGTCGGCGTCCGAACCATGTGAAGTTAATGCACTGCGGGGTTTTGAAGTTTGGGAAAGGTTTACCTTGCACAGTAAGGGCAGAAATTGATAGGGAGTGCTATATCAACGTGATGGATACATTCCGTTGACGGTGTAACCACACTGCTGATGAACACACCCTTTTCTCCCTACGGGCTGGGAATCAAGCAGTAACAAATGCCCGGACTACCTATCTCACACCGATCTGGATCTCGTGAAGCTTGATGACCTACTCAGGAGATTCACGGCCCCGCTGCTACGACAACACATGAAATGTTCATGACAGGAAAGCAGATCAATCTGGCAGTCCGCATTTGAGGTAGAGGTACTGCGGCAGCTACCTACGACCTGTCAAACCCGAGCCATCAACATCGCCACATACGAAGGAACTGGTTCCAATGCAACGTAAATACACAATTTCCCTAGTCAACGCTTCCCATCCATTCACTCAGTCCAATCCACATTATGTTCCGGAAACCGGAACACGGGAACATCCTCGGCCTTCCGCCGCTTGACGCGTATCTTGGCGCTGGGCGAGGGCACGCGCAAGATGCCCACCCAGGTGTCCCCGGGCCGCTCCGGCAGCATCTCGAAGTCGTAGTGCAGCAGCACGTACGCCAGCATGAGCTTGAGCTCGGCGGCGGCGAAGAACCGGCCCGGGCACGCCTGCCGCCCGTTGCCGAAGGCGAGGTAGTCGTTACCCGTCGCGGCGAAGGACATGCGGGCGCGCTCCATGTGGTCGGGCAATCTCTCCCCCGTATCGACGAGCCGCCGCAGGTCGACGAAGCGGAAGGGGTCGAACTCGTTCGCGCCCGGGTACTTCCGGTCGTCGGTCAGGACGCCCAGGCTCGGCACGGCGCAGAAGTTGCCGTGCGGGATGTGCAGCCCCGACGGCGTGGTCAGACCTTCCGGGGCTACGACGACGCGCCGCAGCGCCACGGCCGTGAGCGTGTTGAGGCGCGCGCTCTCGCGGAAGACGGAGTCGAGCTTGACCATGCGGTACATGGCCGTCTTGGTCCAGACCCCTTGCGTTTCGGCCAGGACGGTCGTGATCTCGTTGCGCAGCTCGTCGAGGACCTCGGCCCGGGACGAGATGAGGTCCAGCACGAGGTTCGTCACGGTCAGAGACGAGGTGTGGATGGAGACCAGGTTCAGCAGCAGGACGCGGCCGGCCAAGGTCCGGGGGTTCCACATGCGGGGGTCGCCGCTCGCCAGGGCTTGCTCGATGCTCCATTGCAGGAAGTCGTTCTTCTCCGCGACATACTTTTCGTCTTTGGTCTGAGGGTTGGTCATGTGGTCGGAGCGGTGCTGGAGGCGGCGGTGGATCTCGGGAAGGAGGATGTTGGTGAAGCGGGACTCGAAGTACCGGTTTGGCAGGGTGAGAAGGGGTGAGGCCAGAGGTTTCAGGGGATCCCATACGAAGCTAAGAAACCGCGCGCTCAGCGGCAGGGAGCGGGCGAAGTTGAGACCGGCGCTGAGGAGGGCCGGGTCGCGGCAGAAGGGGAGCCCGACGAAGGCGCGGTTCGTGACGCCGCCCACCACCTTGCCAAGAGAGTCCCACACGCCCACGTCGCGGAAGTTCTTAGTGTCGGTGCCCCAAATCTCTTCAAAGCAATACGCCGTCTCGTCGTTCAATGCCGACAGCAAGTTGCCGATCTGGTTCGTCAGCGTGGTGGTGATAAGGTGCTGGTGCGCCGCGTTCGAGATGATGAACTGATCCGCGACGGTGTGTCGGTAGAGTAGGCCCTCAATGATGACGGCGCGGAGGTTGAGGACCGAGTCGGGCTGGTCGGTGACGAACTGGGTCTCCGAGGCCGGCAGGACGATGAAGTTGGCGCCGCCGGGGCCGGCGACCGGGAGAAGGGCCGCCTGGTTGGGGAACTGCTTATACCCATCCAGGGCAGCCTTGTGGACGTCGAGAGAGTTCCGCAGTGTGGCTTGCCAGTATGGGAACCAGTCGCCCTTGCGTGCACCGATGATCGGGAGTCCCGTGGGGAGACGTGGGCCCGAGGCCGAAAAGAACATCCATAATACCCAGCCAAAGAAAAGGCCCGCCGCCGTGATCATCACTAAGCTTGCCATGATGCGGGAAAGTTGCTCTGCGTTCTATCGATCTGCCTTATTCTCCGCAGGACGATTCTACAGAGGCAGATTGTATTGCAAAGCGAGTAGCTAATTATTCCACTGTAACAATCTACCAAGATGGTATGGTATGGTATGGTATGGTATGGTATGACTCTAGCGAAGAAGCAATCCAACCGCGCATGGATATCGGTAGATCTGTACGCGAACGGAGGGCCACTGTTAGGATGAATCCCAAAAAGCGTGGTGTCAGGCTCACAAACGGGATTGCCACTACCCAATCCGGAAAGATCCGAGCTGGGGGCCAGGAGGGAAAGAAGCCGTCAAGTATTTACCGCGAAGACTGTGTAGGTACATGACTTTCCACAGAGGTTTGGGTTCCCGGCGCCTGAATCGTAGGATCGTTTGGATTTCGTCGGATGGTTTCCGTGGCCTTCATCGTGTAGTAGACATCATGAGGATTCTAGCTCTGCACGGACTGGGCGCGTCCGGCGCCATGCTAAAAGCCCAATTGGCACCTTTGGTCAAGAGCTTTGGCGCAGATCATCAATTCATATTCTTCGAAGGCGCCATACCGTGCGGAAGAGGACCCGGTATATTTCTCTATTTGATACGTATCTGGATACCTTTTGTCTCTGGCTAACCTCTGTCTACAGCGGTCCCAGCTTGGGAATCAGGGCCCTTCCAGTCTTATGCAACAGGGTTCACTCCACAGGAAATGCGAGAGGCACTTCACCGGATAGACACGTTCATCCAGAAAAATGGCCCCTTTGATGGAGTTCTGGGGTTCAGCCTGGGCTCGGCCATGGCCATCAGCTACATACTGAACCAGCAGAGGAAACACCCCGACAGCCGGCCGCCCTTCGACTTCGCCCTGTTCTTCTCGCCCATCTTCGTGGCCTCGCCCGACGATGCTTGTTACGAACGCCTGGTGGACCGCATCCTTGATGGCGACCATGAGGGCTTCCGCGCCGAATTCCCCGACGGAGACTTCGCCTCGCTGATTGACTCGGACGAAGAGCGCGTCTTCACCGAGTACCTCAAGATTGTCCTGTCGATGCACTCGAGCGTCGGCGACATCCTGCCCAACACGCGCCTCGACTTCCTTTCGTTCGAGGCGAAGGCGAGCAACGTCCCGCGCCTGTTACATCCGGACATCTACAAGGAGCGCGTCCGCATTCCCACGGTGCACGTCTCGGGGACGAGTGACGTACCGGCGATGGAGGAGCAGTCGAGGGTGGCCGAAGGGCTGTATACGCCTTCGCTCGCCCAGCTCTACCGGCACGGTGGGGGCCATGAGATACCGTTCAAGAAGACGGAGGTTGCGGCGATCATCTCCATGGTGAAGAAGGCGGAGGAAAAGGGGAAGCAGCTGCAGGCATTGTATGACTTCTGAGGGCGGGCGGGTGGCCTTGGCTACCCCACGATAGAATCACTAGACTTGCTTTTTCTCCTCCGCGTGCACTTCTGGAGCGCCCTAATTACTATGATGTGCAATGAATCTTTGGTAATGTGTGCTTGGAGCGAATGTCCGATAAGCACTAATGACACATTCGTTGGGGTACGCACTTCAGAGGGGAGCCTACCCCGGACTGATCTAGCAACGTGGCACACCACGCGTGCGGGAGTGGGAACGGGAGGACTTTGCCAAATCCACTGTGTCAATGTCGATTCGAATATCCATACGTACGTAAACTGCTGCTTGCCCTAAGACATCCCGATATGTGCCTAGGTCGACGTGTCAAATATGCATATGCATGTCTTGGAAAGGGGGTACTTCCGCGTGCCCCCTAACCCACCTCGGCGCCGTCTTGGCTACGACCTTTTCCGAATCAGGATATGGCGGCCGGACGAAGCGCCCGAACAGACAACATCCGACATATGCATATGCACGTTACGGATGCAAAGATCTGAAAGCGATATCCGGATCAGAGCACGCCCCTTTGATTTATCCTGGCCACCTCCCCCCACCCACAAAACGGATATTACCATGTCGAGGCGACTGCGGTGTATATTCACTATCCAAGAACGTAAAGGATTGGTATAGTTTTGCTGACTGCGTCTCATCAGACTATCCGCTCCAATACATATGCGCCGCAAACTGCTACCACCATATAGACTTTTCATATCATATCTGTTGGTCGCTTTCCCCCTCTTCCTGCGGTATGATATCATGTCTGACGCGGCATACCTCGTCAAAGGCAAGGTCGCGCTGGTAACAGGCGCTGGGTCTGGCATCGGCCATGCATTGACCAGGCTTTTGCTCGCCGCCGGCTGTTCCGTCGTGCTGGCGGACCTCAAGCTGCGCCCCGAGGCCGAGCAGCTTCTGCAGGAGTATCCTTATCACCCCACCTCCACCACCACCACCGACGATGGCCCGCCCAGCAGCGGCGCAGTTGCAACCGGCGCCCTCTTCCACGCCACCGACGTAACGAACTGGGCCCAGCTTACCTCGCTGTGGGAGACGGCCCTGACCTCCTTCGGCCGCATCGACATCGTCTGCAGCGTCGCGGGGACGTACGAGCCCCCCTCCAGCTCGTTCTGGAAGCCCCCGGGTATCTCAACCGAGTCCCGCGACCCGCCCGACGCGCCGCTGGGCCAGTACCGGACTTTCGCCGTCAACCAGATCGCGCCCATGCGCCTGGCGCAGATGGCCGTCGACTACTGGACCCAAAACCGCGGCATCCACGGCAACTTCCTCGCCGTCGCCAGCATGGCCGGCTACCTGCACTCGGTCGAGACGCCGTTCTACATGGCGAGCAAGGCCGCCCTGGTCAGCTTCGTGAAGTCCCTCGGCGCGCTGCGCGAGGTTCTGGGGATACGGGTTTCTGCTGTATGCCCTGGTACGGTTCTGGTACGTAGCAGCTACGGCGCCACTGTTGGTTGGCCTGAGACATGCATGCGTGGCAGCACTAACTGACTAGCTATAGACGCCCATCTTCGACCCGGCATGGAACAAGCTGCTGACAGCCAAGGACGTCTGCCTCTCGGCGGAAGAGTGCGCGGCCGTCATCCTGCGGGTGCTGGTCGAGCCCCAGTGGGGGAGCGGCAGCATTGTGGAAACGCAGATGCTGGGCGACAAGACGGCGCCGCGGATCAGCGTGCGGGATGTGCAGATGGAGGCGCTGTACCCCGCCACTTTCCAGAGGCCGAACCATCATGTGATCCAGAGCAGGCAGAACCTGATCCAGCGGGTGCAGAAGTTTGGAATGAGAGGTTAGACTAGACCGGCCCATTGCCCCCTATCTAGATTGGATAGATATAAGCGATAGTCAAGGATACTGAAACGCGTAAGCCCGCTGGCGTAACTATTCATGTATCTGTCGTATGTATGCTTGGGGTGTGGGGTTGACGAATGCACCGTAAGCAGCCACCAAGCCAACTGGGACGTCAAGATGTCGAACCGATACGCTGGGCCAAGACGTGGGTAGGATTCAAGGTAGTGCTCGTGTGGCAGGTAGCATGTGTAATCATTGCAAGAGGGAGGGGCCGATCAACATCTGCCGAAGTCAGCACTAACGCTGCGCCCGTGGCTCGTGTGGTACTAGTGCTTATTTCAACCATCACTGATGAGGTCGACCGAGGCATGGATTCAATGACCAATAGCATGTCCAGGAGCCAAACCACACTATGTTCATATCCATATGCATATATCTCACGACTTATTAGGTAAGAAAACGGCTAGCGAGTGCCGTGCTCCCGCCCAAAAACCTTGGAATCTTGTACCTATATCTTTCTGCATTGCCACGGGGTTGACTAGGTAGCATCGAACCTTTCTATTCTAGCCAAGACCTTCGTACGGAAGAGCTCCCACAAGCTTTCCAGTTTGGATTCCTCATCCACCAATAGCTTCCGGGCCCTGGCATTGGAACCCATCTTTTCCTTCACCCGAAGCAGAACCTCTCGTAGTTGCCCGATGTGCAATAGTAATGCGTGATACACCATCTGGGTCTGCATCTCTGGACTGTCCACCTTGTAGCGACCGAGGAAAATGTCCCTTTCGTGTAATAGAGTGGTCGAAGAATTACAGGCCAGGTCGCTGCTGTTGGGCGTGTTCAATAGCAGATACTCGTCTGAATGCATAGTCCGCGCGTCTGATGAAGACGGGGTTCTCCCACCCCCTGCGTGCTGACGCCACGGTTTCTCCACCAATCAATGCTATCAATTCCTTCGTAGGCGCGTTCCTGGGGCGGGGACAGAGTGCTTGTCAGAGTCGTGGCGGTGGTACCGAGCTGCTGCGCGATTGTGGCGAGGAGCATCCGGTTCTCCGTCCCGGCATTGCACTGGCTGCAGCGAAGCACCTGCTCCACCACGTTCATGCCGCGTGTCAGCGAAGCCAAAATATCGTCGAGGCTGGCTGGAGCTGGCCCGGCTGTAGCAGTGAGATCGCGGACATCCCCACCGACCGACCCTTCTTGGACGCCCATGCTTTCCAGGCTTGTCAACATGAGGCCCACGCACTGGCACGAGCTTCTAGCAGTATCGTGACTCATACGTCGGTTCCCAGATCTAGCGCCGCCTGAATCTCTCGGGGACGAGGGTCTAGCCGTCGATGATGCCGAGGCTGTCATGTTCAGTGTGTCGAAGGGGTTAGTCATTGCGTTGTGCAGCACCCTTGACCCCTCGTGGTGATGATGATGATTGCTAGGTCCTGAGATAGACCAGGAACGTTTACCACCGGGTGGAGGGCCGAGGAGAGGAGCGGCCGCTTCTACAAAGGACTCCCAAGGCTGGTTCTTACTTCCCTGTTTAGACGACGACGACGACAGGGCAAAAAACGAAGGGCTCGAGGCGGTATGGTGATGATGTTTCGAGGTGATCGCCATGGAATACTGACTGCCGCTTGCGGCCTGGCTGGCTGTCGGGGCTAAATCGACCGAAGCGTCAGGGATATCGTAATCGTCTCCTCCGGCCTCACAATCCATGCCTTGAGGAAGCCCTTCGTGGGCCGCGACTAAGGCGCTCAGACCCGGCGCATCGCCCGCGGTGGATGAGGTCCCGTCAAGATCCGTCACGTGATCAAAGTCGGCACTGGAAAAGTCCCAGTCCAAGTTGGAAGGGGGAGGGGATAAGGGATACAAGAGCTCCATGGGGGTGTCAGGGGCGGCTGACGGGCCGTTGTTCGGGTGCGGGCCACTGCCGCTGCTAGTGTGGTCTAGGGCCTTGTCGCCGGAGTTGGTGTGTTGCTGGCCTTGGCCGCCGGCTCGTTGCTGTCTTGACTGCGGTCTTGAAGCAGAAGAAGCAGCAGTGCTTCGCGTCGCCATAACGACATTGTCTGCCGATGGCGACGGCCGGGGAACTCTGAAGGTAGACTTGTTGTCGGAATTGGGTTGGTATGCACATGTGATACAAATGGCACGGCACCGTTTGCAGCCGTTTCTGTCCCCGCTGCACTTAAGCTGGAGTGGTGGCACTCAGCTGAGATCAGCAAAGGCCGGGTGAAATGGGGGAGGCGACTGGGAGGAAAGTCAGCTACCTTTCTTAACCGGCATTCGTTGCACGCAGTTCTGCTGTAGCCTCGAGCCTCGAACCCGTCGGCTCTCTCCAGCTCGACGTGCTCGACGTCTTTTGTGACCGAGTTGTATCGTAGAGCGCCAAACATGCTGAATTTGCAGAATGTAAGGGGGAATCGGGATGCTCTCTTTTTGCTTATTAACAGATCTGAGGAATTGAAATCAAATCGTCGTTGGATAGAACTAACGTGGGCTAGAGAACTAACTATCAGATGAGCGTAGATGAACTCTCCCCTATAAAGATCGCAAACTCTTGATAAGCAATCCCCTGTCTCCTCCCCGGTATTGGTTCGCATTAGACTTGTTACAGAAAGCGCCGAAAGCCCATCGCTTCAGGACCATCCCCTCCTTTGTCTGCGCCCTTCCCCGCGTCCGAGTTATGAGTCTTACGTCAGATTCCCCGAAGAAAGGGAAGGGCCGGGGGGACGTCGTATATCAATCGCTGACGTGCAGGAAGAATGCGACCCTGCCCTCCAGAGTTTATCTCCCCTTACCGGGGGGACGTCGCTTGCTGTTATACGCAGAAGATAGGCTCGGTCAGCCAGGGAGGTAGTTTCACTGTAACCATCCTATCTCAAATGCCGATCACCCCTGTATACCGGAGAATGTCAGAAAGTCTTGGTCATAAGTCGACAGCCGGGCGCCCATGAGGAGGAGGGTAGTAGTGCGCCCATGGCGTGATCCTTGTGAGAATCGAAACCACGCGCCGAGACCTTCCATAGACCCCCGGCTCCTCCTCCAATGCCTATCGCCTAAATGGTGCCAAGTAGGATGCGTAGTCATGCTTATTATGCCTATGAACGGTCACATTTCATGGACTCCTATATTCGGGACCGAGTGAATTACGCCACCGGCGAAAACATGACCGTGAAGATAAGACATTACTTCACGAACGCTTGATTAATTATCTGGGTCATGAAATCACTACAACGTCAAGCAATAGAGAAAGCATAGCGGTTGAACTCGTCATCCTCCTGCAAGAACTCCCTCTCCTCCCGGGACAGCGTCATGACAAACTCCAGGCCCCCATGCTGCTTGCGCGGGATCACGAAACAAGTCCGATACCCGCGATTGCACGTGCCCATCATCGGCCGGAACGCCTCCGGCCGTCCGCCGTTGGTAAACAGGGGCTCGCCGAAGCAGGTCCCGTTAAACGGCAGCGTCATCGGCGAGAGGATTCCCACCGAGGTCGACGCCGTCGACAGGCGCGAGGCCCGGATCTGCGCCCGGCGGGGGTCGTACGCGGCAACGGACCGCAGCCGGCCGTAGGCTTCTAGCAACACCTCCTCGTGCGTCTGCCGGGTAACGTGAGTCCGGATCATTCTGGCTACCCACGCCACCGTCGTCTCGGGCGCGATCAGCGTCCGCAGAGGCAGGGTGAAGATGTGCTCGAAGTTGAGGTTCCCGAGATATGGGACTGTCAAAACGCGCGATAGGTTCCGTCTTGCGTCGAAGGGCACGGCGAGCGTCGCCATCGTTTCGGCCAGATCTACCACTACTTCCGGTTGCTGCTGCTGCAATGCGCTTTTCACCGCTGTCCGGGCCCGGAGGATGCTCCTCCAGATGAAGGCACAAATGATGTCGTTTCCCGACACGTCGGTGCCGCCTTGTAGCGAGACCAGTTCTTGGCGGAGCTTTGCGTACATCTGCTGCGGCATGTAAAAAAGGCTCGGCTCCATGCCAGACTCCTGGTGAAAGGCACCATTCTGGCTCATGATAAGCGCATCGCCCGCTTCATCTTTGCATGTAGCCGCCAATCCGCCTTCTGCCAGACCGACTAGGTGCTGCGAATCGGCGTGTCGGTCGTCCACCTGAGACTTCTGCATACTGGACGGCGAATGTATCGCTTCGGCTAGGACGCTGTCCATGGCATCCCGATCGACCCCATCAGGGGGAAGCGGCAAGAATTTTGCATTGCCAGCAGCCATCTTCGCTTCGCGCTCGCGCAAGATGCCGCTACAGTGATCGGCCCATATTTTGGTCACGTTGAGCATCGCCGTCCCGTCCGAGGCTGGCGGTGCGATGGACAGGACTAGGAGGCAGCCCCCGGGAATGAAATTGGCTTGTGCTGCCAGTACTTCCGCCCCTGACCTGAAATCGGGCTGGAACGGCGATGTCCAGAGTAGATCTTCGTCATCGAACCGGTCCAGGGGGAACCCTGCCTCGCGTAATTCGTCGTATGACGTAGTTGATGGCAGCTCATGGAACCGTAAGGGGATTTCGTAAGATGGTGAAGGAGTGCCACTGCTTTCCTGTTCGGGTGGGGATTTGTAGCGTATCTCTAGCTGACCCGGTCGCCAGCCGGGTGTCTCGGTAGACTGAAAGTAAACTCGGCCGTTTAGCCACGGGGCCTGATGGATTGTCCGGCGTAGGCCTTCCTGGAGGCAGATGAACGCATCCTGGGGATCTACTTGTTGCTTCAAACCAAGATATATGATGCTTTGTGGTATGTTGCAAGGCGCGATGTGATCCAGGGGGCCGAGCAGGATGGACAGGGTCTCCGATTTTGAAGCCATTGGCTTATGTAATTGCAACCAAAACCTTGAAGCACATCGAAAGCATTGGCGACAGTATATCAGTTACGGTAGCGCCTTACTTAACTAGTAGTTGCTATCATGGCCATATTGGGCAGGTCACATCTCGTTTGGGACTAACGTCACCAGTGTCGGATGTTTCCTTGTTTGACAGAATTACCAAGCAGGCGGGAGATCTGCAGCAATCGTTTCCTTAACGAAGGATATCCGGGCGGAGTAGGGCGGCGGGGTATTCGCTTGGCAGTGTATAGTAAGTAAATGGAAGTTATCATGTTCCTAAAGACAAAAACAGTGGCTTCAGATAGTGAGAACAGGTTCCAACGGAAGTAGTCAAAGACAAGCTAATTCAGATTTGTATTGCCAATAGGTAGTTCCGAGAGCCGCAGCTATATGACGCTATAGCATCCCATAGTTTGGATTTAGGAAGCCGGCCCCTATTCTCGAGAGACAGCTCACTTAATCCAGATACTCTATACCCTGCATTCGCCACCTAGAGCATAATGGCACTACTGAGTCACTTAGGGAGAAGCCCTGATGTCACTGATGTATGCCTCACAATATATATGGACGAATTATCGATTGGCTTGCACAGGAAACCCTTTGGCAGAGATGAATTAGATTGCTATTGCTACTGTATACAAGCTTATGCACTTACCTTTCATGCAACCAGTTCGGATTTACCTGAGCTCCCATATTTCCCACTCTGGAAGTTGACCACGACTCGCCAGTCACGCCAAGCCAGTTTACTGCACCGGAGGATTAGCGGACCTCATCAAGGGCAGATTTACTTACATTCAGCACCGTTTACTGTGGCGTTTCCGGTGGCGTAGCCTGCTGCTCCCTGAACTCCAACCGCCTTCTCCCCGGCACAGCCGGCAAGTTGGGCCTCCGCGGCCGATAGAACCGGCAGAACAGCGTCTGCACGGGATCGACCAGCTCCCCCAGATCGTCCGGCCCCCAGCGCCCGGAGTGGCAGTCCCGAATGGGCCACTCGCGGTGGAACCCCGGCGTGTCGCCCGCGGGGACCGAGAAGAGGGTGTGGGGGTACCGGATCGCCATGTCCGACATGACGAACTCCTCGCGCCCGACGTACAGGCCGTTGGCGTCCATGTCCTCGACCGTCTGCATGAAGCGGACCGCGTAGTTGAGCATGCCGAGCGCGCTGCCCACGTAGCTGCCGCCGAGGAAGTGCAGCGCCTTCCACGAGCAGTCCGGGTCCGTGAAGCACCGGTGGTTGACGTCGAAGGGCGGGCCGTCCCGTTGCGACCCGTCCAGGTCGAGCTCGTACTCGCCGACGACGACGCCCGTGTCGCCTGCGAACGCGACCGAGCGCGCCACCTTGGCGTCGTCGATGAAAGTGGCCCCCTCGAGGTCGGCGAAGCCCGCGCTGCGCTCGTCCCCGACGGCGAACCAGACCGCGTCGTAGAACATGAAGGGCCCCTCCGCCCCGAAGGGCGCCCGCTGCACGCCGTCGAAGATGCAGTAGGCCTTGCCGTTGTAGGCGGCGGTCAGCCGGGGCACGTTGTAGCGGCCCACAGGCCCCGGGTCCGTAAACTTCTTGAAGAGCTCCGGCTGGACCTCGGTGAAGTTGTGGCGCTGGTGCCGGTTGTTGGGCATGTCCCAGACCGAGTCCCAAGGGTAACGACGTGCCAGTAGGGGTCATTGGGGCGCATGTCCTCGACGATTTTGCGCATCTCCTTGTTGGTGTAGAAGATGACCATCTCACCCGTCTCGGCGAGCTTGCGGATGCGGGGCAGGTACTCCTCGAAGGCGCGGCCCTGGCCATCCTTCTCGTGGCTAAAGGTGGTGATGATGGTCGGGGCCCCCGGACGGATGGGCGGTGCGACGGAAGGTTTCTTCCGGAATCGCAGCGGCCCCGAGACCAGGTGGTCCTTGGACCCGCCGTCGAACCCTTGGAAGAGCTCCTTGTTCCACTCGGCGATCGATTTGCTGCCCGGGACGCGGAGCGGCTCCATGTAGGACCGCGGGTCCACCTTGGCCGGGTTGGGGAAGGGGAACAATGGTTTGCTTAAGGGTGTGATGGGCAGCTTGTGGTTCATGAGCACTTGCTCACGTCTTTGGGAGGGAAAAGTAGGACGGATAGAGATCAACAACAAGCGTAAGTAGCACAGTCGAAGACGAGTAATGGTTCGGAACCAATTGACGTTTTCATCATATTGCCGGGGAACTTGCCGATAATATATCGTCTCTGAGTATGCGATGCCCCTGTACAATACAATTGCTCAGATGTCTCGGGTACACTATGGTTATTCGGTTCTATGATTTCAGCTGTCCAACTTCGGACATAGCTTGGAAAACAGTTGGTCTGTTGGAAGGTATGAAAGAATTATGTGCAATAATCAAACGGCTTTGTGTGCCTGACCTTTTGTTCCCCTGAGACAATGTGCAAACATTTCGAAGTGTCATCTCTACAATGAATTTGTGGCCATGCAAAGTCGTTCTTGGTCTTCTGTGGACTATGGAGCTGCCGCATTTCAGGGGCTACTGATGAGACGCATGGCAACTCCAGCAACAGACAAAGACCAAAATAGTCCAAATTTGACATGGGTACCTAAATACTCTTCTGAGTTGTACACTGGGCTCAGCGGTCAAGAATCTATCAAGGTATCTGAACACCTCGGGAAAAGCGAGATACTCTCGCCCCCTTTCCCCATCTATACGCAACCGCCCAGTACCATTCCTACCATTAGCTATTTGCTGTGCAGTATGAACATAAGCGCTTTACACACTCATTCAATCAAAGATATCCGCAATAAACCGCTCATTCCGCATCCTCACCTTGAAATCCTCCACGTCCTGCTCCGTAACCTCCTCGCCCCTCGCCCGCCGGCGCTCCATCACAATCTGCGACGCCGCCTGCCCGACGCCCTTGGCCATATTCCCACTGCCGCACACATAAATCCGGGCGCCCTGATCCCACATCTCGAGCACATCGGCGCGGTCGCGCAAGAGCCGGTCCTGGACGTAGCGACACTCCTTCGTCTCATTCGCGTCGCTATCATCACGGCTAAATGCGTACCGCACGTCAACAGCCCCCATCTTCTGCCACTCGTCGAGCTCCTCACCGTACAGGCGGTCCGCGCCCGCAGACCGGCACCCCACGAATAGCAGCGCGGGCGCGAGCTTCGCCCGCTCCTTGCCGCCGCGCTCGCGGATCAGTACGGCGCGCTCCTGGACGAAGGCGCGGAAGGGCGCGATGCCGGAGCCGGCGCAGATCATGACGATGGGCGTTGCCTCGGGGTCCGCGGGCAGGCGGAAGTAATGGTTGGTCGAGCGGACCGCGACGAGGGCCTTGTCGCCGGGCGAAAGGCTGCGGAGGTAGGTGCCCGCGACGCCGACGAAGCGGCTCGTGGTGCTCGACCACGAGGGCTCGTCGATGACGCTGTACGTCAGGGCGCATGTGGTGGGGCTCGCCAGGGGCGACGAGGAGATGGAGTAGTACCGCGGGCGCAGGGGCGGCAGGAGGGCGAGGTACTCCGGGAAGGGCATGGTGCATGTGGGGTGCTGCTCGAGCAGGTCCAGGATGGTCATGCGCGGGCCCGCAATCTTCTCTTTGAAGGCCGCTTCGTCTGCTGCCAGGGATAATAGGCTTTCTTTGTCCTCCTCATCTTGGACTGTCGCGGCAATGAGCTCCAGATCCTTGCGCGTAACGGGCTGACCGATCTCGACATAGCCTCGCAGCAGATCGAAGATCGAGACGCCCTTGCCAGTGGGGAGCGTTGTTGATCCGCTCTTGTTGATAGTGATTATGCCATCCCAAGGCAGCCCGAAACGCTTAACGACCCTGCGCACCGTGTCTTCCGGGTTCAGGGGCAGAACCGCCAGGTCTGAAATACAGTCATGTCAGTAGATGTCCAAACCCCAGATAGGATTGAGATCACTTACAATCGCCACTCGAATATGTCACGCCCTCGGGCAGCTCGAACTCAATCTGTCGCTTCTCCGATACTTCTCCATTGGTCAGCTTCTTGGTGCTGGTGACGGTGGCCCACTGCACATTCTGCTGCAAATGCGCGGCACGGTCCGCCTTAGAAACGTCCATTTCGATAGTCGGTCTAACGGGTGCGTTTTCCTTCTTCGTATCCGATGATACATGGGTCCACAGCTCGTTGGCAGTCCACGCGTCCCAATCGGCGAAGATGTCGCCCATCTTGGCATCGGTCGCGCCCTTCGCCGTCAGTCGCTCAGCCCCGGCCTTGGCCAGCAGGTCGTCGATGAGGGTCGGGATACGCTGGTACGTCGCAGTCCAGTCGCTGTTGCCGCAGCCGAAGACGGCGTACTTGACGCCGGCTAGAGAGCCCGCTCCGAGGTGTTCGAGCCAGGCGACGAAGCGTGCGGCATTATCTGGAGGCAGGCCTTCGTAAGATGCCGAGATGATTACGACAGGGGAGTCAGTAGGTAACTTGTCGATTGAGGAGTCGAGATCGCTGACGGAAGCATTGATTCCATGTTGAGAGGCCTGGGACGCCAGCTTCTGCGCGAGCGCCTGGCAGGTGCCGGTGTTGGAACCGTACAAGATCGTCATGCCAATTGTCTCATCCGAGTCCAAAGCCTTGGCATCTGAATCCTTCCTGATGTCATCCGGCACGTCAACCGTCTGTAGCCGGTGCTGGAGACCCGTGGCAGTAATGCCAGAGCGCAGAGATACTTTGATGTTGAAGTCCTTCGGCTTGATGGTCAGACTCTGGACAATCTTCATCTCGTAGTCGGGATCGGCGAGCTCGACGTTGAAGTTCTGGAGGATCATGGCGGTTGCCAAGAGGGCCTCTTGCCATGCGAATGCGCGGCCGATACAGGACCTGACTCCGGTTCCGAAGGGCTTCCAGGCGTTCTTGGGGAGCTTTTCGAACTTGCCGTCCATCATTCGCTCCGGGACGAACTCGTTGGCGTCCTCGCCCCAGACCTTAGGGTCCGTGTGGATCTTCATGAGATTGCAGATGATGCTCTGACCGCGAGGGATCTCGTACCTCCCTCCACCGATACAGACGAAGTCCTCTGTGTTCTCAGGTCGGACTGCCCTCTGGAATGCGGGCGCAGTGGGGTTGAGGCGTAGGGTCTCTCGTAGGACGGCGTTGATGTACTTCAACTCCCTCAAATGCTTAGCCTCGATCTTATCCTTTCCAATCACCCGATCAACTTCCTGCTGCGCGGCGAAGAATGTTTTGGGGTTCTTCAGCATCAGAAGGAAAGCGAAACTCAACAATCCAGAGGTGGTTTCGTGGCCTACAGGGAGTCAGATGCGTTCACAAATCATTTCTCACGACGGCCGTGGAATAGCGGGGGTGTGCGGATTCATAGACTTACCAGCAATTAAGAAGGTCTGCATGTTGACAGCAATCAATCGATCACGCATCGTCTCGCCGGTCTTCGGGTCTTTTCCGTAGAGCATGGCGTTCATCAGATCCTTCTTCTCCGTCGGGTTCTGTCGTCGGTGGTCGACAACTTCTTGACATATCCGGAACTGCAAGTCTGAGTCCTGCTTCAGCTGTTCCCGGTATGAGGGCATAAGCGATCTCAGCATGCCGCCCAATTGGGCACTATTGCTCCGTTCCGTCAGAAGATTGTTCATCGACTTGACGAAAGGATGCATGTCCTATTGCAACCGCAATCGATCATTAGCAAGCCATACACCGGCAACCTGTCAGTCGCGGAATATAATCTGCTTACCTCCTGGTAGAAGGAGTTGAAGCGATAGTCCATCGCACAAAGAGCGATGGTGTCCAGGGTAAGCCGCGAGAAGTCCTCGGGGGCGAGGATGTGATGGCTCGGCCCTTGCCTGGCCCATTTGAGCACCATCTGGCTGGCAATGTCGTGCATCTCCGGGAACATGTTCTCGATGGCCAGCGGGCCGAAGGCCGGAAGAAGGATGCGATGCGCCTGCGCCCAATCATCTCTCCTCTCGTCAATCGCCGCGAAGAGCCCCTCGGCGCCCCTGACCTCGGGGCTGAAAGGGCCTTCGACCAAGGGGCCGGAGACTAGCTTGTAGAAGCGGGTCTCGTCGCACAGCTCGTCAAACAGCTCAAAGTTTCCGACGACTATTTTCTCGGCTCCCATGACGTTGAACTTGACGATGGGCCCGTAGATGTCCAGGAGACGGCCGATGGCGAAGAATGGCACCTCATCCTGCAGGTCGAGGATGTTGCCAACAAAGGGGAGCCCAGCAGGCGACGGTATCGGTTCCGTCATTGTGAGATTGTGCGGCTCAATCACAATGGGAATCTAGTGAGTAGCTGGACTAGAGGGGTCTTGTTGGTGTGATGTAGATGACCCCTAGATGGCGATGGTTGGTACGAACGGTCATAGAATCAACCGTCTTGGTTCACGGGGATGGGCAAGGCCAAGGGGTTATATTCTCTAGCCGTGATGTGGGCTGGGATGCAGGACCCTTAATAATCTCAGATACACGTGCATGGGTGGCAGATGTCCAGATGCGGTTGAAACGACAACTCTCCGGCGGAGTCTTGGGGTGGAATCACGGCGTCGCTTAAACACCGATTAAGCGGAGCCATGATGGGAACGTGGCGGCCTGTCGATCACGGATTACGTTGTCGGCTAAGCCGCCCTTCGTATGTAGAGCTGCGGGATCGTACAGAATCTTTCTGGTAAGCATACCGAGATGTACTCGATCTCGTGTGACGTTTGAGTTGTGGCAATAGGATGAACACAATTGCATTCTGAAAATGAGAGGGCATCTGCCATCTTCACCGCCCAAATGCGACAGCGATGTTTTGGGAGGTTAGGTTACCTCTTTGGTCAGCTAAAATGGGCGCTCTAGTTGCACTAATGCTCGGGTTCGGGATCGTTCCTGCCTTCGATAGCACAACCCACATTGAGCACTTGCACCATCAAGAGCCGTGGCCTTGGCATCCATGCTGGACTAACATTGCGGGTCGCGAATTTCTGGACCGCGACAAAAAGGCACTGAAACCAGCAGTCAGTAGCAGTAATAGCGGATGAAGCCGCCAGCATCTTGGCCAATTAGTTGACAACACTCATTGACTTAAATAGATGTGGACAAGCAACCGGACTTTCTTTGCATGTGAGTATGTGCCTCGGCAATCGGTCTCGATCTTTCGTATGTCCATTTTTGACATTTGATCTGTCCTCAGGGAGTGTTTCCCATTGCTGCTGCTGTAGATGTAGGCGCACTTTGCGGTGACGATGACGCATAACCCCTTGTCCTGCGTTGCTACGTTGCTCTCTTCAGCCCCTCGGGGGTTTCTAGCGGTGGCAGGGTGGTCGGTCAGCTCCAGGGCTGAGTCTGAGTGCTTCAGCTGGGGGAACTGCCTCGGCCTGGGCCGCCTGCAGTGAAGAGCGACAGGCGGGCCGCTTTTGCCCCGCGCCGCCGACTTGCCACGGCACTGGTTCTACCATTCGTACCTCACCCAATTGAACTACAAGATAAATGCTCAACTGCCGGGCGTACAATTGACCCCGACCCAACCCCGCGCTCACCTGGGCAAGAACGGGATTCATATCTCGTTATGAGGGGATCCCTTTCAGGCAATATGGGTAATCCAATAGAGGCCATTTCGACTCTTGGGTCAGAAGGAGAAACCAATGAGCCCATACAGAGAAACACATGAGAACTATATGTGTACACTCATATTCCGGCAAGTAGGTAGATAGACCATTTGTACCTCGTTACCATATATCAGACTGGATACGCAAACCAACTAGGAAGAAAACGCGACCAGGAATCATGGAACCATACACCATCCACCAAGAAGCCAGCCGCATCTATCACGACGTCCTCCTCCCAGACGCGCGCCTCGGACTCCCCCTCGAGGTCCTCGCCGCCGCATCCCGGACCTCCTTCACCACGGACACCACCATCCCCCGCCCCTTCATCCCCGTGCCCACCAAAGTAACCGAGTGCAGCACCGCGCTCTGGGCCCTCCTAGCCACCTACGCCAACGCCCTCACCACCCACCGGTACGCCCTCCCCCGACTACCAGCACGTCGTCGTAGACAGCGACGCCGCCACCGCCTTCACCTTCTCCTTCCTCCTCCTCAAACTCAACGGGAAACCGCTATCGGACCCGGAGATCCGCGCCCGCCTCCTCCGGCACGACACCACCCACCAGTCCCACCCCTGGCGCCGCCTCTGCACCAACCTCTACCGGTGCGGGGATGGCCGCTGGTTCCACCTCCACGGCGGCCTCGACGCGAGCCCCAGCCTGCGCATGCTGGGTCTGCCGACGCACCGGCCGGATCTCACGGACGACACGGAGATCATCGCGCGCTACGCGGACCGCGTCCGCGAGGCCGCCGACGATGCCGACTGGCTCGATTTCGAGTGCAACGAGCACTGGCGCCAGGCGGGGACCGTCTGCCTTACGGCGCAGGAGTACCGCGAGAGTCCGCAGGGGCGCGCGGTGGGCGGTGATCCGCTCTACTTGATCGAGGAGTCGGACCTGGACGTCCTGTCTGCGCCGGTCCCGTGGCCGGCGCCGCTGCAGACATCCCCGAACCCCGCGACGACGATGCGGCCGCTCGAGGGGATCAAGCTCCTCGACCTGACGCGCGCGATCGCGGGCCCCACGATCGCGCGGCTCGCGGCCCTGTTCGGGGCGACGGTGATCCGCGTCTCGAGCAAACCGTTGCCGGAGCTGACCACGTTGCTCTACGAGAGCAACCTCGGCAAGCGCGACGTCGATCTGGACCTGAAAACGGAAGACGGGCGAAAGGCGCTGCTGCACCTCCTCGAAGACGCCGACGTGATCCTCGACGGCTACCGCCCCGGCGCCCTGGAGCGGCTCGGGTTCGGTCCCGCGTACGTCCACGGCCTCGCGCGCCGCCGCGGCAGGGGCATCGTCTACGCGCGTGAGAACTGCTACGGCTGGAGGGGGCCGCTGGCGCACCGGAGCGGGTGGCAGATGATCAGCGATGCCGTGACGGGGCTGGCGTGGGAGTTTGGCGAGTTCATGGGCGTCGAGGGGGAGCCGATTGGTAATTATGCCTGAGCCTGAGCCCAGATCCTCCACTGCTTCTCTCTACAGCTTGCATTCTTATCTGAGATGCATCAGGGGATGATAGCAGACGGAAAGGGAGTGTGAGAGAGTAAGAGAGCTGACCGTGAAGAAACGCAGTCCCACCTCTGCCCAATTCCGACTTCCAAACAGGCATCGTCGGCTGCCTCGCCATCATGAACGCCCTAGACCGTCGCGCCAAAAAGGGCGGCAACTACCTCGTCTCGGTGTCGCTGAACCAGTACAACAGCTTCTTGATCTCGCTCGGGTTCCACGACGCCGCGGTCCGGGACGAGCTGCGGAAGATGTGGGGTGACGAGTTCAAGCCGCGGTATTACGACGACATGCATCGAATGCTGGCCATAGTCAGTCCCATTCCGGTTCCCCAACATAATGTCTTATGGATACGTACGTGTCCATGGCGCTAACCTCCCCCCAGTTTAGCCGGGAACTCCCCAAGAAGGCGCCGTCCTTGTTCGACCCGAAGCTCATGATGTCCCTGAAAGCCGACCTCGGCGTCGAGGACGAGACCATGGACTTCCTGGGACCGCCGGTCTCCTTCGACGTCACTCGTCTCGGGTACGATGTGGGCAGCTGTGAGAAGGGAAGCTGCAAAGCTGAATGGCCCGCCCAGGGTGGGTGAAGGGGTTTGATACATAGTGTCGATATGGTTTCATTTGCGGGTATCAAGATCGGCTATAGCTACAGAAAATTACAATACATATAAGCAAGCACTTTGGTAACTAACATACACTTGTCACAGTTCGAAAATACGTGTTCATGTTTTCATGAACAATTTCCGACCCTCGTTATCTGGGCACGCCGATCCTGTCTATGTGCGCCTAACGAATGAACATTCGTAGAAACCGCTACGGGATCGGCGGCTTTATCATCACCCGATCCGCTTCATCGTCATCAAAACCTGCCCACGTATGGTCCTCGCCGCCACCGCCCCCTTCTTCGTCGTCTTCGCTATCGGTCACATCAGAGCCGTCATCCTGGTCGCCCATGTCGATATCGCCGCCTGAGGGTTGGAATACGGATGTCCTGTTTCCGTTGGGTAGACCTGACGGATACTGGGGTAAGCCGACGTAGGGGTAGACTGCGGGTACGACGACGGAGGGGCAGAAGATGGCAGATAAGTCGACGAAGGAGTGGACGGTGGTGGACGCGATGACGGCGGTAGAGTGTGCGACATGTAGTTCGGAGTCGCAGGAGGCGGCGGCCGTGCCATGCTCTGATGTTGTGGCTGTTGTGGTGGGGGTGGTGGGGGTGGTGGCAGCGGAAGTTGATGTTGCTGTTGCTGTTGCTGTTGAGAAGGAGCGGCTGCAGGCGGTGGCCTGGTAGTCTTCCTCGGCCTCTCCGCATCAACGGTCGCGAGAGCTGCCTGCCACTGGAGCAGCTCGGCCTTCATCCTCCGCCGCGATTGCAGATTCCAGGCTCGCACCATACGCACCTTGTCCGCAAACGACTTGACGGAGCCGCTGTCCGATGAAGGCTTGCCTAGGGTCGGCAACGGCTGGGTCGGTATTGACGTCTGGGTAACACTGCCGCCTGCATAAGGGGTATGCTGCGGGTACTGGTGATGCGAGGCTTGCGAGCCATAAGGCGGCACAGGGCCCGACGGCGGCCTTGTCTTAGGGGCATGCGACTTTGGCTTTCTGACCTTGGGGGGCGCCATTCCGGAGACCACCGGCTCTGCCGAGCTGACTCCTGATCAATTCATCATGCGTGATCGGCTCATTGGTACATCTCTAGAAAGTAAATGGTCAGTCAGTAAAGAACCTCGTAGAGAGCAGGCCATGGTACGTGACTCACCCGATGTTGGTTCTGGTAGCAGCAATTGGCACACGCATGCCTGATGGTGCTAACGGCCAGGATCTCGGGCGGTGCCACCACGCATCTCGCGAACGGGCCGTTCTTGAGGCGACAATTGCGGCATGGATTAGGGTTGATCTGGCCACAGATGAAGATCATCATGGAAGAGAAGTCGTTGGGCGTCCTTGGTACAAACCCGCCATTCTGGCGGTTGGGGTTCCATTCGATTTGTCGAATGGTCTTTTGGTCCGACAGCAGGGAAGCCAGAGGATGCTGGAACCGTTGTTGGTTCCTGAACTCGGCCGGGAGGGTTTGAATGGCCGTCTGCCATGCCGATATATCACTCCCGATAGGAGCAGGGGGCGGGGCGTCATCTGATTCGTCGTCTTCGCCCTCCTCGTCTCCCGGGTTCTGAGCTGCTGCCGAGCTTGGGGTTCGGCTCTGGGACATGGACTGGGTAGCCGAGCCAGTCTGGGTCTGGGTCTGGGCGGCCGGGCCATGATGGTGCATAGGCGAGTCAAAGGGCGTTGACAGCACACGCTGGGATGACAGACGCTCAGCAGCGGCCGCATCTGCCAAAGCCCCAAAGTCTTTGATATCCGGAAAGTCCTCCATGATATGTACCACACGTGCGGATGTGGGGTCAAGGGTGTTGGTTATGCAGGGGGTCGCGGTCGGTTGTAGCGCGCGAAAGAGAGACGCGCCTCAATCAGCCAGTCAATCGATCACTCAACCCAGTTGGCCCAAACAACAGGTTTCGACCAATTCGATAGAGAAAAATTGTCCTCCCCAGTTCGCTCCAGTGTCATAACGTCCTATGTCTCGGCATGAAAAGTCCGTCGGCTGACATTGACCGGCTGCGGGAAAACACCAAAGACAGAGATGGGGATTGGGGGAATTGGTAGTACCATCTTGGCCGCAAGTGTCGCATTGAAGCACTGAATGCGCTAACTTGGGACGCCCCGGTAGAACTTCGGCAACAGTGGCCAGCACCCTTTCCCAGGCTCCATGCGCAAGGCCTCGAGTCATCTATGTGACAAACATTGATCATCTCAACTCGTGTGGTGAGCATTGCACAACGGAATATAAGCATAGACATTTCAGTCTTTTGGGACATCTTTTGTAATGTATATCCAGTCGAGGTCATCTCACATTCTCTCCATCGAGTCGAAGCATCCAATTGCGAGACTGCGAATGAGCATTCTCAATAATGCAGTCACTGGCTCGGCCAACCTGGCCCGCCTGTCCCGTCGCGAGCGCTAAATGCTGGCCCCAGGGCCCCAAGTCCACCATGTCAGGTAGGGCAATAGCAAACAACGAGCAACAGCTGATCCTGCACAATGTCTATGATGGATACTACATACCTATCATTGCACCAATCTCGTGTCTGACGATACAACTAGGGGTACCAATCAATAGAGGGATCGATCGGTCATCTTCGCTTAAATTTAGTTCTGACGGCGCACTGCCAACGCCCGAACCCGCCCCAGCGCCCCCCGGGAAACGAGCAGCAATTAACTTGCAGTCCGTACCTAGAGCTTACCTGGCAGCATGGCTTGGGGGGCGCGCTACTGCACCACGCCCTGGTGTGTCCCACCTGGGTCGAGGGATCTGCAGCAATGCCCTTACCTAACGTCACCTACCGACAACATTGTTGGCGTTCCGAAGCTGCATCGCACTTTCTCGGTTAAAGCTGGCGGTTGGTCGCAGAGATTCAGTAGTAGCGGAAGCGAGATACCTTTGACCCTTTGCCAATTAGGTAGCAGCAGCTGATGAAAACAAGGGAGGCTCCGCTGGATGTCCATCCTGGCAATCGCCATTTGGGAAGGGGCTATTGAATCTATCGACTTGTAACATTTAACGGCCAAGTGCCCACACCCATTTCTCAGTTTCCGCCCTTTTTTGTTCCTTTGCTTTTCGACTCCTACCGGCGCAGGCCAGCCGAAGCAAGCGGCTCACAACCGAGCAGATTCAACAACCACATGGACTGAAAAAGAAGGTATCATACCCCGGTCTTCACTCCTTGGCGATCTTGTCTTCCCGGTCCAATTCTCATTTTCAATCCGGCATCCTGCGAAGCTGGCCAAATGTCGACGACACTCCTTCGCCCGGCGGTCCTCGGGCCGGTCTTTGCCATCATCAGCTATGTCGTCTACCAGATCCTGCGCTCGCCCAGAGTCAAGCTGCCGGATCTGCCCGTCGTCGGCGCCAAACCCGGCGAGTGGTTCCCGCTGCAGCGCGCAAGATGGCGAAACGCCTCCAATATGGCGGCCGCGACCCAGCAGGCCTATCGCCAATACAGGAACCAGGCCGTCATCTTCCCGGTCGCCGGTGACTATGACTACGTCTATCTCCCCTTGGAAGAGCTGCAGTGGCTTCTCGACCTGCCCGACTCCAGCGTCAGCATGCACCAACGCGCCATGGATGTTCTCCAAATCCAGCACACGGTGATGGAGCCGCAGCTCGTGGAAAACCCCCGTTCACCATAGCATCGTGAAGGGCGTCATGACCAGGGAGACGGGCAACCTGATCCCGGAGCTGTACGACGAGTCTCAGCATGCCGTGAGCAAATTCTGGGGTACGGAACCCGGCGTTACCAAGGAAATGCCTGTATATGCCGTAGTACAGCAGATGGTGAGTCGGGTCACGAACCGAGTCTTCGTCGGCTTTCCATTGTGTCGCGACGAGGTCTTCTTGAAAACCGGCATTGCGTATGCCATGGACGTCCCGATCTCTGCGAATATCCTGAAATTTGTCTGGGAGCCTCTTCGACCACTCGCCGCACTGGCGGTTGCTCTGCCAAACCGCATTCACACAAACCGGTTCATCGCCATGCTCCGGCCAGAGACCGAGCGCCGCATCGCCATGTATGACGCCCTAAAAGCAGACCCGGAAACGAAGGCGGCCGACAAGACGCCTAACGACTTGCTCCAGTGGTGCGTCGACCAAGCCAAGGCCTCCGGGGATTGGTACCTGAACCGAGTCTACTCGCTGGCCTCTCGGGTGCTTCTGTTGAACTTCGCATCCATCCACACGTCCTCGTTCGCCATGACCCATGCCATGTTCGACCTTGCCTCAAACGATCCTGCGTACATCGAGGAGCTCCGCCACGAAATCAAGACGGTCCTTGCCGAAAACGGCGGCGTCTGGGACAAGCGCACGCTCCAGAAGATGCATAAGCTGGACAGCACCATGCGCGAGTCCCAGCGCATGAACTCCATCGTCACGTTCGCGACCACCCGCCAGGTCATCGACCCCAAGGGCATCACCACGCCCTCGGGCGTGCACATCCCCCGGGCGCCGTCGTGGGCGGTCCGTCCTACCCCGTCTTCCACGACGAAGCCATCTACCCGGACCCCTACACTTTCAAGCCGTTCCGGTTCGCGGAGATGCGACAGCAACAAGAGGTCAGCGGCGCCGGGGCCGACGGCGAGAAAGGAGACCCAGCTTCTACCACTACTAAGAACTATGTACAGCGCGCGCGGCAGGCCTGGGCCACCACGAGTCCTGACTTCGTTGCCTTTGGCCACGGAAGGTATGCTTGCCCGGGACGGTTTTTCGCGGCGGCGGAGCTGAAGCTCATGCTCGCGTACATTGTGCTGCACTACGATATCGGGCACCTGGAGCAGCGCCCGAGCAATTCGTGGTTTTCGGCGGCGCGGTTGCCTCCTATGAAGGAGTCTTTGAAGTTGACGAGAAGGGCGGATGTTTGATACCTGAGAGCATGGGACGGTGGTAACCTGCGGCGGTGACACCCTGTGGAAAATTCCAGCAACTACATAAACCAATGCCCGCGATTACCGATAGTTTTATGGATTGTTTCACGGCATTACAGGAGGTGCCAAGCAAAAGCCATAGCCGTCGACATCATAGAAGATCAATACAAGAACAATAGCAATCCACGAATGTGTATTCACAGACAAAGTGGCCCCAAAGGAGAAGTAGATGAAACGAAGCGGCGGTCCCAACATCTTCCATGGTGCTGATGCAGCTCCTCTGCCATGTTGTCGCCACGTGGACTAAAAACCTCAAAAGTGAAAAGAGACGAAAGCATTGGGTGATCGGTGGTATGGATCAGATTTGAGTGCGCGATCTCTGGTGTGTTGAAGTTAGGTTCCCAGCAAGAGCGCTTCAACTCACGAGGGGGCTGTGAAGGACAGTTCCAAGCGTGCACCTGGGAGTTCTTCATATTCCGCCATACATGCCACTCAAACACCGTTGACAGGAAGACCTACTATCGAGATACTTTGATCTACCCTCCCCTCCCTATGGAATCTTGATTTTTTGCGGCCCAGGCAAATGTGGGATAGCATGAGTGGATGGAAATCCCGTCTTTACGTGTTTGTCACCTCGGTCAGTCCTTCTATCTGAAGGTATACGAGCACTTTGGGAAGCGCCTAGATATGTGGCCATTTCTCCTGTCGAAAATAAAACATAGTGGTGATGTGATATACAAGCTCGGTGATCAAGTCCGCCCCATAATGGTCTGATGGTAAGTGGACTTCTAGGCACATGTTGACACCCGTTCTTATTACACGATTTTGTATCTCATAGGCCTCGCATGGGCTAATGGAATTTCTTAAATCCGGATTTGATACGCCCACCACTACCATGGGAGAACAGTAGAAGTCAAAACGCCGTAACGGGTGCCAAGGATCTTGCAGTTTCGAGAAGCACGAATGTCTCACATCCCCCCTCCCTTTTGTTTTGTTCAAGACATGCTGCCACCCTTTTCTATGGACTTCCCGAGCCCTTCTGAATCAAAACAAAGAACCTTTGTTCGATATACCTGCTAAAGAAGTTAGGATGGGTCCGTTGGGCGGCGTGGCGGGCACTATTATATCACTAGTAGCCGAGAAGATGTCGCCCATCCGCCTACATTCATTGCCCGGTATCACATGTTGCAGAGGGAAGTCGCCGCCCAGAACCCGAAAAAGCGTTGGTAACAAGAAAGAGGTTACCAGTCAAGACGGACGTAATTTGAACTATCGATTTTGAACCGGAAGCGAGAGCAAGACTATGGAGAACACCTTCTACGTCACCCGCCGCTTCCCCTGCGGCCACAGCGCCGTCTACGAGCACCCGGCCATCGTGCTGCGCAAGATGACGCGGGCGGGCCTAGTGCCGCGGGACCAGGAGTTTGCGCACATCACCGTCCACCTCGGCACGAGCGACGGGTGCAGCACGTGCCCCCGGCGCATACTACAGCAACAAGAACAATACCGACGATAAACGTGATAGATCTCGTAAGAAGCCCCAATACTACTCCAACCGCCACGCCAACGACGACAAAGTCGCTTCTGAAACACACCTTCTGCTGCGAACACAACATGCGACGGCCCATGCACGAGTCCGTCGTCGCCAAACTGCAGAAACACGAGGTCGTCCCGAGCAGCAACCCCCCGGGCCCCATCGTGCTGGAAGTCGAGAGCTCGTACTGCGAAGGATGCCAGGAGTCCAAGATGCGCTCCGTGCACGAGTCCCTGCACGCTCTCCAACGAGACCTGGTGGGCCTAGACCCTTCGAAGCTGAACAGCAGTAATCACCACCACAACAACAACGAGAAGTTGCTGCTGCGGCAGGAGGACGAGCTCCGGGACGTGTTCCGCGAGCTCGAGGAGGCGCAGCTGACGGCCGAGCTGGCGCCGCGGCATTTCCGGGGCGCGCTGCGGGTCTTTGCCGAGATCTGCGTCGCGGCGGTGGCGCCGCCCGAGCGGCTGCGGGGGTGGGTTCAGACTTTGACGACGAACGACTACATGGTGGGAGACGTGCAGAGGGCGATCGAGGAGAGGCTCATGAGGAGTGGGTGGTCACGGATGGGCAAGGGAGAGGGGGCAAGAGCTTAAGAGAGCATGTACCCAGAATTAGTCACTGTATCAAGATAGATACCCTGTACACTATTATGTATACAAACATTTACCCGAATCACACGAGGAGTCACAAGTCAACAAGAGAGAGAGAGAGAGAGAGAAGAGCCAGAAGTGGTTGGACCTCAAAATCGTGGTATTCAGATTATTGTCTCATCATCTGGGTAACTTCTTCTAGGTCGTAATCCAAGAGCAATGCGCCGTTCTATATGCAAAAATTTGTGGTTTCCTTTGTCGTCACATGATATGCGTTAAGCGTGTCCTCTCCTCCTCCTCCTCAGTACTCCCACGTCCTCACATTAGAAACACGAGTCCCATGGAATATGGAAGCGGAAGCGATTTACTGCTGCGAGTACAGGCAGCCGACGGGCTCAGAGATGGTCTGGACGCGGGCGGCAACGGCGGTGCAGTTGGAGTTGCCGCCGGGGTTGGTGGCGCCGGCGACCCAGATCTTGTAGGCGCCCTCGGCGTAGCCGGGGCAGGCCTGGAAGTCGCTGCCGTCGAACTTGAGGTGGCCGTCCTCAATGGAGAAGCCGGTGCGCTCGGCGTTGCGGGGCGCGGGCTCGACGCCGGTGGTGTAGCCCATGATGCCCTGGCCCATGCCGGAGCGGTCGACGTAGAGCTGCTGGGGCGGGTTCTGGCCGTTGTTGAAGAGGAACAGCTCCGACTTGTCGTTCAGGTGGAAGGTGGCGTACTCCTCCTTGACGCCCTTGTCACACGCGGCGTCCTGGGCCTGGCCGTAGTTGAAGATGCCGCGGCTGCTGGCGCTCCAGCCGGCATACTGCAGCTTGGTGCCCGAGGCGATGGACAGGACGCCGAAGGTCTGGCCGATGGGGGTCTGGGCCGAGACGGCGGCGGCCGAGGCGGCGGCGATGGCGAGGTTCTTGAACTGCATTTTGGCGGTTGGGTTGGTTGGTTGGTTGATTAGGTGATTGATTATTAGAATAAGCTGGTGGGTAAAGCGAATGTTGGAGTGGGATGCAGCGATTGTGTTGATTGATGAGGGTGAGGAGCAAAAGGGAAAACTCTCGACTACCGGAGGATTCGTGATGCTTATATAGTTGGAGGATGGGTTGACATGCAGGTACGTACATACAGCCAGCACCGCAGCCCACACGATAATATGGGGCACACACACAGCATACGAGGATCAGAATCAGGGGAAGGCCGTCGAAGGGGCTTCTGGAAGGGGCTTCTGGAAGGGTGGACGCATTGACGGTTGTTGCCGCTGTTGCTCTCACCGGCAAATCAACTCATCAGCGCCGCTAATCCCTGGCTTTGCACGATCCGCGGAAAGATTCTTTGCGGATGAAGTCATCGGCTGGCATCTGGCTTGGAGTTGCACAGCCCGGCTCCACCTGGCCACCTGGCCCGTATTCAAGTGGTGAAAACCGGGGCCGCCGAGACCCCAACAGCGAGGCATGACGGCCGTTGGCGAGCTAAATGGGAAGTGCCGCCGTCCAGGGTCAACGTTCTGGTCAAAGGGCCTCGGCTTGGACGGGCAGTCGGGGAGGCACAGCAAGAAGCAAGAAGCAAGAGACAGGAGGCGCGCTATGCCCGAAGCGTCCATCGGCTCCGAAGGCCAGAACCCAGAGTGTCAGGTTGAAAGTCTACTGAGATTGGGAGTTTATGCGCAGGGCACTCCAGTTCTGCCTCCAGTTCGGCCTCCAGAGCAGTGTCCAGAGCAGTGTCCAGAGGCACTCTCCTCTGAGCCTCTGCACCCGTCAGCCGGCGAATCGTCCTCCCATCGCACGTCCGCCTCACACCTTCCGTTCGAGAAGGTCCAGAAGGAGAAAGAAGTCCACACCCAGACCGCCTGCTTGTCTTTGGCTGGTTGGCTGGCAATAACCTCCAACCCGTTACCCATTCAATACTACTAGGTAGCCTCTGCCAGCTGTCGCTAGTGCGTTACAGCATAACTGTTGCCCATAACGGCCGGCCCTGTCACGTCACACCTGCCCGCTAGCCTGGGTAGTACTACTAAGTAGCCTGCTGTCACCTCCTTACCGGCTTGCCAAGTGCCAAGCCCTTCGATTCGATCCCCTGACCCACCCACGGCGAACTAGCAGCATGCCACAATCTCGTATCTGCCCGGTCGCGCTGGGGCCGTTTGTTCTTCTTTTCTTGGTGACAAACGCTAACCCACCACGACCAGATAACGATCTTCTGGTACGGGTGGTGGGCAGTGTGGATTGGGGGCGGAAAGCGGAGCGCGCGCCAACGCATTCATCAGTCAGGCATTTGCTTGCTCGACACTTGGACGACGCTTTATCCGCTGTCTATGACCATGACATGGGCGTCATACAACGTCCAAGGCCAATATCGTTCGTCATGCAAGCAACATCTTGCTCTTTCGTATTCCTCCTATTCTGTTTTTAACTTTTCGCTTTTTTTGGCTTGTCTCAATTCTCCTTGGGTAGCTAGCGCCTCTTTTCTCCTCGCTTCTCTGCGGCCAAAGTGATCCAAAGTTCAGAATGCCCAATTCAGCCCCGAGATGGAAACCAAATGTTGTTACATCTTCAAAGTGCAACACATGACAGTATCCCAACATCTGGATTGAGCGCATTGCCACGAGTACTGCCCACCAGCTGGCAAATGCACACATGGCACGATTCTTTTTTTTTTTGGGGGGCATCGAATCCAAGTACAGGCGAAGAAGAATCGTACCATACACACCGTCCCTGCCACACCACCTACACCGCTGCTACCTAACCTGCGCCGGCGTTGGTATATATGGCTGGCAGCGCCGGTGTGGAGAGCAGCTTCGACGCACGCATTTGGTACGGTGTGTGGCACGGTGTTTGTGCCCAGGCAGCTCTTGAGAATACATAAGTTGGTGAGTATAAGCACGGCACGCATATAGTAATTGCATATAAGAATGACATTCACATCGAATCCCCAAATTTGTGATTTTCTATAGTGGCCCGTCATCCATCTATCAATCATGGACCGAGAACTCCTTGATTTCTATGCGGTACATGCATCCCCATCCACATCGCAGCTCCGGTTATCTCGCCGCCTACACAGCTCTCCAAATCCGCGGGGATATCTTCGAAATACTCGGGATGTCTGATGACACCTGTGTAATGCATATTTTGGTTAGCAAACTCCAGTCCCTTGTCATAACGGGTTACACATTGCCAGAAGCCGAACAAAAAGAAAACACGAAGAAAAAAAAGGAGGGGGACGGGTTGATATGTTGCGAGGGGGGGAGAGTGCGTAGCACCAGGATAAGATAAACAAGTAGAAGCACTCACTCGTGACATCGTACACCATACCCGACTCCGACACGGCCACCCACGCGCCCTGGCCCCCGTTGGCATCATTATGCGCCTGCAGCTCCGCGCGCGTGACCCGGAGCGACGCCGGGTTCTGCGACGGCCCCCGCTTGGCCACGGCCAGTTCGGAGCTCTTAAGGTGGACCTTCAGGAGGTCCGGCTTGTAGGGCGAGTAGCCCGTGCCGACGAAGGTGCTCGTCATGTCCTGCCCCGCGTAGCTGCCCTGGTACGTTGCGTCCACTTTGTAAACGTACTCGTGGAGCGCAAACTCGTCCGCCCGGATCGTCCGCCCGTCCCACTCGGGCAGCAGCCGGCCCACCCGCGCGATCGTGTGGCCCTCGAGGAACAGCTTGAGCGACGCGACCCCCCCAGGGTGGTACTGGTAGAACTCCTTCGTCGCGTCATGGCCGGCCAGCCGGGCCAGCATCGTGGAGGGGGTGGGATGGTGATCGATGTAGTCTAGTAATGTGAAGAAGGATCGTGTTAGCTAATCGTCGATTTACACCAACTGAATATCGGGAAAATAAGGCGGAGGGCCAAGTACTAGTTATATCATATATAAACTCGTCGATAGCAATGTAAGCACCACTTTCTGGGTTGTCGTATGCTCGAAGCTCACTCAATGTAAGCAGTTGAGGCGCATCGGCCATCGACGTTATCGGCGCGGCAATATCAGGCCGGAGAGCACCGCAAATATAGCGATTGAGCTTCCGCCAGAGTTCCTGCGAGATTTGGTTTCCGTCCAAGTATCCCGGGTCTGTGGGATGGTCGCTCAGTACGGCCCTCTTTTCATCGTCGGTAGCATTGGCCAAGAACTCTGTGTCACAAGATCGAGCCGGTCAGCAAGCCAGTTACTTTCCCCCAGAATGATTGAACGTCAGTTACAAGCTGGGATGGATAGAACCTACTGGTGATATCATAGACCCATTCATCCTCATCCATCTTGAGATGGTCCCTAGAGAGAGCGCCGTCCAACTCCAGAACCTCGCTCTCCAAGTACCAAACCAGCAACTGCCCCATGTGTCGATCCGGATCGCTCTTGAGCTCCCGACGAAAGGCTCTCGCAGCTGGATCGGCGTCCCCTTTTAGCACCCTGCCGCAATGTCTCATGTCGAGTAGCAAGTTGTGGGCCGCCACGCCTGAGCCGTGAACTCCGTTCGCAACGCCAGTGGGATCCCAGACCTCCGGTACATTGTTCGAGGTGGGCACAATGATCCAGTTGTTGGCCGCGATCTCGCTTGCTGTGTAGACGCGGGGCGGCGGCTTCGGCCCTGGCTCCTGTGCTGGTATTTTCGGACTGCGCCATATCCCTTCCCTGGGAAAGGGGAGTACTATCCTGTCGGGCGAGAGCGTGGGATACCCCGGGTTCGGGTGATTGAATACTAGAGTGGCTATGACGTAGGCGGCACTGCGGCTGTAGGCAGGGACGTCGAAGGTGAATTCGGCCCAGTCCCACGTGTACATGGACGGATTTGTGCGTTGCTGGTACAGATGTCGGTAACAGTTAAGGATTGCATCTCTCCACGGCTTTGGTGTGGGGTTGCCTTTCCCAAGTTGAGACAATGCGAAAGTGAGGTAGTCCAGCTGGTGCCGTGGAGCAGAATTGCCAGGGATGCCCATCAGCGGGATTCTGACACGGCTCCTTTCTATATTTCGCGTTACTACCTTCGTGGCCGTCTTCCAGTTTGCCAACTGCGTTGTGGAATGGTTTCGTAAGATATCGACGGGAAGTTCCTCGGGAACGTCCTCAAGGGGAAGCGATGCCGCCATGAGGATGGATAACACATAGTAAGGTCTGTAGGACATTCGTTCTGTTGCGTAGATTGGGTCGCCGGGATTCAGCATGATATAGGAGGAGGCATCCATGATGTACCTCAACGCTTCATGGCAGCCTCGGAGATTTCTTTGGGCGTGGTGGCTGCGGAACAACTGGATCATCGCACGCATCCCAGACCAACCCCAAAGGCTCTTCTGCCATTCAGCGCGCTCGCCGGAAAACCAGGGGCGAAGCTGTGCCATCTGCGTGTTCCGATCCTGCCACGCAGCACGAACCTTCTGCAACGGCCCTCGGAGCTCATCCACGGCAGGTGCCATGTGCGACAGCTGTGCGGCATAGGTGTGCGATTTCCCATTGGCATCCATGCGAATAATGGGCGTGTAGCAAACCGCGGGCGGCTTGAGGGCATTGCGACCTTTCTTCGCTACCACGTCGTTCCAGTACTGGTCCGTGAATAGAAGGGAAGCGAAGAACGGAGGCATGTGCCAAACGAAATTGACGGGGTATCGCTTCTGGAGGAATCCCAAATCCAATGCATCTCTCGGTACTTGGCTGTAATTCCAGAGGGGAAGGACTACATTCTCATCGCCGAGACACAACACCTGCAACCTCTCCCGGTTGGTCCGGCCCGGCGTCAATGTCCAGCGGCTGTGGTTACCCACGTGGTGTGTGGCCCCTCCATCCAAGTGTCGTTCAAAAGAGATGCCCATCTCGGCCATTTGCTCTTCCCCTAGGTACTGTTGTTCGATTATTTGTTAGCTAACCTAGCATGTCCAAGATTGGCATAGCACTCTTACCGGTTCCTCACCGGGAGAAGTAATCCACCTTTCATAACGGCGCTGAATGGTGATGGCATGCTGTAGTTCGCGTCAATAATGTGTAAAAGTCTAGACTAGACGGTGGTTCAGGCCATACCATGATTTCGTGTAGTAACTGCAATGCATCCCAACGCGTTAGTTTCGAGAGTCGAAATGGCGGAGGGGGCATTTCCTTACCGTGATGGCATTATCATGTCTGCTGAGGCTAGCCTCTGCAGGTGTCAGTGCAGGCGGTGCATCTTCACATAAACCACGGAGAAACGGGGCGTGTAGAAGCACAAGAGAGCTTTGGACATAGCCTATTTCACCCCGCCGGGACGGATCGTCCACAGTTGTGGTCAACCCCCTGGCTGACACGTCGGCTTCTTCTTCGTCCCACTCGTCGGTAAAAGAAAACGAGGCAAAGCGGGTAAGGTATTCGAGTCTTGCCCGCGCGGCGACCTCATATGCGCCTGGACCGGGCCGGCTGAGCGGGGACCGTTCCCTTAAAGCATATTTTCCTGGCTCGGTACTGACCGAGGCAGGGATTGGGCTTCCGTCCAGGTTGACCATGTCCCCGAACAACAGTGTATCCAGCCTAGAAGCACGTTACGAGTCAATACATAATCCAAAACTTAGTTGACGCCGCCGGAGGGTCGTGGCCTTGGCGGGAACTGCTTACCACTGATCCCTTTCTCTGATGAGCTGATCTAGCACCCTGTAGGCGAATTCAATCAAGATAATCATTTCGGACCAGATCCTAGGATCCTTCACCGTCCATTGTTGGATATGGGGCCTCGTCTCGTTGACGTAAGGTTTCTGCTCCAAATCGAACCAATTGTCCCTCCTGAGGAAGTTAAACCATCTTGACTCGTCGACTGTGAACAGATGACTCTGATAATCTGCATAGTTCTGTCCGTGATCGTAGTTGGCCGAATGCCCGCCATGGTATGGCAGGTGGGCCATATACTCACTAGGACACTCCAGGTCAGATGCAGCAGTCCACATGCTGTGGAGCGAGAAGAAGGTGGGGGGGAGGGGGGTGCTGGTCGTCGCCCAAGGGCTATCGGCGGTGATACTTACTTGATGGCTCCAACTTGCCACGACCTCTGGCCATGCAACTTGGATTCCTGCCATTTCTCGGTGTGGAATAGCTTGTCTAGGCCTTGGTCGTCCGGCATAGCCACGGGCCGTTGAGAGGGGAGGTCATGGTAGTTCAGTGCGTCCAACCTTGGAAATTCCGGTGCGCGCCCGGAGTGGCTCAGGCCATCGCCGAAGTCGAACGGCACGTCGCGGATATCAAACCTTTCTGACCAAGGAGACTGAGGCCACAGCGACATATTGTTGGAGGCGCCCGCTTGACTCGCTTGACTCGCTTGACTCGCTTGACTCGCTTGACTCGCTTGGCTCCCTCCTCCGGATGCTCCCTGGTTGGTTCCGCCGCTGCCGGGCCTGAATCTAGGAGGAAAACTTGCGCCGGGGGCCGACATGATGCAGGTCTTGAGACAGAATGGCAAGTACTTGGAACGTATTTGTTAAGCCCGAAATATCGTGACTTGTCGACAAGAAAAATAGCTGTGAGCTGCAGCCTGTTTCGAATGAATGCGCGTGGACAGGCGGACTTTCCAAATGGTGTCACAGACTCCTGACACGAGGACTCGAAAAGAAAAGGAGCAACATCGTTTCAGACAAATGTCACAATACCTCTTTGTGTATAGTTATTGGGTTCTGCAGACAATGTTTGCTGCTGGAATGGGAATCGCCTTTGTTACGGACAGAAACTGAATGACGAACATGGGATGGTGGCGTGGCCTCCAGACACACGACAAAGGACGGCTGCACAACGGAACTGACAACAGGGGGCTGCAAACGGGACAAGGAACAAACGGCGGTAGTCAAGCCTAATCGATGCATGTTTCCGACTGTACCTGCAACTGTCATCCATGTTGAAGAAGGACGGGAGAATCTGATTCCACTTGAAGATGTGGTCCAGGCGGGGATGGATGGCGCCTGCCTTGCCTTCTTCTTCTTGGACATGCCGGTGGTCTCCATTTCTAACCCTGGGCTCGTCCATCACCTTCCAGTCATATTGGCCCATTCTCTCTTGGGCACATCATGGCTGCCGCCTACAGGCAACTCCTCTTCCTGGCTTGATCCCGCCGCCTCGACTGCCGTCTCGGTGTCCGAGCCATGGCTCGGCGGTTGCGCGCCCGAGTTGGGAGTTGGCTTGATATCCCGTCTGATGTTCCACCCGCCGCGCCAGCCCAGCCAACCGGATTCCCGGGGCCCTCGGGCAAAGCAAATCAGAACGGCCGCGCCGATGAACGCGACTGGTTAGTTAGTCAGTGGCAGCCGTGATTGTTAGGTCTACCATCGCCACCATACGAGTACTTACTGTTGCAGCCACCGCTCCAGACCCACCCTCCGCGTGCGTACAGACGATTACCCACGGCAGTTCCTGTCAGTCTGCAATGCTCAAGTTAGTGAATGGTGATGGTTTCGTTTTGGCACGCAATAGAACATGTCTTGCTCTTTTTCTCTTTCTTTTTCTTTTCTTTTTCTTTCTAAAAAAAGTGGAAAAAACAAATGATCGAGGCCTGGAAACTTACTGGCCGGCGAAGCAGAACACCATGTAGGCCGTATTAACCCGGTTCCGCGCCTTGGGGTCCAAGTTGTAGACATTGGACCGGTTCGCCGTGTGCGCAAAGTTGGCGCCCGTGTCCATGGTGATGGCCTGGACGATGGGGCCCGCGATGCTGAAGCTGCCGATGAAGGTGCCCACCAGGAGCCCCGCGAACTCAAACGACAGGCCCAGCACGACGGAGAACAGCGGCACGAACCGGTCCGTGATGAGGCGCGACCAGAGCGGCCCCAGGGCGATGACGGCGATACCGATGAAGGCGAAGAGCCCGATCTCGAGCGAGGAGTACGAGTACGGGGGCGAGGCCAGCAGGAAGGTCAGGGTGGTCCAGAACGAGGTGAAGGCGGCGCTCAGGAGGAAGCCGCTCAGGCACGCTTGCAGCAGGAGCGGCTCGGTGACGACCATCTTGGCAATGTCCGAGAGTAGGCGGAAGTACGGCAGTTTCGCGTCCTTGGCCGGGTAATCGGGCAGAAACAGGAACAGTAGGATGAGCACGGTGTACTGGGCACCGAAAGCCAGCCAGTAGATATTGCGCCATGCGGTGTAGTTGGCGACGATTCCGGAGAGAACGCGGGCTATGAGAAGTCCCATGGCCAGCCCAGAGACAACGACCGACAACGAAGCAGCCCGTTTCTCTGGCGCCGCCAGATCACCGACGAGGGGCAGCATGATCTGAGGCGTCACCGTGCTAGAGAAAACATCAGCATAGATCTTGAGGCACTCTCCGATCGCCCGTGTTGACTTACCCAACTCCACAGATGAACGAAAGAGCGATGAAAACGTGGAAGTTCTTGGTAAGGCACAGTCCGAGCCACTGCAAGAGTCAGAAATGTCATTTTCCCTCATAATAAGCATAATACTTACCACCGTGGCCGTGAGAAATACCAACAGGAGCACGAACGGCCTCCTCGGGACTTTGTCGCCCAAGGGGCAGACCAACAGCAAGCCCACCGCGTAGCCGCCTTGGCTCAGGGTCGCGACCAAAGAGGAACGTTCATAGCTCACATCGAACTCTTCAGCGATGAGGTTCAGGATGGGCTGTGGGTAGTAGAGATTTGCCACGGTGAATGTCCCGGCCTTTTTGGTCGTAGCTTGTTAGCCTGCACACCATGCACACACACCCCTGGGTGGATGAACGGAACGTCATGCACTTACGAAGCCAAGTAGGATGTTCGTCGCCAGCGTGAATTGTGGTGGGTTGCCGGGATCGTAGCGGCATCTTTGAGGCTTCCAGAAGTCGATGAGCGTCCAGATGCTCCTCTTTCTGGCACCATTCTCACTGGTGTGGGCGATTGACGATTCTGACGGGCGCCGGTCCGGAGATTGGCTTGTGATAGCATCCTTTGCCTCTTCTTCTGTGACCCCTGAAAGTCCCATGTGATGACGATGCGCATGAGACTCCTCCGTACGGGATTCTTTCTCTTGGCCCATAGCGCATTGCATGAAGAAAATAAAAAGAAATGTCGTCAATTTGGTTGACGTGTCGGCGAGAAAAGGGCGTACTTGAGTCCGATCCCGATTGCAACGTCACCACTCAGTCATTCCTCTTTGGGAAATGTTCGATCGAGATACTCGATCCTGTCTCGGATGTCCGGCGGCGCAGATCTTGACACACCAAATGAGACAGAGGGACAAACATCAACAAATCATCACAGGCAAGAAAATAAAGGCAAAATTATGGTTTCTTCGGTTGGAATGGCATATACTTCAGTTGATATGTTTCCCCGCGACTTCATGCCATTCTCGGGGTCTTCTCTTCTCTTCCCTGTTGAACTCGGGGTCACACTGATGGGCGCCCTTGATTGGCGCTCGCCCACTGTCCCCCGCTTCTGGCCGGAGTCCGGACATCGGCAGAATCGGGCAATTCGTGCTTGAGATCATGGAGGGGAGGGGAGAGATCACCGCTCCCCCTCGTCATTTTGCGATCTTCCATCATTGACGTCTTGGTGAGGCCGGTCGAGTTAAAGTGATGCTGACCCCCACGATGAGACGTCCTCAGCAAAAACGTTAAAAACACCTTACCTTGATGACTAACATGATCTAGCCTAATAAATTTACCTTGACGATTAAGCCTACCACGGCTGTTGCTAAAAGGGGGGACTAGACGAAAGGAAGTTTAGACGAGGGACTTCGGACGACAGGGTTCCTCAGGTGAAATGGGCATCCATCACAGCGAGCCGGTCCACGTGCAACTGCGCGTTTCCGGCATGAAAGTTCCCAGCCAGTCAGCAGTGCTCGTCTATATATTACGTGCATGTGCTTGCTATTTGTCATTGCATCTGTTGCTCCTATCTCGGAGACTGGCTACTCAATACTGCAAATATGGTAGCAGACCAGGCGTTTCGTCTATTGATTGCGTCTCACACTCTGTCAACGTTCGACTTGCACTGTTACTGAAATTATGTAGCATCTAAGATGCCTATTGCGTTTCAACATGGACGTGCCAGCCAGATAGATGGTTTTTCGGTTGTACAGCCATCATCCCGAAAATCCACCGTCGACTGGGTGAAGCACATTGGTGAGAAACCTGGTCTCGTCGCTGAGAAAGAAGGCGACAGAAGCAGCGACCTCCTCCGGCGCTCCCACCTTGGGGAGCAGCAATCTAGATGCGCCTCCCTTGGGGTACAGGCCTTCATTCTCGAGGTGCGTATGCATTGCGGTTTGGATGGGAGATCTGCCAGATCATTCGCTGTTAGTGATGTGACTGACTACTCCGACTTCATGAATATGGTGTATGGGAGGGCAAACCTACGGGCATACGGCGTTGACTCGGATCTCTCGTGCCGCGCCTTCGTGCGCGGCCGCCTTGGTCAGGCCTACCACGCCATGCTTCGACGCGATGTAGGACGAGAGGTTTGGGTTACCCTTCAAGCCGGCAACGCTCGCCTGCCACGCATTGATTCCTTTGTTAGCAAGGTCATATTCGGCTACAGCAAAGCCATGGTGTGGGAACGTATGGATCGACTTACGATGTTGACGATGCTACCTCCATCCACAATATGCTTGATCTCGTACTTAAGGCAGTTGAACACGCCCGTGAGATTCACATTGATGACCCGGTTCCAGTCGTCGAGTCCCATCTCTGTGATAGGCCCTATCTTCCTAGGGGCCACGCCTGATGAGAAGTCGATCACGTCAGTTTGAGATCAACACCACGCCTGATGATTGGAATTGAGCGGGAAATCATATGTTTGTTACCGGCGTTGTTCACACAGCCATCGAGCCTCCCGAACTTCTTGACCGTAGCTTCGATCCAGATCTTGATGGATTCAGGTTCGCAGACATCGGCATACATATTCATTGTTTCCAGCCCGGAATCGCTGCCATTCACAACAGTGCCGTCTTTCTCGAACGACAGGTCACAAAGTGACAGCGTAGCGCCTCGGGCGGCAAGATACTCGGCAGTTGCTCTTCCAATGCCCTGCGCGGCGCCAGTGATGCAAATCACCTTTCCCTGGAATGGTTTCGGGTTCGCCATGGTGACTGGATGTTGAAGGTGTTTAGCAGGAGGTCGATATCGGGGAAAGGGGTTCGCGAGTTATTACAGCTGTTGCTCGTGCGGGGTTGGTTGTGCGTTTCCCGCCCGATGACTGAGCTTATTTCGGATGAGATAGAGCGTGCCTATGGAACGACACCTTGGGATGGATTATGTTGCTACATACAGGCAGCCGACGCCACTCTATTGGCGCTTTCGCAACCCCCAACTTCCAACCCCAACTTCGATGTGTCCTATGACCCCATCGTGCAGCCAGATTTACCGAGGTCACACTATGCATCTCTACAGCTTATATCAAACCTCGGCTTACTCCCCTTGGCGGACAATTTGCTTGCTGCAATTTGTATACGAATTGGACAGACGGTTTCACGATTCCATGACCTCATTTCTGCAACATCGGAATGATGAGATGTACTCACGCCGTCCTTTTGGGCTGGTTGGGACCATGAGAGCCTCGTATATTCGGGCTTAGATTTGACTATGTGGAATCTTGTTCGAGTTCGTCGACAGTTCGCGGTGGCATTAATGACCGTCTCGTATGTGTGTTGTTATGGTGTTCGAGGCATGCAAATCCCCCCACCTCGAGACCGACTCTCCACGGTTGATACAAGAGATCACCAGGGGTCCGCTGAATAGAAGCATCTTATGGCAAACGGACAAGAGAAGAGCAGAAGCAGAACAGCAGAGAGGCAAAAAGAATCAAAAACAAGACAAAAACATACAACACCGAGGATTCCCAGGTCGTCACCGACCCTAGTACTAATTCGGCTCTCTGCTGCTTATATATGGGAGAGCGGACGGGATCCCTAGTATTCAGCAGGATATGGTCGTATGTGAAAGAATTGTCTGTTTTAGTAATATATATTCACGACGCGCTGGATCCCGAATATGATGGGGGGTGCACCGCATGTTTATTCAGATGGACAGACCAAGCACCACGTCATTTCGTGGCGTCGAGTTCGAATCAACAACCCGCCGTTCCAGCCCGGATATGTGGATGGATGGGCCTTGTGAATACGGGTTGCTGCAAATGTGGCGTCTCGTATTACTTCCAGAGTATATATATTAAATGTAAGCTGCCTTCACATACTCGTAGGCCATATGTGCAGGTTGCTGAGCTGAACCCAACGCCATGTGCCTACCAAACTTACGATGTCTTTATAAGTGGCGGTCCAACAATAGCCAGGTCGCATATGCATATGCGTAACCCAATTTCCGTTTTCCACAGCGTGTCAATGGCAGTTGCATAGGCTATTGGAAAGCAGGTTGTCTACATGCCCTCACGGACCCCCCAATCAGCGGTCATATGGTCTTCTGCACAGCCTATGCACATTGCAATTATTTACGCAAAGTAGCAGCGATGGCGGAAAGAGGCGCAGAAGATGCTGCGCAAGCTATAACGACTACAGACCTTGTTATCACTGCGGGGAGACAACATATCGGGACACTGGGTTGGGAACCCCCATCTTAGATATTGGAGTTGGCCAAAATTGTATAAAAGCCATGCTCTCTCTCTTCTCTCCTTGGCCATCAAACACAACGTCAAACACAGATCAATCACTACAATCAGTCACTGTCCAGATTTACCTCTTCGTCTGAAACTGCCATCCACTTCTTCTGCAAGATGCTCTTATCCAAGTTAGCCATCGCTGCCCTCTTTTGCGCCGCAGTAGCTAGGGAAGTTGTCCACTTCGACAAGTGCTCGCCAGCCAACTACGAAGTTGTCAATTACTACGCCGACGACAGTAAAGCCAGCGTGGGGACCATTTCCAGCCTCATGTCTATCCACTTCTCTCGAGTGTTTTTATTTCGAAAAGTTCATGCGAACTCTTTGTAGCACATAACAGCCCCCGTCGATACGACCCCTTTTTTGGAACCCCAAAACTGGCTGATTTCTGATTACACTGCCCATATAGAGCTTCCCCGGTACTTCCAACACCTGCGTCGCCTCGCCCAACTGGCACTCCTTCAACCACTGCACCTACCCAACCGGCACCTCAGGCACCTGGAGCCTTGCGTCCAATGATGAGAGCCAGCCGACCGGCTCTGTCGCCGGCACGTTCAACAACGGCTACCACACTTTCACCTGCAAGCGCGACGACGACCACTACGCCTACACCGATGGCCATGGAAGCCGTTGTGTCAGCGTGTTCTACTGCGTCTACTAGCGGGAGAGTTAAGTATTTCTCGCCCCCTGATGGCATGGATCGACTGGTCTCCCACTGGGTATATGTCCAGCGGATCCTTTAACGGTGCTATTTCGCGGCGAATCTGCCAGATGTGCAATTTGGCCCTGTAACAAGACGGTACTTCCACGTCATAGCTATTGATGGTATGGGCCGTAGCTTGTTGTTCCGCTGTGGTGTATGGTATGGTTACGATTCCCTTCTATCTGAATCACACACTCAATTCAGGGGCTATAATTCAAAACTTTCCGCGTTCTTGTACTGGATATCCTGCGGTTCATGCAAGATCTTACAGACCCCCCTGATAATATAGGAAACTACCTACTTGTCTGTAGGAGTAGCTCTTCCCCCGCAAGGCATAGCGCATGCATATGTACTTGAGAGATACCAATGCTTGGCAGATTTACCCCATGTCTTGGGTCCATGTTGGCGGGATATCTCTCCTAAGATAAGCTAAGGTGCTGCGCCGCCCAGTCTCCATCGTCGACAGTCTTGGCGACAGCAGCTTCACTAGGTCTGACGTCCAAGAAGTGCACTAGCAGTCACATACACCAGGCAAGACGTTCAAGCTCTTTCCAGATTCGGGGTATTCCTATCATGGCTCTAAGTTGATTTATGCCAAAGTAGCGACCTTATCACTTGCTGTCGGCCCATTATCGCCGTGGTGGTTGATAAGGGGGCGTACCCTTGATGTGTGTGGGTGGAGACCCTCGAACTTGGCAATCACACACCCACGCCCAACCCACCAATGGCATGTCCCATCGACCCGTGGCAACCATATCTGCCTTCGGACAACTGCCGCTCCAGCCACCGCGCGGGACATCCGGGGGCAAGCCCGGCGTCTTCTATGCTGGCATCTCAAGTATGTGATACTGCTGTAATTCGAGGTGGCAATGAGACGACGCGATAGCAGATAAGCATGAGCCGTTTTCCGAACGACCTGGACAGTGGTGCAATAGGCTATTCGAAATATCGGTGTTAGGATGGTCACCTACGTACAAGACAACCCCCGCAGGTATAGGAGCTCAGGTGGGCGAGCTGCTTGGCCAAGTTATCTGGAGTTGAGGGGGTTGGTTCATGCGGCAGTGAGACATGCTGCTACCCGTGTCGCTATCAATGTCCATCTTTGGGGCGTTCTGGGCACACACCATACCAATAGCATGGGAGCTTAACATGTCCCTAGTGACATATAAGTATCGGGCTTGCCAAACCTTCCTGCTGTAACCCTCTCGACTAGATGCAACTTGCATGCTCGTGGAATAGAGCCACCGTACAACGCAGCCATGTCGACAGTCTCGGACATCACCACGCTTCCCGCGGAATTGAAGTCTACCCTCGAGGATGCGAAACCTTCCGAAGTCGACCCGGAGAAGCATACGGAGACAGGGTCCAGTGATAAGGCCAGTGTCATCGGTGGTGAAGTGCAAAATGGTTCGTGTAACATCTCCAGATCAACTCCGCTTGATGCCATTCGTTCTAACATTGCCGACCTAGTCCATGAGGAGTATTCCGAGGAAGAGTACAAGAAGCTCAAGAGGAAGATCGACAAGTATCTCCTACCTTTGATGTGGCTCTGCTATGGCATCCAGCAGACGGACAAGACGTCCATCGGCACCCAAGCCACGTTCGGACTGCGGGAGGTATGTTCTTAGCATCCTGCTTTGGACTCAAGGAACAATCAATGCTGACTAGAGCATTTAGGATACCGGGCTCATTGGTCAACAGTGTGAGCTTGGTTTCTCCCCTAACCTTTCCCCTTTGTGTACCCAAAGCTGACTATGCAATTAGACTCATGGCTTACGACAATCTTCTACATCACGTATATGATATTTGAATTCCCATCCAATATCCTCCTGCAGCGATACAAGATGGGGCGGACACTCTCGTGCTACATGATCTGCTGGGGCGTCGTTGTGCTGTCCATTGGCTTCACCCAGAACTTCACGCACCTGATCGTGCTAAGAGCTCTCCAGGGTGTCTTTGAGGTGAGAACAGCGTCTCGGACCCTTCTTTCCCGGTTATGATATGCCAACTGTTTGACCCCATAAAGTGCTGCATCTCGCCAGGTTTCATCCTAGTCATAGGCAGCTGGTACACGACCCGCGAGCACGCCTCCCGCTCCCTGGTCTTCCAGTCCGCCAACGCGGGCTTCGGCGTCATCGCCCACCTCATCCTGTACGGCATCGGCACCATCCAGCACCAGCACCCCGAGCGCCAGGTCTGGCGCTACATGAGCTACTTCCTCGGGGCCCTCACCATCGCCGTCGGCTGCCTGTGTTTGCTACTTCTGGGCACCCCTTCCGAGGTCCGCTGGTTGTCGCCTCGCGAGAAGCAGATTGCCAACGCGCGGATCCGGTCCAACAACACAGGGCACGACCAGACGGGAATCAAGCGGTGGAAGTGGAAGCAGGCGCGGGAGTGCTTGGCCGACCCGACCTTCTGGTTCGCCGGCGTGAACGCGTTTCTCTCGTCCGTCCCGAACGGTGGGCTTACCACGTTCAGCTCCATCATGAACCAGAGCTTCGGTTTCAGTAAGTCGTGCCGGATCTATCTTACTCCCTGCAGCAGCCAAGTGTACTAATGTGAGAAATAGCGAACCTTCAGGTCATCCTCTTGGACATCCCGCGCAGCGTCTTTTCTGTGCTGTGGTTCGTCCTCATCGGCATCGTGACCAGCCGAAAGCAGAACCTCCGCATGTAGGTTTCGAAGAGTATTTGTCTAACTTCAGGACAGCATGCTGACGGGTGCAGGTACTTCATGATGTTCTCCGTCATTCCTCCGTTTGTGGGCTTTCTCGTCATGGCGCTTCTTCCCAACGAACCACAATACAAGTGGACGAAATGGGGAGGGTGAGTTTCTGCTATCCCATCTTGGCACTTTGATAACAGCATGACTGATAGACTGTATGTAGTTACTTCATGACCGTGCCGTTCGTCATCGGCATGTTCCTGGCCTGGACTCTGATCCCGTCCAACATTGCCGGCCGCACAAAGCGGACTCTCACCTCGTCCTTCACGTTTGTCGGGTACTGCGTTGGTAACATGGTCGGGTCCCAGATCTTCCTCGCCAAAGATGCGGTAGGTTCACCGGTTACCCGTTCATATAAGCTAAGCTGTTGTTACGAAGAAGTTAACGACTGACATCCGTCTGTGGCAATAGCCCCGGTACGTGCCTGGCACCACCGCCTGCGGTGTTTGTTTCGGCTTGGAGTTCCTGCTCATCGTCGTATGGCGCGTCCTGCTGGTCATGCGGAACAAGCGCCGGGCGCAGCGTCTGCAGGAACTGGGCATCTCGGAGGAGGAGCGACTCGAGCGCGGCAAACAGCTGGGGGAGCAGGACGCGACCGATTTCGAGAACATCTATGTGAGTTTCAATATGGCTCTTCCTTCTGCCAAAGCGAACGGGAGAAAACCAAGCTAACAGAACTCTCTAGTTCCGTTACACCATGTAGTGCCTTGGGCACCTTGCAAAGCCATCAGTTGGTGACGTTGCCGTGTGGGGCCGAGGATAGTCTGCTTTTGGCGTCGGATCTAGTAGAAAGAATTCTAGCGTACTTATTCCACGATTGACCCAAGATATCAATAGACCGAACATCGATTTTGTTGCTCTGGAGAGAGGCACGACGAGACACCGAGGCCCGTATGTCACATAGCCTCGGAGTTCCCTGTCGAAAGGTACCAAACAAACTACAGAAAGCCAAGCGCCAATCCGAATACGCTGTAGGTTAGGTTACACCGTCCAGTCGCGAAGCGGAGGGTCTGACACATTGCCGACTCTAATCAGTGGGGGGGGCAGCACCGGCCCAGCCAGCCACTGCCAGCCCCTCCTCTGCTCCTCTTCCATTAGTTGGAGGGGCAAAACCTCGGCAGAAAACGCGCTGCTTCAGCGTGACTTTGCTCCACCCGGACAGGCCCCTCGGACCGCGAGGCCGCGGGGCTTTTGCTGAACTGGCATGTTGGGTAATTCCAAGGAAAGCAAACTGCAAACTGAATAAACCAGTTCCCAGTTCCGCGCGAGTCCTACTGAGCCCAGAATGACCCACCGGCGGCCTGCTGCGAACTGGGTCCCGGGGCTATTCATCGGCTCAGGGAGGCTGAATGTCGGCTAAATGATGGGCATGGCGTGCGCTGCGCGTCCATCCCATGTGCGACACACAGGTGCGCCGACCCCGGGCCGGCAGCGCTGCAGTCTGTAGATTCGCTGGAAGTGGCACGATCCGCCGTATTAACCGGACCATTGGACGAAGGGGGGACGGGGGGACGGGGGGGGGTCCAAAGACGAGACGACAACATCATAACTGACAGACTGCTCGCTTCCGACCGACACCCTGGACAGACATACACACGGCCTGGAGCACACTGCATTAATGCAAGGGAACAGACATACTACTACTGGTCACACATGGTTGGTGCCCGACATATTGCCGTTGAAGATTCTTAGCTAGTATATCTGCTCTCAATTGACTTCAGCCCATCCTCATTCCCATTCCTGCTCTCTGCCATTGCCTTTTGCTCAATACCGTAGAGACTGACCGAAGTTGAGCCCCTCCTTCAGCATGGCCGACATCAACGTGGAAGAGCTTCTGAAGAAGCTCACCTTGTCGGACAAGGTCGACCTGCTTTCCGGTAATCCAATGCTCTGGCTCCCTGTTATGTCCCCCCCCATGCTAACCAAACAACCTTCCGTGCAGGCATTGACATGTGGCATACGAAAGCCATCCCCCAGCATGGCATCCCCTCAGTCAGGACCAGCGACGGCCCGAACGGCGTGCGGGGCACCAAGTTCTTCAACGGTGTCAAGGCGGCTTGCTTCCCCTGCGGTACAGGCTTGGGGGCTACCTTGTGAGTTATGCCGTGGCCGTTTCGGGAGACGGACGACTGACAGTGATCGCAGCAACCTGGAACTCCTGGAAGAATGCGGCAAGCTAATGGCCCAAGAAGCCCGCGCCAAAGGCGCCCACGTCATCCTCGGCCCGACCATCAACATGCAGCGCTCCCCCTCGGCGGCCGCGGCTTCGAGTCGCTGGGCGAGGACCCCTTCCTGGCCGGCCTGGGCGCCGCGGCGTTGGTGAACGGGATCCAGTCCGACGGCGTCTTGGCGACGATCAAGCACTTTGTCTGCAACGACCACGAGCACAAGCGCAACGCGGTGCACGCCATCATCACGGAACGTGCGCTGCGGGGAGATCTACGCGCTGCCGTTCCAGCTCGCGGTCCGCGACGCTAAGCCCGCGGCTTTCATGACGGGGGTACAATGGGGTTAATGGGACGTACTGCAGCGAGAGCGAGAAGTTGCTGGAGAAGATGCTGAGGCGGGAGTGGGGGTTTGAGGGGTTGGTGATGTCGGATTGGTGGGGCACGTACTCGACGACGGAGAGTGCGCTGGCTGGTCTCGATCTGGAGATGGTAAGTGTCCCAGTGACTGAATAGGGACATGCTGAGAGTGGGTGATGGAAGCTGACATGAAACACGTAGCCTGGCCCGTCGAGATTCCGCGGCGAGATGCTCAAGTTCAACGCCTCTACCGGCAAGGTCGGAGAGCACATCATCGACGAACGCGCCCGGACCGTGCTGGAGTTCGTGAAGAGGAGTTACGCCAACGGCATCCCGGAGAACGCCCCGGAAGAGACGAACGATACCCCTGAGACTGCCGCGCTGTTAAGGCGTGTGGGCAATGAGGGCATCGTCCTGCTCAAGAACGACAACAACGTCCTTCCGCTCAAGAAGAACAAGAAGGTGAGAGATCAGCCAACATGCAGTCCTCGTGGCTCGCCTCGCTAACCCCCTACATAGACTGTCGTGATCGGCCCCAACGCCAAGGTCGCCACCTACCACGGCGGCGGCTCCGCCTCCCTCGCGAGCTACTACGCCGTCACCCCCTTCGACGGCATCTCCGCCAAGCTCGAGTCCGCCCCCGCCTACGCCGTCGGCCAGTACTCCCACAAGATGCTGCCGGCGCTCGGCTACTCCGTCAAGTCCAAGAGCGGCGCCCCGGGCATGACGATGCGCATGTACAACGACGCCCCCGACGTGTCCGGCCGCGAGCCCTTCTACGAGCTGGAGCTCGTCAAGACCGACACGTTCCTCGTCGACTTCCACCACCCGGGCCTCAAGTCGGATCTGTTCTACGCCACGCTCGAGGGATCCTTGGTAGCTGAGGAGGACTGCGCCTACGAGTTAGGTTTGGTCGTGTGCGGGACCGGCAAACTCTACGCCAATGACGAGCTGGTCATCAACAATGCCGACAAGCAGACGCTGGGCGACGCCTTCTTCGGCGCGGGGACGATCGAGGAGCGGGGCTCCTACCCGATGAAGAAGGGCCAAACCTACAACTTCCGCCTCGAGTTTGGGTCCACGCCCACGTCCTCGCTGCAGGGAGAGACTGTCCTTATTAGAGGCGGCGCCATCCGGCTCGGCGGGTGCAAGGCGATCGACCCCAAAGCCGAGATGGCCCGGGCCGCCGAGATGGCCAAGGACGCCGACCAAGTCATTGTCTGCGCAGGCCTCAACGCCGACTGGGAGACCGAGGGCCACGACCGCGCCGACATGAAGCTGCCGCCGGGCGTCGACGACCTGATTGCGGCGGTCGCCCAGGCGAACCCCAACACCGTGGTCGCCATGCAGTCCGGCACGCCCGTCGAGATGCCGTGGATCAAGGATGTCAGCTCCGTCATCCAGGCCTGGTACGGCGGCAACGAGACGGGCAACACCATTGCCGACGTCCTGTTCGGCGACGTCAACCCCTCGGGCAAGCTCAGCTTGAGCTTCCCCGTGCGGGTGCAGGATAACCCGGCCTACCTCAACTACCGCACCGAAGGCGGCCGCGTTCTCTACGGGGAAGACATGTAAGTGCTTCACTTTCCAGGTATCCTTTCATATATATCTTTACTGATAGCTATCTTAGCTACATGGGGTACCGCTACTACGAATCCGTCGAGCGCCCCGTCCTCTTCCCCTTCGGCCACGGCCTGAGCTACACCACCTTCGCCTTCTCGGACCTGTCTGTGAGCGACAAGGACAATAAACTGACCGTGTCCGTCGCCGTCAAGAACACGGGCGCCGTCAAGGGCGCCGAGGTGGCGCAGGCGTATGTGTCGCCCAGGCAGAAGGCGAAGGTCAACCGGCCCGTCAAGGAGATGAAGGGGTTCGCCAAGGTCGAGCTGGCGCCCGGCGAGAGCAAGACGGTGACGATCGACATCGACGCCAAGTACGCGGCAGGCTACTGGGACGAGGACCGCGATCAGTGGTGCGTGGAACAGGGCGAGTACGAGGTTATCGTCAGTGACAGCAGCGAGGTCAGCAAGGAGAAGGCGGTGACGGGTTCGTTTACGGTCAAGGAGACGTATTGGTGGTCTGGTGTGTAAAGTGGTTGGGCTACTTCATTGATGGCTAGCAAGGCAAACCAATAAAAGAACATACTTCAACAGGTCAACTGCGATTTGTTTGCTTCAGAAACATCAGCTCGTATCTATGCGCTGCGCAGGATACCCAGAATAGGAATGAGGTGTGGCAGTGGTAAGCATTTGTGTATGCTGGCATCTGTGTCTGTATCGCTCAGTTACTCGACTTTGATGATGAAGGGCCAAGATGCTAGACAGGGTACAGGGTAAGTCTGCCTGATCAGCTATCAGTTCTCGAATACATGTAGGAAGATAACTCGTGGCCAACCTCCGTACCTGTTTTTGGAGACCTAGGAGTTGTCGCCACACTCAGTCAACTTGCTGAGTGGGTGTGCTAGTTTGCAGCGCCAAGTGGATCCCTAGTTAAATGACTTTTCAGCAATATGAGGGCTGGTAAGAGCACTGGCATTCATCAAACATCTACCAGTCTGTTCAACAGGTTCAATTCTCGGTAGTATAGTGGTCAGTATGCGAGCTTGTCATTGGACTCAGTGTCATAAACGCTCGAGACCCGGGTTCAATTCCCGGCCGGGAAGCAATTTCTTTTTTTGGACATGCAGCATCTTTCGTGATGAACTTTTTAGTGTTTCTTCCTCTTTATGAGACCAACATCATTGCTTTGCTTTGGTTATTTTTCTCCATGTACCTACTACTCACTCTACTTTATAGCTTCAATGGTAGGATGCCAAAGTGGAATGCGCAAGTGAGGCAACTCCAATTCAAGTTGGCAATCGGCGTTCATGAACATTATTGACCAGGATAACAAAAGAGCCCAAAATAAAATGTACAATCTGTTAATTTCGGGTAGGGAAATCAATTGTACAACGCTCTCCCGTGTTAAGCTTCTTCGCCATCTAATTAATCTAAACTGCTTGGAGTTCATGGACCTTGCAGCTACCGCGGGGCATGCAGACCGCGCCATGTCATCATGTCTGAGCTAAGACGACGCGTAAAGAGGTACCTTTCCAGCTTTCCTGTCGCGTCCAGCCATTGAGTGAGCTCTTCTTCTACAGGAGCCTCGGCTGGTGATGCCGTTTTCCCTCAATTGCAGCAGATACAAGCCCTGAACTTCTACGAGGCATAATCACACAACTTAATTGATCGTACATTCCCTTCCTGTATCTGCTTTACACCCCCTACAATGGCGCCCCCAACCATCCTCGCCCACAAATCCGCCTTCCTCTCCGCGCAAACGCTGCAACTATCCCAGAACCTCGCCCCCTCGGGCGCCTGGCGCAACCACCACCACCACATCCCCGAAGACGCCGAGAACCAACAACAAATAACCGAAAAAGCCGTCGACGACGCGCTCTACCGCCTAAACCACGCGCTCCAGCAGCACGTGCGCCGGGTGTACGCGCCCCAGGCCACGCGCCACGTCGCCGAGCAGATCGACCAGCTCTTCCTCGACATCAGCAAGGACAATGACGACGACTTGGCAGCGGATGACGAGCAGGACGCGGAAGGGAACAGGGTACAGAAGGGGGACGAGCTGAGGCAAGGGGCAGACTTCAGTGAGTAGAATGGCCCTCTTCTTTTTGTTTGCTTAAGAAAGATTGCGAGCAGTTACTTACACCTTCGCAGCCTCCGACCCCATGATCGCCGCCCTCCCGCCCAACTGGGACCAAATCGACGCCCACGAGACCCAATCCCGCCCGACCGAGGCTGCCTACTTCGTCGAGCTGCAGACGACCCTCAACGTGCTGTCGGCGCGGCGGGCCGAGACGCGGGCGCGCGTGGAGCGGCTGCGCGCCATGCAAAACCTGCTGCAACCCTTCCGCGGCGACGCCGGTATGGGCGATGACGAGAACCAGAACAAGAAGGTGCAGGAGAACCTGGTGACGCGCAACGGCGAGGTCGAGAAGGAGCTGGAGCGCATGCGCACCTTGCTCGTAAGGGTCGCGGGCCGGGTCGGGCAGTTACCCGCTCGTAGCGCTACAGATGAAGATGGCGACACAGACATGGTAGGGGATCTAGACAAGGCAGAAAGAGGAAAGGTCCAAAGCCTGCTGGACTCGTTCTGATATGCTTGTCACGCTGGATCCTTTCGGAGTTTCTTGCTGGGTACGGCATGGCGTTGGAAATGGTTGGTTTACTGGTACGAAATGATACCCCTTTTCATAGTTCACACAAACTTTTGTCTTCCCTGGTCATATGCAATTCCTCATATTCATACTAGGTAGAGCGTGTTCGTCTCAAGTAACAATTCTTGGTGAAGCGATTCCTAGGAGAGGTGACTCATAACCATACTGCCTCAAGCATATACCCAAACCATACTCCTTCCTAAAACTACCATCATCCAAGCATGTGCGCCCATCCTGCCAAACGAAACTACGACCCCAGCAGTTTATCCACGCACCAATCCCGGAACCGGTCAAGCAGTCTTGTCGTTAGCAGGGACAATGCTCTTCTTCCGCCGCTCGCTATCGCCAACAAGAGTAGCGTCCTTTGAAGAGTCGTCGACATCGAGCCCTTGCGCTTTCTTGTCGTCGGGCGTCTCTTCTTGCTCTGAGTCGTCACTTTCGTCGTCGTCCGAGTCGTTGCTCTTCTCCGAGTCGGAGCCGCTGGCTTCTTTCTCCGGTTTGTCGCCGTTGCCGCCGCCTTCTTTGGCTTCCTCGCTCTTGTCGCCATCGTGCTTGCCGTTGGCATAGGGGTTAGGTCGGACCACCCGCAGCCTGACGACTTCCTTGTCTCGGTCTTCTTCCGACACTTTGTAATAGACGCGCAGACCGATAGTTGCCACGGCGTTCCAAGGGTTCTTCTCAAACTCGTCTTCCGGTTCGGGCTGTGGGATGGGTGGGGGTGCGACAGGAGGAGGCGTGGGCATGCTCGCCTCGCGCTCCATTGCAATCTCGAGTTCGCGATCTGTGATGTCAGATACGGATGAGATGTCCGACTCGCCCGATTCATCTGACGATGTAACCTCAACGTCTGAGTCCTCTTCAACTGCGACGGAAGGCTTGTTATTGTCACTAGCACAGCATACATCGGCGCATTCCTGGGCAACAGGCCTTTCGCTTTTTGGATTCTTGGTCTCATCAGCAACAGCCGTGGAAGCCCCCGAATCCGATTTAGGTTCCTGTTGAGTCTCGGTTGCGGTATTAGCAGGTTGCTGGGTTGCCTCTGGCCCTGTCTTTGTCTCCTGCTGGGATTCCGTTTCCGTGGTAGCAGGTTGCGGATCTGCCTCAGCCGGTGTGGCGGTGTCTGCATCCTCGGACTCGACAGCAGCAGCTGGTTTCTCGTCCGCGTGCATATGCCCTGGCGTGTCGTGAGTCAGTGAAGCTTCTGATGCGGCATCGTCAGATACAGAGGTGGGAGTCTTCGCCTCTCCCTCTGTTCCGGACTCGGAGTCCTTCGACGAGGCGGGATTTGGATCATCAGGCTCGGCATTAGCTTTCGGCGACACGATCTGAACTCGCTTTTCCTTCAAGGGCTCAGCTTTCTTGTCAGAGGAGTCATCCTGCTTACCCTCTTCCAGAGCAGCCTTTCTCTTCGCCTCAGCCTTGGCCTCCTTCTTCACCTTGATCTTCTCTTCGCGTCGCGCCTTCTTCGCCTCCATCTTGGCCTTGGCCTTGGCTTTCTGCTCACGCCGCTTCATCTGTTCCTTGACGTCAAAGTAGTACTGCCGCTCCCGCCCCTTCATAATTTTCCTCTTCTGTTCCCGCTTCTCTTTTTCCTTTTTGCGCCGCTCGTACTCCGTGCGGGCCCGTTTCTCTTCGTCCGTCTCTATCACTTTCCCTTTGCTGTGCGCTAGGTCGTACGACATGCCCACCGCGACCAGCTTGTCGCGGCGGTCGCGCGCGTAGCTGCGGACCATCTCCTCTATCGGCAAGATCGACATATTACGCGTCGCGTTAACCTTCATGAGAACGGTGTAGTCACCCGCTTCCAGCTCGAGCTCGACGTTGACGCTGCGCTTTTGGCAATAGGGGCTGATGCTGCGAACGACGTAATCCTCTTGGCCGGCCTTGTGTACGCGGAAGTTCAGTTCAAACCGGTACTGGCCCTCGAGGCCGCGATAGTAGCGGTCGTCCAGCTGCGAGAGGACGATAACAATGGGACCGGGCTTCGCCAGGGTGAAGGCGAACTGCGTGTCGTGGTAGTCCAGCGTCCAGGGGACCGAGACGGTGGTCCAGATCGCCGTGACCTTCCAGTCCGACCCAAAAAGACGGGTTCGGTCGAAGGCTTGGTACTTGCGGAGGAGATCCTCGTACGAGATCCAAAAGGCGCCGTCGTCGCCGAAGCGGTGGTTGAGCTTCAGAAGCCAGTCGGCAGTCCACTCCTTGGACCCGTCACCTGAAGGATGGTCAGCTTATAGTCTCGGGCTTTTCGGATGTATCTGATCTTACTCCAAGCTCCCTTCCACTCGCCCTTGCCCCAGGGATTCTTCAGCAGCACGAGCCGGTGGCCGTCTATCTCCACGGCTCGCATGACCGAATACGCATGCAGCTCGACGATGCCCTTGCGCTCGCCCCAGCCGATCCCCCACATGCCGGTGGAACAGCCAAACAGGAACTGGTCGTTGACTTTCATGAGCTCCTCGTTCCAGAAGTACTCTCGGTCGAGGATGTCCGTAGTATAAATCTCCGAGGTGACGCCGCCGGTGAGGTCCTCAATGCCCTCGCCCGTGAAACCGCCCTCGATAGCGGCGTAGTCGCCATGGGCCTTGGCGTAGGCCTTCTCGAGCAAGGGCAGCCACGTCTCGTCGGCGTGCTCGCACTGGGCAAAGTAGAGGGCGCCCGAGCCGCTCTGGTAAGCCTTTCGGTACTGTTCCTCGGAGTTGACGCGTTCGCGGTCCTCCCAGAGGATCCGCTCCAGGAAGCTCTCGTCGAAGTCGGGCTTGGTCAGGAACAGCTTGTCGTCGATGATCTCCGAGATCCACTCGCCATCGCGGTGAAACACGAAACCGTAGACACCTACCATCTCGTCGCGCGCCACGCAGACCCGCTCGATGAGGCTCGACTTGTTGCTCAGCGTGCAGAGCGCCGCCAACAACCAGCAGTCGCCGTCCCGGCCCTGGCGCACATCGTTGGCAGTGGGACCGTCAATGTAAAACTTGGGGTCTTCGAAGATGTCGATGACGCGTTTGACGCTCTTGGGCTTGAAGGAGGAGCTCGGCCGCTCCTCGCGCGAGTTCCAGAGCGACTCGAGCGTGTCGCGCTTCCCCCACTTCAGGTCGAACTCGAGGTCGAAGTGCGGGTCCCGGTACCGCTGGTTCACGCGCCGGCACTCCTTGACGATCTTGGCGACCTTCGCCTGGCAGACGGCGGCCGCCTCGTCGTAGGACGCTTGGGTGGTGATGCCCGTGGCCGTGGTGCGGCAGCGCCTGGCGGCCCGGGCAGCATACTGGTTTTGCGGGATTACAGTGGTCGCTGAGCTCAGAGCACGTCAGTTTCAGTGACTGATATATAACTGTCTGTCTGGCCGTCGATGCATACCTTTGCCCGGGGCTTTGGTGGTGAATTTGGACCAGAACTCGTCGATGGCCTGCTGCGGCGTCTGCTGCTTCGTCTTCCTAGGAAGGTTCGATAGTACTACGGGCATCTCGGCCATGACGGTTCTGGTGCCGTCGCGGTCGTCGCGCAGGTATCCGGCATCCGAGGGGGCGTATATGGACATGATGGGCGGTTAGGGATGCTTGGTACTAGATATGCTTTTTCATTTGCGGTAAGACTGCAAACCTCGCTGTAACGGGATGCCAAGTCGCACAGTCGGAGGCAGCTGCAAGTCCAGCTGTAGCCTAATAACGTAGGGCAGGTAGTCCAGACAGACGTCTCTCTCGTATTGGATCAAATCTGGCAGGAGCGAGTGTGATGATGGCCGTTACCAATTGACCATTCCACGGTTACCTCCCCAAGAAAAGTACTTATGCAATGGAAGGCAGGAGTGCAAAGCGTGGGAAGTACGAGCCATTTATTGCCATAGGCAGCGACGGCAGAGGTATCGGCAGAAGGTACGAATCTCCCACCCAGTGGTTCGAGTGGCTCCAGCGGCCCCAATGGCAAATGGAAAGAGCAACAGAGCCGCCTCACACCGGAATTCGTGGCCAAGTCGGGTCAGCCAGCAAGCAGCCATCGCAGGCTTCACTGGCCACCGAACCCCATCTTGCAGCTGAGAGGGAGGCCATTGGAGGAAACCCCCTGCCACGAACCCGGCAACCCTGCCTGGTGATGCGGTGAGACATAAGGCTGAGATGTAAGTGGTAAGCCAAAGAACAGCCCCCTGTATCGTCAGTCTTCGGCATTGTTATTTGATACTCAGAACCCGGATCACGTCTATTGCTGGTCTGTCTCTCCTTCATGAAACTGAGATGGCCTTTTTCCAGCTTCACAGCAGTGATTTACTGATGCAACACGACGCGTTCTATGCGTGTTTAAGGTATCTCACCACAAAGAGCATGATGAAATGAAGGAGTGTGATTGCAGATGATGCCCCCTTCACTTTACCGAAGAGGATTCTGCTTGGCGATTCGTGCAAAAGTTGGGGGCCAAGAGGATGGATGCTGGATGGATGAACATGTGCTGGACCGGTCGGGGTGATTATTTTACCTTTTGGTACTTAGGTGCGTCGCTGCCTGTCTTGCCTTCTCCGCGGTCATTGGCCATTGGCTGGTGTTACAGGCCGTCACCGTCATACGGCAACAACTGCCCTCTGACTGCATGAAGAGGACTCTGTCCCTTTTTAAGCGACGAGGCAAGGCGGCAGCTATACCTGCTCCGCGGACCATTGACTATTTATAAGAAGAAAGAAAGAAAGAAGCGAATGATTTAGTCCATAGCACTACAGATATAGGTATACAGTGCTAGTGAGTGATCCCAAAAACTTTCAACACAACGGTTTCCGGCGACTGGTGATTGTGCTATCAACTTAGCAATCGGTTATTATGCACGTAGGTAAGGAATCATGGAATATTGGATTACTTGGCAACAGGATAAAGATGTAGTAATTAATGTCGCACAGCATATCGGAGAGTGGGATATTCGCCGTCTATTCAGCCTTAATTGGTCAAGTGTCTGTTGGCTTACCACCTCTCGACTTTCGAGTAGCCAAGTACAAATGCAGAAAGGTTGACAATTCATCCACATTGGTGTTCGATTGATAGGTATTTCCATCAGGTCCGGCATTGGCCGGGCCGAATCCGGTTCGCTTTTGACCACCAGACATGTCAATGCCTCCATATCCGGCACTTGGGGAGATGCCAGTATATTACTATTGGGACTGATGAGGTATGTTCGCGCAAGCTTCAATACTCCGGGAATCACGGCACTTATTGCAACGCTGTGCAAAATAGGATGCAACAAGTCTCTTATTCCCCATCGGCAGAGGTCCGGCTGGGCCGTCGGAATGAACTCCGGGCAGTCCCTCTCTTTAAATAGGGACCGAGCCCACTATGGCGTGCCTAGGTGCTCTTCGAGAACACGCGACGCCGATGTTCGCTCCCTCATCCAGGTGCAAGCTCGGGGTGTTGATAGCCCATGGAGTCCACTATCCAACCCCACCAGCCCACCATGAGCCATCACCACCCCGCATTGATGTAATGATATAACCTACGCGACGGCTCATCCCGTCCATGGCTTCTTGCCATGACTTATAGAATGTCGACTACCCTTGGCAATTACATGATTCAGCGGGCTTCAATCTAGACCTTCCTTTGAAAGACGACATCATCAAGTGCTCTTCTACTCCCACCCAACCGCCGCAGCAACCGACAGATTTCCACCATACATACAGACCCAACCCAACATCTCTCCAATCTTTTCTCCATCGAACGGCGAGCCAGCTCCCACCCAGCCATGAAGCTCCTCTACCCCACCTCGCTGGTCCTCGACGCCCAGAGCCTCGAGGGCTTCTCCGTCACCCTGCACCCCTACGACGTCAAGACCCAGATCCCCGACGAGCACGCCGACGCCGACATCCTCGTGACCTGGACCAACAGCGCCGCAAACCTGTCCGACGCCGCGAAGCGCCTCACCAAGCTGCGCTGGATCCAGTCCCTCGCCGCGGGCCCCAACGACGTCCTCTCCGCCGGCTTCGACACCTCGAAAGTCCTCGTCACGACCGGCTCGGGGCTGCACGACCACACCGTCGCCGAGCACGCCCTCGCGCTGCTCCTCAACGCCGCGCGCCGCTTCTATGAGATGCGCGACTGGCAGCTCCAGTCCAAGTGGCCCCAGCACCTGGGCGGCCCCCAGCCCGACCGCCCCAAGGACAAGTTCACGACGCTGCGCGACGCCAATGTGCTCATCTGGGGCTACGGCAACATCGCAAAGACGCTGACGCCCCACCTGCGAGGGCTGGGCGCCACGGTGCGCGGCGTTGCGCGGACGGCCGGCGTGCGGGACGGCATCGAGGTATACAGCGACGACAAGCTGGCAGAGCTGCTGCCGCAAACCGATGCGCTCGTCATGATCCTGCCGGGCTCTGACAGCACGCGCCATGTGCTCAATGCCGACAGGCTGAAGCAGTTGCCCAACCATGCTTGGGTCGTCAACGTCGGCCGCGGCACGTCGATAGACGAGGATGCGCTGGTGGCGGCGCTGCAGGATGGGCAGATTGGCGGCGCGGCACTGGATGTCTTTGAGAAGGAGCCCCTGCCCGAGTCATCGACTCTCTGGAAGGCTCCCAACTGCATCATCAGCCCGCATGCCGCTGGCGGTAGACCCCAGGGTGCTGAGGAGCTTATTGCGTCCAACTTGCGCCGGTTCCTGGCTGGACAAGACCTGAAGAACATTGTGTAAAGCTATCACCATGTCAATGGCACAAAGAGCAGGCCTGAAACGTTTGACTGTATATCTTTAGTCTTTTACCTATCGTAGAGCGCTGATAGGTCGTCAATGAATATTATAACTTGTCGCTGATGCCTCATCCTTGCCCTTGTATATGCAAAACTGGGATTAGGTATCCCAACTAATCCACATTGTCCAGATGCTGGCTGGCCCAAGGACTCTTCTTACGTATAGTTGGGCCATACCGTACCAGCACGAACGGGATTGGTATCAATACCACTGCCAGTAGTGCTAGCAGACTGGCACCCCATTGGTAGCCAAGCGATGTAAATAACTTGCGCCCAAACAGAGGGAACGCGGCGCCGAAGAGGTTTCGGATCAGTCCTATGCCGGCAAGTGCTGAGGCCGAATAAACCTGGGCACGTGTGTCAGTTTTAGGTTCCTAACGAGCTCCCCCACATGTGCGACTGACCCTGTATGCGTCTTCGGTGTATTGGAAGGTCATGAGGATAAGCGTGTAGAAGGACCAGCCCCAGAACGCAGAAGCTATAACAGGTATTATAGCCGGGGTGGTTGCGTAAGTTGTCCAGGCGAAGAAAAACATCGAAAGGGGAAACACTTCACCAGATGTCAGCATCAAACAATCATGCAGTTATCGGCAAAACTAGGCCGATGCACTTACTGACTGCCGCATATGTTGCCAGGTGCAGCCTCGCCTCGGGAACGGCCACCCCACCAGATCGGAGCAGTTGTCTCTGGTAGTACCTCTCCTGCCAAATGTTCGTAATGGGTCCAACCGAGATCCCGATGGCGATGCCGAGGAACGCGCACCCGACCCCGATCTTGCCGAACCCGTGCCCCTCGGCGCCAAAGACCAGGTTGAACGCGATGTTGAACAGAAAGCTGAGACCGTACAAGTACCCGTTATACAACGCATTGAGACTAACGATGGCTTCCGTGAACAAGAACCGGAACGGTCGGGTGAGGGCCACGCGGAACAGTTCGTCGGCGCTCCTGCGCTTCAAGGCGTCTGGGGTGGTGGTAGTGGTCGAGCCTGCTGCGCCATCCTTTCGTTGCTTCTTGGCCACATCCCGCGCCCGCCGCCGGAGGATAGTCGTGTGCCTCGTCTCGTCGAGGACGAGCACCATGATCAACCACAACCCGCCGCAGGTCCCCAGCAGCGCCCAGAACACCTCCCGCCACCCGCGGTACTCGGCCACGAAGGACATGGCGAAGAAGCCCGAGGGGCTGCCGCAGGTCGCGGCCCACAGATAAATCGACATGGCCGCGCCCGTCTCGTCGTGCTGCCACATATCCGCAATGGACCCGCCAAAGTTGGCGATGGTGACGGCGGCGAAGAACCCGCTGAAGAATCGCAGCACCATGAACCCGACCAGGCTCTGGCTCAGCGCCGAGCCCGCCAGCAGCACGAGGAAGACGGCGTAGGAGCCCTTGTAGATGACGCTGCGGCCGAAGAACTCGCTCAACGGAGCCAGCGACATGGGCCCGAAGGCTAGGCCCAGGATATATAGACTCAAACCCAGGACGGCGACGGTCTCGGAGATGCCGAAGTCGGCGCGGAAGCTCGAGGCGGCGGGGGAGAAGCCCGACGCGCCCCAGGAGACGGACAGGTCGATGGGCGTGATGACGGCGACCATGAGCCATTTCTTCCAGGAGGGCCAGTTCCGGGGATTGTCTGGGTCGCCGGGGTCGAAATGGTCTAGGGAGGGTGCCAGTGCTGATGCGGACGAGGCTAGAAGCGGCGTGGAGGCCGAGGCAGCTGCGTCCCGCTGGGCTTCTTCCATCGTGCACCAAATCAGAGAATCCGACGCTTGGATCTGGTTATATTTACTTAGTTACGTTGCTAAGCCGTCGATCCAGACGCACTTTCGAGGCCAAAAGTTCAAGTATTAGCACAGAAGCTGGAATGGAGGAGTGGGGCTTGCACGTGCATACACCTAGTTGGCGATATTGGCTGTGCTTGGGAGAGGGGCGTGTGCGGTTGGGATGACGTCGATTTGGCTGCGAGTTAGCGGAGTCATGTCTTCTTACACGGTAAGGTTAGGTCCCTTGGAAACGAACGCCTATGCCCCCAAGTTCGAGATACATAGAACTGGTAAAAGCTTCAAGTAAGCGAGCCAGCAGATATGGAAGATGTCGATGTGCAGGCGGCCATTGCCTTTTGGGGGACGTTACATCTCGGGCCTGCGCTGAAATATCGGTTGGAAGTAAGACGGGGATCAACTCGCTCGGAGCATCACATCGTCGCCGGCGAAAATTGGGAGAAATGCATGCTGAAACCAATCAACTCTCTGTTGTTATATCATCATATGTTGCATATTCTGTACTCAAAGATAGGTAGCTCCTGCAATCCCAGATTGCCGCTCATTGCTAAGCCCGCTACAGAGAAGCGAGAGGGTCGGTGGTCGGCAACCAACAACGCCCAGCCAATGTTGCTACACTATTTCCAGCACGGCATATCGGCCACTACATGCACAAACGTTCCTCGGATTGATCGATCCCCTGATCCGTATTGCCAGCTCTACATACCTACAACTCATCCTATTTGCCAATTCCCCCACATAGACAGACCAAAAAGAGGCTGCCCGTAAGTCAGCTTATTCCAAGGGGATCCTGGAACACCCCCACATCGGTGTCCGGCAATGAACAATAGCGACCCCCGGACTTTTGATCAGTCCTCCCAATTGTCCGGGACCGAAGGATCCTCCTAGACCCTCGTTCTCGTATGACTACCAGGCAAAGCGCCTCGTCCAAGGAACAAAACAAATGTGCGCCATGGCGGCGGCATCCGCCTGGCCTCCGCCCTTTGCTTACTGTAAGGTGCCACAGGGGCATGTCAGATAGATAATCGTCGGCTGGCGCCGCTTTCGCGTTGGGTTGGGTTTCTGTTCGGATATTAGAATGTAGACTTACACGCCTTTGTTCTTTGTTCTTTGTTCATAACAAACATACCTACATATATCAACACATCAAGCACGCTCGGGATCTATAGTACCTTATCGACCATCGCTGGCATTGCTTCCTGATAGTCATACTTGGGCACATCTGCAGTCCTCATCATGGCTATGTTTCAAAGAGTTCGCCCGAGCTACATGCTCGGCGGAGTGGCCGCCGCCGGCATAGGTTTGACTTTGCTGTCCCGAAACCTGACGAGCGACGCATCGGCGGCCACGGGAGCGCCCCGGAAAATCTTCCCTGGCGGTCCGGCTTTCCTCGCCCTGCCGCTCGAGAGTTCGGAGATGGTGAACCATAACACGAAGCGGCTTCGTTTCAAGCTACCGCAGCCCGACTCCATCACCGGGCTACCGCTAGAGTGTAGGTGCCCGTCTACTTGGTTTCGACATGTCAGAACATGCAGTTGACAGGATGGTGCAGCCTCATTAGTGACTTTCGCATGGCCCAAAGGACACTGGAAACCGACGGGTAGACCGTATACCCCTATCACCCCATCAGGTAAGTTTTGCCAGGCACCCTTTCATTCCATCCCAAACCAGGCATCCCCTAACCATACCCACAGACGAGCCCGGCTTCTTCGAGCTCCTAGTAAAACACTACCCCGGCGGCGGCATGAGCACCCACCTGCACTCCCTCCAGCCCGGCGACAGCCTGCGCTTCGTCGTCCCCCCTCAAGGGCTACGCCTGGACGCCGAATCAGCACCCGCACATCACGCTGATCGCGGGCGGCGCCGGCATCACGCCCATGTTTCAGATGGTCCAGGGCATCCTGCGGGACCCCCAGGACACGACGCGCATCTCGCTCGTGTTCGGCGTCAACTCGGACGCCGACCTGCTGCTCAAGGACGAGTTCGACCGGTTCGAGAAGCTGTTCCCGGGCCGGTTTCAGGTGACGTACACGGTCAGTCGGCCGAGTCCCGGGTCGCCACATCGGGAGGGGTATGTTACGCGGGAGCTGCTGAAGGAGGTACTGCCGGCGGGCGGCTCGTCCAAGGTCTTCGTTTGCGGGCCGCTGGGCTTGGAGGATGCGCTGGTGGGCGGGAAGGGCAAGCCGCCGGGCATACTGGAGCAGCTTGGATATGGCAAGGACAAGGTGCACAAATTCTAGCACTTGTGTATCGTCATAGCACCTAATGGGATATGAAGCGTTTCCAGCGGCAAAAGTACCAATGTAGAGGTGATCTTCACAATGAAACAAATAGAATAAGGCGATGGCCTCTTTAGGACCATGGTTCGTTGTTGTTTTCTTCTGTACCGTACAGACGATTATCGTGACATGCCAAAGCTCGTAGCTTCGTCCCTTAAGCGTCTCTCAGACCCTCGTTGCCGCCAACCCGGGGATCGATGCCCTCGGTGTAATTGCCGTGTTTCCGTCCCTCCTTGATGGCCTCTCGCTTTTCCGCCTGCTCAGCCTTTTTCCTACCGTCGGGGAAATGTATTCGCGTCAGCAGAGTCCACCTCCCATCGTTGTTCTCAAAAATAAAAAGTCATGGGGGACGACGCATGCCTTGCCGAAAGAGCCTTTCGTTCTCTTCCTTCTTTGCAAAGGAATCTTACCGATCCAAGTTCGCCAACAAATCCGGCTCGCTGCCCGCGGCACCGGGCTTGGCCTCGACGGCGCTCGCGACGCGCCCCTCGGCTGCGCCCGCGACCATCGACTCGCCCTCGAGCTCCTTGTGGCGGCCGACGTCCTCCTCCGTCAGGCCCCGGGCCTCCTCGCCCGCGGGCGCGCCGCGCACGCCATAGCCTAGACTGGACGGCTGGGGAGCGGAGGACCCGGACTGGCCGCTCGTAGGCAGGCGGTCGTCGAGCTTTTGGCCGTGGGGGTGGGAGTGCTCCTTAGCGGTCTGCTCGGCGGGGTTCGTGCTGGCGACGTTGCCGGGGGTTTTGTAGACAGTGTCTTGAGAGGGTTGGGAGGGGCCTTGGGGATCCATGATGTGTGGGCGTGTGTGTTATGTCGAATTGGTGATGCGACTTGGTACCTGGTGGGATCTCTTCTGGTGCAGTGGAAGATGTTTGGCTAGCAATTGAAAAATCGTATGATCGAACACAGCGACTATGAGTTTTAACTGTCTGAAATATGGGTTATCGAGCTGGTGAGGAGTTCTGGAATCTTCACAACGCATCTTTGATCGATCGCTTGTATTCCTGACGCAATCAACAGCAATGTCGTCATTGAGCGCTGCAGCCCTGCACTAGCGGCAGCCGTCATGATTGCCAACTCGCCCTACGTACAAACGCCCGCATCCCACAGTTGTTGATTGCCGTTTGATATGTCCCATTCCTACCGAACCTCCCGCATCTTTTTTTGTCGTTCTCAATTTGCTATGCATGTAGTTTTGCATCTGCAATGTTAGTGCATGGCCCTTTGGGGGTGCGCAGCCGTTGCGATCCTGCTGGACAAAAACTTGGGACGATTGCTCGGCGACTACCTTCCTGCTTAGGCCCAACGAGTGGGCGCATTGAGGGCGAGGAAAGAAAACAGCTTCATGTCCAGTTTGATAAGACGTCTCTTCGTCGAGATGCCGTTCTGATCTACGGAACAAGCTGCAGCAGAAGAGGTGCTGACGACATGGATCAGCAAAGGAGGTCATCCTGGTCAAGCATCTGTCAAATTGAGCTTATTGCTGGATGCTGCATTCGCATACACGTACGGCTACGCACGCACACAACCACAACCACAACCACGCACCACGGATCCAAGGCCCGCCCCCAACGGCTGATGGAGACCCTGCCAAGCCTGCCTGCAAAGCATCAAACGCATCCGCGCGTCTGGGCCAGACGATCTGTATGCCGAAGCAGGCAAGAAGTATTCAGGAGCTTCAAATTTCCCATCTCTGGTGGTGGATTGGGGGTTGCTGCGGGTTGGGGGCCACCGTCCGCTTAAAGCAGAGGGTTCGCTCAATCGGGCTGCTCACATTACACGGAGCTTGGCTCGGCCGACACCGACACTGTGAGTATCAGGAATATGGGATTCTGGGTAAAGCCAAGTTGTCATGTGTTATATGGTTCATACCGCCCAGCTCTCAGCTCCCACTTACAAAACGCATTCTACTAGCAAGTTGTGTTATGCCACGCTGCGTGATAAGAACAATTGACGACGTGCACGGCGTCATGGGTGGCTATAGTGACCAATTGATAAGATGGCTTCATGGGGGGTGGTGAGCGGGTTTGAAACGTGCCGTGTTTCTTCAAGCCGGCCACTATGAAGAACGAAGGAGCGAGGCGAAGCCATGGTCTCCCCCAAGCTCAGAACCATCCGGCATCTTGCTTGTCCTGAGGCTCCCAATGATGGCATCTACCCGAGTATGCCCATCTGCGATGTTTCACACAGAAAACATACCAACCAGGTCAAGTCCGTCAGTGCGGAAATGCTTTTCTTGCTTGCCTGCCCTTGCCTGTCAGGATGGAGCTTAAATGGATTGCTCGAGTGGATTTTGGATGGAAATGTTCGGAGAGTTTTCGTTCAATGTAATGTGTTTGTACCAGTCATCACATGCGTGTGGGAGGAGAGGAGTGAGAGAGGAAGGGCCACATGCAGGTACCGGCCTGGCGGGTTCAAGGAATCCGGTGCGCCGGTGACGCTTGGGCTATGCTATGTCTACCAACGACTGTTATATCTGTGTGTGTGTGTGTGGGAACACTGAACACCGAGAAGAAGATAGAGGTGGCCGGGTTGATGCAGATGGTTTGTCTTAGTTGGAAGTCTTGGAGTTTCTAATTGACAGCGGGCTGTGCTCACCCACGAGATACAGTTCAAGACATCAGGGTACTGAATCATGGCCGGGCCAAGGTGTGCTAGCCGGACATGACCTAAAGCCGCATCAATAGCTGAGGACGGGAAAAAAAAGTATTTCATCATGTCAACCAGCGAGTCGGAAATCAGGATAATCATTTCAAGGCCAGTTTTTCCTTCAGCGGATGTCCCACGTCTCTTCAGGCCACGGCGCCACTATCGTCTTGTGGACACGGAATCTACCAATCTACGCAACCTGCCGTTTCTTGATCACGCAAGCTGCCACTGCATTTGTAACCAGGTCAACTAACCAAAATCAACGAGTTGAGGCATATAGAATCATAGATAGCCCATATCTGTAGGAGCTACTGCACATCATGTGCCGGATGGTATCACGTATTGAAATGAGCTTCAGTCCAGGTGCAAGAGACTAGGTTAGCTCCTACTCATTAAAGGTTCCAGTCTTCTAGAAGCGTGGGATTGGCCAGGCTGAAGTTGGAGGGGTGGGAAGAGAAAATGATGGGCAGAACCTATCGCCCAATTAGTAGCGAAGGAAAATTGGTTTGATTTCGACCACCCCAGCCTGCATTCGTAGTCCATCAGGGTTCCTGTCTCCACGCCAATTCTTGTTTATTGATGTTGCTTGCCGCGCCAGGGAGAGAGACAAAGAGATAGAGACGATAGCTGATGCGTGGCTTTGTATGAGCTGTCGCCGACGAGTTTCAACTGCGCGATAGATAGATAACCCAGACAGTCGTACATGGCGAGATATATCTATATATATATATATATTTGTACGTACAATTAGCGACCCGGTCACCAAGTGGCATCGTGTCGCATCCGGGGCCGGGAATGGAAATCCTCTGTCGCCAAGGGGCAAACGGGCAAACCTGCAAGTCGCATTCTCGATGGGGCGCCAGGCTCGGTATGTTGCGAACGCTCCGACACCTCTGATGCTTGTCTGTGAATGGCGAATTCAGAGACTGGAGTCACTAACAGCTAGGCTGAGCGCTACGAGAGGGGGAGGAGGAGTAAAAAGGAAGGCGTTTAATGAAATCTTGATACCGTCCCAATTCCCCATACCCGATGGCACGCATTCCCACCTTCAGGCTCCTGCGGACGTTGGGAAGGGTTCGGGCGCACTGTCAAAAAAAAGGCTAAATATACATGACGTCTATATATTGTGAGACATTGAGAATGTCAAGCTGGAATATGGCGGTATATCTAACAGGAATGGAATGAGAGAGAGTGAGGGGAGCAACGGCGTGACAGCAGTACAGCGAGGCAAGTGAAATCGAGCCATCCACGCGAGAAAGGGGGGTTTTCAAGAATGGGATTGTGGCGTAAGAGGCTAGACACCCTGCCATCCATCTCGAACACGCAGGGATGGGGAGTCGAAAGATGCGATGGTCCTGATGCCCGTTGGACAATTGCAGGCCCCACCTTGTCTGGGAGCAGCAGGGATCAGAAGGGAGGAACTAGAGGAAGAGAGGTCGGAGGAGAGGAAGAGGATTATGTAGCCAGCAAGGCATGAATGAAGATGGCAGGAACCAATCTAATGGTCGTACATACGCCTGTACCGGGTGTTGATAAGTGCATAGAACATTCTATACAGGACTATTAAAAAAAAAAAGAGTTCTACTGTTGTTTGCTTGCGATTTTTCTTTTCTTTTTTGGCCGTACCCCTGGAATAGGTCCCTTCCAAGCGGGAGTGCCCATATTTTGCTGCTGCAAGTGTACATACATGGCATGGGGGCGGGCGGTAGGGGTTTGGAGGGCAAGAGGGGTATCTTTCCCGCAGTTTGACGGCCCACGGGTACAACGTTCACTCCCACCCCCAAGACGTGCCGGCATGTACGTGTACATTGATGTATTGAATTGGATTCATCGATTTTGCTTGGCTGAGCTGAGCCTCTTGCAGTCTGCCAGTAGGAGAGCTGGCTGGCTGGCAATAGTGAGCCCCCTTCCAGCCGCCAACCACCGGCCAGGCCGCGATCTGAACAGAAATCTGAATTCATGTCGAAACAATCCATCATCAGTAGCAGCATAGCCCGCATGTCCATTTCTGTTGCCCTCCTTCCTGTTGTTTTCCCGATCTGCTACTCGAATCAATTAATCACTTTTGCTTCGGTTGCGACAGTGTGTCCTTTCTGTCTGAACGACTAAACGAACTGAACGACGGACCGTTGTCCGGTTTAGGCCAGTCGAACCATTCATTGGATTGGATTTCGGGACCCTGGCCAGTCGCCTTTCAGATGTTCCTTGCATGATCTCCTTTTCCTCCCACCTCCCGACATGTAATAATAGCAAGCGTGTTATCATTGATTGACAGCACCAAGGGCCAGAAAAAAAAAGAGACAGTCTTGACGCAGATACACACAGACGGCGAGCAAGCAGCAGCAGCAGCAGCAGCAGCAGCATTGCCATTGCAGAGACTGGCAGAAACAGAGACAGAGAGACAGACACACGGACACCCCCAGCCACGCCCAACCCAATCCAACCAACGCTGGACGCGCATCAACCAGTACCTTCAGTACCCTCCCGCCTGTACCTTTCCGGGCTGTACTTGCCGAAACGTGGAGATCGCGTATTTTTCGAGAGCAAGAGACTCGGGAAGAAAGAGAGGTTGTTATTAACGGGAAACCGAGTCAAGTGCATGAAAGTGGCAGAGGCACCAAAGTGGATATTGACCCAATCGCTTCCAGTGACCAAAGTGGATTGGCCTGCCCTCCAACCCTCGCGCTCTAAGGTTGTCTTGTGTTGCTTGTGCCTGGTCTGGTTGTCCATGCTAACCATCGGCCGGCCTTAGCAGTCAGTCCCAGTCAGCAGCCCCCCCCCAGGCACCAGGCCCGTCACAGTCAGTCCCAGTCAGTACCTCACACTACTTGCCGCATCGCTACACACTAAGGCCAAGGCAAGTACACCGCAGTGGCACGCGCACTGCGACTAGAGCGCAGCAGTGCATTGAACTGATTGATTGGGGGTCCTCGTGGGTTCCTGTTATGATTCCAGACTTGGATACCCTGAATTGAGGAGTCTGGAGCGCCAGAGAGCCAGAGAGCACGAGAGCCAGAGAGCAAGAGCGCGAGATAGAGAGCAACAAGACGCTGGAAGATGCCACAACCACATGTCATGACCAATTTGGCCGGTTCCACCAAGTCCCAATCTCAATCTCAATCTCAATTGTCCTACCAGAACCACCACCACCACGCCGGCTACCCTTTTACCAACCTCGATTCCAGTTCCAGTCCCTACTCGACGTCGTCCACCAAAACCACTCGACTCGGCTCCGGCCTCTTCCCACTCCCCCCCGTCCTGTCCTCCTTCAACACACGGACGCCCACGCCAACCAATGCCTACCCGGCTGCCGTCGCCCCTATCTACTCAGTAGCCGAGAATTTCCGGCCAGAGTCTTCTGTTGTTGCCGTTGCCGCCGCCGCTGACTCGCCCCATCCCTTTCAGAGTCGTCAGAAACCGACCAATTTCTCGAACCCCACGAGCTTTGCCTCGAGAACCAGCAGCCCGGCCTCTGCTTTCCACTACAACCGGGGACGGACCGACACCTACAGTAGCATCCCTAGGGGCGCCACTACATTGCCTAGTGCTGCCGATATTGGCGGTGGTCCTGGTCCAACGACCTCCCACTCCCACGCTACTCCAAACCCCTCGACCTTTGCTGCACGAGCAACTTCTGGTAGCCGGGACTTGGGTCGGGGTTTTGATAGAGACCAAATCTTAATAGGGGACTCCAGCGACTATCGCCCGCCAGACGAAACCCAATCTCAGCGCTACCCACCACTACCACCACCTCCTCACCTCGCCGCGCCCGACAACACCAAGGCCAATACCAGCAATCACAACAACGCGCATCAGGCGCCATCGTCACTCTCCCTCGCGCCCTCAGGAGCAGCGCCTGTCCTGCTGCCCAGGACCTCCTCCCTGCTGCCACCACCTCGCAACGTCGGCTATGCGGGCCTCTTGAAGAAAGAGCCGATTCCTCCCGAGCCCGCCACCAAGACGAAACCCCGAAGGTCGCATTCTCGGGCCAGCAGCATCGGCGTTATTACTGACAGCTTCCGAAACCTAAATAGGTGGTCCGCGTCCACATCTTCTTCGAGTCGTGCTTCGAACCGACCAGGCGCGCCGACGGTCGCCTCTGTTCCTGAAAGAGCCGGACAAGACCAACGCGATCGAGAAAGAGGGGCAGTTAAGGAACAGCCGTCACCACAACAGCAACAGTCGACACTAACGAGTAGGCGTTCCACCTTCTCGCGACGCATGAGCGTCGACTCCATCGCCATCATAGCAAATGCGACAGACGTAGTCACGGCTCACGCATCTGCAACCTTCCAGTCGCCGCGGAAACTAAGCAAACGGCGGCCCTCCGACGGCGGAACTCTCACAGCTTCACCTAGGTCCCGCGCCAATTCTAATGCGAGCTCGCGGCTGAGGCCTCTGGAAAACTCTCCACGGTTACCCTCAGCCCCAGCGCCTAATCTTCCGCCCATCGTCAGTTTACCTTCGCTCGAATTTCCTGACACCGAGTCCCCGGAGCCGGCCACTGCGAGACCGACGGACCCTTCCGCCCCGGCAACAAACCTGTTCAGTCGGATAGGCACCGACACGAGCTCGCCCAGCTCGCCATATTCTAGTCAAGGGAACAACTCCAGGGCCGGTCAACGAGACTATCTTGGGGATGAGCCGACTGATTCATATAAGAACAGAGAAAATATCCCAACTTTACTGCCTGCGGCCCAGCTAATACCTAACAACAACAACAACAACACAATGCCTACCGAAAGTAGAGGCCACACGAGGACTCGTTCTTCGAATACGAAGAGCAGTAGTGACTCGAGAGAAAGAGAACGCGGGAAGCAACCTTCGCAAAAGGCGATGCTGTCGAAAGCCCTTGCCAAGGCCAATACAGCAGTGCAGCTCGACAATGCCCAGGACTACCAGAGCGCACGGCGGTCATACAGCGAAGCTTGCGATCTTCTCCAGCATGTCCTCGCCAGGACAACAGGTGAAGAGGACAAGAAGAAATTAGAAGCGATTCGCCGCACCTATACAAGCCGGATTGATGAGCTTGATGGCATGGCTCCTGCGCAGGCAGTTACATATAGTAGCAAAGCGCTCCCGGCTCGGCCAGAAAGCTTGGAATACAATGGCATGGAGGTCCGGCCATCGTATGACGACGATTTTGATGATCCCTTTTATGGGACTGCTACCACCACGCGCTACGGAAGCACGCCGACGCCTGACAGTCGCAACCTGTCGACACCCGTACCGAAAGAGCAACCAGCTCCGTCTCTCCAATCTTCGTTTAATAAATCGCCCATTCGACGCAACTTCGAAGGCAGCCTGAACATTCCCCGGGCCCAGGATAATTATATGCCTGCGCCACTGTCTCCCCGGCGGCCCATCTCGCCAGGGAGGCCAGCAAGTCCAGAACATATCGTGCGCCAGGACTTTTCCATGCCTGCCGATCGCTTGGCCCCTGCCATTGACATGAGCAAAGGCCACACACGGAATCCAAGCCATGAGTCCACCTCCTGGTTGGACCCGATTGACGAGTCTGGCGGCTCGGCTGCCTCATCCGTCCACTCCAGGACGTCCTCGCGCGGGTACCGAAGAAAGCACATTCGTGCTTTCAGTGGCGATACCGAGGCTGAATTCGATGCCGCCCTGGACGCGGCTGTGGAAGCGGCCTATGATGAGGGATATGAGCCAATGGACTCGTCCGATATAATGTACGACGACCGCCACACCGACGAAGACGAGGATGAGCGTGTGGTGGCCAACGCAATGCGGAGAGTCGAATGGGCCAAGGAGCAAGTGAGGCAGACCGAACGGGAGGCTGCAATAGAAGCCGCGCGCGAAAGGGATCTGCAAAGGCGAATGCAGGAGGAAAGCCGGATATCGACCTATGACGAAGGTGGCTTCTACAACGGCGACAGCTCCGACGAGGAGGAAGAGCGCATGTTGGAAGACATGACGAGGAATTTGGCGATGCAGAGTTTCACCTTTGATCAGCCCTCGCGGCAGCAGTCGGGTAGTGGCAGAGACAGGGAGTCGGATTCGAGCGGGGTTACACAGCGCACATGGCACAGCTCGATGGGATCCAACCCTCCCCCAACCGCAAGCACCGTGTTATCCACCGTCACAGAGATGCCACCCATGTCAGCAAAGGCAGCCGCTCCTCCACCTTCTCTGCCGCCGCCCCAGGCCCTTCCTCAGATCCCGCCGAACAACGTACGAAGCAGGCGCTTATCGGGACAAAACGCCAAGCAGCTCGAGATCGAAACCACCAAAATCAATCCTCCGCCACCGCCCGGCCCCGTCTCCGCCTTCCAGGCGAAGCCTGGTAATTATATTGCGCAACAACGACAAGCCATGTCGGCTACATCGACGCGGCCCGGTCCTTTCTCGAATCGAGTCCCCAGCTCGCCTGGCCGAAATGCTAACCCTCCCATCCTTGCGCCTCCCACACCACCTTCACCCCGGCACACCCGAGTGTCTTCGGAAGAATATGACGAGTTTGAAGAAATGCGAACGGATTCGCCAACCTCAGTTCGGCCAGCACTGCGAAAGAACCAGTCCTCGTCCAGCCTGCGGTCTCAAAAGACCCGCCAGCTCTCCGTGGCTAACACCGACATTACGGACATTTCGCCGAATACGCCCATGAACGTGATGTCTGGCTCCTTGAGCTCACGGCAGCCGGCCATGCCCACGCTACCGACACCCATCGTCACCGCTTTCAGCCAGAAGATCACGGGCGGCTTCGGGGGCCTGTATTTGTTCGACTCGGACTTTCACTCGCCTTTGCCCGGATCACCGACTTCGATCAACCAAGCTGGACCGGAAGTGCCTCTGCCGCTTGAGCCGTGTCCAGCGGATGCCATGCTCCGACCGTTCTGGCTTATGCGCGCCTTGTACCAGACGCTTTGCCATCCGCGGGGCGGCTATATCACCAACAAGCTGTTCATACCACGTGACGTGTGGAAGGTCAAGGGCGTGAAGCTGCGAGCGATCGACGACAAATCCTCGCAGTGCGATCTGCTGACTGCGGCTCTCCTTAATCTGTCCAGGGTGGACAGCAACGATGCGGACGCGGTGCTTGAGGAGATGCAGAGCTTCGAAAACGTTCTCGAGCAGGTTCAGATAACCTTGACTAAGAAACTCGGCAATGAGGTGGGCATACAGGGCATGGCTCGTGAGAATGATGGCGGCGACGCGATGCCGGCAGTGCCCCGAAGCGCCAGTGTCAGCGGCAAGGGGGCCTTCAGCTGGCGCAGGTTGCGAAGCAAGGGGTCCGCGGCGAACATGTCCTCTGCCTACGGCAGCCGGGGCAACAGCGGCGGCACCGGCGCCCCCAGCATCCCCGAGAAGGAGGTCATGGGCAACGGCTCGGGCACCCTGCCTAGCTTGCCCATGGTCGCCAACCCGAGCAGCCGTCCGGCGAAGCGCGACGTGCACAATGTCCAGTTCGATGGGCCGTATGCCCTCTATATGTTGAGTCTGGCGCGGCTGTTTGACGCTGCACAGACAGTTGGTAAGTGCATCTGGAAAGCCTGTCCTTATTACGCCGTCCATTTCAGCTGACATTGATTGTTTCTTTCAGACCAAATCGCGCGCCAGGTCGACGACCCAGGCTTGAGGCATGCGGACAAGACGCAGGTCGGCCTCGAACTCTGCACTAGGCATGCAGCCGAGTTTTTCGGATTTTACATTTGTCGGTTTGTCCTGAGTGATCTCGGATTGCTGCTGGACAAGTTTGTCAAGAGAGGGAGCGAGTGGGTTTTGGTTTAATGCTTGGTTTTGTCTCAACAGACCGGACAGCCGAAATGAGGAGGGAGGACTCAGACGACCCAAAAGGGGTCTGAACACACAACAAGTGGATTGCACCCAGCGGGGGTGTGGTGGGAGGCGAGGACGACGGACGACATATCTGCGACCATGAGACCATTTAGAGATACCACATTGCTGTTCGTTACTGCCTTTTTGATACCATTCATAACTTTTACTTACTACACATACCCTCGTTTGGTATGGCTCACATTTTTCCATTTTCTTTCTCTTTCAAAAACACTGGCGCGATAGGGAGAACCGGAGGTGGGGGAGGGAGGCATCATCTGTCCTATAGATCAAGCACGGACAAAACGACAGGCGTATTTTGAGGTTTGCCGAGATTGGGATAGCTGTATATAACAGGAAAGGGCGGGCGGGCAGGTGGCATGCCTCGAGCCGATAGGAGGAGTCATAAGCTGCATAAGCGTTGGTGCGGATGGGGAGAAAACAGCCTCCCAGGCAGCACATTGTGGTGTCTGTGGATGGATACGCGATGTATTGTTGCATACTTATTCGCATGATTCACACATAGTTGTTGAATCGGGAATCAAAGTTCGTTCCCAGTTCCATTTTACAGTTCATTGGCTATTCGAGTGACCGACCCATGGGTGGCTTTTGTACTGACCTCATGCCTGCTACTACACTTGTCCCTCCATGTACCGAAATGGCAATACAGCTTTCCGAGTATTTGTTGGGGTACTTGATATTTGCATTGCTAACTCTATCTGACGTGGGTCCCTCGCCTTCTTCTATTTTCCTTCCCTCTTTCTCGCTTTTCTCATCCGTACATACATAACCTGGCTTACTCGCCATCCATGACACGCTCCTCGCCCAGTCTCTCGGTGAAGAGGACGGTGCGCTTGGAGATGAGCCAGTTGCCGGGCTTGCCGTCGTCGCGGACCAGCGTGTCGACGTAGGAGCCCCAGGAGGTGAGGTGGTGGCCCTGCCACTTGCCTCGGCCGAAGTGGATGCCGGTGAAGTAGGTCGTGGCATTGGCTGTCACGCCGTCGGGCTGGATCTCGACCATCTGAGTGGTCAAGGCGTGCTGCGTGGGGATGTTCTTGAGTCTGTTTTTTTTTTTTTTTTTGCCATGAGCCTACGTAATTTTTATGGACCTTGACCTTGATCGCCGGCAGGGAAGAAGACTGACCTTCCTTGAATGGTGGCCGATACGGCGTCTACGCCACGCATGTCATGGTTGAAGGGGAAGTCGGCCTGGACGTCTGGGGTGAAGACGGCCGACTTGAGGAGCTCCCAGTTCTTGGTGTCGAGGGCGATGCAGTACCGGGCTATGGTGTTCTTGATGGCATTGTGGTCTACGGGGTTGATCGCTGCGACGGCCATTTTGAAGGGTTTTGGTGTTTTCTCTCCTTTTTTTTTTCTTTTGGGGAGACACGGGAAGTCGATAGGGCTCTATTTGTACGGTTTGCTCAAGGGACAAGAAGAGGAAGAGGAAGCGCTTGGGCAGCTACCGCGCATTTTCCGTGCCCAACGGACGGGGGATATCGCACCTTAGATATAGATCAGAGTTTGAAGAGTCACATCGCGCGGGCGGTTAGTTATGTGGGCTGAACTTCCAAGGATCGACGACGACGAACGAACGGGAATTCCTCAACGGACATCCGCTTTTCACCGCTCACCGACCACACCCTCCCGCGCGCACACGGGATGATGAGTGGCGTTTGGGAAATACTGATCACCTCATCATCGTGGATGGCGTCGAGGCACTTCGACGAATCTTCGCACGCGGGTTGGCATCCTCATCTCGTCTCCGCATGTTCTAGACCCCATCATCCAGGGTCTCGAGGGTCTTCCTGCCGCTGCGGTGCGCCGGGAAGTCGGTGTCGATCATGTTGCTGCCTACGACGACTGCCCGGTTTCTCGAGACCCCGAGTCTTTGATGGCGTTTTTTCTTCAGGGCTTGCTTGAGATGCACGCCATGCGCCATGCGCCATGCTGTGTTTTGGGGTCGCACTACATACACTCGGGTTTCCAGGACTTTTTTGTTTAGCGAAAGGCGATGGATGGGAGGGAGGGTTCAGCTTTCCGTGATGTCTCGGAAATTTTTTCCACCTGACTGGACCGCCCTACCGAGCCGGAAATCTTGGAAATCAATTGGCTTCCAATACTTCCTTTTTTTGCTCGTCTCTCCTGTCGATCCAGATGCGGGATTGGTCCGCCTATACGTAGCATCCAATCCCCAATTACAGTAGGTGAGACTCCAGATAAGGTTAAAAGTATTCCGGGGGGCATATCCGCCCGGCTGGTAACGATGATTCATCACCCGCTAAATCAATCAATCACCAGTCCGATTCAGCTACAGCTGCACGCACCTCAGGCTTACATCATGCATGGCCTGACCCACGACCACAAGGTGCGCCAGCCAGCAAAAGCTATCGACGGCAACAAGCGACAATATCCTTCACACTCCATTGGACTCCTATGCAGCACCAAGGCAACATCCGATAAGCGAGTTGCGACACCCGAGCATAGGTCCCGTTCCAATTGTCCCGTCGCGCACACCACGCCACGTGGGTTCCAGTCACACCCGACGGCTCGGACAAGGTGTAACCGGCGTCGCATGGGCGTTACCACTCACTTCTATCCTTCGTCTCTGCCCTAGTCTACGGGGATAACGAGTAACCGGCCGAATTCGTGCTGTGACGTGTTGGTCTTGTGCTATGCCGGCTTGCTGCTAACTGAGAATACGCATTGCAACATTGGCTACTCTATCTAGGACAGCCTCTCTCTATCCGGGCTTGAAAGCTGTCGGTCGGTTCTTTTTCATCCGAGTTATCAGTGGCTAGTACTTCATTTTACGCCCGCTTCACGCCCTCGCTCGCCTCCTTATTTTTATGCCCTGGGCGTTGCTGCCTCTACCGAAAGCGGCCTTCCTAAGCGAGCAACGGATGACTGGGAAGCCGTCGGCGCTGCCGGTTTTTCAGCCATCTATCTACAAGAAGACTATCTCGCCAAATAGCTGCATACTTACATAGTCCTGCCACCAATCACATATCTTACATCTCGTCCGTTCCTTGAGGCCGGCACACACCCCTAAAGCCGGTCAGCCATCCGCTGACAGGCTCTGGCTTTGGTCGCCGCTAACAATACTTTGACAATCGTAGGTGATCCGCATCTGCGCTTCCCATATATCTGAGACTCACTAACATGCGGTTACCTACCGAAGCCGCCTCTTTGTGTCTCGCGACACATTCTCGCTTGGTCACGTGCCTGCCCCCTGACAGCAAAGCATTGCACATATAGCAGCACATACACAAAGTCTTGTTCCAGCATTTAGGCCCACCATAGGGGTCTCATATATATATATATATATATATATATATAGAACACCAGAATCACCTTCTCACCCGTCCGGAGTCATCTTGCATGTCAACGCCTCGGCGGTTTCTTGGTCTGCCTTGTAACATCTTCAAACAACCAAGTTGACGACCGGAAGCAATCAACTGCGGATAAAACAACATATAAACATCATTGCATGGCGTTGAACGGTGGACAAGGGCTCCCATTCGGGAGCCCTTCTCGCAAAGGGCCCCAGGACGAGGACGAGGACGAAGACTATGAGAGCAACGTCCAGAAGATGTTGGACCAAAACTTTGATGATTGGCCCAACGCAGCTGGTGTAAGTTGTTCCTTTTACTCGTCTCCCAGCGCATATTGAATCAATGGCTAACACCGAATTCAGTTCGAGGGTTTGACCGAGGTCAAGGGCCCCGTAGATCTCAAAGTCCAGGGGTCGATCCCAACTTGGGCCGCCGGGACCCTGTACCGGACCGGCCCCGGCGGTTTCGAGGTCAAGACCGCACTAAACAGTACTTACCGCGTCAGCCACTGGTTCGACGGCTTTGGGCAATCTCATAGGTTCACCATCGTCCCCGACGAGAACGGCACGGTGAGGGTGGAGTATGCGTCCCGATGCCAGACGGACGATCTGGTGGAGGAAATCCGGCAGAACGGGCGGCCCAACGGCTTCACCTTCGCCCAACGGCAAGACCCCTGTATCGGCCTGTTCGGAAAGGTGATGACGGTGTGGAAGATGCCCTTTCCCAAGAACGGGCCGCGGCTAGACAACATATCCGTCACGGTCCAAGCAAACGTGCCGGGCCTGGGGAGCTCCCGAGCTAGCACGAGCGCGCAGCAGCCGTCGGCGGGTCACCGGGCGACGGCCGCCAACCTGTGGCTCACCACCGACAGCTGCAACCTGAAGGAGATGGACCTCCAGACGCTGGAGCCCATCGGCTTCGCGGCGCAGCAGAAGCTGCACCCTTTGCTAAAGGGCCCCCTCAGCTGCGCCCACGCCCAGCGCGACCCGGCGACGGGCGACCTGTACAACTACAACCTCGACTTCGGGCCCGTGGCGACGTACCGGGTGTTCCGCGTCAACGCGGCGACGGGCACGACCGACATCATCGCGACCATCCACCAAGCCGACGCCAAGCCGGCCTACATGCACTCCTTCTTCCTGTCGCCGTCGTTCCTGATCCTGTGCATCCCCTCGACCCACCTCGCGACCATGGGCCTGCACATCCCCTGGCAGCGCAACATCGTCGACGCCCTCGAGCCGTTCGACGAGTCGAAAACGTGTAAATGGTTCGTCATCGACCGGAAGGGCGGCCGCGGCGTCGTGGCGACGTACGAGAGCCCCGCGGGGTTTCATTTCCATAGCGTGAACGCGTTCGAGGAGACCGACGAGGAGACGGGGGAGACGTTGGTGTACTGCGACGTCATTGAGTACCCCTCCCTCGACATCATCCGCAGCTTCGAGCTCGACGTGCTGCTGCGGCGGGACGGCGGGGCCGAGGCGTTCTGGGGCGACGAGAGGCGGAACCGGAATACACAGTCCCGGTTCGCGAGGCACAAGTTCCGGGTCCCGTCCCAGAAGAGCGAGGGTAAGGGAGGAGGAAGCAGCAGTACGCCTGCCAAGAGCGAAAAGGTCCTGGAAATCAAGGCCCCCAGGGTGGGCGAACTCCCGACCATCAACCCGGCCTACGCGACGAAAAAGTACCGGTACTTCTACAGCCTGCCGAACCGCGGGCAGAGCACGCTGCTCGACGGCCTGGGCAAGACGGACCTCGAGACGCGCGAGACGCTGTACTGGGACAACCCGCGCGGCCACACGCCGGGCGAGGCCATCTTCGTGGCGCGGCCTGGCGACGCGGTGGACGAAGACGACGGCGTGCTGCTGAGCGTCGTGCTCGACGGGTACGGCCGGAATAGTTATCTGCTGTGTCTGGACGCCAGGACCATGAAGGAGCTGGGGCGCGCAGAGTGCGGGTGGGCGATTGCGCATGGGTTTCATGGGATACATACGCAGACGTAGCAGTGTGCATAGGTAGAGTGCGTGAGTTACTTGGATACTTACATGTGGGTACATCGATGAACATATGGTTTTCTTGTTTGCGTATCTACTGGTTTCATATATATATATATAGAAGGAGCAAACTACATAGGAGATAGTTCAATGCTATATAACCCGCTCTTCCTATCTCCATTCATATGAAATAGTGCAACTGGCAACTGGCAGGTGGCCATGGGACTTGATCTCAATGAGAAAAAGCAGCTCGTAGGATTCAACAAGGTATCAGTAAGCATCGGGCCCTCGAGGTTTTCCATCTCCCCATGATCAGAACCAATGTGCGCGAACCCGTGTAGATCTGAGACTTATCAAACTTCGGGGTGGCGGCGGCCGTAAGCGCAAGTTTCCAGACGGGCGGCATGCCAGGCTTTCTCAGGGCCACTCACATGATAGCAGAACCACAATCGACCATCAAGGTTGTTCGGTTCCAGTTCGAACAGGGAAGTGAGCCGAAAGGGAAGAAAACGAAGGAGACATAGAGCACCTGGGGTGAGTGCTGGAGCAGCAGCAGCAGCAGTTGTTGCGTGGGATGCCCGGCATTGGGGTTTGCATCTGGTAATCTTGCCTCGGTGTGTCCAATCATAGAGCTTTGGCATATCGTTGTTCATCTAACAGGCTAACCACCGGGCTTCTACTATATCTCGTAGTACTGCGAGGTGTCCTTGAGCCGCTTACCCTTGCACCGTACATGCTATTCAAAAGGCATAGAGTAAAACAATGGTATTCCATTGCAAATATCTACATATACGATTTCATTATGTACACTATTAAAGTTTCTATATACAAGCATTCTCTTTTTTGTCGTTTTTCTGTAAGACTCAGGGTTCAGCTGGTCTGGTATCGGCCACATCCGCGTTCATCCTGAGATCTGCCTGCTCCAGGGGAATCAGCAGATTCGACTTTGTAATGACCATGTGGCCGAGCCAGGCGCCAATGACCACGATAAAGCCCAGGATCCCCCGGAGTATCGACTGGGCCGGGGACTCGTCTTCGTTGGGTACAGGAGGGAGGATGGCGGTAACAATCTGGCTGACGAGGGCGAAGGCAAAGATGACAATGGCTACCACACTGCCCCATGTGCCGACGGGAGACCGCCATGTCAGCTCGCTGAGATCCCTGTTCTGCTTCTTCATGGCGCCACGCATGCGGACGTGCGACAGGCAGATGCTCAGCCAGGTGAAGTAGTTGCTGGCCGACGCAAGCGCCAGGAGCCACTCGAAGATCTCGCCTCCGCTGGGCGCCGCGTTGATAAAGGCCAGCATCGATACGGCCAAGACTACCAACAGCGTGATCGGGAGGCCCCTTTTCTTCGTGGTGCGCGACAGGAACCGAGGGCCCATGCCCTGGGCACAAATGGCGCGCAGAGCACGGGACGAGGCGAAGATGCTGGCATTGGCCATGCTGAAGACGGAAATGAGGATGACGGCATTGACAAAGGAGGCTAGCCCGGGGATGCCCGCCTGGCGGATGGCAAGCACGAACGGCGATGTTTTGCCGAGATGCTCGTACTCCTTGAAGGTATCGGGGCCGATGACGAGGCCGGCCATGAACAGGGGGAGGATATACAGGATGGCGATGCGCCCACCCACGATCTTGGCGGCCAATGGCATGACCTTTACGGGGTTCTTGCACTCAGCGACAGTCAAGCCGAGCATCTCGGTACCACCGTAGGCCAGACCAGCGTTGACAAACACCCAAAGGAAGCCTCGAATGCCGTTTTGGAAGGCACCTTCTCGCCAATACCGGAAGCCAGTACCGTGGCGGGGGTCGGAAGCTACACCGCCGGCACAGATGACGATGGAGGTGATGATGAAGAGCAAAATGACGCCGACCTTGGCCAAGCCGAAGGCATGCTCGGCCTCGGCGTACCATTTAGCACCGGCGGCGGCGATGCTGAACAGCGCTACGAGGACGACGGGAACGAACCAGGCGATGTTGGGGTCGTACCAGTATTTCGTGATGAGGATCATGACGGTGGTTTCGAAGGGCACGATGAGCAGGAAGTTGATAACATAGTTCCAGCCCATCGAGAACCCCCACGACGGCGAGATGAAGCGGATGGAATAGTCGTAGAAGGAGCCCTGGACCGGGAAGCTGGCCGAGAGCTCGCCTAGGGCGCACATGGTCAACCAAACGGCAAAGCCGGCAATGGCAAAGGCCAAGACCAAACCGGCCGGTCCACCGCGCTGCAAGCCGACCGAACTGGCGATGAGGAGTCCAGCACCGATGGAGCCTCCAAGGGCCATTGGCACAAATTGGCGTGTGGTAATGACTTTCTTCAAAGACGTGTTGGGGCCTGTCGGGCCTGTGTGGTCTGACCCCGCTGATGATGAAGCCGTGACTGACGCCAACACTGGTCCCGGTCCTTTCTCCTGAGTGAGGGATGAATTTGTTGTTGAACGTGGAGGGGCACCAAGCGGTGGTGCCGCCCCCTTCTCCAGTGACGATGCCATGCTGTGGGCTTGGTGTTGCCTGAGAGGGTACTGCTGAGTTGGAAATGTGTCAGTAGTAAGACTGTTTGTGGGCAGGCATCCGGAGTGGAAGCAATGTGTTTTGAAAGGGAGAAATTTTCCAGTCTCGAAGGAGTGGCTATGGGGAGTGCTTTTATCTTGGCCAGGCCCAACCAATATAGCACCTGTTGGACGTATAAGAAGATGTATGAGATAGCTCAACTGATATCTCCAACGGACTCTATTGGATGGGCCTGGTGTTGGTTATCATGGTTCGATGGCCGGGCCTTCTAAGGTGCAGTCTGGTCAAGTCTTGAGGCGTTCCTTCCATGGGGGTGCTGAAGTATAATCCACATAAACACCAACCAAGACCACGGCCCTAAGCGGATTCGTTGCGTCGATTATTCTCCAGTTTGATCGATGTGCAGGGTAAACAGCGAGTTGAATTGTGAATTGCGCCGGACATATGCCCATGAGATTGGTTCTTGGAGCCTCTTCCTGTAGAAGCAGCAGCAGTCTCGCTGACGGGGTGTGAGACCAAGAAGACCTACATACCAAAACTACGATGAGCAGGCGCTGTGATCATGGCCGCAGTATAGCAGAGGGGCGCTAGCGCAACCACCAAGGTATGGAATGGAGTAGGTATCCATTTGGTCGTCAAGGTATCGTACTAAGTAAGTCTTTGGCCCGTAGTACGACAGGCCATATGGTTCGAGGACAGGCTACTTTGAGCCGCCATTGAGCCATTGAGCGCCCCGCAAGCCAAGTAGACTGTGCGGCATCGTCCGGCACTGCACGCACGCATGGCCAGCGACTAGACAACATCGATCATCACAGTCCCAGAAGGCTACTCACCTTTCTTACTAAAACCATAATGGTATGTGGCTGAGCTTCTTTGCGTCAACGGGACAAATCGGGTTCTGGCGAAAGCTGAGTAGCTTCTGCGACTGACTTGGCCTCCCCTACACGAATACATCAGTACTTAGCGAGGCTGCAGTGCTCATTTCGCCAAGAAAAGATGCGTGTATTGTGCCTGACTCCTAGATGGTCTTTCACGTGATGGCAGATGCTGCAGGACCTGGGCGGAAGCACCCGAGATTCCCATCTGGCAGTCTCCAAGCCGAGTTGCGCTGAACATGGCACGTCGGAGGCTTCTTCGGCTCATGCTCGTTCCATCAGCATAACAAGAATTGAATGGGAGTCATCGGTCCATTGATGGATTCAGCAAGTCGTGTGGGGTTTGCCTGGGTAAGGGTAGGTTGGTGCTGCAGGTACGGATCGTGACTGGATGCAAGCGAGTCGGAGCTGAGTCCTAGGTCTGGTGGGCTGGCGGGATGGTGGGATAGCTCCGATAAGATAAGCAAGCACCTGGGACTGCTCGGTGCTTAGCCTAGGTTAACCGATTGATTGAGCTACACCACGCGCTGTCCCCGCCAATCTTTTGGCGATTACTTAATGGTGGGGGTGCACGTAAGTTCAGCCATCGCAAAAACATCCCACCAAGCCCACCAAGCAAGGAGCTTGTTGCCGATGTCGCTGCTGACGAGATAGCCAGTCACATCACACGGCGTGTCTTGACACCAGTGCAAGTCAGAAAGACAACTTCCGATCACCAATTGCCTACACCGGCCTGTATAATGGACTGTTCTGAAATGGCCCATTAATGAGGACTACACCGTCGTCTGCTTCCTGGCCAATGTTGGTCAGGGAAGAGGACTGGGCCGCCGTTGAGAATAAGGCCTCTGCCCTCGGTGCCGAGAAGGTGGTCATCCTCGACCAGCGCTGCACCCTGCCCTGGCCGGCTTCATCGAGATCCAGGCCATCTGCCTCCGTAGACTTGGGCTTTGAGTGGAAAAACGCTTCTGTGCTAATAAACATTCAGGCCTTTCATGAAAACAATGAGCCCAGAATATTGTGACCTTGTTCTTCATTCTATCGTAAATCGTGTCCGTGGCCCTAGTGGCCGGACCTTGTGTGTATAGCAACTTGATACGCGCCTGAATGGCTACTATGGGCATATCCGTTCGCCCATCCATCTGATAGATACCCTTTCTCGTTATGCGAAAGCTGGCTAAATCCTGTCTCCCAGCTTCTCCGCCTCAAACTAGTCATACATGAAAAAAGAAGAAGTCATAATACACATGATCACCCGGATCCCGTCTCAAGGACCCAAGGGGGATACAACTCGGCACTAGTGGATGGCTGCCCTAGTACCCACTCTGCTCCTGACGATGATTATCGTCGCCCCCATCCTTGGCAGCCTGACCGGCGTCCTTGATGGCCTGCTCGTCGCCGCGCAGCTTGGCGAAGTACTCCTTGATGTCGTCGGCGCCGATGGCCTTGCCGCTCTTGGCGAACTCCTCGAAGAAGGGCGTGAGCTTGTCCTTGAGCTGCTTGTAGGCCATGACGCCCTCGATGGCGCGCACGCGGTCGACGTTGCGCAGCGCCGACTCGCCGCGCTCGTACAGCGAGCCGCTGCCGTGCGTCGAGGCACCGTCGTTGGAGCCCTCGCCTTCGGACAGGGGCGGCTCGTAGACTTCTTCCTCGTCGAGGAGTTGGGGGTGCGGTTCCAGCAGGGGGAAGCACTTGGTGCAGCGGCAGAAGGTGTCGCGGAAGCCTTCGGTCATGAAGAGGGAGAATTGGCCCGAGGGCGCCGGCGGCAGGGTGTCGTACTTGCAGCATGTCGTCGACTCGGATGATTGGGCTGCCGGTTCTTTCTTGTCTTCTTCCTCTGATTCGGACTTGACCGTGGCGGGGGCGGCGCGCACTGCCAGAGCTGGCTCGGCAGGTTGGCCATCTTCGACCTCCTCGGTTTTGGCACGTTTCGGTTCGGATACTTGCTCCACCTCGTCGTCGAGTTTGCGCTTATTGGAGGGCGCTGATGCCGAAGTGTTCTCTTCTCCACCCCTGCTGAAGTATACAGGGGGCAAGAAACCCGACGCGCCGGCGTACCTCTTGATCCAGGGGTGCGCTTCGACACACTTGTAGCATAGGAAGTGGTTGAAGTCGTCCTCGCCCGGGAATCCTTCGGGCAGGGGGGGCATCATTGTCATCGTCCTCGTCTTCCGCCTCGTCTGCGCCGTTGCCGTCGGGGGCTGGTCCGTCTTCTGAAATGGTGGGGAGCGCATCATGGGATGTGGTGGTCGCATCTGCTGGCTTCTTGTTCTTGACTGCCGTCATCTTCTCGTACCACCTAGGTCCAAGGCCGACAAGGCAGCCGGGATGATACCAGTCCTCGCCGCAGCCGCCGGTCTCGTGGGTGCCGAGCCCCAGGCACTGGAACATGGTGCCCTTCTGCTCCTGGGGCACGTAGTCGATGGAGCAGGAGCAGAACCGGTTCCGGAAGTTCTGGTTGTACTTGTTGTTCGGGTCGGCGGCCTCGGAGTGGACGCCGCCCTTGGTGTTGGTGGCGGGGTTGACGCGCAGGGTGCATGGCTGGTCGGCGGCGAAGCGCGTGGTGCCGCAGTCGCAGGTGAAGTTGCGCTTCTGGAAGATCTCGACGAGCTCGTGCTCGCCGTGGCACTGGACGGAGCACGCGTAGCAGACGCCGGCGGGCTTATAAGCAGTGGAGTCGTTGGGGTTAGCGGGCGGCGGGTGGCAGGTCAGGCAGGCGAAGACGCTCTGTCGCAGTGTGCCGAGCTGCTTGGTGCAGTTCTCAATACTCTGTTGGTTGGGGATATCAGGTTAGATCACTGGCATTACGGACATTATGGACATAGGGTAGGAGAGCAGAGTATGTGAATATAACGTACGTATGGGAGTGCCTCGCGCGCATCGGCCTCGAGCTGCATCTGGTCTCTGAGGAACTCGGCAGCGGTCTGCGAATTCTCCGAGTCGCGTCGCTTGCGTGCCGCATCGTCCGTCTTGCCGGAAATGGTGACAATGGCATCATTGGAGCCCTCAGGCGCGGCTGTCAGGTTGTCGGCCATGGTTTGCGGCTGTGAAATCGACAGGCGCAATTGCTTACAGGTCGACGTAAGGAACGAATTGAAACGAATTGAGTTTGCGGGTCAACCAGTAACGAAGGGGTTAACTTGCGTAATCGACTGATAAGGCACAGACGAACACACAGCTGACGACGGGAGTAGCAGGCAGCGGAATAGAACAGCTGAATGACAGACCGCGGAATGATCGTAGCTAGCAGGGGGTAGCTGTGAAGTGGTGGAGGTTGAGTCCGACTTATGCATTGCATTAATCGACAAGAGACGCGACCTCTCTCAGCCAGCTGTGTCCGGTACTTGCGGCGACGCGACCTGGGAGTGGATAGTTCTCTACTCGACGTACCGGCTCCACACCCTCGAAGTACCTCTGCTTTAGGTGCTGCTTTAAGTGGCACTAAGCCTGGTTCAGAGTGTCGCGTCGATGCGTGGGCCACTTTACGCGGTAACGAGTGTCTAGCTGCCAAAAAGACGCGTTTCACGTCCCCTCCACCCAATTTTCGCGTCAAGGGCCAATTTGCAATGTTGCCGGGTCGGTCAATCAATCCTCTTCTGCCCCCCCCTTTCAGATTACCAGATTCCCATTCAATTTTGCGCCAACTTCACCTCAATCCGCCCCATCCAATTCCCGACGACCCGATCTGCTGTTTGATCGAGGCTTCGAGAAAGCGTCCAAATACAACCAGACACAACCAGTTTCTAGTGCGGGTTTCTCAATATGAGGTATGTGGTCTTCTTATCTTTTGTTGACTAAACAACAAGAGGGACACCCTCGGCACAACTCGGACAAAAACTGACTTTGGTCCTTGGTCCAGTTCACAAAATCCGCCCAGCTCGCCTTTGCGGCACAACATGGACTCGGCCAACCGGGGCGTGGCTTCTCATGCGGGCCGTAAGCGAGCTCGTGGTGCCGTCGATGTCAGCTCCCCGATGGTTGCCTCCAGTCCCATGCCCTCGTCCCCGCCTGCCTTCCCCATTGCCCATGGCGGCGACGACGACGACGACATGGAGGACGAGGCTGAAATACAGGATGATGACCTCGATGATATTGACGAAATGGCCGACGACGATGTCGACTTGTTCAACGAGGGCTTCGAGAAGGACTACCAGGGAAAGGACGAAAATGACCGCTACGAAGGCATTGACATTGATGACGAGGGCGAATATGGCGATATGGAACTCGCCGAGCGAAGACAGCTCGAAGCACAACTGAACCGCAGAGATCGCCAAGTCGCTCGCAGACGGGAGATGCCCAACGCCTTCCTGCCCGATGACCTCGGTAGCGAAGTCGACCTCACCGCCCAGCCCCGTCGTCGCCGTCACCACTATGACGAGGACCCCGACGATGAGATGGACCAGGACATCATGGACGAGGAGCTCTCCCTCGAAGCCCTGCAGGACATCAAAGCAGCCAGTCTGACCGAGTGGGTCTCGCAACCTGCCGTTCAGCGTACCATCAAGCGAGAGTTCAAGGCCTTCCTCACGGAATATACTGATGAGAATGGCTCTTCCGTTTATGGTAACCGCATTCGCACCCTTGGTGAGATCAACGCCGAGTCTCTCGAAGTATCTTACGATCACCTCTCTTCGTCCCGAGCTATCCTGGCCTACTTCCTTGCCAACGCCCCCGCCGAAATGCTGAAGCTGTTCGACGACGTCGCCATGGACGTTGTGCTGCTGCATTACCCGGATTACGAGCGCATTCACTCCGAGATCCACGTGCGCATCTTCGATCTGCCCGTTCACTACACCCTCCGCCAGCTGAGACAGTCCCACCTCAACTGCCTTGTCAGAGTCAGCGGTGTTGTGACACGCCGTTCAGGCGTCTTCCCTCAGCTCAAGTATGTCAAGTTCGACTGCACCAAGTGTGGTGTGACCTTGGGTCCTTTCCAGCAGGAGTCCAACGTCGAGGTCAAGATAACCTTCTGTCAGAGCTGCCAGTCCCGCGGTCCGTTCACGGTTAACTCGGAAAAGACTGTCTACCGCAACTACCAAAAGCTCACGCTGCAAGAGTCCCCTGGAACTGTTCCTGCTGGTCGATTGCCCCGCACAAGAGAAGTGATTCTGCTGTGGGACCTCATCGACAAAGCCAAGCCCGGTGAGGAGATTGAGGTCACGGGTATCTACAGAAACAACTACGATGCTCAACTGAACAACCGCAACGGATTCCCTGTCTTCGCCACTATCCTCGAGGCCAACAATGTTGTCAAGTCTCACGACCAGCTCGCTGGCTTTAGGCTGACCGAGGAAGACGAGCAAACGATCCGGAAGATCTCGCGCGATCCCCAAATCATTGAGAAGATCGTCAACTCCATCGCACCCAGTATTTACGGCCACGAGGACATCAAGACCGCCGTCGCTCTGTCTCTGTTCGGTGGTGTGGCAAAGGTCACAAAGGGTCAGCATCATGTCCGTGGTGACATCAACGTTTTGCTCCTGGGTGATCCCGGTACCGCCAAGTCACAGGTGCTCAAGTATGTCGAGAAGACCGCCCACCGAGCAGTTTTCGCCACGGGTCAGGGTGCCTCAGCTGTCGGTCTTACGGCTAGTGTCCGTAGGGACCCTCTCACCAGCGAATGGACCCTGGAAGGTGGTGCTCTTGTGCTTGCTGACAGGGGTACTTGCCTTATCGACGAGTTCGACAAGATGAACGACCAAGATCGTACGTCTATCCACGAAGCCATGGAACAGCAAACCATTTCCATCTCCAAGGCTGGTATTGTCACCACGCTCCAGGCTCGTTGCGGTATCATCGCTGCTGCCAATCCCATCGGCGGACGTTACAATTCCACCATCCCGTTCTCCTCGAACGTCCAGCTGACAGAGCCGATTCTGTCCCGTTTCGACATCCTCTGCGTGGTACGCGACACTGTTGACCCCGCTGAGGATGAGCGCCTGGCTCGTTTCATTGTCGGGTCTCACAGTCGTAGCCACCCCTCGACCCAGCCCGGCATTGACGGTGTCGACGGCGCCGACTCCATGGAGGTGGAGCACGACTCCGAGTCCTTCGCCAAGGAGAGCCAGGCAAGCCAGGCCAAAGCCAAGGAGGGACAGATCCCCCAGGAACTCCTGCGGAAGTACATCCTATATGCACGCGACCACTGCCATCCCAAGCTCCTGCACATGGACGAAGACAAGGTGGCCCGGTTGTTCGCAGACATGCGCAGGGAATCACTGGCTACAGGTGCCTACCCTATTACGGTACGCATGTCCCAACCCCCATTCTCCCTCACCAGATCAAATGCTAATATAACTTGTTACAGGTCCGTCATCTGGAAGCTATCATCCGCATCTCTGAGGCATTCTGCCGCATGCGGTTGTCAGAGTACTGCAACTCGCACGACATCGACCGCGCCATTGCCGTGACAGTTGACAGCTTTGTTGGCAGTCAGAAGGTCAGCTGCAAGAAGGCTCTGGCCAGGGCGTTTGCCAAATACACGCTCGCAAGGCCCGGCGCCAACAGGAAAGGAGGTGCCCTGGCAAGAAAGCCCGCTGCTGCTGCCGCCGCCTAGGTGTAATGCATTCGTAATGATTCCTTGGTTTGGAGGAGTAGGGCGTTCTGATATTTGACGATACAGGGAGATGAGCATAATGAGACGAGCGGGCATTGGGCGTTTGTACGATTCCCATGTTTTATGTGGTTACATGGCAAATGACTTGTTGGGTTTGGAACTGATAGGTTACATACGGTCAGTACATTATTGATATACGACGCTGGCCAATAGGGCTTGTGGCAGCATAGGGGCCCATGAACGATGGATAGATAAATTCAGCTTCTGCTCGGTCCACAGACTCATTATCATGATCGGTATATTGAGATATTCAAAGGAATACATTGATTGTGAAAAGTGGTATTGATGAGTAGGATACAGGTAGGGCTAAAATGCCAGATACCCCTATTCTGCCTTATCCTATCCCCATACTTTGGCCACCACCCCGGTTGTAGCTGCCGCAGCAGTCTTCGGCCGGTGTGCCAGTGCTAACCTAGTAAGGTTGAGCGCCTGGCTACCCAGGAATACAGGGGCCTTGAGCCTCTGTGCCTCATCTACCGCCTCCTGGAGCTCACCGACGACCTTGTCCAGACTATCCCCAGCCGGGCTGCCAGCTGCGGCTCCTCCCGCGGTCTTGACCAAGCTCATCATCTCGGGCCCCACCGCTTCCAGCATCGCGCTGCCGCCGGCCGCGTTGATGCAGAGCTCAAAGACCTGGTCCAGGTCCAGCCCCAGGCGCGCGGCGAACGCGATGCACTCGCCCGCGGAGCACAGGTGAATGCCCTTGAGCAGGCCGACGACCAGGGCCAGCTTCGCCTCGTCCGTCTGCGCCGTGCCGGCGACGGGGCCGACCTTGCCTTTGCCCTCCCAGTAGAGGCGGATTAGGCTGCTGTCGTCGTCCGGGCCGTAGCCGCGGCCCACGCCGGTAAAGTAGACTTGCTCCGCGGTGCTGGTCATGGGTGTCGGGAAGCCGGCTCGCCGGGCTTCGGCGGTGATGATGCTGGTGTCTTTCAGGATGATGGTGGTGGCGCTCGCGATCGGTTGGAATTCCGGGTGCAGCGCGCGCGGACTGCGGTGCTCGAACATCCAGCTTTTTCCTTGGGAACCGATGACGGTGTCGGCGGCCTTCTTTAAATCCAGGCCCAGGTGGGCGGCAAAGCCGAGGGCCTCGCTCGTCGCGAGGATCTGGTTGGCCGCTAGCACCTGGTGGACCATCTTCATGTTGCTGCCGGCCCCGATGCCGCCCGCGACGATGTACAGCTTGGCCGGGTCCGACATCTCCTGCAGCAGGAACCGGGACTTCTCGATGGCCGCATCTGAAGCCCCCGCCATGATGGACAGTGTCCCGTCTGCAGCCCGGTACGCGCCTCCTGATACGGGTGCGTCCACCAGCTGGATGTCGCCACGGCCCACGGCGGCCAGCTGCTTCTCGAGCTCCTGGACGTAGGAGCAGGGGACGGTCGAGCACAGCAGCACCGCGGCGCCCTGCGGTAGGGCCGGTACAGCCGCGTTCTCGCCGTCAAACAGCACGGCTTGCGCTTGCTGCGCCGTCGCCACCATGCACACGCAGTAGTCCTTGTCCTTCACGGCCTCGGCCGGCATCGTCGCGGCCAGCCCGCCTTCGGCCTTGAAGCGCTCCAGCGTCGGACCCCAGACGTCGAAGCCTGTCACTTTGTAGCCTTGCTTCACCAGGTTCGTGGCCATGCCGAAGCCCATGGCGCCGAGGCCAATGAAGGCAATGTCCGGCTTTGAGGATGCCATGTTTGCTATTGTTCTTTGAGTTGCTCAGCTCCGTCTGGAGATGTCGGTATCACAGTATGAGCTCAGTCTTGGTGGCTTGGTTTAGGGGCTTGTTTGCAATAGGTCTACTAGTCCTCGCTTTCAATTGTCGCCCTCCCAATGCCTTGACACCCAAAACGTATCAGCCGTCGACAGAACGGGCTGCCGGGTAATGTCCACCACGGTGGCACTCCCGAAATAGGGGGCCCACATATCGTCGCTTAGTCGCTCACATCTAACCCGAGCCATGACCCGAGGACGAATCCGGGACTTGGGTCATGGGTCAGGGATATCCCTCATCTTTGGTCCCCGGTCAACTCCCCCGACTTTCCGAGCCGACTTCGGGTTTCGTTCAGGCTGTACTCGCCCATTTTCCACGCCTCCAACCCCTCCTCCACCTGCCCGGTTCTCCAGCAAGTCAGGGGCGATGGATGCATGGAGCTGACTGACATCACAATACGACCCCACTATGAAGACAGACCCCTCAATCTTCATTATTCTGGTGGGGGTTTGGATTCTCCATGCCGGCTTGCGCGCGCATAGGCAGAATGCATTCGTCTTCTGGCGTGTCCCGGCAGAATGTCCAAACGAGCGCTTGGTGGGCTTGGCTTGGCGACTCAATAGTCGAGCGAATGTTGTCCCGAAAGGAAGATGCCGGGCTTTCGGCATCCCACATTCGTCCAACGAGCCACTTACTTCACCACGCGACTCCAAAAGTTCCGCATCCAGCATCAGACAGTCCCAAGTTACGCTCAACCGTGTAAGAGACCAACTTGGACTTGGTGTTTACCGTACGAAACGATATCATAACATAATCCTGAATTGAGGCTCCTGTCTTCTACAAGGGAACAAATAGCTTGGGGTTCGAGCCGGCGCATTACAACAACAACAACAACAAAAGAACAACACCTCACTCACAGCTTCTTCCAAGATGGGGCGCCCTTTGCTAGCCGAGAACCGCACCATGGCGATCCTGAACAAGGCGCAGAAGGAAGGATACGCCGTCCCCGGCATGTGCTGCTACAACATCGAGTCCATCATCGCGACGGTGCGCGCCGCCGAGGCCGCCAACTCGCCCGCCATGGTCCTGCTCTTCCCCTGGGCCATCGAGTACGCCGGCACCGCCCTCGTGCTGGCCGCGGCCGCCGCCTGCCACACGGCCAAGGTCCCCGTCTCGCTGCACCTGGACCACGCCCAGACGCCCGAGCTGGTGCGCCGCGCCGCCGACATCCCCGACGCCTTCGACTCCATCATGTGCGACATGAGCCACTACGAGAAGGAGGAGAACCTGGCCCTCACGCGCGAGCTCGTCGAGTACTGCCACGCGCGCGGCATCGCGGCCGAGGCCGAGCCCGGCCGCATCGAGGGCGGCGAGGACGGCGTCGCCGAGACGGCCGACCTCGAGGGCCTGCTCACCACGCCCGAGGTCGCCGAGGAGTTCGTCGCGACCGGCATCGAGCTGCTGGCGCCCGCGTTCGGCAACGTGCACGGCGAGTACGGGCCCCGCGGGATCCAGCTCGAGTACGAGCGGCTCGCGGCCATCAACGACCAGGTCGGGGACCGCGTGCGGCTGGTGCTGCACGGCGCCGACCCGTTCGACGAGGACATCTTCCGGCGGTGCATCAGGGCCGGCGTCAGCAAGGTCAACATCAACAAGGGCATGAACAAGCACTACGCGCGCGTGCAGGACGAGATGAGGGGGAAGCCGCTCACGAGCGTCATTGAGGCCGGGACGGATGCGATGCAGAAGGCTATTGAGCAGTATTGCGTTTGGTTGGGCAGCGCTGGGAAGGCGTAGATAGCCTGGTGGTTCATAGGCGATAGAATGGATGGCATATGTTACAGCAACTGCTATGGCTTCGAGACGTGATTTCCTACGAAAATGAATAGGGCAGCAAAAGGGGCAGCCTATCAAGTTTGTGTGTAAATGCATACACGACAATCAGCAACTAAATCAAACAGTATATGTTACGCCAGGTATGATGCCGAATATTCATAAAGTACCCAGAGGAATTATTTACCCTACACTATATGTACTTGAGAACTAGAAAAACTGCACTTGGTTATACCAAGTTTACATGCCCTCCCTAAGACCCTTAATAGCCACCATAGCGCCCCAAGCACCCGGGTCCGGCGGCAGCTCCCTGCTCGCATCCGCACCCACATAAGTCGCCCGGCCCAGCTTGGGCGCCATTGTCTTGGTAGCCTCGGCGCCGCTGATGGCTGCCTCGACTCCGGCATCGAAGTCGCCCGACTTCATGGCCTCGGCGAACGGCAGCAGGGTGTCCATGACGGTACGGTCGCCGATCTTGGCCGGCGTATAGCGCCCGAGTTGGTGCAGCGCAATCCCCAAACACTTGGCCCACAGCTCCGGCACGCCCCTCGGACCCCAGGGCCAGGTCCGTGTTCTGCTCAATGGCGGTCCGCAGCGCCACGAAGAAGATGCCCAGGATGCCGCCGAGGGTGCCACCCATCTTGCCCTCGACGATCTCTTCCAGCTCTTGCAAGACCTCTATCACGGAACCCTCGGCCGCAAGCTTCTTGGAATCGAGGGCTGCTGCCAAGCAGCTGGCGCCCGTCTTGAGGGTTTCGCCGCAATCGCCATCACCCATGACCGTGTCCCACTTGGTCAGGTCCGGCTCCGCGGAGACCACGGCCTCGCAAGCCTTGCGGAGCATGCTTTCCAGTGTGGCCGGATCGACCTTCAAGTCCTCGGAATCCTCGACGTTCTTCCTGAGCTCGGCGGCGGGGGGCGGAACGACCTGCTGCCTCCGCCCGCCACGGCGCCGTTGCGACTGGGAGCCCGCGACGGACTCCCAGCTGGTGTTGGTCCGCGCGTCGAAGAACTCCTTGATCTGGTCGACCGAGTAAGCGCAATTGCGCGCCGCGGCGGTGACGTTGATGACGGAAATCGAAAAGGCGGGCGCGTTGAGCGACGTCTCGAGCTGGCCGCAGCACACGCGTGCCGGCTCCATGCCCCAGTCGCGCGCGAGCTGCTCCAGGAGCTCGTCGACCAGGGCGCCCATTTCGAGCGGCGACATGCCGCCGAAGTTGCTCACGAGTAGCATGGTCTCGTCGGTCTCGTCGAACGTGACAAAGCTTCGTTCCGGGTCGTTGGGGTCTAGGCAGTGCGCTAGCAGCGACTTGACGAGCTCCTCGGGCGTGGGGGCGGGCGAGAGCTTCTTGTAGCCCGGCTCGTTATGCGGGCCCGTTCCGATCTCCATCTCGTCGCCGTTAAACATGCCGTGCTCCGTCCGGCCAGGCACGTGGCAGTGGTCGAGGGTAGCGGCTATGGAGACGATCTGGTCCGAGAAGGCAACGCCGAGGTCGTAGACTTCGTCGAGGGACGCGCTGGAGCCTGCGGCGCCGCCCATCACTTTGAGGACGCCGATCTGACCGGCCAGGCCACGGCGGCCGACGAGCCCTCCTTTCACCTTGCCGACGGACACGTCATCGCCGCAGATAATCATGCGACTCTTGTGGCCCTGGGCGATAGCCTTCTCGTTGGCCAAGCCGAAGTGGAGGCAGTCGCCCGTGTAGTTGGTCACCACCAGAATGGTGCCCTTGTCCGACGGGACGGCCTCGATAGCGGCGACGATCTGCTTGGTGCTGGGGCTGGCGAAGATGTCGCCGGCCACCGAGGCCGCCAGCATATTGCTGCCGACGTAGCCAGCCCAGGCGGGCTCATGGCCGGAGCCTCCACCGCTGATTATGCACACATTGGACCTGTTGTAGTCGGTGTCGTAGACGACGCGGTTGGCCTCGTCGAGGTTTAGCGATGAGTTATATGAGATGATGCCACGAAGGGCTTTGTTGACGAGCCCGTCAGGCGACTGGAATAGATGACGTTTTGACATTGTTGCTTGCTTCTGAGATGTCTGCCCGATCTCCGGTTCTCTGCAGGATCTCCCAGGACTTATTTGCTTGCTTGACCTCCTGGCGTCCTTTTGACAGCAGGTCACACACCCAATGGCGAGAAGACCCCCTGTATCTCACGTGACGGCGGCCGCGTCGACCCGTTGCAGAAAGTCCGGATGGCTGCTGAGTCGCTTATACCCAAGGGATTGCCTAATCGGGCAAGCCGAGGGGGGCGGATGCTGGGCTAGGAACCTGGGGGTGGAGTCTGTGGAGAGTCGGCGGCGGAGAAGCTGGGGGACAAACAAGAGGGCGACTCGAGTCGAGAACGTTGTGGGTTTCAGGGCATAAAGTATCAAAGAGGTCATTTGCAACTCGGCTCAGCTGACCCGAACCGCGTACGGATGTCGCAAGTCAGGCTCGATGGCTGGTGACTGTTGACTGGCTTTCCAGTACGTACAGGGTAGCAGCATAGGCAGTAGTTGCGGAGATGTGCCACCCCAGAACAAGGGGGTCTCTGTTTCTCTTCGGTTCGGTGTTGCCCCTCACTCTGGGCATCGAATGCGAATATAGCCGCCATCGGTTCTGGTGATAATCTTCAAGTACCGCGAGTGGGGAAGGGGGGGTAAAGACCGAAGGTACGCACGTACGCTTGGCACCGGGTGTCACGATTGGTGCGTGACTAAGAGGTAGGTAGGCAGGTAGGTGCGGAAAGGCCCAGATGTTTGTGCCCCTGCTGGGTGAGCCGTTTCGGGTTGCTATAAGCGTCATGGCGTTTGGGCAATCTGTCGTATCCGTCCCTCCCTCTCTCTCGTAATTTTGGAGATGAGCCGGAAGTGACAGGATGTCATTGTCCAGATTCGACCTCAGTATTTCTAGGCGGTAGACTTTCCTCCCCAAAAACCAAGCCAAGTGCTGGAAACAGTTAGAAGCTAGCCATATTTTGGAGACTATAACGACGTCAACATGGGATCACCAAAGTACAAGATCGCGATGGGATGCGACGTAAGTTGACTGTTCCTGCCTCATCTTTCTGCCCTGGTGTATCCCAGTAGGTATCTGACCAACGGCTTTCTCCAAACATGCAGGACGCCGGCGTCGCCTACAAGGACAGCATCAAAGCCGACTTCGAAAAGGACCCGCGCGTCGAGTTGGTCGAGGACGTCGGCAGCCACGCGCGGGAAGACAAGACGGCGTACCCGTACCGGGCGGTGGCGGCGGCCAAGCTGGTGGCCGACGGCAAATGCGACCGGGCGCTGCTCATCTGCGGGACGGGCTTGGGCGTGGCCATCTCGGCCAACAAGATCCGCGGCGTGCGCGCGGTGACGGCGCACGACAGCTTCTCGGTCGAGCGCGCCGTGCTCAGCAACAACGCGCAGGTGCTGTGCATGGGCGAGAGGGTCATCGGGCTGGAGCTGGCGCGCCGGCTCGCCAGAGAGTGGCTGGGCTACGAGTTCGACCCCAACAGCGCGTCGGCGGCCAAGGTGGACGCCATTTCGGAATTGGAGCAGCACCAGTAGTTACGCACCTATTACGTACGATTCCCTACCTGCATAATCACCATGAGGTCTGTGTGCATGCCAGTTGTTAGCTGATGAAGTGGTATCTTTCAATTAGGCGACTTTTGGTGTAGTGTGTTCTACTGTGACGGTTGATCTTGGGGGCATCTCCATCCGAATCTCACTGAATCTTCGGCCCCGCGTCCCCAATCTTTAGCGCTTTCCCCCACTGACTGAGGGGAACTCGGGGGAATTGTGGGATCTACAGCAGCAACCTTGGACCTATTCAGTCCCTACCATACAACACAAGTACATATACTAGGTGCCATATCTGCCTTTCTCTGGCATGTAATCAACCCTTTTCCCTTTTCCGAGCGAAGGCCCCGAGAATTATTTCATATCAGGTTAACCTTTGTCCTTAATTTCTTGCACAATGGCTACCCCTTCCCGGCGCAGGCTCGTAGGAGTCTCCACCAAAATGTACTTCTCAGCAGCTAGGACGCGCGACTACATCCAGCAGGTGAAGGAGCTCCTCTCAGCATCGCCACGTCCTCTCGACGATATAGACGTCTTCATTATCCCGGACCACATTACTCTGACCTCGGTCATTGCACAACTCGAGGGAACCAAGGTGCTGACGGGCGCCCAAGACGTTTTCTACGAGAACGTGGGCGCTTACACCGGCGAGGTGTCGCCCGCCGTCCTCGCCGAGGTGGGCTGTCGCATCGTCGAGCTCGGCCACGCCGAGCGCCGCCGCATCTTCGGCGAGACGGACGACGACGCGGCCCGCAAGGCCGCTGCGGCTGCGCAGAACGGCATGATCCCGCTCGTGTGCATCGGGGAGCGCACGCAGGGCGAGGTCACCGTCGCGGTCGACGAGTGCAGGGTCCAGGTCGAGTCCGTCGTGGCCGCCGTGCCGGACGGAGCCGAAGTCATATTGGCCTACGAGCCGGTATGGGCCATTGGTGCGGCCCAGCCGGCGGCCGCGGAGTACGTGGTTGATGTGGCCAAGCGCTTGAGAGCTTTGGACTGCGTGCAGAAGCGGAAGGGCGTCACGAGGTTACTATATGGCGGGAGTGCAGGTCCGGGTCTTTTTGAGAAGCTGAAAAGTGGTGTCGAAGGTCTGTTCCTCGGCCGGTTTGCCCATGACCCAAGTCAGTTCTACAAGACAATACAAGAAGTTGCGACAGCGTGATTCCGAAGTCCGCTGAAAAACGATAAATTGAGCCTCACCCTAGTTCTACGAAACCATTTCTAACACGTCGTGTTTTTGTTTTTGTTTTTGTTTTTGTTTTTTTTTTTTTTCGAATTTTTCAACACTCTTAAGACCTGCCCAAGACGATCTGATGAGCTTCGTAGGTGGAAGATCCCAGCCTCAGCATGACAGGGTCCTGCTTTAACCACCCCTTCACTACACCCGTGAAGCCGGCGACTACTGTAACCTCCCCGTGGAGTAGGTGCGCGGTCTCAGCTATACTTGTAATCTCCTCTGGGCTGGAGGAGGGATCGGATATCAGTTTGTTCACGGTCCAGCACCGGTTATCGATGAGTTCGATAAGTCCCCAGTCGAGTCTCACTTTTTCTTGCCCGTGGTCGTGGTGTGATGTGACGGGGGCTTGGATGATGCCAATCATTTCTCGTTCGCTGAGGATATCAACAGCCTGTGGTCGATATTGCTGATGACTTGGTCTCGAAACCGACAATGACGAATGAATACAGGTGACATTATCCCCGATCTGCTGTGGAGAGTGAGCCTCGGGTGTGTTAGTTCCATTGCCGCGTTCATGGACCGGGCAAACCCAGGGCGAGGCTGTGTTGGATTCGGAGCCAGAGTCGGAGTCGGATTCCAAGTCTGGCGGCGGGCTTCCGACGTTGTTGCCACCAGTGTATTCAGGTACCTTCTCGGGGAGATATTTCCCCCAGTTTGGATGTATTAACGAATTCCCTGCGGCAAGTCCATACATCGATCCATCTATAAGCACTGTTCCTCCGATTGTGAAGTAGGCATGTTGTGAACCACGAATGTAGACCATAGCTGGGGCTCCACACATTGTCACCCTTTCGAGCGAGTCCATCTGCGCAAAAACGCTCGAGGGAGGCTTGTGCATGGACTTGCTGGTAGGAGTATGCTGGGCCATTGCGGCTTCGGGAGCCAATTTGAACCCCGGTAAATTGCTTTGTTGCATTGTCCTGGCATTGGAGGCATACTGCTCTTCGAGTCCTGGTGAATCTTCTGAAATCATAGTGTTTGGGCCTTTCCTGATCGAGTCTTGGCCCCGAATCCACGATAGGATGCGGTTGCCACTCTCGTCTGTTTCTCGTCGAGACGTGTTCGAGTGAAAACGTCTACGTCGTCTCCAAAGCAAGAAGGCAATGCTTGCCATCAAAGATAGTATACCAAGGCCCAGCCCGACACCCAAACCAACGCTCAATGCGACTGTGTTATGACCGTAAGGAGAGGGCTCAGTCCGTCTTTGAACGAGAGACAGTTGCTGTATGGGGTCAACAACAACAGCCAGAGGATATCCGGTGCTTGCCAGCCATTTCTGCGACTTGAGTAACTTCTTCAGACGCTTCCTGTGTGGTTCATTGCAGCAAGTTAGGACAATTGAGGGTTTGAGAGGTGCCTTGAAAGGGCCTGCCATCACGAGTTCCAGAGATAGCGATGGGTCCAATCCTGGCTTTGGCTTGAATAGATTCAAGAGTGCATCTTCCAGACGAGGTTGTATGGTGTTCCATTTTTCGACATCATCGCAGGGTATAAGGAGCTTTGGGGCGACAAACACTCCCTTCTCTAGCTCGAGGACCTCTTGGCCCTCAGTCGTGCTGGTGCTGGCTATGGTTGTCATACACGAGGTTCCTGAGTTCCTCGACTCGTCGGTGATAGAGGAAGGTTTGCTGTGAGGTGTTGCACTTGCCGGGGACGAAGATCTGATCGCGACCGAAGCACTTTCGCTTGCAGAAGCCGCATTCAATTCCTCTGATGGAATTTTTGATCCTGCATTATTTTCCACGACGGTTGTAGAAGGACACAATTCGGTGAGTTCCCTTCTAGCGAGCTCTTGGACAGGTTCAAGTTGGTGGGTGGGAGCTTTCAGTGCGACCAGGCGAGCAAATCTTTCGCTCAATTTGCACTGGGCCTTGTCGAGATCGTCGTTGAGCACCTGCGGCAAAGCGGCGGTGTTTACCACAGAGCGTACGGCCAACTGTTCCGCCATATCTGATGACAAGTACGCACTGGTCGTGGATGTAGGATTCGTAATATCCCTTGGTATTACTGGAGATGGCTGGGCAACTGGATGGAGAACTCGAAGTTGAAACAAAATGCAATCGCCCTGTTTGAAAGTTCTCGCCCCGTCTGAGAGGCTTCAAGGATTTCCTGTCTTGTGCACCTCACTGCTGAGGGGTTCGCTGCAGTTGCCATGCAGGTCGGGCCAATAATATCGACCTGGCTGACATGTAATATTATCCTGGCAAATTTACCTTGCTCGAGTCTCCAGATAAGCTTATGTCAAACATAATGATGGAGGATCCCCATTTTCTACAATGTAGGAGTATCCTAACTAACCACTCGCCGTACTCATTGTCCCTTACATCCATCGTTCAGTACCGCCATATACTTATCCGCCAGCGGCCCCTCTGACACCTGACGCCTGAAGATCATGGACTTCTTCCGGGGAACCATCTCTCACCAGGCCAAATGCGAGATTTCTCGCAGTCTCTTCGATGCGGAATACCGCCCAGACCAAGACCCAGACTGGGAGTTATATTATTCCTACTTCGTTAGAGAGGTAAGACATCTTGCCATGGGTGTAACCCGTCCACCGTCTTGCAACACAGTCCAATCACATCAGGACATTGTCCATGTGCACAAACTCATGTGCACAAACTCATGTGCAGAAACAAACACCAACCAAAACACGAAATGAGGAAAATTCTCCGGGTACATTATCCACAGGCGGAAGACGGTTCGATGGAATCTGCCATGGACTTAACAGTTCGATTGTAGCTCATGATAAATGTCCGGAGCCAGACTTCGCCACACAGAATGCCACAGAAACTTTCGGTTACCTGGAATGGCTCGTCGTCACTGACAGAGCTTGTCGAGTCACTATTCCAACCTTCTCGACAATTGTTAGACACTGGCAGAAGCAGGTTGGCTACGTTATTCACGGCATGGAACATGATGCAGCTTTGTGGCCTGGGGGTCAGATGGACAGGCAGCCTAGAAGATCACCTGAGGCTTGACTTACGGGTGAAGGAGCTTTGGGCATTCCCTTATAAAGGTTTCCTATTGAAACACACACACATCATCCGAACCATGGAAACCAGACGGTGAGATACACTGACAGATGCTTCCACAGATGCTTGGTGTTCCCTAAAGCTTTGCCGAGAGAGACCATCACCACCCCTAACCTTCTCTTTCCCCACTGGGATCCGAACACGCAGAACTTCCTTTCTGCTCAGAACCAGACCTTCCACGCCATTGCCCCTTTTACGGGCCCCCGGCGACTGGACTTGAACGAGTTTGACTACTGGCGAGATCAGCTTACTGAGCTATATGAGCGTGTGTATCTCGCCCCGGCCGATAGCTGGCGCCAACTTTGGGCTGATCGGCGGAACCCACACCAGTGGTGGACGTTTTGGATAGCGGTGGTCGTGCTTGTATTGTCGGTGATATCTTGTGCCTCGGTTCTCCAAGCTTGGAGTAACATGGTGCGTTAGCCTGTGCGCTGGTTGGTGTGGAGGCCCCACACTAGCCCCACCACCTTGTTATTAAAACCGACCTGCCGCATCGGCCCTAGCTCGGTTTCCTCTTTTTTTCCTCTTTATTGTAAATCTTATTTATTGTAAGACTTATTTATAGCCTCGTCTTATTAAGACTTAATTACGTAATTATTTATAACCGTTTTTTAATAATATAATATTTTATTAAACTATTTAAATTAATTAATATTAATTTTATCGTTACGTAATAAAAAATAAACCTCGATTAATTAACGTTAAAGTTTTTAATATTTAACGATTTATTTTATAATAAACGAGTTATAACACGTAATAAAAACGACTATATTTTTTAAGTAATACTTTCATAATTATAATACCTAATTAATCCTAAAAAGATCGGATAGTTTTAATAATTTAAGTAATATAAAACGGACCGAATTAAATAAACTAAAAAACAGTAATAAAAGCTTATAATATACCCGAATTAATTTTACGCTATTAAATTTACGGTTAAACTTTAAAACGCGAAATCCGACCGAAACGACGTAAAATAAATGCAATTAAAAAAAAGGTACTTCGCAAGTATATAATTAATTTAAATATTTGAGGGATACCTCCCGATTTCGTTAATATAAAAAATATAGCTAATTTTTTTACCGCGTTGCGCGGCGGCGACCGCGTCGGTAAGTATTAAGTTAAACGCTTTATTAACCATAACCTAGACTTAAAAACTAAAATAAATTATCGGTACGATTATTAAAAAGCTTTTTACGAAGATTTTAAAATTATTTTTATTTAGTTTACGTTAATCGCGAATATAAAAGCGAAATATAAAATCGTCGATAAAAACATTTAAAATTTCGATGAAACTAGCTCTATAATAAGTATAATCGAATTAATATTCGTTATAATACGCGCCGAGTAGCGTAAAAAACTAAATCGGTTAAGCTTAGTAATCGGGAATAAATAACGGCGATTAAATATATTAATTTATAGGGTTAATATATTCCGCCGTTTTTAATCGTTTAAGACTAATATTACTTTACGAATTAATTCCGCGAAACCGATTTACTAAGCGATTAAATAATTAAGCCGACTTTTAATAATTGAATTAATAACGAGATACGCCTAAATTAAATTAAGTATTTTAATAAATATATTAAATCGTAAACGAAGGGTTATTACCGCCTCCTAATTCTCGACGGCTACGAAAGCTATATTTTAGCTGAATTCGAGGTATATTATTAAAATAACGATATTATTACGCATTTAATTTAATACCTTATAATTTTAACGAAGTAATTAGTAAGCTAAATATACGTTTTCGAACGCTTACACTTAACCTATCCCGTTTAAGAACGGTTAATACTTACGACCCTTAAACGCCGTTTAACCTTTAATAAATAATTAAATACTTTATTTATATTAAAAAAAGGGTGTTTACCTATTAAAAAAAGCTTTCCGACGCCTATTTTAAATACAGTAAACTAAATAACGAAAAATATAACTAAAATAGCTTATAAAATAACCTTTATACGTAATAAAATATATATATTAAAAGAGGCTAATTTAACACTTTTTAAGCGCCGAAGAGCTAAAAAATCGCGAGTTTAGTTTAAAAGAGCCTTTACTATTAAAAAATCTTAGTAACTATAAAACGAAAAAATAAAAAGGAAGCGTTTAACGCCCAATAAAAATAAAAATAGGGGTTCGTCGAAACGGAGGGCGACCGGTGACAGGCGCTATAGTGTTTACGGCGAAATAAGTTACAATACGCGAACATATAAAAAAATATAGAATTAAACGAGGAATTAGATAGCGAGTAATTTTAATTAATTTTAAGCGTTATAGTTAAATTAATTTATATAAAAAGGTCGAGAAGTGGAAAAGGTGCGTCGCTAAGTAATATACGTCGCGTAGTGGTAAACTACGTTATTATTTAAAGAGTATCTTAATAAGCGAGATAATTAAATTATAAAAGGTTAAATTTTTAATAAAGGACCGGTTGTAAAAAAATAAAACTTTAATAAAGATATAAATAAGAGCTCGGAAGAGGACTTACTAAATTCTTAGCCACTCGGAAAGGAGTAATGAAATATTATACCGATAATTAACGAAAGAGGAGATAACGGGCGAAGTCGTCGCCCTTTTTTAACGAAGAATCGATAATACGTATTAACGAAATAGTAATAATAGTAACGAACATATTAAACGGAGCGTTAAGAAACTTTTTTCGGTTAATAATAATAGCTACTTGATTAATTTAATAAGCTTAAAACTTTAAATAATTAAACTATAATTAAAAAATTACGGTTATTAATTATTTTATATCGAATATTAATATTTAATACGGATAAGGAAACTATATAACGATCGGTTTAAACGTTTATTAACGTAATATATACTCGTTTATAGCGGTAATATATAATAATATTAATTATAATAAATAACGAGAATAAATATTCTTTATTAATTTCTATTAATTATTAAAAAAAGACGTTTAAACGTAATATAACTCCCTTAATAATGTAGTTAAAACCCGGATAAAGTTTAATCTCTAGTTCTATTTAATTAAGCTTAAGTTAAGATTTAAAATTTTAAAGGTAAAAGCACTCTATAATTTAAGTAACGCTAAATATACGGCCGTAAAAATAACTAACGAATAAACAATTTATACGTAGGCGCTCGATATTGTCCGTAATTATAAAGCGGTATAAATAAATAAAAACATTTAATTTACGAGTTAAATTTAAAATAAACTATACTTAGACCTCTAGCAGTTAATTATTAAACTAAATCTTAACTTAAAGTTAAACGAATTCTTAAACCATTTAAAAGAAAAGGTTACCGCTTATAAGAAATATTTATTATATAAATAAATAAATAAGGCTTCGTTCCCCGAATTATATTTATTAGCTTAATAATTAATACGCGGAACGTTCGACCGTTTAACGATTAACGCCCCGTTATAATTTAAGGTATTTTCGGCGCTAATAATTAACGTTATAAATAACGGCGATTCGTTAAACGGCTATTAAAATAATCGTACCCGTAATAATAAATAAAGAAGTTAACCCCGAAATTAATTAAAAAGATAATTTAACGGCGGAAATTATATTAATCGAAAATATAACCCGAACTAGTTTAAATAAAATTACGGTAATTAAGATTAAAACCGCGACTAAAACGACCGTTTACCGCGTAAATATAGTTTTAAACCTTAGGAATAAAGTAATAATTATTATAATCGTGAACGCGGATAATTTAAACGAAAGTATAGACCGTAGCGACGAATTTATTAATAATAAATGCGTTAATTTAATCGCTAAATAATATATACCGTAAATAAAAAAAAGGTTTTCGTTAATTACGACGATTTAGATATTAAAGAATACGAAAAAGAGTTTATTAATAACAAATATACCTTAACGAATAAAGTAATTAAAAAAGGAAAAAATAAAGTACTTATTAATATAAATAATAATAACGAAGTTTTCGCTTATTTATTAAATCGCATAAATAATATTATAAAAACGCCGGAAAATCGATATAACTATAAAAAATATAATATAACGTTTAATTCGAGAATAAAAATATTCGAATACGTCTTCGTAAATAAATATACGAATATTAAACCGTATAAGTAGGGTTTATATAGTACGTTAAAAAGGGGCGAGTTTAATTAAATTACGGAAATAAACGTTAACGAGCGAAAATCTTTAACGAAATCGGATAATAACGTAGTATTTATAAAAAACCTTAACCTAATCCCATTAACGAATACACTTATAATAGCACAAAACGAGCTAAATTAATTATAATAATTAAAAATAATACATTTAAACCTATAAGATTAAGTACTTATCTTTAATATAGGCCGATATATATATATATAAATAAAAGTATTTACGCTTAAAAAAATATCGTAAATATATATCGACTTAAAGGCGTTTATTTTATTAACGAATTAAGAATTCTTAAATAATATAGTCGGCGATTATATTATAACGATTAACGAATTAACCCTTTATTCGGGAATCGGAGAAACGACGAGGTATATCGAAAAGATATGCGTTACCCTATAAGCGGCCGGTTTTAATAAATATAAAAATAAAAAAGTAATTAAATTTATTAATAAAATATAAATCGTTAACTATTTAACGCTTAATATTTTAATAAATACCTTATAATTAAAGGATATAGGGGTAATAATTGATTATTTACGAAAACGATTAATACTTAAAATAGCGAACGATTTCGTAATACTAGTAAAATTTATCGGGAAAAAAATACCGGTAGCGAAACGAGTTAAGCTTTAAATAAAAACCGTTATCCTATCGAAATTGTTTATACTCGTACCGGTTAATTATATAAACTTACCTAAAATAAAAAATAATAAACCGCGGGACTTTTTTTTATATAAAAGCTTTATACGTAATAAACGCGTTCGTTTCGTTAAACTTTTTAAAGGTTATAGCGCTTATTAATAATATCGATAAAGAAGTTATTTTAAAACGGAATATAAAGGTCGAAAAAATAACTAACCTATTAAACGAGGAATATAGCTAAATATCCTAAAAATAAGCGAATATAATTAAAATAGCGGCTATATTAAATAACGTAAAGGGCCCCGATAAAAACGACGATAATTTATATTAATTATAAGCGGAATTCGATTTATTAAAAAAGGCTTATATTATACTTAATAAAAAAAACCTAATAATAAACGAAATATAGGCCGCCTTTAAAAATAATAAAATAAACCCAAGTAATAAAGTATTATAATTAAAAGCAGAAAAGCTTAAAAAACATCCCGTCGATAAAAATAAAATAAGGCGTTTATATAATAGCGACAAACCGGTCGTTCGCGCGGTAAGCCGTAAAAATATATAAAGAGTTCGACGAATTATAAATAAATAAAGGTATTATTTAAATAAACGAGGAGAACAAAATAACGATCGACCTAATCGATAAATAATAATCGTAAAAAATTATAGTAACGAAATACCCGCTAAGTATCGAGAATAAGAAACTATTAAACGAAACCTTTAATATTATATATTAAATAAAACGACTCGAATAAATAAAACGGCCGAGGCTTTTCGAATACCCTGTTTTTATCGTTTAGCGTATCGTTAATAAAAAATATAAAAGACGAGTAATTATCGACCTATAACTTATTAATAAAATCGCGGTACTAAATTTATATTTACTCTTCACGGCGAACGAGGTAATCGTACTTATCCGGGGTAAACGATTCGTTGCATTCGTAAATGAATTAAAATATTTTTATTAACTTTTTATAATAATAAAATATAGGGATTAAATATCGATTATTTTACTGAGAAGCCTAGAAATATTAAACGTTATACTTATAAAATTTAAAAGTTCGCCGGCTTTTATATAACGATTCTTAGATTAAAAAATAGCGAACCTTTTATTTATTAAGGCTTATATCGACGATATCGTTATTTTCAACGATATAATAAAGTATCCTTTTTTTAATATAATGAATAATAACTAAAGTTAGAACAAAATTTTTAAAAATAACTTTTCTATTCCGGCCTCTACGAGCCTATAAATCCGGTTATTAGGCTATCCAGCTTCCCGCTACGCTTTAAGCTTACGTTAGGCTCGGTGCGGCGCCGACGTAGCCGTTAATAGTCGAAAGTTCGTTTCTTAGCGCTTTTCGCGGTTTATTATAGCTTTTAAAAAGCCTTAACAGTGGCCGGATTTAGGTAAGACCGTAGATAATATATCGGTATATACCTATACCCTTATAAAAGAGTTTATTATTTTATAGTAAATTATTAAGGGCCGGCAGCGAGGCGATAACTTTGTAAGCGTGCCGTCGAACCGTTTATAGCCTTTTTTCGCTTTTATTTAAGCGTTCCTAGAAAAATTTTCTCGCGAGTTCGGGGTTTAAGCTTAAAAAACCTATTTAAACGAAATTACCGCCGCTTAAAAGTACTAGGCTAAACAGATCGCGAGCCTTATAAAAGCCGTCGAAATTACCGTTACGACGGTTTTAAATTAATTATAAAGTAACCCGTTACCGGGTAATTTATAAAGTAACTTATAAAATAACCCGGTATAAAGTAACCGTATATAAGCGGCGGTAGCCCGAGGGGTAAAGCCTCCTCCGGCCATTAAAACGGTTTATACTTAAGTCTCGGCTACGGGTGTTACTTACCGAGAGTATATTACGAAAACGACCGAGAAGGAAATCACTATTAAGTTTTATATATCCTCTAAAAACGACGGGAAAGCTATTAAATCTTAATTATAGGGTATACTAGCTAAAAACCCTAAGGCCCTTATTAATTATATTAATAACGCTATTACCCGTGCAGCTATTAAACCCCTTATACTTTTAAGGGACTCGGAGGACGTCGAAATAGTAAAAGCCCCTAATAGCCCCCCGAAAAGGCCGGCACCCTTAAAACCGTACAGCGGCATTTAGGTGGATAGCGCCGTATTTCTCAAGTTTAGGGATATTTAAGTATACACTACCTTCGTAGCCTAGGCTAAACTATTAATTAAACATACCGATTAATAAGAGAAATACGTAGGAAATAAAGCGGCCGTAGTTATTTTAATATACGAGGTAATTATTTATAGTATTCCCTCGGCCTTTTTCGATTTTTTTAAAGCCTTCGAAATAACCGTATAGCTATAAACTTTAAACGCCGAGATTCTCCCGCTAAATAAAATTACTTATATAAGTTAATTAACGAGAAAAAGGGCTGCTAAGCTTATAAACTCTATCGTCGTCGAATTTAATCGCCCTAAATCCACGAATCGATTAATTTACGTAGGATATTTATAGTTTAATAAAACTTATAACGTCGAACGCTACGATAAAAACTATAAAATTAAGTAATACTTTCGATGCTAAAAATACGGTTATATTATTATTTAATATATTATCACTTATAATACCTATAGCTTTTATTTAAACTCTTACGATACGAAAAAATGCCCCGTTCGCTTTTTTTATAACGTTCCGAAATATATTAATTACCGTAATTAATATAATAATTAAAGCTTTTAATACGAATACCGGAAACGGGAGCGTTAAAAGGTCGTAAAAGCTTTAAAAAATAAAACCACCTATTAGCTTATTATTAAAACGCTAATAATAATATTTATATTAATATTAACGTTAATAATAACGTTAATATTAATACTAGTACTAGTACTAGTACCGGTACTAGCCACCTCCGCTACCCCTATTAACACCATTAAAACGCAGGGGCCACCCCCGCCACAGGCCCCTGCCAAGCCTCCCCTATTACTACTAATAGCCCCTGAAAGACCGCTATTATTAACCATGCCGGCGCCAACACCGGTTTATATAATCACTGTTGCCTTGGAGTTTACTTTAAAGCCTACCCGGGAACTTACCCTAAACCCGACTATCTTTTTACACTTAACTAACGCCCTTAACGCTTTTTTAAACAGTTTAACCAACGATATTTATTTTAGGCCTCCCTCGATATTTTTTAGCGTAATTATAAAACTAATAATATTAAGAAAACCTATAAAAAGCCCCTTAGCTTTTATAGCTCCCCTAATTATTTAATTAAATACGGATAATATCGACCTTAACTTCCGTAAATAGGCTGCCACCGAAAAAAAGATTTACCTGAGAGCGGCGAAAGAGATTAGGATTAAAATACGGCCACGGGCTAATGCGAACCTAAACGACGAGCTCTCTATCGAGGCCCTTACGGTAAACCTCATAAAAGGAGCCCTTAGAAAAAAAGGAAAAAGGCCCCTAGCTAGGCCTTTTAAACACCGACTAAGCCGAATAATAACATTATTATTTATTACACCACCCCCTTATAAGCTTAACGCTGCGGCCAGTACTATTAAGCCTATCCCGTTAAAACGGCGCCTTAAAAGGTAACGCCCGGACTATATAAAGCTTAATTCGAAGGATATTTTATATATTACTTTTAATATTTATTATAATATATAATAAGTAATATATCCTCTCTACGTATCTTATAGTATAATATATAAAAATTTAAGGAGAAGGTAATATCTTTATTCTTTCGGAATTTAAAGGTTTTAAACTACGATATTATCGCCGCTTAAAAGCCCTAGTTTAATTATTAAGAATATAACTCTTATAACCCTTAAGCCTTTATCTTTACACTTTAATTACCTAATCCCGGACCTTTAAGGCTTAAGGTAGCTTTTTATATTAATAAACGATTCGACTAGTCTCGCATTTTCTTTATTAATTATATTCGAAATATAACTATAATAATTATTACTTATAATACCCCCTTAATACTTAACCTTATTAACCCCGTACTTAACGAGCCCTTTACTATTACTACTCTTTATATTTATAACGTTTATAATAGCTTTAAAAAAAGTAAGCTTATAATTTATATCCTTTAAAAGCTAGCCACTATTTTTCGCCGTTATAAAGTAAATTATCTTAGAACGGAACACCTTATCGTCGAAAATTTTAATATAAAGAGCCCCGAATAGTCGATTTAAAACCTAGGCGATAAGGGCTCGGCCCGCGAGACGCTACCGTACTTTAAAAAGTTCTTAAAGACCGAAGCCTTAGAAATAATACTACTATTAGGGATAATTACCCGGGCTATAAACTAGTTAGCCTCTTTTATCGATTTAATTATTTACGATATAACGACCGTTAATAAGCTTTTAAAATATAAGCGCGTTAACGAGGTATACTATAACTCGAACTATTAGTTTATATATATTATATTTTAATTATAATTATTAATAGCCCCCTTTAAGCCCCCCCGGAAGCTTTAAAAGAATACCTTTGTGGACGTATTTTTAACTAGATTAAAGGAGAGGCTCCTTACATTATAAGGTAGGCTAACTAACGAGGACGTAATTAATACACTCCGGTTTATCGAATAAGCTTTAAATAACATTATAAAAGATACCGTACCTATAATAAACGCTATTATACACCACTTACCAAGTTTTATAAGGGAGTGTAAAACGAAGTGTATAAAAATTAAAAAATTACGGAAAGTTTAGTAACGCACTCTAGCCTCGAAAGACTAGGAAACATACCGAAAAATGTAAAACTAGAAAAGTGCGGCGGTGCGGAAGGCCTTAACGGAAGCTTAATAAGAGAAGGTAATAAAAACCTATTTAAAAGGACTTAAAGGCCTATAAGACCTAGTAAAAATAACCAGGGCTCGGGGTTAAAAGGTAACATAATAAAACATTACACCCACTATTAACGGGTAAACCTCTTTCGAAAAAAAGTAGCAGCCTTTAACACTTTTTTCTTTCCGGCATCGTTAAAAACCCTTAACGCCCTTAGCCCGAAATTAACCTTTAACATTAAAATCCCCTGCCCGTTACTTATTAAAAACGAAGTATAACAGGCTATTTTTAAGCCACGGCCGCATAAAACCCCTAAACCCTCAAGGATCCTTAACTATATTCTCCGTATTTTACTAAACCTCCTTTTACCCCTTTTATACCCCCTTTTTAATTACTGCCTCTTTAAAGGCATCTGCCTTTATAAAAAGTTTATTATAGTGGTCTTTAAAAAGCTTAAAAAAAACGACTATAATATAGTTAAAGCCTTTCGGCTTATCGCCCTCTTAAAAACTATTAGTAAAGCTTTAAAATCTTATATCGTAAAGCGTATTAACTACTACGTAAAGTAGTTTTACCTATTCTTATAAAATTATATCGGCGCTCGAAAAACTTAATTTACTAAGTATATTATTTACGTTTTTTTAAAACGTATCTATAAAGCCTACGGATTAACCGACTTAGGGGAATATTTAATAGCTATACTATTTATATTAAACGCTTTAAAGGCTTTCGATAACGTTAATTACGATAAGCTTACCGATTGCTTAGCTCGCCGAGGCTTTTTAACCCTTATTATTTTCTAGATTAATAATTAACTTAAGGACCGTCACACGAAGCTTAAACTATTAGAGAGTGAATTAAACTGGATTACTTAGAACTACGGTATCCCGCAGAGGTCGTTATTATTATTATTACTATAGCTTTTTTATAATATAAACCTTCTCGATAAAATTTTAAGGGAAGGCACCACTACGGTATACATTGTAAACGCTAGCACGGTAGCTATTATAAAGGCTGCTTTAAAAGCTGTTTTAAGGGTAAATACTTCGCTAAAACAGGGCACTAGTACCGGTAATAGCGCCGGCTCCCGGGTAACCTTATAGAGTACGTTATAGGGTACGCTACAGGGTAACTTTAAAGTAATTATTATTACTTAGGTCGATAATATTAATATTTTAATCGTTGGCCGTAATATTGTAGAGAATTATAAGGTACTAAAAAAAGTGTATAATAAAACCGTAAACTAAGCGACGAAGTACGGCTATATTTTTACCCCGTAAAAATATAAACTAATATATTTTCGCACTAAAAAGGCTTAAACTTTAAATACATTTAATAAAAACGTAGTACTTATAATACTATTTATAAGGGTTAGTATACCTAATTAGGCCGCTAAAAACCTTAACGGCACCCTATTAGCCGAATGTATCCAGCTCCCCGGGTTTAAGCCTATCGAGCCGGTTAATAAACTACGCTACTTAAAGGTTTAGTTTAACCTAGGCCTCCTTTAGCACCACCACATCTAAAAAGTTACTACTAAAGTTCGGAAGTCTATTTAAGCTTTTAAAGCTATCTCCGGAGCCCACTAGGGGGCGGCACCTTATAATTACAGTAATTATATTAAATTATAATAATACCGCAGATTATATACTATAGCACGGTGTAGTATTAGTTTTACGTTAAAGCCTTAAGGGAAAGCTTAACGAAACAGTATTTTACGGCGCTACGGAGGCTATAATAGGAGGCTTTATAAATAATTATTAATAGCTTTAAAACTACCGTATTACTAGCGATAGCCGCCGAGATATATATTTTACCGATCGAATACCAGCTCTTTTAAACTAACTATATAGCCTACCTTCGGCTCCGAACGAACCCCTTAACGGTTAATTACGGCACCTCTACGGAGAATATAATACGTAAAGCTTATTAAAGATTTCCTTTAATAAGGCTTATCGAGCACTATTAATAATATTATAAAACTTAACTTTCTTTAAAAACTATTTATCTTTTCGTAGTCTCACCTTAATAAAAACAAATTACGACGGTAATAAAAAAAGGAGAAAAAAAAAGAAAAATATACCACAATTATATCGTAAAGGTTTTCGGTTTTAAATCGTTAATCTTTTACACGGATAAAAGTGAATATAATAGCGAGGTCGGAATAGCGATTTACGCACCGGTATAGCGCACTTTTAAGCTCTCGTACAAAGAAACGGCTTATATAAGCATTATAACGTAGTTTACGGTATACTTAATAGAGTTAAAAAGTATTTATATATTTTTAAATTATACCTTAAAGCTACGAAATAAACGGTTCACGCGGATTAACGTTTTTATTAATAACTAGGCCGCTATCGCATCGTCGGCCTAGCTTTAACGCTAATCCGGTTAATAGCTATTACGATAAATTTCGGTATAGCTTATTACCTTATAATAATAAGGTATTAACGTTAATATTTACTAAATTTCAGCTTATATAAGGGTTTTAAGTAACGAAAAAATCGATAAGCTCGTAAAAGCAGCCGTCGAAACACTCGTTAAAGCCGCCGCGGTTATTAAAAATAAAGCTTTATATACCGCCGTTAATTTCGTATTACGCAGCCTTTTATTATTAGCCCCGGCCGTATCGGCAGAAGCGGCGCCGGTAGTTACTTTAAACCTGCCTTAGGCCGCTACCCTGAACCTTCTTTCGGCCGCTACCTTGGACCTGCCTTCGGCCGTTACCTTAGATTAACCCTCGATAATTACTTTAGAGCCTACCCTAGAGCCCACCTTGGACCTCACCTAGGAGACAGCAGAGGCTGCCGCGGCGCTGGCCGCACTGGCAGCCACCGGAGCTACAGTGGCCCGGCTAGTGCCACAGCGGCTTTCTAGGGCATAATATACGCCTAAGGCCAGGACCTAGTATACACCCAGGGGCCCGAAACGACCCATTATTAACTAAACCCCTTTTATTATAATAGCTGCCCAGCGTATACTAATTAAAAAAACTATTAAATAACGTTAAGCCGACGAATAAAAAAGTATACTTTACGAAAAAGCCCTGCACTACCAGCTTTCTCGGCTTAAAAAGGCTACGCTCTCTAAGTATCTAAGCTTAAAACGCGCTATAGCGGCCACTATATTTTAAATACGGACCGGTAAGATAAGCCTTAAAAACTATTTCTAGTTTATTCGGCGCCTCGGAACCGACTCGCTACTCTACGATTACGGCGACCGTTAAACGGTTCGGTATATATTATTATATTATAAAAAATATAACTAATTACGGGAAAAAGTTTAAACCTCTGCCGGCTCCGGCTAAAAAGGCCTTAAGCCTCCTATTAATATAAAAAAAATCTAGGAATCACGACGAGCTAAAACCGCCGCTATTTTTATATTACGAACGGGCCTACTAAAACGCTTTATTCAAGAGGCCGTAAAGAACGAACCGCCCCCGAGGAAACCTTTAAAGGAACCCTTTAAAAGCCTGGAAAAGGCCCTAGACACCGGCTTTTTCACGGCCTCCCGCGATAAATAATAAACCTTTTAGGTTTAATTAGTTATTATTATTATATAATTATACATATACGGTTAGAAAACTATTTTATAAACGCGCGAACACTGCTTTATAATCGTTAATTACCCGGTAATTACTTTATAGCTTACCCGGTAGCTGCCTTGTTACGCTCGGTAATTATTTTATAATTTACCCGATAATTACCCTGCCACGCTCGGTAATTATTTTATAGCTTACCTAATAATTACTATATAATAATATATATTCGTTCGAATCGATCGGGGAACGTTTCGGCGTCGAGGGGGCTATCGGTAACGGCAGGCGTTTTTTAAGGCTAGAATAGTTTTATAGTCGGGAAAGAAACGTCGGGGGAACGCTATTTAGCTATTATCGATAGCGTACCGGTAAATTTTTATATATTAGCGTATTATTAAAACTATTCTTAATATTATAACACCTTTTCCGACACTCACGCACCTCTTTTAATATATTTAATGCCGGAACACTACCTATTTAACTAGCTTTAATCGCTATTATTAAATAATAATAACCTTAAAAAGGCACTTAATATAACCCGTTATTAAAAGTAAAAGTACTACAACACCGATTACCACTTACCTTAGAGTTGTTTTCGCAGTTACTTTACACCGTTACTAAGTCTCTTACTACATTTTCCCCTTCCCCTCCCCTTTTTTTTTAAAAATATGTAATAATAGATAATAAGTATAGTAAAAAACGCGGCGGCGCGTATAAAAGCTTATACGGTAATTTTAAGGCGGTGGGAGCCGGTAAAAGGGTGTTAAAGCTTAAGGGGACGGATACCGCGGCGGGTGCCGAGATAGGCCCACTAGAGCGCCGTACCAGTGTACTATAACGACTAGTATAGCTTTAACGTTCGTATAAAGCCTAGGCTTCGGATTAAACGATAAATTAACTCTTATTATCATTATAATAAAGTAATACCTAAATTACTTATAATAAGTCTTCGAGAGACTCCGAGATATCGGGATAGCGCTTTTACCCGAGAAATTATTCGCCGAATACTTAGTAATTCGATTATTAGGATTTATTATTAACGCGAATAGTACGTCGACGCCGAACGATTATATAAAAGCTATAGCGAAAATCTAGTACCCGAATAAATTAAATAAACTAGAAAACTATATCGGTATAATAAAATTCCTTTAAAGGTTTATTTTATAGTACTTTTAAAAAGTTTAGCCTTTATAAAAAAGGAAAATAAAATTATTAATTAAAAGTAAAAACGAGGGCCGAATATTTAAAATAGTTATAGGAAAAAAAGTGGATAACGACGGTTACGTTTTAACCTACGGAGGAAAAGTAATAAATTTTCGAAGTATTATAGAATTAATTTATTAAAATATATTATTTAATACACTAAAACTCGAACGAGTTTATATTCATTAAACTTAACGTATTTAAAGAGCGAGGATACGGAATAGTTATTTTTTACTTATTAAGTAATTAGGATAACTAAATAATCTTAGTCGATTACTTAAAACTTATTACTTATAATATGGTTTACCACTACGCGACGTATATTACTTAGCGACGTACCTTTTCCACTTCTCGACTTTTTTATATAAATTAATTTAATTATAACGTTTAAAATTAATTAAAACTATTCGCTATCCGATTCCTCGCTTAATTTTATATCCTTTTTATATATTCGCGTATTATAACCTATCTCGCTGTAAACATTATAACGCCTTTTACCGGTCGCCCTCCGCTTTAACGAACCCTTATTTTTATTTTTATCGGGCGCTAAACGCTTCCCTTTTACCTTTTCGTCCTATAGCTATTAAGATTCTTTAATAATAAGGGCTCTTTTAAATTAAACTCGCGACTTTTTAACTCTCCGGCGCTTAAAAAGTATTAAATTAGCCTCTTTTAATATATATATCCTATTACGCATAAAGGTTATTTTATAAACTATTTTAATTATACTCTTCGCTATTTAATCTATCGTATTTAAAATCGGCGTCGAAGAGTTTCCTTAATAGGTAGACACTTTTTTTTAATATAAATAGAGTGCTTAGTTATTTATTAAGGGTTAAACAGTGTTTAAGGGTCGTAGATACTAGCCGTCCCTAGACGGGATAGATTAAATATAGGCGTCCGGAAACGTATATCCAGCTTATTAATTACGTCGTTAAGGTTATAAGGTACTAAATTAAATACGCTAAATCTAGATTTAATATTAATTTCCGTAAAAACAATAAAATACACGGCTTTAAAGGCAATAAAAAACTCGAGTTTAATAATATAATCTATAAAAGCCTTAATAAATAACTCGATTTCTTTCGAATAAATACGCTTTAAAAGCGAATAAAGTACTATATCGAAAAATTAAAATAAGTGCGATAAATAGGGAAGTATATTAATAATAATAATATCGTTATCCTAGTAATATACCTTAAATTCGACTAAAATATAACTCGTAGCCGTCGAGAATTAAGAAGCGGTAGCGACTCTTTATTTACGATTTAATATATTTATCGAAGTATTTAATCTAATTTAGGCTTATTTCGTTATTAATTTAACTATTAAAAATCGGTTTAATTATTTAATCGCCCGATAAATCGGTTTCGCGGGACCAGTTCGCGAGGTAATATTAGCTTTAAACGATTAAAAACGGCGGAATATATTAACCCTATAAATTAATATATTTAATCGCCGTTACTTATTCCTGATTATTAAGCTAGATCGATTTCGCTTTTCTACGCCGCTCGGCGCGTATTACGACGAATATTAACCTGATTATATTTATTATAAAGCTAATTTCGTTAAAATTCTAAATATCTTCGTTAATAATCCTGTATTTCGCTTTTATATTCGCGACCAGAGTAAACCAAATAAAAATAACTTTAAAATCTTCGTAAAAAGCTTTTTAATAATTATACCGACGATTTATTTTAATTTTTAAGTTCGGGTTACGGTCGATAAAACGCTTAACTTAATATTTATCGACGCGATCGCCGCCGCGCGACGCGGTAAAGAAATTAGCTATATCTTTTATACTAGCGAGATCGGGAAGTATCCCTCGAATATTTAAATTAATTATATATTTACGAAGTACCTCCTCTTTAATTAAATTTATTTTATATCGTTTTAATTAGATTTTATATTGTAAAGTTCGGCCGTAAATTCGATAACGTAAAATTAATTCGAGTATATTATAAGCTTTTATTATTACTCTTTAATTTATTTAATTCGGTCCGTTTTATATCGCTTAAATTATTAAAACTATCCGATCTTTTTAAGATTAATTAAGCATTATAATTATAAAGGTATTACGCGTTAAAGTTTAATTATATTAAAATTAAGTCAAAATGCGTCGCTAAATAATATACGTCGCGTAGTAATAAACCACGTTATAAATAAAATATTAATAAAAGTAAAGTTAAGATATTAAATAACGAAATTAGAGATATCGTACTTTATATAAATTTACCGTAAAAAGAGAATCGAGATATAGTTATATATTTAATTAATGATCGTGTTAATAAATTATAGGTTTATAAAAGGGATCGTTGAATAATTTTTACTTAAGTCGGTAAATTTAACTAAGAATAACCTATGCTTTATAATGGCCTCAGTATATCTTTTATATTATAGATTAAACGTAAAATATATACCGGGCCGAATAAACGTAATCTTAAACGCGTTATTGTAATTACCGACGCGCTCGTCGCGATTAAATAACGAAGTGGCTTAGGATAAAAAAACCTTTATATTAAACGACGTTATTAACGATTTTATATATATCGCTTTTATAAAGGTAATAATAAACGATAAATAGAGGGATAAGTTCGTTACCGGTTATTAAAAAGATAAGAAATAGAAACGACTCGTGGAGGAGATTTAAAAATAGAATAGGGAGAAGATATTTAAAAAGGAAAAATAATGATTTAAAAACCCCGATAAACCGGGATTTCGCTACGAGTTAATAGACGGATTATTATACCTTTAAAAAATATTTAAAAAACGATTATATACGCCGAGGAGTTATATAGCGGAGTTATTAGTAAAAGTATACGACGCGAAATACTACTTCGGGATAAAAAGAATAATTTACGAATTGCGCGGATTCGTTATTAAGGGCTTGAAAAAATTGATTTATATATATTTAAAACACTGCCCGGATTATTAAAATATTTAACGAGATAATTAAAAGAAGATAGGCTTATTACAATTAACGGAACGATTAAAATAACCGTTTAAAAGTATTATATAAGATTTTATTATCGCTTTACTTAAGGCGGCAACCGCGAATATAATTTAATAGGTTTTCGGATATAAATTTATAAACTTTAAATTAACGATTATATATTAATTATTAAAAAAGAAGATATTTATTCCCGGAAATATTAAATTCGACGCCGAAATATAGGCGAATTTAATAATTATATCCCTATTATTATTAAATTAGGGAGTACCGAGAAAAGTAATTTTAAATCGAGACTCGAAGTTTACGTTAATATTCTGGAAGACTTTGTAAATAAGGCTCGGTATAAAGCTAGCCGTGAATACGGCATAATACGGCTAAACCGACGGATAAAGCGAACGAACAAATCTAGAAATCGACGTAGCGGTTCGTTTTTATATTATGATATTAAATATCCCCTAAACGAATATACTCCCGGTACTATAATTTAACCTAAATAATTTACTCTTTACGATCTTAAGTAAATCGTCGAACGAGGTTGTTTATAGGTTTAAGCTAAGAGGTATATTATCGATTATAGAGGTCTTAACGAGGTAATTAAACTTCGATATAATACGGAAACTCTATTAATAAGAGGTTAAAATAACTATAAACTTCCCGGGTAAATATTATAAAACTAAAATACGATAAAACGAGAAGGTACTATCGATTTAACGTCGGCGACGAACTTTACTTTTATTTAAATAAAGGCTATAAACTACCTAATAATAAACTACTTAAATAATCGCAATAACGAATTAGCTTATTTATATTAGTTAAATAAATAAAAGATTTAGCGTATGAATTTAATTTCCCTTATTTATAGAAAGTTTATAAAGTAGTTTTAATAGCTTATTTATATTTAATGCTTAATAGAGGCGACCCGTTTAAAAGAACGAAACTATAATTAATTAAAATTATCGTGGAAGGCGACGATAAAATATAGTAGTTATACGAGATCGAGAAATTTATCGGTCGATAAGTAAATAGGATAAGTAGTAAGCTAAGGCTTAAATACCTTGTACATTAAAAGGGATATAACGTATTATTCGATTAATAATACCTGCGAAAAGTATTAATAGAGAACGTAGCGTAATTAGTGGACGAGTATAATAAAAAGTATAAGCTGTTTATTAAAGAGCTATAAGGCAGGTAATTATAATAACCCGTGGATAAGGATTTAATTAAGATAAATAAGAATTTTAATATATTAAATAAGAACGATATTATCGTTCGAAAAAGAGGCAGGTTAAAGAAGGTTATAGCTGCCTTATAAATAGGGTAATAAAAATTTTTAAGACGCTTTTTAAGAATAATAGTCCCTAGTTATTATTCATAATAAAATATACGCGATTAGGCGACCGTATGTACTATTTATTATTATAAATAAATTAAATTAATATCACTGGACTTTGCCTGTACTGAATAAATATTAGGGCGATAAATAATCGTAGTAAGTAAAGTTAAGTATTTTCTAAGCGATAAACTAATAGTGGTAGAAATATTATATAATTAATCGAAACGGGACGAAATATAAGCCTCATAACGCTTATATTTATCGGCCTAATAAGGTAATCTTTTATTAACTTAATTATAAGAAAAAAGAAGTTCTTAATTGATATTCTATATTTAATAAAACAACGAAAAGCGGCTAAGTAACGAAGAACGATTAATAATAACCCGATTAAGATTAAATCGGATACGTTACCGCCGCGAGATTAACTCGATCACTTAGATTAGTAACGATAAAGAGAGTTTCGACGAATATAAGTAAACTCGTATAAATTATTAATTAAATAGAAAGTATTTAACGCTACGAGTTAATTACTTATATAATTAAATAGTTTTAAATATTCGACATAATAACTAAGAATAATTAAATTAATACGTTAACCCGATATACTAAAAGTTATACTTTAAATCGAGAACCTCCCGGTACGAAACGAGGTAAAAATAAAACGAATTATTAAAGGTATTCCCGACGAATAAGTTAAATGGAAGATTATTAACGCGAATTAACATGAATTTAAAACTACCTTATAGTGCGACTATAATAATACGGTAATAATCGAAAATACCGCGAATAAAAAACAGTATTAGTTCGTAATTCTTTAGTCGTAGTGAATTTAAGACTAGATCGATAAAAAATAAGTCGTTAACACGTTAATCTAAAAGTTTATTCCCGTATAGCCCGTATTTAATAACCGTTTATACCGACTCGTTAAGAGATAATTAAAGAATATCGTTAAGAAGGGTAAGAAATCGGATTAATTATAAATTAAAAAGATAAAGGACGTTTATTTTTTAAAAGTCGGTAATTTAAAAGCTTTACGAATTAACGGAAACGCCGAGAAAGGCTTCGAAGCGATACCGGGAACTATTTATAGACTGTTCGTTAAAAACCGCTTATTATAGCTTATAAAAAACCTAACGAATTAATTAATCTTTTAATTCTAGCGCGCGTGGTTTAAAAAATACGTTATGTTATTAAAAGATAGCGAAGAGAGGAACGATTAATACGATATGTTTTACCTTTATAAAGGACTCTTAATAAAGAACGATAAAAAGTGGGAAATATAAGTAAAGAAAATAATAATAAGCTTTAATATTAAATAAACCCGAAGACGTAATTACTTTAAAAAGTTAATAATAAGAACCTTAATTACCGGAAAGCGATTAATAATCGCTAAAATTCTTACGCTTAAATCGAACGAGAGCGGCTTAAAAAACGAATAAAATAACGAATAGAATAAGCCGGAGGACGAACCGAGAGACGAATTTAACGAGCCCGAGTTAAGTAACGAGTCCATTAAATTAAGCGATAACCCCCCGAATTTAAAATAAAGGTAAATAACTTAATTAAAAAAGCTAACTCGGCCGCTCGTCGAATTAATAAACTAAATAAGAAAGTACTTAAAAAGGGGGGTATTAAATTAAAATTAACGAAACTAAAGCCGTTATCGAGAATTAATATAAAAATATTAATAAGTTAAAAATAACGGATTTAAATAAACTAGCGAATAAAGTAAAGCGATAGAACGAAAACTTAAGGAAATATATGCCGAGTTAAATATAATAAAGGCTTAAAGCGAAGTTATAAAAAAGATCGTTAACGGAATAATTATTTCGATTTAAAGCTTAACCCGACGAATCGAATCCGTTAAAAGGAATTTTCTTAGCGACGATAAGGACGAGTTATAAAGAATTAAAGAATTAGAAATAAACGGCTCTAAGAAACGTAAAGTTAAAGCGCTATTTAATCCTTATAGTACGCTTAGTAACGAACGCGGAAAAAAGGCTAAATAAATATTTATACGATCGTTAAGCGAAAAAGGTCTATTCGTTAACATTAAAAAAAGTAAGCCCGAACGAAGAATTAATAAACGAAGAGGGGTAAACGATTAATAAATTATTATTAATATATAATCGCTTTTATTTAAAAAAAAGAACTATTTATACGATAAGGAAATACACGTTGATTTAAAAGTAAATTTATCCTAAATTTCCTTTTAAAAAGGGGGAGGTATAGGGTTTAACTATTAAGTTGATAAACTTTACACTAGTCTATTAATTAATAGATTAAACTCGCTCGTCTAGCGAGTAGGACGAGCTTAATCCATGCTTCTTTCATCTACCTTATTCTAACCCCTACGTTCGTGCCACGACATTTAATACGTTTTATTTCTATAACTATAATATTTAATTTTTTATTAGTAAATAAGCTCGAATTAATAATTTAAACGACGCGAAACCCTATAAAACCTATTAATTAAAGGGTTATTATAAAGTTTTTCGGCGTTTTATAATTAATAATTGGCGACCGATTAGACGGCCGAATCTTATAACGCGAAATTCGATATTTATAGCGAAAATTAACGTTATTTAAAACAAAGGTATTTTAAAATTATATAATAAACCTAAAAATTTTAGAAATACTTTTTAATATTATTAATATAAAAAATATAGCTAATTCTTTTTCCGCGTCGCGTAATAGCGAGCGCGTTAATCAGTATTAAATTAACCGTTTTATTAACCGTAACCTAGACTTTAAAACTTAAATAAAACGTCGATATAATTTTTAAAAGGTTTTTTTATAAAGATTTGAATATTATTTCCGGTTAATTCGCGTTAATCGCGAATATTAAAATTAAATACGGTATTGTAAACGAAAATATATAAAATTTTAACGAAAGCGGTTTTATAATAAATATAATTAAGTTAATATTTATCGTAATACGCGCCGATTAATATAAAAAGGCAAAGTTAGTTTAATTAGATAATCGGGAATAAGCAACGATAATTAATTATATTAATTTATAAAGTAAATATATTCCGCGGTTTATAATTATTTAAAACTAATATTACTTTATAAATTAATTTCGCGAATGCGACTTACCAAGTAATTAAATAAATAAACTAACTTTTAACGGCTAGATTAATAACGAAACAAGTTTAGACTAAATTTAATACTTCGATAAATATACGAAAAAGCGAATAAAAAATACGTATCGCCTTTTAATCCTAAATAATTATAAAAACTATATTTTAGCCGAATTTAAAAATACTGATAAAAATAATATTATTAATACGTTTAATATACCTCTTTACTCCTCTCACTTACTTTAACTTTTAAATATAAAACTTTATTTACTATTAGAACGTATATATTTAAAAGAAATTAAGCTATTTATAGAACCTTAATAAACTATATTAAGAAACTCGAATTCTTTATGGTTTTAAAGTCACGCATTTCGCTATATTTATAAAAAACAATATTAAATCTAAATTCAACGTTTTTAATTTAATCCCTTATAATTTTAATAAAGTAATTAATAAATTAAATATATATCTCTAAACGCTTACACTTAACCTATCTCGTTTGGGGATAGCTAATTCTTATAACTTTTAAACACTGTTTAATCCTTAATAAATAACTAAACACTCTATTTATATTAAAAGAAATATTTACTTATTTAAAAAGCTCTCTAACGCCGATTTTAAATATAATAGACTAAATAGCGAAGAATATAATTAAAATAGCCTATAAAATAACCTTTAACGTAGTTTACCACTACGCGACGCATATTACTTAACGACGCACCTTTTCCACTTCTTAACCCTTTTATATAAATTAAGTTAACTATAACATATTAAATTAATTAAAACTATTCGCTATTCGATTTACTACTTAATTTTATCTCTTTTTTATATATTTACGCATTATAACCTATCTCCTCGTAAATATCGCAACGCCTTCCACCGATCGCCTTCCATTTTAATAAACCCCTAGTTTCATTTTTATTAATCGCTAGACGCTTCCCTTTTACCTTTTTATCTTATAGCTTTTAAGATTTTTAAATAATAAAAACTCCTTTAAATTAAACTTATAATTTTTTAACTCTCCAGCATTTAAAAAGGGCTAAATTAATCACTTATAAGGTATAAATTTCTACGCGTATAAAGGTTATTAAATACACTATCGCATTTATACCCTTCGCTATTTAATCTATAGCATTTAAAATTAGCGTTAAAAAGCTTCCTTAATAGGTAAAGACCCTACTTTTAATAAAAATAAAGTATTAAGTTATTTATGAGGAATTAGATAGCGTTTAGGGGTTATAGGTACCGGCCTTCCCTAAGCGTAATAGGCTAGGTATAAGCATCCGAAAACGCATATCCAGCTTACTAATCACCTCGTTTAAACGATAAAGTACTAAACTAATTGCGTTAAATTTAAATTTAATGTTATTTTCCATGAAAATAATAAAATACGCTACTTTAAAAGCGATAAAGAACTTAAGCTTCGTAATATAATTTATCGACGCCTTAATAAATAGCTCGATTTCCTTCGAATAAACACGCTTTAAAAATAAATAAAGTATTATATCGAGAAATTAAAGTAAATACGATAAATAAGGAGGCATATTAATAGTAACAATGATATTATCCTAATAATATACCTTAAATTTAACCGAAATATAACTCTTATAGCTATTAAAAATTAAAAGATAATAATAACCCTTCGTTTATAATCTAGTATATTTATCGAAATACTTAATCTAATTTAAGCCTATCTCGTTATTAATCTAACTATTAAAAGTCAGCTTAATCACTTAATCGCCCGATAAATCGATTTCGCGGGATTAATTCGCGAGGTAATATTAACCTTAAACGATTAAAAATAGCGAGATATACCAGCCTTATGAATTAATATATTTAATCGCCGTTACCCATTCCTAATTACTAGGTTAAACCGACTTCACTTTTTTACGCCACTCGATACATATTACGATAAGTATTAACCCGATTATACTCATTATAAAGCCGGTCTTATTAAAATTCTAAATATTTTTATCGATAATCCCGTATTTCGCCTTTATATTCGCGATTAATATAAACTAAATAAAAATAACTTTAAAATCCTCGTAAAAAGCCCTTTAATAATCGTACCGATAATTCATTTTAATCTTTAAATCCGGGTTATAATCGATAAAACGCCTAACCTAATATTTACCGACACAATCGCCGCCACACGACGCGGTAAAGAAACTAACTATATCTTTTATACCAGCGAAATCGGGAGATATCCTTTAAATATCTAAATTAATTATATACTTACGAAGTACCTCTTTTTTAATTAAATTTATTTTATATCGTTTTAATCGAATTTTATATTTTAAAGTTCAACCGTAAATTCAATAACGTAAAATTAATTTAAATATATTATAAACTTTTATTACTACTCTTTAGCTTATTTAATTCGATCCGTTTTATATTACTTAAATTATTACAACTATCCAATCTTCTTAGGATTAATTAAGCATTATAATTATAAAGGTATTACATTAAAGTTTAATTATATTAAAATTAAATTTAAATGCGTCGCTAAGTGATATACATCGCGTAGTGGTAAACTACGTTATACGTAATAGAATATATATATTAAAAGAAACTAATTTAACACTTTTTAAGCGTTAAAGAATTAAAAAGTCATAAATTTAGCTTAAAAAAGCCCTTAATATTAAGGAATCTTAATAACTATAAAACGAAAAGGTAAAAAAAGCGTTTAACGCTCAATAAAAACGAAAATAAAGGTTCGTTAAAAAAGCGCGCGACAGGCGGTAAGCGTTATAAAATATACGACGAAATAAACTATAATACGTAAACATATAAAAAAGATATAAAATTAAACGAAAAATCGAACAACGGATAATTTTAATTAGTTTTAAACGTTATAATTAAATTAATTTATTCAAACAATTCGAGAATTAAAAAAAGTAACCGGCGAAATAATATAACCGACTTAGTAGTAAACCACTCTATTATTAAAATATTTAAACTATTAAAAAAATCTAAATACCTAGAACCGGGTTTTAAAAGCTTAAATTAAAAAGGATAAACGAAAACGAGACGGCCGAGTTTTTTAATTAAAAGCTTATTTTACGGAGGGGAAAAGCGTACGAACGGCTAATATTTTTAATTCTCTCGTTACGAAAGAAAAAGCCTTAAAAGTTTTTCCGTGTATAATCTATCGATTAAATAAAGGATTAGTTAGAATATAGCGTAATTTTAACGATAAGTTATAATAATTAAGTTAATTAAGTAATGATTATAAGTAAACGCCGAAACGTATACTTTATTACAATTAAAAAAACGTTTACAGTCTTTATCGTTTTACTCGTAACGTAATTAATTAATATTATTTAAAAGTATTTAACATAGTAGTTTTAAGCGCCCTAGGTTTTTATTAAAACGTAAAAAAAGAATGATTTATATTAAGTTTATAACATAACTCTTTTTTAATTAATAAGTTTATTTTAATAAAAAAAAACTTTTCGCAACGATTTTTACTCGAAAATAAAGATAAGTTACGACGAAAAGTAAAAGAAACGGTGCTTAAAACATATAAGGATTTTTATTACGTATTTTATAAAGTATAATCCGATAAATTAATCGAATATTACAGGTTAATAAACTATAAAATTAAATTAATAAATAATATAAAACCGAACGATTTAAGTTATAGTTTATTTTATTAAATATCCTTAAAAGAATTTATCGCGGTTTAAAAATATAATATAAGAAACTTTTAAAAAGGTTTTATTATATTAAGCGACGCTTTTTAAGCGGCTTTTATATTTATAGCTTTTAAAAGCGATAATAAACTTCGGTTTTATATAAATTTTAAAAAATTAAATATTATTATACGAAAAACCCGATATTTATTATTATTAATCGAGGAAACCCTTAATAAAATAGTTAAGGTAAAAATTTATACTAAGATTAATATTCGATAAGCTTTTTATAAAGTTTATTTAAAAGAGGAAAATGAAGATTTAACAATTTTTTCGAACCTATTACAAAGCGTATAAATGTAAGGTTTCTTTATTTAAATTAATTAATAGGTTATTTATTTTTTAAAGATTTATTAATAATCTATTACGAAAGTTTTTAATGATTTTTATTACGTTTATGTCGACGATATTTTTTATTTATTCCGAGGATCTTTGTTAATACGAGGAACACGTGAGAAACGTGTCTTAAAAGCTATTAAAAACCGGCTTTTAAGCCGATTTAAAAAAGTGCGAATTTAACGTAACGAAAATTAAGTACCTTAGTTTTACTATTAAAACCGATGGTATTACCGTTAATTTTAATAAGATTTTTACGGTAAAGGATTAGTTTTTACCAATAAATATAAAGGCGGTATAATTATTTTTCGGATTTTATAATTTTTATTATAAATTAGTTGAAAATTATAGTGGGATTATTGAACTATTGATAATTTTAATAATGGTAGACTAATTATAGGTTTAAAGATTTAAGTAATAAATTATTTTTAAAGAATTAAAAAACGTTTTATTACGAGCATTAATTCTCGCGTATTTCAATTACGAAAAAGAAACGAAGCTTAAAATTAACTCGTTTAATTTTATTATTATTAACGTTTTTTTAGAGATAAAACGATAGGGAGTAGTATTTAATCGGATATTTTTTGGAGTTTTTTTAGCTTAAAGTTTAACTATTTTATTTACGATAAAAATTACCTATTATAATTTAAAGTTTATACTATTAACGCGTAGAATCAATTAATTTTTCACGCTTTAAACCGTTTACTATTATTATTAAATATTACGCGCTTAAACATTTCGATATTAAATAACATTTTAATTCCTAATAAATCCGTTAAGTTGAAATTTTAAGCTAATATAACTTTATTATTACTTATTAACCCGGAAAAAATACCATTACCACGGACGCGTTATTTCGGGAAACGGAACAACTAAAAACCTTTAAAAATAAAAAAAAGCGAAAAACACTAAATTATTTTTAAACGCTTTAATTCGCTATTAAGTTTTAATTTTAAAATTATCGAAAATATTAAAGTTATATCATTAACAAATAATATTTCGCCCCTCGATTTATTAAAAATATCCCTCTTAAACGCTTTATTCGACATTAATTAAGAAGTAAAGAATTTCGAGGTTTTACGCGAAAAAGCGCGTATAAACCATAAGATATTAACGAAATAACAGTAATAATAATAATAATAATAACGAATATACCGGATAAAGCGTTAAGAAACTTTTTTCGGTTAATAACGATAGCCGTTTAATTAATTTAATAAGTTTAAAATTTTAAAGTATTAAACTATAATTAAAAAAATTATAGCTATTAATTATTTTATATTAAACGTTAATATTTAATATAGATAAAGAAACTGTCTAATAATCGGTTTAAACGTTTATTAGCGTAATATATATTCGTTTATAGTGGTAATACGTAATAATATTAATTATAACGAATAACGAGAACAAGTATTCCTTATTAATTTCCGTTAATTATTAAAAGGGAATGTTTAAGCGTAGTATAGCTCCCTCGATAGTATAGTTAAAACCCGAATAAAATTTAATCTTTAATTCTATTTAACTAAACTCGAGTTAAGATTTAAAATTTCGAAGGCAAAGGCACTTCGTAATTTAAATAACGCCGGATATATAGCCGTAATAATAATTAACGAATAAACGGTTCGTATATAAGCGCTCGATATTATTCGTAACTATAAAGCGGTATAGATAAATAAGAATATTTAATTTATGAATTAAATTTAAAATAAACTATACTTAAACCTCTAATAATTAATTATTAAACTAAATCCCGACCTAAAACTAAATAAATTCCTAAACTATATAAAGAAAAAGGTCACCGCCTACAAGGAATATTTACTATATAAATAAATAAATAAGACTTTATTCCTCGAACTATATTCGCTAGACTAATAATTAATACACGGAACGTTTAACTGTCTAACGATTAACGCCCCGTTATAACTTAAAACACTCCCGGTATTAACAATTAACGTTATAAAGAACGGCGATTTATTAAATAATTATTAAAATAACTATACTTATAACGGCGAAGAAAGAATTAACCCTAAAGTAAACTAAGAAAATAATTTAACGGCGGAGGCTACGCTAATCGAAGATATAACCCGAATTATCTTAAATAAAATTACAGTAATCGGAATTAAAACCGTGATTAAAATAATTATTTACCGCGTAAATATAGTATCGAACTTTAAAAATAAAATAATAATTATCGTAATTACGAACGTAAACGATTTAAACGGAAATACAAACCGTAACGATGAACTTACTAATAATAAATACGTCGACTTAATCATTAAATAGTATATACCGTAAATAAAGAAAAGGTTTTCGTTAATCGCGACGACCCGGATATCGAGGAGTACGAAAAGGAATTTATTAGCGACGGATATACTTTAATAAATAAAGTAATTAAAAAAGGAAAAAATAAAGTATTTATTAATATAAATAATAATAATAAAGTTTCCGTTTATTTATTAAATCGTATAAATAATGCTATAAAAACGCCGAAAAATCGGTATAATTATAAGAAATATAATATAACGTTTAACTTAAAGATAAAAATATTTAAATATATCTTCGGGAATAAGTATACGAATATTAAGCCGCGTAAATAAGGTTTATATAATACATTAAAAAGGACGAGTTTAATTAAATTACTGAGATAAATATTAATAAGCGAGAATCTCTAATAAAATCGAATAATAACGTAGCACTTACGAAAAACCTTAACTTAATCCTATTAACGGATATACTAATAATAATATAAAACGAACTAAATTAACTATAATAACTAAAAATAGTATACCTAAACTTATAAGATTAAACACTTATCTCTAATATAGGCCGATATATATGTATAAAAATAAAAATGTTTACGCTTAAAGGAATATCGTAAATATATATCGACTTAAAGGCATCTATTTTATTAATAAGTCGAGAATTCCTAAATAACGTAATCAGTAATTATATCGTAACGATTAACGAATTAACCACTTATTCGGGAATCGGAAAAAGGACGAGGTATATTAAAAATAAGCGTTACCTTATAAGCGGCCGGCTTTAATAAATATAAAAATAAAAAAGTAATTAAATTTATTAATAAAGTATAGATCGCTAACTATTTAACGCCTAATATTTTAATAAGTACCCTATAGTTAAAAGGTATAAAGGTAATAATTAATTACCTACGAAAATAATTAATATTCGAAGTAATAAATAACTTTATAATATTAATAAAATTTATTAAAAAAAGAGTACCGGTAATAAAACGAGTTAAGCTCCGAATAAAAACCGTCGTCCCACCGAGGTCGTTTATACTCGTACCGGTTAATTATATAAGCTTATTTAAAATAGAAAATAAAAAAGCCGCGAGACTTCCTTTTTTATACAAAAGCTTTATACGTAGCGAACGTATTTATTTCATTAAACTCTTTAAAGGTTATAGCGTTCATTAATAATACCAATAAAGAAATTATTTTAAAACGGAATATAAAAATTAAAAGAATAACTAACCTATTAAATAAAGGATATAATTAAATATTCTAAGAATAAGCGAATATAATTAAAATAAGGGCTACATTAAATAATGTAAAGGGCCTCGATAAAGGCGATAATAACCTATATTGATTATAAACGGAATTTAACTCGTTAAAAGAAGCCTATATTATACTTAATAAAAAAAACTTAACAACGAATAAAATATAAGCTACTTTTAAAGATAATAAAATAAACCTAAGTAATAAAGTATCGTGATTAAAAGTAAAAAAGCTTAAAAAACATCCCGTCGATAAAAATAAAATATAGCGTCTATATAATAACGACGAACCGATCGTTTACGCAATAAACCGTGAAAATATATAAAAAGTTTAACGAGTTATAAACAAATAAAAACATTATTTAAATAAATAAAAAGGATAAAATAACGAACGACTTAATTAATAAATAATAATTATAAAAATTCGCAATAACGAAATATCCATTAAGTATTAAAAATAGGAAGTTATTAAACGAAACCTTTAATACTATATATTAAATAAAACGACTCGAATAAATAAAGCGACCGACGCTTTTAAATACCCCATTTTTATCATTTAACGCATCGTTAATAAAAAACGCAAGGGATAAATAATTATCGACCTATAACCTATTAATAAAATCGCGGTATTAAACTTATACTTATTCTTAACGGAGAATAAGGTAATCGTACTTATTCAAAGTAAATAATTTATTACACTTATAAATAAATTAAAATATTTCTATTAACTCCTTATAACAATAAAACATCGGGATTAAATATTAATTATTTTATTAAAAGGCTTAAAAATATCGAACGTCGTACTTATAAGATTTAAAAATTCGCCGGCTTTCGCATAATAATTTCTAAATTAAAAAATAACGGACCTTTTATTTATTAAAGTTTACATCGACAACATCGTTATCTTTAACGATATAATAAAGTAATACTTAAATTATTTACAATAAATCTTTAAGAAATTCTAAAATATCGGGATAATACTCTTATTTAAAAAGTTATTTATTAAATACTTAATAATTCAATTATTAGGATTTATCGTCGACGCGGATAGTACGTCGACACCGGACGACTATATAAAAGCTATAGCGAAAATTTAATACCCGGATAGATTAAATAAATTAAAAAATTATATCGGTCTTATTACAGTTGCAGTAATTCGAGAGGCAAGGCTACAGGTTATTGTTTTATTGTGGAAAACCGAAAAAAATAGGGAAAGAAAGAAAAGGTCCAGCCTTGCCGGGATGATTTCCTTATTTAAATAAGTAGGGAAAAGTTAGGTAGCGCTCGGGCTATTTCTTACACGCCCTTACCCTACTCTGGTTAGCAAGGCTACTAAAGGCCTGTTTTAAGGTACGCCGTAACATTACCCCCCCTTTTAAAATAGCTCGTCCCGAGATATATTAAGTAAAAAATTAGTACTATAATTACTTAAATTTATTCCTTTATTTAAATTATTGTTTTTTTTCGATCCTTTCGTTATACCGTTCTCTTTTCGGGGGCGGCCGGTTTATTATTATTTTCGTGTAGCTCGTTAAACGTGTCGTTCTCGGCCGCTTATAGTTAATGCTATAAACGTATCGAGGGATTAAAGGCTTCGGGATTTTGCTTATAGTAGGTTTATAATTATTTAACCGTATTTTTAAAGTTCTCTACGGGATACTAGGTTAAGTTAGGATCCTATTCTCTTTATTCGATTTAATATTATAATTTCCGATAATAAGTCCTTAAATTAATAATATAATATACCTCCTATTCTCCTTTTTCGCCTAGTTCGACCACCTCGCCGTTAGGGTTTCATGCCGCTTATCCGATTAATAGGTTATTTAGGTACTTCCTAAGTCGGTTTATATAAAAGACCTTGGAACCTATCTATCCTTCTAAGACTTTTAACAGATACGAATAACCGATTTTTCGTTCGATTTTATAGTGCTATCAGGTTAAAGGATAATCGAGTTTATCGGCAGGCTTTATAGAAGACTAGGTTTTCTTAATAATAAATACCCGATCCCTAATATCGAAATCCGGTTACCGTCGGTATTTATTTTCTTAATTATATATTCTCTATTAAGCTTTAATTATATTTCCTTTAATTATTTTATAATAGTTAACGATTCGCTTTATTTAATTTTATATAGTTATTCGGCTAAGTTTTTCGTATTCCTCTAAGTTCGTTATATTTTTAATCCTAGCCTCTTAATTTTAGGTAGATTTTATAGGGAACCCTATTTCGATCTCGTAAGGGGAGTACCTAGTTAAATTTTAAGGTAACGCAGCCTAGGCAGCATTTATAGCCGGTAGGGCTTCGTTTTAATTATTCTAAAAATAGTTAGTAAATATTCGTAGCCTTTACTTAAGGTATTAGATCGCTACCTCGGCTTATCTCGCTATTTAAGAGTAACCTGCCGAGGATAGTTTTTACCTAATTCTTAGGATTTTTAATACTTTATTTATAAAGGCGGAGATAAACTACGGTCCTCGATTTAAAGTTATTATTAAAAGGCAGCTATACGTTTAATATAATCCTTTATAATATAATCGAGCTATTTCGGTTATAGTAATAGTTATCCGGTAAGCGATATTCTATATTCGCTTCCTTAATTTATCGACTATTAATATAATATTATCGTTCTTTTTTTTATTTTTAAGCATTATCTTAAAGTTTACCGCGATAGCGTTTTAAGGTCGTAATGGAATTAATAATAAGTGTAAGAGACCTGGTATTTTATCGCGGAGAACCTTGTGTAATTTATATTTTATGCAGTTAATTACGAATATATCGTAATTTTTATTTAATTTTACCCATTGATATTTTATTTGTATTAGCCGCCTAGTTTTATTCCTTTTTAGGTATACTCTAAGGGTTCGAGAGTAAACCTCATCGATTATACGGGTTTAAAAGTCGCCTTCGTCGGGTATAATAAGGCGGCCTTAGAATAGAATAAACCGTCCGTTAATAGTTTATTTTTATATTTTATTTTCTCGGGCTTTTTATTTATATATTTTTAACCCCGGATGTATAGTATTTTCGTATAAGAGGGTATCGGTAAGTTTATATTTAAAGCGTTCGGGTAGCTCCTCGACTAGGTATAATTAAGAGCTCGCTTTTTTTTAATTAGGTAACGCGCTTCCTTTAAAGTTTAGATAACGTTTAAAGAAGCTGGCTTAAATAAAGCTATAGTTCGTTAAGCGTCCTTTTTATCTTTTTAAGTTTTAAGATCACCCGCTTTTTTAAAAAATGCGTTAACGAGGACGTTTTCTCTCTTTAGCTTATAAATAATTATAAAATTATATTATAATAACGTATCGGTTTAAGCCGCTTATTTTACGTTAAATAGTCGTTTAATACCGAAATATTAAAATGCTTCGTAATTAATAATTACGAGAAATAATTAAAATCGTTATAATTTCACTAGTTCCGTTTTTTAGTATTTAAACGCTCTTATTACTATTAGTATTTCCTTATCCTAAATAGGGTAATTATACTTAGCTCTTTATATCGTTTCGGAGTAAAAGTATACGGGATATTATTTATTATTAGGTCCCTCCCTTTAGAGCAGGACGTTAATTAAGATATTATCCGATATATCGGTCTCGATTTAGGTTTCTTTATCGTGAGAGAAGTATATTAATACGGGTGCCTTTAAGAGTAACTTTTTTAGCTTCTCGAATGCTTTTTAATATTCGTCGGTCCACGCGAAAGTAAAACCTTTCCTAGTTAGGTTCGTTAAGAGCTTAGCGATACGGCTATATTTATACACGAAGCGTCGATAGTAATTATAGAATCTAAAAAAAGACTAGACGGCTTTAATATTAATAGGGGTGTCTTAATCCTTAAGGGCTTTAATTTTTTCGGGGTTAATTTCTACGCCGTTTATACCTATTATAAAGCCGAAGTATTTAATCCTAGTAACGTAAAATTTATATTTCTTTATATTAGTTTAAAGGCCTACTTCCCTTAGCTTTTATAATATTTTCTTAATATATTCTACGTACTCTTCCTCGCTTTTCAAGTAAATCAGGATATCGTCGAAGTAAATATTATAGAATAAATCTAAGTATTTTATTAGGATTTTATTAATAAAACGCTAGAACGTTACGGGGCTATTAATAAGTTTAAAGGGGAAAACTTAATATTTAAAAAATTTATATTTAATCCGAAATATTATTAAATTTTAATCTTAGAGTTTTATACGAATCCTATAGAATACTTAGTAAATATCGATTTTAATATATATCTTAGCCTTAATTATCCTACTAAGGGTTTCGTTAATTAACGGTAGCGGATACCGGTCTTTTTTAATAAATATATTCAGTTTATAATAATTAACGTAGAAACGGAGTCCTTTATTAGCTTTTTATATAAATAAAATAAACGCTGTTTACGAAGTAATATTATTAACGATAAAACCCTTTTTTAAGGCGGCGGTAACGTATTCTTTATAAGCCTTAAATTCTTTAAGGGATATTTTATAAAGTGGGCTAAACTTTAGGTCCTCGGGGCTCTTTTTTTTTTTAAATTTATTTAATAATGGTTTACGCCTCCCCGGTACGGCGCGATAATATTAAATTAAGTTTTATTAAAAATATTATAACGTGGTTTACCATTACGCGACGTATATTACTTGGCGACGTACTTTTTTTACTTCTCGACTTTTTTATATAAATTAATTTAACTATAACGTTTAAAATTAATTAAAACTATTCGTTATCCGATTTCTCGCTTAATTTTATATCTTTTTTATATGTTTACGTATTATGACCTGTCTCGCCGTAGATATTATAGCGCTTTTTACCGGTCGCTTTTCGCTTTGACGAACCCTTATTTTTATTTTTATCGGGTACTGAACGCTTTCCTTTTATCTTTTCGTCCTATAGCTATTAAGATTTCTTAATAGTAAAGGCTTTTTTAAGCTAGACTCGTAATTTTTTAGCTTTTCGGCGTTTAGAAAGTGCCAAATTAGCCTTTTTTAGTATATATATTTTATCGCGTATAAGGGTTATTTTATAGGTTATTTTGGTTATACCTTTCGCTATTTGGTCTACCGTATTTAAAATCGGCGTCGGAGAGCTTTTTTAATTGGTAGACACTTTTCTTTTAATATAAATAGAGTGTTTAGTTGTTTGTTAAGGGTTAAACGGCGTTTAAGGGTCGTAGGTACTAGCCGTCCTTGGACGGGATAGGTTAGGTGTAAGCGTTTAAAGACGCATATTTAACTTATTAATTACTTCGTTAAGGTTATAAGGTATTAAATTAAATGCGTTAAATCTAGATTTAATGTTAATTTTCGTAAAAACAGTAAAATACGCGGCTTTAAAAGCGATAAAGAATTCGAGCTTAGTAATATAGTTTATAGAAGTTTTAATAAATAGCTCTATTTCTTTTAAATAAGCACGCTTTAAAAGCGAATAAAGTGTTATATCGAGAGGTTAGAGTAAATGTAAAAATGGGGAGGTATATTAATAGTAATAATATCGTTATTTTAATAATATACCTCGAATTCGGCCGAAATATAGCTTTCGTGGCCGTTAAGAATTAGGAGGCGGTAGCGATTTTTCGTTTACGATTTGGTATGTTTATCGAAGTGTTTAATTTAGTTTAGGCTTGTTTCGTTATTAGTTTAATTATTAGAAGTCGGCTTAATTATTTAGTCGCCCGGTAAATCGGTTTCGCGGGATTAGTTTACGAGGTAATATTAGTTTTAAACGATTAAAAACGGCGAAATATATTAGCCCTACGAATTAATATATTTAATCGCCGTTACTTATTCCTAATTATTAAACTGAACCGATTTCGCTTTTCTACGCCGCTCGGCGAGTATTACGACGAATATTAACCCGATTATATTTATTATAAAACCGGTTTCGTCGAAATTTTAAATATCTTTATCGACGATCCCGTATTTCGCTTTTATATTCGCGATTAACGTAAAGTAAATAAAAATAACTTTACAATTCTCGTAAACAGCCTTTTAATAATCGTACTAACGATTTATTTTGGTCTTTAAGTCCGGGTTACGATCGATAAAACGCTTAACCTAATATTTACCGACATAGTCGCCGCCGCGCGACATAATAAAGAAATTAGCAAAATTTTTTACATTAACGAAATCGGGAAACATCTTTTAAATATCTAGATTAATTATATACACACGAAGTACCTCTTTTTTAATTAGATTTATTTTACGTCGTTTCGGTTAGATTTCGCGTTTTAAAGTTCGGCCGTAAATTTAATAACGTAAAATTAATTCGGATATATTATAAATTTTTCTTATTATTTTTTAATTTATTTAATTCGGTCCGTTTCGTATCGCTTAAATTATTAAAACCATCCGATCTTTTTAAAATTAATTAAATATTATAGTTATAGAGGTATTACGCGTTAAAGTTTAATTATATTAAAATTAAATTAAGGTGCGTCGCTAAGTAATATACGTCGCGTAGTAGTAAACCACGTTATACTTAATAATCTTTTCGTATTTTATTCTGCGATAGCTATATTTACGAATTAAACATTTTTAACTCGTAAAGAAATAAAACGTATTATATTAATTAACCTTTTAAAGACATTAATAATTAATTACTCGGGTAAGCTTTAAAACGCTCGGTTAATAAAATTATAAGCCTTAACGAGCTGAAAAACTTAAAATATAAAGTATTTAAAATTAAAACATTTTAAATATATTGACGTAGTTTATTACTAATAGGGTTAGCATTTAATTAGAGATTTTAAAATTTAGTTAGAATTTAGTTAGACTAAATTAGATAGTGAGGTAACTTAAATCATATACTTTTAGTCACTAACTAAACTTAGGTAGATTAAATTAGTCACTATAATAATTAAATTCTTTTTAATCTTATTCAGTAAGGTTTTTAGTCGACTAAAAACTCACTTTTTAGTTATTACGGGCGGTAATTAAGTAATTAAATAAATAAGGCGATATCGGCTTTATTATTATAGTCTTTTAAATAACAATAACTACATAACGAAAACGTAACATAAAAAGCTACGAAAATAAAGGATTAAAAGCAAAGGTTTTTAAAAAAGGACGCTCTTTAAAGGTTCGTACGTAGCGTTAAATTAATCGGCCCGTTAAGGGCTAAAGGTTTATTTTAATATTTAAAGCCGTAATAATACCCCTTTTTTAAAGCGAAACACTGTCGACGCAAAATAACGAGGCAAGGTTTAAACGGTTTAAACGGTTTAGGCGGTATAATACTTAATTAATTTAAGTAATTAGTTTCCGGCGTAACTTTTAATTAAACGATAAACTCTTTAAGTTTAAATTTAAGCAAATCTAAATTTATTTAAGTAACGACGGTAATAATTCGCCACAATCTCGGCGTAGTTTTTTAAATACGCGGTAAATTCCTTAATCGGTTTATCGTATCCCGTTCACTTAATAATATACTTTAAACGAAAATAGCCGCCGCGGCCTCGGTAATTTTAATAGGAGTTTAGGATTTTTTTAATATTCTATTCCTCGATATCCTTTATTTTTATAAATAAAAAAGGTTATATTATTATTTAAATAAAAGGTTTTCGGCAATAAATCTTAATGAATTTACGTAAAATACGGGGTAAGTTTTTATCGAAACAAGTAATTTTAAGCGATAAGCGTATAGGTTAACGATTTTCTCGATTATAAAAAATCCTAAATTCTTTTAATCTAATTTTTTTATAGGCGAAGTATTTATATATGATAGGTATTTAATTATATTCTTTAACCGGTTAAAAATCGGCGGGTAGGTTTACGTTTTCAGTTCGCGTATTCTTTTTATCGGCTTTAAACTAAGCGGATCTCAGTTTAAAAATATTTATATATTATTTTTATTCGGCGGGTAAAGTTTTTAACGTTTTTAATAATAACTTTGTTATTTAATATAATAAACTTAAAATTAAAACGTAAATAAAATTCGTTGTTGGTAAAAAAAACGTCGTGCTTATATTTTTACTAATTATATTATTAATCGCGAAATCGGTTAACGGTAACTATTTTATTTAATTATTTTATAAATATAATACTTAATTTCGTAAGTATTATTTTAAAAATACGTTAATAATTTTCGTTTACTTATTAATTTCGAAATAATACGTAATAAATAAGCGAAACTTTATTCCTAAACGACGGATTAAGTATTTTTAAAAATCGAAAATAAATTAAAATCCTCGGTTTAATATAATCGTTTTCGGGAGTCCGTAAAACTTCTACATATATTTCGTATATAAACAGGCGACTTTTTTAAAATTATAGGTACACTTATAATATTTAAAGTATTTTATTTTAATTAAACGGTTAATTACGACTAAAATAACGTAGTAACTTTCGCTTTTCAGTAAATAAGTAATACAATTTGTCGATAAATTCTATTAAGCTCTCTAAAGGACGGAAAAAAGTCTCAATATGGTAGGCACCTTTGTGTTGGTTTTGTAGTTGTAGGAACCATGCTCTATTAAAGGTAGCCCTAAAGGGCTACTCGTCATTTCTACCTGTTGTGGTAGCTTGTGGCGCGAGCCACAAGCCACCCCTGTGTGGCCGTAGGCCTCACACAATACCCCTTAACGACGTTCGTAAAAACTAGTAATTTTTTTATAAGTATAATAGTTTTTAACTTAAATTTCGATATACACTAATATACCGAACTAATAATAATTTCGGGATAGCGTTTCGTAAATACGTAGACGCTTTATATATTCGGTTATAGGGAAAACGTAATATATTTTAAAAAGTTCCGCGTATAATTTAAACAAATTAAAAATATATAGTTTTTTTTTAATAAAATAAGTATTAACTTTTTATCTCGTACTCGGCTAAAAAGATTCGGGGGTGGCGGGTTTTTTTAGCTTTTAAAGCGTCGATAACGAATAATAAGTTTTTTATTTCATTAATAGCCTCCGCTAAACAGGGGTTACAGTAAGGTTAAAACGGTCGGGACCGGTGTTTTCTCTTCTTAAAGCGGTTTAAAATCGGCACAGCTAATTAGGTTAGTGTTAGTAATAAATAAAATTACCTAAGATTTGGTTTAAGATTAGGTAATCGGGGATAAGTTTAAAAAAATTAAAGGGTCGGCGAAACGAACGTGTTTTTACAGGCGGACTAACGGTTACTTAGTATCGGAAAAGTTTTATTTCGAGTTAAAAAAGTTCTCGAAATTAACGCGCTTTAATACTATTTAACTTTGATATTTTAAACGTTTATTCTCTTTCTTTAATAAGTTTTTTAACCTCCTAATTAGAATATTAAACTTAATTGTTTATTTCCCGGGACGGTACGTAATCTTAAAATTAAATGTTAATAAAAATTTAAACTATCGTGTTTATTTTCGGTTTAATAACTTCGTTATCGTAAAATACTCTAGGTTTTTATAATCCGTAATTATTTTAATTAAGAAACCGGCGCCTTTTAATTTAAAACGCTATTCCTCGAAATAACAGATAATAGCTAATAATCTTTTATCGTAAATTTCGTAATTACACTTCGTCGTAAAGTACTTTTTCGAATAAAACGCTACCGGCCGTAATATTCCTCCGTTATCGTATTATAATAGTACTTTAATTAATATAAAATTAAACGCATTAGTTTCTAAAATAACTTCTTTATCCTAATCGAACAGTATTAATATTAATACCTCGATAAACGTTTTCTTTAATTTTTAAAAAACGTTTTCGTAATTATTAATCTATTAAAAGGGCACGCTTTTCATCGTTAAGTTTATTATCGGTACGATAATATTAAAAAAATCGCGTATAAATTTTCGATAAAAATTCTTAAACCTAATAAAAGCTTATATATTAATTAAGTATGTCGGCGTAGCTTAATTTTTAATCGTTTTAATTCTTTCGGGATCTATTTAAATCCTTTTAATGCTTATAATTATCCTTAAAAATATCGTTTCCCAAATTACGAATTGGTACTTTTTTAATTTTATAAACAGCCCTAATTCCTTTAAAACTTATAGGATTTTCCGGATATATTCAGTATATTCTTTTCGCGTTTTACTATAAACTAGAATATTATTTAAATACGCGGTATTAAATTAGTTTAAATAAAACCTTAGGGTATTATTTATAAACCTTTAAAATGTCGATAACGCGCTTATTAAGCTAAACGGCATAATTAAACTTTTAAATAGGCCGAAACGAATACGGAAAACGGTTAAGTATTTTTATCTTTATTTTATACGTATACCGTTAAAAACAGCGATAATGTTTAATTTTATAAAGTATTTTATCACTTTTAAATTATTTAGCGATTCTTTAATTAAAGGTAATAAGTATTAGTTTTTAACGGTAATATTATTTAATCCTCGATAATCGACATAAAATCGAAGGCCTTTATCGGCTTTTTTAATAAATAGAACGGGGGACACGGCGAGCAAAAAATTAAAGCGAATAAATCCCTTTTATAGATTTTCGTTCAGCTATTTTTTAGCGTAATTAGTTTATTCCTTAATATCGGGTATAATAGTTCGAAAGGTGGGTTTTTTTACGAGCTAGATATTATAATTGTAATTATAGTGTAGCGGTAAGTTTTTTATTTGCTACGGCGAGAAAATATCTATATAAAGGGATAGTTCGGGCGGAATAATCGATACAGGTTTAGTAGGTTTTTTTTCTTTAATAGTTAATTAATTTCTTTTAACGTAATAGTAAATATACGATAATCGCGTCGCTAATATAGTTAGTAAGCGCGGAAAAATATTTTCGTAATATTTATATATTTTAGTTTTTCGAGCCGGGCGGGTAAGTTTATCGGTCGATTTTTCGGCGGTACGTTATATATCGCTTTAATTTTCGCCGGGCTTCCCGGCCAGGGTTGGCAAAATGACTAAGAGTTTTTAACTAAGATTAAATTCTTAATTTAGTCAGGGTAGTGACTAAAAAACTCTGACTAATTTAGTCAGTGACTAAATTACAGTGACTAAATTCAGGTAGGTGACTAAGACTAAGACTAAAAACTCTATTTTTAGTCATTTATATTAAATTTTTAAAAAATATTTTAATATTAATTTTAATTTAATTTTTATTATAAAAATATTTCTTTATTTTATTAACAATAATTTTTATTAGAATAAGAATTAATTATATTTAAATTATTATTAATTATTTCTCTTTCTCTTTTTCACTATTAAATAAGTTTTGTTTTTATATACTTTATATAAAAGTTATAAACTTTTATAATTTTATTTACGGTTAAAAGATTTAATTTAAAATTGATTTTATTAAAGAATTCATATTTCGATACATTATAGTTTAGAATTATTTTATTTTTATAAAATATTAATACTTCTACTATAAAACAGGGTAACAATTCTATAATTTCACTTTAATAAATTTAAACTTAATATATTCTTTTTAATATAAAAAATTATTTTTAAAATATTTATTTTAGTTTGTAATTTTATTTTTAAATTTCATTTATTCTATTATCTTAACTTATTAAAATTAAAATTAAAATTCCTTTTTTCACTTACCTTAATATTTAATATTTATTATTTTGGTTTTTTATTATAAATTAAAATAAGTGTTATTATATTTAATTTTATATGAAATAATATAGATAATAAACATATAATAAAATAAAATTTATTTAAATTCTTTGACTAAAAAGTGAGTTTTTAGTCGACTAAAAAACTCACTGACTAAGAGTAAAAAGAATTTAGTCACTATAGTGACTAATTTAGTTTGACTAAATTTAGTCAATGACTAAAAATATATGAATTTAGTCACCTCACTGACTAATTTAGTCTGACTAAATTTTGACTAAATTCTAAAAACTCTGACTAAATGCCAACCCTGCTTATTAAAACCGGCCGCTTATAAAATAGCGCACGTCTTTTTAATATATTTTATCGTTCCTCCGATTCCCGAATAAAAGGTTAATTCGTCGGTCGTTACGATATAGTCGCCGATTACGTTATTTAAGAATTCTCGACTTACTAATAAAATAAACGCTCTTAAGTCGATATATACTTACGATATTCCTTTAAGCGTAAACGCTTTTATCTTTATATATATATATCGGCCTATATTAAAGATAAGTACTTAATCCTATAAGTTTAAATATACCACTTTTAATTATTATAATTAATCTAGCTCGATTTATACTATTACTAATATTTTCGTTAATAGGATTAAATTAAAATCTTTTATAAATACTACGTTACTATTTGATTTCGTTAAAAGGTTTCGCTCGTTAACATTTATCTCGGTAATTTAATTAAATTCGTTTTTTTAACGTATTATATAAACTTTATTTACGCGGTTTTATATTTATACACTTATTTACGAAAACGTGTTCGAATATTTTTATTTTCGAATTAAGCGTTAGATTATATATTTTATAATTATACCGATTTTCCGGCGTTTTATGGTATTATTTATATAATTCGATAAATAAACGAAAACTTCGTTATTATTATTTATATTAATAAATACTTTATTTTTTCCCTTTTCGATTACTTTACTCGCTAAGGTATATTCGTTGTTAATAAACTTTTTTTCGTACTTTTCGATATTCGGGTTACCGCGGTTAACGAAAACATCTTCCTCATTCACGGCGTATACTATTTAACGATTAAATCGACGCATTTATTAACGGTAAATTCGTTGCTATAGTCTATATTTCCGTTTAAATTATCCGCGTTCGCGATTATAATAATTATTATTTCGTCCTTAAAATTTAAAGCCGCGTTCACGCGATAAACGGTTATTCTAATTACGGTTTTAATTTCGATTACCGTAATTTCGTTTAAAATAGTCTAAGTTGTATCTTTAATTAACGTAACCTCCGCCGTTAAATTACTTTTTCAATTAACTTCGAAATTAATCTCCTCGTTCGCCGTTACGAATATAGTTATTTTAATAACTATTTAACGAGTCGCCCTCCTTTTCAACGTCAATTATTAACGCCGTGAATACCTTAAATTATAATGAGGCGTTAATTACTGAACGATTAAATATTCCGTGTACTAACTATTAAGCTAACGAATATAGTTTAAAGAATAAAGCTTTATTTATTTATTTATACAGTAAATATTCCTTATAAGCGGTAACTTTTTCCTTTAAATCGTTTAAAAATTCGTTTAGTTTTGAATTAAAACTTAATTTAACCATTAGTTATTAAAAGTCTAAGTATAACTTATTTTAAATTCAATTCGTAAATTAAATATTCTTATTTATTTATATCGCCTTATAATTATAAATAATATCGAGAGCCTACGAATAAACCGCCTATCTATTAATTATTATTACGGCCGTATATTCAGCGTCGTTTAAATTACGAAATACATTTACCTTCGAAATCTTAAATCTTAACTTAAGCTTAATTAAATAAAACCGGAAATTAAGCTTTATTCGGGTTTTAACTACGTTATCGAGAAAATTATACCACGTTTAAACGTCCTCCTTTAATAATTAACGAAAATTAGTAAAGAACACTTATTCTCGTTATTTATTATAATTAATATTATCACGTATTACCGCTATAAACGAGTATATATTACGTTAATAAACGTTCGAACCGATCGTTATATAATCTCCCTGTCCGTATTAAATATTAACGTCCGGCATAAAATAATTAATAGCCGTAATTTTCCAATTATAATTTAGTCGTTTAAAATCCTAAGCTTATTAAACTAATTAAGCGGCTATTATTATTAACCGAAAAAAGTTTCCTAACGTTCTATCCGGTATATTCGCTATTATTATTATTACTATTACTATTTTATTAATACGTACTATTAATTCTTCGTCGAAAAAAAGTAACGACCTCGCCCGTTACCTCCTCCCTCGTTAATTATCGGCATAATACTTCGTTACTCCCTTTAAATAACTAAGAATTCGGTAAGTTTTTTTCCGAGTTTTTATTCGCGTTTTTATTAAAGTTTTATTTTTTTATAGCCGGTCCTTTATTAAAATCTCGACTTTTTACAGTTTAATTATTTCGCTCATTAAAATACTTTTTAAATAATAACGAATCCTTCGATTAAGCTTCGCGAATTTATATAAGATTAAATATTAAGGTTTATTAATTTATAACTTTTTTAACCGTTTAAGGGTTAAAAATACTAAGCTTTTTTTTTAAAAAAAATAATTAAATCGTCGGATAATATTAACGAGTTGTTCGCTTCGTCGATTTAAGTATTTTTAATTTTTTAATTAATTACTTACGTTTTAAAATCGTCCTATCTTTTTTTATTAACGCGAAGTTAAAAAATATATTTTAGGTAAACGTATATCTTAAAGATAGCGATAAAGGAATACAGCGAAATTATAGCTGTAATGTAGGATTATTTTCGATATAAAAAATCACCGCTCGAAATATTACTTTAAACGAGTATTTATTCTATAATTAAGCTTTAAGGTAAATAATAACCCTATTTAATATACGCGTTATATATTTAATACTTAAAAGGGTTTTATATATATTTATAACGAATTAAATAACTCTTATTCGTTTTAACGAGGAAATAATTATAAAGAATAATATATTTAAATTATTTATTAGGAAATCGGCTACTTAGTAAACTTCCTTTAAACTATACTTATATAGAATAATGCCGGTTAATATAGGGTATTACCGACGTTAAACTCTAAGTTTACTTAGAGCTTAAAACGCCTAGTTCGTATATTATAGTTAATAAATATACTCTACGGGGTCACTTAAAATACCGACGACCATTTTAAGTGTATAGTTTTAATACTCGTCGTTTACTTTAACGTTATTTAATTTAATAAACGAATTATTAATTTATTAAAAGTGTAAAGCGTGCTAAGCTTAATTATTAAAGGAATAGGCTATGATTATTAATAGTTAAGGGTATGAATAATTTAAAATATAAAGGTGCGGTCTATTAAAAGGTTCGCTAATCTACCTTACGGCTATTTACCCGCGGCCTTATTACGAATTATTTTACGGTACTACTAAAATATTATATTATATCGTTACGGTTTTTAACGTGCACTAAAAATACTACTATATATCGCGGCACGAATAAGAGGTTTAAATGAAATAAATAAAAAAAGCATAGATTAAGCTCGTTAAACGAGCTTAACGAAAAAAACTTAAAACTACTAGCTAGCGTGTGCGTATGTCGTCCTAACCTAGTAGTCGAACACCCTATAATTACTAAGTCGGTCATATTATTTCGCCGGTTACTCTTTTTACTTCTTAACCCTTTTATATAAATTAATTTAATTATAACATTTAAAATTAATTAAAATTATTCGCTATTCGATTTTTCGGTTAATTTTATATTCTTTTTATATATTCGCGCATTATAGCCTATTTCGCCGTAAATCTTACAGCGCTTACCGCTTATTACGCGCTTTTTCGATAAACCTTTATTTTCGTTTTTATCGGCCGTTAAACGCTTCCCTTTTACTTTTTTATTTTATAGCTATTAAAATTCCTTACTTATAAGAGCTCTTTTAAGCTAGATTCGCGATTTTTTAGTTTTTCGGCGATTAAAAAATACTAAATTATCCTCTTTTAATATATGTATTTTATCGCGCATAAAGGTTATTTCATAAGCTATTTTAGTTATACTTTTCGTTATTTAGTTTACCGTATTTAAAATCGGCGTCGGAAAGCTTTTTTAATAGGTAAACACTTTTTTTTAATATAAATAAAATACTTAATTATTTATTAAGGGTTAAATAACGTTTAAGGGCTATAAATACTAGTCGTCCCTAAATAGGATAGGTTAAATATAAGCGTTTAGAAACGTATATTTAATTTATTAATTACTTTATCGAAATTATAAAAAGTTAAACTAAAAACGTTCAATCCGGATTTAATATTATTTTTTATAAATATAACGAAATACACGGCCTTAAAAGCGATAAAAAATGGAGTTTCGTAATATAATTTATCGAATCTTTTATAAATAACTCGATTTCGTTTAAATATATTCGCTTTAACAGTAAATAAAACACTATATTTAAAAATTAAAATAAAAAAAAGTAAGAAAATATACTAAGTGTAGCAATATTATTATTTTTATAGTATTCTTCGAACTCGATCGAAATATTACTTTTATAACCGTTTAAAATTAAAAAACGATACATACCCTTTATCCGCTTTTTCGTATACTTATTAAAATACCGAATTTAATTTAAACCCGTTTCGTTACCGGTTTAACCGTTAAAAATTAATTTAATTATTTAAACGCTCGGTAAATCTTATTCGTAAAATTAAAGTATTCTAGTATCTTTCTATACTGTTTTATATATATTATTATTATTTAAATTACGTTTTAAAAACTTTTTAACGTGGTTTACCACTACGCGACGCATATTACTTGGCGACGCACCTTAATTCAATTCTAATATAATTAAACTTGAACGCGTAATATCTCTATAACTATAATGCCTAATTAATCCTAAAAAGATCGGATAGTTTTAATAATTCAAGCGATACGAAACGGACCGAATTAAATAAGCTAAAGAGCAATAATAAAAGCTTATAATATACCCGAATTAATTTTACGCTATCGAATTTACGGCCGAACTTTAAAACGCGAAATTTAACCGAAACGATGTAAAATAAATTTAATTAAAGAGGAGGTACTTCGTAAATATATAATTAATTTAAATATTCGAGGGATGCTTCCCGATTTCGTTAATATAAAAATATGGCTAATTTCTTTATCGCGTTACGCGGCGGCGATCGCGTCGGTAAGTATTGGGTTAAGCGCTTTATTAACCGTAACCCGAATTTAAAGATTAAAATAAATCGTCGGTACGATTATTAAAAGGCTTTTTATAAAGATTTTAAAGTTATTTCTATTTAATTTACGCTAATTACGAATATAAAGGCGAAATACGGGATCGTTAATAAAAATATTTAAAATTTCGACAAAACCGGCTTTATAATAAGTATAATCGGGTTAATACTCGTCGTAATACGCGCCGAGCGGCGTAAAAAAACGAAATCGGTTTAGCCTAATAATCGGGAATAAACAACGGCGATTAAATATATTAATTCGTAAAGCTAATATATTCCGCCGTTTTTAATCGTTTAAAGCTAATATTATTTCGCGAATTAGTTCCGCGAAACCGATTTACCGGGCGATTAAGTAATTAAGCCGACTTCTAATAGCTGGACTAATAACGAAATAGGCTTAAACTGAATTAAATATTTCGATAAATATATTAGATTATAAACGAAAGGTTACTACCGCCTCTTAATTCTCGACGACTACGAGAGCTATATTTCGGCCGAATTCGAGGTATACTATTAAGATAATAATATTATTATTATTAATATGCCTCTTTATTTATCGTATTTATTTTAACTTCTCGATATAGTATTTTATTCGCTTTTAAAGCGTATTTATTCGAAAGAAATCGAGCTATTTATTAAGGTTTTTATAAATTATATTATTAAGCTCGAGTTTTTTATCGCTTTTAAAGCCGCGTATTTTACTATTTTTACGGAAATTAACATTAAATTTAGATTCAGCGTATTTAGTTTAATACTTTATAACCTTAATAAAGTAATTAATAAGCTAAATATACGTTTCCGGACGCTTATATTTAACCTATTCCGTTTAGGGACGGCTAGTATTTATAACCCTTAAACGCCGTCTAACCCTTAATAAATAACTAAGCACTTTATTTATATTAAAAAAGGGTGTCTACTTATTAAGGAAGCTTTTCGACGCCGATTTTAAATGCGGTAAACTAAATAACGAAGAGTATAATTAAAATAGCTTATAAAATAACCTTTATACCCAATAAAATATATATATTAAAAAAAGCTAATTTAGCACTTTTTAAGCGCCGAAGAGTTAAAAAGTTACGAGTTTAGCTTAGAAAAGCCCTTACTATTAAAGAATTTTAGTAGTTATAGGATAAAAAAGTAAAAAAGAAGCGTTCAGCGCCCGATAAAAGTAAAAATAAGGGTTCGTTAAAACGGAGGGCGATCAGTAGAAGGCGCTATAGTGTTTACGGCGAAATAAATTATAATGCGCGAATATATAAAAAAGATATAAAATTAAGCGAGGAATCGGATAACGAGTAATTTTAATTAATTTCAAGCGTTGTGGTTAAATTAATTTATATAAAAGGGTCGAGAAGTGGAAAAAGTGCGTCGCTAAGTAATATGCGTCGCGTAGTGGTAAACCACGTTATATTAAGGATTAATATTCGATATATACGGGTAATAATGTTAATTATAGTTTAATTTAACTTTTAATTATTTAAATAACCTTTTTACGGGTTTTAAGGTTAATAACTAATTTATATAAATTTATAGTGTAAATTATTAATTATTACATTATAATATCTATAACGTTTAAAATTTTTAAAGTAATTAAATAATTTTTAATATATTAAAATATTTATAAAAATGTTAGTAAGTCATATCTATAATTAATTATTAAGTTTATTATAAATATATTATAGTTTTCGTTTTCATTTTTTTATATAAAAATAAAGTAACATTAATTATAAAGTATAAATAATACGGGTAAAAAATATAATATATAATAATTGTAAACCGCGAAACTATTTATATCGTTTTTATTTTTCATATTCGAAATTATTTATATATTAATATATCTATTAATATTCATTAAATATGATATTCGTTTAATTAATCAATTTAAAATGTTACTATTTAATAAATAATATAATATTAAATTAATTATTATAAAACCTTATTTATTTAAAATATCTTTAGAAGGCTACTTTTTTTAATATTTATTAAATATTATAATAATATTACCTTAATAATTTATAAAGCGAAGTATAAACTATTTATATATAGCTTTAAACTTTATAAGTATAATTAGTATAAGTGGTAAAAAATATTAAAAACAATTACGTAAATTAATATTAAATACGTATTAAATAAAAAGTAAAAAAAATTAAATAGATATTTATTAATAATAAATAATAACTATTAAGTTTTTTATTTATTATAGTTATATGGCGCTATTAATACTATATACGAAATTAGCTAGTTAGGTAAAATTAAAATATATTAAGTTAAAAAATAAATAATGATAATGAGAGTTAATTTATCGTTTAATTTAAAGCTTGGGTTTTATGCGGACGTTAGGGTTATATTAGCCGCTATAGTATATTAATACGGCGCTTTAATGGGCTTGTTTCGGCACCCGCCGCGGTATCCGTCCCCTTAAGCTCCAGTATTTTTTTGCCGGCTCTTACCGCCCTAAAATTACCGTATAAGCCTTTGTATGCGCCGCCACGTTTTTTACCACACTTGTTATTTATTATTACGTATTTTAGAAAGAAAAGGGGAGGGGAAGGGGAAAGTGTAGTAAAAGATTTAGTAACGGTGCAGGGTAATTGCGGAAGCAGTTCTAAAGTAAGTAGTAATCGGTATAATGGTGTTTTCGCTTTTAATAACGGGTCGTGTTAAGTGTTTTTTTAAGGCTATTATTATTTAGTAATAGCGATTAAAATTGGCTAAATCGGTGATATTCCGGTATTAAACGTATTAAAAGAGGTACGTAGGTACCGAAAAAGGTGCTATAATATTAAGGGTAGTTTTAATAATGCGCTAATATATAAAAATTTACCGGTACGCTGCCGGTGGTGGTTAAATAGCGCTCCTTCGACGTTTTTTTCCCGATTACGAAATTATTTTAGCCCCGAGAGATGTTTATCGTTATTAATAGCCTTTTCGATACTAAAACGCTCCCTGATCGATTTAAATAAATATATATTATTATATAATAATTACCGGGTAAGCTGTAAAGTAATTATTAAGCGTAATAAGGTAACTGCCGGGTAGGCTATAAAGTAATTACCGAGCGTAATAAAATAATTACCGGGTAAACCGTAGAATAATTACCGGGTAATTAGCGATTATAAAGTAGCGTTCGCGCGTTTATAGGGTAATTTTTTAGCCGTGTATATATAACTGTATAATAATAGTGGCTGGTTAAGCTTAAAGGGTTTATTATTCACCGCGGGAGGCCGTGAAAAGGCCGGTGTTTAAGGCTTTTTCCGGGCTTTTAAAGGGCTCTTTTAAAGGCTTTTTCGGGGGCGGTTCGTTTTTTACGGCTTTTCGAGTGAAGCGTTTTAATAGGCCCGTTCGTAGTATAAAAATAGCGGCGGTTTTGGCTCGTCGTGACTCCCAGATTTTTTTATATTGGTGGGAGGCCTAGAGCTTTTTTAGCCGGAGCCGGTAAAGGCTTAAACTTTTTTCCGTAACTGGTTATATTTTTTATAATATAGTAATATATGTTGAACCGTTTAACGGTCGCCGTAATCGTAAAGTAACGAGTCGGTTCCGGGGCGTCGAATAGACTAGAAGTAGTTTTTAAGGCTTATTTTACCGGTCCGTATTTAGAATATAATAGCCGTTATAGCGCGTTTTAAGTTTAAATATTTAGAGAGCGTGGTTTTTTCGAGCCGAGGAAGCTAGTGGTATAAAGTTTTTTCGTAAGGTATACCTTTTTATTTATCGGCTTAACGCTATTTAATAGTTTTTTAATTAATATGCGTTAAGTAATTATTATAATAAAAAAGGTTTAGTTAATAATAAATCGTTTCGGGCCCCTAGATGTGTGCTGGGTCCTAGCCTTAGGCGTATACTATACCTTAAAAAGCTACTGTGGCACTAGCCGGGCCACTGTAGCTCCGGTGGCTGCCAGTGCGGCCAGCGCCGCGGCAGCCTCTGCTGTTTCTTAGGTAAGGTCTAGGGTGGGCTCCAGGGTAGGCTCCAGGGTAGTCGTCGAAGGCCGGTCTAGGGTAGCGGTTAAAAATAAATCTAAGGTAAGCTCTAGGGTAATCGTCGAGGGCTGATTTAAGGTAACGGCCGAAGGCAGGTTTAGGGTAACGGCCGAAGAAAGGTTTAAGGTAACGGCCCGAGGCAGGTTTAGGGTAGCTACCGGCGCCGCTTTTGCCGGTGCGGCTGGGGCTAGTGGTGAAGGGCTGCGTGGTGCGAAGCTGGCGGCGGTATATAAAGCTTTGTTTTTAGTGGCCGCGGCGGCTTTAACGGGTGTTTCGGCGGTTACTTTCGCGAGCTTATCGGTTTTTTCGTTACTTAGAACCTTTATATAGGCTGGAATTTAGTAAATATTAACGTTAATACCTTATTATTATAAGGTAGTAAGCTATACCGAGATTTGCCGTAGTAGCTATTAACCGGATTAGCGTTAAGGCTAGGCTAACGATACGATAGCGGCCTAGTTATCGGTAAAAACGTCGATTTGCGTAAACCGTTTATTTCGTAGTTTTAAGGTGTAGCTTAAGGATATATAAATACTTTTTAATTTTATTAAGTATATCGTAAATTACGTTATAGTGCTTATATAAGCCGTTTTTTTATACGAGAGCTTAAAAATACGTTATATTAATGCGTAAGTCGCCGCTTTAACCCCGTTATTATATTTATTCTTATTTATGTAAAAGATTAACGATTTAAAACCGAAAGCTTTTACGATATAATCGTAGTGTATTTTTTTTCTTTTTCTCCCTTTTTTATTACCGTTGTAATTCGTTTTTATTAGGGTAAGATTATAAAAAAATAAATAGTTTTTAAAGAAGGTTAAGTTTTATAGTATTATTAATAGTGTTTAATAAGCCTCGTTAAAAGAGATTTTTAATAAGCTTTATATACTATATTTTTCGTGGAGGTATTGTAATTAGCCGTTAAAGGGTTTATTCGAAGTCGAAGGTAAGCTATGTAGTTAGTTTAAAAGAGTTATTATTTGATTAGTAAAATATATATCTCGGCGGTTATCGCTAGTAATATAGTAGTTTTAAGGCTATTAGTAATTATTTATAAAGTTTCTTATTATAGCTTTCGTAGCGCCGTGAGGTGTTATTTCGTTAAGCTTTTTTTTAAGGCTTTAATGTAAAGCTAGTATTATACCGTGTTATAGTACGTAATTTACGGTATTATTATAGCTTGGTATAGTTATTATAGTTATAGGGTACCGTTTTTTAATGGGCTCCGGAGATAGCTTTAAGAGTTTAAATAAACTTTCGAACTTTAGTGGTAACTTTCTGGATGTAGTGGTGTTAGAAGAGGCTTAAGTTAAACTAAACTTTTAAGTGGCGTAGCTTATTAGCCGGCTTAATAGGTTTAAACCCGGGGAGCTAAATATATTCGGTTAGTGAGGTGCCGTTAAGGCTCTTAGCGGCCTAATTAGGTATATTAACCCTTATAAGTAGTGTTATAAGTACTGCGTTTTTATTAAGTATACTTGAAGCTTAAGCTTTTTTAGTGCGAAAATGTATTAATTTATATTTTTACGGGGTAAAAACGTAGCCGTATTTCGTCGCCTAGTTTACGGCTTTATTATATACTTTTTTTAATACTTTATAATTTTTTGCGGTATTACGGCCGACGATTAAAATATTAATATTGTCGATTTAAATAATAGTAATTACTTTAAAGTTACTTTATAGTGTACCTTATAATATACCTTATAAGGTTACCTGGGAGCCGGCGTTATTACCGGTATTAATGCCTTATTTTAACGGGGTGTTTACTTTTAAAATAGCCTTTAAAATAGCCCTTATAATAATTACCGTGCTAGCGCTTATAGTGTGCACTGTAGTAGTGTTTTCCCTTAAAATCTTATCGAGAAGGTTTATATTATAAAAAAGCCACAGTAGTGGTAATAGTGACGACTTTTACGGGATACCGTAATTCTAAGTAATCTAGCTTAATTTATTCTCTAGCAGCTTAAGCTTTATACGGCGGTCCTTAAGTTAATTATTAATTTAGAGAATAATAAAGGTTAAAAAGCCTCGGCGAGCTAAGTAATCGGTGAGCTTATCATGGTTAACGTTATTAAAAGTTTTTAAAGCGTTTAGTATAAATAGTATAGCTATTAAATACTCCCCTAAATCGGCTAATTCGTAAGCTTCGTAGATACGTTTTAAAGAAACGTAAATAGTATACTTAGTAAACCGAGTTTTTTAAGCGCCGATATAATTTTATAGGAGTAGGTAAAACTGTTTTACGTAGTAATTAATACGTTTTACGATATAGGATTTTAAGGCTTTATTAATAGTTTCTAGGAGGGCGATAAGCCGAAAAGTTTTAACTATGCTATAGTTATTTTTTCTAAGCTTTTTAAGGACTATTATAATAAACTCCTTATAGGGGTAAATGCCCCTAAAGAGGTAATAGTTAAAAAGGGGGTGTAAAAAAGGTAGAAAAAGGTCTAGTAAAATACGGAGGATGTAGTTAAAAATCCCTGAGGGTTTAAGGGCTTTATGCGGCCGTGGCTTAAAAATAGCCTATTATATTTCGTTTTTAATGAGTGGCGGGTAGGGGATTTTAATGTTAAAGGTTAATTTCGGGCTAGGGGCGTTAAGGGTTTTTAGCGGTGCCGGAAAAAAAAGTGTTAAAGGCTGCCACTTTTCTTTCGAAAAAGGTCTGCTCGTTAATAGTAAATATAACGTTTTATTATGCTACCCCTTAGCTCCGAGCCCTAGTTATTTTTACTAGGTCTTATAGGCCCTTAGGTTCTTTTAAGCAGGTCTTCGTCACCTTCTCCTGCTAGGCTTCCGTTAAGGCTTTCTGTACCGCCGCACTTTTTTAGTTTTATATTTTTCGGTATATTTCCTAGTTTTTCAGGGTTAAAATACGTTATTAAACCTTTTATAACCTCTTAATTTTTATACACTTCGCTTTATACTCCTTTATAAAACCTAGTAAGTAGTGTATAATAGTGTTTACTATAAATACGGTGTTTTTTATAGTATTATTTAAGGCTTACTTAATAGACCGGAGTGTATTAATTACGTCCTCGTTAGTTAGCTTATCCTGTAATATAGGGAGCCTCTCCTTTAATTTAGTTAAGAATACGTTCATAAGGGTATTTTTTTAGAGCTTCCGGGGGGTTTAAAGGGGGCTATTAATAATTATAATTAAAGTATAGTATATATAGGCTAGTAATTCGAATTATAGTATACCTCGTTAACGCGCTTATATTTTAAAAGCCTATTAACGGTCGCTATATCGTAGATAATTAAATCGATAGAGGAGGTTAATTAGTTTATAGCCCGGGTAATCGTTTTTAATAGTAGTACTATTTTTAGGGTTTCGATCCCTAGGAACTTTTTAAAGTACGGTAACGCCTCGCGGGCCGAGCCTTTATTACTTAGGTTTTAAGCCGATTATTCGGGGCTTTTTATATTAAAATTCTTAACGATAAAGTGTTTCGTTTTAAGGTAATTTACTTTATAACGACGAAAAATAGTAGCTAGCTTTTAAAAGATATAAGTTATAGGCTTACTTTTTTTAAGGCTATTATAAATGTTATAAATATAGAGAGTGGTAGTAATAAGGGGCCCGTTAAATACGGGGTTAATAGGGTTAAGTGTTAAGGGAATATTATAAGTAATAGCTATTATAATTATATTTCGAGTATAACTAGTAAAAGAAATTCGAAATTAATCGAATCGTTTATTAATATAAAAGGCTATCTTAGGCCTTAAAGGTCCGGGATTAAATAGTTAAAGTGTAAAGATAAAGGCCTAGGGGTTATAAGAGTTATACTCTTAACGATTAAATTAGGGCTTTTAGGCGGCGATAATGTCGTAATTTAAAACCTTTAAATTCCGAAAGAATAGGGATATTACTTTTTCCCTAGATTTTTATATATTATATTATAAAATACGTAGAAAAGATGTATTATTTATTATATATTATAATAGATATTAGAGGTAATATATAAAATATCCTCCGAGTTAAACTCCGTGTAGTCTAGGCGTTATCCTTTAAAGCGTCGTTTTAACGGGATAAGCTTAGTAATACTAGCCGTAGCGTTAAGCTTATAGAGGGTAGTGTAATAAATAATAGTGTCGTTATTCGGCTTAGTCGGTATTTAAAAAGCTTAGCTAAGGGCCCTTTTCCGCTTTTTTTTAAAGGCTCCCTTTATAAGGTTTATTGTAGGGGCCTCGGTAGAGAGCTCGTCGTTTAGGTCCGCATTAGCCCGTGGCCGCATTTTAACCCTAATCTTTTTCGCCGTTCTTAAGTAAATCTTTTTTTCGGTGGCAGTCTATTTACGAAAGTTAAGGTCGATATTATCCGCATTTAATTAAATAATTAAGGGAGCTGTAAAGGCTAAGGGGTTTTTTATAGGTTTTCCCGGTACTATTAACTTTATAACTACGCTAAGGGATATCGAGGGAGGCCTAAGGTAAATATTGTTAATTAAGCTATTTAAAAAAGCGTTAAGGGCGTTAATCGAGTATAGAAAGATAGTCGAGTTTAGGGTAAGTTCCCGGGTAGGCTTTAAGGTAAACTTTAGGGTAGTAGTGGTTATATAAGCCGGTGTTAGCGCCGGTGTGGTTAATAATAACGGTCCTTTAAGGGCTGTTAGTGGTAGTGGGGAGGCCTGGCAGGGGCCTATAGCGGGGGTGGCCCTTACGTTTTAATAGTATTAATAAGGGTGGCGGAGGTGGTTAGTACCGGTATTAGTGCTAGTGCTAGTGTTAATACTAGCGTTGTTATTAGCGTTAATACTGGTGCAGGTATTGTTGCTAGCGTTTTAATAGTGAGCTAGTAAATAGTCTTGTTTTTTAAGGCCTTTACGACCTTTTAGCGCTCCCGTTTCCGGTATTTGTACTAAGAGCTTTAATTATTATACTAATTACGGTAATTAATATATTTCGAAACGCTACGAAAAAAGCGGACGGGGCATTTTTTCGTATCGTAAGAGTCCGAATAAAAGCTATAGGTATTATAAGTGGCAGCGTATTAAGTAGTAATATAACCGTATTTTTAATATCGAAGGCATTATTTAATCCTATAGTTTTTATTATAGTGTTTAACGTTATAAGTTTCGTTAAACTATAAGTATTCTACGTGGATTAATTAATTCGCGGACTTAAAGCGACTAAATTTAACGATAATAAAGCTTATAAGTTTAGCAGCCCTTTCCTTTATTAATTAGCCTATGTAAATAATTTTATCCAACGGGAAAATCTCGGCGTTTAAAGTTTATAGTTATACGGCTATCTCGGAGGCCTTAAAAAAATCGAAAAAGGCCGAGGGAATATTATAAATAATTACCCCGTATATCGAAATAACTACGGCCGTTTTATTTCCTACGTATTTTTCCTATTAATCGGCATGCTCGATTAATAGTTTAGCTTAGGCCACGAAAGTAGTATATATTTAAATATCCCCGGACTTAAGAAATACGGCGCTATTCACCTAGATACCGTTATACGGTTTTAAAGATACCGGCCTTTTCGGGGGCTATTAAGGGTTTTTATTATTTCGATGTCCTTTAAGTCCCTTAAAAGTATAGGGGGTTTAGTGGCTATACGGATAATAACGCTATTAATATAATTAATAAAGGCCCTAAAGTTTTTAGTTAGTATACCTTATAGCTAGGATTTAGTGGCTTTCCCGTCGTTTTTAGAGAATGTATAAAGCTTAATAGTAATCTCTTTTTCGGTCGTTTTTGTAATATACTCTCGATAAGTGATACCTGTAGCCGAAACTTAAGTGCGGACCGTTTTAATAGCCGGAGAAAGCTTTACCTTTCGAGCTACCGCCGCCTATGTGCGGTTACCTTATACCGGGTTATTTTATAGGTTATTTTATAGGTTACCCGGTAACGGGTTACTTTGTAATTAATTTAAAACCGTCGTGACGGCAGTCTCGACGGCTTTTATAAAGCTCGCGATCTATTTAGCTTAATATTTTTAAGCGGCGGCGATTTCGTTTAAATAGGTCTTTTAAGTTTAAACCCCGGATTCGCGAAAAAACTTTTCTAAGAACGCTTAAATAAAGGCGAAAAAGGGCTGTAAACGGTTCGACGGTACGTTTACGAGGTTATCGCTTCGCTACCGGCCTTTAATAGTTTATTATAAGGTAATAAACTCTCCTGTAAAAGTATAAGCATATATTAATATATTATTTACGGTTTTACCTAAATCCGGCCACTATTAGGGCTTTTTAGAGGCTATAATAAGCCGCGAAAAGCGCCAAAAAACGGACTTTCGACTATTAACGGCTGCGCCGGCGCCGTACCGAGCCCAACGTAAGCTCGGAGCGTAGCGGGAAGCTAAATAGCCCAATAACCGGATTTACAGGCTCGTAGAGGCCGGAATAAAAGAGTTATTTTTAAAAATTTTATTCTAACTTTAGTTATTGTTTTTTATAAAAAAAAAAAATAAAAGAAAGGAAGGAAAAAAAAGTTAATCGTAATATAGTATAAAAAGTAAAGTATAATATAGTGTAGAATACCGTATTAAATAATTAATTAAACTATATATATTAGCTTTAATAAAGCTTAATTATATAATTATTACCTTAAAGTTAACTTTATTAGCCGCTTAAAAATAAGCTTAATTAATTTCCTTTAATTAATTAATAATCAAACCACTTAACCCTTTAAACGAATTACGAGCCACGCCTTTAATATTACTAATAATAATACCGTCGATATTAATATTATTAATAATATTAGCCCTTTTAACCGTTAAATTCACTTCTTATAAAAATAACCCTCGCTAAATAGAAATCCTAATTAAATACCGGAAACAGCCTCGAATTAATAACGACTTAAATAATAAGCTTTTAAACTTAACGCCTTTTATAAGCCTTATAAAAAAACGAGCCCTGAAAAAAAAAGAAACGTAACCTTTAATATTTCACTACCCCTTATAAAAACCGCGACCCGAATCCTATTATTTACGAAATTACCCTTAAAAAACTTACCACCGCTTTTAAAATGATTAAATTAATGTTACGGCGTATTTTTTCTATTAAGTTTAATAGCCGCCGGATTATTCGGAATAATAATAACGACGATAATTTTTTCTTACGAATAAAGTCCGATATTCCTTTAAAATTTAATATTTAACCTATTTATATTACGTATTTTATAATATAACGTACGTAAGTTTAAGGATATAATAATAATACTGTTATTTAAAACCCCTTAAACTTATAATTATGATATTATCACTATTTAAAAACCTTAAATTAGTTTATTAAATATAATAATTATAATTTATTAGCTTTTATTTTTACTTCCTAGCTTTCAAAGTAAGGATTTAAACTATTTAAAGTAGCTTTTTACGTTAATAAAGACCGTTTAAATTAATCTCGCATTTTTTTTATTAATTATACGAATAATATAACGTGGTTTACTACTACGCGACGTATATCACTTAGCGACGCACTTTAATTTAATTCCAATATAATTAAACTTTAACGCGTAATACCTTTATAATTATAATACTTAATTAATCCTAAAAAAATCGGATAGTTTTAATAATTTAAGCGATACGAAACAGACCGAATTAAATAAATTAAAAAGTAGTAATAAAAACTTATAATATACTTAAATTAATTTTACGTTATCGAATTTATAGCCGAATTTTAAAATACGAGATCCGATTAAAACGACGTAAAATAAATCTAATTAAAAAAGAGGTATTTCGTAAATATAAAATTAATCTAAATATTCGAGAGATACCTCTCGGTCTCGCTAGTATAGAAAATATAGCTAATTTCTTTACCGCGTCGCGCGGCGACGACCGCGTCGGTAAATATTAAGTCAGGCGCTTTATTAACCGCAACCCGGACTTAAAAACTAAAATAAATCGTTAATATAATTATTAAAAGGCTTTTTATAAAGATTTTAAAGTTATTTCTATTTAATTTACATTAATCGCGAATATAAAAGCGAAATACGGGATCGTCAATAAAAATATCTAAAATTTTAGTAAAACTGGTTTTATAATAAGTATAATCAGGTTAATACTTATCGTAATACACGTTAAATAGTATAGAAAAGCGAAATCAATTTAACCTAATAGTTAGGAATAGGTAATGGCGATTAAATACATTGATTTATAGGGTTAATATATTCTACCGTTTTTAATTATTTAAGGCTAATATTACCTCGCGAACTAATCCCGCGAAACCGATTTACTAAGCGATTAAATAATTAAGCCGACTTTTAATAGCTAGATTAATAACGAAATAGGCCTAGATTAAATTAAGTACTTTAATAAATATACTAAATTATAAACGAAAGGTTATTACCGCTTTTTAATTCTTAATAACTATAAGAGCTATATTTCGGCCGAATTTAAAGTATACTACTAAAATAACGATATTATTACTATTAATATACTTCCTTATTTATTACACTTACTCTAACTTTTTAATATAATACTTTATTCGCTTTTAAAGCGTACTTATTCGAAAGAAATCGAGCTATTTATTAAAGCTTTTATAAAGTATATTACTAAGCTCGAGTTTTTTATCGCCTTTAAAGCTGCGTATTTTATTATTTTTACGGAAGCTAATATTAAATTTAAATTCAGCGTATTTAATTTAGTACTTTATAACCTTAACGAAATAATTAATAAGTTAAATATACGTTTTTAGACGCTTATATTTAACCTATTCCGTTTAAGGACGGCTAGTACCTACGACCCTTTTACGCCGTTTAACCCTTAATAAATAATTAAACACTCTATTTATATTAAAAAAGGGTGTTTACTTATTAAAAAAGTTCTCCAACGCCGATTTTAAATACGGTAGACTAAATAGCGAAAAATATAATTAAAATAGCCTATAAAATAACCTTTATACGTAATAAAATATATATATTAAAAGAGGCTAATTTAACACTTTCTAAGCGCTAAAGAGTTAAAAATCGCGAATCTAGCTTAAAAGAGCCCTTATTATTAAAGAATCTCAATAACTATAAAACGAAAAAGCAAAAAAAAAAGAGTTCAGCGCCCGATAAAAGTAAAAATAAGGGTTCGTCGAAACGGAGGGTGACCGGTAAAAAACGCTATAGTATTTACGGCGAAATAGGTCACAATACGTAAATATATAAAAAAGATATAAAATTAAGCGAGGAATCGAATAGCGAATAGTTTTAATTAATTTTAAACGTTATAATTAAATTAATTTATATAAAATGGTCGAAAAGTAAAAAAAGTACGTCGCTAAGTAATATACGGCGCGTAGTAATAAACCACGTTAATAATTTTTAAAATAATTCTTTTATCTTAATCGAACGGTATTAATACCGGTGCCTCGGTAAACGTTTTTTTAATCCTTAAAAAGCGTTTTCGTAGTTATTAATTTATTAAAAAGGTATATTGTTCTTCGTTAAATTTATTATCGGTACGATAATTTTAAAAAAGCTGTGTATAAATCTTCGGTAAAAATTTTTAAACTTAATAAAGGCTTATATATCGGTTAAGTAGGTCGGCGTAGTTTAATTTTTAATTGTTTTAATCTTTTCGGGGTTTATTCGAATCCTTTTAACGTTTACGATTATTTTTAAAAATATCGTTTTTTAAACTACGAATTCGCACTTTTTAGTTTTATAAATAGCCTTAATTCTTTTAAAGTTTATAAATTTTTTTAAATATATTTATGTATATTTTTCGCGTTTTATTATAAATTAAGATATCGTTTAAGTACGCGGTATAAAATTAGTTTAAGTAAAACCTTAAAATATCGTTTATAAACCTTTAAAACGTTATCGGCGCGCTTATTAAGCCGAATAATATAATTAAGCTTTCGAATAAGTTAAAACGAGTACGAAAAACGGTTAAGTATTTTTATTTTTACTTTATACGTATAACGTTAAAAGTAGCGATAATATTTAACTTCGTAAAATACTTTATTTTTTTAAAATTATTTAGCGATTCCTTAATTAAAAGTAGCGGGTACCGGTTTTTAACGGTAATATTATTTAGTTCTCGATAATCGATATAAAATCGAAAGCTTTTATTAGCTTTTTTAATAAATAAAACGGGGGACGCGGCGAATAAAAAGTTAAGGCGAATAAATTTTTTTTAAATCCTCGTTCAATTGTTTTTTTAGCGTAGTTAATTCGTTTTTTAATATCGAGTATAATCATTTAAAAAGCGGGGTCCTTTTTTATAAATTAAATATTATAATCGTAATTACGGTATAGCGATAAGTTTTTTATTTTTTACGGCGAAAAAATATTTATATAATCGAATAATTCGGGCGGGATAGTTAGTACGGGTTTAATAAGCTTTTTTTTCTTTAATAACTAATCGATATTTTTAGTGTAATAATAAATATACCATAATCGCGTTATTAGTATAATTAATAAGCGCGGAGGAATATTTTCGCGATATTTATATATTTTAGTTTTTTAGGCCGGGCGGGTAAGTTTATCGGTTAATTTTTTAACGGTACGTTATATATCGCCTTAATTTTCGCCGAGCTTTTTAGCGTATTATAGTATTTTCGGTAATAGTTATTATTAAAAATAAAGTGTATTTAAAAAACCCGATTTTCCGGTTATACTATTTTAATTAAAGTAAGCTTAATATTATAAAATAATACGTTAATTAAATAATAAATAGTTTAACGGTTTTAATATAGTTTTCGATAATTAAGTCGATAATAATATAATAAATAACGGCGTCGAAGCTATAATTTAAACTATTAAAAATTATTAATTTAATAAAGTTAAATAGCTTATTTAAGGATAAATTATAATATTCGGCTTAATTTTAATTTATAAACCTTATACCGTTAATATTAATATTAACTATAACGTACGTCGGTAATAGTTTTTTATTTAATTTTAAAGTAATAAATAAAATTAAAAAACTTAAACGTAATCCGGCTTTTTTATACGGATTAGCCTCGTATTATAGTTTTAAAAACTCAGAAGGTTCGGTTTCGAAAAATACGTATAATACGAACTTAATAACGATTTATACTAAGCTCGCCCCGTTTATTAAACTTTAAGCATTCGGGGTCGGGTTAAAAAAGCGGGTAAAAGCGGGTAAAAAAACAGACCGGTTTTAACGGGGAACTAGTAATTTTAACGGATTAAAACCGGGATTAAAAGCGGTTATTAAATAAAAAATAATTAAATACTAAATAGCCCTTTTCGTTATAATGAAAACACTCTTTTCGCTCGTACCGTCTATTTTTATAGGTATAGCTTAAATTTATAAGGTTATTTTTAAAAGTTAAGGCAATAAAAAAAACTCGAAGCGAAAACGAACGGCGGACCGGGTTTAACGCGAATAAGGCGCGGGTAGTATTAAATAAAACCGAGTTAAAGGCGCGAAAAAATTATTTCCTTATAGTTTATTATTTATATTAACGGAAACAATTATGTAAAGACTATAAATACTTAATATATAAAATATATTTTCGGGTAAACGTAAAATTATAAAGTAATATATTTTAAAGTTTTTACGATATATTTTAAAATAGTAACGGTTAAAAAGTTTCAGGGAATATTTCTCTTTTAAACGCGAAACGTTAAAATTCCGCGTTGTATATATTAAAGTTTTAATTTTTTTAATAGTATTAATATAATCGGTTACGGGCGTTTTAAACTCGGTTAAGGTCGTTAAAAACCGTTTCGATATATTTTGAAAAGTCGGTATAATTAAAAAATCGGGAATACCCTTATAAACACGGGGTAAAGTTAAGTCGTAAGCCCGGCCTTTTAAACGGCCGGTTATATATATTAAACGAAACGTAAAAATTAAGAAGCGGTTTTCGTTTTAAATTATTTTATTATATATTTAAACGGAGAAGCGACGGAAATTTTAACGGGATCCGTTAAATTTTACTAGGTTAAAAAACTTTTTACGTTTAATAAAAAATCCGAAATAGCGAGTAATAAGCGATATATATAATCCCGATATTAAACCTATAAACAGGTTAGCGTTAATTAAAACGACGGGGGCGAATATAAAAGTATTTAAAGTAAAAGTAATCGAGGGGGTAATTACGGTAAAAATAGCGATAAAAAAAGCTAATGCCTTTTTTACACGTAATTATTTAATAAACTCGTCTCTCGAAAACGATTTATTTTAATAGGTTTTTTTTAATAAGCTATAATAATTTATTTTTACGCGAGCCGAATTTACGTATCCGCGAATTAAACGTACGTATTTACGAGTTAAATTTTTACCGAATCTAGTTTAATTTCTAGCCCGTTAACGTAGTTATAAAGGCCGAGATTATATCGAAACTAAGCCTCCGAGTTAAATATAACTACATTTTTAAACGCGTTAAAAATATAAACGTTTACGGGAACGTCGGGTTAAATAATTATTACGGCGATAAATCGCGGTATTTATAAAAAAAAACTATATAATATTGCGAGCGGTAATTAAGTATTAAAATAAATAAAGCGATATTAATTTTATTACTGTATTTTTTAAGTAATAATAAGTATATAACGAAAACGTAGCTCGAAAAACTACGAAAATAAGGGATTAAAAGTAAAGGTTTTTTTTAAAAAAACGCTCTTTAAACGTCCGTGCGTAGCGTTAAGCTAATCGGTTTATTAAAAGCCGATGGCTTATCTTAATATTTAAAGCCGTAACACGGCGGCTTCTTTTATTTAAATCGCGATAAATAATAACCTTTTTAAGCTTAAATAACTATAATATTAATATATAAATAATATTATTAATTAAAACGCTGCTTTATAGCCGCCGTTTCTCTCGATCGATTTATATATTAATTTAAGAGTATAATAGTTTAAATTACCTTAAACTTATTTTATAGCTTCGATTAATATCGTTTCGATTAATATTATTAATTAATTATTAACGGCGTAATTATAAAGTAGCCCCTTTCGATTACTTATTATAATATACGATTAAATTTTTATATATTAATATATTAATAAATCCTCCCTCGATATTAAAAATACCGGTTTTAAGGTATATAACCTTAACTTAAAGTAAGTTACATAGCGCCATCGACAGTATATGCGAAATTAGCCAGTCAGGTGAAATTAGAATATATTAAGCTAGAGAGGAAAAGAAGAAAGGAGGAAAGAAGGTTAGCTCTAATGCGGTGCGAAGGGTAAGGTAGTGATATGTGGGGCACTGCATTGAGCAATTAATTAATCCACGTGTATTAGCCTTAGCGGGGCTTAGCTACGTGATTAAGTATATAACTTTTATTATAATTACAGCAATTTGGGAGGCAAGGCTATAAGTTATTGCTTTATTATAGAAAACCGAAAAAGATAGGGAAAAAAGAAAAAAGTCTAGCCTTGCCGGGACGATTTCCTTATTTAAATAGGTAGGGAAAAGTCAAGTGGCGCTCGAGCTATTTCTCGTACGCCCTTGCCCTACTTTAATTAGCAAGGCTACTAAAAGCCTATTTTACAGTGCGTTATAATATTACCCCCCCCTTTAAAATAGCTCGTCCCGAGACATATTAAATAAAAAATTAGTACTATAACTATTTAAACTTATTCCCTTATTTAAATTACTATCTCTTTTAACTCTTTCGTTATACCGTTCTCTTTTTAGGGGCGGCCGGTTTATTATTATTTTCGTATAGCTCGTTAAACGTATCGTTCTCGGCCGTTTATAATTAATACTATAAACGTATCGGGGGACTAGAAGCCTTAGAATTTTACTCGTAATAAGTTTATAATTACTTAGCCGTATTCTTAAAATTCTTTACGGGATACTAAGTTAGGTCGGGATCCTATTTTCTTTATTTAACCTAATATTATAATTTCCGATAGTGAATCTTTAAACTAGTAATACGATATACCTCCCATTTTTCTTTTTCGCCTAGTTCGACTATTTCGCCGTTAAGGTTTCGTACCGCTTATCCGACTAAGGGGTTATTCGAGTATTTCCTAAGTTAGTTTATATAGAAAACCTTAAAACCTATCCATCCTTTTAAGACTTTCAGTAAATACGAATAACCGATTTTTCGTTCGATTTTATAGTACTATCGGATTAAAAAATAATCGAGCTTATCGGCAGGCTTTATAAAAAACCAGGTTTTTTTAATAATAAATACCCGGTCCTCGACATTAAAATCCGGTTACTATCGGTGCTTATTTTTTTAATTATATATTCCCTATTAAGCTTTAACTACATTTCCTTTAGCTACTTCATAGTAATTAACGATTCGCTCTATTTAATTCTATGCGATTATTTAACTAAGCTTCTCGCGTTCCTCTAAGTTCGTTATATTTTTAATCTTAACCTCTTAATCCCAGGTAAATCTTATAGGGAACCCTATTTCGATCTCGTAGGGGGAGTACTTTATTAAGTCTTAAAATAACGTAGCCTGGGCGGTATTTATAACCGGTAAAGCTTTATTCTAGTCGTTTTAAAAATAATTAGTAAATACTCGTAGCTTTTACTCGAAATATTAAATCGTTACCTTAACTTATCCCGCCGTTTAAAAGTAACCTACCGAAGATAATTTCTATTTAATTCCTAAAATTTTTAATACCTTATTTATAAAAACGGAGATAAATTACAGTCCTCGGTTTAAAATTACTACTAAAAGGCAACTATATATCCGGTATAATCCTTCGTAATACAGTCGAGCTACTTCGACTACGGTAATAATTATCCGGTAAGCGATACTTTATATTCGCTTCCCCAATCTATCGACTACTAACATAATATTATCGTTCCCCTTTTTATTTTTAAACATTATTTTAAAGTCTTCCGCGATAACGTCTTAAAGTCGTAATAAAATTAATAATAAATATAAAAAGCCTAGTGTTTTATCGCGAAGAACTTTACTCGGCCTATATTTTATACAATTAATTATAAATATATCGTAATCTTTACTTAATCCTAGCTACTAATATCTTATTTATACTAACCGCCTAGTTTTATTCTTTCCTAAATATATTATAAGGGTCCGAGAATAAACCTTATCGATTACACGGGTCCGAAGGTCGCTTTCATCGGGTATAATAAAGCGGCCTTAAAAAAAAATAAACCGTCCGTTAATAATCCATTTTTATATTTTATTTTCTCGGGCTTTTTATTTATATATTTCTAACCCCGGATATATAATATTCTCGTATAAAAAGGTATTAATAAGTTTATATTTAAAACGTTTAAGTAGCTCCTCGACTAAGTATAATTAAGAGCTCGCTTCTTTTTTAATCGGGTAACGCGCTTCTTTTAAAGCTTAAATAACGTTTAAAAAAGCTAGCTTAAATAAAGCTATAATTCGTTAAGCGTTCTTCCTATCTTTTTAAGTTTTAAAATTACCCGCTTTTTTTAAAAGTGCGTTAATAAGAACGTTTTTCCCCCGGCTTATAAATAATTATACAATTATACTATAATAACGTATTGGCCTAAACCGCTTATTTTACGTTAAACAGTCGTTTAATATTAAAATATTAAAATACTTCGTAATTAATAATTACGAAAAATAATTAAGATCGTTATAATCCTACTAGTTCTACTCTCTAACATTTAAACGCTTTTACCACTGCCAGTATTTCTTTATCCTAAATAAAGTAATTATACTCGGCTCCTTATATCGTTTCGGAGTAAAAATATACGGGATATTATCTATCGTTAAGTCCCTCCCTTTAAAATAAAACGCTAACTAAGACACCATTTGATATATCGGTTTCGACTCGGGTTTCTTTATCGTAAAAAAAGTATACCAATACGAGCGCCTCTAAAAATAACTTCTTTAACCTCTCGAATACCTTTTAATATTCGTCGATCCACGCGAAAGTAAAACCTTTCCTAATTAGGTTCGTTAAAAGCTTAGTAATACGGCTATATTCGTACACAAAGCGTCGGTAATAATTATAAAATCCAAAAAAACTAAACGGCTTTAATATTAATAAAAACGTCCTAGTCTTTAACGGCTTTAATTTTTTTAAGGTCGACTTCCACGCCGTTTATATTCATTATAAAGCCGAAATATTTAATCCTAATAACGTAAAATTCGTATTTCTTTACATTAATTTAAAGGCTTATTTCCTTTAGTTTTTATAATACTTTTTTAATATATTCCACGTATTTTTCTTCGCTTTTCGAGTAAATTAAAATATTATTAAAGTAAAAGTTATAGAATAAATTTAAGTATTTCATTAAAATCTCGTTAATAAACCGTTGAAACGTTACGGGGCTATTAGTAAGTTTTAAAAAAAAACTTAGTATTTAAAGGATCTATACCTAATCCGAAATATCGTTAAATTTTAATCTTAAAGTCTTATACGAATCCTATAAAATACTTAGCGAATATCGATCTTAATATATATTTTAACTTTAATTATTCTGCTAAGAGTTTTGTTAATTAACGGCAGCGGATACCGGTCCTTTTAATAAATATATTCAGTTTATAATAATTAACGTAAAAACGGAGTCCTCTATTAGCCTTTCGTATAAATAAAATAAGCGTTACCTATAAAGTAATACTATTAATAATAAAACCTTTTTTAAAACGGCGGTAACGTATTCTTTATAAGCTTTAAATTCCTCGAGGGATATTTTATAAAATAAACTAAACTTTAAATCCTCGGGGCTTTTTTCTTTTTCCAAGTCTATTTAATAATCGCTTACGCCTCCCCGGTACGGCGCGATAACGTCGAATTAAGTCTTATTAAAAATATCGTAATATCTATAATAATTAAAGGGCATAGCCTCTTTAACCTTTTATTTTAAGGTTTCTTTATCGTTTAATAAAAAATCGCTTTTAAGGTTAATAACTCGGTTAATATTACTTAAGTATATAATTTTTATAACGTCGAAACCGATATCGCTAAAAAATCCGCCTACGTTTAAAGTTTATACCTTAACGAGCCTTAACTTATACTATCCCACGCCGTTTCGTTTTAGCCTATAAGGAAAGTTTTTCGGAGGATAACCCTTCTTAAGTAAAAGTCTTTTAATTAAGCGCGGGGGTAATAATTTATCGAGTTAACGGTTTATTTTAAAGATCTCGGAATCTTTAAACCAATCCCTTAAAAGCGGCTTTAATATAACGTAGCGGGGTAATATTAATCCTTTTATTATTTAACTTTAACTATCTATTTTTTATTCCCTAATAAACTATTCGATACGCTGTCGGACTACTTCTATAATAACTTAAGGAACTACCTTCAGTTCCCTAGGTTAACCTGGGGACGGGCTATCGCTCGAGGTTTCCGGTTTATCTATTATAATAAGCTATTAGTAATTAAGTTAAAGCTTCGGAAAAAAAGCTTTATCCCGCCTTCGTTTATCTTTAATAAACATTTTTATTTTATGTTTAAATAACGTTTTAATCATATTCGGGTTTCTTTAAAAACTATCTTACCTCCGTAATATCGATATTTCGGGTCTAAGCTTTTTACTAGTCCTCTAGAAAAATTAACCGCTTCCTCCGATAATTTACTATAATATCGTATTCCTTAAACCATTTTCGTTCAATAATAAAGTTATGCTTTATATCGATTATAAGGAAAAGTATAAAAAGTATTTCATATCTTTATATTTTAAAATTTAAAAAAAAGGCTACATTAATTAATTAAAAAGACTTACCATTATACTCTCTAATAATTTTAAATTAAAACTTAGTTAATTATTAAAGGTTTAATTACTTTATTACTTTACGGGCTAATTTTACGCTTATAAACAACTTTTCGTTAACTCCCGTATCCGCGAGTATATTAATAATAATAATAAACAATCCATTATTTATTACAATATAAATAAAAATAAAAAGATCCCCTTTAAAACAGGTCTATAAAAAATTAAAAAGTATATTTTATATACTTAGCTCGGATAATATCTTTAAAAAAAGTTAAGATTCCTTAAAGTACTCAGTTTTCCGAGTTATCGAGATCCTCTTCTAAACGAGTAAAACTAAACGGAACGGTCGATTTAAAATTAATAAAATTATATCCTATTAAAGCTATTAATCCGTTAACTCGCTTAATACGCTATTAATCGAAAGTTTTCTTATTAAAATAATTCCGGGAGAAATATCCGGTCTTTTTATAATTAAAGTATACTCTTTTAATTAAAAACTCCTTTATCTTAACGGTAAAAATATAACGGAAAATATCGGTCTACTTAAATAATCCGGTAGCGAAGTTACCGGCGAAACTAGTTTTAAAGGTAATACTTCGTTTAACACTTTTTCCGGTAATTTTAACGTTATTCTTCTTTTTACGCCGTTACGCTAAACGTAATTACGATTTTATTAATAATCGTATCGGAAAATAATAAAATGGAATTTATTAAACGAAACATCGTCGTTATAATAATTAATAACTACTTTTTCGTTTAATCGAACGGGTAATTTATTATTAAGCTCCTATTTATAGTCGTCTTTTTTAACGCGGGCGTATCCGGTTAACTTAATAAACTCGAGTTAAAAAGTCTAAAAACTATTACTAAGCTTTATAATTAAGTCTTAAAAAACTTTACGGACTTTTTCGTAAACGTTAGGGTTATAGTATTATTCGTATAAATAATTTAAGAGGTTTTTAAAAGTTTTAATTAAAAGGTCGTCCTACTCGTTAATAACGAAAGGGTATAAATTCTTAGCGGCTTTACCGCTAACCCGGCTAATAATATAGGTATACTTATTTTTATTAATAAGGTAGTAATTAATATTCGTTTTTAATTTACCCTTTAAGGTTATAAACTAATAATTAAACTTAATTTTAAAGTCTTTTTTATTAATAAACAAGGGGAGGTCGAATATTTTAATGCTTTATTTAAAGCTACTAAGCGACGTAACGCCGGTGCGGGTCGTCTTTTTATTTAAACCGAAACTCCTCGGTTTCGGATTAAGAAATTAACGATATGTTAATTTAATTACTAAATTTCCTCGTCTCTCTTTGCGACGACTAGTATAAAGTCTTTTTTTTTTCTCGGTAAGCTCACCGTCTTTATCTAGTCCTCTATTTTAACTATCCTTTTAATTAACGTCGTTATTTAAATCTTTTTCGTCGAGAACGGCAATTTATATATAGCTCTCTTTTAAGCTAGTATTAAAGTTTTTAGAAATCTTTATTAAGTTAAAGGCTTAATTTTTAAAACTTATTATAAAAAAAGTTCGTAGTTTAAACCTCTCCTAAATAGCGGTCGAGTTTTCTTTATATATTTTATCGAAATATCCTTCGACGATTAAACCTTTACACTTAAACCATTAAATCTTCGCGGTCTCGATAAAAACTACGAAAAGTATCGCGAAAATATTATAACGTGGTTTACCACTATGCGACGTATATTACTTGGCGACGTATTTTAATTTAATTTTAATATAATTAAACTTTAACGCGTAATACTTTTATAATTATAATGCTTAATTAATTCTAAGAAGATCGGATAATTTTAATAATTTAAGCGATACAAAACGGACCGAATTAAATAAGCTAAAGAGTAGTAGTAAAAGTTTATAATATATCCGAATTAATTTTACGTTATCGAATTTACGGCCGAACTTTAAAACGTGAAATTCGACCGAAACGACGTAAAATAAATTTAATTAAAAAAGAGGTACTTTATAAATATATAATTAATTTAGATATTCGAGGGATACCTCCCGATTTCGTTAATATAAAAAATATGGCTAATTTCTTTATCGCGTTACGCGGCGGCGATCGCGTCGGTAAGTACTGGGTTAAGCGCTTTATTAACCGTAACCCGAATTTAAAAATTAAAATAAATCGTCGGTACGATTATTAAAAGGCTTTTTATAAGGATTTTAAAGTTATTTCTATTTAGTTTACGCTAATTACGAATATAAAGGCGAAATACGGGATCGTTAATAAAAATATTTAAAATTTCGACGAAACCGGCTTTATAATAAATATAATCGGGTTAATACTCGTCGTAATACGCGCCGAGCGGCGTAAAAAAACGAAATCGGTTTAGCCTAGTAATCGGGAATAAGCAACGGCGATTAAATATATTAATTCGTAGGGCTAATATATTCCGCCGTTTTTAATCGTTTAAGGCTAATATTACCTCGCGAATTAGTCCCGCGAAACCGATTTACCGGGCGATTAAGTAATTAAGCCGACTTTTAATAGCTAGACTAATAACGAAACAGGCCTAAATTAAATTAAATATTTCGATAAATATATTAGATTATAAACGAAAGGTTACTACCGCCTCTTAATTCTCGACGACTACGAGAGCTATATTTCGGCCGAATTCGAGGTATACTATTAAGATAATAATATTATTATTATTAATATGCCTCTTTATTTATCGTATTTATTTTAACTTCTCGATATAGTATTTTATTCGCTTTTAAAGCGTATTTATTCGAAAGAAATCGAGCTATTTATTAAGGTTTTTATAAATTATATTATTAAGCTCGAGTTTTTTATCGCTTTTAAAGCCGCGTATTTTACTATTTTTACCGAAATTAACATTAAATTTAAATTTAACGTATTTAGTTTAGTACCTTATAACTTTAATAAAGTAATTAATAAGCTAAATATACGTTTCCGGACGCCTATATTTAACCTATCCCGTCTAGGGACGGCTAGTATTTATAACCCTTAAACGCCGTTTAACCCCTAATAAATAACTAAGCACTTTATTTATATTAAAAAGAGGGTGTTTACCTATTAAAGAAGCTTTTCGACGCCGATTTTAAATGCGGTAAACTAAATAGCGAAGAGTATAATTAAAATAGCTTATAAAATAATTTTTATGCGCGATAAGATATATATATTAAAGGAGGCTAATTTAGTATTTTTTAAGCGCCGAAGAGTTAAAAAGTCGCGAGTTTAATTTAAAAGAGCCTTTACTATTAAAGAATTTTAGCAGCTATAGGACGAAAAGGTAAAAGGGAAGCGTTTAGCGCTCGATAAAAGTAAAAATAGGGGTTCGTCAAAGCGGAGGGTAACCGGTGAAAGGCGTTGTGGTGTCTGCGGCGAAACAGGTTATAATACGCGAATATGTAAAAAAGAATATAAAATTAAGCGAGGAATCGAATAGCGAGTAGTTTTAATTGATTTTAAGCGTTGTGATTAAATTAATTTATGTAAAAGGGTCGAGAAGTAGAAAAGGTGCGTCGCCAAGTGATATGCGTCGCGTAGTGGTAAACCACGTTATATTAAAGCTATTAAATACCTTGAGAGGACCTATACTATGTTTACTTACGCAACCGCTAAGCGCTTAGCGTCTACAGGGAGACGTTTATCGGTACCGCGCTTAAGTAGATCGGTACGCGCGATAGTGTACCAATCAGTCGGCTGACGGGGGCGTTGGCTGACACAGAAATATGCTTGGCGCCGGCCTCGAAGTTGGGCTTACCAACTGCATGCGATCTTCTGAGTATGACGACACGACGTTCGTCGCTTAACAGACCTGCTTGTCAACCACGGCTTGGCGAGGTCCTGATGCCAGGGGTGGTGGGTGGCTATTCCGGTGCATGACCCGGCTCCGCGATACCTGATGGAGCGAGATCTCAGGGGCACACATTGCCTATCTATCGACACTGACAAGGCGGACCAATGGCAACATCGTATTCAATATCTACACTCCTAGACGTTAGAGCTTATACCAAGAGGCTATCCAATGGGTGCCCGCCTACAAGTTCTAATAGAGTATAGACGTATTAAATGGGTCGCAATCCTTTCTACGCTATATTCTCACGCACTTCCCGAAGCAGCAAAAGTGCTACCTCTTGGCACCTAAAACAGGCGAAGCTAGAGCTAGTATAGAAAACGTACATGCACGAACTCTTATGTAAGGCTATAATGGTAATATTATTCTATAGGGGCAGACGGAATACCAGGCTCCCTTCGACCCTGAAAGGAGGCCCTCGGTACATGTAGTAGCGATTTGTTATATAGAGATTGATACTAGTCGATGTGCACCTTAATAAGAGCGCCGAGAAGACATCAAAGAACCATGGAACACTGCTCTTAACCGGCACTGAGGCTTGCGCACGAACAGAAGCGTAACTCATGTATTAACGATCCTAAAGTTTTAAACCATCTGTAATTATATTGGTCAAGTCTCTCACACTTACTTTTGGGTCCAAAAGCGTCATGAAAGGAACATCCACCGCAAACACATGGAATATGGTGGTCCTGAACTCGGCTGCCAGCATGGAATCAATGCCAAACTCGCCCAACCTCTGCTCTGGGCGCAATTGTTCCATGGGCAGCAGAATCAGGTTTGAGATCTTGTTTGCCACTACGGCCTGCACCGCCTCGACAATGGGAGTGGCCGAGCCTCCCTCGACCAACGCCTTGGCAACCTCGGGCGGCAGGCCGTGGCCTGCACCAGCAGAGCCCCCAACAGACGCACTTGAGCTTCGCTCGAAGGCGGCGGTAAGCAGGCACGCGCGCGGATCCGCGAGAACGTGATTGTCGCCTTCGAAGCCCCGGTCGCGCTGTTCCTTGAGGCCGATGAACTCTATCCCGGTCAGAATGTGGGCGCCGACGAGGCCATCGTAGTGCGGCTCCCACGTAGACGGCGACTGGGAAGCAATGGCCAGATCTAGGACCTGCAGCAGCTCGTCTTCGGTGATGGGGTGTATCCCCTTGCGCTTCAGCAATGCTTCGATGTCCGGGTGTTCGTGCAGGTAGCCGACTTCTGCGATCATGCCGTACCCGATCGCGACCGCAGGCCGACCCAGACGGTTACGGTAGCGCGCAAATGCATCGAGGAAGGCGTTGGCAGCACAGTAGTTACTCTCTGTGGCGGTGCCTACTGTGCCAGAAATGGATGATGTCATGACGAAGAAGTCGAGCTGTGAGTCTCGACCATCCTTCTCTAGGGCATGATGCAGATTCCAGGACCCGCGGACCTTGGGCGAGATGCTGGTGTGCCAGCTCTTGTGTGACATTTCACTCCAGAGAGCCTCGCTGAGCCCCATGGCAGCCTGGATCACGCCGCCTATCGGCAAGGGGGCGTGTTGCATGACCATCTCCACGGCTTGCATGCTACTGACGTCTCCCTGCACGACTTCGACATGTACACCTTGCGCGCGTAGATCGCCGACCAGCACCTTGGCATCCTGTTTCTCCAAGCCAGATCTTCCGAGAAATACCAAGCTTCTGGCCCCACGAGCAACCATCCACTTGGAGATACTTCGCCCGAGACCACCAAGACATCCAATCATGAGGTAGCTCTTCTTCGGCGAGAAAACAGTCTGGTACTGTTGAGGCTTGACACGGATGTGATCCGAGCGGTCCTCGAAAGAGACGGTGACTTTGCCCATACGGGTTCCCTGTGAGAAGTAGCGGAACGCCTGGGTGATCTCCGATGCAGAGAACGTCTCGATGGGGAAGCACGGTTTCGCAATACCCCTGCGAATCATGTCCATACTTTCCACCAGAAGCACCTGCCATAGATCGTGGTGGTCTGTCCGTTGGGAGTAGAATAGGTTGCTGAGGTCGAATGCCGTAAACGAGACGTTCTTCTCAAAAGTCCTCAAGCTCAGCAGCCCGTTGTCCAGGATGTCGCGCTTTCCAATCTCTACAAAACGGCCAAAGTCTGCACACGCCTCGAAGCTGCTGCGGAGCAGCTCTCCGGTGAGCGAGTTCAGGACGACGTCCACCCCCTTTCCGCCCGTAGCCGCCATGACAGCAGGGAGGAATGAAGTATCTCGCGAACTGAATATGTGTGATGGATTTAGTGCAAACTCCCTGACCAGGAACTCCCGCTTGGAGTCGTTACCCACTGTCGCAAAGACCACCGCCCCGATGTGTTTGGCCAGCTGGATTGCAGCAATTCCCACGCCGCCGGCGGCAGAATGGATGAGGACAGACTCCCCGCGTTTCAACTGGGCGCGGTGATTCAAGCCATATATGGCCGTCGAAAACACAATGGGTATGGTGGAAGCTTCGACGTAGCTCTCGTTATCTTCCAACCTGCAGAGTGCCCAGTGAGGCAGACGCTCGTGGGTAGCGAAGCGGCCAGGTGCCATGGCAACAACACGATCACCAGGTCTGAGATGGGTGACGTCGGAGCCCACCTTTAACACAAGACCGGCGCATTCGCACGAACACGAAACGTCTCGAGTGTCAACCTTGGCACCAAGAACGTAGAGATCCTTTGCGTTCATGCCGACACTCTTGACCTCGATCTCGACCTGGTCTGCGGGCAGCGGCTCGGGGTAGTCTCTGGAGATGAAGTGGATGGTGTCCATCTGACCGGGATGGGATATATGCAGTTGACAAGGCCCGGCTTCCTCGATGGGCACCTCGAGAAAGCCTTCGTCTTGCTTCAGCCGGAACTGCGAGTTTAACCCATCTAGTGGCTCCCAACGAGCTGAGTGTATGACCTGGTCTTTTTGACTCAGCTCCAGTTCTGCATCGCGAGTCGTCACAAGTTGATTAACGACCTTGCAGGTGTTGTGGGCGGTGTTTTCAGTATTGGTCTTTACGTCGTCAATGTCGAGTACCGCAAACCGGAGTGATGGCTGCTCGAGCATCACGGCACGAGACAGGCCGAGTACTGGTGCATATTCTGGATTCTCCCCGGCAATAAAGCCGGCGTGGCATATCCAGAGAATCAGGGAGGCGCGGTTTGTCATTACCTTCATCAAACTCATTTGCTCTTCGCTAATGGTGCTGATCATAGGGGCCTCGGTTTCGATAGTTGCAATGATCATGCACCCAGCTAGGATGGTATTTTCGTTGACATCGGAGATTCCGATTAGAGGCACGGACCGGCCACTGTAGGATTCTATGACTTTGAGGAGTCTCGACTCTAAGCCGGACGGCTCACCACCTTGGTTTACCTTGTTGTATGTTAGCGATGGTTGCAAGTGAATGTTTGGAATGAGCGTACCAATACAATATCGAGCTTTTTCTGCTCTTGAATATAACAACCTGGCAAGAGTAACGTGGCGTGCGCGGTGTCATTGGATGTTTCAGTCATGGCTTGGATCCTGGACCCTGGAAATTCAGCTTTGTCGACCGTCGCTCCAGTAATGAACATTGTGGAAGGCCTCACCCAGCCCTTGACTCCAGGAGGCAATGTTCCTGGGCAGAAAATAAGGTCGAACTTGGTCTCCTTTGATACCACCGCGGTCTCGGATCGGGGGTCTGAGACAGTAAAAGAGACTTCATAACCCTCAAGTTCCCCGCTGGTGAACGTCGCCTGGGTCAAGGTTTCAAACCGCCTCAATGGGGACCTGGCTTTCAGAACCTCCAGAATGACATTCGAAGTATCTCCGTCCACATCCAACAAAAGTATATGGGATCTCGGGTTCTTATGGACTGCCAGGTCGAGACAACCACACAATCGGAGCAGTCCGGCTGGCAACCCCTTTTCACCCCATGTCTCAAGAAACCAGTCTATGTACCTGGTAAGGCCGGGGTTGACACCCGCATCCATCAGGGTGACATCTGGTCTCCAAGCCACGCGGCACATGGGGTTCCGCTGCTCTTGCCCTTCTTGCTGTGTATTGCCTTGATAAGCAATGCACCGTGCGCCCGCCATGCGAACCAGAGTCTCACCGGACGTGTTGTAGAGCTCAGCTTCAATGTTGACGGTCCCGAATCCGACTTGTTTCGATTTCGTATCGATTGCCCATTGCTTGCCCAAGTCCATGTCGAGCATGCTGGGTGCAGAAAAGGAAATACTGTTCATCTTGACCGGGACCGTGGCGCGCAAGTTCCGGACCCAGCCTCCGGTGGTCGCTACGAACGCGGTCTGTAGCATAGAGTCAATGCTAATGGGATGAGCAATGTACTGCCACGACTGTGACATGGCGGCTCGATCGCCTCGGAGCAGGTGTGTGGTGGCCAGGGATTCATCAGCCTTCCTGGCCCGGTCGCAGTAGATGTCTTCCATAACAGCGAACTTGGGTCCCCAATTCAGGCCTTCCTTGAGGAACTTATGGTACCACACACGAGTAGCCTGCTGCTCCATGGTATCCTTGTTCAGGTTGATGGTTCGTGGAAGGACACGTGCTGTCTTGTTCAGACTCACGAGGCCGGACGCATGTATCGTCGGGAGTGAGTCCACTTCGGAGATGGAAGAAACGGTCAATTGCCACCAGCTATCTGACGACAGTATACTGGTGACAGAAGCTTTCCGCATTTCCGTGATGACTTCGAGTCGTGGTCGCTGGTCAGAGTCGAAACTCATAGCTTTGAGAAAATGAAAGTCGCGCATTTCAACTCCCGGGCACTCGCGAAGGTGGACTCCGTTGACTTGGCAAGCCGCCTCGGCGCCCATTGCCAGGTATGCTGCAGCCGGAAAGACGATCGAAGGTCCGAGGCAATGATCTTGGAGCCATGGAAGCTCGTTGACGTCGATGATGTTGCGCCATGTAGTCGTTAGTTTGCTGGCGCCCGGTATCTGGGACCCGAGCAAGTCGTGTCGCGGAAAGGGGCGATTCCGGAACTCGGTCACTGCTCGTGCTTCGGTCCATAACAATGGCGCAGTGTAGTCCCAGGGGTAATGGGGAAGGTCGGTCAATACTTGACGTCTCGAGGATACCAACGCAATATCATCCGGGGTTATATTCTCTAGGGGCAAGTCATCACGGCCCTGGACAAATAGTGAGCCGACAAGAGACAGCATGCTGACTGCAGCATCTTTGCCGCGAATGAGTGTTGGATTGTATGAGTAGTAATCCATATCTCGCCCTTCCGAAGCAGCAATCTGCTTGACGTAGAACTCAAGGGCGCGATGAGGACCGATTTCCACCAGATGGTACCGTCCGAGAGCGAAGAGCCCCTTGACCGCGTCGGTGAACTTGACAGGAGACTCCAAGTTCTTCCTCCAGTATTCTGTGGCCCCCATGCTACTCGGGTCCAACCCGGATCCAGAAACCGACGAGATGAGGCGCACATACGAACAGGTTCCCTGTTCTAGAGCTGCATCCGCACTCCACGCTTTGTCCAACGCCTGTTGATAACTGTCGCCAACTTCCTCCATACTTTTTGAATGATACGCCCTGTTGCCGGTGTCGAGCTTGCGTGCGAATGTTTTCTTCCCGTCATGACCCAGAATGCATTTCAACATATCCACACCGTTGGCATCGCCGCTCAAAGTGATGCTTTGGGGAGAGTTGTCGCAAGCCACGGAAACCTGACCAGACAACCCGTGCTTGTCAATCAGTGCCTGCGCATCTTCTCGGCCAAGGCCGACTGCCATCATAGCACCGTCGCGTGCTTCTCGTGCGACAGTCCGGCCACGGAAGTAAGCAGCCATGATAGACCTGTACGCAGTAAGGGAACCAGCAGAGTATGCAGCGGCAATTTCTCCAGAGGAATGCCCGATAGCCACTTTGGGTTTGATGTTCCATGCTTCCAAAAGATCCACTAGCGCAACTTGAACGGCTGTGCACAGGGGCTGGGATATCTCGGCCAGATTGATGTCGATGCTCCCCGGGGGGCGAGAAGCACACCCTCCAAGGTCCACGAAGGCTTATCTGCAGCAGCCAGGCCGGCAAGAAAGGTATCAAGGTGCCGAATAGACTGTCTGAATTTTGAGTACTGTTGGAAAAGCTGGCTGCCCATACCGGACCATTGGGCCCCCTGACCCGTAAAGATGAACCCAAATGGAAGAGCATCCCTTCCGGGCTGAGTCGCTTTCGGTACGGTGGATGCAATATCTTGGGCCAACGTCTGAGGGCGGGCAATAGTGAAACACCGTGTTGCCAGATGAGATCGACGGGCGTTCAGAGTATACGCCAAATCACCGACTTCGATGTGTTTTCCGGGTCCGGATAGGAAGGCTGCAGTGTTTTGGACTTGCTCCACCATCGAGTGCTCTGTCCGAGCCGAGAATGTGAGGAGTACTGGGCTGTTATGACTCACGCCATTGACACTGTGGCCTTCTGGCCGACTGGCTACCGTCGGCAGCTTGCTCTCCGAAGTTGACGCAGTTGGGATCAATGGAGCCTCGAGAATAGCATGACCATTGGCGCCACCGAATCCGAATGAGTTCACACTGGCGCGAGCAACCTGAGATGTGGGCCATGGTCGATTTTCCGTGACGATGTCCAAGTTCCATTCATCAAGCTTGATGCTTGGATTGATCTTCTTGACGCCTATAGTTGCCGGAATCTCGCCGTGTTGGAGAGCAAGCACCACCTTGATGATGCTCGAAAGGCCGCTGGTACCCTCCGAATGACCGAGATTCGGCTTGATACCGCCAACCGCAGTCGGCATGCCGGACTTGTGGTGGAAGACACGGGAGATCCCTTCGAGTTCTATGGGATCACCAACCTTGGTGCCAGTTCCGTGGGCCTAGATCCGCGTCAGTAACCCAAATTCCTTTTTCTTCCATATGTAGGCTGTGACGGCCAGAGGCATACTTCGACATAGTAAGTGTCATCCGTGGGCAGACGGGCTCGCTTGTAAGCGGCTCTGATAACTGCCTCTTGGCCATCGATGCTAGGCTGGACAATGCCCGGAGTGCGGCCATTCCTAGATGCTGTCAGTCGTTGTAACACCTAGTGCGCCTCGAGCAGAAAAGGGGGAAGAGGTCACGGGGGAAATATATGTACAGTACGTACCCATTAATCGCTGTTCCTCGGATGATGGAACGAATGGGATCACCATCTCTCTGGGCATCGCTTAGCCTCTTGAGATAGATAGACGCCGCCCCCTCGGCCCTGCCATAGCCATTGGCCGATTCGTCGAACGTATGACAGATTGAATCCGGTGACAAAATACCGGCTTTGACAGCAATCAACTGCTGCTCGGCTGATTGTATCAGATTGGCGCTGGCGACAACTGCCGCATCACAATCATGCGCGTCAAGAGCCAGGCAAGCAAAATGCAAAGCGTACATGGATGACGAGCATGCCGTGTCCAATACAACCGACGGACCACGGAGGTCAAAACAGTGGGTGATGCGGTTCGACAGCACAGTCGGGCCGGAGCCGGTCGCACTATAACGAGAAAAGTACTCGGGATCCTTGTACTGCATGATCATGAAGTCGTTGGTGAAATTGCCGATGTAGACTCCCGTCTTGGAGCCGCGGACCTTGGATAACGGGACTCCGGCGTTCTCGAAAGACTCATACACGACCTCGAGCAGTTTTCTCTGCTGTGCGTCCATGTAGGATGCTTCGAGGTTGTTGATCTCGAAGAAAGGATTGTCGAATGGCCGCAAGTCTTGTTGCAGGAAATAGCCGCCAGTCGAGTTGATGCTCCCGGGACGCTCGGCGTTGGGATGATAGAACCCGGCTGCATTGTATCGCGACTCGGGCACTCTGCAGTGGCCAGATTTGTTCTCCTTGAGGAAATCCCACAGCTCGGATGGCGAGGAGACGTGGCCAGGCAAGCGACAGCCTACGGCTTTGGTCAGTATCCGGCATGAAGTATGTGCATGCAGGTTTGGGTCATCTTACCCATTCCCACAATGGCGATCGGCTCATGCTGATTACCGAAGCCCTCTTGCGGGCTGCCTGGTATATTTTCCCGGCATGCCATATTGGATGAGTACTAGGCAAGTAAGTATGAGATCAAAGAAGGGCAGACGGACAAGGCCTACAGCTTAGTGGCAACCTGTTGCATATATATTCGGAGTCCTGTGCCGCTGGCTTACAGGACATACTCAGTGGCTTCCTCTGTAAGGCTCCGATCACGTGTATACGATGGGGGTACATGTCACACACCGACTGAATACCTAGACTCTAACCACAGTCGTGTATCTTTACGCAGCCATATGGTATAGGGGCTAGCGTGAGCTAGGGGCTAGGCACTGTTTCACCTGCATTCGGTGGTGTATACTCATGATGTTATTGTATACATTGTCCCATACACCCATTGCCCCTTTACCCAGACACCATCGCTGCTGTGTAGAACAGTAGACGAGACTACCTCGTCTTGCGGGGGATATTCTTGCCTGGACTGCAACAAGACAAGTCCGCCCATGCCCAAAACTACATAGGTCTGACTACGGGTGGCGGCGGGCTTGGATAGATCCACCAGGGGCCACCAGGGGCCACCAGGTTGCAGGGTGTTCGTTATCACAATACCCAGTCTGCAAGGGAGTAAATAGCCCCCTGTCAGCCCTACGCCGAAGACCACATCGATTCTGCAGTTGGATTGCACGGTAGTAGCGATTGCCACTGTGCTTTCGGGCCTCTTGATCTGTTGGTCTCTTTCGTTCTGCCGAATTCCATCCAGCCACTGCGCCGCATGCGCGTCTCGTCACTTTTTCCCAATCGGGACGCTGCGTGCAACCCAAGCCTGCTGGGCCTGGGGCCTGCGCCGTTGATTCGTCGACCCGGTTTTCCGTTTTAGCGGCGGAAAGCAGATGCTGACCCGTCGGCGGCCCGTAGCAGCCGCTGAAAAGGGGATCGATCGTGCCATCACGAGATACGTGCTGTATCTCCTCCCCTCCTCCCCAGGCAGCCCCAGGCAGCCCCAGGCAGCCCCAGGCCCCGGCCATCCGGATGCTCTTTACCGGCCCTGCCACCCCCAACCCCCTTGGCCTTTGCCTTTGCCCTTGCCCTTGCCCCCCCCCACACCCTCCTCGCCTACCTGGATGCTGCACTAATCACCCGATCCAGCACTGCTGTGCCTCGTGCAATTGATGCATCTTCAATGCTGTTGGGCTGTTGGTTCTGCCGCCACCAATCAATGGCCAGTGGCTAGTCCAGAACAACTCTTTTCCGGCGCAACCCAACGACAGAACCCCAGAAGGGGCATTGGCCGAGATTGATAATGTGACAACTTCTGCATATACCAGTAAGCAGACATGTTGCAGGCCGAGGCAGTGTCACCACACCACATACAGACGCAGTTGGTTGCAGACCGGCTGCGACTGCGAATGCATTTCCCAGTTGCATCTAACAGTCAGCATTGCCGTTTGGGAAAATGGCCGGAAATTGTCCTTTGTCGCATCTCATTCGGCTCTTCTTGAGGGGTTGGTTTTGTCGTCGACCGCCCGCCCTATTCTCCCCCAGCCGTTCTCCCCCCCATACACATGATATCCGAGTTCCGATTCACTGTTCTAGCGCTGAGGATTGCTCATCCCATCCCATCCCATCCCACCCGCTGAGAATGGCCACGCAGCTAACAGCCGCCGAAGCGCAAGACAACGTGCAGCCCAACTTGCTTGCATTATGTTCCACCATGATAGCTCTGTCAACGCTAGCTTTATGTTTGCGTCTGTGGTCTAATCACATCACATTTGCTCACCGCTGGGGATGGGATGACTTCTTCGCCGCACTCGCTCTGGTTAGTACTGCCCGGGACGCGGGGAGCCTGTTGACTTTGCTGACTTGCTGACTCGATCCCAGCCGTTCATCATCGCACTAAATGGAGTCATCATCTGGTGGATCTATCTCGGTCTCGGGAAGCACGCCGCCACCGCCCCAGCAGAGGACCTAGCCAAGGTGCCCAAGATCATCTTCGTCGGCGCCTTCTTGTACGACTGCAGCATATCGCTCCCCAAGTTCTCGGTGCTTTTCTTCTACCGCCGCATCTTTGAGACCACGAGCCGGTGGATGACCATCGCGTTATGGACCGTCGGCGCCATGAACGCCGGCTGGCTGGTGTCGGCCTTGGTCAGCACCATCTTCCAGTGCTCGCCGGTTAACGCTGCATGGGAGACCGTCCCCGGGTCGATCTGCATTCCGCAGTGGGACTGGTTTCTGGGGACGGCGCTGCCCAGCATGATCATCGACCTCTGCATCCTAATCATCCCAATGCCAATCCTCTTGCGACTTCAGGCGCCCCTGGCTCGCCGCATGAAGGTTGGAGTGCTCTTCCTCTGCGGATACTCGTACGTCTGAATCCCCACAAACCTCGAGAGGTGATATTCTAACCTCCGCGCCTAGTGTCATCGTCATCTCCATCGGCCGCCTCGTGTCCATCGCGAAAGCTGGTCCGCATCTGCTCGACGACATCAACTGGACCACCATCAACTACATGGAGTGGCTGTTATGCGAAGGCCCCATCTCGCTGGTCTCCGTCTGCTTGCCGAACGTATTTCGCTTGTTCAAGCGGGCGAGCCAAGATGGCGTCAGGGGTATGCTACCTGACAGCCGTGGGGGGTCCAAGATGGTTTCTTCCGACACTAACGCCAGCCGCAAGGGACAGTTCATTCGTATGGAGGACCGCCCGTCGCACTCTCCCAAACAAATGGAGGGGACCGCCGACGCAGTCCCCGAAGAGGGCCAGCCTGAACAAGACCGCCAAATGGTAGGCACTGCAGTGTAGACGGAAAATGACCGAGATTAGGGTCTTTCGGGAATATGTATCTCTAGCAACCCCCCTCCCAGTAGATGTACATATCAATGAAGCTGTATTCAATCTAACGCAGAGATTCAACTCAAGAAGCGCCTCCAAACGGGGTATTGGCCAGCTGCAACGACGCGCCGCCGTCGACTACCAGCGTGTGCCCATTCACATAGCTGGAGGCCGGGGAGGCGAGAAAAGCGACGGCATCTGCCACCTCGCCCGGTCTGGCCAGTCTTCCCATGCACAAATCGCCAAGTATTGCCTTCTTGACTTCTGGCGACGCTTCGAGAAACTGGTCCATCATCGGCCCCGAGACATACGAAGGCGCCACGGCATTGACTCGAATGCCCCTGCCGCCATTTTCGATGGCCGCCGTCTGCACCATGCCCTTGACCGCATGCTTTGCTGCGATGTAGTTGCCCACCCCCAGGAACGCACCCTCCGAGGCCAAGGACGTGAGTATGACAATGGCGCCCCGGGCGGGAGGTCTGTCGGCAGCCGTAGTCGGCGCGACGGCGTCCTGGTCGTACATGATACGCAAGGCGGCGCGGGTCAAGAGAAAACAGCCAATGTTATGGACTTCGTCGAGACTGCGCCAGTCCGCAAGGGTCATGTCACGGATAGGGGTCTGGTTCGCGGCCCCGAACTATGTAGCATCAACCGATTAGTCTAGTATCGTGTGCTGTGCCGCGTGCGGGTGGAGAGGGGCTTACACCAGCCGTGTTGATGAGCACGTCGATGCGGCCGTGAGTAGAAGCGACTTGGGCGACAAGGCTATCGACCTCGTCTTCGCTGCGTACGTCTACGGCGTGTGCCGTTGCTTTGAAGCCGCCCGGGTCCTTGTCGCGCGCATTCTGGCACAGGACCACGGTCTCCTTGGCGGCATCGAGGTTCAAGTCGGCACAAACCAAGACATCGGCACCCAGCGAAGCCACACGCTGAGCGACTGTTCTTCCAATTCCGCTGCCTGGTATCCAGTCAGTTTTAGCTTTTGAATGCGCCGCAGAGATGCCGGATGGAAAGCATGGATGGTACCGACCAGCTCCTGTTACAACAACAACTCCGCGAATTTCCATGGTGGCAGTGCGTACTGGGGGTGGTGATGGGGGTTGTCTTTGATGCAAACAAAGATGAGGGGGGAAATGTAGTCGGCCTCAAGGGTTGTGATGCTTAAGTAACCCCGTCCATTCCTTGCTTCTGTCCGCTTCCAATGCCTCGCATGTTGTCAATCGCATGCGGGGCTCCAGGTCTCGCGCTTCGTGGTTCCGCCGGCGGTTCACCCGGATCCCGGTGCAGGCTCGGGTGCAGGTCTGGGTGCGGGTTGGGGTGGTGCAAGGGGTTGGTTGATGTGTGTGTGTGGTGCGTTACCTGCAGGCTGGGATGATGCGAGGTTGGGTCTGCGGCGCAGGCTAAGTACCTACACATGGACTTACCTAAGTAAGAAACAAGTCCTGACGAGTACCTCGCGTACTGTGCAGGCCCAGCTAGCTTGATGCAACAATTCCAGCAGAACTCCGCACTGCTCGTTTCACAGACTTTGTCATCCAGCATCTTAAAAGCCGCCCCTTTTCCGTCTCGACTTCTTGGGAACTGTCTCCCTTTGGCACAGCACCTCTTCGCCCATCCGTACAGAACCAATTGTATATTTCCTGTTTGCCAATATTTGTGTGCATCTGCACACTAGAGCCCCCTCATTGTTCAAAGCCATTCTACCGTGCTCTGCAGCACCTGACTTCATCTTCTTCCCCTGCGGGCTTGAGATTGAAAATATATCAACTCGCCTCAAGAGCCGGAGCAGCCCCAGACACCACCACCATGGCCTGGAAGAAGACGGACGTGGAAGGGGTGTATTCCCGCCCGCTCGGCGAGAACGAGGCTTTCATCAAGCTCGTCGGCGATGCAGGACTGCAATTGCCACAGAAGCGCGAGCACTGGGCTATCAACTACATGGCCACTATTGCTCCCAAGGGGTCTTTTGAGTCTGCAGACTTGGTCGCCCATTTCCGGCGCGCCTGGGCACACATGCGTTTCCGGCATCCGAGTCTCGCAGCCGACGTGGCTCCAGCCTCCAATGACAGCAGCTTGACTTACACGGTGCCTGCCGACGGAGCCGCGCTCGATGCATGGGTCAACGAGACTTTTAGTGTTGCCGCAGATGCCAAGTCATCCGCTGAGGTGATCCCAACTTTCCAGCCCACGGGCTTGGCCAAGTTGGTATGGATCCCGCGGTCCGGTGAGCTGCTTGGCCACACCTCGCACTGGCGTACCGATGGCGTCGGCGCAATCCTCCTCCTGGACGCCTTCCTCGCTCTTGCTGCCGACCCCCAACTCGCCGACCCGGCCTCGCTGGCTTGGGGCACCGAGATTGAGCGCCTCGCGCCCTGCGTTGAGGAAGCCGCCGCGATGCCTACGGAATCCACGCCCGAACTAAAGGAGCGCGGCGCCGCCGCCATGGGCACGTTTGCGCACGCGGCCGGCGCGATCGGGATCCCGTCCCTGGGCGACGCGGCGACGCTGCCGGCGGGGACGCGCAGCGCCTCGCTCACGTTCGACAAGGAGGAGTCGCAGCGGATCATCGCGGCCTGCAAGCAGCTGGGCGTCAGCGTGACGACGGCGGCGCACGCGAGCGTGGCGGGGGCCAACTACGCCCTGGCCGACGCGGCGGAGCGGGACAAGAAGCACTACACCAGCACGGTGCGGTTCGCGCTGCGGCCGTACCTGCCGGCGCCCTACTCGACGCCCGCCTTCGCCGCCGGCCTGTACACGACGGGCTGGATGAAGCGGGTCGAGCCGCACATGACGTGGGCCGAGCGCCTGCAGAGCTACGCCGGCGACTACAAGAAGGGCATCACGCGCGACTTCCTTGACTCCCACCGCGAGTACGCGCTGCAGCTGGGCGCCCTGATCCGCAGCCTGAAGCCGGACGGGACGCCTCCGAGCGACATGGACATCAGCAGCATCGGCGTGGTGGACAAGATGGTGCGAAGCTCCTACGGTACCCCACAGGCCGGCTTCGAGGTCAAGGCCGTCGGCGTCGGCGTCGAGATCCTGTCCCGGCAGGGCACCACTTTTGTCTGGACCTTCCGCGACCAGCTGAACCTAAGCGTCAATTACAACGAGTCGTTCCATTCCGACGAACAGATGCAAGAGTTCGTTCGCACAGTCAGGTCGCAGCTCCTGAAAGGGCTATTCCCGGAGGAGAATACAGAGGCTGCGGCTTAGCTGCGAGCCGTTGAGCACAAATGTATATAGGATAGTAAATCTGCACCATCGACTCTCAATAGTTTAAGTTTCTTCATTCTTACTAGACATCTGACGCTTCGTATCTACCCACGTGCTGACACTTACCGAGTCTTGGTGTGATCTGTTTGCCTCGAGCCATCTGCTCCATCATACGGGTTGGGTTACATCGGGGCAGTTCCGTTATCCGTGGGCATTGGCCACGCTTGGTAACCCTGAAAACATTATCTCAAGCACCAAGCCGAGAGTATTTGTAACGCTAGTTCAGTTGCCGATCTCGAATGGCACCAGGGCAGTGGCCAGGGCAGCAAGATGTCAAATTCGGCCTGTCAGCGAAGGGGCTGATGAGAGTTCATTAACTGCGGCATAGACCAACGGCATAGTTACATGCGGACCATGTTGTCAATTTCTACCACGTCCGTCCCGGATCGTCTGCGGGTGGCGCCGTGTCTCAGCGCTGTTTGTGCGAATCCTGCCTACCTACAGTGTCCTAAGCTACCTACTTGTACTTGTATAGTATATTGTTTTATTGGTTCATGAATGGTGCATTCTCCGCGTCCATGTCACCGGGTCGGGTCTTTCTGTATATGAAAGATGCTTCGGCGTTTTGAAAACGGCTCAGCCATGCCGGCCTCGCGTTGCATTGCAGGGGCCCGTCAAGTGTATCAAGTGGACTCCTACAGGAGGCGAGGGTATCACCACATAGCCACTAGGGGCCGTCTGAGCCGAAGCGAGAGCCAAAACAGATACAGGAGAATAGCGCATGTCATCGAAGCCGTGGAGCGACAATGGCTGACAACTGGGCTGGCATAGACTTCGAGGACTCTAAAAGCAATGCGACTCGAGGTTGCAACGGAGCTGAGGGAAAAGGCGCCCTGATTTCAGGTCACTGTAAATAGACGACTGGCGAGCTGTCAGGCGTTGGCGACGCCAAGATATGATATGTTTGCAACATGAGACAGAGAGGCCAGGCCAGTCGCTAAAGGGAAGATGAAAGCTATAAATCGCAGCTCCCTCGCTCCTGAATCTAAGCAATGTTTGGCCAGGCCGGTCCAGATCTTTAATTCCAATGACCCTGTTTACTATCTTCCTCATCAATCTCCCTGCCGGCAGGTCCTCCTATTAATCCAACCATCAACTCTACCTCTTTAACAAAGTAAACGAAACCTACGATTCAAGACGAAGTTCCTTCCTGTCGTCTTTTCCTTGTTTGCCGCCGATGCCTTGTCGCAGAACGGGTAAGTCCAACTATTTCTCTCCATCCCTTCCCTCTTTCCCAGCGTGCCGACGAAAAAGCTGACCAGAGGGACACAAAACCAAAGCTGCGGCTTTCCCGATGGCCCTACCTGCGAGTCCGTCGGCGTTGGCGCGAACGGCCTGGAACAGTTCGAAGACCCTGACGGCTGCTGTCTACTGCCCATCCGCTGCGGCAACATAGCCGGAGAGCGGTGCGAGCGTGTGGGCGACTCCCCCGACAGCACTCCCCAAGGTGGTACCAATGGAGGTCCTCGTGGAGGCCCCCCTGCAGGGAAAGGGAACGGCCGCAGAAGCCTCATCGCCCCTGGAGATTGGGTTTGAAGTGAAAGCAGTTGGGATGCCGATGGTTGCTTGGAGGCGTTGGCCAAATAGAGAGGAAAAGTAGGAAATACCAAAACGGACATGCTCGATACCTATCAAGCAGGCAATGTATGTCCTTAAGACACTGTCACACTGCCCTCAAGTGAATTTCGTCTGCAAAGTCCCCTAACTCTCAGACAGCTGCGAGGTCAGGAGGCGGTCGAACTTGCAATCAGCAGATCAACGACACGGACTAGTAAAAGCACGCCAGTCTGAGAACGCAGAGGCCTACTACTTTGTAAGGTAAAAATCAAAGCTTGTGCAACTGTCTCAGACCGTGTGAGATTTCCAGGGTGAGGTATAGTAACATTGAAGAAAATGGGTTATTGTTCACAGCCAACCTCGAATGCAGCCAGTGCGAAGTACGCCTCGTCCGATTTCCTCCCGCAATACTAGCAGCTTCTTATGTTAGCTTGTACATTTCAAATATACGCTTTGTAGTGCTGACGCCTAGTCCAAATCTACTGATAGTCGCGCGATGCTGTTGAAGAGTAACTTGGCCTAAGTGCTCGATGAAATTAACAGTTACTTCATATATATCGTGTACGCCCTTTAGGGGCCCCTTTTCAAGTCTAGTAGTCCGTCTCCGGGTGTTTACATACCGATACAACACGTACATACATTTATTTTACATCTGCCCAATACAACCTATGTGCACTGCAAATACCAACACCACCAACTCCCCCACCGCCCACAGCACGAACGCTACTATCACTCGCCAGCATAACCACTAATTAGCACCCAGAATGTTGCTGGCTCTAAATCTACCAGCAACAGCCAAAACGCCTACAACACCTTATCATGTATAGACTCTGGCAATTCACCACCCTTCTCTGCCTGCTTCTGATCCAATTGGTCCTCTGTTGCAGCAGTGCTTTTCGGGGGGCAGATTGGCTCGGTCTGGGCAGTGGCCGCGGGGCGAATACTGCCTACAATAGGTATGAGCAGAACTCCCACCAGGCACACTGCCACCTCCCAGTGCAGTATTGAATCGAGGGCATGCTCCAAAGGGTTTCGATCCATAGCTATTCTATCTTCCAAAGGCACGACTCCATGGCTGAATTTTTGAAGCGCGAGACCGATGATGTAGTGGCCCACGATGTAGAGGCCAATGACGGACGAATACACCATTGGCTGTACTGCCAATGCCACGACAACCCCATAAGGCGAAAGACAGGCCTACACGCTTTGGAGTACCAGGCCACGGCAAGAAATAGCAACGACGCAGCCATTCCAACCATCAAAGCCGGGAACGTTGTTAAGTACGCCGATAAGTAGCCATGTTCCCACTCCATTACAGCCAAACAGAGCAGAGCGAGACTGGTCTGAGCCAGAGAGGATCGAATTGCAGCAAAGACCTGCATGCAGAGAGACCACCGAGGTGCTCCCTTGGTGAGCAGATTCAGGGCTTGATAGTCGAGAAGCACTTGGATGGCGCCGTGTAGTGCGACTGAAGATACAGCAGCTTGAAGAATGTCGGTGATACCGTACGCTGTCAGTGTGGCAAGCGCACCATAAAGTACCACGGAGAATCCTGCGTGCATGCGCGCTATGCCGCCAGAGGTTGAAGGTGCAGAGACATGGTGACGACCCAGGGGAGCGATAGCCTCGGCCAGCAGCACTGCCAACATGACCGAAGCACCGAGCTTGCTGTCGAACTGGGTAGGGAGACCCCAGCATGAAAGCACCAGTATGCTAACAGCAAGCTCCAAGGTAATTTGTAGCCATGACCACCTCGGTGCATAGCTTTGACCAGGAGAGGCCCCAACCGCCCGAGTCCCTGTAACTGGCCCGCCAACGACAGCCATGTTCTTCTCGTCCTCGCTATCCGAGGAATCAATCAGGGTATCCGAGCTGTGGCCAGAAGTGACCCCCCGGCCCTCTTCTGTACGGTCTCCTGCCCCAGCATCCAGTACTTTGGGTGATTTCTCCGAGCCGATCTGTCGAGCCTTCAGAGGCCAGATCCTGCCGAGTAGAACTGCTGCGGTGATCGCAAAAGCGACACCCCTTTCGAGATTTGTATCCGGCTGTTGAGGCCCTTGGTTCAGCACCACCAAATATAGAGTCACCGACAACACCCATGCCACCACTCGTGCCAGTCCTACCGTACAGCTTTCGCGAGAGACAGTAAAGCAGTCGAACATCAGAATATGCTTGGTTGGCCCGCCCGAGACCCGGATCAGGCCCATCCGGGCAGCGGATGTGTATGCCAAATAGATTATGTACACCAAGTAATAGGCCATGCCGGCCAGGTTGAGCCAAACCAGCACATTCCGGTATGGGGTCTGGAGGACCACATGCATCGAGTAAAACACACTCGGGGCGCGCGATACAACCAGCCCCAGTAGGTTGCCCCAGGCTGCGATCTTTTTCAGGGGGTTTCTTTTTTGTCTGCCAACTTCTTCAGCGGGCTGTCTGGGCCGTTCTTTTTGATGATCTGGAACTTGAGGCCGACTTTGCCGAAGTTCTCGGTCAGCAGCGCCGCATACATGACGTAGAGCTGCTGTGGCGGTTGGCCTCCGGCCAGGATCAGGAGCGCGGACGTTATTGACCAGATGTGGTGTGCGACGAGGCCGGGGTAGAGTTGGGTGCGCGGGAACTCGCCCACCCAGATGGCGATCCGGGACGTCACGCAGACCTTCTCGACCGTGGTAGCCTGCCATGGCGTCTCGCCCATGACAGCTGCCGCAGTCCCATTGCCCTGGATCGCTGCCAGTGCGCAGGCGGGGACGAACAGAACGGCCAGGCCTTTACCGACTGCCATGGCAGAGTAGTAGAGAAGCGCCCGGTGGTTTCCCTGCAGTTGACTGTATAGCTTTGGGGCTCGCTTCCGCATAAGGCCATCTGCCCAGAACGTGGCCAAGGTGTAGCCCATGACGCCTAGGACGAGAGGTGTGGCAGGTAGGAGCTCGCTGAGTAGCTCTCTTGACGCCATTGTTGTGATTGTGCCATAGCCTTGGAGGCGGAGATGGGTTTCCGATTCACCAGTCGCAACTGCGGAGCTATCGTATGTATAGGCAGGCCAAGGAAAGAAAGCTGCCCGTACTTAGGTGGAAGAAAGAGGGAGAGAATCGCGTCTCTACTCCCATCATGGCGGCGAAATGCCATCCGGGTAGCCTCTACTTATATCGTTTTAATTTAGATTCGATACTGTGTAAACCGGACTAGTGTCTGGGGGGTGTTAGGGTATAATATCTCCTTTTTAAGTCGATGTGCGTTGGGTTTGCTCGGTTTTGAGTCACTTGCTTCTGCTGGCCTGCGCTGGTATGAGTCGAAAAGCAAAAGAACAAAACAAAGTCCATCAAAGTAGGTACCTATTCTGAGCTCATTATCGGAGGGGTAGCCGCTTGTTGCGATTCGACATCTTCAGGCGAAGAAACATACAATCTTCGATCCACACAGGCTAACTGAGGCGGTCCAAATTCTGTAAGGTGGTAGAGTGGACGGCAGGGTGGCCAGTTTCCTTCTGGCCGAGAGCCGCTGCGGTGGTTTCTGGTGCCTATCGGCGAGCAAGATTTGGCAGTCAGAGTTTCTTACCAGACTAGTTGAAGCCGGCGTTGTACAAGCCATCGATCAATCGACTCTAAACGGCAACGTGCTCTTTCTCACGCACCCGGTACACGTGCAGTAGTCTTCACCAACCACATTGGAGCAGCGACCATGCATCGGTCTCAGCGGCTGCGAGTGGTGGTTTCTACCTCCGTTATTCAGCTAGCCACTCTGTTTCACTCGCGCCGCCCCATCTCCGAGCACGGCGGAAAAAACTGTGCTATTCAGCGCCCCATCCATGAGATGGCTACGTCCAAAGGCTCCTGGGACGACTGCATTGGCACACCCATTTACATACTCAGAAATGGGAAATATCTGACAGTATGTCCTCCGACTGTGGCCACTGGAGACCCAGATCTATCTTTAGTAGTACAGAAACAGTCGAGATAGGGGTTGGCCTCACCACCATAGCTCGGTTACTACCCCAGAGGCTCCTGACGAGGATCTAGAGGAGATCTAACTAGCCGACAATGGTGAGGGGGTTATCACTGAATGAAGCTGACGCCAACGTTAGCGTACATCCCTCATTAATGGCGAAGAAGACCGCCAGGTTGTGGTAATGGGGATGGTATTCCCATCTTATCCCGTTCATATCAAAACACAGAGGGCGCGCTAGTCACAGTGAGACAGAAGCCGTGTAGATACGTCATGCGTTATCTTGTCCAGGGTGACAGCTCCCTAACTACGCCTGTCATCGCTCGTTGGAGTTTAGGTTACTGTCGGGTGCGCCGAGGCGTCGGGCAGTGCCAGGGAATACCAGGATCTGCGCAAGGACTTGGACACCTTCACCCACATCCTGGTGCAAGTGAGGAAACATCTGGCCCGCAACCATCTCTGCCCATTGCTGACTCCGCGTCTACTACCCAGATCGTCGAAGAGAACCGACAATTCGAAAGTTGTCCTTCACTAGCCAACCTCAGCATCGAAACGAAGTCAATTGTCAACGAATGTGCCACGCTAATTCAGAATGCGCTTGATCGGTGGTTCCCTAAGTATCAACAGAACCTGCAACCTGGGGGCTCTGGGAGCAGTGTGAAAGACGCATTTCGCAAGATCGAGTGGTCGCTCAGAGAGAAGCAGGGTATACAAGAGCTTCAAGACAAGCTTCGCAAGAACACGGAGAGGCTGGCACTCATAATAGGGATCACATCAAGGTGAGGGAGCAACGCATAACAATTTCCACCCTGCGCATTTTGTAGTCCTGGCTTACAATCGCGGGTACAGATACGTATCCCGCGCGGAGAACGCTTCGGTACTGGCCAATATCGATGAAGTGAAGACCCTGGCATCGGAGAACCAAACGAACCAGCAGATCCTTCAAAAGGCCCTTCGACTCCAGAGCCGAGGTAACCAGGCAATGCACTCCGACCTTAGTAAACGACATGAGGTGCAAGCCACTGGGTTGATGTCAATCGTGGCAATTCTTATCGCTGTGTTCCATCAAATTGGCCATGTGAGAGCCTTGATTGTCGCAATCATGTCACGCCTGCAGATGATCACAACATCTCCATTGCTTCAGGGGTTAGACCCGACGAAAGGGCTCCCGGTCTACCTCGAAGACGCATTGGGCGAAATCCGCGAGTTACCGCTCCAGTGGGTGACCGATTGGGATGTATGTATCTGTACCATCTGCTTGTGGCTTTGCTGGTGAGGATACTCCCAAGGATGTTGACACTTTGCTGGAGATGTGGTTCAAGAATCGGAAAGGGTATCAGCTGGTCAAATCGCCGTTTTTCGCCCTTGAGGATGACTGCTCTGGTCAAGACATCGACCGAGGCTTGCCACCAAATACTTGCTTGCGACGCGGTATGAAGTTGAATATGAGTTTCCTATTCCTATACAGGTGGCCTGGAGGTTGCTGTTCTCGATGCGGTACGGCGGTGAACTGCGAGGGAGACAGAACAATACAATGGTAGGGTTTCACTTGCGCTAGTATTCGATAGAGTACCGGTCGCTGACTTTAAATTCGTGGCCAGTCCGAAGAAGCATTGTGGCATGTGGTTTCGGACCCTGAGGAATGACGCAGTTCGGTCATTGTTGGATCTCGTCATATCCTCAGCCTTGATATGGGACACAGCAGGCGGTAACTACTCGCTCAAGCACACCCTTTCATATGACAGCAAATCACCCAAACCGTCGGACTTCCAGCGCGTTAGGATAACGGACTCTGGTAGCTACCGATTAGCTGTGTTTGAAACTTTTGAGATATTATTCAAGGAAATGCGCCAGATGAAGTGGTGTCAGACATGATATCAGAATCTTGAGCCCAGCAATGAGGAACTTTGCCGCGATACCGAGACCCCTGAACAAGAAAACGAGGAACCTCGCCGCCGCCGCCTGTTATAAAGGAAGTAGAATCTCCGTACAGACTCAAAATGCCTTCGAGTCAACGGATGAAGCAAGGAAGAATAAGGACACGAGACACATGATAGTCGCATAATATGAATACTACGTACGCACTTGCATGGTTGTTTTATGTACTAGAACATCATACCACCCAAAGCCATGCCACCAAACAGCGGCAACGCCATCGGCATCATGCCCATACCACCGCCGTACCCCATCCCCATCGGCCGGTTATACGGCCCAAACGGCCGCCCATAGGGCGACCGCCCCATCCCGCCCGGATAGGCGCCGCCCCCGCGGTACGACGAGTACGACTCGGGCCGGACGTGCCGCGCGCCCTTGGGGATCCCCGGCGCGTCGGGCGCGTAAAACACCTCCTCGAGCGACGGGCTGAGCTGCCGCACGTGCGTGACGCCCGCGTACTGCGCGTCGGGCGGCTCGAGGTAGACGTCGGTGCCCTCGTCGTCCTGGCCCAGCAGCTGCGGCTGGTTGGTCCGGATGGCGGCCACGAGCCCGCGCCGGAACAGCTCGTGCTGCTTGTACAGGTCCTGCTCGCGCTGCTGGCGGCGGCTGCGCTCGGCGTTGCGCTCCTCGTGCGTCGTGCCCGTGATCTTGTCCTTCATCTTGCGGCCAAGGGACCGCGGCTTGCTGCTGCTGCTGCTGCCGCTGCCGCTGCCGCTCGCCTCGCTTGCTTCGCCCGCCGCGGGTCCGTGGCCTGGACCCCTGAATGCGGTGGCGTGGTGCGAGTCCCCTTCCTCATCCGTGGTCTCTGCGGCGATGTCCTCCTTGCTGGGGTGACGCGTTAATCCGCCCAGACGTTCTCTCTCCTGAGCGGGAAGCGAGTTGAGGTATTGCTCATCGTCGTATGGGTGATGCCTGGAGGGTCACTTATTAGACCGTCTCTCCATGCCATCTGGAAACAACGTTATCGCAGCTTGCGACAACCATAAGACATACCATATAGACCGGGGAGGGTCAGCCCGTATATCTACGAAGAACTGATGGTGATTCTCTGGGTCAAATGTCCGTACCCAACCGTCCGGGAGGGGCCTTGATTCATCCTCAACTGTGGATCGGGGCCGTTAGTACAAAGCGTTCTTGTCTCGAAGCGAAAGCTAGAGACAGGATGGAAGACCTACTGCTACGACGTCTCTGCGCGGAAATGCCATTCCGCTCACGCTGCGATAGGCGAGCAGACCCAACGGCCTGATCATATGAGGGAGGGTCTTGCGATGTCATGTTGTATATAGCACCTTTGGTATTTCAATAGATGAGTAAGAAGACCTTCAAATTTGGGCGAGAATCACAATCAATTGTCGTGAACTTAATGTCGTGTCGTGGCACGACGTCACTATGAGGTCAATATTGGCGTTGTACTTAGGTCGTCATGTAGGATCCACAGTTCTGTACACCCAGAGCCGTGCATGCTGGGAGGTCAAGATACTCGAGCTCTGTTCAGTGGCAACACTCTTTGCTGGAGCTGCAGCCCGAGAAGCGCAAAAGGAAACTCCACAGTTGGCAAGCTCTGTTAATCAGGATCCAAGCAGAAATGCCCGACGAACGCTTGTTATGTGATCTGATCGCGACTACGGGTAGACCCTGTTCCAATAATAAGGTGGCACAGGAAAACGAAAGACAAAACAATAGGGGCTACGAGTAAGGAGGCGGTTATGGCGGTCACTCATTCACATTCCGGCTTCAAGAGTTGCATATAGAAAGGAAGAAATGAACTTTTCTCATTGCTACAACCAATTCGCTGAGCCTGATACTGTCGAGACTGAGTACGAGAGACCGAACCAGGCCAAGACGCTCCGAGAGTAAAGAGCCCGAGAAACCAAGCACTGATGTCGCTGCAAGACAAGCTTTCCGGAACACGTCAGGCACGAGCAGGGCCAGGGCTGGACGGATCGCCGACGCTAGCGCTACCGCTGCTAGGGGCACTACCACTCGCACTCGCACTTCCGCTCCCGATGCTGGCAATCTCGCCTTCGCCCTTAAGCTGAGCCGGGAAGCCAAAACCAGGAGGCGGTCGCAACGACTCCTGAGCGGAGCCCGGGAGGCTGCCCTCGACCACGTCATCGTTGGAACTCGACTGCGTGAAGCCAGACACGTCGCTAAGCATCGAAGAAGAACGACCCCTGGACTGAGTCATGCGTCGGGGACGAGACAATGGCGAAGATTGAGGGACGAAACCCGAAGCGAGCGGAGATGGCCCCCAGAGTAAGGCGTTGTATGCCGATTGGTTCCAGGCCGTGTTGGGGTCGTAGGGCGCAGCGTTCACAGCAGGGCCGTGGGGCAGTTGACCAGCGGCCATATGATCCGAGTACTCGAGCGCACCAGTGTAGATAGCTGCTTGGTGCTGGTTCTGGACGGCCTCGACCTCCAACTTGAGCGCGCCAATAACTTGCTCCTTTTCGGCCGCGCGGGAGCTGACGAGATTGTATCTCTCAAGATACTCGCGTTCCTGCTTGGCAAAGCTGTTCTCCATGTTGGCGCGATCTTGGCGACGTCGCTCAGCTTCATCCAGACCGCGAGCATTTGCGTCGGCCAGGCGGGAAAGTTCCCCGTCCACCTTGGCAATACGACTGCTGATCTTGTTCCGCTTTCCCTCAAGGCTTGACTTCTCATCCGCCATGGCCTTCACCTGGCTGTCCAAAAGCGCCTTGAAAGCCTTAAATTCGGTCAACGCTTTGTCGAAACTCGAGCGCTCCGCGTTGTATGCGGATTGCTTCGCTTTCCAGGAAGACATCAACGCCTCGGGAACACCCTCGAACTCCTTGAGCTCAGCCTCCAAAAGGGCAATGGCGTGTTGGGCTTGCTTCGTCTGAGTTTGATTCTGCTGGATCTTTTGGCGCATCTTGTCATCACCAGTTCCGGCAGACTGGACGGCCGACGACAATTTCTCCAACTCTTTCTTCAGAGCGTTCATCTTACGGCTCCACTCCTTTCGAATGCCTCTCTGGCGATTCTTCTCCTCGGCATACCTAACCTCAGCACCTGCTATAGAGGTCCTCAAGGTAGTGATGGGCGAATCAGGGCGAAGTGACCGCTGGTTGCTGGGTTTCAGGTTAGGCTGGTCAACATCTGCGGTCTTGGCCTGGGTCGTTCGGAGGCTCGTAGAGAGGAGGATCTCATGGGTCGTCGTGCTGACGAACTCGCATTCGTAGTTGGACATGGGAGTCAAACCGTAGATGTCACCGCTCCAAGTGACTCCACGGCGGCGGTTTTCGCTGGTTTCGGACTGCTTATCGGGCTCGATGCGAGTGGGTTGCCAAATCGCATTGTTCACCCGCACGTAAAATGGCTTGGTCAAATCGATCTCGTGAGACGATGTTGCTCCAGCGCTCCCCGCGGCACAAGAATGGGCCGGGAAATGGCTAGTATTGAAGGAAACTTCGTCACAACCGACAAAACTAATCCAAATCTGGTCGGCCTCGCTGTTAAACGGCGCATTCCCCAGATTGTGAATGCCCGTAGCATTGGCATCGGCAGAATCGGCAGCGCTATGAGTTAGTTCGTATTCCTTTACGACAACGATTTTGGTGCTGGCAATTGCAGCCCACAGTGGCTGGCGGTTCCTGATTTGCGCACTTTGCTTCCTCTTCTTCTTAGTGTTGATGGTGGCTTGCGGTTGGAGCGCAGCAGCATCGCTATCAGGCGTCGAGAATCCTCCGTCGTTGGAGAAGTCTCCGGCGTATGGCTTGCCAGCCTCGGGGTCCACACTCTGTGCGAGATTATCGCGTCGTTCCCTCCTTAAATACCAATCGCGTATGTACTTGACCAAGCCCTGTGTCAATATATGTATAGCCAACACGCTGCGAACCCAATTCACGCAGCCGGACTGGATTTTATCGTATCCACGTATCGAATCGAGCGATTCCAGAGGGTCGTCTATATCCGGTGTCATGAAACGGCTGGAACCAAGTAGATAGCCTATGGGCGAGTATTTCATTTTGGTGTGGCGCAGGATGTGTGACAGCAGAATCATGCTCAGGCAGACCAAAGAGTTCTTCATCGATCCTCCGTCCCGTTCTCTTGATCCTCCGCCTAGCCCGAGTGCAATGACCATCTGCGCGAGATCGAGGATAACATGCTGGATCGGGCCCCAGAGAAAGAGCCATATGAGAAGGACGATGCCATCCACACAAACGACGGTAGCGATGCTGGGGGCACCGAGGTTCCATTCGAACACCTCGCTAAGGCTAAGGCCACTGCTGGTCGTTACGAACGTCAAAAGCGTAAACAGCACGTAGATCCCGGATAGCGCAATGGGGGAATCTGCATCAGGATGATGAGAATGGCGATGGTGTCCTGCGCAGGGCAAGAGCGGAGGACCGTGAGGATAAACTCGAGAGGGCCGGTGTCCCGATGGACGCTGGTGTTCTTGGTAGCATTGACGTCAATGCGACGGTGGTTCTCGACAGCTCCGTTTCCCTGGGCCATGTTGTACGACTCGGATGAAGAGGACTCGGAGAAAGCGCTCATGGAGCCGCGCCTGGCGGAGTCGTTTGCCATGTCGTCGGCGTCGGCGTCGGGCGGGGTCGCTACTGAAGCGGCGAGGGAAGCGGGTGTCGTGGTCGTGTTGGCAATCGTCGGCGGCGAAGCTGGGCATCCTCCTCTACCCACATCTGACACATTCTCGTTGGACGAGGCAGCTGAATGTTTCGGGTTGGCGGCGGTAGCATTCAGATAGCCCTGGCTCTTCAGATTCTTGGGGAGCCGCTTGCCGGGGCCGACTAAACCATTATCGTGACGATTGCTGTTGTTGGAGTTCTGGCTGGAGGAGGCGGCGGATCCTTGCTGCTGCTGTCGCTTGGCTGAGGAGGGTGCACGAGGCATATAAAAGGATTACCTTTCCCACCCGGCGAAGCTGACTTGACCCAGAAGCAGAGTTCCGAGACAGCCAGCAAGCGACCAAAGTCTGGAACGCGGCGGGAGCGAGCAAAGTGTGTCTGGTGTTGGGGGGTACGTGGTCCAACCCGAGGCAGTGGTGGGCGGCTTGGGTTCAAACTTTGGCAGCCTGCGGACCGGGGCAAGAAGACTTTAGTCGGAGAGGTTAGGCGTCGTCATGGGATGAGGAAAATGAGCGGATAAAAAAGCGTTGGAACCGAGGGCGCGGGCTGTCTGGAATTATGCTTTGAGGATGGCCGCTGCGCGATGACTAAGAATGGCAAAGCAAAGGCGGAATGGGGGGGATAGAAGGAGAAGGAAAAAAAAGATAGTAGTGGTAATAATAGCGATTCCCGGGATGGGAGATGCAGTGGTATTAAGACTGCTGTGGTGGTGGGAGTGGTGGGGAGAGAGACGGGAGTTGGCTTGGCTCTCTGAACATCGAAAATGATGTTGATTGGGAAGAGAGAGGATTGAGGGGGCCAAGATAATAATAGAAGTCAATAATGATGGGTGGTGATCACTGCTGCTGCTGCTGCTGCTCTGCTGTTGGCCCAAAATCTACATGCACACAGTACATCCAGAAAGACAGACACACATCCAGCGAAGTGCGTATTGTGGATGTGTGGGATTGCAAGTGTGTTAGGAAACCCCCTGCAGCACTGGAGGGTAATTTAGGTAGCAGCGAGCAGCCAGACACAGCTGATTATTCTCGAGAACGGCTGTTTACAGGCGCACGTACAGTTACCGGTGCTGACTGGTGGTATGCATGCGACAGAGCGACGGGCAACAAAACCGGTTGATTGGATTGGATCGAATGAATGAAGTGCTGCTGTTGCTGCTGCTGCTGCTGCTGCTGGCACCAGTACCAATGTGTGAGTGAGTCTGAGGAAGCAGGAAAAGTGACAAGACCGAAAGACAAGGCCAGGGTGGAAAAAAAGCAAGGTGCAAGGCAAAAACGCAAAGCAAGGCAAGGCCGGTAAAGCAAACGAATTAGACAGGGTCAAATTACTGGCAGTGGATTCCGCTAGGGGTCAAAGGGGAATGGCCCCAAAGCTTTTTGGGCTTGGGGGCGGCGGGGTGCAGGCGAGGTACCTAGCCTCTAAGGTTAGCAGTTAGGTACGTACGGCCTTGCCCACCCAGCCCAGTGAATGTGAATCCTTCAGCACACAACACACCACCCACCTCAAACCGCACCAAGAAATGCATGGTCCAGTTCCAGTTCCCAGCAGGCACTCGTCCTAGTCCCAGTCCCAGGGGGCCAGTCGGATCTGACCTCCCTCCGTCGCCGCGCAAGCAAACAGCATGCAATCCAACCATCCGGCACTCGCTGCAGACTGCCTGCCTGCCTGCCCTGGTATCCGGGAAGAAGGGGCAGACGGCAAACGGCTGGCTTGTGGCTCAGCTTGCAGTGCATTGATCTCGGCCTACGGCCTCCATACAAGTACGAGCTTTATCGGCATTGAACTGTGATACCATGTCCTGCAGCGTAGCATCAAGTAGGTAGATGCCTACAGCGGTGTGGTGTGGTGCGAAAAGAGGCCAATCGGTACATACCTAGCGGATAAAGATAAGATGGCTTGGGAAATCCTGCTTGGCTGTACTATCGCCGACTACATATCCAACTACATGCCTTATACCTGGCGACTATACAATTTGCCATGGCAGACTCTCTTGGCTTGATGGAGCCCCAAAGGTAGACGTTTTCAGCTCCTCTCCTATTACTCATAGTACCGCCGAAACGGCCACCAGCATCTAACCTGGTAGTTCAGATCGGTTTCTCGCAGTGCCCTTTCCGCTAGAATCCTGGAAAGACGCCCGAGGCGAGATTACCTGACTCGGACCGCCGGTGGTGCGCAAGGTCCAGCCAAGTTCGTCCTCCGTCTCCGTTCCTCTCTCCACCTGTTCTGGAAGGCCTCCTTGTCCTTGTAGCCACCGTAGCCACTGGCACCAGAGAATTTCTCTGTAAGCCGTACATAAGCCGACACCCAGGCACTTGCCTGCTCGGGCATTCTCGCCTATCAAGCACGGAATGGCGAGAACTGTTAATTACCAATGTATGCAGCCACTAAAATATAGTGGCGTTGCATCTGCCATCATGTCGTCAAAATCTATCGCTGGGCGGGGGGCCTGTCGTTCAGGATCCTTGGACAAACCCCACCGGTGAGGAGGCCGTCACGTAACGAGTTACAAAAGTCGCCAGAGGATGCCACCTGATTCGCCGCTAGACAGAAGACTTTTTCTCCTTCTCTCCATCGCTGGTCTCTACAAATCACATCACATGCATAACGTCGCTTTAGCTACCAATCCCGAATCCCCCCTTGCCCTGAGATTTTCAGAGAGGCTAGGAACGGACGATGTCGACCTAGAGAACAGGTGCTAGGTACAAGAAAGGGAATGGACCGAGGCGTACGGCCGGGCAAAGGAGCTTAATCCGCGGATCCGTTGGATTCATCGGAATGGCCGGCCGTCGTTAGGGTCCAGGACTCCAGGGTCTTGAACGATTCAAGGGCGCGCACGTTGCAAGCTTGTCTGAACCACAGCCAGGCAGCCTCTCATGACCTGCCATGGAAGAAGTACATACGCCTGCATTTAAAGATTCCACGGCGGGTATTGATGTCTTTGGACAGTGACTTTCTACTGTACAGAGATTCCCCAGACAAACCAGACATCCATGTGGCTCGTGTCTACGATCCACCGTCGATCTGTCAGCCTCATTGTCTTCTGATTAGTCGGAGACCCCTCGCTTGGTTCCCATGCCGATGCAGATTGCAATAGATATATGGTCTGGTGTCCATTGCATTGGTGCAACTGACTCCTCCTAATCGACGCAGCGCGATAATGCACCTCTACCACTACCTCCCTATATTCCTCTTCAACTGCACCCTACTTACCAGTCTGCAGTTTGGAGTAGGTTGTATTGCATTGGATGCTGTCCAGGAGCAGACTCACTGGCTGACTGAAGTCCAGCGTCTGTCGAGTGAGCGGCTGTCCAGTGTCTGTCCAGTGTCCAGTGTCCAGTGTCCAGTGTCCAGTGTCCAGTGTCCAGTGTCCAGTGTCCAGTGTCCAGTGTCCAGTGTCCAGTGTCCAGTGTTTGGCTGTGTGGGGTCGCCCATCCTGCCCCGGCGGAGTCAGCATGGCATTAGGGCCATTTTGGCATCCAATCTGTTTGATTTGCATTGCCGATCGTTGCTTGACTGGCGCCATAGGCTGCAAGTTGATGGACTGATCACTGGTCATTGATCACTGATCACACGCACGCGCGACGCCAACTCCTAGCGGGATATGATGAGCCAACTACCTACTACTACTATTACTACTACTACCAGACCAACCGGATGAGTGTCTCGTCGTCGTAACGCCGTTGTTTATCTAGCTACGTAGTATCAACGGCGTGCATGATTGATTTAGGCATGTATGGTGAACTAAATCGGTGAGGGGGAGAGGAAAGGGACGAAGACGACGTCGTCCCAACACCGAACGAGCACTGCCGTTAAGATCTGAAGCCAAGGGGCTGCTGTGCGCAGGCACCCAGATTCCCGAGCCAACAAGCCACATCTACCTACCTACATATTTGCCTGCAGCTTGCGTGGTGCCGTACCTAGTATATAGGACCTGCAGTTACGTCGGTGTGTCTGGTGCCTGTCTCTGTCTCACTCCCACCAATTGCTTGTCCGCACAAGCTTTTGCCGCGGGAGACTGGCGCGGTACGCAGCCGTCAAAAAGACAACCATACCTCGAAAAGCTTCATCCCCCGCACTCATTCCCGCCAACCCAGCACACTAGGCGCGATATGGCTAAGCCCGTCCATTTTCCCATTGCCGGCATTCGGGCAACCTTCTTTTTTCCTTTATCGGGTGGAGTCCTTCGAGCTGGTCGAGCAGGGATGCGTTTAACCCGACTGGGCTTCCTACCTTACATCTCCCGATACCGTCATCCTTCAACCCGAGGTGAAGAAAAGAGTCCAGGTGTCTAACGAGTATGAAGCTATGCCCAGCACTAGAGTGATTTCCTTCTCTTAGAACAATTGATATCCCATTGAACAGATTGGAAATAAATAAATAAAAAAAGACACTGAAAATTTCCGGCTATCCCTGTGATGCCAGCCAAAATAGCTGTCATACGTGACTAGAGTCATCGTCCTGAGGAACGCATTCATTCTATGGGTGACTGACCGACTTGCTTGTACAGAATACGAGGCTACGAAATGTTTGCAATTTCTCGTTGTCCTATGTTACAGTCTATCTAGTTGCCAGTAGGGAACTCGAATGTAGAAGGAAATAATCCGTATTTCCGTCATGTGCGGGAAGCTCTGGCTGCATCCACGGTACCAACCACGATGCGCCCTCCATAGGCCTTGACTACTGGAGAGAAGTCTGCCACTGTGGCAACTCGGGTTCTCGTTGCCGCGGGTTTATCATCGTCTGTGAAGCTACCTTCGTCATCTGTGTCGGTGAAGGTATGTGGTTTCCTTCGAGATTTCCTGACTTTGTTCGAATACATTGGTGTCGTACACTTATCACCTATGCACCTCAGGTTGATTTGATCTTAATATCCAGGTCAATGGAATCGACAGTTAAGATTGCCGTGTTAATCGTGAACACTAAGCTGAGATGGGTAGATGTCAGTGACACTGCTGCCTGCAGAGAACTGAGAAGCGATACCTTCAATTGAGGCAGAAATAAGTCCTATTACGAAGAAGATGTGAGAGCTCATGCTAAGTCGAAAACTTTAGCTCTGGGCGGTATGTCTAGCGGGACAAGTTCACCGTTGACAAAGTTCGATGTCCGCTTGATCCGAAAGACGTTGCTCATCAAGACCTCTATTGGTTGACTTCTAATCTACTTCTCTGCCTTTGTGTATGGCACACGTCCTCTTCCCACCGTCATGAGCCTGCCTTTCCAGCCGCGCCCAAATCCTCGACCGCGTCCTCGCGATCCCAAGTCTCCTTCTCGAGCGCCTCGACTTCCCGGGCCAACTCCTGGATCCGCAGCCTAGCCCTCCTCGTCTCACCCTCCTGTCGGTCCCAGGTATCCCGGAAGGTCTGGAGCACGAACTGTGGCATGGTGGTCTTCTTGCCCTCGCGGTAGTCGTAGATGGCCACATCTTCCTCGGTACGCGCAGCGATGCGGCGGTGTTTATGGGACAAGATCATGCAGTCCAGGATGAGGGACGTGTCAGACTCCGAAGGTAAAGATCGCAGCTTGTGATACACTGATATACGATCCGGGTAGACCACAGGCTAGATTAATGTAGGTGTTAACTTGAAGTCCCCCTGAGCAACTCCCCATCCAACTGGAAGGCCGCATCATAAGCAGCAGACTAACTCACAAACTTGTAGTCGGCCTTGATACTTTTCATAATCAAGCCGACACCTCGAGGATTCATCAAATCCCGCCAGTCGGATGCGCGGGCCGGGTTGACATTGGCGAAATACCTTATCCAGTTAACCCTGGACGCCTCGGCATATCGTATATAAGCAGCATTATTGACATGTTGCTGCCAGATAATGTCAGCTAGACAGCTCACTCAACGTAGTACATTCTCAGACCGTGAGAGGTCAGGTCAATCTGGGTTCCATGGAGAGAGACCAAGGTGCCGGGTTGACAAGTCGAGATAGATGTGACTTACAAAACTATCCATCTCACCCCAAACCACAGCCTGCCTCTCAAGCCCTCCCTGCTGCAAGAACCCCTCGCTTCCCGCGGATAGACCACGCCATTCCCGGGTAAGAGCGCCGAGGACGCCAGCCACGCGGTGGACCTGGGCAGGCGAACAGCCGAAGATGATGCACTTCCCCAGTCGGGCCTGCAGATCCGCATACCACCGGGATGACGGCAGATCGGGCACCTGCTGCTCCTGCAAGGAGCTGCGGCATGCTGTACGACTAAACAGCCGCCTCGATTGCTGCCGAGAAGACTCGGATACGGTGGTGTACTTGCTGTCCGTATATGCCGCTTGGCAGGAGCGTGGTCTGATCTGACTTGGTGCCGTCAATGAGAGGAAGCGTCCTCTCGCTTGTGACCGTAGCGCCGCCATGATGTAAACTCAAATACAAAGTAACCGACAACAAACAATGCGCCCAGAAACGAAAGACAAGAAAACCAGCCAGAAAGACGGGGGAATGTGATCTCGAGAGTTTGACGGTCCCCCTCGCCGAGAGTCTCGGCTGAGGGTGGGTACGGGGTTAGGGGAGTAGTAGTAGTGCAGTCCAATGCAGTCAGTAATGCTGGGGTTGCGATAAGATAAGCAAGCAAGCAAGCAACAGGGCACCTTGATGTCGTCACCTCGGCCGTCACCTAGTTCAACCCAAAGAGTGCAGCAGACTTGACTGTTTCAACATACTCACAAGTGCATTCGAAATGCTCGCCAATATCATACTGCATACAGACTGATTCCTCCTAGCACGCAGAGGGAAGACAGGCAGGTTTGCTGAAGGGCACAGGAAGAACCATGTCCGCCCCGAATCCGGCACTTCGAAGAGAGGTGATCGCCATATACAAAGGTGCGCACCATTGCTCTCTGCTCTACACAACAACATACCTACCTAAATCCACACAAGCCCATGTCGTGCAATCATCATTGTATCTCTCTGACACAAAGCAGAACTCCTCTACTTGGGCCGAGACTATCCCCAAGGCTATTCCTGGTTCCGGCCGCGACTGCACCGTGCCTTCATGGCGAGCGCCGACCTTCGCGACGAAGAGGCGATACGGAAAGGCATTGCTCGAGCCGAGTTTGTGAAGAAAGGTAAGTAGACACTGTTTGCTCATGCTTCTTTATGCATCAACGTTTCCTCCGGAAGCTGCAAGAGGACTATGCTGACCGGCGATGTATGTTTAACCACTTGCGAAGAGATCGAGGCACTGTAAGTAATTACCAAAGCTTCCTCTATTCAAGTATATACCCTCTCCCATGGTAGTTCACACCATCCCGTGGTTTACCGGACCTCCAGTACATCCTGTTCCCCTTTTCACGTCTTCTCCACCTCTCCTGTAGCCAGCACATCCAAGAAAGGCATGGCCTCACTTCAGATCCAGCTGCGTGAATGCGCATGCATAAAAGAAAACCATGAACACAATCCGACTGGTCCTTAAGCCCATTTTCACACACAACCCCCTTGGGAAGTTTGACCAAATGATTTGATATATATATATACTACCTCTGCTCATCCCAGCACCTACAAGCATTTATTCGGGTATATGGATATATGTAGCATATGGACAAGTACTGACGCGACCCGGGGTATAAAGATATTATTTGAAACGATATAGAACTTTGAGGAAAAGATACGACGCGACTTGAGTGAGCCAAACGCGCATAAGAAGGTGAAGCTCGAGCGCGTCATTCGGCGGATCGGCATGAAGTCTTGTCACGCTTGACTTCTGGAGAAGGATGGGAGAAGGATGTGAGACGGCTGGCTGGTGGGGTAACAGGAAGTCTCGAGTAGCACCGGCTGCTCGCTCAAGTAACTTGTATCCGATCGCTGGCGTGCTAGGTCCAGGTAGTAAGCTGAAGGAATCGCGAGCAGGACAGGGAGACCAGTCTACTTTCTCTTCCGTGCCGTCCATGCACCAACCTCCAAACATTCACCCCAGCTTGTGCCCCCCTCTTTCAAAAGATCATTGATCATCTTCCCAGCCCAACCGTCCCACTCGTCCTGGCTTTTCCCGCTACTCTCCCTCAGCAGAGGCTCCAGAGCTTGGATCATGCCGACAACTGTCTCTAGTGCAGTCCGACGGACGGCAGCTTGTTGTTGGCTTAGAGACTTGCCGCCGCCCCTGATGGACTTGGCATCGCCCATCTTCCCCTTCCCCTTCATGCTATCGATATAGCTCTTGCCGTCTTTGGTGACAACACCGCCGACGCCTTCACGCTCCCAGCGGACTTCGGATAGAGGAACCGCCAAGCGTTTGGATCTCACGTCGCTCAGGCCGTCTTCTTGAAGTAGCGAAGGGCCAGTGTGAGTGCAAGGTACAGAAGATATAGTACACTTTTCCAGAGCCTTACTCAGCCATCCATTGTATTCAACCAGGAAAGGGTTGAGCGGCGTGGACAAAGGTGTATTGGCTGTGATTATGTAGGCCCCAAAGCGAGATACTTGATCCTCTTCGTCAGGGTCCGACTCGCTCCCGTCCTCGTCACTATCGCTGTCGCTATCGCTGTCACTGGGGCTGTCGCAGGGCTCCTCGGCAATTGTACCTTTGGACTGGCTGGTCGGAGCGTGCGGCCTGAGCATGCGGATGGTGTGGTCTGCGTCCCAAATCTCGAGAACACCACCAGGGCGTAAAACTCGAAGGTATTCGTCCATGAAGTTCTGATATGTCCTACCTGACGGCGTCGCAAACGACATATCCTTCACCATGACCAGGTCGAATTCGCCGGCTTCGACGGGCCAAGGTGTGCGGCGCATATCGTGCTGGATGAAGCGCCAACGCATGTCTTTGTCGGGCTTGGAGTTTGGGTCGAGACCCGAGCCGCAAAGAGGGACTATGTCAATCCCCGTGAAGGATATGGAACCATGGCCATGTTGAGCAAAGTAACGATGACACATCATACTCCAGAAGCCGGTGCCACACCCGACTTCAAGTACACGGGCTGGCGGCTTCGCCGAAAAGGCGGGCGAGGTGATGGGCCCACCAAAGAGCTGGAAAAGCAGCAGGGTACGCAGAGATTGACGGTGCAGCTCAGCAAGATCAACGGGCAAAGGGTACGTAAGAGTGGGATCTTGTATATATGTGCGGTTGTTTCTTATGATGAGAGGTTTGGGACCGACGGTGGAGCTGGGCTTCGTCGAGGTGGAAACATTGGAAGCGGATATGGAGCCCTCCGCCGAGGAGGGCGGAAGGGTGTCGGAGGAGGTCATGAGACCAGCGGTGTTGTTAGAGGGAGCGGTGGCAGGAGCGGAGGAGACGCTGTCGTTGCGGTATGCAGGAGGATACTTGAAGGAAATATCGTCGGGTGTCATGTTCGCGGCGGCATGGCGGAAAGGGTGGAACAGGAAGGAGCGCGGCGAAGACGAGGAAGACGAGACAGAGGGCGTGGGAGGCAAGTAATTGTACTGATGTTTGCTATCGGCAGGGAAAGACGTAACAGCAGGCGAATTGGCTTTTGATTTGCGATGGGTCGCAGCTCGGCCCGGTGACAAGGGGGGTGCTAGTGCTGCTGTCCGAAGGAGGGTTGCCTAAGCCTGCACTGTTTGCGTAACGATGGTAGTACTGCGAGTGGTGGCGGTCTTTGGCAGAAGAGGAGGAGGCTGATGGCGATGGCGATGGCAACGGGGATGTAGCGGTTGGTGGTGGTACTGTTCCTGCTGCCAGCCCAGTAGCGGGTGGTGAGTGGGGAGTCGGCGGCAAGTGGGAGGACTGGGAGGAGGACTGGAAGGACTGGGAGGACTGCTGCGCTGACGACGGGCCACTGCTGTGCCACAATGGCGAGGTTACCGAGGGCGAAGACTTGTTAGGCGAGTGCCGCGCATGCGAAGCCGCGGAGGCCTTGGAGGGGTTCCAAAGCAAGGAGTAGTCGTAGCCGTAGCGCGGGTTCAAAGGGCTACGCTGGAGACTGGCAAACCGATGGTGGTCGGCGCGAGGAGTCTGTTCGCGCTGCTGGAGATCTTCTTGACTCCCGCCGAGACCGTCGACATGGATAGGCGCAGGCGGGATGCGTTTGACGGAGGCTGCGCGCTCCCGTGTTTCGGTAGCAGCAGAGGATGGACAGGAGAGGCGGAGACGGGGACAACGGGGACAGCGATGACAGGCTTTTCTCGTTGGACAAAACAGGGGTAGTAGGCGACGGAGTAGGGGCTTGACCTGCCAAAGGCAATGACAGCGACAGTGCCAGTGCGGCTATCGAATTGATGGTGCCACTACCGCCGTGATTGCTGCCCTCACTGGGGTCACCACAGACAGTGACGGCGTCTTCTGCGGCTGCGGCTGCGGCGGTGGCGTGGCGTGTATTTGTAGTTGTTGTGGGTGGGCGCTGGCTGGTGTCGCTATCGCCCGCAGCTGTGACGATGTTGTTGGTGGTGGGAGTGGGAGTCGTAGTGGGCCCGACAATCCTGTTTCTGGGCGAAGTGGGGTTCGCATTGTCGGGGAAGACTGCGATTGCTTCCGACGACCAACCACGCCCAGGACTGCGACTGTCAATGCCAGTGTTTGCCTCGCAGTTTGACGCCCCCCTTTTCCTGTCTTGTTGGAGTGTTTGCTTTATTGTTGTTGTTGCTGCTGCTGCTATTGCTGCTATTGCTGCTATTGCTGCTGTTACTGCTGTTACTGCTGTTACTGCTGTGTCCGGGATCCCGATTCTGCAGTCTCTTGACAACGGCCTGGTCGACGTTCTCGGATGCGGTGCGTCGACTGAACGTCCTGCCGAGAGAGGGCGCGTTCGCGTTCGTGTTCGTTGTCGTCGAAGTCGAAGTCGAAACCGATGTCGACGTCGATGACACTGTGCTGGTGCTGCCGGTGCGGCTGCTGGCCGCTTCGTCGACCGACAATGCTGGTCTTGGCGGTCGGCCTTGACGACGTCGCTTGTCGCTGGTCGGAAGTCGCAGCGGGGTCTTGACTCGCAAGTGCTCGAGCCTGCTATATTGCCCCGTTTCGGTGGCCGCTGCGATCGGCCGCCCTGATAACACCACGTCTGGAGAGAACTGGGCAACGTTGTGCGACGGATGACCTCGGCTGCTAGATTCTGTACTGCTGCTCGCCGCCCTCGAGTGTCCTGGTCGTTTGGCGTTTGTGTTTTCGTCCGTCCGTCCCGAATGCGCCCGCCGTCTTTGACCAATCTCCGTGCTGATCCCATCCTCATCCTCTAGTATCTCTCGCTCCTTGCGCGGGTAGGGCTCCCCTCGGAAGTTGGCCACCGCCAACGTCGACCAGTGCGCTGCATTGCTCATTGTCGAGGTTGCTCATGCAGAATCTCGGTATGTTACGTGGTCCGCTATTTCTGATCTGCTACCGCGTGATGTCACTTCCCTGCGATATTCTTTTATTTTGAGTTTCCCAGCTGCAAGACCACCCTTTCCCCCTTCTAGCCTTTTAGGAGCGTTCGCCTCTCTGTGGCGACATGCGGGTGAAAACGACCGTGGGTAGCCAGCCGGCTCTGGTTTACTGCAATCGATATAACAATATAATCGTGATATATGACGAAGGGTCCAACTCATGAGCTTTTGGCCACACCACGTGCCTCATCAGACGACGCTAATCCTCCTGTATGCTTATAGCATCGTACGGAGGTCTTGAACTGCAGTCTTCCCGTCACGTTCGTATTGCGATAGACGATGCTGCCGTCAAGTTATCCGTGGCTCTCCAGGCAATGTTTGTCGGGGTCATCGATGTGTTCCTTGATGATGAATCGTTGTGTGTCGTGAGGCATGCTGGCTGATGTCTCCTGGCGGCCGGTAAACTTAAGCGATAGAACGGCAGGTTGACACAACGGCAGGCTTCTCCCCATGGGGTTTTGTTTCGTTGAACCAGAAGAGGGAGCGCATTGAGCGTGCTTTATTCACCCTCCGGTGAGTGCCCGTCATTTGGCCAAGGTGCCGGTGGAAACTCTATAAACACCTACCGAAGTATGATGCTCAAATCGAAAAGCCCGGCGGTGGCGGTGGGTTGCTATTCTCTACAGACTACACTCAGAGTATAAAATAACCTACCGGTGTGCCTATCTACTGTACTTATTTGCCCCGTTGCTGTCATAGCACTTATAAGATACACACGGACGGCGAAGGCAGTAAATAGCATATAGCAGGAACCATTCTCTCGGATCATGGCATCTGCTGCCTCCTATGGTTGGGTCATGTAGAAGACTTGACCAAACAAGTCGAAACCTCCCTTAGGACTTGGATGCTGGTCGTCCGCACGTTAGGAGACGTGAAGGTGGTCGAACACGCCTGTCGGCACGCCATACAGGATGTTTGGTTTCCTGGGATTACTATGCTTCCTATTGCATCTCTAAAGTGTGTGGTTGAGCGGGATTAAGATGTTATTATCAAGCCAGCTAACATTGATGTACTCCTTATCTGCGTACGGAGGCTATGCATACCCTCCCAATATTATGTAGTGGCAATGCAGACAGTTACTCAAGCAACCACCTTCTTGCTGGCGTGCCAGGCCATATGCCATGCAGCAAACCCCCAAAGTCCACCAGGTCCTGGACCTGTCAAAGCTTGGCAGAGGCAAAAGCTCGATTAGCCTCAAGACTAAAGTCCAAAGTATCGTGCAAGCATGGTATCACTACCACACACCTTGAGCGCGCGGCCGTATGTTGTTTTGAGGTTGCTGCGAGCAACGCTGGCTCAGACTACCGTCATGCAGACATGGGGTTTCAATGCGTCAAGATAGCCAACATTGTTTTTTGAGCCGTAGGAAGCATACATTGATGTGCGGCACCGGGCAGGACGGGCAATTCATCGATGCCATATAAAACGCACCGGTATGTGGCATGATGGCATGTGATGTGATTCAAACTGTACACTCCTATATTGCGTTTGGAGTTGCGAGTCCTATTTGCGTATTCCGAGTTGGATGCCACTCAACGAGCTGGCCCTGTATGACAGATACCTACTTTAGATACGTTATGCGTCGACAGTTCCACGATGGATGTGTCTGCGGCTGGGCAGGTGAGGCAATGCATCAACAATTGCCTGCCCTCTCTGGGCCCAGGTGCTTGCTTAGTGGAGGGGCAGAGTAGGGGGGACAGCAGTAGGGAGAGTAGGGGAGAGTAGGGGTGATGCAAGTGGGGGGCGAGGCTGAGGACTAAACCGGGTTGGGTGCTGTGGATGGTCCAAGCTCCCTGGAGTGCGACACAAGCACAAGAGGAGGAGCTTTTAGTTAGGACAGCAGACCTGATATCTACCAGCCGGCGGTGGGGGGTGTGCGGCTTTACGCTGAAGCTGGATTGACCTGAACTGCACTGAGCAGATGCACGCAGTCGCATCAACGTGGGATTCCAGAACCACCCGTGGCCAGCATTTTTTTCTCTTCTTGGTTTGGTTTGGGTTGGCGAGAGACACCTTGTAATCAATTGATAGCATTGACACCGAACAAATTACTCGCCCTCAAAGCACCGAGGGAGACAGAACATTGAGTAAGTTGGCCTCTACTCTACCTACATGTAGGTAGGTATCAAGTATGCACCGGGCCTCCCACCAACCTACTTGCCTAGCCACTACAGGCCCAGCACCAACGAGTGTATACTTGAACGTACATCCCAATCCCCAGCCTTGGCCTTGACCGTACAGCACTGCTCGCTAGCTACCGACAAGACACCTTCTGACCAACGACAGAGTATCCATCAAAACTGGCAATTGACCACCAGCATCTTTCTATTCAATGCACTTCGCGTATCGCCGTTGATTCACTCGACCCCAACCCAACTCGACAATATCTCTTACCGAGTTGCCCACTTTGGGCTAATCTGCTTGCATCCTTTTCCGCCCAAGCATCCGTCGACCGTCTTGTCGCAACCGACCACCCTTTGCGACCTCGTTCGTTCGCTCGCCGCTCTGCACGCAACCCAGCTGCTGTCGCCGCCGCTCTCCCTCGGTTTGCTTGCCACGCCATTCATCCTTCGACAAGAGCCCGACGTCCTCGACCTTCCCTGGCGCAAGCAACCATATTCCTTCTACCCAGGTACGTTGGCACTGACCCTCTCGGGACACCTCCCGGGACACCTCCCGCGGGGCATCATGGGCCTCTAGCACATCACCAAAGAAGGATGGGTGCCACTGCAGCTTGACTGGGCCCCATCCTTTTGCCTACCAACTCAATCCAGGGCGGTGACTGACGTGCATTCGGGCAGGAAACCAACGGACAAGCTCGATTCTCCCGCATACGGTGTGCTCACCTTCTCTGGTTGCTGAACAAGATAAAGCATTACCGGAGGACACTTGCGAAGGTGTAGAAACGACAGGCCACCTACCTAGGCTTCGCCAGGATCACCTGCTACTGTGCAGTCAGCGTAGCGTCCAGATGTTGCCGCAGGTTGTTCGACAGACACTATTCCCCCCTCCTTCCCGACCTACAGACCAGCAACACCCGAGACCTGCGGATAGGTAGACCGTGTTTGGACAACTCGACTGTGTCAAATCCTATGGCGAAAGGTCAAAATCGCATGCAACATCGACCTCCATTCCGACAAGTTCATACCGACGATTCTTCATATCTTTTCCAGCTGCCTCTACCGACACCGTGTACCGTTGTTCCGCACAAATCAGCCACCCACACGAGCCGAACATAAATCGCATATAGTCGGGGCAGTATGTACGGGCCGCAGCAGGGCCACAACTCGCGCCTGAATGGCGTGCCTGGAGGCAGGGGCTTGGGGCCTCAGATGATGTATCCTACATACGTTCAGTCGCAGGGTAGTCACCAACAACACCACTCGCACCCCCAGCAACACCACCACAGTATTCAGCAAGATCACGCAGCTCACTCGGCTGCCGCCACAGCTACTCTCAATCAGATGACGGGTGGGTTCCCGATGTCCACTAGTGCGACCCCTTTCACGCCCAACTCACGGCAGAATGGGCATACACCAGCATCGCGAAATGGACCCCCAGGACAGCCTCTTAGCGAGGTCATGGCTGAGCAAAACCGCGCGTTTAAAGAGTCGGAGCATGCTCATTCGATCATGACTGATCAGCACCAGCCGCATTTCTTCGCCAGAGCTAAGGCCAACGAGAACAGGGGGGTCGGCCCTGCCCTTACTAGCATTACGGCTTCCAATCCCGGCGAGATGGGTGCTTCGGCTCTGAACGGAGAAGACGAGGATAGAGGACGCCCTATCAACCTGGACGAGTCCGAGGACCGCCAAGATTGGCAGAGTCTGGATTTGAGTGGCCAGGGGCTCCGGGCCGTCTCGCTGACGGTGTTCAATCGCTACGCCTTTGTCGAGGAGTTGTATCTCCCTTCCAACGGGTTGACCTATCTACCCTCCGAAATTGGCCAATTACGAAAGCTGCGCCATCTCGATGTGTCCTTCAACCAGCTCACCAGCTTACCTCCCGAGCTATGCATGTGTACTCCGCTGCGGAAGCTCCTCATTTTCAATAACCAGATTAGAACCCTGCCTTCGGAGTTAGGCGCCTTGCATTTATTGGAGTTCCTAGGATGGCAAGGCAACCCCCTGGACGGTGAATTGACCAAGCGACTGAGCGAAGAAGGTACCAAGAGCTTGATTAACCATCTCAAGGAGAGTGCTCCTGGTAAGTTAACAGTCCCCCCTCTTTTGCTCGCATGCCATGTTCGTTTCTGACCAGTATACGTTTTAGTACCTATGCCTCCACAGCCGCGTGCCATGATACCGCTGCAAGAAGACGTACCCCCGAGTCTAGAACACATCCGGGTGTTGTCGTGGAACACCTTGTGTGACAAGTACGCCACCAGTCAGCAATACGGCTACACACCCGCCAGCGCCCTCTCGTGGGAATACCGCAGCGAGAGTATCCTGAGAGAGATGCGTCACCGTGATGCCGATATCATGTGTCTCCAGGAAACGTCTGGTGAATCTTTTGATACATTCTTCACGCCGGAGCTGGCCAAGGATGACTACAGGGGCGTCTTCTGGCCCAAAACCAGAGTGTCTCACATGAGAGACAAGACTGAACAAGGGCTCGTCGACGGCTGCTCGATCTTCTACAAGAACACCAAGTATATCCTCCTGGATAAGCAGCTTATCGACTTTAGGCAAACCGCCATCAACCGTCCGGATATGAAGGCAACTGAGGATGTCTTCAACCGAGTCATGCCCTAAGGACAGCATCGGCGTCCTCTGCTTCTTTGAGTCCCGGCTGACAGGAGCTCGGTTCATAGTCGTGAACGCTCATCTATGCTGGGAGGGTCATCTCGCCGATGTCAAGGCGGTCCAAACCGGTATCCTCATGGAAACCGTGACCAAGATGTCCGAACGATTCACACGTAAACCTGCGGTGCCGATCAGCGAAAAGAAGCTCCTTAGACTGCCCACGACTGACGAAGTAACCGAGCTGACGCCGGACGACCTTCCGGAGCCACCTCATCCCAGTCAGGACTACCGGACCAACACCGACATCCCGTTGCTGATCTGTGGTGATTACAACTCGACCTACGGCAGTTCAGTCTATGATCTGATGGACAAGGGACGAGTACCGCCCGATCATCCGGACCTGGTCGGCCATTCTTACGGCAATTTCACCCGGGACGGTATTTCTCATCCTTTCAGCTTACGGTCGGCATATGCCCACGTGCACAAGACGGCAGACGACCTTAGCTTCACCAATTACACATCCACTTACTCGGGCGCCATTGACTACATCTGGTACTCGACAAACAGCCTGGAAGCAGTCCAGCTGCTTGGACCTCCTGACTACGAGTTTCTCAAGCGTGTGCCTGGTTTCCCCAACTACCATTTCCCGTCGGATCACATCCAGATCATGGCCGACTTCGTGTTCAAGGCCAGGAAAGACAAGAAGGCACTCGGGGGAGGAGATCAGGGAAGGACAGGATCACCCTCCAGGGTATGAAGTGGACCGTCCGGGCCATGAGGCCAAGCTCTCTGATGTTCTACGTTCCATTGGTAGGCAGGCAAAAGGGAAGGCGGCACAACAAACTTTGTTTGGGAGTTCAAGGTAGCGAGAGGAGCGTGGTATATACGAAAGAATAGACCTGCGTGTGTGGAGGGGGAGGACGCAAAGGAGAGGGAGTCACGGAAAGGGGGACGGACGGTCAGGTTCATCATCTTGGTAGGCCGGAAGGTGGGGGAGCGGCGATCGAAGGGTTTTGGACATGTCCGGCTAGCAAGCCTGAGCGAAGGAATCAGCCAGATTTCTATGACGTTACCGCCCAATTGCGCTTGTTCTTGTCTTTGGCTTTGATTATTCACAAAAAGGAGTTCTATCGTTGTATTGTATCGACCAATAAAGCGGACAGCTGTACATCTTGCGTGCGAGAGTTTTCTCTTCTCGTGGTGGGTGGATGTTTGGTTCGGCAGGCCCCTTGCAACCAGCGTCAACCTGTGTGTATGAAGTGGTGAGTGGTATATCGGCAAAGAGCGTTGTCGTGCTGTCTCAGCTTGACTAAAGAGTAGGTGAGTTGTTTAAACGTTGAAACCTACGGGGAACCCTACCTACCAACCTACCTAGGAGGCAGTTGGGCTATACGTACATACGCCTAAGCCGATCAATCATCGTGGGTGGGGGCAGTCTCTTGCAGCGAGACACCGGGAGCCGCTGAACAAACACATGATCGCCGAATGTTGTGGTGGCATCCGGATCTGTCAGATCGGATCGTTACGAGACAGAGCGTTTCAGGAATTTCTGCGTTGCAGAACAAGGAAGGCGTCTCCCTGTTCGATGGACATGTCCCTATCGCCGGGTATACTGCCTGCCAAGTGGAGCACGTAGTGAACATGGTCGCGAGTCATAGAATGGTGGGAAACGCGATCAGTGGGTTTGGGGGCCATCTGTCAAACTCCAAACTGGACTACATGCGCACGAGCGGTCTGTCTGTCCGCTATTGTGCACAAGAATAGTCCTGTACAGCCACGGAATGAGTGGGCTTTTCACTCTGTCGAGTCAAACAGCGAAACGATTCCCACCACAAAGTGTTGAACAGGAGAGACGTGACGAGCCATGCCAAGAGATTCCAGATTCAAACCAAGAGATACCGTATGATCAAAAGTACAGCCGAAGTGTATATACTTCGGCTAGATCTGTTATCGTAATGATTTGATGAACGACCAGGACGGACATCAGCCAACTAGAAGGGCAAAAAGTAATCAAATGGATGTCCTGGGGGAGACTCGAACTCTCGACCTTTGGATATCTGAACTTCTAATTCAGTCATATTGAAATATGAGACCAACGCTCTAACCAACTGAGCCACCAAGACTTTTCTGTTTGATTGGTTCTTGGAGATCGCGTATAGTGGCTTATGGTATGCAGCAAGGCCGGAGTGGAACGACGGGACACAATGGTCGGAATCTGTTTCGGCGACTTCCGTCCTTTTTCTCCGACCAGACTCGTCTAACCTTACATCGCACGCTTCGACACCACAACACCTGTTGGTTACTATTGGAGCCAATCCAAGTTGAATGCTCAATCAATTCGACACATGACACCTATCACCAGGAACATGCTTCGAATTTCGAGAACGACTAGATTCCCCAGAAACATAGGCGGGAAATGGGGTACATGAGCCCACCGTATAGGAAGAGGGAGTCCAAACTCAATACTGCGCCCGTAACAAATGCCTATTTGTTTCCAGTGAGCGGGTAACGCAGAGGCAATCAGATCTGGTAGAGAATTCACAGCCCCGATGCATGGAAATCCCGGCATGCTGGTGATACTCGAAGATGCCCTGTAGGGATTCGAACGACGTACAATTCCCCGAGGGCCAGCCAGCCAGCAGCCAGGCTGGTCGCTCGACAGGAAGCGCTTGAAACAAAGCTCTCGTGGCTTGTGCTGGCCTGCCTCCTCTACGGGGGTCGGATCTGAGACACATTTGATGGTTTCTGGAGTCTCGGAGTCGGTCAAGCTACTACAAGTAGGGGGCCCGTTTTTGATGTTCTCAGGGCCAAGAAGGAAAAGAGCGTAAGGAGGCCCCCCTGCGAGGCCCCTACGCACCCCCTGCCCGGCAGATTTGCTTTCCATCACACAGCCTAGCGAAGCCCTAGGCCTCAAAGGGGACCCCTAGCACTGGCAGGCCCCGACATTGCTTGACTCTGGCTCTGTCTCTGGCCCCGTCTCTGGCACTCTGGTCCTCTGCCAATCTGCCCACCGTGCCAGCTGCCCACCCCCCTGTCGAGCGGTGCGTGCAGGGTCAGGGGCCCCGGAACCCGACCAATCCAGCAGGCCAATCGAGTCTTGGGAAGCTTGAGCCTCAATATGGAATGCTGTTCAAACGTTGCAATGGCTGCGACTGTTGCAACCGCTCACTGGGCCGAAACGGGGTCGCTTTTGTTCCATTCTCGCATTTCCTTGATCACCTCCAAAACCAAGGTAGGATTTTCGTCCCAAATTTGCAAATGAATAATGGCCCAGTACAGTGTACGGCTACCTCAGGTAGGTTAGCCCAGCGGATCATGGCCATCGTTCGAGCCAATGCTGCTCACGACCGGACGCGACGCTGGCTGTGATTACTTTCTTCTCCTTCCCGACCGACCGTCTGTCATGTTCCTCCGTTTCTGTTACAGTTGAAGAAGTCATCGGGTCGTGTATGTTGCTGCGCATCTACTTTCCCTCTTCAGCATTCCCTGGCATGGCGACAGGGCGAATCGCGCGTTTCTTCTTCTTCTTCTTCTTCTTCTAAACCAGCAGCAGCAGCAGCATCGTCACCGTCCCCTGCCACTTCGATTCTTCCATTCCAGCATAATCACTCATGTGTAATATCTACTTACTACCTATATTCTTCACCCCCTTGTTAGCTTTGTTTCTTGCTACTTGATACGATACCTTGTACTAGTAGTGTACCATCCAGTAAAGCTCTTGTTATTCGTTCATGGTGGGATATCGTTTACTACCAGCAACTCGTTTCTTTTCTTTTCACATATTAACTTTACTGTAATACTGCCACATGATTACTGAGCGCAGCTGGCTGCCCCAATATCTCGTGCGCGAGGGAGGAAGAGAAAGAGAGACAACAGCCCCCGCCTCTGATGGCTACGGTTACAGTCAAGGAAAAGGATGGCGTGACACCCCTCGACTCACAGTCCTCTGGACTCGGCGCCAATGACCTGCAGCGCCTCGATGCCTCTCTCGAGGAGTTCAGCCAACAGCCCAAGAAGGCCGGCAAGGGCCGGAAGAAACGGCCCTTCTTCATGTTGGTCGCGGTGCTGCTCCTGTTCTTGGTCTCGGGCGGCGGCGTCGCCCTCGCCGTCCTGTCCTTCGTGAAACCCGTCGAGTCCGAGGGCTTCCGGCTGGCGCGCAACCTTGTCCTGGTGGCCTCGGGCATGTCGCTGCTCTACACGATCATCCACGTCCGGGGCGGCTTCAGCAACTACGTTAACGGCGCGCCCCATATCCCGCCGCACTTCCGCGGCGAGTATGTGCACGCCAGCGCCCTCATTGTGGCGCGACTCGGCATTCCCGTCTGGATCGCCGCCTCTGTTGCAACCGCTATTCTCATATCCAAGTCGAAACAGCCTCTGGGCATATCTGGGAACCAGATCCCGTACCCGCTGTTGGACTTGATCATCTGCGTGGTCGCCTTGTATGTCACGCCACCTCTCCTGATTCCCAGGCAATGAAACGCCCTCATGCATGTAGAAGCTACAGTGGGCTATTTGCTAACTACGACTCACAGAATATCCTTCATCGCCCTTGCGGCTACCATCAACAAGAACCCGACACCTTTCGCCTTGGCCGGCATCTCGAGCTCGTGGATTCTTACGTATCAGGATAATGTCTTCGTCGAGCACGACGACGATGAAGCCTTTGTGAGCATTTCTCGACGGGCTTCGATGCAGCGAGCAGCAGACGAGAAGGGCGAGAAGCGGACGACGCCGTCGATAGCGCCGTCGCCGCCCCCGGCACTGGCCCGCCCGAAATCGACGGCGGATTCGTCGAAACGGACGGCGCTGACGGAGGAGGCCCTTACCAAGGCGACCGATAACGGGCGCAGAGCGGCGCGGCCCAGCAACCTCGACGTCGCGAAGGTGCAGGCTGCGGAAGAGGACGCCAAGACGGAGCTGATGGCCAACTCGCCCGTGCGGCCCAACTACTACACCACCATGCCGCCCGTGCAGCGGAGTTCCGTCCCGCCGGTGCCCCCGCTGCCGCCCAAGGTGCTCAAAGCGAAGGCCAAATCGCAGAAGCAGCAACAGCAGCGGCATACTCTTGCGCCGCCCTCCCGCGGCGGCGGCGGATGGCGTGACGATCGGGATGACATGGCCCACCAAGTCGTGATGCGGCCTCGGACGCGCAGTACCTATAGCAGCAGTGCCGAGCGTACTTACACCATGTCCACCTACACGCCTAGCTCCACCATGACCTCGCACTCGTCCGCTGCCCCGATGCTGAGCACGCGACAGCTCCAACAACAACACCAACAAAACCAACAGCAGAGGCCGGGCACGAGCAGCTCCAGCCACTACAGCACCGCGAGCCGATCGCAGTACGGGCCGGTGCAGTACCCGATCGTCAGGGCCAGCGGCGTGCCCTGGCGACCCCCCACGAGGCCCGGCAGCAGCTACCAGCAACAGCAGAGCCAAGGAGGCCCCCAGCAGAGAACGCTGCGCCACTCCCCGTCCTCGTCGCTGGACTCCAACGCCAGCGGCAGCAGCAGCCGGTCGTCGTCGTCGCTGGGCAGCATGACTCTGCGCACGCCGAAGCCGATAGCGGGGCTGAGAACCGGCGGCGGCGGCGGCGGCGGCGCCCAGCAGCAGCCGCGTCAGCCGGTGCCAGGAGGAGGGCTCCCGTCCGGGCCGGCGCCGCCTGCGAAGTCGCCAAGGCGGAAGTTGCAGAGGAAGACGTCCAACTTCTCGCGGCCGATAACGGCCAACGAGTTCGTATAGAGAGATGCTGAAAGCTTAGAGAGAGAGAGAGAAGAAATCAAACGCCAATACCCACGCGAGAGTTCTAGAGTTATTAGAACGATGATGTACGACTAGGACGCATCGATGCGAACAAGAAATAATATACAAGACAATACCAACCAATCAATTCGATACGTACTACATGTGCTTAGTCTAATAGGCAGAGACTTGCATCCCTTATTGGATCAAGCCGGAGAAAAACTGGGACAACCTAGCTGAACATACGGGCGATAATGTACGGCCGAATAGTATTACCAAGTTCCTGGCCATCATCATATGCGAATGCACGTCTGCCAGCAAAACATGGCGCATGCCAGAAGCGCATGTGACAAGTAGACCGCCGCTTCAGAAGTCCAGCAGCGGCAAGTAGTGCGGGTAAGGGTCAGCATTTGCTCGCTCCAGGTAGAAGGGATCAACTTCCCCGCATCGGGGCCAAACCGACAGCATGGGGGGGACTGGAGAAGACCCTCCCTGCTTGCACCTACATATTAGCATATGCCACGGATTCCTTTTTTCTCGAAACTTGGAAGAATTTGTTGTTCACGATAGACCATATGCCTCTTGAACGACAGATACCCGACCATTGGTCCAAGTTGAACAAAAGTGATAATATAGGCCAGCTTCTTCCCATATAGGTAGGCCCGTCCCAAGCTCATATCCGAAAGAATCCCCAACGGAGCCACAGAAGCTGCGGCGTAGAAAAGGAACCACACCGCAGCGCCGAATGGAATACACGAATGGCCGGGAATGCGGTCCATATATTTCCCTGCTGGGCGTCCCGGCGAAAGAGACGGTGATTTTGTGGCCACCAACAAATCGGTATTGATGACACTAAGGGCTTCTGGGCAGTAGGGCGACCGGGGGTTGGGTGAGTTGACCGGGGGTGGCTGAGATGGATGTTGTAAAGTCTTGGCGTGTAGGGCTTGGTCCGCGACATTCTGTATGATCAACTCGAAGAATATATTAATATACCAGAGGATGTCGAGGTTGCATATTGTTCAAACAGACGCTAAAAACAGAATCGTATAGCAGATACACAACTCGGATGCGATCCGGATATGCTCTGTGCCTCTGGGATACGTGTTTGGGCAGGTGCTTGGCGTAGGCCCGTACGTAGGGGCACACATTTCGCATATGCCGGGCCTACATCCGGCACGGCACGGTCAGGATAGGGGCCGCGCATGGTTCGAGTTAGCTAAGCAACGGGCTGATGTTCTAGATAGGGTGTTTACAAGCGACATGCATATTTCCAGCAACGATATGGCATTCTGTGTTAGTCGAGGGTCAACTTCTCGTTGCGTACATACATGTGCAAGTACCAAGACAGACTTGCGTCCCTTGGCGGCGGCCAGCCAGAGTGACATGGCCTACGAAGAACTAATCCCCGCAGATCCACCGCCCGGTCCACTCACATACATACATCCATGACTAGCAACAGCACATTCTCACTTGTTGAACTCCTTTCCCAAAAGCATGTAATCACAAGAGTCCATCTCCGTGGCCTTGGAGGGAGGGGTTGAAAGGCAAGCCTTTTTTTTTTTTTTTTTTTTGCCGGCTCTTCCCTCCCGCCAAGTTCGGCCGGTTTATAAAACCCGTCCGGCCCTCCCCTTCCTTCTGTCAGTAGAGTACGTAGGTAAGTAGGCTAGCTTGTTGCTTATCGCGCTTCGATCAAACAAGAGCAGGTGTGCTTTGGTTGCGGTTTCTGGATTAAGCTTTGCGCGCCAAGAAAACTTGGATATCCCGACCCTCGTCCTTGTCCCGTTCTCAAAGCAGAAATCGACAACATGGCGACGGAGAAGAAGCTGAGTGGCGATGCCGGGTATGGGTGCCCCGTCGAGGTATGCAATTGATTTAGTTCAGCAATCCTTCCTCACTTACACGGATTGAGCAACATGCCAGCCAGTTTACTGACCCATGCGGGGCGTGGTAGGATGTCCGCACACTGTCCGCCAATCCTCAGGTCGACCCGGCCGCCGAGAAGGCGCTTCGGCGCAAGCAGGACATGAGGATCATTCCTCTGTCGGCCGGCATCTACTTCCTGTGCTATCTGGACCGTTCCAACATCGGCAATGCCAAGGTGCTCAACGCCAGTACCCATCATGACTTGCTGAGTGAGACTGGAAGTAAGCAGGCAACTTTCCGCCGCCGGAGTCTTCCTGACTGGGCATCTGAGATTGACTTGGCTAACCTTCGATTTGCTGCAGTGACTAACTACGAGTATACGATTGCTCTCATGATGGTATGTTACTCGATCCCTGAAAAGCCTGGAGACCATGTGCTAATATGCCAGTAGTGAGTTACACAATCGGGCCGTCTCATCGGAGAGTCATAGAACTACTGGAGGTGATGACTACATCATGCAGACCCGGTGCCTATCGATTGATTGGATCAGTAAAGCTAACGCTAGACAGCTTCTTGGTGGCATACGGCGTATTTGAAGTCCCCTCCAACATCCTCCTGAAGAAGCTCCGGCCGTCAAGATGGATTGCCTTCCTCATGTTCGCGTGGGGAGCACTCACCATCGGCCTCGGCGGTGTCCACAGCTATGCCGCCGTGACCGTGGTCCGCTTCTTGCTCGGAGTCTTCGAGGCTGGTCTGTTTCCCGGACTTGTGAGTATACTCTGCAGCTTGTGGTCTGGACAAGAGAATTAACAACTTTTTTTTAGGTGTACTACCTGACATTCTGGTACAAGACGGAAGAACGAAGCGTCCGCGTCGCCTTCATCCTGGCATCTGCCACCCTCGCCGGCGCATTCGGCGGTGCCATCGCGTATGGCGTCGGCCACATGAACCAGGCGAGCGGCCTCTCGGCCTGGCGGTGGCTGTTCATCATCGAGGGCGCTCCCTCGTGCGTCTCGGCCCTTTTCGTCTTCTTCTTCCTGCCTGACTACCCCGAGGGCGCCAAGTGGTTAAGCGAAGAAGAGCGGGCCGTCGCCGTGCAGCGGCTCTCGGTCGAGGGCAGCAAGGGTCACCACAACGCCATGACTTGGCCTGATGCCAAGGAGACTCTGTGTGACTGGAGGTTAGTAATTCGAAGCCCCTTGTCGAACCAGCTCTGTACCGAGTCTTACGTGAATGATCAGACTTTGGGGCCATTACCTCGTGTACTTTGGTATCTCTACGCCGTTCAGTTCGTTGTCGCTGTTTACTCCGTCCATCACGGCTGGCCTTGGGTTCAAGGACCTCGAAGCACAGCTTATGACGGTGCCCCCATACGCTGTCAGTATATTCAGACCACCCCTTTTGCTTCATGATACTGACATCGTCCATTATAGGTCGCATACGTAGTCCAGATCCTCACCTCTTACTCCGCTGACCGTTTCAACGCCCGCGGCCTGCACTCAGCCGTCTTGGCCACCGTCGGCGCCGTCGGGTTCCTCGCCTCCGCCGTGCTCCCCGCTGACGCCTACTCGGCGCGCTACGGCTGCCTGATCGTCGCGGCCTCGGGCGCCTTCTCCTGCATCCCGCCGCTTCTGGGTTGGTTGAGCTCCAACATCTTCGCCACCGCATCCGTCGGTTTAGCCATCGCCCTCAATATCGGTCTTGGTGGCGCCCCTGGCCAGATCATCGGTGTCTTTATCTATAAGCCCGAGGAGGCCAAGTCAGGTTATCCGACGGGCCATTGGGTCAATGCGGCGCTCTTGTTGATGGTCGCCGTGGGGTGTGTCATGCTTCGGCTTTACTATGGCTGGAGGAACCGGAAGCTGTTGAAGGCAGGTGGTGCCGGAGCCGAAGGTGGCGATGCCGTCAGGCTGTTCAAGTACTAGGCCGGGTAGAGAGGGGTGGCCGAACTTCTTTTAACTCGCATACCCACTACTTCCGATTCTGACATCGATGTCTTATCTAATTTTAATAACGTACTTCTCAGGTGTGATTTGACACACCTCATTTATGTCCGCTTTCCTTTGCACTTGCCATTTACCGATATATCTCGCAACGAACAGATCAGTAGCTGGAGGCTCTTGTTAGACTACTGGCCCGATCCCTCAAGGGTAGCAAAAGTCTTGTCTGACTCCTTTCCGATCCCGACCTCCCACAGCCGGTAGCGGGGGCTCAGCCTGTGGAAGTCGACGTAGCCAAGTATGTGGTCCTCGAGCGCCGCCGCGTAGGCCTCCTTCCCTTCGCCCTTGAGGGTCGCGCGCATCCGCTGTACTGCCTCTGACACGTCTTGGATGGTGTCTTTCAAGACATCTATCTTGGCTTTGTTGTCGTAGGTGGCCATCTGGCTGATGTAGTTGTTGCTATCTCCAATCCGTTCTTCCTTGTAGAACCTGGGCAATACGTCAGTCAGTATAAAGTCGTCGAGTTTCGAGCCGTTGGGAAAGATAGGGGGTGCCGGACAAGCGATGGCCTGCTTAATACACTTACGATAAAACATCATTGGCAGAAGCAATGTATCGATTGAGATCCGGTATGCATTCCAGATATTGAGCCGCATCCGGATACATCGACTTGGGAAACGTCATGTAGGCGACAGCCTCGCCGTCGCCGTCCCTCTCCCGTACATACCACGCCCAGTTGCGTCCGCTGCCACCGCCGCCAGACGTTTTGTTCGCCGGAGTCTCCTTGACGCGCCGGAACGCTGCCTCCGTCTCGAGCAGGTTCGCGTTCATGAAGTTCAGTGAGGCCGAGACGATGAAGTTGGCCACGGTCGCGTCCCAGTACTTGTATGCCAAAGGCAGAAGATCAGCCCATCCCTGTAGTAACGGCAGCGGATGTGGCGCGCCCGAGACGAAGCGCGCGCCGAATCGGGCGAACTCCTCGGGGTGCATATGGGCTTCGTCGTCCATGAGGAGGCCTAGCCACGAGTAGATGCCGATGTAGACCTGGACATCCAGCGGATGCTTGGGGAAGCAGACCTAGTCGAAAGAGGTAATCAATTAGTATAAGGGTACGGGTTACTTTACGGCTACTATAAGTATATTTGGCTTTGGGTTGCTTACTGCAGCATATGTGACTCCCGCGTAGAAGGCCTCGGCGGAAAGAGAGCCCTCCTCTCTTGGAACGCAGATCTCGTACTGACACGCTGCCTCCCACAGGGCCGTGTTGTCGTCCAGGGGGGTCGGTTTATACTTGAGCTCCTTCTCGATGAAGTTTCTATAGAGTGGCCGGAGAGTGTCACTCAGAGACTTCGGAGCGTCATTCTGAGTCTTGTGTCCCCCCTGGATCAGAGAGACGCTTTGCAACATGGCAGCTACGGATCTCATGTATTCCAGTATTGTGCAGTGTGGGATAAAGGTGGTCTAACACAATGTATATATATGCAACCTTTTTGGCGTGAGGGCACAGAATACTTGATAGAAAGGCATACCATATTGAGCACATTTGCTCCTTATATACATGTTACCTGTCCTTTATTCCGAGCCACCCGTATGAAGCCCGGAGGAGCCGACAATGAGTGCATTACGTTGACCTGGCATTCATATTCCTCCCAAGTCTCTTGGCGAGAGACTCACGAAAATGATGATTAGTATGATCGGATTGCTTCTATATACGCCGTACTACTCACGATACCAGTTGGCCAGTGAGAAGGTGTGGTATAGCAGCCCTTACCATTTGGCTTCAGTCTACCCATAGTCTGACTGCGTTGCCCAGCACAAGTCTTGATTGGGCCAGCTGCGGGTATCATTCAGCTGAGTATTGTGTGAAGAGCCTTTTCTGAGATCTACCTCATCTCGCAGTTCGTCAGCACGAATAGACTTGGCTGACTTTGGGGGCGTAGCTGATAGAATATGGCAGAGCATTACATCTGACAGCGCTTTTAGTCAGATTGCACCAAAAGGAGTAGTTGAATGTATTCTTACAGCCTGGAAGGAGCTAAGAGGAGCTGTCAGAATGTCGACACCGCCTTATGTCGGCCTTCCTTTGAACGGGATAACTTCAGGCACCTCTTCGGGACCCCCGGGGGCATCGTGGGATCGTTTCGTTGAATTACGTCCATTTCTCAGCATGCCAAGTATGTTGTGGATAATTACATACGGCCAACAATTTCTTCTACCGTCGATGGTAATGCGCATACATTCTCAGCGCCGCAGCGGCACTTCCGCTCGCTCTTGGTGTAACCCATTCGAGCTGCCTTGTCATACAATAACCCTGCCCTGACCTCCGGCTTCGGGTAGTACACTACTTTTTCCATGCGCTTCTTCCTGCGGTGTGGTCTGTTAGGATCATCATAATTCCAATTTGATGGCTTACCCATTAGATTTTCCAGCGCCAACTTACAACGGTGTAACCAGCAAAGACGTGGTGTTTGACGACTCCTGAACTTGCTATCAAGGCTGCCGGATCCGGCATGTTACGCCACTATCTTCGAGCGGCGCCGACAGGAACGGATGACCGGCCCAACGCGCACGACTGAGCGGGCTATAGCTGACGTTGTACTGATCTCAGACCCCTTCACACACAGTCGCGCCAAAGTTTGCTATGACCGGACAACAGATGGCGCAAGTCCGACTTGCCCGCAACCCTATCAACCAAAGTCATCTGGGCCGAGCATATGCCTGGACTTCCTGCAACCAACATGTTTGCTTTTTTATGTCTCGGCCAATAAGCATCGGGCGTTGGAGACTATACCGGATCGACCACTTGCCCGCATCCCATCTCGGCTGAAGCCCCACCGAGCTCAGGGTGGTTGGTGACATTCAAAGCAAACCCGGAGTAACCATTGGTCTCCCGTCAACGCCAGGTATTGACCGATCCCAGCGTACTGTCTCAGAATGGGTTTGAAAGTCATCGTAGTCGGCGGCGGCATCGCTGGGCTCTCGGCCGCCATCGCGCTGCGGCGAGCAGGCCACGAGGTGCACGTCTACGAACGCTCCTCGTTCGCCAAAGAGGTCGGCGCTGCGATCCACATCCCGCCGAATGCGTCGCGCTCGCTGCTGGACTGGGGGCTGGATCCTGCCCTGGCCAAGTTCGTCGCGGTGCGCCGGAGCTACCGGGCCGACGGGGCTTCGCTCGACAAGTTCCACGAGATGAGCCATGAGTCTGTGAAGGACCAGTACGGTGCGCCTTGGTTCTTCGCGCATCGGGTCGATTTGCACGAGGAGCTGCGGAGGTTGGCGACACAGGAGGCTGTCGTTGAGAATGGTGATCAAGGTATCCCGGCTCAGATACATTTGAACTCGGAGGTCGTTGAGTTTGTGGGTTCATCTTGCCCAAGTAGCAGCATTAAACCAATGCACCTTTTCCTAAACCGCTAACACATCAAGCAAAAGCTCCCGGGATGTTCATCTATTAGATTGGCTGATGGCCAGATAATATCGGGCGACCTGTTGGTAGCAGCCGATGGCATACACACCGTCGCCGTGAAGACGGTTCTCGACCGCGATAACCCCCCTCTGCCCCAGAAGGACTACAACTTCTGCTACCGGTTCCTCATCCCTGCGGCCGAGATCCGGTCCGACCCGGTGACCAGAGACTGGCTCGACGGAGATGATGGGCGGATGAAATTCTTTGTGGGACACGACAAACGACTCATATCATACCCGTGTCGGAAGTAAGATTCTCTTCTTTTTGCGGCATCCTACCCATGGCTGACTGGGTCCTTCGATAGCAATGAGGAACATAACTTTGTGGCCATGTTTCACAATGACGACGAAGCAGCAAAGAACCCGGAGGGTGAGTCGGATCAGCCCACCTCTACCCCTATCTCGAACAACTCTGACTATGGGTGACAGACTGGCAGGCCTCTGTAGATAAGTCGGAGCTGTTGAGGCGATATGACGATTTCCACCCCTATCTCAAGGGAATCATGATGTAAGTTGTGCAATATCCAGTAACCCCCAACAGCCCAATATAAAGCTGAAGAATCGATATAGCAAAGCGACAACGGTCAAGCAATGGGCGCTACTCTACCGTCCACCTCTTCCCACATGGAGGAAGGGATCCCTCATTCTAATCGGGGACGCTGCCCATCCCATGCTGCCCCGTAAGTCGCATACACGCACATCCAGACCAAGAAAACGGGACGCGACGGGAGGGCAAAAGCCCCCCCTCAACAACCTAAGACTGATGAGCATTCTCGATATTATCCTGTAGACCAAGGCCAAGGCGGAGCCCAAAGCATCGAAGACGGCGTCGCCATGGGTATCCTCATGTCCGGCGTAACTAATCACCCCAACGACGTCGCCTCGCGCCTCGAGCTTTTCGAGTCGCTGCGCCGGAACCGCTGCAGCGCCATCCAGATCCTGTCCAACGCGGGCCAGGACGAGGCGGAGCGCGTCCGGGACGCGGCGGCCAAGTTCATCCCCATCCAGGACATACCGAGTAAGTGGACTCGGACTGCATACATCTATCGCATGTGGTTTCGTAGTTGGAGCTAACTGCAAGTGCGTGTTTGTAGAAATTACTGAGGAGTTCGTCGACTTCAATTTCGGATACGACATAGTGGAAGAGGCCATTGCCATCATGCGGCGACAGGATCCGGACTTCGTGCTGGCGCCTGGCTTCTTCCAGTCGCCTGCCTCGATGAATTGAGCAGCAACGAGAAATTCGAGATGTCGTGAAACGAGATTGGTGATCTGCGTAATGGGCACATCGTGTTTTACTTTAGCAAGAACTGTGTATTTATTCGCGAGAACCTTGGTTGCTAGATAGATCCCTTTTACATGTCCAAATGCTATATGCCAATCCATTTTGAACTCATTCAACCCAAACGCCAGCTCCTATGCTTTGATATCATTACATACATCCATCGATAAAATCGTAATAATACATAAAACCCCTTTCTTACCCAACGGCGGCAGCTAATCTAGAATCAGATGATGTATGTATCCAAACATATATCGTTGAAATGATAACAATGTATAATAAAGATAATAATATATCGACCCAAACAGAGGCAGCATCCCAATCACCGAAGCATGTAGGATAGATCAGGGAGGTTTTGGATAATGTTTTCGACGGCTTGGCTCATTCCCTCCTGCTCCTCCCTTTTCGACGATTGGACTGGGCCAAGAATGACCGTAGCTGGGGTTGGCATCTCCGGGATTGTTTGAAGCTTGTTCGCCACCGAAACTGGTGGTCCAATCGGTTTGTCTGCAATGGGCGCCTTGGCTGGTGGTTCTTGTATAGGCTGGGGAGTCGGGGTTTCGAAGCAAGAGAAGTCTGCAAAAGCCCAAGGATCCGGAGCCTGATCCCTGATCTCTTGGATTTCTTGACTTTCACGTTCCACGGAGAACAAGCTCGTAGACTCAGCCGCTGTCTCCAATGCCGGGACATCCGCTGTGAACACGGAATCACTTGTATTTGCAGAGAACAAGCTCGTAGACTCTGCGGCCTGTTCAGAAACTGGAGCATCCGTACCTGTATCTACAGATTTCTCCTCCTCAGGCGTGTCCCGCTGAATGGTCGTTTGCCCCAAGTCTTCAGGGAGGGCGGTGTCTGCCTTCAAGCTTGAAGGCTCCGGGTCTCCAATATCGGGGAAACCGCTGCTGAGACTAAGTCCCTTGGCAAAAGTAGGCGAGGCAACCATTTCACCCCATTCATCATCGTCGTCGTCATCTCCCTCCCCCTCATCTCTGGATGTGCTGATGTGCTGGACTGGGGGCAATGGTTCTTGGTGTGCTTGCTTTGGAGCAACTGCTGGGGCAACTGCTTGGACAGGGGGCAATGAGAGTGAGTTTCGAGCTGAATCTGTCTTTGGAGCGGCTGCTGGAGCATGGGGTAAGGACATTGAATTCCGAGCTGAATCTGTCTTTGGAGACGATGTTGTTCCCGTTGCCATTGGTAAAGTAGTTGGCGACGGCTCGGGAGTCATGGAGCTCCAGCCGAAGGCCTTAGCTCCAATAGGTGGGCCAGTGAAGACGTTTGGAGGTAGTGTAGAAGCCCTGGCCGTTCGACCATCGGGTAGTTCAGCAGAATCACGCGGTGTTACCGTAGGAATACTGCTCTTTGTCGCGGCTCGCGGCTTTCGACCGAATATCTTGTCCATCTCGATGGGTGCACTGCCCCCCGAGTCCCAATTGAAGCCGCTCGTCCGCTTGCCTAAACCAAATGTCGGCCGTCCCGATATTGAGTCCTCTTCCTTCCATTTTCGAACAACCTTGATTGTCTCTTCATGAACGTCCGAGGTTGCCCATTGAATCCTAGGATAATTCTCGTCGTCGCCGGAGTTGTGTTTCCGCATGGACCCATATCTCGAAATACGGTACCAGATCCGTCGCTGCTCGAGATTGGTAAAACTGTCAGATATAACACGGTCTGGCAGCTCGCTGTCCGGATCAGCGTCATCGGGGACGTCGGAGAATATCGTCTGAAGGCCATCTAGATCGACGTTGAAGTTGATAGGGCCGAACTTCTCTATGAGTTGTTGCACAGGGAGAGACGCAGATCGTCGAGTATCGGAGTGGGCAGCAGTACTAGATTCCTCCAAGCTATCCTTTCTGTCATCCGGGCTGGCAGAAACAGCTGTGGGATCATTCGATCGCTCGTTATCCACTGACGCCTCCGTTGCATCGTCAGAAGTCACCGAGGCTACACCCGAATCTGTCTTGGGCTCATCATCAGTAGTGGACTTTAGGGTCTCGCGTGACCTCTCCTTGCTCTTGTCTCTAGCCGATGTTGGCCTCTGGAGTTCGGCTGGTTCTTCGGATGCTGCTCTTGCAAGACCGTCAAACTTGTCTACCAGAAGGGCAATCTTCCCCGTCACCTTTCTCGCGCTCGGTTGTTGTGGTTTGAGATTGGCTTCCTCGTCAATCGAGGTGATAGGTGAATCCTGACGTTCCGGGACACGACCATCGCCATCGGTAGAAAAAGTCGAAGAAGACCTGGACGGACTCTCGTGAGGTTCGGCGTTCCCATCGGCCTCTTCTTCTTCAGGCAGTGTAGATGTGGGTTGCGTAATTGGGGAAGGACCCGGCCTGGATAAGGGAGCACCTTCGGGCTTGAGATTATTATGGCCAGTCGTGTCGGCACTGGGCGGCGGTAGTCTAGGTGTCGCATCAAGCCACAGTGAATCGGCGGCCCAAGGATCGGGGGAGGGAGGCGGGCGGAAGACGGAGGAAGCGCGTGAGCGCGGAGGAGGGTTCAAGGCGGGTGAGCCGGGCCAAGAACCAGTGCTCTCCTTTTCAAAGATGGAAGAAGTTTTCGATCTCAAATGCGGAGTGCGCAAGGGCGAATCTCGACCAGCCGTCGCCCACGGAGAGGCATCTAGTAGATCATGTTCCGACTTTGCCGCCCAGCCGCTGAAAGTTTCGTCATCGGCCCATGGCGACGGGCCTGGCGAGGGCGAGTGTGTCAAGCTTGTGCCTCCAAAGAAGGCTTTCGGAGGCGGGTTGAGGAGAAGGTTGTTATTGGGAGGAGCAGCGTCCGCGCTTGCCCACGGCGAGCCCCATGGATCGTCCATATTGGGGAGTGGAAGACAATGGTCATGTTGACTCGCGACAACAATCAAAGGTCCTCAGGATCCGGGAGTTGCGATCCATCATAAGTGGAAAGGCACACTAATCAAAAGGTGACAACAGCCAGCATGGCAAGGTAATAATAAAGACTGGGTTCTGGATGGGGGAGGTTCCACGCTGGCAGGCTGGCAGGCTGGCAGGCTGGTAGGCTGGTAGGCTGCTGGTGGCTGGCCTTTCTAGCCCTCCTGAGCGCGTGTGAGACGGGGGCAGCGCTCGGAATAGAAGTACTCTCCGATGGAAGAGCCCGATTGCCGTTGTACCTCCAGGAGTGCGATCAAACAAGAATGCGCATTGCCCAGGGGTAGGTACCTGTCTGCAGAATAGCACCCATGCTGCCAAGGCCGAGGAAGCCGGGGGGCGGGTGGAGTCGACTGAAGTGCAGTGACTTCAGCCCAGGCACCAACATTTGCATAACTGTGCTGCACAGTGCTGTACAGTGCTGCCTGGCTCCGGAGTCTGCTGTGTGGCTAGTGAGGTACTTGGGCTTCTGTGGCCTCCTGTGGCCTCTGAGCTGCTGTGGCTAAGCCTCTGCCGATATGCAGCACGGGCCTGTTTCGCTTCCAACCTCCCATTGCATCATTTCGCCCAGGCCCGTTGGTGGGGGTTTTTACCTCGGATATGGAGGGGCAGGCAGCTTTTATCGAGAGACAGTAGCCATATGTAGCTGCTGATAAATGCAGAATCTCGTCCATCGCCGACAATCGCTGGCCTGCGCATAGAGTTGGAAGGAATTTTCTGAACTCTGGGATTATCTCATCAAAGGCGTAAACGCCGCTCCCACCACGTTATTCTGTTTTGTACGTATTAAGGATAACTTAGTCCAATTGGAATAAAATCTCGGACGTGGATTCTATCAGAACTGCCGGAGCGCGACAGGTCACCGCAAAGCCAGAGATGTCTCTATCCAAAGTCAAACATATCATTCTGGTAGGTATTATGTTGCAACCAACTAAGATCGGTGGACTTCGGCTAATCCAATCCACCACAGGTATTGTCCGGGAAGGGCGGTGTCGGCAAATCGTCTGTCACGACACAACTCGCCCTCTCGCTTTCCCTCGCCGGTCATTCGGTCGGTGTCCTCGATGTCGACTTGACCGGGCCCTCGATGCCGCGCATGTTCAATATTGAAGAAGCAAAAGTTACACAAGCCCCCGGTGGCTGGCTGCCGGTCACGGTTCACGAAGCAAACGCCGAAGCTGGTGTTGGAGAACTACGGTGCATGAGCCTGGGCTTCCTCCTCAAAGGTCGCGGCGACGCTGTGGTCTGGCGCGGCCCCAAGAAGACGGCCATGGTCCGCCAGTTCCTGTCCGACGTGCTTTGGGGAGACCTGGACTATCTGCTGATCGATACGCCGCCTGGGACATCGGATGAACACATCTCGCTAGCTGAAACCCTCTTGAAGGATGCGCGCCCCGGCCAGGTTGCGGGCGCTGTGGTGGTCACTACGCCCCAAGCGGTAGCTACCGCGGACGTACGAAAAGAGCTCAACTTTTGCTCCAAGACGGGCATACCTATCATTGGCGTTATCGAGAACATGGCCGGCTTCGTCTGCCCCAATTGTGCTGAGTGCACCAACATCTTTAGCAAGGGCGGTGGTGAGGTTATGGCGCAGGAATTCAGCGTACGCTTTCTAGGTGCCGTGCCCATCGATCCACAATTTGTCATGTTGGTCGAATCTGGAGCGCGGCCGGTCTACCCCGCGGGAACCATGGTGAACGGGAAGGACATATCAGGGGCCAATACTTCAACGGAGCAGGCCGCGGAAACATCAACCAGGAAAGACGCAGCGTTGCTGGCGGACAAGTATCGAGGCTGCTCACTAGAGCCCCTGTTCAACCAAATCACACGGGATATTGTGGCAGCCATCGGATGAAGCCAAGCCGAGCCAAGTCTCGGTTTCAACACAACAGCCCAACTTTACCGGGGCTGCCCATGCATGCGATGCGACATATGTTATCCAAGCAAACCACGACCGATGAGGCGATGCGCCAGCCCGCGAAGGCGGTAATCAGCAAGACACGACAATAGCCATTTGCAAGAGGGTGTGCTGGAACTCCGGTGTTAACTCTATCTGTCATGACTTTACAAGAGGTTCTGGCGAGATGCAGATCATGCAGACAGCCTAGCAACCTGGGTAGGCCTGCAGGGGCTTGAGGGCTTTTTTGGGTGCCGTCGTACACCCTCTCCTGTTTTGGGACCAAAGAAAACCGTTTCGATGCAACTGACACGGCATGCGGCTTGGGTGTCCAAGCCAATACGTAGTAGCACATGTCGCAGGTTCATGCTCCCAAGACTCGGCTGCTCGTTATGGACCACGGTTGGTTTGGGAGCACCTTCTTTCAACTCGTCGTCTGGTTGGTGCCCAAGCTCCACTGGCGGTGTAAGCTGGAATGAGGATGTACACTCCATCCCCAGCCGTGCAAGCGGCCAGCAGGCGTGTCATCATCTTGGCCTAGTGGTGGTTTAATCTAGATAGAAATATACCAGCTCCAACAAAGATAAGGTCGATGCACGGGAAACGACTTGGGTGATAGCTGCCAGCCCGATATTTCCCAGGTTGTGTTTGACGGATGCCAAGTCAGGGAGCTCGGCCACTCTGGATTATGTACCCATTCGTACCTGACAGAGGGCGTGCTGGGCGGCAGGCGGCTGGGGCAGCTATCGACGATGCGCCAAGAAGAACACACAAAAAAACCGCGACTCCACCCCGCCCTAAAATCTGCAAAGTGAAATGACCTCAGAGGCGCAGAGGCTCAGCGGCGGCTCAGAGAGGGAAAGGCGTCCCGCGGCGCCTTGGGAGCTGGCTGGCTGGCTGGAACTTGGGCGGAGGAAGTGAGGAGTCGCGCTGTTACTGCAAGGCCTGCAGGGCCTGCAGAGTGCCTAAAGTGCCTGCCCGCTTGCTGCTGGAGTGATTTTTAGTGACCTACCAACAGCCCAGGCCTCCCCCCACCCGCTGTTACGGCGCACATGCAGGCTGCCCATCCACACCCACCACCAAAAAGCTGATTTACTGCATCTGATTCGATTCGGCCAGGCACAAAATTCTGCCACAGTCGCGGAGGTGCTGAATCAAGAAAAACCTCTCGCTCCCCCGACCTAACTCTGCTTGACTCTTACCGACTCATCCAACTGCCCACCGCTCCTGCGCAGAACAAGCCATAAATTATTTCCGTGAGGACGGAACGAAAGAAACTCTGCCCGTTTGGTTCTCCGCCATTCACCTCTTCCCGCTACTGCTGTTGCATTACTTTGCCCAAACTCTATCCTCAGCAAGAGCCCCAGGTCTCAAGACCCTTCAACTCATTTTCTTTTCCCGTCTCTCCTCCTTCGGACGACAGACCCCGAATCCCTACCTACCCGCGACGACACGACTGCCGCTTCTCGTCTGCCGCCTCTGCTGCGAGCCCAAACGCTTGCTCCATCGTCCGACGAATCTGGATCGTCCATGTTTCTCAGGCAACACTCGAGCAGCTTGATCTGAACGATCCGAAACCTCTGGCCTGACCCTACGAATCAGGCGCATTGTCCTGCTGTCGTCGTAATCCCATCCCATCAGTTCTTCCATGAACCCGGCGGACCTGCTACGCTTCCTCTCCAAGCCCGCAAAGTACGTCGAAGATAAATAAGCGCCGTGGCATCCCGTCTATTTTGACTAACACTCGACACATAGGCCCCGATAACCCCAGTTTTCACCGTCCTTCTTCACGCCTCTCCGGTTTTTCTTACCAAACCAAACAACAACTACCCACCCCGACCACACCATCTTTGCAGATACCCTCGTCTGCCAGGCCCGATACTCCACCACAGGTATCGGTTTCTTGCACGAACGAGGCCCGGATATCAACGAGTCACAATTCCTTCATCACAGGTCTTCCTCCTCCCCCCGCGCGGCCGCCCTCCTTAACGTCCCTACGTGAGACGTTATAAAGCTATACATTTGCATTGCTGCTGGCGTAGCCAGCATCTGATCCCCACCCACCCACCTGTGGGCCTACTCTCTCAGACGAACGCCGCAAGGTTCGTTTGGGTGGCAGTCAGTGCTCCGCGGTCGCTGCAGTACCCGCCGCCAACCCCGTCCAGTCCATCATCGGCCCGGCTCGATCGATCGATCCTCACCGTAGGACCGCCCTAATTTGGAGGGAGAAAACAAAAAGAGTTTGTTTGGATATTTACGACTTGCACAGTCGCAGTACGGAGATGGTCGACTCTGAAGTCCCCACCAACCAAATCATCTCGCCGTCTGAGGATACACCTCAGTTGACGATCAATCATGAAGTCGCGGCAGATTTAGATTCGTCCAACGCCTTCGAGGGGCCCGAGAAGCTTCTTGAAGTCTGGTTCGCTCCTAGTGCCGACGCTCTTCCCCATGGAGTCAAGCCGGACGGCCTGAAGGCCGTGGCGTCCGACATCTGGGTCCCCATGTTGGACGAAGTCCACTGCAAGGTTCTCTCGACCATCAAGTCGGAGCACATCGACTCGTACCTGCTCTCCGAGTCCAGCATGTTTGTGTTCCCCACAAGCTGATTCTCAAGACTTGCGGCACCACCACGTTGCTCCGAGGCCTGCACAGCCTTCTTCGCATTGCCGCCGTCGAGGCTGGCTTCCCATTCCACAATGTGAAGAGCGGGGAGGACGAACACGTTGCGGCAACCCCCTACCGAGTGTTCTACAGCCGCAAGAACTTCCTCTACCCCGAGAAGCAACCGAGCCCCCACCGGAGCTGGAAGCAGGAGGTCGATTTCCTGGACGAGACATTTGAGCATGGTAGCGCGTACATGGTGGGCAAGATGAATGGAGATCACTGGTACCTCTACATCACCTCCCCACAGACCAACTCGCCACCTCGTACTCCCGAAGGCGATAAGGAGCCGCCTTTCCTGCCCAGCGGCTGGAAGATTCCTACTGGGCTGGCCACGGCCTTCAATGGCGCCCCTGAGAGTAACGACGAGACCCTCGAGATCCTGATGACTGATCTCGATCCTGAGAATGCAAAGCAGTTTTACTTGGATCACGTGAGTGCGGTCGCGCGCGCTGAGTGTCCTAAGCAGGTTCAGGAGGCACAGCAGGCTGCTGAGGAGAGTCTGGGCGACTTGTCAGCTAGTGTAGATACGCTTAAGACGACCAGCACAGCCGTCAGTCACACCGATGAGACATTCGATGCCGCTAGCTTGGACAGCAACTCTGATGGGAACGGTACCCACACCCCAATGTCTGAGCTGGCCGATATTAACCAAGCGACTGAGGGTCACGTGCTTGGCACCATTGTCTCGGATGCTTGCGGGCTCTCTGGTGTTTATCCGAAGGACAAGTATCCCGATGCTCGCATTGATGCCTACATGTTTGATCCATGTGGCTTCTCTGCCAACGGAGTCATTCCCTCCCCCCACAATGCCGAGGATGGCGAGAAGTCTACTCACTACTTCACCGTTCATGTAACCCCCGAGCCTCAGTGCTCGTACGCCTCTTTCGAGACCAACGTTCCTGGGGGACAAAAGGGCCGAGAGACGTCTGAGGTTATCGAACATGTGGTGGAGATCTTCAAGCCGGGCCATTTCAGTGTCACGCTGTTCGAGGCCAAGGGCGATGACGTTGCCAAGGGTGTGGCTCGCAACAAGCGTCTCGAGAAGATTCGGGGCTACCGCCGCATGGACCGAATCGTTCATGACTTTGAGGACTACGACCTGGTCTTCCGCTACTACGAACGTGACGACTGGGTCGGTGGGTCAGGCCTCCGGGTTGGTGAGGATATGTAAAAAGCCTGGTGCAACAGACAATATCTCACAGAGACAAAATGATTTCATTTCACACGCATGGATGATATTTTTTACGATCTCTTTTCTGTGGAATTGGTTTCCCCTTCGTTGATTTCGACGAATCTACAATCATTGGGTACGATCTTGGTATGATCTCGGCCTTGCACACGGCAAGCGACACTACGATATTGCTACATGACTCTTTTGGTCCATTCTTTTCAGCTATATACCTAGCTCTATCTAAAATGGCATATCTTAATCAACCAAACCTCTTTCGGTTCCGACTTCGTGACGGTGATGTCTTGGTTCAGCTTTTCTGCGTATATCGCAAACATGACTACGAGCATTATGAGATTGAACTTAGACAGTTAGCTAAAGGTACACGACATGGCCCAAGACTCGGGTATGTTATGCTATGACATCATGAGTGCTGTGGATGTCCAACGATGGATAGGGGTATACAGGAATTGAGCTCGGTAACCTTGTCAACGCTGCTGCTAGGTTGTTGCGCAAACAAGGATGGGCCAGCTTTCTGTGTCTTGGCTTTCACAGCCGCAATATGCCCAAGCCGAGCTTTTCTCGAACTATCTTCATTCTACAGTTACCGAGAGAAGAACAAGCATGTATCACACAAGATTCGCCTATCAACCTTCGTCCGAGGTGTGTGAATATAAAACACAGCGCGTCCGGCTCTGGCGTGGCACGATATACTGTTGCTTAATTTTACGAAACATCGTGGCTTTACCCACTCTCCGTCACTTGACTTGACCGAGGTGCTGTGCCCCCTCTTAGCTGAAAGGATCAAGACATTGTCGATATCGCATCCGTGTAGCAACCACCCCTCAATCTATCGTCGGGATGGTTGACGAGATCTCTTTGATTGAACGAGTTGAGGGCTTCTGTTAGGTGGGAGGAGGGAGCCGACTGAGCGACTACATAATGGATGAGGTTTGCAGATAGAAGTGCCATGTGGAAGAACAATCACAGTCCGTCTTTTATGATATCTCTTTTTCACCATTGCCCAACCACCGTCATATCTCCCGACCTCTGTCCTATCTCAGTCCGTCAACATGAAGCTCGCTCGCGTCCTGGCCATCCTTCTTCCCGGCTCCAGCTCCGGAGCTGCTGTGGCGATGACGATGGACAAGCTTCGTGGCAGAGCTGCTATTACAGAGGTTGTGGAGCTGTGTCCCAACCCCGGCTTCATGGGCATCAACGAAACCGTCACCTGCCTCAACTTCACCGATCCTGCTACGCCCAAGGGGTATGGGCAGAGAGACACATGCAGTAAGTTTGATTCATTCCGATCCATGGCGGTGTAAGGCAACGCCTCGTCATCGATTTTTGCTGATCCGGACGGATCTCTTTCTAACCCGCGGCTTTGAACAGTCAGCTTGGAGGGCTCCCCCTTGCATGTCGGAGCGCCTCAGGGAGTTTCGTCGGTCCGCATGTATGGCACCCTGAACTGTACGCTGTACAAGTATGTATTCCTTTCTCTTGGATCCCCTGTTCGGCGCTTTGTCTTTTCCTCTCCGGAGCCATCGGCGCTCGATTGAGGGAAGGCAGCAATGCCAGAGGAAGAGAGCAATGCAGTACCCATAATGGTTGAACCTATTTGACAGACTCTTGCTACAGGACCGAGAATTGCGAGCCCGACACGCCTGACAATGGCCATATCGTCCCTGATGGGGGCGAGAGCCGTCTGTTCGGGGGCGCCGGGCCGGATGATCCCAAAGCTATCGACGACAAGACTGTGGCTTTCAGGTGCCGAGATCCAGCGAAACCTGGGGTGCATAAGTACTCGTCCTCTGCTGCTGCGCCACTAGAATGAAGGTGTTGGGAAAGCGACGGCGCTGCCTTCGCATAACCCAACCGCCAGGGCGTCTCGTTTATTGTGTCTGCGTAACAGAGGAGACAGGAGAGGGTTGTCGATTGCAAGGAGGCGGGAACATTCTGACTCATGTATTCGTACTAAGCAAATCGAGAGGGTGGGATCGCGTGCAGGGCACTGTAGGGTTGCTGGCATGCTCGCATTGCCGCCCTCGACTGGTTCGCGCTGCTTCCAAGACCTGACTGAGAGTGGTCACTTTGGCCGAAATGATCAATATGCCGTTTACTTGATCTCTCCCAGGATCTTCTGGACTTCTGCCACATCTACCTCGTCGTTGCTTCCTCCTGTCAAGCAGGAAGAATGAACCCATGATTCTGTCCCGTCGCCATCTCTGCTCATACCAAGCTTTGATCGTAGTTCTCCCACATTGCTGCTCCGTACCCCGCCACCAGCGATGATCTCGATGCTGTCGCCAGCCTTTGCAATGATCCTTTTCAATGTGGCCATGTTCTGAGCCGCATTGCCGGGTCCGCCCGAGGTGAGAATGCCGTCGACGCCCATCTGAACAAGTGATGCCAATTCCTTCTCCCACTCTGGCACTACTGCCAAAGGTCCGTCGGTGGCGGCATCAGCCGCATCGTTGCAGCCCACAATGTCGTCGAATGCGCGATGAAAGACGGTCTTGTACGGCTTCGAGGCGGCTACCAGCTTCTGCACCGTCTCGGCCTGCAAGCCTACCCTCCCAGCACCCTCTGTCCCTGTCTTCATCAACGCGCCAAACACGAACCCATCACCCCTCTCGACCCGCATCGCGCCCGACGCCTCAAACGCCTCAATAGACCGCACCATCCCGTCGATCTCGGCATCCGAGTACAAGAAGTCTCGTTGCCCCGCAGGAGGACCCCGCGGCCGGATCATGACGCGCACAGGGACCTGCGCATCTTTGAGGCATGCCACATCCTCGACGCTGGGCGTCAGGCCGCCGGCCGGGTAGGACCCCGCGGCGTTGAGCTCGATGCGGGCAGCGCCGGCCGCGATGGCGGGGGACGCGGAGGCGGGGCCGAAAATGGGGATTTCGAGGCGCGTGGGCATCTTCTTATCCCGCATGTAGCAAACGGTGGCAGTGGATGATGCTGTAGTACAGAAAGGGCTGAAGCTGTGCTCAGCTGCTTACTTAATTATTCTTCCGTTTCGGTGCTCGCTCAGCTTAGCATTGGGAGAAGGGGCATGCCATGCTCGGAAACGTGATGTGTATTGGTGGTTGCGCCGAACGGAAGAGGTGGATACACTCTCCAATTGATGCGATTGACTGGATGACTAATCATCCATTCCCGCTGTCGTATGTCTCTAATCGGCTTTGTGGCAAGCTTGCCTCAACGGCAATGCAAAGGGATCAGCAGTTGGCTGAACAGATTGATAGGGCAATAGCTAAATCAACTTTGTACAGGTGCTTTGGCTTCCTTCCGCGGTTTAGAAGACCAAGACTCGCGCATCTGCTGCGGTTCAGACTCAAGCCCCCCGCCAAGCGAAAAGGGGCAAAGCTGCGTTCAACTGGTTGGTGCCATAACAGTTGGCCCATCTATTAGTTGGGGCTGTTGCATTGAAAGTAAATCTCATTACGTTCCAAGTGTCAATCGACATCAATTGATTGTAAGAGTGGCTGCCATTCAACACACGGCGCCAATGCACAAGATGGATGCCAGGACAAATCACTCGCTACAGCCGCATTTGGAGGCCCTAGATAGGCAATTTCTAGAAAATGCCAAGGCCAGAGATCCCATTGTTCCTATCTTTGGTCCCATACAGCTCCGTCAAAAGGTGAGACGTTGTCTCGGTGGCCTGTCCGAAGCACTTGCCGCCACCAATGCCGCCAATCAAGATGCTTCCCACGATATCCCTTGGGCGCCGAATATCATTCCAAGTCTCTGAAACAAGAGGAGAGGATCACTGGGTCGTCACTCCCTGGACCCGCCAACCCGGGTACCCTCTTCGCGAAGAGGTGGTTCGTCTTCGCTTGTCTTGTCACCATGCCACCATATTGTTCAGAGTAGGGTGAGAAGGGTCCTTCGCGGTGTCTCCCACGTGCTGTGCCTTGAATGCGTGCTCCTGGCAGGAGTGGGCACTCTCTCCATAGCGGAGATCCTTCGCCTGAGAGACCGCCGCCATCGGCCTGTGAGCTCTTCGTCGCTCGGATGCGGTAGATTGCCTGAAGTTGCGAATCATCAAGGCTCGTGTATGGCTCAATGATTGAGAGAATGCCACCGAGAACGTTGACGTTCTTGCAGACCTCCCCAATATGCCCCAGGATACTGGGGACTGGGGCATATTGGGAGGTCTTTGGGTGATGAAACCCTGAAGTTGTCTGGTGACGAATTGACACGCCGGCAACACAGACTATCAAAATCGAAGGTCAGTCTTTGGACCACATGACTCGGCGCATGCTGTTTTGTGGATGCATTTTACTTACCAAATCCTGAGCCGCCTACTTCGCGGCGCCCGCATGGACGTACTCGACAGAAGCGAACGCATTCATCCGCACTGAATTCAAGCAACACCTCGCGATGCTCATGGAATGTGAGCTTTCGGTGCTCGTAGGAAATAACGAACGTCCTTGATCTCGAGCCGGTGTCCCGTATGCAAGGGTGGTCCTGTACCTGCTGGACCGTTGGGCGTTGCGCTGGTGACTCCTCAAGACAGAACGCCACCAGACTCTTCTGCTCCGGCGAGCACTGGTCTCCTTCAAGTCGAGGGATGTGCTCTCGCAAGAAGCCACCAAATCGCGTCAAGCTCACGTTCACCCCAACGTTGGGCGGCAAGCCAGAAAGAAGCAAGGCCAGATGGAAATGACTGGGCTTGCCAATTGTCGCTTGGCCCCCAACCCAGAGCGCACGCCTTGCACACTCTCGGATCGGCTCGGTGGCACCTGGTGGAATTTGTCGCCCCGCGGTGACTGACCGATGTTCCGGCCGTGATGCCGACGCTTTGGTCCATACCTGTCTCCTCGGCCACGGTGATCTCGATCGTATGCATGTTCGTGATGAGGACGGTCTGAAATCTCTCATCCAATCAAGAAGGACAGTCGTCAAACCGAGATTTTCGTCATCCAGCCAAAGTCTAGTCCCATGCCGGTGGCAAGAATGGAGCTGATCATCAGACTCCGCATCTTGGTACTTTCAAACGCCATAGGCCAATACCTTCGCAGAATCTGAGAGTAGGCGGCGCAGTGGAAGGACTCGAGAACGGAACGATCGTTGTAGAGCTGAGCCAGCCCTGCCAATTGGGCAAAAGATCTCAATCTTGTGCTGACGATGGTTTCTTCAAGTTTCTGCCCTATCAATTTTCGATGGCCAAGTCTTGGCCTGCCATGGTGGCAAGGCCGGCCGTCCTTCGGGTGGAACGGCTAGTAGTACCGCCGGAAGCTTATCCAAACTCGGTCGTTTAGAGGAAGTAAAAGTCGTAACAAGGTCTCCGTTGGCAAGGGCCACCGAGACCAAGGTAGCTGGATGCCGAAACGAGATCCCTTGCCCTCCTCCGACTTTGAATGACTTTTCAGCCTGGCTTCGTCGTACTCTAGCCAGATATCCTGTATCGTGTCCAGAGCAATTTCCCTCACCGGCGGGTGCATCATGACCAGAAACAACAGCCTGGCGAGAGACAGCGTAATTATACTGGGATCACGACGCAACGACTTCACCCGGTTCAGAAGTGCAGCGCTGATTTCCGGTATCTCACTCAGGAACCGGATCAGCACCTTTCCGGGTGCCGATAGGTATGTTAGGGGTAGAAACAGAAAGCGAAAGTCTCCTCAGCCGTCTTCATCGTTCTGGGCGTTCTCGGTCGCCCTGTCCATCTTCTTAGCTCGGATCGGTCGTATAAGGTGACCTGATCGGCGTGGAACAGCTCGGGCTCAACTTCTTACAGCATCGGTTCCTATCGGGGGATCAAAGCTTCAGCATCTAAGGAAGGCAGCAGACGTGAAGTGTGGCTGCGGCGAGTCTTGGGTCGCTCTAAAGCGGCCCGGTCGAGCGTTGCGTCACTGTTCTCACTGGCCAAAGGCCAGTCTACCAATGAGCAGCCATGGTTGTGCTGGATGTTGAAGGTGGCCGGTCTCGCGAATATGGGATCTGTACCGACCCGATGGGCCGGTTGCCGCTGGGATTTGAGGTCGATCTTATTGCAGACGGAGAATGCGTTGAAGAAGCTTTCGCCCTGGAAGTGTCTTTCCGTAATACTCGCCGTCGTTTTTAGCGGTTCCCACGAGTCCATCTCCTCGAAGCCCGTTCTTGGCGATTGCGCCGGGCCTTTCGCGATGCTAGGTAGTCCAGAGGACCGCCTCCAGCGATTCCAAGTTCGGTTAGTGAAGCTGTCTGGTGACGAATTGGCATGCCTCTCCAGTCGGGACCAGGGTCCACACCACCCATTGGTCCTCCGCCGTGCTCGGCGCCAGCAACATGACGGAAATCAAAGGGGGGTGCTGATTCTGGTCTTGGGTGGCGACTCGGACGCGAACGGGAAGAATGATCCGGCGCTGCTGAAGACCTGGGCATCATCATGCTCACATCAGTGCTGCCGAGTCGGGATGATGACGCCGAACGACGGTGCGTCGGGTCTACCTTTTGGCAGGGCTTGCAAGTGACTTTCCATCGGCTGTCAGGGTGCCCTCGAAGGGGTAACCGCCGTGGTAGTTAATGCCATCGGCACGCGGCTTCTTCTCCTTCTTGTTTCCTTGCTCTGTTGGGAACCATACTGAGGGTGGGTTGTCCTCTGCTTGGTTGGGTGTATCGGCTCGGTGACTGTGGCGCTCAATGCAATGGCCGTGGCTAACCCCGAAGACTTTGACGGCCAGCCCGTCTGAGATCTCGAGGTAGCCTTTGCCTTCGCCCTCGCCGAGAGCAGGGCCCGGAGCCAAGGTTTCATGGCTGGAAGAGCCCGACACCACTGACGGGCCTGGTGCGCCCCTGACGTCCAGGCTTCTGGCGCTGGATCGCGTCGCTGGAGATCCAGCGCCAGAAGCAATTCGCCATGGACGGGAAAATGTAGTGAGGATGCAGAGTCAGGACTCTAGTCATGCAAGCCTTCGCCCAGCCTTGTCGTCATGACTGTCTTGGCTGCCTTCTTCGAACAAGGCTTTCTCTTCCTCGTCGCCTTGGGGATACATAGGAGTATGTCCGTGGCATGTCCAGCACCATGTATCCTTCTGCATGACAAACAAGATTCGACCCTGCGGCTTCAACTTGCTAACCCAAGCAGTATGACCGAGTGCATTGAACTAAAACGGCCGTGACAGGGTAAGCTACAGGGTAGCGTAAAAGCGCGGATCCAAGACACCAACTGCCACATCCATCGAGTCCAATCCTTTACAAGGAAACCCGCACGTATCCTTGGCCTCTGAAAGCGGCTTATGGACAGATATATGGTAGGGGACGAATTTGCCTAGAACGAACTTTCAAACGGATCTTGCTCTCCTGCCGTTGGACAACCGCTTCCAGAGGAGCAAGGGACGTTTCCAACCGCTGAACCACGTTCTGTCCAAACCCTTATAACAAAATCTGTATTTTGGTAAGCATAAGCTCATTCAAAGAAGTAAACTAAACTCCAACATTTTCCACTTACTTGTTTTTAGGGGATGATGTCGCTGCGCTCACGCTCGAGCTCTCGCGTTTAATTGCGTTGAAGTTGAGGGTCTCAAAGGTCTCCAGGTAGGGCGTCCAGTCCATGGAGCTTGGCCAGCTGCTTGCTTTCGCTGTCATACAGATCGACAAATCAGTCTGGATGCCGTCGCCCAGGTCTTCTTGTCACATTGGCTCGACGGTGCCATCTAGTAACAAAAGCAGCAAAAGTGTATCTTCTTGGGTGCTTCTCCTTGATCAGCCGCAATGATCGAATGTCCTCGGAGACCATGATACTCAACGAACTGCATCCATTTCCGACAGGTGGATCTTGACGTAGGTAATTTCACCAAAGCCCTGGAAGAAAGAACGAAGTTCTTCCTCGGTGGCATAGCCAGACAGGCCTCCGTCGACGATGGTGATGTTGTCCGGGTCGATGAATTGATTCATGGCCATTGGATTGGATTGAATGGCTAGACACGGACGTGCGATCGTTGGTGGAGCGAGGAACCTGTAGCGTATCCTCGAGAGGAAACTGTACTTGGGCTACTGCTGCTGAACCATTCATTGATTGTTCATGCCGCCCGGGGACTGCGTGCCATCTTGAGGAGGCATCATGGCCGGACTGCTAGCATCCCACAACTTAGAATGGTCCATTGCCTCTGGGAAAACGTCTTCTTTGCCAGCTGTGCTGACGCACTTACTTCCTTCCGTAAGAAGAGCTGTTGTGGCAAGTGTCGCATCCCCAGATCCTATGCAGTTCGCCCGAGCCTCGTCAACACCGCCGACGTAGTTGCGCAAGATGAAGGTCCCTCGAGGCAGGTTAGTAAATAAAGCCGATTAAGATGTAAAGGGGAAACAGGTCAACTCACGATTGGCTCGAACTCTCTCGACGCGGCAAGGACGACCTTGAAACATTGTTCCAGCACCATTGGCCATTGGCCATTAGCCATGGTAGTTGAAGCGTCTCTATCATTCTACGAATATAAAGTCAGTCCTCAGATCAGAAGTATTACTCGACAGAGAGATGGCTCACCGTGTATTGACAGAAGGCACATGGCATGTTCTTCTTGTCTCGGCGAATGTTCACGAAGACTGCACCCCACTCGCCGAACTTGCCAGCTTCTGGCCAGTCCCCTTTCCAGCGGGAGACGAAGAGCTCTGCACCTCAATGCGCATGTTGGTGCTGTCAGTCGCTGTCAAGGAGGCTTCCTGCATACAGTGCCATCTTCCTGCGTTGTTTTCGACGGTTCCCTCAGGTCCATTTACTCAAACTTCGTTCCTTCCTGGGGGCGCGAGCAAAATAACCTGTCGTGCACTGGCAAAGGGCGTACGGCATGTTCTTCTTGCCGCGGCGGATCATCTTCTTCCAGTCTACCAAGCGGTCGAAGTGCTTGGTGATCATGGTGTTGAGGTGACCGTTGACGCAACTCTTTGCCATTCAGTACTCGGTCATGGCGAGGGCCGGTGAAGTTGCGAAAGTTGTGCTGGTCTCCGGGACCGGCAGCGTGCTTACACCATACAAGGCATGGATCAGAACGCCGTGAGCCATAACTCGATCGCGTTCGCGTTCCGCTCCTCCATGGAACCTGAGTCTCGACCCCGTTCTCGTCTCGTTCTCCGCCTTTCTCGAGCTCCGCGGCCGCAAGGCTTCAACCGGCGTGCTTCCCTAGGGAGAAAGAGAAAGCTATTTCCAGAGTGTGGCAGCTGGCACGTAACTCCGCCTTCCATCTCTTCTTTGATCAGATGACCGTTCTTGCCCCAGATCTTGGCCATCTCTTACAGCAGTGGAAGGTACGCTGACTGCAAATGTTGTAGGTACCCATCCCAAGGGATCTCTGCTAGTGAACCTTGTCGACCTTCTGAAGTGCTGAAGTGGCAGCCTTCTTCTTGCGCCCACAAAGGAGAAGAATCTGTAACGCTCGAGGGATCTCACACCTACGTGTACAAGGAAATACGTATCCCGCAATACCTCGTAGCTCACATCAAAAGTCTTCACCACAGTGTCTTGATATCATATCAACCCGAGGCAATAACTTGTGCATCGTCTTCTCCATAACATGTACGAAACCATGTAATACGAGCGAAACATGGGGAGGAGGGTAGTTGTGCCTCCTGCCATCCGCCACGAACAAGCAGGATGGGGAGGAGGGTAGTCCGGGGGTGTTTCCTCCCGAAATCCACACGCTCGCTGTTGATCTCAACATCAAGCTCGTACTAGAACTCGTACTTCTTCTCTTGGTTCCTTCGACTGGAGAAGCCAACAGCAACTGCCATGAAGACTTGTGCATGTGACTCGACATGCTGACGAAATCAAGTTTGGTCGTTGGTATTGTTTCTGTGACCAAAGAGGCGGAGGAGTTGCTGCTGATCACCTCGATGCCGACGTTCTGACGCCGCGGGGAGTATAAGAAGTGCATTTCTGATCCCACGAAGTTAGTGACGGTGGAGACGAAAAGCGCAGTTGCAGGCACTTACAAACACACAGCCACCCCCATGAATGCCGTGAGAATCAGCGATGTCACGGCTGACCTCTTCAAGTCTGCCAATGGCGCCATCCTGTTCCAAGACTTTTCAAAATCTCGCCGATGGTGACTTATCCGCCCTCCCACCCAAAGTCACCACCTAGTCCAGTTTTTCTTTTTTTTTTTTTTTTTTTTTTTTTTTTTTCTTTTCACTGTTTCCACTCTTCTTTGGAACTATCCATCCCCTATCTGGCCTCACTCCTTCAGGAAGCGTCCTTCCTCGTACCATATCAAGACAACCATGTCTTCCCGCCCTTCTGCTTGCTAGGCTCAACAGCTCCGTGAGCAGGCGGCCTTTGTGGCCACCAGCCTAATCTCTGCCACCTCTTGTGGCCCGGCGTCGACGAGCTGTCGGGCGCTCGGCAGGGACAGGAGCCGGACGGGGAGGTCGTTCCAGCCGCGCTGGGATGTCGTCGGAGTCGCTGGTCGAACTCTCGTCGGGGTCGACTTGGTTGACCTCCCAGAGGTTCTGGTTGGCCGTCCGAGAGGGAGTGGCGCGACCGGCCCGCCCCGTGCGCCCTTGTCGACCTCGGGGTCGCGTCTGGGCTCTAGTCCTCCCAAGCCGTGCCTCGGGGAGAGTGAGGTCACGAGCAATGGGAGGCTCGGCCCACTGTGCCGAAGAGGCGGCCGTGGTTTCAGTGGCCGTGGAAGGCACACTGGTCGGAGTCGTGACCGGGACCGAAGGAGCTGCCGCCAAGGAAGGCGCACCGGCGAAAGGGGTCGTCGTTGGCAAGGCTGCAATTTGTGCCTGTCGTTTCTGCTCGAATGTCGCTGGCACTCCCAAGCTTTGCCGACCACTTCGTCGTGAGCGTGCAGTCGGCCAAGGGGCCCGATCAGAGGAACTTGGCGGCTGTCGAGGGAAGGGTTCGCCGGCTTGGGGACGGGTGCCGGGAAAGCGGCCGGGGACGGTGCGCGGGAAGGAGCCGTGGAAGGAGCCGGGAAGGGTGCCATACAGCTCTGCGCCGCTTGGGACCGAGGCGCCAGCTCCAGTGACTGGGCGCACCTGGCCCGAGACGCCGCTGAAGCCGGCAGCAGCGCGAGGAGAAGCAGGTCCTCGGGACGGTCTTACCTAGAGACCGCCCGATTCACTGCTCTCCCCGGCTGGTGAGCTTTGCTCGGCCTCAGCAGCTTGGGCGCGAGCCGGAGCAGCCGGAAGTGCTTGTCGACGGCCTGCACGGCCCGAAGCCACCCCCTGCACCGTCGGAGAGGCAGTTGCTACCGCTTCGGAGTGAGCGGCAGCCGGTGCAGAGGGCGGCATAGAAGAACCGGCAGGGACAGCTGCGGCCCGTCTTTGGCCAGGTGCGTTGGCCCCGTTGTGGTAGGGGTTTGGCGCTCCTGCAACATTCTTTGTTAGGTTTGTGAACGGATCGGCGACAAGATGAAACATATACTTACTGGCCCGGCGAAAGAATCGAGACAAGTGCGGCTCGGCATTTGGGGACCTTGTCCCGATCTGTACATTCAAGAAGAAGTGCTCGGCTTACACAGTAGTCAGTACACGAAAGAAAGAAAGGATACATGGGCCATCAATACTTACAGAGCACCAGCCCGCTGTACTGGCGCCGGCCATTGCGGCCGAAGTGGTTGGCCATGCGTTGGGCCAACTCATTCCAGGTGACTTCCTCGTTGGCTTCGAACAAACCAACTCGGCCGCTGGAGTAGGGCGCCGCCTCGCGCCAGAAGTAGGCCTCCTCGGCATCGGACCAGCTCTTGCCAACCATCTTGTTGGTCTGTGTGGTGATCTATGGAAGAAGGCAATTAAGTTAGCAAGAAAGTAGTCGAAACTTGCCAACATACAATCCAGTTATGTAAGAAATATGAAATCAAGTGATGTTAAGGGTTGGCGACGATGTATATATAACCTTGCAAGGCTATACAGAGTGTGTACTACCAAGCCGCGATGGCAAGGGCAACAGCGCTGAGGAGGAAGAGGAGGATGGTGAATGGGTAGATGGATGCGAGTAAGGTGAAAGATGATGTTGGTGGGTGAGGTGAGGGACGATGAGAGATGGGAATGTCACATAATAATAAACTAACCTGGTGATGTGTGTGTGGTGTGGCGTGGGTATGGTGTCTGCTTGTGTTAACTGTCAGCCGGTCTGGCAGAGAGTAACAAGTGTTTGCAGTTTGTGAAAGAGTGTGAGTAGGAAGGAGAAGGGTAGGGACGAAAAAGAAAGAAGTTGAGGGGAGGTACCAAAGGTTATTGTGAAAGATGCTATGGCTAAGTAGCAACTTCCGAAAAAAAGACGAAGAGGATGCTGTAGTCATGTAGCAACTTCGGAAAAAAAGTAGAAGAAGATGTGGTGACCAAAGGCTGTGTGAGGGTTGAAGGAAGTGAGTAACTGTTTGGTTGCTCCTTCCAGTAGGTGCTTTGGGTAGGTATGGGACTGGGTGGGTAAACAATCGGCGAGGTGTTGAATTACTCTGGTTGGGGGCGATTGTCAAGTGTGTAGGTAAGAGAAATTTTTGACTTAGTGGCAGTTGCTGCCAGGACGCTTAGGAGGTGTTTGAGGTTCGGGTAGGAAAATATGGAAGAAGCAAGGAAAGGGAAGAAAACACTTACTGCTCCGATACCTTCTGCCTCTCTATGGCCTCGCGGCAATGCAGTTCGCAAAGTATCAATCTCTGCTGTCGTAGGAACTCTGGTGACGGCGCGTACTCAGGACGTCAAAGCAGAGCCTCACACGCCTTGGAGCTGGGGAGTTATGCGGCCCTATGTGCGATCAAGCGGGCAAGCGGGCAATGGTGGCGCCCAGCGTCGCAAGACGGTAGGAATGAAACCGATATGCGAGCGACGAGAAAGGCCGGATGCGGGAGAGGTGCGTCCTAGGTGCCTTCTGGGAAGACCGAAGGTGATGTGTGTGCAATCTCTCGGTGCATGCTCCGTTGCTGGTGGATGGTCCAGGTAACCTGGTCTCAGATCGACGACCAAGGAAACGCTTCTTACCGTGGGTGACTTTGCAGATACTTCTCGACGAAGTCCAGCTTGTGCTCTGCTCAAGATGTGCGAGTGAGGTAGGGAGGGCTGGGAGATAACTGTGTTTCGACCAGTCGAACTACTAGCAAGGTATGGACAGCCGTGGCAGCCATGGGAAGTCACTGACAAGAAGAAACTATTTCGTGTGTCCGGAACTTGGGTGAACTGGTTGGTGGGATGGAGGGAAGGAAAACCCAAAATAGCAAAAAGGGAAGCGAGACTAAATAGGTCGAGAGCCGAGCTACTAGTCAAGCAATTGAGGTAGCTGCGGGAAGTAACTGATGACGAGTAACTGACGAGAAGAAGTTTTTCTTGAGGGAATATTCTTTTGTCTGGAACTTGTGTGAAAAATGCAGTTGTATCTGGTGGTTGGGTGAACTGAATAGTTGGATGGAGAGAAGGGAAAAGCAAAATGGCAGATGGAAAGTGAGAATTTATAGGTAGAGACTCGTAGCCTGGTCTCAGTCTCGCGGGTGTCAGTACAGCTGAACTCGATCCAGAGTACCTACTGCGTGACAATATACCAACCCGCGTGAGATTAACGCACCAGAGAAGAGATGAGACGTTTTGCAGAAACTGAAGGGCTATAACGTCAGGATGAAATGAGGTGTGGTGTACTTGAGCTATCAGGGCACGAGGTTGCGCCAAGAGAAGGTTGAATGTATGATGTACAGAGGTGGATGTGTTGAGAACTGCGTGAATAGTGCGAAAGTGAAGTAATGCGTATGCGATCAGAAGGTGTTGGGAAGAGTGAAGTAGAACCAGTATGGGAGCGGTAGGTGACCAGAAACGGGGCAGTTCGTCGTTGCCTGTGGCATTGTTTATGACATTGACACTATTCGATGCGTGGTCCGCAATTAGGGCTTGGATGACTTCCTCAGTGCAGTAAATAATTGAATAAACCACGATCTGTTGACGAGATGTAGATTGGGGTGTGCTTTTTGGTCAAGATATACCACTGTGGTGACTTATGCGCAGAGTGACAGACCCCGGATGAACGTAAGAATTGCCAGTTTTTACTCAGAATAGCATGGAAAGATTACTTCGTGATGCTTATGACTCAACCTCTTCAGTTCCATAGCATATGTTAACCCAAATCTTCGGCCGCACAGCATAAGACTGGCTGTAGGCTAATAATAGCTGACGAGTGAGGTTGGACGAGACTGAGCGACTTGAAGTCCGTGTGAGATGATATGTACATAGACCTCGTGGAAAACAGCTGTATGTCTTCATTGAATAGGCACTGTATCTCTATGTAGCACTCAGATGCGTGGTCACCAGAGCTGAGATGAGATGCATGTATTACCCGATGAAGGACACATGGGATGGATCCAAGCCCAAAATCTGGCAGTGTTTGGCGGACGGGGCCTCGAATGGCCAGAAAGCGACTTTGGATATTGTTCAGAACTCACTTATGGCAGGGCCACTGCATCCAGGATTGTTCCTTGCCTCCGGCTAATGGCCAGACGTGGGGCGAGTGAGAAGAAGCGAGTGTTGTTAAACCGGGAGAAAGGTGATCCAGTTGTCATTATGCGGCCTCGGTGATGATAGCAAGCATTGGTTCCGTATCAAGTAACAGATTCATGTATCTAACTACTATGGAAGATGTGCAGTAATGTAATGGATTCATGGCCACGTACGACGAGACATGCGGAAGTGCCTTTCAGCCAGAACAGACTGTGGAGAGCAATACGGTCAATTGGCCTTGACGGCGTTCCAAACCAACGACCAGAATGAATCAAACGAGTTCGAATCGAAGGCACAAGACCCAGCATTCATCCTGGCTTGGAAAAGACCCGTAATTGCTGCGTTCTGGGAGCAGGCATACCAAGTAGTGCAAAATCCGATGATACCCACGAAAGGGGTAATATGCCGTAGGTTAATCAAGTAAGTTGCTCTGGCCCAACGTTCAGGGACAGATAGAAGCTGCCGCATGCTTCGATAATGATGTTTGCCAGATCATAATACCAGCATAAAATGTGTGGAAAGACTGACAAGTTGTTGGAACGGTCGACGGCAAATGGTTTCCAACCGCAGTGCAGGTCCGCATAAGGCACTGGGATTTTACAGGCCACCAACCAGTTCTATGCTGAGCATCAAATTGAACAACCTCCAAGAAGATGGATACCTATACTACAAGTAATTTGACGTTTCTCATCCCGTTTCGTTGAAGATGACGATAAATCAGTTGCTGAGCCACACAGCCTTTGCTCTATTCCTACCACTTGGTCAATAGGCTACGACGGTGTGGAGCAAACATGCCAAAGAAAACCTCTTGGACACATACGTTAGAAAAGGTGTTAGGCCGAGCTTTTGATTCCGCCTTATTGGCAGACTTCTTGAACCCCATCTTGGCAAGCAGGCCCTTCAACAGTAATGATGGTTTAGGTGGATGTGGCATTTGAATCTCAGTTAGAGGCAAGAGGTGCTACTTCTGCCATGCTTCCCACCAGAAACTACCTACTCTAATGCGGCCAAAAGCAAGACCTGTTTGCTTTGGCAAGTAGATGAGGTGCCTCTGACAGCTTGAATCCATCACTCGAATGGACTCTTAGGCCCTGGTGCCTTGACACCGCGAGCCATCAAGAACGCAGCAAGACGATACTCAAACTTGGCAAACTGGTAGGCAAGTCGATTAGTCCATGTACGAAAAGGTGCGATAGTGTCGTTACGTAGTAGGAAAGAAAGGAAGAGTGACATACTATGCTCTTGCGGCTCAAGGGGGCCACGCCGTCCTTAACCCACATGCCCCAGCTGCCCATCATGTTGGCCAGCATCATGTCCGTCATGAGGCGGTCTCCTACGATGGCGACCTGGCTGGGATGCGTGACGCCAGTCTCGGGGTGCTTCTGGAAGTAGGCCATGATCTCGTCCTTGCAGCCGGGCTTCTTGGCACGGTGGGACAGGACGACGGCGCCGGTGGTCGCCTCCAGCTCCGTAGCCAGCTTGCCATCCCGGTCGTGCGACATGGCTCCGGCCGTGTTGGAGACGATCAGGAGTTTGCGACCGGGATACTCCTTTTGCAGTTGCCGAAACCGCTCCTGGAAACCAGCATCCCAAATCAATGCCTGAAGGTCTATCGGATATTCCGGGTCCAAAGCGGGCCAGGCAGCACAGGGAGAAGGAGGAGCAAACTCACGACATAAGGGGGATGTATTTGGTTGGTCTCGGGGTAGGCAAAGCAGTCATCTTTGTCTAAGACTACAGCTTTGATCTCCACCTTCTTGCCATGGCTCTCGAAGGCCCTATCAAGCGGCACGGGGATTTCATTGAAGGTTGAGACTGTGACATGAGGAAGACATAGCGACGGCTTGGTCAATAGTTTGAAGACATTGAGAGCCCCTGAGAGGTTGAGGTTCATCGCCGACGTTGGGTTTTGCGTGGGGTCAGCCCACTTGCCTCCTCCTGCCTACCGGAGGGAATAGCGGGTTGGCTGGTGTATTATGGATTGCAGTATGCCTGATGGTAGGCGTGGCAGTAGGTAAAGTGTGAAAGTCACTATCTTGATCTTCGTTGGTGCGAAGAAGCAATTGATAGGTTCAATCTTTAGACCCGACTGCTGGGCATGCCAGCATCATCACATCTGCAAGCCAGCAGAGAAGCTTGTTCTGGGCGCCCATGGCAACTTTTTAGTGGGGTCACACGGTTGTTGCTGGGGAGCTACAGGCGGTTTAGGTACTTTAGCCCGGTAGCTGGGTAAGCTGCAGCACTTGCTGCACCTTGACGCGACGACGCGTGAACTTCCATTGACCTCGGGCGATAATTGTATTTTGGGCAACTTTGCGACACCGACTTGTTTTTGACATTGCCTGTATCGTATATTCACCAACAGACAGCATTGGCTCTCAAATCCCATACTGCACTCGTAGCCTTGTTTAACCAAACGCCAATTGCCGCCTACCGTGCTGCCGAGAACCTTTAGTATCGAAGAGCACCACCATCACCTAATGGCGCCACGCCGCAAAGCGGACGCTCCTGAGCCGCCAAAAGCTGCGCCCGTGAGGCAATCCACTCGGAAAAGGGCAACAACAAAGGCCGAAGAGCCTACCAACGAAGCGGCAGACGAAGACAAGGCCGCGCACCCATCACCAGCAAAGCGGCCCCGAGGAAGGCCCACGGCGGCCTCGAAGCTCCAGAACGGCGCAAGCCAGAAGAAGTTCATCTACGATGTGCCCTCGGACGACGATGCGGTTGGCGGAGAAGGGGGTTCAAATAAAGATAAGGATCAAGCGGAGAAGGCCCACGTCGGCGATGAGGAAGAAGAAGCAGAGGAGGTAGCGACGACTCCGAAACGCAAGGTCAAGACCACGACGAGCCCAGTGAAGGCATCGGGGACGAAGAATATCATAACACCCTCGAGGGCAACTCGGTTCACGGGCGGTGAGACCCCGCAATGGCGACGAAATGACCGCTCCGCGCGCAAAAAGAGTGCTAGGGCCTTGATTGAGCGTGTGGTGGCCGGCGACGCCAGCGACGAGGACGAGCAAGAAGAGCTGGCGCAGGAGATTTACGACTCGAGTCAGGATGAAGACGAGGAAGAGGAAGAGCTAGGAGAGGGGCCCGAGGGCAGGGCCCGAGAGATTGACGAGTCTGAGGCTGCAGCGGCGTCGCCGTCCAAGAAGCCTCGAGGTCGCCAGAAAAAGGAGACAGCGCTGAAACAAAAGGGGCGGGCACGCAAGAAGTCGCCGACACCCCCGAGGGACCTGCCACCGTACGAGTTATACTTTGCACAGAACCGACCTGGCGCCGCGAAGACATCAAGCAACACACTTGCGTCGCTCGAGTTACTCACGCACGAAGAATACTTCTCCATATTGCACCAACACAAAGAGCACCATGCTGGGGACATCGAGTATCTTCAGTCATGGCACACCGAGTCCTTTCCCCAGTGGTCCTTTGAGCTATCGGAAGGGTTCAGCATATGTCTATACGGCTACGGCTCCAAACGGCCACTCCTACATAAATTCGCCAAGTTCCTCTATGACGAAACACCCGACCACCAGACTAGCAAGATCGTCATCATCAATGGCTATGTTCGCTCAACTTCGATCCGCGAGATGCTCGGTACTATCGCCAGCGCCGTCGATCCGTCCCATAGACTACCTGCCGGCAACCCCTCCGTCATGTTGGACAGCCTGAAAGCCCTCCTTTCTTCTCATGATATCGACATTACCGTTATTATCAACTCCGTCGATGCCGTCCCGCTACGCAGAGCCGGCACGCAAACCATTCTCGCCCAGCTAGCATCGCACCCGCAAATCCAGCTGATCTGCTCCGCGGATACCCCTGATTTCTCCTTACTCTGGGATAGCGGCGTCCGATCCGCCTTCAACTTCGTCTTCCACGACTGTACCACCTTTGCGCCATTTACAGTGGAGATCGACGTGGTGGACGACGTACATGAGCTTCTGGGCCGCAAGGCCCGGCGCGTCGGCGGCAAGGAGGGTGTCACTTACGTCTTGCGCAGTTTGCCCGAGAACGCCAAGAACCTGTTCCGCCTGCTCGTCACCGAAGTGCTAATGGCGATCGACGATGAGGGTGTGAGCGGGGGAGAAAACCCTGGTGTTGAGTACCGCATATTGTACAACAAGGCGGTCGAGGAGTTCATCTGCAGTTCGGAGATGGCTTTCCGTACACTGCTCAAAGAGTAAGAAAATCCCCAAACAGCTAAAAAAAAAACGAGACATGAAGTAATGACAGCTAACGCGGAATTATAGGTTCCACGACCATCAAATGATTACGAGCCGCAAAGACGTGTTGGGCACAGAACTATTAAGCTTGCCTTTCCGCAGAGAAGAGCTGGAGGCTATTTTGGAAGATCTCATGGCTTAACTACATATATAAATACATAGGATGGCGATGATGCTGTACAAACACATGTACAAGAAGGCCTAGTGTGCCGCATGGGTGGTATTGTTTAGATTATAGAGAGCAAGACCAATTAATGATACCCCTTAGCCTGTCTCCGGAATTTCCTCGCTCTTCTCGTCTAGCTCGGCCCACTTTGTCTTTCCATCTGTAATATCTAGGCAGCGCCTTGAGTAGAAGATATGCATTCTAACTCGTCATATTAGCTTCATATATTTACGATCAAGGAAATGGTGTACTCGAAGTACGTACGTTGGCTGGAAGTCCTTCTTGGCCTTCTCACTCTTGAACTTAATGATGGCGGGGAACATCAACACCATGTTCCGCCCCTCGTCCATGATGGGCGCATGGCAGTACGCGCAGCTGACCTTGCAGGGCAGGTCATGGTACGTGTGCTTCTTCTGGGCGTGGTAGAAGGCCAGGCCCTTGGCGCCGTTCTCGAAGTGCAGGTCTTCCTTCTGGAAGATGGCGGCCCACTGGAACGGTGCGCCTGAGAAGAGTCGTATTAGTATCTGTATACTCTCGCATTGCATAAATCAACATAGGCTTTGGTAGGGAAGAGAATTACCATGTAAGCTCTGGCAATCTGTACAGTGACAGTACTTGGACGCCAGCGGCTTCTCCCGGCTCAACCAATACTTGATGCGGCCGCAGTTACATTGAGCTTCGTGATGCTTCGTGGCGTGCTCGTTCTTTCCCTCGGTGCGGTAAGGCGGTTGGTCGCGCCACTCGCAGCCCTCCTTGCTCTTCTCGGCCTCCTCGTCCTCGTGCGTCGTGGTGGTGTCGTGCAAACCGGTGCTCTCGTGGTTGGTGCCGTTGGGGTACGGGTCCTTCTTATCTTCACCCGTCGTCTCGGTCGACTCCGACGTCAGCTCGTGCGGCTCCCGCAGGTCGTGGTCGTGCTGCTTCTTCTGCTTCTTGGAGGGGGATTGGGGGTCGGATTTCGAGACTTTGGCGGACATGGCGGCGGCGGTGGTGGTGCTGAAGGGGTGTGAGGTTGTGTAGTACGGATGGCTATGGTTATAAGTCACAGAAAGAGAAGGGCCTATGGGGGAATTCGGCTGTTTGTTAAGAAACAGTGCAGCAAGAGAAGCTTGACTGTATTCGTGCTGGTGACAGTGACGTATTGTGGTAGTATAGCGACTTGTTAGAGTTCTCAGACTGTTCCTACTAGTAGAGAACATGTTGCATTTTCAAGGAGGAAAGCTATTGAGAAATCCTACTGGAAGGGGCATACTGTCCTTAAGGATTTCCAATGAGCCCGATCAAAGTTTCACCTTCTGAACTCCATGAAAAGCAAAGAAATGCAAGCAAAATCGTACAGTAACACCCTAGATATGCGCATCACATTCGGGAATGAAAAAAAACATAAGTCTAAGATGTGTGCGTGTAATCCATTTTAGCGTGTTCGGCCCCTTGGAGCAGCTTCGCCGGGGTCCCACTCCTTCATACTATCAACTTTTTTACAGTGCCATATCGATTTACAAAAAGATATGGTGACGTTCGATGTGAGTTGTCCGGGTCTCGGTTGCAGGTTACCAGCCTCAAGGGATATGTCATTGTCCGGAGCTGAGGCTCCGTTCCCCTGCACAGTTTGCTCGTGGGACGACGTCCGATCTGTGGGGTATCCCACGGGATGATCCTAGCCTCATGTCAACCCGCGTGCAGGGCCGCCACCCAATAAGATGGAGAGATGGTGGGAAGCTGGGGGAAGCTCGCGTGCTCTGGCAGTCACTTATGTAGGGGTCAAAAGGGCAGCGCATAAGAAGTTTGCAGAATCGATTCCTCCAACGTAGCTCTCAGCCAACGGCATCGCTGTGCTGGTACTACCGCTCAACTTCCGAATGTTGGGGGAAAAGGAATTCATCGAACTCCAGTCTCCTCGCTTATGATGATTCATCGGAGCTGTCGTTCCCGCAGAGCAAATACTAGCGCTCTCTTAAGGAGAGCTGAACCCCCATCGATCGGACTTTTAGGATCGAGCGTACTTGGGTATTTGAGCCCGCCGAGCTGCAAGCACGAGACATCTGTTTGGGTTCTGTCCCCGCCTGAAAAAAGAAGACAAAAGAAGAAGAAGAAGAAGATCCGGTTCGAATATCGCAAGGCATGCTCTTCTACCAACGTTGAACTGCCTCGTCAACCGTCCGGTTCATTGGTCTGCATTGCAATGCCGTATGACCGAAAGGTTTGCGCATTTGCAAAACACAACCTTCATAGAAGTCAACTTTCCGCAGCATCCAAAAGTCGCAGGCAAAAGCTGCGAGAACGAGAACGTCTTCACAATATAGGTACAGATGATCGCGAATTGCAGGTCCAGTACTTCCACAGTGGTGGGCATTTTTGACGGATGGGCACCAGATAAGCCCGTCTGACTCGATTATGGGAGGTCACGGGGCGCAGGTGGCCACAGCTGACACTGACGTCATCCTTCCCCGGTTTTGACAGCGCCAACACTTGGGGATCTCGGAAACTCGCCTAATTTCGCAGCTGCCAAGAAGCTGTCCCAAATTCCCGGATTGGACCCCTAAGAACATCGTGCTCAAGCTTGCCGATCTTGCATACCTAATCCATCTATCTAATCGAGTCCCGTCAGACTTCTAACCTATGATAACGAGAGAGGACCATCTCAAAATGAGCCGTGGAGACAATGACATCCAGGCGCGGTGATACCATTATCACACTTCCCAACAACCAACAGTATGCAGTGCCATCACGAGGAGGAGGGGGTCTCGGCCCCGTCGTCCCAACGGATGGCATGATGCCGGAAAAGCAGCCGCGAAACAACGCTGCAACAGCCGCATCCGCCGCCTCGGTGCGGGCCCTGACATCCCAGGCCATCGCCTTCTATTTCCGCGCGCCTGTCAAGGCCTTCTTCCGGACCAGGGTGGATTACCTCGCATACGCGCGCTCCGTCCATCATGCCCAATCCCAGTTGCACGCCCGTCCGCTGGGAAGCGATCGCGCGACATCTAGATTGACCGCAGCTCTGCAGCAGACATGGACCTGGATGCGCGCCACGACTCCCGGCGTGCTGACGAGCGCCGTGCGCCACGACGGCTGGGCCGTGATCCCGCACCAAGTGCTACCGCCACTGATCGCCAACGTGAGTGTGGGTGCCGTACTGTACACGAGCTACCTGCAAATTCTCGGTACGCTGCACCCGGAAAGCGCGCGGGGCAACAAACGCGCATACCCACCACCGGAACCCATCCAAACCTTCACGGCCGGGTTTCTGGCTGGCAGCATCCAGAGCTTATTGGCGGCCCCGCTAGATGCGATACAGGCGCGCTATGATCATCGAGATTTGATGCCAGCCAGCGGAAAGGGGAAACCCCGGAGTATGTGGTCCTTCAGCGCCGAGAAGCTGCGGGAGATTGGGTTGCGGGGCATCTTCGCCGGCTGGGGCCTGAGCTTTATGAAGGACTCCATGGGCAGCGCCGTCTTCTTCACGACCTTCGAGTACGTCAAGGCACAAGGGTACATCAACTTTGTGCGGTGGTACTACGGCGGCCTCAGCCAGGAGATCGTGGATCTCCTCGCCATGAAGCGCCCGACGGACAAAGACAAGATGATGAAACGAAGCAACCAGAGCAAACACGAAGGCAAGCCGACGGTGATCAGACCCCATTACGCCATCGAGCCCGCATTCCTCCTGCTTGCTGGTATCGGCGCCTCCTTCGGGCAGCAGATCCTGCTGCACCCCCTGAATCACATACAGACCAAGCACTGGGACCACCTGGAAGAACTGGACGCGAAGGCTACAAGGCTTAGGGAGTCCCAAGCCGCCAATCCGGGCAAGCCGCATCGGAAGTGGAGGATGATGCGGGCGTACTACCGCGCCTACCAAGAGACGTGGGCACAGCTGGCGGCCGAGGCGAAAGCGGAGGGAATCAGTCTGACGCGATGGTTCTACCGGGGATTCTGGTGGAACACGATCCGGCAAGTCCCCAGCACGAGCGCCGGGCTGATCATCTTCGAACTGGTGCGGCGCAAGTACGGCATGGGCACGGAAGAAATCCGTATCACGAAGGACGGATATGATATTCTTTTGACCTAAAGCTAGAGAGAAAGAGGGTGGTAGATCATGGATATACGGGCGTTGGTGGCGTTTTATATTAGTTGTTGCGGTTCAGATATCACTCGGCTCACTTTTTCCATATATAGAACCACCACTCATGCCACTACAGGGCGATTGCTTGCACATGATTCTTGTTGAGTATATAGACTAGAACTCCTCTAACACGCAGGACGGGCTGCAAAATACCAAGAAAAACATATAAAAAGTGAAGCTGAAGATCCAGTACACTAGAATTCTCCAGAGACTCGTTGTAGTCGCAACATACAAAAGCCGAGTCGGGCTTTGGCTCGACGATGTTCGGCGTTTGCGTGCGGATCCGGAGTGTAAATGGCATGATGACGCAGCAAAATGGGCCGGTCGCTTGCCGTTAGCGTCCGTCCACTAATCGTTGAGCACCTCCGAAATCATCAAAGCCATCAATCATCCGTTCCATCCTTTCCATCTCGCACGTGCTTTGCGTTGCATTCAATTGTTACATACCGATTCCCCGAAGCCAATTGGCAAACTGAAGCATCGTCGAGACATCTTCAGCATCGAGTTGGCACTCAATTGCCGGCTCTGGGCCTGGTCGCTTCTTTCGAATTTGGAGTAGGACGGCCAGCCCACTTTGAGAAAAGACCGCGGCCTCGCGTTGAAGCCGGCAAACAGAAGAGAAAATACGGAAGCAAGATGAAGCCCCACGATGCCTTGAACGCTACCGATGTCCACGAGGCCCAATGGGGAGGCCACTCGTGGCGCGGTTATCGGTGCCACCAAATGGGGCGCTGCGTCTGCCGTCTTGGGCGCTGCTGCATACGCCTTCTCGCCCCTATACCGCGGGCTGACCGTTCAGTTCAAGGTGTAAGTAGCAGCTTTCTTTTCTTATTTGGTATTGTTTCCCCTTCGTGACTTAGCTCCTTCTCGTCTGGGGGTTTTCTTTCAGACAACCAATATGAGGTGGGGATTCCTTTCCTCTCGCGGTGGTATGCACAAGACACATCCATCCTCTTGCTCCCCGCTGTGTGCATATATACATGGGTATATATCTACCTCTATAATCTTTCTGCATTCACAAGACAGCAACCAAGGACCCATGTATTGACCCGCCTCTGCAGATACATCCAAATGTCCGGCATGATCGTCGGCAGCATGATCGAGGCCGACTCGCACATGCGCCAGTACGAGCACCGGGTCCGCATGCAGCGGCAGATCGCCCGGGACCGGGCCAAGTGGGAGGCCCTCGAGCGCGAGTTCGCCGAGGACGAGGGCGGCCCGCCGCCGCCGCCCAGGCCGCGGCACCTGCGCGAGGCGGAGGCGGAGCTGGCGAGGAAATAGGGGTAGGGTCACCAACAATGAGTGTATGAGAGAGAGAGAGAGAGAGAGAGAGAGAAGTTAAACTCTCGAGACTTCTGCAGTGTATATATGTTCTGCCATACCAAGGCTTTTCGCAAAGGGGGCATGTGGGTATACCTCCTTTTCTAAATACTACTGGAACGGGTTGCCATCAACAATTGCATCAACGTTACGAAAACCAATCACCAAAACAGATTAGGTAATGCTCTCTCATAAACACACGATTTATCTACTCATCTATCTGAGGAAGTGGTATCTCAGAGATCCAAGCCAAGCACATAATCATTAAACTCGTGAACGCCATGCCATGCAAGTCTTTTTTACCGATTTCCCATCACACACACACACACCACCGAATTTGAACTTTATCAACATCCATTCCCCTTCCCTAGGCCTTGATCAAGCACGCGCAGCAGGCGCCTCGAACCGCTTAGGATCCATGTTGATCTTGCACAGCCGGGCCACGCAGCCGCTCAACTGCAGCAGCGTCTGGACGCCCTCGAGGATCTTCATGTGGGTAAAGCCGATCTCCTTGATGAACTCGAGCTTGCTGTGCTCGCTGAGGGTGGGGATGGTCTTGGTGACCTTGAACATGGTGCTGATGATGTCGTGGCTCGAGTAGCCCAGGTCCCAGAGCTCGCGCAGCGTGTCGAGGGCGCTGTCGACTTTGCCCTCGTAGCACGCCTTGAGCATGGCCTGCACCTTGATCGGGTGCGGCGAGTCGACCACCTTGAACACATTGTCGCCGCTCACGAAGCCGAAACCGGCCCACGTACTCTGCAGGTTGTTGATAGCCTGCCGCATGTCGCCCTCGGCGCTGAACACCAGGGCCGCGAGGCCGTCGTCGCTGTACTCGACCTTCTCGGCCTCGATGATTTGTAGAAGTCGCTTCACGACCTGGCTGTCGGTCAGGCGGGCGTAGCGCAGGATGGCGCAGCGCGACTGCAGGGGCTCGATGATCTTGTTGCTCTGGTTGCAAGCAAAGGCGAAGCGGGTCGTGTTCGAGTAGATTTCCATGGTGCGGCGGAGGGCCTGCTGGGCGCCGCTCGTCATGGAATCGGCCTCGTCGAGAATGACGATCTTGTGGCGGCCCGCGGGCAGCGTGACCTTCTTCTGGGCGAAGCCCTTGATGCGGTTGCGCACGACGTCGATACCGCGCTCGTCCGACGCGTTCAGCTCGAGAACGGCCTCTTTGTAGCAGTCGCCCAGCAGCTGGCGCGCCAGGCACAGCACGCTCGTCGTCTTTCCGATACCCGGCATGCCACTGATGATGACATGCGGCATGTTGCCATCTTTCGCGATGATCTTGAGGCGCTCGATGGTCTCGGTATTGCCGACAATGTCGTCGAGGAATACGGGTCGGTACTTTTCTACCCTGTTATTCACAATTGTTGTTTAGTTTCTTGTTTGCAACACGGGCAAAGAAAGGCTTTCAAAAGGCATCACTTACCAGGGGAGCTCATAGTTGACGGCGCCATTTGTGGCAGCAGTCAGCGCCTTCTTGGCTGCTGATGTGGACGACTCGCCGACCTCTTCCTTTGCTTTGGGCGGCATTTTCTGTTGCTTTGTGTCGGTAGGTGGTAGTGGAATGTGCCTGGTCCCGAGCTGGCTGGTTGATGGATAGAGAGCGGCAGGCCAAAAACACTTAACGCGGTCGGAAGCTTGTAATTTGTCCCGCGACGCGTCAAGCTGGGCTGGACGCCTGCCCCACCAACTACTTAGACCTAGGCTCATTGGTTAACTGCTGGTAACCACCCCTAGGCAGGACGACCTTTCCCTTCCCAATGCTAATTGGCGTTTCGTTTGGTAGCAAGAGTGATCGCATACAATTCACCTGGAAGTGAAGTAAGCAGGACCCATGAATTAGAGTACGACCATGTGTTTCACCAAAGGCCACATAAGGATGTTATCATCGCTCTCGGATTCGGGCAGTATGCCTTTGACCAACTGTATTATCTATCACCCTTGGTATATGTATAGTTATCTACTCTATGTCCGGTAGTCGCCATTGATAGTAATGTATTCATGCGAGTAGTCACAAGTCCAGTATGTGGCTTTTTCCTTGCCCGTTCCGAGGCGAACCAAAATCTCGAGATCCTCATGCTCCAGGATCTGCGCAGCCCGGGTCTCGTCTACCATCTCCGGCTCACCATCTACAAGAAGCTTCAGCTCCGGGCTTCCATCAGAGGGGACAAAGGAGACATTGGTCTTCTCTGGGATGATCTCGGTGATCTCGTTCTCGGCGGAGCCACCGGGCTCCGAGATCAGCGAGTAGCCCGTGGCGCACAGGATGCGGCCCCAGTTGGCGTCCTTGCCGTATAGCGCCGTCTTGACGAGCGGCGATCGGGCGATGGTGCTGGCGATCTTGCGAGCGCCCTGCTCAGACGAGGATTCGGTCACATTGATGGTGACAAACTTGGTAGCACCTTCTCCGTCACGGACAATAAGCTTGGCCAGGTCGGTGGAGAACTCGGAAAGAACAGTCTGGAATGCCCGGTAATCCTCTGAGCTCGCGCTGGAGACTTCCTTGCCGCCCGCGGCACCGTTGGCCAGAAGAGCGACGGTGTCATTGGTCGAAGTATCGCCGTCAATAGTGATGCTGTTGAAGGACTTGTCAACGGCATGCTTGAGCAGACCTGGCATAACCGCCGAAGCAATAGGTGCATCAGTAGCAATCACACCGAGAAGCGTAGCCATGTTGGGGTGGATCATGCCTGCGCCCTTGGTCATACCAGCGATGCGGTATTCTACCGAGGGGGAAGAGGGAAGGCTGAAGCTCTTGGAGATAAGCTTAGGGAAGGTGTCAGTTGTGCAAATAGCTGTCGCGCAGGTTAACCAGTGATCATGAGATGTTCCGAGTTTCCCGTGAGCTACAGAAACGTTGTCCAGGATCTTCTTGATGGGTAATCTGATGCGTGTTAGCCCGTGAGTCATTGGTCACCCTTTCATGAGCAGCTACTCGCCTTTGTCCAATGACGCCGGTGCTCATAACGATAGTCGCCTTGTCGGCTCCTAGAGACTTGTCGGCCTCAGTGGCCATGGCTTCGGCATCCTCCAGACCACCCTTGCCCGTCACGGCGTTGGCGCATCCCGAGTTGATGAGGACGCCTTGGAGCCCCGCATTGTTCTTCCGCTGGAGGAGAGAACGGCTGAACGTCACGGGAGCGGCCTGGAACTTGTTCTTGGTAAAGACGGCAGCCGCCGCACAGGGTCGATCCGACGTGATGAAGGCAAGGTCCGGCTTGGTGGTGTTGCCGGGCTTGACTCCGACAACGGTGCCCGAGACCTGGAACCCGCGAGGGTACGTGCCGCTCGTGGGCACGTACTTCTTCTTCGCGGCGGGCACCGCGCCACTGGTGGACGCGGAGTACATCCGCCTGCCCCATTGGACAGGTAAACGAGTGAGCATCACCATTTTTGCAACAATTGACGAGGTGAATAGAGTTCTCTGCTGCAAGATGCCTTTGAGTCAACCCTGTAGATCAGTAGGAAGTTTAGCGGTGTAGAGCGGCAAAATCGCCCCGGTGCTCGACCGATGGACGGTGAGTGCTATGTTACAGGTCTCACGAAAAACACCCCAACCACGGACAAGAGTCATTGAAGAAGTAAGTGAAGAGAGGCTTCCACTCGTCAATCTTGGCGCCCTGCTTCTGCAACTTGAAGTCCTCGTGGCTTTGAAGATAGGAAGCAGGGTTGTTGGCTGGAAGGTAGGGTCTGATATCGGCAATGCTGAGCTTGGTCGCCCAAGACGAAGCTCGATTGAAATATATATTATCGCTTGCTAAGACCTATTTGGAAGACCTCAGCGACGAAGCGCTGATTATAGTACAAAGTCTTATGGCAAGAAGCAGTTTATGACAACTTGCAATCGCTTCATTCAATTTGCCAGCAAAACCCCTCCTTCTTGCTGCCGTAGGAGAAAGGCGGAATCAAATCAGCGGACGAACAAGAACTAGCCATCTGCCAGATACTCATTACGGAACTGACGTTTGTTCCTCATCAACGATCAAGCACATCCCAGGACGCCCCTTGACCTCGGCGATGGCCATCATCGACGCCGTCCCCTCTCATCACAAAAGAGACCTCATCAATCGGTATCGGTTCATCGGGCTCTTCACTCATTCGGCAAGTGCATTTCTCTCGTTCGCCGCATAGAAAGCAGAACTCGGTGCCGCATACGCATCTGGATAACATCTAGTTAGCATGGCTTGATCCCCCAAAGAAGGCGGGGATGGGAGATGCCGCGCAAGTTGACAGATAAACTTACAGCATCTCGCTGCAGCCCTCCCCGTGTTCGATGACGGTGTTGCACTTGGGACATTGCCTCCACCCTTTCTTCTTGGCCAACTTCAAGATCATATTGACATCGGCGTCTTCAGCGCAGTCTCCGGCATGCCAGGCTTTCCCACAGGGGACGCACGTGAACGTCTTGCACTTGGGGCATGCCGCGAGCTGGTCGCCGTCGCCGACGACGACGAAGGGCTCCGGGACGAACTCGAGACAGCAGTGGCAGTACGCCGTGACGGCAGCATGGTGCTCCATGCGGGCCTGGAGGTAGTCGCTGGCGATGTCGGGGCCGAGGAACTCGAGTGTCGCAGGCGTCGGTTCGATCTCTTCGCAGCAGCGCGGGGGGCCGGCCGAAGCCGCCGTTGTAGGCGACGGAAAAGGAGTACCTCAGGCAGTCCTTGCACCAGGCGTGGGCGCAAGGAAGGACCACGAAGTCCTTGCTGTGTTCGGTGCAGAGAATGCAATACTTTCGCTTTGCGTGACCTTCGTCGTCCTCGCCGCAGCTACACGCTTCCTCGCCGCAGCTACACTCCTCCTCGGGACTGTCCGGACGGCCTTCCATGTTGTGGTCGCCGATGTGACCCTCATCGCCCTCTAGCACTGTTCTTTCAAAGCTCCATGGAATGTAGGGGAGACCTCCCCTCGACGGAAGGCGCGCCGCCGCCCTGTTCAGTCGACATGGCTGGTTAAGACGGTAACGTTCACCAGAAACCACTTTATTCGACCAGTCTCCCCAGAAAACAAAAATCGTAGAAGCTGAAATTGAGCCTGAAAGAGAAATATAATGTAGTGGTATATGACCTACTGCCAGGCGTATTCTATTCAATCTAACAGTTTCGGGGAGAACCGCTCAGCGTTTCTGCCTCTAAACACCGCAGATAACCCTCCTGATACCCAGCGTTGGCTCGATGGCCCCTGCTGTTGGTGGAAATGGCGATACTCGCTCGCCGCTTCCCTGCCATCGGCAAAATCTCTAAGCAGGTTGTGCGTGGGAAGGGTCGGGTGGCTTTCCATTCCTGGTAGTTTCATGATAAGACCGCCACTTTGATTTACCTAGTCCAATTTTAACCTCTGGCATGGTAATGGCGAATTAGTTCGCAACACAGATTACCTTTCAGTGAAAGTATGCCACTCAACAATGGGGCATTTGAGAAGGTACGAATCAGCCAGCTCTAGGATGGCTGACATAACATGCGCTGCAATTATTGAAGAAAGGGGTCACCACATTTCTACTGTTGATATGGTTGCGGTTGGCTGCCCCGCTACTTCCACAACCCCGCGACCCCGCGGCCCCGCGACCCCGCATGGTCGCCAAAAGGCATCGCGCTCCGGCCAAGGGATACTTGATATATCTGATCCATCAAAAGTACGAATCAGCCTAGGAACGACGGGATCAGTGTATCGAAAGCCTCCTCCGTTACCCCTAGGTCGAACTCGAACGTCGTGATGGTACTGCGAAGCCGCACCGCCTCCTGCCTCTTCACCGTCGCCTCGTCTGGCCGGCCCATAGCATCGAGTACCTGCGACATCTTGAACATGGATCGTGCTACCCTGGGCGCTGGATCAAAAGTCCCTTCGAGGACCTTGATAGCCCTCCGAATGTGACCCCTGAGAAACAGTCAGTAAGCATGTGTGCCATTTTCTTTCTTTTGGTGCGCAGGGAGCTATGGCCTTACAAAGCCTTGTCGTATTCCTTTTCGCGAAGTAGAAACCCCGCCATCTTGTGCAGGCCCAAGCCTGTTTTGAACTCGTCAGGGGTTATTTCTTCGCAAATCTTCAAGGAGAGCTCGGTGTTCTTTCTGGCTCCCTCGGGATCGCCCTGGGCTTCTCTCACAAGCGCAAGATACGAAAGACCCCTGCGTCATGTATCAATAAGTGTAGACAGAAGTCTGATGTGAAGGGAAGCCACAAATATGATAAGAGGATGACACTCACTGCCCGTATTTTTGCGACTGTTCTCCAGTCGTTTCTTTGAAGAGCCCGAGTCCTCTCCCGATGTATTGTGATGCAAGCTCCAGCTTTTCTCCTTTGCCCTGTATCAGGAGTCAGCGTCTTGCAGTTCATAACTGTCCATAACCAATACGCACTTCCGCATCATCGTCAAGCTTGCCCTGTTTCCAGCAACACAAGCCAACATCAAGACAGGAGAGCCCAGTAGGAGACCCGTCGTGCTTGCCGCTCTTCTGGCATTCTTCATGGATATGCACAGCTTCCAAGCACGAAGCCAGTGCCTTGTCAAGCTGCCCATCTTCCATGTACACAATGCCTATTGAGTAAAGAGTATTACCCAAAACGGGATCAAGAGGACTCAACACCTTGCTCCGGATGTCCAATACTTCTTGACAAAGCTCCAAGCTCTCTTTAATCCTATTGCACTCGAAGCGCACACCAGCTAGGTTGAAGAGGATCGTGGCCAGCGTAAGTCGAGATTCATCGATTTCCGGGCAAGCTTCCTTTGCCGTGTTGATGAGAGGCTCTACCTCGGAGAACAGACCACGTTCTACCATGTACCTGTTTTTCGATCAGTGGATGGGTTACTTCAAGATCGCAGGTTGATGTGTTTTGGGAACCACATTTACCATGTGCAGGCACCCAGAAGGCTTGCGAAATTGGCATTTTTCTCGCCTTCTTGGGATAATTCCTCCCATCTACGTCGAAGGAACAACACATGAGGCAAGTATGTGTTGCAACGAGACCATTCGCTCCACGTCGGTTTTCCCTCCACTTCACGAGGAAAAGACCTGTCTAGCAAAGACACAACTTGACCAAATACTTCTACCTTGTCAGCATCTTCCATGCTGTAGAATCCGACAGACTGTACAAGGCGGTGGATGCTGATATACTTGTCTGTGTGCGAGACGAGGCCGGAGCTGCAGAGACCATCCAATGCCTCGTAGAAGCTAGCAGGTGCCATAAGCTATAAGGCCGTGATTCAAAAGGCGCATTTGATCACTCACCTGAAGCTGTCAGCAAGAGGTACGATTGGCACTGGATGTTTGCTACTAGACAGAAGGAGTTCTATGGGAATCTTGTCGGGGTCGAAGTAGCACAGGACTCTGAGCAGAGATTTCGGTCCATCCTCTAGCTTGTCAATCGAGAACGCTGTTGCTATACTCTGAGGATACTCGGCTGATGAATGTCTCTTCTGGTACAGGTCCTTAGGTTGTTGACAGTAGAGCGCCAGGAAACGTGGGATGTCCATGTGAAATCGATCGATGTAGCTACCGATATGGCAGAGCGCAAGAGGTGAGCCGCCCCATTCCCTGAAAGCCAGATCCATATCCTGTGCGCTTTCGTGTTCCTTGTCCTCCCCCACAATACTGAAGAACAGTTCCTTGGACTTGGCTAGACTCAGGGGGGACAGCTCCAGCATTTCCGATTGACGATATTTGGCGATGTAGGGGCTCCTGCTCGTCATGATTATATGGCCGCCTCCCCCATGGGGCCAAAAGTCGTCCAGATGTTCGGGCTCATCGACGTTATCAAGAATTAAAAGCCAAGGTTGGTCTGGTCATACCGAGTTAGCAAGGTGGGATACTTGCTGGAGCTCCTCTCATACCGGTCTGCTCCAGCCACATTTTCAAGAAGCGCGCATTCTTGCTAGGCTCTGCTTCCATGGATGCACCTTTTAGTTTCATCTTCACAGCGCACTCCGAAAGAGTGTTCTTGATCTTCGTGGGACTGTCTGCGGAGACCCAGATACAGGCGAAATACCGATCCCCATACTGCTTGCAATAACGGGCTGCGAGCTGTGTTTTTCCTATCCCGGGGTATCCGTTGATGCAGGTAACTGCAGGCCGTTGTTTGGTAGAAGAAAGTTGACGCACGAGGTCTTCTAGCTCTTCAGCACGGCCTTTGAAGTGCTGTGTCACACTGACTGGGATGCGCTCTTTGGATAGCTGCAATGTCCCGGTATCGGTTGGAATAGTAGGCGTTCCAGCATAAACGCTCAGCCTCTTAACCCACGCCTTGATCAGATGCATGGCCTTTGTGTGCTCTTTTTCGAAAGTTGTGGATTGGCATGTAGCTATACGAGCATGAAAGATGTTAGCCCATAGTAAAGCCTTCCACCCTTGGAAAAAAGCGAACTTGCCATAGGGGTTCTTCGACAGTTCAGAAGCCAGTTGAAGCAGCCCAGGGGCGAGTGCTGTAAATAAGTGGACAACTTTGCTGCTGTAGGCGCTTGGATGTTGTTGGGGGAGTTTGCATGGGAGTTCGGTCGCCAGTGTGAGGTCTTCGAACAAATTCATAATCCTTTCCGTGTCCTTACTTCTGCGATACAGCTCCTATCTAATTGATTAATAGATAAAGGGAGGGCGGCTGAGACATTGGAAATCTTACTGCCAGGATCAAGGCTGAACTCCCCCAGATCATAGCCTCCCACCTAGGATCCTTGTTACCTGCCGCAGTGTCCAGGAATTGCTTCGCGAGCTCGACAAAATCACTAAGGCATTCCAACGCGCCATCAATTCGCGTCGTGTATACGTTGAAGCTGCTTGTGTTTTTGGAATAACCTGTCAGATACTGGAAAAGGTGCTCGCGGCTGATGATGGTCGGCAACTCTCGCAGCGCCGGTTTACGTCGAAGCTCATGATCGAAGAGTTGACGGATACCGTCCATGGGACAAGAGTGGTGGCTGGCCAGTGGGTGCAGAGATTCGTGCGCCTTTGGAGGAGATGGTGTGCTGTGCCGAAGTGGGCAGGCAGGCAGGCTCTACAGCCGTGGCACACGACACATTAAGAATACCTACTGCAAGACCGTAAGATCACGGCTACCATGTCACACACCCAACTTCATGGCTGTGAAGTCAGGCTGCTTGGTGCCCAAGGGTCCTGATATGATTCAGCTCCAGGGCTGACCATGACCATTGTTTCTCCTAATGGCTTTCGATTCGCAAGGTGTGTACACCAAATGCACATCGGGTGATATTGGGCAAAATTCTTGCATTGTATATTGCATCAGGCTGTCGTCCCGCCGGCTCGAGTTTTGATCTCGTTTCTGAAGTTGAGGTCAGAGGTAGGTAAGAAGGTCAAGTAAGTGCAACTCACAGGCCTTGGTCAACGACATTGAAACCGGAAGTCACAGCACTCTTGGACCGACATGGACACAGCTGACCCCGCCATAGAGCTGGGTGCTTACACTCCGTCACACTGCAAGTTTGGTGAGTGCGGGTGCAACCATCCCGTTCCTCCTCATCCCACCTTACACCTTTCAACGATTGGCATCTGACTGCTTTTTTTTTTTCTAACATGAACTGGTGTAGAGCCTATCGAAGTCTGTGGCCACCATCGCAACCTCTATGGAACAGTTTCAGCCCAAAAGACAAGACATGACGGCTCATCCTCCGTAGATGTGGCATTTCAGGCTTATTCTGTTTTGGCCAACTTCAAACATTGCCAAGAACTGTTTTCAGCGATGGCCCCCAGTCGCCATGCCACTTCTATCAGCCAGACCGGCTCAGCTTGTTGGCTCTTGGACGCCTCTGTCAAGTTGCACGAGTATCTCACAAGATCTGGCACGCCTGACGCACTGACATGGGACTCTGCGGCTGCGTACCTCCAACAACAGTCGCTGCTAAGAGGGATTGGGGACGGAGACATACAGCTGTCGCACTACTTTGTGTTCTGCCTAGTGGGCACGATGACATGCTTGTACCGGCCTTCTAAGTCGGGTGCGATCAGTTACAACTGGAGGCTCTTTGAAATCGAGACCTGTTCTGCTACAACCTCGCATAGCTTTGGGTGCTACTCCAACTCGACGCCGTACCGCCTAGACACCAGTTTCCCCATTGGGAACTTCCTAAGCGGCTACGGCAACATACTTCCTCTCTCAGACAAGAACGGGAGAACATCAGTCGACGAGGAATGGATACTTGACCCTACCAAACTCAATGCCGACATCCTTGGCAATATTCTGAAGATAGGAGTAACTTGGACAGACACACTGGGTGCTCATTTGGACTTTGACGACGTCTCGAACACCCTGTATCTCTTTCGGCAGGCCACCATTTGCCTCCTCAATGCTACACCACCCGAGGAAGGGCGCACGATAGTTCAGAGGTCGGTCGAGCATGCCCCTTCTAATCGGACACTTCCTTCCGGGCCAATAAGCTGATTATTATACATAAGCTGTGTTGATGGTGACATCGCCAGTCCAGACGAAGTTGCACAGCTCATGCAGGAGATTTTACTATCTGTGCACGTCTTGTATGGACAGTGTCCCAAGTCACGAAGAGCCTTCAAGGAGCACCAGGTTTTCAAGGAGATCCCCCAACGGGATCGGGACCGATTGCTTCAATCATTGTGTAACGGCCAGGCAGACCTCACAAGCTTCGATCGGCGACAGAAGCGTTTCTACAACATCAAGACCGACTTCCCCCTCCTTGGACCGAGGCTGCTATCCCTTGCCAAACATGCACAATCCCAGGAGCCCACAACACTCAAGCAGCTATGGAGGGACAAGAGGAAAACCCTTCAATGGTGGACTTTCTGGGCTGTCATCGTTTTTGGATCCGTGTCCACTGTCTTGTCGGTTGCTCAAACGGTACTTTCTGCGATGCAGGTTCACTATGCTGCCTCAGACCCACGTCCATGAGATTGACACAAGTGCCTTGGTTTACTGGAAATACAGTAGCAAAACGGTGTCGTATGGTTCGATACAGCCTTGTTTGTGAACTCGTGGGTAGCACAGCCCGAGCCGTGTGGCTGCTTCCATCTAATATATCATCAGAGTACAGTGATACCGAGAGAGCTGGTCACATGTGTAGCGGAACGTTCACATCGGGCATAAATTGAGGCAGTGTTCTTTGTCGCTTTTCTATAGATAACGGATCTTATAGCCATCAGTCCAGTTGGGCAGGATCAGCGCTGCCCAAGAGTTTTCTGTTTGCTGGCATGGCAGCTCCCTGCTACGGCGGCATGACTACACCCACCCAATCAGGCTGAAGCCGCGTTTGTCTTCTATATGCAAGACAAAGTGAGGTGTTAAAGCGGGCACCAATTGCCCAACTCTTCTGAGTCTCAAGCACGCCCCGTTTAACCATCATTAATTGTGTGTATGCCAGCTCACATGAGCTTCCGAAGGCGGGCACCAATCAACCCAGGATTGGAAATCACTTGCCTCGAAAGTGAGCAGAGCCTCATCTAGCCGAATGGAGACTGAGCCGGCGGAATCTCAATATGATCAATAAGAGATAAGTCGATGAAATGTTTGGTTCCCGCATAAACTGGCAGAAACGACAAGCTTCAAATCGGAAGCGCACCGCTAGCTCGAGTATGTTCCGCTGTCCCTTATGCCCAGGTTGCTCGTTCATGACATTGCTGACTTTCACCTGCTGCCCTAGACCGGATTTGCCCCTGATGGCCGAGCCCACCAAGACAATTTCCAGCTTTCCAGCTGAAGCTCCTCAAACATCCGGGCCTGATAAGAAACAACCATGGCGTGCCATCTATCCATGTCTTCAGAAAGCCCTCGCCGTCACAGGGGCGCCTTCAGTGCAGCTACCGGCCACGAATGTTGCTAGCAGCTGGCACTACCTAGAACGGGGACTTCTACCTCGCCCTCAAGAAGACTTACTCGGAAAAATGATTCAGGAGAAGTTCGATGGGAAGCCATGGTACGAGTCAGAGAAGGACCCGAAGCCTGACCCGAAGCCTAAGCCCAAGCCGGAGCCGGAGCGCTGTGAAAGTTGTGGAAACTCGCCCTGCACATGTAGCGTCTTCGAGGGTGGTTGATCTTTTTGCGTGATGTAACATATCGAAGTAGTATCTGGTTCTTTCATGGTTCGGTGAATCGGGTTTCTATTGGGGCCTTCACCCAAGCCCGAATATGTATTTCATCGCAGGTGTCATGGGTAACGGACTTCGAACATGGGCTCAACTGCAGTATTCATATATGAGAAATGAAAGAAGCACAATGCATAAGTCGCTCCCTCGGGAGTTTTGCGAATTACAACGGAGGTGAAGTCACGTCAAGTTTAATACGTACGTAGTCATATGTAACATGTATGATTAGACCAGGGGTGTATCAACACCACCAACATGCACGAAGTCCTTCCCCGCTTCCCTCATTCGGAAGCAACATCACAGCAAGCCCATTCCTTGAATGCAATCTTCTCACAATGAGCTCCAAAGAGAGTAGGTGGAGTCTGTTTCCTTTCTGCCATCGTTTCCAATAAACCAACGCTTACGCGTTTTGCTGTTCACCAGTCCTCTCCGCGTTCAAGAACGGCTCCGCGAAGTCGTTCCCCGATCTCGCCCAAGCCGAGTCGGAGTGGCTGCCATGTCGCAAGACCCAAGGCACCTTCAACTTCATCTCGCCCCTGCCGAAGTGGGACGCCGAGAAACCTTTCAACTTGGCTCTGCCGCTCCCCGCCGACCAGCCGAAGACAAACTCCGTATACGACCGCCACGATGTCCAGATCAGCGACGGCAGGGGCAGAGAAAGCGATTTCTCTCTCGACGTTCACGGGTTCGCGTTCGCAGAGGTGCCTGACGAGGGGAGTTTACGAAGCGAAGATGCCATCAAAACGGAATATGTAGCGCGAATGGAGTTGTGGCTGAAAGAGTACCTTGGTATAGAAAGAGTGTTTGCTTTTGATTACGCAGCAAGTTCCACCTCTCCTTGCGAACATCAAACATATATCTGTTATTTACTTGCTGAAAGGTGGCTTAGTTACGCGAGGTCAAGCACGGCTTTACAGATGGCCAGCGGGTGGTTTGGCGCGAAAGAAGACCGGCAGCTAGGAATGCACATACTGGTAAGCTGATAGAATACACTTTCAGGGCACCTTGAAGGCTTATCAGATGATGAAAGATCAGACACCAGAGGCAGCCATGAGCCGGCTGCGACTGTACTTTGGTAACGAGGCAGAAGGGTTGGCACAAAAGCGAGTGCGGTTCATCAAGTAAGCAAGCTTCACTTACCTCAAATATAGCGTGTAGGTACATGTAGCTAACCCTGGCTGTAAGTATCTGGCGTCCACTCATCGAGCCGCTAGAGGATACTCCTCTTGCTGTATTAGACGCTCGAAGTCTGAGAGATTCTGATCTCATGGCCCATGACATTGTCTATGCCCACTACCTAGGCGAGAACTACCTCGTCAAACACAACGACGACCATCGTTGGTACTACTTCAGCCGTATGAAGACCCAGGAGTGCATCATTATAAAGAACTTTGACTCTGAAGTAAATGGTGTTCCCAGGTGTTAGTCTATATTCCTGTCATGTCCCATTCAATCACCTGGCTCTTCAGCAGTTATTCTCGAGCCACCGATGCCGCCATTTCAAAAAGTGCACCTCACTGACCATCCCAACCGACTTAGTATGCCCTCATGCTGCATTCAGGGACGTAAACACACCCGAAGGCGCGCCATGGAGAAAGAGTGTTGAGGTCAGGTTGATTGCTTTCGGCTAATGCAAATGGAACAGCCAGGTTCCTTCGCGACTCAAACTTCCTTCCTAGAGCCTGAATCGTTATCATTATTTTGAAAGAGAAGGGTATCGAAGGCAATGGGACCTGTCAAAACAGATGTTGGTCGCTGATTCTCTTTGAGGTAATCGTCCACAAGGCTCAGCAAGCCAAGGTCCATCCCTAGAGATATGTTAGCCGTATACATACAGTCAACTCAACAAGGTAACTACTCACCTCTGGGCGCAATGATTGAGAGAGACACGGGAAAGTACTCCTGGTTTCCAGAGATCTTTGACATGTAGGCACATTGGCCGACTAGGTTGAGTCAGTATCATAGATGGCAATGATACCCCTCAGAAATACAGTGTATCATGTTCATACCTGGGACAATGATGTTGGGGAGACCGCAGAAGGATGCATGTAGGTTCGAGTCAAAGCCTTCGAAGATCCGGTCTTCAGGGGGGCTGCGGTTCTGTTAGTTCACACACCAGAACGAACGCAAGTCAAGACGACGTACGGCAAGTATTCATCCCGATAAGCAAGACTGTATCGAGGAACGACTATGATAGAGCTGCTGTCGTTGAGCACATGCTCTAGGAACCATTTGTTGTGCATCGCGACTTCGGCCAGCAACTCCTGCTTTCGAACGTCTGAAATCATTCTGCCCTGATCCCTACCGAAGAATAACAATCAGCACCAATGTGCAGTTGCAGAACTTGGGCGACTTACCATAGATACTTGGTTACCTTACAGACATATGGATCCGAATTGTATCTTTCCTTGTACTCCTTACGGAAGTTGGCAAGATATGTCCAGTATTCACTGTAGGTTATGTCGATAAAAGTCTGGACCAGGTTCTCTTAGTTAGGAACATATAACTTGGGCTGCGAGGTTCGTGTTGCTTCTTACGTTGCTGAAGGTCTCATAGAAACCCTTGTTTTCTGCTTCGGGCTTCGTCTCATCCCATAAATCGCTAATAGATAGAAGGACTTGCTCTGCACCAAGCCAGTGAGCTAGCGAAGCAACCCAGTCGTCCGCAATCTTTTGAACAGCATCGCGGTCAGACCTGTAGTCTTCTAGGAGCAGTATTCGGACCGGTCTCCAGGGTGTTAAGCAGTTTACTATGGCTCGCGGCTCTGTGTCTCTGCTGCTTGGTGGGAGGATGGGTGCATTCTGAAGCCAAACCCGGCCAAACCCTAGCATCGCGTCGCTGCTGCGCCCCAGGAACCCGGGCGTATGGAATTCGCTGGTTTTGGTTAACTCTGGAATGTGTATGGGTACCTAGCGTACTTACGCGCATGGCAAAAAGATATCCAAAATGGGTTTGCCGTCGTGGGATGGGCGGAAGCCGTAAACGCCATTAGCAACAGCTGGATCGCGAATACTTCCACCGGCTTTGAAGAGGCCATGTATTAGAGATTAATGGAACCTTCAAAGGTTAATGACGGCTTACTCACAGTCAGTGCCTAAGGTGATGTCGAGCCATGGATATTGTGCCAGACTTGACGCTGAGCCCGTACTACTGCCTGTTGCAGCCAGGTATCCATCGCCCCGAGCATTAAAGGGATAGAAGTAGTCAGACCAATCCCCAGTGACCTCTTGGCTGGCACCAAACTCGACTGTCTTGGTCTTGCCCACGATAATACACCCAGAATCTATCAGCAACTGAACATGCGAGGAAGAAGACGGCCTTGATTCTGAATGCAGGGTTCGAAAAGCACGGTTTCCACAACCTGTTGGAACCCCTTTCAGATGGTATAGGTCTTTGACTGCAACTCTCCAACCAGACAATGGCTTCTTCTGTTCGGCCTTGAAGGGCAGTCTGGAAGGGACCGCAACACACAGTGATGAGGATCCATACGCTGCAGCATTGAGGGGCTCATACCTGTCGAGCCATCAGAAAAAGAAAGCATCAATCAAGAGGATCGTATGGGAGTAATTGATGGACGTACGCTTGAGGGTTGTGTTGAGAAGGAATGGTGCTGAGAATAAAGGCATTCTGATCGTCAGGAAAGAGCCTCCAGGCCTTGAACAGACCACTGGAAGAGTAAAAGTAGGGCCCTGGAGGAATTCGGGTTTTGGTTGAGATTTGGTTAAAACAGGTGCAACCCCAACCCGACAAAAGATTGCAGGCATTCTTTTCGAGGGATTTATCTGTTATCAGCAGAACAGTTGCGAAGAAGCCGTTGCAAAACTCGTCGTTCTCCAGGAAATGGCTGTGTTCTTTTTCAAGATCGCCACTTTGGTCCGTTGAGCTGGGGAGGGCCAAACACGCTAGCGGCTTAAGCTTGGCTGACTTGGTGGCAAACGGGACCTTGAACTACGCCTCGGTTCGAATTAGTTTATCCTTCTTCGTAAGTTAATCTCACTGTAGCATGCTGCAATTCGGGAACATCACTCACATCACAAGTGCTTTGTATAGCATATGCCCTGGAACCAAGGGTAATGACTGTCGTGGCCCGAGGAACCCCCCGATCGTCTTGCGCCCGGTCGCGCCACCCGTGAAAGGCAGTAGTGAAGTGCCGGCCGGCGGGTGGACACAGCCGATGAGACAGCTGGAAGTCGGGGTCTGGCCTGCTTTCATTGTTGGGGTGTATCGCTAAGGCCAGGACCTTTTTGGTCATCTTCGCTTCACCTCTACTGTTGCAGTAACAGAGTTGAGGTGGGCAGGGAAATCAGGACCAAAATGGCGGCTGCCCTTACTTCAAGTAGGCAAGCAGGTTAGGTACGTAAGTATGCATATAGACAAGCACATAAGGTAACCAGCGATTGAGTTCGAGACTCTCAGACAGTCCGCAGTCAATGGACGTTACATGAGTATCTTGGATTTGACGAGACGAATGGAGGTGGCGGGGTTCACTGGCGCCTTACAGCGGCACCTGTGCATCCGTGATAGGTTCTCCTTGATTCAACCCCTCGGATTACTACGAGCAAACGAAGCTTTCGCCGGTCTCGCGTTACAGGCTTGCCTCATTCTTCTCGAGGTGGTACATTAATTTCTCCCGTCCATCTCATTTGCTATCTTTAGTCTCGGCTTCGCATATGTACGCAAGCAAACTCCGTTTGTTTGCCGCAATGCTCGCCGCTCAGACGCATGGTTGGTCAGGGCGAGCACCAAACGTCGTGAACCTACCTACCAGCCCCGTCAATGGAGGAGAAACAAGAAACGAGCAATGTAGGGAGTACGGACTCCTATCAATATGCCCAATTCAAGGAACACCAACCGCCCCGCCAAAAAAAGGTCGCGCAAACATCAGTGTTGGGGAAAAGGTTCCAGATGAACGTTGGGTTTGGATAGGGGGTCGGTAAAACGAAATCGGTCTCTTGTTATTCTTCCAGCCTTGAGAGGCGACGAGGGTAGACAATACCGGCTCACCATATATACATCTAGCTCATGTGGCCAGGGTACCAAGCACTCCATCACTTCTTCACTTCAAGACCCGCTATGGCGCTGTGATAAAGATACTTGCAGATTCACCTCCTTGGCATGATAGATTGCGATACCCCTGACCCCCTATATTCGTCTCTATGCGGGGCCTCTATTATTAGGGCTGAAGGTGCAAGAGTCTCCGACTTTTTGGTATGAACAACCTGAAGATATATATACTCAATCGTTGATTATGTATATATATAGCACTTTTACCACCAGGCTATACCGGCCCATCTAAGGAGCCCTGGGTTAGTCTAGATAGCCGTTCGAGGAGATGGGCACTCATTGATTCCGAGTGAATGTGTTCAGACTTTAACGTAGCTATGGCTCGAGGAAAGAAGCCATCAGATCAATGGAAAGACGCCATTCTGTGTGGTTGGTATCAGTCACAGGAGAAAGCTCTCCAGATAGTGGCGTACTCCCCTGTCCGCTTGTTAGCAGTATAGGTAATTGCTCATTGAACTATCTCTACCTGGAGTGGCTGGGCCGCTCCGTGTTCGGAAGGGATATGCTACTATTCAGCCATCTATCCAAGTAGATTAGAGTGCCTATTGATCGTAGATTTGTGACGAGTCGGTTCACTTGGTATTGGATTGGCTGAATCAGATCGGGGGGTTCCTACATAGTGGTACCCAAGTAGGTGTCACTGTCTCGGCAACAGACTCCATGATAGCAACTGGGCTTCGCCATCAGAACAAGAAGCAATCAGTCAAGGCCAGGGATTGCTTTATACCTGAAGGTAAGAAAGTTTACCTGCCTCTGCGATCACATTCAGTTTGATCCCCCCCTCCCTGCTGCATTAGGGACGGCAACTACAGACCTGAGACCACCCTAGAAGGTTAGAACCACACTCAATCGGGCAAGGGCTTCCCGAAATGCCTGACAAGTCGAATTCGATATACATGATCGCTTTGGAAGTCATTTGGAACTCAGGGACAGGCATGGTGTAATCTTAGCTTAGATGCATCTGTCGACTTGCGCGAGGATCTTGCTTGTTGCTGCTTCTCCACCACGAAAATGGCGTCAATCTGGGGAAGGTGTTTGGGCACCCCCACGCGGTGTCGTTGCGTGCTGGTTCCACCAGCGCGTGCCCAACCTTCTAAATAAAAATTGGGATCCCATCGTGGATAGGTTAACCGATTTGACGCATCGCTTCTAGGCCACCTACTAGTCCGAGCTTTGGGTACTGAGGCTACATATATACATCTGGAAAACGTTGAACAGCAACTGAACAGTTCGGGTATTAATATATCGTATCAATTGAGGAGCTTCGTTTGGTTGTCGACGTTTTTTTTTTTTAAGGAAGAGCGTCGACCAAAAAGAAATAATAAAAAAAATCACATGATGCCAGACCACCCGACTGCGCTGCACGCAATACGAGAGCGAGGGCCTCGGGTCAGTGCGGATTGGTACCTGCGCAGCAGCTGAAATGACGGGGAAAGTTTCCGAGGTCCAGTTTTCTCCTGCCTCCTCCTTACGTGTTCGCCTAACCTAGCAACGCAAAAAAGAACAAGAGACCAATAAAGTCAATTCGGCGGTCAACTGAGAAGCCTCCAAGCTTGACATCCCATAACCCAAAAAGCCAAAATCTAACGTTGGATATTGTACCTACATTTTTGGGGACCGATCGGGCAGTGATTGGGTGCGTTACATCGCCATCCGTGATTTGTTTGCTACTTTCCAGCAGACCGGAGGCCAATCGACAGCCAAGAAAGAAGTCAGCATAACCCGGGAAAACCATGTCGCCATTCTCATCATCACTGCCACCGTCTGCGGACAAGAGCAGCAGGCTCTCCTTCCAGGAGTACATGCAGCTGGTCGAGCTGCCCGCGCCCTCGCAGCCGTACGGGAGCCAGCATGGCGTCCAGCAGCCGAAGCGCTACATGAGCCAGCGCGCGTCCTGGATGCCCGGCATCGACCTGCCCAGCCCCATGCGCGAGCAGATGACCTTCAAGGGCGCCGCGTACGGAGGGCACGTCTACAGCCAGTCCGGCCTCGCCGCGTCCAAGGCCTTTGCCGAGATGCGCGAGGAGCTCGACAAGCAAGGGAAGGGAAAGCAGTTCAAGGGCAAGGTCTTTGGCATTCACGTAAGCTAAGCTGCCTTTCTTTCTGGCTCTGGGATGGCATCTGCCGAGTGCATAGGTATACGTCTACTGCGGCACTCCCTTACATCAAATCCCACGTTCGGCAGTTGCCACTACTGGAAGGATTCACACGTTACCTGCACCATCATTCTAATCAATCCAGCAGACTATACACGGGTACTTCTCCGAAGCCGGCCTCATCGACCGGCCCTTCATCTATGAGGTAACGCCCGTCTCCACGGCGAACCTGGCCTTCGCCAACTTCTCCGTCACGGCGCGCCAGCCCCAGCAGCCCACCAGCAGCCCCTCGGGCGACCACTATCCCCTGTCGGACGCCATCAACTCGCCCATGGGCCCCATCTGCTTCACCGCGCTCGTCTCCTTCCGTCCCACCAGCTCGTCGCAGGCCGTCATGCAGGAGGACCCCCCGCAGAGCCGCTTCGCCCACATCCTGGACTCCCGGCCTCCCCACAAGTGGGAGCCGGCGCCCCTGGTCGACATCGACCGCGTCGTCGCCATGCTGCCGCCGGGCAAGAAGCGGGGCTCGGGTTCGTTCCCGTGCGTCGACATGAAGAAGGTCGACATGCGGGACTTTAACCGGGGCAAGCCCCTGCACGAGCGCCGCGAGCTGATTCTCTACCGCCGGATCCTGTCGCCCGCGGAGAAGGAAAAGAAGAAGCAAGCGGAGAAGAAGGGACAGAAGGAGAAGGAGGATCCCGACGCGCATATCCTGACGCATGCCTTCGAGGCCGACCGCAATGGCCTGCTCATGTGCGGGAACCACGTCGGGTTCGGGTCATCGCTGGCGCGCGCCGCGACGCTGAGCTACTCGTTCGTCGTGCATGTGAGTCCCGAGGAGGCCATTATGCGTTCGCGACAACCAAAGCCGCGGCGGCAGAAGGAGGAGCATCACCACCACCAATTCCACCTCCATCTCCACGACCACCACGACCTCCACGACCGACAGCAGGATCAGCAGCAGCAACATCAGCAACATCAGCAGCAGGAGCGGCAGCGGCGGGATTCGTACCCCCTACTTTGTCTTTGCCGTTCTCACCATCGGCGCCACCGTCAACGACGTCGTCTCATGGTGACAGGAGCGAACACAAACATCACGAACACCGCGAGTACACGATTGATCACAAAGGGATTCACCGGACCACCCACAAGCACGACGACGACGTCGAATACACTGTCGACCACAAAGGCATCCACCGGAGCACTCACAAGCATGACGAGAGAGAAGAGGAAGAGGAGGAGGAGGATGAAGGAGGAGATGAGTGGTGGATACAGGAGGCCACGTTCCCCCGCGTCGAGGCGAACCGATGCGTCGTGCTGTCCAAAATCTGGAGCCCGCAAGGCAAACACGTCGCCACCGAGTACCAGGACGGCATCATCCAGAGCACGGAGGGGCCCGACCCGCGAAACAGCCACCGGATGAGCAAGCTGTAATGTATATGTTATGAAAGCTGTACAAACGCCACTCCGCACGGAAGCACCGGCGAGATATATAACGAAATCTACACATGAAAAAGCGAAAGGTAAGGGAGTGAGGGGAAGCGAGTGAGGAAATCCCGGAGGACATGACATTTTTTTTGTCTTTTTTTCTTTCAAGCATGAGCATAGTGATACCTCCTTTAAGTCGAAATTTATAGTTCCTAAATCCGTACTTCACGACTTCCCCCCGGTTCAAACGTGAGAAATGTGAGAGACCGAGAGTGAAAAAATTTGAAATGTCACTACAGAATACAAAAAAGAGGATGTTTATAATTGTCATTTCATATTGGTTTCTTGTGTCCCCTTTTGAGGCCTATTATGTATGTACACCCCTTTGGCCAACCACTAAAGCATCCATTGCCCTGAACTCCTCGCTCAATGATAAGCCAAATATATGTATCCAGACCTTTGTCCCTCTTTTACATAAAACTACAGCTCAATGGAAAGAGGATACTGTATTCGGTATGAACATACCCGGTGTTCAACTATCACTGCCGCCGACGCGGCGGCGGCCCCGCAAAACTCACTTTGATCTCCTCCGTCTCGACGGGACTCCCCGTATTGCCCCCCTCTTCCCCCTATTATTCCCGCCCGTGTTGTTGTTCCCGCCCCCAACCAGGACTTTCACGGCGGGTAGGCGGTGGTTCGGGCCGGAACGCTGGGGGATGGTTGGTAAGGGGTCCCAAGTAGCAGTCCGCTGCAGCGATTGCTGCTCCCAGGCACGATTTAGGAGCGGGCTCGCCGTGGATGCGGATGTGGGGCTCGCGTACGGATTGTTGTTGTTGGTAGAGTGACTTGAATAAGGGCTGTGGCTGTGGTTGTAGTCCATCATGCCGGCCGCGCTCATGTGCGGTTGCGTGACGCCGCTGTAGTCGGCCGGGTTATACGCTCTGAGGGGCAGGAGCTGCGCCGTGCTCTTCGTGCTGACGGCGCTCGCGGGCGTGGCTGTGTCGGTAGGCGAGAAGCCCTTGGCCTTGGGCGAGGTGGAATAGTGCACATGATCCGGAACTGTAGGTGCACCCGTCTTGATGCTTTGAAGACTCGGTCCACCACCGCCTCCGCGGCCATAGCTGCGGCCATAGCTGCGCTGCTGCTCTTTCTCCGCCCTGCTGAAGGTCGAGCTGGGCGCAATGGACGGCGACCAATAGGGGGAGGCGGAGACCGGGTTGGAACTTAGGGCCGCTGTCGGGCTCGTGTATGGCGACGCTTTCTCTTCGTGTATGGTAGTCGAGTCTGCCATGCCATTCGAGGCAAAATTGGGGGACCGAGGCGATAGGTGAGTCTGGCACCTGAACGATAGAGAGGAAGCTGGCCGGTGACCTTTGCGCCTATTCGGCGCATTGCCGTCGAGAGAGGCCGCCAGACGCTGGCGGCGATTCCTCCGCGTGCGGCGGCGCACGAAGATAAGCCCCGCGATCGCCAGTAACAAAGCCGCACCGCCGATGGCGATACCCACGAGTGCGGGTGTCGCCAGTGCCGGGGCCTCGGCAGACTTGGCCGCCGAAGAGGAAATCGGATTGACCATGCCGATTATGGTCGGCGAGAAAACGGTGGCGTTCAGCCCAACGGCAGTCCCGGGCGCGGGCTGCTGCGCGCATCCCGCCTGTAGAGCCACCATGTAGTTGGCCAGGTACTTCTGGTCCTGGGATGCCGAAACGCAGGAGGCGCATTGATGTATGAACGGCGCGTTGACCATGGCCCCGCCGTCGGCGGCGCAGAACCCGTATGGCTCGAGGCCGCCTTTGACGTTGAGCTTGTCGCTGGTCAGGGCGTTCTCCAGCCCGCCGCACGCCTTGGAAGTCGAACAAGGCGTTGACTCCGTATCAGTGGCATTGGGGAAACCAAAAATACAGTGGTCAAACGTGTATCGGAGGTTGTCTGCGAAGTCATCGTATTAGTGTGTGTCGTGGGAGTGTGTGCGTACGTGTAAGTTGAGGAGAAGAGATGAGCCTGAGGTGATATGAGACATACAGAGGAACCACCCTTGGTCCGTCTCGGAACCTTGGGCGAAAGTGCTGTCTTGCAGACAACTGAGACACCTGCGGAACTTTTGCCCGGCGGCCGTGCTGGCGTAGTCTTTGTCATGACAGCTGACGTCTTTGCTTAAGGTGTTTGATGAGTTTGGATCAGAGTAATCCAGATCGTTCGAGTCCACACAGAACGACGCGCAGGGCGAGTTGGGGGTAACCTGCAACGTGATACTAAAGCGAATGAAGTAGAAGAAGAAGAAAAGTATAAAGGTGTGGACAGAAGTTAATGAAGCCATCTCGCCGGGAGATTGGTGTGTGGTTCAGAACACGTCGTAGTTGGGTAAGGAGCGTTTTGGGTCGGGGGTATTATATTAGTATGGCGTAGTTTGTTGTAATATTATTAGGGAGCCAGGCCTGCTGGGTAACATCTATGTCGTGATGCTTGGGTATAAATGTGAAAGGACCAAAGGAAGGAAACCGAGCCAAAGATAGAAACGATCGAAGGAGTTGGGCGAGGAACTGTAAGCTGCATATCAACAGAAGACCAAAGGGGCATGTATATACATATAAGTGAGGGTGGAAAACATGACTGCATCACACCATACCAGGTCGTACTATGCATATAGAGCCATTATTCCTCCTAACGCGCTGCGTTGCCGCTCGCATGTCGTTGGTTGCACAGAAGAGATGTCGGTGATGCGACGAATGTGGCATTTTCGAACCCACACCAGAACGAGCCGCCCGAACTATTGAAAAAGTCCCCCGGCAGCCCGGCTCATGACGCATCGTCAATGGATGATGTGAGTTAGGAAACCGGGGGCTCTTCCTCGAGTAGTTGAGGGTAGGGCCAGAAGTTCATCCGAAAAGGAAATAGAAGCGCATGGATTCCTGGTGTGCGTCGTGGGTTGGGCCAACCAGATGGGCGCTACGGAGTCTGGACTCGTTTTTGAAGCGCTGTGATTGAATGGGCTCGGTCCTAATTTGGGTTGACAGTTGGGTCGCGGGCGGCTACAGCATCAGAGGCCGCTCTGAGAGGCCAGCCCCGGATTCTTGGGCTGCCACACCCATCATCAGTGCAGAAGCCAGGATCCAATAGGAACCGAGGCGTGCCTTGCCAACTTGCTTGTTGAGCACCGGCGCCATCCGCCGGCAGGCGAGACGATGATGATGATGATGGCTTGCAGATAGATGCGACGAAGAAGCTTCGTCCCAAACCGACCACGCTGCACAGGAAAACCTTCAAGATTGATCGGGCTGACGAACAACGAAACTCTGCCCATCTCGTGGACAGAACTGAACACACAGTTACTTCAGCTGAACTAACAGCCGATCGTCTGGTCTAGAAACCCGACAGCTGAGGCGAGTCATATCATATCGAAGATACTGATTGAACGAACAAACACACTGGAAGCATGTCTGCGAGGTGTTTTCAATCCGAGGCGGCAGTTGAAAGCAGTTTCCGGAGTGCATGAGCGTGTGAACAAAGACGAATTGTGATGAGTGACGATCCGGGTGCAGCTTGCATGCAGAGAGATTTGATGCAGATGGTGAGATGTAAATGGCAGCGGGTGCAGGACGGACGGACTTGCTGCAGGAGCACCACCAAAGCGCTTATTTTTAGGTCGTCCACAGCACTACGGAACACAGGCTACAGCACGCCCTCAGCGCCGAGTTTGCGAGTCTCCACCCCGAGCACTCACCACCCTCAGTCGCCATCCACACCTGCGTGCATCAACACACCTCGCAGGGCTCAACCCAGATCCCTTTTTTCCGTAAAGATCTACTGCCCCTATTGCAATATGCCCTTTCCAATGCTACCATGCGATATTTACTGATTCCGACTGGTCTTACTGTTGCAATCGCGTAGGGCTAAACACATCGCGGCGAGTTACAAGGCGCATGCAACGCTGCAGGCGCGCTGATAAAAACCCGACACATTTCCATTCGCTAGTCAGACGCCTTCCATCGAGTTCTGGTGTACGGATGTATGCAAGCAAGCAAAAACTCCGTGTTGGTAGTGCCTACTTAGTATGGCTGGCGGGTGTACTGGTACTGACAGCAAACACGTTGAGAAGAATTCAGAAAGAATTGGTACTAGAATTTTGATGAGTCGAGTGGGGAATATGTGCCAACCCGCTCGCCTCGTCTGATTGTATATAGTTTTTAAATCTATCAATATGGGTATATATATGTAGGGCTGTTCAGCTGTATCATGACCGTGAACTCCGTGGTGCATCGCCGCATCTAACCATGTATGGCGCGGCTGACTGACTCCTCCCGGAGCATTGGACCCCTGAAATCTAAGTCCACTGTTCGTCCAATGATGCGCATAAAGTCCCGATGTGGGTATCGAGGATCCCAGCGAGCCAGGTCTAGCAAAAAAAACGCCAATGATGACCCCGACTGAACCCTCATTACTAAAAATGGTCATTGCCCCCTAGAATGCAGAAACCTCAAGTGTATGCATGCCCATATGAATTTTCCCAATAACGCCGCCCAATGCAATGAGTTTTTCGACCCGTCTGCTGCTTCTTCCAGATGAATACTGAAAACCGAGTGAGAAGGCGGTTTCACGTTCTCCAGGATGGCAAACCCGCCATGTGTCAAGGCTCCTCCTGGGTATGTAGATACGGCAACACCCATTTAGCCGTACAGCCCATCCACTCCGTTGAGAAGGACTTTGTTGCCCATGATGCCAATCTTGGACTCGAAGAAACACCGCCCTTGGTCGCAATCTGCGTGGAAGACAATGCCGGTGCCGTCCGGGAGCGGAGTTGCGCCTCCAGGGGCCGTCAAACCAAAAGAGTCCATGGTGACGACCAAGGGGCCGCTCTCGCTTCTTGTATAGGGTCCGCGGACACTCCTGGAATAGGCATAGTCAACGTTGTAGGTCGGCGACGTGAAACAGCCTGAGCTGAAAAACATTACGTAGAGTCCCGCAGCATCGCGGAAGATGGCCGGGGCTTCGACCAGGGGGCCGTCCGAGGAGATGCGGTCCAGTAACTGGATTGGGCTGCCAATCTTGGTGATCAAATCAGACCCAACCTCTTGCAGCAATATCGGCGTTGACACAAAAGGCGACACACCGTTGTTGCAAGAGCCGCCGTGACCAATGGAGTTGCCGTCAATCTTGTAGGCGACATAGGTTTTTCCATCGACATCCCGAAAGCCCGAAGGATCTATGCTGCCGCCTTTACTGAGGTCGCAGTCAAATGGCTCAGCCGATGGCGTGTAGGGACCTGTGACCTTTGATGCGGTGGCCGTGCCGACGCAGTGGAACTTGGGGTTTGATTTGACTTGTCCGGAGTAATACATGACGTACTTGCTGCCAGCAGTACGCTGTACATCCGGTGCCCAGGTGTTCGAGTTGGTCGTCCAGGAGCCGGTGTTCGGCAAGGGGTCGATGTTGAGATACGTCCAGGGCCCGCCTGGTGCGGAGGATCTGGCCACCTGTATGTTCTTGCCGTTGCCAGCTGTTGCGAAGGTGTACCACTGTCCATCCTTGTCTTGCATAATAGATGGATCCGGGAAGTCCATGTTGATGAGGGGTCTGTCGCCTTCACGGCGCCATAGGCGTGGTGCGGGTACCTGGGGAAGAGCCAGAGCTGCAGAGCAGAACAGCAGCGGTGCCGCGAAACTGAATGTCCAGGAAGCCCTCATGATGTTTAGAAGGTCTGTCGAAGGGGTTTCGAAAAGGATGGTTCTTTTATCTCTATTCCAAGAGTCTGATGCTGTTGGACGTCTATCTCGTCTATTGTGCCACGCGGTATATCACATGTAACAGAATGGGTTTAAGGAGAGGGTCTGCTGGTAGCCAGATAAGTATGAACGATACAGGCTGATGTTGCCCGTTTCTTTGCTGAACAGAGCAGCTATCAATGAGTGAGGGGAAGAGGGAGAGACAGAGATGAGAAAGGAAAGATGTGTATCGTCTATGTTGAGGCGTATCCAGCAGACCTTTCCTCAGGAGAGGCAGCGAGGAGTATTTATCGAGATGCGAGGATATAAGACCTGAATCTCGGACCAAAAGCAACGGGCGAGCCGCTTGCAGACAGCAGTTCGGTATTATATATTCGTCGTGAGTTGAATCGGGTAGCTGGGGGAACATGCAAGCAAGGGCAGGTTGTCGACGGAGCAGACGGGTCCCTGACGACGAACTTGATGTTCACAGGGATCAAGTCGCCTGTGTTACGGCCGGGGGTGATATGGGGCTCCTGCCCAGTCTCCCCGGCATACCGCTACTGACCGCCATGGCCGAGAGAAGGTGGCATTATTGAGCAAAAAGGGCGAGTCGAGAAAGGCGCGATTGGGTGTGTGCTTCCCGTGGCCCATGTCTCTCGATGTAATGAACTCAATGCAGGCACGCAGCGAGGACAGGCAGGGTGGGGCCTGCACTGCCCGGACGATGGAGCGTCAATCGTCGCATGGTTTTTGTCGCTCGAGGCAATTTGCGTCTGGCTCATGCTCGCCATGCAAGGTTGTCCTACGGGACAGGTTCGGGGCCGGGGCTAGCTTAGCTGCTGCCGAGCCTCCTTTCGTCCCTGTCTCCCCAAGCGTCCTTTTCTTCTGCTGAGTGCCTAGGTGCCTACGTAGGTGCTGGCGAGGCACGATCTCTGCTTCTGTGTCTGGCAGCGCGTTGTAACCCAAGACAGCTCATACCGATGTTTCACAAATATTGGACCGGCCGACTGGAGTAGTCGTTTGGCCGAGTCACCTGTTTGCGTAGCAGTGGCAAGACAGAGGCAGAGGCAGGACGGAGTTTCAATGTTGGTCCTGTCTGATGAAGGGGGGAAAGTGTTTTGCGAACCCACTCGATTATGGTTAACCTTGGAATATGTCCGGACTCGGGTTGCTACCCAAAACGTGGCGGCAGTCGGTTGCCGATGATGGCGTTGGCGGTTGGCGCGTGGCAGGCGCTGGTCCACGTTCTAGAGGCCGTTCTAGAAGAGCAAGCTTGGCAGTAGGAGTAACAAGCCGATCGTTACTTGCCGTCACAGCCCTGGACAGAACTGGAGTCCTCAAACCCTAAGGCACTCGGCAAGCCGCCGCCAGCGCGATCATTCCCCATTATTCCAGGGCATTTTTTTCCGCCATGGCTCCTGGAACACTGCCTGCCCTGTCCAGGCACCAGAGATTGGCTGACTGAACATCTGTGTCCAATTGCAAAGGCTGCCCAGAGTCCTGCCCAGAGTCCAGTCCCGCGTACCGCCCTCGTTCTGGATTAGATTGGATGAAATAAACAGATCAATCTACAAATCTGTTCGTATGATGGTCCATGTGCGGACGGCTCTCGGCCTTCCCGTTTCGTTGACTAAGTGCCACAACTTACTCGGAGACGGTACAGAAACGCCAATGGAGTTTGGTTTGCCTTCTGTCTGATCTAGTTTGCACGCTTAGTGAGACCGGCGCAATTGTCAACGGTCTCCTTCTCCCCGTCAGATCTTCAGATCAGATGATGATGAATCTTCGGACGACCAAGGTGGAATCCGAAAAGAGGAAACTGGCTAGCTGATTCTGACGTCGCCACGGTCGTCAGCTGCAAATCGATATTTCACTTCTCCATCGGCGGTAGAGAGCTGTTCGCGACGATGAAGAGGCGCCGTTTCAGGATCATCGCTCCCGAGATGCGCGAATAACCGTAGAACAAGAACAGACTGACAGTGACAGGCGCTGGGCTGGCGGCGGGCCCTGGTGGTTGACTCGGTAGGCAGGCAGCGGGGAGGCTAGGAGGCTAGCCCGATTGCTATCTATGATAGGTACCGGCCAGGCCTGGTGAGCAGGATCGCAAACCGGCCTGTGGGTGCACCGCGTGGAGATTCAGGGTCCTGTTACAATGCCCGCACAGGCACTGGGTGCCATGCTCCATGCGCGTGAATCTCTAACATTATCGGGGTGGCTTGGCTTTTAGATCGTCGCGTTCCACACCGAACATCTTCATGCTTCCTTTGCTAGTCCCCTAAGCCAGCTAGCGAAATAAAGCGGTAGAATGCAGAGGTCCCTGCCAGCTTATGTTGTATTCAGGGATCGTTGGATGGGACATCTACGGTTACAAGCAACAACCCCTATCACATCTTGGATGGGTAATCGAAACACCTGCCCAGTCGGATATTTCTAATTGTTACGAAGTGCGATGATCAGATTTGCTTATGTACGTACATGCACGCACGCAGCGATAAACACTCCAGTAACCTATTTAATTCGATGCAGAAGTCGATGCCCGTCACACTTCACGACCAACAGATGTTCAACAACCCAATATCGTTCGCAGCTGCCAAGGAAGACAGCATGACTGTAGACGCAAGTTAAGACGACGTCTTCACGCAGCTTGATGCTATTATCCATCTGAAGCGGGTGATCACCGTGGCGCCGCAGCTCACGAACTCAACTCCACGCAAGTATGCAAGGTCCCGTGAACTTTAAACATCAGATCAAGAATGATGTCAATCAATGCAGCGACTAGGTACCTAACGGTCCAAATTCAAGCAGCTTCTGTAGCCTCCGAAATGCACAAGATGAAATGACTATGTATGAAGCAAGCCGAAACGCCTTTTCCGTAAATCCTCAAGCACTATACAATTCTGCAGAGAACGCCCACGTGCCTACATACTGGGCACAGTCGTCAACACTCGACTTCCGCCCAGGAACAACCAGACATCATCGTCACCTGACAACAGCCGCTTCGGCACCTTGTCCTTGACCTGGGTTGAGGCAGTCCAACGGCTTGTCGCTGTTGGGCTGCTGCTGACTTCTCAGCAAATGTTCGGATGTCCTCAAACAAGGGCAGGCGGTGTAACGTGTTACTAGTTGTTTCGGTGGTCATGATCCACAAGATGATATCTAGTTGATAACTCAGTCGGACTCGTCATCGTCGCTGTCCTTTCCTCCCTTGGAAGCGCGTTTCGCCTTCTTGGCGGCCTTCTTCTCGGCCTTTAATCGCTTGCGCTCCGACTTCTCTTCGGCTGTCTCGCCGTCGTGCTTCTTGCGCTTCTTGTCCTCCTTCTCGGCGGACTTGGCGGGGGTCTCGGCCGCCGCGGGGGCGGGGGCAGGAGTGGCAGGGGTGGGGGCCTCCGACATAGCAACATCGGCGGCCGGTGCGGCAGAATCCTCGGCAGGGGCATGGAAGTCCTTGTAGCCAGACTTCCAGGCGGCGGGGGTGGACTCGTTGGGGCGGCCGAACTTGTCCAGCTTGCCGGAAGCCTTGAGCTTCTTCTTCTCGGTAGCCTGAGGACCAAGTCCCCATCGTCGCGGGTACAGGTCACGCTCCATGATACAGCGCTTGACCTTGGCCACAACACCGTGGTCACATGTGGACATCTCCACTGTGGACATCTGAGCAATACCGAGGGCAATGGCCTCACCCTTGGTGGTGATCAGAACAACCTCGTCATGGACATCAATGCCGGCCTCTGGAAGCGAGTTAGTAAATGGCCAGAGTTCATGGTAGAGGAGCGTCAGGCTTACCATAACGAAGAAGACCGGGCAGCATGAGCTTGGCACCGTAGCAGATGGCGTTGACAGTGGAGTCCTTGACCACAATCCTCTTGTATCCAACCAACAATGTCTCCAAAGGCTTGATGATCTTTCGGAGGTACTTCTCGTCGCTCTGGTTATCCCTCATCCACTGGGCGTCCAGAACGTCATGCAGGGTGACCAAATCATCGTTCTCAGACATGGCACCGGAGCGCACACGGCGGAGCTCCTGCATGTGTCCACCAACACCGAGAAGGAGACCAAGATGGACGCAAAGCGTTCGGATGTAGGTTCCGGCCTCGCAAGACACCCAGAAAACGGCAAGATGGCGGTCATTGTCGAACTATGCAACCTGTTAGTTCTGAGTAGCATTGGCAGAAAAGTGCAGGGCAACATACCTCAATGAGTTTCGACTCGTAGACGGTTCTAATACGAAGGACTCGCTTGACGGCAGAGATCAGGGGACTAAAGTAGTCAGAGTCAGTAAATGCTTCGCATCCTTGATTGAAGATTGCTTTTAGCCAGGGTTTGCTTACGGTCGCTGGAAGAGAGAACCCGTGAGGGTCTCAAGAGCGCGAGCAAACTGCTGCTCGCCTCCGGGAAGAGAACCGTGCAGGCGGCACACGGCGACGTATTCCTTACCAGCACTCTGTTCGCGGGTTAGCAAGCATTCTTCCGTTTATCGTACGATGAGCTGCCGGTTTGGATCTCCTTGCAGACCCCGCCCCAGCCGCCCTCGGAAATGGGTGATGTACCTGTTGACTCTTGACAAGACGGGTGGCACGGTCGATGGCCACAATCAAGCAACCGGTAACCTTGGGATCCAGAGTACCACTGTGACCGGTCTTCTCGACGCGGAGGATACGCTTGACCCAAGCGACGACTTCGTGGGACGAGGGGTTCGAGGGCTTATCGAGGTTGATGACACCGGAAGACACACTATCAAGGAAATATCAGCAGGGAGCTCGGGGTAGATCGTTTCGACCATTGCGCGTTCGCAGGTTCGTCTGGGGGCGGCGGTTTCTTACTATGACTTCAGGTCACGGTTCAAAGGCGAGCAGCCATTGGGGATGGGCGTGAAGTGACCGGTTCTGACGAGAACTAAGGGATTCAGGTCAGCTAATTTGGCACTCGTCGCAATTGGGTGCTGGGTGGTGATCGCGTACGCTTGTCATAGTTCTTGAGCAGGAGAGGGACCTGGGACCAGTCGACCGGCGGCGCAGAAGCCTCGGGCTTGATGACGAAGGACTCCGTGTTGTCAGCCATTGTGTGTCGGCCGCTAAATCTACTGAACGGTAAAATAAGATATGCGGGCGACAGTAAGGCGATGTTGTTGTACGGATACTTGGCCGAGTTACGAACTTTTTGTTCTGCACCAGGACTCGGAACTGTAGCTCTCGAAAAAAAAGTTCCAGATATTTTTCCTGCTGTGGGGCAGAAAGTTCAGCGACCAGCCACAAAAACAGTCTTCAAGCAGTTTAGCGTCATGCCGCTAACCAAGCTCGCGCCTCACTTCGCGTCGCGATAAGGCAAGATAAGCTGCGATAAGCCTATCAGTTTTGGACCCTCTGAAATAATCGGTTGCTCAAGGACGAGCTGGTCTGGAATAGACTTCAATGTTAGGAAGGAAGGAGCTGTAAACTGGCTGGATGATTGAAACAACTGTGCACTCTAAGAGGGAAGCAATCTCGACTGTACTGGCGTCCTCATACGTGGTTCATAGTCCAAAATACACTCAGGTGTTATTAAATAAAGAGACTCCTTCCTGCGTCTGAATCTAGATGTAGAATTCGCAACAGCTAATAAGTTCCGGCCAGTCCTAGTCCTCCTAACTGACCCTTTTTAGGCCAACCGCCAACGAAACAAAGTAATACGCGATGGAATACCTTATGCCCAATCCCATCCATCCCTCCCAAGACTGCATGCTCGCAACAAACGCTCCTGAACTCCGTACTGGTATCTCCCAAAACTTATGTCGCTTAATAATCAACCTGAATAACTTTCGTTTCTCCCAAACTCGCTCTCCATATGCTCGTTGGCCATGTTGGTGATGGCCCATATTACTTGGTACACGTGAAAGTATACTCATTCCCGACTACGTCTGCCGTAACCAGGATGCTCCAAGACCGGCGCCGTATTCTGGTGGTATTGCTGGTGCTGCTGTGGCTCGTGGTGTCCGGTATAGCCACCGGCACTGCTGACCCCCTCCTGCATCTCGTACGCATCAGCGTGCTCGTACCCATCATGCTGCTGCTGCATCTTGTCTTTGCCCTTTTTGTCGCCCCAGAAAGCATTATGGCCGTGCTCCGACTCGGGGCTGATGGCGACCCCGATGTTGTTGTGGTTCTGGTGCTGGGCCTTCTCCGCAGGCCAGCCCATATGATGGGGTTCGCCGCCGCCGCCTCCGGGCCGGTCGGCCGCGCTGACGGGGCTGGTGAACTGCGAGCTGTAGGGCGAAAAGTACCGACCGGGGTACGTATTCTCCGTCACGGCACTGATGGGAGATTCGTCCCAGCTGCGCAACGGGCGCTGGCTAACAGGCGACCCATCCCAGTTTCGTAGGGGTCGTTGGCTGACGGGGGTCTGGAACATCTCGCTTCCCGCGGCCGGGCTGGGCCATGTCTTGTGTATCTCCTCGCGCTTGCGGAGGAAGGCTTTTCTGCGCCGTTTTCCGTTCCATACAACGCAGCAGCCCATGACAGCGAGAATGGCCAGCACGCCGCCAATGACGACGCCGACAATAGCACCGAGGCTGAGAGGCCCAGGAGGCCCATGGTTCCGAAACTCAGATGACGCCCTAGGTAAAGTCACATTGACTATGTCTGTCTCCGAGAAGATCTCGCCTTCTAGACTGAGCTTGATGCCCGCGGAAGGTTTCATTGTGCAGGCACCATCTAGCACTTGGAAGTCTGGCAACGTTGTCAGTGACGCTATATGCAATGTGCGGACTAGGGGCAACACACAGTTCCTGAGGATATGACCTCCGTCAACATTCTCTAGGCAACCACCACAATTGTTTAGAGTGCTATTGTCCCATGTAGAGCAATACCCAAAGGCTGTCGAGTTGCTAGCAAATGCATTGTATTCGATTGAGTCCTGCAGCGCCCCACAGGCAGTACTAATGAGACTGTGATTAGTGTTTCGATCATGCCGAAGGCAGTCTTGAACGAGAGACATACCGAGTGATGCAAGGTGAATAATCAAAAACCCCGTTGAACAAGCAGCCGTCGATAGCATGTCGCATATTTACTGCGTCAGAGAAAGTGATGTCAGCAGCCTGCTGAGGGTAACTCAACCTTTCGACTCGGTCCCGCCAGGCAGACCAGACACAGGCAACTTACAAAGAGCAAACTGCAAGTCCGTTGTATTGGAGCCTTGCACCAAGGTAGTGTAATCGCTATTCATCTCGCACTGGAGACACGACTTCCAGACGCTCCCAGCACTCGCAGAGTAGTCCCCTCGTGTGCACACCAAATCGTCGGGGTTTGTGCTGTCGAGGACATTGCCGCACTTCGTTCCACAGGGAGAGTTCTTCGCCACCAGTATGGCGGAAGACAACCGCGCAAGCGCAGCGAATGCGATTAGACGTCCCATGGTGTAATGGGAGATATATGACGATGTGTTCTGCGGTCGGGCCAGCCGGGTCGTACCTCTTCCCGGAACTCAAGGCAGAGTGGGTGACAAGAAGAGTTTCGCTTCTGTGGCACGTCACATTACAAACCAAAGCGCCTGGTCACTGTAGGTATGGAATCGATAGGAAAGAAAATTCGGTGTGCTACAATACACCCGACCGAGGCAGAAGCGTAGACGAGGGAGCGGTCTTAACGAGTTTATAACTTCATCTGTCCTGTCTGACCGTGGTACGAGAAAGGGAAGTCACGGCGTGGTATCCAATATGCCGGTTATGCAGTCACCCAACGTCGCCTCGAACGAGATCAAGGTGAAAGTAGACGAAACCAACAGCGATAGTACGCAGCAAAATGTTGCGATAGACCCCAGGTGGGGTCGGCAGGTCGGCAGGGGAGCAGGAGGAGACACACCCATCACAGATGATGGTGACAACCAGCTTCTGCTCCCTCATTGCCGCTCCGTGATTCGCCAGAGCCGCCGTGTTCCCTTGAAAAGTCTGCGGGGGCCGAATGCGAGGTGCGAGTCGCTGGCCATTGATGTTTCTCAGCACCTTGTCGGTTCGGTGGTACCCCTGCATGCTTTGCGCAGATTGGGCCGGAGGTTGGCTGGATACTGCGTCCAAGGCCGTCTGATTGGGTGCATTTTTAGTGCTGCCGCGGGGCATAGTGTCCACTCACGAGCACAGAACAGATCGGCACATACTCCACTGTGCCTGATCCTTGTCCAGAATAGCAGAATCACAGGGCGAGTCGTCCGGAAACGTCGTTCATTCATCAATCCATGCGAACGAAGGGATTGTAGATTACAGCTGTCTGTCAGATGTTTGTGGCTCAACAGTTCCTTCAGCCGCCCCAGAAGCGACCTGGCGGCTGAGTTTATGGCCCCCAGGGCACCCGGATTTGTTCGCATTCCTTCGATCTCCGTTACCATTTCCTAATCGACTCGGTCGGCATTGCAGTTACTCGGGCTTCAATCAAGACAAAGCCACCCGATGGCAAGCTTCCAGCCGCCGTCAACCCTCCTTACCAAAGTGCCGGGACATTCGAATGGCACCGTTTCGTTAACAGTTGGGCGCAGGAAGTTGCAAATGCTACGCAAGGGAGCCAACTGCATTTACTGGGCGGCTAGAATTGGAGTAGATATGCTTGTCTACTAACTACCCGAAGAACAAGTCATAGGCTTCAAGCTTTGCTCTTGACGCCCTCCCAATTTGTTTTCAGCCATTCACGGATAAAACGTCTCATGTGTCTCTTCCATCATTCCGAACTATGTAGCATATACGTGTATATAGTTGCGCAACTATGTGATTTGCTCGGAACCTGACGCTATGTATCTCAACAGGTCAAGCCACTCAGTCCCTGAATAGCATTGACTGCAGAGCCCCCATTATTGGTAGCAAACACTCCGTCATATAATAGATCAATAATTATTCAAAAAGCACCGCCGCCTCTAAAAACCAATCAGAGATCATAAACCAGATCCCGGGACATTGACTCATTATCTCATACAAGCCGACAACACCATCTTCCCGGCACGGCTTTGCCCTTCTCTACCCGAACCCTTCTCTTTCCGATATGCAAGCGCGTATTTGAAACAGAAAAAGATCGCCACGATATGCATCAGTGCCTCGAAACAGATACCCTGTGCTGAAGAGCCCCAAATAGGTTTGCCGCATTGTATTTGCAGCATAAACTTGGAAAAGGAGCAGGACTTTCATCCACCATCTCGTCTTCATATACATGACGAGAGAGCTACCCTCGCTATTGACGAATCTGACTTTGGTCTCCCATCAGAAGAGTTGCCTGGCAGCATCATTGCTCTGGGTGTAAGTGGATATCCACGACTTTTTCGGGGCTCCAGATCCGTTACGCCGGTGTCTGGAGTTTCCGGACTTGTGATTGGAGAAGAAAAGATGCTTGGGTTCGAGTCCGCCATGTCTTTTGGCGAGAAAAGAACAGGTGACTTGGACCTCTCCTTCAAAGCGCGCCTTGTTCCATCTTTGCGATACTTACTCTGCGGGATAGGAACCACGGCTTGATGCTCAACAATACGCGCTGGGCTGTGAGACTGGATGTCTGCTCGTAAGGTTCCGATCGCTTCCTGGCGGGAACGCGGTGAAGTGACGGCTGAAGGCAACTGACTTAGGGGAGTCATCTCTCGGATAACCCTGGGCGAGCTAGTGTAATGGCCGCTACCCGCACGCTGCCTACTACGGCTCTCCGAATGAACCTCTCGATATTCTGACGCTCGAGGGGGAAGCATGCGACTCAGTGAGCCCAGTGCGTCGCGAGCCGGTCCTGCTATGCTCGCGACTGTTGCCATCGCGGCGTCGAGATTTTGAGTGGGATGGTGGGTTTGAACCGGGACGGCTATTTGACGTCTCCGATGCTGACTTCTTATGTCTACTAGATTGTCCATCTTTGCGCACTGTTTGTAGGACAACGTAGTCGTCGTCATCAACATGGCAGAGCAAACTATCTCGCTTTGGACGGCTATCGTTCCCTTCTTCGAAGACCATCAAGTCGGCCCCGATCTTTTCCAGGTCGGGAGATGCCCTACCCCGGCGTCCCGTATCTGGCTTCGCAAGGTCGTTTGTCGGTACGGACTGGTTGATGCGGCTGCGGCATCTACTAGATGAGGCCGCTCCGGGGTTTTGCTCGTTTCCAGGGTGATGGTGGGCGCGCTCAGAGGTCTCATGGCTACTGGCAGCCCTGTTTCTCGAGCGCCTTGCATCTCGAGATATTGTAGGTAATGGGCGTGTGGTCGCTTCATCTCTGACAAAACCCGGCTTCTTGAATGCCTTGACCAAAGATGAAAATTCGGTAACAGGCTCCGAGTCAACATCTGTCAGTGAGTCATCGTACTTGTGATCCGAATCCTCGTGCGACGCCTTTGGGGCCCTAGAAATCTCGTCGAGGCTCTGAGCAAGTAAGTCATTTCTCCCCACACCATGCAAGGGCGATTGGACCACGATATCGTTCTGCAACGGCTGAGATGATAACCACGAAGTTACCATTGAGTTCTCCAGCTCGGCGTTGAAAGATGGGACTGGTTGCTGGTGTATCGCATCCACTGGCTGTCTATCCGTCTCAAACGCCCCGTCCGCGATTTCATCCGAAGGTCCAGTAATACCTGAGTTTCCGGCTGCGGGAAACTGAGTATCGTCCACTTTGGAGTTATCCAACTCTGGCGTATCGGGATGCGCATCACCAGTATCGTCCGGTATTGAGGGCAATGACCCGTCACTGTTGTCGATAGAGTCTTGCGCTTCGTCGTCTGGACGGTAAACCATTTTGGCGAAACCAGGCTTCGATGTATCGACCATAAGGAGCTTCTTCTCGCCGCGACCCAGCACCCCGTACACGGTGACCTCGCCATTTTGGATGCCGATGACCGCACTGGTCCCGGCGTACACAGCGTCGTCCTCGATGCCCGAGCGATTGGCGAAGACCACGATGACTTCATCACCGTTCTCGGATCGAATCAAGGGTTCCATCCGCTTAACCCAATAGGTCAATGTCTCCATGTCGGGCTCATGAGGCCTGGTACTGAACGTATTCGATTCTTCGCGAGTGTTCCATGCCATTGACACGACTAGAACGTTGGCGGCGATTTCTAGAGCATGAGTCGAGAACTCGAATTCGTCCCACGGAGCCTCAAACCTGTAAGGGCTGCCAGAAATGTCAGCAAACCTGACTGAGACACATACAGCAACGTCTTGACTCACTTGATATCCATGCCTAGGTTTCATGTCAGCAACGAACACACACACCGATCTATTCCATGGGTTACTTACAGATTCCCAAGGCAATCTTCCCGATTCCTGGCAGGTGACCCTTGTAGAAGCCCTCTGGGCCCTCAAGTGCCCAAGACTCATCTGTATAGTATAGATGGGTCTTCCGGTAATGCGCCCAGGTATCGCCATCCCGATTGACTACAATGAGAGAGTTATAGTACTCCGGTGATGTTGGCCATTTGTGAGAAACATCGGCCTTCTCAGGATAACCGACAGCGACAGTGCAGTCGTACTTGAGGGCGACCGTGCGAGCCCAAAGAGACGAAATGCCGGCACCAGTTGGTTCGAGATAGGGGTAGATTTCGTGCAGTGACTTGAAGTTATAGCCTTCAGGAGGGTTAGCAAACTTTATGACACATTACCCCTGAGTTGGCCACAGAGCCGAGGAATCAGCTCTCCCTTGGGAATAGCTTGACACCCCTTTTTGAGAACCCGTTCGTGGTGTCATCTGGTTCGAACCATGATACATACCCGAGAAAGCCAGCTCTGGCAAGATGAGCAGGTCCAAGCCTTCGGGGTTCGCCTGGCTCAGGATCTTGTCGGCTCGGCTGAGGTTATTGTCGACGTCTCCGACCTGAGGGGCGAACTGCAGACACCCTATCTTCATCTTGGAAGATATGCCGCGCGGTGGCCGGACCCGTAGGTAATACGAGGTGGTTCAGAAAGAGGTATACGTGTGAAAAGAAGACGGCTGACACCAACGACTCTCCTCTTCGGCCCCCGCAGTGGCTAAGACGTTGCCGGCGCCGTGCCTCTTGCGAGGTGTCAGAAAGGCAGCAGCAGCACGCCGGACGAACAGATCCTTTGCAGAATGAGCAAATAGCTGTCGACACTCCAACCCTAGAAGTCATATGTGGGAGAGCCGGCAGTTAAACGACACCTATGCCCGCATGATCATTGCTAAATGGATACATGTATGTAGAGGGCGGATAGATGCAGTGCAGCGAATGACCTTGTCGGTGGGGGGGATGGGATGGATCCATGGAACTTGGCGTAGGGAATTAGTGGGGCAGGGCGATCATGGGCGAGGCACTTTCACAGCTTTCTATTTTCTAACCCGTATATTTCGGAAACTCAGACTCGAAATCCCCTAAATCTTTTCTGCACTAACGGTGCCTCGCCCAACGACAGGCGGCCATTAACCGCCAGACCCCCTGATCCCCTTCGCCTAGCCAGGGACGCCCCCCTACTAATAACAGCTTCCATCGATAGGATGATGGCACTATCCATCACGCTTCAGCCAAATTGACCGCTGTAGATAGTGGCCTGTGGACGAGAGTCCTCGAACTCTGCTGCCAGTCCCTGGTCGCAGGCGTTGGTTATGATGGCATCACCACCCCTTTCATCGTAGCATCCAACCACCCAACTTACCTTCCTAAGATGCTGTTGCTTCCCTTGCAGCATGTTGGTTGTGTTGCTGATATCGGTCAGGCTGGCCGGTGTGCCGGGTTCTTTATGTTAACGACCAACGTCAGAGAACATTCTTGAATGCTTCCATGCACAAGCTGGAGTCTCCATGATCTTCAGGCTCTCAAACTCGCATGCCAAACGTGTCGCATACCAGCCACCCTCAAACTGCTTCTATTACCCAGAAAGCTATCCGATAGGGGTTCCCGCATAAGCTTCCCGCTCGTGGTACAAGCACATCGGTTTGTCCCTGTCGTTACATTATGGGGATTCTTCAGCATCTATAGCCAATGGTTAGGCTCGGTTCGTTGGTGGTTGCCATGTTATGGAGTCCGGTGTCTCGTCATTTCTGGATGAATTGGGATTGAGCAAATTCATTGGCTTAGTTCCTATGGGGTAACGGACCGCCTGACGTTAGCGAGCAACCCGTTTCTAGAGCCACGAAATGCGGCCGACTAGCCAATGGTTGGGTGCCGCACGACGCATCCAGCATCGCTTGACGCTTAGGGGTTCTTGTTGGAAATTTGCAATCTTCAGACCGCAGGTCGCATCTGCTGTATAACCGCGCTGTCGGAAGAATCAAGCGCCCTACGAGCCGCGAATGCGATGCGACTTGCACCGAGAACAATACAGATGGGACGTGTTTCTACTGGCCGCCCAAGGAAGTATGCTCTGGTCTAGTCGAGGGATCCGTCGTTCTGAACCAATACTGGCAGTAGGTATTGTAGTATAAAGACTTGTCTCTTCCTCGAATCCCTGTCTATTGAATTCATATTTACTTATATCAGAACCTGGTGGCGACCAGTGCTGTTACAGTTCCCGAGGGCATGTATGTCCATGCATTGGTACAAGTTACGACTTGGCGAGGCTATTCAAACCTAGCACTGGCAAGGAATGACTGGAGAAGGCCCTTTCGTCTCCAACGCTGCGACCTTGTTCAAGTGGTCCCAGCCAAAGTACGCATGCCTGTCCCGCGCTGGCCTACAGGAATAAACATTAGTTTTCTCCTTCAACACCACGCCCGTTGGGTAAAACTTACGATACAAGAGTCATGATACCAGCATCGCTCGTCGAGTTGTAACCCCATGAGACAGTATAGCCACTGCCCTTACACTTTTGGTCGTACCATGCCCAAGTAGAGGCATCAACTCCCTTGGGGGACTCGAGCCTGAGGTCGCATGGCGATCCGGTCGCTGACCCATCCTGGATGTTGAAGGACATGGTGACCGTAGTTTTGGCCTGATTAACGTCTAGATCCAATCAGTTTCTCTACCAGACGCCTCCCAGGCGAAACCATACGACGACTTACATCGAACGACGTCCTCGACCAACCACGTCTGGGGCTCAGCATCAGGATTGGGGACAGCTCGACCGCGGACTTTTGTCGCCAACCCGCGCTTGTTCGCCCCGTTTGGGTAAGCATCCGAGGTCTGCGCGGCAATGTCGTTCCTCGCGTCAAGATCCTTGTCGCTGAAGCCGAAGAAGGCGTCGGAATACAGCGGTTGGTTGACGAGGACCATGACGGTGAAGCCCAGGTCGCTGTGTCCCGTGTTGACCTGCCAAATGTCGCTGCCATCGCAGTTGACTTTCGTCACGGGGGGCCAGCCCGCAGTCCTGGCCGTGGGCGGCGTGGGCCGCGAACTTGCAGACGATGGGTGCCATGAAGATGCCACCGCCGATACTCGAGTTGCCCTGGATGTGGAAGCTCCAGTTGCAGGTCGTATTGTTGGCCGAACGGATCCGTTGCGCGCTCGAGACGGTCCACTCGCCGATTGATTTGGCAGGCTCGGCGGCTTGTGTGAACAAGGCAAGCATGGCAAGAAGGATGCCAGAAACGAGGGTGAAATGCATCATTGTTCCTATGGCCTGGGGTGTTCCCTTGGATATTGCGGTAGGTTTCCTAATCGTTGTTTCCACGTTTTGGCAGCTGGTTAAGCCCTTCATGAGGTTGTCGCTACTCCAGATAACATTACATACATACATATATTTATACACGTCTCTACCACTTCACGGTTTGCCATTTGAGAGCTGATGCCGAGTTCCTCTATACTCGAAACCCAAACCCGTCAACTAATGCGCACGCCCGCACCAGCTTGACGAGTACGGGGGGAAAACGAGCAGCACCAAACTTCGTCATCAACCCCGTCGGTATACCTGTGTAAACCAGTCTCGACGAATCCGAGCCCGTGTCGATGTTCCATCCCCATGAAGAAGGCAGAAGAGTCGCCGTGTTGAAGGGATCACAGGCTGGTGACCCAAGCTCCCAAAGGCAACACCAACACTTACCAAAAACCCTTGGCAAGCAAACACAATGATATTTGGCTACACGTCAGATATATGGCCGGCAAGCTAACTGACAACTCCTGTCCTTCCTCGAGGGATGACACCCCAGTCTAATTGCGTTTGCCTCACCATGGAAGCACGGAACTTGGCAATAGCTTCAGTACGTTTGCCCTCTCGAGGTCTGAGACAAATCTATCAAGATAACACACGACCCTTCCTGTTCGAAACGACACCAACAAGAGACTGTCTTGGCCTCCTTGTTACACACAATGGATGGTCTCGGTTCGGCACTAGGATGGACGTTTGGAAGGGCCGAAGACCATGACGAAATTAGGCCTCATAGGCGACTGCGCTTCAACCACAATATACACCTCATACGACTCATGCATGCCCTACGCGTAGTGGAGTGGGAATAAGTTACAGTTGTTGTGGCATCCGGCTCACCTATCCCTAAGGACCCCATGATGCTCTAGTTCCTTGTTTGATAGCACTTACACAACTCATAGGGACCACGGTGCTATCTTACAGGCAGTATCGATAGAGCCGACAAGAAGGATGGAGAGCCATATCAGGTGAGTCTTCGTATAAGCGCCAGTGCCATTGCGTGTCTGTATTTGGGTGTGTGCAAGTGTATGTGGGTGGGTGGACGGGAGCTCGCCGCGTACATGATCAACCCCTCCCCCAGGCATGCAATCCCATCGCAGTGCACGACAGTCGCGAACGCGTAATGACTTCTTCGAGGAAGCACTATTCCATCCAAAGTCCAGATGAAGATAACAAGAATGGATGGCATACGATCCAAGTCAATGCGACAACAACCTGGTCCCGGGTCTGACGAAGCCGTGGAACGCCAGGCGACTAGATAAACACCCGAGCTCAGCTCAAAAATAAACCAAGGTCCCCAGTCTCGAAGACACAGTTACATCCAGAAAGGATACCGTTCACCATTGATCTGCTTAGCTGCCTCGCTATACCGTCACGACCCGTTTTCCTGGTTGACTTGTCGTTCGAACAATGTCTCTGGGTTGCTGCTGTTGCTGCTGCTGCTGATCTGCAAAGACCTGCCGGTTTTTAGCGAAAATGTCATCTTCGCTCTCAGATCAGTTTGCTTGTATGCACGTATGCTGCAGCCACTATCACTATCACATTTTTCTAGCGGTGGTGTTGTCAGGGATGCCACTCAATAAGCGCCAAGGCGGTTTTCTTGCCTTCTAGAACAGCCGCGCTCAGTCTTGTCGCTCTCAAATATTGGCAGGCGTCCCGTATGATCTATTTCAATCATGCCGTTAGCTCATGTGTGAGCTCCTCGAGCCCGTTTAATTCAAGTTGTATATACCAACTCTCGTTGACCTGCATCTCTTATTGAGAAGGACTTGTACGTTACGTAAAGCCGACGAGCGATGGAAAAAGCTTGCACACACACACACTGTACTGGGAATAAGAATGTCAATTTTCTTCCGTCTTGCCTACCGGAAGAGAGCCTTGGCGGCCGCTCTCCACCCTCATTGGATCTACCAGCCCTCGAGCCCTGTAGGTCGGCAGCTGGACGGCCGCATAGGTGGTCAGCGCCTGGCGAGCCACTCACGTCGCCGCAATGTTTCAACCAAACCACTTATTCCGGCTAATGGACTTGTTTCCCACCCACACACGTTTTTCTGCTGCTCTCCCCCTCCCCCCTCTCCCACCAACCAACCACCCCTGCTCGCTCCTCGACCAGCGAAGGGATGCATGGATCGAACCATTGACCTTTCGTCGAGTTGGTCGAGCCGGCGTCGTCGCCCTGCGATTGGCCGGACAGGGGGTCAACGGGTCGCGTCTCCATGCAAGCCAAGCTCATCTCTCCTGTACGCCGGCCTAGCTTGACCAGGACGGTGGCAGGCCCTGATTGGCCGGCCGCTTCTGCCGACACCATTGGCCTGCTATATTCAGCATCCTTTCCCACATACGGATACACGTACACGCTTTTCTTAGCCCAGGCTAGAGTCAATTAAGTTTGGCTGCATCTGGCCCGGGATGCTACCCCGACGATGACCAACATTTCTAGATGGAGAGCCGCCTGCCTGCGCGCCGCCGGCGTTTAGGTCTTAGCGGTGCCAGCTGTGCAGGGCGACATATAGTAAGAACGCGGCCCCAGATCGTATGCGGAGGTTGCGTAGAAAGGAAATACCCTTCTTCGAATCTTTCTATATACCTCCTTGGCGGCGTTGTTGGAGGTCTTCTGTCATCGTTGTCAGTTGTTTGGAAATACTACGATCTACAGCAGTACCCAAACAACCACTAGATGGTAGATGCGTTGATGGCTGGTCTGAAACGTCTCTATATAGCTCATTCCGCCTCCGCCTCCTCATCCTGATTTCTCTGCCCCCACTCCTTTCTCGGTCTTTTGATGCTTCGAGATATGGCTGCTAGGCCAGTCTGGTCGTGGCTGTGTCTGTTGCTCCTGTCTCAGTGCCGAGTCCTTTTCGCCTTGGAGGTTACGCCAGGGTCGTCATGTGCTGCGTTATGTCTCAACAACCCCGAAAGCGACCCGCTGAACCCCGCCTCGTCTTCAACAAGCCCGTCGGATATCACCTGCAGCGATGAAGGGTACTCGGAGACCAGTGCCGGTATCAAGTTCAAGAACTGCCTGGAGTGCCTGAGGGATAGCAGGGACGCAAAGAACGGGGAGAACGATGTGTCATGGTTCCTATGTAAGAGATGATCCGTGGCCCTGTGTGTGTGTGTGTGTGTGTGTGTGTGTGTTTTCGTGTGCCACTCTGGTTCATGAATATCGAAAGCTGACATTGGGGCCCAAAAGACAACCTGAGATACTCGGTCAATGTTTGCCTATATGGATACCCGAACGTGACGACGAACCCGATCTCGTCACCTTGCGATATCAACTACGCATGCGAACCTCTCAAGATGTCTCTACGGGCAGGAAACCTGGTCCCGAACAACGGAACCCAGCTCGACTACTGCGAAGCGGACGGGGGCAAGTTCCAAGGGCCCAAGGTTAGCAGTTGCCTGCAATGTCTGCAGGCGAGCCCGGATCAAACATACACAGCAAACTGTAAGTACTGTCGGCGCTGGGGTTCGTAGTCGCTTGGGTTAAGTGGCTAATCGCCGATGATAAACAGTCTTGGTTGCACTCAGGGCTGGCTGTGAGCAACGCCCGAAATCAGGGGCTTTGATCGGACTGAGCGGGAACCTCTTCTCGAACGCGCCAGTCACCATCTCAGAACCCCCGGTCAACGAGGCTGATTTGAAAGATGGCCCATCGCCGACGGGCATGACGACAGGCGCGATCGTGGGAATCGCCGTCGGCGCCGGCCTTCTCTTCCTCGGCGGCTCGGCGCTATTCTTCGTATACTACCGGAAGCAGAAGAGGTTATACGGCGACGACCTCAACTCCGAATACGACGACCGCTCGAGAGGAGGGGCCGGGAGTCAGCAGGCGATGATGCGCGGCCCGGGCGGGCACAGCGCCTTCGACTTCACGCAGTACTCGGCGAGCCAATACGAGCTCCGGTCAGAGTCGCAACAGCAACAACAGCAACAAGTCGGGTTCGGCAGGAACGCTGACTACTACGACGAGATCGAAAAGGAGATGCAGATGCAAGCGCTTACAGCCCGTGTCCCAAACTACAACTACAACTTCGACCCGCACAGCCACATGCGAGGGCCCAACGGCGCTCTCCCTACACACCCGGCATATATCCCGAAATCCCTGAACCGCGCTTCCCGAGAGCACACGCCGGAACCTCCGCGGCTATCTTCTCAGGCTTCGCATCATAGCTACCACAACCAACCGGAAGCCTACGCGGCGAACCCCTACCTCAACGCCGCACCCGCGCACGCCCAACCCCCCGCTCTGTCGATACCTGCATCGACACATCAGGCGTATCAGCATCATCGACGATCAGCATCCATTCCGCCGCCGCCGCCGGGCCCACCACCATCCCAGCAACAGCAACACCACCAACAAAACAGTAATGCCAACAACAATGAACGTAGTATCCTAGCCGCCGCGCAAAGAAGCATCTCACCCAGCGCTCCCGCCCCTCCACCTCCACCCCCACCCCCGCCACGAGCCCCCCGCCTCACCCTCCCCTCCGTCCGCAAGCTGCGCGTACCAAAGAAGTACGCGCCGCCGCAGATCGTCATCGAGGAGCCGACGCCCGTCTCGAGCCCCGGCGGCGGCGAGGTACCCATCGGCCTCGAGATCTCGAACCCGCTGCCGCACCACCTGCAGCGTTTCGCCGACAACCAGCACCCGGGGATGACGGCCGAACGCGGAGGCGGCAGATCATCCTCGTCAGCGACCGCCTCCCAACCGCAGCAGCGAACCACCACCACCACCATCTTGTCGATGCCGGACCACGGCGGCATTCGGCAGCAGCACGCCGTGGACCGGCGGCCATGGAACAACGGTTCGGGCGCCGAGTACGTGGAGATATACACGAGCAAAAGCGACATCTACGGGTAAAACTTGGTTTGCATCTTTTGGGGGCATTGATGGGTTCTCTTCACAAAGGGTCTGGGAAGAGGAGCTACATGGGCGTATTTGGATTTCTTAAGGAAAGGATTATGGGTGGATGGACTTTATTTCAATCACTGGTTTACTGGGCGTGAATGGCTTACGATGAGATGATTTCAGGATAGGATATACCAAACATAAGGCACTTTAGTGATAATAGCCTATACCACGGCACGTACGTATAAATTGCGAACACATGACCCTGGTCAATTATAAGTAATTGCACGATAAATGAACTGAAGGCTAGAGTTACATGCTTGTATTTATCTGCTCTCTCCCTTGGCGTTGCCAACGAACATGATCTGCCCGAGACTAACTGCTAAGATGGCTTAGGGCCATGGAAAATATCGCCTGTCTGTCGGAGAGGGTTCTCTTAGAGTTCTATTAGCGGAATATGCAGGACAGCTGCTCACGCTTCAGTTGGGCACTACTGCCTGCATTCCAACATGTCACACAAGAAAATGATGAACAGATGTTTCGTCTTGATGCCCGGGGCAGATCTTTATTGTACATATTGCTAGTAGTTTCTATCAAGCGATTGCTCTAGCCGAGGCGTCGCCCGGGTCCAGCAGTCCTCCACGAATCTGGCAGTGGGCCACCACGAGGTGATCCTCCTCTCGGAGGCACGGTCGCGGAACCGTAGCTCGTGTTACTGACACGAGGAGTCTCCATGATCCACGAGATGAACCAAGGCGTGGGGATCAGGTTGGGCCCATTGCCAAATTCAGGATACAAACGGACAAGAAAATCGTGCATGTGCGCAGCGACAAGTCCAGTCAGGCCGATCTTGACCATATACCAGCCGTTGGGGAACAGAAGTTGCACGAGCAGCAAGCAGTAGGGCATCAACTGAGCTGGAATCGTGATGATATAGAAGTGTGCAGTCTGGCCACGCTGATCTTGGGTGGCCGTATAGCACATGGCAATAAGCAGGGCCTGGAGGTAACCACCAGCACCAGTGAAGAGTGAATTCAAGGTCTAGTGCGCAAGTCAGTGACCAAGTTCTAGGAATGCGAAGCAGTTCGGTCATGGTACGATTGGCACGGGGTTGGAGACGCATGCAAAGAGCATGTGTCGTGAAAGTATGTAGGGCGCTGAAAAACCACCCGAGCGAAATGGCCAGAAGGCTTCACCCGGGTCATCCATTAGAGCAATCCCACCAAGCCCACACCGCGAACTGGCCCTTCTTGAGGTTTGCGAATGACGGACCAGCCGAAGTGCAGGGGTAATCTTCCTCTATTCCAGGAACCGCGATAGCTGTAGAGAAAATTCCACTATCCGGGCAGATTAAGAGGTGTGTAATGATACACGGGGCAAAAGTAGGAAGGAAACGGCATGGGGTCACGGGTACACAATGCAGGAGAGATATGGTTGGACCTACGATGATGATGCCTCCCACGAACATCAGGTACCAGATGAGGTCCTCCTTCCTTGTGAACTTGGAATTGCTCTTCTCAAGTTGGGAAAGGTATGTAAAGACAAAGTACGTGTCCATGAGGACGCTCAGACCGGGACCGGTGAGGAGGAAACTCGTTACGACGCGGTGGATGCCTGGGGGGAATGCCCTGAGGAGCCTCCAGTGGAAGTAGAAGGGACTGCTCGAGAGCATGTGGGTGTACACTCCCACGGATGATGCGAATACAGCACTGGCGACCGTCCTGGAAGGAATCGGGTTAGTATGGGATGCGTTGTTGGTAGGTATGTTGAATGCGTCGATTGACTTACCTGGCAATGGGCGGCGTGGCCCAATAGGCGTCGGCAATGCCAGGCATCTTGACGCTGTACAGCTGGTACTGTTATGCAAGGTACGAGAGGCAGTAAGCGACAAAGAGAAAGTGGCGCGAGGTTGACAATCCACTGGCAGATTAACGACGGGCTGGTTGCTTCTCTTCGAATCAACAGATGGGCCAAGGTTCAGATGTCACAATGAACGCAATTGGATGTTGAGGATGAGGGGGAGGAGGAAGTTTGCTTTCTAAATAAATAGAAGGCACTTTCAAGGCGGGAGTGACAGTGGCACCAGGCAAGGCAGCAGCGCCTCTGGTTGCATGGTGTCCTGTGTCCAGATTTGACCTGCTTGAATTGGAGGTTGGAGAAGGAAAACAACAGCTGAGCCGCAGGGAAATTTTTCTACGTGGCCTTTATGGAAACTCCACGGAAGGCACTAAGCTGCCTTTCGCGCATTGGTGGGGACCGATAAGAGCTCTAGCCACAGATCGAGCTAGGTATCTAACCCCCAAACCCCACTACGGCTTCCCCTGTGGCATGCACCGTGGCTGCTGCCTCGGCCTCATTCAATTGTTCCTTCTAGAGAATGGCAGATAAGCCATTGCAGATAAGATACGAGTGATGCAAGGCAAGTGCATTGCTCATGTATTTGAGCAATGCACTGCGGTTCCAGCATCTAGCATTGAATTCTGTCACCAACTGGCAACTTCCCATTACCATGGAGCATGTGACGATGTGACAGGCCGCATACGTGCCACTGCTACGTTGCAGCGGCTTTCAGCTTGCTTTCGCAATGGCTTTCTCGAAGTTCGCCTCTACCCGTCGCGCATGCGTGATGGCGTTGGCTCGGGATCCGTCATGGTGGTGCCTGCTGTCAATGTTGTACTATCCCGGAACGTATTACATCGAACTGTTTTCCCCATGACTCTGTCCATCCGTGATTGACCAGCTTGCAGCTTGTAGATCACGTTGGGTCATTGATGTATCCGAGTAGATTCATATGTATGCCAGGAAGCTGAGCAATGAATCGACACTTTAATAGTGATTAGCGCTTATGTGCATGTCAGATTCGGACATGATGTGGCCCAGTTGGCAAGGTTACATAAACCTCGCATGACATCATCCAATACCAGGTCTCGGTTTACATCAAAACCACGGACACAAGTTCTATATCATATTAGAGAAGCAGTGGATGGGCTGAGTTACACGTGGGCGGGTACCACCCCTAGTTCGCATAGGCTGTACACGAGGGTAACAGTGACAGTTGCAATCTTGTATCTCAATGTGCTCTCGTGTAGACGTACTCAGGTGGCCCCCCCCCGACTCTTTGACGTTGAACCTCGGGGCACTTGCCATATGTTGCATGCGACCTTACTCGTGGATATGTTCAAGCACTGCGTAAATGATGGGCCACACGTCCACCAAGAAGTGCACGTGGGAGAAGATCACCAAGTATCACGGAGGGAGCCAGCTTAATTCAACATCAATATCATGAGCCTATACCATCTTCATAGTCCGATGCATGGGAGTATCATCAAGAGCTCGGAAGCTGCCGAGTTCCCTCTTGCTTTATTCGGCGACATGCATGATGTAAGAAGTGTGATAGCCTATACGGCTCGGATCTAGCCTGTTCATGTTTGTTGTCGGTGATGGTTTGCTATATCCTGACGGATACTGGCAGTCGAAGACAAGATGAGAAAAGTCGTTGCGTGATATATCCTATGTTTCTTTTACGATATCATTGGTAGAATTTGATATAAATATGCCATCAGGTCGCCATAATGGGATGTCCTGGTTCATCACACCCTCCAACTTCGCCCGAACAGACATCATACCAAATCATTCTCCATACAAGTCCCCTTGGCCATGCATTTGCTTCTCCTCGCCCCCCCCTTTTGCTCGCTAGGTTCATCTCCGGCAGCCCAATCCTCGACCTGACCCAAGCAACCCAACCCAGGACCCCCAACACCACCTGGACCATCATCGAACACCGCATCGCCTGCACCCCAACCCAATGCCTCTACACCTTCGACATCACCGAGGCAACCCCCAACCAACCACAGCAAGGCCCCACCCACTGCGAATTCACCGTCGACACCGCCCCCGGCACTGCCGCCGCGCTCCCCGCCAACCGCACCTCGTTCCAGGACAAGACGTGCGGCAGCATCTACAAGAACAGCTACACCGTCAACGGCGGCTTCATGAACGCCAGCGGCGCCGTCGTCCTCTGCTTCAAGAACCCCCCAGAAGGTAACTGGGCCTTCTTCGGCTTCGACCCCTGGGAGTTCCTCTCCGGGCCCCAGAAGACCTCGCCCGCTTTACCTATCGGCACGTACGACAACATCACTGCCTTCAGCTACCGGAATGATGATGTCTGAGAGCTTCTGCGATGTGCCATACCGAGTCCAGATGTGATGTGCTGTGTAAGCCACGTATTGGATGTCAACGAACATCAAAAGAAATGGGCGATCAGAGGGCCGCGACGAGTACTAAAGGTTGAAAATCTGATAGAAACCAGGCCCCATCAATAAACACGACCCGTAGCATATATTCCTTATCTCATTGAGAATGGACGTACTTGTGACTAGGTTTCTGTGAAAGACACAATGGCAATCCTTCATGGGCCAACTTCGGGGAGATATAGGGGTTGACAGCATCCCAGTATAGAACCTTCAGAGTCAACGTACCGACTTCTCATCACGCATCGTTTCATTAACCAAGTTAACATCTACCGTCGCAACACCCTTCCTGACCAACTCCACATCAGGAACAGAAGAATGCTTGTGGCCTTCGAAGATGGCGTCGATCTCTTCAAGCGTCTTTCCTTTTGTCTCGACCCAGAAGACAGCCTGCATTCATTGTTGCTTAACAGTGCACAATATTACAGACTAGTAACAAGAAAAGTGTAATGCAGAATACTTACTATGAGAATCAGCACGATAATGTCCCAGGATCCGTTGATCATGTACATTCTCCAGCCTATGTTGGCAATGCCAATAGGCATTACGAAGACCAGTAACAACCTGAGTAGCATACGTTAGCTCCGACTGGGTTTCCCCAGTAACAGGGGTGAAGCCAAGTTACATACGCGAGGGCACTAAGACCAAAAGCCGAGGACGCCAGCCCGTTCGCTCGAATAGAGTAGTTCATGACCTCGGGCGGGTAGAGGTAAAGCAGCGGCGTCCATGCAAGCGAGTAGAAACCCTGAAAGAGGAACATGACAGCGACGTCGCCGTAGATGAGACTCTGGGTGGCTCCCTCTGGATCGTCGGCGTATAGTTTGGAAAGCCCGCCAATGATGAAAAGACACACTATTAGGAGACTTTGCGACAGCATGGCCGTAGGCTTGCGTCCCCAGTTCGCGGCGAGGTGAGTCCCTGTCAGCGCGCAGAGGAGGCACCAGACGTTGAGGACGACGTTCGCTTTCAGTTGATCTCGGGTGTCGGTCACGCCCGCGGTATCCAGCTCGGCGCCGAGATAGTACGATGCGATAATGTTGCCTGCAATACAAGAAAACGGCTCGGCTGACATGCCGATCAGGACGCGTTTCCGTGCCACTGGGGTCCGCACGATCTCCCGCGGGCTCATGCTCCTCCCATCCTTCTTCTCGAACTCGATGGTGTCCAGGATCTCCTTGTACACGGCGACGGTGACAGGGTTGGTGAGATTGCCGTTGGAGTTGGTCTGGGCGACAACGGTGCGCGCTTCTTCGAAGAGGCCTCGGTGCACTAGCCAACGTGGCGACTCAGGGACGAAAGGCAGTATGAAGATGCAGAGCAGGCTGAAGATCCCCTGGAAGAGCGACGGAGCTCTCCATGCCCATGTCGATTGCCATTCCCCTGTTCCCAATGTGATACCAGCGGCGATAAGGGCACCGATGCTGGTAAATATGAGCAAACGTGTTATAACGCAGTCCCCCTGATGCTAGACACACTTACTAGTAAAAGTTGTTGAGTAGACCGACGCCCCAGGCTCTCCACCGGCTTGGGAAGGTTTCCGACAGATAGACGCCAGCTGCGACCCCCGAGATCTGGGAGCCAAATCCGAGAATCACGCGCGCCACGACGAACATGGCGATGTTCTGGGCTGCGGTCTGGAGAACGACACCGACAATCGTGATGACCGTACCCCAGAAGATGGCCGGACGACGCCCCAGCCTGTCGGCGGTGATACCTGCAACAAATGGGCCCAAAATGCTGCCGATAAAGATGGAAGCAGTGTTGAGCCCCGTCGTCGCCGGGGTTAGCTTGAAATAGTCTGTGTAGGACGGCAAAATATTGAGTCCGTTCAGCATGGAGCCATCATATCCAGACGTCTGTTTTTAGAAAGGATTGTCCGATAGATCGTCAGCGAAGTCATGGCTTTTGGTAGTAGGTAAGGCGAGCCATACCGCCGAGTTCACCATGGAGCAGAATAGCAGCAATGCAGAGAGATTGGTCGTGGACTGCGGCACCCACGCGGGCAGCCACGTCCCAGTCGGTGTTCGTCTCATTGTGTCGTGACGCAAATTATTGCAATCACGAGACTCGAATTTGGCGAAGCGTTACATAGGTATACTTTAGGTACGGATCTGTTCAAGAAAACATTGAAAGGTAGTTGTTAGAAGATGGCGGTTGTTGACGATGAATGTGCAGTACTGTTGCTCGGAAGTTGGGTCATCTGCCAGCACTGCCTGCCGCTGATAACGGCCCCGGCCTTCCACCATCCTGAAACCGCAGCCCACAGGAAGGAATCAAATGCAGCGTGGTTGAGCCGGCAATCGGCCAATGACATATCCATGATGCTATAATAACATGCGGATAATCGGTTCGAGTTATCAAGGTGCTGACAAGAGGGGACTAAAGCCTCCCGATTGCCCCTCACTGAATGACTGCACATGCATGCACCCCAAGAAGCACTTTGACCGTTCAGGGCACAAGTACAGGCACGGGAGGAAGTTACGAATCAAGATAAGCGTCTACTAGCCCGCAAAAGGCAGGCCAGTGTGAGCCCTGACTTTCGGGGCATTGAGAGGAGGCAATCAGGGCATCAGAACTCACCTCTCGGCCATCTTTACCCGCAGCGTACTCCTATTGAAAAGCATGTGGTGATAGTCCAGTTATGTAAGAAGCGGTATTCAAATAGCATGGCCAGATGTCGAGTGAGAAAGGGGTAATTTCTATCTACACGGTGTCCAATCTACTCATCCGGTCCAGATAGCGGCTCATTTGACATCGGTATGATGCGGGCCAATAAGTCAGGCTCCCCCTCGAACTCCTTATCAAGCGGCCACATAGGCCGGCGTATGCGGTGGTGCCCGAGCCTCTCAAGGTCCTGATCCACACCGCCGGGCGTAAGTCCCAGCATCCAGTCCTTCGCCATATCGTAGAGCTCTGGCTCGAGGTACCCGATCTTCACAATCACAATATCAGCTTGGCGTGGCGTCAGCTGGAGCTCCGTAAAGCCCCGCTCGAGATGGTACGGCTTGCGCAGCTTCGTCAGGATGGCGAACACGCTGCCTACTTGTAGAACCACCTCGGTCACGGCGTGCTTGTCGCCGTGCTTGATCGAGTGCACCGTCCCCGTCATCGTGACAGGCCCCGCATGAATGTCGTCCACTTCGGCGCCCGCCGTAACAGTCACGACGGACCCGACGCCGGCTGCTACCGCTTTCTGCACGGCGTCTGGTCCCGGCACGCTCGCGTAAATCACCGTTGGTCCATCCTCTTTCTGAAACTCGGGTCGCGCGAGGAGTTGCGTGAGGCCCCAGGTCACGTCGCCCGACCCGCCGGCTGTGGGGTTATCGCCCGAGTCGGAGATGAAATAGGGGCGCGCCGACGATTTCAAAGCAACGTCGATGCATTCCGCAAAGGACCCAGTAGGCGCCACGAACGCGAAGTCGCAGTGCGCATCCCAGAATAATCTCGCCAGATGCTGCGCTGCCTCGCTGATGGCGCCTTGGTCCCAGCCGGTGACGACTACAGCAGCACGGTTCCGGGGCTCGTCAGCCCAGGCATAGCCGACCCAGATCGCCGCATCCAGGACACCTTCCCATTTCCCCACCTCGGATACGGCCTCGTATATGTGCTTAGCTGGCTCTAAGCGAGTCGATGTCTGTTCGCCTGGGAGCAAGATAGGGATTGGCACCCAAGCCTTGAGCGGTCGCTGTGGCTTACTGTCATCAAAGACCGTGGAGGTCTGAGTCAATAGCTCTACCAGGTTTCGACATGCGCGTTTCTTGGTTTCCATGACATCAACGTGAGGTGCGGTGCGGTAGCAGGTAATAAGGTCGGTCTGGTGTGCCAGCTCTCGGGACACATTGCCATGCAGATCCATCGAGGCCGAGACAATAACATCCGGACCGATCACTGCGCGTACGCGACGGAGCAGGTCGTACTCGGCGTCATCAATGCCCTCGACGCACATGGCGCCGTGAATGTCAAACCATAGCCCGTCGAGGCGTTGATCTGACAACTCGTCCATGATATATTGCAGTCTTTGCACAATCTCGCCCGCGAGCTCCTCATACGCGCTTCTCGTCACGATGCCGCCCGGCAAAGCATGGCCGATCAACGCGCCCCGCCAGTCTGCAGCATCGCCCAGCGGCGAGCCGGCTCGTATGAACGGGTATTTCCCCTGGATCTCCTCATATCCGCGTAATGGGTGAAAGGCGGGCGCAAGAGTCCTCGACGGAGTAAAACCCGAGGTCTCGCAAGCCAGACCCGCGATGGCAATAACAGGTCCTCTTGAAGCCATTGAGATGTATGACTTGTGATGGGACGATGGCGGTTCAGAGTTACACATAACCAACGCACCTGCCTATTGGAGTACGTACGTTATCGGCCGGCAAGGGCCGGCAACAACGAAACCCCTCCCGGATGGTGCATCAATGGCCGCTTTAGTACCCATGGCCGCATACACTTTATGTCATGACTTTTGATCCACATCTCATGTGAATTAGTATAGGTAGAAAAGAAGAGAGCAAGAAAATCGCGAACCTGTCGCATATTTAAAGCGAGTTCGAAATACTATTGCTGGTGAAGTACGGGGCATGTATACTTCCTATCTCGGAAGCGAATCTAGCCTTCAGGTTAAGCATATGCGGTCGCACCGCGTATTTGCTGTGTACCATCTCAAAAAAAGAAACCACCCCCATTAGGTACCTAAATAGAGAATCTTGGAATCAAGCATAACCAAAACCTCAGATAAGAAGAAGATGGTATGGAGGCAAAAAGATATGATTGCGGCCAGTGTGGATTGAACACACGACCTCCAGATTGATGATTCCCGAAGTTGACTTCAGTCTGGCGCTCTCCCAACTGAGCTATGTCCGCTGTGATGAGACGATGTTGGCACCGTCCCACATTGTTGGCCGCTTGTTGAAAGAAAGGCTGCTTATGGGCATATGTATAGCCAAGCCTCCCTGTCTCTCTTCCTGATTGGTCCAGCAGCTTTGCCTAAGTAGGGATAGACGCCAAGCGCATAGTCGGCAGGTTCGAGTATCACTTTCAGAAGGAATTTGTCGCCCCCGCAAGGCTCACAAATCACGCTGAGCTCTGGGAAAGGACATCGCAGCTTTCTCGTCCTCCTCAAGGCTTTCTGACAGTGACGCTTGTTTCTGAACGCTCTCCGGACTCTAGAATAACTTACGGTGAAACACCAATCTCTGTTCATTGTGCAATGGTAGTCGTCGGCAGTGCTGGTGCTATGAAACTAGGACCCGTGAGCCCCGATTCCGATTACGGCCAGCCCTGATCTACCGGCTTAGACCACCTGAAAGAGACACTTCACGAAATAGAGTTTTTGCCTAACGCTGCTTCAGCGGAGAGCATGGTTCGATCTCCATGCGAACAACGAAGAGAAGTAGCTGTTTTTGTATGTATAATTTGCAGTGCTACCAGTGGCAGCAGAAACTATATCGAAGTTGAAATGGTTAATGATATTACCCCACTATATCATACGTACGTGCGCTATTTCCTCTTCTCCAGTCATCTCAGCGGTTTGAATGCCCCTCACTTGCCTGGGTTAGGTTAATTCCGTAGCGAGCTCGTCATTCACTCGCCTATCCGCATAGCTGGGGCCCATCATCGGCCCATGTGTCAATATCTAACTGTACGACAATAAAAAGGCCATCTGCTCGTCCTGTGAATAGGAAACAACAAAACCCCCGTCCTGTCGTGAGAGTTCTATCTTCTGTACTTACTTACTCAGCTCAGAAAAAAAAAAAGGAAAGAAGGAACACAAACACAACTACCAACCAACCACAATGACGGACGCACCACCGCTTCGCATTGGCTACGTGCCGGAGCACTTCTCGACCCCACTCTACTTCGCCCAGAAACACTTCGGCCTGCAGGCCACCCTCACGCCCTTCCCGTCCGGCACCGGTCACATGATCACGGCCCTGCGCGAGGGCGAGATCGATATCGGCATCGGCCTGACCGAGGGCTGGATCGCGGGCCTGGGCAAGGAGGACACGCCCGGTGACGGCGGCTACCGGATCGTGGGAACCTACGTCGAGACGCCTTTATGTAAGTCACGTCACACATATCCCAACACAAAACCTACGAATGAAGAACTGTATACCTGACCCTGTAAAACAGGCTGGGCAATCTCCACAGGCGCCAAGCGGCCCGAGATCTCCTCGGTCGCCAGCCTCAAGAACTCCAAAGTGGGCGTCTCCCGCCTCGGCTCGGGCTCCTACGTGATGAGCTACGTGCTCGCGGACCAGGAAGGCTGGCTCGCGTCGACGTCGTCGTCGGACGTGGGCCCCTACAAGGACTTCGTGGTGCTCCAAACCTTCGACAAGCTGCGCAACGCCGTCAACGAGGGCGCCGCCGACTTCTTCATGTGGGAGCACTTCACGTCCAAAAAGTACTACGACTCGGGCGAGATCCGGCGCGTGGGCGAGATCTACACGCCCTGGTCGAGCTGGAAGATTGTGGCGTCCACCAACAGCACGAAGCTGGCCCAGGACGAGCGGCTGCAGGACCTGTTCCAGAAGCTCGACCAGGGCGTCAAGTACTTTGGCGAGCACCAGGACGAGGCGGTCGAGTATATCAGTACGGCGCTCGACTACTCCAAGGAGGACGCGACCGAGTGGCTTAAGACGGTGCAGTTCGCCACCGAGACGGCCGGGGTCAACGTCGAGGTGGTCGAGAACTGCATCTCCATCCTGCGGAAGGCGGGCGTCCTGAAGGAGGGCACGGGGATGGAGGCGAAGGAGATGTTGGTCTCGGGCCTGGGCGAACAGCTTCCTTAGATCAAATCTGTTCCGTGACCAAAGAGAGTCTGGCAAAACTAAAAGGGGGGGCTGTAAATCGCCTGACTATCAAGAGGCATATAACTGGTACCTAAAATAAAAAAGTGAAATTGCCATAACACACCTATCCCTCCGGGCTGCGCTCCGGGTAGCATATGGCACCATATCACCCCGAGCGTAACTAGCTCCCTTGCCTGTCTCTTCCTTCCCCGTTAGCCCCACCATGATTTTCCAGTGACGTCTACCAGCAATTGAGCTTCTTCAGGTCCCCTGGTGCCTGGCTGACAAAATCACTCCCTTGCAACGTGTGCGATCCGACCAAGCGTACCGTTCTCTCACGGCATTACCGCCTTGCCAATTAGCCAAGAGAGATTCAGAGAGAGAGAGAGAGAGAGAGCGTGTGTTTTACTCCTTCCCTCTCGAAGCCGGGAGCAAACCAATTGCCCACCAGCATGGCGACACCCCTCCAACGCGCCGCCGCCATAGGCCTGCGCATACCAGCGACCGGCGCAGCAACCTCCTCCTCGCGACAGAGCCTTCCATCCCAATCCTTCCTCATGCGCCGGCTCCTCCTAAGGCCACCGACCCGAACGCCTCGGATGCAACACCAACGCCGTCCCAACTCAACCAAATCCACCTCTTCCTCTACCACCAACGCCCAAGCAACGCCAGCAACAAGCACCACATCCTCCACCGCGACTGCAACCGCAACCCCCGACAAAACCGCCACCCGCCTCGACCGCATCCTCACCCGCACCGCCCGCTACCTCCCCGAACGCCTCCACGCCCCCCTGCGCAGCTTCCGCCGCGCCCCCGTCTCGCACGTCGCCGCCTTCTTGGTGCTGCACGAGCTGACGGCCATCATCCCCCTCTTCGGCCTGACGGGCGCCTTCTACTACCTCGACGTCGTGCCCGTCGAGTGGGTCTTCGGCTGGTGGGCGCCCTACGTCCAGGACGAAGCAACAAAAGTGCTGCGGTACTTCAAGAAGAAGGGCTGGTTCGGCCTCGCTGCGGGCGATGAGCGCGGCGAGAAGGAGGATATGGAGAAGGGCGAGGAGAGGCTCGAGCGGGAGCTCGCCGAACGGGAGGGCGGGAAGAAGAAGGGCGGTTGGTTCGCTTGGCTGACAGGGCGAGGAAAGGACGATAAGAAGGACGGTGGCGAGGTAGAGGAAGCAGCGGCCCAGGCCAAGAGCAAAGCTCGTAAGGCCATCGATGCCGCTAAAACCGTGAAGGGCAAGGTTACGTGGGACAATTCCGAGATGGGTTACAAGCTGGGCGTGCAGATCGTGGCGGCCTACGCCATTACCAAGATGTTCTTGATACCGAGGGTGGCATTCAGCCTGTGGCTCACGCCGTCCTTTGCAAGGGCCATGGTGTGGTCGCGGAAGCTGATATTCAGGCGATAATCAGGTACACTTACTTCTCTCCCATAGCCACATAGGCTAGGTGTATCACAACATAATGCCTAACGCTGCCCAGAGCCTGTACAACATACATAATCACCGATTAGGATAAAGTAAAAGATTTGTCTTAAATGCCTTGATTTTCGTCTCGAGCTATGCTTTTGTAACTTTTGCGTTCACAAGGGGGATCCCATCATTCATATACCAGAGGAAAGAAACCACCCGGTTACTAATCCCAAGCCGTCATGCCTATCTTTCCAAGAAGTCAAGAGATGTCAACCTTTGTGTTTGGTTGGTTGGTTGACGACATTTAAGCCTTCTCGTAGACCCAGTCGAAGGTGGCGCTCTTGTAGCTGACCAGATCCTCGGGCTTGAACCACAGAGCAATCTCCTTCTCGGCGTTCTCGACGGAGTCGGAGCCGTGGCAGACGTTTCGGCCGACATCGATGGCGAAGTCACCACTAGAGACAGCAGATGTTAGCAGATGTCCTCGATTGGGTTTGTGGAGGAGCGTGAGGACAGAAAACGTACCGGATGGTGCCAGGGGCGGAGGCAAGGGGGTTGGTGGCACCGAGCAGGACACGGCCGGTCTTGACGGCGTCACGGCCCTCCCAGACCATGGCGCAGATCGGGCCGGAGTTCATGTCTGTTTGCCCAAAGTTAGCAAAATTTGGACCAAAGTCTGTCTCTGAGGGGTATGGTGACAACTTACACTCAATCAGACCGGGGAAGAAAGGCTTGCCCGCGAGATCAGCGTAGTGCTTCTCGAGGTGGGCCTTGCCGGGGGTCATCAGCTTGATGGCGACCAGCTTGTAGCTAGAGAGGAATGCGAGTTAGAGTTGTTGACAATGCCAATTGACAGGAGGATCTGCTGCTGCTACTTACCCACGGTTCTCGAAGCGGCTCAGGATGGGGCCGACGAGGCCACGCTGAACGCCATCGGGCTTGATGGCAATGAAGGTACGCTCGGTAGACATCTTGGGCGGTTCTGGTTCTTCGGCGGGAGAAGAGGTAGAATGTGGGGTGTGGTGGGAGGTGACTGTGATGGTGGTTGTGGAAGGTAAACAGGAGGATGGGGAGGAAGAGGCGAAGAAGGTATTCAAGAAGCCGGCGTCAATGGAACTGGACAGCTGCCAAGGGGGGACGAACAGCAGAAAAATCAGGGCCAGGCCAACTGTGAGAAAAAGCGGTAGCAAAATGGCGCGGGGTCGATGGCGGGGCACGAGAAGCTCTTCTTCGTCTTCTTTGCCTGCTGCAGATGGTGGGTGCTGGTGCTGGTGCTGGTGCTCGCCTGGCCAATGGGAGTGGGCGCGCAAGGCTGGGCTGCGCGGGCTGCTGGTGCTGCTGCTAGAAGACGCCACCCGGTTCGATCTCATCAGGGTCCCGTCGTCTTGGGCTTCAGCTTGAGGGTTGCCGAGATTGACATGTGTACCCGATGAATAGGAGCGGTGTGGTGGGCCCGATCCCAGGACATCTGCCTTCTTCCTTCGGGAAAAGATGCTCACAGTAGGAGGAGACCTAGGAGACGACGGCAGTGGCCCTCTCGCTTGGTCGTCTTGCATCTTGGGATTTGCATCCATGGAGATCTGATCTGGTCCTGATCTGGCGTCTCCTTGGTATACGCTGTAGCTCGCACCATAGCAGTATTGCCCCCTGGAAGTCCCAGCCAAAAAGTGCTTGCATTGGCCCGTGCACCGGCAGCTCCTACCACTGCGTCTGCAGTAAACCATCAAAAACACAAGCTGCAACGAAGAGAATTGGTAGTCATTTAATGCCCAAATCTGACTGAGCTTCTGCAGATAGTAATTTGCATCGTTCCGACAAGTCCTTTTCAGAGGATTTACAATCGAGCTGACCAACCTGCTATGCAGCTATGTACCTAGTAGTCAAGGTGACCATACAAGTCTGGTGTCATGGCAATCTTCCACCGTTCAAGCAACAGAAAATACAGACAGCTCGAAGGTTCTGCCAAGGTTAACAGCAATGCTTGCCCCACGTACTCAAAGCAGAAGACCTCAGTATTAGGCAACCCTGACATTGTCATTGTCAGCATTGCCTAACTTGGCAGGTCAACAAGCCGTCTATTGAAGTCTATCCAGCTACCCACCGTAGGTCTCCATACGCCAGTGACGGAGTGCCAGGCTTCAAGCTCAAGCTAAGCCCGAACCCCAGAAACGGCAATGGAGTTCCGGGCCGGGACCTGGGGGCATTAGGCTGGAGTAATGGGCTTCCTCTCTGACGGCCCTGTTCTAAGAACGATATACTACTAGGCAGAAGTGCCTGGTCTTCCCGTCCAACCCCAGCCCAGCCCAGCATGGTCCGATGCTGCCTCCAGTGAGGGGAATAAACTGGGTAAGACAGCCGACTATAGCCAGGAGAACAGCCCATCGGGTTTACCCCCCATTCGGGAACCCCAACCAATACCATGTCAGTGCCTGGGCGGGGACCGGGACTAACCAATTGGCCAATCCAGTTGAGATTGGCGAAGACGAAACGGGACAATCAATATTGTTCAACGGCCAAGTCCATCATGATGGCCCATCATGATGCCAGTCCACAATACCACCTTCCTCGGCTCAAAGCAAGTACGAGCGGCAGTTTACGAGATGCCAATCCCAGTACGTCATGGATGGGCCTGCAGCTACTGCAGGGCCGCCCCAACTAGAGCGACATATATCCCGCATCTACTGCACCCGCGTGCCTCTCCGCACTCAACCTAATTCGTAGGATTGGGGGTTGAGAGGGGCTGGGGAATTACAATACCATGTCAAGGTCAGTCAGGCTCACCTTGGCTGCAGGTACAGTATCCGTATAAGTAAATATATCTTCCCCGAGATTTCTGGCCCTGGGAGTACGCCGTCTTTGTTGTCATTGATGTAGTAGGCACCCCTTCGGATTCGAACCATCCACCATGACGTCGCGGCTTCCCTCGAACAAAGGACTTGTCTCTGGGCTCATAGCCCTCGCGTCGCTACTAGCCACGCCGACTGCAGCCCAAGATGCGTCAACGGGTATGTCTCCGCGACCGAAACCGGCCCCCTTTCCCTTCTGTGTCATCACCGCGCTTACCCACTGCACCAGGAGGCGTCGTCGTGAACGGTACAAACTTCGCCCTGAATGGCGATCACGTCTCGTACCGCTTCCACGTGGACGAGGAGACGGGCGACCTTATCAACGACCACTTCGGCGGCCTGGTAACGGAAACGGTCCCCATGCTGACTCCGAAGAGCCAGGGCTGGGTCGAGGATATCGGCCGCGTGAAACGCGAGTTCCCGGACCTCGGCCGCGGCGACTTCCGCGTGCCCGCCGTCCGCATCCAGCAGACAGCGGGATATACCGTCAGCGACTTCCGGTACCGCTCCCACGATGTCGTGAAGGGGAAGCCGGCGCTGCCCGGGCTCCCTGCCACGTTCGGCAGGGAGGATGGTGACGTGTCGACGCTGGTCGTGCATATGTACGATAACTACTCGAGCGTCGCGGCGGATCTGACGTATTCAGTCTTCCCCAAGCTTGATGCTATCGTCCGCAGCGTCAATATCACCAATGAGGGTAAGGGCAACATCACCATTGAGAGACTCGCCAGTTTTAGTGTCGATCTGCCCTATGGCGATTACGACATGATTGAGCTCAAGGGTGATTGGGCCCGCGAGGGTATGAAGGTTCGGCGCAAGGTGGACTATGGTACTCAGGGGTAAGCACATAATACCAACCTTCATTATTCCGGTTCAAAAGGCAACGAAGGACTTACACAATTTCCCTCCTAGTTTCGGAAGTACCACTGGGTACTCATCCCATCTGCACAACCCTTTCCTATCCCTCGTGGCACCTGACACCACCGAGTCTCGAGGCGAGGCATGGGGATTTTCCCTGATCTACACCGGATCTTTCGCCGTGGACGTGGAGAAGGGCTCTCAAGGTTTCACGCGTGCGATGTTGGGCCTCAACCCCTACCACCTGTCCTGGAACTTAGGTCCCGGCGAGAGTCTCACCAGTCCCGAATGTGTTGCCACCTACTCTGAGAAGGGCATCGGCGGTGTCTCTCGTCTCTTCCACCGCCTATTCCGCAACCATCTGATGAAGAGCAAGTTCGCGGTGGAGCCTCGCCCCGTGTTGCTCAACAGCTGGGAAGGCCTCTTCTTCGATTACAATGAGAGCCGCATCTACAACCTGGCGCAGGAGTCAGCTGAGCTCGGCGTGAAGCTCTTCGTCCTCGATGATGGCTGGTTCGGCAACGAGTACCCTCGCGTCATTGACAATGCCGGCCTCGGCGACTGGCAGGCCAACAAGGACCGTTTCCCGAACGGCCTCGGTCCCCTGGTGGACCAGGTGACGGCGCTGACCGCGGCCAACTCGTCCGACAAGCTGCAGTTCGGTCTCTGGTTTGAGCCCGAGATGGTGAACCCCAACTCAACCCTCTATAAGACTCATCCGGACTGGGCTCTGCACGCCGGAGACTACCCGCGCACCCTCACACGCTCGGAGCTTGTCCTCAACGTGGCTTTGCCTGAAGTCCAAGACTTTATCATCGCATCTTTGTCAGATATCCTAGGCAACGCCTCCGTGTCCTACGTGAAATGGGACAACAACCGCGCCATTCACGAAATGCCCCGCGACGGCACCGCCCACGCCTACATGCTAGGCCTGTATCGCGTCTTCGAGACGCTGATGACGCGCTTCCCCGACGTCCTCTTTGAGGGCTGCGCGTCAGGTGGGGGGCGCTTCGACCCGGGCATCCTGCAGTACTTCCCGCAAGTCTGGACGTCGGACGACACGGACGCGCTGCAGCGCATCTACACGCAGTTCGGCACGTCGCTGTTGTACCCGCCCTCGTCCATGGGTGCGCACGTGTCCGTAGTGCCCAACCAGCAGACGGGCCGGACGATCCCGCTGCAGTTCCGGGCGCACATCGCGCTGATGGGCGGCTCGTTCGGGTTCGAGCTCGATCCGGCGGAGTTGTCGGATGCGGACCGGGCGCAGATCCCGGGGATCATCAAGCTGGCGGAGGAGATCAACCCGATCATTGTCAAGGGGGATCTGTGGCGGCTCAACTTGCCGGAGGACTCCAATTGGCCTGCGGCTTTGTACTTGTCCGAGGACGGATCGAAGGGGGTGCTCTTTTACTTCCAGGTCCGCAGCACTTACAACCAGCCCACGCCCTACTTGCGGCTTCAGGGGCTCGACCCGGCGGCTCGCTACACGGTCAACGGCACGGATACGTACTCGGGTGCCACGCTGATGCGGATGGGTCTTCAGTACCGGTTCCAGGGAGAGTACGACAGCAAGGTCGTGCTCATTGAGAAGGCTTAAGAAATAGTAATTGCATAGTCTCATAGAACAAAGTGGCTACTAGCGTAGCTAAACTTACTTTCTTCGGTATAGTTAGATAATGTAAATCAATAATGCTCTATGATCCATCCTATACCCAGTTGTGTAGACTATGGCGTAGTACAGTCCACATTCAGACAGATGTATCAGAATACCAGTATCAGCAGCTCATTCATTTGCAACATTAAAGCTAGGATGTTATAATCTAACAGTTGTCCAAACTTTGCCTGTCTTCTAGTCCAGTAGTAGGTCCGTTGTTGAATGAGTCGCATTCTAAATCGCGCGGACCTCCGGATGAACTGAGACCGAGATGATGGGAATGGTAAGATCGGCTGGGTCCCCCAAAGGATATTGCAAGAAGAGAGAAGGCCTCAATCGTTGATTCGTTCCCAGTGTCCAATCTAAGGGACAAGGTTGAATCATCCCATTTCCGCACTTCGTGTATTGCGTTTGCCCAGGCCGTCGTCAACACCAACACCTCAAGTCGCCTGCAGTATCGTCCAAAAACGGGATCTTGCCAAAACGACAGTGGACACTCCCTTCGGCCGACCACCAGTATCTGGCCCCGGAGGCCTCCTTGCCGTCGGCATGTCGTCGGGTTTGTTGTCTGGAGCGACGTTGCTTCCGGGGCTGACTCGAATTCTCTTCCGCAACGGCGCATGTGCAGGTCGTCGAAAAAAAAAAAAGATCACACGATCAGAGACTCGGCGAACGATTCCTAGATGAGAAAGAGTTACGTCCCAAGGCTGAGCGTAACTGAACATCGTCAGTTGCCAAGAGAGACACGTCTGCAGCTGAATCGGGGTCGCTTTTCGTGCCAAATGTTACTCCCCGATAAGACTTTCTACCCGTTCCAAGTCGGACACTAGAGAAGCATATTGGACGTCTGTGTACCCGCGAGACAGTTTTGGGCAGCATCGTTGCCAAAGTACACAAGACGACCAGAGGTTCATCTGATCTATTCTCATCTGTGCCCGTCTTTGCCGGCAAAGCAACCCATGTCAGGGGCGGCCTCCAAATGGCTTGCGACTAGGCCCGGGAGTCGAGAGCAATAGATCAGATTTACTAAGTACACATAATGTAGGCTATCTACCAACTCTGTACTTGCTTGAACATCTCACTCAGCGTGGTCCAGGCTTAGCAAAACTTCTAGACCGAACTTTAAAGCTCGATCGCCCCAACCACCCGCAGGTCATGCATGGCGCCAATCGCCTTATGCGGCTATTCTATTGATATCTCTCTCCTCTCGCCAAATCAGAGGGGCCAAGACAGATATCCAAGAAATCCCAAGACCAAAAACCCCCCCATTCCCACTCCCTTTCACGAACGTCGTACGGGAACCTCCTATACCCCATAGCCAAGCATCCCTTCCTTCATCCAAAGAGAGATCCCTTCGGTCAAGAACCGAAATCCGTCAAATCCCGTCTCGAGATACCGCCTCTCATCGCCATGCTGGAATAAACGGGAGTGGACTAGGCGCCAAGCCGTGACTCGGGGAGCCCGTCCACTCACGACTTAGCGACCCCGCGTTTCCTGTCTTACTTGCAAGCATGCCTGTTCCATGTCCTTGTCTTACCCCAGAGCCCGGGCATGTTCGACCCCTCGTCCGAACCACGCCCCAAGCTCACCTTGCAAGCTCTCCACCCCCGGATTGACCCCAGATTCTGGGGAGGGAGGTGAGGGTCATCCGGAGATTATCTGCCAAGCCACAAGGGATGATGTCCAGTCGGCAGAAAAGTCGAGGCGCCCATGCTTATTGAAAAACATCAGCATAGCGCCCTGTCATTGCTTGCGTCACTTGACTTCGCGCAAGATGGGGGTATTGGGAAATCGTACCATTCGCCCACGTCCCAAGCCATTCCAAGAAGAGGAGAACGGCTGGGCCTTTTTGCTTACCGAAGATGACGCCCCGAACATCTGTGTGTCCTTCGGCTGGCTGACGGCCGCGGAAAACAGCTATTACTGATCAGGGAAGGGTACTGTCAGTGATGATGAGACATGACATATATGTTGCTCAAGAGCTCCCCCGGTGGAATCCCAAATTTTGGTATTTGCTTATTTTCACCGTCTCCCTACCTCGCAACATAGCTTGCTCACTTCGGCCGCATCTGGTCTTTTTTTTGGTGCTTCGTTCTAGTTCCTCTTCGTTTTGCGCGCACTGCTTTATGCAATTGGCCGTTTGAAGGCCATTTTTGAGAAAAGCTTCGACAGTCGGTCGTGTGTTGTCGTCTCATCCGGCTCCACTGTCACCAAATACAGGTAGAGAGCCAAGTCAGGCTTTCGTCAGTCGCCTCACCAACATGGGCTGGAACACCCACGCCTCGGGGACGCTTGATCCCCCGGAGGTGCGAAACTGGCACATCCACCTCATCGCCGTCGTAGCATCCATGTCAGCCTTGGCTAGTACGTTTCCTCCCCCAATCGCCATGAGATTGTCGTCGTTTGCTATCCAGGTTCCTAATCTTTCTGTTCGCGCACCAGTGGGGTACGACACGGCCGTCATCGGCGGCACCATGGCCCTGGAGTCTTTTATTCGTGACTTTGGATGGGAGGATGTCGATAAGACTACCCGCGACACCATTCAAGGCAACATCGTCTCGACATTCCAGGTAGGACATAAAACACCCGAAGGGGCTGAGGCTGTGTGAACCACGAGCCGGTTCTTGCCTGGATGCCATATGATCTAATATGCTGATCTTCTTACAAGGCCGGTTGCTTCTTTGGGGCCCTCCTCTCCTTCCCCATTGCGGAGAAGTTCGGCCGCCGCATTGCCATCCTGTGCGCCTCCCTGGTCTTCCTGCTCGGCGCCACCCTGATGACGGCGTCGCGCGGCAGCCTGAACCTGATATACGGGGGACGCGCCATCGCGGGCCTCGGCATCGGGTCCTCGTCGCTGGTGGTCCCCGTGTACATCGCTGAAGTGGCGCCGCCCTCAATCCGTGGCCGGCTCGTAGGCATCTTCGAGATCGCGTCGCAGGGCGGGGGATGCTGGGGTTCTGGATCAACTACGCAACCGATCAAACAATCGACAAGCAGCAGCAGGCGCAGTGGATCATCCCTCTGGCCCTGCAGCTCTTCCCCGGCGTTTGCCTGTTCTTCGGTATGCTGCTCTTCTGCCCGGAGTCGCCGCGGTGGCTGACCAGAGGGGACGACTTCGAGGGCGCTGCCCGCATCCTCTCACGCGTTCGGGGCTTACCGCAGGACCACGCCTACGTTGGCCGCGAGATGGCCGAGATCCGCGCCCAGGTCGAGGAGCGCTCGACGCTGCACCGCTCGAAGCGCGACCAAGCCCGCAAGCTGCTGCAGCGCGGCGTGCGCAACCGCTTCGCTATTGGCGTTGCCCTCATGTTCCTGCAGAGCTTCACGGGCGTCAATATCATTACGTACTACGCGCCGCGCATCTTCGCGACCCTCGGTGTACAGGGCACCTCTCTCAAGCTATTCAGCACCGGGTTCTACGGCATCGCGAAGACGCTTGGCATGATTACCTTCACCTTCGTCGTCGTCGAGCGCGTCGGCCGCCGTAAGGGGCTTGTCTGGGGCGCCGCATTGGGTTGCATCCCCATGTGGTATATTGGCGGGTACGTCATGCGCGCTGATCCCGAGGCAGCTGCGGCGGCGGGTGCTGTTACTCGCGATGCTTGGGGTTATCTGGCTATGGTCTGCGTCTATGTGAACGGGTTCATCATTTGCGCCACCTGGCAGGGCATCACTTGGACTTATGCTTCCGAGATCTTCCCGCTCGATATTCGCATGTTCTGTGTCGCGCTGACGACCGCTGTCACCTGGCTGGGTTCCTTCATTATTGCTCGCTTCACGCCCTACATGATCTCTGATCTCGGCTACGGGGCCTATTTCTTCTTTGCGTCGATCTTGATATCGATGGGAATTTGGGCGTTCTTCTTCGTTCCTGAAACCAAGGGTGAGTTGCCATCATATCCCTCCGTCTTGCGTCACTCGATCGTACTTCATGTGTTAACCTCTCCTTTCACCCTAGGTGTCATGTTGGAGCAAATGGACGCGCTTTTCGCCAAGCCGACCGTCAAGGTCGTGTGGGCGCAGATAAGGGGGAAGCCAGTCCTCCCCGAAGATACTGTAGCGACGACTGGCAAAAGGGATAGCAAGGATGTGATGGTCGAGGAGATTGAGAGTAAGGGTATATAATACCACCAAGCTGTTGGAAAGCAGGGTCTTGGGTACTCAGGTAGACGTATACCTGTTGAAAGGAGATATGTGACCGTGTTCAAGAAGAGAACTCGGAAGAAATCTCCTCGTCAAATTAAGGGGAACGAATTATGGTACATGACAGAGAAACATTTGGTCATTCGCACGATCCTGACAGCTCAACAGGTGTGCCCTATCTTCGTGCATCGTCGTACAATATTTGCTTGGATGTGATTCATTTGACAGACATGGTGCTACCTTGCACCAGTCGACCAAACGCCGATATGATCAAATGCTGATATAGTCCTCAAGGGACCCAGGCGATCAATCATACATTGAAGGCATTCAAATAGTACAAGTGTTGGAGAGCCGAGAATTAGAATTTGAATTTCGAGTTTGCGCTTATTCTATAATCCATTAAGCCCCTGAACCAGTTCACCCCCCTGAATAGCAAGAACACCCCTAACCCAACCAATCTGTTTATTCCATTCTAGTGAAACAGAGACAAAAGGAGAAAAAGCCCAAACCCCCGCCCCAAAAAGTCTTGAGAAACCGTTCATCATGAGCCATTTTTGGCACCAAAGTCATTCATGAGATCGTGTATGTGTGTGTGTGTGTGCGGCCAAGGGGAAGAAGACGACGAAAGAAAACAGGAAAAATCAGTAACAAAAGGTCGATCGAGAGAACCGAGAAGGCTCTGCTCTGCTCTCGCTCTAGATGGCGAGAGCACCGAGAACGAGGACGGCCAAGGCCCCGACGGATCCGGCGGCGGCGGTCGCGGCGGCGGCGGTGGCGACGGGGGGCGCGTGGGTGGCGACGCCGGTGCTGTAGTTGCCGCCGGGCTGGACGAGCGGGGTGGTGCCGTAGGGGCTGGAGCCGTAGGTGCCGGTGGCGGCGGCGGCGGCGGGGCTGCTGCTGCTGGCGGCGGTGACGGCGGCGTAGGTGGAGGTCTCGGTCTCGGGCTCCTGCTCGCACACGGAGGAGGAGCTCACGTCCTCGGCGGGGGAACTGGAGCTCATGGCCTCGACGGGGTAGGAGGCGGGGGCGGAGGAGGAGGCCGCGGTGATCAGGGTGGTGGGGGCGCTGTCAGTGGTGGTGCACTCGCTCGTGGTGGGCGCGGGGGCGGGCGCCTGGCTGAACAGCGGGGTCGGCGCCATCGACTCGGTGCAGTCCTCGGTCGGGGCGGCGGGCGCGGGGTGCTCGGCTTCGCTCATGCTGGGCGCGGCAGGGGCCGGGGCGGCGGCGACCTTGGTGCAGAAGTCCTTGACGGCGGGGAGGACTTGGGCTATTGCGGCGAGGAGGAGATTGTTAGTCGTCTGGGTCGGAGCGTTTACTCGAAAGAGAGGTGTTGGGGGAAGAGGTGTGTGAGACTTACAGACAGCGACGGTGGCACCGCACTTATCCATGACGCAGCTGCTGGCCGCGCCCTGGATGGCGTCGACGTCATTGCAGATGCACTTGTAGTCGGTGGCCGAGCAGCTGGTAGTGGCGGCGGCGCTCTGGATGCAGGGGACGGCGCAGGCCGGGATGCCGGACATGTCCTGGGCCGAGACGGCGGCGATGAGGGCGACGGCGGTGAAAGCGTACTTCATTTTGGCGGTAGTGGTTGATGGACGGGTTGAATGGTTTGGGATGCTATTAGGCTGGGATGAAAGGGCTCGAGAAAGAATAGAAGCTGTCGAGTGGTATTAAGAAGTAGCAGTAGATTGAAGAGGTAATGAGTGTGTGTTGCTGTAATAGGGGCTGAAGTGAGTGACTTTGGTTGGTGAGTGACAGGAAGAATGAAGGCGATAGGGGGAGCGAAAACGATGCCTTAAGTAACGATCTCATGGCACTCTTCCTAAGCACTAACCGGAAAATCTTGATCTTGTTGGCCATGCATCTGCCCAGACTCGAATCAGGCCTCCAGGAGATCTTCATCGATAGCCGAGCAAGCCACGATACGCCTCCTGAACGGTGCCATTCCTGAAGCAGTGGGTGGTCAAAGAGAGTTTCATATGCCCAAGAGAACGTCCGCCGATGCGGCAATGATGATCATCATGGCGTCGTATTAGGTAAACGCGTTCACCCGTAAAGACTCGTATAGGGGTGATCTGGGGTAAAGCTCATCTGAACAGTCTAGTCGCCCATTAGTGATGAGTGGCGCAGAGAATGGCGTCAACGGGTCCCTCTCGTCACATGCTTGTACGTTTCCAAACCGTAGAGCCAAGTCAAGATGCCGCCGCTGGCTGGCATCGTGAAGCATGGAGATCAAATGGGAGTCTCCTTGATGCGGTTCGGTTTGCTGCGCCCGCAGTATAGCCATGTCATAGCAAGCATCTGCCCAGCTATTCAAGTAAGCTATAAATGATATACGGAACTCTTTCGTATCTCGACATGGTATAACCAAGCCACTTCGGCAGGATGAGTCACCTCGACCTATGAGCGTCTGCAAAAGCTTGTGTCAGGAGCTTAGCATCGCGAAATGGAAGAGGGGGCAGCCGATACGCATACACACCAAGTTCAGTCCCGAAAGCAGACCTCCCTATGAACCATAACCCCTGAACTAGTACCCGTTCTGTAACAGCCCTGGTACTTTGAGTTCGATCCGGTCCGGATGCAATGTCTGAATCCCTAATAAGGCTTATTTCTCACCTCGACCAATGGTCAACCCCCTTTGCTTCCACACATTGTTCTAGCGCCTCCACCACATATTACAACCAAATATGACCACGAGGATGTTTAATTCCGTACCGTCGAAACCTGCAGTTGAGCGACGCCCTGCATGGAACACCACCATATGATCTTTCCTGATCCGATACGAAGATAATCTTCCTTCAAGCAAGGGTGGCATAAACAGCGCGAGATCGACCGCATCTCTCAGGCGTGTCATCCCGTACAAACTCGCCGCGCTTGACGACTCATTGATTTGAATCCGGCATGGCTTGCATCTCCTCTGCGAGCATTTCTGCAGATGGGACATACTTGGACGTTTTTCATCGATATTTGCTGTTCAAATGGTGCACATGCTTACGCTTGGCTGCGGCCCGCAGCAAGATGCAGAGGTCATGGATTGAACCATGATCAAGGAAACGACCTAGGCAGGATCTGCCGCACAGCTTTCGTTATACATATTGATAATCAGCCGATGTGTATCCGCACCTCTACCTACTATAGGAGTCATGTCTTCTACGGGAGTGTCCTCAACCTCTTGCCCCTCCCCTACTTCTCATACCCGCTCATCAACCCCCTCTCCCCATTCTCCCTCACCCCCCTCGGAAACGCCTCCCCCAAATGACTAGTATGCCCCCACGGCTTCCTCGCCATCTCCTCGCGAATGACGTCCCCGAAGCACCTACTCCAGCCCAGCCGAGGCCAGCGCCCGACCACGGCGTCGCGGGTCCGCGCATGGACCAGCTCCGGCCGCGACCCCATGTTGTCGTACACGGTGGCCAGCTGCACGATCTGCCCGAGCAGCGGGATCGTGCCCTCGGTGCCGAGGTCCTGGTGGCGGATGATGGCTTCGGCGACGGCTTCGGCCTGGGGCTGGGGTGCAGCGGCTATCGCGTCCCCGAACCCCAGCAGGGAAGAGGAGGAGGAGGAGGAGAGAGATGAAAGTAGGTTCAGGGCGTGGAAGCCGCCCCAGAACTCAAAGGAGAGCAGGGTTGACGTCAGGTTCTTCTGTGTGGTTCCGATGTCGTGTAGAAGCGCTGTGAGGGCCCAGGTGGAAAGGGAGAGGGACTGGAAGTGCTCTGGGAATTGGCACTTGAGAATGCAGTAGCCTGAGGGAGACGCCAAGAAGAATTAGTTACGAGTAGGGCAAACACTGCAGCATGCGAGAAAGAAGTGCAGGTAGAGTAGAAACGAATGTAGCTGGCGCACAAAGCAGACAACAGTTAGGAGGGGCATTATTCACCAAAGCTATACACTCGCATCGAATGGTTGAAGGTCGGCCCCGGAAGCTCTCGCCTGACGTACTCCTGTACCTTTGCCACGAGCGGATCATCGGACGGGAAGGGGATGTCGTCCACAGAGATGGGCGCTGGGTCGTGGAGGAAGGGCTTGTCGCCAAAGATGGCATTGGCGTCTACCGGCACGGCGGTCCAACCATGCTTGGCAATGTCCTCGGCCGACGCAGCTGGGGTTGTCGAAGTAGCAGCGGATGATGACATGATTGCCTAAGAGATGTAGACGACCAGTTTAGGGAGATTTGTATGGCAAGTGTAAATTTCTTTTGAAGTGGAAGTTGCAGTACTCTTTAGGCAAGCATATCATGTCCGGCTTTCAGTCGATTCGAGACTGAGTATGGCCTTTCTCTTGGATTATATATACATGACTGCACAAGTAAAAACCACTGCAGGGGGATTTGCAACCAGGTCCTGTCGTAGCAGATTAAAGGGACGCGATGCTCCGAATTTAGATCTAGGTAGCGCCGAAATTAGGCATTCTCGACTGTCCGTTTCTTGACGAAACCCGAACGTCATGCTACAAATCCCGGGTCTATCATGGCTTACACATGTCTCCATGTCGCCAGCCAGTTAGCTTCCATCACCAGAGCTCCTGCGCAGCTTGCTTATATAAGCGTAGAAGAGCGCATACCCGTCTTGCGTCACACGGCATCTGCCCGCGGCGGAGACCGGCGTTGAACGGGGTTATTATAAGGGTAGGTAGGTGGCATAGACCTTTGGTGTTCCCCAAGCACCAAAGACCGACCGCAAACACCGAATGTTGGCCAGAAGCCGAGACCAACAGCTACTTTGACTGCCTGGCATATACAGATTTGGCCCAAACCTGGACCGGGTATTTTCGATATACCAGATAATTATTTTGACTTCTTGGTGAAGAAACTCCTCAGAATCTAGATACGTTTGATTAGCAATAGCCCGGTAGCAACTACTCAAATCAAAATGGTAAAACAGAGATGATTGCCAGTAGAAGAAGGGGCATGCTTACCTGATTTCGTACGAGCCTGCCCTCGTCATATATCGCACCCACTTCACGCTGGAATAATTACTCTTCTCAAACACCTTCAGGTATCTGACCAGCAGACCGGAACTAGTAAACATCAGGAGGCTGAAGTTCATGCTCAGTGGGGGGTCGCGACCAGGCCTTCTGGTTGGTCATGCTAGTGAGCTCGGCCTCGGCGCTCAAGACGTATTCGCTCTGGCCGGTGAATCTGCCGATCTTCCACACAATGTTGTTCTCGCTGGGCTCGTACTTGGCCTTGCCCTGGGTGCATCTTTCGGTTATACGGGCGGTGTTGAGTGGGGTCGGGATCTTGACGACCACGTTGGTTGCAAACAGCTTGCTGCCGAAGTTGGCCTTGACGCCGATGCTGAACTCGACTTTGGTCTTGCCGACTTCGTTGACAATGGCGTGGACCTTGAAGGGCAGGTTGACGTTCTCGGTGGCTCGGTAGCGCATGAGCTCGAACTCGCCGTCGGGGGGCACGAAGGAGATGATTCTGTCGGTGTCGAACTTGCCCAGCTTGACGCATTGGTGGAACTGGCAATCCTCTAGTGTTACACTTCCGGCGGCAGCCTTGGTAGCTTTAGTACCGAGTCTGTTGCCGCTGGGCAGCGATTGCAAGCCGTCGTGGTCGAGGAGCAGTCGGTCGTTCAGGCCGAATTTGCATTCAGGGGTGCCCGACAGATACGCGCGCATGATGATCTGGCCCGTGACGTCGGCCCGTAGTACTGTGCCAGTAGCCGACATGAGCAGGTTGACGTCTTCGATAACGTCCACAAACGCTTCGTTCTTTCGGTATTTGACATCTGCCTTGCGCCATGACAGGGCGCCTGTCGCCTGCATCGTAATCTTGGCCGAATCTTCAGGGGCGCGTTCCGACTTGACGCCTTCGGTGGTGATGTACATCTTGAGGGTATCCGTCTCGGTGTTCTGGGGGTATCCGAAGTCGATGATCTCGTCGAGCAGCTCGTACACCAGGACGAAGTTGTTCTTGACGGCCTCCTCATCGAACTTGCCAAAGTAGCCCCTCCCCAGCTGGATCAGCCGGTAGAGGAACTCGAAGACCAGGGCGGCATTGGCGTTGCTCTTGGTGATGGCGACGAGGTAGATGTTCTCGTGCTTGACATGGCTGAAGGTGGTGCTGCCGAGGGTCAGGATGGGCGAGCGGACCTGGGGGTTGGAGATGACCTGGATGCGGAAGACGTCGGCGAGGCGGGGGCGGCAGTCGTTCCGGAACGCGCGAAAGATGAGGTTCTCGCCCTTCTGATTGAAGATCAGAATGCCCGAAAGCATCTTGGCGGAGAGACCTCGGGACGGAGGGGGCGGTGTCCTGGGAGCAGCGGCTTTGCTTTTGGATTCTCCGGTTTGGGGGGGCAAGATTGGGAATGTTTCGGGCGATGCAGATGCGATGCGATACACGGATGCACGGGGGACGGAGGTTGAATTGAGCTTAGGGCCCCTTGCTCTTGGCTGGCCGGCTCTAAAGGGGGATTTCCTCCACGAATCCATCCACTGTAGCGCGGTCACAGGCCAGTGCTTGATTGGGCGGCAGGGTGGTGGATAGCGTGTTTGTGTGTTCGCGTTCGCGCAGTTCAGTGCCTTATTAGGTAAGGGAAATACGTACTGAAATGCTTAGCTCAATTGAAGAGCGTTGAATGGCGGGCAAATGTCGGCCTAACCTTTGGCTGATGCCGCTGCTGCTGCTGCTGCTTCAGGCGCGTAGGCGTGCAGCTTTTCTGTTTGTCGGGCCTAAACCGCCCTAAGATCAACTGCACAACTGCCCAGAATAACGCGAGAACCTGCCAACATCGGAGCAAACACCAGCACGCGTCATGTACAACCAATATCAGCTTACATGCGCCGACCATGACGGATCATTTGCATTTCCACCTCACATTCGTTCATCTTGGGCCGCGAATAATGGCCGTTTCCTATGAAGCAACTTGAATTTCATGGCTCTTGGTGCGTGGCCTGTAAACACATCAACACCTGAATGCACTTCAACGCCACTATCGTCAGGCGTCGTTTCAAGCCTCCATCAAAGCTTAGCAGTTGATCCTTTCTCGGTTGGTAAAAATAAATTGTGGCATACTTCGGACAGTTATTGACAATGACATGCATGCTTCTGTGGCAGCAGAATACGCACATTTGGTTATGTACATGGATATGTCCGCCTCCCGTCTTTTGTTAGATGCGCCGTAGATGCGCAGGTAAGGCAGTCCAGTAGGCGCTGCCTCCGATATTACAACCCGCCTTCACCTCATCAACCCGATATTGCTCATACCAGTCGAACCTTGGTACTGGGTTCTGCCAAGCTTCTTATTGATCAACGCATGCACCAACGGCGATTCTATCATGTTGCCTCAGCTCGAGATTGGACTGCTGTGCCGACTTGTTTGTTCATTGAGTGTGCTACTTGCGGCCTCACCCCGCAATATATCCGCATACTCCTTTTGACGCCACTCCGTGGATGTCCATCCTGTCTCTGCTCAGTAGACGGAGGATTGCACAGCATAACACGAGCAAGACCTGCCATTCCCTTGCTTCTTGCAGCCCTGTGGAACCTGGAGCTGAAATGAGAGCAAATTTCCGGGACGTCGTGCTACTCTTTCCGGGATATTGGCTTGACCGGTCGTTCCCCGACTTCTCCGCATGCCACTAACTTCCGTTTCGGGAACTTCATGGAGGGTAACTTTCCGAGAATGCCACCACCATGACCATTGGACCATCGACCCAGGCACGGCGCTATTTCGTGCCCTGCAACCCCCAGAGCCGCCTGGACCAAGATCTGGTTGGCGGGATTATTCGCTACCAAAAACCTAGATAGACAATGCCCCCACGTTGATCCGCCCGCCTGACGTTCTGAGCCCATCGATCTCACGATGTCTTGGCCTCCTGCTCCCAGGCTAGTCGGAGGCGATTGCCTGGCAGTCGAGTCCGCGCGAACCGCACTCCGGGCTTTTCAAGAGGTGCTAAGACTTGGCCACACCAAGAATCATCCGACAGCATGCGCTATGCCATTGAAAAAAGTAGGCGGAGGCTGTCCCGAGTTGGATCTACGGATGCTGCCCATGCCACTGTTCCCGTCTATCCGATTAGTGATATGTCTATTCGATTAGTGATACGTCCCTCGCATTAATGCTCGGATCCGCCAAGGATGTTGCTGTGTAGATATAAAGGGCTCGACATCCTTCGACGAGTTGATGATGAACCTCACGACAGGCAGGCAGGCAGACAACGTCAAGTATACACACCAAGCGCCCATTAGACCACGAACGCAATGGCTGCAAAGACTTTCGTCCTTGCTGCTTTGAGCTCTCTAGCTCTAGCAGCCCCTCTCGAGGGAAAGATCGAGGAGCGCCAGAACTGCGGTGCTGCTTGGTAAGACATATTTCTCTGGCATATATACCTACCTCCTTGTTGTAGATTTAACTAACAGAAACCATCAGGTCTCAGTGTGGAGGTCAAGGTTGGTCTGGCTCAACATGCTGTGTGAGCGGTTACACATGCGTGAAGAGCAACGACTACTACTTCCAATGCATCCCTGGCCAAGCCACGACCACTGCTGCCCCTGCCCCAACCAGCACCACCACCAAGGCAAGCACCACCAGCAAGGCTCCTTCGCCGCCTACTACCACGACCCGCAGCGGCACGACGACCGCGCCCCCGGCTCCCGGCGGCAGCGGAACCGCCACCTGGTCCGGCAACCCGTACTCGGGCGTCCAGATGTGGGCGAACCCGTACTACGCGTCCGAGGTGTCGGCCTACGCCGTCCCCACGCTCGGCGCCGTCGCCAACCAGGTCGGCAAGGTCCCCAGCTACATGTGGCTCGACACCCGCTCCAAGGTGCCCCTGATGGCCGAATACCTGGCCCAGATCCGCAAGGAGAACCAGGCCGGCGCGAGCCTGCCCAAGGCCGGTCTCTTCGTCGTCTACGATCTTCCCGACCGTGACTGCGCCGCCGCCGCTTCCAACGGCGAGTTCGCCATCGCCGATGGCGGTGTTGCCAAGTACAAGGAGTACATCGATGCGATTGCTGAATTGGTCGAGGAATACTCTGACGTTCGCATGCCCCTGGTCATTGGTAAGTCAACAAGCTGTGATTCTCAATACTGCTACTTGCTTTCGAGCAAGCCTCTCTCCCGAGACCATACTTGCTGACGAAAATGAAACAATAAACAGAGCCCGATAGCTTGGCCAACATGGTCACCAACCTGAACGTCGCCAAGTGCGCCGGCGCCCAGGCCGCCTACCACGAGTGCACCCTGTACGCCATCTCGAAGCTGAACAAGCCCAACGTGGCCATGTACCTGGACGCCGGGCACGCGGGCTGGCTGGGCTGGCCAGCGAACCTGACGCCCGCGGCGCAGATGTACGCGCAGCTCTACAAGGACGCGGGCAGCCCCAAGGCGCTGCGCGGGCTCGCGACCAACATCGCCAACTACAACGGCTGGAACCTGACCTCGGCGCCCTCGTACACGCAGGGCAACGCCAACTACGACGAGAAGCACTACATCGAGGCCTTCCAGCCCCTGCTCAAGGCGCAAGGGTGGGACGCTCACTTCATTACCGACACGGGCCGCAGCGGCAAGCAGCCGACGGGGCAGACGGAGTGGGGACACTGGTGCAACGCGCTCGGTACGGGTTTCGGCCTCAGGCCCTCGGCCAACACGGGCTCTGATATCTTGGACGCCTTCGTCTGGGTCAAGCCCGGTGGCGAGTGCGATGGTACCTCCGACACTACGGCCGCCCGCTACGACTTCCACTGCGGTCTTGAGGATGCCATGAAGCCTGCGCCCGAGGCCGGTACTTGGTTCGAGGCATACTTCGAGCAGCTGTTCAAGAACGCCAACCCGCCCTTCCAGTAAATCGCGGTATGGGGCATGCATGCATGCTTGGGATTCTGGTTCTCTTTAGACTCATGATGACCCAAGAAGAAGCCAAAGCGGAAGAGGATCCGTAGGATTTGGGGGTGGATCTAGGAATATTGCGCGGCGCGGGTGTATATACTTCTCTTGTTATATATTGACACCTACTTACATACCTTGCTTTACAATTTTGGGTCTCTCTCGGTTGCTAGTGTGAGTGCTGAGTAAACCCCAGCAAGAATGTTCTCCATCAGTGAGTGAATGCACGCGTCCCGAAGGCCCGGTCACCGAATCCTGGATTCAGGCATAACTCTCCTAGCGGCGATGGCAGTTGTTTTAGTCGAAGATCAGCAGGAGAGATTAATAAATCGAGTGGGACTGGGATCAATGGATAAGCTGCTGTATATTTACCTATTCGGTATCGAGTTACCGAATCGAGCACCGAAACTATCAAGTTGGTTCCTTATGCACTCCTTATGCATCGTGAAACAGGCAGTATGCTGTTTCTCTCGGTCGACCCAGGGGGATTATGACGGTGCAGTGCATTTACGCCAAACATTTGATACCCCGGTTTTCATCTGAACGCTCAGAGCGATGGTAGCCCTGCAGGCGGAGTCCCAGGCTGCCAGAGCGAGCAAACAACGGCAGTGTCACAGTTTCAGCCGCTTCGACTTACCATTCTACCATAGCAACCCCGGCGGCACCCGGGCGCAGATCCACCTTGGGCGGCGGTTGAAACGGCGCCAAGATCAAAACCAATTAAACCACAGATTCATGAACGACGATGGTTACATCTATACGAGTCGCAGAGCCTCAGCGCCAGCGCATTCCAAGTGGAGTGCAAACGAGATCGGCATGGGATACTAAGCCATGGGCATGAACGTGATGCGTGATAAATACCCGAGGTATGGCACGCCCTGCGACGCTTCCCTATCATGTTCGCTTGATTCATCTCTGAACCGCTTGTTCTTCCACACCCTTTCGTTCAAACCTTGTACATTCGTTTCACGCCGGTGACGACTTTCTGTCCCGTTTCAACTCCCTACCTTTTCCACACTCTTTAACAAGCATCAGGATGCCTTCTTCCTCTTCCATTCTTTCGAGCGGCGCCGCCGTCGCCCTCTTCGCCCAGGCGGCGCTTGCCTACACGCAGGTCAACGTGCCTGCCCCCTTCATGACCAAGAACATCGACCCGATCGTGTTCCCCGGCAGCTTCGACAAGTCGCACCTGCACTCCTTCTTCGGCGCCGACGGCGTGACGGCGAGCACCAACAAGAGCTCCGAACTCGAGAACTCGTGCACCAACGCCGACAACCCCAACGACCTGTCCATCTACTGGGTCCCCACCTTCCTCTACACCAAAGACGGCGGCAAGACGTACGAGCCCGTGCCCATGTTCCGCTTCAGCGCCTACTACAACCTCGGCGAGACCCCCGCCGAGGTGCCCTTCCCGCAGGACCTCAAGATGGTGGCCGGCAAGGCCGAGGGCACCAAGCCCGCCGACATGCCGGCCGAGGCCAAGATCGAGTGGGTGTGCGAGGGCATGAAGAACCCGCCGCCGCCGGACAAGAACGGGTTCCCGAGCAAGACGTGCGACACGCACGTGCAGACGCTCTTGTACTTCCCGCAGTGCGTCAACGAGGCGACGCTCGAGACGGCCTACAAGGACCGCGCGCACGGCACGCCCAACTGGTGCCCGGAGGGCATGAAGAGCATGCCGCAGCTGCGCTTCAGCATCCGGTACGACCTGCGCAAGGCGCTGCCCGGCGGCTGGGATGGTGTCGCGCCCTTCAAGCAGGCGTGCGGCGACAACATCTACTGCTCGCACGGCGACTTTATCAATGGCTGGACGCCCACCGCGGCCAAGAACATGGTCGCGACCACGAGGGACAAGTACCACTTCGCGCCCGTCGACGGCGACCGCGGCAAGGCCGGCGACAAGCAGACGTGCAAGCAGCGCGACGCGGACCCCAGCCACGGCACGGCCGACTACGCCGAGAGCGTCAAGCTCATGGGCAAGCGGTCGGTCGAGGCGGTCGGCTGGGAGTCGCACAGCCGGTTCCTCAAGATCTAAAATCCTTCTAGCTTTGCTGGATAGACCCTGCCACTGTCGAGATACGGGGGGCAAAATGTTCGCTGTAAATATTTTTTGTGTGTTATTAGCTAGCGGTTCATGAATCTATTACCTACTTGTACAAACAAACAAGCAATGCAGATGATGATGCCGCAGTTCCGTGATGTCTCCCCGTGTCGCGTGCCTGTTCGAAGCTGTTGCCAGACCGCCTTCGCAGCTTCTAGAATGTGGACTGTATTCGGCTTTAATGGCATGATGGAGAAAATAGTGGAGGCGTCTAGGGGATGGCTGAGGCGAGCAAGTTCATTTTCTGGTTCATAGACGACCCCGAATCTGGGCCGAGCTTAACTCCCCACAGCGCAGAGGTTCTGTCGCCTTCTAGGTTAACGCCAGTCCAGTGCTGAGAGTCAAGGGTCGTTCCTCGACTTTCTAGGAGAGATCCTGATGGAATAGCCCGAAGGGAATCACGGTAAATCTGGAATCTGACTGGCCCGGTACTTGAATGGCGTGCTAGTGCGAGCTCCAGGAGCAGACCGTGGGTGCGGACGTATGCGGAAATACTTCCATTCCAGTAAATGCTAACCTAGTCGTCGATTTTGTTAGCGACTCGAAGAATTGGTAATCGCCAGCGAATTGGGAGGGGGAAAGTTCGCCCTTAGTGTCAGCACTTTTGTACCTGAGGCTAGCAACGGCCCGCAACCTACGGCCCAGCATCTCCAGTGTTACACGCTATTTTGGGGAATACGCAATGCAAAAAGCCGGTGGCATTAGTGGCACAGGTGCTTTGTAAAGCCGTATGATCTTTTCCCGCTTATTAATCCCAAGTCTGGGTGGGTGATGGATGCTAATGCCGACGGCATGGTACCACGTGCGACGGCGGCAATATAAAGCCGGGGAGTTTGCCACGAGTCCAATGCATCTTGGAATACTATTCGGCAGTTTATCTGGTTCTGCGATAGACCGAGACAAAAACACATAATAGACTACTGCTTCATTGCCTGTAGCGTTTCGTTGTTTCTTTTTCTGATACCCAGCAGCACCATAACCACACACATCCACACACCATGTCGAACGAAGCCATCGACAACGTCGCCGCCGAGGGCATCTCCTACTTCACCCCGGCCCAGGTCCCTCCCTCGGGCACCGGCGTCGCCTCCAAGATCGAGGGCCAGCCCCTGCCCAAGCTCTTCACCCCGCTCAAGCTGCGCGGCGTCACCTTCCCCAACCGCGTCTTCCTGTCGCCGCTGTGCCAGTACTCGGCCAAGAACGGCTACGCCAACGACTGGCACCTGACCCATCTCGGCGGCATCATCCAGCGCGGCCCCGGTCTGGCCATCGTCGAGGCCACCGCCGTCCAGGCTAACGGCCGCATCACCCCCCAGGATGTCGGCCTCTGGGAGGACGGCCAGATCGAGCCCCTCAGGCGCGTCGTCGAGTTCGCCCACGGCCAGTCCCAGAAGATCGCCATCCAGCTCGCCCACGCCGGCCGCAAGGCCACCTGCGTCGCCCCCTGGCTCGACCTGAACGGCGTCGCCACCAAGGAGGTCGGCGGCTGGCCCGACGACGTCGTCGCGCCCTCCGCGGTCCCCTGGCTCGAAGGCGTCAACCCGACGCCCCGCGCCCTGTCCGTCGACGAGATCGAGCAGTTCAAGAAGGACTTCGTCGCGGCCGCCAAGCGCGCCGTCCAGGCCGGCTTCGATGTGATCGAGATCCACAGCGCCCACGGCTACCTGCTGCACGAGTTCCTGAGCCCCGTCAGCAACAAGCGGACCGACAACTACGGCGGCTCCTTCGAGAACCGCACGCGCCTCCTGCTCGAGCTGACGGAGCAGGTCCGCGCCGCCATCCCCGAGGACATGCCGCTGTTCGTCCGCATCAGCGCGTCCGACTGGTTCGAGTTCAGCGAGGAGGGCAGCGAGGCCCGCGCCGAGTTCCACCCCACCCCCGAGGCCTCCTGGACCGTCGCCCAGTCCGAGAAGCTGGCGCCGCTCCTCGCGGCGCGCGGCGTCGACCTGCTCGACGTCTCGAGCGGCGGCGCGCACCCCAAGGCCGCGGCGCCCATCAAGCCCGGCCCCGGGTACCAGTCGCACTTCTCCCAGGCCATCAAGAAGGCGCTGGGCGACGACACCCGCATGGCCGTCTCCGCGGTCGGTGGCATCAACAACGGGCCCCTCGCCGAGCAGCTGCTGCAGAGCGGGCTGGATGTTGTTATGGCTGGCCGTTGGTTCCAGAAGAACCCCGGTCTGGTCTACACCCTTGCCGATGAGCTCGAGACGGACGTCAAGATGGCGAACCAGATCGGCTGGGGCTTCGGCGGCCGCGGCAAGGCCCGCCAGAAGAAGCTGTAGAGGGGGGAAGAGAGATAGAGAGAGCGTTTGTTCCCATATAAACCGTGAACGATAAAGCGTTTGTTTAGATAGACATAGAGATTTGCATCGGACGGAGCTGGTGGTGTTTATTCATGATCAATATGATGGCTTACGTTTTGATACATTACACTTGCCTACAAACAATTTTCCAGTGATTTGGTGTTTCTCCTTACATGACAACAGGAGGCCAACGCTTATAGAACAGTCCATCCACAGTAGGGAAAGCCTGTCGTACTCGCGGTTTGGGCTGCGGGTTTGATCATGTTGGTGGTTGTATACGAAGTACGCCATCCCCATATTATATTATCTCAGAAAGAGAAATGCAGATAAATGAATATGACATGTAGACAAACTAGACCGAGCCTGTATGTACAGATTTACTCGCGTATATAATTTCTGCTCCCATCGCACTATATTTCCTCGCTCATAACTCGTACAGTATGATAGATCCTTCATCGTGGTGTCCATCGAGTACGTCTTTTGTCACCAGGACAAAGCTATTGGCGATAGTATAGGCCGACAGCGCAAATCTACAACTGTAATGCTTTGTCCTTTTTGTTGAATACTTGCTGGAGGTAGGCTCCTTCTATGTTAATTGTAAGACACGGTCAAAGGGGGTTGCCGTTTTCAGCTCCGAGAAATCGCCTTTGTACCCCTTTCGGTGGACAAGATTGGATAAGTAAAATGGAAATACTGGACAGCACCTTCTCCATCCATCATCCCTAACGAGGAAACTATAGCGATAATACCATAAGAACCACGTAGAAAACAAGCAAAATACTGGCATATCCTTTAACTAAGCGAAATGGCAGGCGTAGCGAACTCAGACGTCTCGATGAACGATCCCTCCTCCATAGCGAGCAGCTCGGACGGGAGCCTACCGCCGCCCGTCTTCCGCGAGAACTTCCCCCTCGTCGACGCCGCAGACAGCCGTAGCTCGACGCTCCCGGTCAACCCCCGCTCGACGGCCGGGGTCCAAGTCGACCGCGCGGAGGACCACTACCTTTTCCTCGGCGCCGAAGTTACAAATCTGGGAGGGAAGCGCCAGAACCGAGCCGACTACCAGACGAGGCTGCGCGAGCTGGCGCGGGACAATCAGATTTGGACAGTGGCCGGGTTTGCGCCGGGGGTGCGCCTATCATGTCTAATTGGCTGGTCGCGTCGATTCTTCCCGAGTTTGACGAGCTGATTTTGAAGTCTAGGGAGCAGGGTAAGTGACATTAGGAGTTGTATTCGTCCAGTTGGTCTATTCCGTAAAACAGCGATACTAACACTGAGGGCCATCAGGAAGAGAGATCCAGTATTTGAGGGAACAGAGACAGAGGCTGGTATGTTTACCTTTTGGAGAACTGAATCTTTATTCCCCCAAGTGTGTCTCGGATCGCCTTCAGGAGTAGCCCTAGAGCTTTTATCTACGTCTCTTCTTGTGTTATTGCTGGTCTATTCCGCTATGGGGAAGTGCTAACGTTAAGAGGAACTAGAGGGAGATGTACAAAGCACAGAAGACCATTGTTGATAAAATGGGGGGCAAGGGCGACTTAGATGCGCAATTCGTCGGGAACTTTGTTGCGAAGTTTGGCGCCGATTTCAGCGCCACCTTGACACCGAAGCAGATGGTTGATCTGTCCTTGGCGTGGGCATCCTTTTGGATTCGCGTCCGGACGAGGAGCGTCATCACCACGGCGCGGGACGACTATGTAAACCTGGCTTGGTTCAACGGCGATTACAAAAACAAAGGCTATATCGGCCTCGTCCAGGCAAACAACGACCTGGTACATGAGCCGAATATGGGAGAAGACCTGATGCTGGCACCCGTCGCCGCGTTGATGGATAGCGACGGCATCCCGGCGCTCCAGACCGTCTTTCCAATGGTGTACCGCCTGAGCAAGGAAGACGCGCTCGATTTACGTAAGTAGGAAAGGGCTTGGCAAAAGAGCCCAAAGGGGCTATTATCACAATCTGCTGACGTAAACGTGGTTTTAGTCCGCTATGCGCAAGAGAAAACAGACCGGAAGCGCCCAACTGATGCGGCGAGGCTCTTTTCCTACATGGCGAACTGGCTCGAGAATTTCTCCTCGTGGAGGAACAGTGTCTGCAGCACCATCAGGGCCAGGGGTTCCGCCGTCAGGCCCCTGAGGACGGATATGACGACCTTGGATCCCCTGGTCGACACAGCCATCCGCCTCATGTGCCATTTTATCAACGAGTGGCGAACCACGGGCGCGGACGCGGCACAGGTGGCTCGGAACTGGACGACCCTCGACCGGACCTTGTTGCCGATAAACCAGGCCGTCACGACCCTGACCAACCAACACGCGCTTCACACGGACGCGAGATGGCGAACCGATACTGTCCGGAGGGCGGCCATGGGCTTCCCGACCAAGACAAGAGCGGAAATGCAAGATCCGCCATGGCTGCCTTCGATGCTGCACCTGCAACCCCAAGCTGACACCGAGATGTTTGAGCAATCTGCATCATCAACGAAGACTCAGAGTACCGCGAAGCAGGCTCCCCAGCAACCTCCAAGCACTGCCGTACCACCACCACAAGGCAAAAATGGTTCCAACGGGAACAACAACCCCTTTGCCCCCAATCCCTACCAACAGCCCGGCAACAACCAATACCCCAACTCCGGAAATCAGGGCTTCAACACTAATAGGCTTAGCTACGCCAGCGCCGCCATGAAACGGACAAGGACAAGGGCCGCCGACGAAGGCCAAGTCAAGCGTGCCCGCTGGTCCGACGAGCTGGAGCTATAGGGCTTCGAGCTGCTTGGTTATAAGAAACTCAAAGTTGAGAAAATTCAAGAGAAGAGAATGCGGGAGAAGACAGGGAACTGGACAATGGTGGTATACAGAGTGTTCCCTCATGTGTCGCAGGAGTGTTAGGGGGTTGCTCTGGATGGGGATAGCAGTTTTGGACTATGTTTTGTTTGTTCATTTCTGTCTTGGTTGATTAATTGGATCGTTTTATATATTATTATACAGATAGGGTAAACTCGACTAGTTAAGTAATGCGCACAATTATCAGGTTCAGTTCGAGGAGTGTATATACCCCGTCAAAGAGGTGAAAAAAGTAACCGCAGAGAGAGGTAAACCCTCTTACGTCGAGAATATTCTAACAGTACTACCGCTTGGGCACAGCGACCCGGTATAGGTAAATAGGGTCAATCTTAAGAGATGAAGTAAGTGTCTAAATGAAATCATCCTGCTCTTTGTGTTTAAGTTTATGGGTTTTAAGGGGTGAGACACTCAGTGAGTGGGCTGGAACCACACCGACCATGGAGGTCGCAGAGTTAAACTCATGAGCCCTAGGTAACGAGCCAGTAGCCTGTTGGCGGGTAAATGTATTCTGCCGCTGTATAATAATATCCTATCATCGTTACTCCGGGGGATACACTCGGTCAGAAGCGCCCCCTTTTGATCTAGACTATCCCACTTACCACGACTCTAATAGAGCCCCTATATGGAAGAGGTCAAACCACTTGTAATATATGTGGCTGTTACATCATTCAGTGACCTGAATCTGGTGACAAGTTCGGCAGCCCTGAAATAATATTTTGTTATCGGACATAGGAGCGGATAACGATTGCCCAGGATTCGGTAACTCATGTTGCGTCAGGATGTCTAGCAGGACAAGGCCGATTTATTTACCACTAAAGTACTTACGCATACTCTGAAATAACTTATTGGCTCTCAAAATGAACAATCAAGCAAAGGCCGCATACTCTAAACCTAGAAACAATCGGCAATGAGCCCTGTATTGCAGACTATTCACGTTACTGGTAGCCCACCTTTACTCAGATAATTCAAGTGACAATTTGAGCACACCCTTCGTTTATCTCAGGAAGGAAAACAGCTTTCACAACAGCAAATTTTTGCTTGAATCGTCTTCTGCCGGCTTTGATGGTAATCAAGAGCAACGCTCTCGGATTGTCATAGGACAGCAGTCATAATTTCCTCCAGTCATCGCCACGTGTTCACTGGCAAAAATACCACGCCCTTTTCACGTCTTGCAGCATCTGGTCTCTTCTGCAGGCAGCAATCGCTGAATACACCTCATATGCAACCACCCAAAAACTCAGTTGGATTCAGTTCAGACAACGGTGCGCCTCCGTGAAGCACTCACACGAAACCATCGCGGCTATAAATTCCTTTCTCCGATACTCAGACCTGACAATTTACTCATATAGACACCAAACACCAGAGAATTTCTGTCCAAAGCAAAAGCATTCACGATACCAAGTATTTTGGAAACCTTATCTTCGACGCATACCGGAGACAGCTATCTCCAGAACGGTTGAATACGCAGCTCACAGCTATAAGAAGAACTAGAAGTACGTCCATCATCATCCAGAAACCAATCTTCAATTAACATCTATCCTCAACAAACGGTATTTCAGCACTATTCTCTAACACAAGAAACACCAAGGAAACCACAATGGCAATGGAAACGAACACCCTTTTTTTCAACGAGCTCCGAGAGAAGGACGTCTCGGTAGTGAAGGCCGGCGATCTCGACTGGGAAGACTACACCACCACCTACAACGTACGCCTACCGTATACCCCCCCTGGCCGTCGTGATCCCCAAAACGATCCAGGAGGTCCGCTCCGCGGTGGCGGCAGCGGGCCGTCACGGCCTCCAGGTCCAGGCGCGCAGCGGCGGCCACTCGTACACCTCGTTCAGCCACGGGGGCCGGGACGGCGCCGTGGTGGTCGACCTGCGCCACCTCCAGAATATAGATGTGCGCCATGATCACCGACTTGGCTGCCTCGGCACCTTTCAGGCCAAGGTCGGCGGCGGCGTCCGCCTGGGGAACCTCGCCTGTAACCTTTACTGGGGGGGAGAGGCTCGCCATCCCGCACGGAACTTGTCCCAGCGTGGGCGTTGGCGGCCACTTCACGCACGGCGGCTACGGCCATGCCTCGCGCGCGTGGGGGCTCGCCATGGACCAGATCGTGGCCATGGACGTGGTTCTCGCGAACGGCAACTTGGTCTACACGGAGGCGGGCATCAATCCGGACCTTTTCTTCGCGATGCGCGGCGCTGCCGAGTCGTTCGGCATCGTTGTTAACTTCCATTTGCGGCTGCACCGGGCTCCCGACGAGACAATCCGCTGGAAGTACGAGTTCGGGGACCTGATCGGCGATACTGGGGTCCAGGGCGCGGTCTCGGCCATGCTGGAGCTGCAGAAGCTCGTGCACGACGGCTCTGTGGTCGACCGGAACCTCAGTTTCGGGGTGGACCTCGGCGAGCGACGATTCGGAATCAGTGGCGCCTACATGGGCTCGTCTGACGACTTCGAGGCGAAGATCGAACCTGCCATCCTCCGGTGCTTCCCCAAGGAGCCGAACAAGGGCATAGTTTGGGAGGAGCTAGCGTGGCTCGACAACCTCAGATCGCAGGCTGGGGGCGAGCCACTGCTCCAGAAATCCTCGTATAAGGGACGCAGCAATTTCTTCGCCAAGAGCGTGACGGTGCCGGAGCCGGGCCTGTCGGCCGCCGCGCTGACGAGCTACTTCGAGCACATCGCCACGATTTCCGCACCAAGCTGCCTGGAACCGGAGGAGGAGGAAGAGCAGAACCAGCCCGGCTGGTTCGCCATCATGGACCTGTACGGCGGCGCCGACAGCCAGATCAACAACACCGCCCGCCTCTTTCCCGACTCCTACCCGCACCGGGACTCGCTGTGGGTGGCGCAGCACTACGTCTTCGCCGACGAGGACAAGCCCTTCCCCGCGTCGGGCCTCGAGCTGGCCGAGGGCCTCAACGAGGCCATGACCCGCCACATGGACGGGCGCTGCGCCGCGTACATCAACTACACCGACTCGAGCCTGTCGCGCGAGCAGGCGCATGCGCTCTACTACGGCGACGAGGTCCTGGACCGGCTGCGGACCATCAAGAAGCGATTGGATCCCCGAAACGTCTTTGCGCACCCGCAGTCCATCGTCTAGATAAATCGATGGGTGAAGGTGCCTGGGGCTACTATGCCTCTTAGATGTTGACGAGCTCTCAGTTATTAAGTCTCCTGGTTCTTTTTCTCACTATTAGGTTAGACTACTTACTGAAAAGGAGATCTGTCCTACTTATGCTACATCGTTCCATTCACTTTTACTTTCTAATTCTTGGGAAAATTGTACATCGACCAATGTACTAATGTTTTCTTATTCAAGCTTTGGTAATGTTCTCTCTGGCAGGGAACCGCGACTGTCACGAGGTCGCTTGCCCCGCACCTAACCTACCAAGGTTGCAAGGCCATGGCAAAAGTGAGGCCTGTGACCTTCCAACCCTTGTTACCTCTGTCGCGTCGCGATATACTTGCCGTGTCATAGATTCAACATTGAAAGGAGAGTGAACATGTTGGTGCTGACGTGGGTTCTGCTTTCTTCCACCGTTCTACAGTGGCCCTGCGCCTCAGCCTCAGCTGGGGCAGCGTCGCCCCCACCCCCAGTCGCTGGCGATTTAGTGCAAGTCGACCGCCGCATCTGGAAAGCCACTGCTGCATCAGGAAAGTCGAATCTCATCTTCAGCTTCCCGTCCGGTCTGGTCTTTCTTCTCGATAGTGCTGATGGCGACTATGTCCTGCCGAGCAATGCATCGCACGTTCCGCTCCAAGGCCACGGCCGTGGCTGGGTTTTGCCCGAGCTGTCCAACTCCAGCGACTCGGCATGGATGGTCACCGCCAATGGCTCCCTCTCGCTTTCTTTCCAACGCGGACAAACCCATCTCGCCGCCAACGCTTCCCTGGTCTACCTGACACAGCACCGAGCGCGACCTTATGCGGACATTCATGGCGACAAATTTTCTCTCGATTTCCCTGGCGCTGGCCGTCTCTCCGATGCGCTCGCTGGCTTTTACTGGGGCACCATGCTGCCGTGCGTCATTGAGCGCACCGCCGCCGCCGAGTACCCCGTCTCCGAGGGTTATGTCGTCAGTACACTGGCCGACAAATACCAAGGAACGTATCCCGACGTCGACCACGAGTTCCAAGTGAAGGGGCGGATCGCATCGGGCAGTTCTCTCGATCTTGCAGTGGTACGCCGGATGATTGAGCTCGATCTTCGCCTGGCCCGCGAAGACCCTTGCCAGCTCTGGCGTGCCCCTTGCTCGCTGCAGCCGGATGGCCGCCGCGAATATCACATACGGCGCAACAGTGAAGATGGCGTCACCAATGCCAATATGTTTTTGATAACAGGCAATGTTGAGCTGGTCGAGTCGGTTTGGCTCTACGTTGCCCGGACCAAGGATTTCGAATGGCTTCGTGCCAATATCCCCAACATCGAAGGGGCCATGTGGCTCATTGAGTCGCATATAGACCATATGGGCCGGCTTTGGTCTGACGTTTATTACGAGGACCAAGTGATGAAGGATGGGCGTGAAACCATGTCGTTGGCCCTTGCATCTCGATCTTTTGGTCTCCTTGCGCAGCTTGAGCGACTTCTGGGCCGTAATGATAGCGCCCTGCACTACGAAGGGGTGGCCAAACTACTCGTCCACACCCTAGCCCAGCCACTTCCGGTGGGATACTGGGACCAGGAGAAAAATCGTTTCGTCGATTGGGTCGACCGATCTGGCGCTGTTCATGACCATATCCACTTACTGGCTAATATCCTACCCGTGATGCTTGGTGCGACCGACCCAGCTCAAACCAGTCATGTCACAGACTTGGTGCAACGCGAGATGAGCGAGTTCCAGCGTTTCCCAACCTTCCTATCTGCCCGCATTGCCAATTACACGCGCAGCGAAATAGGCGATGGGGGACCTTATGACCTCTGCGCTGCTGGTCGGTACTGGTGCTGGGACGCGGCGTATTGGGCCTGGCGCGGGAGAGGAAACGTGCTGCTCAGCCAGCTCGAGACCGTCGCTGGGATGGGCCGCAGTGAAGACTACGTCATGGGAGAGCGGTATGATATGGACTACGTTTACTATATAGACGGAAGCCCATGGCATGGCGCGGCGCATTATTACGAGTATCCCTGTGTCTTCGTTTGGGTCATGGTTGCCGAGTTCCTAGGCATACGTCCAACAATCGATGCCGATATCCTAGTGGCGCCGCGCTTGGTTGATGCAGCCACCATCGAGCTCAACCAGAAGGCCTACCAGCTCAAATATGTCTACGGGAAGGACAACTTCGTGTTAACGAACCTGGGGAGCGCCGCGCGTACGTTCCAGCTCGATTTAAGCGCCCTGTACCACCAGTCTACTTTTATGATTCCGTTAGATGCGACAGTTCCGGAGAAGCCGCTCGACAGCACAGTTGTTCTTGTACAACCTGGAGCCAGTGTAACAATCACCCCAATGCAGACTCCCCACGTCGACGAATTGAAGCTGTGAGATGGGTGAAAGATTGGGCCGTACGGCATCGCAATACTTGTAATAACAATTTATAAGGAGTATGTAAGGTTCGTGTAGACCTGATCATCCGACCAAGCTGACGTTTGACGCTGCCCAGTTTGGGGGGTTCCAACCAGACTGCAAGGAGCTTACGACGCAACCAATATATATGAAGGCGCACCTGGGAACTTTTGGGTCTGTCATGTACTTTCGGTAAGCCGTTGATCAGCGAATGGGCTGCGGCGCCGTTTCCTTACCTGCCCCCCCTGTCTAAGGATATGCCCCGAGACCCCGAATATCATGCAACCCCGCGAGAACCGGATTGACTCTACATGATGAAGGCTTGAGCTAGGTGTTCGGTCGAACAGGAAACCGCATAAACCTTCGAGAACATGCGCCAAGCCGGGTACCAATGCAACGCATACACGTTAAAGGTGTTCAAGCTCGATAAGCCCTCCACCATGAAACACCCGAGATCCGATCTATCTACCGGAATGCAGTTTCACCGCCTCACTTGCACTCGTGCCCATTAACCACGAGTGTTTGCTTCTGGATTCAGCCTTATAAGACCTGCATCACGTCAGCACCATGCTACGGCTCCTGCTCTCTCCTGACGGGCCGAGCATCAGGATTCATAACTCATTTCACGAAGCAGATATAACCCCCTTTCCGAGAACATCACCAAACCAATATGGAATCTACATGAGCATCAAATTCAAAAGGCTTTGGTGGTGGCTGGAACAAGGCGGTTGGCGTGCTGATGACAGCCACCAAGGAACTTCCATGCCTAAGCATCAGAACAATCCTCTTGGCGCATTACGCTTCAGGTTCAGACCAGACGTTATCGCCTGCTTGTAAAAGCATGTCGCAAAACACTTCCTGGAATTGACGGTGAATCAAATTCCAAGTCGATGTCGTAAATAGCAGCTTCAACACTTTCTGCGGTCCATGGTCAGCAAGCACGTTCGTACTCATTGGCTTGGTTCACGATGCAGATGCAATAGTCACAGCTATGCGGAGCCAATCATATCAAATCCATCTTGGCGACATGAACACAACTTGCATATGCAGGTTTTTCAAATGTCAACAGACCGCCCGACCACATGGAACCATGAGGGGGTTTAGATAACCCTCCTTGAGGGATGTGCAAGCTGCTGCTGGGATACAGTTGTACCCTACCAAATCTGACCCCGGCAACGGTATCCCACCCGATCACCCCGTTGGGGGTGGCTCCGCTGACAGTTCAACAGGGGTTGCTTTATGCCACTAATGCAGTGAGATTTGCCAGTTACACTAACCTTCTATGTACCATTCTCACATAACCTTGCAGAATCGCACTTGGCGATTGGCTCGCATTCTCTGCTTCTTCCATCTCGCTGGTCGCCTTTGCTGATGCTCGTGGTCCTCTCCACATGCCTGGGTCATCTCACCATATCTCTCACTCAGGATCTTCAGCCAAGATTATCATAGTCCCCAGGCACACGAGCCTCAATCGACCGACATATTGCCATTTGGCAACGTCACCAGTCTCGATACTATTATCTCCCATTCATCTTCACTGTTATTCAGACATCATTCAGATATTACGGCCAAACTGAAACAGCTACGACTCCCAGGGTATACAAGATATGTGTAAAGTCTGAGTTGGTGGTAGTCCCTCACCCACTCGAGTGAAGAGCCATGACCGAATCGGTGGAACATAAAACCAATGACTGAACCACGAATCAGATCAAGGTCATGGCGGTTCTACACCCCAGGCCAGCTGGTGTCTTTCTAGCTGAGCCAGTTCCCATCCATCCTGCACCATCAAAGCTGTTTGACGTCAGCGTCAAGCTGAAAGCATCACCCGAGGACAACCCAACAACAGCACTTGACCCGAAGCCTAGCGAGGACTTGGAATATCGGCCAGGAACTAAGTCTTCTCCGAGGTCCAACCAGATCTCACTTATGCCCAAAGGAAACAGCCCCCAGAGTGGTAAATCTAGCAGCACTCACAGTGATCGGAGCAGCTCACCAGAGAGGTCAGAAACGGGCAGTACCCATCGGACCTCCCAGCATCGTACGGATAGAGTGAAGAAGAAACGTGCCAGCAAGCCCAAGGTCAAGACTGGGTAAGCATCCTTCAACCCGTCTCTGATCATTGCCACAAGCTGATCCGATACCTCGGAGGGCGAGGCCTGTGGCTTTCCCGAGGCCACGCCTTGTCTACACCGGGGGACTTCATACAGATGCATAAGCTGTAAGAAGAGACACGTAAAATGCGACGAGGGAAAACCCGGATGCAGGAAATGCGAAAGCGTTGGCCTTGTATGCGAAGGATATGCGCTCCCTAAAGCACCGAAGCAAGCAGTCCCGCCCAGCCGCCAACTGTTACCTCGCATCGCCCAGGCAAGCCTTGCCTCGAAGGCTGCCGAACTGTTACGTTCCGCAACAGGTATCGAGCCAAAGGTGCCAATGCAACTTGGCTTGGGCTTCGATGCCAGTGGCGATGATGGATGGTATATGGCCCTGTTCAGGGAGCGTGTTGCCAGCGACTTATCTCCAGGTAAAGGAGCGAACTTCTGGATCCGGTCGTCCTTCCGGGACAGCATGACGATGAAAGCCATCCGGCATTCCATACTGGGCATCGGTGCTTACTCTCGTGCTCTCATTGACCTCAAGACTGATTATCCTTGGATCAGGACGGCAGACCGGCCCTGGTGGCCTAGTTCGATCCAGAACCGGCATCATCAGGCGGCCCTCGACCACCACGTCAAAGCGATATCATACTTACAGCAGGACATAAGAAACAACAACGTCGACGACAGAACGGCGATGGCTGCGAACCTACTCCTTATCGTATTCGAAAACATGCGGGGAAACTACCATGTGGCAGGGAATCTAGTGAGATCTGGGATAAAAGTTCTGAACCGGATGGGCCAGAGGGGATCGCATGTGTTCAAGTGGAAGCCGCCGGAAGCGTTCGAGCCTAACGAGACGTATGAAGAATTAGACGAGATGGCCTGCATATTCTCGCGGCATTCCATCGCGACGGTCAATGTCCCGTTCCCTCACGGCAAGTCGGCCTACCACTTGCTTCTCAACGACGACTCGCCCACCTCGGACGACGAAGAGAACTTCCCCGTCAGCTGCCTGATTGAAGACACGACGCCGCACTCTTGCATGGAGGCCCGGGCGATCTGGGATCGGATCCTCCATTCCCTCGCTGGCTTCTACACCAAAGCCCTCTGGATCAATCTCCACCAAGACTTCAGCGTCGACAAGGACGGCTTAGCGTGGGAGCAAGCACTATACTTGTCTCGGCTGCAGGAGTTCGGCCTCGGCCTCAGCACCCTCATGGCGGCCGAGCGGAACGCCAACACGGCGCGCACGCTGACGTTCCTCACCATCCATCACCTCGTCGCCACCATATTTACTTCTTGCTGCCTGGACCCGTCGGAGACAGCCTACGATAACTTCGCCTCCGAATTCGACATCTTGCTTTCCCATATCCAGGCCTATCTTGAGATCCCGTCTCCGTTCACGATCGGCTTCACGAACGAGGTCGGCATCTTGCCCCTACTGGCTTTCGTGGCGGCCAAGTGCCGGGTGCTGCATGTGCGACTGGCTGCCATTGATCTACTGATGAACTACGGTTGGCGTGAGGGGCCGTGGGACGGTGTGAGCTTGGCGCGCGCCATGGAGGGATTGATGAACATTGAAGGACAAAACCCACCTCAGGCTGGTCAGGATGCAGGTCGAGACGACGAGTCTTTCGCATTTGCCCAGCTTCCGTCGGCGGACATCAGGTATGCCTGGACCAACATGTTCTGGGATTACGAGGCCCAGGAGATGACCATGGAGTACACCAAGCTTTTGCCGAACATTGACGGTGGTCTCGACAAGAAGACATTGACCGTTTCGTGGAGATGATTGGATGTCTGGGCGCAGCGTCGCTTGATAAAAAGACATATAGACACGCAGTATATAATGTTACAGGATATGTAAATTTAGAGGGAAAACGAAGGGTTTCAGAGGGTAATGATTGGTTGGTCAGGAAGCTGGAGCTTTCCGGTTGTTCTGTCAAACTTCCATGTCGATTGTGTGGATGTACACATCATCGTATATACTGTACGAAATATTCATGTATTTATTTACCACCTTCTATAAGAAAACCTACCTTTCAAACAGCTTTCCGGTTTATGACGTTTGACTGGAGAACCTTCAACGCTCGGAGAATATTGCGGCCGCGACAGGTAAAGGCTTGTGTCCTTGCGGTAACATAGCGTGCCGAAAGAAAACGGGATGTGCTGTATGGAGGATAGTCGTAGCTCCTGCCGTGCTAGTATGCTCTAATTGCATGCGTCGCATGGGGATTCCCATGACGAGGTCCCTTTCTCCTTAGCTCACTGCATGACGGGTTGCAGGAAGGGGAAGGAAGATGCGGGATTGCGGGGAAACCAAGCAATGGGCGCGCCCTTATATCGACATCTCCAATTACCACATGCAGGACTGCTCTGTTCAGTAGGTACTTATCTAAGTAACGAAAGTCATCGGGCGATCGTAAAAATGTCGTTGCGGATCTGTTTCTCCAGCATCACCCGGATTTCTTGTCATCATTCAGCTCAAGTAACTCAGACGAGATAGGAGAAGCACAGCAACGCGACGATGCAGCAGAGACCCAAGGCATACCTCTTCGACGTCTTCGGCACCGTGGTCAACTGGCGCCACAGCCTGGCCAACGGACTGGAAGCGTCGGCCCGAAAGGTGATTGAGGAAACGTCGACCGGCGTTGTCGAGGAGGCGGTCCTGGCGAGGGCGGGGAGTATGACGTTTAGTGACTGGGAGTGGTTCGCCTTCCAATGGTTCGTTTCACTTTTCATCTTACTTATCTTTCTTCCTCTCACACAAAAGCTCTCTTGCTACTAATCATCTACTGATACTGTTGCCAAGGTCTAGGTATCAGAGATACATCGACTCTGATGCCCGCCCCAAGGAAAAGGGCGATCGGGAGGCGGGAAAGGCAACGTTTATCCCCCAGGAAGAACTGCACCGCCGCAACCTCGAGACCCTGGTCACGGAATTCCAGCTAGACGGCCTCTGGACCACGTCCGAGCAGACCGCCCAGCTCCTCCACCACCTCTGGCACGAACTAGACGCCTGGCCCGACTCCGCGGCCGCCATCGCCCGGTTCGCGAAGCTGGGCCCCGCCGCGGCCTTGTCCGACGGGTCGGTCGCGCTGCTCACGTCGCTCGACGCGCGGAACGGGCTGGGGTTCGGCGAGGTCTGGGGGTCGGACACGTGGGGCGCGTACAAGCCGGACCCGGGCGTGTACCTGGGCGCGGTGCGGCGGCTGGGGCTCGAGCCGGGGGAGGTGGCGCTCGTGGCGGCGCACTTGGGGGATCTGTGGGGGGCGAAGCGGTGCGGGCTGCGGGCGCTCTATGTGGAGAGGCCGTTTGAGGAGAGATATAGCGAGGGCAAGGTTGCGGAGGCGAGGGAACGGGGGGTGGGTGGATATGTGGGTTCCTTACGCGGCTGGGAATGGGCTGCTGGGGATGGTGGAGAGGTTGGAGGGGATGAGTGAGTGAGTGAGGACGAGGATTAGGGTGGGAGAAGAAAGGAGGCGCGTTTGGAGGGGGGGAGAGACTTCTGGTTCCTGGGGGGTAGAATGATTGCTGATGATGCCTGGATTCGTGGGAAGGGGGAGGCTCCCAAAGATTCACGGCGAGCTCGATATGATGGAGAAACAGCAAGTTCGGTAGGGGAGGTCAATATATTTGAGAGTTACACGTCATGTGGAGGAGACGCTAGACCGTCGTTATGATGCCGGCTGTGTCAATTACACTCGTTCCATCCCTATTATTAGACTGACGCTGGGCCATGAGAAAGTAGGTTCACGAGAATGACTTGGGAAAGGGTTATTGATTTCGTGGGATACTCAAGTGAATGCTATTAGACTCTTAGTGTTCATTGCGTTCAAGTGAATAGGGCCGATACAGAAGCCCAAGTTGGTTGGTTGCGGCTCGATTACTTACACGCAAGCCATGCTGCTGCTCTCTGTTACGCCCGATGAGTCAGTCAAGAAAGATGGCGGCTCGGTTGAGGCCTCCGGGCTGTGCTTTGCCTCGTCGCCGACATACGGCCGTCGGCCACGCACTGGCGAGGATGTCCACGTGGAAGAAGCAGTAGTAACCAGGCTCTGGTGGTCGTAATCCGGGGCAACGGTTGGTGGGTTTCTTTTAGTTCCGGGACCCCGTCTCCTACTGTCCCGTAGGACTGCTCTTCAGGTGGTAGAACCCCCTGAAACCCTGCGTCGTCGCCCACTCAAAAGAAATCTTGATGATGATTCATGAAGGTTATCATCAAGATCTATCCGTCGCCCGAGGAGAATACCAAGCGTGGCTGAGGGCCGCGTCAACGCACCGCCCCTCTTCGAATATCGCAGACTTGCAGTTTCACTCCGACACGATAGTAGGTCTGAACTTGCAGTAGCCCCTACGTGCATGTGCAGCAGCCCACTTGAGGGGGAACCTTCTTTCAGCTAGTGGGTGTCTACCCCGGACGACGTGCGTACGTGCGAGCGAGATACCCGGCGCTACGTCTTGCTAGTTCTGGCCTGTCAATATCCTTTCCGTCTGACAACGACTGCCGGGAAGCTGTAGAGATAGTTCGTCACGATACTCAGCTTGCTAGTATGAGAGTGTCATGCAGTAATTGCCGGCTCTGACACTCTTCTCTTAAGGCGTCAATTGACCCAATACATCAATGTGAGCAGGTTACTTCGTGTTACTTGGATCAATCAATCGATACCAGGGACTTAGCGTGGTCGTTTCCAGAAGCCCCGGTGCCTGTGCAGATCTCCGCGTGGCCAATTGCGGGGGGCTTTGTTCAGCACTGACACCGCTGAAGAAACGACCTTTTGTTTTAGCCGCCAAACGTTGAACTGAGCAGCAATTGCTTGGCAGAGTCGTGACGACATCGACTTCCAATATCAATCCGAACCACCAACTCCTGGATTCGGCAAAGACAACATGCAGTGTTCGTATGTGTTGGTCACCGAAACCATGGCATACTTCACGAGCAATGCTGGGTCGGTTTCTTTCTTGATTGTAGGAGGTAGGTATGTAGAAAGACCGCAGGAATAGGATCAACAAGCTGAAGGAAGCACCAAAAAGAGGACCGACCATTAGACTCTGACTCGTGCCAGATGCATCTTCTCTCTGCCACTCGCTTGCTCGTCGTCGTCTGTACCAGTAAGCCGTAACTACTTAGTAATCCATACAACCCGCGAGAACTTTCCCTAAACAAGCGCAAAGAACTAATGGACGGATAAACCGGCACTTGCAACTTATAAGCTGCCTGTGACACTGACATGGGCCACGGATTGTAGGGAAGCTCCAAAGTCAAACATAGGTCCTTTGTGGCTGGGCGGCTCTTGAGCCAGCTCGTCGGTTGGGTGTGAGGCCGAACAACACATGGATGGCCCACGATATCTTGGCCCATACCACCGATGGGGTTACTCGCGGGAAACAGGGGGGGGCGGTCAAGAGGAACATCCTACCAGGTATGCTGGTCGACATCATGACTTTCACTTCGTCTAGCTGCGCCTCCCTCCCAAGCTGGGACTGGTGATATGAATTGAGTACCGCACGTGGGAACTGCCCAGCCATGTCCCGAGTTGCTTAAAAGCAAACGACATCGTCCCCAGAGCCACAAGAATTCTTCCATCATCGCATCAAGCTCTAGTATCTTAGAACTGAGAGATATCCACCAAATCCCACATACTCTCTCCAGAGATACTCGAAAGATGCAGCTGAAGCAAGTTTCCCTTAGCCTGGCGCTGGCCAGTGCCGCGGCGGCCCAGTCCCTTCAGGATGCCCTCAACTCCCAGAACTCCAGCTTGTCGGTCCTCAACGGTAAGCTTAGGGCATCCGCAAAGACTCGAGCTCGTCGCTTACTCACTACCTCTGTTAGGTCTGCTGGCCGCGAACCCCAACATCCTGACCGCTCTGAACAACGCCCAGAACGTGACGATCCTCGCGCCCAACAACGATGCGCTCAACGGCGTCATCAACGGGTCCGTCAACACGTACGGCGGCAGCGTAAAGGACTCGACCTGGGTCGCCAACTTGCTCAACTACCACGTGCTGAAGGGAACGTACCAGGCCTCGGCCTTCACCGACAAGCCCATGTTCCCGCATACACTGCTGAACAACCAGTCGTACACCAACGTCACCGATGGCCAGGTTGTCCAGATGCAGAAGAAGGACAACAAGGTCGTGGCCTACAGCGGGCTCAAGTACTACTCCACCGTGAAAACCGCTGTAAGTTATGCGTCGCCACTCTTGTAAGTTATCCTCAGTGAGTATGGTGGACTGAACCGTGTGTTGCGCAGGATGTGAACTACACGGGCGGTGTGATCCACATCATCGACCGCGTCCTCGTCATTCCCCAGAACGACACGGCCACGATGACCAGCGCCAACCTGACGGCTTTATCGGGCGCCGTCAAGGCGGCCAACCTTGGCCCGCAGTTGGACGGCTTGAAAGACGTGACCATCTTCGCGCCCGACAACAACGCCTTCGTGTCCATCAGCAGCCTGCTCGCCAACATGTCGTCGCAGGACGTCGGCAAGATCCTGGGCTACCACATCGTCCCCGGCGCCGTGGCCTACAGCAGCATGCTGAAGAACGAGACCATCAAGGCGCAGGAAGGCACCGACCTGAAGATCACCGTCGAGGACAACGGCGCCGTTTTCGTCAATGCGGCCCGCGTCACCGTGCCCGATATCCTGGTCGGCAACGGCGTCGTCCACGTCCTCAACCAGGTCCTCAACCCCGACAACACCCAGCAGCAGCCTGACCCGTCCGCCACAAACCCCCCGCCTCCCGCCTTCAACGGCGGCAGCTCTACCAGCGGCGGCGGCGTGCCCTTCACTAGCGACGTTCCGACCCCGACCGGTACGAGCCCGGCTGCTACGTCCGCGGGCGGCAACTTGAACAACGCCGCGTCCATGAAGACAGGTGCCGTTGGTGCTGCTGCCTTGTTCGGTGGTGCTGCTCTCCTCATCAACTGGTAACCGACAACAGTTGTTTCTTGACATATATCTCATTTGTCACATCATCAACTTGGCCTTTTGTTTTGTCGCTAGTTCGGTCTGTCATTGGGAGCGAGTGGCTAGTACCTCGGTCCAACATTATCATGAGCGGACGATTGTGTCGTTCGCAAGCCTTGAGTAATGCTTATTACATTGGTGGAAAGAGCCAACTTTCTGCAAATTTGTCTGCGAAGATGCGATAGCTGCATTAATAATTGATACCTTTCCTTTCTTTACGTACACTTGGATGTGATGCGCATGCTTTCGAAATGATGTGTAGTCAAGATCAGGGTTTCTCACGGATAGAATCGAGCAAACCGACTAGCAAAAACACACGGAGTTGGCTTGTGCCTTGAAGAAAGAGAGAACAAGTGAAGATTGACACTTGACGCATCTCGCGGATGGCGACTAGAAAGAATTGGAGGAAGCGAATAATCTAGCGATTCTAGAATGAGAGATGATTTGATGGCAACCGATGCCCATGATGCCAAGTCCAAGAGCTTTCCAGGGGGTTGCTGGGCCGTACACAGCCCCCGGGTTAGGGGTTTTTAGGGGTGACAAGTGGTCACCCAGGGGTTATCCCTAGAGTCAGCGTAGCCGTTGGCTTGGTCTACATCCCGCAACAGCTCGGATCTGGGACAAGCAATTGACCACGTCTCTTATTGCATTCCATCTTGTCTACCTATATTCGCTGAAGAAATTGTCTAATCTATTAGCAATATGTCTTGGAGCAATAAGGGACAACTTATGCAATTGTCGCTTGTGGACTATTTGTGCAGATGCATGGATTTATGCAAAGTGATTTCGTCATCGGGCAGGTTGCGGCTCAAGCTCCGGCTCTCGATCCCGAACTCGATCTCCAAGACAAAACAGTAAGGGCAATCGCCATTGAGCATGTTCTATGATGTCGCATGACGACATTGTGCTGCCATTGTTTGTACTACGTAACCTAGTAGGCAACAGCAACCATGGGGGGTAATGGGGGTAACACCTCCGCGAGGCGTGTGCCTGGGCTGTTCTATGTAGGGTCCGCCTCCCTCAAATGGGATGACACTACTTAGTTCCCGTCCAATATCTATCCATCCATCAGACCAGACGCAGAATTGCAGAGCCTCTTCTTTCATTCAATATACCAAATTCCCCAAATACATCCATTACATGTTCACGCTTCGCAGAACACTACTGAGCCAATCATCCAAAGGACTCTTCAAATACAACCAGCAGACCATCCTCAGAACCATGTCTTCCTCCGGATTCTCCAACGCCAACACCGGCGACAAGCCCGCCGACCCCTACGGCGCTGCCAATGCTGACCCCCAGGCCACCCTCTCGCAGAAGGTCGAGGCCCTGAGCAAGTTCGCCAACAACTGCAAGTTCGGCATGATGACGACGCGCGACGCCTCCAACGGCAAGCTTAGCTCCCGCTGCATGGCTGTGGCCGGCACGGTATGTAATCTATTGGTTTCGATTTCTATCCTCCGTGTCACGTTACACTTCCCCCCCTCTTGTCTAAACTAGAAGCCACGGGAACTGACAACATCCCACCCAACCCTTACAGGATACCGGAGGCCTCGACCTCATCTTCACCACCAACACCGAGTCCCACAAGACGGACGAGCTGGCCAAGGACTCTCACACCAACATCTCGTTCGTCGACAGCTCCGGCCAGTGGGCATCATTCGCGGGCGATGCCTCGATCGAGACGGATCGCGCGGTTGTCACCAAGTACTACAACTCCGCCCTCAAGGCGTGGCTGGGCGACCTGGGCGACGGCAAGCATGACGGCTCGGAGAACGACCCCCGTATTGGCATTATCCGCGTCAAGACTGGCTCCGTCTCGTACTGCCTGACGGACATGACGGTCATCGGCCGCATGGCGGAGATCGCCAAGGGCGCCGTCACGGGCGAGCCCGCTTCCATCAACAAGCTGCGCTTCATCAGCGAGGCCGAGGTCCTGCAGTGGCGCGCGTCCGAGTCGCTCAGAACATAGATCTAGCTGAGTTGTGACGAAAGGGACGGCGTGGTGGAACCAAGCTGGGCTGGGCGATTATGACGTAGCTTTGACGTCGCTGGGCGCTGGAGAATGTCTCGAGCCTGTTACTCTGCTACGACTGTTATGAGATGCATGATTTATAATTCAGCACGGAAGCCATCATCAATTAAAAGAGCAAACCACTCCATGCAAACCACTCCATGCAAAGGTGTATGACGCTGTCTTAAGCCATCTCACGATTTGTGAGTCTCCGCCAAACGTGGGGATTTGTGGACAATTGAATGCCAGATCGATCTGATCTAACGACGTAAACACTCCACAAGTGCCTCCAGTCGGTTTAGTCCGCCCCCATTTTCACGGTTAGAAGACGGCAGCGACAATTTTGAAATAAAGTGTTTCTTTAAGTAGACCAAACCTGATCGAAGATACTACTGGCCATGTATTAACCCACAGGGTTGTATATTCACATGTATCGTCAAAAGAAGATTCGTTGCCTGTGCTTCGAACCAAAAACGTCCCCCGCTAAGCAATCCAAAACCATATCCTCTCGATAAAGTTCCTAGGCACCGGCTCGACCCACGTAGCCTCGAGCCGGTCGATCTCGGCCTTGCCGCTCCAGAGGTCCATGTCGGCGGCCTTGACCATGCTGGTGCGCTTGACGAGCTTGTAGCCGACGAACAGGCCCGCGAAGATGGGCATGTCGACGTAGGGCGGCAGGAACGTCTTGGCTCCGAACTTGCCCGGGAAGAAGGCGTCGAAGCCGTTGAAGAGGGCGACGACCAGGCAAAACGCGATGGCGAAGCAGGCCAGCCACGGCTGCAGCGGCGCGCGGTAGGGCAGGGCGGCGCGCGGGATGCCGTGGTGCTTCAGGCCGGCGTGGAAGCGCAGGTAGGCGAGGCTGATGGCGGACCAGACGAGCAGGGTCGAGACGGCGGAGAGGTTGGAGAACCAGAAGAAGACGTCGGCGCCGCGGTGGTTGACGTTGAGGTACACGAGGCACGAGAGCAGGGCCGTGGCGCCCACGCAGGCGTAGGGGACGCCGAAGCGCTCGAACGTCAGGAAGTGGGGCGCTTTGCCGTCGAGCGCGGCGGCGTACATGACGCGCGTCGAGGCGTAGAAGAAGGAGTTGCCCGCGGACCAGGCCGAGGACAGGACGACGGCGTTGATGATGGTCGGCAGGGTCGCGATGCCGCCGTTCTGGATGGCCATGACGAAGGGGGACTGGGCTGCCCCCGGCGCGGAGCGGGCGATGGCGTCGAGGAGGCGGTCGTCGCGCGAGGAGACGCAGAGGCCGACGAGGAAGATGGCGAGGACATAAAACAAGAGGATGCGCCAGAAGACGCGCCGGATCGCTTTGGGGATGTTGCGGCGCGGGTTCGCGGTCTCGCCCGACGCGATGACGACCATTTCGCTGCCGCCGTACGCGAAGGTGGCCTGGATGAAGACTTTCCAGAAGGCTAAAAACCGGCCGAGCGCGCCCTCCGCCAAGTAAGTGTTCATGGGGCCCGGGTCGTGCCAGTACCGGAACCCGATGCGGTCCCCCGAGGGGGTGCCGCCGAGCGTGATGATGAGCATGAGCAGGATCAGGCCGATGATGGTGGTCAGCTTGACGGCGCCGAAGACGAACTCGGCCTCGCCGTAGATGCGCACGGGGAAGCAGTTCACCGCGACCATGGCGAGGAAGAGGACGGTGATCCAGACCACGTCGGGCACCGGGTTGGGCCAGTAGCCGATGACGACAACCGAGGCCGTGACCTCGATCGGCACGCCGATGGCGAGCTGGTACCAGTAGTTCCAGCCCAGCGTGAAGCCGAGGGCCTCGTCGACGTAGCGCGATGCGTAGACGGGCACGGCGCCGGGCAGGGGCAGGTACGCCGCCATCTCGCCCAGGCTGTTGATGACGGCGTACAGGTTGCAGCCCGTCAGCGCGTACGCCAGGAAGGTCGAGAGCGGGCCCGCGACCGAGAGCATCTGGCCGGACCCGACGAACAGGCCGGTGCCGATGGCGCCCGAGAGGGCGAGGAACTGGACGTGCCGCGACTTGAGCTGGCGGTTCAGGGTGCCGTTGTGCCGGGTCTCGTACTGCTGCTGCTCGCGCTTTAGGTCGCTTAGGTTGTCATTGTTGATGTTGGTCTGGCGCTGCTCGGCGCTGACGGAGGTGATACCATCTGGGTTGTCGGCATGCTGCCGTGGTTGTGCTTCGAGGTCTTTTCCCCCTAGCAGCTTGGGTTCTGGTTCCATTCTGCTCCCCTTCTCAGATCAGTCTAGTAACTCTACTTCTTTTGTTCTTTTTCTTATTTCTTATTGAGCTAAAACTCAAACATGGACACAGGCTTGCAGAGAGGCTTCGTCCTTGCTTGCCATCTGTGAGAGCTTATCTTTCAACACTGTCGACGACCTCCATGCTACGTACCATTGGATTGAGAAGCCAAGCCTTCTCTATCTGGCATGCGATTCGTCCAGCACAGAAGAAGGCCCCATGCCGATCCCGAGATGACTTACTTAGTTGAGTAGGTAGCAAGTGACATTGAGCGGATTTCGCATGGAAAGAAGCTTGGCGGCTCACTTCCCCGCACCATTACTATCGGCGGGCGCTGTAGTAGAACCACCAACGAGCGAGCGGCTGCTCAAGGTCCAGTAGTTCAATAACGATAGAGCATCCTTTCAGGGAGCCTGAAGTCGGATTCAGTGTTAGCTAAGAGATAAGGAATGCATGCACCCATGAGTTTAAGTCCGCGAACTGTGTAGGTCATGATGACATATAATATCATCTGTAAATACTTGCATTTCACGCTTATATGCACATCCGGCCTGCCAGACGCGGGTCGTTCAGATGCATAAAACTGAAGCCACCACATGAGTAAACTCCTATGGCGGTAGGGCCAGCGAAACCGTCTATAGTTCCTCCCCCTATCAACAATGAAGCCCCGTTCAACCATTATTGATCCACATCGCGTAAGGTCTTTGGAATTCCGCCATCAACACATACATGACGGTAAACGGCCCCCCATTGACCACGTCTTCCGGATCGGACACGTGGTTATGGCCATTTCTCTCTTCCACAGGCCACGTGCGGATGTCCAACCGACGCCGGCTGCCCCCGTGCTCTTGCAGGTCTCGGAACAGTGCCCAGGCGCACGCCTCTGGCCCGGACAGCATGTACTCGGCGTCGTTCCCGAATACGCGCCCGTAGCACCGCTCTTCGCGGGGTACCTGCACCCAGAGGTGCCGGAAGTCGGTGCAGCCGCTGAAGAAGAACCGCCTCCAGGCCCTCTCGGCCCTCGGCCACAGGCAGATCGAACGCAAGAGCGTCAGGACCGGCTCGCCTGGTCGACTGGATGGCACCCCAGTGATCAGATATCTGTCCGTTCGGTTGCTGGTGCCGCGTTGGGCCAAGACGAGGTTGCGAACCTCGCGGCACGCCGCTAACGGGAGGGCGCCGGCGAAGAGGCGAACGAGTGGTCGATTCCGATTCGTGCCTACCGCGACAAAATCGGGATACCTCTCGCCCAGCATGGGACCGCTGGGAAACGCCGTCATGAAGTGCATGATGAAGCACAGGCCTATGATGAATGTGTCGTGAGTCGGGTTGAGGTATACGGTGCCTCGGTGTTTTGCCCTGGAGAGGGTGTGCAGGAAGTTACGACCACTACCGCTGGGCCTGCGCCCGAGCACGTCCTGGGATACGGAATACTCGCGGACCCGTTCGCGCACCATCGGCGGGACCAACGGTAAAACCCCCACCTTGAGGGGCACTCTATAGAACCGCAGGGCTTCGATCCGGGACAGTCGGGAAGTCGAGAGATAGGGGCTGCACAAGTGGCTCTGGGGGATGATGTGGTTGGTCCTGTGGACCAGCACGAGACGGTCTTGGGACTCGGCCAGCAAGGCGCACTGCCAAACGTACAACTGCAGCTCTGTGGGTAATTCAGGAAATTTAGCGAAAGCCATGTTTGCACAGAGTAGAATGCCCTCATGGGCTCCTGCTGCGGGGTCTGTATTTCGACTTGAGCCTGAAGGGCCACCGCCCACTCAACAGCGCTTGAATAATTCCATGTCAAGAATTGATTCATAAATACTGCTGTTAGGAGACTGTGGCGCGCTGTATCTCCGTTTCATAGTCCATGAAGCTTCCAAACCGTCACCGGAGGAAGCGTACGGAGATAGTTTGACGAATAACGCCATCGCAACGGCAAAGGTTAACACCTTATCACCACACACAATAACACAATGACCTAAGGTATCTAGCAGGATTGAATGTATCAGTAACCGCAGAGGCATAGCACTTGCGTCTGCGGGCCTCGAGGGGAGGCGCATCATGATCTATCCTGACTGCAAGACGAGGAGGAAAGCAAAGCGGTTCTCGAAGATCGAGATGTAAGAAATACCATATGAGATTGTGATGTTCCTTCAGTGAAAATAGACTTGCGAATTGCATAGTTGTCTCCTACCCCTGCTTGCGGCCGAAGTCCCAGGGTGAATCGACACCGAAGAGAAATCGCTGGCTATTCAATCATGCCAGTTGCTCCCGGTAGCGGCGTACATCACCCCATCAGCGAGATCGCTCTAGGGGTCATGTGGAATCGGATACTAGAAGACGAAACGGACTTCGCGCCGACTCGGTCGCCGGAATATTGTGAGTCATTATCGCCGAGCCCCGCTCAAGTCTTCCGAAAGGGGTGGTCAATAGTAGCGGAACGTTAAGCAGACAGCCGTGCCAGTAATATGAAAGCATGCCACACATCACAATACCACTCAGCCAGTTCCCGGGTTTTCAACAGCATCATGGCGTCTTCGTCGCAATCAGACCGTACCGGTAAGCCGACAGTGATGGTGGGCTGGATCGGCCTAGGCAGCATGGGAAGCGCGATGGCGAAGACCATCCAAAAACACCCCATCGCGCGTGGGGTGAACCAGCCACCACTGTGCGTATATAACCGCACTGCATCGCGCTGCGCGGCGTTGGAGGAACTCGGGGCCAAAAGGTGCGAGTCCGTTGCCGAACTGGCACGCGACAGCGACATTGTGTTCATATCAGTGAGTCCTCGGTTACAAGCTTAGGAGCAAAAGAAGGCGAGAAGCTGACCGAGCTTACTCAAACCACTTAGTCGAGCGCCGACGATGCGGTCCTCTCCATTGTAGAGCAGATTGTCAATTCTGGCGCAGTGGAGGACAAGGTGGTTGTGGACACAACGACTGTTCATCCCGACACAACGCAGGCTGTAGCAGCAACGCTTGCGTCGAAAGGGGCTCACTTTGCTGCCATGCCCGTGTTCGGAGCCACGCCCATCGCCGAGGCGGGCCAGCTCTTAGCCGGGTTTGCTGGGTCTGATGCGGCATTGGACGCTGTGGCCCCCTGCTCGAGGGTGTGATTGCGCGGGAGGTGTTGGTAGTCGGGAAGGAACCGGAGAAAGCCAGTCTTCTCAAGACAACTGGGTAAGTTTTCGCTCAATCGAGGGAGCCTACCAGAAAACAGACCTGCAGAAGGCTGGATTCAATCTGGACTGATTAGCTAAACAGCAACGTGCTCATGGCATCGTTGATGCAAATCATCGCCGAAGCGCACGTTCTCGCCGCCAAGACGGATCTGCCGGAAGCGACGCTGGAACGCCTGCTGGAGGTCAACTTTGGGCCCGTGATGCACTCGGACTCGGTGCGCATGACGACGGGCGTCTACTGCCCGGGGCCAGGCGAGAGGCCGTGGTCGGACCTGCAGCTGGCGATCAAGGACGTGGGCCACGGGGTCGAGATTGCGGAGCGCGAGAGGGTCAGCTTGCGGGTGGGACAGAGAGCTCTGGAGAACCTGAAGAAGGCCAACGATTGGAAGGAGAGTCCGGAGGGTGGTGGGAGAATCCTAGACTCGAGTAGCGTCTTTGGGGTGGTGAGGAAAGAGAGTGGGCTCGCGTTCGAGACTGAGTTCGTTAGGGCGCGCGATGCTGCTGCAACTGCCGACGCCGAGTCTAATAATAGCTCGACGAAGCTTGGGGGGGGGTGAGTAAGACTGGAAGAGGATTCAAATGACAAGATCCGAGTATATATATATATATATCACTGTCAGTTTCCTTTTCTCTTTCCTGTTTGCATTGCCATCTGTCAGCCTAGATCAATGGCAAAGAGAAATCCAGATCTGGATGGATTGGACCCATTTGAGTTGCATTGAGCAGGAATGGGCCGATGACTTGGAAGCATGAGGGTTCGGTGATTCGGAGCTTTACTTTTACGTGGGCTAGGGTGTTGACGTTTTGGTGCGGGTGGCCAGCAGCTCAACGCAAGCTCTAAAATGCGCAGGCCTACTGTACCTAAGTAAATCCCCTCAGCTCTTGTTTTCCATTGCCCCGGCATGAGGTACTGATTACACTGTTCGATGTAAGGAATGCCAATGACAAGTGAGCCCACACGCGCCCCTCAGGCTCTTCTCAACTGCAGCATGCCTGGCTCCCCTCCCATCTAGGTCTAGGAGCTCTCCTCGGAGCTCCCTCTTTCTTTCTTACCCTCCCTCACGTGTGTACGTTGAAGGGCAATGCGGGGGTCTTTCCTCAACTGAAGTCCGCTCCCTGTTGGTCTGATCTGTCCATCATTTTGATCACGAGGGGTCCTTCTTCGTCCGATATCAGCCTCATCAATTGAATCAGCACTATATACCCATCAAGTAGACCATTGGTGCTTTCGCATCTTATTTTATCATAATATTCTCCTTTTCTTCCTATCTTGACAGACCAATTGCCTGCGTATCTATCCCCTTCTATGAGAGAGGGCAGGAAAGCTCAAAGAGGACGAAGCAAGCATACTCACTGCCCTACCAGCTTCTTGTATCACGGGACAGACGGATTGGAAGGGGGAAGGGAACATAGATGGCATCCCATCCCGCCATATCCGCGACGGCGTTCCCCGCCCTGTCGGCGCTCACGTACGAGCAGCTGCAGCAGCTCTACGTCAAGAACAAGGCCGAGCTGACCAAGCACGTCAACGAGGCCATGGGCGTCGAGGAGAAGTTCTACGGCGGCCACGACTGGTTCGTGCGCTGGTGGGAGGCGCCGCCGCACATTGTGCTACAACAACAACAACAACAGCAACAGCAGCGCCAGCCGCAGGAACCCAGTAACGGCAGTAGTGGTGCTGCTATCACCAACTTGGCCATCAGCAACCTTGCTCAGGACCACAATGGCCTCGAGCACCAGACCATCCCGGCCTCGGAGCAGTCCGAAGCCGTCAACATGGTCAAGAACCGCTTCCGCCGCCGCCTCCAGCGCTTCAACTGGGTTACGGGCCCCCAGCGCCAGCCCGACCTCGAGCGCGTCCTCGAGGGCTCCGGCTTCTCGTGCCAAGAAGAGGAGCCCGTCATGTGCGCGGACCTGACCGCGAGCGAGAACTTCCCCGACAACCTCGTCAGCTTTGGTGGTGTTGGTGGTGATAACGCAGCGGCCCCTTCCTCTTCCTCTCCATCCCGCCTATCGACGCTGGCCGATTTACAAGCCGCCGGCGCCGCCCAAAACGACCTGCGCCGCTTCCTGCCGCCGCATTACGCCCCGCTGTCCCCGCCGGCCGGCCTCCTCCCAGAGGGCGTCGTCATCGAGCCCACCAGCTCCCTCGGCATCATCGGCTGGGTGAGCGCGTGGGCGCACGGCGCGCCCGAGTGCGACGTGCTGCACTGGACCAAAGTGTACGCGCGCGTCGCGACGGCGGTGTACCGGGACCAGTTCCGCATGTTCGCGGCGCGGCGCGGGAGCGAGGTGATCGGGACAGGCTACCTGCATTGCCACTCGGGCATCGCGTCGATCCACTCGCTCTTCGTACACCCGGCGCACCGGCGCCGCGGGATCGGGCGGGCCCTGGTCTTGTACGCGATGCAGGAGGCCCGCGCCATGGGGTACCAGGTCGCGACGCTGACGGCGACGGCGCCCGCGATGGACCTCCTGAAGAAGCTGGGGTTCAAGGAGTTCGGGGCCGTCAAGCTGTACACGTGGTACCCGGTCGTGCTGCCGTCGGCGACGCGGGAGCAGGGGCGGAAGTACGCGGAGGAGCAGCAGCGAAGGCAAAAGCAGGAGCTCGTCTCGCTGGCGGAGGCGGAGGCGAAGATGAAGGAGATGGAGGCCAAAGACGCTGAGGATGAGGACTGGGAGTTCGTGTAGGATGGGAGATTGGGACATGCATGCGACTATGACTGGGTTTTCACTCTTGCGCTTTTGGGCTTGAAGCATATTGGAGGAGTGGGTCACGCACGACGCATGATGAAATGAAATGCTTGTAAGAATGTCTCGAGGCGTCGGCTTCCTAGGATATACTACCCAAGGTTAGGATGGGGGAACAAGATCAGTTTCGGCGTGAACGGGATCTCAAAATGATGTATGCAGGAGTAAGATCTCCTTCTGAGATTATTAGGCTACTTTGAATAATTAAATGGTGTATCTCGTTGCATATGGTCATTCATAGGTCGTTAAAGGTTTTCTCTCTCAAGCTCTCTCTATCCCTCTCTGTCGGGGCCCACGCAAAGCATGAATCATCATGAGTATAGATCAAGCGAGCCTTAGACTTGCTTCTCCATGTGCGTGATAGCAATCTGGTCCCGGTACTTCTGCGCCACGGCCGGGTCGAGTTGCTCCTCGAACACATTGATCTCGGTCGTCGCGAACTTGCGGGCGCTGATGCCCTTCTCGAACAGCAGGTCGAGCTCGGCGAAGGAGCGGCCCGTGGGCTCGGGGATGCGGAAGTACGAGTACACGAGGCACAGGAAGCAGATGCCGGCCCAGAAGAAGCCGGCAAAGTTGCTCCAGTTCCAGGCGCCCGGGTTGAGCATGTACGGGGTGAGGATGCCGCAGATGATGGCGACGACGTTGCTGTTTTCTCGTGTTAGCTCTTTGGTCTGCTAGCTAGCTAGTGGCAGAATGAATGCCTTGGTTTGGGGTTTGGTATAACTTACTATAGGATGCGGCCCAGGACGATGGTCTTGATCTGGAGGCGCCGGGTGGAGATCTCGGCTACGAGGGAGTAGCACACCGTCCCCACGGTCAGCTGGTAGCCCATGGCCCAGACCAGCATGATGCTGCCGGTCGCCATAGATCCCGCGGTCTTGTCAGGGGCGAGGCCCAGGAAGCCGAGAATCAGCAGCATGCAGAACAGGAAGGTGAGGCCGTAGAGGTACAGGCTACGGCGTCCGATGCCGAGCGTGATCAGCGTCCAGGTGCCGACGACGCCGACGCAGTTGATGGCGTACTGGCCCAGGGCGAAGGAGTAGGCCTTGTCGGGGGCCATGCCGGCTTGCTCCAGGAAGTAGGTGGAGTAGTTCGAGAAGGAGTTGCCGCTGAGGTTCTGGATGGCCCAGGCCATGCACACAATCTCGGTTCGGCGGAGGTCGGTGCCCTTGAAGCAGTCGAGGTAGCTGGCTCCCTTGGTGATCTTGGCTTCCAGGGCGGTTGTGTGGACCATCATCGCCACCGTCTCATCGGCGTCAAAGTCGGAATCGGTGCGTTTGGTGGTCAAACGGAGGAGTGACCTCTTCGCGTCTTCCAGCTTGCCCTTTCGGACCAGCCACCACGGGGACTCGGGCGCGAAGTAGATGCCGATGATCAAAGGGACCGGCCACATCCACTGAAGCGCGTAGGGAATCCGGTAAGCCCACTCGTCCGTACGCCAGAGGTTGCCCATGATGACCCCTATTCCGATCTCCTGGCCGATGCCCCAGCAAATGTTGATGTACGTCGTCAAGTAGCCGCGGAGCGCGACGGGGCAGACTTCCGATGCGTACGTGATGGTGATGGTCTGGAACACGCCCCAGGGGACACCGCACAGGATCTCGGCCACCTGCAGGGCCACGACGTTCTCCGCCGTGAAGAAGATGGCGGTGAAGGCGATGACGAGGCACAGGCAGCCCATGACGGTGTAGCGGTAGCCGAAGCGCTCGAGACCCAGCCGTTAATCAACAAGCCGATGATCTCGCCGACGGTGGCACCGTTGCTGAGCCCGGACTGCCAGGCGGCGGGGACCTGGTAGGTGCCGTCGGGCAGCTGCTCGCCGTACTTCTTGTTGAACTGCTGGAAGGCGTAGAAGTTGTTGACGAGCGAGACGTCGTACCCCTCCATGACGATGCAGGTGGAGATGAGCACGCTCCAGGCGATGGCCTTGGGGTAGAGCTTGATGCCCTGCCACAGGCTCATCGAGTGCTCCTTCTCCGTCGCCAGCTTCGCGTCCCGGATCAGGTCGCTCATGGGCCGGACCTCGGAGTCCGAGTACTCCTTCTTCTCGTCCGCGGCGGACGGGTAGGGGCTGCTGCCCTCTATGATGGCATCTTGCCTGGTGGGCTCTGAAGAAGCCATGGCGGCGTGTTGTGTCTCGCGTAAGCCTTTTCCCCGCACAAGCTTCCGCTGGGGGGGGCTCTTGGTCTTGATTAAACAGCGACCCGAGCACTTCTTTTCTGTTTGATGAGTACTCCAGAGGTTCTTGTTGTCCCCAACCCAAGCAGAAATGAGCAGGTTAATTAATAGGGCGAGGTGGGGGTGTGGTTGTCGTGACTCGTGCCGGGGTCACGAGGTCGCATCAACAGAAGAGCAATGTTGGGGATGGAAGACGCGAGAACGGCAGGCCGAGTGTCCCAGTTTTGGGCTGACGCGGATACGCTAGAAGGCGAAGGAAATTTCAAAGGGGTTTTTTTTTTTTGTTGTTGTGGCCGAGAACCCGACACTCCGACTGAAAAACCCATCCTTAGCATACTCCACCTTCTACTTCGAGCTGGTTTCGCGTTCTGGTGGGGAAGACAAGACTTGGGATATGGAGAGGGCATCTGGGCAGTATTCAGAGATGCTATACTCGTCGAGTATACAGCATCAATCGTCTGGAATCCGGGGTAAACGGCTATAGAACATGCGGGGGAGGATCGTCAGCCGAATTAAGCTTAAAAGGGACCTCGAGCGTTCGAAACAAGCAAGTCGTCTTGCTTCCTCCATCCTCTCCTCGGGCCAGGGTGGGAGGCCGGATGGGTCCTGCGCTGCAAACAGCAATTCTCGCCGATATGGCCCAGCCCTAATGCCAAGCCAGGGGTGCGTCCGGCGGTTTTCGCCTTTTTCGAGCAGCACCATCAGCCAGGCCACAGGCCCTGTCGGGTTCCACGCCGAAAAAGTCTCATTTCAACCCCAGATCCCCCCGTTTGAGGGTCAGATTGCCTTTTGCCGCAGTCCCATCTCACAACTCCCGAAGCTATTGACTTGACTGTGTGCTATGTATGCACATACATGAGATGACAGGTGGTCCTTGTGCTTTCATTATATCCCCATTGCGACCCGACCGTGGACCGATGAGAGATCGATCTACGAATGCCTTCACCACAGGTGGAGCTCCTCGCTGCCCCATGGTAACCTACCATCCGATCTTTCAGTTCACCCCTTGTCGTCACCATGTCGTATCGTCGCGCAATCCCAGGCTGACCCCTACTTTCCGTGAAGCCTGCCATGCCGTGAAAACCACCTGAAATGCGACCGGTTAACGCCAAAATGTTCAAGATGCATAAACTCTGGCAATGATTGCCGAGTCGCATACAAGTTTAAGCTCAGCAAGGGTGAAGGAACCCGCCGATTGGTCATGACACCTCCTCAGTCCCAACTAACCCGTATCTTGCAGACTCGTTTCGCAGGGGCCAGAAGTGGTTGGATCCGCCAAGGCAATGTCAGCTGCTCTTCTCCCTTGTTTCCCCCATGTCCTCCTTGATTGACAGAAATAGTAACATATATCGATGAGACATCTGCTCTCGTCTCTGGCCGTGCATCAGACGACGAAGCTCCCCGTCATCTCCTGGACGGCGCTTCTTCCACAGCACTGGGGGCCAACCATGCGCCAGAGGATCCTCCTCACCATCCTGGTCCGATAAACCACCCGCGTGCTCTACACAATGGAACTGCTGGGCCGTCTGCGTTCTCTGGGCGGGCTCAGGGTCTCCTTTCGCCTGGTAGCGGTGCAGATGAGTCCCCGGACAGGTCACCAGGTGCTATGGGTATGACAAGAAACCATCGTTCTCTGCCGCATATTACTCGCAACTATGTCAGCGAGCCCCAATATCCCATCACCCAAGTCATGCCGCAGCCAAACGTCGGCAAACATGCCCCGCGACCATCCATGAGCGGAGAAGAAGCGCACCTATTTCGACATTACATACAACACATCGCCATCTGTGTAGGTTTCGAGAGAGTTCCCATATGTGGCAAGTAGTAGCTGACGATTCAGCTGGACACCTGCGACCCCTTACGAAACTTTGAGCTGGTGGTGCCTCAAAGGATCGGCACTTACCCGATCCTACTCAAGGCGACGTTCGCCATTGCGGCCCGTCATCTCAGCCGGACGAGTGAATATGACCCACTTGCTTCAAATCGATATCATAATCAGTGTCTCACTCAGTTGATACCAATGATTGATGACGCCGCTGGCGGGTTGTCTGACGAGAATCTCTTCGCAGCAACTATAGTAAGTCGTCAAGTCCCTAATACGTCGAGACTTTACTGACGAACAATGCAGATTCTGCGTATGCTAGAGGAGATGGACGGTAAGTTGATCAGACATCCCATCAGGGGTATGAGCAAGTCCACTAATCTTATGCAAAAGCCATCACTGGCAACGAGAGCCACGGCCACCTCTTAGGTATCCATGCCTTTGTGAACATTGGCGATCAATACATGGTACCTGGGAGTCTGAGCGCTGCAGCGTACTGGGCAGGGCTGCGCCAGGAGATCTACAGCGCCATCATCAGCCAGTCGCGGGTCAAAATCAACCTCGACCACTTCATTGTGGACAGGTCTCTTCAGCCGGCAGACGACTACACGTGGTCCAACCGCGCCGTGGTCAACCTGGCAGATGTGCTGAATTACTGCTTCGACGCGCCGCCGTCTCCGACGCAGTGGGCCGCGCTCGATGAGCACTGTCGGAGATGGGAGGAGCTGCGCCCCTCCTCGTTTGAGCCGTTCTTCTACCAAGAACGTCAGATTCCGGACGCGTTCCCACAAAGCTGGCATCATTCGAGTTGCCATAGTAAGTAAAACGTCATCCCGAGGCATTTCAGGAGAACATCTAGGTCATATGAATGCTAACTCTCTATTTCAGTCACGGGAATCCAGTATCATCTACTTGCGCAGCTTTTTCTAGCTCAGTTCGACCCAACTATCCCTAGAGTGGGTACGAAGCGGACATCAGCCATGAAGAAAGTGACGGTAAGTATTATATAAGCTTCGTGATACTTACACCAAGCTGACAGGTGAGGTAGCAACGAATAGACGAACTCATGAGGCGGCTTTGCGGCATTGGTGCTTCCAACCAATGGGCCCCGCCAGCTATGTTTGAAGCATCAACTGGTATTGCAATGTGTAAGTCCACGTTACTGATATTCCTAAACATATATGCTAACCTCTGCTTCACAGTCGGGGATAGATTTGAAGAGAGAGTAGACCAAGAGGCCATGCTAGATATCCTAAGAAGAACAGAATCAGATCATGCTAGGCCAACGAAGGCTGTACAGCAGCAGCTCACGAGAGCCTGGGGGTGGATGCCTAGCTATGAAGAGCACTAATAGAGAATGATATATGCTTTTAAATATGTAATAGACCTTATAGAGCCCAAAACGCCTAGTTGAGGCTCTATAACTCATCAAGATTTTGCAGCTTCAGCTCACTTCAACTTTCTTTGACTCCGACCAATTCTGAGTCGGCCAATCGTCCCCGGGCATGAACCCTTTCAGCACAGCTGGTTGCCCCAGAGTGTATCTGGCTGTTTCTGGTACGGGTCGTAATATGACTGGAAGCTGGAAGCCCGATATAAGTGCAATGGCATCGCCGTGGCGGATCATCTTGCCTAACCCCATTCTACCACCTGTTGCGGTGAAGAGACAGTTATTACTAAGTGCCGGAGAAACAGAACGCGACATCAATCCCTCGGCGTGTGATTTGAGCAGTACATCCCCGGTATCTAAGCGGAAGGACGAAGTGCTAGGGTCTTCCATCCACCCACGAAACGCACGTAACGCACGTAACCCCTCCTCAGAGTTGGCTGATGATATGCAAGTAGGGAAGAGAATATCCTCCAGCGCTTCCTCAAATGTAGACCTGAGGCTTTTGCTGGTGTGGCACGCCGACTCCCATACTTTCAAAAGCCGATGGGCATCATTGTGCCATTGCTTCTGGCCCAGAGGACTGTAGTCAGGAAACTCATCACTGATAGCGTCGACGTGGTCGACAATATGACCCCCCAAGGACAAGGTCTTTCCGTCCGGGAGGACTTCAGGCGTACTATCCCTGAAGACATATTTGGCCCCAAAGGTCGCACGCTCGTAACGGTACTTGTACGCTTCCGGCGGGGAGTTGCACTGCAGGTTTAGAGTCCAAGAAGGCGCCCCGGGAACTGGGGTGCAAGTGGAAACCAGGTCCAAGAACTTGCCAAGATCAGACATGCTCGAGATGAGCCAAACGCTTAGTTCCCGGAGGATATCGGACATGTCTCTGTGGTAGTCAACTACGATCTTTCCGAAGGAGTCGGGAAATATATCCCTGCAGGCAAAGACCATGTCGTGGGGGTTTCTGGCCTTCTTGGTCATAAGCAAATACAGCATATAATGGTCCAGGAATACAGCACTTCCGGGGAAGTGAAGGGATAGAGCCGTACTGGGCGATTCTCGACTCCTGTGCATCGGATCCAGGGCTTCGGGGTCCTTTTCGAGTCCCAGTCGTTCCCATTCTGCATCGATATGACTCTCGAGATCACGTAGATATAACTGGAAACCCCACATTTCCAGCGGCTCAGCGTTGCCAAGATACACCAAACAGTTTTTGCTGAGGGCGACTTCCTGAATGGTCCAAAGCCTTGTCCAGTAAGGGGCAGAGCTGAGCTGCTCGAGCCCGTCCACAAGTTCAGGGATGCGCTGGACTGTCATGCACAGTACGTGTAAGCTTATGCGTAAGTTTCAAGAAGGAATCTCTAAGTAGTAGTAAAGAGATAATACCGTTGACTATGTCGGACACACTTGCACCTTCGCCCATAAGTCGTGTTAATTCAAGAACCCTTTCCGTAGCTGCCGTAGCATGGCCTAGCCAGACGTTGACTTGTCTGGCACGAGAGTAAATTAGTCCCATCTCGGATACCTGTGCCGTCTTTTCGGCCTCGTCCCGCTGGTTGATGCACAAAGCGTCGATCCATAGAGTTCGCTGTTGACCCTCATTGCTTCGCAAACGCCGAAGAGCATGGTCCACATTCTCCGTTACTTTCAGTGTCATCCCGTTGCATATGACATCTCTTGTAGGCACTTGGTCGCCCCAGGTATAGGAGAGGGCCTCATATTCCACCTTCGAAGCAATCGGAGATTCCCAGAGTTCAATGTGGATGTCGCTTGCATATTGGGGGGCCGGAAAGAGCGTGATGAGGCGGGTGCTCCTCGCACTACTCAACGCTTGGTATTGATATTGCCGAGGAGGATCCATGAAGTAGGGAGTCACCCAATCGCGAGACTCGCAGGTTTCTGAAACAAAACTAACGCCTCAATATATCCGAGTGGTGTCCATTTGGGTCTGGAATGGCCGGCTTCTACGTAGAGGTGGAGCAGAATAATAGCGACGTTGGATTCTGATAACAGGAGGGGTCAGGGTCTGGGGCACTACCCTAATCCCCCGATTGGATGTTTCTAATAATAGCAATCGCGGGGCGCGACTTCAACTCGAGTCGATTCAACGGATCATAACAGTTGCAATTGCAAGTTACGACGACATAAGTTGTGCTCTGCAGTCTTGCTAACTCTTGATGCATCCTTATGAGAGTGCATCCCTATAAACTCAGGATCAGGCTTCGTTCCATCCGAATTCTTGTCTACGCTAATGCACACCCGTCAAGATCGTTACCCGGAAGGTTAGCTGACTGTCGCGTACCATTACCCCGAGGACGCGGGGCGCACCAGACAACACATCTTGTAACAGCCGACCTGATTACCGGCACTAACCGGTTTCGAGGATGGAGCGATGCAAATGCCGATAGGAGCGGGTGGAAGCAGATGATGTTAGGTGTGATACCAAGAAACTGTAAAGGGTGTCTCCCGAAGGAATGATCAGCCAAACAGAGCAGCCGGCGCCACGGGGACCCTCCCGAGATCTGTGTAACGGCTCGCCTGTGGCGGCCGCAGCTGCGCGCCCCATGGAACGCTCACAAAGGGAAACATCAGACGGCTTGCATCGAAACAAACAGGGCAAAATCGTCGGCCATTTTTGCCTGTTCTGGTGGCTGGGAGAGCTGGGGTGGGTCCGGATCTGGATTTACGCCCGGCGACTTTCACCTGTTCCGTCCCGATAGAGTATACGAAATACCTCATCACCGAGTCTCGACTTACAACATGGTCACCCCCACAGATTTGGTACCGTATGGGAAAGAACTCTGGGGATACGAAACTTCGTTATATAAGGAAGGCGCTGTGAAGTAACAAGTTTCTGTCGCTTTCTAGTTTTCCCTGGTATATCCATCGCATCTCTCCTCTTGCTTCCTCCTAGCGTGATACCTTTATTCTGTCTAGCCTTAGTTCAAGCCTTCAAGAGCAATAGAGATCATATACCCAAATACACACTCAAGTTCATTACTAGATATAATAGCACACAATGGCACCAGGAGCCCTCCTTGACGACACGAGCAACCGTGACGGTCACCTCCTCGAAGAGACCTCCGACGCCATCGATGCCATCAACGTCCTCAAGGGCCAACAAGCAGCCCCTTCCACCAAGGAGGCAGCGGAAGCAGCAGCCACTTTCAACAGCAAGTCCGAGTTCGACTCGTCCAAGGACAAGACACAGTTCCGGCAATACGAAGACGCCTGCGACCGCGTCAAGAACTTCTACCGGGAGCAGCACACCAAGCAGACCGTAGCCTACAACCTGAAGGCGCGGCACCAGTTCAAGACGCGGCCGAAAGAGGAAATGACGGTCTGGCAGGCCATGGAGAAGCTCAACACGCTCATCGACGAGTCCGACCCGGACACCAGCCTGACGCAGATCCAGCACCTTCTGCAGTCGGCTGAAGCGATCCGGCGCGACGGCAAGCCCCGCTGGATGCAGCTGACGGGCCTGGTCCACGACTTGGGCAAGTTGCTGTACTTTTACGGGTCCGAGGGGCAGTGGGACGTCGTGGGCGACACGTTCCCTGTCGGGTGCGCGTTCGACGAGGAGCGCATCATTTACCCGGGCAGCTTCGCGGCGAACCCGGACTCCCAAGACCCTATTTATACGACGCGCTGCGGTATCTACTCTGAGGGGTGTGGGTTGGACAACGTCATGCTGTCATGGGGGCACGATGAGTATCTCTACCATGTTTTGAAGGACCAGTCCAGGTTACCCGCCGAGGCCCTCGCCATGATCCGCTACCACTCATTCTACCCCTGGCACAAGGAGAATGCGTACCGGCACCTGATGGATGAGCACGACGAGAAGATGCTCGAGGCCGTGCGGGCGTTCAACCCGTACGATCTGTACAGCAAGAGCGACGGTGTGCCTGATATCCAGGAGCTCAAGGTATGTTCATTCATATTTTGCCCAGCATTGATCTTCGGGATTGAGCTAACACTTCATCTAGCCTTACTATCTCGAGCTCATAGACGAATACTTCCCCAACAAGGTAGTCAAATGGTAAAGGGATATCGGCGCTTAAGGGAGTACACAGATGGTCGTACTCAGCGTGGAGGAACAAGCATTGAACCAGAAAGTAAATTAGAGCATAGCGTTTGGTTTGATATACGTTGGTTCGGGCCTTGGACAACATGAATGGTGGCACATAGATTATATCTCCAATGCCCTCAATCAGGCGCCAGGGTTTGAATTGGGAGAACATTTTCTCGTCTATAGCGAAAAGTTATCCAATTCCTAAACCATTGCCAAATTGAGAAATTTCTATCAGGCAAAACGTATGGTTGGGCAAGATGAGACAAAAATACCTAGTAGAGGGCTTCTGAGGGCCAAGTGTGTCTGCCTGAGGCACTGTCCCATGGAAGAACTTAGTACCAGCCCTGAACACCATGGGACGACTCAATGCAAAATTGAATGGGCGGTGGTTGCCCACAGTACCATTCGCGAATTAGAGGCCAGTGGACGTGGTGGGAAGGCTTCGATACATGGATCTATCTCCCCTTCCGCCAGACAGTCTCGTATGAGCAAAACCAAATCGTTAAATTAGAAGGAGGCCAGAGCTCTGGTGACATGCCATCCACACCTGGAAAGTAGAGTACTGAATTGTTGTTGCTCATAGGGGCATATGCACATGCGTAGATGATGTAGCTGCCAGGTACCTGCTGCAACTGACAGACTTATGGCCAGAAATGTTGGCCGATGTTCCGTAATTAGGATAGCAAAGGGCAGGGTCGACGAGAGCAAGAAACACAAAAGACATGAACAGAGGCACATGCAGCGCTGGGTCTTTCCGAAGGGCACACGACGCTTGTGGCTCAAAAGGCGGAGGCCAAACCCAAATGCGGATTGGGAAGTTGCACATTCCCAAAGCTTCAAAAGGGATGGCATCACAAGTGTCGCCGAGGATGGTCTTAAATTTGAGATTTGTCATCTACCGGATGATAAGCTCGCCGAGGTGCTTGCATTAGGTGGGCTGCATGTCACTTCTCCTGCGATCGTTGGAATTCTCCTGCTGATTTGTCATGGTGGGCGTCTAGATTGTGGATAGGGGTAGAGTTGTCTATACTGCAGCAAAGGGTCTTGGGTCTTTACATACTTCTTATGTGACAACACCCCCTACAGCAAGTATTTCGAAGCAGGTACATTCGGTCCCGCAAAATAGACGTTGAACGGAGCCCTTTCCACCAATATTATTGTAGTTAACAATACCACAAAGCCTCGGCAAGAAATGAACACATGAGCTAGGCCCAACCTCCCAATCCCAACCCCAACGCCTTTCGTAATCAATAATTCGAACTATACCTGCCATTACTGGATGATGTGTCTGCACACCCGGGCCGGGAGGCATCGATGAAGCAAACGGCAAGTGCCCTTCCCCCTGTTCCAACCGATTACGGATAATGAAGGAGCCCCGCCTAGTTGCCCGGTTGAATTCGTCATGAGCAACCAAACCAACACGCGCACATCAGAGGTTGGCTAACTGGAAGGGACATCTCAAATTCGGTAGGTATTGCAATGCAACCAGCCCCTTCGATCTAAGATGTTGGGTTGTTGGCATTGCACCTCCCCAGCTGCTACAACATCGACAGGAGCCCCGAGCCACATACCCCAGATATGTTTTTTTTCTTTTCACCAAGCCAACTGCAACATCTCTTTACGAACCAACTCATAATTTCTTTGGACCAGTCTATTTCTCAACTTCATCATCTTTACACAGTCACTCCAACCTAGAACAGACCATCGAAGAAGATCTCTGCCCACTGTTGGTTTGACGACATTCCCTGTTCATGTGATTCTCTCTTTTCTGCCATATCTGCCAATTCACCCCCAAAAGCCTTGCTTTGGATGACAGAAACGCCCTCTCCACCAACGACACTCCATGAATCACCTTTGACATCAATCCTTGCACTTACTACGCCCTTCCTTCAGCCACCAGACTGCTCTGGCATATTCACAGCAACGAGGAAGACAACTAGCCTCCACCACCAGGGCAGTTACTACAAGACCGTTCTGACTGTGGCCATCTCAGATCCCACCAATGTCAGATTCACAACCTGTCAACCTCCAGGCTGGGCCGAGGCCGACCCGCATCACAGGTTTGAATTCAGCCCGGCTGTATGTCCGGACAAATGGACGGCGTACAACCTCAACAGTCATGGTGGAACCAGCAAGGTCGCCTGCTGTGCAAGGTGGGTTCTGGTCTATACTATGAAGCCTCTTATATGACATTGACCTAACTTGGGATGCTCTACTCTAGCGATTACATGCTTGCCTATAGGCCAGTAGGGCTCAACATCAGCTTTGGGAATATTGGTCCTCCAGCCTGTATCAAAAGCTTGACACGCACACCAACATCTCTATTTTCAGCTACAGGAACCACAGGCACCACCACAACACAAACCTACACCTGGACGCACCCGTTTCCCGAAGGCATCCAGATGCACAACCCGTACAAGATATCTTGGCAAGCTACAGACATGTCGACGCTGTCACCCACTCCCCCCACTCTTACATGCAGTGGCGGTCTATACTCTTGGGACCCAGGCGAGGCGGCAGAGCCACAACACTGTAATGACAACGAAGGAGGACACACGAGAACAAGTGATGCAGTCGGGTTTTGGTTCGGTGCATGTGGCGCCCGGATCATTGTCGCTGTCCTTCTCGGTGCTTGCGTTGGCTGGTGGCGCCATCACGTCAGAAGAGACCGGAAAGAAGAGAAAGCTAGACGGGCAGCAGGGCTCGGCACAGTCAACCCAGACCGTGGGCTGTGGTATAGGCCAAGGGCTTCACGGTGGAGGGAGACCCGGGAGGGACGAACGTGAGAACAGAGGGAATAACCGCTTGCTGTTCGCATGGAACCTTTCCCCCTTCGGTTCTTCAAGTTCTCCTTGGGGTATTTGCCACTACCACCAAGATCTGCACCAGAGGCTGTTCAAGCCTCATTGCAGGATCAAGAAGGACAGTCGTCAACACGAACTTCACTGCAGAGGATGATCCCATCAATATTAATTTTTTTTTCCTATCCTCTTTTTCTATCCTTTTTCCTCATTCTTTTCCTTCGTTCTTTCCCCGATTCTACTTTATTTGTATATATTTTTCTCCTCTTCCGCTTTTTATATATAATATCTTTCGGTTCATACCGGGCAGGCCAGCAGAAACAAAAGACTCGCACAGAGTCAAATGTGAGGACTCTGCGCAAGCGATTGGAGAAGGCGGGCCACCACGTCTCCCATGCCGCCAACGGGGAGGATTGCGCAAGTGTTTACAGCGAACAGCCGGACGCGTTTGGTGTGATCCTCAAGGGCATGCAGGAAGGATGGCGGACCGGCTGGCCAGGCCCAAGGTTCAACTACGAGCTTTTTAACTGCGACAACTTTAATATTCTGCTTGTACGCTAGATAAGGATCAACTGAATCAATGTTCAACTAAATGATATCTACAAGAAGCGAACTCCGTCCCCAGGCTCCCGCCCATGAATGCGACGCCGAAGTCCCATGTCCTTTGTCCATGCCGATGCAATAATACAGAGAGTGACCCAGCCGAAAGAAGATCTGAACCACATAAACTGCCCGCCATATTACGAGAACTTGATGTTCTGGCAGTCACTCCCACTGCTGCACTTCTGGTAGACCGAGACCTGTCCATATCCGCCACAGATTTGCTTCGGGTCGCCACCGCACGGCATATTGCACTTCCCCATCGTCCCGTTGGCCGGCTTGCGCCCCTCGGTGATCAGGGATTTGCTGCAGAAGCACTGCGTCTTGTATTCGACACCAGCGTAGGTCATGCCGCCACCCTGGGCCTCGCCGCAGATCTTCATGCACTTGTCGACCGTCATGTCGGGCACGCCCTTCATCGATCCCGAGTTCGCGTCTCCGCCACCGCTGACGGTGCGCCCGCCATTGCCGCCATCCTTGAAGCAGCCCAGGTACTTCCAGCCCGCAGTCTGGGACTCGTCCGTGAACGGCAGCAGCGGGTCGCCGATGGTCGCCGTGTCCTCGGGGCAGCTGCCCGCGGCCTGCTTGACGGCGGGCTCGGGCCCGGCCTGGATCGGGTTGCAGCCGGGGAGGGCGGCGAGCACACTGGCGGCGTCGGCGTTGCTGCTGCTGCTGCTGCTCATCAGCTTTTGGTTGGTCCCTGCCGACTTGACGGGCTCGTGGACGCGCGGGAGCACCTTGCAGGCGGCCATGTCGTCGTCGGTGCGGAACTCGAAGGCGCCGCACTTTTCGACGACGCCGCTGGCGTCTGTGCACTCGTTGATGGCCTTTTGCAGGGTCGGGACGTCCCAGCCGTTGAGGAAGTCGCCGTGGTATCCGTAACCCTCAGGGTCGCTGGAAAACGACTTAGCTGACACGCAAACTCTACGGCGCAAGGGAAAGAAGGAGAAAAGAAGAACGAAAGCAACTTACCCATGAGAAAAGACGAAGGGCTGCTTATCCCCATACCACTGATCCTTGAGAGCATCCACGCTCCAAGTGACCTCGTAGAAGATGGTGATGAACCGCTTCGGGTGCGTGGGCGGGCAGAAGCCCGTGTCGACGCCCGAGGGGTACGCCATGTGGCTGCGGTGGTCCGGGGAGTCGAGGTTCTTGCCGTCCCAGCAGCTGGGGAAGATGAGCTGGGTCCGGAGCCCCGCGGGGCAGTTGTGGTTGGGCAGCTCCGGGGTCGCGGGCCCGTCGATGCCGAGGCACGCGAAGGAGACGGCCCGCTGCGCGAGCGAGTCGCTCTTGTTGCGGTTCGTGGGGTCGCCGGCGATCATGCGGAAGTCCTTGGGGAATGCGAGCAGGCCGTTCTTGTACTCGGGATCTTTTTCGTCTGTACGTTGCCTGTGGGTATGATATCAGTACATATGTTGTGGTATGCTCAGGTCAAGTAGAACTTACAGGTAGTAGATCAAGGCGCCTCCGGACTGCTTGACTGGGATGAACGACCCGTTCTGGGCGTGGTAGTACAGGTTGGGCACCCAGTAGCTGGAGAGGTCCTTGGTGACCTTGCAGGTCGAGCAGGTCGCCGTCTGGGTCTGGGCGTAGTCCATGGTGAAGTTGAAGGCGTTGCTGCCCATGACGGTGTGCATGTGCGTCGAGACCATGCCCGGGTCGACGATGGGGTCGGCTCGCTCCACCACGACGGGCGACGAGCAGGGGAGGCGCCAGAAGGCCTCGGCGGCCTGCGGGGCCAGGCCGGCGATCCCGAGGAGGAGGATCGGGAGATCAGATAATGAAAACATGATTGGTTGGGTATAACGATGATAGGATAATGTGGATCCTAGGTCCTAGTTGGGTCGGGTGTTGTTGGTGTTGGTGGGTGGTGAGACAAGATGACTCGTTGGGAGAATGGATGCCAAAGGAGGCAGATGATGTACTCTTCCGGAAGAGGCAAAAATGAATGGTAGAATGAATAATCTTCTCTTTCACGCCTTCGAGACAAACTGTTTCGAATTGACGGTCACCAGAGTTGCTTTGTGGTTGGGCCAAGAGAGCGAATACAAAGAACGCCAGCGTCCACACAGTGAGAGAATGAAGAAGTAGGTAAGTAGCCCCCTGAGAACACAAGATGCACACAACACAAGACTCTCTGAAGGGCAGGACGAAGCCCTCTTTATCTTCCCCGAGTTTGCGCCCGAAGCCCAAGGGGCAAGAAAAAAGCAACTCGTGAACGTTTGATGCTAAATTACTGTCTCTGGTATCCTATGCGGCCGCATGGGGTGCTAGCGTGGCCTGTTAGCGACCACGGAGTCACGATCCTCGAGGACCAATCAAACTTCCGGCTACCCCTGCATACTAAACAGCCGCAACCCCCCTGTGGCAGAAAGCTAGAATTCCCATAGGCGCACCCACAGCTGGCCGTGAGCCAGCGCTACAGGTATAAACATTTATGTAGGTGCCACGGCGTTTGTGTGACTGACTATTGGGACATGGCGACATGTCAGTTCAGTATCGGTTGAACGCCATGTCAGCCTGGCAGATGTCCAAGACGGCTTACCCCCAAACTCAAAAATGAAGCATACAGGATGATGGAATACTTCATTGCGCATTTAGCGATGATTGAACAGCTGTGTGTAAGGTCTGTGGGAACTCTTCTACTCAACTAGTGGTTCCTGCAGATGCGGTTATCTGTCTTGTGAGATGCACTTGCCCCGGTGCAAAAGCTGAGAAGGTCTACTGGGATGCCGCAAAAGCAAAACTGCCATCAGCCCCTATGCCTGAGGCGGAATTTTAGGCACAAGCGCTGACTATGGGTGCTCCCTAGATCCTAGACAAGAACCATCGTACTGGTGATGATGGCTGGCCGGTGGCCGCATTCGTCTGTGGCTTCCAGGCTGCATAGTAACTAAAGGAGAGAGACATGCCCCTCAGATGCGACATGAAATCCGCGAGATCTGCGACTACAGGGTCACGCGTATGCAGGCGTCTTTGAAGCTCTTGGCGCATGTGGTCGCCATCCGGCTAGGTTGGAAGAAGTGCAGGCATCACGATGAATAGACACCTCAGTATTTGGCTAACGGTACGCTCTAGAGCCCCGAAACATATGGTGCACAGCGTACTTTGGAGGCACGTTCAATTCCTGTCAATTGTAAAGGTCCTTCTCCCCGAGTTAAACAAGACGCCAATAACCCAACTGCACCAGTTCGCCAAAAGCAATCCATAATTCTTCGAGGGCTCGAGTGCTCTAGTGCTCATGATTTATAAAGCCATCGCGATATACGTTCTTGGCTGTTCATCCTAGCTAATCTTCCGGAGTAGCGACCGGTCGCATCTTCGTCATGGGCAGGCTGACGTCATTGGGGCTTGTTTAAGGCAGGGGTTCGTAGGCGCCGCCGCTGTTGTGGGCTGCACGGTTCGAGAAGATGAAGTAGATGATCATGCCGACAATGGGGAAGAGGAAGACGACGAGACACCAGAGGAGTTTCTCGCTGGGCGCGCGGTTGGACTTGAGGACCTCGACTGTTGTGGAACGGACTTGTTAGTAACTGGTGACTGACAGGACTACTACTACTGTGTGGTGTCACAGACGCAGAAAGCATGGATGTAGACGTACTGAAAACAATGATGTCGAGAACCAGGACAATGAAACCAACGATGCCACCACCGGTGCCATACTGCATGGGAGTTCCGGTGGTCGTGAGCGTCTCGTCAGCAAGGGGGGCAGCGAAAGCGAGGGCAGCCAAGCAGAGCTGGAGGAAAATGGAGAAAGCGGCGTTGATCATGTTGACGGCTGGTATGTTGGATGAACTGTGTGTATAACTGAAGTCGGGTATGTATTTCTATTGAAGGGAAAGGACGTCTTGATTTTCTATTGGTATCACGGAATGAAAGAGAGTCGAGAACCCAGGCGGCATCATACAAGAGTGCCCAAGCCATTCCTTTTGAACAATGGACGGGGCGCGGGCGCGGGGCATTTGCTCCCTCCCTGAGCAGCCCAGGCGACTCCCCTGCAAGTCCCAGCTGCAAGTCCGGCCGTTGGCGATTCGCACGCAACCACGCGATGGCCGCGATGCATGACGTCATCAGGGAGTCCCCGTGCTTTGTCAGCTGGGCAACACCCTGCCAGCCTGCCTGCCTGCTACACGAAATGCCACAAAGCCCGTTCATGCGAATCTTGGTTTCCCATCAATGTGTTCTGTGCAGGTGACCAATCAAGCTCTTGCCAGCCTCACTAGAGTCTAGACTCTGCTGCCTAGCCAGCCTACTATGGAGTCTACCCGGCGTTGAATATGCGGGGAAGCGGCATACTTCCTCGTAGACCGAGGGATCGTCGGACTTGAGTGACCACCACCCACCTCAACTAAAGGGAGCACTTCACGATGTTCAACTTGCACGACATCCAGATATAATCTGTATGTCGCTTTGAAACAAACACACTCATGTTCTTTGTGTAGCTACTCTATACTAGCATAGTCATCGCTGAGGATTTTACCACTGCACTCATCCTGCGCTCGCCAATCGCATACAGTCAATCTATTGGCAACAACTCATAGCCCTGGACTTGTAAGGACACTTATTGGTGGCCCTGGCTACTTCCCGCACTTCAAAACTGAATACTGGAACCTCCTAGACCGCGTGTCATGTGTCATGGCTTGTCTACTTCCTAAAGCAGGTAGACCCAGAGGCTGGGCTGTCGCATGCTCACGACTTTCATTAGACTTTTGGTACGAGAGGGAGGAACGACAGTCCAAGAAGCATTGATTGGTAATCGTCAAGCTGTGTAATACATTGCAGGTGATAACTCTCACTTCAGGCCCTCTGGAAATAGGTATCGATCATGTTGTTGAACCATATTGGAAGCAGACATGTTGCTTCTGAGCGTCGTTGTGAATAACGTCTGCTGGAGTGACCTCTGTGCCCTGTTGTAACTTTGGAAGGCAAGAAAGACTAAGTGTTCGCACGCTGCGCAAGTTGCCTGGACTATCTGAAGAGACTCAAGGAAGTGGGAAGTTACCAACTCTTGAGGTGTGCAGTAGGAGTTGATCATCCGCAGTGCAGCAACACGCCTAGTTGGCTGAAGGAGCCCAACAAAGCCAATATAGCCACTGGATGGAAGGCATGGACACATTGGTACATGCTCATACCACGAGCAGTCGTATTGACTTGTGTATATGCCTTCAAGATAACCCCCTGCATTGCTGGTGTGATGCATGTTGGCAGTGATCAGTAATATGCAGACACAGAGCGTGGGGAAACAGTACAGGTCACAGCACTGGTTGGTATGATCACTCCTGCCCTTGCTTCAGTTATTCAGATTGCATGTAGGCAAAAGCATCTTCCTTCCTTTTCGCCTGTACACTTTGGTCGTACAGTACCTGGGTATGATTACATTCATCTATTCACCTGTTTCCCGCGGAAGGTGCATTCAATGGCTACCTCATTTTGAATGCAACTGAAGACCTCACATTGAATGCAGTCATGGTTCACCCCAGGCTCTCCCATCCACTACTTAAGCCAGTCACTCTTCCAACCAGACTCTGCAACTCTTGACCAACACATTGATCCTCTCCCTCACCACCTGTTACAGGACCGTTTCTGGCTTCCATCGCTTGCCCTCTCACATCCAGCATCCACGCATTCGTCTGTGCCACTCCGCTCAGCCGTCAACATGAAGTTGTTCACTCAGCTCCTTTCATTGCTGGAACTCTTCCTGAGCGTCGCTGCTGACGACACTCCTCCCTATGGTGCTCCTGGCGGCTTGCAGTGTCGCGACATCAAGGTCGGTCTATAGCCAAGAAGCACCGAACTGTTGATGAGGCAAGCAATTTCCGCTAACCTCTTCTCCTGTGATAGCTGGTCGACGGCCCTGCCATCTGGGCCTCATGCCCTGTCAACTTCAACGGCACCATGATCTACCTCTGCGGCACCATGGTAAGTGAGCACCATCTGTCGACTGCTTACAGCAGGAGAATCCGAAACTGTGTGCTGAATACTGACCACATTGGAAAGAACATCAACCAGTGCTTTGCCAACCAGGATGGCTTCCTCGCGGCACGAGAGAAGTATGTGATTAACCCAACCTGTTGCTCAGCATCCAGCGGAGGAAGAACTTGGCTGACATGGACTCTAGCGGAGGTGCGGCCAACAGTTGCAACAATTGCCAAATGAGCGGCACCATCCTTCAATGCGACTGCCTGATCAATACCCAGACCACCCTCCGTCAAACCAGTCACATCGACACCGGTAAGTGTTGAGTTCTGCCATGGAATCTCGCAAAGTTTTATGGAAGCTAACCGTTTGTCTCAGACGTTGCCATCGTGAACGACGGCGGTGGCATGAAGTGCTACAATCAAACGGCTAAGATCGCGTTGTGCTGAGACCATGCGTTCTTCCATGGTTACCCGTGACTCGGGGAGGAAGGGTGAAGGAGTCGAAGACTCTCGAAGTTTAGGTCCACTGAATCCAAGCCGCTGTGGCAATGGCCGATGAATATAGCTAGAATGTCCGAGGTCGTAGACCAGTGCAGCCCAAATATCAGAGACATTCTTATGCTGCACAGTACTACTAGTCATGTTGCTGATGCTGATCGTGCCTTCCCCATCAACGTGATGATGTATGACCCTTTGCTTGTATGTACGTGTCTGCTTACATTCAATGCTGTGAGCACCACGGTGTATTCACAGATATCTTCTTTCTATATAATTCCTCTGCCCGGCATTGCAAACTCACATTCCGCCCAAGACCGATCCATCTACCAAATCCCAAATCCCAAATCCCGCACTCCATAAGATGCAACCCCCTACTGGCTGCCCCCCCCTTCACTGACCCCCCTAAAATAGATGTAAAAATCAACAACAACAGCAATAGATAGGTCAATTAAGCAACACACATTGCATTTTAAGGTCTATTTCGGCTCGTACGCACTACAATAGAGTCACCCTCACCACCAGCTCGATTTGCATTAATTTCCACCACCTCACCGGCGCCCCTTTTCGGCCTTTTCCTTAACCTTCCTTCTCTGACGTCTTCTTGAACCTCCCTAATATTTGCTATATAAACAAAGCCCTCATTAGGGTCCTCATCGACCTTCCTCCTCTTCTGAACCCTTATTTTCTTTAGATCTACCTCCAGACCGGCCTTTTCCTACTCCAACCGGCCGATCCGAGCCGTTAAATCATTAACACTCTTACCGAGCTTCTTCCACAGCAACCTTCTAATTAGATCACCGGTAGTAACCTTTACACTAAGTATCGCAGCCCCTAAATCTTTAACCTACCGGCTATTTTTCGGCGTCTCGATCCTTTTAGCCTTCGGTTCGGCCGGCTAGCGCGTATCCTCGGCGGTAATAACTTTGTCGATAGCTCGCACCATATTAAAGCGCCGGAGCCTAGTATTCATCGGCTTTTTAATATTAAGGGGGTAAATACTAATTATTACCTATCTACTAACGATAACTTTAAAAATAAAAGCTACTTTATATACTTTAGCCCAGGCTCGAAAAAATCCCCCTTCTTAACGTAATTATTATTAATAATAACGTATACTAAATCGAGCTTCCTTCGAAACCTCTTTTTAAAACCTTAAAACAACTAATATCCAGGGGCTAAAATATATAGAAACTATATAATAATAAATAAAGGAGCTACACTTTAGTTTTTAACGCCGCTAATATTATTATTATTAATAGTACGCCGTATGCCGAAGGCCTTCGGTACATTTACCTAGTTCCTCGTGTAATAAACCGTGCCGAAGCTGAACTAAAAATACACGCTGCCAATATCGTAAAATCTACCTCACGTGCTCGACGTTACCATGCTGGTTCTCACCCACCAGCCTAGTAACCCTTACTTTAGGGCTTGAAGAGAGATTATTTAGGTTCGGGTAGTCCCTTAATCTCCATTATTAACTTATATAGCGGTAATCGACCGGTCCGTAAAAGCCACTTTGCAATAACCTTCGCCGTATCTTTTTTTGCAGTAAGCGCCGCTAAATCGCGACGAGTTCGCAGCGGATTAGGTATTAACTGTTTTGCTAGTTGCTTTTGTTTTCCCTCGAAGTCTTTACAGTATAAGATCAGGTGTTCGGCTGTTTCCCGTCTTTTACCGCAATTATATAACGGCGTCGGGACGTTTAAAACCCGATAGGTAAATAGGAACGACTTAAGCCTTATTCTTTCAGTGCGTGTTTATATTAAGACCGATGTTTCGTGTTTAAGCATATTGTCGTAACGACGGCACGCTTTCTAGTTTAGCGGCGACTCTATAGCTAATTTGCGGCGGCTTCGCGTCGGAGTAACGGTATAAAACTATTTTTGTTCCTATTTCTCTTTAAACGTTTATTCGACCGTTTAATTATTTAGCTATTATTTAATTAACGTTAATTAAGCGTCGCTTAATTATAAAGTCGTGGGGGTTTCGCTAATAGCCCTTTAGGGTCTCCTTTGTCTCTTTCTCTTTGCGTTACGTTTTTTATTAATAATCTCTGCCGCTTTTATATAGGCGTCGCGTAAAAATTATAGCTTCCCGGTAGTCTCTGTGCGTATTTCGAAACTAGTTGCCCTCGCACTTAAATAGAGGTCGAAGGGGGAACTGCCGCTTTAATTTCTAAGTAGTATTAGGGGGTCGCTTTATATGCTTTTATTACGGTCCGGAAATAAAAGTTTTAGATTATTATAAAGCTAAAGGCTGGCCCTTTTTCGATATCGCCCACTTTATACTAAGCCGACGCTCCGTACGCGAATACGCTGCGTATTACTTTTATATAAAGCTCCTTTACTTTTCGTACCGAATATCCCTAAACTAACGCTGCGAGCCTGGTAAAAACTAATATTTAAGTTGCTATTTTCGCTTTAATTTTTAAAATATAGTCCTTCTATTATAGCTTCCGATAGAGTTAAACGCCGAGGAATCTCGTAAAAGTTACCGGCGTTATAGCAACGTTTCCGAGGCGTACCTATAGCGTATAAGCTTTTCGCGCTTTAGTAAAATAGATAAGCTCGCTTTTTTTAGGTTCGAACTCTATTCCTTTCGTGTATACCCAGCGGCTATAAGTCTCCTAGGCTTTTTTTAAGTTTCGGTAATTCGTAACGTAGTCTAGCTTTACGGTAATAAGATTCGTATTATCCGCGAATCCGACGATAATAAGCTATTCGTGCGCTTTTAGCTCCTCGTATAGTGTAGCGATATAGAAAATAAAGAGGATCGGTAATAACGGGGAGCCTTACGGAATACTAGCGCGGAGCTAAATCCTCCTTAACGATTTGCCGTCGAAATAAAAGTGAACCGATCTATCCGTAATAAAGCTCTCGACCTATCGGTAAACCTAATCCGGCAATCCCTTTTCGCGAAGTATAACAATTAGTCTTTTATAATTAATTATATTAAAAGCGCCTTTAATATCGAGCTAAAAAAGAAAAGCGACGCCCTTTTATTGCTACGTTATACGGACGACGTCGATAACTAGTCGAATAGCTAGCTCGGTAGATCGCTACGTTCGATTCCCTATTTAGCTTTTATGTAAAAGTGAGTACTCCTCGGCTATTCCGGTAATTCGCCGGTTTATAGTTATTTCTATTACCTTCCCGACCGTACTAAGTAATAAAATAGGTCTCTATTTACTAAGTGTTTATTTTTCGATTACTGTTTTATTTAGCTTTAGGATCACGATAACCTTTGCCGTATAGAAACGTTTAGGGAAGTAGGTAAGCCGGAAGCTCGTTGTCGCCAAGCCGGCTAACGTCCGGAAAAGGGGTTCCTTATACGCTTTAAAGAAACTAAGAGGTAAAAAGTTTTCCCTTAAAGCTTTCCAGGGTCCCGTTTATTTAATAATATCTTTTATTTCCTTAACCGTTACCTCTGCCTCGATAAGGGTAAGGCTAAGGGCGTAATTCGGTACGGTATTTAAATCCGTAAGGTCGGCTTTTAGGTTAAAGAAGAACTTTTTCGAAAAAAGCGTAATTTTCTCGTCGTGGCTTCGCGCCTCGTTAATAGTTTTTTCGCTACGTCGTAATTCTAGGATTCCCGCTATTTGTAGTAGCGTTTAGCTCCGTAATCGGGCCTATTGTTCGAGCGATTAAAATGTTTTAAAATCGTGAGAGGTAGCAGCGATTGCGTAGCGCTAGCTTTTCGTTTTCGCTATTTGAACGATTCTTTCTAGGTCCGTTTTCGACTCGGTGTATTAATTTTAAGTATATTGCGAGGGTACCGCGAAATAGGCTCGGTATCGTTATTTCGTTATAGTCTACGCTTTTTAGACTTTCGGTAACCACTAGGGCGTACCTTTACCAGTATAAGGGGTCTTTTTTAGGGCTACTATATCGACAATTTTTCGTAGGTCGCCTATAAGGTTATCGATAGCTTGATCCAGCTCTTCCGGGCTTATTAACTCGGCAATATCGGTTAAACGTACTCCGGCTTCCGCCCGTGCCAGCCCCTTATTTAATATCGTCCAGTTCTATCCCTCTACTTTTATTTTACTACCTCGTAGCGAGTTAGCTTTTAATTTAACGCGGACGACCTGTGCCCTGTAGTTAGAACCTTTTAAGCCAGGGTCTCCTTTATATAAAATTATCGTTCCTCGTGTCACCTAGGCCAGGTCTAGCGTAGAATCTTTTTATCCGTAGCGTCGTCTCGTAATTTCTCCATATAGCGTGGCTAACTCTAGGTTCCATTAGTCCGTAAAGGCAAAAAAGTTATCTACTCCGTACGATTTCCTGCCATACACGTTCTAAAGCGAATAGTGTGTATTAAAATTTTTAACGAATAAGTGTCGCCCGGGGTACGAGGTCGCATCGAAGTTGTTTAAGGGGCTCCGCCATTGAAAAGTTTTTTAGATTAGTGAATATATAAACTATATAATAAAGCGGCCACTTTTTCCCCTCGGTATCGTAATAGCAGCTTAATCGGGGCCTGCCTTAATCTCTAATTTAGCGATATTGAGGCGTTTATATATATAGATAACCGCTCGGCCTTCGCCGTAAATTATTCGATACTTAGTTATTTTTAAACAGTACGCGGTTTATATACGAGGGTTCGTCTATACTTTTTATAATATTAATATATCGTACTCCTTTTAATTAGTTAAAGTAAGTGCCGTTATTACTTTTAATACTGCGATATTCTAATATATTATTCGTAAACTTATAATTATAAGACTATAATAGTGTTTTACGCTAATAAAAAAGCGACGGTGCCGCGCCGGCTTTACGAGCGTATTTTTTTGCCTTAACTGCTCGCTATCGAATCGAATCGCGGGCGGCCTCTCTTCCGCGAAACTACTATATACCTTTCTTTATCGCTAGTAAAGAGCGTCGTCGATAGTAATAAATGCCCTATTCTTACCGAGCTATCGCCGGTATTACGAACTTCGAACTAACAAGGCCGGTAAACATAAACTTTTTTTACGCGTTTTCTTTACTGGATCGCTACGGGGCAGCCGCGATCCCACGCCGTGTATTCCCTGCCGTAATTAATATAACGTTTCCTGCCTCGTAGTCCTCTTTAAGGGTATTTTTAGTCTCCCCTAAAGTATACTATTATAAAGTAATAGTTATATCGCTACTACTTCCGATAATACTTAGCTACGTAACCGTAGCCGTAATAACGGTAGCACTATTAAATACGGAGGTTAACGTTATACGGTTCGCAGTCGAAAATCTCGGAATCCTATATTAAGCCGTTATCGTATAAGTCTTTCGCAGTTTAAACGGAGCTCGCATATAAAATAAAGGAGGCGTAGCGTACTTCGGGATTCTTCGGCAAGCTACGCTTATATTTCGAGATTTCTCTCGGGTTATATTTATCTACAAGTAAACTACGTAGTAACGCGGCTTCGTTATAAATATCCCGTAGCTTTTTTACTAGGACCCTTTTCGCGATAACTACGAATTCTTTGTAAATAAGCTGCGCGTTAATCCCGAAAGCGTTTAAAACCCATTTATTATTTTTTATATGTTTTTTCGCCTCGTTTTTAAAAGTAAAAATAATATCGCCGCTAAGTAATTTCCTCGTTATAATAGTTTCGCTATACCCGATTACCGTATTAACGCTTTACACGATATTTATTAGCCTTCTTTTTTAAATATTATTAAATTAATCTACGCTTTTAATTATTACTTCGCGGTTTCGGCGGGCTAGGACGATAATTTTCGGTTACCAAGTAATAAGATCGCTATCGCGCGACATAAATATAATTTAAGCTTAAAACTTAGTTTATATAGCTTTAAAATCCTGCGTAGTTTAAGCGATAGCTTTTCCGACTATTTTTCGTAATTCCCCGCGGGTTATTAGCGCGTTATCGTCGTTATCGAGGTGCGGTTATAATTCGGTTATTTCGGTACGAAGTTCCCTAATTACTTAAAAAATCTCTTTACGCCTACTACTAAGGGCTATTAAATTAGCGATTAGTTTTTCTAAATACTTTAATCCTTCTTCGATACCTCTTTTCGAGCCATTTTCGCTGTTAAGACACGTTTAAAGCGTTTAAAGTCCTTAATTATACGCCGTAACGTTGCTTCGCGGGTAGTGTTAGCTCTGCGCGAGTCCGGCGCGACCGGTATCAACAACCATCGGATCATCCATCGGATCATCCATACCGTAACGCCTTGGCTGCGTCCCCTCGATAAAGGTTCGGCTAGGTCAATTCGACCTCGTAGATTTAAATAATAAAGTTTATTTTCGATTATTCGATGGTTCGACCGAGTTATCGATCTTTTCAACTTAAATATATCGCACTACGGTAAAAGTTATCGCCGCTAATATAAAGTTATTATCAATATAATTTTTATATTCATTAAGAATTAAAAGCCTTTATTAATTAAAGTTATTAGGCTTCGTTAAAAAAAATAAAGATTTTTTTTTAACTATTTTAAGGCTATAAAATTAAAAGTTTATCCTTTTAATAACGCTTTAAAGGCCTAGTCCTTATATTCGTAGTTAAGCTCGTCCTCTTTTTAAAGGAATTACTATTACTAAACCGATTAGCCTTTAAATATAACCAAAGGCGGTAAAACATTACTAATAGTATTAATATACTTTAAAATAATCACCCACTTATAATTAACTAAGTCGTTCCGTATTAAACTTTAATAAGCGGCAGGTTTAATTATTATAATACCTTTCTTTATCGTTATCGTAATTCTTACTTTATCGGCGTTAAATTTAAATCGAAGGGGTATATTATTAATAATAGCAGTATTAAACCGATTAAAAAACCCTCGCACAGCCCCGTTTAATATATATACGAAACGCCGAAAATTTATCGCTTTAATACGCACGGTCTTAAAGGCCGGATAACGTTTTAAAAAACGGTGTACTTATCGCTTACCGATAAAGTGATCGACTTTTTTTATAAAGAGAATACGCTAAATATATATACGAAATAACTAATACGTTAGTACGTAGCCTAGGCTAGCCTAGAAAAGGGCCTATTTAGTTAAAAAGGTCTCTTCGGCAGGGGTAAAAAGCTAAAAGGCTTTATACTTCTCTTTTTCGAAGGTTAACCCCTGAGTCGATTACGAAAGGTGCCCCTGTTAACGTTATAGTCTTTAACCGCACGGTTAATGCTTCCGCCGGCCAGCACGGCCTGGACCGCCTACGCAATGCGTACTTCTTTAATTATATTAGTAGTAGTAAAAAGAGGAAAAAAAAGGAAGAGATTAATCTACTTTAATTAGGAGACGAGTGAAATTTAACCCCTTTATATACTATTATTGTTGCTCAGAGGCTCTAGAATCATCTGAAATCAGGAGGGGTCAATCAGAGGGGGGGGCAGCCAGTAGGGGTTGCATCTTACCCTTCAACCAAGTCTTTTACCCAGCTTCAACTACAACTCCCAATTCAACTTTTCCCTCCAAATCCTACCTCTTGCAGAGTCATTCGGGTGCCAAGATGAAGATGTTCACTCAATTCCTCGCTATGATGGCACTTGTCATGTGCGCTTTCACTGCCGACTACCCTCACTACGCCGACCCTGGACAGTGCAAGACGATTCAGGTAAGTAGTCATCAAGAACCCTTGAACATGTGTGTTAGCGAAACAATCGCAGCTGACTTCGATTTTGTGCAAAGCAATGGAACGGCTACTCTGTCATCGCCAACTGCCCCAAGGACGACGGAACCTGGGTGTGCAGCATCCTCGTGAGTAATTTCCCAGTACCTGCTCCTCCTGGCGATCCAGCCGCAGTGAATGCCAGGCGGTTGACAGCAACCTTCAAACCTGCGAGAACCTGACTCTTTGTGTGCTTTCTTCTAACTGGACCTGAAAGGACCTCGACAAGTGCTATGCCAACAACGCTGGCGCGATCACCCCCAGAGAAGAGTAAGTTATGACCCGACTGCACTTTGCCTCAACGTGTTTGTCAAGAACTGCCGACTAACACTACCACAGTGGCGGCTTCAGCAGCTCCTGTAACGATTGCTACTGGACTAACACCGTGCTGCACTGCAACTGCGATATCAACCCCGGCCACAGCTTCATGCAGCCTAAGATTGAGACGAGTAAGTGGAATATCTCTTCTCTTGTACATCCTGCATAGATGGATAGGATACTATGCAGTGCGAAAGAAACCCTGCTAACGAAGTGCCCCCCAGATCTTCTCCTCGTGAACGCCAATGGCTTCATGCAATGCTTCGACCGCGTCGCCAAAAAGTGCCCTCACGGAACCGCTCCTACGGGAACCGCCCCTCCAGCATTCGCCTCCACAGCTCCCCCTTCGGCTACCGTGGCCCCGGCCCGTGACGCAGGACTGAAGGAGAAGAAGACCTTCCACGCCTGATTCCGATGAATCCAGGTAAACGATGCCACGATCCTACGCCGAGAGCCTTTCTCAGCTGGGTCTACAGCACAACTGGTTCAAGTTCTAAGCACGGCGCTGGGAGAAAGATGATATAGGGAGCGTATGCTGATTCAGCTACTGGGTTGTTCGTCAATGTCTCTCTAAGAATAGTACAGACAGAATCTCTCGTTGCCTCAACGACTGTCGCATCTTCCATGCTCTCTCAATCAAACCTCAAACAAGCTAACTCCTAATTCCTCACGGGTCGGCATTTCCGTGCCATGTAATTAGTATCTAGTGTCGCGGTTCATGATCCGCTCGATGTCCATGATCACTCCGTCCTTGTTGGGATCTCCCTATGACCCCGCCCTAAGCCCAGGCAGCTTCTCGGACATGCTCCCCGAGTGCTGCTGAAGTTGAGTGATATCGCGGATCAAGATGGTGAAGTGTCGCAGGCCTCCGCCTACACAGCTCTGTTAGTCAACCAGAAGCCGTGTGCCATCGCAAGCATGCCATCAACATAACCACCCTCACCAAGGCGATTGACGTAGATGGGGTTGCCGCCACTGCTCTGCTCCGCTCCCGCTACTTACAAGTTTCCATGGCGTACCCGCTACATGGCATGTTGCAGTGCCGGTCGCCCGCGATGTCACGGGTGGGCGGCACGTTGGCTCCGCACAGGCAATTAGTCCCGTTGGCGAGCCCGACGATCCACTGGTCCATCTGCCGGCAGCGGTTCGCGCAGAGGCCGCGGGACTGGAACGGGTTAGGGCCCAGGTCGACGAAGCCGGGGGCGGAGGAGAAGCAGCCGACGTAGTTGAGGGAGGCGGCTTGGACTTGGGCTACGGCTAGCATTGCTGCCGGGAGGACGAGGCGTGCCAACGGGCTCAGTTGTGTCGACCACATTGCGGGCGTGTGTGTATGGATGTATGGACGTGTGTAAGTGTGTGGGCAGAGAAAAAGTAAGTCTGGCTTGGGCTGCTGGCTTCGTTTAAGAAGCAGGATGGATATGATCGAGAGATGTTCCAAGTTGAGGCACTCTACAGATGCTGCAATGGTTGGATGCAATGTTCGTGGGTAGATATTCCTTCTGCCTAGTTGGTGCATGGGATGGCATGGAGTTAAGTTGAGCCACGAGCTGGGATTACGTCATTGTCGTAGTAAGCAGTCTGCTGCAACTAGATAGCTCCTACCGGCTGTTCTTTTAGTGGTCGCAGGGTCTATGGGAGGCAGGTAGGTTCTGTTGCTCCTGCTTGAAGTCAAGTAGAGTCTGTGGAGTGATATCTAATAGGATTGTTTACTGGTGGAAGTAGCTAGGCCGATGCGCATGTAGCAAACATACCATGCCAGTATTATGAGAGAGGCCGATTAGTCAGTCGGCTCTCCGTTTCGGAAGTCAGGTATCTGGTTTCGCTGGTTGCAGTCCGCTCTTGTAAGTGGCTTAGGAATCTCAAGACCGTTGGATTGGCATATTGTGTATCAACCCTTTCGCCCCTCAAGAGCTACAGGTGGGCTCGGTATCCCGGGTTGAGCTTGTTCTCGAGCTGGCCAATCCTGGTATTCTACTGTTTGCTCACATTCCTGTACTTCATAGGTATTGCATCGTTGGGTGGGCCCGGCAGCAGTATATTCTTTCATGGAGGACGGTGGCATCTGAATGAACCACCCATGTTACTAACTCGTACATGAGCTTCTTGTTCGTTCCATGCCGTCCGTTAACCTTGGGGTTTTCATGGTCAACCGGTGGTAGCTACCTTGCAGTCCTGAGCCGACTCTTCTATCCCACACCCCAACATGACCGCCCCCTTTCTCCTGCATACCATTTGAGCTGTTACCGCGGCGTCGGTTCGCCACACAGTCGACCGAGGGAAGACACCTCAAGCAAGCTCTGGTACAAGAATTGCTTCGGCGTTAGGCCCCCGGTCTTTCACTGAAACGTCCTCGTCACCCCCTGTGAGAAAGACGGGCTCCGGCCCTGCTCAAAGTCCAGCGGGCTGCTCTAGCTTTCCACGAGTCCGGTTGCACTCACCAGGCTCTCGACCTTGAACTCCTTACGAGGGGGGGGCTCGGGCACGGAGTCGCGACGCCGCGTGGGCCACGGTGGATGTCGGCGAGGGGCTAGACCGTGCCATGGAGACGGTTCTGCCCGGCACCCCGAGTTTCCCCTGGGAAGGACATAATGATGGCGGAGTTGCCTCTGTTGGCGCGGAACCCCCTTCGTGCGTGTTTTGGTGCCAAGCTATTGTCTATAGCTTCGGTCGAGATGGCGGCGGAGCATAGCTCCAGCTGGGGTGACATGAGTCCGAACCAAACACGTCGAGGTTAACAAATGTGTTAGACAAGGAGGGTTGTTTTCATCATAAACAATAGTGTGAACGGTTGTCAACAGAGTTCTAAGGCGTGGTCCAAACGCCTTCCGGGCTTCAAGAGTCCAAGGACAAGATGCAGTTTTTTTCCCCTGTGGTGTCCGAGTTATGATGGAGTCGCTCATAGTGCAGCGATCCGCCGTGTGTGCAACAGATGCTGCAAAAAGTCCCAATACTGATCCCCCCCTTGGGAATGCACCATGCCGACACTGAGACTTGAATTTCGATAAGCATTCACCAACCAATAGGCAAAGGAGGGTATTCAGGAGTTGAAAATGATATATTCAGAATAGCACAGACATAGCTGTTCCTTTGCATGATCCAGCCGGATCCAGGAGGCGCAAGTCGTAGCGATTCTGTAGGTGTTTGGGGTCCAACCGTGGACATCGTTCAGCGAGGTGATAATCTCTCGGCGCATTCACATCGAGCAGAGTTCATCTACCCAGGTTCACCCGGAAACAGCCCCGTGACGCACTCGGACCTTTGCGCATCACCTCCGAATGCAGATTCATCTATCGTACATCTTGTGGCGTCATTATAGTGTACAATAGCAGTTGGTTCTCTTGTTCCCCGCTAACTATTCGTGTATTCCTTCTATCGTGTAGATTCGTTTATGCGCTACAGGCTGGATTAGTATGGTTGGGCAGCGAATGGCGCATTGGGAAAAACTCACGGAGTGAGGAGAAGTTCCGCCCAGGATGTCGACAGGAAAGCTACGGCGGCCTAGGGAGGGGAAAATTAGCGATGAACAACAATTTATTTATATGTAAGGCCGGAGGGAATACATACACCGAAGACAGCGACGCTTCGCACAACAGCGGCGTTGTCCGGCGAAGTGATGGCATCGAAGGTCTGACCGAAGATGCCCTTGGGGGCGCGACGGGAACCGCCACCGAGAGACTTTTGGGGAGCCATTTTGCAGGGAAGATTGACGGTATATACGATTGGGAAAGACGGTGGTCGTTCAAGTGCGTATGCGACGGTGGAGTCGGAGGGGGTGGTGATGGCTGGCGAGGATATCTTGCGATGATGAAATGGCACTGAACAATCAAAAAAGCTTCGCTTCATTCAATGGACACAAGCTCGGGCGCTGCCAAGGCTGAAGATAACGATAAAAAAGAGCCTGCGTGAGTACGTACCTTGTAAGGCGGGGTCATGCGGGAATCTCCGAAAGCTGCCCTCCTGTCACCCAATGGCGTCACATCATGATACAAACGCCATGTACCTCGGAGCTGGAATGTCATCAAGACCTCTCACTGGGTGCCCTTCCCGGCGAGCATTCTTCTTTGGATTGAGACCCGGAAACTCCTATGCCATTGAATGTTTTGACATTTATCATCAAATTGCATCTTAATCACACCAATCAAGCATGGCCGACACCCCACGGTACGCCAACGCGGGTGGCTTTGTCCCGCCCACACTCCCATCACCCGCTCCCAGCACCGCATCCAGTCGCGCGGCTGCTGGCTTGCCTCACCCGCTATCGAAACCCCTAGTCCCGGGTTCGCGCAAAGAAGAATATGCCCGCAAGTACGCCGAGAGCCGCCTTCTTCACATCTCGAGGCGCTATGTGAAGAAACACGGAATCCCCGACCCCGCCGACACCGTCACAGGCTACGATAGCTTCGAAGAGGTATGCCACGACCTCGAGGAGGTCATCTTCGTGCTTTGGTTCTCTGGCACCCCCAGCATCCAGGTGCCATATCTTCTCAATATCGCCTTGGCCTTCACGGACTACATCGAGGCGTTCGAACCGGCGCCGACGGCTACGTTCCAACTGCTGAAGAAATTGGATCACTGCTTTGCGAGTCTACTGGCGGGGAAAGATATTCGCTCGGGCGAGACGCTGCCGGGCTTCGAGCAGAACATGAGAAAAGGCATGACCAAGACCGACATGGTGCGCTGCAAGAGTCTGGCAGAGCAAACGCGCCTGTTGGTCGCCGTGGTCATGAGCAATGTCGACGGAGTCGAGACCTACCTGCCAGAAGAAGATGAGTCTATACCGCCATCTAGAGGCCAAGCAACACCGGCTAGAGCTCAAGCAACACCGCACGGCGAAAAGAGAAAACGGATCGAAGAAGAGACTCCCGCAAAGGCGGAAGAGGAAAATGAGATCAAGGAGGAATCCTCATCCCCACCTAAGAGACAAAAGACTGAATCGCCAGAAAACAGACCAGTGACCGGATCACCCTCCGTCAAGCAGGAAGACGAAAATTCGACACCGGTGCCATCTACACTGTTCTCAAAGGAGAGCCTCACGGGGATGGAGGCGTCAAAGAGTGACGGGAAGTTTCACTTCGCGCTCGAGGATGAGGATGACGACGACGACGATGACGGCGGCGATAACACAGGAGGAAATGGAAACATAGGCGAGACAGCCACAACTGCTCTGGCGCGAACACCGCCACATCGTAGTACCTCGGAACCGCCAGATCAACCACCTGATGCGTATGAGCCTGATGATGACAACGATGACGAAGAGCTGTACATGAATGTGGCGAAGGTTTATGAGAAAACACTCGTTGCTCTGGGCAAGACCCTTGGAGAGCCTATAGTAGGGTATTAGTCTCTGGCTCTGGCTCTGGAGTTCTGGTATGTTTCTGTCGAAAGGGAAGGGCGTTTTGGATTCCATGAGATACATCATCGGTTTGACAATGTGGCTTATTATAGAGATACCCAAATGCATGCGGTGAGAGCTTGGATAGGGCAGTGTAGTCCTTCCTTCACTCGCAATTTTGCTACTAGCAGGACGAATTGATGGCAGAGATAACGGAATAAATAAAATGAAACATATCTATCATCCCCGTTGAAACCCCCTACGAAGACGAATCAGCTCATCAATTGGGGTGGTGTTGAAAGATGATGGTAAATCACAGATTCTTAGCTACTTCTCAGTCTCGTCTCCAAATGGACCTCAGTCCTTTCGCGGCCTTGTCAGTTCTATATTCGCTTGGCCCCCTTCATGAGATCAGTGGTATAACGTCAGGATAGGGAACTTGTAGAAGGACGTTGCTTTCGCGTCTATTAATATCACACATGATCTACGGAACAGAGATGGAGACGCACCTCATTTCAGCTACGGTGGTGACGGGACCAACAGGAAAAAACATCGGATACTTATCAGTTCATGTTCGCAGGATCGATCATGCGACGGCACTGTGATTGGCCTTTGCAGTAAATTACATATGCGCAGTAAGCGTGTCGTGAAGCGGGACAACTGGACGCCCACGTGCGGGAAAAGATACTTGACCTGTCAGCGCCAGCGCAAACTCTCAGCCAGCCTCACGCAAGTCCAGATGCGGAACCAGACGACGGGCAGTTGATGAAGCACGCACAGCTGGTTCCATACACTATCACACACATTTGGCATCTGGCTGTCATCGTACATGGACACATCATCAGAGCGACGACCAGCAACCTGGGTAGTAGTACTAGGTTAACAGGCTGGCTCTCGAGTCACGGGCCACATTCTGGTGCAAGGGTTAAGGATCTCGGTTCCCCTTCGATGTGGGGTTAGGGGCCGTAGTATGTAAACCCCTCCTCCCTCCAGAACTGCCTCCCCGTGCGCCCTGGGGTTTTCGGCCCAGATATTCATTGGGATTGATTCAGCAAATGCGGCTTTGGATACGACGAGGCAGGCAAGCGAGCCTTCAGCGGTTGATCGCATGCACGATATCCCTTTCTAGTCTGCTGGCGAAGATAGAAACTACTCTCGTTACGAGTCGGTCTGCCTAAGGTTTGCTTGACTCATGGGGAGTCGGACCGCTCTAGACTTCGCATTATTAGCTGAAGAGTGGGCGCATATCCGACATTCCGACATGCCATGGTCACAGCTTGCAAACGATATCCCAGTGGACATGGAAAACCAGCCAAGTGAGGAGCGAACACCGCCATCATCGCCGAGGCAAGCATTTACATGGCTCTCTTGCTTTCAAATGACAGACAGAGCCTAAATAGACGTAGCCTGACGTGAGAGCCTGTCAGTTGGGCATCGCCAGGCCCTTGAGTTATCATCATCCTGCACACACACACACACACAAACTTGCCCAGGTTTGGCATCTTACCTACCTACCTACATGCCTACCTCCTGCTCGTCCCAACATGGTCTTCTTCGCCCGGTACATCATGTCCGACTGAGGCAACGAAGCCAAAGTACCAACCTGGGTAATTTGCCCGTGCGGATCTTTTCCGTCTCACGATCGAAACCCATCAGCAAATTATGCATTGGATGCAGCCGTCGCATCGGCGTTGTGGCCAGTTTTCCTTTTCTGAGCCTTGGAAGCTGCAGGGAGTAAGTAGTAGGCAGACCTGTGTAGACTCCCTCCGGAACCACCCCTGGCTGCATATCGAGCTAGCCATGGCCCAACATGAACCAGCCTGATGGAATGATGAATGACCTCTCTTCTGGCAGTGCTACCACCACCAACCCGCCCCAAACCAGTGTGCTGCACTTTGCTTTTGGCGCTTGTCTCGAAGACCCAATCCCATTCCTGCCCCCCCTTCCCCTTCCGCTTCCCTTCCCCCGGCCCCCCGTCCCTGGCGCTGTGCAGGCTTGCAAGGGGGCTTTGCTTTTTTCTGGTGACCAGGCCCAGGGAAAAGGACAGGCAAGACAAGACAAGACACACACACACACACACAGAAACGCATCATCACCAAGCGGGCGGGCGGGCTGACTGGCACGTTCGGTTCGTGGGTCTCTGGTCTCCATTTCTCGAATCGGTCGGTTTCCATTCCGATTCCCACTTGGGCTCATCTCTTGCCCTCTTTTCCTCCCCATCCCTCCCCTTCTATTACTCTTTCCCTTTTTCCTCCCACATCGTCTTTTTGTGAAAGAAAAAATTTCCTGCTTTTCTTTCCGGTGGTTGATTCGGTGCCGAAGTCGCTAGGAAGAAGAAGAAGAAGAAGAAGGTTGCTTGAAGAAGACGGATAGGAAAGCTCCAAGGGAATATTCCGGCTTTATTATTATTTTTTCGTGACAGGTAAGAGAGCTAATTTCTGTTTTTTAAACTTTTTTTTCGCGCATCCAACGGTCTGCCATCTGTCCATGGGCACCTCTTTTACTCTCTCTGTTTTGAAGCCGGACTCTGTGTGGGCTTGCGCGGTTCCAACGATGGTGGGCGCCGGTCCCGGTCCAACACCCTCAAAACGAGCACCACCGTTCCTGTGGCTCCTTGAGAAGAGTCTATTCCGAGTCCACCTCTGGATTGCGACGAACCTCGGGAGCAATTCTGTCATACCCATGGCGGCGCATCCACAGGAGGGGGCTGAACCCTCGTGGTCAAAACTTTGAGCAACACCAATCTCGACAAATGCCCACGTCGTTCGGAACTTGCCAACAGTACTATAAATATTACCGCTGCTGCGCCAGGCTCTTTCTCGCTTTCCTCACCAGCTGCGCGCATCTTCAAGTCGTTCAGAAACCCCTCCCGCTCGAACAACCCCGCTGTGGTTCTGCTTCTGGCGCATCGCATTATCCGTGCGCGCGACGCTCCGCTTGCCTTGTCGCAACCATGGCTTGGCTCAGCTCTTCAACGTCTCAATCTCTCCCGCGATGAATCGATATATGTCGCACGCATTCCTTGTGTGGTGTGTGCGACAATGCGATGCGGCACACATCTACAACGGGCGGATGAGCATGCGCAAAGTCTGAAGAAGAAATAAGCTATTCCAACGACTTGAAGAATCAGACAAATGCGCCGGGGTCGCACAAAATCCATGCATCCTGCAGGTGCTCTGGAAAACGTGGGCCGTGTCCTCTGTGCTACATACCACCATACTTGATACCTGGCCCTACCCTGCCTTGGAGCTGAAGGGCCCAAAGGTGTGGGTGTGTGTCTCTGGATCCGAAATGTGGTGTGTGCGAGAGTGCGTTGTCCGTCGGAGGGTGTGGTGCGATAGGGCGCGGCCCGCCACTGCTTGCTGCTGCTGCTCCAACCAATCGTGGGGGCTACCCCTGAGCAAGTCGTCTGCCACACCCAGCACCCGCCCATGCTTCCATTTGGCCCATCCCTTCACCCATAAATACGTTTACCCGGATGACCTCGGATGAAGTGTCCAGCTGCGGGCTACCGCCGCAATGACGACCGCAGCCTTCGATGATAATATCCAACCATCAAGCAGCTGGACACTTGGTGACAACCATGCTTGCGACCACTATTGAGGAATGGCTTGGATTGGACCAAACTAGACCGACTGCGGAGGTGGCGCTCAAACCACACCGCTGCAAATGCGTCATTGACCAATGGACAGATGGCGACCAAGCCTATGTGAGATGCCGTGCTGACGATGGAACTATACAGACTCATAAACTCGTCGCAATGTCGTCTCTGTCGCGTCGGGCTTGCTACAAGTGTGGCAACGTTGGCCACTATGCCGAGGTTTGCTCTTCGGCCGAGCGCCTTTGCTACAACTGCAAGCAGCCAGGTAAGAGAAGCACCAGCAGCTCTGCTGTCAAACATATACCACGGCTTTTTACTGACTGGACACCAGGTCACGAGTCCAACCAGTGCCCCCTGCCTCGCACCACCGAGGCTAAGCAGTGCTATCACTGCCAGGGCCTTGGCCATGTTCAGGCCGACTGCCCTACCCTGCGCTTGAGCGGCGCCGGAACCAGCGGCCGCTGCTACAACTGCGGCCAGCCGGGTCACTTGGCTCGCGCGTGCCCTAACCCTGCCGGCGTCAACATGGGCCGTGGAGGTCCTCCCGTTGGGCGTGGAGCCTACGGAGGTGGCTTCGGCGGCCGTGGTGGTTTCGCCGGTCCTCGGGCTGCCACCTGCTACAAGTGCGGCGGTCCCAACCACTTTGCTCGGGATTGCCAGGCTCAGGCCATGAAGTGCTATGCCTGTGGCAAGCTCGGACACATCTCGCGGGACTGCACAGCCCCCAACGGCGGACCTCTGAACACTGCTGGCAAGACCTGCTACCAGTGTGGTGAGGCTGGTCACATCTCTCGCGATTGCCCTCAGAAGGCTGCCGCTGGTGACATGTCTGGCGTCCCGGGCGTTCCCGTAGGAGTGCCTGGCGGCGTCCCTGGTGTCCCTGGTGGAGTTCCTGGTGTCCCCGGCGTCCCCGGTGTCGGTGTACCTGGCGTCCCCGGTGGTGTCCCCGGTGTTCCCGATGTTGATATGACCAGCGCGGCACCCATCCCTCCTGTTGCTTAAAGCCACCCTGCGCGGAACCATAGTCCGTGTGGCTTGACCTGCAGTTTGTAAAAGTCAGGATGGTTGCAGTTGGAGAGAATGCTGACGACGATACGAATCAACAACGCCGGCTCTGGCGCTCGGAAGCCAGCATGACTTGCTCATCAAACACGGCTTTCTCGAAACGCATAACACAATTTTCCTTACTCTTATCACATTTCCTAATTACGGATTGGGCTCGATCGACTATGAGTACGGACTTACTCATCTTTCGTGGCTCTGGATTTCTTGGTAGCAACATCACCATGCCGGGATCATTGCTTCATTCGCCGCTCCTCGGCGTCGTTCTGGAGCACAAGTCTCTAACAACTTCTTTTTTTGCCCTACATGACCCTTAGCGGAACCACCCATTATTTCCTACGACCTTCACGACGTTTAACCACACACCTGGCTTGGGCCATACGAGCAACTCACGGCGCCTGGGATCAATCAAAAGCATGTCTCATTCCATGCAATTGAGCTCTGTTTATTGGCCAGAGCGCTGACACGTCCAATGGTTAATTCCATGGATGGAAGGTGGCTGATCACTACATGTGGCGACAGTACTTGTATCACCAACGGCAGGGCTATACCCGAAGGACCAAAGTCACTACCTCGGTTTGACTCAGCATTGGATCCATCACCTACACATACGCCGTTTATTTCCTTTGCTTCATCGAAAGGCAAGACTCTTTCTCTTCACGAATCGGACGACAAACACGACAGACGATTGACATGCTGTGGATCGAGAGATGGGGAAAGACTGGATGTTGCAGTTCACAGGGGAGAGGATGCAGTGCATGGTCACGAGATGGCTGCATCAAGAACGGTGGCGGTTGAGGGGAGCGCTAGTGGGTAGAGAAGTAGTCTGAGAAGAACAAGCAATGTTGTTGCACGATGGAAGCCTTGAGGTGCCCAATTCTCTCGAGCTTTCCTTCGATATGGTGCTCTCATTCTCGCAACGACCCAATTCACCTGCGGACGGGGGCATCGAGCGACTCGAGCTTTCCAAGACAGCTTGCGCCGGCTCGGCGCCCTTGCTAACCACATAGGTCGCCTGACAGAAGGGGTTGGGAGTTCGGCCAGTTTCACTGCTCAGGTAAGCGCATATCTTTCTCTTGGCCTCTTCTTCTTTCCCTTTCTTGTCTCTTTGGCTCTGCCCAGTGGGCATCCAAAACCGCCATACATGATGATACTCTTTAGCTCTAGATCAGGAGCTGCTCACCGGCAGCGAAAACCGAGAACTTCAACCATGTTACACAGTCTCTGAGCATTGGCGCATTTATTTTGGCTTGTCTACAAAAGCACACCAACTTCTTCTGATCGGTTTGCTGACATAGCCCTACATGCATACAGGTTTCCATTAGACACCGCCCAGTGTTCTCTCTCAATGACTCTCCGTCAAGTACATGATATATCGGTAAGTACTCTTGATGTGTGCTGCCGCGTGATGATATGCCAAGGGTCTTTGAATGACGTAGAGACTGAATTGGGGCTGTCGGTGGACGTACCTATCGTTTGCTTGGCCATTCCCATTCATCGTTGACAATGCTAAAACATCTCTCACACTATACTTGTCGTCTCGTAACAAGACGTCACGCATCACACAGTAACTGTTAGGCGCCAAGCCTTGCATAAGATATCTTAGGTAGCCTGCGGTAGATGTATAATGTAAAAATGCCTAATTCAAATCAAGTCCGATTCAGACCTGCGTGCATGCGCGCCTGTCATGGCTTTGCTTAGAAGAAAGCGTGTTAGGGGTAACAGTTGCTCCATCAAAGACAGGACAGGGCTTCATGTATTCGAGCGTGGTAACGACCACACAGTCCCAGCCAAAACCTAAGGTTCCATATGAACTATGCGATCGAAGCAAAGCTAGAATACGTTGGCGACTCTTGAGGGTAGTTATTGGTACCACATTCCATGGAAGCCTTCTCATGGTGTGCCGAAGCTAAGTGACCTTGCTCGGCTTCTTAGTGTCTTGATTCGTTTCCTGGGAGAAGAGGATTAAAGAGATGTGTGAATGTGCGTTCAAGGGAAAAGACATATGCCATTAAGGCCCTTTCGGACCTTTCACCGTTCCTTGGTGAAATGCGAGTAAAAACTCTTTGACCATTTTCCATCTCCCCCGTTCAATACCCAGTGGGTGCAGCAGGGATAGGGAAACTGGCTTGTGGTAATATGACGGGAATTACACACGGCTTTTTCCTCTCGGAATTTCACAAGCACACTCTTTCACGCGGTAAACATGAACTTTCTTCGAATGACAGCGCGTTTATCTGGGTAGTCATTGACGGCCGCATGCGCCCCCAAGTCAAAGTTCGCGTTCGAGAGCTTGATTTGTCGTTTGGTTTGCCCCCTTTTGTCAAAGCCGACTGCGACCCAAAGGACAGGACGGCTTCTTGTCGGAATACTTATTGTTACTCCCGTCAAGGGACGGGAAGGACTTTCCTCTTGGTCCTCTAGTGGTTTTCAATCAAAATTATTCATGGGCCTGGTTTCCATCCTCCATACCATCAGACCGTCTCCCAGTCTCCAATGTGTGTGAATGGGATTGCATAGATATGTGCGACATCTGTCTTTACCATTGCCATGGCTGCTGACAAGATCAGGTATATATATAACGACAACCAATCATCGAGTCAGGTCAGCATGGATGGCCATATACCTTACCATGCCTGTTACCTGTAAGGAACCCTAGGCTACATGACCAGCATCTACCTGCAACCGTTGAGCTTAACAACAACCACCATGGGCCATGTGTACGGCGATCAACTAGAAACAACAGGAAAGGCTGACGGCAATGTGCGGACCAATACACCCAGTTCCTTTGCTTTCTAGACACTCCATCACAGTGGTGCCAGATGCAAACAGTAGAATAGTACTTCGCGGACTTTACCGTACCTGAATTGCAACACTATGTAACACTTGCATCTATGATCTATCAACCTGAGGGTTTCACTTTTCGATGCCAACGTAACCCTCAACCCTTAACTAGACACCTTGTAGACCGTACGAAGTATTCTCTGCCCACTTCCCAACAGACAAGTATGCTCCAATCCCGGAGTCTTGCTGGCGTGCCTCTCACGAGTTGGCGTGACCGAACCATCAATGCTAGCCTACGACGTTACTGTTTCACTTCACCAGTCAATAGGTACACGATCAATAGCATGTCCTTTCTTCTCAGGTAGTTTATTCCATATTAACCGAACCCGACTTTGCCACCAGAGGGTCGGTCTATTGTACATCAGTTTCCCCCAATACTTGTATCTGTATTGCTACACCCATTCATCCATGGCCACTTCTTTTTTTTAAGAAAGGACTCCGCCAGCGCCGATGCTAGTAACAGACAAAAACAAAACAAAAAGACAAATGTGAGAAAAGCCAAGGAGGGACAGGCAGTGTGAAGTTATAGGAAGACCATGTAAAACAACAACACTCTTTACACAGACCAATCGGTCCTCCGCAAGCAAGGCAAGCACTATCAGTAACATCATGACCCTCTGCTTCCACCTCACTGACTGACTATGTTATACAATCCCCGTCTTCTCGACTCCTCCCATTTCAGGACTGAGCACAAAGAAAAACGGTATGGATACCAACTGAATCTCATTTCGTTCACCTCACTTCTCACCAAGCGGGTCGATGCGGCATCGTTTGGGTCTCGGCGGGTTGAGGCGGCAGAGGAACGTCCGTCAGCGGTGCCATGGAACGTGGCCGCGCCTCCACCACGTACGCGACGCCGTCCTCGGACGAGTACGAAGGCGGCCGCGCGGTGGCGGGCCTGACCGGGTCTCGCTCGCTTCTCTCTTCTCCCTCTGTTTCGCGCCCGCTGCTGCTAGTGGGAGGCGGCGACTGCTCGTTGCGGGCCCAGTATATACGGTTAGGGTCGACGCGCTAGAAAGAGTCACCTGTTAGCTACGAGATGGAGAACAGAGAACCAAATCAGATACGTACCACGCTCTCCCTCCATAGACCGTAGGCCGGGGGCTGCAGTTTGTTCGTCTCGCTCTCCAGGCCAGCGGCCTCTTCGTCGCGCGCGAGGACGACCCGGATGGGACGCTGCGGGATGGCGTAGCCGCCGGGGTGGAACATGTTGGGTAACCGGGCGCGCTCCTGCTCCTCGGCCGTCCTCGGCCGCATGACGAACAAGCACAACTTAATGAGCCCGTGGCAGAAGAAGATGGTCGTGGCCAGGATGATGAGGATCAGCAAGATGGTGAACTCGCTGTTGTTGATGTTCTTGGTGAGGCTCAGCGCCAGGTCTAGTAGGAATCACGTTAGCACGTGCTGAGCTACATCATAATAGGTACCCCCACTAGTATAGCTAGCAGGCGGGAGGGATGAGTATAAACTTACAGACAGACAATGTCAGGATTAGGAGCATTCCTGATACAAAGCAGCGTAGAACTTGGTTCCGGACGCGCCGGCTCTTGATCCAGGGGAAGCAAAAGAGAAAATGACTGGGGGTCGACGTCCTCCTGTCGCAGGACCGCCATCCCGATCAGAGGCCGACCCGTCTGATCGATCACAACGCCGTGTCCGTTGTCGACCCCGATTCGCCATATCCGCGAGGTGCATCTCTGCCGGGTCCGCGCCTCGGAAGCGCTGCATGAAACTGCTCTGGCCTTCTTCACTTTGGCGCGTACGGGCGGGCTGGGGCTCTTCGATGACAGGTAACCGGTCGGGCTGCTGGCCCTGTTGTTCCTGCGTCGTCGGCCGGGGCCGTTCTGACTGCATCGATGGTCTGGGGTTGTCTCCACCTCCGCCTCCACCCCTTTGTTCGGCCTCATGCAGAGAGGAGGGTCGGGTTGGTGGGCCGGACGAGCCCCTCGTCCAGGTGCGGGCAAGGTTCGGTAGGTGCAAGCGCGTCGAGGGCATGTTCGTGAGGTTGATATTGAAATTCGGCGACTTGGGACTTTCGACCTCGCCGGGCTGGATGCCGTCGGTATGTGCCCTCGGAGGCTCTTGGCCACCACCATTGGCCGCATTAGTGTTGCCCGTCCGCCTGCCGTTGGAAAACTGTGGGAGTCGTAGAGATAACCGCCGTGTCCTCGTCGTCGCCGTCGGGCTTTGGCCGCCTTCGATCATTTCTGGCGCGCCTTCCCGTTGCTCCTCCACATCTCCTGCCCGTGTCGACGCCCCGCGGCGGAACATGTTGGATCCGGGGAGAACCATGTTGCCGTTACCAAATGGCCTGGGCCTCTCGGTATAATCAGTACAAGTGTCAGCTGGGAGTCCGAATCGGCATGCTCCCAAAAACCCGTCAAACTACTTGCAGCGTCCTTTTTCAGAGGCTGCTCGAGTCGTATGTATGCCGTGTGGAGATGCCGAAGGAAGACAGAGAGATTCGCAGTACCGGGCGATGAGCGAGTGGACCGCCGGAGTTAACCAGGATGCGTAGAGGCGATGGGAACGACAACAATAACAAGACGCGGTTTGTAGGTTACAGATGAATCGGATGTAGTATATCGGGTCGCCCTTGGTGTTTCAAAGTCGAGGGCTCTCAGCGAACCAATTCTGGTCTCAAGCCAGATAGCGTCGAGAAGTGACGGGTTCCTGCAGCTCGCCTCGCCGGAAGTGCAGATGAATTGTCTTAGAACCGGGCAAGGGGTGGGTAGTGTGTGGCTTGATCCCAAGAGCGAAAATCGAGCCAGTCGAGATGAGAGAAAGAAGATAAGTCGAAACGAAAGGAAGGCTCTCGGTCACACACACGCGTTACGAGCCTATCGATCCCACGGGAAAGGAGGAAAGTAAGAAAAGAAGAAAAGAAGATTAGAGTTGTTGAGTTGCAATCAGGGAGCTCCCAGAGCCGGCCGGCGATGCAAGGTTCACAACGCACACACAACCAACCAAAAGGTGGGAAAGTAGAAGCGAGTGTGAAAAGGAAGTATGCGTGTGTGCGCGTATGGAGAAGGTGAGTAGGTATAATAATAACTGGTTGTGCGGTGGTGTGTAACGACTGTGGGACTTCTCTCAGGTCACAGGGTGCCTGCCAATCTGGGAGGGCTTGAGCGGGCAGAAACGAAAGAAACGGCAGGCCGGCAAGGGCCAAGAAGTCGGAAACGAGGGCGACGGGCTTGACGAGAGAAAATAAAAAGAGGGACAGGAAACGCCAAGGTCGGGGGCGGAGGCAACCAGTTAGGTAGGTAGTTGGCAATGAGACTGTGCCAGTATTACAAGAGTACTTCACGACGAAAGAGAGAAATGTTGTACAGGATCAAAGTGTGGATGTTGTATCAGGACTAAACATCGAATGCATGTAGTTTAGGCAGGAAAAAAGGTTGTGGGAGGAACAACCCGGGACCAGTGCTTCTCGACAGAGGAGGGAACTTGGACCTTGGCAACTTGTCGTTTTGCGGCTTACGCCATTGCGCGATGATGTGCCACTTTCCGGACCATGGACCAGCACTCGGGCGAAGCAACAGGAACAAGAGTGCGTCAAATCTGGGGTTGTTGCGTAAAAGCCCAAGCATGGCTGGCCCGCGTCTCGGGCGTTATTGAATTGGGCCCTCTGGGCTTTTGCTCAGGGCCATCCATTCCGCATGCGGGAGCAAGTAGAACGAACAGGGAGTGGGCTGACGGCTGTGAGACGTGAAAGCTTGTACAGGGGGGGGAGAGGACCAGCAGGACCAGGGGGACCAGGAGGACCAGGAGTGCGAGAAAAAAAAAAAAGGGGGTCGTCGATGATGTAGGAAATCGTGTTCGGTAACCAATTAGAAGGGTCTTGGTAGCGAACGGAGCCAATCTGTGACGGATGGAGCTGGTTATGAGACTGGCTGCAGGGGGCGTTGGCGGCATCCGCGTTTCGACTCGGCCGCTCTGATTTGGGCTGAGGACCGACATGGGTGTGGCAGGGTGGCCCAATCTGCCAGTGGGTGGTTGCGTGCGCTATGCCAGGTACAGTTCATAGCTCGCCCGCCTCGCCTGCCACTTTAGCGACGGCCACAGCCAGGCAGGCGGCCGACGAGAGGGCGAAGGGCGAGCGAGCGAAGAGTTGCCGGATTGCATACGAGGTAGCAATCTAGGAGCCAGGGGCACAGATTAGGCGCTACGACAACTACGATTAGGCAGTATTAGTATATCAACCTGACGTTGAATAACGTTGGTGCTAACGAGGGCAAACGCCGGGAAACCCATTACCTGCGACAGACAAAGAAAGAACAGATGATCTAAACTAAACATAGCTCAGCTCCTCTCAACCCCATCTCGCCATGCGCCGCCTATCGTAGAATTCTACATAAAAACGCAAGCAAAACGATGGGCCCCGGATCGATTCGGATTCAACAATCGTCCTTGTCCTGGAGCCCGAGAAACATATCGCCACGGACCTTCTAGTCGTGTTTCCAGCAGCCAAGTATGGCAGTTTCAGAATCTTAAAATTCGGTCTTCCACCCAGCCTCCGGTGCAGAAGCCACATGGGGTATCTACTGTAAGTCTGCCTTCTGCTACTGCGTGGTAAATACTGCCCGAGCCCCAAGACGGATCACCTATAGAGCCAATATGAGCTCCACGCATCTCTCCATCCTCCCCATTCTATACCTTGAGGACAATGCTCCGCTGGTCCGCCCTTTTACTTGGTCATTCCACACGAGATGCTCCGTCTCGAGCTTATCTCATTCCCTCACCATGTGATCACAAACCCAGCGAAGAGTTGCTTAGATTCCCACCTGTTAATGATGGTGTATTACGTTGCATCGAGGGCGCTTCGATGAAGATAGGCCCCGGCATGTCTAGATCCGACGAGACATCCGACCCTTACTTGGCTGGCACGGCGTCTGCGCGTGCTGGAGGAAGTCGCCTAGATTACCCTCTATGGCCTTATGAGCGATTCCAGGCCTCTGAGTGAAGAAAATACCATGACTGGCAATTCCAGTGGTTAATACATCAGGCTAGTTCATCGTAATTCACCCAAGAGCAATCTTCGATCTGAGGAGGCCGAGAGAACTGCAAGATCGTTAGCAAAACGTCCAATTACGAAAGGTTGCGGGATTCTTACTGAGTGGCTCATCGTTGGTGATGAACTCGGCACAGTTCACCGTACCCTTGTGACCGGGAAGCTTGTAGAGCAGTTTGCCTGTATCACTGCCCCAGATCACCACGGTGCCGTCGCCGGCACCAGCAGCAATCTTTTTGCCACTCTTATCCCAACTGGCCTTCATCAGGTTCTTCTCAATACCAACCTGAGCGCCGTCGAATGTTCGAAGATGACGTTCCGTGGGCGCGAATGGTCGAATGTCCCAGGTCCGGGCCGTTGAGTCATGCGAGAAAGATAGGAGGGACTGGCCGTCAGGGGATACCCTCAAACTTGTGACCGTGTCGTTGTGGCCGAGCATGGAGTATACGACGGCCTTTTTCCGCACGTCCCAAACCTTGATGTCGTTGTCAATACCACCCGAGTAGATCTCGTTTCCGGCTTCCGAAACTGCTACCGCGGTGATGGGGAAATCAGTCTCGATATAATCGGCGGCATTCTTCGTCCGAGGATCCCAGATGCCTATTGTTCCATCATCACTGCCGCTGATCAGCAACTCCTCTCCTCGGCTGCTGATATCCAAACTGTTGATTATCTCTTCGTGTCCCACATAGCGACGTATCCTTTGGCCCGATGTCAAATCCCAGCTCGCCAGATGCATATCGGCCGAGGCTGAGAAGAGGATTTCCGAATCGCGCGACCATTGCAGGTCCAGCACAGCTCCTTTGTGTCCGCTGAGCATGCCGTAGTTTTCGCAGTCGCCGCCGGCCCTCCAGAGCATGATGTTTCTGTCCATGGAGCCCGAAGCAAGGAGGTGACCTCGGGGATCGAACTTTGCTGCAAAAACCTCTCCTTCGTGACCTGTAAGCTCCATCAACGGCCCCTCGAGATTGCTAGTGCGCGGCGCCTTTTCAATCAGATTAGCATCAACGCTGTCGGTTGTGTCGAGTACTTCCACATACAGCTTGGATTAATGTTCCGGCAGCAGACCCATCTCTGCGGGCGAGGGTTGTGGTTGTTCCCAAGTTCTGCCTCTTCGCCACGAGTTGACCAGCACCGCCAGGGTCATCCGACGGGCGACGGGGGCGCTTCTCGGACATATTGCTAGACGTTACTTATGATTTGGCGATTGATGAGTCGAGGTGAAGGTTGGTTGATATGACGGCGAAAAGTCGCGACGAAAGAGACGCCTGGCAAAGACTGATATTTTTTGGACGTGTTTCGACGCGTCGTATGCTTTTCCTGTCGTCGGGTAGGCCGTCGTTTTGGTGTTAACGCGCGGCGGTAGGTCGTAGTCTGGGCGATTGCAAACAGCAACTTGCTGAGCTCTCTCTCGCACCTCAGCTTCAAAATGTACCTAGGCTCGTAGCTCCCGCTGTCGCAAAGAAAACTTGTCGGTGAGTGAGATATTCCTCAACCGACCGAAGTGGGATGTACCTGAGCACGGTACTTAGGATCACCGACCACCGACAGATTATGTAAGTGAGCTTGGTTACGGAGAGGGGCCCCCACGATTCCGGCCCTCACCGCTTTCAGTTACTGCCACTACACCTGAGTGTACAGTACGCCATTGAATGGTCCAACATCGGGAACACGCGCGCATCCTCTGTTTCTTGATCTTAACGACGCCAACTTGCCTGGTTCTACAAAAGCCTGTAGTTCTTTCTCTTTCATCCATCAATGAGATAGCGCTTCAGCTTCTATAAGCTCGTCGCGCGAGCATGTCCGCAAACAAGGCAGCCCGAGTGGGCGAAGAGTAAGCAAACGGGAACCCTCAACCCTTGGACCATGTACTGATTGTGTACTCTCATCTAGAATTTGGAAGTAAGTCGCCGGCTGGATTCATCGAATATAACCGCCATTCGCCTAACACACGAAACACAGAGGCCGCATCGATAAGGTCAACGCCGAGTTAGTGACTCTCACATACGGTACCATTGTTGCGCAACTATGCAAGGACTTCGAGAGCGACTACGTTGAGGTCAACAAGCAATTGGACCGAATGGGCTACAATATCGGCCTACGCCTCATCGAAGATTATCTCGCCAAATCCAACACAATGCGACGGTGTTCCAACTTCCGCGAGACCGCCGAGATGATTGCCAAGGTCAGTTTGGTATGAAAATGCGAGGTCTGCGAGGCCAGTAGCTTACTCGGGTCACTTTTCTATATCTAGGTTGGCTTCAAGATCTTTCTCAACATCACCCCCACTATCACGAACTGGACAGGAGACGGCAAGCAGTTCTCGCTAGTATTCGAGGAAAACCCGCTAGCCGACTTCGTGGAGCTCCCTGACGACGGACGAGCACAAGACGAGCTCTGGTATTCCAACATATTCTGCGGCGTGCTGCGTGGCGCCCTGGAAATGGTGCAAATGCAGGTCGAGGCCCATTTCATCAGCGACGTGCTGCGGGGCAACGACACCACCGAAATGCGGATAAGCTTGATCCGTTATATCGAGGACGAGCTTCCTCCGGAAGATGACTAGGCAGAATAAATCATAGAACGGTTTGGGAAATGGCGTTTGTTCGACTTTCGCTCAATTGGAGACCCCTTGGCGAAGAGTCGGTCATATTGGTAATGAGGGAGTACGACGCGTCAACACACGAACCTGAAGCGTTGGCGTTTTTGGCATGCCGAGAGGTGCAATCTGAATGCGGAGGGAACGGAGGCAATGCTAGACCAGGGAGGGGGTTTTCAAGCTGTGGATATCTGCTGCATATACCCTTCGCAAAACGCATCGTGGGTTCGTCCCGAATTGCAGATGCATGCGGCCGATAGTCCTGTTCAGACGGGCGTCCCTCAAACGGTGGTAATCAGGCGACTGTCGTCTTGATAAGCATTTGAATACCTCACCACTATTTGCGCTCGATAATTAAGGCTTAACGTGCCAAAGGCACTACGTCTCGGCCTGATTGAGTTGTGTGGCGTTCCCTTGATACCTAGAATTGACTTATTACCCTATTGTTAGTGCATAGGTTTGGATCTGCTCCAGCTCAGCCTTCCCGCGACATCGGTAGTTCTGTTTAGCGGTACGCGCCGCTTCCTGCCGATCCCCGTCCCCGTCATGTCCACTTCTGCCCTTCAGCACCTGGCGGGATCTTGCAGAAGAGATTGATTGCCTGTAGCATGGACGGATGGACCCCTGACGCAGCTTAATCCGACTCCTGCCAGATTAGGCAGCACAGGTAGATAGATATGGCTATCAGTAAGTGTTGCTGGGGGTTCTCCTCGAATGTGAAGGCCGATTTAAGATGCATGGTACCTGCGTTGGTGATACGCCAGGCTGGTTAAGGCTGAACTGGGGGCTTGTCAGATTTGCGCTGCATGCACATCATCATTGTTATCACATCGGGGTTATTAGTCAGGCCACTACAGTAGGATGGGCTGCTGCAATTGGGTTCCTCTCCATACGATCGATTGACTACATGCATGTGTATGTCGTCGTCAATTGGAGTTGAAGAAAAAAAATAGTGATATACGAAATGAGACTATTGAAACACACTACCTGAATGTCTCGACTGTTTACCCCAATGGTTGAAGATCATATTTCCCCAAAGGACCCTGAGAAAAACCGGGAGGGGGTTCAATACCAAGTCCGATTTCCTGCTGGGAAACTGGGAAACTGGGAAACACACAACCTTTAACGTTAAGTGGGTGGTGGGCCGCCAGCACGGCGCGTGTCGATCCCCAGAACCCGATGGATGCTCCCACTTTATTATTGCATATATCGTGACATTTGATGGCATGATCTAATAAAGGGAGCGGAAGCAATCGCCAAAATTGTGTGGGGTACCATGCTTCATGCGCCGGCTACTTGGTCGTGAGTGTTGGCATCTATCTCACTCACTCACTCTCTCTCTCTGTTCCAGCCTCATTCGGTAAAAGAAACCACTGACGTTGACACATACATGCACGTGCTGCAAGCTCGTGTGGCTGGCTCAGAAACCCAGCGTACTGTTTGTGCATATGCGGATCGTACGTAGGAGCCTGAAGCTGCAGAATCGTTGTGGTCGGCTGACACGCTGACATCGGGGATGTAAGACGGACTTTAATGTTGGAGGACAAACGTGATTGTCTGGATCCCGTCCGCTACCAGCACGACAAATGGTGTTGGTTTTCGCATGTCTGCCTATCCGGATGTTGACGGCCACCAATGTTCACTGCCATGTTCTCCTAGTATTACGGGCAATTGCTACCGTACCCATAGTCCTACGTGACCTATGAACTCATCGCACATGGAAGGATGGGCATGACTTTGCCTGCCCAGCGGATTTGGAGATGTTCCAGACGCCGCAACTTGCACATCATAGCTCCAAATCTTAGCGATCATCTCTCTTTGCCCACCAGCATGATGCATGATGTAGTATGCAATAACACCTGTGGCCACCGGCATCTATTAGATTAAGTCATATCTGCCCGTCTGCCATGGAACGACTTACGGCGCAGAGAAATGATAATCTCTTGCCGCCCCAAATCACTAATGAGGCTTTTTACATAACTCCTGAGGTTTCCAGAAGCCTCCTCGGTCTTTATGTAACTCGTTATCATGAACCTGAAATTTGATGTGGTGTTGCCAAGACTATTTGCTGCCTTAGCGGCCTGAAGTGTGGATACCGTGCTGAGAGCTACGCAGAGACGGTCACGCTAACCGGGCCTTGGCCGTTCTGAAATGTGCGCACTGCGACCGGCCAAGCTCCTTGAAGCTTTCTGTGAGCATGCAAGCTGGCTGCCCTGTCTCATCTCCCCCCATTCATCTGGTTCCAGTCGATCAATCCATTCTCATATCTGGCTACAGGACCTGCTTCCGCCATGTGTTATGGATATACCTACATGCGCACTATGTGCGCTGCCTGGGAGCAGTTCGACTGTGCCGTCCCGTAGTCCGTAGATAGGGAGAGATAGAGGCATGAATCAACCCTCTGAATGCAGCTTCTGTTAGGGTCAAGTAGTTGCAATTGCATAGCTGTAGCATACCGCTAGTAGATGTACTTGCTTGCATGCTCCTCCTAGAGTGCCGGTACAGACCGCACCACCCGCACTGCTGCTGGCATCAGTTGTAGGCGGACCTAGATGGACATGGGACATGGACATGGACGCACCCTCACACTCTCACTGTACTCGACGAAATGGCCTAAGCAACGACTGACTGACTGACTGAGTGACTGAGCCCACACAGCATCAACCCAATTTCTTCACCCACCTTACCTATCAACTTACTTCACCACCTCCCATTGTTTCTACCCCCCATATCTTCTCCTTCGTCGAACGACCTGTCTTGATGTTTGATGCTAGCGCAGCAGCTGTCTGCGATCCGACCTTACCAAATTGGCCTCTTATAGTGGGAGACGATTAGATTCAACCCCGGTTCGCCTTACAAATCATACGCCAGTCTCAGGTACCTTTCTATCGCATACTGCCACTCTGCCACTACTATCGCCTACAGGGCCAGGCCCAGTCTCCCTAGGCGGCCTGACAGAGCAGAAGACGGGAGCCAAAGCCAAAGCCCAGCGCAAGCCGCTCTCTAACGACTAAACCGTTACGGAGTTCCTTCTTGTGCACTCCCCTACTACCTACCTAACCTCTTCCCTCGGCTTCTCTGGGTAAAGAAGCACAAGAGCAGCCTGCTGTAGGAAACAGAAGATCAATACAACAACGTGCGTGCGTGCGTGCTTCCGAGTCGACTTTTCCTTCACTCGGGCAACATTCAATCGTGACGGCCGTGGTTCGTGGCTCGTTGTGCAACCCGCCCGAGCTTCAAATCCCGTCCAGTCGCGCTATCAATTATCCTGGCGGTTGATCTTTTTTTTCTGAAGGGTGAGTCCCGACCTGCACTTCCGCCATTTACCAGCCCCCCCCGTTCCCCGTCGCGCCCATTTTTTTTTTCTCCCAATTCCCTCCTGTAAGTCCCAGCACCGCACCACCTTGCCTGCCTGCTGCTTTGCTTCGTACCCATCCCCTAGGGACATTCTTCCCCAGAGCTGAATGAGCGGGACGACGACAACTGCTGCGCGTCACTGGCTAGAGCGCGAGAGAACAGAAGCAGGAGCGAAAAGAGACGGGAAGGATATCTGCTGCTTAGCCCTTTGGCCTTCATTTCATTTCCCGTATTTTAATTTTCGTCCTCCGACTGCACCCGCCGTTCATTCAATTGATCGGTCGACAAAGTCGAGAAGACTCGGAAGACCAGTTCAGGCAAGTGTCTGTCTATCTGCCGTGTCGTGTCGTGTCGCATCATACCACATCACTTTGCATTCTATCGTGTCTCTCTATCCCAGGCCGCCCTTGTGCCTTTTCCCACACGCCGATTCTGATCAAGCGCGCCCTCTCTCGTCTCCAGGCCCGTCTGCCTCGCCAGACCCCATTCCGCATCGCGACTTAGCCACCCTTTTCCGACCGGCCACGGCCACTACGCGGTTGATCTGTAATCGGGGGTGCCCTTCAGCCATCACCAGCTCCCTCCATCGCACCACTCGCGGCTATCGCTGGTACGACCACGACTTGGGATTTTCGACCTGTCTGCTGACCGTCTTGTGTCGCGGCTGAGTGCTCGCCACGTCCGCCCCCAAGCCAAAGTGACAACTCGTCCATCATCCCCCCAAAATTAGTCACCAAGCTCTACGCTACCGCCCCCAACTTACCCCAGACCTGGCAATCATAGCAACTTGCCCTTGACCCTGGGCCTTGGGCCTGTATATTCCCATCTGCACTTGGATCTGTCCGCATTGTTGAGTGTTTGTCGCATTGTACCTGCATCCTGTCTGCAGCTCTCTTTTTTCGCATTTCGTCCGTCGTTTTGTCGGGCCAAAACACGTCTCTACCCTTCTCTAGGTCTCAATCTCCGAAACGTAGCTGTTAGGGAGACTGGGGTCTGATAGGCAGAGTCAAATCAAAAGCCCGTCCTCCGTTGCCTTTTTTTTCTCCGACCGATACCACCACACACCCATCCAACACACAACCCACTTGCCCTGCCGCCTTCTTCCTTCAGCTTGCAAGGCAGCGCAGTCTAGTTTCCGGGAAACACCTCATTGCTCAAATCGTTCTCGAGCGCTGTCGCATCCCTCCACGATCCTGACGATAACAACGACATTTGACGACGTCACTCTATATCATTTGTCGCTCACCGCGCCACCGGTCAACTCAATCTACCCCTTTCGCAACAATCCGCCAGGACAAGCCAGCCGCACGCACCCATCGCGTCCGCGAACCTTGCATCAACGATTTCCCGTCATCATCATCGGCGCTTCACCTTTATCGACAAGCTTGATATTGTTTTGGATTCATTTGCCCCGGATTTCGATTTTCAGACACGAACTCTACGCGTTCTGAGCCGAAATACAAACCTTGCAGCGCGACCCTAGTTCGATCAACCGCAGAGCTGCCCATCGACTGCTCGCTTAGCTGACCAATCCTTACGGATGACCGCAGACGCAGTCTGCTTTGAGCTCCGACAAATAGGACCATGAACAACGTGAACATGGCCAACATGGGCGCCATGGGCGGACCGGTCGGCGGTGCACCCATACCCATGGCCATGAACAATGGCAATGGCGCGCTGCCTGCCCAGCCAATGCAGGGAAATGATCGTAACCACCGGTGTATGCTGAACACGTATATTTACGACTACTTTCTGAAAGAGGGCATGGTCGATTGCGCGCGCTCTCTCCTGAGGACAGACCAGCCGCTCAATGTATCCAAGGATAGCCCCGGTAGCCGACGCGACGAGAATGGGAACGCCTTGAATGGCGTATCTGACGACTCGATGGAAATCGACCACAAGCACGATGTAGATTCCAAGGACCTCCCGACTCCTTTGATCGCGTCATCCGATACGTGTTTTCTCTACGAATGGTTTGGCCTCTTTTGGGATATGCACCTCGCTCAGCGTAATCGCATGGGCAACAACAATGCGCAAGTGAGCCAATATATCAACCACACTCAGGTACATCACCCTCTTGAAGCCAGCCTCAATCCCCCTCCGCATCCGCTGACCAGAATACCAGACACAAAACCGGCTAAAGCAGAGCCAGCAGCAAGAACTGCTGCGCAGTATGCGACCAGACCAGGCCGGCGGTATGCCTTTCAACCCTATGATGCGCAACATGGCCAACGGCATGCAAATGCCAAACAACAACTTGGCGAGGAAAGCCATGGCCAACAACCAAAAGTAAGTCATCGATGTCTCATGACTTCTGATCCATCTATATCTGCACATTTGCTTACAATGTCAGCAGCCCCCAGATGATGCTTCAACAGCAGAAGCAGAACCAGATGCAGCGTGACCCCTCGGATATGGACGGCAACCGCCGGCCAGCATCGCCTGGATCAGCGGAAAATGCGCCTTCGCCCAACAAACGACCACGCCTGGAAGGCAACACTCCCTTCAACCCACAGCAGGCAGCTATGATGCCTAACGGACGACCACAGCAGGGCATGCCTGGTCAACAACAGGTCAGCAATACTTCCGCCGCACAGTCACATGCCCAGACCGCCCAGCTGCTCATCGCCAACAACATAAACCCGACCTCACTAACCCCTCAGCAGTTCCAGAACTTCCAGAACCAGCCGCCTGCCAACCAGCAGAAGTCCATTGCCACCTACGCCCAGAACATGGCCGGTCACCATGGCAATCAAATGCCTAACAAAGGCATGGGCAACCCAGGAGTCCCCCAAGGCCAAGGATCGCCCATGATGACGCAACCCAATGGCGCTGAGCTCAACACATTCTACAACGCCGAAGGTCTAGCTGGCGGCCCGATGCGACCTGGTGCCCCAGGGAATGCCCAGGGTGGCGGCAGCAACCATGCGCTGCAGGACTACCAGATGCAGCTGATGCTATTGGAGCAGCAGAACAAAAAGCGCCTCATGATGGCTCGACAAGAGCAAGACAGCCTGGGTGGTGGCATGCCCCGCGGTGATGGCTCCGCTGGTCCCGGGGTTCCTGGAGGTCCTCCCGGCCAGCCATTCCCCGATGCTTCCCCACAAGGCGGTAGAGCAGGTGCTTCGCCGAACCCCGGCGAGCAGATGAAGCGCGGCACTCCCCAGATGAACCCTGCGGGTATTCCGTCGCCTCTTCCTGAAGGTGGCCAATCTCGTGGCTCCCCCAACCAGATGGGCTTCATGCCCCAGAACGTGAATGTTGGTGACCCCAATATGGCACCCCATTTCTTCCCCAAGGGCATCAATGGCATGGATCCGAACATGGTCCAGATGAACGGCGGTATGCGACCGCCGAGCTCCCATCCCGGCCAGACCTTCAACGGTGGGCAGATGAACCCCCAGATGATGGCTGCTAGAGGAGGGCAACCAGGTGTTCCCGGTGGCCCACAAATGCAATGGCAAGGGGGTCCCAACGGCGGCAACCCCATGGTTCCCCAAGGAGGCCCTCAAGGCCAAGTTCAAGGAACACCACAGCAGCGTGCCATGCCTCCACCATCTGCCCCTGCGCCTGGTGGCAACGCGAATGGCCGGACACAGCCATCTTCGCCAGCTCCCAGTAACGCGGCACCCCGACACCCCAGCAGTCGAACAAGGCCGCCCCCAAGAAGAAGGACACGAAAGGTGCCAAGGGCAAGGTAACTATACTCCAGCAATGTGCCCCTTTGATGCCTTGTTGCTGACAATGCTGATCCCCAGGCGGCTGCAAAGAAGGCCAACAACGCAGCAGGTGCCACTCCCGCAGCGGAGCAATCACAGGAACCGGAGCCTCCCACTCCCGCGACTCCCATCACCCCAGTCAACCCTGGCAACTTCGCCAAGAACGGGCCGAATGCTGGTGCGGGTCAGCCGGCGCCCAATGCTCAGACATCTGCTCCTCCGGCTCCGGCTCCGGCTCCCGTCGCTCCTCCGGTACACCCAGATCCCTCGCAGCCGTTCGGTATGGAGAACACGGGTCCCATGGACTTTGGGATGGAATTCGCCAACCCTCTTACGTCCGACAACGTGCTCCAAGACTTCGACTTTGACTCATTCCTCCATGACAACGACGGCGCAGACGGCGGTTTCGACTTCAACCCGTCCACGTTCATGGAAGGAGCTGGGGAGATTGGCGCCGAATAGTCTCGGCCCCTTCTCGATTAGCTACTGTGAACCAGTCCTGCTTTACGCATCTCGCGCGTTGCTAGCCATGGTGGAGTTATTGGTTCTCTTATCTTGGTATTGCATCTACTCTCATCCGTTACTCGGACCCCATTCATCTTCATTGGGCATGTCAAGGCGTTGGTCGGCTACTTGCGAGTCTCGCATTGTTCTTGGCGGCTGCGAAGGATTCTCATGTGTTGGAAGGGAACAAGACACGACACGAGCTTCATGTTGCAAAAGTTGTTCCATGCGCCCAAAACAAAATTTTCTCAATTCCCCCGTAGATCGGCGTCACTGATATGGCTTTTATCTGGACTTTCTTTTGTTCGTACATCATCTGCCTTCTTTCTATACCAGAACACAACACACGCACGCACACACACACAATGCATACACAGCCCCGCTGGGTCAGCCTCACATATCCGGGATCAAATCATATCTTGGATCATTGGGCGGACTATCTATAGCCGGGAGGAGATGTTGGGTTTCACTAATTAGGAAAGTGGACAGAAAGTCTTGAGTGGGAAGATCGGGCTATTTTTCTGCTATTTTCATGTATTTGATAGAAAAGGAGGGAGATTGTCCCTCCTCAGGTGGCGAAGCGAGGGTGGAAGAGGGAGGGAGAGAGCAGGGGAGGGGATTACGGATACCTTTTCCTCCTTTAGTCTACTATTACTGTCTCCTCGGCTTGTGAGATTATCACTGTTACTGGTATTGATATTAGGCTTATTATGGTGTTTAAATGGCAAAGCTGATTACGATGTTCATATATACGCATATATTATTGCCTTTCTAGTTAAAGTTAGAGAGTTCTTATAAGTGCTCTCTTAAGTATTATATTTAAAGTATATTAAATTATAAATCACGTAACGTAGTTTACCACTACGCGACGTATATTATTTAGCGACGCACTTTAATTTAATTTTAATATAATTAAACTTTAATGCGTAATATTTTTATAACTATAATACTTAATTAATCCTAAAAAGATCGGATAGTTTTAATAATTTAAGCGACACGAAACGAACCGAATTAAATAAACTAAAAAGTAGTAATAAAAGCTTATAATATAACGTGGTTTACTACTACGCGACGTATATTACTTAGCGACGCACCTTTTCTATTTCTCGACCCTTTTATATAAATTAATTTAATTATAACGCTTAAAATTAATTAAAACTATTCGCTATCCGATTTTTCGCTTAATTTTATATCTTTTTTATATATTCGCGTATTATAACTTATTTCGCCGTAAATATTATAACGCTTTTTACTAGTCGCTCTCCGTTTTAACGAACCTTTATTTTTATTTTATCGGGCGTTAAACGCTTTTTTTTTACTTTTTCGTTTTATAATTACTAAAATTCTTTAATAATAAGGGCTTTTTTAAGCTAGACTCGCGACTTTTTAGCTTTTCGGCGTTTAAAAAGTGTTAAATTAGCCTCTTTTAGTATATATATTTTATCGCGTATAAAGATTATTTTATAGGCTATTTTAATTATACTTTTCGCTATTTAGTTTACCGTATTTAAAATCGGCGTCGAAAAGCTTTTTTAATAGGTAAACACCTTTTTTTTAATATAAGTAAAGTGCTTAGTTATTGATTAAAGGTTAGACGGCGTTTAAGGGTTATAGGTACTAGCCGTTTTTAAACGGGATAGGTTAAGTATAAGCGTCCGGAGACGCATATTTAGCTTATTAATTACCTCGTTAAGGTTATAAAGTACTAAATTAAATACGTTAAATCTAGATTTAATATTAATTTCCGTAAAAACAGTAAAATGCGCGGCTTTAAAGGCGATAAAGAATTTAAGCTTAGTAATATAGTTTATAAAAGCTTTAATAAATAGCTCGATTTTTTTCGAATAAATACGCTTTAAAAGCGAATAAAGTACTATATCGAAAAATTAAAATAAGTGTAATAAATAAGGAGATATATTAATAGTAATAATATCGTTATTCTAGTAATATACTTCGAATTCGGCCGAAATATAGCTCTCGTAGCCGTTAAGAATTAAGAGGCGGTAACGACCCTTCATTTACGATTTAATATATTTATCGAAATGCTTAATTTAGTTTAAACTTATTTCGTTATTAATTCAGCTATTAAAAATCGGTTTAATTATTTAATTACCCGGTAAATCGGTTTCGTAAAACTAGTTCGCGAGGTAATATTAACTTTAAACGATTAAAAACGGCGAAATATATTAGCCCTATAAATTAATATATTTAATCGCCGTTACCTATTCCCGATTACCAGGCTAGACCGATTTCGCTTTTTTACGCCGCTCGGCGCGTATTACGACGAGTATTAACCCGATTATGCTTATTATAAAGCCGGTCTCGTTAAAATTTTAAATGTTTTCGTTAATAATCCCGTATTTCGCTTTTATATTTACGATTAGCGTAAACTAGGTAAAAATAACTTTAAAATTTTCGTAAAAAGTTTTTTAATAATTATACCGACGATTTATTTTAGTTTTTAAATCCGGGTTACGGTCGATAAAACGCTTAACCTAGTATTTATCGACGCGGTCGCCGCCGCGCGACGCGGTAAAAAAATTAGCTATATTTTTTATACTAGCGAAATTAGGAGGCATCCCTCGGATATTTAGATTAATTATATATTTACGAAGTATTTCCTTTTTAATTAGATTTATTTTACGTCGTTTCGATCGGATTTCGCGTTTTAAAATTCGGCCGTAAATTTAATAGCGTAAAGTTAATTCGGGTATATTATAAGCTTTTATTACTACTTTTTAGCTTATTTAATTCAGTCCGTTTCGTGTCGCTTAAATTATTAAAACTATCCGATCTTTTTAAGATTAATTAAGTATTATAATTATAAAAGTATTACGCGTTAAAGTTTAATTATATTAGAATTAAATTAAGGTATATCGCTAAGTGATATACGTCGCGTAATAGTAAACCACGTTACCCGAATTAATTTTACGTTATTAAATTTATAACCGAACTTTAAAACGCGAAATCCGATTAAAATAACGTAAAATAAATCTAATTAAAAAAAGGTATTTCGTAAATATATAATTATTACGACCTGGCCCAGCTATGCGGCCCAGAACCCACCCTACGGCACGGCCCTACGATACCCCGAAACCTCTGCATAAAAACCCAGCGTAATCCGAAGCCCCACCAGTTAGCGAAACCCTACTAGTCATTACGATTTTATTGGTTAGTAAGGCTAATTACGACGATAATTAATACTACGAATTAGATAGTACGAATTGAATAGTACGAATTGGATAGTACGAATTAAACAGTACGAATTAAATAGTTAAAAAAGAATAAACTATAGTAGGATAATACTAGTTACGTAGAAATAAAATACGCGTAACGACTTTTAGGATCGCGATAAAAGCCAGAGAGTTAGCTCGATAGGATTTCGCGAGAGCTGCGAAATCCCCGAGATTTAAGGAAATTAATAAAAGAGAAATTAGATATATAACGATGAATATTCCCTATATATTTTATATAGATACTCTTTACTTTAATAATTAATTTAAACATTAATTTAACCTATTAGTAAAGCAAACAGCCTTAATAACCCTATTATAAATACCTTTAAGTCTACGTACCTTAGTTATCTTTATTCCTACGGCTATTATATATTGTATCGATAAAAGTGGACTTCTATTGTACGTTTAGATACTCTTTCGTATTACTAAATATAAAACCCCAGTACGTTTTACTAGGTTTCTTTTGGAACCTAGATAGCGTTCGTTATATTTTAATCACTCTTGTTTTTACGAATCACTACCTGGACCCTTAAGTAATAGTACCTATAGGAACCATGTTTACACCTGGACTTAGTAATACCCCTCGCCACGGGAAGGCCCCTGTTGCTACCGTAAACACCTCTTATCGAAACCCCGCGATAAAGGTAAACAGCGACGATAGCGACGATAGCCTTACCCGACAAGCGTTGGCTAAACGAATTAAGGAACTTAAGCAGGAGAGCGCTAACTATTAGCACTACTACGTTAAACTCGAAAAAGAACGCAACGAACTCTTAGCCAAAAATACCCTAAGATAGACACTAGACATCGACGAGCTACGTAAAGAAATACGCCTCCTCCGTACTACCGCCAACATTATCTAAACCCCTGTTACTTTTAAAGGAGGCATAAAGATTAGTACCTTAGCAGCCTTCGACGGGACAAGTAGAAATCTCCGCGGATTTCTTGTTTAGGTTAAAGCTTACCAACGGTTTTATAAAGAAACGTTCCAGGACGCTACTCAGCGAGTTATCCACACCGCCTCGTTCTTTAAAAACAAAATACTCGCCTGGTTTAAACCCTACCTAAACGAACTAGTAGAAAATAACTAGTAAATTAAGCTATGCCGCGTAAAGGTATAACGAATTTTTAAAAGCTACGATAATTTCGAATAAGCTCTTAAGTTACTCTTCTAGAACCTCGACGAAAAGCGATAAGTAAAAAAAGAATTAGAAACTCTTAAATAAAAAAGGTTAGCCGCTTTTTACACCGCCGAGTTCCGACGTATTATAACTCGACTAGATTATACCGAAGCCACGAAAATTATAATATATTACCGGGGGTTAAAAAAAACGTTAAGGACGAACTTAGCCGGCTTAATACCCCTAATAATTTCTTTTCGTATATAAAGCTTACTATTAAGATCGATACTCGCATATACGAACGACGCCGCGAAAAGCAAGGCGGATAATAACGGTAGACTAGTCGAGTCTTAACCAATACAAGACGACCGCGTTACCACTATAGTATATTACTAAAAAGCAGCATAGCGTATAGTTATTATAGTGGACTTATAAACCTTAATACCACTAAACATAATAAATACGATAAGAAATAGGGCGTTACTTATTATAACTGTTAAAAATAGAAATATTTCGCCCGAAACTGTCGATCCCTAAAAAAGGACTTTCGAAGAGTCCCGGATAGACGATAAATTAATACTATTAATAGTCGATTAACCCTTATAACTATTAAAGGAAACAGCGTTAATAGCACAATAAACGTGCCCCATAATAGCCTATCCTAGACAGCTTATTACGACGATAATTACCACGATTACTTAGCAGATAAGGAAAGAACGGGATGGTTCTTTAAAGCCCTTAAACGGTAAGGTATTACACGTACCCTCGCAATAGTATAACGATAAACCCTTTATAATAACGAAAGTAGCGAAGGCAGTAACGAAAATAAAAACCCGAAAAATAACCTAGTCCGCGCCGAGCGCCGATTAAAGGATTCTAAACGGCTTATTGGATTGCTTGTACCCGAACTCGCCGTAAAAATAATAAAACCCCGAGACTTAGATATCGACGGATAGCTAACGATCCCAGGAGTTATATTTTTTAAATTACGAAAACTGCGGCAAGTACTCATTATATACGGACTTAAATAAAGAGTAAAAAGAAACTACGTTATCGGTAACGATCTTAAAATCTCGCCAACACATAATAACCATTTCTTACTCGCTTGGATCGATTATATCCACGATAATTGCACCGAGCACTTAATAAAAAGCTCGAAGAGGGATAATTCCCTCGAAGGATTGGTAAGCACCTAATCAGGCAACTATACTTTAACCACCTTATCGGGAAGGTTAAGACAACTATACCTGACCCCCGACGAGCCTACCTACTAGTTAAAAAGACTCCACAGTAGCCCCGAGAATGCCACCTAAAGAAATAAGACTGAAGGGATTACACTAATAACGAGTGCCTATAGCACGTTTAAAAAAAAGTCACGAGCCTACTAAACGTTTAAAAAAAGCGCATAATACTTCCAAGATACCTAAAACTTTTAGGTTAAGGGACCTACCATAATAACAAAATCTTAAATACCGTTACCACCGTACGACTACGAAATACCGTACGTATAAATCCGTCGCTACCAACGAATAACTAACGAACGAAACTTATTATAACGGTCGAAAAACGACTTCCGCCGGTTATAAAAAAACGATACCCGACGGGACACGATAAATCCTTATATTTAATAACGAATAACTAAAATATCTACGACTATATTATATTAATAATCGAAATTAAAAGAGTTACTATCCGAGCGCTATTAAATAGCGAAACGCAAAGTAATTATATTTCACTACGAATCGTTAACAGCCTAGCTTTAAAATAACAGGAAAAGAACGCCCCATACCGATTTAAGACCGTCGATAAAGGATTTATAACGTACGATAATAAGGACGTACGAAAAGAAATCGCGAACCTTTTAATTAATATCGAAAAACGTTATAAACGAATCACGTGTAATATTATAGACGTCGTAGGATACGACATAATTTTAGGGATACCTTAGTTACGGGTAAATAATCCCAAAATCAATTAAAAAACAGGCTAACTTCAGTGAGATACACCAGGAAAAGGTTTAATCGATAGGCAGCGGTCTAAGAAGCGACCCCCCAGTAAACTTAAGGTCTTTAGGGCATATGTTATTGCTAAAAAGCCTAAACCGAACGTTACGACGACTATACCGAAAAAGTACCGGCAATTCGAAGCTTTCTTTAATAGGAAACTAAAAACAGGCTTACCGCTTCACACACGGTGAAATCATGAGATACCCTTTTAAAAATAAAAAGGAACCCCTATTCATACTTATATATAAACTTAATCAAGAGTACGAATAAACCTTAAAGGAGTATATCACGGAAAATCTCGAGAAAAAAGTTATACGACTATTCACGTTATTAGTAGGCTTCCCTATACTTTTTTATTTAAAAAAAGTAAGGATAGGAAACCTAAGTGGCGTATATACATCGATTATCGGAAGCTCAACGAAATCACTATTAAGAACCGGTACCCCTTACCCTTAATTAGCGATTTACGAAATAAGCTGCTATACGCCAAAATTTTTATAGTACTTGACCTTTTTAACGCATATAACCTAATCCGTATTAAGGAAAGAAAAGAATAGAAAACCGCGTTTCGAACTAAATACGGACATTTCGAGTATTAAGCTATGCCGTTTAGTTTAATTAACGTATCAGTTAGTTTTTAAATAATAATTAATTACGTTTTATAGGAGTACTTTAATAAGTTTATTGTAGTATACCTCGATAATATCTTAATTTACTCCGAGGACGATAAGTAACACTAAGAGTATATAAAATTAATACTCCGGAAACTGCAGGACGTTAACTTATTAATTAACCTAGAGAAAAGCGAATTCCATTAACGATCCGTTATATTTATAAAATACGTAATATCTCTTAAAAAAATCCGGATAGAACCTTCCAAAATTTCAATAGTTAAAAAATAGCCCACGCCTATAAGCGCTATAGAGGTCAAATCCTTCTTAAGACTAGCCAACTACTACCGAATATTTGTCCCCGGATTTAATAGGTTAACAACACTTCTAATAAACTTAACGAAGAAGGACGAACCATTCCGATAAACAAAAAAAAAAGACCAAGCCTTTTACGATATTAAAGAGCGAATCTTTAGCGAACCAATGCTTCGCGTAGCAAATCCTACTAAACCTTTTAAAATCGAGACCGACGTATCGAATTATACGATTAAAGGGTAACTTAATTAACGGAACGATAACGGAAAATCGCACCTTATCGCATTCTTTTCGAAAAAACTTAATAGACTAGAACTCAATTACTAGATTCACGATAAGGAGCTAATAGCCATTATTAAAGCTTACGAAAAATGGCGATATTACCTCAGCGGAACGGTAGAACCAGTTAAGGTTTATACCGACCACAAAAACCTTATAATGTTCACTACGACAAAAGAGCTAAATAAATAATAAGTACGATAGTCTAAATTCCTCTCAAGATTTAACCTTACCATTATTTACTATAAAAGTAATAAAAACGGTCGCGCCGACGCGTTAAGCCGACGATTAAACCACCAGGAGGAAATCCTACTTAAGACACGGACTATCTTGACCTACGACTAGGACGGCAACCTCACGCCGTTACGACAATTAAATACCATAAGTTCCGTATAGTACAACAACGATTAGGTCTCCAAGTTCCGACAACTAGATTAAACCCCGGATCTTACTAACTACACCAGGGATCACCTCGAGAAACGAGATAACCTCGTCTTTTACCGAAATAAGATCTACATCCCTAAGTAGTACCGTAAGAGCTTTATTAAGGAATTTTACGAGCATCCCGCGCACGGACACTAAGAAGTATTTAAGACTTAAAAACGAATCACTAGGCAATTCGATTGTAAAAACTTTAAGTCAATCGTGATTAAAGTAGTTAACGAGTGTAACCTCTATAATAAGGCTAAGGCCGCCAGACATCGATTTTATAAAGAACTATAATTAATTCCACTACTAGACAGAGTATGGAAAATAATCGCACTCGATTTCGTAGTTAAGCTACCCTTATTAAAGGAACCCTTAATTAAAGTTAACTACGATAGTATCCTGGTAATTACGGATAAACTTACGAAGTACGCTTACTTCTTGCCGTATAAGGAATTTAGCGATATTAGTAACTTAGTTTACACGTTTTTACGAATAATTATTAATTAGTATAGGCTACCTGAAACGATTATTTTTAACCGAGACAAACTGTTTACCGCTAAGTTTTAAAAGTCGCTAATAGCGTAACTCGGCGTGAAATATAAGCTGTTTATAGCCTATTATCCCTAAACGAATAAATAAACCGAACGAATAAACTAAATACTAGAATAGTATTTACGCTACTACGTTAACCATAAATAAAATAACTGGGTGCAGTTATTACTTATAATATAGTTCGTTTATAATAGCGTAAATAACGAGGCTACCCGTATATCCTTATTTCGAGTAAATTACGGGTATAATTTAAAAATTACTAGAACACCCTTAGAAAGAGAGTTAACACTTGTCGCGACTATATAAGTCGAAAAACTAAAAGAGTTACAGATAACACTATAGTAAAACCTCACCTTTCTCCAATAATAAATGAAGCAGTACGCCGACCAGACCAGGTTAAAGGGATTAACCTTAAGAGAGGGAGAAAAAGTTTACCTCCTACGGCGAAACATTAAAACCAAGCGACCAAGCGAAAAACTAGACTTCAAAAAAATTAGACCATTTAAAATCGTAGAAGTTATTTTTAAAAACTAACTACCGATTATCGCTACTTAAAATAATGCGGATATACCTTATATTTCATATTTTATTGCTTGAACCAGCTTTTAAAAACGCGAAAACCGAAACTTAGTTAGAAGTCGAGATAAATTAACACGAGTATAAAGTTAAAACGATTCTCGATAAAAAGTAAGTAGGGAAGGGATAGAAATACCTTGTTAAATAGAAAGGTTACCCAACGGAAAATAACACGTGGGAACCTAAGAAACACTTAGGGAACGCCGCTGGGAAGCTTTAATAGTTTAAAAAACGACCCCGAACTCCGCTAATAATGACGGCTTTAATAATACGTTAAAGTACACGGCGTTCTAGTTGAATAAAAAGTCGGAAGGCAATATTAGAACCTCCTTAGGAACCGGTTTAGATATAGCTTTATAACGAGCCTCTTCTTCCGCCTTCTCTCGTTCTACACGTTTTAGTTCTTCGATAGAATTTAAGCTTCGCTAAACGGCACGTATTATCTTTTTAAACCACAGCTTTTTTTATTTCCGAAGGCGCTGTACTTTCGTATTTATCTCACGACGACGTTCCTTAACTTCTTCGATCTCGGCCTCTAACTTCGAGTATTAAAGGGCGGCGTTTATTAACACCTTGGCCGAAAAACCCATATTATACCCGGACTGGTGGTTAAAAACGCACTCACTATACCGAGAGGAATTGTCCGGTGAGGACCGATAAATAAAACCACGACGAATATAGTAAGAATAACTGTCCGGCATCTCGATAAGACTTTAAAAAATAGCCTGAGCAAGAAAATCACAAGTACGAGACTTTTCCGTCCTGGATTATTTAAATACACGACGTTTCTCGATACGACTAAACGATATAATAAGCACACATTACAATAAAAGCAAGAAAAAAGAAAGAACTCATAAAAATCTTAGTATAACGGCAACCTGTAGGTATTTATGGCGATTAAACTGTTTTAGGGATAAAGCAAATGGAAAAAAGGGGATAGTATTACGACCTAGCCCAGCTATACGGCCTAAAACCTACCTTACGGCACGGCTTTACAATACCCCGAAACCTTTACATAAAGACCCAGCGTAATCCGAAGCCCTACCAATTAGCGAAACCCCACCAATTATTACGACCCCATTGGTTAGTAAGGTTAACTACGACGATAATTAATATTACGAATTAAATAGTACGAATTAGATAATACGAACTAGATAATACGAGTTGAACAGCACGAACTAAACAGCTAGGGAAAAATAAGCTATAATAAAATAATACTAGTTACGTAGAAATAAAATACGCGTAACGACTCTCGGGATCGTAATAAAAGCTAAAGAGTCAACTCGATAAGATTTCGCGAAAACTACGAGATCCCCGAGATTTAGAGAAATCAGTAAAAGAAAAATTGGATATATAACGATAAACATTCCCCATATATTTTATATAAACACTCTTTACTTTAATAATTAATCTAAGTATTAATTTAACCCATTAGTAAAGTAAATAGCCTTAACGACCCTATTATAAATACCCTCAAGTCTACGTACCTCAGTCATCTTTATTCCTACGGCTATTACACATTATATTAATAAAAGTAAACTTCTATCGCACGTTTAGATACTCTCTCGTATTACTAAACATAAAACCCCAGTACGTTTTACTAGGTTTCCTTTAGAACCCAGATAGCGTTCGTTACAATAATTAATCTAAATATTCGAGGAATACCTCCCGATTTCGCTAATATAAAAATATAGTTAATTTTTTTACCGTGTCGCGCGGCGGCGACCGTATCGATAAGCATTAAATTAGGCGCTTTATTAACCGTAACCCGGACTTAAAAATTAAAATAAATCGTCGGTAAGATTATTAAAGGGCTTTTTACGAGGATTTTAAAGTTATTTTTACTTAGTTTACACTAATCGCGAATATAAAAATAAAATATAGGATCGTTAACGAAAATATTTAAAATTTCGACGAAACCGGCTATATAATAAATATAATCAGGTTAATACTCGTTATAATATACGCTAAGCGGTATAAAAAAGTAAAATCGGTTTAACTTAATAATTAAAAATAGGCAACGGCAATTAAATATATTAATTCGCAAGGTTAATATATTTCGCCGTTTTTAATTATTTAAAACTAATATTACCTCGCGAACTAATCCTATAAAACCGATTTATTAAGCGATTAAATAATTAAGCCGATTTCTAATAATTAAATTAATAACGAAATAAGCCTAAACTAAATTAAACACTTTAATAAATATATTAAATCGTAAATAAAAAATCGCTACCGCCTCCTAATTCTTAATAACTATAAAAGCTACATTTCGGCTAAATTTAAGGTATATTACTAAGATAACGATATTATTATTATTAATATACCTCCTTATTTATCGCACTTACTTTAACCTCTCGATATAATACTTTATTCGCCTTTAAAATATATTTATTTAAAAAAATCGAGCTATTTATTAAAGCTTTTATAAACTATATTATTAAGCTTAAATTCTTTATCGCTTTTAAAGCCGTGCATTTTATTATTTTTATAGAAATTAACATTAAATTTAAATTTAACGTATTTAATTTAATACTTTATAACCCTAATAAAATAATTAGTAAGCTAAATATACGTCTTTAAACGCTTATACTTAATATATCCCGTTTAAGGACGGCTAGTACCTATAACCCTTAAACATTATTTAACCCTTAATAAATAATTAAGTATTTTATTTATATTAAAAAGAGGGTGTTTACTTATTAAAGAAGCTCTCCGACGCCGATTTTAAATATAGTAAACTAGATAACGAAAAAATATAATTAAAATAGTTTATAAAATAACCTTTATACGTAATAAAATATATATATTAAAAGAGATTAATTTAACACTTTTACTACGGCGCACCTTAGAACAGGCCTTTGGTGGCCTTGCCAACCAGAGTGGGGCAAGGGCATGCGAGAGATGGCCTGAAGCGCCACTTGACTTTTCCCCACTTATTTAGATAAGGAAATCGTCCCGGCAAGGCTAGACCTTTTCCTTCTTTCCCTATCTTTTCGGTAATGTTACAGTTGCAGCAATTCGGGAGGCAAGGCTACAGGTTATTGCTTTATTATGGAAAACCGAAAAAGATGAGGAAAGAAGGAAAAGGTCCAGCCTTGCCGGGACGATTTCCTTATCTAAATAAGTGGGGAAAAGTCAAGTGGCGCTCGGGCCATCTCTCGCATGCCCTTGCCCCACTCTGGTTGGCAAGGCCACTAAAGGCCTGTTCCAAGGGGGCGCCGTAGCAACTTTCTAAGCGCCGGAAAGCTAAAAAGTCGCGAATTTAATTTAAAAAAACCCTTACTATTAAAGAATTTTAATAGCTATAAGACGAAAAGGTAAAAAGGAAGCGTTTAACGCCTAATAAAAGTAAAAATAGGGGTTCGTCGAAACGGAGAATAATCGGTAAAAGGCGTTATAATATTTACGGCGAAATAAGTTATAATACGCGAATATATAAAAAGATATAAAATTAAGCGAGGAATCGAATAATAAGTAATTTTAATTAATTTTAAGCGTTATAATTAAATTAATTTATATAAAAAGGTCGAGAAATAAAAAAAGTGCGTCGCTAAGTAATATACGTCGCGTAGCGGTAAACCACGTTATAAAAAAAGTTTTTATATATTATAAGGTAGTTTTTAAAAAGGGTTTTTTAAAAATATAATATTAAGTTTAATTAAAAAAAAATTTAATATATACCTTTTCGATTTTAATTAATATTAAATAACGAATCGAGATTTTTATACTTTTTTAATCCGAAAAAAGTTAATAATAGTAATATTAAAACTTTTAATAGCACTGTGTGAGGGGGTGACGTAGTTATATAAAGTAATGAAAAAGGAAGGAAGATTACCTAGGCTAGCTGTACGTGGAGCTAATAATAAGGTGGCTAATAGTAGGGCTAGTGTAGCGGCATAGACTATATTAGTAGGCTAATTAAGTGATTTCCTTAGTGAGGTTTATTAAATAGCCGGCGGCTCGGAAAAAGCTTGCCGACCTCGGTAAGTCTTTTATTTAATTTTTTTAATTAAACTATAAATTTAATATACGTGATAAGATTATATGTTTTTAATTAGTTTATAACGTGGTTTTTTTCGTATTATAATACGGTAATATTATAATATAGGATTATTATAATACGTTGTTTATTATTATATATTAAGAATAATTTACTAGTTTTTTAATAACGGGTGTTTACGAAGCTTACCGCGTTTACGTTTTAATTAAGTTATAGTTTTAAGGACTTATAAATTATTAATAGTTAAATTAATAAATAATACGTTAACGGGGTTTTTACGAGGACGTCTTTTACCTCGTTTAATTAATTAATTACCGGGCTAAGCGGGTAAAATATTAAGAAAATTAATAACGTTATTAGCGATTACGTTAGCGACGACGGGACGGTTACGGGGACGAAAACTTTCTCGTTTAAGTTTTTTAATAACCGGAATAGGCGAAAGAGATACGCGATCGGATTAATTACCTTAAAAAACGGGACATTATTTCTTGGGTTTTTCGCGACGAGGTTATTATAGTTTAGTAAGCTTTTCACTTTCTCGTGCCCAGTATTTTTTAATTAACTCTTTAAAGTTATTTAGAGTATTTTTTCGTTTCCAAGTATTTTAATAATAAGCGAAGCCTTTTTACTTAATAAGATATTCGTATTTATTCTTAGTTCTATTTCGTTTATAGTTAAGAATAATTTTAATACCGTAACATAGTAGTTTATCTTCCTAATCGGCTTCGATAGAACTTAAAGGAGGACCTCTTTTATTAAAAATATCTTTACTATTCGAGGACGGTGTTAAATACTTAACGGAAATAACTAGGTAAACCCTAATATATTCGGGGGAGTTAAGCTTATAAGCTAATCTACCGATATATTTAAACACTTTAAATAGACTTAATCGTTATTATAAGTATTTCCGGGAAGGGTTACTAAGTAAATAATAACTATAATATAGTTTTAAGTAAACTTTATTATTAACGTTAAACTTAATAACTTAATAATAAAAGTCGTAACGATACTTAATAATAATAACTATATAATCTATAATAAAAAAGCGTTCTTACGTATATACTCGCGTATATAACGAATTTCGGAGAGACTTTTTTCGGCAGCGTTAATATCGGTAATAATATTTAATAAACCGGGAATTTTAAAGCTAAAGATTTATTTATAGGGTGTAAAATTAATCGCACGCTAGTAAGCACTATTTATATTCTATTAAAGCGAAAGAATAAAATTTAAACATTTTTTATTAAGGAATATAAACGTGTAAAAACGAATACTAATCTCGATTTCCTAGTTTTTTCGTTCCGAAAAACTATCGGCTTAAGAATACTATGCGGTTATAAATAGTAAACGCGTGTTAAGTAATTTTTACATGCCCTTTTAAAAGTCGCTTATAAACTTAGAGTCTCGATTAAAAACAATGCCTCGTGGTATTCCTTAATTAAAAAAAAAAAGCTAAGTTCTAAGAATTTTTCCCTAGTCTTCTACTATATATTAAATATTACTAGGAAAAAGCATCGTACGTTTAAAAGTTTAACATAATATAATTATTATATAATCGTAGTAGTAATTATATTCCTTTTTTTAATTATTAAGGAGTTTTTTCGGTATTTATTTAAAAGAAACTTAGGATAAAATCGATCGTAATATTACGTATCGGTAACGGATCCTTATTTTTAAAAGGTTAGTAGTCGCTAATTTTCGGTTAACGATTTATCGTATTAAGTCGATATTCGAAGTAATAAGCATAATATTATTTTATTAATCGTTTTTTATTTTTAATAGCGAAACCTTTTAATGCCTCTAATATTTTCTCGACTCTTTAATAATATCGATCGTCGTAAGCTATTATTATAAACTTATAAATAAGCTTATATAGCATATAAAGTTTTCGTTAACCTAAGAGATTAATATTATAAAGTAAATTATCGCGGACCTCGAAAAAATAGCCGGAACGAGAGAAATTCTTAACGACCTCGTTAATTTTAATATTTCTTTTAAAGTCTATAATAATCGTTTTAAAATAAGTGTTAGTTCGCTATTTTTTAATTAACTATTAACGGAATTAATTATCGAGTAGAATTTCGGCCTTTAAAAAATAAGCGTTATATTCTATATATTAGACTTCGTTTAGCGTCGCAGGTTCGGTAAAACGTGCTTTAGTGTTTTAAACGGTTAAAAGGCGGCTTAAAGCATTAGGAACAAAATTAATCTTTCCCGTAATATAATAAACTTATAAGCCGTATTATAATAAGTAAATAAAGGCGTTAATAAGTTAAGCGTTAAATCGATTTATGCTGGTTATATTAAGGGTTATTTAATCGCAAATTCTTTTAGTCACAACGTAATTTATTAAAATAATAACGGGGTTATTACTCGATTAAATCGTAATACGTAGTTTCTTAACTATTTAAATAAAATATGCCACCTCGAGCTTAAAAAGACCGTATCTAATCTCCGGTTAGGATAGTATACGGCTTAAATACGAAATAAGTTAAACTTAATTCGAAGGAATTAAAGAACCTAAAGTTTATTTATAGCTAGTTTTAAGGTAAAAAACTATAACGCTAAATCCGCGTTAAATTAATTTATCGAGCTATATAAATAGGATTTTATTAGGATCGAAGTGAAATAAGGCGGTGTTTTTATAAATAGCTAACTAAAAAGCGTTAAAAAAGGCTTTCTTAAGATCCGTTAATTTATAATACGTAGATTTATAATAAGCTATGCGCTTAGCTAAATTACCGTTAATTACTTTACTTTATTTACGTTTTTTAGCAAGTAATATAGTCTTACGCTTTTAAAGGGGTTTAATAATTTAAACGTAGTAAAGTATAAAATAGCGGAGAAATCCAGCGGCACCGATGTATTATTCGAGGGCCTTTAAATTACTAAGAAATACGAGCTTTTTAAAGGCAATAAAACGGTTTTTAATATTAATTAAACTAAGGCTATTAACGCGGTAATCGAGTAATTTAATAAAAGGATAGCCGAGGAATAATTTTATAAGTAATATAGAGATATCGCGGGAGTTAAACAGGGTAAAGATCGTTTTTAAGTGTTAAATATATTTGTTTTTTATTTCGGAAAAAATGACGATATCGTTAATAAAGGTACGGTAAAAGTGTCGGTATTTCGTTAAAAGCTTATCTATAAATCTCTGCGCGTAAATAGGACTATTCCGAAAACTTATAAGAGTAATTATTAAACGTTTTAAACTTCGATAACTTATTATAGTAAATCGGTCTCGAAAGTTTTTATATACTAAAAACTAGTAAAAAAAGGTAGTTATATTAACGATAGTAATAAAATATTTTTTTTATAGACTGAAAATGATATCGTTTTATAATAGTAACGGGTATTAATTAGGAATAGCGATAAAATTAAGGACGCGAAGATTTATAACGATTTATTTTTTAGGTTTATTATAAACTTATCGCTAAACGACGAATAAAAGGTTAATAAAAGGTGAAGGTTTATTTACTTATTTTATTTTTCCTTGATTATAAAGAGCGTTATAAGTGGCGTTAATAATTTTTTAATCCTTTTTACTGAGAGGGTATAGCCAGTAATTTAACTTGCGGTTTTACTATTCGTTAATTAAAGGGATTTTTATTTGTTTATTTTCGGGAACATTAATCGGCTTATTGTTTTTTTAGAGCTTAGGAAACTTTTTAACGATTTCGATGAGTTTATCGGCGAAAGATTTCTTTTCGGCGTAAATACTTATATTTTTTTCGGTTTTTAATTTAGGGACGTTAATAAGCTTTTTAATGCTTAAGGTAGAGAAATACTCGGTAATCTTCGGTTTATCGGGTTTAAGTAGCATTATAAGTAATACGTTTATCGAGTAAGGATTAGTTAGAGAATAATTACTAGAGTTAACGATAATATTATAAACTTTATTAGTAAGAGAAGTGCCTTTTATAGGAATAAAATCGAAAGTAATATCTATGAAATTAGTATACGGACTATTTAAATTAAGGATTATATTCGAAGTAATAACGGTTATAATAAGTGTTATAATAAACTTAACGTTAATTCGAATAATAGCGTTATAATTAAGAATAACTTAAGTAATAATAAAAGGTATACTAATTATAGCTCTAAGATTTAAAGTGTTTAAAGGTATTTATACGACGCTTACTAAAGTAACTACGGTAGTAAAAGTAGTTATTCCGGCTTTCTAAGTTATTTTAAAAAATCCGGTGTTTATGTTTTTTTTAATGCTACTTAATTTTTTTCCCTTAGGAAGAGTAACAGTTTTATTCGTCGAGTTAATTATTATAATAGCTTAAGGGCTCTTAGGGTTTATAATAGTATTGTAAATAGTGTTTATTTCGAAGTAGAAATAGAAATTACGGCCTTTAAAGAGGGGTTTATAATCGATTTAAGTATACGCTAACTCTTTAAGCTTAAAAGTTATTTTACGTGTATTAAAGACTCGTTAATTATAAGGGTTATTTTTAAGTAAAACCTAGAAAGTGGTCTCGAAATTAATGAGCTTCTAATAAATAACTTTTATAGTTATGTAGTTAATAATTACACTATACGAGTGTAAGGTGTTATTTTCGAGAAGTAGGTTAAAAGTAAGGTCGCTTTTAACTTAAGCCTCTTTCGTTAGCTTAATTAATTTAAGCTTATCTACGGAATTAATTCTTTTTAAATAAATAGAGAATCGAGCTTTTTAAATAATGTCGGCTCGTTTAACGCTTTTAAAGCGACACTTCTCGTTTTAAACTATATAGTTTAATTTAGTTAAAAAGTCTTAATTAATTAAATTATAGCTTATTCCGAGATTAAAGCAAACGTGATTTATATCCCCGTTCGGTGAGGTACGGGCTTTTATTTTAAGGTAGGTATAACTATTAATAGAAGTGTTAAAAGTTTCGATTAAAAGGGTTTCTTTAACGACGTATAAATATTCGTTCGCATCGTTTACGTCGTTCTCTAAGACGCCTTAACGAGGCTGCGGCAAGGTGCTTAAATCGATTTTTTAGTAGTTATATATCTTACTATAATTATAAATATGTTAAAACAGTTTATTTCGAAAAGGAAAAGAGTTATCGTAATAGTAATAAATAATGCGGTTAACGGTAAACAAAGGTAAGGATAGTATCTTTTTTATACTATCGCACTTTTTTTAATAAAGCTTAGTTTACTTTTTAATAAGGAATGAAATATAATATTTAAAGTAAACGTAGTTTTAACTATAAATAATATAAATAAGGACTTCTTTATTAGAGTCGGAATCGGAGAAAGAAAAAAACAAGGATAAATTAGGTGAATTATTATTATACTTTTCGATATAGTGGGAAGACTTTTTTTATCGTTAAACTTATTCTTTTTTTCGTATTTCTCTTTACGAGCCTTTTTTTCGGATTTGTCCTTGTGGGATTTTTTCTTGTTATCTTATTTACGGTTTCGCTTACCGCTATTAAAGTCGGAGTTATTATTGTTTTTTTATGACTTTTTTTTAAACTTACTACTTATTTAGCTAAAGTTTTTTTTTATATCGTATATATAACGCGACTACTTAACGTTGAGGTGCTTTTATTTAACTAAGGTAAGTAAGCTAAACTTAGCTTTATTAACGCGCTATAAGTATTAAAGAAGTGACTCGAACTGTCGAAATTATGTGAAATATTATTTAATTTTAAGGGATATTTTTAACTAAATATAAATTAAAACACTATAAGTATTAATATTATTATCGTTAAGGGTTTTTATTATACGAGAGTATTATAGTATTTTATTAAAAAATTAGGGAAGAGCGTGTTTATTCGAAGTAATATTGTAAAATATAAGCGTTATATCGTTAAATCGTGAAATCGCTTCCGATAAGTCTAGGATAAAGCGATTATATAAGGTATTTAACGTTACTATTAATCCGGCTCGTTATAGGTTTCGACGGTTAAAAATTATAAGTTTACTGTTCTACTAAACAGCCGCAGGTCCTCTTAACAGCGTTAAGAAAAGCGTTAAGATTTACTGCCTAGCGGGGCTTTCGGGATTATCGTCGATAAACGTTCGGATACGATCGGTAAAAACGCGAACGTTTATAAAAATTAAGTCGCGACTATATTAAACGATGCCGATATTTTTTTTATTCTCGAATTCCGGGTTAAATATACCGATATTATTACGTTTAAGTTTAAATAACTTTATTTTAAAGGAACTAGATTTAATTAATTAGTTTTAAGGAGTTAATTAAGTGGTTATAAATAAATTAAAGTTTAATTATTATAAACTAAATAGGTTAAGTTAATAGGTAAATTTAAACGTGTTAAGCTTATTACTTAAGGGATTACCTATATTTAATACTAATTAATTTAAAATTAAATCCTTAAGTTCCTAAAAGTTTTAAATATAATCGCTCGAAATTTTATTTAGGTTAATTTTTATAATTTCGAGGTTTTACTCCGTGTTCGCTTAAAACTTTTATAGGTTATCGCCCACTTTTTCGACCTTTATAATAAGCTCGCTAATTCGTCGGTTATACTCGGGTAGGGTTTTATTAATTAAGTTAATGTTAGTAACGACCTATTCTATATTATTAATATTAACTTAAACTTTTTTAAGTCTCGGAACTCTATTAACGGTCGAGCTTTAATCTCGAACTTTGCCGCCGCCCGTAGCGAACGACTCTCTATTATCCCCTATACCAATAAAGGCGGTGTCTAAATTAAAGTCGTGTTTTTCTGTTTTTAAATCGGGATTAAAAAACCTGGTAACGTTTTCTTTAAAGTCGTTTTCGTCTTGCGATTCTTAGTTAAAAAGGGAAGGTTCGGTTATTTTTAAGGTTAAAAATAAATAAGTACGGGGTTTACGAGTAAGTAATAATTTAAAGCTAAATTATTCGCTATTTAATTCGTTGCTTTTACTGCGCGTTATAAGCGGTGCTATACGGTTATTTATAAACGAGTAGCTAACCTTTTTTATATGTAAAAAAAGAAAAAAAAACGAAAAAACGAATATAACGCGATAAATAAGGAGGTTTTAATTTTATTATTTTAAGTACTTAACGTTCGTTAAAGTAATAAATTAAGAGGGATTAATAGCTTACTTAATATTCGGCTTTATTATATAACCGATTCGTTTATAACGAATAATTTAGGTATTTAATATTCGTTAAATTACTCGTTTAAAATTAAACTATAAAGATAAATTGTTTATGAAAATTTTTCGTAAACGGTGGTAATATCGCGAATTTTCGCTAAGGTATTTAACGTTCCCTTAAGAAAATTTTTAAATAGCGGCTAAGCTATTTAACGTTCGCTTATCGTGTTTAATAGTAATACGAATAGTGACTTAACGTTAACTATTCGTATCGAGGCTAATTAAATTAATTAGTAAAGGTTTACTATTATGCGCGGCTTTAAAAAAATATTACTATTATAATAACACTGTGTAAAAAAGTAACGTAATTATATAAAATAATAAAGAAAGAAAAGAAATTACTTAGGCTAATTGTGCGTAGAGCTAGTAATAAGGTAGCTAGCAGTGGGGCTAGTGCAGCGGCACAGACCACATTAACAGGCTAACTAAGTGATCCCCCTAGTGAGGCTTATTAACTTTACCGGTATACTTTATATTAAAAAGGTTTATTAAGTTTAATACTTAGTTTAAAAAAATAAAAAATAAGGGGGTATATAATTTAACCGGGTAACTCGAAACTTATTCTCGAAAGTTAAACGCGTTATTAATAAATACGGCTTAAAATTAACGTTTTACTAATAAAAGATTACTCGATTAAAGTAAAAAAATTAAAGCTTTACGTTTTAATATATATACGAAGGTTTAATCGAACTTAAATAAAGTGTTTTATAATTTACCGAATATTATTAAAATTAAAGAGAAAATTACTTAAACCGGTTAATATTAATAGAATAAAACCGGTATAACGGCTTAGAAAATAGCTTTAAAAATAAAAAATATTATTTTAAATAATATAATATATAACGTGGTTTACTATTACGCGACGTATATTACTTAGCGACGTACCTTAATTTAATTCTAATATAATTAAACCTTAACGCGTAATACCTCTATAATTATAATATTTAATTAATCCTAAGAAGATCGAATAGTTTTAGCGATTTAAGCGACACGAAACGGATCGAATTAAATAAGTTAAAGAGTAGTAGTAAAAGTTTATAATATATTTAAATTAACTTTATACTATCGAATTTATAGTCGAATTTTAAAATGTAAAATCTAATCGAAATAATATAAAATAAATCTAATTAAAAAGGAAGTATTTTATAAATATATAATTAATTTAAATATTTAAGGGATACCTTTTAATCTCGTTAGTGTAAAAAATATAATTAATCTCTTTACCGCGTTATACGGCGGCGATCGCGTTGATAAGTACTAAGTTAAACGCTTTATCGACCGTAACTTAGACTTAAAGATTAAAATAAATTATCGGTATAATTATTAAAGGGCTTTTTAAAATTATTTTTATTTAGTTTACGCTAGTCGCGAATATAAAGGTAAAATACGGGATTATTAACGAAGATATTTAGAATTTCGACGAGACCGGCTTTATAATAAGTATAATCGGGTTAATACTTATCGTAATACGCGCCGAGCGGTATAAAAAGGCGAAGTTAGTTTAGTTTAGTAATCGAGAATAGGTAATAGCGATTAAATATATTAATTCGTAAGGCTAATATATTCCGCCGTTCTTAATCTTTTAAGGTTAATATTACTTTATAAATTAATCTCGTAAAATCCATTTATTAAGCGATTAAGTAATTAAATTAGCTTTTAATGGTTAAATTAATAATGAGATAAGCTTAGATTAAATTAAATACTTCGATAAATATATTAGATTGTAAATAAAGGGTTATTATCGCCTTTTAATTTTTAACGGTTACGAGAGTTATATTTTAACCGAATTTAAGGTATACTACTAGGATAACGATATTATTATTATTAATATACCTTTTTATTTATCGTATTTACTTTAACTTTTCGATATAGTACTTTATTCGCTTTTAAAGTATATTTATTTAAAAGAAATCGAGTTATTTATTAAAGTTTTTATAAACTATATTATTAAGTTTAAGTTTTTTATCGCCTTTAAAGCCGTGTATTTTACTGTTTTTACGGAAGTTAATATTAAATCTAGATTTAATATATTTAATTTAATACCTTATAATTTTAACGAGGTAATTAATAAGCTAAATATACGTCTTTAAACGCTTATATTTAACCTATCTCGTCTAGGGACGGCTAGTACCTACGACCCTTAAACGCCGTCTAACCCCTAATAAATAATTAAGTACTTTATTTATATTAAAAAGAGGGTATTTATATATTAAGGAAGCTTTTCGATACCGATTTTAAATACGGTAGATTAAATAGCGAAGGGTATAATTAAAATAGTTTATAAAATAACCTTTATATACGATAAGATATATATATTAAAGGAGGTTAATTTAGTATTTTTTAAGCGTTAAAGAGCTAAAAAATTACGAGTTTAATTTAGAAGAGCCCTTATTATTAAGGAATTTTAATAGCTATAGGATATAAAGGTAAAAGGAAGCGTTTAACGCTTAATAAAAATAAAAATAGGGGTTCGTTAAAGCGGAGGGCGACCGGTGAAAGGCGTTATAATGTTTACAGCGAGATAAGTTATAATATACGAATATATAAAAAAGATATAGAATTAAACGAGGAATCGGATAGCGAGTAATTTTAATTAATTTTAAACGTTATAATTAAATTAATTTATATAAAAGGGTCGAGAAATAAAAAAAGTGCGTCGCTAAGTAATATACGTCGCGTAGTGGTAAACCACGTTATATTTTAACTTTAATTAATTAAATATATTACGTTATTATTATTTAATTAATTTATAAAGTGTAGTGGTAATATACCGATTCTACGTTAAAAGGGCCGATTAGGTTATTATAATAAGGGGTGTATTATAATGAGGGGTGCGCACGGTTACTATTCGAAATGTAAAGTCGTAAACCTTAATAGCAAATGCCGGCTTCCCCTATTCTGCTCGGAGCCGGGCATGGCTAAAAAAGAAAAAAAAAATAGGATAACTAACTCTATCGGCAATGCCAGAAACCGCAGTCGCATCCCCTTTGCTTGTTAGGTCATCGGTTATTAATCAGTGGTCCAGCAGAGATCAGAGAGCCAAGTTAAATCCCATGGAGAGTAGCAAGATTATTGCTATGAAGCTCGTGCGCTGTATTGATAAGCTTGCAGGGAATGAATGCATTAGTAACCTCCTCAATGGCATGATGGGAATTCTCCCTTAGGGTATAGTAGATGTCTACTCAACTTGAGCTGATACCTACTTAATTTCTTAATGTGGCTTTTTATACCCTTTCTTGCTGAACCCCCACGGGCTTGAAGATGCATGTATGAAACATACCGATGAAGAGCAGATAAGCTATGTATGGATCGAGCCCATCGAGATAGTTGGCCGAAATTGGGCCACTGCGTGTCGCCTCGCTTGTTGCCTCGCGTGTTGCCTTGCAAGGATGTCTGGCTGGAATACTACCGATAGCACAGGGGCGGGACGAGGGGAGTTTGCTGCCGCGACGAATCAAAGCAATGTGCAAGTGAGAAAATAGACGTGTCTTGCATTCCATTGGAAGCTATACTGGATGAATCACAGTTGAAGATGGGCAGCGCTTCAGCAGGTAGGTATGCATTTGGCGTTGCCTGTTACACCGTCTTTGCTGCTGTGACTACTGCTATTTCTGCAGTCATGCCCATTTGCGGCCTCGCTTGCATCTACATTCAATGTTATACACCAAGCACTATTCGCTACCAAACAGCAAACTACTTAGTATCTACCTCTATAAATGATAGCTCTTGATTCACCGGTTCCCTCTCTCCCTCCTGTTGTTGAAAGGCTCTGCGGACAGTTATATCAAGGCCGGCTCTTCTACAGTCATTCACCTTTATCATACTACTAGTACGGGCGACGATTACACGAGTTATAAGCAGAAACACCATCCAGCAAGATGGAGCCTCTGCACATCCTGAACCAAACGGCGCCTCGCGACTATGTCAACTTCACGCTATGCTTCCCTTTCGATGACGACAAGGCACAAGAGGCGGTGAACCATTTGCAGCGATGCGTGGACGACTGCACCCAGCAGAACCCGCATCTAACCGGCACCCTTCGAGTACAGGATACGCCACGGCGAAACACGCTGGCCTACGTTCCCGCGCCGCCCGGGGAGCGACGGAGAGCTGTCGTCGTCGAAGAGTTGCGGCCGTCTTTTTTCTGCACCGCGCAAGGCGGCAGCCGGTCTTTCACGTACGACGAGCTGCGCGCCGGCGGCTTCTCGCCCGGCCTGTTCTTCGACGACGTCTTTGCGCCGGCGGGAGACCCGGCTGACCAGGGCGGGGGCGGCCGCGTTCCCGTCATGCGCGTGCACGCCATCTTCGTCCCGGGCGGGCTCCTGCTGGGGGTCTTCATCCACCACGCCATGAGCGACGGCGTCGTCGCTACGGCCCTCATCAACGACCTGGCGGCCCGTACCCGCGGGGAGGCCGGGGGCTCCCTCCCCAAGAGCCAGCATCTCCCCCTGGGCCGGCCGTCGGCCGAGTTCGAGCGGCGCGTAAGTGACCTGCGGCGTGCGAACAGCGGGCTGAGCAGCGAAGAGATCATGGCCGAGATGTTGCCTGACTGGACTACTACTACAGGGCCGGATTTCAGCATCAAGAACTGCTTGCCTTCGAACAAGAGCCCTCGGGTCGGCAAGATCTTTCATTTCAGTAAAGATAGACTCGCCAAGTTAAGCCGGACATTGGCGCGCAGAGGGCCAGAAGGGGATGCCGTTGGCAAGCCGCCTTCTACAAATGTGGCCCTGATGGCGCTGATCTGGGCTTATGTAGCCAAGGCGCGAATGCGCGCGGTCGGCGTGGAGGACTGGTCAGCTCTGCTGAATGAGGAGGAGGAGAAGAAGAAGAAGAAGAATACGAATGATAAAGGCCAGAGTATCGCGGCTCAGCTTTTGATAGTCGCGGCTTGGAATCCCTCCATGGGCTCTTCCCTCGCATCTTCGATAACGAAGAACAAGACGGGGAAAGAAGGAAGGAAAAGGGGAAGCGGGTTCAGCCAGGAGACGCTCGATGCCCTCGGTGATTTCTGCGGCAATGCCGCCATGTGCCCCATTGCCGTTTTGCCTACCACCCAGCAGCTTTGGCTTGCAGCAGCTAGCAGCAGCGATGCCCCAGAAGAGCAGCGGGGCACAGGTACGGGAGAAGACGCAGGAGGGGCGCGACGGGAAGAAGCGTTGGCGCAGATAGTCGCCCTCATCACCCGTTCGCTCGACTCGCTGGACGCCGAGTTCGTGCGCCGGCGGGCGGCACTGCTCGAGACGCTGTCGGATGTCTCTGCAGTCACTATGAACCACGACTTCGAGGCGCCGCAGAACGTGCTCTTCAACTCGCATCGGTTCCTGGCGGGGCCGGATACGGTTTGGGATATACCTGGTCTTCTTCCAGACGGTAAGGAGGAAGGTGAGGGTGAAGGTGAAGGTGAAGGTGCAGTAGATGGTGAGTCAAACGTTGTTACTCCCACCACTACCAGCACGAGGGGGACACAGCGCAAGCCCGAGATCATCCGCAAGGGTCGCAAGGCCTGGGGACAGGGCACCGTGCTGGTGATGCCGAGTCCGCTGGAGTCGGACGTGCTGGAGGTGATGCTGGCCATGTCGGGCACGGCGATGGACAAGCTCTCTCAGGATCAGGGGTGGCGCGGTTGGGTCGAGAGGATCGTAGACTGAGTTCAGATTCGGGGGGGCGCACATGGGCGTCGCGGAGCGACATCATTCTTAGTCGACAGAGTAACATTGGAGTGACAGTACAACAGTCACGATAAGGCTGTAGCCTTGGCGAAGAGGGAGATCGACGATATCATCATGTCAGATCGGAGGTCCCGTGGGGTGTCACGGCATAGTAGCGATCAAGAAGGGCTTCACCAGGCAAGGAGGATATTGGCGCATCGCATCTTTTGTCTCTAGCCTGATAGATTCGGAGAGTTCGCTAATGAAGGTGGTTTGCCGCATACTTACCGGTTTATGTGCAAGAGTGAACCGTACGAGGCAAGTACTTCCACGTGTAAGAAGGGTTCGGTTTTGTACGTGCATGTCAGTATTTAGTCCAATCCTCAAGGACTTGGATGGTATGCCATTCATTACATCCGAAGTTATTCTTCAGCAGTCGATGGCATATATATATAGCTCATGTGAAGCGGAGGAGAGGTATATTCATGTTCACAGGTTGGTCATGATAAGAGTCGACATCGGAAAGCTGTTTATGTCCAATAGGGTGACTAAGATGGTTCCAAGTGCTCGCTTATGCCCAAACGGCAAGTCGATGAAACCCCGTCATACGTGAGAAGTAATATTCGTTCGGCACTTTTTATCGGAGCGCTTTCTCGAGGGCGTCTATTGGCCGTCTCAACGGGATGGTGTCGGGGATGACCTAAGATATCCAGGTCCGGGTGCGAGAGGAAGGAAGCGTGCGTCAGCGTCAGCATGTTCTTGTCCCAACTACCTACCCTAGCAGTAGACCGGAGCATCCGCCCAGTCTCGAAAAGCTTTAGAAGGGAAAGAAGCGGAAAACGAGTGAAAGACGTCAAAGTCCATTTTGTTGCTTGGACGGAGAGTCGTCATACCGTCCTCGGTGGTTGGCACTGGGACCCACGGAAAACGTAATGTTCCCGACCCGGGTTCCATTGAATACGCAATACTCGAGCCCGTCTAGCCCCAAGACGGAGCAAAACGTTGGGGCCGCCCGGCTTCCCGGTTCCAGACCGGTGCGCTACCTTGGCCATTGACCTGCGAGCCTGGTAGGACGTGACAGTGGTTGTCGGTGTGCAGATGCCGTGGCCAGACCGCGTTCCTGCCCGCCTTGATCTGGGCGGATGGAGGAGGTCTGAGTTGGCACCCAGATCCGCTCTCGCACCTTGCTTGATGGGCTCGCTGGGGAAAAGTCACGATAAGTACCGGTACTCGAGCATCTTGTTGCTATAACAGACTCCTTCTCCAGCCTTGTTGTTGTTGTTGTTGTCGTCGTCGTCGCCCTACCTGAACTATGGAGGCTGCGCATGGGACCCAGCGCGGGAATCCAACGGCAGAGGACCAGAGGACTAAAGGATCGGCTCTTAGCCGGGTAACTAGTTTCCCGGACCATGTAACACGGTCGACGGCATGCCACCGTGATGATGACGATTGAGTTGTGTATATGTCCACTTGCAGTAACCCCCCTCTACTACATGCCTACTGCTCCGTGGACTCGAGTAGATAATATCAGAGCAGTTAAGATGTGGCAAAGCGGGAGAGACAACCACTTGGTCCGAAGTCGAGTATGCCCAAATTGGTGAGCCGGAGCTTTTGGCCAATGACGAGGTTATAGTAGAAAACTCGTATCATAGCATAACCGTGACAGGTGGGCATATAGCCAAGACATTTTTGCGATAACTTGACAAGGCTTGAAGTTGGAGAACCGATCTTAACGTTCACGGTGGTATTGCTATAGTTGGTTAGGGTGTCACAAGGGCATTCGATCTGGCTGCGTCGGTAGATCACTGTCTGTGAGAAGGAAGGCATGGAGAATCCGTGTTGGCTCATTTCGGGATTTAACCGTGGATGGCGTTGATGCGACGTTGACCTGAGCCCCGGGGCCCTACCAAGCCCCGGCTCCAAGTGCCAAGGACACTCGCTGGCGCATCAGTGCCGTCCCCAGCTTGGGCGAAGATCAGCTTCGAGTGGCCAAGAATCTTCCAAGCAAAAAAGGGCAAAAACAGGACATGCCCAACGTGAATGGGTTCCTTGCTCTAAAGAAAAGAAAGAAAGATGTATGTATGTCCAGCAAGGCATGAATTGTGTATGGATGCAGGGTGCTTTGCATATGTGCAGTGCAGTATGCAGGCCAGCTATGCGCGACGTGGACGCCGGCGGGAGTATCTCGGCGGTATATGATTGGCAGGCAAGCCCTACGCGAACGGTACCTGAGCACATTATTAGCAGCAAGCACAAGGTGATGATGAGTCGACATGCGCCTATTGGTGGTGATGAAGCCGCCATCCAACTAACTCATTAAAGGTCGAAATGGCACTGAGCCTGGGCCAAGTGCCGGCATGGAACTTGAAACACGCGAGAGGGAGGGCCTGTTCGTCTGGTCTTTCTTTTGGGCCTCTCTTTTCTTTTTGACAGGACCCCCGGTCGTGTAATCCCATGTGGTCGCGGCGGTTGGCCTTGATGGAGAATCAGAGCAAGACAGAAAATCTTTTTTGTTCCCCCCTCCTGACTCTCGTCCCGATACGTGTGCGCTGTCGTTTTTGGAAAAGAAAAGAGGAAGCGCCCAATGGGACGGGGCGCTATTTCGCTTCGGTGGTCTTGGTGCTATCGGCAGTGTTTCGCGCCATCGCTGCAAGACGGCGCTTCTGCACCCTCATTGGCGCGCGCCCTCGCCCGAAGGACGACAAGTCAGGGGCTTCAGCTACGAACGAACGGTACCTACATTAACACTACCGCTAGCGACTGCGTCTTTTTTTCCTTCTCACTCTCGTTAGTAAAGAGAAACTACTAGAACAAGTGACGAGTCGGTTACTCTTGCCACTGGCATCGGACGTTTGAGAAGCACTTTTTTCTTTCTTTCTTATCTTTCGAGGCCAATGTCGCATCGCATGCGTGTAGTACGATGGATGACTTGCCAAGCCGAGCGAGGGAGCCCATCGAGTATCGGTAAACGGAGACAGCATGGAAGAATCCAATCCAATAATACATACGAGCTGAGCTAAATGAGTCCTTAATATCCAATTCCTATTTCCAGAACGGTATTGGGAGGACGGCGGCTAGCCAACTGTTCCACTACCGACCGTTGAACACTCCAGGGGCTAGTGGAATGCAGTGCACGCAATGCATAAAACATCCTGAAGAGACAATTGCATCGCACCAAGATAGATTAGACGGTTCAGCTGCCTACACTGCCACTAAATAAAAGCTAGAGACATGCTAAGAAGAGACAACAAGACGGTCGAGACCGCTAGACAGCAGTGAAATTCGCCCGGTAGGTATCACTGCTCGGTATCAGGGGAGTGAATAGACCCCCTTGCAGCTGTAGCGCCAACTGCACGCACGTCAGGTAGTTGCCGTAAGTGCCGCGCCGTCTTGGGCGCTTTGCCTTGGTTTGGACCTGCCCGTCGCGATGGCAGGCAGGCAGGCAGGCAGGCTGGCCGGTTCCTCTCAACCAGTCCACATTTTGAAGAAAAATGTAGAGATCAAAAAAGAGATCACAGATCTATCCCATCTATGCCTTCGGCTCCAAAGAGGCAACGATTGGCAAGATATAAATGCGTTGGAAAACTTGCTTAGGGAAAGAGTTCGCCGGTCATGGCGTGGCTGAGCACCGTGTTGCTTGAATTTGGACAATTTGCCCCACGAAAATGGAAGAACCTGAAGCTTCCAAGACATTGGAGGGGCAGCTCTCTGCCTGCCCCTGCCTTCCCCTGCCCGGGTTCAGGCCGGGGTCTGCCCATCTTATCAGTCCAGCCGTGTTTCACTTTGGGGCTACCTGGGCTACCTAAGCCTCTCTTCGACCGAACTCCTAGGGGACTCGGGAGCAACGACAGGAAAACGGAAAACAGGTGCTTATGCACGACGAACGGTCGGCCAAGCTACTTACCCAGGTAGGTCGTAGTCGACGGGCGTCGACGGCATTGCGTACCAAGACCCGACACTACATTTTTCAGGCCGAGCAAGACCAAGCCATCTGCTATCCTGTTTTGTTCTTTTCGCGTTGACGCAGCTCTGCCTGTCGATCTCTTCGTGTTCTCTTGCCCTCTCCCAGCGAGCAGGTTCGGAGACTGGAGTTACGGAGTCTGCATTGATTCCTCGCCATCGACCAGCTCCATAACTATAACGGATCGTTGTAAGATCCTCGCCGGCTCGAACACACAGGAACCAGCCCTAGCTGCCTACAAGTAGCTAGAGCTGCCGGAGCCACCAGTGCACACACAGGTGGAGAGGCGCGGCACCAGTTCCAGAGTTCCAGCAGATCAAGCAGTCAAGCTTGTCCGCTCGTCCCCGATGGCAGGCTGGCCCACCCACACATTCCAGCAACCCTTCCCTCAGAGTCCTTTTGCGCTTGTGGCTGTGGTGCGTGCATGATCCCTGTTTAGGCCAAGTTCAGGAACAGACGCTCAATGCTACCCACTCCGGTCGTGATCAAGGGGTTGAATCGATCAACGCCTGCCCATTCCAACACAACCTGCCAGAGGGGCAGCCCAGCGTCTGCCCAGAGCCTCCTCCCGCCGGACATTTTCACCCTGGCCCGTTCGACAGCGAATGGCCGCATTAGGAGGAGACTTGGCACGGTTTCTATGGCTGGCGGCCGTCCACTCTCGCTTCCTGGCCTGTTCGGGAAACGGGCAACCGGCCAGAATTACCACCCACGTTATACTCCCTGGGCCCCCATGTCATTAAGGCCTCCCCGGCACTTGTTCCAATATGGAGAGGTGCTATGGATCTTGGCCTGATAGCCACGCCCACCCACCGTCCCCCCGGCTAGGATGCATATTTCTTTCCGGCGGGTAGGCCAGGTAGGTAGGAAAGGTGGTCGTCCTATATTAGAGCTGTGAGTTCCCCTTCGTACCAGTACACGATCACCTTCGTCTCTCACTTTTCCATCTGTGCTGTTTCCAGTCACTTACGTTCACTTCTTTTCTCAACTCCATCTTGCTTGCCAAGACGACATTCATTACCTTCACCTCGCCCCCCCAGTGGCCCTCTTCGACCTCCATTTACATATTGATACCACCCTGCCAGTCAGGCTTCTTCCTCCTCTCGCCATTCTTGACTCGACACCAGTATCACTACTACATTCTCTCTCGCAGACTCTATATAAACACCACAACCAAAGTCTGCTACAGTCACCCACTATATATACATCCATCACCATGCGTTCCGCCAGCAGCCTTCTTTCTCTGCTCCCGGCCCTGGTCGGAGCCATCGCACCGCCCAACGTCGATGGCCTGAAGCTCCTCTGGCACGACGGCTTCGAGGGCCCTGCCGGCTCGCCCCCGAGCGATAAATGGAACATCGCACTCTCTGTGAACACCAACAACGAGCTTCAGACCTACTCGACCTCCAACCAAAACATCCAGATCAGCGGCGGAGACACCATGCAACTGGTCCCCCGCAAGTCGCCCTCGGGTCACTGGACCTCGGGTCGTATCGAAACGAAGGACTCCTGGACGCCCCCGCCCGGCGGCAGGCTGCTCATCCAGTCCAGCATCCTGCTCGGCAACAACGCCCCCGTCAACCAGCAGGGTATCTGGCCCGCCTTCTGGGCGCTCGGCGATGCCATGCGTCACGGCACCCAGTGGCCCCTGGCCGGTGAGCTCGACATCATGGAGCGTGTCTCCGGATCCGAGGTGGCCTACGGCACAACGCACTGCGGCGAGTTCCCCGGTGGTGTCTGCAACGAGCCCACGGGCCGCGGTAGCACGACCCCCCTGCCCGCCGACGGCTTCCACACCTGGGCGCTGCAGATCGATGTCACCAACCCCGACTGGAGGGCTCAGCAAATCCAGTGGATCCTCGACGGAAAGGTCTGGCGCACCCTGACCGGCGCTGACATCGGCGTCGAGGGCACCTGGAGCACGCTCGCCCACAGCCCCCCTGTACATCCTGATGAACGTTGCCGTCGGTGGTGACTGGCCCGGTAACCCCAACGGCGCCACCATGGACGGCTACGGCAGCATGATGGAGCTCCAGTACGTCGCCGTCTACTCTACATAAATACAGAGTAGTGGGGATATTTCGGTTGGTTGGTGGTTTGGACATATATGATTCACGACTCATAAAAATATATACTTTTTCAAAGAGATATATACAAAACAGTTCCTGCAGTTATCGATTTGCGATGGGATACTACTTCACACACAAAATGGCCTTGGCGTTTGCTTTTACCAGACTTTGGGTCTGGCTTATTACATATTGGATTGGTTGGAAACTTGATCGAGATACCTCCGTCGCGCGTTCTCAGCTACCAAGAGACGTGCACTTTTGCCTTCTACACTACTTACCGACACGCACACTTACTTTCAAGACGTACTGTACATATATTACTTATTGTCTAGTACATTCAATGGCTCACTCGACAGAATGGGCTTTCTTTGAGCAACTATCTATACCTATTCTTTCTTGCTTTCGTGACAGGCGCTTCTTTCTATTCTCTTTCGATGGGCGGACCCGCCCGTGTTTGTGATTCCTTGGCAATGTCATCTATTTGCGGCTGAAAGAAAGCGTAGACCTTAACTTTGAGGATCCCATCGTCCAGGGGTCGGGAGGGATTTTGACTCGCGCACTAAGCAGCATCCAGGAAGGTCAACTGCAAGTTACCGTGATCTACCCGAAGTCAACGGGACAAGGGCTCGCCGTTTAAAGGCGTGCAGCATGCAGAAAGCCACATTGAGGCTTGCAGCATGTTATCGCAGGTTTGGGTCTCGGGTATGCGAAATAGCCAGACAGACAGCACTTTGATGGAATATCCGCGCAGGATACTATACAAAACATGTGAAACACTTGGTGCAAATCTAGTCTTGGTATACTCACATTCCTCTGGTATCAATGGGACTATTCAATGCAATTGTCTCAATGCAGTAAATCATTCATACTCGACAAAAGACGGAAGGCCTCTATGCCGGTGCTAGGTACGATTTGACCATTGTGAAACCAAACATGTAGCAATCCGCATCTGGCAGCAAGGGCAGGTTCTGTTGGCTCGAGGCATCAAACAAGATCTGCTATGCGCATACAGATCACCCACTGGGGTATGGGGTTTACTGCTACAGACTGAAGACAAATAACCAACGGATAGACTCGTTGGACAAACGGGTAATGAACGCGAAAAAGAAACATACCAAACAACATGTTCCCACTGAGACGCGTTTCAATGTCAGAATGCAGTATCATCATCCACCTAAAACGACAGCTGGAGCTCAATATGGGAGACGAACATGATGGCATCCAGACAGGAAGACAGGCTGCGCTGACACGTGCTGGACAGGAACATAGTACTGCTGTATGTAGATTGACACTGTGTCGCCTACCTCTTCTTACCCCGCGATAAGATAAGGAAAATGCGCGGGCGGCGCTGGCCGTCAGTCCTTAGGTTAGCCTGGATTGGACATTATTTTCAGTGCAAGGAACCCGAGCTCTAGAACTTTGGGGGGCCTGTCTATGACCGAGTCCTGTTTCTATCCCACATGAGCAAGCAGCTGCACCACCCATACCACTCTTTACGGTAGCCAATTGCATGAATGGGTGTCCTCCGTATCCCCATGCCATCATGTCCACACATACTGCGCCAGCTGCCGTCTTATAGCCTCGGTCTGCGGCCGACGAGGCTCCCCGCGCTCCTCCGTCACGCCGCCCGCCAACAACCCACGTGCCGCCCACCACAAGCCCAGCGATTCCCGGCCTCCGTGCGCTGGGCCTCCTCCTCCTCTTCGCCGTACGCGTCGGCGGCGCCGGCGATCAAGCAGGCCTTCGCTGAGCTCGAGCGCCGCATCGCCGCCATCCCCATCGACCGGTTCCGCAACTTCTGCATCGTCGCGCACATCGACCATGGCAAGAGCACGCTGTCGGACCGCCTGCTCGAGATCACGGGCACCATCTCCTCCTCGGCCGCCAACAAGCAGATCCTCGACACCCTCGAGGTCGAGCGTGAGCGCGGCATCACCGTCAAGGCCCAGACCTGCACCATGATCTACAACCACAAGGGCGAGGACTACCTGCTGCACCTCGTCGACACGCCCGGCCACGTCGACTTCCGCGCCGAGGTGACGCGGTCCTACGCCAGCTGCGGCGGCGCCCTGCTGCTGGTCGATGCCAGCCAGGGCATCCAGGCCCAGACCGTCGCCAATTTCTACCTCGCCTTCGCCGAGGGCCTCAAGATCCTGCCCGTCGTCAACAAGATCGACATGAACGCCGCCGACGTCCCCCGCGTCCTCGACCAGCTCGAGTCCACCTTCGAGCTCGACCCCGCCACGGCCATCGGCGTGAGCGCCAAGACGGGCCTAAACGTCAAAGCCCTGCTGCCCGCCATTGTCGAGAACGTGCCCGCGCCCCAGGGCGACTACACGAAGCCGCTGCGCATGCTGCTGGTGGACTCGTGGTACGACAACTTCCGCGGCGTCATTTGTCTGGTGCGCATCTTCGACGGCACTGTCCGAGCGGGTGACAACCTCGTTAGTTTCGCCACGGGCGAGAAGTACACGGTCGGCGAGGTCGGCATTCGCTATCCCATTCAGGTGGCCCAGTCGGTCCTGCGTGCGGGGCAGGTCGGCTACATCTTCTTCAACCCCGGCATGAAGAAGATCCAGGACGCCAAGATCGGCGACACCTTTACCACCCTCGGCTCCGAAGGCATCGTCGCGCCCTATCCGGGCTTCGAAGAACCCAAGCCCATGGTCTTCGTCGCCGCCTTCCCCACTGACCCCGGCGACTACCATCGCCTCGCCGACAGCATTGGGCAGCTCGTGCTCAACGACAGGAGCGTCACCTTATCCAAAGAACACTCGGAAGCCCTAGGCGCGGGCTGGCGGTTGGGCTTCCTCGGCAGTCTGCACTGCAGCGTGTTCCAGGACCGTCTGCGCCAGGAGCACGGGGCCAGCATCATCATCACGGAGCCCGCGGTCCAGACCAAGGTCATCTGGAAAGACGGCACTGAGCAGGTGATGCAGAACCCGGCCGAGTTCCCGGACGAGGACCACCGCACCCGCGGCGCCGAGTTCTACGAGCCCTACGTGCTCGCCACCGTGACAGTGCCCGAGGAGTACCTCGGCCGCGTCATCGAGCTGTGTGAGGCCAACCGCGGCGAGCAGGAGAGCATCGAGTTCTTCCACGGCATGTCGGTCATTGTGAAATATCGCATCCCAACGGCGCAGCTGGTGGATGATCTGTTCGGCAAGCTCAAGGGCGCGACCAAAGGTTACGCCACGCTGGACTACGAGGACGCCGGGTGGAAGAAGTCGAACCTGGTGAAGCTGCAGCTGCTCGTCAACAAGGAGCCCGTCGACGCCATCAGCCGCGTCGTTCACACGTCGCAGGTCGAGCGGCTGGGGCGACAATGGGTCAACAAGTTCAAGGAGCACGTGCAGCGGCAGATGTTCGAGGTCATCATCCAGGCCGCGGTGGGCAAGAAGATTGTGGCGCGCGAGACGCTCAAGGCGTTCCGGAAGGATGTCCTGGCGAAGCTGCACGCGTCCGATATCACGAGACGGCGCAAGCTGCTCGAGAAGCAGAAGGAGGGGAGGAAGAGGCTGCGGACGGTGGGGAATGTGACGATTGAACAGGAGGCTTTTCAGAAGTTCTTGTCGAAGTAGATACTGTATATACCAAGGTACTGTAGATATCATACGTATAAGCAGAAGGCGGGAGGCAGAAGAGCCTTGTATATTAATGAAATTAAATGTAAAATAGTAAACTCTATAGAAGCCATACTCTTGCTTTTGGCATTGGGGTTTACATCCCTTCGGTCTCGCTCGTTACTTTCGTTTTTTCTCCTGTTTCTTCTTGTGGTAAGGTAGTGTGATTCACATGTACATTTGGGGTTGGTGAAGGACGACACTTCATCCAGCGTAACCCCTTAACCGAGATGGCATGGTTACTTCGTGATACAACGGGCTCGTCTATCAAGTTGGGGGGGAGTTTTGGTATTTCATCTCACTCAATAGGTACGTTGGTTGCCCCTGAAGTATATCATAGAGCAGCCAGGAGACATAGCTGCAGTTAGATAATCTCAACAACCAGCTTCGGGCTGGAGCTCGTGCCCCAGCCCATGGCGCCAATGTCGCATGCCGTCTGGATCCCTTCCAAGCCTTTCGCGACGACCTCTGGTTCGGGCTTGCACTGCAGTGCCCCCGAAGCAAGAGCCTCGGGGACCCATTTGCCCCAGATCGCGGGGCCGACTTCGTTGCGGACGAGAGTACTGCCGTAAGCTATTGTTGGGACAACAATACCGACAGTCAGTCGAGAACTCAGGGGTAAGAGAGTGGGTGCTCGATCGTGGAAAGGAAAAGAAAGGGGCGAGCTAGCTTTTTACTTACCATACCCAACCTCAACCCCCTCCGGTACCTCTTCCCCCACCTGCGCCACCCCCGGCAGCACCGTCTGCACCCACTTCCTGCCCTTACTGACACTTCCATTCTTCTCGAGCTTCAGTAAGATACGGGCACACCGCGCGACCGAGCCCCGAGACCACGCATCGAAGACCCCGACGCACTCGCGCCCCCTGAGGGCCTCCACAATCTCCTCCTCGATCCCTTCGTCGTGATAATCGAAAACCCACGTCGCGCAGAGGCTCCTGCAGTACTCGTGGTTCCGCGCGCTCGCCGTTGCGGCAACGTCGAACCCCGCCGCGACGGCGAGCTGGATCCCGCAGCTGCCGACGCTGGTGCGGCCGCCCCAGACGAGGAGGACTTTCTTCTTCGCGCCGTCCTTGTTGTCCATGGCCGTCGTGGCGGCGGCGGTGCCCGGGAGCGGCAGCGCCATGGCGTCCTTCTGGAACAGGGCCGTCGCGGCCGTGCTCAACCCCAGCGGCAGCACCGCGGCCTGCGTGTACGAGACCGAGTCGGAGATCTTGGCCAGGAGCCCCCGATCCGCCTTGGCGTAGCGCTGGAACGCGCCGCTCCGGAAATCGCCGGCCCCGTGGGCGCCCGCGAGGCCGCAGACGCGGTCGCCGGGAACGAAGGAAGAAGCAGCGTGGGCGCCGGCGGACACGACCTCGCCCGCCAGGTCGCAGCCGAGGACGGCCGGGTAGCCGCCGTCGGCGGGCACGATGACGCCCAGGGCCTGGATGAACCAGTCGACGGGGTTGACGGCGACGGCGCGGGTGCGGATGACGACTTCGTCGGGGCCGGGGACGGGCATGGGGGCGTCGGCTATGGCGAAGGGGCGGGATTTGGGGGAGGTGAGCCAGGCGGCCATGTTCTTTTGGGGGGTTGGGGTAGTAGCAGCAGCAGCCATGATGGTTGCTGGTTGGTGTTATTTCAAGGAGTCGATTTTTAGTTCGGCAAGGGTTCGCCAGGGGCAGCTTTGCTTTCTGAGATATCAATGTGGATGATACGGAAAGGGTAAGTAGGTGGCCGGATGAGAGGCTGTTTGATGTGTGTAGGCAGTAAGCATTAATAAGAGCTCCGTAGAATGGAGAGGGTATGCCAGAAGCATACAATGCGACGCCCCTCCGGGTATATATGCACCTTCAACCCGCGGGTGAGACAGAAGGCGCAGCTGGCACCATCTCGGGCTACTTAAGTACACATCCGGAGTTTACTTGGGTTTAGGTCCTATACCCGTAGCCGCGATGGCATAGCTTGAGAACACAGCAAGGTCGAGGATAAATGAAGAATCCTGCAAAGGCTGGAAGAAGGATCTAAATGGCATCATTTCAAGTGCCACATTATCCGGAACTGACCAACTTTCCGGTCGCTATACTTGAAAGGGCAAATGAATAAAGTCTTGGCTCGGAGTCGTGGGCCATGAACGACACCGAGGTCTGTCTCGGCATTAGATGATGTGCTTAACTGCGTGGCATAGCTCCGTGCGGCACTGCAGATGAATGTGAGTCCTGCTGATTGTTGCGGAACGTGGGCGAAAGGGAGAAAACCAGTAAACGGAACAGCATTCAGTCAAACGGTTCGACACGATTGAGGACCCGAGAACGCTATCTGACGTGTGCTTTCTTTTGTCTATTGACGTTGCCTTATGCCATGTGATTTCTGTACGAGACACTCTACATCCGGGCCTTGGTTTCTGCCCGAACTTCGGTTTCTTGATCGATATGTTTCTTCTCCCTCCAGCTTTGGCCTCTCCATTGTAGCAGAGCGGTCGGTATGCATGCAACTGCGAAGATGATACCGACCATGATGCCAGCGGAACCAGCACCACCGACGCTCTCCAGCATGTCGGGGAACCAGAACGGGCCAATAAATCCCCAAGTAGATCGAACAACGTTGACGAAGACACCAATGCTCGCGCTATGCTCAATGTGACAGTCTACAGCGTAGGTTACAAGAACGGTAGTGATGAGTTGGTTGCCGGCTGCAGCGATACCCACGCCAACCTGTTGCCCAGATATTAGTCCCAAGATCAGCTTCATAGTGCGACATAAGTACTTACGATGGGTGTGACGGTATAATGCCCTTTGGTAGCATTCTGTATCTGCACCCCAAAGACGATAAGGCCGACCATCGCCAGGGCGTAACCAAAGTAGCTGAGCCAAAGCCGGTGCTCTGGCGCGGGCCGATGACCTAGTTTCTTCGCCTTCTTGTTCATCCATAGGTCGCTGAGACGACCGCCGATCTGTTCTCCAATAACAGAGCCGATGATCATGCCAAGGAACTGCAGGCCAATCTGCTGCGGGTTGAGGCCAAACTTGGGAAGGAACAGTTGCGGGATCTCGACGGTAAGAAGCACGCTCGTAAACCCGAACACAATCGAGTAGGCGATGGTAGGCACCCAAATAGATGCGTACCTCCAGAGCGACAGGGGCTGGATGAACTCCATCGGCTTAAAGGGGCTGGGATCGAGGCGCTTGAAGTTTAGGTACTCCTGCTTGAAGACCGAGTCCTTGTGCGGGACACCCGATCGAAGGTACCGCGTTTCGGGACCGAAGAACAGATAGGCGATGAACTGAATGCCGTTGACAATGGCGAGCACCCAGTAGATCCATCTATAGTTGCCGGTGTGATACGCGACGAAGCCCATGAAGAATGGGCCACTGGGCGGTCCCAGGGTGACGAGCAGCGTCCACATACCCATGTAAGTAGCCCTCTGCTTCTTGAAGAACGTCTCGGTCACGACCCCGCTACCGATGGCGATGGCGGGACTGATGAAGAAAGACGTGAAGGCGCGGCAGATAGCCATGGACGAATAGGTTGGGCTCAGCGCGCAGCCGACGTTGAAGAGGAGAGAACCGACGGTGCTGATGAGCCACACCGGCCGGCGGCCGTACCGGTTCGAGACGGGTTTCCAGAAGAGGGGTGCCCAGCCCAGAATGGCGATTTGGAGGGAGGTCAAGTATGAAGCTTTCTGGATCGAGACGCCTAGTTCTTCGGCGATATCCTCGTAGGCCGGGATGACGGCGGCTGCGATAAAAGTGGTCATCATGGCCTATGCATGTTCTCATCAGCCACGACTTTCTTGTCAAAGACCATAACAAAAGCATTTACACAAGATCATTTCAAGCTTTGGAAATATAAAGGGAGAGACTGTTGATGAACAACTCGAGCTGTCCATTAACTTACGTGAAAAGCCACACACGAAAGGTTTGCGAGCTTCTTCCATTGCGGCCAGTTGTAGGGATCTGCCGGGTCTGCCGAGGGTAGGGGCTCGAGGTCGAGAGTGCCGTGACGCTTGAGCAGGTAGTCGCGATGTTCCTGGGAGATGCCGGCGGCGGCGGCGGTATTGATGTAGGTGGCTCGCGGGCCCAGCTCGAGGTCATCGACGGCGCCTTCATGCCGGGTCTCTCGTCTCTCTAAACCACCTTCATCGTAGGCACTCGAAGCTTCCTGCGCCTTGGACACGGCGAAGTCTTGGACGTTGTGCATGGCTGGCTGGCTGGATTCCTGATGACCAAGCGTCCTGAGACCAGTCTGATGGAGAGACTGGAGGGGGAAGAAAGAGGAAGCCAGTACAAGATAGGAGGATCAAGCCGAGGATCAAGTAATAGAAAAAGGCGTGAACGACCTAAAGGACAGACACAAGCCAACACATAGGTTCAATGTTCAACTTTCCGTCATTATTTCGTGCAAGTGTATGTAAGTAATACCAAGCGTTTGTGAGCCCGCTGCGTAGCCGACGGGAAGGGACCGTGGCGAGCCGCCCTTTGCTTGCCATTGCCCGAAACGAAAAAAAGAGTTGCCGTGCATGACTGCCATCCATGTCTCGGGATTTGGTAACATGAATTAACCGGGGCCCATCTTGCACACACGTACGTCGGGGCTTCAGGGAGCGAACCAGAGCAGACCGAACGCATCGTGTATCTGAAAACTGGGACTGGCTGACGCCTGCGTTTCTGAAGCGGTCGAGGAGGAAGGAAGCTGCAGGGGCATAGCAGCAAAAAGCGTGACTTCCTACGTCTCTCCGCATCTTTCTCCGCATTCACCCCCCATGCGCGCTATCTAGCACTATTCCTCGGGTGCTACCCCCGGCCCCCCACGAGACGAGATTGGAGCTGGAAAGTTGGAGACCCCCGCAGCAGAGCAGAGACCAGGCCCCCCAAATCCACTTTGGCATTCCTCTTCGGAGCAGAGACCCAGACTGGGCGATGCTGCCAACTACACCATGCCGAGTTAAGCACCGCCGCTCCAAAGCAATACGACTCTAGGAATGAGGAAACGTCATGCCGTGGGATCTGCTATCTGGGCATGCGCCTGTCATGAGGCTTGGCTGTATGCGAGACCCTTATACATACTTAGGGGAAGGACAAACGACGTGTTTCCATGAGTGATTTACACAGGTATGTGATGCCCAGCTCGTGGCAAGTTAGGAAAGCCAGCAGTAGGCAGTGCCGCAGTGGTGGTAGGCTGGTAGAGAGAGGACCACGGAACAGGACACGGAATGGGTTGCCAGTGCTATGATGACTAGGTCGTCACTAAGCAACGACTATTGGCTAGCTTGTGGAGAGCTGTTGCATCGGTAGACAGCCACGGTTTGGGCAAGATGCATCTCCCTATCTATGCATGCAGGTCGTCGGTCGCCGGGGATTCTCATGTAGGTACGTGTAGCACTGAACCATGAAGCACAGGCTAGGGTACTCATGCGATGAAGGGTGTCGATACTGGTCCTGCCACCCGGCCAATAAACTTCCTCGCACTCGAACCAATCGCGGTTATAACTCCGGACCCATGATACAGAAGATGAACGACGCCATCTCCAGTTATGGTAGGATCCAGTGGATGCGCCATGATCCGAATACGCAGCCCCTGGCGACTAACAACAATATCACCAACGGTTCTTCGATCACTAACAACTGAAAAGAGATATATGTACTTTTTTATTTTGATTCCCGCCGGCTAAACAAAATTCTGTATCTGCTAACCTAGGCTTTCGTCGCGAACCGCTCGGCCAGCTTCTCCGTCTGCTCGGCCTTGACGTTGACGGCGTCCTTCTCGAATCCGGCAATGGCCTTGTACGTGGCCCCGATGCTCTCGAGCTCCTCCTTCGGGATAACGTCGTAGATGTTAGCGAAGCCGTCGGGCGCGCGCTCGTGCGCCAGCTGCAGCACGTGGTCGGGCCCGTTGGCGCGGTTCGCCATGACGATCTGAGCCGTGGGCGGGAGGCGGGTCTCCTGGTAGATCTTCAGGGCCGCCGCGATGTCATTGGGCCTATCGGACTTGGCCTGGTCGAGCAGGCACTTGGCCAGCGTCTCGGCGTCGATGATGGCCTGCGTCGCGCCGTTGGACCCGATGGGATACATGGCGTGCGCCGCGTCGCCCAACAGCGTCAGCCGGCCGAACGACCAGCGGTCCACGGGGTCGCGGTCGCACATGGGGAACTCGAAGACGTTCTCGGTGCTGTCGATCAGCTCCGCCATCTTCAGGCCGCCGCACGCCCACTCGGCAAACGGCCCCGCGAACCGCTCCTTGGGCACGCGCTTGGTCCAGTCCGTGACGGGCGGCGTGACGTCCGGGTCGCCCTCGGCGCGGACCCGCAGCTCGGCGATCCAGTTGACGAGCGATTTCCCGGCGCGCAGCGAGCGGCCGCTGATCGGGTACGCGATGAACTTCTGGTTCGCGTGCCCGGCCCAGACCATGGAGGCGCCCGTCAGGTAAGGGCTATCGCGCTCGACGCAGCCGCGCCAGAGGATCCGGCCCGAGAAGCGCGGGGGGCCTTCGTGCGGGTACAGCAGGCGCCGGGCCAGGCTGTTGATGCCGTCGGCCGCAATGAGGACGGCGCCCGTCATGCTGGGGATGGCGGCGTCGCTGCCGTCGCTGCGGCGCGTGAACCGGGCCGTGATGGAATCGCCGCCCGTCCCCTCGGCGTCCTGCTGCTCGTACGCGGTGAGGGCGTGGTCGAGGTGGATGCGGTCCTCGCCCAATCTCTCCTTGGCCGCGTCCAGCAGCAGCATCTGGAACTCGCCGCGGTGGACCGAGAACTGCGGGACTCGGTAGCCGGCGTGGGCGCCGCGGGGCTCCGACAGGATCGGGTGGCCGTGGCGGCTGTAGAAGTTGAGCTCGGCGGTCTCGACGCCGATGTCTTGCAGCTTGGGCAGCAGGCCCAGGTTCCGCAGGATCAGCACCGCGGACGGCTGGACGTTGATGCCGACGCCCAGCGTGGTCAGCTGGGCGCTGGCTTCGAAGACGTGGATGTCCGTGAAGCCCTGGCCGGAAGGACGAATGTTAGCCTAGCCAGTCCACAGTATATGTATGCATGATAGGGACATGCTTCAGTGAATGTGGAGAAGCAGATTGAAACGCATGCCGTTGCTGTAGGGGATCGTTCAGGATGGTGATAAGATAGATGGTGCTACCATGGTATAAGCGGTGGACACTTCCTTACCTCGGCATGCAATGAGAGGGCGGCAGTCAGACCCCCGATGCCTGCACCGGCAATGATGATCCGGGGTTGCGGAGTCGTGAGATAAGGCATGGTGAAAGATACTACTACTACGCCTTTGGGAACAACAGTCTAGGAGCGATCGTAGTGGGGGAGGAGATAAAGAATGGCCTTGAGAATCCTCCTATCGCTCAGTATGTAAGTATGGCAAGAAGGAGTGAACCGCCCGTCACCGCAGTAATAGCAGAATCATCCGGCAGCTGAGGAGACAGACATCTTGCGAGGTCGGCGCCCTTGCATATGTGGCCGGGTCATTGTTTTCTTCAACTGTTACCGTCAAGCTGAGAGAACAGGGCGATCACTGGATCTCGGATCTGGGGGTCAGGGGTGGTCCAATCACTTTAGTCGAAAGCGGATATAAGACGGTGCATCGCTCCCTCCTTTTGACTGTGCAAGGGACGCATCTAGCCTGAATAAGTCAACACGAGTTTCTATATATACATGGGTCTTGCTGGATCTTGACCCGGCAATGTAAGTACCGTGGATCAAATAAGGAGGGAAATTTCCGTGGGCAGCACAGTCAAAAAAGCCCGTTGAACTTGAACAAGCGGTTACAAACCAAGGACAAACCTGGATCCTCAAATATGGACTGGAAAAGTCTCTAGTGCGTGTTATTGGCTAGTGCTAAGGTTCGGTATTTAGCCACGGGTAGAATACTCGAAGCGAACTTGGCGCTGGGTTGGCTGTGGGCTTTCAAGTAAGTGGAGAAAACACACAATTCCTAGCCAGTTGGCCGCGATTCTAGTCCTCTGGGAGTATATTCGCTTGCACTCTTCCAGCCCGGAGCTGGCATGGCACAAGAATATAGCAAGAGCAATATGGCTGTCCGGCTATGAACAACTTTACATACCACTGTCAGTGTTTGTGTGTGCTTCGCTGGTTGGTCATGGGCGCATTTAGGTACTCCTCACGGCGGTGGAGGGGTCAATTGCCTCAGTATGTTGTTTTGGTCTAGGAACTCTTTCGCTCTCTATATCTAGGATCTAGGATCTTTCTATATGCTTGGTCTATATCACCGTCTCGTCATGGCGACTGACATCTATTGACTCTAAGGGTGTGTCGTTTCATTCGTGTGCTCGTGTAGTTAGTTGCCGTTTCGTATCTCTCTTTCTTATTTCCAGCCAATATGGAACAGTTTGTAACCGCTCTCATCCCCACGCCCAAGACCATCGGGCTTCGGCAGCGTCTCGATGTTGAGGATCGACAGCTTGCGCCCCTCCGCATCCTTGGGACACTCGGGCGCGCCAAAGGCGGCCTCGACGGTGTCGCTGATGCCCTCGAATTTCCCGTTGGTGCGAACAGCGATGAGGACCCAGAAGATGCCGTCGGGGGCCAACAGCTGCGAAGCGCAGTCGCGCAGCCAGACGGCGTGCTCGGGGGCGTAGATGACGTCCGTCGCGACCAGCATGTCGGCCGGTAGATCGAGCGGCGGCGCGCGCGACGGCGCCGACCAGTCAAGGTGGCAAGCGTCGACGGGCGGGTTCTCGACGCCGGGGAAGTTGCTGGCGATGTTGGCGCGCAGGTTCTCGAGCACGACCGGGTGGAAATCCGTCGCGATCAGGGGCGTCGGCTGCGGGACGCCGAGGTGCGGCAGCATGTGGCCCATGGCGAGCCCCACGAGTCCCGTGCCCGCGCCGAGCTCGACGATGCGCGGCGCGTCCTTCTTGGCGAGGTCCTCGAGCCCGAACCGCGCCGGGGAGGCGCACATGAGCTCGGGCAGGATGATGGAGGCCGCGAAGCTCTGCAGGCCGACGGCGGTGTGGTCTGTGTTCGCCAAGGGACCGTCGAGCAGGCGCACACTGATACCATTTTCGCAGGAGCCGGTTACTGGCGATGGCGCCGAGGAGCGCAACGTGAAGGCGAAGTCGCGCACGATGCCCTCGTCTTCGTGTTCCTCCTCGTCAGGGGCGCTCGTAAAGGACTCGAGGATGCAGTAGGCCTTGTCGGTGGCTAGTTGGCGCGCCTCTTCGGGGATACGAATCATCTCCTCAGCCCGCGAGACGAAGGATGTGAGCCAGCGCATGGCGAAGTCCCTTTCAAAGGCATCACACCGCAGTTCCTCCAGTGCTTGCTTCACGTTTTCCGCATCTTCATTTTCAGTCTCTGATACGTAGCCCGAGTCGACGGGGGGTGTGGGCGCAACCGGCCGCGGGTTCTTCTTTTCCTTTTTAGGCGACTGCAGAGCGAGAGACAGCGGGATGGGGCAGTAAATGGCCTCCAGGTTCTGCAAACTAGCCAAGACCTGGTCCTCGGTGAAGGTGTCGGGCCTGCGCAGAGGAGGCAGACTGCCAGTCGGTGGCAGCGGGAGAGCTGCGGCGCCCATCGAACCGTGCTCCGACAAAATCGGCAATGACCACCCGGAGAAATGGACGGGGATCGGGGATCGTGGCCAACTGCCGGGAAGTGGAAAAGGGAATGAAGCAACAAAGGGAAAAGAGGGAAAGACGGAACGAACTTATACGCCCAGTACGTACTGCAAGTACATTATTTTCCCTTCTCCCCAGGGGGAATTTCAGCCAAGACCCACCGGATCAGCACGATCTGAACGGCTGGAATTCGGGGCTTGTCTAATCTCCTTCAGGTCCTTGGCTGCACATGGCAATTTTTTTTCTACTTGCTCCGGTGTAAGCCGGGGAGGCCTAGAGCAACTCAGCAGGTGCCAGGAACAGGCCAGTATCCACACCGCCGCCCCTCGTGGCTGACTCGTTGGCCTAGACGCCTCAACGCCCAATAAGCTGAGTCAACTGAACCCATTTGTGTTAGGTGCTGATTAGGTACTCCTGAGCACGAAGTCGCCTCCTCCAGTGCGCCCTTAACAGTGGGTGGTGTTTTTAATGGCTATGAATTGAATAATAATCCCACTCACCGAGTTGGTCATACTGCAACGCTCTTCCAAACTGAGCTCCTGCTCGTTTCTTCGTAGTGCATCGTCTTCCGGCGCTGAGGATAGATGTCAAGTGTAGGGGCTGCATCTTCAATTCGTGGGGTTCAGGGGTAACGGTGGTAATGGTTTGGGAACTTTTCTTTTGAGCTCCCTCCTAGAATGAAATATCCTTCTTTGCCGAATCGACCATATCGTACAACCGTGATTCCCTTTTAACACGCACAGCGACGAGACGAGGGCGGACTTCCCAAGCCAACGCTCAGTGATACCTCCCTTGATAGCGTTTGGGTGGCTCCAGCTCCGTCACACTGTCCTTGACTGTTTGACCCTTCCGGTACTCTTCCTCGAGTGCGCGCTGCATGTCGAAGTCTAGCTGGCGCTCCTTCTTCACGCGCTGCTGTTCCATGTCCCTGACGACACCCTGGTGCATTGCCTGCAAATCTCTGGCATTAGCCCGCAATTTGCGATATCATGATAGAACCATGCAAAGTCTGGCAGGCGCATTGCTCTCGAAAAAGCGATGCCATGAGAACAATTGCAAGTACGAGGGACAATTACATACATCCTTCTCAACTATTCGGAATTAGCAGGCCATCAAAACCATGGGATTGTGTGAAGAAGGGCTTACATTGTTGTTGAAAGTGCACGAAGACGACGGTCCCTAGGGCCAGGAGGGAGGTGCCGGCCAGAGTGAGCTTGGAAGCTTGCGACATGGTGTATGGGATCTCGAAACGTGCAATGGATACTGCTATAACATGGTCTCTTGAAAAAGTCTTCTCAGGTTTGTTCTTTGATGAGCGTTGTCTATTGCGCTACAACGTTGTGAGCCGACGACGACCCATGCCCATCGATTAAGGATTTCGCAGTTGGGAGCTTGGGCCACATTCCGTCACATGCAGCCTAGCTCGGGCCTGACAGCGACGTCAACCAGGGCGGCCACAGCGTCCACAGCGTCCACAGCGTCCACAGCGTCCAGGCGTATCGGCTAGCTGTTGCATCTGCTGCACAGCGTATCGGGCCTGACTTAGGTAATGCCGCGCTGCGACAGTTGAGTGCATTCCCAGGGCCCCAAGGCCCCTACATCATCATCCATCAACCGTTCCCATTCCTCCCAGTCCTACAATAAAGCACATTCAACCCATCACTCATTCATTAAACCCAAGAACCCGCGCTCCGCCCCAGTCGCCAGTTCAGTTTGCAGCCACGCACCCCGCGACCCGACCGGTCCTCGCAAGTCAATATGGTAGGCCTGTTGATGCCTCGACCTCGGACCAACCTCAAGGATGGATGTTGCTAACTCGACTTGCTATCTCACAGTCGGCCCAAAACTCCCAGGGAATCCAGACCTTGCTTGATGTAAGCGACACTCCCCCCCCAAAGACTATGCATTCAAGATGTGTGAACTAATCAACTGCCATCACCGCAGGCCGAGCGAGAGGCATCCAAGATCGTACAGAAGGGTACGCATTGAACCCAGTTTCCGACGCCAGCCACCCGACGCTCCCACCTTTCTTCAACCCCCCACCCCCCAGCTTCGCACGTCGACGAGCGCGAACCACCACAAGTTGCCTTGTTTAATCTAAGCCTTCGTCATTACTAACCTCATGCCCCTCCCTTTCAGCTCGCGAGTTCCGCACCAAGCGCGTGAGAGAGGCCCGCGACGAGGCCAAGAAGGAGATCGACTCGTACCGCCAGAACAAGGAGGAGGAGTTCAAGAAGTTCGAGTCGGAGCACGGCGCCGGCAACAAGGCGGCCGAGGACGAGGCCAACAAGGAGGCCGAGCTCCGCATCAAGGAGATCCAGGAGGCCGGCAAGAAGAGCCAGGACAAGGTCGTGAGCGATTTGCTCAAGGCCGTCTTCGAGATTCACCCCACTCCTCACGTCGAGGTCTCTTAAACGAAGACGACAGAAGAAGAAGAAGAGAGACAGTACCGATCAAGAGAGGGAACAGGATGTATGTTATGGGATCGTCAACGTCGTTGGTAGCATAAAGTAAAGAGAGAACGAACATGCACGCATTGTACTGAAGCTCAACTGGCCCCTGGCGCGATCCCACTTCAACGCAGGTTCTCCGAGAGGGAAGGGTTGCTTCACCGAATAGTTAGCCGTGCGGGATTGGGCGAGAGGAAAATCGGTTCGTCGCGCCGTGATCCCCCAAGTTTTGTCACGAGGGCTCTAGGCGGCTGCTGTCCGGATATGTCGATAAAGGGAGAGAAGCTTCAGGTCGGGCGGGCGTGTTAGTGACTGGTTATGTGGTTGTCGCTACTAAATATGGTATGTACATCATAGAAGAGGCACAGGTTCTGGTTTGGGTTGCATCAAAGCCCTTTGGGGCCAATATCATGTGATGATTCTATATGCCGCGCGTTCGTTCATCCGTAAAGCGACCGACCAGACTCTCTATCTTGGCCGTGTCTTTTGCAAGTGATCTAGTCAATGACCAAGCATGCTGTCTATGCCTGTCTATCCCTCGTCTAATTCGGCATCTCGTCCGGCAGACCGCTGCCGAGCTCTACCATATCCTTCCAGCTCTTGCCCATACCGCCGCCCTTCTCCTTGGTCTCCTCCCACTGCCTGAGCCGGATCTGCGGTGTCACCCCATCCTCGCCGACCTGCTCCTCCTCTTCCTCAAAGTCGAAGATGCGGTAGTCGGCGTTGAGGTAGAAGCAACCGGTGACGCCGAGACGCAGGAACCCGGAGTGGCTGACGACGATGATGACCTTTTCCGGACGGTCGCGCAGCCGCCGCAGCGAGGCCTGCCCACGGTTCAGGATGGCACCTCGGGTGGCGAAGTAGTGCGAGCCGGCGGGCGTCCGCTTGGCGGGGTATACCGGGTCCAGGGTGCTGAAGTCCACCTTAGGGAACTTGGGCGCGAGGGCGACGGCGGCGCCGGGCATGCCGGTGTCGCAGGGCTTTGCGGAGTTCTCTGGAGTGAAAGAACCGCATTAGTCAATGAGTTTTATTTCCTTCCTTTTATCTTTGTCACTTGGGAGGCCAGGTTTGGGGGACAGAGTCCATGTCTGTGACCCCTATTCCTCTCTCTCCCCTTGCGTGACTGAGTGCGACATGCATACCTTGCCAGCCGGCATCGGCCTCGATCTTGACGCCCTTCTCTATTAACCAGTCCAGCGCGCCCATGGCAGTCTGCATGGTGCGGATCATGGGACTTGTCACGATGAGACCGGCATTCTGGGCCACCGGATGGTTCATCAGGTTGACCCTGAGCTCCTGGACTTGAGCATGTCCATTCTCGGTGAGCTCTGGGTCATGGATTTGGTAGTCCTCTGCCGTCACACGGTTAGTAGCGATCCACAAGAGACCCGAGAGAGAAAGAAACTCACTTGTAAGATTATGCAATGCCTCGGCATGTCGGATGAGAATGAGTGTCGGGGCCATAATGGCTTATTCCTTGGTTTCGCGATCTTGTTGTAAATATGCCTTCTTCTTTCTTTAGGACACGTTTTAGGTAACCAAGGCTGCCGAGAAAGAAAAGAAAAGAAGAATCGCCAGGAAAAGTTTGCCTCTTATATGGATGATGTCCACATCAAACAAAACCGAAGAAATTCAAAGAGTGAATGATTCCAAAATCCGCAGCATATTCCAAGACATTGCATCTGGCAGAAGAAGGGGCAAGCGGCGGTCCATAACGGCCTGACTCGGTCAGCTCCGAGACCTCGTTCGCCCCGAAGACCAAAGGAACCTAAGGTTACACACACTCCATACATAGCCGAGCATGGCAGTGCACGATAAGGCGTACTCGCTTGTCGCTAGCTATTGTCTGACCAGTCTTAGCAATGGACTTAGCCACATAGTGGACAACCATGCTCAAGGGGGGGACCACACATCCCGCATGATCTTGCATGGCATCACCAAGTGTCAGATACCATGTGTGAGATCAGGTTGTCAGTGGGATCGCCAATTGCAGTGCGTTCGTATTTGAGGTTGTCAGTTGTTAAGAGCAGATACAAACCATTCAGCACAGTGCGGGCCTATATCAATCGTAAGTGCAAGTGCAAAATGCAAGGTGATAACTGCCTGTCGAGTTCAAAAGAGGGATATGGATATTATTTCATGCCCCGTAAAGTCCAATCACCAGGTCTCCGGAAAGAGAGATCGATTCCCTTTGCAGATCACCCGAGCATTGATCGAACGTTTATTAGCCGGAAGCCCATGTCTTGGACCAAATTCCGGACCAACCAGAACTCACCTCAGCCTGAAAGCTTTTTGGACATAGCCAACGGCCACAATTACTCGAATAAGATAATGGACCAAGCAGGTGTACCATAACGGCCAGATCAAACAGGCATTACTCACTGGTATTGTTCGTTCCAGTCCATGTCTATAACTGTGGTTAACTCTTGAATGAACGCGCTGGTTGGTTTAGTTAGTCCAGTGCCCTTGCGGTCCTATTGGTTGGCTACTGTAGCTCCAGCTTAAGCCGTTGGTCCCAGTGTCAGTGTCGGACATTTTTGGTTGCTTAGCACCGACCAGACTGACCTGACCTGCAATAATAAATAACAACCACTTTACCAGCACCAGCCATTTCACCACCACGCCGGTCGGTTCGGCGCCACTTCTCCCAAAATGACGAGCATCGACGAGCTCTTCAAAGGCGTGGGCAGCAAGCGCAAGCTGGACCCAATCAGCGACCCCAGCCAGGTCTACAAATCCGCACGTCTAGAGAACGAGGAAGACACAGAAGCCGGCCCTGCGCCGCCGCCCGACGACGAGGAAGGCGATTACGGCCCTACCTTACCACCAGAGGACGAGGAAGGCGACGATGAGGAAGGGCGCTTCTTTGGCAGCGGAATCACATCGGAACAACGCGAAATCCTCGACTACGTAGACGGCGTCGACATTCCTGCCGAACAAAAGATCGACCTGCCCTGGTTGCGCAAAACAGCGCTCAACTTCGAGAAGCTGGTCTCCCGCAACGCACAGCAACGCGCCAAGTTCGCCGACGACCCATCCAAGTTTATCCAGTCCGAAGCCGACCTGGACGGCGAGATCAAGGCCCTGAGCATCCTGACCGAGCATCCTGACCTGTACCCTGAATTTGCGCGCCTCGGCTGCACAGGCACACTGGTCTCGCTACTGGCGCACGAAAACAGTGATATCTCAGTGGACGTCCTGGAAATTCTCAACGAGTTGACGGATAACGACGACGTTGATACGTCACAGGAACAGTGGGATAGCCTAGTCGACGCAGCGCTGGAAGCCGACTTGCTAGGCCTGCTCGGCAGCAACCTGGAACGACTCGACGAGAAGGAAGAAGTCGACCGGAACGGCGTATACTACGCACTGGGCGTGCTGGAGAACCTGGCCAGCCGGCGCACCACAGCTGCCGAAGCAGTCGGCAGTACAGAGCACTTAATAAAATGGCTGTTGACGCGGATCCAAGCCAAGGAGAGCCGGATGAGCCAAAATAAACAATACGCAGCCGAAATCCTAGCCATTCTGCTGCAAGCGAGCCCTAAGAACCGGACGAAACTCGCGGAGCTGGACGCCACCGATATAATGCTACAACTGATCGCCAGCTACCGAAAACGCGACCCTGAAAAGGGCGGCGAGGAGGAAGAATACATGGAGAACCTCTTCGAGGCGCTTACGTGCCTCGTGGACGAAGCCGAAGGAAAGACAAAGTTCACAGAGGCAGAGGGCGTTGAGCTCTGCCTCATCATGCTCAAGGAAGGAAAGATGAGCAAAGGTCCTGCGTTGCGACTCCTGGACCACGCCACCAGCCGACCGACCGGCGCCGAAGTCTGCCAGAAGATCGTCGAGGCGGCCGGCTTAAAGACTGTATTCACCATGTTCATGAAGAAGAACGACAGCCAGACTCTGGAGCACCTGATCGGCATATTCGCGTCCATGCTGCGCCTACTGCCCGGGGGCTCCGCGGAGCGGATACGCACGCTGGCCAAGTTCGTGGAGAAGGACTACGAGAAGACGGCGAAGCTCGTGCAGCTGCGGCGGCAGTTCGCGGCCCGCGTCGAGCGGGCGGACGCCGAGATCCGCGCGGAGCAGGCGCGGCTCCAGAGCGCCGAGGAGCGGGAGGAGTACGCGGGCGACTGGTTCTCGCGGCGGCTGGACGCGGGGCTGTTTTCGCTGCAGACCACCGACGTCGTGCTGGCGTGGCTCGTGGCCGAGGACGACGGGGCCCGGCGGAAGATCGCGGCGCTGCTGGCCGAGCGCGACGAGACGCTCAAGGTCCTTCGGAGCTCGGTCGAGGAGCAGATCGAGGGGGTCGACGAGGTCGAGGACGCGGATGGCAAAGATACCAAGGAGATGCTGACCACGCTGGCGCAGTTCCTGCAGTAGATACCTAAGCAGTCACTAAATTGTATAATACGAACCAAAAAAGCAGTGTCATCTTTATTAAGCTACCAAATGTGTTTCAGCTTGGTAAGCAAAGGCCGGAAACTTGATTAATTAGACCAGAAACAAAATTAAGCCCCAAGCTGCTGGTCATCTATACGATACAGAGAATCCGCGTGTCGACGAAAAGTCGTAGCGTCGCCATGGTCTGTACTCTCGTCGGAATCTGCCTTGTCCACGACCGTGATAGCTCGTTCCACGACCACGAGGTCCGAGTCCGCGTCCTCTCGGAGGGGGCGGCCGTTGTTCCAGCCACGGCTAGCAAGATTTCGGTTGGATCAGCCTCTGATTTTGTTTATGCGGCATACTTCTAACTTGAATACTCACAAGGGACCGTCTTGGATATGGAACAACTATCGGTAGGATAGCACATGAGTATGGGACAACCTGCCTGTCAACCAGGCACATACAGTTCCTCATTAGAGGTAGCACTTGCCAAGAGGCCTGAAGCGAGCCGAGCTTTCACAGTCTATATTCGCTGGATAGCAAGTGCCAGGAGACGAAGAGAGTGAGCACATAATCACGGGAAAGGATAGAAAACGCTGGTTGCAGAATCACCGAGGCAGACCGCTGCCAAGAGGGGCCTCTGGATTGAGAACTTACAGTCGAAAAGACTCCATGTGGCTAGCGATTAAGTGCCTCATCTCGTGTCGAAGTGTCCTTGCAGGGTTAGGGCCAGTAACAGATACTGCACCTTAAAAGCATCGCTTTACGAAGTCCTCGACAGATGCCTACAAATCTGGCGCTTACCTCTACCCAACTACTCTGGCGTTATCTACAGCAAGGGTCCAACTACTATTTCCGCTTCTCTTACATGATCAATATGGGATGCAGCATATCACTCACGAAGTCAACCCGTGCTCTTTGAAACAGCCACCAAATAATATCAAAGTGGCAGAGTTCGTATGTCTCGCAGACGGGGACGGACAAGAGCAATTTGGTAACCAAACGAAACAACACCAACAAGGCATCACAACAGGTACGTCCCGCAGCAAGTGACCATGGGTGGTCTTGGACGGCGCGATTCTAAGCTTCCAGTCCTATGATATCGGCCGGTTGACTGCTCGCAGGGCTTCTGGGCGTCTCCCTATCCCCGGCCGTTGGGAAAGAGAACTTCGATTCACTGGATTCTTGCACAGCATCTGGCCGCACGACCACCATCCTGCAAGGAAGTAATCAGACATCGGAGAGTACAAGACGCTCAATGGAACATCAAACAGTTTCCGATTCTGCTACGGAATCTGTGAAATGGATACACAAGTCATTGCAATCAGACAAGCCCCAACGTACTCCAACCCCTGATCCTTTCCCCATAGAACCACAACAAAATAGGACTCGGTATCGCCAGCCCCAGCGTCAAGAACGCCAACAGACTGTTCCCCCACGCGACGCCCAGCGCGTCGTACATGGCGGGCGCGAACAGCGGGAAGCTGAACCCGCACATGGTCCGCAGGAACGCGCCGACGGCCGCGGCGCTCGCGGCGTGGCGCGCGCCGTACGCGTCCGTCACGTAGGCCTGCGCGGACTGGAAGGCGAGGATGAGGCCCGCGGCGAGGAAGACGCAGCCTAGGTCCGGGACGAGCCAGTGGATCGAGGGGCGGGCGGTCCAGCCGTACATAAAAAGCCCGAGGGGCGTGAGGAGGCCGCCGAGGAGCATGGGCGGGATGCGCCACTCCGAAACGCCTTCGGTGCGCTTGTAGTACTTCTTCAACCAAACATAGAGCTAACAGCGAGGAAAATGTCAGCTTGAAATGGGGTATTTGACGGGGTATGCAGAGACCAAGAACTTACACCATCAATCAGGGGATGGCTAATCTGTAACCCGATCATGAACCCGAGACATAGCGACAAGTAATGGAGGCTCGATATGGTCTTGCCCATTCCGTAGACATCTTGCCAAACGCGATCGAATGTCGAGAGTCTATTACATGACCATATCAGCACCCGTTGCCCCAGTTGCATTAGTAAAAGTGAGCTGTAGATGAACTTACAGGAGATACATGACGCCATACAGAAACGCCCTGTACACCGACGGCGCCTGGACGGCCGGGTGGGCAACCAGCATAGTGAAAGGCAAGATGAGCCGGCGGCGGATGATGGAACCTGAACTCCGCTTCGCATCATCGTATTCAGTACGAACATTCTGAGAGCCCGTCTCTTTCCTGATGTGAGCCGCCCGCTTGGCCAGGATGCGGGGTCCGTAGGTCTCGCGCAGGAAGAAGAAGGCCGTGACCTGGACTGCGACGTCGAAAAGGGACGTCGACCAGAAGATCCAGCGCCAGGAGACGCTCTGCGAGATGTAGGCGCCGACGATGGGCGCCACCGTGGGGCCGATGAAGGTCAGCATGCCGTAGATGGTCTGGCCCTTGCCGAGCTCCTCTTTGGTCCAGACGTCGGCGATGACGCCGTTGCATAACTAGGCCAAACGAAAAGAGCAGATATCAGTGAGAATGCACACATTCAAGGAGGTAGGGATGACTCACTGCTTGAGGCGCGCTGCCTCCGATGCCGCTCAAGAAGCGGAAGGCCAGCATCTGGCTCTTGGATTTGGCGAAACCGCACGCCGTGTTGAAGGCGAGATAGATCAGGTTGGCGTACTGTAGCACACGCACACGACCGTATATCTCAGAGAGCGGCGCCAAAACGAAGGGCCCCTGGGCGTAGCCCAACAGGAAGATGGACATGACCAGGGCCTGCATGAAGCCCTTGGGGATGTTGAGCTCGGTGCCGATCTGGTCTAGCGCGGGCGTCACCATGGTTGACGAGAAGGGCGAGATGAAAGTGAAGCAGGAGACCAGGATGGTAGCGACCCATTTTCGCTTCCAGGTCCAGTTAAGGGGGTTCTCAGTGTCGTCGGGACCATCCCAGGAGACCTAGACGAGGCGTTAGTGATGCTCTAGAGAAAGGGGCAATTATTGGTGGATGGATGCGTCGCAACTCACCACGACCTCTTCATCATTCTTCTTCTCCATCGATAACTGACTACTATCAGGGCTCGTCATCTCGCAATATGAAATGATAATTCATTCCCAAAGAAGACGAACCGCTCACAAGAATAGGGAGAATAAGTATCAGCTGGTTCTTAGGCCTTGAAGCTGATTCCTTGTGCCAAGGTCAGGTTTGTGCCCCCAAGTCTGTATGGCCCATCAGGCCCCCCACAGCCTCCTTTGCTTTTTCGCGTTGGCAGGCTGGGCGTACCGTGGGGTGACGACACGCAAACCCCCATTCCGACGTTGTAATCGCTTGGCAAACCGGCATTGGCAGCGGCCAGTCGTCTGGGCAGAGGGTGCGTAACGGCACGCACGGCCCGGCTGTGGTTGCAGTCCCAGCAGCGCCTTGCTCCTCAGATTCTTGGCTACGGCTCCTGATTCGTTCTCCCCCCCTATAGGCCATGGTTACAAAAGAAGCAATGCCGCACGCGACATCCTGCCCGGTTTTGGAGACGCTTGGGAATTGTGGACTGGCAGCCTGCATACGTCCAATGCTAGCTGCAGGTTTGGCGGCCTACGTAGCGTAGTATGCAACGACAGGGGGTTTGCAAATCAGGCAAATTCCAGCGAATTGTTTCGTATAGACGTCTGCAGCCATTGCATCACCCAAGCGCAGCATCTACTCGTAAGCCTTTGTGGCGTTTCTTATCTCTTACGTAGGATGCTTGTGCGTTCACTATACCGATAATTGGATGGGATGACTTCCGCCCCCTTGGTTTGGCCGCAGCTTCGTGGTTGTTTCATGAAGGTACTCAAGGCAGCCAAGGCAGCCCTTACTTGAATGAAGCTTGACTATCGAGCTGATGTTGTCCGCCGCGCGGCTCACATGGTGGATATCGTGCATCGGGCAGAACGCCGACTTCTAAATATAGTAACATGACGATCATGGCCTGGAACCTCTGAAGCCCTTTGGCTGCCGGCGGGACTCCCCGGGAATTACTGAGATATAAGTATGTCGCAATCGGTACATGCCTGCTGCTGAAACATCAGACTCATCGTAAAACATAAGACTAGACATTCCATTTCAGACCTTGTTCACCTACCCGGTCATGTTCAAAGACAAATTCAACCTGAAGAGACTCCAGTCGTTCTCCAAGAAACCACACCAACATGACATCAGGCTTCTCATTGCTCCGTCCGGTTTCAAGGAGACCCTAGGCCCCGAGCAAGTCGCTGATTGCATCGAAGACGGGGTGCGGCGTGTCTTGGATGAGGAGAGGGCCTTTATCAGAAAGGTGCCTCTGCACGATGGCGGTGAGGGTTTCGCCATCGCCCTGACCTCTGTCAAAGGAGGAGAGTTGAGGCACCTGGAAGTAACTGGTCCCACGGGCCAGTCCATCCAGTCGTGCTACGGCGTATTCGGGGAAGATAACAAGACGGCCGTGGTCGACATGGCCTCCGCTGCTGGGCTAAGACTTGTACCAAAGGATTGTCGCGACCCCACCGTCACCACCACGTACGGCGTGGGACAGCTAATAGCTGCTGCACTTGACGAAGGATGCAACAAGATCATCATCGGCTGTGGGGACTCCGGTACTTCGGACGGGGGTGCTGGTATGCTTCAGGCTTTGGGAGTGCAGCTACGCGCAAAGGACGGTTCCGCGTTGCCGATAGCACAAGGAGGCGGGAGTCTTTCCAACCTGGACAACATCTGTCAGCAGGAAATACATCCTCGGCTACGAAGCAAAGGTAAGTCAGCATCCAAGCAGCTGGAGTTCAAGTAACTTACTATCAAAGAAACCCAAGTCCAGATCGAGGCCGTGTGCAACATCAAGAACGTTCTATGCGGCCCTCGTGGGGTAGCCCGAGTGTACGGTCCGCAGAAAGGGGCTACGCCAGATCAAGTAGAACACCTCTCAACAGCTTTGGAGAAGCTCGCGTGGGCGACCCAGCCCATTTGCGGAGGAGAAGAAGGGATAGGCAACCTTCCTGGGAGCGGAGCTTCCGGTGGGCTGGGAACGGGCTTGTTGCTGCTGGGCGGCCGACTGCGGGCTCGACAGGAGGCCATCGACGAGTACTTCGGGCTCGCGACGCTTTTCGACGAGCCATGGGACATCGTCATTACGGGCGAAGGCAGTCTTGACTCCCAGAGCACGCACGGCAAGATGACGGTGGAGATTGCTAAGCGGGCTCAGCAGCACGGGGCCAAGGTCATTGCGCTGGCCGGCAGCATCGGGGAAGACGCGAACGAAGTATATCAGGTCGGAATCTCGGCTTTCATGAGCATCGTGGATGGGCCCTCTGACCTGGAGGAGGCCAAGAAGCACACGGACAAGCTGCTGCGTAACGCTGCGGAGAAGGCGATCCGCATGATCCAGGCGGGGATCGCGTTGAGGAGGAACGAGCCGCCTCGACCGCCGCCAGCGGCCATCCTGCCGCAGAAGAGAGGAGACCGATCCTTATTCAAGTTTGCCAGGGTAGCAACGACATGATCTTAGGGTCGCTTTCGGTTCAGCGTATTCCACAAGTACATGTGTGGCTATTCGTGGAGAACACTCGATGCCGAGCACGATGGTTTTGACTGCCGAAGAACATTTCCCGCATGACGGGCCAACATATTCCCATTCCAGTCAATTTCCCTTAGTCCTTACTCCAGCGTAGGTAGCATAGCTCAGGAGTTTTGCTTGCCAGCACCAATACCAAAGACAATAAGCGATCTTCGGAAAGCTTTCAAGGGCCATTTCGTGCCCGATAAAGACCCATTCCACTTTTGCTTATTTGATCCAACGTGCAAATGAAGCTCATAGCTCGGCGGTGGTGTGGAAGACGGAGCTCTTGTGCTTGGCCCCGATGATGGTTGGGCCAGGTGGCCATTGGCATCATCGTCTGGCCAAATTCCTCTCTTTGGCATCTCATTGCTGACAATCTTATCCAATACGTCCATAATATCCTTTTGCCAGTCTCCCCTTCTCGGATATTCATGAATACGTTCCAAGAGGGTTGCGCCGTTCCAAGTAATTGCGAGTGGTGCACCGTTCCAACCATAAGGTGAAAGAGCTCCACCATCTCGACTATACGTGACACCTGTTCCTTATGGTAAAAGTCGAATAGGGTATCCAGGAACTTTGCCCACAGAGTGTATTTCCCCACAGCATCTGGAGACATGCAGTCGGCACCATGATTGAGAAGAAGCCTGCAACACTCCGTACCGATAGCAGTAGATGCCTTCTCACCCACGGTGGCGAGTAATATAAAGAGCCTAAGCAGCGTATCCGACACTCTTGTTCGTTGCTGAACGTCCATTGCTCCAAACTCAGGGCTTAAGTAAGATGTGAGTCGCCAGTGAACCGCCATTACGTGAAGATTGTTGACCGTACATCCTTCAAGACTAGTGATCCTTGGAACAAAAGAACGGTCTCTGCGTGAGACGCATAGTAGTCACAGAGAGCTGCTATTGACCAAGAAGCTGGAGGCGGGGTGACGTGCGTGTTGTTGACCTTGAATTGTGAAACATCAGTCCAGAGTTGCGAGTAGACATTATCGAACTCGGTTAGATAATGGCTTGGAAGTGGGTTCTGCTTCTCCTGCGCTTCTCTTGCATAAGCCAAAGCTGTTTCTATGCTTTTCCACATCAGCGAGCCGGATCCAGGTCCGGGGTGTGCAATGCCGGCTTCGATGATCTCTACTGGGAAATTCTTCCCCAGCATCATGGCAGACGCGAAGAGACGGTCGTAAGGCCGGAAGCAAGGATCGAAGTCGTTTGACCAAGTGACCTGGGGTTGTTCATCCTCTCTCAGAAACTCGACAGCAGTCTTGTGAATGAACCGGACCATTGGACGATTCGCCGAGCGGAAACGCCGCTGTGGTTTTCCTTCGTGATATTCTAGCAAGCCACAGCAGCGGCTTGTAATGCGAGCTTCGAATTGAGCACATTTCCGTCTCTCCGCATCTCGCGATATACTCGCTGGTTTGAAATACTTCGCGTAGTTCCAATCCTCTTCCGCTAATGCCAACTGAAAGGCTAGGATTGGGTGGCCGCGGTGGCGAGACTCTACCTCTAGGCTTGCTAGGGCCATCTGAAGCAGCTGGTATGATTGCTTCCGGTACATTGGTGGTGTCTGATGTAGCATGTATGAAAATAGCGACTTGAGCTCAGGTGGGAGCTGTTTTGTTCTTTCAACAAGCTCTGCGAGATTGTCTCCATTTCGTAACCCCTCGAGCATAGATTTCACAACCAGTGCCACCCACAGGAAGACGCCGGAAGCTTTCTCGACGAGATTGTCTACAAGGCTGAGATATGGCCCACCCTTGCTCTGTAGTTTGGGTCCAAGGTGGTCCTGAATATAGTGTCGAATATCTTCCCCTGTAAGGTCCTGGAGTCGAAGGTTGGGGTGGCCGCCGAATGCGTCTAAACAGACTGTGATGGGCCTGCTGGACACAAAGAACCTGACATTTGAAGACCATGTAGTTTGGATCAGCTCAATGAGATCATGATGGTCCCCATGGAATTAGTCAAGGCCGTCGATGAAGAAGCAGATCTTGAAGTCGTCGCCCGTTTGTGCCACCAACTTGCGAAACCATCGCATGAGCTCAGGTAGAGTCGGACATCCAAGGACTCCAGCCTCTCGCTTCAGTAACTCACGACATAGCTCTGGCATGACACTGATTATCAAACGCGGATATTGCGTAAAGATATCATGTAAAAGGCTCCGGAGCAGACCCTCTTGAGATCGCTGTAGCTCCGTACCCAAGTGCCAGAAGAAGAAGGCAGGACAAATCAGGTCTGCGGCCTTTGCCCACTGGCCAAGCAAAGAATTGGTGGTGGCGTGGCATTGCACATGCTTCATGAGTGTAGACTTCCCTGAAGCAGCCTTGCCATTGGTCCAGTAACATGGTTGGGAGCCGGTCAGCCAGGCGGAGAAGTTGTCCCACGGCTTTCCTTGTTCCTCGGGATCGCAAAAGATCCAATTGAACGTTCTCTTGTGAGCCTCCGGGATAGTGTAGTACCTATCGGCTAGGTGTCGAAAATGGAGACAGTCTAATACCGGTTGTTGGAAGTCTTGGTAATCGTCGAACGAGATGCCGCTTCGATAATGGAGTCGAACTACGCTCTGAGGCATACGTGGCTTAACCCCCGGGTCGACAGGGCTGCCACCATGCGGTAGAACGCGGACATCACTATTTTGGAGAGTCAAGATGGCCGCGATCAGGTCTTGGCGTCCCTGTTTATGCAAGGCGTCACTGGCCTCCAGGCGTCGTTGCAACTGTGCGGACTCGCCCTTCACAGCCTGCACAAGCTTCCGCTGGTCTAGTGCCAAGATCTCCTTGATGTTGAACACCTCTCCCTCGATGTCTTTGGAGACAGTGGCAAGTATTCCCAACTTCTCGCTGATAAACGCCAAAGCCCTAAGGTTCACCTGCCGCTGATATACTTCCAACCTGTTGAGAAGGTCACGGATACGATCAGCGTTCCAAACGGTTTTCAATGCTGCATGGAAGTTGGACCATTGGCTAGTGTATTTAGTCTGCACCTGAATCCTGTTGGGCTTGAGGGATTCGAGAACCTGGATAAGCTCTTCTGCAACGGCACTGCAATTTTGAAGCAGATCTAGAAAGGCCTAAGAGGCAACCGCGTGTCAAGCATCAGTACAAAGACTTGGCGGATGATAGATTTTGGATATTGCTCACTGCTTCATGTTGTCCAAGAGGGCCGGCCGGAAACTCATTCTTGAGTGACTGATTGAGGCTGATCAGATCTTTGACGGCATTCGTAAAGTCGGTGTGCGTAAGCGACTTTCCATCTCTGCGTCCTGAGGAGGACTCTCGGATGACAGCTGTGCTAAAGTCGACAAATTGGACTACCGCAGCCGCATGCAACGAACCAAGCCAGTTCAAGATTATCTGCGATGTCTGCTAGCCGGGTGCGTGGTGATTTTGATAATAAATACATTAGGTACACAGCATCCATGGAAGTGAAGCAAACCCCCAGGTTGGAGTTGGTTTGCAGTGACTTGGGAAAGAGCGACCAAGTGCGGATGTTCCACAAAACCAGACCAACGCGACAACACGATACAACTTCCACTCGTTGTAACGGCAGGGGCCCATTTACAGCCCACCCGATCCCGCGTGATCCCTTTCGCTACTATCTCCACTTCCGCCGGCGGGCGGCTTGTGCCTGGGGTGTCTCCTGGATGCCAAGGTGCGTACTTTTTCGCCAACCTCGATATTCTCACAACCGCCAGTAGCCCGTCACAGCCACGGAGGGGAGAGTCACAAAAGTGTTGAGAACAGATGAAAGTCACATATGTTAGATCAACATCATCCAATGCCTCCTCGCACACACGCACCGTTCAAGCGTGCCAATTTCGACAATACCGCATCCTTTTGGATACATCGGAGTTGGCCAACCGGGTTATATATGTCACGGCAAGACGGCGTATCTGGCCGGAACCGTAACCGAAGACGATCAAGGCTTGTTTCTCCAGATGTGGGTTCGGATGCTTCGGGCCACTCCAACTTTTGTTTCCCCAGTATGGATCCGACGCTCCAGGATGGTCCAGCCTATCCGCAACCGGGGACAGGCCCACCACAGTGGCCCAACGATCCTCCCTCCGCCAACACCCCGGTCTGCCGGTCACACTCATACGAGCGCCGACCATCAATGCCAGATTGTCTCCTGACTTGGCGTTGGACCGAAGCCGGGACAGAACAATATCTCATGAGGACATGTGGTAGAGATTTTGACCGAGTGCTATCTGCGAGGAGGCATTGCCAGCCGCCTGGAACGACATCACCATGCGGGAAGGGAGGAAAGAACCGTATAAAAGCAGCCAGAGCCACAGACCTCAAGACGACTACACACTCGACAAATCACACAATCAACTTCAGCCTTGATACATTCGCTACTTCCTTACATAATCCTTTCTATCCAGCAAAACCCCGTTTCATACACAGTCGACCATGCCTGCACTCTCCGCAGATCTATATCACGTCGAGCAAGCCCCTCTGGCCTTGCGACCCGACAAGGCGGCACGCAACATTGCTTCAGACCCAAATAGACAGCACCTGCTGGACCGGATGGAGATCCGCGAGCTATGCGAGGGATGGCCTGTATACCGAGATGCCGCCGAGTGGGAGAACTACCGCTCCATGTTCCATCCCGGTGCCTACATCACCACTTCGTGGGAGCAAGGCACCATAGAACAGTTCATCGCCGCCTCGAAAACTGCTTTCGCCGAACAGAAGAAGGGCATGTTCCACATCCTGCATCGAGTCACTGGGTAAGTAAGCATCTTGCTCCACTGCCCTGCGCCGATCCAGCCCCTGAAATCTCCATCGAGGCTAAGACAGTCGCAGGCAAACGGTTGACGTCCAGGGGGATCGCGCAGTATCCAAACTGAAAGTCACCATCACCTGCCGCGTGACCATCGACGGCAAGGAAATGGACAACGAAGCGGACTGTCGATTCTTCGCCCTGCTCGAGCGCCGCAAGGGCGTCTGGGGCGTTGCCCTCTTCACCCTTCTCTTCGACAAAGACAAGATGATCGTCGTCAACCCCACGATTGGCGGTTTCGACATTCCCGAGTCCGAGGTGGAGAAGTACCCAAGGTCAGCACTTACTTACTCATTCACTGACTGTGGTCTGCAGTACTGCAAACAGAAAGCCCCTTATTACCACACCTAAGCTTAGAGTAGCGAGCTGACTTGAAGCAACAGCGGGTATCGATATCTGTGCTGGTGCGAAGACAAGGTCGGCCACCCACCAAAGCTGGACCTCAACGCCCACGGGCCCGAACGCGATATCCTGTACAAGAAGTGCAAGGATTGGCTGGAGGGCAAAGAAGTCAAGCCTAACCTGACTGGAAACGATATTGTCGACTACTAGACGAGATACCACTATTTTGTCGGCGAGTTTGGAATTTAAGCTTTAAATGAAGTGAATTTCCTAGAGCAATAAGAATGATGGTGTTTACTATAATTCGCTAAGATGCAACCCCTATCGGCTGCCCCCCCTCAAATGACATACCTAAAATAGATGTAAAAATTAATAACATCAACAATAAATAGGTTAATTAAACAACGCATACTGCATTTTAAGGCCTATTTCGGCTAGTACGCATTATAATAGAATCACCCTTATCACTAGCTCGATTTATATCACTTTTCACCACCTTATCGGCGCGCCTTTTCGGCTTTTTCGGCTTTTTTCTTAACTTTCCTTTTTTAACGTCCTTTTAAACCTCCTTAATATTTACTATATATATAAAGCCTTTATTAAGGTCCTCGTTAACTTTCCTCTTCTTTTAAAATCTTATTTTTTTTAGATTTACCTTTAAACCGGCTTTTTCTTGCTCTAATCGGCCGATCCGGGCCGTTAAATTATTAACACTCTTACCGAGCTTTTTTTATAGTAACCTCCTAGTTAAATTACCGGTAGTAATATTAGTATTAAGTATCGTAGCCCTTAAATTTTTAACTTACCGGCTGTTTTTAGGTATCTCGATTCTTTTAGCTTTCGATTTAACTAGTTAACGCGTATTCTCGGCGGCGATAGCTTTATTAATAGCTTACACTATATTAATACGACGGAGTTTATTATTTATCGGCTTATCGATATTAAAGGGGTAAATACTAGTTACTACCTATTTACTAGCGATAACTTTAAAGGTAAAAGCTACTTTACGTATTTTAGCCTAGGCTCGAAGGAAATCCCCTTTTCTAACGTAACTATTATTAATAACGGCGTATACTAAGTTAAGCTCCCTTTAAAACCTTTTTTTAAAACCCTAAAATAATTAACATTTAAGGGTTAAAATATATAGGAACTATATAATAATAAGTAAAAAAGCTACACCTTAACTTTTAACGCTACTAATATAAAGTTATTATCGATATAATTTCTATATTTATTTAAAATTAAAAGCTTTTATTAATTAAAATTATTAAGCTTAATTAAAAGGATAAAAATCTTTCTTAATTATTTTAAAGCTATAGAATTAAAAATTTATTCTTTTAATAACGCTTTAAAGGCTTAATCCTTATATTTATAATTAACTTTATCCTCCTCTTAAAGGAATTACTATTACTAAACCGATTAACCTTTAAATATAATTAAAAGCAGTAAAATATTATTAATAATACTAATATACTTTAAAATAATTACCCACTCGCGATTAATTAAATCGTTTCGTATTAAACTTTAATAAGCGGCAAGGCCGATTATTATTATACTTTCCCTTATTATTATCGCAATTCTTATTTTATCGGCGTTAAATTTAAATCGAAGGGGTATACTTACGATAATAGTAATATTAAACCGATTAAAAAACCCTTACACGGCCCCGTTTAATATATATACGAAGCGCCGGAAATTCATCGCTTTAGCACGTACGGTCCTAAGGGCCGGATAACGTTTTAAAAAACGGTACACTTATCGCTTACCGATAAAGTAATCGATCCTTTTTACAAAGAAGATACGTTAGGTATACATACGAAAGAATTAATATATAGGTACGTAGCCTAAGCTGGCCTAGAAAAAGGCCCATTTAGCTAAAAAGGTCTCTTCCGTAAGGGTAAATAACTACCGAGTCTCATCCTACTCTTTTTTTAAATATTAACCCCTAAGTCGGTTACGAAAGGTGCCTTATTAATATTATAGTCTTTAACCGTACGGTTAATACTTCCGCCGGCTAATACGGCCTAAACCGCTTAGGCAATACGAGCTTCTTTAATTATATTAGTAATAGTAAAAAGAGGAAAAAAGAGGAAGAGATTAATCTACTTCAATTAATAGACGAGTGAGATTTAACCCCTTTATATACTATTATTATTACTCAGGGGCTCTAGAATCATCTGAAATCTGGAGGGGTCATTTAAGGGGGGGGCAGCCGATAGGGGTTGCATCTTAAAAGCTATAACGTGGGAGTCTGAAGGTTATGTGAGTTTCTGAACGCAAAGTTAAGTAAACACCAGCTCTTTCACATCCTTTGGCCATCTATGAAGGACTCATTGAATAGAAACTATCTCTATCGATCTTATTTATGCATATGTTTTGTCGCCGTGACAAAATCGCCAAGGTATCAAAGCTCGCCGCCTATAGCAGCAGCATTACCACTATTTATTTCTAGCCAGGTCTCCCATCCCATTACCTCTCTTTCTACCACTCTTTTCCCCATCATTGGTCTAACCATTAACTCCTAGGAATCCAACGATCCATTACTATGCCCGCCGCTCCACCAGCAAACCACGTAGCCACAGTGAGAGCAAGACGAATGCTGCCCTTTGCGAAATCCCTTGCTCCCCGCAGCAACTCAACCGTCGCGAAGCGTGGATCGGATAGACCCTCCTTCAGCGTCCGCGCGACCCACTGCACATCCGCGCCCGCCTCCTGAATCGCCCAGGAGATGGGGAACGAGTCCTTCTTCGGCGGCGCCCGGACCCGCGGCCTGGACCCGGGGAACACGGCCGCGCCGCGCCGGCGGCCCTCGAGGTCCTTGAGCGTGAGCTCGTGCGCCTCGTGCTCGCGCTTCTGGACGCTCTTCTTGGTGAGCTTGCTGCGGAGCACGTTCTTCTCCTTGGCGGGCAGCCCGCGCCACCACTTCTTGACGGCGAGGAACATGTAGTGCTGGATGGCCGACTTCTTCCTGACGAAGGACGGGTGGTGCAGGATCTTGAGGATCTCCTCGATGGTCTCGTCGGCGTCGAGCGCGTCGTCGTCCCAGCACCTGACGATGCGCTGCGTGGCCCAGTTCGTGGTGACGGTGGCGACCAGGCCGGCGGGCTGGTTGAGGACGTTGCTGAAGTGGTCTTTGGACAGGTCCGAGTGGCTCGGGTCGGAGGCGTCGGATCCGTCTTCGTATACGGCTGCCGACGCGGCCTTGGCCGCTTCTTCGTCCACGCGGTCCTTTGCTGCCTTGACGGCGTTACGAAGCTCCTTGACCGCGGACTCGAGCATGACCGCCAGGAACTTGAAGACAAGCTGGTCTGTGTATTCTCCGAGTTTGGTGCTGGACTGGCCTGGCCCTTGGAGGTCCGACTCTTGCGCACTCTCCTGTAACCACTTCTTCATGCGGTCGTGGAGGAAAAGCACCGGCTCGATGGATTGCCAGAGAAGATTCGGGTTCGCAATGCCGCTGGCGTTCTCCTTCAACTCCTTCACTTCTGAAGCAGGTGGCGGTTCGTCGTTGTTCACCTTTAATTCGTCTTCGGTCGCCATTTTGAAGATCTCCCCGATTGTGTCTAGTTGTTTCATAAGGGGGCTGGCGTCGGATGTGAATTTGCTTAATGCCCCAAGTGCAGTCTTGACGAGGTCGAAAAGCTGCTCAAAGGCCATGCCTCCGTAGACCAGCTTCGATTCGAGCTCGCCCAAGGTGCCTTTAGACTGTAGAATGGCCATGTCATCAGCCTCGCCGAGCATACTGTGGAAGATGTCCAGCATGCCGAATGTCCCCGTAACCAAGGGTGGAACTTTCCTGCCTCTCCAGCCCGGCGCCGTAAGCCTGCACTCGTCGCCAACGAAAGCGAAGACGTCCCGTTCGCCAAGCTCATGCAAGCAGAGCTCGACATAGTTGCTGTGGGCAGAGAAGTCTTCAAGAGTGTGCAAAGCAGCCCCTAGACGAATGAAGGACTCTTTCCGGGCGCCAGCGTCCTTGCGACCTTTTCGGCCAAACTCGATGCATTCCTTGAGCTGCTTGCGGATGTAGTCCGCCGACGTATCCCACCCCTGACCTGAGTTGGCGATGTAGTTCTTCATCCCCGTCTTGGGGTCGAACTCGAGCTCTCGGGGATCCACGGGCCCACGCAACCGCTCGTCGATCTCCTTGGCGTTCTCGTCGTAGCCATGGGGGTTGTCAATGTGCTCGACGTGCGTGTAGCAACCCAAGCGCTCCCTCGTGACGTCGAACTCGTCCGTCGCGAACCCGAACTCCATGAAGCCCATGACCGACACGATGGCGCGCAGGATGGGCTCCGGAATGTTCTGCAGGCAGGTCGTGTCGATGACCTGGGAGAAGTCGCGCAACCAATTGCCAAAGTAGATCTGCTTCCGCTGCAGCTGGGTGAAGCGGTGCTGCGTCACGAAGCTGAAGGGCAGGTACTGTAGGACCTCGGTGATGTCGCCATGGCGCCACACATAGCCGTTGAACTCGGAAGCCAGGGGCAACGACCCGGCGCCAAAGGCTGTGGCACCCCCGGCGAAGAGGGCGCAAATGAGGAACACAAACAGCAGATAGTGAGCTGAAAACATGTCGTCGAAGATTCCGTAGTAATGATTGTAGAATGAAGCGTTATTAAAAGTTGACTTTCATGTGACCTGAAGCGATCGGGTTTGGCACAATTGGTGACACGGCGACCACTGCATTAACGGAATAGCGGGCGCGAATCGGTAGCGGCAGTGTCTCAAGAACTTCTGGAAGAACAGAATCCTGAGCAGCGAAGCTGCGTGTGTATCGCTAAAACAGGGAGAAACGAGCTGACGATTTCGATTTTACCAGTCAAGACATGATAGCCGTCAGCCCTATTTCATTGTGTGCAGATTTCGGTAGTGGTGGTTGGTCCGATCGAGTCGATGGGTGAGTGGGTAGTTTCGGGTGTGATGGACGAAGAAGATCTGGTGGGTGGATCACAAGATGTCATCGGGACGATGTTGTCACCCGCGACCTTGGCTTTGGTTCGATTCGTCTTAGCTCAGAGATGGGACTTTTTTCGTTGCTGCTGCACGTGCGAATTTGCGGGTGGCAGGGCGCCAAGAAAAACCAGCCGCATGGCCTTCAAGTCGTCGGGCTCTAAGGGGAAAAGAAACTGGGCTGAGACAGAACCTTTCCGATGCAGATCAGGGGCTAGCTTTGCCTCGGACGGGATCACAGAAACATGAACCAATCATGCCTGTTGGTGAAGCTCAAGGGTGACTGGTCTTGGGGAACAGTGAGCTGAAGTTAAGTGTGTCCAAATGGGGATTCATTGATGCAGCTCTAGACAAAGAGACCAATTCCCGCATGAAATCCTAGCCCCTGAAGCTTGTTACCTGTCACCTCTGGCCGCGACATCAACATGTCTGTGTGTGAAATCGCTGCAAGGTCACAAACACCAGGAGACATCCATAGAGTAGGTTGGATATTCGTTAATTCATTGATTTCTATCTATAAGGGGTAATAGGCTGCGGCCAACCATTCTTTGAAGACTCAAACCATACCGATGACGTAGTATTCGATCGGAGCACGGACATTGACAGGCTTGGTAAGTCAGCGCCCCCCGCTGCCAGTCCGGATCGAACGGATTCTCGTCATAAGCTAGCACACCTCGCGATGTTTCCATATTCCTGTTGGTGATTTCTTATTCTAGCATCTCCTGGAATCTCACTTTTTTGTGTGCCTTCATCTTTGCCCTGTTCTCGTGCTCTCCATCCTCTATCACTTTCAACTAGGAGGTGTTAGTCGGCGTAGAGTCTCTTCCTCTGTCGGGGTCGCCAAGCATGCTGTGAAGCCCCACCATCGGGGGAAGGTCGTTGGTATCGTTGCTGTCGGCAAAGCCAAAGCTTCTGTTGTATTCCGAGGAGGTCCTGGCTCTTCTGAGCAGTTTGAGTGAACCATAGATTGACGGCGCGTTGGCGACGAAAACGGCGACGAATATCTGTACCGACGCCCAGACGCTGCGCACATTCTGGTCCGGCTCTTTGAAGGTTTGCACGAGCCGGGTGATGGTGATTCCTATGCATATCGTCCCTAACCCGACTAACACGTAAACACGCAGCCTGCCAGACAAGCTTTGTTTGGGTAGTTGCGTGAGTGGGAAAGCAATAACGAGGACCACTATGTCGAGAAGCAGGTTACAGCTGGTTTGCATTACTAGTTGGGCGTATGCTTTCCTGCAGGCATCGGGTTCAGGGTACCTCTGCCAGTATAGACTGAATGGCCGGCACTCCAAGAACGTGGCCAAGACAACGGCCACGAATGTCACGACCACCGCACACCAGATGGTGCGCAATACGCAGGTCATAACTGTGACATCGTGCACGAGACGTGTGTAAAAAGAGAGAATGAGGCCGATCTGGAGCCAAAGGACGAGGGTGAAGAGGACGCGAGAGACCAGGACGAGTATCTGGCCGGCCTTGTAGGTAGCTTCACCCACGTCTTGGCTAGACCCACTGCCCAGAATGTCGTTACCTGCGCCGAACTGCAGGTAGTAGTAGTAGGTGGTGATAAGACGCCCGATAATGGCCACAACAGAAGCAGATGCAAGAAAAAAGTTGAGGTCGAGTTTGCGTTTCCGCCAAAACTCTAGGGTGAGACGGGTAAGGAGGAAGACGAGGCTTAGGGCTGCGGAGAGGTAGGCGAGAGTCTTAGCTGTTTGTGAATCATACGGCATGGCAGCTCGTCGATACTAGCTCTTGTGCATCTCTAGGTATTGGCGTAGGGGATCGGGTGTGAAGAGGAAAAAGCAAACATGAGGAGAGGCGGCTGTGAGAAACCGATGCAGGTGTTGGACGGCATGGCGTGTTCAATGGCTGTTGAAGCCGCAGAGGATAAGTCCTTCCGCGTGTGCATTTTTCTCCTCCTGTCTTATCCCTTCCTTCCGTCAGTGCTTGCCTTGTTTTGTTTCTTACGGTCCAATGACGAAATGAGGGAAATGAGCATGCGACGGCAGTTGTTCCTGTCAGTCCCTCCCTGTCAGGCTTCGGCCGCAGTGATTGCACTCTTGGGTGTTTAAACTTTTGCGCGGCGCACCGTTCGGTTTCCCAATTTCGGGGCCAACAGATTGCAATTAGGTAAGATCGACTCTCGGCGTGCTATTTTCCCAGGGATGCGGATACGGCGTAATGCTGACCACCTTAGTGAGTGGTAGGCCTGTTGACCTGGTAGGCAGGCACTAACCAGCTGCTGTAACCTCGCTGTAGATGCGCATCAATCGAGTGATCGGTATTATTAGGGGGCCAGCCAACTCGTCTAGCCTGGTCAATTCCGCAGACAGGCGAAGCAGCAGAGTGGAAGAGTACCTTGGGTACATACTTATGCTTAAAATAAAAATCTGTCCGAAGAAAAGACCATTCTCTTTTTCAAAAGGACGGCCAAACTCATTTCGACTTGAGATGGATTGGGCCTCTGTGATCTGTCAGGTAAGCCGTTCATTGACTTGATCACTTTGCATGATGACGGGCGACTTCCACTGGTGGGCATGTTAGCCGATTGCTCAGGGGCTTACCTGCCTCAAAGATACCTGGAATTTACGACCCCAATTCAGTAGAGGCAGTGGCAATTGACACACCGGTCTTCCCAAAACCACCTTCCAGCCTTACCCTGATCACCTATCATTCGGTAACGTCTGTCGCAACCGCCATTGCCCACCTGAAGCAGAGTCCTTCGAGCACTGGGCACTTTCCCAGTCGTCCCGAGGGAAGGGTACCAAGTAAGTAATGAATGGTGCTCCACATGGCGGGGTGCATGCCCCCCCCCCACCCTCCCCCAATTTCACTTTGCAAGTCGCCGAGCGAGGCTTTGGCCAATGACGTTTGTTTGCTGTTACATTTGATAGATGTTTCCTGCTCCTTGCTCCTTGGGCCACGCTGGCTACATCCTGGTCCTTCTTCACATAGGCAAGTTCATTCAGGCTTGCCCACCCGCCATGACTGCCAGAAGCCGCTCCAGCACATCGTCTTCGCCCGGGTAATCGCCCTTGATCGTGTCGAAGGCCGGCAGCAGCACAGCGTCGTCGATCTCTTTGTACTTGCCGCACGAAACGTGAAGCAGGTTCCCGTGCCGAGATGTGTCCGCCATCAGCAGCGCCGCCGCCCGCGCCACCGCCGATGCCGGCTGGATCTCGACGCCAATCTTTTCCATCATGCCCCGCAGGTTTGGCAGCACGCTGCTGTCCGTCCACGTCGGCGCCAGCGTGTTCACTCGGATCGGGAGCTGCGCTGCTTTGGTCAGGGTGGTGAGACAGCGACCGAAGCCAATGACGCCGTGCTTGGCCGTGGCTATTGTCCGTGTCAGAATCCGGGAAAACCTTGCTAATTTGGAGCAGGCACGTACAGTAATCCACGGCTCGGAGCCTTTGCAATCCCGTCGTGGAGCCGTTGAGCACGAGGCTGCCGCCGTCGGCCTGCTGTCGGATATGGTACAGGGCCAGTGTGCACGTGTTCATGAGCCCCTTCAGACTGACATCGATAACGTCATAGTTCGGCTCCTTTAGGTCGCCGTTCTCATCGACCTCCATCGACAGGAAGTCAGCGCGCGGGCCCAAGCCGGCGTTGGCAAAGACTGAGTCGATGCGGCCATAGAGCTCCTTGGTCTTCTTGAACACAGCGACAAGATCGGCCCAGACCGTGACGTTGGTCTTGACGAAAGCGTACTCTCCCGCAGCAGATGATTCGGGCTGCTTGACGGGCTCTTGCACATCTGCATTGATCACGCGAGCTCCCAAGGAGAGCAGCAACTCGACAGTGGCCTGGCCGATGCCTGATGAGCCTCCTTAAAACCCAACAATATCAGATCATTCGTTTCTTTCCTTCGTCGAGCCATCACCAACTCCAGGCCGCCAGAGAAATCCGTACCTGTGACTATCACCGCCTTGCCTTTCAACCCCGTCAAGTCATTGTCGTTGATCAGAAATTCGGCCATGGTGAAAAAGGTCGGTTGCGCGAGCCCGCTCGTTTGATTTCAAAGCGACGACGAAATGTCCAAAATATGCAGAAGATCACAGAACAGTGACTGCTGCTTATCAAAGAAAATCGACGGATGGTTTACCTAAAGGGAATCACTCGGCTAAATAAGTCCAGCAAGTCCGTTATTGAGCCCCTAGGCAACAGCAAGCATGAACGGCCAAGGGGTAGGGTCTTTCCCGCATCCGCATGGGTGGTGTCTACGTGTAACTTCACCGCCACCTGTGACACGCGACCAATGGATCCTACCCCATTCCAGGTACGTTTTACCCATTGCATCGAGCTAATAATATCTCTTTCTGCTGGTCCATTCGCTTCTGGACACAAGAAAGTGGCACGTAAAACGAAGCCGGGCCGCTTGGTGGGGGAGGATGCTTAGCCTGGGTCTCTACTTATCCCACGGCTACAGTTGACAGATTACCTTATTTTTCTTGGGTGGCCAGTGATGCTCTGCGTAAGCTAGGCGAGGAGAAAGTCTCGGCGTGGTTGCGTCCGACTGTATCTCCACAACTAACAGCCCTAGCCACATCCAGATGGTCCCGAAAAATCAAGCCAGTTACTAGCTTGTGGGCTGCTTACTGTTTCCTATGATAACGATAGGAAAGACTGGACATATACACACATACTCACTCGACCACTATTGCACAATACACATCGTTGCATATCGACGCTAGCCAAGCAGCCATTCTATGCGGATCTTACCCGTACTGCCCACAGCTCATGGCGCCACGTCTAGAGCTTTAGTCAACGCGCTACTGCTGAAAGTCTCTGCTGGAAAGGCATCTGGACACATATGGACCTGGCTCTGCATGCGAGCTAGATCAAGGAGCTGCATGCGGTAACTTGGCTAGCCCGGTATCAATACTCCGGACAGGGACTCTCAATTTTTTTTTTAATTTTTTTTTTTCAATCTCCGCAGAGTCGGGTAGCGGGCATCAACTGATCTGACATATTTGGCGTACAGAACACTAAGGGGCAACAGGCAAATGCTTCGGAGAGCCCCTTTCACTATATCATCAAGCTAAAACGCTCCGGAACCTTTACTCCCAGACCCTGGATTGCACATCAGTCGACAGCTGCGCTAGCGGTTTGTGGCGCTTTAGAAGTTGGACCCGGCCCGCGCCGGTGCTGAGTAAAGTATGATTTCTGATGCGTATCTCCAGACGTCAGGGCTAATATTGTGTCTGCTTCAGGTTTGCCAAGTTGATCTCGGCTCTTGTCACGCTGAGCGAGGAAAGGTACCCCAGATTAAGCAACACCCAACTCTCTTCTTCTGATTGTCCAAGACCACTAATCTAGATAATCGGTGTAGATTTATGCGGGATATAGTATCAACTACTCGAAGCCTGTCGTAACAAGCAGGTATCGTATACCCCGGGATAACATCTTGGCCGAGGAGTTGCTTACGCCATGTCATTGTCTCTCGGCTAGGGTTTAGTCAGCTCCTAGATATGTGGTGTTGTTCAGGGATTCGATGAGCGATACTCGTGTGATTGACCCAGAGAGGTCAAGCCACTGCTGGAAATTTCGAACCGAACCATAGTCTGAGACCCTGGTTCCAATGGGATGACTTGCGAGACCGACGACCAATCTAGAGTCTAAGCGAGGAGCCCCCTGAAGGTATCACCCTAGCCTAGTCTCGCTTTCTCGCGACCCAGTTGTATCCGTTCCGACTACCCGCGTCGCAGGGGCCATGAAGTCACCAATGGTTGGCTGCTCTTATAATAACCATATTTAAGCAATTGGCCACATCCGGCTTTCTCCTTGGTTCCGCTTCTAACAACCCGAAAAGAGCATCTTGCGTGCGCGCAACTTCTCGACACAGATCGTCGACCCCGCCATCATGGCGAACGTGGCGGGCGACGGAGTTCCTCTCCTCTATCTGACAATCGTGTTTCTGGTTCTCTCATGGCTCACTTTCGTGACTAGAGTGGGAGTACGAAGATGGATCCATGGCCTTGGGACTGACGACTGGCTTATGGGGGGCGGCTTGGTACGTTGCCTGATAACAAGTTTCTTTAGTTACGAAATATCATTGTATTAGCTGACGGATGGAACTCACACCGTAGGTCCTGTATACCATCACGGCTTCTTTGGTCATTGTGTGTTGTTTCTATGGCGCTGGACAGTACTCAAATGCGCTCACTGCTGGCGATATACAAATTGGAACTAAGGTAAGATTGTCTTCCGCCCCTTTACCAGCCAACAATCGAATTCTTTCGGTTCGGAGCTAAATATATCCAACACAACACAGATATTCTTTATCGCCGAGTTTTTCTACGCCGCTTGCACGGTACTCATCAAATGCAGCATCAGCGTGACTCTGTTACGCATAGCCGACGCGCGCCGACGCTTCGTATGGACCCTCTGGACCGTCATGGGCTTGACGGCCATCGCAGCTGTGGTTTTCATCCTCGTCATTGCCAACATATGTCATCCCATCACCATGCTATGGGGCGAAACGACCGAGGGAAGCTGTAACCCCAGTCTCAACAGCACCGTCAGCTTTTCATTCTCGGCCACCTCCATCGTGACGGATCTCGTGCTGGGCATTCTACCGGGAGTTCTACTGTGGAAAATACGCATGAAGAAGACCGTCAAGCTCTCTGTGATGGTCATTCTTGGAATGGCTGCTTTGTAAGTGCATTGCCAATGCCAACGCGACCCAGTTTGGTATATTAGCAACTAACAGCTACCGTTCCTTTTTCAGTGCAAGTTGCGCCACCATCATCAGGCTTCGATACTTAACCCTTTATAACGACCAGACCGAATTTATGTTCAGTACCGGTGCAATCGGCCTGTGGTCGGTCCTGGAAGAAGGAATTGGTATCATTGCCGGCTCGCTTCCGGCACTCCGACCTTTGCTGAGCCTTCGTGCTTTTGGTGGCAATGGTCGAAGAACCGATGGCTCATCTGCAAGCGACACAAACCAGCTGCCGATAGGAACCACAGCTCCACATCCGCGATACCAGGAGACTCCTCTTCCGTACACCCGCACACGACAGGGATCGAACGCCATACGACTTGATGCCTTTGACCTATCTCCTGAGTCGGAGTCGGGCAGCCTGCGCGGTTGGGGAAGCCGGCGGGGCTCGGCCAAGGGCGGTTTCGATAAAGAAGACGACGATGGGGACAGCCAGAGGCAGATCATAAAGGAGGTCCATGTCACCATCGAGGCCGAAGAGTCGGGCCAGGCCGGTTCGGATGACTGGATCAGGCAGCAGGTCTTGGGATGGGACACATCAAGGCGTAGCAGCCGAGCACACGCCCGTTCATAATGGACTAGTTTCCTTCACATCTAACGAATACACACGCCTTTTACATTACCATATACCCAGTGTTTCGATATGCACAGAAATAAATGTCGGGAACGAATGATAGCCAAACGCCATACCCTCTGGCGTCCATCAAAACCTCGGAATGCGATGAATATAACTACAATATAGGTCACCTACCAGGGTGGCAGACATGGTGATTCCACAAGCATTTGCCAGCAGCGATGTAGCATAGGATTTTGGCGACAGTGGGGGTAGAAGAAGGCAACCAAAATGGCTTGAGGTGGGCTGTTTTTAACCAATCACTCATCCCATTTTTTAACCTGGTCATATTATCGGAGAGGAGATTAGGTATGCATATATATAATCTGTCTGTAGGAAATAGTAATCATGTTGGATTCATTCATTCCATGGAAGTCATGGTAGCTAAAGTATTCAATAGGAAAATAACTCGATGCCTTCTGTTTGTTACTTGTGGCACTGGCAACGGTGAGTAAGTCCCTCTGCCTGGAAATTCCCAGTAACCAGTCACGTGCCGTATCCCATCCCTTTGAACCGCAAAAGCCTACTTAGGTACATGTACCTTGAGATGAGTTGATGCAGGTCGCGCTTGTATGGTTTGCCCTATTGCCAGGGATTCTTTTGCCGAGACAAGAACACTATGATTTCACTTGACCTGCTCTGTCACAAAACACCTATTTCACATGATTTCCATGCTCACACGGATTTTCCTAATTGGACAACTTCTATTGCCTCCTGCCTTTTCAGTATTGATTTGCAAACAATTTCTCGAGCAACGTCGAATTCCGGAAAAACCACACAACAAAGAGATCGACTCGTCCTCCAGATTGTAAAGAAAGATGCGCACATTTCTTCGCCGTTGGCATCGACTGCTCGGGTTGTCGACACACGCCCCCGGGTGGTATCGTGAGCGCCTCCGCGAAGAACTTCGAGAACGCCGACACGCAAACGGGCCCTGGCAGAAACTCAGCGAGACTGCGGACATCATGTTCGCTATCAGCCGAGCCCAACATGATGGCTTCCCCGTCCGGCAGTCCCTTCTGGCTCCCAAAGCCCCGCTTGGAAGGCGAGGCTCCTGCGGTGTCTGCGCCTACATGCTGGCGAAGTACACATCGAGGTGGTTGTTTTATCAAACTGCTGCTGCCATCAGCGGTATGCCACGCTTTCGTTCAGTGTGCGAGGTAGTGAATCCTGCCAAAGACAAGAAGATTGAGGAAGTCGCTTCACGTCACCAGCTTGACACGATGAAGTTTTGCCGGATCTCGCGGCGATTGCGCAAAATTTGGCCCCTTCCGTCTTGATTCCCTGATCAGGTGTTTGGGTAAGGCTTACGAGTCCTAGAAGGAGGCTCCGGCCAACCGCTGCAGCGCAACGGCTAGCTTGGTGCTCTCGGTGCTCAGTGAATAGGTCCAGCCAACGGCCAGTTATCAACAGAACCGATCGCACGGCCTTCATCCCGAAAAGCCACCTCAAGGTCCATCGTCCATCCTAAATAGGCGTCTGAATTCATTTGGGGAGCAAGGCCTTTGAGTTTTTCAAAGATGACAATACACATCATACCTATCCTCTTTACCCTACTAGCAGCACTTTGTTGTTGAAATTATATACAGTTGCTAACAATTGCCTATTGATAGTGCTCATGGATGATTGTGCGCCGATCTGCACACCCTTCGGCACAAGACATGTAGTCACTACATACCAATCATCCCATTCTCGACAAACAGCTTCTCGAGGAAAGCCTCCATGGATACCTAAATGAGTACCTCCTCGTCCCCAATTTCTTCGTTGTTATACTGTTCACCGACAGGAAGCCTTGGAATAGCCTCGATTGCTTTTATGTAACCGAGATGTCCCAGTTACTCAGACTATCTAGCTGGCATCTTTAAGCACCCGACGACATCGCATCGTGGGCTAGGGAATCGCAGATGTGTTCCAGCTCTCTCAAGCGTATCGGCACAATGATGGGCATCCGGATGCAAATCGTATGTTCCTAAGCTAGCTATACCATCCCACAGAATTGGATGTGACCAAAGGAACACCTTGGAAGTTCACAGTGGTATGCGGTACTACTACGTCTCCCGCCTGACTGCCGCATTCTTTCATGGCTCCTCCTAAATCTCTTTGATGTGCCGCCTAAACCAAGCTCTCCACCTGACAATGTCTTCCACCCGGGTCGTCCCCCGAAGGACCTTAACCCAGCCCTGGGTTCGGAAACTCGGGAGGATTTCCTCTCATTGGCGGTTTCCCAGCTCGGAGTCATGAACAAGGTCGCCATACCCTTGTCCCAAGGTGTTGCAGATCTGTGGCTGGGCTGAGACAAGTTCGAAATCCACATATGTCGTCTACTCTCGAGAGCCGATCAGACGGCCTCTAAAGCAAGAGATGCATTTCCTATTGGCGTTCCTTTTTGATGGTATGTCTACCATGTGTGTATGATTATGTTAAGTATCGAAACACATGGAGATGCTGATCAGTAGAGTCTCAGGCTATCAAGCTATTCATCGATTGGGGTACTGTCTATCGTGATGATGGAGGTTCTACCGAAGCAGGTAGTGCCGACAAAGTTTTGCACCAATCTCCACAACGTGGAAATAGCACGCATGCAACAGCGGAGGCCATTGACGATAGGGAGCTCAACCTTCTTCTGACATCGAATCTATGCACGTTCCCCCGCATCATGGCAAGTCGTGATCAACCGTTGCTTTCTCCCCGCGTCCTGGCTGCATATAGTATGCATTAGGCAATCAACCGGACAGCATATATCGAGTCATATATCCCCGGCACTTGATATGCAGCTTGCATGCACTTACCCCACGAATTATACCTTTTATAAGTCGTATATGCCCGGATCGGTTCGTATTCGCCACCAGTGTCTTGCAAACTGCCTCCCATGCACCTTTCAAGTCTGAATGGGATCAGGTCATGTCTAGATTAATCAAGTTGTTCACCATGGCGCTTCAAGTGCCCCTTGTCCTAGGAGGCAGCATCCCCTCAAGTCCTAGCATACTCGATCTGAGTTCCTCACAATGGACATTGAGCAACCCTGCCATGGAGATCAGCATCCCTGCGAGATTCCCATCTTATGCTCATCTCGATCTTTACGCCAATCACGTAATTGGGAACCCCGAGTACGCCCTCAACGAGTTTAACTTAAGATGGGTCTGGAAACAGAATTGGACTTATACCACACAAATTGAAGATCTGTAAGTAACTGCGGCAATGTTCCCGCTTCAGACTGTATGGCTACCCACCAGAGGCAGATCCCCTGACTATGACCAAACCTTCTTATTGTTCCAAGGCCTTGACACCTTCACCACCATTCAACTTTGTGGCCAGCATGTCGCTTACACCAACAACCAGTTCCGGCAATACCACTTCAACGTCACGGACGTGCTGGCTCAATGTAAAGGCCCGCCCACGTTGAGCCTAAATTTCGGCAGCGCCCCCAGATCGCCGAGGCCATTTCGAAGGAGCCCGGGCAGCCAGACTTGCCATCCAATGCCGGAAGCATCTTTGTGATCCCGCATCGGGAGTTCATGCGGAAAGAGCAAAACGATTTCGGCTGGGACTGGGGACCGGCCTTCGCCCCAGCCGGGCCTTGGCAGCCCGCCTTTGTGGTCCAGCTCAATCGAGAGCAGCAACATGTACATCCGCGCAATGCCTTAATCGATATCTATCGTGACGGACAAAGAAACAATTTACTTCCGGACCAAAGTCAGCCGTGGGTGGTTAACGCCAGCATTGACTACATTGGCGAACCCATCGACAACCCATGGCTAACCTTCGTTCTCAAAGACGCCATGAACCAAACCGTTGCTGACGGCGCTTTCCGCAATATCACTTCAGTGCCGGGCGTAGTCACTGGCATGACTACTATACCAGATGACACTGTCGATCTCTGGTGGCCCATCGGGATGGGTTCACAGACTCTGTACTGGCTGACGATAAGAGTGAGCGACCAGAAAAACAGCACGGTCGCCTCGGTGACCCGGCGGGTAGGATTCCGAACCATTGTACTGAACGAGTTGCCTGTTCCAGAGGAGGAAATAGCAGTCGGAGTAGCGCCAGGAAACCATTGGCACTTTGAAATCAACGGCCGTCCATTCTTTGCCAAGGGCTCGAACTTCATTCCACCCGATGCTTTCTGGCCGCGTGTTACCCCCCAAAGAATAAGATCGCTGTTCGCTGCCGCGATTGCCGGGAATCAAAATATGTTGAGAGTATGGGCCTCTGGCGCGTACTCGCCCGACTACATATATGATGCCGCCGACGAGACGGGCATCTTGCTTTGGTCCGAGTTCGAATTCGGCGACGCACTTTACCCGGTCGACCAGGGATTCCTGGACAACGTTTACGAAGAAGCCGTCTATCAAGTCCGCCGGGTAAACCACCATCCGTCGCTCGCCTACTGGACTGGTGGCAATGAGCTCGAGATTCTGCAGCTCTATCTAGCCAAAAAGGCAGCACCTGGCAAATTTCCGCGAATCCGCGCCGACTACGAGACGCTTTTCCTTTCGGTTCTATTTCCGGCCGTTTTTGAGAACTCACGGAGCATCAGCTACGCGCCTAGTAGCACCAGCAACGGATTCATCTCGCTCAACTTTACGGACGCACCCTACATGCCCCAGCGATACGGCAAGCTGGAGCCGGGCCACATATACGGCGACACGGATTACTACGAGTACGACTCCTCGTTGGCCTTCAACAACTCCGCCTATCCCATCGGTTGGTTTGCGAACGAATTCGGGTACCACTCGATGCCAGCCCTACAGACGTGGCAAGAATATGTGCCCGAAAGCGAGCTTTTCTTCAACTCGACAACGGTCATATACCGCAATCGACGCTATCCCCCGGGCGGGCTGGATATAAATTACCCAGCCACGTCAGAGGGGATGGTGGAGATGACACTGACAGCGCAACGCTGGTATCCGACGCCCATGAAGACCGACCCGATTGCCAACTTCTCGGCCTGGTGTTGGACGACCCAGGTATTCCAGGCCGACTACTACGGCGCCCAGATCCAGTTCTACCGACGGGGCTCCGGCTTTCCACAGCGCACCCTCGGCAGTCTGTATTGGCAGCTCGAGGACCAGTGGGCGGCGCCAACCTGGGCTGGCATCGACCGAGCCGGACGATGGAAAATACTTCACTACCGCGCCAAGGATCTCTATTCCAACGTCATCATCAGCCCTTTCTGGAATGTGACGACGCGAAGGCTAGAGCTCTGGGTCACTAGCGATCTTTGGGAAGAAGTCCATGGTACTGTAGATGCACGGTGGTATACCTGGGAAGGTGAAGAAGTTAACCTCGATGGCGGCTTGCGCGGCAAAGAAGTCACGGTTGGCGCGCTCAACAGCACGAAGATATTCGCGACGATGCCGGATGGCAACGCCAGCAACTTGATCATGAGAACCAACGTCACGGTTGCCGGAAAACTGCCTAATTCTGAAGAGGTCGCGACGTTCCACCAAACCAATTGGTTTCACGCTACTCCGTTGTCACAAGCCAATCTCGTCGATCCGGGTTTACAGTTAACACACCATGAGGAGGCTGCCATGTTTACTGTGACAGCCGCTTCTGGTGTCAGCGCGTGGACTTGGTTGGACACGCCAGCAGGAGTGGTGGTGGCGTTTGAGGATAATGGATTTTGGCTTACAAAAGGGGAGCCCAGAAGACTGGGCTATCGTGTCATTCAGGACGATACTGGCGGGGATTGGATCAACAAGGTGACGATACAGAGTCTGTGGGATAACACTTTGGCTGATTGAAGGGAGGTCGTCAAAGGCATCGGTATGCTGACCCGCCCCAACAGTCTCTACTGGGTGGACATCAGCGATATTAGTTTTACCCGATTCGTTCTCATGCCAAATGAAAAGACGTACGATGGAGGATTCACGATTCATGTACAGTAGCAAAGGCCTCCTGGTTATTTACAAAAGCTATAATAGGAAGTTTACTTTGGTTGATGTTATAAGCGTCACCATCCACGAACGCAAATATTCAGCTCTTGTGGGCTGCATGGAATACCAGGGCTCTTATGGAACACCACCAAACACATCTTCCACACCGTATTCCGGGTACACCGCGGTGTCGACTGCACAGATGTCCTTATAAGCCTCCAAGAACTCCGGTATAGAATGGAAAAGTCGCGCTGCGAAGTCAATATCCACGGTGTACTTCCAGCTCCACGGTCTCGCATCGTCATTATCTTTGTCGTCCGCCTCAGCCGGCGGCTCCCGGCAAAGCAGGACGTACGCGTCCCCGGGGTAGCCGTGCCCGCAATTCCAACCCGCGGCGACCTCGAGGTCCGACACCTCAACGAGGCTCGAGGCCCCGGCGAGCTCGTCGGGCTCCACGACGAGCTGCGGCGTCTTTTGCAGGTCCAGCATGGTCCAGAAGGGGATCCCCTGCTGCTCGCGCTCGGGCTCGAGCCCGGGACCGTGCAGGCAGTCGACCTGCTCCGCCACGACGAGCAGCTCGGCGGGGAAGGCGATGCCGTCCCGGACCGAGGCGCGGCAGTGCGCGCGCAGGTACGCCTCGATGGCGGCGACGTAGGCCTCGCGGTTGAGGCGGCGGTCCGCCTCGGACAGGGAGCAGGGGCGGCACGTGCCGTCGAGGCCGAGCTGGGGCGCGACCTCGTCGTAGTGCGCCAGGAGGTCCGCGGGCCGCTTGAGTTCCCGGCCGCCCGCAAGGCGGTCGAAGCCCTGGCCAACGAAGTACTCGAGGAAGCGCATGCGCTCCTCGGCGATGGCGGCTTCGTCCAGGTCGGCGACGAGGTCGTTGGGCTCGGCCGTCTCGGCGAGGCGGACGTACTGTTCCAGGGCGTAGCGGTTTCGGGCCGCGACGTGCTTGCGGTAGTTGGCGAGGCCTTCGAGGATCTCGGCGCGGTTTGTTACTGTGTTCTCAATCATTCTGGCCTTTTGTTTGTAGGTATGCAGGCTGAATATGAGCTATAGCGGATACAATGGAGTGGAAAGGGGGAGAGTTGGAGGGGCTTGGAGGAGCTATGGGAGGCATGGTTGCGACAACCCTTCTTTTTTATATATATTTTAAACATCACATTGTCTGCTGATACGATCGCTTGAGTACTTAAGATGGATGTGTCGTTGGTTGAAGACATTGACCAAGTAGGAAGGGGGGTGTGGGGGCAAGGAGTAGGCAGCAGTGATCCCTGTCAGGGTTGCATCAGTCTTCATGTGCTAAGTACTGTACACTGTATTCTCCCGGCCTCACTCAGCCAATGACCAATGTTTCCACATCGCATGCATCCCCATGAGAGCCAACATCAGTATCAGACGCCCACCAAACGGTCTTGCCTCGCCTCCGACGTGATAGACCAAGCAGTGCCCATAGACACTGAGCGCGCTGCAGAAAACCTGCCATTCGAGATGTGAGGAAATATCCCCCTTTTGCACACGTGCATAGCGCTTCCTCCACAACAGCCAGCTCAAATGCGTAGAGAAAAAGGCTGTTAGCAGTATCTTTTCGATCATAGACGCGGCATTGCTGCCATACCCATGCATAAATCGCAAAATCCTTGGCGCGTCCAGTACATACTCTGCATACTGCCTGCGCATCGAACGGAGGTCCAATAAGCCACGGAGAACTCGGTATCCACGCAGCATAACCTGTTGGACGGGTCCAAGCTGCACAAACCGCGACTCGGTATCTATTCCCTCCTGCTTGAGTGTACCTGGTACGTGTCAGTGCTAAAACTTGGGAACTAACCACGGAGAAAAAGAAAAAAAAAAAAGAAAACCGGGCTTGCCTTCTATGATATAAAAGGTCGAAGCGCTTATGGCAGCTTGCCTGTTGCAGGTGGTTTCCGAGATTCTACCAAGCTGGCTAGCAACCAGGTCCTGGTCGTCGCCATCCCAGTCGGGGAACGGCCGGAAACTCGATGCAAGATAGCAGTCCTTCTGGGGGCTGTACAGTCGAAACCCAGCATCTTTTCCCGTGTCATATTCAATGGCCCAGGTGGTATTGTGCAATCTCTCTTGATGCCCGCTTACCATGAAACGCGCAAATCCGTCGTCCGCGGGACCGAGGTTCATCTCCTGGTCGACGATAGACTGGTCCCTCGCTGCCAGGCCGAGGTAATGCCCCGTGATTCGGCTTCGGATATGTACAGGATCGCCGGACCAGAGGTGGCTCATCAAGTAATCCCTCATTTCAGGTTCATAGCCTTCATCATCGTGGGTGTCCGCTTGTTCAAAGGACCATGGGTGGCGTTTCCCCATGGGGTCGGAGAAATAGATTCGCGAGTCCGCCCAGTCGTCTTCGTCGTCCGTACGTTGCAGCTCGTCTCGGGTGCCGAAAACGCCCAGATCATCGAGCCACACGCCTTCGTCGAGCCAAAGAAAGCCGGCTCTGGGCATGTAGATCGAGACCGGTACGAATGGGACGATGGCATGCTGTGGGATGCTGTAGTTGCTCCAATTGGGCGACTGGGAGTCCACGTACGACGGAGACATGGAGCGGCGCAGTTGTGGGGAGAGGTACTGGAGATTGTAATTCCCTCCGCTGGTAACCTCTGAGGCCGGCATCACGAGACCCACAATAAGCGCGAGGACTATCCAAGGCAAAGCCAAGCTGCGCAGAGTCACGACTCCGATCTCGAGTAGTGTCCATATCTCACAAGAAGGTTAGTCGACCTGGCTGTCGGAGAAGAACCGAAGATGCCGGGACTTACCTCTGAAGTTTCTTTGGGCAGGTTTGTCTTGGAATCTCTGCGAGAGCATGCGATGCTCCAGATAGTCCGACAATACACGACCAGAAGGCTCGTAATCAAGTCCGTCAAGTTGCCTCCTAAGGCCCATGCAACTACAAGCAGGCACTCCAACAAAGTAGGAAATTTCAAATCGGGGGTGCTAGTGGTGTATACAAATACAAGGATAACAAGAAAGTCGCCAACGTCGTTACAATGCGCTAGACTAGTACGGCCATCATGAATCCAAACCGCGGCCGCCACTAGATAACCAATAGTCAGGGCTGAGGAGGCCAGGTATCTCTTGGCACATTCTTTCCCATAGTAGATGTATGGAAAAATGAGTAAAGACAGCAAAACACGGGATACTAAACTTAAGCCAGATAGAACTAGCGAATGCGTTTTTGCAGAAAGGAACAGTGACAACGGAGGGAGCAGCTCAAGAAAGAGTTGGCCCTTGGCCAGAAACGTGCTTAATACATGATGAAGATGGGATATCTCGGGGTCAACGTCGTATTGAATAGTAAGGAGTAGAGTGCCAGCAGCAACAGCAAGGGCGAGCGAGACCAAGTCAGGGTAAATGTGTACGGACCCCATTGCAACGGGCCAGGGAATGAATGAATGAATGATGCCTGGAACACACATACTCGGACGTCGCGCAGGCAGGCGCCTGTCCTAGATATCCATCTCGTGAGTGATTCTTTAGGCATTTGGAGTCTGGTCTTACACGATGGTCCAACGTCCACACCATCACCACACTCGCCATCAGGTGGAGGATCAAATTGTGATTACACCGGCTGGGGTGAGTCATTGGGGATTGCCGTATCTCTAGGAAGCATCCTGGTTCTGCCAGGCCGACTTTCAGAGCCGCATCGGGTCGAGCTTGAAGCAAACCACTTTTTGTATATTCGAACCGTACGGTCCGGTTTCCAGAAGAAGCCCAATATCGAAAACGCACAGTGTGAGGTGTTGAGATTATGCGAGCCCGGAGGAACTTTACACACCATGTCGACACGGGCTGACACGGATTGATGCTTGCGGCACGTATGAGATACTTTCGTCCCTTATCAAATGGCCCCCGCCACCCTCGCCTACAGCTATTCCGATACTATCGCAAAAACCCGACATCCCGGGATAATCCCTGGGAGCATCAAATTAGTCATATGTTGGTTCGGTTCCTCCGAATGCAAAATTGGCTATGCAATCCTTCACAGGGCCAATCCTCCCGGGGATGCATACGCCTCAACCAGCCAGATTACTTTTGTGGCACAGCTGCCCAAACAGGCATTTGGTATCTCTGTAATAGGCAGAATTGGCCACGGGGAGACGGACGTCGTCCGCATGAGCGTTGTGCGCCGAGGCCAAGGCAATGTACTCTGGTCGAAATGCTTCTTCTTCTCCAGGCACGTGGTTCTATTCATATCCCGACCCTTCCGCTTGGACTGCCCCTGGCATCGGACAGTCTGCCCCTTTTCGGGCACGTGGGAGTCTAGCCTTGCGGCAAAGATAGCCTCAACCAAACACGCGTCCACTTTCAAATCATCTAACACCATTAACATGAGCCATCGGGTGGTGCAGTGAGCTGACAAGGCTGCCTGCGGCCATCCTTCGTTCCGCTTCATGGGCTGGATGAGCCACTATCCTGCTTGACACTATCGAATATGCTTCTAGGATGAGAGAAGATGACCCGAGTAGATTGTGGTCAGGCCGTGAGCTCCGAGACTAGACTGCTTTTCCACCAACTGGTCAAGGGATGATTCCTCCACAGCAGCCTAGACTCGATGCCAAGCTGGAAGTACGGTAGGAATAGAGAAGAAAAGCCTCACAACGAGCAGTTTGCCCAAACTACTGAGCCTACGATCGACCATGGTAGAAGGAGCGAGAGCGAGGGGGGACGGAGGGACAGGATGAAAGTGGTTGACCGAGGATGAGTGATGTAGAAGAGAAACAAAAGGAATGTGTATATATGGCTGAGACTGCTCGATAGAACCAGTGATGATACAATATCAAGCGCACACAGGTTTTGAGACTGCAACTAGTCAAGATGAACTTGTTCAGTTCTGTGCGGTGTTGTGCCATTATATGGCCTCTCCTACTATTCACAGGAGCCAAAACATTTCCATGGAACTTTGCTCAAGATGTTGATGTGTTCAACTCGTCGCCGTACAAAGGCCCATACACGACTGTTTCCTCCCGCCAGGAGGGTAGACCGGAACTACGTATCATGCCTCTGGGTGCCTCCATCGTCTGGGGACTTAGGTCTTCCGATAACAATGGGCGAGTATACCTTCGTTGGCTGTTTGTGTATTATATTAGATTAGATATGCTAATACGACACGGGCCAGATTCCGTAAAACCTTGAGGGACCAGCTTCGATACCTAGGATGGAACGTCAACATGGTCGGGTCCAGACGCAACGGCAACATGGTTGACAATGTGGGTACTTCTGTTCGCCGTGTTGTGTCTCACAAGCTAACAACACTTGATAGAACGTCGAGGCCAAATCTGGAGACGTGGTTACACAGATTCATGCTGCGTCTAGGAACTCATATGACTTCAAACCCAACGTGGTGCTCATCAACGCAGGCACCAATGATGCGAACCAGAACATTGACATTCCCAACATTGGTATCAGGATGGAATCAATGATCAACGATCTCTGGGCAGCCGACGGCATGTCTGATACGCTCATCGTCCTGTCAACTCTGCTTCCTACCACCGAGGCCACTGGGGCTAGCAACGGACCCAGTATCAATTCCCAGTATGAGGCGTTAGTCCAGAGACTGCGCTCGAACGGTCGGCCCATCGTCATCGCGTACATGAACTACCTGACCACAGGCGATCTGGCCGACGGCACACACCCAACGGATGACGGGTATCGGAAAATGGCCTACGTCTGGTGGGTGGCCATTGAGAGAGCCGCCGCAGCCGGTCTCATCAAGCCCGCTGCACCTCTAGAGGGCGCCGCGCCCGACAGCAAGTGCGACAAGGTGTTCAGCAACGGCGTGTACGCCGGGGGTCTCACGCAGAAAGGCTCGGGCATCGGAGATGGCATCTACCATCACGAGTCGCAGGAGAAGGGCATCGTGCTTACCGTCACGAGCGACTTTGACAGGAACCAATGGTTCTTTGCTCGCCTGTACGGCCGGAAGTACGACGACCTCCTCGGTTGGTTCGAGCGCGAGGATGGGAGTGTCGCTTATGGTTGCTGGAAGAATGACGGAGGCAAATTCACCAAGATTGCCGATCTGAGCGTGGCGGACAACTGCATCCCCCGAGGTGTCCACTTCTTGGATCTCAACGGTACGCATCAACTCGCCATGGCCTCTGAGATCCTGTTGCTTTGTGTGCATGGCTGACACTTGCTTCTTGCTACCTGCTAGGGGACGGTTATGACGATTTCGCCTGCGTTGCACCAGATGGCAACGTCTACGCCTCCATCAACCAACGGGATGGCACAGCTGACAGGCCACCGTCTTTCAAAAACATCGGATTGATCAAGCAGAACGAGGGCTACCCGCAAGCGCGTGTTCGGTTGGGCGATATCGGTTCGTCCCCCTTGACACCGCTGGTTCCCGATAGAAATACGCTAACAAGACGAACAGACGGTGACGGACGGGGTGACTATTGTGTCCTTTACGACAATGGAAACATACGGTAAGCAGCATCCTCCATTTTTGAAGTGCAATTTCGTCCCAAGAGACTTAAGCTGACGAGTTTCTGCACCTCATACAGGTGTTGGCGAAATGGATGGATAGAAGACAAACCATCGTACTGGCAGGATCTCGGAGTCCGCTTTACGGGAAAGGGCAAGAACGATTTCCGTGGCGTCCGATTCGAGGACGTGAATGGAGATGTATGTCCCATACCTTCCACCCCCAAACAAGCTTCGGAAAACGGTCGAAGAGATTACTGACCGATGCGTAGGGACGCGATGACTGGATATGGGTGAGTGACGTGGGCGTCACGGACACCTGGACCAACGCGAGAAGCTGTGCCTCGGGAAAGCTCGGCGACGGGCTCAACGTGGCATGGCGTCAAGGCTTCTACAAAGGGGCCAGTTCTGGACCAACCCATGGCGGCATGGGGGCTTCGTCACGGACGAGGAGAAGTACCTGAGAGACCGAATTCACTTTGCACGCATCTACGGCGAGCCGCAGGTTAGTAGTACAGCACCACCAACCACTCTCATCTCTACCCCCTTTCTCTGCCCCTCACTACCCGGACGCTCTTTCCATTTTGGCTTTGTACGGCAAATCGCTCAAGTTCCATTCCACCTTTGACGGCTAACATGTACTTTTTGGGAACCAGGACTTTGGACTTCTTGGGCGCCAAGACTACGTGTTTATGCAACACTCCAAGGAAGGTGGACGCCACAAGTTTGACATGCGCGTGTGGAAGAATATCGGAAGTGGTGGCACAAAGCTGGAAGGTTGGTTCCCATTCGCCACCACCGCTTCTTTTCTATCTATATGTATGCTAATACTATGAACTTGTAGCCGATGGAAACAAGTGCGTATCTGATGCAAAGTCTCCAGCGAATGCTTTTGCTGTTGCCGTCTGCTGACCGATGACTAGGTATTGTAACATGATCGGCCACTCTGACGGCCGTGAAGGTAAGCTCGTCCCCAGCTACGGACCATGTCATCTCATATCAATACTTTGCCTGATGCTGATGCGCAACCAATACAGATTACGTATGGACCTTGTCCAAAGGCGAAATGCGAATCTACCCGAACAAAGGCCTCAAGCAAATCGAGGGCGACGAGAGTTTCTGGGGCGACAGCGAGATCATCTGGGACCCGACCAAGCAAGCCCCCTTCACCGAGCTGGACCGGCGTGACCTCCACCTCGTCGACTACGATGGCGACGGCGCCTGCGATATCGTTTGGGTCAACCCCGATAATGACAACAGGATGAGCGTCTGGATCAACAAGTACCCCTCCACCGGAGCCTGGAACTGGGATTACCAATCGAACCCGTCTCACCAAGTCACTTGTACGGAGCACCGAGGGCTGGGTATCTACGACCTTGCCGTGCGCTTTGGCGACCTCTCGGGAAACGGACGGGGCGACTACATTTGCATGAAGAAGGACGGTACAGCTGGGGGCTACCTGCACAACGATGACGGCACCTGGACTTCGGTTAATCAGTTCAAGTTTGCCGAGGGGAAGGATCGCGCCAACTTTAGGTTTCACGATGTCAACGGAGATGGACGGGACGACCTAGTGAGCCACCACAACCTTCGCATCGAACTACAACGGCCCTATTGCTGACCTGAAGACAGATCTGGATAGACAAGTTTGACGGGAAAGGTTACGTATGGTACAACGAGGGACCCGGTAGCGTGAGTGACGACTCCTTTTTCCTACCCACACTATGGCATAGGCTATGAACTGATTATGGGGGTTACAGCCGGCCGACAATGGCGGATCCTCTTTCCACTGGAGAAAGATCGACAATCCCGTCTACGATGGAAACCATCAGGGGAATTGCTTGTTCTATCCAGATCTGTATGTGATTCTCCACGTCCGATTATTTCTGAGTTCATTGACAAGGGACTGACGGCTGACAACTTCACAGAGATGGGGATGGAAGGTACAGATTATCGATCAACAGCTAATTAGACTGCCATACTGACTTATGTCTTAGAGCGGATATGCATTCACTCTTGGGTACATGGACAAACCAGGCCGAGACATGGTTCAACCGCTGCGGTGGACTGTCGGATGTTACTGGTGATGATCCAGGAGGCGTGATCAACCCGAATCTGCCCCCTCTCCCTGAAGATCAAGGTAGTGACCCGGGTGGTAACCCCGGCGGCAACCCTGGGGGAGACCCAGGTGGCAACCCAGGAGGCAACCCTGGCGGCAATCCCACACCTGGGGATGGCTCTGGGACAGTGTATGTGGGCCAAGAGATATTCACCCAGGCAAATCCGAAATTTGTCTGCGAACCGCCGTGCCTGCTGGTTTATCCATATTATACTCTCCCAGAGCCAACTGTTATCGTCATTCCGCCGTACACGACGTCGGTCGAGGTTTACTATCTCTCGACTGTGGTTACGACAATTGGTCAGATGACCTCCACGGTGACACTTTCGACCTGGACCGAAACACAGAACACGACCGTCATTCTCCCTCCCGTCACTACCTCAGTCATAGGTTTCTACGAGGTCGAGGTGACCGAGACCCAAGTGAGCACGCCCATCGTCAAGTGGGTAGAGACAAAGATTATACTGCCGCCGGCTATCATAACCAATTCGTATTCGACGCCGACCGAGAGCCGGCCACCTCGGACCCGGACGATCTTGCCGCCGCCGTTCCCATGGTCCAGTGTGCAAACAAGGGGCCCGCCGCCCCGCACGACGCAGCCAGAGGACAACCGGAACTCGCACATACCGACGGTCGTCACCATCTCACGCGGCCCAACACCGTCGCCCACGTGCACCTCGGGCTGTGGTACGCCGTGCAACTCTCTGTTCCAAATGTGCAGGCCTTGCTACGTCAACTGTGGCGGGGGCGGAGGTGGGCGCAATGTCGATTTCCACGACCCGGCAGACCCGAAGCCCAACCCTGTCAAGGTACGTAATTCGCGCATATCCCTGGCTTTTCCACGAGGTGAACAGGCTAACACAGGTTTTCAAGGACCCTAAGGACCCTACTAACCCGACCGGCAACCCGACCGGTAATCCTACTCACAATCCTACTGACAACCCAACCGCCAACCCAACTGCTGACCCAACCGCTAATCCAACTGTCGATCCGACAGCTGAACCGAGCAACCCTACCGAGTCCAACGATGCTTGTGAGCCAGAGCTGGATACATCTCACGGTCTTTGTGAAAATGGAAACTACCCGGTCTATGACCCCGGGACCGGCAGCGTATCGTGTGACTTCTCGAGAGAAGAAGCGGTCGACTTGTTGCCCGAGTGCCAGAAGGAGGTCGATGAGAGCTTGGAGGACTCGCTTGACCGACTTGAACAGTCCCGGTCTTGCTGTCCCAACTTTAGACCATCGGAGAGATTCTCTCGGATGTTTGCCAGAGCATGTCCGGGCGGCGTCAACTGTGTCTGTCCTTCAAACCGTGAGCAAAAGCCCTTTTCTCTCCAAGTTCTCAGAGGTCCTCATCGGCTCATCGGCTCATCGGCTCATCAGCTGAAATTGAGTCCAAATAAAACAATACTGACCTAGTATGTATCAAACCAAACAGCCCAGTACCGGAATAACCCGCCACCCAACGGATACCATAGTGTTTTCACCTGCGACTACCGATTGTGGCCGAATGTCTGCGCAAACGCACAGTCTGCCATTTTATCTAGGGGCAAGTCGCCCATAATGACCTTTGTCCCCGATAGCAAGCTCCATACGACAAACCCGTATTACAACGGGAAGACTAAAGGATGGAGACTCAAGGGATGTGAAGCCGAGGAATATCCCTTCGGCGCTGGTAACCCCAACAGAAACCCAAACACCAAGATTTGGGCCCAACAATCAGTTCTACGACTGATACCACAAGACGAGAACGGGGATCATGGACGGGCAATGAAGGCCTTTTACAGAGCCGCGGGGAATGGAAACTCGAGGCATGCTGATGGCCTCATCTTCTCCATTTCCTTCACTGGCCGAGCCATGTCCAATCCCCCCACCGAGGCGGACCTCTACGTGGACCCGAACGACCCAGCCAGTACGGCTATAAACCCATGCGCGTAAGTGACTAGCTCTGATGCCGGCTGCTCTTTCTACGCCGGGAAAAGGCTAACCATCTCATCTACCCATCCGACCAGCGTGCCTCACGGTCTTGCATTCATCTTCGTAAACAAAGCCAATGTAAATCGAGGTGAACGATCGGACGATCCGTAAGTCACAACCGACCCTGAGAGACCCTCTTCGCACCACCGTCTCTCGCCGTTCGTTTCTTCGTCCACTACTAACCACCGGGGGGACCGTCGCGCGTCATATAGCTGGTGGAATAACAGGAGATTTGTTCGAACCACCTCGATTAGCACGAACAGAGCCGGCTCGACGTTGCAGATCGGGGTAGGGCAAATGGCCAGTCAGTATTGCGAATTCCCCTCTCCGGGACGATCCGAGTACGTCAATGGCGCGTGGCAATATATCGGAACCTCGAACAACCGCAAGCGAGGTAACCGCTACTACTCCTGCGACAACTTCGCGGGCTATAACGGCCCAGCCATGATGCGTAAGCGCCGGGGTCGCCGCCGAGGCCTCAACGAGATGTCGCCCGCCGAGGTGCGGCAGCTAGCCCACGAGAAGGGCGGCAATAACATCACCGTGTCAGACGGGAACCTCGAGATCCGCGACCCGGACGTGATCGACGATTCCTGGATCAGTGTGCCTGAGAATCCGGCCCAGCCCGCGCCTCCGCCCCTCAAGGTGTCGGCACGGCAACTGCCCTCCGGCGGCGGGCTGCTAGACCCCAAGGCATACGCGTACCTCGGGTGCGACAACGCCGAAGACGACCCGTGCACATACGGGGATGGCAGTTACTGTTTCGACGTGGACAACACCAACCCGGACGACCCGGACCCAGACGAGCCAGAGGAGCCGGAAGAGCCTGAAGAGCCGACGTGCGACGACAAGTGCAAGCTTGACCGGGGCAACCCGTGCAACTGCAACGAGAACGGATGCGATGACTACTCGCCCGCCTGCTGCGGGAACGCCAGTTGCCCCTCGTGCGATTGCAACGAGAGTGGTTGCTCGTCCGGCTCGCCCGCGTGCTGTGCCAGTGGCACCTGCGCCTGGGCGAGTACGGGAGGTGGTGGAGGCTAGTGAGATAGTATTGTTGCAATTGTTGATGTCAGGGGTAACTTACAATGGCAGGGATGTCCTGACGATTTACTCGGATTTCTTCCTTTTTCCCCTTTTCTATGTCTATTCCTTTATAATGTCTACTCTTTCTAGCTAGTTAGCACCGCACATCTATTTTATCTGGTCACATTCTCGCTGATTATTATATATTGCTCTATTGCTCGCTGTAGCAAGTTATCATTTGCCTGTGTTACTAGAACCCACCTACGGCGGAGCAGGTTGCTTCAAGAGAGTTCTGATGACCACTCAAAGTCAACTGGTTTTCTAGTAGTGCTTAACTTTGCCTTCATGGCTAACGCGGAAGGATATCTGGTTCCTGGAGGTGGTGCATCTAATCGGGCCGGTTCGATCGCTTGATGAACTTGCTCTTTTCTCCTCAGGTTCTGGTTTCTTGGCTGACGCTTTGATCTGTGATATCACGTCGGCGTTCGAAAACCGGAACGAGGACATCGTCGTAACGTGGACGGTACTCACGGAGCTATTGCGCCATTTTGTACCAATTTTACAGATTTTGAACGCATGGGAAGGCAAAGCACACGTGCTACTCCCATTTTGGTATCTCCAAAGTCGAATATGGGTATTCAGCTCGTATGGTTCAGCCACTCACCCCAAAAGTGCCGTAGTCAACAACACCGAGGGGCATGCAGGAGAAGCGCCTCAATGCAAGTTCAAGAGCGTTCACCAGCTACGTCGTCTGAGTTTCTACGATCCCGGTCACCCTTCTAAGGTTACTTCCCCCGTGGTCTCCAATGGTGGAGTAGAATTGTCTACGGCGGGTAAAGCTCTCCTCGTAGCGTTACCGGAGTGGGTGGCGATGTAGCTTTATTCTTCTCGTAGGCTTAAACCAATCGCCGTTTTCTGGCTCGTTATGGGCATGCGTTCGGACCGTTGCCTCCGCTGAGTCATTTCTGGATTTCGCGTCAGATCGGACCGTCGGGATCGGGCCGAAAAGGGGGCAGCTCGTTGGGACGTTGCCGGTCTTGGCCGATCTCTTGGCGGCGGCTTCGTACAGGGGTGGGAATCGGTAGCTTGTCGAGGCGGAGGATCGTTGGGCTAGGTAGTACGTAGGCTACAAAGCCATGCGCGCGGATGGGTTTCGGGGTCTTTGAGGCTGTCTAGCGTCGGTCGGAGGGTTTTCCATGCGGATTGTCAGTATGAATCTTCCAGGAAGCTGGGTGGAGGGTCTACTTGCTATTTCTTGTGACACAGATGGAAAGACCACTTTGACAAATGGTGATTTTGTAGCGGCATCTGGGAGAGGATTGAGGGCTAGCAAATAAGCGCCTCTTCGCACGTGTCTTTCCTTCGTACTAGCTAAAGCAGTGCGGGGTAGTCTTTTGATTACTTGGGTGACTTGGTTAGGCGGATAGCTGAGTAGCTGAGGCTCTACATGTGATCCTACAGGCGGTTCCTCGCGTGCTCTACAGGCGGCTTTCAGGCGGCTGGGCTGGTCCAACCAGCGCACGAAGCACTATTGCCACTTATGCAAGTTGCACGCGGTGAGAGAAGTAGTAGTTAGGTTTATCACCAATTTTTACGTGTTGGAACAAAGGATGTTGATCACCGGGAGCCAGCATCATCATCAAAATAATCAGCAACACAACGAACAAAGCATACATACGGTCTGTTGTTCTTGCTAGCACCCATGTCATCACGTGCCTACCATCATCGTGATGGGATTCATACCGAGTCGCACATCCTGTTCTCCTTCCATTCGACCACGCACCCATTTTAACATCTTGCAGAACAGGTAAATATCCGGGCGGCATGGACAGGAAAGGGGCTATCGCGCCTCCTAGCAGAGGCTTCCCAAGCCACCACGACTTGTCATATGTAGGATCCTCTTACATTTTACATATCATGCTAACATCGTGATACGAAATCCCAGACCTCCTATTTCCGTTACGATAGACTTGCTACACCCCACCTCACAAGCCCTAGCACGGATCCCAGGATCGCGGCTATTGGGGGCACCACGCCGAAATACCTGCCTCTTACATAAGCGCTCGCGGCCACAATCACCCACCGAGGATCATTCCTGAGGCTCCTCCGCGACTGAAAGCCAATGTAGACGCAGCCGAATTGTCAGATACGATAGACAGCAGTGTACACAAGCCCCATGGCTCCAGCTATCAGGCCTCGGACCCCTGATTTGACCCAACGGCAGCTCCGCAGTCCGCCCCAAACCCCCATGGTCCCACGCACGAGCACGATCCCCGGCAAGAAGATCCCCAGTAACGCGGTGACAGGAACCTGCTAGGAAAGGAGAGCCCTGATTAATGGCGGCCAGCGACCCGAGAAAAATAGCAAAGTTAAAGTTGGGGTCGGGAAACTCCTGGGCGACCGCGAGGGGCTCACCCACCCCTCCGCCACCACGTTCTTGCGCAGTAGCGGGACTACCACGCCCACCCCCGGAAAACATGATCCATGCCAGGTACATGTTGGCGAAGAGGCGGAAAAGGAAGGTCGGCTTCGGGGAGGAGGAGCCACAAAGAACCATGACGGCGATGAAGACCGCGGAAAAGACGCCGATGATGCCGATGTCCGTCTTCCAGAACATGTTCAGTCGATACTCTGGGGGCCCACGCGACGCTCGTAATCGGTTTGGTTGGCGCTGTAGGCCTGGCCGTCGTTAGATACGGTCCTTCTACTGGCCGCCGCCGTCGTGTCTCGGTGGAATGGGAGTCCGCCTGCTTCTGCATGTGGGGGCCTGAGCAATATTGCTGGAGTCGTAACCCTCGATGCTCGTTCTTCCATGTCGTTGGCGTCTCTTAGCTGGTCCTCAGTTCCAGTCCCAGGCATAAGCCAGCGCTGGGCGGCTCGGACAGGTCGATGGACCCAGCGGTAGTCGTGCACTATGGTGGCGCAACCGGCCGAGAATACGAGCACGGGGAAGTACCAGGCAGCGTTGTACAGCATGCCCGTCGGCGCTGTCAGAAGCACAATGATTCGCGTGAGCTTGTCCTTGAAGGTCCTGTTCGATAGCTGCACTGCTGCCAGCGCGATGATACCCACGGCGGCGGTGTTGAGGCCTGAGAGCAGAAAGTAGACTGGCCCCGGCAGGGCCTCGCCCACGTTGGACACGCCGATGGACAGACCGAGCATCCCCAGGGCGCCGGGTAGACTGTGATATGCATGTAGAGGTTCGAATGGATTAGAACGCGGGAAAATTTCTCTGTTTTGTTTCCATATGTTCCCGCGTTCCTCAATGAGATGAGAACACCACGAGTACGACATCAAATGGACTTGTCTTACCACCCCAAGACGACGCTAAGGGTAACACTCGTCACATCGCCATGAATGAGGTTGGTTCAATAGAGCATCTTGGTGCTCGCCGGACCGCATAGTGCTTGTGACACGCTGAATAGCTCTTAGTACTATGTCGAATCGGTCCCGTCAGTATCGCGAATCTCCAGGGGATGAAGCAGGGGTCGCCCCGGAAGTGGTCGGCCAAAGGCCGTAAAGGTCAGGTGCCAATTGACCCACAGCGTCTCCGAGGCGTCTTGGACCGCCTGGAGCAGGATGACTTGAACGTTCTCGGCGGTCACTGTTTATTGGCGGTGCAGGCGCGCAAGTTTGAGCCTATTCCGAGAGACGAATTCTGATGAGGTGCGACTGGCCAATTAATCTAGTTCTCTCTCATCATCATCAAGTAGCCGCCAGGGTTTGCGAGAAAACGCCGCAATGAGCAGGTTGTCCAGGCCAAATGCCCTTTAGTTCCCGCAGTCGGGGTCGTCTCGGCACCTACATGTTGCATGACCTTTTTCGTCCTCTCCATCTCTCGAGTTTTTGGACTGAACAGCATCAGAGACGGAGATCTTGAAGGCTTGGCATCCACTACCGGACTCTAGATAATCTTAGTCTCCCATCATACCCCAAGACTCTTTTCACTACACCCGCCCGCGATGCGCTTCTTCACGTTGTTCGCCATCTTGGCGGCCGTCGTCGGCCCCGCGGCCTGCCACGCCAACGAGACCGAGTTCGAGATCGAGTCCACACAAGGAGGTGACGCTACCCTGGTCGATAACTGGGCCATGTTCAACATCCAGAACTGCCAACGGGGTCGCAAAGCGCCAAAGGAACGCATCAGGCAGGGTATGGAATACCTCGATGCCTCCCCTAACGAGAGAGTAGAGATCAGAAAAGGCTGTAAGGAAGTCAGCTGCACTTACAACTCAGCTATCTGGATGTGTGGCTTGGTAAGCTTTACTTCCTCCTCCTTTTCCTTTTCCTTTTCCTTTTTCTTTCCTTCCTCCTTGACTTGGTACAATACCTCTTTGTTTTTGTTTTCCTTTTTTTCTTCTTTTTTTCCCCTTCATGTGATGTACTCTTCCTTTTCCAACTTCCTTCCTTCCTTCCCTTATGAGGGTCTGAGAGTCTGAGGGGAATGCGTATCTGCGAGTGTTTTGTTTCGTTTCTACGTGGAGCCCCTTTCTTAAACTGTATCACTGATGATTTTTAACTGACGTTATATTCTTTTCTTCCCACCGAATTCAGTCCAACGAAGTTGTTTCAGTCTCCAGCTACAAAGTCATTGCCATTGGGGTCAGCAAAATCATGACGGAGTGCGGAAAGAAGGGTCGCATTTCGAAGAAGACCAGCGGCGAGGCTCACCAGAAGAGTTGGTACGTCCAGATCGGCCATTCGGGGCGTCATTGCTAAGTCTGGTCCTCCTCTTGCTGCACTTCTCCCCACCCCCTGCGTTTCCCTTGGAAGCCACGCCCTCTTGCTCTCTGGGTACGTGGTGGGAACCAAAATAAGAGGGAATGCTTGTGAAGCAGAACCTTTCTGCGTAAAAATAGTCATGGGAAAACGGAGAGACAATGCCTGTGGTACGATAGGCATGACGCATCGGTATTAGGCAGTGATATGACGTGGCGATGCTGTTGAGGATGACGTTTTAGCCGAGAAATGGGATAGCAGGTGTTTGTGCTTGACTATCGAGAAGTCATGAAGCCGCGGTGTTTTCTATCAGCAATGCATGAGGAGCCACGTTTCCCCCATGCATGTTGTTCCTCTTCTCCATGTGACCATGTACACTCTTGGGCTAGTTGAGGAGACTATTTCTAGTCTTGTTCGAGCAAACGTACGTAAACAATTTTGGACAAACTCGAAAAATGAGTCGACCAGTTCGGAGATGGGCAAAGGATGCAAGGTATTTTTTGGGTCTGGATATGGGTTTATAGCTGCGCATTTCTCACCAAGAGCTTACATCATAGTCTCCATTCCTCTCATGGTGGTTCCGTTGGTGAAGAGGCCTGGGAACGAGACATTCTAGGTACCTCGATAGGGGATGGTGAGACAGCCACTCCCGCAAGGGCTGCCAGGGTGTCTCAAACCGCCTCTACCCTGAAGCTGACCCTGACTTAGCTGATGTGCCAACCAACTCAAATTATACCTAGGCTGATCTTCATGCGCATTCATACACTTTGTTGGACTTGGTACTCTGGTTTTAATGAACATTTGGGTCGTGTATTACGAGTTACACCCTCCCCCCTTGATGCATGCTTCTCGTTCACGCGGACGGGTGCCACGATCATGTGTTTGAAGCATCCGCTCTTTGGTCATCTTACGCGGTCTTGTCTACGCGTGTATCTGCTTTGCTGTCATTTTAATCAAGCAGGCATACTTGTTGGGTTGAATTACCCCTCCTTGTTACCCCCCGAAATTACCCAACTTGCCAGAAGACTTACAAGTGTTACAAGTGCAGTGGCAACCAAAGACATCACTACGGGGCTTACTTGACCACTTATTCTGCCCTCATAGTTACCCTGGCGCGTAGCTCATCTAAGAAGGGCGTGAATTAAACACTCCTGCCAGTAACAGCTCCCCAGAAGCCTTCATGCCAATAGCTTTAGTCTATACTATTTTCAAATACTTTTCATTTGTATGTGGTTGGAAGCCTAGAATCTGTTAATTCTTGTTTTCTTTTTTTTCGAATCTAGAACCTCTTTTCGCTATAAAGAGCCCTGCAGCAACTAAAACAGCACGCTAGTGAACAGGTTCGGGGCTGGAGGATGCAAAATTCGGAGGGCGGCCCCGGCGTATTCGGGAAATACGGGGCCATTGCCACTAACACCGCTCCAGGCGCCCCTCCGTAGCCTTCAGCAAAAATTCCCCTCCAAACCCTCCGGCCTAATTTCTCAAGGCTTGAATTTTTTAGATTTGATTCCGAGTTTTTTTCCTCACTTCCGATATCGTCTTTGAAGAGTGCCAATTGATCCCAAGCCAATTCAACACCATCAACATGTCTTCTTCGCCGGTTATCAAGCTCCCGGACCCAAGGGTGGCAGCCTTTGCCAGCTCAATCACGGAGCCAATGGAGGGCACGGAATGGTGGAGAGGTAACGAGGGCGGCGTGGTATACGCCGGGGGCAACATCCTTGGCATCCGGTCTGACGGCCAAGGGCAGTTTCCTGTCGGCGTGATGGTCAGACACGACCATCCTGGCCTTGAGAGGATGGGAATCGACATGCAAGGCGAGCACTGGGCCATAATGGGCTTTTACTTGATCACCGATTGCTGGTTCAGTTGGGATGATACCAAAAAGCACATTATGGTCAGACTTGAGAAGGCACATTCGGCTTCAAATGCCAGCAGTGATGAACGCCCTGCCGAGGTAAGCAATTTGTTTCCTCTCACTCCCTCTCTCTCTCAAATCATTTCTTCTATGAAGTGCCACATACCAACCATCAACTAACAGGCTTGTAGGAGATGTGCCAAACCTGCCAGAGCCCCCTCATTGCGAGATACCAAGGATCTTCCCCCATCTGCCAATTTCCGTTGTGCGACACGGCCAACAACGCTCAGCCAATGGGGGAATACAACAAGCAATGGCTGAGAACTCGCAAAGACCAGAGTAATGTTCCGCCCTTCTCGGTCTCTTTGGTCCCAGGTCCTCCCCAACCTGTGAGCAAAGAGGATATCGTTGCTTGTTGCAATGGCCGAAGAAATACCTCCTTGAGAGTCAACTGGATTGGGTGGACTTGCCCCAACTGCAAGAGGCTCAACCTCTGTATCTACTGCGATGATTGGAGTCCTTCTGATTTCGACGAGGTGAGAAACTATTGTCTCAACCCAGTTCCCAATTTCTATTTGAGCTATGTACCTAAGGAGCTTACAGTTCGCGCCGGCTTGTGAGACATGCAAGGAGCCTCTTGTTTCGAGATACCAGGGCTGTTCACCCATTTGCGGATTTCCAAGGTGTGCCACAAACAACACCCCTAACAACTTCAACTCCCAGCCGACGGGAGCTTATGATCAGGCCTGGATCGATACTCGCCACAACCTGATCATTCCGCCCTTCTCCACCTCGTTGCTCCCGAGCCTACCCCAGTTCTTGAACAAACAGGAGATAGTAACCCTTTTCAACGCTTGCACCAAGAGAACGGAACGGACCAACTGGAATGGCTGGTTCTGCGACCGGTGCTTGAGACTGAATCTGCGAGTACATTGGAACCGGCTCGAATGCCGTAAATGCGGTAACTCCTTCCCTTATGGAATGCCGGATTTCGCCTTCGAGGAGCTGGTTCGTCCAGAATGGAGAAACATGACGAAGGACTCCGCGGTTCCTGGCCTCAAATACAACGACCACATAACGCATACCGTCAACGATGACCATCCCGGGTACGTGGTCCATACGTTCCATCTCGACGGCGAGAACTCCGTTGTCATTGGTTTCCCAACAGAGCTCGCTATCACGTACAAAGGTGGCTCCAAGTCCACGTTTGAAGAGCTTTGGGCGAGCATCCAAGATGGCACCATACCCCTGGAACGCTGCCCTGTCAGCGCAAAGATCCCGGGGCAGCTCACAAGGTTCTTTGCAACGAACTACGGCGAAGAGTATCTGGCCAAGATGGCCACGAATACTACCTCGTTCGCGGAAGCCCCGTCTGTAGTTCCGAGCATAAAGAACGAGCTGACATCCGTCGTGTGGGAAATTCTTGGCGGTGAGGACCCCAAGTTCAATGAATTGCTGTGTATCGGGAACTATCCCAACATGGCAATGAATTGGCACAAGGATGGTGAGAAGGGTGTAGGGCCAATCGTTGCTTCCTTTTCTTATGGGGGAACAGCCACCATGAGTTTCTCCATGGACCGCCGGCATCTGGTTGGAAGAGGGAGGACGAACGGCGCGTATTTATACGATACGATTCTTCCTGGCTGCTTGGAGGAGAAGAAAAAACGATCTCTGAGGAAGAAGAGGGACAAAGGGAAAATTACTGAGGAAGAGTATGAAGAAAGATTCAGGGCTCTGGTCGACAAGATTAAAATGCCCTCAGCCAATAAGCCAATTCTTCAGTTCCCTCTCCCTGGAACGGGAACTGTCATGATCCAGGTTGGCGAGAGCCTGAACCAGCGATATGAGCACATGGTTGAACACAACGGTGTTGCTCGCTTGGTCACCACCTGCCGCTCTATTGAGCATGAGGAGCACCAAGCTTAGAAACGAGTCAATATAAACAGAAACTAATTGAACTATTAAAACATAACAAAGAATTTTCGTTAATAGTAATAGAACGATGAGTTTTGTGAAGCGATTCCTATGAAGTTGTTATTTAAGCGATATGTGTTATTTATAGGCGTTTTACGCGAGGGCATCGAGCGTATCCAACACGTCTGCGAACCGAGATTCCTATAGTAACTGGAAATTATCGGCACCAACGTGTCTAGTAAAACGCTACTCATTACCGGCCCTCCTAGGTGCAGAAAAACTTCCACCGTCGCAGCCATCATAGTTATCTTGCTCCATGCTTTCCGTCTTGACCAATTCTACCCTGTAAGGTTCCTCCCCTGTTCCCCCATTCCTCATTCCTCATTTCCCCAGCTGGGATCATTGTATCAAATTTATTTATATCCCAGGTGGCCGAATTTCTCGACTCTTGATCCCCCGTTATCCCCTAAAGCTCCTATCCCATTTCACCACCCGTGCCGGAGCCATCTGATTCCATCAAGGGCAAGTCCTCCACCGAGATAACTAACCATAACCTATCGACACGAATAATACGCAGATAAGGAGAAGCGGGCTATCTTTGATCCCGTACATCATGTAGGAGCCTGTTAGCTCTAGCCAGAGCCCGACCCTGCTACCTGAGCAGCTCCCAATGCGACTTGCACGACGGTAAGAAATAATATGATGCTACCGAAACTGCGGAAAAATTGGTCAATTCCCCTGGCTGGTCAACCACCGGGCGCCAAATTACTTACAGGAAAGTCCAGTATTGTATTGTGTCTCGGCTGTCTCGAAAGAGAACCCAGAAATTCCACGGGCGGGCCGCTTGAAGGTGGTGGTCGAGTTCGAGGATGCGTGGCCACAGATCCCGGAAATCGACCTGGTTCCAGGATGTAGCCTCTTGTCTCATAAGCAACTCGATTTCTGGGTCATACGGGAGCTGGGCGCTCCAGCCGGACACTCTCCGGTTCTTCTCGAAGGTGTCTTGGGACAACGTTTTGATCTCGCGGGTACGGATCCGCCATGATGCACAGCCCAGGCACCAGCACTAATACCTAAGCCCAGTGTACGTCACCAGCGCGCCATGTGCCGAGGATACATGGATAGGGTTGAAAAGGTTCGCATAGGTGGACTGCACCTCGTAGACCAAGCTGGGTGATATGACTGACTTGTTCGGGCTTTTCGTTTCACGGTCTCTAAGAGCACACGGTAGAGCGAACAGCTCGAGGTAGTGCCTCTGTCCAGACCTCGAGAGCAGCAGATGGAGCGATATGTTGTCTGTCCAGGCAATACGTACACCAGCCAGCGACAAGAGTCTATTAGCGTTGAGTACCTTTGTCTCGATGATGTGCGATTCGATGAGACCCGAGTGTAGCCCGAAGCTGAAATCTGCTGTGCGGGAGACGGACGACTGATCAGCAACACACGCTCTTGAAGTCTCGGCCGTCCCGGAGAGCCATGCGGACTCGTCTGCGTGTGGGAGGAGGCCGCAAGACCTGATGAGATCAGATGGCGACTGGTCGAACGCTCTCGCTTCCGAATAGGGTATGCCGTATCTGTGACAGAATGATACAACCACGCGCTTCTGGTTGCCTTGTGTGGGAGAAAAGTACGGCTTCATAAGTGTCCAAACCCCTATTATGATGAGAACAGTGTCTTCGACGCTAGTTAATCGCTCAGCGGATCCTGGGGAGGTGTCGTTGAAGTAGTAGTGGTCGGGCTGACTGGTGGCTAGCTCGTTGACATATGGCTGTATTGCCATATGGTGGGGTTGATCTCCTTCTCTTCTGAAATGAAGCACGACGTCGGTAAACAGACGTAGATAATCCTCCTTCTTCCGCACACCAGGAGAGGATGACTTGATCCAGCGCAGGTACGGCTTCAACCGAGATATTGACTCTCCCGGATCATATCCCATGGCACTCAGGATGTCTTGGTCCATTCCGCCCAAGTGGTAGTCACTGTTAACGGGAGTTGGACACCGGATCTCAATACCTGCTGACTGCTCCATGTGTAAATAACCAAGAATGGCCCGGGACGATATCTCGTATTCGACAAAATTCGTAGGACAATATTCCGGGCGTATGTGGACAGAAACTTGCAATGACCGCAATTGCCTTCGAAAAGTTTGCGCAGCCTGGTAGAAGCGGGAGCTGAACCTGCCAAAATGCTCCCATTAGGTGCTGCGGGAAGCTGCCAAGCCTTCGGGCGTTAGGCATAGGACAAGGCACAAAAGCGTCTTGGGGGCAGTCAACCGATCAAACAGCCCGCATATGGTAAGGAGCCAAAATGTTCTCTGGAACCCTCTTGGAGTCTGGAGGGCAACATTTACGACACTGGCGGCACCACCAAATTCCTCATCGCAATGTTTTTATGTACAGCCTCAGGGCATGCGTTTCCAGGGCATGGGGTCATTGAAGGTACTTGGTAGTAGCAGGGGCGTTTCGAGGAAGCCCGCAATGCTTTCCTCCCAACATAACTCCCTTCGTTGCCTGTCAATCGATGACTTCAAACGATAACATGCTCCTCCCTCATTTCCCTCGGGACCTTGAATGCTCCGTAGAACGCAACACGTCCATCTTGCAACATCTTCGTGAGTTGGTCACCCTCCACGTGGTAGTGTTGAACGTCCTGAACCATCTGCATGTACGAAGTGAACCCTACTACCTTACCCTTGTGCATTCCAGGATCCGACTCGTCGAGTAGGCACACGGGGGTTCCACTCTGTCCGCCGGGTGCTTCGTAGTCGTGTGCAACCCGGTACAGTATCGATCTGGCCACCAGCCGTTTACACTCCGCCAGTTCGGACTCCGTGTCCTGCCTGTTCTTACCTCGCCTAAGAAGCTCACGCACGCTCCATCGCTTCGACTTTTGACGGTGCACGAAAATCCCCTGTCCCACCGTCTGCTGTTGATTAGCTTCACGTCCTAGATACGAAGGCGAGTTTGGACCAACCTGAAATTGATGTAGTCGGATCCCAATGCTCTTAACAGTCCGATCCTTGTCATCGAGGAGGAACACACTCCTTGTGTTGAACTGCAAACTGGCCCATTCTTGATCTGAGAACCATTCAAGCGGCACGCAAGGTTTCATTCCTCCGGTCATCGTTGTTGGCAAGTCGGATACGTCGACTAGGCTGACATCGTGTTCGAAGCCGTCGGGAAAGACTCTTGCATCAGTGTCGAAGGTTCTAGCAACCTTGCCTAACTGATAGAGACGTAAGTATCGGTATATATGAAGATGTATCACTCCCCTCACCTCGGCGTTGTTATTTCCAGCAACTAGTCGTACTTCCTCAAGCCCGGACTGTGGCCACTCCCAATCCAGCTTCGAGTCAATCAGTGCTTCTGTAACCAAATGAGTTGGCAACGTCAGATAAAACCGATTCTGAGCCTCGGTCATCAGCCCAAGTTTTGCTTGGGACCTGTTCTTGGACTTTCCATTGTTCACCTGAGCTCGGACTGAGCTCCCAATGGATAGCCCTTGGTCGGCAATAGGTCTCGGAGAATTTGACATAAGATTACCAAACCCTGATCCAGAAGGAGTTGCCGATGTACTCGATTCCATAGTATTTTGGGTTTGGGCAGATATATGGCCCCACTCGGTTGAGGAGGTCTTCCGACGTTTGCTCGCTTCTCCAGCTGTTGAAATCTGTGTCTGGGCTATAAAGCTGACTTGTAGACCACCAAAGCGCCCGGGGTAGTGGTTCACTGCGGAATATATATCGAATTCGTCAGGTACAATGATCTGCAGCATGCCGTTTACCAAAAGATAGAATCCGGTTGCTTCCTCGAACGTATCCAATATCTGCTCCACTGTGTCATCGCATAGCTCTTTCACTGATGAAATATGGTGTGGATGTGGGTCAGGAGGCATCAAACCTGCGTTGAGGGGGTAATAGGTCTTGATAGGTACAACGACTGGTATGTTGGCTATAGTCAGTGGTACGGGATAAGAGGTGTTTGTATCCGGGGGAATGCATGTCCAGCAGCAATTCCCCAGTACTTTCTCCAGCCGCAAATCGTAGCGGATCTCATTTGGCAACAGACGAAGGAAATGTCCAATATCGACTTCAACATCAGAAAGATGCTTGTCTTGGTGTAAATGGTGCACATAGTCTGTTTGCTGTCTCTCTGTAGGGATTGGGACGGTGCTTGGGCTTGAACTCTTCGTCGGGGCTCTTCGCTGTGAGCCCCTTGCACGACTCTTGCGGGCATTAGGAAAGGGAGCCTTCTCTTTACCCTTCTCCTTAACCTCCTCTTCCTTGGGCTCGTCCTTTTTAGGAGCTCGAGGTCTAAGTTGCAGCCGCTTGTTAAGGTCGGACATGAATCCAGCTTGCAGAACAGCAATCTTACGACCCACCGGTCGAGCCGGAACCGCTGTCTTCTGTTTAGCTGCTGCTTTCGATTCCCTAACCCCGGAAGGTGACTTCGAGGGGCGGGCCGGAATTTGGGTCTTTGGTCGGTCCGGGATCGCAGGTGAGAATGGACGGTGTTCCACCATTTCAGGCTTGACCGTGTGCTCGGAATGAAGTGATAGGTTCTCAAATAACCCCTTTAAACCGCGGTACGCTTCGGTCACTTCTTCGACTTCACTAACATCAGCAGTTGCATCAAAGCATATGGCTAAATCTGCCAACTGTGCTGTGACGCTCAACTCGTCTGAGTACATCTCAACGGGTGACTCTCGTAGGATCTGCTCTATGACGGTTTCATTCCGTGTCAGGCTGAAGTCACAACTCTCCTCATGGATATCGTCGGAACCAGGATCCGTCAAAGGGGGCGAAGGGAGTGAGCATCTGATATTGGCCTCATTGACAATATCGTAATATCTCGTGGGAGACTCCGGCAAGCTTAACACAAATGTGTGCTTCTCGTGACCATTAACGATGTCAAGTGACTTAATGGGTATAGCTCCGTTCTTGTTGGCTATTATATCCCGGGCTTTCTGCACAGTAGCTTGTGGAGCCGGCATGCTGTACACTTGAAACGGTAAATCATTTCCCTGTACCACCAAGTCAAGCATAACCCTGGTAGCCGATGCCTTTTCCGGAAACTCTCGTAATAGAGTGTCAATGAGGTAGTCCCCGATGACAGTTGAGAAGACCGAGGACACACCATCTGCGCCACACTGCTTTAATACGGCAAGGAGGTCGTGGAATGCATGCTTCCGAGTGCTCATCAGATTCTCCAGGTACCGTAAAAACATGTTGCCCAATATAGGATCGCTTTTTGACAGACTAGAGATCGCATAGAAGGTGGTGAAGATGAGCCATATGCTTGGTTCAAGCATACCAGCAAGCTTTTCGAAGCAATGGTTCAAAAGCGCAAAACCCATAGCCACACGGCCCTGTCTGAGGGAGCTTAGGGCCATGCCAAGTATCGTCACCCAATTCAAGGTCTGGTTTGTTGTCGCCTGGTGGGATAAGCCCCAAGGGTTGATGTATGCTTCCGAGTCATTTGGCAATGAAGTCATAGCGGCTATGTAGTGTCCAATTATAAGCACTATAAAGAAGAAAAGTCAGCAAGCTCTGACAAAAGATGAATGAGTGACTAGGGCCAGCTGAGAGCAGCACGAGCCAGTATATATGATAAGCCAGGACGGGGGTTATCTAGATATTCAAGGAGCATACTTGACTGTTCAGCATATCTCGTGTTGTGTGGAAGCTCAATTGGTTGGCGAAGAGAGCCAAATCGCCATAAAGGGTGTTCCGTAAGATAGGTGGTTCGAAGATACCTATTTATGCGCCTGCCAAGGTCGCGATCGAAGGTTTCGCTTTTCCGTTCTATGGGTTCCTTATCCTCTGTGGCAGATGTTTGCCGAGTGCGACGAAGGATATCTTCAATGAATTGCGAGCTAAGATTCTTCCGAAAACCCCATTTCCTGAAGTGGTCCTGTAGAAGAATTCATTGAGTATTGTGGATAATCATATGGCTTTCTTGCCATCCGTGTCTGCTTCACCTGTGAAACCATCGGTTATATCACTTGGGCGGCGACTCACTTTGTACATCTTAGGACTGCGCAGATCAGCATGATGGGTATGAAACTACAGCATCAGGAGACTTACGTAGCATGGAATTGAAATTCTTCCCTCATAATTCTCTCAACCTCTTTCAATGAAAGGTCATCGATGATATACAGTTGCGTGATTATGTCGCGGCGTAGGGCCCAATCGAATGGCCTGGCCCATGATTGTTGCCATATGTGTTCTCGCGATATGGCTACAGGCGGGTAGCGATCCTTCTCGCCAGTAGTGACACCATCGTTTTCCTGTTTGACTGTATTGTTGAGAGTCTTCCGAACAAGAGCTGAGTTATTGTCCATTGCCTAATGGGATGAAAGCGATCATGAAATGCCTTGGAGATAAGGAAATCGACCATTTGCAAAGTAGGTAGAAGTTGGGACCTTCTGTCAACAACGGAGCGGCCTAAAAATGCTTCAGCAACAGACGCGGGGAGGGTGGGATAGATCTTACCAGGCGTCTGCCATAAGGCTATGTCTGCAACTTCGCCACAGGCTGATTGGTTTCCCATCAGATGTTTCCCGTGTGCCTACATGTACGTAGGCAAGCTCACAGCGAATTCTGCCCCTGTCAAATCCCAGCAGAGATGGATGACGTTTGCTAGCAATGATGTTCAACCAGTCATAGGCTCGCTCAGCATTCACATTGCGGGAATTCACAAGCATAAAGGATCGAGAGCTGGACTCACCACCACTACCAGATACGTTACACGACCCTGTCCAACCACATTTGTGCACGCAATCTTACGAGTCTCCTGTGCCTATTTCCCAACATCTGTACATACGCCTCACGATGCTATGTCGCGTAACCAGCAGAGAAGAAAGAAGTCTGCAGTCTAGCGACTGAGTATGGCCTTGGCGGTCAATCCCATCATGGAGAATGCATTGCTATTACGAATAAAGCGTCATAAGCCACGAAGGCTCCCAGTGTGACCCGTCCTCCACCATTTGGGCAGCTTCGAGATCGCGCACATGCTTCCGGTCGCCATTTACATGGCCCTTAATAGGCCCGCCATGTACGAAGGTGTCGTGTCATAGGTGTCGTGCTATACCCAGCGAATTCTGAAAGGAGCCAGTGGGCTGTACTTCTGGGGTTTTGGTGATTGAGGTTCCTGGCCGTTGCCGAGCTGGATCACATAGGGAAGCTTGCATGGGAGATGGATAAATACGTTGAGCGAATGACGAACGACCTCCTATTGTGCTTTTTGCCGTGTATTCGCGCTAGAACAGAACAGCTGAAGCGGCAAGGGTAGTATATATTGGTTGTTCATACATATTCGCTCATCATGTTGGTGCGCATCAGTAGAAGATGGGGATTCATTTGTGCTTTGCGTTCATGTCATCCTTTTCCAACCCCATTTACCACAGGCACTCAGAATCTACAAAGGGTCAGTACACATTTCTCGAAGAGGCCAAAGAACGTGATGCGGGAGCCCATATACCGTGGAATCTATTGCCGTCTAAGGGATCGACGCCATGGACAAGATACAACTCGGATCAATATTCTGGCGAACCATGGCTATCGGGCATGGGCTCGTCGTTATCAGGAGCTTGAATATTTACGGCAGTGATGATTCTAGTGTCAGATCCAGCAGGTGATATGACAGCTGCGAGATGAAGCTCTAAGTCAAGGAGCGCCCACCGACGTGAGCATCATCCGAGGTGGCTACCGCAAAAGAATGCCAGCTAAGTCAGAGATACGGTGAATGCATACCTACGTCGCCACAGAGGGAGCCCCCGGGCGGTCGACCAAGGTATGCCAGCGGATATGACTGCGAATATGGCCATCCACAAGGTCCTCAATTACAGCGAACTTTTACAGGGTGCTCAAGGCGTGGCGCAGCATACAGTCCGGCCATCCCTTGGCCCTGACCACCTCCCAAACCAGAGTCTTCGCAGGTCTGGCTACGACTCAGAAGCAAGAGGCGATCATAAACTGGGAGGCAATCAAGGCCATCTTCGGCCACATGGCCGTGGCTTTGCTCCTATTGGTGGGCAAGACACCAACAGGGCTGCGATACCACCCCAACCTAGCGATGATAGAGAGGCAGATCGATGCACAGCCTTCGCAGAGCCGGACGAAGCTCAAAGTCAAGACAAGTTGTGTTGAGTTGTTGTTATACCAGTTGCTCAGGGCTCCGTGCCTAGCGACGGCCTGAGCCAAGGCATTGCGTCAAATGACGAGGGCTGGTGACCGCAGGGGATTTCTGGCACATCCCCCTTTTCTCTTGCCGACACCGATCTACAACATATATGCTATCGCATGTTGCTTCTGCCTGCTTCTTGACCTTAGGGCAAGCTCTATCCTCGATTGCTCCAAGGGACTGGCTGACAGGCTGCTCATTCTCTAAGCATGTTCCAGCACTGAAGACTTGAGATAGTGTGCCAGCCATGTACTGAGATGGCCACTACAGTGTAGTGCTTTCTTCTGAACAATAACTGCATTGAAGCTTGTAGGCTTGTAAAACGCACATGTATTTACAGAAAGAAAACATATACTGGACTCACTCATGTGTTCGGCAGTGAGACACGGGTTCGGAGAACACAATGAGGCCAAGCCATTCCAGTGACAATGACCACCTCCTGTGGGCGGTTATGCCCAAATCAATCCTGTAACAAACCAAACCACCCGGGCCTCGCCGATCACTGAGAGGTACCTAACCTTAACCCCGCACCCTACGCCTAACCCGACCCCAAGCAGGTACAAGTTTAGGACAAGTGAACAGTACTTGTGCCTGACGTAACTGGGCTATTCTCCCCCGTTTCCCCCTGTCTCCCATCGGCGACCCACAGCGGGGTAGTTCTTTTCCAAGCTAGGTCCTAGCTGCTGCCTTTCCGTCAGAGCTCTCTTCAATGTTGCTGTTTGCTCAATGCCCCGCTTCTGCCTGTTTGGTAGAGTCAGAGAGAAGCAGTTGCGCCCACTCTAGAACCCTCCTGGCCGCCTCTGTAAGTCTGCAGCAAGCAGGTACCTGAACCAGCACATTACATTACCTCACAGATGGAAGACTGGGAACGCTCAAGCATCTGATCTTCACCCAACATCACTCACTCATCAGCACAACTACCAAACACCAATAGTCAGAAAGCATACATACATACAGGACGAGTTGACAAGATGGCATCGGCAAAGAGAATCACCAAGGTAAGTCCCCCATCGCCCTCACTTCCGCTCGTCCCATCCTACCTGTTTGCTGCCGCCTGGTCGCTCCAGCCTTGCATCCCACCTTGTCAGCGCCAAAAGCAGCCCAACTAACGCCCTGGCGCCACCCGCCGACCCTCCGAATCCAGGAGCTGCAAGAGTGCGAGACCTCGCCCCCCGAGGGCATGACGATCGCCTACTCGGAGAGCAACATCCACGTCTGGACCATCACGCTGCAGGGCCCGCCCGGCACCGTCTACGCCGGCGGCGTCTACACCCTGACCCTGACGCTGCCGACCGAGTACCCCTTCAAGGCGCCCAGCGTCGTCTTCAACACGCGCCTCTACCACCCCAACGTCACCAACGACAACGCCGGCAACATCTGCCTCAGCATCCTCAAGCCCGAGAACTGGAAGCCCGCCAGCCGCATAAAGGGCGTGCTCGAGGCCGTGCGCCAGCTGCTCGTCGAGCCCCAGCCCGACGACGCCCTCGAGGCCCGCATCGCCGACGAGTACAAGAACAACCGCGTCGAGTTCGACAAGAACGCAAAGAGCTACGCCCAGCGCTACGCCAAGGGCGGGAATGGCGGCAGCGGCGGCAGCGGCAGCGGTGCCAGCACAGAGGGCCCTAAGTAGGAATCGACACTGCGCCGCTTCGACCCCCTAAGGTCCTCTCTGGCAGTTAAGGATGACGAGGAGGACGTGATGCATAGGATGCGGCAGACTGATGCCAATTGTCGTCTACAATGAATACACCCTGGCAACCTTATCACCTCGTACAATCACAGCATCACCGCCATTTGAACCAACAGCCGGCTCACGATTATGGATAACCACTTCACGCCGGCGTTGAGTAGTGGGGCGTGATGTGAGGAAGGTGCATATGTTACGGACGGTGGAATGGCTTCTTTCTTCCATGATATTCAGAACCGCCTGCCGTGCAGTTGTACATAGGGTCATGCTACCCGATCACTGCACAGCGATTCCACAGGAAGAAGAAGGGGGACGGTTATGGCATCACCTGGAACTAGAACCACCAGGTGCTGCGAGCGAAACTCATGACGATGAGCATTAGCGTGCATTGGGTGAAGCTAGGGTATGATTTCATGGCATTAATGAACAAGTAAAATCACTGTTACAGCCAAGTCTTGATTGCAAATTCGTGTTTGTCTATATTGCCACCAGGGACACATACTGGCTGCTGGTTTCATCTACCTTCAAGTAACCATGCACAGCTATTTGTAGAGTGAACAGTGAGTCGAGTCTACTGGCTTAGTCAAGTCACATATGATCAGGGCACAAGGAACAAGGGTGTGGTTTTGTTGCATGGCAAGCTGCCATTTTCTTCTTTCTCCCGGGGCATCCATGATGGCTTCGCTCTAGTGAAATCATTCTATGTACTGGTGGGCCTGGCTCCTTTGCCGTTTGCTGTTGTTCCACGCTGCAATGCCGCAAGATACTTCTTTACAGATGAAGAAGAAAAACAAATGCAAGACCGAAAACGGGGTGGTTTGTTGGAAACGAGACACACAGAAAAAGCAAAAAGCACCCAGCGCCGACAAATGCCTAGAATATGCAACCCTTTCCTTTTCCCCATTGCAAATTTTGAACAAGAATAAAAAAAAAAAAAAAAAGACAGGAAAAAAAAAAAAAAAAAAAAAAAAAAACGAAGCCCACACAAGACACCGGAGTTTTGTTTGCAAGCCAGCAAGCAAACAAGCAATGCAATGAATGCCCCTATCTCTCTCTCTCTCTGTCTTTTTGTTTTGTCTTCGCCAGCCCAGCCGCCCTGCTCCGAAAAGGAAAGAAAAGGAGAACCCCCCAGGCCAGATGTGATGATGTGCCATTGTTGTAAAATACAAATCGCGCGAGCCGCAACAGAAAATTCGAGGCCGTAAGTTCGTGAAAACTGTCATGATTTCGGTGGAAGGAGGTGGATGATGGATGGATGGGTATAGTAGTAGTAGCTGTGTGTGTAGTTATTGTTGTTCTTCTTCTCCTGCAGCCTCGGCAAAATCCCTAGGAGGCGCACAACCAAATCTGAGTCGCGAATGCAATCAAGTCGAATTCGAGTGAACGATGAAATAGTGCGCTGGCTCCGCTACCATGTCGGCGTCGGCCACAGGCCACCATCATGAAGCCATCTACACATTTGCCGCATGTGTGTATGTGAATGTGGTGTGTTATGGCGTAGCGGTACGGGTATCGATCGGCGCGGAAGAGTGACAAAGGAAATAGAAGTCGATGGTGTATGTTCAGGTGCTGTGAGGTTGCGAAAAATGTCGCCGCTTTTGGTTCCGTTTGTCCGTCCGTTCGTCCGTCCGGGGAAAGTGCTTGCCATCCCTTGAGTTATGATGCTACCGCTCGCTCGCTCCCTTACTTCTTGCTGCTTAAAAATGTGCCCTTCTTCTTCAGTTCCCCGGTATCCTCTCCCAGACTAGCGGCTATCCGCGCGTTCTCCACCTTGACATTGTCGCGTCTCTCCTGTCTCCGTTGTTCGATGGTATCCTGGCTCAGATGCCCAAAGCCGTTGCGGCGCTTAAAGCAGCTCTCCATCAGCGCATTGGCGTCGATCAGCCGCCGCGGGATTGTCTGCACCACCTGGAAGATCTCCATGGGATCGCTCACGCTCTTGATCTCATTCTCGCCAATCTTGAAGACGGCCAGCGCGATGCGGAACAGCGTCTTCGAACCTTCGTAGAAAAACACATCCCAGACTCTCAGCGTCGTCTCAATGGGTAGGGTGCCAATGAAGCAGCTCATGAACCAGGCTGTCATACACAGGGTGATGGGCGGCAGGCGTGTCGGTTCCGGCCCCTTTCGGTGTCGTCGCGACTTGGGTTTCACCACTGCATCAGTACCATCCAACTCGCCGCCAATTTTGCTCCAGACAGCCGGCATGGAGTCGCGAAGCGACGACATGAGCACGGCCAGATCCACGTTGGCGCCCTCGAGACTCATCTCGTGGGTTCCGGGTAGGTATACGCGGGTTATGATGTTAAGTAACCAGAACGCCTGCTCTTCCGACTCCACGAACAGTAGCAATAGCCCAGCCAGAAAGTTGAGCGATTGGCAATAGCCAATGCGAGGGTTGTAAATCGAGAATGCGTGGAGTACCCTCCGGAGGGCGGAGATCATTTCTGTTTCATCCGCCCTGGCTGCATTGCCGGTTGGGACGGTCATGGTGGCCGTGCTATTGCGATTGCGCGCGGCCTCGGTATTCGGCGCAGACGAGTTATGGGGTGACCTGAACTTGATATTATCGGGGAACGTTCGGTGGAGGTCGCGCTCGATGGCCTCGTTATCGACATCCTTGGCCTTTTGCTTCAACAGCCCGTCGTACACGCCTCCATGTTTCGCCAAAATGGCTGGGCCACCGGCATAGTAGAACCAAGCTGCACCTCTCCATTCGGGGGGAATGCCCTTGCGGACGAAGCGTTTCGTCTTGGTCGAACGTGGAGGGAAGCGGTTAGGGGTATCCGTCATGAGGCCGCTCTCCTTGAGGAATGCGACCCATTTCCGCCGCCTCCTCTCAATGTACTCAGTGTATCCGCTATTCCACTGGTCGTACTGTTCTTGGCTGACGTATTGGTTGTGTTTGCGGAACCCGTAGCGGTCTCGTTGGCTTTCATCGTCGACTTCGGGCGGCGGCATGTTGGTAGTGACTGGGTTTGGGGAGCAGTGCGATCCGGGAATTCCTCCTCGTCGTCATCTTCCGCTACATCAGCAGCTTCGTCAACGGTGGGTGTTAAGTCGACGAGCTTGCCCGAGTCATGCTTCTCGCTCTCCGCACTTCGTTCCGCTTCCTTTTCAGGGGGTTGGGAGATTGAGCTTCAGGGTTTCGGAAAACCGTCGCCGATGTGCGGACAAATCGCTCAGAGCCGCCTGCACTAGTCCCCGGTCGGACGATGGTGGGTGGATCCAACGGCATCTTGTTCAGGTCTGAGACACTATGGGACATTACATGCATGCCCAAAGCTTCTTGCGAGACAGCCAGCGCGGGCGGCCGGGGAAGCGGCAGACTATCGGTCATGGCCTCCAGCATTGCGCTCTTCCTCCTGCTCATTTCCGATGCGCCAGTTGGCGGCCTAGACGCGTCGTCGTGTGCGCTGAAGAACTCGCCCGGGGCTATCGTGTCCCGGAAACCCTTTTCGTACATTCCCATGACGTCGTCCAAGCTGAACTCGTCCTCTTCCTCGTCCTCTTGGTACTCCTCCATTGGCATGTTGATGGATGTCCTAGAACTGCTTTTGGTCGCCACACTGCTTCGCTCAGTGCGCATAGTCCCTTGTTGTGTCGAAGAATTAGACATGTGTGAGCGGTAGCTAGTCCTCATCTCGCCAGAGGGCATCGAGGCCATGCGAGGTATGGGGTCCCTGGAATTCGATCTGGGGCGGTTGCTCTCAGTTCGACTGTAAGCCAACGGTGGCCGGGCTAATGACGGGTTGCCCTGTCGGCTCCTACTGCGGGCAGTCTCGCGCATGTGAGGATCGGGCGTACCGCGCGGAGGCAGAGAGGCAAACGTCGATGCAGAGTGGTTGGAGGATACGGAGTGTCCTCTTTCCCGCGGCCAAAGCATATGCTGTTGGTAAGTAGAAGGCGAGTCGGTAGGAGTAGGGTCGGTTGCAGAAGACGGGGTATGGACAAGCCGGGTCTGAAAGTGTTCCGGCATCGGCTGCTTCACACTCGGTCGTCGAGGCCGGGAAAAGTTCCCAACCACTGGTTCCCCTCCCACATGCCGGCTCTCGAGCGAATTCATCTTGGGGAAATGGCTGGGACTCAGAGGAGGGAATTCGTCCCTGGTTTCCGAGATGAGCGATGCGTAGTCTTCGTCCTCGTATTCATGCGGAGTTAGCAGACCGGGTGAGCTAAAGGCCGAATGCGAATTCGAAGGCAGAGTGAGCACCGTGGTTTTCGGGTGCGGTAAGGTCTGTGGTGATTGATTGTAAAGAACGGTATGGCTATGAGCCAAAGAATCCCATCGTGGAGATAAGGGTGTCAAAGGCGCCGGCGGGACGTGGTGCCCACGGTCGTAAGACGGACGTCCAGAGTCGTATGACGGACGCGGGTGCTCGTCGCGGGCGTCGTGGGGGTGGTGAGAAGTCTCGTTCGTGCGGTAGTGAGAAGTAGATGTGGCAGGACTCGCAGATGCGTAGGCGTCGATTATGCTGTCGTGACTGTCGATACTGCCGCGGTGGCTTTCGGCGGCAAAGGGGCGGACAGGGCTCGACAGTGAGGCAGGACTGGGTAATGAATCAGGAATGGGGGAAGCCGGGTTGCTAGACGAGGCTTTTGAAGCATACAGGCCAAACTCCCTAAACGTGTTGCTCCGCTCGCGTTTGACGTTAGAGGGCCCGCGAACAGACGTTGCAGTTGCATCATTCAGGTGACCAGGGTGACCCTCGACTGGAGTTGTCTGAAGCCCTTGGCTTCGTCCAATGTCTCCGGGCATGGCCATTGTGCCGGCCGGGGGTGGCACATAGGGTTGGCCGAGTCGTCTCCTTCGCTCGCTTGCTCTCAGGCTGTCCCCCCTCTTATTTTGAGATTGCCTGTGTTATATCCGGCGCCCGATATAGTACCTGTAGATGTATCTGAGGAAAACTTGATTTGCGGCCTATCTGGGTAGGGGAAGGTTATTGGAGCAGCCCGGCCAGTTGAGGAAAGGAATGAGCCCGGCCAAAAAAAAGGACCAGAGGCTAAACTGCAAAAGGAGCAGGACAAGGCCGGACCGGGGCTAACAAAAGAAAGACTCCGAGTGACATGAGTGCCTGGTCTCTGACAGTCAGGACTCCTAGTCTCTCTACGTGTAGTCGCTACAGCAGAAGGCGTAGCAGGAAGAGCGAGGAGAGACGCCCAGCGACCGCGAGAGTTTTCGAGGCGACCAATAATAATAACAGCAGCGGGCGCTTGGCGGAGATTGAAACTGCAACTTGGGTAGGCTGCTACAACCTCGATCCAGTTTGTGGGGATTTGCTTGGGCGGGCTTCCAAGGTTGAATGAAATCCAGGAACCCGTTGCTGCCCTGGTCGCCGCTAGGCCGGTCTGGGAACAGCCAATTTGCACAACTATTCCCAGAAGGAACACCTGGACCTGGTTCGCTGGAGCCTTTGGCCGCTGGAGCTGATGCGCGATGCCCATGCCAATGCCATGCGATGCGATGCCAATCCGTCTCGCGGGTATGTACATGTACCTACTACCTACAGTACTGCTACCTGCCTGCCTACTAATGCTTCGCTTGATCCGAATGATGCACGCGAGCAGCGATCATGCAAATCCGGACGCAAGATGGATGGATGCTAGGCTACAGTACCACTACTGGGCAATGCTTGATGCACTACGGAGTAGTAATGGAATGGAATGAACGGGCTTGTCCGTTCAATCTGTTCTGTCTTGTCTCGTGCCTTTGCCGTGCCGAATACCTGGGTATGTAGCTAGCTAGCGAGCGGTGGCTTCTGATTGCTCGCTTTCGAATCTTCAACAGCGGACGGTTAGTTCTTGTGCAGCATCAGCAGCGTCCCCCTTCATGTCGTGTTCTTCCAAGCGGGTCAGCGGTAACGGCCGGAAATTTTGTGGCCTCTGCAGACTCTCTCTCATTGCCAAACCCTCAGAAACCTCGCCCATCAACACGGGTCTTCCTTGCAACGAGTAGCTGCACCACCCGCCCACCGGATCAGAGGCTAGAAAAAAGTACATGTACATTCTCACTTGGCCTACTTATTAGTGTCTGTGTCAACATCGGCAGTCTGGTATTTTGCCCGCTTTAGTCTGCATTCCAACCGAGCTTGCGAGCCGTTAGCGGGGAGGAAACATCAACAACACAAGATTGCCTGAAGAGGCAAGCATGCCGAAGAAGGAAGCCGTCATCCACTTCCAGCTGCAGTGCATTGTCTTCTTCACTAATGGCTTATTAGGGATGCATACTTTGTTTGGCCAATGCTGCCTGAATTTGGGATCGTCGGTGAGGTTGATGAGACAGTTCGGACTGCCATGCTGTATGGCGGCAAGTCCGGTAGTGCTTACTGGAGCCTGTAGCTGCAATATAATGCGACAGGCTGAAGACGGCTTTGCCCTCGAGTAACATGCCGAGGGAAGGACACTGCAAATCGCGATGGAACTAGCTGGCGTTCCTTTTCGAACAATGTCAATGCTGTGTTTCGCGGTCCAATGGGCGCCAAGCCTGGTGGGTATATGTTAGGCTATCTCGATGTCAAGCCTGGCGTTCATGGTATGATATCGACGTGACATGTCAAATGCCGTAAGTAGCCTGTGCTCTCAGACTCGATCACGGAACTCTGGGAATGGGACCATCAGATCTTCCTACAGTACCAAAGCTCAATGCTTGCGTGCATTCAAGTAATCTACAAGAATGATGTCAATCCCTCGCTATCATTGTATCATTCTTCATATGTTTGAAGCGCCGCGTGATGCCTCATGCAAGGGCGCCTTGACGATCCTCCATCCGTACATGGCTCCTCGCGTCGGGGCCATCGAAGGTTTCGTTAACGCAGGCGGCAGGTGATGGGCAACAGGCGACATGGACAGCATGCTGCTGCTCCCGGTGCCGGCTCTCCATGGGCTGTCTCTGATAGTGACAGTACCTGCATGACGTTGCAGCGCACGTTCGAATAGACAAGATGCGAAAAAGTGATATCACATATATTAACTCGGCTGCATGTCCCGTGTATGGCTGGCCACTATTCGATCCTATTCATCTCCTGGAGTCGAGCTATCACTATTGCTTGCACTGCACAGATGAGAATTAGACAATGAATTGTTGATCTTGACGATTGACTTTCATCACAAGGCCTTCTCATATTAATGATAATAATGTATTAATAATATACATGGATCTTCCCATGCGCCCGCCCGTTGGCTGGGCAGACTTTGACAGCCTTCGATTGTCCGATACGGGAGAGATTAACAGAACCTACTTCTCCGCAGGAATAGAGTTGATATCCAAACGGCCCAATCAATAGTGAACTCCTTTAAGACAGGCACAGTCAAAATACTGTATCTGTGACCCAGGGCTGTACAGGCTGGACATGGGCTCTATGGATACATTCTGGAGGAGAATTCATTATTTTAGAAATCTAATAAAAAATGTTTACATTCAGTGGGTTCGGCACGCGTCATGGCCTCCTCGTTTGCTGCGACTGGCTGGGAGATTTGAAATGAAGCTGAGAAAAATGGTTGAATTAGCGTTGGATCCGTCGCGAGGAACAACGTGTGAAATTTGCTGGGATGGCAGACAAGGCCAGCCGACGACAGGGGGATGGGAAAACCAAAACAAAAAAAGAAGGCCGCCTCTCATTGGCCCAGGAGCTTCCTGACAAAACAAAAGAGGAAAGGAAAAAGAAGGCAGGTAGAAGACGACGATCAGCAAACTCGAATCCTGACAGCCGACCCAGTCGGCCAGCCTCCGTCCCCCTTGCGGGCGCCCTTTACTCGATGATGTCAGGCAAGGGCAGGGGGTAGCATTTCGACCGAGTTGGAGTCCATCCCTTTTGCCCATCTCAGTCTATGACTACGACTACTTGTCTTGAAGTTGACCTGACAGAGTGAAGCAAGCTCGCGGGCCGGCATCGCATATGGAATCAACCAAGCAGCACTTTTTTGTTTTGCTCTGGTGGGTGTGCTGGGTGTGGTGCACTGGTGGTGGTTTGTGACAGCGGCCCGCCCCCCTGTAAAAGCGGTCCCTGCTAGGCTTTTTAAATCAGTACGACCAGCTTGCCAGGTGGTGCATCTCCATCGAGTTAGGGGGGCAGAGGGGTGGGTTTCCGGCTCTCCCTAGCGCATCGGGGGGAGGTAGTAGGGGAGACAACACAACTGGAGCTCGCCCCGGTTCGAAGCGAGCTGTACGAACCCAATGGAACGGGAAGAGCCAATCTGCCCTGCCCGGCCCAATGGGGGCCTGCTTGGCAAAAACGAAGTTGGCTTCATTCGTTTTGATATTGCTCTGGTGATTGATTCCTTCTTGTTGAGACTCATCTTCTCTCATGTTAATTTCCGCTTACAAGCCCTTCGCGGAGAAGGAGCAAGTAATCCCGAAACAGAATCTGCCCTCCTGAGCAGCCCGGATGTCGGATAATAGTAATAAAGGGGGTTCGCGCTCCCAACTTGCGCGATGGATATGAAACAATTGCAACGCCCACTGGTGATCCATTCAACCCATTTACTTCCGTTTCTTGATCCCCAGATGCTCCCTTGATGCCATCACTGGCCTGGCTGCCTCCTCTGGCCCGGCTAACGCGGGCTGCACTGGAAATGCGGATATCGTATCAACTGTCCATGTCATTCATTCTTACACGTACATGTGGCTTTGTTCCTCGGGACCCCGTTTATCCTGTCGTCTGAAGCAGCGGTGTTCCCCTTGCAGCCTTGCTCCGTATCCGCTATGGTATAAACTGTCCTTGCCTGAGCTGAGATGGCAGTTCGGGCATCCAATGGCTCCATCGTCAATCGGTGGGAAGGTTTCGAGGCCGCACAAGGAAAATGGGGGCTCGGGCTCTTACAACTATCCTTCACCGCGGTCGGGTATTCATCCAAGGCCATATGTTCGCGATGCGGTCGCGTTCAACTCGGCTTTGCTTGCGCCTTTCACTCCAACTTAATGTGTGCCAGTTGCGCCTTTCGCGGTAAGTAGGGTATGTATCATATTGAGTGTTGTCGCAGTCGGGCGCACAGCGCATGGAAGAATTGAATGGTTTTCCCTTTACGGGGTTATCGGAGTACCAGCCAACTATCATTTGGAGCATACCTACGCATTGGACATGCATTCACGTTCCTGGCTGAACTGTGTATCCAAATGTGTGGGCTAGGGGCCCATCCAGCAAACCGCACATGGAGGAGGCATGGAAGACGCCTTGCCTTTTCACGTGGGCTCTCGGTTATGTCAACCACATTTCCAGCCCAGCCACCGCCCGCCCTACTTGCCCTACTTCCCCTACCTGCCCTACCTGCCCTACCTGCCCTACCTGCCAACCCCGTTATCTGGAGTGGAAGGCGGAAGCTTTGGGAAACAGAAAAGTGACAAGTCAGGTCGGCAGGGCGGGGAAAGCAAAAAAATGGATGTTTTTGAAGGAATGCCGATAGTTGTGTGTGTGTGTGTGTGTCTGATTCCTGATGCAAAGATGCTTTGTGCAGTACATGCCTCTGCGTGCGGCGTTTGCTTGCTTTGCCAAACAACGTCATCGAACTGGAGTGTTTCAAATTTGTCTTGCGATACTGTCCTGATGGAAGTTTACCGACAGAAGCACACTCGGACCATTCAAGATACGATACCTGCGCCCGGCAAATATTGGAGAGTCCCACGTGATCTGCGGGAGCCTTTTACCATTGATCAATGGGAGTGATGTACCCAGATACGTCAGGTACGGAGATTCCGCATGCGCCTTGGTTCATCACTGGCCTATGCTGCTGTGCCTCAACCCGTTCTGGTTGGGCCATGGTGCTGCAAGTACAGTACAGCCTTGATGCACGCGCGACAGGGGTCCGTCAAGCTCTTACAGCAAATGCATGTACTCGAAGGGGACAGGCAGCTTGGGACAGGGCAGAGTCGCTGACAGGAGTGAGCAGGAGACAAGAGAGAGGTCGAGAAGTCGAGTGTCAAGTGTGGTGCGGAGAGGCCAAAGCTCCCTTCAACTGTCTGCTCTCGTTTCTCTTTTCTTGGGGAACAGAGCCAACCAGCCAACCAGCTGTCGTTTAAGCTGCCTTCTCCCATGTTACTCCCAGGGGCCAATCGACAGCTCCCGTGTCTAGCATCGGGGCTATGGGCAGAAAGTGGCCCGCGTACACACCATTACAACATCAAAGTCCCCCCTCCCCAATGTCATCACTCGCAGTGCAGTGCAGTGCAGCCAGCCCAGCTCTCTTTTTCTCTCTCTCTGTCTGCTCTATGCTCCCCCTCTCCGGCCTCCCATCTGCAGTCGTCCCTCTTCGTTTGACTGCTAACTCTAAGTGACATGGAGTGACTCTGTGGCTCTATCGACCATGCTCCACAGTGACAGAGTTATGCTCTCTGCTCCATCTTCCCGCAGAATCGCGCGCCGTAGTTCCTTGGGGAAGTACTTACACATGTACTCGTCGGTACATGCCTACCAGCCAACCCTTACACATGGAGAGCTGTTGTGCGTTGGTAGTAGGCAGGTAGGTACTGTAGCTTTGCCTCATGAGGAGGAGGAGAGGTTCAGCAAGCAGCAAGCAGCAAGCACCTTGAAATGGATGGGCGAACAGCAGCACACTTGCGCGCGCAGTGAATGGGATGGGCTGGCAAGCCGGCAAGTGAAGCAAAGCCAACTACCCTAGCAAGCTCCCCCTCCTCTTCCTCTTCCTCCTCACTCTTGTCCCTCAGTCCCCCCAAGTCTGACCTTGCCAAGCTGTCCATCCAGCTCCCAGCTCCCCAAGCTCCCCCCCAGCTTACGAGCCTCTGCCTCCCACCTTTGCCTGCGCGTTCCCTCTCCTGTCTCCGTCCTTTGGGAGCCGCGCCCAGCGCTTGCCTTCCCACCACCCCCCGACTTTTCCCCCTTCTTATCCCATTACCCTCCCTCTTCTCTTCCAATTTGCTTGTTCCGTACGTAGCCTCCTATACTTTTCACTTGCCATTGACCTATCGGGACATCTCCCCCTTGCCGTTGAACCTAACCATTTGCCTCTACCTGCCCACTTACAGCCAACCATGTCCCGCAAGCGCAAGAACGAGGAGGAAGAGCTCGTTGCTCTTCCCAGCGATGAAAGCGAGGAAGAAGAAGAGTGAGTGACACTATGCACACGTTATCGTCGGCGCATTACCTGTCCCCTAGGTCGCAAGCTGTGGTCCACTCCGCCTGCCGTGCGTCGCAAGTTATACGCCATCACCCTCGATGCGCCTAGGCTGGGCGCATTCCTATAGCGCTATTGACGCAAGGCCAGGCCATTTAAACTTGCCACGGCTTTAACAGACCGCTGCGTGATGTGAAGAAGGACGATGCTGATGCCCTGACAGATATATCTCAGAGGGAGATGAGGACGAAGTCGATGATGACGATGACGACGACGAGGAGGTCGACGAGGAGGAAGGCGAGCCTGAAGAAGAGGGGGAGAATGGTGTTAAACGTAAGTTCCACGGTCTTGCAATGTGCTCTTACATCCCGCGATGGCGCTGCGAGAAGAGGGTGGTCCCTCTGATTCTGCGCGCGCGATCTAAACCATCGAGCAAGGCGACTGACAACATCCGCCCTCGTACTAGCCGAGCCGGCACATCCGGCTAAAAAACAGAAGACCGCCCCGGCGTCCACAGAGCCTGTTCCCGTAGTGGACGACGGCGATGAGGAAGAGCCCGATGAGGACGACGAAAACGTCGACGAGCAAGGCGGGCTCGAACCCGAGGAAGACGCCCTCGAAGAAGAGGAAGAGGGTGATGCCGAAGAGGAGGACGACAACGAGGAAGCCGCCCCCGCCGCTACCGATGAACCTGCCAAAGCTGTCAAGGTCGGCGCTGCGCCCGTCGTGGTTGAAGGAGGAGACCACGTCAAGGAGGTTGCTGCCAATGGCGACGAGGAAGATTAAGCCTCTAGAATGGCATGAGCTCCTCGAAATGCCGGCATCTTGGCGCCCCTGCCTCGTACGCGGATCATGTTTGATTGGAATCTTTCCTGGTTATCGAGATGAAATGTTTTGGATTTCGTATCTTCAAAGAACATAGATGTAGCTTCAACAACATTGCGAGCCTTTGTTGAAGAAACGAAGGCCAATGTAGCATTGGTTTGAAAATGAAATAATTTTGCGAGTCTGCAAAATCTCTAGGTCTCTCTCCTAGGAAGTCCAAAGGGGACGGGCCATGGTACGGTTGGTGCAGAGATGTCTCATGACGCTCCGGAGTCCCGGGCCTGTCTAATTATATATCAGGAAGGGCAGGACTTCCATTGGGCATCGATGCCTACTTGGGAGAAAGCAAGCTTCGTGAAATCAACCATACACATAGCATTGCAAGTCTCGTTTCCCCGCGCTAAGTAAGCTCTCTCCTCCTCGAGCCCCATATGACCACTTTACGTGCGTAGGTACGGGTAACTTGCCGAGCCTTGAAAAGAGGGCTCTCAATCAACAGGCTTAATGGTTGGTCCTGACGGCGGCGGCTGCAGCCGTAACCTACATACATACATAGGTTGACACGTAGAGCTCTTTTTTTTTTGACGATCAGCATCTCGGTGGAAGTGTAGAAGCGAAACCACGAACCGTTCGTCAGGTCAGGACCCCACATATACGGACATGTTCATCCATAGACCACCAGAAACGGGGACCATTCAAAGGTCCGTCCGTCCCATGCCTGACTGCCCGACGGATTGGGTGGATGGATCTCTTCGCTATTTTTACCGGCTGGGCGGGATGGTGGGGACTTTGCGGCGCTTCCGTTGATGAGATGGACTTTTCAATAGGGCATCGTCGCATTTGCCCGCGTCATTTAGTTAATAAGGATGCAAGAGTTGGTCAGCATGCTACCTTTCATAGACAGAGCTGCAAAGTCCTCTATGTGAGACTGGGTTCTTGATTCTCACAGGATATATACTTCTAAAAAGAACATGTTTTTATACTCTTACAGTACAGCATAACCATCACACATATAACGATATATAGTAGTCTGAGTCGGAAGCACATTGAATGCATATAGTAACATCGATAGTAGACATCACAGTGATACAGGACATCCTCAAGCCAACCTTCTAAGAGTATAATGACAAAGTATCGCCGAAAGTCAATAAAGGGGCTCGATAAGACATGTTTAGCTGTTATTGTTCAACAAGCTTCACAATGCATCTCGCTTACAGTCTGTTCAGCTAGGGACACGAAAAGGAAGGGTATAGTCATATAGCCTAGCACAACCTGTATGAACCACACTAGAACAACAAACGCCGGAACCAATGCATTAATGGCGACAACTGTTTTGAGCTTGAAGGGACGACTCCTCTATTCGTCATCCTCTTCCTCTTCCTCTTCCTCTTCTTCTTCCTCCCACTCATCCTCCTTCGCAGCCTCGTCGGCGGCACCGGCCAGACCCTCACTGTCATAGTCATCGTCCATCATCTCATCAAACAGATCGCTGTTGTTACCATCCAGGTCCATCTCGTCATCATCACCGTCCTTTTTGGTGCCATTGGCAGCGCGCTCCTTTTTCTTGTCGACGTTGGCCTTCTGCTCCTTGCGGCGCTTCTCCTTCTCCGTCCGCCTTTGTTCCCAGCGCTTCTCGAGCTCTTGGATCTCGTCCTTGGACTTGTGGATGTGCTCGTGCCACATGACGTTGCCGCCAGAAAGACCCTCCTCGACCTTGACCAGGCGCAGCTTCATGCGCGGGCCAAGCTCCACCATCTTGACAGCTCGTCGCTCCACCCGGTCATCCGCATCGTCGGCCTTGGCGCTGGCCTCGAGAGCAGCGCGGGCCTTCTGGGACAGGACCTTCTTGGGGGCGTTGTCGAGGACTTCGACTTCGGCATCCGTGTCCATTTCGCTGCCGCTCGTGGCATCCATCATGTAACCGTCTCCGTTCTCGCCGCCGACCATGTAGTCGGAGATATCCTCCAGCTTGCCCAGGTTCGGCACACCACCTTTCCTCGCCTTCTTGTTCATCAGCTTCTCGGCAGCATCCAGGCGCCGAAGCGGCTTGGAGACACCAACTGCCTTGGTCGTGATGGCGTAGTGTCGGAAGTTGATGACAAAGCTGCCATCATCGCCATCTTTGGCGGGTTCTCGATTTAATAGGAGCACCCGCTTGATGGAGCGCAGCGGCGTCTTCTGGGGGTTGATAGGGGGAAGAGGGACTGGAAGACGGTGGTCGCGAGAGTCTCGAGATGGCGAGGGACCTTGGACTTGGCGTCGGAGTTGGGGGTAGAGAAGTTGTTCATGACGAGCAGGGGAGGTGTGAGGTACTCCTTGCCGCCGCCTCGCGGGTGTCGCTGGGCGCGCCGCACGTCCTTGCACAGAGAGTATTTGTCGACGCGGAAATGCAGCGTAGGTCCTCGGGGCGCGAGGGCGACACGGAGGTTTGTGTTGCCGGAGTCTGACTTGGAAAACAGGAGCAGATGGGTGACTCCCAGCGGGCCGGTCATGGTGACATAGTCTCGAAGACGGTTCGCGCGGCGCTCCTTCAATCGACTGGCAGTACCGGGCTCCATGACCTGACGCACATCCTTGGCCAGCTGACTGATGTTTGATCCGACCTCGCCAGCACCTATCCGAATGACCATGCTCTTGGGGTCCTTGACGGAGGCATGGCCGGTCGAAGCGGCAGTGGACTCGGGGTTAGCGGCGCCAACGTGGGTGCGCCTCTTTGTCCGACGTTTCGCCATGACTTATAGTGGTATCGAAGAAACTAATAAACAATGTTAAGTATTCTTCTATCCCAATTGAGGCTATTGGGTGAATGTTTGGGTGCAGCTTGTTGAGCGAGAGGTGTACTGGTGTTGCTGCTCCCCCGATTTTGCGTACAGCGATCTTTGTACTACCGAGCTGCAAGTTCATGTTCACCTAGGAAAAAGTTCAGAGGCCCGCCAAAAATTTCTTATCGTCTGCTATCGATAAGGGGAGAAGATGGATCAGATAACGCTTACAAGATGCCATCTGGGCAAAACCTCAGAACACGATAACTAGAAAACATTGAGATTCCTTCCCTATAGACAGATACCTGAGTCAAGAGGGCTGACTCACGTAAAAAGGCTCATTCTAACACCACATCTGCGTTATTTTAACATGTCATAAGATGTTCAGAGATTGAACGGCGGTTTCTTTGCAAAGGCGGCTCCAGGGACTAGGGACCTGTACGTCCAGATAAGGCCCGCTAAAAAGTTGGGTGGGCCTTTTCCTAACTGCGAGCGAACATCAAAGTTTGGATGGCTTCGTTTCCTACGAATCACATGGAAAAGTGCTCAACCTCCTTGAAAACTGCAGCTCTACCACCCGTTGTAGTCCTCACAAACTTGCACCACTACATCGCCAATTGAACAACGAGCCGGACAATTGACCTCAGAGACAAGCGACCGTCGTAGCCTCCTCCACAACATGTCTTCGATAACGGGCAAGCGGCGCAAGCTGTCCCACGATGCGAAGGCCCCGCGCGCCAAGGTGGACGTCAAGAGCGAAAAGAAGAAGCCTGTTGCAAAGCAAGTCAAGGATGAAGAGAGCGAACCGAGCGAAGAGGAATCCCCTCTAGAGTCGGGTACCCTCCAAGACGAGGACGAAGAGGAGGACAAGGCCGAAGCCAAGGAAGCCGGCGCGAGCAGCGACAAATCCGAAGCTGGCGATGACGATGCCGAGGAGGATGAGGAGGTGCTGAACAAGTCGTTCAAGGAACTCGGCATTGTCGACTCGCTTTGCGACGCCTGTGAGGCTTTGGGCTACACAAGTCCCACGCCGATCCAGCAGAAGTCCATTCCTATTGCGCTGCAGAACCGCGACGTCATCGGCCTGGCCGAGACGGGAAGTGGTAAGACGGCTGCATTTGCCCTGCCCATCTTACAGTCACTGCTCGATAAACCTCAGCCTCTGTTTGGCCTGGTCATTGCCCCTACTCGTGAGCTTGCAGCTCAAATTGGCCAAAGCTTCGAAGCTCTCGGTTCCCTGATATCCTTGCGATGCGCTGTCATTGTCGGTGGTCTCGACATGGTGCCCCAAAGCATTGCGCTTTCTCGCAAGCCGCACATCATTGTCGCTACCCCCGGTCGTCTTCTTGATCATCTCGAGAAGACCAAGGGCTTCAGTCTGAGAGCCTTGAAATACTTGGTCATGGACGAAGCCGATCGTCTTCTTGACATGGACTTCGGTCCGATCATCGAGAAGATCCTGAAGTTCGTGCCCAGAGACCGACGCACATTCCTTTTCTCTGCCACAATGTCGTCTAAAGTCGAGTCGCTCCAGAGAGCCAGTTTGCGGGACCCTGTAAGGGTCAGTGTCACAACTAACAAGTATCAAACTGTCTCGACCTTGAAGACCCATTACATGTTCATCCCGCATAGGCATAAGTAAGTCTGCCCCTTTGCTGCTAGATCAGCATTATCCCATGCTGAGAAGGAAAACCGTATCTCAATATGGGCACATGTTCGCAGACCTGTGAAGCTAACCTTGATTAAATAGGGACACATATCTCATTTTCCTTGTCCATGAGTTCTCGGGCAAATCCGGTATCATTTTCACGCGAACTGTCAACGAGTGCCAACGTCTTTCGATTTTGCTGCGACATCTCGGCTTCGGTGCGATTCCTTTACATGGACAGTTGGGCCAGACCGCTCGTCTTGGAGCGCTGAACAAATTCAAGGCCAAGTCACGGGATATCCTGGTCGCAACCGATGTGGCCGCCCGTGGTCTTGATATCCCAAGTGTCGATGTCGTTAGTAAGTACACCCGACTCGTCTTCCTTTGGCAAACATGAAGCCAGGCTTAGCTTTCCGCATTCTCTTGGCTCTGCAAATGCGATGATTGATTTCCCACGGTGGATGCGTACTTCTTGACTAACGTCTACCCAGTCAACTATGATCTCCCATCGGATTCCAAGTCATACGTCCACAGAGTAGGACGTACGGCTAGAGCTGGAAGATCAGGTCATGCTATCTCTCTGGTCACACAATATGACCTGGAAATCTGGTTGCGCATTGAGGCTGCCCTGGGCCAGAAGTAAGTCCAATGAAATAATTCACAAGACAAATCTGCCGTTCCTAACCATTCTTCTAGATACAACGAGTATGATTCGAACAAGGAGGAAGTCATGCTGTTCAAAGCCCGTGTAGACGAGGCAGCCCGTGAGGCACGGACAGAGATGAAGGATATCCACGAAAGCCGCGACAAGAAAGGCAGAGGTCTTAAAGGGGGTCGCTTCAAGAAGGGTGGTGCCGGCAAAAGAAGACGGGACGATATGGATGCCGAGGAGGGTTGATCCGCTAGTTAATTCATCGGGGCAGAGTTGGAATGAATGGATGGAGTTCGTGCGATTCGTTTCACGGACGGTAAAAGGCGTTCTTGGAAGCAATTGCATTCCTGAGTTGTGAGTGGGAATAGGCATCGTCAATATTCAGTCTATCAGCGAACCCATTTAGCTTGCTTCTCCTATTCGAGATTGAGAAACCAACGAGAATTCTACGTCGTAATAAGCAGAAGAAACGAATGCCATTGAGAAAGCATGACGCGACTGAAAGGCGACGTGCGGTTGCTACTGTGTTCCTGGCTCTTCAGTACGGATGTCTAGTAGTGGCACCGAATAAGCGTATCAAGATGCTGATGCCGCTTGTCGCCATAATTACCCCATTACATTTTACAAGAGCAATGGTTAGGCGGCTGCGCTTATGGTCAGTGTGGGGTGCCCTGACGCAGACCGGTCATGGCAGTTTAGTCCTTATCGACATTGCAGTCGACAGCCAGGGGCTATCATTTCCAGCTTGTCGCCACAAACATCATTTTCATAAAAAGGAGGGGTCTGGGCAAGGTCTTTGGAATGAATAAGTCATGGATTGAAAATAAGACATACTGAGATTGGCTGTCTATTTCCAGCAGCGATTCCCTTGTGAGTATTGAGCCAGGGACGGCGGCGGTTGGAATGGAGGCGTCGAAGGGATGTCTTACTCGCACACTTCGACGCACTCAAAACACCCATGGCCAAACACACACTTGAGATCTGCGGCCCTCTTCTTCGCATTCTGCCTTGTATACCTCGCGGGCAATATCACTGTAGCAAGGCATAATCGTCACGATGTTGTTTCTCGACATATATTGGACATCTCTCCTGATTCTGGTTCCGTGCGTGACTTTGGTGCTGGCGCGCAATATCGTCCTTCGTACATTCGGTCGATTTTCAACATGCACTGTCGTCGCGACCACGAAAAAAGGAGGCTGCGAGGAGGAGGGAGAAGATGTTGAACGCCGCGATGCAGAGGAAGCGAGGAAATTTCGATGGCTGTTCTTGCGGGTTTACCTGCTCGTCATGGGGTCGGAATGGCTTCAAGTAAGATCGAACCCTCACGACTGAGCTTACTTACTTAGTGTGCCAGTTCCTGACGCTGATAAACACTATTCTCAAATCCTTAGGGTCCCTATATGTACACCTTCCTGAAAGACGAGAAGAACTACTCCGACAGGACGGTGGCGCTGCTGTACATGGCCGCCTACATCTCCGCCGCCATCTCCGCCCCCCTGACGGGCTACCTCGCCGACCGGATCGGCCGGCGGACCGCGTGCCTGGCCTACTGCGCGGTCCACTCGCTCGCCTCGCTGTCGGTCCTGTCCAGCGCGCTCGGCGTGATCCTCGCGGGCCGGATCCTGGCCGGTGTGGGCACGACGCTGCTCTGGTCCGTCTTCGAGAGCTGGATGGTCGCCGAGTACAACGCGCGGGGCGGCTTCGGCGGAGAAGAGGGGAAGCGGCGGCGGCTGCTCCCGCTGAGCGCCATGTACGGCGTCATGACGACGTATAACTGCACCACGGCGATCTTGGCGGGGCTCGTGGCGCACTGCGTCGTGCTGGCGCTCGGGTCCAAGACGCATTTGTTCATACTGGCTCTGGTGCGTAATCACGAGTTCACAATGATGTACATGACTAACGGGCCTATTCATAGATCCTGGATTCTACAGCGGCGGTGATTATATTGCGGACCTGGACAGAAAACCGTGGAGGGGCTGGGGGCAACAACCAACTACAGCAACCTCACGACGACAGCAGTACCAAAGAAGTCGAGTCACTGGGTGACAGGCTTCTTGATTCCCTGAAGAATGTCCGGGTATGGGTACTCAGCCTGGTCTCTTGTTGTTTCGAGGGCACGATCTTCTTGTTCATGTACTACTGGCCCGGTTCCATGCAAGTCGCCCATGACCATCACGGCAATACCGACTCAGGAGCAACCCCTGGCCACCAACTCCCCTTCGGCGTGATCTTCGCCTCCTTCATGGCCATCATGGTTCTAGGAGCCCTGCTATTCGATATCCTCATGACCCGACAACAACACGGAAACACAGGGAGCGATGACGACTCCACCACCACCCTCCACCAACGATACCTCCCCACTGGCCTCCTGACGGCCGCCCTTCTACTGGGTGGACTGGGATTCCTGGGGGCCGCGTTCTTCGCCCACCACGAAACACCGCTGCTCTGCGCCTTCCTCCTGCTCGAGGCCGGCAACGGCCTGTACGTGCCCAGCATGGGCTACCAGCGCAGCCAGGTCGTCAGCGACGCGCGGAGGGCCAGCGTGTATGGGTTCATGAACATGCCGCTGTTCGTGTTCGTCGCGCTCGCGCTCGTTACGACCAATGGAGGTCAAGGTGAGTCTTTCTTTCCATTCTTTTCCCTTCTCTCTTCCCCTTTTGCTATCTCCCTGACTTACAGATGAACACAGTGGATGACCATAGGCACATCGTTTTCGTCTTGTGCGCGGTGCTACTGTTCGCGGCCGGTCTGGGCGCGTTTATCGGACTACGTGTGCGCTCTTCCCCGGAGAAGGAGTATGAGGAGGTTAAGGGGACAGATGTCGACGTTCATTCCAAGAGTGACTCAGCAGAACGAGTCACCTGAGTCTGACCATCTGACTGTAAGGACATGTGCATTGCGCGCTTTCCCCGGCTGCTTAGCAACATTGCTCAAATGGGAGCAATGTTAGTGAGCGACGGCCCCTTGGACCGAGCATCCCGTCAAGTAGTCATAACCATCACCATCGCCGGTCTCGGTAGCCCCGTGTCGCCGTGGTAGACATGAACGCCTCTGTATATGATATATTGCGCAGTAGTCTACATGTCAGTTTCTGGTGGACGAAGGATTGTCGGTCTTGTGCTATCCACTGCTTATTGGCATTCACATATGTAGGTACGATTAATATGCGTATATACAGAATTCTAGTAGTGAAGCAATTTGAGTTTGACGCCATTAGCAATGGCGTTGGATCCGGTTGGTGTGACAATGGATGCGTCTCTACGGCTCTGGGGGATGAACTAGCCGAAACCATTGGCATTGATGGCGGGAAAGTCGGAGATAAGGCCGATTTGGGCCAAGGCTGTTGAAGGATTTCGGTTGCTGAACCGTAAACGGCATCAAGTACAAGCTTGCATGCAGGCTTCGAGATGGCCCAGACTCGTCGAGTCGCTGTGCCGTCTCTGGAGCTAGGTGGGCGAGTGGGGGAATAAGCAATAAGGGAAGATCTCAGTAGACTCGGCTCTCTCTGCTAGCTGTCTCACGTGCTGACCAGCCGAGTTAGGCAGGTCATACCTGGACGTTCCTAGTGGCCCGAACCCGCGGGAGGCGGCCTCGCTATCGCGGCCACCAAGCTGCCATAAGTCGCCAATGGAACGCCAGAAATCGCATTCTGAGACCAGGGACAGGGGTACTCGCATTTGAGGCCGAATCCTCCATAATCGTTCTCGCCTCAAACCATTGTCAGCTGAAGTCTGTCCATTGTAACGTGGCAGCCGTTGGGTTGGGATTGGGTTCGCTGGATTCAATGAGTCAATGACTGAAGTACCGAGTATGGTGGCATGTTTGCTTGGGCTACTTGGGCGGCAAGTAGCTAGGTTTTATCAGCGCATTTGCATGACGATAGATACAAGTCTACAAGGTGGCTTTAGCAATCCTTCTTGACGAGCGGGAGTCAATCGTGGTGGATGATGGCTGAAATGCATAGATACAGAGGTTACAGTGACTGGTAAATGTCGATCGGAATCGCCGTTCGGACCGCAGGCCTTTCCAAGCCCCGTTACATCTGCCGGTTCAGGGATTCTTTTGGCCAATCGTCACCAACAGAGATATCAGGACAGGGCCCGTCAGCACGACTCAGCTTGGAAATTGCCCAACTGTCTGTTGGGCCTGCCATCCTCCCTTATCTATTGAAGTGCCCATTCACCTAGTCCATGTCTGATATTCCTGCCACTTTCTCGAGATTGCTTAGATAAGAAATACTGGAAGCAAAGGCCAGAGGTTGACCTGGTTACCCGGCAAAAAAGAATATGCTCTCTCGTTCGCAGCGACGATACCTAACCCCTCGTGTTCCTTCCCTGATATGGAGTGTTTCCCCACAAGAAAAATAAGTTTTTTTTTCTCCCTCTCGGGCTTGGCATTACCTAGAGACACGACGTTTCCCCATCTAACGCAGCGTGAATCGGCCCAGGAGAGGGGAAACAGTGATTCCTTTCATTTTTCTTTCTTCGGGACGTGCTGCTAGATATCGCATTCCCTCGATTCCCGATCGGCCGTGGACGCATCTTCCTAGTGTAGTAGGTCGCATGCGCGTTTGATTGATAGCCCACAACCACAACCCTGGAGAATCTGGGGTAGCTGGGCGCGCATCAAATCGCAGTGGTAATCTGATAACTTTACAGGCCTTTGGCACAGGCGCTGCCGACGGCATGCGTCGGGGCGGTCAAGAAAAGCTGGCTTTGCCACTGTGATAAGAGTATGACGCTACTGGGTCAGGGGGGCCGGGCTTGGCTCCTGGCTGGCTCGGCAGGGGACTTGGGGGAGGAACTGACATGGACCGACAAGGGGCCGCTGGCCAAAAACACAGGCGCTATTTCCCTTATCAGCGCCAAACAGGCACAAAGACGACAGAAAAGCCAAGGATGCTGGATTGTTTCACTGGCTTGCGGCTCGAGGAGTGACCGCCATTGGACACTTGCGCCAATCCGCTCTTCCAGAGCTCTTTACTACCTACCAAGCATAAGAAACAATTTGATTGGAAGGACTGGGGGCTGGGAGGCTGGTGGCTGGATGGAGGGAACCCTTGCATGTTCCAAGATTGCTTTTTGCTTTCTTATAAGGGAGCTAATAGGTTGCGCAACACCCACATGCATCATGTAGCAGCAGCAGCAGCAGAAGCAGCCAAGCGGCAGCCGGCGAGCAGCAAGCAGAAACGGCTACCAGCCTCCGACCGAGCCTGACAGGCAAACTTTCGAGAACAACAGGTTCGTGCCCGTTCATGTTTCGCGGCAATGGCTGCCAGTACAACAGCCTGGCTCAATTAGCGACGGGAGCCTCTTTCGGTCCCGTCACCCAGCTTGTGTTTGAATGTAAGCGGGATCAATATTTGCCAGTGCAAGTGCTCCGTAGGCAGGCTCCCTGTGCAACGGTGAGATCCCGAGGCATGGCAATCACCGTGTCGCTTCCCCCAAATCGTCACCGAACAGGGCTACCTGCCCGCCAACTGCCTGCCTACCAATCCCTGCCAACCTCCAGACTCTCGCTATCATTGGAAGTTGTCCATGGGCGTGACGATCCTGGTCCATCTTCAGCTCTCACGGCGGCGCAGAGTCTCATCCCTCCTGCCCTCCTCCGCACATCCCCGGTTGGCCACCCTAGCCACCTTGCTCAGAGATAGGACAACCTTCCGCTTCCAGAAAGACCCATTCCCTAGGGCAAACCGGCAGCAATCTAGCCCGCGCGATCAGCAGCTCGGTCCAGTACGACGCCGGCGGCCAATGGAAAGGCTTTGCTCGTCATTTTTTTTCTTTCGGTGGGTAAGCGTTAGATGTGGGCGACACTTGCAGAGGTCCCGGTAGGTCCCAGCAGGTCCCAGCAGGTCCCCTTCTTGCCCCAGCACCAGCGTGCATCCTATTAAACCGAAGCCATACCCGCACACACACGCGCAACCTTTTTCCCAGTATGCATGCAGGTCAGATAGATCAGCAGCCTCGTCCCCCTCTCCCATTTGCGACTCTCTGCGCGCGAGTAAGGTGATCCGACGACGACAGACTCCCTCTCTCTGTCAGGTCCATCCGTTCCGCGCTTCTTTCTTCGGCTGCGGCATTGCCACCCGCTCAGCAACCCCCGTCTGTGTGTGTGTTGCTGTCGGTCTCGAGTCGGTAACATACACCACAGCCGCGCAACCCCAACAAGACCCGTTCTTGTTTCCTTGGACTGAAAAATGAACACCACCAAAGAAGTTTTCGGGGGCGAGGGCCACAACGCCTCTCATCAGCATGGTGTTGACATTAACCCCGATCCGGCCCTGGACTATGCGCATGAGCACCGTCATGAGCACAACAACCACGGAGGAGCTGCTGCTGCCCACAAGGGCCACTTGGGCCAGCACGACGAGGTCGTATACTCGGCAGGTACCACGGATAAGAGCCATGACCTGATGGACAAGCCATCCCAGGACTACACCACTCACAAGCTGCGCGACACCGCGGCCGAGAAGTCGGTCGACGAGGAGAGCGGCAGAGTGGGGGCCGTTGACGAGACGGAGGAGAGTACTGGCCGGAAATGGACTTGGAAGAGATTCTACCGAAAGTTCCGACTCTTCGTTCACATCTTCATCTGGCTCTTCTTCACCGAGTACGTATCCGAACTTGTGATCTCACTCTATCTGGGGGCAACCATAGTAACCCAGATTCTAGATGGTGGATCGTTGGTCTGGTGTTCCACCGCAACGATGGCCTTGGCTGGCTTATACCGTTCCTGTTGTACCTCGCCGTCAGTCTGCGCATACTCACACTATGGGTGCCCGTGTCCTTGTTCATGAGGCCTGTTCGTTTTGTTTGGGACAACACCGTCGTCAGACTTTACAACGTCATCCCCAGCAAGTTGCACCAGCCCCTTGCCGCTGCCGGAACCGTAGCCGTCTTTCTGGTCGGATCCTTCGTCCCCGAAGAGACTGGCGAGAACACACGCGCCAACCGCGCCGTCTCTCTTGCTGGCCTTGTCGTCATGATCATCGTTATGTACGGTACTTCTCGCAAGCGCTCGAAGATTCCCTGGCACACCGTGATCGGAGGCATGCTGTCGCAGTTCATCATTGCTGTCTTCGTGCTGCGAACCAAGACTGGTTACGACATCTTCAACTTCATCTCGTTCCTTGCCAGAACGCTGCTGGGTTTTGCCGGCCAGGGGTTGGCATTCCTGACGAATGACAATGTTCCCAAGCTGACTTGGTTCCTGATCACCGTCATCCCGGCCATCATCTTCTTCGTCTCCCTGGTTTCGCTGCTGTTCCACACGGGCCTGCTCCAATGGTTCATTGGCAAATTCGCCGTCTTCTTCTTCTGGAGTCTCCGTGTTTCGGGAGCCGAGGCGGTGGTCGCTGCTGCCACTCCTTTCATCGGCCAGGGTGAATCAGCCATGTTGATTCGTCCCTTCGTTCCTCATCTCACTCTTGCCGAGCTCCACCAAGTCATGACTTGCGGTTTTGCCACCATTGCCGGTTCCGTCTTGATTGCCTACATCAACATGGGTCTGAACCCCCAGGTCCTGGTATCTTCGTGCATCATGTCGATCCCGGCTTCGCTGGCCATCTCCAAGATGCGATACCCCGAAACCGAGGAGACATTGACTTCGGGCCGTGCCGTCGTCCCCGAGGATGACGAAGAGCACAAGGCTGCCAACGCGCTCCACGCATTCGCTAACGGCGCCTGGCTCGGTCTCAAGATTGCAGGCATGATCACTTCTGTCCTGCTCTGCATCATTGCCTTCGTTGGCTTGATCAACGCCCTCTTGACCTGGTGGGGCAAGTACTGGAACATTGAGAACCCGGATCTGACTCTTCAGCTCATCTTGGGTTACCTCCTGTTCCCCGTTACGAAGCTCCTTGGAGTCGAGAACAAGGACCTGCGCACGGTTGGTGAGATCATTGGAGTCAAGATCATCACCAACGAGTTCGTCGCTTTCGACACGCTCACCAAGACCACCACTCTGAGCGAGCGCTCCCGCGTCATCGCCACCTATGCCTGCTGCGTAAGTTGGCCCCACCCACGCCTTTGTGCTCTAACATGCATGGCAAATGATCTAACTATGACGATAACAGGGTTTCGGTAACATTGGTTCTCTCGGCAACCAGATCGGCGTGCTGTCCCAGATTGCCCCTGGCCGATCCGGTGACGTTTCCCGTGTGGCTGTATCTGCTCTGATCTCCGGCATCATTGCCACCTTGACCTCCGCCTCTATTGCCGGTATGCTGTACACGCAGCAAGTGGCCAACAACACCTAAATGATGTTGAGTAGATTGTGGGATCATGTTCAGGAGCGTGTCAAATTATTTGATATACCCAAATAATGTCTGGCTAGCTGACGGATATACCTACTGCAGTGCAACGCTGGTTTAAAATTAATGAAGAATATGACTGATAATAACCAAGACAGTAACTGTGTCCTCTTATCCTTGAATGTCGTGACCTTATGTGCTTTCATTGTTACGACTGCCATTAATGGTTTGATATAGCTGGTGCCGACCAACTGTCTACTTTCACCATCGGTATCGCTCATGGGGCCAGGACCCCTGGAGATCCAACTTTCATATTACTTAAGTATAAAGACTTGGCATAGACGTGCATACATACTGGGTATCATTGATATCTACATACGCTGTGTGTACAATTCATAGACGCACTTTGCAGTTAGTACGATACCTTCGCGATCCCAATCAAGTCCCCCTCCAACAACTGTGTGCAATTGTACAAGACGAAGGGATCACTGTTTTGCTCTCAGCTTTCCCCCCAATTCCTAAGTATGCATTCCTCCTGTTGAGAAGGCAGAAATAGACCATCGGCTCATCACATGGGGCTCATGCTTCGCGGTAGCCCGACAACTCCAACGTGCGCTTCGTCAACTGCTCCAGCTCCTTCGTCTGCGCAAAGCGAGGGGGCTGGACAAACATGCGATCCATTGCGCCCTTCTCCCTTTCCTTCTTATTCTCGGCGGTGGCGGTAGCAGTCGATGACGAGTCCTTGCCGTCGTCGCCGTGGGGCCAGTTGGCGGCGTACTTTTCGAAGTGGCACGTCAGGGCCAGGACGTGGTGCGCCAGCTGGGTCTGGATGGTGTCGCCGCTTCCTGTCGGCGACGAAGGCGAAAAGGAGATGAGGGACGAAGGCGTCGGCGTGACTTGTAGTAGCATCCGCACGGCGAGGTCGAAGTCACGCTGGCCGTGGCGCTTGACGGTCTGGGCGCGGTAGAGGTGCTGCGTGGCGGCGTCGAGGTGGATGAGGGGGCCCCGGACGTGGGAGCGGCGCACGATAGCGGTTTCGAGGAGGGGCTGGAGGGCTTCTTCGAAGAGGTTCTGGACCAGGACGCTGCCGCTGCTGCGGGCGCGGCTGTTGTTGGTGATGAGGGTCCCGGTTTCGGTATTTTGCTGGTTGTGATTGTTGCTGAAGGGTTCGGAACTATCGTCTGTTGATGATATCACGACCCATGGTAGGGGATCTTGGAGCATCTTCCTATCGTTCAGTTCGCGGCGGGCTCGGGCTTTCACGCCGGAGGCGTCTTTCTTGCTGTGGGTAGGGGATGCCGGCGGCGACGATAATGATGATGATGATGCTGGCTGGAAGACGGAATACGGTATCGGATGAATGGGCGACATGAATGAGAGAGCGCCCAGAAGGCGCCATGTGGCCTCCTCGGTCTCGGGCCGCTGCCTGGCGAGCAAGGCGACGTCCTCGAGACGGTGGGATGCCGTGATGCCCTCCATGATCTCTATCTATGTTCCCCTTTGTGTCTTAGCGCAAGGGATGGGAGGCGAAGGGAGGAATGTTGTTTTTGATCTAGAAACAACTGGTTTGACAAGTATGGGAATGTTTGTGAGTAGGTAGGTTACTGCCATTTCCTGCATCCAACTTCCCTATTCATGGCAAACCAACAATATTTGTAGGACGGAAGCGGCCGTTTCGCTTTGTTCTGGGTCACAAGCGTGCTCATACAGGAGTGGATGAAAGACAGAATCAAGAGGTTTGACACGGCCAGTCACCTTTGTGTTGTTTGCGATGGAACCTGTTGCGTGTCTGCTAGAGACAGACAATGGGGACCAAACCGACCCATGAAAAGATGTGATGATGAATGATGGATGGTCCAGCCAGCAGCAGTGAATCAAATAACACAAGACCTTTCTTAGAGATCATTTTCATGGGATGAATCAATTGGAGACATTCGCTGTATTATTCCTACTGTACCAAATGCGCCAAGTGAGTCGATGTCACCCATGACTGCTCTCGACCATGAGGGGGTATCATGTTATACAAAGATTATCGACATATCTGGGCCATCAACGCCGTCCGATGCAAGTCTCGAGATGGTATGCTCGTTCAACCTCTTCTCCAGGTCGTGTGTGTATGTTCCTTAATAGTACTCCTCCTCATCGTCATCGTAACGAGTATAATCCTCCTCGTCCTCATAAGGCTGCTCTTCCTCGTACTCCTCCTCTTCCTCCGCCGCTTCCTCCTCTTCGGGCGCGTCGGTCGGCTGGTTGTGGGCTGCGATTGGCACATCTCCGGCCTCGCTCTCCGGCACTTCGCTGTCCTCGCGGCTCTCACGCGAGCTGTCGGCGACACTTCCAGGACCGCGCGACCCCTTTCTCTGACTGAAGAGGTTGTTGATGGCGTCGAGGTTGATTCTCGAACTCAGAGTGTGCTTCTTCATAGCTGCCATAGCTGCCTCGCCAGGTGTACTGGCCGGCGTCAGCTGTCCCTCACCGATCCTGGGCTTCCTGACACGGTTACGTCGCTTCTTCTGCGGACCCAGTTCTTCCATTGCCTTTCTGTACTGCTTCTCCTGCTGCTTGCGGAGCCAATCCTTGTTGGCATTCATCCAAATCTTCTCCTTCATGGCGATTTCATCGGAGTTGAGCAGGCAGTTTTCTACCTCGGGGTCATCAGCAAACTCGGTAGGGTCGATCTCCTCGTTCATAGACAGTTGTCGTTCTTGTTGTTGTCCACGCTCCCAGGCTGCTTTGATGCGAGCGACCAAAGCGGCATTCGCCAGTGCGCGGCGATGTTCATCGCTGTGAGGATCTGCAATCACTTCGGCGATTTGCTTTTCCATAAGGTCCTCGTCATGCTCCCATTCTTCGTCAAAGTTAAGAAGCGGTTCAGGGTTGCGGTCGTATCGACCCCGACCTTTCCTGCGCTTCGCGGGCGGTTCTTCTTCCGCCTCTTCCTCGCCCTCTTCCTGTTGCTGTGCATCGTCGTAAGTCTCGGCAAGATGATCGACGGCTTCATCGCCGGTGGGGTCATCTGCGTCAAGCCCCTCTGCGACCTCCTTTTCGGGAGCGGCCGCGACCTTAGGAGCAGGCGCAGGGACTTTGTCGGGGTCGAAGGCATCAATCATGGTCGCGCCCGTCTTCGGATCAATCGACTTGGGAAGATACTCCGAGACAGGGGCTTTCACCCTGGAGAAATCGGGAGGCGGTGGCGGGGGCATCAGCTGGCTTGGGGTGGGAGTCGCTCGCGGAGCTGGCGTAGTAGTACTTCGGGTCAAGGCCGGGTCCACAAGACTCATAGAAGCGTCTGCCGACTGATTCTGGACTTCGTCTTCATCGAAGTCTACAACACGTTTCCTCTTGCGTCCGGACTCGACCCGCTCCTTCTCCAACTTCTCTTTCCAATCATCTTGGGCCTTGTAGAAGGACGGCGGATCGTGGCGAGATTCGAGAAGTTCCTGCTTCAAGAAATCTTCGATCGTCATGTCCGAGGTATCAAGAACCCTGAACTCGTCTAGACGCTGCTCGATAGTGTGCATTGTCACCTTGACGATATAGACAATCTCTCTAACGGTTCGACGGAAGCCCCAAATTTGCGAGGCCATAGCAATACATGCGCCGCAAATGCCAGAAGGACGACGGCCCATGACCATCCAGTCGAGTCCCATGCGCTGGCAGAGCTTCGTTGCGGTTTCAGCTACGTCCTTGGTAAGGTCCCCAAAGTCGAGGCGGTCACAGAATCTGTAGATGAGATCCTCGGGCACAACCGAGTTGACTTTGTTGTGGCTAAAGTCGTAGATGTTGTTGAGGTCTTTGAAGACGTGACCGAGCTCATACACATTGATCTTGACCAGCTCGGCAAAGTCTATGAGCATGACGCGACAGCGTTCCTGCTTACGGCAGGCTGCATAGAGGCAAACGGGAACGACCTTGATCATGCCACGACCCTGAATCCAGTTCATGGTGACACATAGCTTGAAGACCTGCAGGCCTTCGTTCATGATGCTCTCGCTAATCCGAAGTTGATGGGAATACTGGGTCATCATGGTCTTGGCTTCTCGCACCACCTTCTCTCTGTTGTCGGTCAGGTTGCCTCCGATACGGCGCATGCCTGGGCCCATAGGTCGGGAGGCGCCCTGGTCTGCTCCGATGAAGCTACCTTGGACCATGGCAGCACCGCTCGAAGTCTCTCCAAACTGAACTTCGGAGACAATGTTGGACGTGTCGATTTCGCGACCACAGGCTGAACAGTATCCATCTTGGACAGGGGCTGAAGGGTCAGGGCATTGCTTGTTAGGACAACTTCGCTGGGATGGTGTAACGACGTTGCTGACTGAAGCTTCCGGGACAGGGGTTAGACTTGAGGGCGTGAGACCGGTATGGCTCCCGAGCCGGCCAATGTTTTCGCGCAAGCGGTCAAAGTGCTGAGTGCCCCGTGGTTTTGTGGATGAGGGCTTTCTCGGGCCAGTCTTGTTGGCCGTGAAGAAGGACGACATGGCGACCAGGGATGGGGTGTGGAGGGAAGTGACAGGTTAGAATAGGTGCTGTTGATTGCACGCAAGCAGAAATGCAGTATCTACGCATACGAAGCTGAGCATTGATGGTAGAAGGATAGCTGGGAGTTCCGCTCTCCTATTGTTGGTTCACGGACGACTTGTGAAGTCTGAGCCTCTTGCCTTGCTGAACGGAGGCTGATTCTGGGCGATGCAGGCGAGGCAGTGTAGTCAATGTTTTATGAATTGTTCGTTTGAGAGCGAGCCTCAAAGGCCGCCAGAAACGAAAAGACGGAGGGTAAAGCGTGGCGGTTGGACATGTAGAACGAGGTCAGCTCGTTTCTTCCGGCACGCGTGTAAGTGGTTCGCGATGGGTTGATGGGACTCCTTTTGTCTTTGGTGGAGTTTGGCGAGAGATGCTGGTGAAGAAGGAAAATGGAGGGGCAGTTGCAGGTTTTTGGGAGTGCCCAAAAAGATCGGTCGGTTGGTTGAGTGGGGAGGATGGTGGGAATGAATTGAAAGTTCGCTCTGCTTTGCTTTGCTTTTGGGCGGCCGTTTTGCCCTGCAGAACCCTGCTCGCTGCAACTCCAGTGGCTGCCAGTTCGAGTACGCCCGTGGACAACAATTTTGTGAAATGTCCTTTTTATTCTCTCGCGGTCAATTTTTCTTCTTTTCTTTTAATCAACCCAGCCTCTTCGTCGACAATCATCCAGGCGATCACGTCAGGAAAGCGCTGGATTGTTCTCATGTAGCTCGGCCGCATTAATCATACTTGCGCCCTCCAAGCTTCATGTCAATTAATAAAAGTGCTGCCTTTGCCATCTTGCACAGTGCAATTGAATTGAATCTGCTCGTGGATAAGCTACTTGCATACCTGCTTAGATAGATTGATCTCTGGGCCCCGCTACAACACTTCTCTACCGTTAGTCGCAATAACTACTATGTAGGTACATAGCCTAGAGAAACCAACCCGATTACCTTGTACCGGCGTCATAGTGCCTTAGGTTACTTATTTGGTCTCGAGGTCCGCACATTCGATTGCACCGAACTCTTCATCATCTTTTGGGATTCGATCCAGACCAGCGACTTCTCCAATGATGGACGGTCTCGATGATTTCGAGAAGCAATTAGCAGCCGAGAAAGCTGAACGGGAACAGGAGCGGGACCGCAAGCATCACAAGCACCGCCACCACCATCGTCGCGAACGCGAAGACGACGGAGAAGAAGGCCATAGGCACAAACGATCGCGACGCTCCCCAGACGACAGCAAGGACGAGCGAAGAGAACATAGGAGGCGCGAGCATCGCGACCACCACGAGCACCGCGAACATCGCGAACATCGCGAACATCGCGAACATCGCGAACATCGCGAACATCGCGAACACCGACATGGCCGCTCCCATCGGCATCGCAGCGACGCCGGCGAGCTTGAGGCCGAGACGCATCTGAAGACCTCAGATCCCAAGGGCGATCTTCCACTACCAGATGAAGAGACCCCTACTACGACCAAGAAACTCGTCCGAGATGATTGGATGTCGGCGCCCTCGGCGCTGGGTGTCGATTACACGCAGAAAGGCGCCAAACGCGAGAAGACGCCGCCGCCCAAGCAAGAGCCGAAACGAGCTGTACATGCTCGAGAAGTCAACGCGGCGGAACTGAATCAGCTCAACGAGGGAAAGGCATGGAGCGAAATGGAGCTACCGGCACAGCACGATGTCGAATACACATTCGGAGACAATGGGTCGCAATGGAGAATGACGAAGCTCAAGGCCGTTTACACCTTAGCAGAACAGACCGGTCGCCCCGTAGATGAGGTGGCCATTGAGAGGTTTGGTGGTCTCCGCGAATTCGACGATGCTCGCGAGGAGAGAACCGAGCTGGATAGGCGGAGGACCTATGGCAAGGGCTATGTAGGCAAGGAGAAGCCGAGCGGTGAACTGTTCCAGGAAAGGAAGCTCGACGCAGGCGTCCATCGAGCTGCTCAACAGCCGACTGATCCTCAAGAAAGTGCCGACAACATTGCTCATGCTGTTGCTAAGACGAATGAGAGCGACGACGAGCAGGCGCCAGCTACCAGGATCGACCAGACGATGTTGAACAAGATGCGAGCGCAAATGATGAAGGCAAAGCTGCGAAAGGCCCCTGACGCCGCCAAACTCGAGGCCGAGTATAACCAGGCGGCGGCGGCCTACGTCAAGCAAGGTCCGGCGCCGGTGGTTCTCAACGCCATGGACAACCGCATGCTGGCTGGGACACGCGCCGAAGCAAAGGCGATCGACACGAAGCGCGGAAGAGAGCGTGGCTTAGTTGAGGAAAACACTGAGATGACTATAGATGACATGGTGCGGGAGGAGCGACGTACCCGTGGCCAAACAGGCGGCGAGGGTCTCCGACTGGCCGAACGCATCGCCAAAGATGGCAAATTTGACAATGACCTGGACTACATGGACGAGAACGCCGAGAAGCTCGCCAAGCGCGTCCAGAAATCTGAGATCAACCTCAAGAACTCGGCCATCGGTGATTTCCAGAAGATCAACAAGATCCTCGACCGCTGCCAGCTCTGCCACCACGAAGACCGGGACCAGCCGCCGGTCGCCCCTATAGTGTCTCTCGCCACGCGCGTCTACCTCACCCTGCCGACGGAGCCGGAGCTGGCCGAGGGCGGCGCCGTCATCGTGCCCATCCAGCACCGCAAGAACCTCCTGGAGTGCGACGACGACGAGTGGGAGGAGATCCGCAACTTCATGAAGTGCCTCACGCGCATGTACCACGAGCAGGGGCGCGAGGTGGTCTTCTACGAGAACGCGGCGACGCCGCACAAGCACATGCACGCGGCCATGCAGGCCGTGCCCATCCCGTACGAGCAGGGCGACACGGCACCCGCCTTCTTCAAGGAGGCCATGCTCACGGCCGACGAGGAGTGGTCACAGCACAAGAAGATCATCGACACGGGAAAGGCTTCCCGCGACGGGCTCGGCAAGCTGGCGTTCCGCCGGTCCATCGCCAAGGAAGCCCCCTATTTCCATGTCTGGTTCACCCTCGACGGCGGCCTGGGCCACGTTGTCGAGGATTCCAATCGCTGGCCCCGCGGCGACCTCTTTGCTCGCGAGATCATCGGCGGCATGCTCGATGTGGGGCCCGATGTTATCAAGAAGCAGGGCCGCTGGCATAAAGGGGATCCCAGGGCCGACGTGTTCAAGAAGCGATGGCGCAAGTTTGACTGGACCCGCGTGCTTGCTGATGAAGCTGCTGCTTAAGTAGTTCACTTGTATACTTACAAATACCATATTACCCCTGGCGCACACCCATGTAGGCACACTATAACAGGAACCTGTAAATTGAATATAATTCGATCCCTTCCTGCCATAACTATTGTCAATGTGAACTTCGTGCACAAGGACCGCCGTCAATGCGTGAATTCAAAGGGCGACATATCACAGTCAAACTGCCATACGAAGAAAGGTTGGGTATCTTGAATAAATTGTGACTTTTGCTTATTTTTACAGATTGCAGTTTTCCGAGTCCAGGCTCTCTCTGTCGCCCATCTATGTCCGTCCCTCTCTCTCATTCCCTCTGCAGCACGACGAGCAGGCCCATGATGCCCAACATGACGGTCTTGAGCCAGGGGTGCTCGCTGAGCATGATGGTGACGTAGCCGACGAAGGGGATGTAGGCGAAGACGCTGCCGATGATGTCCTTGCGCTCGAGGTAGTCCTGGCCGCGGGCGTAGAGCTCGGTGTCGTCGGCGGCGTTGTTGTCGCCCTTGGTGAGGAGCTTGGCGTGCTCGCCGGTGCCGAACTTGCGCACGACGCGGTGCACGATGGGGATGTCCTTGTCCTTGACGTTGTACACGACGATCTCGCCCACGTCCGTCTCGGCCACGAGGTTCCGGTTCCAGAGGAAGAGCAGGTCGCCGCGCTGGAAGGCGGGCTCCATGGAGCCCGAGAGGACGACGACGATGGGGGAGGGGGAGTCGGAGATTACGGAGAGGCCTTTCCACATCTGTTTGTTGGGGGGCGCAACTTGTTAGCTGGACTTTTCTTTGAATTGTCTTGCAGAGAGAGCGTAGACTGGGATGCGACGTTGCGGGCGCATGCGGTTTGGAGGGACAGCTGGCTTACCATGAAGGCCGTGGAGAGAATGAGACCAAAGTTCAGCACCTGGGCGGCCAATTGCCGCGGGTTCTGGAGGCCGGACAACATTTTTGGGCTTTTGGTTTTATTCAGCTGCTCGTCTCCCGAGCAGAGGGAGGAATGTGTGGTCGGTCGTGCTGTGGTTGTCTTGGGGAGAGTGGTGGTGGTTCATGCAATTCAATACTGGAGCTATCCGGCGATTGCCCAGATCTCGGAGGTGGTAATCTTATCGCAGGAGCTCGAGGTGTGAGGTGTCCTTAGCAGCCGTGCTAGGCTGCTGTGTGCTAAGCTGAGGTCCCCTGTACTCAAAGGCTGGCAGCTGGCAAAATTGGGTGGAACGGACGGAGGACTGGGGCTCAACCGCAGGGCGAGCTTAGAACGACAACCTCTGGTACATATATCACTATATACCTAAACTTTTCCGGCCAATCTGTATCAATATCAATAACTGTTCCCTAAGTAATATCTTTTATCGGATGTATTTGGTTTCCGCGATGTAGGCCTTCCAGTCCAGACCCTAGAGGTGCATATTACCCCTGGCCTTTCGTGGTGACACATTTCTGCGATGCTGGTTTTTGCCATGCAGTTGCTGAGACTCGCTGCACTCTGATCTCTATCTTTCCTAGACGAACGCACTCATAGATGTGAAGCTGGTCACATATATTTTAGCAGAAATCGGCCTCGTTGAATCTAAGAGATGAGCCGCCGTGAGTAGGTACTCGGCGAACAACTGTTCAACGGCGGAAACAAACTCGCTACTATCATCTGTGTTTGCCTGGTACACTACCACTTCACATCACAGCAACATACAATGACCATGAGAGAAAGCAGTCCGGGCCAACAAATAACAAAGACAGCCGGCAGTGTAATGCCTCGGCAGGGCTACAAATGACAGTAGTGAGATCCATTCCGAGAGATCACTTACAACATTGTCTTACTACATACAGTATCTAGAAAACGATTGGCGGACGAAGCAGTCACAGGATTGGCGGGGTAAAAGTACGCATAACGAGTCAATCTCGATCACCAGGCAGGCTGAGCGACAAGAATCTGGAAACATCAATGCCGAAGACCGTGTACTTGCAGCTGTTCCCATCTCCATGAAAGATATTTTTCGACTCCTCCTTGTTCTAATAGAACTCATCGTTTCTCATACCAGCGAACAATAATCAATATGTCGCGGTGGCGCACCAAAACTTGCTCCGAGCCCGAAGTGCATCTGCACCACGGGATACCGCGGTGTCGCAACTGTAAAGAAACTGCATCTGAATCCCTAAGAGACGCGAAACCCATCAGCGTCAATGTCAGTCTTTCGATACCGCCTGACGAGCCATCGGGATCTTTGAACTTGCACTGGCCACCAAGCATCAGATGGGCAGACACTCCGACAGAGCATGCCTCGTCTGAAAACCAACCAACAACCGCGTACCACGAAGTTGTTTCTCAGCGAAGCGAAACAGAGTCTCATTCGATTACGGGAGGCCCAGAACGACGATATAATGTCTATCCTCGCCCACTCCTTAGCAACGAAATCCGTTTGATACGTCTCGGTGTTGAAGATGCTAGCAATGCTGTCATGCATCTCACGCTAGAGGTATACGACTCGGAAGAATGCCCCGAATATGAAACAGTCGCATATACGTGGACAGGAGAGGATGGCGATACCGATCTTTCAGAACCGATCTTCATAGGTCCGTGTTGGGATGTCTCCTTCCAGACGAAAAATATGATGTCGTTGTTAAGGTACCTACAAACAAGGCACGGACTACGATACATCTGGATAGACGCTATCTGCATAAATCAAGCAGACGTAGTGGAACGGAATTCACAAGTCGCAAACATGGGGAACATCTACTTTCAATGTTCTCGAGTTGTAGTATGGTTGGGACACGATCTCGTTCAGGAAAGCGCGACAAAATATCGTCGACGTCGCCGTATAGGAGAGATAGGGGAAGAGTTTGGAAATGCCAGCAAGCTCGAGGAGATTCTGCGTCGAAGATATTTCTCACGTATGTGGGTAATCCAGGAGGTTGTCTTGGCACCGTCATCAATATTTCCAATCGGCCAAGCAGACTTCTTCGCCTCTGTAAAATCCACCAACGAACTCCCGAGCATATTGGGAGACGAACGCTGGGACTCGGTAAGAGTGGGATGGCTGGAACATATGCACGACCCAACACGGTTTAGGGGCCTCGATCTGTTCGAAGTCTTGCATCTAGCCTCCCCGTTGGGAATGGATGCCACAGATCCTCGCGATCTGATATTTGGTGTTCTTGGATTGCTTCATGACTCACCATCCGGACCACTTACACCAAGGTACTCTGTATCTGCCCAGAATGTCCTGATCGGTACCATGGCGCACTTCCTGTTGGATTTGCGACATGACCACCTGTTGAGATATGCTTTGGGGCGCGAGGCTGTATCTCCCTTCCCATCCTGGCTGCCTGATTGGGATACGATTTGGCACTGTCCTGCGAATGGCGCGTTGGGATCATTAGATTATTTTGAAGCAAACATCTATCACGATTACGATGGTTTCATTTCATCCATATGTGCCAGTGAGCATTCGTATATTCCGAAGTGTTTAATAGAGCTCTCCTTTGGTTGGCTTCAGGCTATTGTATGGCTTAAAGACCCAAAGAGAACGGACACGAAGATGGACCTTTCTAATTGGCACAAGCCACGATATGTAGCCGCTCAACCCGCATGGCTTGACGACGCTTCCATCGGAAGGTCTAATGCGTCTCTAAGCATCAAAGTCCTCCATCTTATGGTGCTTGACTCAATTCTGGAACTAAAAGCTACCCGCCTCTTCAGTTCCGAATATGTTATAGATAAGAATGCACATCAAACAAACTTCAAACGACACTATCCCTCCGACAGTAGAACCTGGAGTTGGAACAACTATCTGCTTCGTCGAGCATCTGGCTCACTTGGCATTTCTGTCGACCATCCCGCCCTTGAGACAGTTGATGGCAACGACGGGCCAACTTCTCTTTGTATCGTTAAAACGTGTTAAACAAGACCCTACGATATGACCCTATTGGTCATACAGCCATTATACGGTGATAGTTACCGGCTTATCACTTGGACTTATTGTCGGCGCATTGCCGTTCTGTTTCCATGGCCAGCTCAGACCAGGGATGACTCAACCCAAATCCTGCTTCCAGGCCCCCATGAGCGGCCTTGTTTTAGATCTGTGTCGCCTTGGTGTACGCTGTCATCTCTTCTTCGCGAATGGCGTTTGTTTATTGGGGATGGGCGGTCGTTTGGTATAGGACTGAGACAGTTCTTCAGCGACAGAGCGCTCACATTGAAGACGTGCCTGCGCCTGGTCCAATCTGTCCAGCGGACGAGGTTCGCCTACGAACTCCTGGAGATTGCAACAGAGTTATGCAGCGACTTTTCTCCGACTATAAGAGACGGGGCTCTAGTATATACTGGGAACGCACGGTTGTTCAGGGACGTTTTCCCGACATTTCAGATCCCACCAAATGAGCTGTGGGAAGACTCGGTCACCCGGGCACTTGATTTGGACACCATTCGTTATACGGTAAAAAACTTGGACATGTTTGACTACATGGATTTTTCCCGTGTTTTCAAACATGTCACTGGGGAAGATGAGATTATTATGGCACTTCGGGAGCCAAGGCCCGAGGACAGCGAGGTCTACCCTCCGAGTGTGTGGCCGGAAAGTGTGTCACGGCAGCTCGGCCTCGACGGGAAACTACGGCGTATCCGCATCGTCTAACTGGGGGTTCACAAAGACTGGCCATGGGCTCTTTCTTGCTTTGATACATCGTTGGAGATCGGACGAAGATATCCCCTAGACTACCAAAAACAACTCAAAGAGTGGGAACATGTTTTTACGATATTTGATTGGGGGGCCTTCGTCGCAAAACGGCTCGTATTAACGGCGAACAGGCATTTAGAGACTAGGTTTACGATTTCTTAACTAGCTATACTATACTATACGGCTTTATCAAGTTTTAATGGTGAGTAAAAGATAGCAAGAAGTATGCTCGGCTTTACTCCGCACAAATCTGAGTACATAGGATAATAGCGTAGCGCTTTGCAGAATAGGGGTTTCATATCACATCGCAACAGGCATATATACATGTGATCAGGTTGGCATCTTGAACGGAGTACTTTCGGTTCCGTTATACCATTGGTCAGTAACACCAAACATAGGTAGCTTGAATATAATCGAGCTAAATACCCAAATGTTAAATCGCTATAATTGGCGAGTTGAACATATATTCCGGTAAGGAATCCCACGAGGTGCTCAAAATATCTGACAACTAAGGCTCACCCGACAAGTTCAGCATTGCATCATCATGTATAAGCAGCTCCTGCTCGAAGTCGACACCCCTAAAGCGGTTATACTCTTTCGTGGCGTCGCTGTGGGGCGGCGTCTGTACGGTATCGGTAGTACTGGCCAATGCATCTGGCGTCATCTCGGCCATGATCAAAGCCTTTATGGCACGCGACAGATGGGAGGTCTTGAAGAAGAGACCCCTCCGCGACCCGCCCTCTATGTCTATCATGCCCACCGCTGTAGGCACGCTCTCGACTATCTCGCAGCAGCGGTCCAGGGTCGCGAACACGTCGATCCGCCGCCGTACCTCTTCCGCGTCCCAGCCCGGCTCGTTGAGGATTGTGAGCTTGAACAGCACGATTATGCAGTGCGTGAACTGCGCAAAGGTGTCGACTGTGATCCCTAGCCAGTCCACTACTGGCATCTCGAGCCAGGCGACCAGCCAGCTCGCGGCGCAATTTAGGAGCGAGTCAAGGTCCTGGAGTCTCTGGGATTGCGTGGCGACGGTTTGTGGCTGGGTTTTGGACCGTGTGAGGATAGATTAACGGATCCTGAGTTCCGTGCTGTAAAGGTAGTACGTTACACATGCTACGTATATTCGGTCAAACCTCCACCTGGCCATGATTATAGGTTGGGGTTTTGATAATTAAGGACTTACTGTATGATTCAAGTTGGGGTGGCATGCTTTGCCGTATTTCATCGACCTGTTGTAACAAGTATGCCACGAACTTGGCCGATGATGATTCTGAGCTCCCCCCTTTTTTTTCAGGGGTTGGTCCATAGTGGAGCAGATCGGTTGGTTCGTGATAATCTGGAACTTTACCTGGGTAGTCAGAACGTAGTCCCAATCGCTCTCGCCTGATTCTGCGACTATTCTCAGGCAGTCGACCATGTATGGAGTGCAGCTAAGAGCCTGTAATTTTCTATATGATGACCATGCTCTATGAGATGGTTAGTATGCCCAAGACAATCGGGTACAGGAATGAGTCCTATTTCTCAAGTAGGGAGATGGGGTAAATCAACATCTAAAGGAAGTAAACCTACGCAGATGCAAGGTGAAACACACCGAGTATGGCTCGACGCTCTTCCAGCGTCCTTTGCGTCTGACTTGATGCATCCCGGGTGATAATCCGATTGGATCTGATACATTGTATGGCGCCTGGGGGATCATGATGGAGGCCCATTTCGAAAGCTAGCGACACAACCAACTGTGAAAGCATGGTCATGAATGGTTTGTCCGACTTGAAGTAGTGAGACCTGAAGACTCGTTAGCTTGGATGGCAAGTGGCATCATCTTGCGAAGGATTTGCTGACCAGGAACCATAGCATATGACCCTAAGAAGTAGGTCCAAACTGGCAAGATGCTGGGTCACTATTCTCTTTGATATGATATGCCAAATGGTGTTATCCATGGCGAATTGCTCCGCAACATTGGTAGTGGTCAAGCACATTATGACAAACCAAAGGAAGGGCTTCTCCAGACGAAGCTCTGATGCCCTCATGTCGTCGCGGATGTGGACGAAGGGAAACATTGGGATAAATGAACGCCGGAATGTTTCAAACTGCTCTGTTGCAATTCATTCAGGAATATGATGTACAGACACATCATTGAGAAGGGGCGACAGCGAGGTGTCAGGGGTACTTGGACGTAGAGCATGTATGATCGAGTTCACGGTATCCAGGACAAGATCAGGGTCCCCAATAGCTGTGTGTGTAGGGGGTAGTCACTGTCACTTCCAATGTGGTGGTGGGAAGGAAGCCAAACCCACTTACCGCTCGCATTCGGATCCAGGGAGCCTGAAGAAGCACTTGCACTTGGCGCACGAGCAGCCTACACATGCTCGGCCATAAGGCGCTGGACTGTGAGAATCGCTGGCGCGCGATGCCATCTTGTTAAATCTCGGAACAGGAGGTAATGAGATTGGGGTAAATCCATTCAAGTATAAGTAGGCAAACAAGAGTTGCTGTTGGGTAGTAGAGAGAGGACTTGACTTCCGGGGTGAGAGTGTTGTAAGTGGTAAAGTGCTGATGAATGGAATGCTCAGGCGGGGTGCTAGGGGCCTAGGGTGCAGCTAGTGGCTGACTGCTTGAAGCCCTTGAGCCTGCACTTGAGCTTGCCTGCCGCTCTGTTCATCGCTTACAATCTCTCCAGCGCTACTGATCACTCACAACAACAAATGAAACCAGCTGGACCCCGAACAGAGGCAACCTCAAGCCCGTTCAACACCAAGTTTCCTAGCAATGATTATCCATAAACTCCCAAGCGTACTACGTATTCACATTGGAATTTCCTACAGATAAGATCTGACCTGCGCCTCAGTCCAGCTCCAAAAGTCTCCTGCAATGTTGGTACCGCCTTCGGCCTTGGTCTTCGCGCCTGCGAGCATTTCCGGTGCCACATTCCAGAACTGACCCCATGGAGCAGCTGGTTTATTACTGTTAGCTCACGCGCTTGGCAGATTATGCGACTACAAATCAATTTCGACCAAGTAAGTACTTACTGAGCGTGCCCGACTTCTCAAGCGTGACCTGAGGAGAAAAGGCGGCAAACAAGTTGGTGTACGCGCCGAAGACTGGCGGGTAAAGGTGCGTTTTCTGAAGAATGCACGTCATGAGCGACCCCTGCGTGCGCCAGAACTCGGAGTCGAGGTTGCCCGGGTTCAGCGGCAGCGAGAGGACGCCGTCGGCACGGTGCCGGGCCGCGAACTCGGTCGCGTGGAAGTAGTTGCTGAGCTTGCTGATGCTGTACTGCTCGAAGGCGCCCATCTTGTCGACTTTGGGCAGATTCTCGACGAAGCCCTGGGGACTGGTGGCCTCGGCGGCCGAGGAGGTGACCCAGACGACGCGGACCGAGTTGGCGGGCGAGGCCTTCGCGGTGGAAACCAGCGTTGGCGTGAGGAGCTTGGTGAAGGCGAAGGTGCTGATGCAGTTGACGCCCAGCTGCGGCTCGTAGCCCTGCTTGGTCTTGGATCCCTTTTCGGGATACCCTACGCCGGCGTTGTTGAAGAGGATGTGTAGCTGATGTTCCCTAGCGAGGAACGCGATGACCGACTTCTTGACTTGGGTAAGGTCCGAGAGGTCGAGAGGGAGAAAGATGAGTTCTCCGCCAGACTTCGGGACGGCCGCCTCGATGTCTTTTCTAGCCTTCAATGTCTTCTCCCGAGAGCGTGCCATCATGTACACCTTTGCATTCTTGGAGTAGACGATCCGTGCGATTTCTTTGCCAAGACCGGTGTTGGAGCTTGTCACGATGATGACCTTGTTGGTCAAATCCGGAACATTCTCATCGGTAAAAGTTGGCTTTCCTGGGAAAGACTGTTTGATGAAGCTGACAGTGCCAGGCATGATGTCGGTTGAATATTGAGTTTAGGTTGTTAGAAGTGACGAGGTATTGTCTGGAGTCACGAGATAGAGAAGGTCTAGATATGTAGTTAGGAGTTGTCCGGTGATGGTGTGTAATTGCGATACGGTTCCCGATCCGATGATGCTCTCTGATCCTGCAGTTTGTTTACTGTCGGAAGTCGCTCGAATATGCCTTTATATAGAGGCCATAATCCCGTTTACATGTCTTCTGGTATTTACCAAAAGCGGATTTTACGGTCCCCTTTGTGCCATATCCCCGCGGGTTCAGTGTGAATGAATCCCGCGGGATTGGGATGCAAGTGGCGTGGTCTCATCAAAATGGCAGTGTCCCTTTCCCACTAATGCACATCGCTCACATGCCAACGAAGGCTTCAAAAGAGCCTTGCATTACATGATATGATCAGACCCGAATTTGACGAAGATAACTGGAAGCTGTCGATAATGTCGCTGTGGCGCTCGCGCCGACAGCGATGATGCGTCCAGCTTGGTGCTAGCAAAGCGTTGCTGCACTTAGCGCTTGACTTCAACGCCAAGGCCGCGGATTTCAAACGCTGCGGCTTCGTGTAACTCTTGACTAGTAACCAACCCCGGTGGTTTCCTGGGGGTTCAGAAGAGGAAAAATCAAAGCCCACAAAACGTAGTCAATGGAATGCTCTCTCCGGTCAATGTGTAGGAGATCGGCAGTATAACTCAAGCACTGAGGCTATTCAATATGATGTCGAAGCTCAATGAATCGGCCTGTTTCTGGGCGATGCGGGACCCCACCGCTACGCCGGCCGGTGCCGACGGAGACCCGCCTCCACTGTCAATAGGCACTGAAGCCCCGGGTTGACACGGCCACCCCCGGTGGTGACGGCGTGTATCTGAACGAGACAGCTGGCCGCAAACTGGTAGTCAGACAGTTGGATTTCTATTATTTTCATGCCATGTGGCGGTCGACTGTGAGATGGCGTCCAAGGATAAGTTGACAAGGTTTCGCGAGGCCAAACGTAGGTGGTGGGTGGCCATGGTGGGCTAGCACTATGTGTCTGCAAGTATCTGGAGATTGATGAGGCCGTGGAGGATGGTGGGGGACAAGGGCCAGCGGAACTGGCAGAGCTGCCGAGGGTTATGTATCCAAATTAACAGCGTTTCCTTCCAAGGTGGTCGACTGGTTGTTGTAGGGCACATCCCTTGCGGTGCACCCTCGGGGTAATGAATTATCCTGAGCCTACTGCCCACGGGTTCGAATCCCCCTCAGGGCATTCGAACCAACCCCGGTGTGTGGATACATGTCCCCGAGTGTTGGCGTTTCAGGAGTTGCTTGCTCCCTGATCCTACCCTTCACATTGAAAGGCTGGCATGTAGACACACATCCCCGTGTAGGCATTCCCCAAGGTTCTCTTGGGGACTTACCTTACACAATCAGGTGTGTTCGCCAGCATCCCTTTTCCACCCAAATTTTTGTTTGATTTTTGTTTGATTTCCACTCTAGCTGACAGGAGCAACTATCGTACGCCTCTCATCACTCTTACATAGGAAAACGTTGTGCCCGGGAATAAATAATCATTTTACAACTGACTGCGTTAGGTTTTCGCTCGTAATTGTGCTTCTTAAGTTGTCAAGTCGAGATTTGAACTCATTCTTGGCGCTTTTGGAGTTGCCTTGGTTTACAGGGCTATGGGTGTTTCAAGGCAAGTTTTTTTCCCTTGTGTTGAATTTCCGGGTTCTTGCAGAAGAAATCAAACACAGTGACTTTCACACCCCATGTTACTTTTTCTCCTATTCATACCAGGAGGCCAGCAGAATCAATAAACCAAAACAGTGCAGACAACCAACGCTGGGAAGTAGTCGCGGCAAGCCTCGCGTTTGGAGTTACTGAAACATCTGTCTATATACGCTGTTACGAATAATGGCGTTATTTGAGGTCACTTTGAGAACTCGCTATCAGCCAGGCAAATGCATTTGATGCTTGCCGAGTAACATGCAAATGCTGGGTAAGATCCATGCACCTCGTGGCCCATTTATTGGGGAGTTGCACCCGGGTCAGGTGCGTTTGCCTTGACTGACTTTATCCAGAAAAGGGGTTAGTACAAAGCATGGCACGGCAGCATTGCATATATGATTATTTCCGGTGATCCTATCAGCTATCGGTACCCTCTGGCTACATATATGACTTGGTCTTAAATCCAACACACCTGATGTACAGAAGGGGAAACTATACGGACACTCCCAGAAAGCACTGGCTGTTCTAATATCGAACCTCGGCTCCAACGGCCCTTCTATCATGAGACCTTCGAGAATACGCATGCGTGGGAGTGTCTATAGGGATACAGAATTGGAAAGAGCGTTTTCTACTTGCCGATCCGTTGGGACCGGATGGGCTGTCAATTCTATAAATGGAGTCATGCCAAGTGCCGGGAAAATCCAATTTGGGTAATCGGCGTGGTAGTCATGCCGGTTGTACAGACCCGGCCGTGACTGGCTATTCCCGTCAGGGCCTAAAAGGCATGCAACCAATCATTGATTCCCTCCAGGTCAAATTATGACCCAGATGCTGGTCTAGACTGCGAGGTTTCTGAGATTTTTGTGCATGGGTATCGGCAATCCAGGGGAGTCCGTATCAGATGGGCTTATACGGAAGTAATAAACCATGGCCGCGTCCTTCTCTAGAGCTTCTCCCTGGAAGAGTCTGACCCTGGATATCTGGTACCTGCCATCTGAACCTCCAAGGCTTTTGCAGTTCTGCTAGTAGCTCACCTCTTGCCTCGTCATCAGTATTGCAAGATGCGATTCTCCCTGTTGGCTGCTGCGGCTATCGCGCCGGCTGTCAATGCAGCTGCAACTTTGCGTTTCTCCTGCTCCGAGCTGGTAGTTGAACGACTTGACCCGTAAGACATCTCATTTTCGAAGACATGGCATGCAACAGTTTGGGAAAACGCCAACTAACCAACCACTTACACTTACAGTCTCGTCAATTCGGGCATGTCGCCCTCGCCCCATTTGCACCAAGTCGTCGGAGGCAACACTTTCAACGCCTCCATGTTAGAGGACATCCCGTCTTTGGCAACCTGCACCAGTTGCACTCCGACTGAGGATTTCTCGAACTATTGGACAGCTACACTGTTCTTCCGGTACGTTGTCTCCTCTACGAGGAGACCTATCAGCTTTGTGAGGGACCCACCAAGACTTACCCCTTTGTTCCAAACAGTGCCCGCAACGGGACCTTCCACCGTGTGAACACCTTCGGCAACGAGCTTGGCTTCAACTCGGCGCACGGAGGCCAGACAGTCTACTACTTATCCTCGGGCAAAGTGACAGCCTTCAAGCCCGGGTTCCGCATGACGGTGGGCGACCCGACCTTCCGGACCGCGAAGCAGCTGCAGGCCAAGTACAAGTACATGGACTTCACGTGCCTGGCCACGTCGATGACGCGCGGCGGCCAGACGCTCGACTTCCCCAACAGGCCCTGCGCCGCGGGCATCATGGTCTCGATCCGGTTCCCGACGTGCTGGGACGGCAAGAACGTCGACAGCCCGGACCACCAGAGCCACGTGGCGTACCCGACGGGCAACCGGTGCCCCTCGACGCACCCGGTGACGGTGCCGCAGGTCTTCTACGAGACGTACTGGGACACGCGCCCCTTCAACGACCGCTCGCAGTGGCCCGCCGACGGGTCCCAGCCGTTCGTCTGGTCGTTTGGCGACGCCACGGGCTACGGCATCCACGGCGACTACGTGTTTGGCTGGAAGGGCGACGCGCTGCAGCGCGCCATGGATACCAACTGCAACAGCGACCTGTTCGCGAACCGCATCAACTGCCCCACCCTCAAGACGCAGTCGCTCGACCAGGCCAACAAGTGCACCATAAAGCCCACTGTCACAGAGAACTTGGACGGCTGGCTGACGGAGTTGCCGGGGGGCATGCCTGTCATGTGAGCTAGGTTGTGAGCTTGCGCTAGCATTTGAGAAAAGGGGCATTTGTCTATCAGCGCATGAAGACAAAACAACTGAGATTCGGTCTCATTTTAGGATATGGATGCTATATAGTGGTGCGATTTTGTTTAAGCGCGTATACTTTCCTCCATACATGCAACTCCCAACAATACCTACGTATCTGTTCGCTCCAAATTGCATGTGTGTTTATGACGATGATTACTTATTGTGGTGTCGGCTTCAAAAAGGTACTAGTGGCTTCAAGTTATGGATGTCATCGGCAACAGATTCTGGCACGTTGGCACATACATGTATCATTAGTGATCAAATTTGGTCATTTTCAGGTACTTGGGTAGGCACTGACCGTGCAGATTGGTAATCATGTGCAGGCAAGTAAGCACTTGCCTCCTGCCGTTACCATTTGAAGTTGGCACTCACGTCCAATGTAGACGCATGTGTAAGTACTCGCTGCTTCCTTGAATATGTCTGTAACTCTACAATGCGCAGCAGCCCCAGCCAAGGCTTGCAATGGATTCCTTCGAAGAGCCGAATGCTCAACTCTTGCATCCTTCACAACACCAACCTTACTGGCATCTCTTGCTCCCCTTACCTTTCTGTTTCTTCAGTTTCTGTTCTCTTCACATACTTTTGATACCATCGTCTCAGCTATCAATCAGGCTGAGATCGTACCTACAAAGCATTTAAACCTTCGTTTTGGATCAACATCCTTTCCCAGTAGGGTTCTCGCGCATTCTCCCAGCTTCCGGACTTCCTCTGCCCATCAACATGGCTGACGCGATGACACCACTCCTTCCGGGCCCATCCAATACGGGTTCATCAGACAGCCATGTAAGGCTTGCTGTTGGTCTTTTTGGACGATGATGGCACTCTGCTAACTGATCTGGACCGACGCAGCCAATCTTCCTCCGAGCCTGTCACTCGCCATGGCGATTCATCAACCAGAGCGTCCTGACTTTGTTCCGTTTCGTCATTTCGGCATACCTCCTCACTGTGATGGGCATCTCCCTCAAGTACAAGCTCGAAACGGAGGATGACCACACCCGATGGCGTATTCCTTTCCAGTTCTCCTCTGTCTCCTTCATCCTCTTGCTGCTGTACAACCTCCAAGTCACTGTCAGTCTCAGCCACGACTCTAGGTCGACACCTGCACTATGGACCCTTGCTAATCCTGAATACAGGTATGGACATTCATGCACTTGCTGCTACCCAAAGAACTACCCGAAGATCCTGCCGAGTGCCATGGCCACCAGTTCCGCAACAAAATCATCAATCTCTTGTTGCCTCCGAGCCGTAATCGGTATGGAAACCACACCCACCCGTTCTGGTTCTCCATGTTCTACACGGTTTCGCATGTCTTCACCTTCATGAACACCATTATATACTGGGCCGTTCTTGTACCGGCAGGACACGGTGGCTTTGAGCCACCCAATGCCCCTCATCGTCACCCTCATGCGCCTGATAACTCAACGGTTGCTGGGTATGATCCTCGTAAGTACCCAACGCAGAGACGCCCAAGGGTTACCATGGTGTTATACTAACACCCCCTTGAAGACAAGGGTCTCTTCGAGGAAGGTCACCTCAAGGCGTTCAGCATCATCAATGTTTGGTCAATCACATCTGCGATTGCCGTTCTAGAGGTACTCGTGCTCAACAGTATCAGACGCCAGACGGTAAGCGATGCCTCGACTGATGCCTGACACAGACCCAAGCTAACGTATAGCACTCGACAGCCGATCGTTGGACATGTTGCCGGCACGATGTTTGCCAGCATCGGCTACATTGCTTGGGCCTAGTTGGGCAAGCTTGTCACCGGTCACGCGGGCCTCTTCTTCCTGGACCCCGAGCTTATGGGAGATGCACACGGAGCAGCACTTGCCGCCAGCGTCCTGTTTGTCTCGCTCTCTCCCGGAAGTAGGTCTCCACCTTGATATGTGATAAGAGTATACTTGATCGGGCGTGTACTGACGTGTTGGGTAGTCTTTTCCTACATGTACGGCCTGATTGCTATGCGTGAGAGCATGTCGGCTATCCACGAGACGCCGCAATAGGCGCGTCCAGCTGTACATGCATGCGAATCATATGTGCCTGACATGACATGATGTTGGCCAAGGCCAAGGAAGCAGCCGTGCGAGCCTGATGGTATGTTCTAGAAATTGGTAATCCCGAAATAGGATCGAGAGACAAGTAACGGGATTGGGAAAACGATGACCCTGCCAAGAGGCGGTGTCGACTATTCTGATACAGGGAGAAGAAATAACGCAGGGGGAGGAGACTTGAGACTTGAAGCTTGTACCTAGGTATCAATGACCATTATCGTGGTCGAACTGGATGGGGAGGGAGAGGGGTACGGAAGTATTATTAAGCCGGCGGGAAGAGGAGTAGTATACAGAACAGACAGCTGATCAGAATGAATAACAGCATTATGCAATGGGAACTAGCACAGTGTCGGTCATAATATCGCGCATTCGGCAAGCAGAGCTCTACTTTGACAGCACAGCTGGCCAGGGGTAAAGCCGGAGATGAGAAGTATGCGCTGTTGTAAGTCTACTACTAGCAGCATCTAGTAGTAGATGCAGTTTTTGGCGGGAGGTGAGAGGAGGTGTTTGGGGAGTCCCACCATTTGCTGCTTGCAGTTAGGCACAATTGACCGCTGAAAGCAGCCCAGGGCGCCCCCTCCCCCACTTGTCCAGTAAGGTGACGTCTAATTTTGGTGGGATGGCCTGAGGACACCTGCGGACACAACCAAGGCACCAAGGCACAGAGGCCCATCGCCCGGAGGTCGGGGGAGGGAGTCATTCCGATCAGAAGTCACATTCTTGGACATTACCTAACAGGACCTAAGGTAATGAAAGGCTGCATGCAAGTGTACAGGAATAGCTCCGATTGTACCGCCTCACTCCTGGCTCTATCCCTTATCTCTGAGCTGGCTGTTCTCGGTGATACCCAATTGAGAAAGGCACGCTCTGTGGATGAACTGGAACTGTCCGTCAAATGATCCTGTCTGCTCCGTCTTGGTGAGAGGCCTCTGAGAGGCCCCTCAGTTGACCGATACCTGAGTACTTTGGAGGGGAATTGCACTGCCTCCTGTTCATGTTCACGTCTTGCGGTACCGCTGTACCACACAGCGCTTGACACGAATGCAGTCAGCAACCTTCCCGACGACCTGATTCGCCAACCAATATGCGCTGGGAGCGTCTATCACGGGTGACGGTCCTCTCTCTAGCACCCTCTCCCCTCACTATCGTTATCGCTGCCTTATCGCCTTGTCGCCCAGAAACTGACCAGTGACCGGCCGGGCGTGCGATTGATGGGCAGCATTTCACGTTGCAGCCTGTTTCGCACAGCAACGCAACCTCACGTGCTGGTTGCCCAGTTGCAGCTGCAGTCGCGCTGGGTGGTCGGGATTTTTTGTTTTCTCTCGAAGCCTGGGCGGCTACACTGCGAGACTGCCCTAGGTACCAAGCACGGGTAGGCACGGGAGGTAGGACTATCATTCATGACCTGATCGATTGAGCGAGCGCTCAACCGATTGATCAGATTTCATGGTTAGGTCGCATTGAGTCCATCCCAACCCGGGTTACGCGCGAGCAGGGCCCATGCCTGTGTCTCTCTTTCTCCTCTTCGAGAATCAGGCCGAGCGAGTGAGGTTCACAAGTATTCACGGTACAAGCGGTACCACCACGCTGCGATGGGTGACGATGGCGTGGCTGGGGGGCGTGGGAGATGGACGAATCAACAGCCGTCTCGTCGCCATACCAGCCCCAATATAGCGGCACGTACGGGGGCGTCCGAGGATGCAAAGGCGCCAACCACGGCCGCCAGCGCTTTTCCGTATAAATATATTGTGCACCCCCCTCCATCTACCCCCCTTCCCTTCGTTCTCCCCTCCCCACACACAAATCCTACAGGGTGTCGCAAAGCTTCAGGATATCTCCAGATTCATTCGTTTACCTCCGAATCGTTCTCTGGGGATAGACCGCCCCGGACCCCTCTCAATCTCTATTTTTGTGCGTCAACTCACTTCCACTCTCTAGTCGCGTCCGGTATCCTCTTCCCGGGACAACACATCACACTCATTTCGTCATTCCCTAAGCCAATTATAAAGAGGAACCAATTACCCTTCGAGAAGTCGGATAGAAGAACCGTATTCACTTACGCTCTTCCGGTGCCGCCTTCTTGTTGCCCGGTTTCTTGTCATCTCGAATCACTGCTACCCCCTCGACTTCCTCCTTCTTTTCCCTCTTGATCTATCACCTACCACCACCGCCATCATGTTCAAGTCGTTCCGGTCCCAAGACCGCGTCGAAAAGGCGTCGAGGTTAAAGAAGTCCACCCCTGTTCCGAAGTCGAACAACATTCGAAGTGACGCCCAAAAGGTGTCGAAATTGCAGCAGTCGCTCGAAGAGAGCACCCCCAACAAGAGGAATCTCAACTCGCCCATTGTCACACTGGCCGTGGGCCGTGAGGGGCGGCTGTTTGCGGCGCACGAGGAGGTCCTGGCTCAGTCGCCGTTCTTTGAGCGCGCCTGCCGGGACCAGTACCTCCGTTCGCAGAGTAAGAGGATATCGCTACCAGACGAAGAACCCGAGATCTTCTCGGCCGTGCTCGAGTACCTCTACAAGGGTGACTACTACCCCCGCTTGTTGCACAACAAGCACCGCAACACTTGGGAGCTCGAGGACACCAACACGGCCGCGGGACGATCTCCCAACCCATCATCCGAAAACGGAGGTGGTCGCGGAGCCGCCGAGGCCACAATCTACATTTCCAGCGTGGGCCAGCCCCTCCTGAGGGACACCGTCGTGTACTGCGCCGCGGACCGGTACGGGCTCGAGGAGCTCAAGCGCCTGTCTCTGCGCAAGCAGGGCCTGCAGAGCGGCATCGACGTCGCGACCATCCTGCGGTCGGCGCAGTACGCCTACGACAACACGCCGGACTCGGACTCGCGCTTGCGCGCTCACTACCTCGCCCTGATCATCCGGTGTCGCAAGACATTCAAGAGGAGCGGGACCATGCAGGCTGAAATGGAGAAGGGCGGCAAGCTTTTCTTTGACCTGTTCGTGGCCATGTGCAACCACCTCGACGACGTCGTGGACATGAGCAATGCTCGGACCCCCAAGACGGTCTGAAGAGGCTTGGGAGCAGACGACATGGACTACCATTGAACACATTTTGTCAACTCAACTCGGGGTCCAACTGTTTGATTTTTCTGGCGTTCGGCTCGGGCGAAGAACCACGGGATTTGCTACGAGGCTTACACGATGATTTTCTTGCATGTCTTTTCTCCGCCACTCACACTTCTCTCCCAGTCGGACACATCAGATTGGACATCCATTTGGGAGAAACAAAAAAACTCCACTTCTTGCAAGGTTGGCCGCCCGGTTTGATGTTTCTCGGGAGAGTTGGGGCATGATTAGCTCATGAAGTTCTTCTTCGCCCCTCCGTCTTCCCCTTGTTCTAATGAACCCAGACGCAACACCATGATTTCTACATTATACCCACCCCTTTGAGGAATCTGGAAAATCTGGGTCGATTTTTTTGGTCTTTTTCAACAGTACGCGGCAATGCGGCGGCTTGTACAGGATACAAACGAAACAGGAAAAAAAAAATCCAAACCCATCAAAAAGGTCGACAGATTGGGAAAAGCTTACGACCGAAGAAAGTTTTGTCTTTTGAACTGCGTTGCTTTTATTTAACCCGCTGGCGCGCTCTCAATGCGCCGTCCCTCTCCCAGTTTGAGAGGGCGACTCACTCGCGCCGCGGCTGGAGGCAGGCGGGGAGGACGATTGGACCAACAGGTTGGCGCGACCTCTTCGCTGCCTAACAAACCATCTCCTATCTCATCAAGGAAATCGGAAATTTGTCAAGGAGCCGGAAGTCTGACCTCTGGGGTAACAAGGCGGACGGAAGGCGAGAGAAGGAAGCAGCCTGCATTCTTGTTGAGGTCCCCGCTATCGCGAGAGCGGGATGATTTTGGGGGAAACCTGAAGTAGCTAGTTAGTCTCGACGGCTGTCTAAGCCGATTCGATTCCCCCTGCTTGGGAACCGTTCACCGTCCCTAGTGGATGGTGATGGTCCTCCCGGCTTGAGCCCTCGTCAGGGCGAGGTTAATGAGAAATTCGGCCACCTCACACCAAACACCAGACTACTTGTGCCTTGACCATTTGATGTGTGTGATCTTGTGCATGTTTATGTTTGCTTGCTCTCTTGAATCTGATGCGTAGAATGTTGTTCGCATTGCCTTGTGTTGATTATGCCTCGCAAGGCATGGTGATACGCTTATCTTACAGGCTAAGGGCCTTGAATGGCTTCCCCTCCTCTCCCAATCATCGATATGCCTCATCGTTCGTTACTCGTACATAGACCACCGCGATCGAATGCATCATCTGCTCAGGACTTGCTTGGCTGGTACAACTTGGCGTCCTTGGAGGTGCCGAGGGGCTACTTGCCCAAGTTCGCAGCTTCAACTGTCCCTTGCGGCCTGAGCTTGGGTCTTTTGCTCCACTTCCCAGTCGTGAGGTTTGCGCGCGTAGACGACATAGCTGTGTTTTCGGGGCGAGAAGTCAGTCAGTCATCGTCAGAATCGTCAGTCTTCCGATCCAGGAACCAAGCAAAGACTCATCCCTCAGTGCGTTCCTGTCATTTCCCCAGCGGTGGGGCATGGTTCAGATCTGCCCCTCTCGTTCTGTCCTTCTTTCCCCTCATCTCGTGTTCTTCTCTGCTTCTTCTTTCCCCGTTTCCCCCTGCCACGTCACTTATCGGCTTATCGCTTTCGGCTCTATTTTTGGAGGGGGAGGGGGAGGGGGTCAAGGAAATGGAATGGGGCTAGGAACAACAAGTACGGAACACGGAACATGACCACCAGCAAACTACGGAGTACATAGCACATAGCACATAGCAAACTCACACTGGATGGAAGATCTCGAGCGAGGGGTCCCCGGCGTCCCGCCGCAGCTCCGCGATCAGGTTTTCCTTTTCGTCGGCGCTTAGGCCTGCGAAGCCTAGCGCCTTCCAGCTGAAGCCGCGGGCGCCCTCGGTCAGGTTCACGAGGGCGTACTGGCCCAGGCGCTTCTGGGCGGGGTCCGACGGCCAGTCGGCGAGGGGGCAGTGGTGGATTTGCTCTTGGATGTCGACGACTTTTTTTCGTTCATCAACCCCCCTCTCATGTTAGTAGTAGTAGTAGTAGTAGTAGTAGTAGTAGCAGTAGTAGTCAATTGAAGCAGGAAAGGGAGGGAGGGGGTGAGACGAGTGAAACATCTGGGCTGGGAAAGTCGGTCAGAATATTCAAGAAGATGATGCGCACACTTACAGCCGACTTCTGCTAGCCAGGTCTTGTAGTTGCGCGGGCAGAGCATGTCGCGGCCGATCTTGGACATGCCTTTGCGGAAGGTGGCCCAGAACTTTTGGACGGTTGAGCCTGAGGTCGCACATTGTCAACATTCCTTTTCTTTTCCGCCACACAATGCGTGCATGGGCACTTTCCAGGACCAGAACAGTCATGTTCGACTAGATTGCTTCACTCACCCTCGTGTCGCCCTGTCCGCGACAGCGGATCAATGTACAAATCGCAATACTCGATCCAGCCGCCGGGTCGCATGTTGTCAAAGGCGTGCCGCATGACGACCAGGTTGTCGGGAAAGCAGGTGAAGACCATGCGCAGGTGCACATAGTCGAAGAGCATCTTCTCGGTGCCCGTCTCGGGCGTGCGGTAGAGCCACTCCTCCTCGGCGTCGTCCTTGACGAACTCGCAGTTCTGCACCATGGGCAGCGCCGGCTGGATCTTGCTGAGATCGGTGCCGATTACGTGGGAGCCGGGGTGTTCCTGTGCTGTAACGTTGTTTGTCAGTCCCCCGGTTCACAATTGATTGATGACTGTTCAACCCTTTTTTGTTTGCTACACCCGTCGTCGAACCAAACGCGGATCTGAGATAGAGTAGTAGTAGGAGTAGTAGTAGTAGTAGGGGCCCAGCGTACGTACCGAATTGGATCGCCCAGATCCCCGTCCCTGTCGCGACGTCCATCACGTATTCCGGGTCGTGGTCCATGGGCGCGTGCGCGAGCTTGCCGCCCGTCGCCATCATGAGCATCGCATGCTGCAAGTCCAGGCGGTCTTGCTCGGCCTGCCATGGTTTTATCGCATCAGCTTCAATCGCCCCGCTCCCCCCTTCTCCTCAAAGGGGCGGCCAAATGTCTTGCGAATAAAATGTGTTCATCCAACAGCAACAACAGCAGCAGCAGCAGCAGTGGGCAACAGCACTCACAGCGTCATTGGGCAAGAAATACTTCCCCTCCTTGTACCCGTGGAACGAGCGGCCCGAGTCGTCAAAGACGGAGTCGGGCTCGATGATGGTCGAGCCCGTCGGCTCGCGCGGGACCTCGGCCGGCATCAGGATGCTCGTGGGCTGCGAATGGATGCTGCCGCTGGCGGAGCTCGTGGAATAACGGTTCTTGGAGCGGTCCGGGTCGGCGGCTGCGCCGTTGCCGCCGTCGATTGCACGCTCGGACGCTACTTTGTCAGTGTCGGGCGGCGACAATAATGGGGCCTCTTTGGCACCATCGCCGGGCTGGTCGATGGTGTTGGTGTCGGTGGTGGAGTCCATGTGTGCGGCACGGAACGAAGGGGAAGTCAACACGGTGCAACTGCCAATTGATAGTAGACGCAATATAGCAATCAGAAGTTGTGTGGATGTTTGCTCCAGAGGCAGTAAAGTTAACAAATTCGGTAATCCTGCATCGTCAAGCATGCTGGAAGGCCAGCAGCAGGCTCTGTTGGTAAGAGTTGCTCCGGCGCCAGATATGATGCACCGAGTCTCCCGCTCAGCATACACACCATCGCATTGTCGTCACACACATTCCCGAGGGGAAGGATCGATCCCTCCTTTCGATTTTTTCATTTTTTCATTAGCCATTCCAGTCAATCAAGGGTCGTTCTGCAGGGAACGGGATGTGTGCCCTGTCTAGCTGACCAGGCCCGTGATTGGCAAAGTAAGCACACAAGTAAGCAAATTATATCCACGTAATCCGTACCGCTACATGCACGTATACGTATACTTCGCGATTAGGACCCCCTCCGTGGACTCCGGCGGATTCATGTCGTCCAGTGGGTAGACAGACGGAGAAGGTGCCCGGCTCCCCCTCTCCCCCATATCCTCCATGTTCCTTCGCTTGGTTCGCGCAAGCGCTTTGGTCTGGTTGGTTCGGTTGCTCGACTTATGTACGCGCGTGTAGTTCCCCCCCAAGGAGGTTGACAGGGATCGGAGTTTTTGGTCCTCGGCCAATGAGGATATTCTTTCTCTGTTTATATGCGGAGGCGGGTGACGGCTTGGGATGAGCACTACCGTACCTCCACGACCCCATGCGTGCTCACTGTACGCGGGGGAGAGGGCCCCCGCCCCTTTTTGCAGATTTTGACAACATACTGAGGCATCGGGCAATCTACGTCTTTCTTGTGGTTTCAGTATGCAGTTCAGGTGGGTATGAGATACACATTCCCTGGCCTGCATATGCTTACTATTCCACGTTGTCCTTGGCAACGCGGGGTTCTCTCGCGGAGACAAGTGTATAGCCGGTGATGGAATACGTCTCAAACAGAGTCCTTCTAGATGAGTTTGAATTTTCGGTCTTTGCTCCTACGGCATTATTGAGTACCAATGTATAAAGACCACGTTCGTGGCATAGGGGGTTGCTCACGAGTAGGGCCCCGATCACTTGCACCAGGCCGATGTCGTTGAATGGACCAATCATCCCTCGCCACCCATGATGGATTAAATATTTCATCTATTCATCACCGGTATGGGTTTTCTCTGATATCTGATACCTCCTCTGGTGTACTCCTTTGCGATCATAACAGAAAAGGGTGTCTTCGGGCTATCTGGCAGCTCGATTCGATCTTCATCACGCTCCGTCACCAAAATGTAACTCGTGAAAGCGTGATACTAGCTGGTATATACACTAGATACTTTTGTTCCTGTTCTAATCAACTTCCGGGGAGCAGTTTTGTCGATCTAACTTCCCGATGGGTAAGCAACGTGCTACCTATCTATCTGTCTATTATAGGGGGGCAGAAGAGTATTCATGCATGACTTAGAGTGAACATGAACCTCCGAAAGAAATGCTCGATATTAACCCCAAAGCCAAAAGACCCCGGGAATTCTTAGTTGTACTTATCACCCTTACCGTTATTGAGCTGGCTATCAAAGCAATCATCTCCATATGCAAACTGCCTTGAAAACCCCGTACATAATAATCTGTAAGATAGGGCCAGCCTAACAGTTCATGCGCTCCTGGCCATAATACGATGGCTGCGAGTTGCTAAGTTTCCGTCGGTGCAGACCCCTTTACAAACAGTTCCTAGATATAGTTGAAGTAGGATGTAGGGTACCATATAAGGCTTGATCCAGTTCAAGACTATCACAGGTAACTGTAGATAAATGTTTGAATGCATCCGCGCAACGTCCATACATGGAACCGTGTTCCTGATCCGGAAATGCTGCATGGCCTGTGGTATCTGCTCATTGGTCTATGTATATATAGACCAAACTTGCCCCCACAAGTCTCCAGGAACAGTACGCGAGAGTGTCGTTATCTCTTAGTGGTTATTTCAGGCTCCTATATCATCCCTAATTTTGCACCTGGTAAAGGCTCTGAGCGGGTGGTAACTAGTGTCCAGTGGCTTCCCTTTATATTTACTTCTGACCGTCTACTGCTGAAGTGCATCATACTCACGCCCGGCGACGCTCTTACTCGAACGCGCGGTTCGTCATGTCTTGTCACACGAACGTGAAGCCAACTACAGTGACCTAGCTATCAATATGGTTGGTTGATCAGGGAAGACGTCTCCGAGGCTTTCTCTGTCCAGCTTATGCGGTCATCCACCGTTCAGCCATGTCGAGAACGGAAAAGTGACTAGATCAGTATCACTTTCAGCTCGTGCATGTACAGTCTTGTATTCGCTGGTTGAACGCTTCCGATTTGATGTGGAAGAAAAATACAGACGGGGCACACCAACCCTATGGCATCAGTCTATACACCATATGAGCCGTCATTATACTCGAGACCTACATGAACGGCATCATATCCCACCATACCAGCTTACAGGGATGCTGTGCTACATCAACCGGGTATCCTGTCTAAGAAAAGAAAAGAAATAAACCTCCGTGACAACCGCAAAGCGTAAAAAGAAGGGATGATTTCGGGGGAGTGTGGTGTGTGTGGCAGAGCGACACGTCACGGGGGGAGGGAAAGACCAAGACGCCCGAAGTAGGTAATGGATACAGTGATCCAGCCAATGGCCCCTTAGGCGAAGCGACCGATATGCTCCGATTCGTCGCATGCGCCATACCCGGGCTAGATCCCCCTTACTATAGACTTGGGACTCGCCCCGGCCTGGCCAGGTAGGCCAGAAAGTCACACGCACAAGTCAGGGATGGGGAGATGAGGGACCCCTAGACCCCTTAGACCCAGGTACTAGACCCGAGGGATTGAGTGTGTATGCTTATGTTGACCTCGGAAGCCGCGCCCGCTAGCCAGTGTTTAGAGCGGAAAAGAAAAATTGAAAATGGTTCGAAGTTCGATCAAAGAGTCAGGCAAGGGAGCTATTTGGCTAGTGAGGTTCTTTGGGTGGGAAACTGGGCCAGGTTCGAGAGGGAAAAAGTTATGGGGGTCGGGGAGAGGATCCTTTTTCTCGCCGCGCGCCGTTTGCGTGGACTTGGGTGGTATCAAAATCTACGGGATGGCGCAATATGCTCTCATGCACTGGTGAGATGCGCAAAGCTCGGACAAAGGAAAAGGCAGTTAGTTGCAGCAGCGGCACCAGCCGATGCCTTCTCGTGCATGATCCAGCCCCTTGTGGCACTGTACAGATCTTCGGATCTGTTCTCGCAATCCCGCCTATATATAACGACATGCGCCTTGTCATACACTCTGGCGGTGAACCTAGGTCGACTTTCTCCTGGAATCCACGCCATATAAGACCGTCAGCCCCGAATCCAGTCTTGCCCATTGCGAGTCAGTCAGTCACTTCTATTGAATGCACTTGTTCCAACGCACCTTTAGGCCAGAGTACATAACCACCCACGCTGTCTTACTCGCAAGGCACAACTTGCTCTCTCAAGCTCTCAACCACCCCACCAAGCCAACAGACCAAAAACACTAGGAGACATCGCAGCTCGTCCTTTCCCCGACCTCTTCTACGTTGCGCGCATATACCTTTCATACCATGGTCGTCTCCGAGGTACACCCGGGGCAAACCATAGCCCCCAACGTGTCGCTTGACGAGAAGACACAGCTGGTGACTTCTGCGCAAGAAATCACCCCTGCCGAACTTGGAGTTGGCGGCGACGATGGCTCCTTCTTGGTCACGTCGCCTTACACGGAGAGAGAACACCGTCTGGACCTGAGAACGGTGGACACGGAGAACGCACTACTGGCGAGAGCCCTGGTTCACATGAAGAGTCTGCGGCCAGACTATGCGACGGCTCCCTACACAGAAACCTTCAATTGGTCCGACGTCATGGGCGAATTGCGAGGTCTCCTCCACGAGACGGGCCACAAGTGGAAAGAGACCTTGTTCTACATTGTCGCATTCCGGTCGCAGATCCCACCATCGACGGTGTATGCGGAACTGGGAGAGTTGGATAAAGCGGCGCATGCTGAAGCGGTCGCAAGTGGCGGATTCCTAAAGTGAGTATTCCCTTGGCGCCCGTGTAGCGAGAAGGGCACTGAGAGGCAAAACCTTCTTACTAACTCGAGCCAGGTACTGGTTCGGTACGCCTGATAAGGATGGCAGGAACCTTGCTACCTGCGTATGGAGGTCGCAGCATGATGCAAGAGCGGGCGGTGTTGGCCCAGCACATCGTAAAGCAGCGGGTGCGGCCAGGCATCTGTACACTGATTGGCGGATTGACCGGCATCGACTCATTATCCGGGAGGAGCTGAGCAGTTGGGAGATTGTCGACTGGGTGGACTGAGTCTGCCCAGGGCGACAGGTCACAAGGGTGCCGACATGGCAATGGCAGCGTAGCAGCGCTGCCGCAGAAAAAAGGCGATAGCGCGCAGCGGAACGGGATCCGGTTTGCCGGGGCATACGGGAATGCAAAGCGTATCTGCTTTCGGGCTTGATTTGGAAACTTTGGTTTGAGCGTGGCGTTGATAGGCTTTCGAGGTTCTAATCAACGAATTAAGACAATAGACGTGCGAGATAGATTAGACGGGTAAACAGTCAAGAAGATCTTCAGCTGCAAGCAACCAGAGCCTGGACCATGACGGCTACCCGTGCTGAGGAGAAGTTGACAGGCCGATGTCGTAACAGGTCATATAGCCGAGATAGAAATGGCCTCCTCCATCTCTCTTCTTATCAGGCTTGTTGCTGGATCTCTTCGTGTTTTCTGCATGCCGACTGCGCTCTGCAGCAGGATGGCCAACCGAGACTGTCGGATGGCACCTTCGTTGCGCTCACCGAGTCCTAGGACCGACCAATGGCGCCGTTGTTGATAACCTTGTGGCGGTTATCTCGCAACGTGTGGACGGGTATAGATCCAGGGAAGAAGAACAAGAGGTGCAAACATGAGGGGATAAGGTATGCATCCTTATCTGTTTAAGGAAAGATAGGCCCCTCAAGTTTGGTAGATTCAGCGGCCGTGCTGTAGACTGTCATTGGTGGATGCGACCGGCTTGTAGGCAGTGAAATGTTTGGCAGTGCATCTTGTTTTTGATATGGGAAGAAAGCAGCAAGGGACAACGTCGTCAAACACGCCAAATCATCATCTGAAGTCGAATGCGGCTCTGAGAGATGTCGTTGGAACTGAAATACGAATGGCAACATTAGAGACGTGGGGGGCCATACGGCTCGAGAGTGGGATGAATTCTATGTTTCATACCTGTGAGTGGGCATCGCGACACCTCGAAAACGCGGGGGTGGATTCAAACGGTCAGGTACTTCTTAATCAGCAGCAAGCCATCAAATCAATCACTCAATCAGGCGCGGCTTGTCTGTGCTGTCTGTCTGTCTGGTGTCACTGCTGACTGCCAGGCCAAAAGCTCCGACCTCCCGGTTTGGACCTATTTTTTTTTTGGAGGGGTCAAGCCTTGAGCACTCACTGGGCAGCTGGGTGAAGCCTACCTACCAAGCCTCCAAATCGTCACCCCACTTCCCACAGCTGCAAAAGAGCACAGCGTTCGAGTGATTATTGCCCAATTACTCCGCTTTCTGCCCACAGTCAGATTTAGCAAAACTTGCCCGCTACGACATCCAAACGGCACGCCCATCGACACGCGAAAAGCCAGCCGCCAGCGCATTACCGAACTTTCGATCGCTAAGGGATTCGCATTTACCCATCCTACGAATTCGCATCGCAATCATGGCGGACGCTCAGAAGGAGGTGCCGTTCAAGACGGTCCAGGTGGAGGCTTTGGTACGTCTGGCTTGATTTTCTTCTTGGCCGTGTGTCGAATATGCCCCTCATTTTTGCGCTCGCTGCATTTTTGGCAGCGTCGACGATGATGTTGGGGAAGACGCCAGGCACGGGTGGTGAGGATGATTATGTGCTATGGAGGGGTCACTGACCAATGGATTCACAACAACAGGTGGTCATGAAGATCGTCAAGCACTGCGCCAACCAGTTCCCTACTGCCGCCACCGGATCCATCGTCGGCATGGACCAGTCTGGTGTCCTCGAGATCACCAACACCTTCCCTTTCCCGATCGCCGACGTTGCTGGTCTCGACGGCAGCCACCAGAACGATGCCTCGGCCCTCGCCGCGGCCGCCCCGCGGGCCAAGGCCAACGTCGTCTACCAGTCCGAGATGATCCGCCACCTGAAGGAAGTCAACGTGGATGCCAACAACGTTGGTTGGTACACCAGCGCAACCATGGGCAACTTCCTCAGCTCCAGCTTCATCGAGAACCAGTTCCACTACCAGAAGGAGAACGACAAGACGATTGCGCTCGTGCACGATGTCAGCCGCAGCGTACAGGGCGCCCTGAACATCCGGGCTTTCAAGCTGTCGGAGAAGTTCATGGCCGCATACAAGGAGGGCAAGTTCACAACGGAGAGGTCAGATTTTCCCTTCCTCCCACTTTGGTCATTTTAGCCGTCTAACATACAACAGCCTCCAAAAGTCGAAGCTTAGCTTCAAGGAAATCCTCGTCGAGTTCCCCGTTAACGTTCACAACTCGCATCTCCTCACCTCGTTCCTCCACCAGCTGCCCGGCGTGCCTACCAAGGCCGAGGCCACCATGCCCACATCCCTCGCCGATATCCGGCGAGCCGACCAAAAGACACCTCTGTACCCCTCGGTCGACACCCTGGAGCTCTCGATAGATCCCTTCCTCGAGAAGTCTTGCGATCTGTTGCTCGACAGCATCGAGTCTCACTACACCGAGCTCAACAACCACCAATACTACCAGCGCCAGATGGCCCGTGAGCAGACCAAGATCACAGCATGGCAGACGAAGCGCAAGGCGGAGAACGCCGCCCGTGTGGCTTCGAAGCAGCAGCCCCTGCCCGAGGATGAGTGGCAGCGAATCTTCAAGCTGCCTCAGGAGCCCAGCCGCCTCGAGGGCATGCTGAACGCGAAGCAGGTGGAGCAGTACAGCAAGCAGATTGACGGGTTCACAGCAAACGTCAGCGCCAAGATGTTTGCGGTTCGCGGCAACCTCCTCCCCGAATAGCGGAGTGGTCGCTAGCATAGATAGATCAGAGAGGTACAGAGACAAGGCCAGCCCTTTCTGGCGGTGGGAGGGGAAAGGGGTTGATGAAACCAAAAATCTAGGGATGATGCATCTGGCCCGGCGTTGGGGGTTTCTTATGGCTTGTCGGCCTGGCAATGATTCAGGCTTGTTTACACGACGTTCAATGTATTCAGCTCTAGACACTATAGCACTCGGGTAGAGTTTGCTCGAGACTTATGACAGGGCTCCGCGCTGCCGGAGCTTTTAATAGCCATGGAGATCTCGGCGTCGTGTTAGCTGGAGCGGGACAAGATGAAGAACCATGTCCCGGTGAGCGGCGTTTTTTTTTTTGCGAGCTGCAAGGATTACCTTGGCTGATGGAGCGCCGAATCAGGAGTGGATGTTCGGCGACATTTGTACCTGCGAGCGAGAGACATGCGTACATCCCATGCCGTCGATAGTTGGGCAGTCGGTCCCTAGGTTACCCGTCGCCCTCTTGTCAGCAACAAGTGGTGACTTTTGGTGGCGAAGGGAACCGTCAATAGATGCATACCAAGCAAGACCATTGGAAATAGCCAACACCCTTACGGCATTCTACTACACTCAACTCTATGAACCCGATGGCATGATATCTGAGTTGTGTATGCCATATTCTGCTGGCAGAAATCAGGGGACCATCCCTTCGGCCCATTCTATTGATCGATAAAGCTGATAAAAATTAATTGACCCGTGTCTCCCTGTTGGGTTCCCATCCAAGAATGCCGAACATATCTGGTGGTGGGGCAGAGATTGCAGGTTCCTCGCAGCCCTTGGAGTGTGGGAGTGTTGGAGGGGTTTTTTTCCCAGACGGTTAGTGCCCACGTTTTTGCCTGAGCAACCGGCCAACGGACCAGTCAGAGCCCGGGTTTCTGCACACGATCACGAATACAGGTAGTCCGAGGGCCCCGCGCTCGGAGGGGTACTTCAGATGTGGTCCTGTGCTAGGCCGGTTCCATGATGGGTGCACCAGAGATTGGCCGGGACAGAGAGGCTGGCAGCAGTAATCGCGTTGGAAGGGCGGGCCTGGGGGGGCTGCTACATGCAAATTTCTGTCTGGGATTTGGTTGGGATCAATCGCATTTGGATTGGTCCTGCTCGAGTCGGGCTCGGGTTCCTGTCCTCCTGTCCTTGTCCTGCCAGTCCTGCCAGTCCTGCCAGTCCCTCATAAAGTCCACCAAGGGTCCTCATCCCACTTTCGCTTTCTGAATCTTCTCCCTCTCTTCCTCTCCCATCATCTTCTCTCCATCACCACCTCATCTCCCCAAATCTCCGGTAAGTCAATCACCTCGGTGCTCCCTCCTCGCAATCCAGTTCACCAGCCCCTAGCTGTTTCCCTGTTTCCATCGCAATTGACGGTTCTGTCGTTGCTCCCCCAATCAACCCCATCACCAGTGCAGAAGTTCTGCCAGCCCACCCCGCACTTCCCTCGTCTGCTTACATTTTCCCACCCTGTAAGCCTTTTCACTTGGCATTACTTTACTTCTCTGTGCTCCTCAGAACCTCAAACGGGACAATTGCTTACTTTTCTGCCTTCCCAATCCAGATTCTACCAAGATGTCTGCTCCCGCCTCCAAGTTCAAGGTCGCCGACCTGTCCCTTGCCGCCTTTGGCCGCAAGGAGATCGAGATGGCCGAGGTCGAGATGCCCGGTCTGATGTCGATCCGCCAGAAGTACGCTGCGGACCAGCCCCTCGCTGGTGCCCGTATCGCCGGTTGCCTGCACATGACCATCCAGACCGCCGTCCTCATCGAGACCCTCACTGCTCTCGGTGCCGAGGTCACCTGGACTTCTTGCAACATCTTCTCCACCCAGGACCACGCCGCTGCCGCCATTGCCGCTGCCGGTGTCCCCGTCTTCGCCTGGAAGGGCGAGACCGACGAGGAGTACAACTGGTGCCTCGAGCAGCAGCTCGTCGCCTTCAAGGATGGCAAGAAGCTGAACCTCATCCTCGATGACGGTGGTGACCTGACCCACCTCGTCCACGACAAGTACCCCGAGATGCTCAAGGACTGCTACGGTGTCTCTGAGGAGACCACCACCGGTGTCCACCACCTGTACCGCATGCTCAAGAACAAGTCTCTCCTTGTCCCCGCCATCAACGTCAACGACAGCGTCACCAAGAGCAAGTTCGACAACCTGTACGGTTGCCGTGAGTCCCTGGTCGACGGTATCAAGCGTGCCACCGATGTCATGATTGCTGGCAAGATCGCCGTTGTCGGTGGTTTCGGTGATGTCGGTAAGGGTTGCGCCCAGGCCCTTCACGGCATGGGTGCTCGCGTCCTCGTTACCGAGGTCGACCCCATCAACGCCCTCCAGGCCGCCATGGCCGGCTACGAGGTCACCACCATGGAGAAGGCCTGCAAGGTCGGTCAGATCTACGTCACCACCACTGGCTGCCGTGACATCATTGTCGGCAAGCACTTCTCTGAGATGCCCAACGACGCCATTGTCTGCAACATTGGTCACTTCGACTGCGAGATTGACGTCGCCTGGTTGAAGAAGAACGCCAGCAGCGTCCAGAACATCAAGCCCCAGGTGGACCGCTTCCTGATGCCCAGCGGCCGCCACATCATCCTCCTCGCTGAGGGTCGTCTCGTCAACTTGGGCTGCGCCACTGGCCACTCCTCGTTCGTCATGTCGTGCTCCTTCGCCAACCAGGTCCTTGCCCAGATCATGCTGTACAAGGCTGAGGACAAGGCTTTCGGCGAGAAATACGTCGCTTTCGCCAAGGCTGGCAAGCTCGACGTCGGTGTCTACGTCCTGCCCAAGATCCTCGACGAGGAGGTCGCTCGCCTTCACTTGGCTCACTGCAACGTCGAGCTCACCAAGCTCACCTCGGAGCAGAGCGAGTACCTCGGTCTCGAGGTTGAGGGTCCCTACAAGGCCGACCACTACCGATACTAAGTTATCTCTGTTCCGCTGTATTCCTCCAACCCACTTCTCTGTGATTGATCGGATGGGCCACATTCCGGCAGTTTTCAACACGCATTTACGGCATATAATGACACGGGGCTGGGACATCTATTCTTGATTGTTTTCGGGAATCCAAAAAGGGTCATAGCGGGCACCATTTTTTCAACAAAAGGCGTTGGCACAGAACTGATATGATGCATGATTCCCCTCATGGCGTTTTTATTTTTATTTTGACGACTTCGTCACTTGACGAAAGGCGGATATGGGATGGGTACCTGGGGTCTACCGGTGTAGACCAGAACCGTCGGCCTCCACGAGAAGCTAAGACGTAGCAAAGTAGATGACAGTCACTCAAAAGTGACGGGATGACCCTTCAACCGGGTCTGTGGCTTCAACCAATAGAGAAGCAATGATGAGCAAACCTTTCGCCCCTCTCCCTTTGTGACATGTCTGCAATGTTGATTTGACGTCTCGATGCTTGTTCGAGGCATACCACCCTCGATCGGACGACTGCTTGCCACCCAACTCCGTAAACATTTCCGGTATAGCACCATCAACACAGGCCCTGATTTTGGCATAGCAATAGATCTAATTCCTCTATGATATGTTTTCTACGGAACCAGAATCCAGTCGTCTCTATCTTTGCTTCGTAAGTCGAAAAGCTCGGTCAGCCTACTCACAATACCAGGGCGGGTTTGACCGATGAAGTCAGAATGAATGTGAATTCAATCCCTTCTGAGCCCCCTCCGTGGTCAACCAACCTTTGACCTATTACACCAGTCGCCCGTGATGGATTCTCTCATCATGTTGGGCCGTCGAAGAAAAGACAGTATCCCGAAGCCCTACCCTTTAGCCTCAAAACGGAAATGGTAATCTCTACTTCTGACCCCTTTCCCTGCGGTATTTCTCGCTATCTGGTGTTTATTCCCATGCCGGGGTTTGGTCGCTATGTACTTCCCCTTGTTCTCTGGCTCTCTCTCTCTCTCTCTCTCTCTCTCACCCCCGCGAGACTCGCCCCTCCCCTCCCCTCCTCAGAAGGTCAGCCCCCGCTGCTCCGGCACGCCGCTCGTGAGCCCCGTGCCGGCGAGGGCGCCGCGGACGTTGGCCATGGTGGCCTCCTCCATAGCGCGCTCCGTCTCGACGGTCCAGGTGCCCATGTGGGGCACGAGCAGGGCGCGCGGGTGGCGCCGCAGGGCCGGGTGGACCTGGGGCTCGTGCTCGTAGACGTCGAGGCCGACGGCGGCGACGTGGCCGCGGTCGAGGAAGGCGGCCAGGGCGGCCTCGTCGACGATGGCGCCGCGGGCCGTGTTGACGAGGACGACGCCGGGCTTGGTCTGGGCGAGTTGGGGGTGGGAGATGGTGTGGCGGGTCGAGGGCTGGTTGGTTGGAGGAAGGGGGTTAGTTTGTTAGTTTTGGGAGAGTTTGCGGGGGCGGGCTTTTTTTCTGGTTAGGGGGTGGGGGTGTGGTGTGGTGCGTAGGTAGGTGAAACTTGACTTGCATTCAGGGGTAGGTTCAGGCTCAAGACGTCGCTCTCGCGGAGGAGCTCCTCGAACCCGACATAGGAGGCGTCCCCGGCCTCACGCTCGTCCTCGGGCGCCAGGCGCGTGCGGTTGTGGTAGAGGATCTTCATGCCGAACGCGAGCGCGGCCTTGCGCGCCATGTTGCGACCGATGCCGCCCATGCCCAGGATCCCCAGCGTCTTGCCGCGCGGGTCGTGGCCCTTGTCCGGCAGGGTCCCCGCCGCGTCTACGCTGCGCCAGCGGCCCGCGCGCAGGCTGGCGAGCCCCGGCGCCAGGTTCCGCAGGGCGCCGAGCAGGAGCCAGATGGCCAGGTCGGCGGTCGCGTCGTCGACGGCGTGGGGGGTGTGGCTGACGCCGATGCCGCGCGCGGTGCAGGCCGCGACGTCGATGCTGTCGTAGCCGGCGCCGTTGTGGCAGACGTAGCGGAGCGATGCCGGTAAGAGGGGCACGGCCTCGGCGTCGAGGCGGCCCGTCGCCGCGGTGGAGGCGAAGGTGCGGTACGCGGCCACGACGCCGTCGAGGGCGCCGGAGCGGCACTCGGCTAGGAAGGCGGCGCGGTCGGCGGATTGGGGCGTGACGATGTCGGCTTGGCGGGCGATGGCGGACCAGGTCTCGTGCGCGCTGTGAGGGGGGAGGAGGAGGGGGGTTAGTGGGGTGCCAGCTTTTCTTTTCTTTTTTTCCCCCTCTTTTTTATAGTCGCGCTGGCCTTGGTCTAGGGGAGGATATGCGTGTAAGTGAATATGTAGGTGGGTGGCTTACTGCTTAACTTCGCCGAGAAGAAGGACCTTTGGCCGGCTCATTTTTGCGGGATACGAGTGGGTGAGCAATCAGGGTTTTTCGTATGTGTGCTCCTGGTGGGTAGGTGTCATGGGTTTCGTAAGATGTGGCGCTCGAGGAGGATGGGTTTGCCAGCGGGCGCGCTTCTATACCCCAGGACTATCGACTTGGCTCGGATTTCGGCGATCTGGTCTCGGAGACAAGTCCGGGTCTGCTTGGTGGTGTTGTGGGGGGGGAGCTGGAAACCAGAAACGAAATGGGAAAGGCAGGGGGGCACCGTTTATATATAGAATTGAAGAATCGAGTCTTCAATAGAATTAGAAAGACGAAGGGCAATCAATGGCCGAAGCCAATACACAGCCTTTTAAGAATCAAGATGTGTCAAGAGGCTTCCCGTTATGAAGCAACGCGACTGACTAGGTTACCACCTTGCGCTGGCCTGAATACCCCAATACGCGGGAATAGCCGAAAGACCGTCAGTGTAGATCACTGCGGAGGCGGGGTTCAAGGGGTGTGTGTGTGTGTGTGGTGGGCAGGTGGATGATGCATGGAGAGAGAGGGTGCGGGGTGGAAACTCCTATTTTCGTGTCGGAGCAAACCTATGGCTTTATATTGGTCTGTTGTCGAGTCCCTTCCTCCTCTGCTCGAGGCCGGGAATGCGCTTTTGAAGTAATGGTTTGCTCATGCGAATGAAAGAATGAATGAATGCAGCTTCCATTGCCCATCCCAAACTCCGCCGGGGGAGAAAAGACCCTGGATGCAGAAGAACGAATGCAAATACAGGGATTGGGCAGATGGACTACTATATGGAGGTATCATACCATCTCATGGCGACTAGGTTAGGCATGGTATATGAAGGATGAGGCGATGGGACCCGATCGTCTGGAACCCAAGACGGGAAGCCGCCATGAGCGAATGAGTAACGAGAAGAAACGCCAGGACTCATTCCCGTCGACGAATTGCCTCCTTTATTACTCTGCGCTTCTTCCCCAGCTACCACAACTTACTTGTCGTTACTCCTGACGGTTCAATGATAACTTACTTATGTAAGTGTGCCACCCTCCACAACCCGACCTTATCGCAGCTGTTGTATAACCGGTGAGACGCCACCCCTTTTCGTGCTGCTGGCCGTGCGTTGCGTGCGCGCATGCATCATCATAACCCAAGCTGTGATAGTATGTATTGCCTTGCCTACCTACTTGCCATACATAGAGCACCCTATTACCCCCCTTCTGCATTACGTGGGGGTCCTTGTGTTGCCCGCCAGAGGTCGATCCGGGGGGCGGAGGCCAGTCAGCCAGACCTGTCTGTCATGGAACGAGCATCCGGATATTCCGTGTAGCAGTGGTTGGCTTCCCTCCCGGCCTATCACTAACTCCAGTGAGCCGCCACTGACCACATCGATAAGTACGCCCACTACGAAGACACGGCGCAAGAGCAGGTATCGGTGACTGCCGCCGACTGCTTGATTGAGTCGCCGTTGTCGCATTGCCTGCCAGAGTGGCCATATCGTCCATAAGTACTTGATCGCGACATCGCACATAAGTCAGAGGATAGTAGACGGCTGTCAACTGCATATCAACACACGTAGCCAGTCCAGAAAACGGCAAGCTGCCTTGCCGGCGTCGCATGGTGAGAGCGCTTGGTCCCCGCATACGCATACGTCTGACGCAGGTAATAGAGAGGTAGAGAGGTAGGGTGGTACTGAACTCCACGTCCGTCCCACCACCCCCCACGATATCGAAGCGCGCGAATCCCTGGCCATCGGCGTGCCGGCCGGAAATTCGTATCTGGTTGGGTGCAAGCAAATGCGCATTGGATCCTTTTTTTTCGTTTCGTCGATCGCCACGTCAACCAATACCTGGAACTCAGGGTGGGAAAGGGCAAATTGCTTTTTCTTCCTCTTTCGGTTTCTCTTTCTTTCATATCTATCAGCATCGGACAAGGGAGTTGGTCTGTGTTCGTGCTGTACGTGTGTGTATGCCTGAGGTAGAAGGTAGAGCAAGTTGCCCTGAAAACAAATGTCTTGCCGCATCCAAAATATTGCCAAATCGTGTCCCAATTCCGCCCTTCGCAATTATCCCTAGCATTAGTCAACCCCCTTTGACCCTCGATCCTATTCTTTCCAATGGAAATTTCTCTAGCACGGTCTCTTCTCTATCGCCAATTTTTGGTTCTCTGTCGTTCCATTGGAACACATAGTCATACATCATATTCAAACATGTCGATCCGAACGCTCGTGTGTAGGGCGAAGCCGCTGGTTGGCATAACAGCTCATGGTTTGTTGTTCAACCAAGATAGTGTCGGTTTCTCCTTTCATTCTTGGCGACATCGTGCTGGCGGTCCAGCGATACTCTTGGCAGCTTCTTCTTCTTCACGGGCCTGCCCTAAACACCGCAGCAACAACGCAAACCGAGCCCCAATATGAACGACCAACGGGCCTTCACGGTATATGCAGGCATGCAGTTATCCACCAGCGCCTAAAGCTCAAAGCAAGAACAACGCTGAATAGAAAAGGAAGAAAGGAAAGAAATAGACGTGTTAATACAGTTATCTCCCGTATCGTCATGACGCATCATATCGTGGTACGGCGAGAACCGGCGCGCGTGACGAAAGCCCTTGCCGCAATCTCAGAAAAGCAGCGGACCACATTCGTCGTTCCACCGGTAACCTTGGCCTCGTCCTGGATGAATTTTCGAGCTACCGCCAACTTACTTACGGGCATCGATTCGTCCAGGTGTGCCGGCAGCGTGCGTTCAAAATCGGCCGGAAATTCGGGGGTATATGCTCGCATAATGGTAACGGCGTAGAGGACATCTCGATTTTCGCGGCCATCAAGGACAGTGCGCATTTTGGCCAGGATTTCCTCTCGGTTTGGCGGCATTGGGTGGTTTGGGTCGCTCTTGATGGTGAGGAACTCGCCGAGGTAGAACCAGAACTCGAACTCTCTAAGACGATGGAAGTCGCCCTCGGACAGCATTGGCTGCAGCGGGTTTTGACTCAGGACATCACCGCTGATCAATGCATCGAGAATAGTCAAGCGATTGCGAGCCTCCACTATGTCGTCTGGCGGGGGCAGTGACCGCCCTGCGTTCATCTGCTGATTCGACGGGTCCGCGAAGCAGGCCAGAGTCGCCTTCCACACGACGAGTGGCTCCAGTGTGGCAGGATAATCAAGAGAGGGTGGTTCATTTGCGCCGACTGAACTGATGGTATTCAGAAACGCCGCCAGAACATCGGTTGTTGACTTATCGGCCATGAGCATATCCAGTGTCTGCTCCCTTGTGAACCATCCAGACTCGAAGAACCTTTCCAGACCTGGTCCGTAGATTTCGGCAAGCAGTCCTCTCACATCGTTCAACAAAGCGGCGGATGGAGAAACCTGGAGCTTGGGCAACGTGGCCCCACTCATCACCACCAGTTGGTTGATAGGTATTCTCGGGCTTCTTGGCGGGAGTGCTACCAGATGAGGCTGCTGTTGTTGCTGAGGTAGGGGTGGTAGGGGTGGTGACTGAGATGCGGAATGATGCATAGAAACCAATTCCGGCCCTCCGCCTCGAAGATGGGGTGTCACGGAGCTCATCGGCCTCGGATCTATGTTGGTGGTCATTGAATGCATTCCTGGTATGGTGGTGCCGGATGTGGTGGTGGCCATACCCAGACTCGGATCAAGAGTGGGCGCAGGAGCTAGGTCGATACCCTCAGTCCTCAGGATGCCGTCCTTGGCCATAGAATTGGAGCTGATGGTGTTAGCGGGTGCAGCAGACATGACCGCAGGATTGTATACCGGGGGAGGAGCCGTCGGAGGCGGTAAGGGCGGGCCGTTGGACGGAACAGAGGCCGATGGGGGTACGGGGTGGTTATTAGGAGCCGGCTGGATGCTGGTTGGATGTTGCTGCTGCTGCTGTTGCTTGAAGATGGGATCATAGCCCATGCAATCACGTTTGGACTTCTGGCAGTTCTTGCAGACGGGATGTTGCTCGTCGCACTGGACACAGACACCAAGCTTTCGTCAGTAAAAGGGAAAAGGTGGGGGGGACAATTGGGCAACAGGCGGGACAAAACGTCTTGGGTGAGATGAGTTGGACTAGTGCGGGCTCGGCCGCTGGGGAACCATGGAAACAAAACTGCAGCTCTGCAGTGCTCTGTACGCCACGGCTTCAATTGGGTCCGATGCTGCTCGGAAGGAGACTTGGAAGAGATAGGAAATAAAAACCCCGTTGGCAATATGTATGGAAACGCACTCTGGTATTGGCGGGCTACTGCATGGACTTCCAATTCAGTGACTGCCATGTTTAGATCAACCGATGTCTTTCTCCATCCCGCTAACTGGCGGCTCCCAGGCACTGGGCACTGGGCACTGGGCACTGGGCACTGGGCACTGGGCACTGGGAAGTTGGCAACGCAGGAAGATCCGATGGGGCGCGACAGGGGAAAGCTGCCACGGCATCCCCAATGATCATGTCGGTGGCGCCAATGCGCTACTCTCATGCAATCTTTTGGGTGGGCAGTCATCGTCCCAGCTCGTCACTATGCCATTAGAGTTCTGGAGATTCCCGTGCTAAAAATATAGAACGGAAAGGGCGGCTTGAATGGCGGTCTCGCTCGCGCCTCCAAAGTCAAGTCAAGCCAAGCCGAGAGTCCACTTCAACTTCAAAGCGTCAAGTCCCTCTGGCTCACGATCTTTTCTTCCTTCCTTCTTCCCACTCTCAATTCCATCCCGCTGCACACTTGCGCAGCCCTTTCCACCGCGTACTTGCGCTCATGCGGCAAGGAAGATACGGCCTGGCCAGCAAAACAACAACAGCAAAAGGCCACACGCATAAGTGATACAGCAAAAATGTCCTCAACATACCTTTATCCTGCGCTTGCGACAGGTCAAGCAACCGGTCTTGGTGCGGCGTTTGATCTCCTAAGCGACGACCGAATCCCCAATCAGTATACGCGGATATACGTCAACTGGACACTTGTACCGTTTTATTCTGGTGGTTGAATGGTTCTATAGGTACCTTTTTGTGTCGCCCGCTCGCAAGCACCGTCCGGGGGTCGCTAGGCGGTATTGCGTATCGCGGGATGCCGTCGGCGGGGAACGCCGTAAAAGACCCCGGCAGCTGTAGGGGCGGTGGTGGGTAATATGACATGCCCCGTGGCATCTGCCCCATGGGCGCAGCCATGGCGATCTGCTGTTGCTGCTGCTGCTGCTGTTGATGATGTTGCTGTTGCTGTTGCTGCTGTTGGAGAGGATCGATTGTCCGCATGCTGGGTAACGACATGGCATGGCTCGCCGCCGTTGGACTGCCTCGATATACATCGGCGTTTGACCCTGCCGACGCTGGATATGCGTACTGCATTGGAGACGCATACGTCGGGGCTGGGTAAGGTACGTGCTGTCGCGGCGGCCCGGACTGATGAGGCGGAGGCGGGTTGGACATGGCTCGCGACGGCGGCGTAGGAGGACGTGAGGATGCAGCGCCGTTTGCAATGCGTTGGGTATCTGCCGAAGACGAGGCGTGGGCAGCAGACGATAGGGTCGGGGGCGGATCGGTAGTGACAGTCGTGTTAGCTATAGCAGCAGTTATTGTACCTGTCGCTGTGCCGGTGGGAGCAGAGGGTGGGTTTGCGGTGGTAGGCGTCGTGGTCCTGACATTAGCAGTGGCTGCGGTGTTTGGCGTCGAAAGAAGCTCTGACGACGTGCGCTCCCTGCCCTTGATAGACTGCTCCTCCTTGATTTCTACAATTACTCCTTGCAGAGGCCGTGTAGCTGTCGGTGCCTCTGCAACTGGCTCCGGCTGTGGCTGCAGCTGCAGCCCTCGTTTCGCACTGTAAGTCCGGGTGTCGTCGTCTGCGCTAGGTCGCGATTCCGCCTGTAAGTGCAAACGGGGGCCAGCAGGAGCACCAAAGGATGTTGTCTGGGGAGTGGCGGTGGTGTTGGTGGTGTTAGTGTTAGCAGCAGCGGTGGTGGTAGTGGTGGTGGTGGTTATGCTGTTGGTGGTGTTGGTAGTTGTAGCTTGTGACCGTGACGGGGATCTGGCCAGTGAAGTGTCACAGCGCAATCCACCAACATTATTACTACTACTATTATCGGTCACAAAGGCAGAGGAAAGGCCATGACGGCTAGCTCGAATTGGAGCATGGGCATCTTCTTGCGCAGCAGCGGAGATGGCGGGAGGGAAGGCGACAGTTCCCCGTCCGGGTGCAGGTCGAGGCTCGTCTTGGTCTTGGGCCTGCCCAGGCCGTGGATGGCCTGGCTGAGGTGGCTGCTCCTGTGCCTCTGACATTTTTATTTGGTTTTTAATTTGCAATTTTTATGGAGCCGGCGACGAGAGGGAAACCGGGGGGTTTGGCCATTCATCCATACAGTTCGCGTCCTTCACCGTGCCAAGGGGGATTGATGGGTGGCCGGGGGAAGGAAACGCGGGCAGCATAGGCGGCGGTTCCTGGTCGGGTAGGTAGTAGTATGAGTAGGTATGGATGGATATGGATCTGTATGGGTACAGTGTAGTGTAGGCCGGCCCTGTAGGCACGTATCGATGGTCTGATTGCAAAGCAGATGGCAGATAGGCGGGAAACAAGGGGGTGACAGCCAAGATAGGCCGCGGCAGGATGGGGGCATGGACATGGGCATGGGCATGGACAAAAACAGAACAGACGAGAAACAGATCGCCTTGCGGGCAGCAAACATTGCAGCCCAGCAAGCTCGCTGCTCGGTCTGTTGTGACTTCGGGACTGGGGGAGCTGGCCCGGCCGAAAGAGTGAGAAAGAGAGAGCGCGCGAGAGAGTGAATTGGGAAGAAAAAAGAGGTGTGGTGAAGCGTTTCGAACACGCGCTACCCTGGGCCGAGATTCCTGTTGGTATCTGCAGTATTACCATACCTGCCTCCTCCCATGCAAGCATACATACCTACATACATACGGCAGCAAGTACATTGATACACATGCGTACATAGGTAGATACATCTACCTTGCCAGACATACATGTCTGAGCAGGAACTGAAGAAAAAGAGTAGAATGCGACGTACCTACAGATGTCACTGAGACCGCATGTATCATGGAATATTGGACTGATGCAGGCCTGGCTACACCAGACACCGTGGCATAACTCAGCCGAGCCCGTCCCAACATTGACAGCCTCTGGTAGGCAGGTACAGCGATAATCACGGTCGTAATCGGCCGTGATCGAGGTTTCAATCCCCCGGGACACCTTGCGAATGCGACACGAATGCAGATTCCACATCGGCTGGCTGGGGGGGTCCAGGTCTAATGCAAGCATGGGATAATTAGGAAATGCCTCCTGTTTGTCGCCTGGCCTCCTGCTCTTGTTGCCTTGCAATCTGTCTTCCTCCGGACCGCGGGCGATGGTCCTCCTAGTGAATGAACTGGCTGCTCGTGGGAAGTTGGTAGACTGGAGAATTGGGAAATCCATTGACTTTTGAGATGTCTCTTGCCCGTTCGGGGCTAGGCCGGACGCACCCTGCAGCAAGCCCAATTTGGAGGAGCAATAAATTGGAGCCATCTCTCGCATCTACTACCACTGAGCTAGGTACATCGAGGTGGATTTCGGCGTCAATTAGTTTTAAAGCACAGTTCATACCTAACTGTCGGATATTATTGACTGGATACATCGAGATCAAGGGAGGCCGTTCCGGTGAGTCGAAAACAAGTCCCTCGCTGGGTACGGAGTACTACACAACATACCACTACGACCAGATACCAGATACCAGATAGGCACTTGAGAAGATAGAAAAGTGTGAGGCGGCAATACGCTCAGGCGGAGCTTGTTGGTTTGGTCTGGACATTATGAGAGAGAACACGACACACATGTATCAATAAACTGTTCTCTCTTTTTTTTTCGTTTACTAGTCTGTCGGGTATCTGACGTGTTGCATATCAAGACCTTTTCTGCGTTGGTTCGTTTCTTGCGATCAATAATAGCACAACGCCAGCTGCTTCAATCAATCAATGAACAAACGAAACCAAAGACGAGGCCCTGCTCAAGTAGGCATGGTGTCCGTTCGTTTGGGCTTGGTTGGTCTGGTCGCTTCGATCAAACCCATGCAAGCGAAACCCCTGGTTGCGTGCTTTCCCTGTTCTTCCCTAGCCTCGTTCAGGGAGCCCCCAATGGTTGTAGGCCCGGATTCTGCCCGGAGGACAAGAGATGAGAGAGAGAGAAAAAATGCGACCAGAAACCTGAGGGGAATGGCAGCTCGGTTAAGGGACCCGGCGGCTGGTAGGGGTCAACCCTGGACCTCATCATGTCTCTCCGTCTTTGTCGCGTCGCCCCCCCCCAGCAGACCCAGCGGCTTTACGAGCTTGGGCTCCAGTTGTCTGGGCTGCTAGGGAGCTTGGGAGCTAGACTCCCTGACTCCAGCCAGCCAGACCTGGGCCTGGAGGGGTTGCGGTCCTGACTGGAGCGCGTCTGGGGGGGGAAGACGGAGCTTGCCACGAATCCCGCCGACGCGCATCAAATCGCTGTGCATGGGCATAGGTATTGATTCCATCATCGCCAATCTGCCATCCAATATCTGGTAGGTAATTCACGTCAAGTTAGGCTTGAAAAGTGGCCTCTTCGTCGTGGGTACTTCGTGCTTGCAGAGACGTACATGTATTGCTCAATAGACGCGATGAAACGACGATCTTGCGTCGTTACGCCCCGATGTGAATTCCCAAGTTGGAAATTTGGGCCCCATCAATCCCATCCATGCCTTACCATAGGGATCAGACGGCCCTATTCCACCCCCTACGACCTACATACATACATGCAGCTGCCTACATATTGGCATTTCGTTGGGTTGGATGCTGCTGACCTCTTCTCTCTGATTTGATATCCGTTCTGCCGCATCTGCCTCCTGGCGCTGATGCCAATGTCAATACGGGCGGGTAGGTAGCCAGGCAGATTATCTTAGGTACTGTCCTGCACGGTCGGCAAGGAAGGAACGCTCCTTAATTAGTCGACAAATGGAAATAGCGGCTAATAAGCAGCACGCCCAGAAATACGTGCGTACCTCCGATTATTGGTGCATCCAATCGATTGGTCTACTTACATAAGATTACATTGGAGGCAAGGTAAGAGCTGACATTGGAACTTTGGACACGGGCGCCCTTCACAAGCACTGCAACAGCACGAAAGAAAATTTTGATCTTACCAGGTTGCACAGCTATCCCTTGAATCCTTCAGCAGCATTCGGCGCCGTCGCTGTCATGCCTGCCCACCCCCATTTTCTACCGAAATAATGCAATGCTGCAGTTGGCTGAGATGCACTGCAACCACGAATGCAGGACTTTGAAACATTGCATCACCACGACTCACCGGAACTTGGATCCTTCCAGCCTACCCGAATACCACTGCACCGCACAGCAGCAACCTGCCATGGACTACGAGGTGAACACCTGCGCAGCACTGGGCGCCTGTCTCCCACGGCCTGTCCTGTCCAACCGGTGTCGTCTCTGGCATGTGTCAGCTCACTCGTCCGTCCATTCATCCATCCACTCTCGGGCACAAGCACGTGCAAGCTTCTGCCTCTTCTCGTCTTCTCCCAGCTGCGCTGCCTGGCCCGTCCCCGCAGACCCGACTCCGACCCTGACTAACCACATGCCTCAAACATAATCTGAGCCGCTGAAAGCCTGAAAGCCAGAGGTCGAGACTTTGCTCGTTGCGATTGTTCCTTTCTATCCGTTTCATCTGCGTGAAACGCTCACTTGTTTGACCCTCGAACAGCTCCCATGCGGTTTGCTGCATTAGGTACCGCCTACCCTTCAGCTGAACCGAAGCCGAACAAAATACACACTCTCCCCCGAGGTGACAAGTCTTGGCAGAGACGGGTCGCGCTTCGAATACCCGACTCACCTCGTGCGTGGTGGGCACGACGACTGTGGTTGAGGGTTGCATGTAGGTCAGGCCCGCGGCGCAGGTGATGTGGTGATCCCCAGTCACATGACGGAATCCAGAAGGGCTTCAGGTTTTGAGGCCAGTTTATCCGTCAATCAAACGGCTATGGAGTACTGCGTTCTTTTTCTCGCGCTCTGCAGGTCCCCGGAGTATTTCATGTGTTCTGCAGCTCGCTTCGTGAGATCCCGGTTTGTCACTCGGTTGATAATCGATCGCTTGGTGTGCCACTGTGGGTGGCCACACCTGCTGAGCGAGCCTATCCGCTGTGCCTTCGTTACGCTACCTGCGCTAAACCATAGCTTATTCGAACCGCAGCAAGCCCTTGCTCGTGCCGAGGCGTCCTGCCGAACCATCGCAACCCACCAAGCTCTTCATCTAGTTTGTATATCCCACAATCTATATTGAATATCTCATCGGGTACCGGAGGATTGGATATGGCCTCGGCCATCAAGTGGGATGCCTCCCTTATGGCATTGCGACGTTGGCGGCCGCCATGTGGCCTTGCTGACCATCTACCTCGTAACGAGAACGTGTGCCGACAGGTGCCTCCGTCAGCCCCTGAACACACGCACGCACTCTATCTCTCTATATATACACACATTTGGTCCTTATCTGTGCCTATCGTCGGCACAGCGCCCTTGGTTTCGTCGAGATACAATCTACTAACCCGCGACGGGACGATCCCGGCTGATTTCGTTTTGTCATTAGGCTCTTTCTACATGCACAACAGCATCACTGCGTGGCTGCCGGGAAGTAATGAGGTCATGGCATGCAGGCCGTTCATTAATACTGGAATTCCATCAATCGACCAGCCTTTCCCTCTCTAAATTGCTGGTTTCCCTTGCATTGAGGAGATGTGGCCGTCTTGATCGTGTTGCGGGCCGCCAGGTGAAGAAAGCAGCGGCGTAGGATATACGGCCCGGCTCTCCACAGACCTGTTATGGAGACCACAGCCAGTTGCAACGCAGGCCAAGTTGGTCAACCATTCTCCGCGAGGGTCGAAACAGCACCCGGAATTGTTCAACGCTGCGTCCGGATCAACGGAATAATTCGTTAGAGGTGCGTAGTTCATTGCTGCTACTATATGTCGCATTGCTTCACCGTTTATGGCGCCACGCAACCTCGGCGGTGCAACAAGATCTTTCCATCCGTAATTCATCCCGTTGAGTCGCGCAGGCCACTGCCGCCCATATTGCGAATTGCTGGCTGCAGCAGCTTGGGAGCGTGGTGGCTGCGTCTGACGACTCTCACATCATTCGGATCTCCTGCAGCCACATGATCCCAGGCCGCCATGCGTCAATTACATCAACCGTGGCCAATCACGAAGTGCGGTGAAATGTATTGCGCAACGGGCGATGAAGGGGTTCTATGGTACTGCCGAGAGGAACAAGTCATTCTGCTCGCCCGGCATCTTATCCATTGCGGCTTTTAATAAGTTGATCAATGTGATATCTGGCCACAACTCGGTTGGCATCATCGCCAAATAACTCACGATACTGGACTCGCTGGCTTCATCATGAACCTGCCCATCTTCGTCGGGCGGTGCTCTGCCAAGGCTTCAGGGCCGCTTGACGCATTCATGGCCCGTGTGGGTTGCTGAGCGGTTGACACAAAGCATCTCGTCTACATCCGCCTCTGGTCGTCTGTCACATCGATGAAGAGACTGCCAGTCCCCCCATAGATGGATGATGGAAGATGAACTGTGGGGGTCTCGGTACCTGGAGCGTCGGCTGATGCGAAAACGTAGAGCTTGATTGTATGAAGCCATGTACACTGGAACCAGATGGTCTTGGGCAGGATAGCTAAGTAACTCCTGCTGTCCATTTCCTTCCTGGGCTCGTACGAATCGACAAGCCGAGCAGAAACCCTGATACTAATGTTCCTGGTCCCCCTATCTTGGCGACAGGTTCCGCATAGGCAAAGCCACGAATCTTGATTGGCAAGCCAGATTTCCCAACTTGAGAAATGATGCATCCACATGAATGTCTGGGTTCCCTCCCCGGCAACTGAACACGGCCTTGGCATATGTGACTGAGACTGGGACTGTGTCTTTGCAACTTTCATTCAGACTTGCAGTAAGGGTTGACTGCGCTCTTGAAGTTTGCAAGCCAAGATGGTGGACAGTTTGCAGTGAACAAATCCGTAGCTATATTCTCACGGTAAACTGATTCTTATTCTAGGAAGTTAATCATATCTCCTAGCTGGTATAGGATAAACCAGTAAGTCTAGCGTGTTCTTTCCTGGTTATGAGATGTGGCATCGCTTTTCTTGTTGGTATGCTTGCTAATCTTTAGCATGGTACCTACTGGAGATGTTCTTTGATAGGTATTGTATTGACTCTAGTTGTCGACTACTTTGGTAAAGAATAACTCAGTTGACCTACTATAGAAGCAGCATGATACATTTGGCATTGCGGACGACGATGACCAGAGTTCAAGGTACAATGAAGCATAGCAGGTTACAATCATGCACTCTTTCCAAGGGATAATAATGCCAGGGTCATGCCCATGGTGCCCCGTCTGTCACTGTTGGGTTAGGAGAGCCAGTCGGGTGCTGCCAGCAATATCCGGCAGGATTTAGCGAGGCCGGCTCCAGACAACAATCTTTCCAGGGTCGCAAGGGAAAGACTGCGTTTAGCCGTGGATGACAGGAACTTCAGCATCCCCGTCCCCCAAGCATTCCTTATCTTGGGAATGCCACCCTACTGCATTGGATATTGCCCCCCTTGCCTTTATCGTGAGTACCGCGTTGGTCGCTTTGCATACGTCTATCTTGTCCAATACTTGGCTTTCACGATATAACCAAGCGGTACACTCTCATAGGAAATATGCGGAAGAATGACCAAGTATCTTCATTTGGCTTCATATGGAATTCAAATATCCAAGTAGCAAGAATTGATTTGTTACTACCCAATATCCGCAGTGGATAGCGAGGCAGAGTTCGTACTGAATGATATGTACTATGCGAAGCCGGCTTTTAAATCTGCATCAGCTGCTATCAACGAGGGTAATAATCCACATGCAAATGGACAATGTGCGTTTGTGACCTCGTTGCCTAAGAGGAACTTAGTTGGTGTCTTTCTTACCCGGCGCCCTTGGACACGGGCTCACTGGGTGATCCAGCAGTGCTAGGCATTGGCTTGTTGATGCATACTATCATGAGAAATGTTCATAGCATATCCAAGAAGTGACTGGCAAAAGGAGAGTTGCCCCTGAAGAGACGATGGTGAAAAGCCCGTTCTCCCCGCGTGACCTTTTGCCCCCGTATGCATACCTACGTAAACAACTTCACAAATGGCATGCGGTCATGCAAGTCCCAAGAAGATCTAACCATCATGATCCGACGCCCGCCCCCCGAAACTTCGACGAAATGCCCTCGTAACGGCCCGTCTTTTATCAAATTCTGTTTCTACCCCTTAGGCACTAGTGGTTTAGTGGTAAAACCCATCGTTGCCATTTCATTAAACGAATTCTCGATGGGGCCCCGCGTATTATACACTGCAAGTAGAAAGTGGTGGAGAGTGAAGCCAAAAAAGAAGAGGCCAAAAGAGGCCATCGTGGGATCTTTCGGTGGCTATACCCTTTCTTGACCCCTGATTCCAGCACGGGCCAGTCGCAGGGGTTCTGAGCGGGCGCTAGTGGAGTCTAGCCCTAACCCAAAATTCGACAGGCAGCGTTCGTTGGATAGATTATGGTTGCTCCAGCCCACCACCGGGAAAGCGTGGATCATATAGTACCATAAGCCGCGTCGTCTTCAACAAGTTAGGGGATGTGGTCTAGTGGTATGACGTTTCCTTAGCATGCGCTACTGTCTCGTCCGGAGTCGGTATCCAGCATGGAAAAGGTTCTGGGTTCGATTCCCAGCCTCTCCAACTGATTTACTTTTGCTCTGCATCACGAAGAGATGGTGAAAGGCTTCTTTGCTTTTTGGACTTGTCCTCCCGGTTTTTGCTACTGTCCGTAGACGAACCCCCCCTCCAGTTCTCTTGCGTCGCGGCCCAACCCAATGTCAGTGTTGTGACCTGAACCAGGCTTTTAGTTTTGCTTTTGCTGCACGCAGTTGGTCGGGCGCCCAGCCTAAGCCTAAGCCCCCAGGCCCGGTAGCTGGTAGGTATTCGCTGCTCGCCCTGTGGTAAAAGCCTAAACTTTCGAGTGTCAACTGCAGGTCTAGGCATTGAAATATACTTTGCATTCCGCTTCAGCTCATTCAATCCGTACACTATAAAATTGCAGCATACGACTCCCTCAAGAAGTGCCCGATAATAATCCACCGGGCACTTGTATTCATCGCGAGGCTAGTCGCATGCACAGTGGTGACAGTCAGTCCTGGCTCTCTGAGTTGCAATACCTTGAGCAGTCGACTTGAGCGGGTCGTGCCGTCTAGTAACAAATATGTAGTCCAAAAAGCCGGAGCTGCATCACCAACAAACAAACGTCACAGCTTGTGTAGTGTAGTGGCTATCACTCCAGATTCTGACTAATCATCAAAATTCTGGCAACCCCTGTTCGATCCAGGGCACGAGCTCAATATTTTACTTTTTGTTTTCCCCTTGTCTTTTTCTAATCTCGTTGGCCTCGACTCAATCTGCATGCTATGAACGAAGGCTGATATGACCGTGCATCGTAATCCTCCATATCTGAGTTCAAGACAACATTTGTCTTGGTAGATGGTCCAATCTTGCACTTCGTATTACGGACGCTGAGAGGTTGGCCAAGTGCGTCCGCAAGCGGATTCACGTGCCTTTAGTCGTTCTGCAAAGCTCTTCCACATTTCGGTGTGAATGTCAGGCTCTTTATGAGAGCCGAGAACGCCCGCAGTCCGGCAACTTATGTGGCCAACAAGATCGAACCCGCCTTTCTCCATGCGTCGTTGCTGCCTCATCTGCACGCGTGGGTATCCGCGGCTCTCAAGACGTGACTGCAGAGTGCTGCTACGCCGCCATCTGGCAGTCTCATGTGTTGATGGGAGATGGCCACAGAGAGTTGGTAGGCGTCACCCGACATGCTTACAGGAGGATTGTTCCTGTGCGCAGCCAGGAAGTCCGGGTCAATTGGCTTGTGATGTTTCGTCGATGGCAGTGACGTCCGCGATGCGATTGAAAGCGCGTACGTGGCAGTCCCAAGTTCTATGGAACATTGGTGCACACGCTGTCCGCGGAGGAGGTCACCAGGAGCACCGACTGACAGACCAGCATAATAAGCGATGGTTCAACTTTGGTCTCCTCTTTCGGCTTGAAGGTGAGGAGCCTAAGGGCTTGCACACCTTGGCGAGCGCGCAGTTGATGAGTGGTCAGATGGAGCGGCCAACTCGTGGAGTTGACGAAGTGGTCCCAATTGGCCGGTCGTGAGGTATCGAATCACCCGGGTCAGTGCCTGGACCATCTACTAGAGCTTATCGCCAACCCTTACACTCTGTATACCTTGTTTCTGGGGGGCTGCGACCTCGGAAAAAGTAGAAGATTGTGCGAACGGCTCCAAAGCCGATCACGCGTGTCATGCGCTCCCACACATCTTACTCCAGAGGGCATTGTTTAGGACCGCTCGCGAGCGACCCAGGCGACTCCCGTTGTCGAGGAGACCGGCGAAGGTGTTGGCATCCCAGCTCATAGGCAGGCTAAGGGAAACTTGCTCCCAAGACGTGAATCCCAGTATCGACTGGTCTGCTAGCCGGTAGGCGTTCAGGCTTGCTCAAGATGGGCCTCGCCGATGAGTGTCCATCTTGGCGCCCTGAAGAGCATGTACTTGAAGGGTTCACTCTTAATGGCAGTCACGTTAGCTAATCGATTTACATGGGAAAAGGACGCGTGTCAACTTACTTGTACACATCCATTGCCCAAGTACGGCCTTCAAATGGTCAGTCGCCACGGACGAGTAAATGATGCATCGAATCATCAACCATCACAATTGTGGTCACAATTGTGTATTATCGTCACATGGTCGGCCAGAGGCGTGGACGAGCCGCTGCGGTCCGATACATGACTGTCTTGGATCGCTCATCATTCATCGGGCTGTTAGTAACACGATAAGCCCCTCAAAAGAAGCGCAGAATGGGCATCGTAGACTCGGGGACACGACATGCTGCGGCATGATCTGGGACTCGGCGTCGCTGAGGCGGACATCTGCATCCTCTCAAGACCTGCTTGATCGACCCGATCCATGTAGACGTATCGAACCTGTCAACTGCCAAGAGGTGTTGACCGGTCGTCCACTCGTCCCGCGTCTAGCGGATTCACGGTGCCAATGACGGAGAGGCAGTCATTCAAGCCCTCGGAACGGTACCGATGAGAGGGGACAATGTTTAACGAGGAACCTCTAGTGAACGCACGTCATCAGAATGCGCTGATTATGTCCCTGCCCTTTGCTCACATCGCCCGTCGCTACTGCTGATTGAAGGCGCAGTGCCGCGTCTCCTTCTGCTGCTTCATGCCGCTTCTTAGCCATAGCGCGTTGGCCAGTATGGCGCGGTCCACCACGAAGCGCTTGCCGATGCCACCAATCCCATGACCAAAAGAGGTCTATCAAGGTGAAAGGCGTTTGATCGGATTGTGACGCTTGTGTACATTGTGCAGAGCAGACGACGATGGCTGCGACGACGCTGCTCGACCCGAAATAGAGGCCGTCACAGTAGCATCCCGTTTTCGACCAGGATCGAGAAACTGGCTGCTGGGTCAGACCCTATTCCCGATGAGAAAACGAACCCGGATAGGTATGAGTTGCTTCCTTGCACTATATCTGATGGTCAGCATAGCAGTCCCACGAATCGCTCGTTCACACAAATCGTTCACATCCCGCAATTCTCGAAACAAAGCAGACCATACCGGATCATAGCATACACATCGCGGCCATTCCCGTCATGCCATCGTCCATCGTGCGACCAAAAGGAGCAACATAGGTAGCTGATATCGAAGCAGGGATTTCGAAAATTAGGTGATGCCATCAGATCAGCTTGATGCGGGTTGGCTACACAACAGACCAAGGATGTGAAATACTGTAAAAGGAAAGGACTACCGAGCTACCTCGCTCAGCAGCCGGGATGCATTTCTGTCTCAACAGTCGGTGTATGTTCGCTCAAGAATCAACCAAATCATTAGCTGGTTCGGTTTGGTGTTGACTGTCGGAAATCGTTCTATCCAGGTTGATGTTGATGGAATGTCGCTATACAATCAACGTAGCGCTTTGGCGGATTCATGCAGGGGGTTAATTCATCAGCAAGGTCTCCCTTCCTCCCGTCTCTTTCCTTGATCACGTCCATGTTCACGAGTCATGGTGGCTCCTCAGTATGGCTCGGGACCATACTTCTCGTTATCAGTGCCGTCGCTTTGACCAAGACGGCCCTTGGTCGTTCTCATGCTCAGCCTGCTGGCATCGAAGAGGGGTCTCGTCCAGCCGCCTTCACATCTTACCGGCATACTCATACCGGCTGTATACCAGAATTCAGATCAGCTCTCTCCCCTTTCGAGCCTACACAGATGGATGGACGGGGTGGTGAGGAGAAAGAAAAGGATTTACCTATACCCGTCGGAGGGCTGTTGACAAAGACATTCTCCCAGCGGCCTGGGGGCACGTCGTAGAGCTCGTGCCGGATGCTCAGATGCGGATGCGACTTGGTGATTTCGTACCACCACGTCCATGCCTCGCGGTGGAGGGGCCCGTGCGCGAAGGCGTGGGCGTCGTCGGCGGACCGAAAGTAGCACAGCATCATCAGCTGGCTTCCAGTGTAGGTCTCGTTGGCGGTGAGAAACGTGGTCTGACAGAGAACTAGGGAGATGGTGGCGACCCGTGTGAGCTTAAATGCAATATGTATGTGTGAGTTTCGGGGTCGAGACTTACAGCCATTATCGTCCTTGCCTTTCTCGAGGGCAGCGCGCATACGCTCCAGCTCAGCCCCTACTCTTTGAAGGCCGGGCGAGAATGTACCCAGAGGACTGTTGTTTTTCAACCCAAGGTCAGCAAAAGAATATCTCAAGTTCAACGATCTTGGAGGGTTTCAGAAAGCTTGGGGGCGAAGATGGAGGCGTTGACTGAGAGGAAAGGCACACGTACTGGGTAGATCGCGCAGCCAGCATGACCAAGCAGACACCGTTCTGGGAGGGCAACGTCGGCAAGGCGCCGTCGGGGCCGGGGATCTGCGCCGTCCACTTGCCTCGGATGACACCGTCGGCCAGATCATTTTTGACCAGGCCGGCAGTCATAAGGAGGGTCTTGAGCACGCGGCAGAGAAGCAGCATTGGTGCCGGCAAGAGGGCGAACCGGAGCGGCAGACAGACCGCGAGCAGGCATTGGACCAGGGCACCCATGGCCAGCCATGTTGAGATTGTGAAGTTGTTGCGCATGAACTGGATGAATAGGCATCAGTTGAGAACTGGATTCATCTCACCAACCCATCCCGATCGGCTGGAATGAATAACATACCCGGTAGTTGAGCATTTTGGTTCCGTCGTAGTCGCGTTGACTCTTGGACGGCCAGGCATAAGCCTTGACCATTGGTGAGAACTTCATCTTGCCTTCAGATGGCTGCGTTACGTAATCAATAAAGCTTCGAGCGAGATGCAAGTAGAATGCTGCTGAAATCAATATCAGAGAGGGTGCGGGTCGGCGAGAGAGCAGTTGTGATCATAGCAAATAGCGTAGCAATGCTGTGTTGTGTATTCTGTTCCTGTACGGCCATTTGACCTGGTCGGCATTGAATCCGATTGAAGTAGGCAGAACGCAAAGGGAGCACCGTTTCATGGCAGGTACTTCCATCCAAATGAGGTCGTCCCCAGAAGGTGAGCTTGTTGTCAGGTCAAAGTGAGCCAAGACCGTTTTTGTCTCACGGGTTCTCGCAGCCTTGACGGACTTGGCCGTTTGCGCATCAGAATCGGGCGGCCAAAGACGCGGGGAAGTAAATCCTCCCTATTTTATGTGCACGTTGCCAATTGTCAGCTGGTAGTATCAATACGAGTTCTCTTGTATGTTTGTTGCCGCTTTCTCGGCTGAGCTCAGTGTCGGTTGAGCAAGACTCGCAATCCCGAAGAGCAACGTCAATCACAGCAGTGAGAAGAGCTGAATCAAGAGACAAGCTGATGGTAGCGATGGAGACTGATGGATTGATGCATCGTGTTTGATTGATACCGCTGCGCAGCGGAATACCACTGCTTACTTGCTGCATCGCATCAGGCGCAATTCACACACACACACACACACACACACACACACAATTCCATCACCAATGATAAACGCAAGCGAAGTTGATGACATTGGTGGCTGATGATCTTCAGCCGGGCCACCAGATCGGGCTGGATGTAAGTTTGCCCAAGCTTGCCAAGGTGGTTTCAACGGTTTCCCCCATTAGGAAGGAGGGGGCATTCTGCCTTTTTTTTTTTTTTTTTTGGTGCAGCTCGCTACGCGGGTCAACTTCCGCGACAGTGCTTCCTGCAACTCACTTCCAGATCAGATGTTAGCTCTAGAGATCAGATCAGCGGACTGGGCAGTTCTGTGGTGATCAATCAATTGACAGCAAGAAACAACACCATACCTCACGAGAAGGCTTTTTTTTTTTTTTAAAAAAAAAGGAGAGGTCATGTTGAAGAAAATGCGAATTGACATTCGATTCCAGAGGCTGGTTGTTCATCTATGTAATACCCTAAATCTTTTTCCGATCGCCGCGTTGTCCAGTACCCAAGATGATGTACTCCAACGGTCGAAAAAAACGCCATCATAATTTCCTCCGCGAAATTTGTGTAGATGCCCAGCCCAGATTTGTTGTGCCCCTTCTAGAATCTATGCGTCCTCCAAGCAATAACATCTGAAGCGCTGCTATGTCAAAATCAAGCGCTGAGGGGATATCGCTAAAACCAAAAATTTCAAGACCGCCCGAAAAACGCCGAGGCCGTTAAGATAACCCTTCCTTCCCAATGGGCAAACCAGATTGTCCGCCCAAATATCCCGTGATAGCAAAAATGTCCGTAGCTAACTTCTCTTTTTCTTCGTGTGCGTGCGTGTCATGCGCCCGAGGGGTAGCTTTCCCATGCAGTAAGCAACAAGTCATGTTGTTGCTTGTCACTGTTCCGAATGGAGAAAAAGAGAGGTAGTAAGTTTGGGCCAGCCAATTTGACTTCCCCGACTTCAACTTCCCCTCATCTTCATTTCCTCGGTCCGCTGGTCTCGTAGTGTTTCACCGCGGCCTCGAGCTCGGCCAAGCTCGAGCGGTCGCCGTAGGCGTTCATGAGGTTCTCCGCATGGAGCTTGGCCGAGTCGGGCGCGGACGGTGTGGCGAACTGAGAGGCAGCTTGCTGCTCAGTATGGAACTGCTTGAACTTGACAACTCCGTAGCCTGTAAGGAGAATCGGTGTTAGCCTCGGGTATTTCTTTTTGTTATTTTGGCCCCGGACCAGAGCTAGGCGACTGGAGAGGGTGGGAGTGGCCGGGAGACCCCTCCTTTTGCCTGTTCAGGCAATTGGGCGGGAGGAATAAGCAAGGAGGGAGGTACTAACCAATGCCCACAGTTGCGACTGCGACGGGAACCCTTTTCATGGTCAGCATCTTGTTGGATTTGTTGGCGCACATTTTGAGGTTGGTGATTTTTCCTCTTGTTCTAATTTTTTTCTTCCGTTTGCAAAAAATCGTACGATAATTGTAGCCAGCCGAAAAAAAGTAGAAAGGAGGAAAGAGAAATGGGACGGGGGTTTAGTCTGAACATACAGCTTCTTTTCAACGCGACTGGCCCTGTGCAGTTGGGGGAGGTATGCTGGGTACACGCCAGTGGTGGTGGAGAACGGCCGGGTCGAACGTGGCAGCGACATGATGGATGGGAAGAATACGGCAATGTATTTGCTCGGGGGTGGTGTGGCGCTAGTAGTACGAGGGGGATTGATCGTCCGTGGAAAGTTTAGGTAATTTGAAGTTATAATATCGTATGAGTAGGTCTGTATGTATGTATGTATGTATGTATGTGTGCAAAACTACTCAGGGTGTGTGGTCATGCGTGTTGTTGTATGCTTCTGTCTCCTTTGGGATGAGTGTGGTGGTGCGGGAGGCGCAGGGGGATATATCGAGGTTTAAATGACCCGAGAGTGTGTCCTCTGGCTTGGTCTGTTCCGTCAGGAGAATATTCGCGTGGTTGTGCAGTGCAGTTCAGCGCTGGCAGGAAATCTTTGCTTTGCGCCGCTGTAACTTTCTGATACGAAGAGCTTCGAAGTCCGGCGGAAGCGTCCGAAAATCGAACGAGGGACATGCGAGCGTTATTATTTGTATAGGACGACAAAGCAGCTCATTATGCTGAACAAGTGGAAATGTCCAGGTCTCGCAGAGCTGAGAGCTCGGTCACATTGTGGAGCGGGCCCGGCGGTGGTGAGTTGCGAGGCAGCGAAGCTCGATGCGAATAATTGGAGCCTCTTCTCGCTGGCGAGTTGCGAGTCGCGACTCGATCAAGTCATCTCAGAAGCGACGCAAAAATAACAGGAGACGGAGCCCGTCCTAGCAGCTGTCGCGGGCGGTGTGGTGGATACCGGCGGACTTCACAAGCAGAGCGAGGCAGGGGGCGAGTTGCTAAAACTGGAGGGGAGTCTAGAAGAACTTGGCGGCCAGCAAGGGCATGTGTCAATGTTTAAATAGAATGGCAGCTAGGGAAGGGTTTCAAGAAACGCATTCGACCAGGGAGCGTCGTCGGGATATTTAAGTGTGTAGGTAGGCATTCTTGAATACATGTACCTCAATAGCCAAAACCGCCAAGCAGTGTCCGGTTCGTGGGTGTTTGGTCTGAACCGCGGCAATGGAAAAGGTAGAAGGAAAATCTGCCTACGAAACGGGCAGAAGGATCGACGACAAAAGCCTTGGGCACGGCAGCGGTTGAATGCCTGGCTCCCTGCCCTGCTGCGCATCTTACCGTGCTTGCATCTTGCAGTTGCAGTTCGCCCATCTGCTGCCATCTCGGGCCAATTCTGGCGAGGATCCCTCCCAAACCGACAAGCCGACAGGTGGGGTTGGGGCCATCTCGTGCATGCATAAGAAAAAAAAAACCAAGCAACTTGCTGCAAGTTCCGCCAGTCATACAACACTGCAGGTATCGTCTGACACGCCCATTGTGATGTTCTGCCGAGCGCCACTAACGGGAAGCAAGCAAGCAAGCAAACAAACAATAATACAGTCAGTACCTATGTATTCTGCCACTGCCGTGGGTGGGCTTGTTGATGCACGTATCAGGAGAATTAATGCAAGAGTGTCTCTCGAAGCGGTTTCTTTTCGATCGATTTGGGCCGCTTCCACGCTTCTTGGGCGACTTCTTCCCTACAGCAGCTCCCTAAACCTCCTAGAGCCTAGGAGGGGCCCGCCCGAACGTCTAGCTCCCGCCGGCCCGTTATATCCAGCAGGGGGCTTGGGGGGCCACTGCTGCTTGTTTGAAGACGCAACGCAACGGGGTGTCCACCCGTGGGAAAACGGGTCCCCCTAGAGAATGGAACAGCTCACCAACTTGGAGCCAGTCGGAGCCAGTCGTCTTGCACGGGAAATCATATGCATTGTCAGATGTAAGATGTGGGATTCGCGTACTAATACTTGCTTCCAGACCGCCGCCCGGCGACAGCCTGGCCAAGGCTGGGAATGAATGATACCTGCTGCTGCTGCTCCTGCTGCCCTACCCTAGCACCGCAGTACATATGCCTATCGGGGGCTGCACTGCACCAGCACCAGCACCAGGCAGCTCTCCACCCATCTCTTGGCCGTGGACCCCTTCGATGGAGCTTCTTGGCCTGCACCTAGATCGACCTAACCTGCCTGCCTTCTGAGTTCCAGCCAGGTCTCGAAACAGGAAACGGCCATGCCATATCGACGCTAACTGCCGAAGATGCTTCTTGGGCAACCAGGTGTCGAAACAACAAACGCATCCGATCAGATCCATCACAAGCTCGCCAAGCTACTACAAGCAGCAGAGCTGAACAGACTAGCCAACAGGGAGCCTTGTCGCTCTAGGGGTGGCATTTCCCGCCCAGTCAACACTATGTACTACCGGCACTGCATGCAGATCGCACCTATCTTCCGTACCAAGAGATTTTGATGCTATTTCTATCCATTTCAGGCAACCCGAAACCCAACATGCGGCAGTTGACATGCTGTGCTCAGAACGCCAAGAGGATTATCGACGGCATAAACAGAACTTGATTCGCGGACCCAATAAGACTTCATTTTCCCAGCCCCTGGATGCCCCAAGCCAAGGAAAAGGAAAAGGAAGCTAAGTGCGAGCGAGAGGGCCGTGTTGTATAGTAGCAGCCACCCAACCCGCCTCTTGGTTTGGGTAAGAAGAGCGCGAGACAGCGAGATGATGCCAGCCAATAGCGTCACCAGGAGGCCCAACCGGACCCTCCATATAGCTGTGTAACCAATGATAAGAGGCATGCCATAAGTGTATCAGGTTAACTATCTACCGATGACAATACGGCCATACACCCGCCAGCCCGCCCGCCCCTCCGAGTGGGCGACAATAACAAGCCTCGGCATTTCTAGCCCATGTACTGTCAGGTATGCGCATTCGTCAGTTCGGCCAAGGCAGCGTAAGCTTGCAGAAAAGACCCAGACAGGCAATCAGAACAGTAGACGGCGACACATATGTAGAAGCACAAGCATCAGCATCTTGCATATGTAGTGGAACCACCGGCATAGTAGTACGCTACATAGGCCCAACCCGACACGACAGCACAACACGCAATGCAAAACATTAGTATACCTATTCGGACTGTTCCGTATCCCCGTTATGACCATTACTATGTGTCGCTACGGAGCGAGAAGGACGAAAATAATAAGGGCTGCGGCAGTTGTCGTGGCTATCTGTGATATATCATTGCCGACAGAGAGCAACAGGTAATGAGGATGGGCAGTCTAATAATTCACAGACCACCAAAAAAAAAACCGAAATTCCCCGAGAAACGCCTTGGATCCATACCCTCAACAGCCCTCAAACACCGAACAATAGCCGGGCGCCAAACTTGACCAGACAAACATGTGAAGAGTGTGCGATGGATGCAGTCGCAGCCAGGAACAGGCAATGCCTTCAGTGCTGCTGCGCCATGGGACCTCCGACAATGACGGCCTCGATAGTATCGCCCGTTTCACTCTCGGCCGACTCCTCCTCCAGCTCTTCGTCCTCGTCTTCATCGCCCTCCCCGTCTTCTTCCTCTTCCTCGAGGTCTTCGTCAGCGGCCTGGTCCGGGTCGTCGTGCCCCTCTCCCATTTCTTCACCCTCGTCCTCTTCGTCCCGCATGGTGTGGTCCGCCCCATCAGCTTCTCCGCCTTCGTCGGCTTCTTCCTCTTCCTCTTCGTCTTCGGCGCCGTGGTCGTGGTCATGGTCGTGTTCGTGATCGTGACCGTGTTGATCCTCGTCACCGTCGCCATCGTGCACCAAAGTCTCGTCAGCCTCTTCCTCTCCATCTTCATGCTCCTCGTGCTCTTCTTCCTCGTCATCGGCATCTCCATCGCCCTCTTCGTCATCCTCTTCGTCTTCGTCCTCTTCGGCCTCCTGTGTGTTTCGTCTAATAAGGCCAGGGAATAAGAGAGCGGCTTCCTCATCGTCGAGTATATCATCCGGCACGTCGCTGAGGTCGCTCTCATCATCGGCCGAGTCGTGCAGACTTCTCGACGGACTGCTCTCGTGACCCTCGTGCGCGTCATCGTCCTTCATTTCCACGTCGCCGTCTCCTTGCCCGGGAGCCTCTCCAGTTGGCGTGCGGCTGTTGTTGCGTGACTTGCTGCTTGATACTGAGGCCCGTGACTTCTCCCTCGCAGGCTTGGCGGGACCGTCGATGGCACGCATGACGGCTTGTTCGGCCTTGCGTAGAAGATCCGGCCGTCGCACGCCAGCACGACGTGGTCGGGCAATGGCTTCTTGAGTTGCTACCGCAGGCCCCGCTGCGTCGGTGCCGGAATTCTCGACGGACTGAGGATTGAGTAGAGCAGTAAAAGGGTTGGCAGGTGGTTTCTTCTCTTTTTCCAGTTCCCCCTTCTTGGCCTTATTGGCTTCGGCGCGCTCTTTGATGAGCTCCTCCAGCGGCGGACCAGGTAGGTTCTTGCCGACCTCGAAGTAAAAGGCCGTGTAGCTATCGTAGATAAGATCGTCCACGGCACCGGCCTTCATGAGCGCGGAGTTTAGCTTCTTGAGCTCGACGGCCTCTTTGAGGGCCTCGAACGCCGAGTGGTCCGACGTGTTCGCGTCCGTCGACCATTCCGTGATGCGCTCCGCGATGATCTCGAACTCTTCCTGTGAAACGTTCTTATACACGTCATCGATGATGGGCTGGATTTTGTAGTGGCTGCGGATCATGCGCAGGTAAGCAACGCAGCACGTCTGCCACAGGTCGTTAAAGTGGTAGAAGTCGCCTCCCTTCTTGCGGATGCGGCGCAACAGGGCCTCGAAGTTGGTGCGGTCCTTGAGCGTGACCAGGAGTTTGACCATAAAGCGCACATACTGCTCGGTATAGACGTGGTGACGGCCGGGTCGCTCGGCGTCGCATTTCCAGACGTTCATAACCATGGTTTTGGTGAACATAGTCTTCTGAAGTACCTGGAACGCGGACAGAGCCTGGAGCGCTTCGGGGTTCTCGGCTTTGTCGTCGAAGAGCAGCTTGGCATGGCGCATGATGATGCGATGTTGCCAGTTGGACTTGTCCTTATCCTTGAGGTGTGTAAGCGTCTCAATGACGAATGGTTCCCATTCCTCCGTGTCATTGATCTCTACCTTCGCTCCCTTCTTGATGGCAAATGGCTGACGTTGCAGGATGTCGGCTGCCTCTTGAGGCTCGAGGTCTCCACGCGCCACAAGTTTATATACGACCGACACGATCTTGTAGTGAGGCTCAAGGATAGGATCTGTCCCGGACCGAGGTTTGGGCAGGGCCCAGACAGCCTCAACCGACTCCTCCAGGGCCCTGATGAGTTGCTCCACAGTCGGTCGGCTTTGGCGGTCGTAATGGTCTAAAGTGGTGTAAGGCTTCTGATACATCTTCCAGATGCACTTGGCACGCATGTAGGAGTTCCTGACATGGTTAGCATAAATTCCGGGTAAGCAAGGCGGACTTGTTGTACTTACTTCCATTCCTTTGGCTTAACCCCCATAGCTTTGCGGAAGAGTCGGGCAGCGTACTTCCACACTTTGTAATCGTCCATCTGCTCATGTATGATACGCTTATATGTGCCTCCACCCATGCTATTCTGGATGAAGAATCGCTCATGATCCGAGTGCTGGAAAGGCTCCATGGCGAAAGGCTCGCGGCTAGAGGCATACATGCGCATGCCAAATTTGTGGTACAGCTCATGGATGGCCTCGATCCCCTCGGTGTCGCCCGGTTCAGGTAAGGCTTTCCAGGAGTGAGATAGCGCAAGGGTGTAACAGTGGATAGCGTTGCGCTGGTATTTAACAAGCTCGGCGCGCTCCTTATTCATCTTTTCAGCAGTCCAAAGAACCGACTCGTCCAGCTCGTAATCGAAGCACTCGGCAAGCCGGAACCATGCGTCCCATTGGTCAGGGGTGAACTGGAGCTGCTGTCGAAGGAATGTTGCGCCGATCCGAAGGTCATCCGTCGCGCCTGGGGTTTGTCTGCGATTGAGATCCACCCCCTTGAACTTACTGAAAGCGATCATGCCAAGCAAGAAGAACCACCCATGGCGCGCGAGTGAGCTGTCCGGGGTGTTAACCGCTACAGCATCAATGGTGAGACCACCCTTGAGAGCTTGATACAGTCGTAGCGGGTGTACTGGTCTCTTGAGGAATTCAGTAAAGTTTCGCAGGTTGTGTATCGTCTGTTGATTCGACTTCGTTTGGCCAATGGCTTGCTGCATGTGCTCAATGGTACCCTTCAAGTCTGATTTCAGGAGGTCCTTCATCGACATATGGTTTGCCAGAACAATAATCTTCTCGACAAGTGCAGAAGCATTGCGCCTCTCAAGTTTCTCTGGTGGGCAGTTGTGGTCCTCCACCTCCCAAGAGCCAATGCCTTTGAGGCCGTAGAGATCGAATAGTACCTGGCCGAGGTAGTCTTCCCAGTTATCTACTAGATTCTGTTTCAGGAGCTCGACGCGCATCATCTTGAGGAAAATCTTGTTTGATGACTTGCAGAATTTCCTGAGGCCTAGGACTTGATGAACAGCAGCAAGGTATTCTGCCAGGTCCGTTTCTGGCGTTGTGAACTCCGAGCGGTTTTCATTTACACCAGCCTTCAGAATAGTGTAAAGAAGCGACCAATTTCGCACTTGCATTTCACGAAGCTTGTTCAAGAAGGGCGAAAAACTGGCATTGCTCGTAGGAGCAGTAAGCATGCCAACCCGGACCTCATCTTCGTACACGGAAGAGGTGTGGAGAAGGCAGCTCAGCTTGACCAGTGCAGCAACGCTTGACCTCAGGTGCCTGTCATCGATAATGTCGAAAGCCGTTGGATCGTTGAGTGCGAGCGCGAGGGAGTTGACAAGAAGATCGTCGACAAACTTGAGCATCTTGAAGAAAAGACCGCGCCGATCCTCAAGGGGCATACTGAGATAGGGGTCTCGCTCAAAGTCATTGACTACCATCTCGATGGCTTTCACCTTGCAGGAAAACTCCTTGGTCGTATACTTGATAGCCTGGTATGCTTCATCCAAGCGGTTCCACAAGAACAACCGCATCTCAGTACTGGCGCCGAGTAAGAACTTCCACAGGTCCCGGAGCCCTTGACTGGCGGTCTCGGAAATGGGCTGCTGTTTCGCTTCTTCTGGCTGTGGCGTATTGGGCTGCTCGTCCGGGATCGGCGAGCCTGAAGATGACTCGGGGGTCTCCACCGTGTATACTGATTCGGGGTTGAGGACGGGTTCCAGACTGTCAATGACGGAGACTGGATCGCTTAGGTCGTTCTGGAATAGCCCCAAGAAGAAATCCATGGTTGTCAGCTTAGATATCTCTTTGTCCGCTGCGAATATCGATATCTCTGGCATGATCGCGTTGTTCGGCAACCGTGGACTTATACCTTCAAAGTCGCTGGCCAAAGACTCGCGCAAGCTTTGCCAGCATTGGAGAATATGTTCCCGCGATACACCCTCGGTGAGAGTGACCAGGAAGACGGATGCCCATAAGAAACGCACCGAGAGTGCTTGGTTGCGGTCTGCCGGCCTCCTCTGACTCAATTCCGCAGCAAATGAAAACCAGCGGCCAAGCCTCCCCTTGGTCTCCACACGAATACCAAAGTCCACGGCGCTATTAGGGTTCGTGATCCTCTCGTAAACGTCCAAGTGCAGCTCAAAAAGCATCTGGGCCATCCCGTCAACACTGTCAAATGCCTGTGGGTCTTCCGAGCTTGCGGCCTCTTCAAACTCATGTTGCATGCGATTGTAAATGTCCTCGTCCAGATGGCTGATAACCTGTACCACCGAGGTCTTCATGGAATCCGACCACTTCGAGGTGACGTAGGTTTCAGATATGACCCTGACCCACTCAAAGGCAATATCGCCTATGCCCATTCCGAGCTGCTTGGCTTTGGCGGCGAAGGCCTTGAGGTTCTTTGTCTCGTCAAACTCCGTCGTTTCAGCCTTGGACTGAGAGCCGGGCTTAGAGTGCTCAAGGAACAGGCTGAAGCCCACGGCGGAGGTCGCTTCCTTCTTGCTCAACAACACTCTGGCAATGTCCTCGTCGAATGCAGTAAGCGAATCCCGAAGATCAACCATAGCCGGTTTTGTCACCTTGGCAGTCCGTTTTTCGAAATCCGACAATTCCAAAATCTCCGCGAGGCGGTCGAGCATGCCGCGATCCGTCACACCCAGGTTCTCTGCGATATTTCGCACATTCTGAAACAGATTCTTGTCGGCGGCTTGGTAGGGTTCCAGTTGCGCGGAAAAGGGGTTCTGAGCTTCGACTGGCTCGTCCGCTACCGTCTCCCGTCTCCGAGTCCGCTTGCTTCGCTTCTCGACGACTTCTTCGGTTTCGCCGTCAGGCTGCAAGCCAGCAGCCGATTGTGACCGTTTCCTCGATGTTACAGAGCCGCTGCGTTCTTTCCGGGACCCACCGACAGTGGTTGTGTTTTCGATTTTGCCATCTTTAGGCGACTCCACTGCGTCTTCGAGCGCGATATCCTGACTTGTACTATCTCCAGCTTCTTCTGTGGCTGTTTTGTCCGCCGTCTCTCCTGCAGGCTTGGGCCGTTCGACCAACATCTTCTCGGTGGGCTCTGGAGTATCGGGCAGTTCTGGCAGCTCGATAGTCGTAATCCTTCCGGGAACGCCGTGCGTGGCCACGAAATGGACCAGAGTCATTCCTAAATCGGCCCACGATGCGGTTGGCACGGCCAGGACAAGCGGTGACAGATTTTGCAACTCATTATCCTTGGCGCCTTTCGGCATTGCAAGTGTTTTGGTCGGATCTGGCAAGAACGGAATCGGGTCGAGATATCGTTTTAGGGCAGCAGGCATGAACTTCTTGGTGTAGGGTGCCATGATAGGATGTGACAGCGCCATGTCATCTGACAGAACGTGCAGCTGCTCTTTGAGTTGCTCTCCCGCAAAGCCTTCGGCGAGAGACGGAGGTTCGACCTCGTCAACTGCTGGATCATCGTCCAGCTCGATTGCCGCCTCCAAGCAGTACCTGCTGGCCCGGGCGCTTTTCAAGAACGCAGCGACTCGAGCCGCTTTCCTCCATAGTTCGGCGTCTGATGGGTCGTGATCAAGGGCCGTGGCGTAGTCGCACAGAGCCTTATGGGCGCTTCGGAGTGTCTCTTCCTGGGTAAAGACCGCAGCTCTATCTTTGCCGGCAGATTTGGCCTTGTACTTGATACCGTCCAGCTCGAACTGGCCATGGTTCTTGTAGGCCAGGTACAAGGCCTGGGGCAAACTGCTACCGGTGCCATCGATATCCGTCTGCGCGACTTCGAGCGATTGTGCGAATGAGATGTCGAGAGGGGAGGTTGTGAGTTTCGGTATGGCGCTCGGCGCGATCGAATTCAGTCTGCGCTTCGGTGTACTGGAATATCTCGGACTTGAACAGGTCATCGTATGCGTCGGCAGCTTCGGCGTATTGCTGGGGTCCCTGAGCATGGAGCTTCAGGGCGGTTTGGTAGCGTCTCAGGGCCTCTTCGATATGGAGCTCCCGAGTAATGTCGACCTCGTCATCGATGTTTTCCTCGGGCTCGACATTGATGGGATTGAAGGCCGGCTGCAGATACTGGATCAGTCATGTTCGCAAGTCGGAGGGTTTGGCTCACACGAAGCGTACCATGGTGTTTTGCGGTTATGGGTAGATACTGATTACGCTAATCGGATAATTGGCCGTTCGCATCACATGTATAATGCACTTTCAGGTCCATCGCATAACTGCTGCGATCACAATGCAAGCCAATTAGCTCGGTGTCGCCGGCAGTGTGCAATCCTCAGTCGCTTCGTAGGGTTATGCTGTGCAGGTGGAATCGTGGTGGTGGTGGTGGTTACAGGGGGGTTGATGCGGCAGCGGATCGCATTTCGTAGTCGCGCCTGGAGTTGGGAGAGGACGCGCCGTGCGGTTCGGAATTGCCCATTAATAAATTGAATTGGAGATGGATTGACTGCACCAGCCAGCCAGCAGCAGCAGCTCCCAGCTCCAGACGGACAAAAAGATGACGGAACTCGTTAAAGCGGGATGTGGGCCAGGTACCGTGTGGCGCGAGCTGCCCCATCCCTGCTGGAGGCTGTGGCTGAAGCGCCGATTGAGGGCGCTGGAGGGCGATTGTTTAGATTGCCCAGAAGCCTTCCAGGGCGTTTTAGATTGATCAACGAATCCCCGGCGCCCGGCGTGGCTTGGGGCGATGGCGCGTTCCTTGATTGGAGAGACAACTCTGGCCAAATCACCAATGCCAAGCTGCATCCTGTGGTGCGCAATCGTGTTCCCAGTCCTCCCAGTCCACTCCCGTCGCATGCCACCAACACCAGCCTCTCCCGACCCTCGATCCTTCCCGCCCACCAGTCTCCCAGCGTCGTCTGTACCGGAGGTTGAAGTTGCACATCTCTAGCCGTCAATCCATGATCCAAGGTGCCCGGCACCATTGACGCGCTTCCGTCTACTGCCCCATGACTCGGGCGCATTGAGTTGCATCATACCCTTTCCAACCCAAGGATAACATCGACTCGTGGATCTGCATTTGCGCTTTCCCATCTGCAAACCCCTACAAGCGCCTTCACAATGCCTTCGCCCGCGGTGCCAGAGTAGGAGCCCCAAATCCCTCCCCCGTGAAAATACTCTGCTAACCCAAGCCCTTGGTAGGATATCCGAAGAAGTACTTCACGAGTCCATTGAGGCTCGAACCGAGTCGCTTCAGTCGTTGCGCGAACTTGGTCCCCCCGACTTGGTCCACCTCCTCAAGCAGAACCTCCGAACCGCTACGCGGCAGACGGGCGTATACCATCATGTCACCGGTGTGGACGCCTCGTCTTCCGCCAGCTTAGCTGCGTATATTAACACCCTCACCTACAACAACAAGGAGCACGGCCAGCAAGCCACCAACAAGATCGTCGAAGGTCTTTACTGCTGCTACAATGCCTTCTCCCGCCTAGACATGCGCGTCCATGTCACCATCCCCGGAACAGTCGATAGTTACTGCATTGACGAGCGGGGAGAGAAGCGCCCCGCGACCGACGACCTATGGCTGGAGACATATCTCTGCAGTGTGCTGCGTGCGTACTCGTACGCGGATGATGGCAGCGGCGACACAATTAGGAAGATCATGGGCGTCCGCCGTTTCAACCCCGTCATGAACACCGAAACCGAACACCGTTTTCTCAGCGCTGCCGAGCAACTGTTCTTCCGCGGCTGGCAGCTGGGCTCCGACTCGGTCGTTCAGGTCCCCAACAACGTCTCGAACCACCTCACTTCTGGCCTGCTGAAATACTTCCACACTACCGGCCGCTTCGCTTCTGCTATCAACCTTTTCGAGAAATTGCGCTCCCATAACGTCGAGGTCTCCTCGCTCTTGGCCAAGGTCTTGTTCATGGGCAACGAAGAAGTACAGGGTGTGCGCGTTCTGTATCAGGCACTCAAGGATACACCCATGGATTATGTTATGCTTGACACACAAGCGGATTTCCTCATGAAGAAGGCATTGTCCGCCCCTAGTGCTCAGCTGAAAGAAGAGAGGCTCAAGATGGCCCGGGGCTGCGCAGACCGGAGCACCATTGCCGCTCCCAGTGAGTTTGGCACGTGGGCCCGATTAGCACAAGTCTACGTTACCATGGAAGACTGGGAAAATGCTCTGACTATTCTCAATTCGTGCCCCATGTTCACCTACCAGGATAAGGATGCGCCCCTTATGCCCGAGCCGAAAGACGTCTATCTCCCCACTCTACCCGAGACCCGGCTGGATGAAATCGACAGCGAGCCTGAATCACGATACAACGAGCAGGTAGATCCCAGCTTACTGAACCTGAGGGCGGCCGCCTACCGTGGAACCTTCAAGCAGGCGTACAGCATCCTAACGGAAATGACAGCCAAGATTGGATGGGACCAGCTGCTCAAGATTCGCAGCAATGTATTTGTGATGGAGGACGAGTACAGGACTGAGCGCCAGGACACATCTTCCCTTGCACCCCCAGCACAGCGCAACGCTAGTCTCGACGGCCTTCGCGGGACTCCTGAGCCCCCTGTCAATGGCGATGAGGAAACGGAAAAGGAGAAGGACAAAGAAAGTGCCAAGGACGACGACGAAAAGAGCAACATTGAAGATGACGAGAAGAACGACAAGGATGATAACGAAGATGAGAAGAACGGCGACGATAAGTCCAACGCTGGAGATGCTGATTCGACTGCGCCAACCCTGGCGAATGGCGAGAATGTCCCGAATTCGGTAGAAAAGCCTGAGCACACTATTGACCCGGGCAAGGTCAAGGCCGATGCCATAAAATCAGACTCGGATAACGTAAGTTGCCCCCCTCGGAAGATGTATATGGGCTACGTATGCTAACAAGATTGGCCAGTCTGCAACTACGGAAGAGCATCTGTCGCGCTTGAATAACAAGCGACTGTGCGAGCGCTGGTTGGATAGTCTCTTCATGGTTCTTTATGAAGATCTGCGAGTCTACACAATCTGGCGCACCCAAATGGCGCAGTACCGCGCCCAGTCGATGCAGTACAAGAAGTCGGCCGAAGAGTGGGAGATCCTCGGCTGCCTGGCCGAGCGCCTGCAGCACCACGACGAGGCCGTCGAGGCGTACCGCGCGTGCCTGGCGCAGCGTTTCAGCCCCAAGGCGCTGTCGGGCATCCTGCGCGTGTACGAAAAGACCAAGAACACGCGCGAGATAGTCGCGTCCCTGATACGGCTGGTGACGTGGCAGTACCGCTGGTACAGCGAGTTCTCGCCCGACCTGCTGTACACGATCCGCACCCTCATCGAGGACGAGGGCGCCGTCAAGGTGCGCAGCATCATCCAGGCCACCAGCCTGCCGCAAAACGTCCTGGACCTGACGCACCACTACGCGGCCCTGTGTCACTCGTTCCGGAGTACCGGAACCGATGGTTAGACGTGGAGGGCTAGCTAGTGACGATGGGGAAAGAAAGGAGGAAAAGGAGAACGTCGATTTGCAATTCGACGCGCGGGTTATACCTCTTTGGAAGGGACGAGGCGGAACCAGGGTACGAGGATTTTTCATTCTAAGCAATGTGTGCAGTCAGATTATGTGATATCCACGTCGGTACTACTTTGGTAAGGGAGGTAGGTAGGAAGGGATGTTGCCAGTCCGTCAGCATGTGGTATTAATAGACAAAAGTCCCACGCAGATGTTTGCTTTGCAGTTGCTCGGTCCGTGCTCGTCCGATCTTTTCTTTTCTGCACGTGTGACTTCTTAACAACGTCTCCTCGCTACATACACGACAACAAACCTACCTAACCTACACGGTATGCCCCTTCCCTTGCTTCAGCCCCGGCAGCAGATCGCCGTAGACGGCCCGCTCGAGCTCGTCCCACATCCGGTTCACGACGTCGTTGCCGTGCGGGAGAACCATGGTGAACATGGCGGCCGCGACGCCCGTCGCCGGGTCCACCCACCACCGCCCGTTGCTCATGCCGCTCCACGTCATGCTGCCGGCGCGCCGCCGCTTTCCCGGCAGGTCGTCCAGGTTGATCAGGCCGCCCAGGCCGTGGTCGAGCCGCACGCTCCCGTCCAGAGGCATCTCGGGCGCGAAGCCGGCGGGGAAGGCGGATACGGTGCTCGTGAGCTGGGCTCGTTGGGGTGGCGTGAGCTGCGGGGTCAGGAGCTGCGTCAGGGTTTGGGGTTTGAGGAGGGTTTCTTGTTCTTGTTCCTGGTGGTGGGAAGAGGAGGAGGAGGAGGAGGAGGAGGACCGAAGCAGGCCGGAGAGGAAGAGGCCGTAGTCGTGCGGCGTGGAGAACAGACCGGCCCCGCCCGACTCCATCTCGTGCTCCGTGCGTAGGATGCTCGTGCCGGGCCGCAGCTCGGCGTCGGGGTAGGGCCGGGCGCCTGTGATGCCGTCCTCGGCGCTGAATGCGAACTCAAGGAGCCGGTCATCTCCTGCTTTCTTCTCATCGCCTCCCAAGATCCGCTCCGGCCAGAACCCCGTCCGCTCCATGCCCAGCGGCGCGAAGATGTGGCGCTGCATCCACTCTCCCAGCGACTGCTTGGTGAGGGCTTCCAGTACCGAGCCCGCCCAGTCGTACGCCATGCCGTACACCCAGCCCTCGCCCGGCGCGGACGAGAGCGGCGTCGTCATGCCCGCCCGGGTCCAGTCGAGGTTGACGGCGGTGCGGCCGGCGGAGCGGCTCCAGCGCATCAGGTCCGGGACGGGCAGATCCATGGCCAGGCCCAGCGTGTGGGTGAGCAGGTGGTGCAGGGTGATGGGCCGCGTGTTGGGCTCGAGAATGGGCTTTCCTTCTTCACCTCCGTCCCTGTCGTCGGTGTCAAACCCGCGTAGAATCCCCATGGCGGCGAGCTCGGGCTCGAGCGACCGCAGGTTTTGGTCCATGGCCAGCAGCCCCGGTCCACAAGCTGCAGCGCCGCAACGGCCGTGGGCAGCTTCGTCATGGAGGCTAGCCAGACGAGGGAGCGTATGGTGAAGGGCGCTGCTCCGGGCGCGAAGGCGAGGCGACCCGAGGCGCCTTCGTAGAGGATGCCTGTTCCTGGTTGTTAGCAAATGGGAGACCGGGGGCGCTTACGTTGGGAAAGAGGTACGCACCATCCCTGTCCACGACTACGAAGCCGGCGCCCAGTAGCTTGTTCTTCACTGTGAGCTCATCGGACGAAACAGTATATGATCTGAGGATTTCATCAAGCTTCTCCATGTTGGATTGGGATACGGCTAATCTTCAATCCCGGCATTGTGCAGAGGTTGCCGTGTCGGCTTCTCGGCACCTCACACAGCCACTGTGCGTGCCCAACAGCCTAGCCCCCCCCCGTAGGAATCGCAAATCTGCGACGACCCCGCTTCCATCCGGGGCCCCGTGTAAGCCAGCCAGCCCCTTCTCCAGTAATTTCTCCCCCGATCTATTGGATAACTTCGCGCTTCGCAACAGCAACACACGGGGTTCATGAACAGTTCTACACGTCATAATCGTATGTACGACAGAGAACGTGATGCGAGGCTGTGGGTAACGCGCCACGGCATAACATGCAAGACACCTAACTTGGCCGTCCTCTCTCTCTCTCTCTCTCCACACGACCTCAGCCCGACAGAACAGACTCGGCGGGCTACAGGTCCGTCTACCGAGTGAGGCTGGGTTACCTCCGACCGTTCTTTTCAGGCAACCAGTCTAGTACACTTGAAGGCCGTTTCGATGGACACGCATCTTGACACCATTGGCCAGGCAATCGTCACGTCGTTGCCAGACTCTTCACCGTGGGTTTCTCGCAGACTCGATTGGACCAATACCTGCCGAACAGCAAAGGAAGCCAAGAGGTCGAAAACGGTGCTCAATTCATCACAGCCACCCTGTCTGAACCTTACCCTCCGCCTGCCAATATTCTAGAGCCGCTTCTTGTGCTCCTTGGACATGTTTCTTGGCAAGTTCCCTTCATGAACCAGAGCGATGGCCTGGTTCAAGATGATGACAAGCGCACGCGTTATACCGCTCCCGCCGTAAAACCCGGCGAGGCTCTGGGGTAGAGATGTAGCGTCGACGCGTGTTCCATGTCGCGAATATACTTGCGTCCTCATGATAGTGTGACAGTGAACGGTCAGCCGCCATGGGGCATATCTACAACACGAGCTGCCCTGATGTTGGTCCCTCGGTGTTTAGTGACGGACGATGCGGTTGAGCCTGCCTACCGCCGTTTCGGCCCAATCGCACTCCGTGAGATGGGGCCTGGTCGGCTGGTTGACTGTGCGGTGTGCAGTTGCAATCCGATCGAAACGGACTTCATGAGTAGGCGCAGGGCACGGCACGAAACGGGCTTCATCACCACATAGTCTTGACGGGCGCCATGCAGTGGTTTTCCAAATCATTTCGTTATTACTTCCATTGCATGAACGTCCGTAGAAAGACACGGAAAGATCTCACTTCACTTTGTGATTGTCCGAACTTTTGGAAGTAAAGCCAAACGCTCTCGCCCACTCAAGTACTATTCCTGTACGTGACTTGCTGTAGCATCACGCCCGGCGGGAAATGCGCGCTAACCTGGTTTTGCAGAGTCTCACTTCATTGGTTTGCCAGTTCGGCAGGCCAGTGAATGGCCTGAAGTAGAGGCCAGGTATGGTGTCCACGAAGGAGTCGCGCAGCTCTGTCAATTTCGACGAAGATGTTGACAAGGAGGTGCCGGCCCCGAGTGGCTTTGCCTACGACCACCACCACTGGAATCCAACCCCCAGTACCACGAATACGCCCCGGGGAGCAACGAGCCGCCACCCTTTAACGTGGAATTCGACTACTACGACGATTACAGCACTGGCCCCCAGCTCCCGCTGTACGCGCCAGAAGACAATGAGCTGTCTCCTTTTGCTGCAACCCGCGCCGGCGACGACTCCAGTCTTTTCACCGGCATTGGTTCCAGTTTCGGCGCTGACCCCAGAATTTCCCCCCCAATTCCAGGATTCGAGCCCGTCGCGGCCAGTCCCTTTGGCTTGGCTCCTGGTGCCGGCTATGACCAGTCCTTCCATGCAAATCGATCTCGAGACACCTACCGGACGCTTCTAGGGATTCCAGACGAGAGCGGGCAGGATGGTTATCATCCGCACTCGTCTGATTCGTCTTACTACCATGGGTCGTCGTCGAATCTGGGCCACGGTGGGGCGATGCAGGATCTGGATTATCTGACCACACTATCCCCCAACTCGATCGCCCACAGCAGCGGGTTCGGTTCCAAGGGAAGGCGCCCGCGAAAGCCCCCGACAGGGCCAAGAAGCACAAATGCACCCACTCTGACTGCCCGTGGTCCTTCGACCAGCCCAAGGGGCTCAGGCGGCACGAGGAGACCCAGCACGCAGATTCGCACACCGCATGCTACACTTGCAAATGCAACTACCAAACCGCCGTCAAGAGCAACTACCGGCGACACCTTGACAGCAGAGGCTCCCACTGTGGTGGGGGTCGCGATGACACTTGGGGCGCGTTCAGGTGCAAATGTGGCTGCCCAGGCTTTGGCGACCTGGCCGACCTAATCGAGCACCTGGACGTTTGTGAGTCGGTCAAGGAGAAGTCTGGGCGACCGCGCAGAAAGCCCAAAACGCCTAGAAGTGCTTAACACTTCTTTCCCCTTGCTTGATGGAGGTAACAGATGGACTGTCATTACCGGACATTGAAAAGGGAATTCGCTCTTTACACTAGAACCCACTGGTATCACTCCACTTATTTTTATTCTTGTACATCGCGTGCCCTTCTTCCTGTACTGTTTCTCCGTTGGAGACAATTGAAGAGGATCCAGGGGAAACGATGAGTTTTGCGAGGAGTTCAAGGACAAGAGAGATTGAAAAGAAGAGGATGAGGCGAAAAAATGACCTCGGTGTTTGTTTGCCTTATAGCTAGCTGAGTAACATCGAACATCAATGCAAATGCGCCATTCCCTCTTCCAGCCCTCTTTCTTGCCCAGAGCAGAGTACAATCGTGATCTTCTAGGCAGCAGCACAAGTAGATCTTAAGGTACTTGAAACCCCCAAGCATCTGCCTCGCGGAAGGAATGGTGAAGTATTCGAACGGCCAGAATGACGGCTTTACCATGCAGCTTATGAGAGCTCTGCCTTTCGTATAGGGCTGTAGGGCTCAACTGCTTCTCGATAGGGAGGGAAGGGAGCCCTTGTTGCCTGTCGCACTGGGGGTTGGCGATTGCGCCATAGGCCTTGTGGGCACTAATACGACCCCACCATTTGCATATGCTGGCCCCCAATTTTGGCTGAACAGCAGCTGAGCTCGGGAGAGGGCCAGCCCGCTTTGAGACAACATTTGGGGGGGCCGAAAAACCTCAGCAAAAGTGAAGCCCGTTTTGGCAGTTACGAAAGACATACTCATCCAGTCAAGGTTACATCACCACCGTGCAGAGGCTATCTCAGCATATGCGACTTTCGGTCCAGTCAGACATCTCGGTGTGAGAAACTTCAGTATGCCATTGCCAGAGGTATATAAGTCAACCAGTCACCCTGAAGCTGTCCTCAATGATACAATCAATTCACAGAGCATTGGGATTTTATCTACTCCTCCTATCACATCGCGAGTCCTGGCTTCAGAAGCAAATCTCTCTGCAGTTCCCCTCATAACAGCCCCTTTCTCAGTTTTGAGCAGATCAGCTTTAACTAATTATATACCGAAGACAAGTAATGGACGTAAGTAAATAGCGGTGTGCTGCTTTTTTCTTCTTTTTCCTTTTTTCTTTTTCAATTTCTGACATTGCTCTCATCCAAGAGCTTACCGCAAGTGAAGCTAAAGGACTCCCGGTGCCCATTCCTAAGGCAGTCAGCCACGAATGAATGTGGCTTGACCTGCAAACCAACCATTGAGCGAATTCTGCAGAAGAACTCAGGCAGCTACCAGGTGGTATCGTGCACCTGGAACACGGGAGATCTCATCGTTTTCTCCGTAATGGTGCTGGATGACCATCCAGAGTATGCACTCCTCCGCAACCGCCCACTCGAGGCGCAGGCCTTCTGGAAGCACGGCAAGCTGCCCCCGAAGCTCTATGAGTCCAGGAAGCGTAGGATCCGAAGGCTGAGGCACTCGCGAAACTTTGTCGAGGACGTCGAGGACGAAGGATTGAGAGTTGTCGTATGCCGCTCACCGAGTGAAGGCATCGAAAGGCACTGCAAGCTGCAGGGGGGCCCTCACCCGAGTTACAGGATGCAGACTTCCCGGTGCTGGGCCGAGATAGAGCCCAAAGTTACGCCAGCACACTCAATACGAGAAGAAGCGGCATCCCGACCTACGCGAGAGCCGCAGAGACGTCTTGCCAGCAAACACATAATGAGTCTTGCGGGCTGACCGATCCACCCAAAGTGACCAAGCTGTTCACACGACGTAAGGGATCCAGGAAAAGTATATTAGGCTAGAGCCATGGTTACAGTCGTTCTGGCGAGCTCATGATATCCATAGATTTTATTAGGCGTCATATAAACGCTCATTCAACGCAGTGCTTATTACCCCCTTTAGTGAATCTGATCACTGTATCCAAGTATCCATGAAGTTGAGCAATTGGGTATGATAAAATATCTTGGCCACGGCACCAGTTGCACTATAGGCAAAGCAATACGTTTATTCAGGGTCCTAATACCCTGTTACCAGGGAAGTATCCCGTTATATACGGGTTTTTAGAAAAGAAGTTATCATAAGCAAACGTCTCTTGACTTATCCAGCCTCCAAAGTGTGCGCCCCAGCACAAGGCACTCCTGGACCCCCATAACGCCCGAACAAGTCTACCAGATTTCCCAAGAGTCCTAAGGAGCGTTCTTTCGTTTCACTAGGTTCTGATTGTTTCCTGGTAGGCGGGATCGTCGGGGTTGATCCGAATCACTGTGACTCCTGCGGGGATGTTGGGCCACTCATAGTCAGCCCAAACTGTGCCGGGAAACCAGTCCTTGCCCGTTTCATTCGCTGCCACCTTGGGCAGCAAGACGTAGGCGGTTCCCGTGGCCATCTCGGCGAGGGCCTGGGAGCAGATGTCGAAGAACTCCTTGCTGGCCTGCTCGTCGCTCTGCCATTGGTCCTGCCAGTTGGGAGTTATCCATTTCTGCGCCAGTATTTTGTAGCCCATGAGGTACGCGCGATCCTTGATGGCCTGCCGTGCCTTGCCTGCGTAGCCCCCCCGGCCCGGAGTAGAATAGAGTATTCCCGGTGATTAGTTGGGCCTTGCACTCATCGACGGTAGGCAGGGGTGGTGTAGGGCGAAGTACAACCTGGACGAACTCCTTGCCGATGGGGCTGGCGAGGGCATTGAAGGCCAGTGATGCCAATAGGGCTGCTCTGAATAGTGGTTTTACCATATACATTCTGAGAGGGCTCGGGGGCTGTGACGAGTTCTGGATACTGTAATGGGGTGATGTGATTTTGAGACGTTTGATACTGATAACACAATGCGATGACTATACCACTTCTTGCAAACATACTGAGATTTCACAAGGCTTCATATATTTCAGTTGTCACCTGCAAATGTGCTCTTAATATCATCTATAGCTTCGCACTAGGTAATGGCCAGAGGAATGTTTACAAAGAATGCTATACCGTGTGGCGTTGACATGGATTCCGAGTGCAGTAGGGCTGATGCCAGCAATATAAAATCATACGATGATCATATTAAGAGGGGCATTCCTACCGAACCGGACATATTCCCAAGATGGACGCGAGAGAATTTACTTACTGAATCCGTCTGGTGGCAGATATCCAAGAGGATGCTGGCCTAGCCCTATGCGGAAATGGAGCAAAGAATTGTGTTGTATCAGGACTGTCTCAGCACTCGTCTTTAGAGAGGCATTCGTAGCTGAGACAGACCGTGAGACGGTGAGGTCTAGAAGCTGAAGAGATGTTACTTTGGGTATGGAGGCGCCCGAACTAGACATTTATTAGGTCTAAGGGATACTTATGAGCCGCTTTTATCGTGGCGTTGATACAGGCCGTCTTAAGACCACCTGAGTAATTCTTCCCATAGATGCGAGTACCTATCGAATTAGATACAATATGCAGTTTCTGCGTAATAACCGGGTTATCGAGAGCCGATAAAGACTTGGGAAACCAACCGAAAAGGAAACAAAGGTTCTTTTTCTACCAGAACTCCTTAAGTAGCCACCACAACACAAGCCCCTGGAAACAACACGGGCACATAAAGCTGAGCAAAACCATGGCTCCATCAAACGTCGGAAACGATGAAGTCATTGCGGCCAGTACTACTTGTACTGAGCAATCAAACTGGGACACGAGCGCCTTTGAGCAACTCCTTGAGAAGAATTGGGACATCAACAGCTGCCTTGGTTATTCGGGAGATGCACTATCGTAGGTCAACCCATTTCTTCTGGCCATTTTCTTACTTCTATCCACGCGAATCTCATCTTGGTTCCATTCACTAAACCACCAAATATATAGTTTAGCTGTAGGCGCCAACAAACTGCCGCTGGTGAAGTATCTCCTCGACCATGGGGCCGACCCAAACCGCAACCTGCGCGGAGACACGTACTCAGCCCTTGAGCTCGCAGCCGTTGTCGACGCGCAATTGGGCATATTCACAGCGCTTGTGGACCACGGCGCCGAGGTGCAGGACCGGAGCGTGATGCTGATAGCCGCTCGCACGGGACGGGTGGACGTGCTGGAGCACATCCATCGCAAGGTGGATGATCCTCTCTTGATCGATGCCGTTCCGGACAATGTTGATGTGTACGATAATGCTCGAAAAAAGACGGACTTCGGGACTCCCTTACACGGCGCCGCGGGGAATGGTCAGACGGAGACGGTCGAGTGGTTGCTCAAACAGGGGGCGTCCAGTGATATCAAGAATGATAGTGGGCTGACGCCCAAGGAGGTGGCTGCTAAGGGAGGTCATGTAAAATGTGAAAAGCTCCTTTGAGATATGGGACACGTCATGTATACTGATAGACAGCCCCTCAAACGCGTATCAACAGCGATAGAATCACGACCAAAGACTCGAAGCTCGATCAGCGTGTTCCTTGGTGCCACAGTGTCCCATGTGCATACTGATATTACTCTTCACTCGTTTACGTGGGCTAGAGCATATGGCTAATGTGCCCAACTACTTAGTTGCATCGATCCAACACTCCCCAATTCCTTTTTTCTCTGGAATAGGGGTTTTTGCAACGAAAGCAGGAAGTTGGATCCGTACCGTCCGTGGAGATGCCAGGCCTCAAATCGACTGGGCTTATGCCCCACTGTCTCGTCGTGTTGGCTTCATACTTGTCATGGAGCCCATGGTATCGGAATCAAATCCGTAAAATTTGAAACTTGACATGCAAGATTACCTGCTCGCTATAATTCGGCACTCCTCTAATCACACTTGGCCGCGAAGTCTTTTCTAGAAGTCTCAAGCCATGCCACATCATATGAAATGATACTTCTCGGGAGCCACAATGGCACGGCATCAGCCAAACAGAGGGATGACGGGCTCCACTGTGAGCAGCAGTAGGCTTGTCTGTATTGAGGTTCGAAAACAATCTTCCGCCCTCGGCGGGTGCCGCGCCGGCTGGCCTAATCCGGCAATGCAAACGACAACGCCGGCACCACGGTTCTCGCCAATGGAATACCCCCATTAGTGGAACTCACCAAAATTGTAAACTTCCAACCCACCTGCATCGCGGGTTCCCACTAATCTCAATATGAACTTCCGCCTATCAGAGCCTATGCCCCCTTGGCATCGCGATTAAGGCATGGCTGACAAACATCTTGAGACAACCTATAACTGTGGGACACTCGCACCTCTTGAGTGAGTTCTGTTAACCCTCGAATACAGCGCTACCCAGAAGCATAAACCGGATTCCAAAGCACAAGACTCAGGATGAAGAGCTCCGTATCCCTCCTCGGCGCGCTCGCCAGCGTGGTCGTAGGCCACGGCCTGGTGACCGACTTCTGGATCAACGGCCAGCACGAGCAGGGCTTCCTGCTCGACTACTACTACGCCAAGAAGAACGGCGGCTCCGTGCCGGACATCGCAGCCTGGTACGCCGAGAACCTCGACATCGGCTTCGTGGCGCCCAACGAGTACGGCACCGCGGCCATCAACTGCCACAAGAACGCGTCGCCGGGCAAGCTGACCAAGACGGCCCCCGCGGGCGGCTCCATGTCCTTCTACTGGGAGGCGGCCAACAAGCAGCCCTGGCCGCACGCGCAGGGTCCCATCCTCAGCTACCTCGCGCCCTGCAACGGCGACTGCAGTAAAGCCGACCCGACCAAGCTGGCGTGGGTCAAGATCGACGCCGCGGGCATCGACTACGCCACCCAGCGCTGGGCGTCCGAGGACCTGATCGCCAACAACAACACCTGGACGAGCCAGATCCCCGCCGGCATCGCGCCCGGCCACTACGTCTTCCGCCACGAGATCATCGCGCTGCACGCCGCCGGGTCCGCCAACGGGGCCCAGAACTACCCGCAGTGCTTCAACGTCCAGATCACCGGGTCGGGCACCGCCAAGCCGTCCGGCACACTGGGCACGGCGCTCTACAAGGCGGACCACCCGGGCATCCTGTTCAACCCTTACCGGACGATCACGAGCTATGCGATGCCCGGACCCACTCTGTTCAAGGGCTAGATCCGAAAGAGACGGAGGAAAGACTTTATTTAGATGATGGTGGAAGTGTAGTTGCTAGGTCTTCGCAGGCAGAGGCCAGCTCAGGGGTTGGCATGGTGAGCGTGGCTAAAGACATCATAAACTACCAGCATGTATAGAGAAACGAGAGTGAGACTATTGCTATAAAGTAGTATTCGAGAAGGCGCTGTCGCACCTCCCGGGTTTAGCCCCCCTTCCCGATTGGGCATCGCGCGATTGTACACCCCTATCTCCAACTAAATTTATATCTTAATCAGAGTGCTTTAACATTGACACGAGGATGTTCATTTCCTCAGGTCTGTCTCTATCTCTGAGTGGGTTCCTCGTACTGAAATGGTCCTGCCACGTCCAGGCCCAGATCAGCACTTCTTCAGCTCCAAGATGTAGTATTCCTCGACAACACCTTCCCCGATGGGCTCCTGCCCCCGAATAAGCTCCTTATGTGCGAATCCGGATTTCTCGGCGATCTGGTAGATGGCCTCGCGGTTAGCGTAGGCGCTGGTACCGAGAAGGACCACGCCCCTGTCGGTAAGGTAGCCCTTCGCCTCGCCGATGAAGCGCCGCAGCAGCTTGTACTCGGCGTCCAGCGTCTTCTCCGACTGGAGCTGGCTGGGCACGGCCGAGTCGTACTGCCACGGGTGGTTCCAGAAGATGACGTCGAAACGGCCCTCCACCTGGGCGAAAAGGTCGCTCACCACGACCGTGCCCGCCAGCCCGTTGGCCTCGAGGTTCTTGCGCGTCGTCGCGACGGCGTGCGGGTTGATATCGACGCCCCACACCGTCGACCCGGACGCGGCCACGGCGACCGTGTTGAGGCCCGACCCCACGCCCACCTCGAGGAAACTGCCCCCGTTCACGATGGGCGGGATGTTTCGCGCGTACCACCAGGTCTGGAGATCTTTAGGTTATACAGTAGAAACCAACGAGTCTCCGTTGTTGTAAGACTTACCTCTGGGAAATATTTGGGCGAGTAGACTGTGGGGTGGATATTGATAGTGAATGGACCGAATTCTGCGTCGTAAGACGAGGTGTGTTTATTATGTGATTGGTCGACCAGCTCCGATATACGCTTCTCCCATACGTCGCGGGGTGAGGCCTTCGAGGGGCCAAAGGCGGAGGTCTGGGTCTGTGTTGTTGTACCGGTAGTAGACATTTCAACGGGCGCGAAGGATGATCGTACGGAAACAAAGACCAAGGGGCTTTGTAAGTAGTAGTGATGGGCAAATGATTAGATTCTTATGCTCAATACACCCTATCTGCGAGGAAGGACAACAAGGCTAGACAACGTCATAGCACGAAACAAAACGGCTTAGCCGCTGCATTTGTGTTGTTATATTCCTCAGATCTAGACCATGTCTCTCGCTTTCCTCAAAATCACAGCATTATTATTATGTAATGGGCCGGTCTGTAATATGGCCTTTCCCCGCCTTTGAAGCAGTACTAGACCCGTACGGCATGCATCAACATGCATCCCCGCCGGGACCTAGGACGAGCCCCTCTCTGGGTATTGCAATGAAGATGCCTCTTACGGCAAGGCTCTTGTCTTGCCATGCATTACGTGCATACGCCCCGGTCAAATCCAACCCCGGATTCCTCCCCGCGGCGGAGCAGGGTATGTGCATCCGGGGGTGACAAAGATGCTCGGGGCCGGCTTCCGCTATACTTGCAGTACAACTCTCGGAGCCCTCGAAGTCCGTACGCTGTCGCATCGCGTTTTCACTGCAGTCGCAGGTGCAGTGGTGGCGTGGCGAAGTGAACCAACACCAAAAGCGGCCAGCAGTATCAGATCTTTGGCCTACTCGTGAGTGAGTGGCTCATCTGCAGCGACCGCCAGTTCAGGACTTTACGTGTGGGACGTACAGACGGGTTCTGGTGTGGATACTGACTTGAATATCAGATGCTTGCGAAGTCGAGGATCATTAGGGTTGTTAGTTGTTGATTTTCCATCATGCTGGTATCAGCATTCAGCGCTTATCGCTGGCTTCAATTACCCGAGAGAAGTATCCTTGACCTTGCATCGCTGATATATTAGCGTCCATTGAACTAGATGCGGCTGGAACGGTGAAGTAGCAAGGCAACACCTCACCAAGGAGGCAAACAACTTGAAGCGCCGCCTCTCAACTCTCGATCCATCCCGTTTGTCGGGCTTTCGCATCGGGCTCATAGGAATAGATTGCACTAATAAGGAAGCGACGCTTCAAGTTTTAATATTTGGGAAAGGGCTGTGCTCCAGAGTCGATACAAGAGAGCTCATTGTCTCTTTTGTATTGCGGCGCGTAGAATGGCCGATTCTTCTGAGATATCGCGGATGCTGTAGTCCCTCATCACCTTTAACCGAGAGTTCAAGTAAGAGTTCCTTATGCCATTCGGAAGATGTGATATTGGCTGCTAGAAGTTCGATATCAGTCTAAGTAAATGCTGATCGTCAGGTAGGCCCTTGGCCAGTTCCGTTGCAGAATCAACAGGAGAGGCGAACACAGGATTCACTTCACTGCTTGAACAACACACAATTTCAGGACATGTAACATTGGCCAAAGATTAGTCCCCGACGTGATAGAAACTCCTCCCGTAGTCGAGAAAGCGCTGTCATATCTGCCGGGTTTAGTCCCTCTTCCTAATTAGGTATCGCGTGGCTGTGCCCCCTATTAGTACCACTTATACGTATACGTATATATCTGTGTGTGGTTAGAGGGCTTAAACCCCTTCTATATTTAGCCAATCCGCACCCTTCCCCGACCATTCATACTGTTCAGACATCTTTTCAGTAAACATGGACTCTTCATCTCTAGATACCACTATCTTGCCCAGTTATGGAAAATCTACCGTCTGTCTCGATTCCAGAATCCATCTCACCATGCGACGTGTGTCAGAAAGGGTGTGAAACGTTTGTTTCATTGCCAGATTTGGTCCAGAGTACTGAAGCGGGTTGCTTTGTTTGTAAACTTCGCTACCCCGTTCTATCAACAGTATGCGAAGAGTCGGTGGAGGAAGAGTCGAATCCCGATGTGTCTTTGAAGTTTTGTGGACCGGCCATCAATATACGAAGAGAGTGGAGAAGAGGGCGAGAGGACAACCTGTTCGACTTCAGTTCTAATGTCTTTCTCTACACAACGCGACTCAGCCATCCCAAGTCCTTCCGTCCCTTCATAGGTGTGGGCCGCGAAGTCGGCTATCGAGCAAGCAGCTATGTCCCTGTGCTTACTAGATGGCTTGGAACACGCCACCAGAATCACCCCGCCTGCCTGCCAAACATCGATGTACCGCTGCCTACGCGTGTTCTGCATGTTGGCGATAAGGATTTGGAGAAGGTACGACTTATTGAGGTAGTTTCAGGTCAGCGAGGGTGTTATACCGCGCTCAGCCATTGTTGGGGGAGGCGTGGGATCAAAACAAAAACGACCACTAAGAACATCGCGGCGCGGAAGAACGGATTCCGTTATCCCGACCTTCCTCTCTCATTTCAGCACGCAGTCACCGTGACAAGAGGGCTTGGCTTGGACTATCTATGGATAGATGCTTTATGCATTATCCAGGACAGCAAAGACGATTGGGAAACCGAGTCAGGGAACATGGCGGCGATATACCAAAATGCATAACTTGTCCTCGGGGCAGATATGTCGCCCAACTCACATAGGGGGTTTCTCAATGTCGGAGAGGGTGGTTATAATGGAGCTGGGTGGCCAGTAGCTACCATCCAGAACGAAAAAAGCGACAAAAGCATCGTATACGCGCGATCGGAGGATAACAGCAACAACGATTACCGTGGTGCTCGCCCCCTGATCGACGAACCATTATCCCGCAGAGCCTGGACCCTACAAGAGCAAATCTTGGCGTCGAAGATGGTACATTTCGCCTCAAGGGAGATGGTTTGGGAGTGCAAGTTGACGCTTTCCTGCGAATGCATGCAACTCGATCGGGTGGGGCGCCCATTCATGCCGCCATCTCCCTTCGCAGTTTGATGAACTGTTCGTTTACTGCAAAGTTCAAAACGTGGTATGCATTGGTAAACGAAGTCACGTCTCGGAGCATCACAAAGCCTGAAGGTATTCTGCCTTGTCTGTCAGGGATAGCCCAGCATTTCCAGCATGGCGGCGCCGGGGTATACCTCGCAGGTCTTTGGCATAAAGACTTGCCACTGGGCCTCCTATGGGGTCCAGGTCCAGAGACCATAGATGCTTCTCGAGCTGTTCCGTACCGAGGGCCATCTTGGTCTTGGACTTCCCTTGACCGAGTCCGTAGTCCGTACGATAGTGCCGGAGGGTTTACGGATAACGACAATGAACTCAAAAAGGTCTATGCTAGGATCATCGAAGCGAAGTGCTTTCCAAGTGGGAGGGATCCACTAGGGACTGTTTCGGGCGGCTATCTAAAGGTTGCCGCACCTTTATTGGTACTAAAAGAGAAGCTGGGTATTTTACCCAGGTATGACTTTGACGCAGATACTCCCAGAATGGAACTGTTTTGCTTATTCATCGGGGAAGTTACCTGCTGCGCAAATGGCTGGCCCTTCCGGGGACTGATCCTCCAAAAGCGGCGAGGTTTTGAGAATCCCACATTTGAAAGAGTTGGTCGGTTTGCCTTGCATTCTGGAGAGGAAATTCCACTGATCAAAGATAAAGAAGATAGTATAACCACTATTATCTAATTTCCGTACTGCCCCTTGACGCCAAAAGAGATCACGGGCAGTCTATCCGTGCTCCTTTTCCATACGACTCGTAGCAGATGTCCTATATCCCATAGGTCGATATCTCACCATCGGGGCTTGACTTCTGTGTCGCGTCTCAAAACGCGCCTCGTCCGGGCAGCGGGTCGTTCTTAACCGGACAATGGCTGTCATACGTGTTCGGCGCCACGAAACTCGGCTCTGGACTGTTTTGGTAGCCCAGTAGAACTAGAGTGTCACCTATGGACACATGATATAGTGATAGTGAGGAATCTTCCCGTGGTCAAGATCACATCGGACCTGGGAACAAAGTACTTACCGGTTGGGTCATATAAGGGCCATCCGTGTGTAGTCAACCCTCCCGTCGGATCCCGGGCAAACGCGGCCCAGGCTGCCATCATGTACCGCGACGTGACGTCTTCCTCGCAACTACTCTCCAACCCGGACACGTCCCGAACCGTCCCGAAGACCATCTCGATCTCGGACCCGTGGTACGCGCCGCTGCCCCGAGGACCCAGCCCCGCGGACCCGTTGTACAAGCGGAGGTTATCCCAGTCCCCAAAGTACCGGTACCGCCACGTCGGCACGCCGTACCGCACGCGGTACCCGGCCGTATACGCGCTGGGGCACGTGAACGCGCGCTCGTCGTACAGGTCCCACTGCGCCTCGGTCAGGTTGATCCGCGCCGCCCAGGCCGACAGCTTGTACCAGCCGGCCTCGAAGTCGTTGTTGCCGACCAACAGCGGGATCCGGGCGAAGCGGCCCGCGGCCGCGCGCGTCTCGTAGTCGGCGAAGACGGTCGCGTTGTCGATGGTGGGGTCTTTGGTCCAGGCGAAGGAGTAGTAGTCGACCGAGGCGCCGCCGGCGCTTTGGCCGAAAATGGTGATGCGTGACGGGGCATTCCCGGAGCGCCGGGGAAACCGAAGATGCCGAGTCGGTAACTGAGTTGAGCGTCAGCGTGGCAGGCATGGAAGCCCGGGAAAATAGGGGGTCCTCATGATATAACTGACTTGACCGTGACCACGATCACGTCCTCGGCGTCCGCTAGATACTCGCCGTCGAAGAAGGGACTATGCGGACCGGGAATAGTGAAGCCTGTGGAGAACCCGTTCATCGGCAGGGGTCCGTCCAACGACCAGGGGTCAAGCGGCTTGGCAGCATACGTCCCCCATGGAACCAGACCAGGGCCGGCTTCTTGGCCGAGATTCCCGGGTTCTTGGTCCAGACGTTCAGGGCCAGGCAGTCCTCGGATGAGGTGTTGTCGTTCTGGGCCGCGAAGTTCTTCCAGACCCGCAGACCCTATGGTTCGGTGAAGTTTGGGAACTTGGACACGGGCGGTTTGTTAGAGGGACAGTCGCTGATATCCCGGTCCAGTTCATTGTCAGTGTGCCCGCAACTGATGGTAATATGGTATTACAGTAACGTACGGTGACTGCGTATGGGGTTCGAATTAGTGCCGTGGAACCATGATGAAAATTCGTGATGCGCATCAAGACACTCACCCATTCGGACGCTTCAAAGAAGGTCCTTGGCGGCGCGGCGAACCTCTTAGGCGGTGCAAATCGAAGCTCGCCAATCGGGGCTGCTGCATACTTGATGCCGAGGAACTCAGCGACGGACGTCCGGTTCGGCGCTGGGTGGCCGCCAATCAGTCCGTTGGTGGTCTTGACACGGAGCGATGTTGCCATCGGGCTCGTCGTCGCCGCAAGGGCCGATGCGAGAAACGAGACGGTAATGATATAGATGAAATATAACGAAATGGCGACCTTAGGGGATTTGTAAACATACAGGAATGAGCAAAAGGGAAAAGTGGTGTGGCTACAGCTTCCCCGGAAGATATGAGGTCTGGAATAGCGTCCAAGACAATTCTGTGCGACCCGAGCTCGGGGATCATATACAATAACGTATACACACACACACACACACACACACATATATATATATATATATATACCGCCAAGAAGCCAAGTGCTCGGGATATCGTGTGGACGCCATTGGTCTCCCTTTTGATTGCCAAAGCGTAGAGTGACGTATAGATGTTGGGGATAACGGTCGACGAGGACGTACAGAACGGTAATGGGCTAGTATACCCAATCAAAAAGCTTGGCCGACCCGAAAACAGCAAAGGAAAGCAACGCCAACGGGATTAAACCAGACCAATGCCCTTTGGCTTTCAACGGACATACGAGGCGTGCATCGGGATAGCGCCATCGTCTCTTGGCAGAATGCCATCAATTGGCCCAGTCACCGCAATTGCATCCCAAATTTGGATGGCTCAAATGCACTCGATCCTCTAGCTGGATTCTCTACTGCAACCACTCGCCGTCCATCATTCTGAAAAGTACGATGGGCTCGTTCTTGCACCATGCACTTGACCATTTTTCATCAAGTGTACTGTCAATGGCCAAGCCTCGAGTTCAGTTCAACACACATGAACCATCGTACAAGGCTGGGATACTGAACACAAACTATAGCGATTTAGAAATTGAGGTAGAAATAAATCCAATACCTAACAGATAGTTGAGTAGAGAGAACGAATTGAAAAATCATGAGCCAACTCCCTGTTGCATGGAGAGACAGGGAGGGGTGGCCATAGAAAATATAGGAGTAATTAACCCCGATTTGCTGTCCAACATGAACCGCCGCAAGAAATGGCAAGGCAGACTCACAGTAAAATGTGCCAACTGACGCGCCCATGGTAACAGAAGGACAGCAATCAGATGTGTATTTAGCATACACCGACGTCGCCAGGACCCAACAAAGGTTGCTTCAGAAAATACAGTATCAATAGCAGGAATAGGGACTAGCAGTCTCTTTGAGATGTGTTGCTGTGACAAAGGACTTGAGTCCCACACAATATCTATTCTCTGACACAACATCTGCTTTTGGCCAGGGCGATGAAAGATATTGTTCAGAGCGGCTTCAAGGAATGAAATAGCCCCCCTCGTTCCCTCGAGAGCTTCACTTTCTTCTCTTCTCTCCTCATCCACCACACTCGAGGACTCCGTCAATACTTCGTCTTTATTCATACTGATCAAGTAACCTTACAGGTAACCGTAACTAACCGTTGACTTAGATTTACTCACCGTCGATACCGACTCGCTACTACTGACTATTCCCCACTTAGGTACTTTAACAGGAAGATACCCCAGACGAACACCATGCAGGTCGAGACCACTCGTGGCAGCCAAAGCGGCAACCGCAGCGCGTTGGAGCCGACAGGGCTCCAGTTCTTTCACAAGTTCTCGGACCTCCCCGGGAGTTAAGAGACCACATCTGGGAAATCGCCATTCTTGACGATAACAAGGACCGACAGGCCGTCGTTCTCAGCGGCCCGGACCTTGACCCTCTTGATGCTGGAACGGCCCAAACCCCGGGTCGGCTACTTGCCCTACAGAACATGACTATTCGGCTGGGATGGCACATGCGGCCCACCGTCTTCTATCGGGTTTCCCGAGAGAGCTTTGCGGCCGTATGTCGAATCTACAACGTTAGGCTAACACTGCATGGCTCGCTCTCGCGCGACCCCAAACTTGGGGTAGCCCTGAGCAACGCGTCCCGGACCCTAAGAGCAGACTACGAGGGTCCCGCCCCGACCGCCTACCTTCGGGTAAGCCCGGAGCACGACCTGTTCGTGTTCCACGACGACCAGCACGTTCCTGAGAACGTTTATGGCCACTGGGGCCCGCGAGTGTCCTTCCTGCACAGACGGTTTACCGCCCGCGCGGGTCGGCTCACTTCCGCCCAGACGGCCGCTATCCGGCACGTGCTGGTCGTCCACTGGGGCAACTTCCTGAGCCCTTCTGACCCGGATTTCATCGACGATGCGGCGGCCAAGTGTGTCGATCCCTCCATTGACGACCTCTTCGGTCAGGTCCGCACCCGCGTCGATCTATACGTCCATGAAAATCAGTACCACGGCTGCCAGCACGCCGAGTCCAAGGGGGCTCTACCCACACAGCTCCTCGAGCAGTACCCGGAACAGAGTGTCCGGAGCATTCCTGCACCCGTCCACCAGGTTGCGTCTGAGGAGGCCGATCTGTAATTTATTGCAGACAACGGCGAACCTCACCAAGGGCACCATTCTGTTCCCATGGTACGTGTGGCCATGAACCACCTAAGGACCACCAAAGAACCCAAAGTGAGTCGGTGGGTAGCGATGCTTGATACGACTGTTATGTATGCTTAGCCTTATTCGGTCCGTTACGGACTTTTGATGGAGACCTTGACTGTTGCGTCGGTCTAATCATCTGCATTGGGGGCTCCGTTGGCTGGGGGTTTGTTTCCTTCCCTTGCCGTGGCTGGGGGCTACCATACTTCCGTGCCGTGGCTGGGAAGTTAACTTTCTCCCGTGCCGTCGTCGAGTTCTATGCATCCTTATGGGCTCTCGTCCAGGCTCTTTACGAGCTGGTGACGATCGAGCATCGTAATGACTTAACAATGACAATGATTTACTAAAATCCTCTTTATGTCCCGATTCTGTGACCCCTTTTGTGATGTAGTGCCCGTTGAGCCTGACAAGTGCTTTGTGTTGGAGGGGACAAGCCCCTTTTGTGAATACGTGAAAGATATAACTATACAAAGACCATTATCGAAGGTCGTGAGGATATAACTATCACTAAATGGCCCCAAGGGTAGCCGATGAGTCCCAGCATACGCCAGCCACCAACCATCAGCGATTGGTACAAGGTAGGTTTCTTTCGCCAATATCGTCAAATAACCGTACTACCCCAAGCCAAGCACCCGGCACCGACCTTAGAAATGGCGCCGCCTCACCTCGCCGGCCCCTACGCCGACAACCGGTCCTACTACTACGCGGCCCGGGACCCGACGCGCACGCGGCGGGTGTCCAACCACCACCCCTTCATCTCGACGAAGCGGATCCACAGCTACATCCAGCTCGGGCTGGGCTGCTTCGTCGCGCTGGACGAGGTCGGCCTGCCCGCGGGCCCGCACATCGAGCACGGCTACGGCTGCGTCTGCGCCGGCTTCCGCGACGCCCACCTCCTGAACCTGCTGTGGAAGTGGGTCAAGGTCGACGCGCGCATCCTGCAGGTCGAGCCGGACGCCGCCAACGAGGTGGCGGCGCGGCTGCTAAACGAGTGGCACTTGGGCTTCATGCCGGCCGAGGAGGTGTTCGAGGTGCTGGGGCACTGGAAGTGGCGGGTGGGGCAGTTTGAGATGGCCCCCAGTTTGGAGGCGGCGGCGCATCCGATGATGTAGGTGTGGAGGAGGTTCACAGAGGAGGGCAACTCCTAATGTCGGTAAGTTTCGTGGGTTCGCGATAGTTAGAAATGTTTTATAAAGCAGTTGTTTACCACACTGTCCAGTCTCATATCGCAACAAGTAATACCACAAGGTAGATCCCAGCCATCCCACTGATAAACTGCAACCCCCTTCAACTTTATTGCCGGACGAGCAGCGGCCATTATTGTTGCCCTTCGTTGCCCCGGGTGCTCCCGCACTACCTCCTTCCGTGCCGTCACCTGTAGTCCCATCGCCTCCGCCAGAACCCCCCGTCCCCGAGCCAACACCAGACTTCCTTTCCTCCAGAGCTACATCTCTCTTACACGCCTCACTACTGTCACTGCTTGCCGTGGTTGTCGGAGCCGTGGTAGGCGTCCGTGATGATGCTGATGTAGCGGTAGTCGTCTTCTTCTTGCGCGTCCCCGCATCGCCGATCACGGTGACGGGCGTCATCCATGCGCCAGCGGCCGTCAGCGTGGTTGTTGTCGTAGTCGTGACAGCAGCTCCTGCAGCAGCGCCGCTGTTGATGAGGCATGTGAGGCTGCTGTCGCTGCTGTTACCACCCGCTGGGGCGCGCGTGCAGTCGTAGACACTGCCGCCACCCCCGAGCTCAAGATGCATGGTGGACGGGCCCGACGTGAGAGTGCGCCGGGGCCGGAAGGCGCCCGTGCAGGTCGGCGACGCGGCAGCGACGTCGGGCTGGCACCCTAGGGCCCAGAGACTGGTGGCGCCGTCCTCTTTTATGAGCGTCGCGTAGATGTGCTCCGAGGCGGAGGTAGCGATGGAAGGTAGCAGGAAGGTGCTGGTGCTGGATTTGGTCGTGGAGGATGCTGCTTGAGCCACGGATGATACCGCAGCAAGAAGCAGCAGCACATAGCCCGTACGTTGCAGCATCGCTGCTACTAGGCTCTTCGGCGCCATTAGTATCGGTCGATCCACACTTTTCCGAGTAATCTCGTTAGGATCTAGTTGATGGGATATGTAATGAGGATGCTTCGCGCATGTACTCGAACTTCGATGTTATTTATAGGGCTGGGTTCCAGTCCCTTGAATTTGGCAGAACCTCGCAACCTATATACTTTTCTGTGAGGCCTCTCTATCGCCAAGCTTGAAGTAATTTACAACAGCGGCGCAGCCCTCTTTTATCCAGTAGAATATGGCCTGACGTGGTACTACATGGGTTGGGATGACGCCAAGATATCGGAACCAACCTCCCAATGGACAGTTGTAGACTGAATTTGCCGATCCCAGAAACCTTCCTGTTAGCGAGGGCAGTCGATGGCAAACCTAGAAGGCAATGCACCTGATTTTACGATATGCGAAACGTACATGTCCACCAATGAGGCGTGCTACGAGGTCAGCACTAGTAGGTGCATTCAGTAAGCGACAACCAAGCTCTAGTTGCATGCACATTATCTACCAGTTGTTCACAGTAGGTGAACGCTCAACTCAATCATTGATAGATGCACAAGCCTCGCCAGTTACTATGGCAGTATGTTTGTCCTCAAAGTCCGGGTATTGTTCTCTCAAGGATGGCGGATGGTTGTGAACATTCTTCAAGCTGAACCTGATCCATTCTTTGAGTGTTATTATCCCATCCTGACCGGTTCTGTGCTAGAGAAACCGTGGTTCCTGGTGGGCTCATCTACCTCCTAGGCTACCTCCTCTCTCTGACAGGACCACTAATCAACCTCCTCTACGATCGGAGACGTGATGAATGGATCATACAAGGGAACCTCGTACCCGAACTGACCTAGCCACTTCACCATGTTGTGGTAATCGCCCGCATCTTGACGGCCCCACAAATGACATGCGACGAGGAACCTCTTCAACCAAGTCTCCTGTTCCGTTGCTAAGAGTGCGATCTCAACGTTCTCCGGTGTCTCAAAAGCCCGAGCGAAAGAATCAAGGTTGAGCCTGTAAGTGTCGGCATCGATATCCCCCAGAACACCCTCTGCCTCTAGCAGGCAGGGCATCATGAGATAGTAAATGAATCTCGATGAGTGAGGGATCTCAAACCCGACCGCGGCCCGGTAGAGATCATCGTCGGGGATGACGGGGCGGAGTCCTGGATCAGCGTACTCTTCCGGCTCTCCCCCGATGCAGAAATTCGTCAGGTGGTCTAGGCCTCGGAGCAACGTTCTTCGCAGGTCGCTCAGGTAGAGCCGGTGGGCGTCGTCGTAGGTGCACGCCTCGCACTGGCAGTCGAACCCGAGGGCGCGGCGCCGGTCAGCTCCAGTCAAGAAGTTCACCACGCCCTGGTAGCTGATCGTGATTTCCGTGCCCGAGGGGATGTCTTTGTTGACGACCAGGTACGAGGCCTCCTTGTCTACGCCGTCCCCGAAGACAAAGGTGGAGGGGACCACGGCGTTCGGGACGCAGGAGTGGTTGATGCGAGGCATCAGTAGGAGCATGGCTTCGTCGTCCGGATGCTCGGTGCCTTCTTGAGTGAACTTGTTGAATAAGAACGCGGCTTCCAAGGTCGCAAAGGGCTCGAAGCTGTTGCGCCGCAACGAGAAGAATTGCGCCTTGGCTTCGGGCGTCAGCCGTTCCACAGCGGCGCGGACTTTGCGCTTGAGAGATCGCTTCGGGCCTCGGTTGGTGATTATAAATAGCGGCTTCTCCATCAGGATGACATCGTTGCGTTGGATGTCCTCGGTCGCAAACATGCCCCATCCCTTCTCAGAGGTGGGCCGAAGCTCAAAGGACGCGCCGTCCGGGATTTGCAAGTTGCGATACGCTGAAGAAATAACCGTCAGTCAGTCAGGTTCCTACTCACTAACAATGCTGCAGGGTCTTGAAGAGGGGGAATACATACGGTGTGAAGCAGCCATCGTAAGCAAAGTCTTTACTGAATGAGCATGAAATGCTTCTGTTGGCGTTTGTGGGTTTCTCTTGTGGCCACCTTGACGTGGTTGGTTGCAGTTGACCCAATAAATCTAGTGGTCTGGTAAAAAGTGCAAGAGAAAGTTGACCCAGTGCGAAGGGTTCTGCAGAAAGTGCCTGGGATGCTATTTAACAGATGAGAATGATAGATAACATTGAATGCAAAGGGGGAAATGCCACCTGATGGTCACTTAGATATCTCTGCGCAGTGACATGCGCTTTACTAGTACCTCGCATACTGGATACCCCACAGGCAGGAATGGCGACATATGATATTGGGGGTCAGGTAACCTCTATAGTTCCTCAGGCGATCGGTAACGAAGGCCCTATGGTGAAAAGAGAAGAGCTCATATTTGCCTTCTTAGTCCAGCTCCGTGACAGACTCTTGACGACGTTACGGTGATAGGTGCCTACACTAGTGTCACTTCTAGCAGCATGAGTTCTCGGCTTGAGGAAGATAAATTCCTAATTCATACTTGAATCATACTGTACCATACGAAACATGCTTTATAGAAAACAATGATGGGGTCATTGAGCTTAGGAACACCTGAATCCCTATAGACACCACACCAAAGGATCCCAATTATATACCCATTGTCCTAAGAAGGTTTAGTCCACATCCAACAAATGATTATCAATGACTCCCAACTCCTCATGTTGGTCATCGCAGAAGCATTTTTCAACCCCGGTGTGACAAGGCTCATTGCCATATTCCACTTCCATGGCAAACAGCTTGCACATGTCGAATGCCATCAGGCAATAGCAGCAGTCAGTCCGACCCCACAGCTGCCAACCGACATCCAGCTTCTCACCCCAAGTCTCCTGCTCAAGTGCCCTCCCTCATTGTTAGATAGGCGTTACGTGGCGCCCCAAAACTGCTGCGAAGTCGGTGCGGCAAGAGTCCGCGGCGATGTCATCCATTAGTCTACAGGAGACATGATAGTATTAAGAGGTATATCAAGCGGGAAGAGAAAAAAGAAAAATCTCGAAGTTCTCTGCAGCCTTGCGAAGGTCTGGGACTGTGACGAAGCGTGACAAGAGATTATGAATGTGTCAAAACTGTCCTTTAAGTTGACTCAGAGGATGTTGTATGTGACGGCTGGTTCATGAGAAATGCTGGTGTTTGAGCAATGCTGCGGGAAATGTGACTGAACTTACAGACACCGGGCTGGTTGAGAAAAGACATTTTATACAGAACAGTTAACCAAGAAGGTTCGCAAGAGTGGTCTCTGGTTTCCCAGATCAGGAGCTGACATCTAAATGAAGGCGGCTGTTTAGGTTGATTTGCCCATCCCATTATGATCACCGAGAAGCGCGAGAGGCTTCCCTTGCATCTCAGTACTTGTATAATGGATTTAGTAGACCGTATATTAGCTAAGATTGTGACGTTGCTGGATAACCTAAATAACATAAATAACATAAATGTGGCATTGTCACCCTTTGCTGTCATTAATATTTGTGTTCTAAGTTTTCTAGTTCCCAGCTTTGTTTGGAAAGCCAAGCCCTTCTTGAAAGACCACACTCAACTACGATTCCATGTTTGTGCTTGCTTTGATCTTTCATTTCAGTGCTTTCGTGTACCTAGACTCATTGCTGCTTTGCCATCCGCTCCCGTTCCTCCTTGTAACGCCCGGAGATCTGCCAAGCGATGGCCTTCTCCTTGACGAACTCTGGAAGGAGCCCCATGAGGCCCATCTGCAGTGCGTGTGGCACGTAGGCGCCAATGACCATCCTGCCGCACCCGACCCTAGCGAGCGCCGACTCGACAAAGTCATCAGCATGAGGCTCGAAGAAGCTAGGCTTCTTCTTGTTCAGATTGGTGCCGCTGACGAGCCCCACCCGGAGGCCGAGGATCTCGACGTCGCGGCCCTCGCACTGGACCTCGCGCGCGAGCTCCTTGGACGAGGTCATCATGAAGGCCTTGGTAGGCCCGTACGTGGGCAGGTAGGGCACGCCCTCGTCGGCGAAGGAGCCGATGTTGATGACGAGCCCGGGCCCGTTGCGCAGCAGCGCGGGAAAGAGCGCGCCCGTCAGCAGCGTGGGGAACGTGGCCATGACGTTGATGTGCTCCGTCAGCTCGGCGGGCGTGTAGTAGTCGATGGTGCCGAACTCGGCGCGCGGCATGGCGCCGCCCAGGTTGTTGACCAGGACGTTGAGGGTGATGTCCTCGACCTGCCTCGCGATGTCCGGGAACGAGACCTTGTGCGGGTCGGTGCACTGGCCCGGCAGCGTGACGATGGTGCGGAACTTGCGGCTCGGGTGCTTGGCTTTCAGCTCCGCTTTGGCCGCTCTCAGCCGCTCTTTGCTCCGGCCCAGCAGCACGATGTTGAAGCCGCGCGCGGCCAGCTCGTCGGCGAAGGATTTGCCGATCCCGCTGTTGCTGCCGGTGACGAGGGCCCAGGGCGTTTTGCCGTCCTTGGTCTCGAGGTATCTATCCAATTTCGAGGGCCGCAGGTATGGTATCACGGCGTGAAGGAGATCATATGTGATATGGAGCCCATAGAGAGCGCCGAGTATGGCGAGAGGCTTGACCACCTTGTTCACGTTGATGCTGGCCATAGTTCAAATCTGGTTGTTGTGAATGGATGAGGACAAGACGTCGAGATTAGCACCGGCGCAGATCAGGCTAAAGAGTCTTCAAATATTAGCGGTGTGGTTGAGAACCTCGGCGCCACGGGGGGTTTCAGAAATCTCGGGAATGGAACATTTGATAGGTCAATCCCGAAACCAAGGAACGTAACCAGGCAGTGTAATGTTACGCAAGCTGACGGACGGCGAACCCGAAGCGGGGGTCACGATAATGCAGCCGCATGCTCGTAATTCGCAGTGCTTCTTATCACGCGTTGATATACTCATATCTGACTCGTATGCACTTGCTAGAATGGGAGGATGAGTAGTGTCGTAAGGTCTGAACCTGGATGGCCTTCATGTTGGTTGGTTCGGTGCTTGCTCCTGTCTTCTGTATTTTAATGCTTGTCGCAGCATATGTCGACCGCGCCTTCAGCTACTGTTGCAGACGAAAATATGGAGATGCAACAATCCCCTACAGGAACAACAGCTCTCATGGAGTACATGCTCGTACCATGGCTATGGTTTACGACGGAAGTGAATGCGTGCATGTCATCGTATCTAGCCACAGCATGTCGCTATTGGCCTTGGCGTATCTCCAGCACCCGCCCCCAGAAGCTACCCCACCAACATCGCGCTGATCTTCCTCAGTGAGCCCCGCAATAATTTTCATCTACCAGAAGACCCCGCCATCCTCTGCAGACCGGAAGAGCAACGACACTTACCGCAACCTCCGACACAACTTGCATATCTGGATGCTCATCTGCTGTCTTACACATCACCATTGAAACACATTTATTCGACATGGCAGAGTCAGCATCAGCTGCCGCGGCGGCCACAGCCCCGGCGACGGGCCCCAAGCCCACCGCCATCGTCTGCGTCGGCATGGCGGGATCCGGCAAGACGACCTTCATGCAGCGCATCAACGCCCATCTGCACGGCCAAAAGGAGCCGCCCTATGTCATCAACTTGGATCCCGCCGTCCTGAACGTGCCGTTCGAGGCGAATATCGATATCCGCGACTCGGTCAACTACAAGGAGGTCATGAAGCAGTACAACTTGGGGCCCAACGGCGGTATCCTGACCAGTCTGAACCTGTTCTCGACCAAGGTCGATCAGATCGTGGGGCTGTTGGAGAAGCGCGCGGCGCCGTCGGAAGCGAACAAGACACCGATCAAGAACATCTTGGTTGACACACGTAAGGGATCCCAATGAGGCCCGAGGGAAGCAATAATGCGACTAACCATACCTACTACAGCCGGCCAAATCGAAGTTTTCGTCTGGTCAGCGTCCGGCCAGATCCTGCTCGAATCTCTGGCATCATCTTTCCCGACTGTCATTGCCTACGTTATCGATACCCCGAGAACCGCCTCGACCAGCACATTCATGTCCAACATGCTCTACGCCTGCTCCATCCTCTACAAGACGAAGCTCCCCATGATATTAGTCTTCAACAAAGCCGACGTGAAGGACCCCTCGTTTGCCAAGGAGTGGATGACGGACTACGAGGCTTTCCAGGAGGCTCTGCAAGAAGACGAGAGCGGCAATGCGTTTGGCGGTGTCGAGGGTGAGGGCGGCGGCAGCGGCTACATGAGCAGTCTCCTCAACTCGATGAGTCTGATGCTCGAGGAGTTCTATGCCCACTTGAGCGTGGTGGGGGTCTCGTCCATGACCGGCCAGGGAGTCGACGACTTCTTCGCCGCCGTCAAGGAGAAGTCGGAGGAGTTCAAGCGGGACTACCAGCCCGAGCTGGAGCGCAAGCGCAACGAGCGCGAGGAGAACAAGCGTGCCGCGCGTGAGAAGGAGCTGGACAAGATGATGAAGGGCATGTCCATGGCCACAGGGAGCAGCTCCACGCCGGGTGTGAAGCCGCCCAACGACGACGACGATCTCGACGTGATCAGCGACGGAGAAGATGTGGACGATTTCGCGGATGATGATGAGATGGATCGTGAGGGCCTGCAAGCGCGGTACGAGGCAGCCATGCAAGGAGAGGAGGAATCCACCATGGCCGATGCTAGTTTCGCAAAGTATATTCACACTCAGCGAAAGGGGTAAGGTTCTCTCTCAAGACAGAGAGATCTTTCGTTTCAGGGTGTACGCATAGATCCGCAATTGGGGCATTTTTACAGGGAGGAAACCGGCGCAAAGGAATACCAAGTCTGATTTCAGAGGGCACTCATGAATAACGTCCCTAATGAACTCCTAAACTCCCAAGACCGCCCAAGATCCTGTGCTTGCATCTGCCCATGAATCCAGTCTTTTGCCACAATTACTGCCTACTCTATCGCAGCAGCTCCTGCCATCTATCATATCATCGTCGCGCGTAGACGCCGAGTACCGTGTCGGTCAATTTGCAGTTGCATATCGCAGTGGTTGACTTTCTCTATCGTGCCTCAAACTGGACCATTCTGTAACGAAGAGGTCAGTATATCTCGGATTGTAAACGCGCACGCCCCAACCATCGTGGGAGAGTTATATTGTTTCTCAGGAGACATGCTACAGGGGGTAGGTAACGTACCTCTTGGTGCGCTCCTTGTACAGGACGCGGCAGCCGCACTCGACGCAGCGGATGGTGTCGGCGCGCTTGAGCGGGAAGGTGGTGCCGCAGTCGCCGCAGATGTAGCGCATGGGCAGGCCCTCGTCGTTGGCCGCGCTCGAGGTGTTGACGACGCTGCGCATGGCCATGCCGGCGGCGGGCGACTGCTGGCCGGTGGGGATCTGGTAGGCTTCGCGTTGGCTCGACATTTTGGGTGTTTGGGGTGTTGTGTTTTTGTCAAGTCGGTTTCTTTCGGGTTGTTTGACTTGCAGTTTTCGCGAAGACGGCAGGTTGTCAAAAGAATGTCGGTTTTTTCGATGAGGCGAGAGTTGAATTGCTAGAATGGGAATGCCGACCGTCTTTAGCGTAGCGGATGGCGGAAGGGCGGGATGGAGAGGCTCAAAGAAAAAGGCGGTGCACGGTGGCACAACTGGGGGAGTCGTTCTGGCAGTGGAATGCAGGTGGTTTGGTCAATTACAGTTACGTCAGCAAATGGAACGGTACCTCGGCTTAGGCATATCGATAGCGCCCGTCCACTGTAAAGTACGATGGACGCGACCGTTAACGGCTTGGAAGCTTCGCATTCCGAGACACGAGGGTGCAATGTTCCACCGTTATTCATATCAATAAGTCTCGTTTAGCCATTTGTAGTTTGCTGTCATACCGTTGGTGCCGGTGTTCTGGTATTTATTTTATGTATTCAAGCCCGTTTGCTGATCCTATCTCTGCCACTCTGCTCTCCTCCAAAACAAGCTTTCCCACCGTGCAGCGCCCCTTACACCACATCCATCTAAGCTGTGTGTGTAACCAGATCTCTGGGCCGCCAAAAACGTACCAACCATGGACGATCCAAACCAGTCCTTCGACCCGACGGTCCTCCCAGCCTCCGATCCGTGTCCCTTCTGCACGATAGCGAACACATATCCCACGTACGACCCGACCGCACCCCCCGGCCCCGACGAACCCTCCCTCGACCCCAGCAAAGCCGCGCCCGCCTCCTTCGTCGTCCTCTCGACCCCGACCCTCCTCGCCTTCCTCGACATCCTCCCGCTCTCCGCCGGCCACCTGCTGCTGTGCCCGCGCCGCCACGCCCCCAAGCTGACCGACGTCGACGCGCGCGAGGCCGCGGAGCTCGGCCGGTACCTGCGGCTGCTCTCCCGCGCCCTCGTCCGCACGACGGGCGTCAGCGACTGGAACGTCGTCCAGAACAACGGCGCCGCCGCCGCCCAGGTCGTCAACCACGTCCACTACCACCTCATCCCGCGGCCCGAAATCCGCGCCAGCGGCAAGCTGCGCGAGAGCTTCACCATGTTCGGGCGCGGCGTCCGGAGCGAGCTCGACGATGACGAGGGCGCGGCGCTGGCGGCGAAGCTGAGGGAGGCGGTCAGGGAGGTTTTGGAGGAAGAGAGCAGGAAGAGCAAATTATGAGAAGCATATTGGTTATGTAACATTACTTTCGCATGCACCATCAAGACTGGGACAGCTCATGCCGTGGTAGTGGCAATGCATTCACTGGTTGTCGTTGGTAGGAGGCAATTGATCAGATGAGGTGAAGCAGGTACAAGTCTATTTCGGGCCATCTAGTATGTCTATATGCATTCCAAAACGCCCCCTCTATACCATGGCTTCCTCTAACATTATTTTACTTTATTTTGGCAACAGATTCTTACTCGTGGTCGCCGTGGAAGATCTTGATGGGCAACCAGTCGTCGCCGCAGACCTTGAAGCGGTCCTTGAGGTTGTCGAGCTGGTCGACCTCCTCGTCGGTGAGCCACCAGCCGTCGAGGTCGAAGTTGGCCTCGATGCGCTCCTTGGTGACGCTCTTGGGGATGACGTCCCAGCCATTCTGGATGCCCCACTGGAGCAGGCACTGCTGCGGCGTCTTGCCCTTGGCCTCGGCCAGCTTGAGCAGGGTCGGGTCCTTGTACAGGGGCGAGTCGGTGCTGCCCAGGCACGAGTAGCCGGTGCAGTGGATGCCCTTCTCGCCGCAGTAGCGGACGAGCGACTTGGAGGGGTTGTTGGGGTGCAGCTCGATCTGGTTGACGGCCGGCTTGATCTGTTTGGTCATGAGGATCAGTATTTGATTGATTATACAGGAGCGACGTGTTTCTTACCTTGCAGCTGGGGTCATTGAGGAGCTTCTCGAGGTTGGTGATGTCGAAGTTGGAGACACCAATGTTCCTCACTTTGCCGGTGCCGACCAGCTTCTGCATCTCGCGCCAGGTATCGATGAAGGTCCAGTCGTCGTAGACCTTGGAGGTGTCGTTGGCGTCGAGAGGGCAGGGCCAGTGCATGAGGTAGAGGTCGACGTAGTCCATGCCGAGGTTCTTGAGGGAGGTGTCGATGCCCTCCTGGACCTTCTTGTGCCAGGGGTTGTCGAGCTTGGTGGTGATCCAGAGCTGCTCGCGGGGCACGCCCGAGGCCTTGACGCCCTCGCCCACCTCGGCCTCGTTGCCGTAGGCCAGCGCGGTGTCGATGTAGCGGTAGCCGGCGTTGATGGCGGCCTTGACGGCCTCGCCGACCTGGCCCTTGCCGGATTGCCAGGTGCCCAGGCCGATGGCGGGCATCTTGTCACCCGAGGCCAGGGTGTAGGTCTTCTTGGTGTGGGCGTTGTGTTGCGACATTTTGAGTTATGTGTGTTTTTCAAAGACGACAACTTTGAGGGGTATCAAGTGAATTGGGAGTAGAAAGAGGAAATGAGAGACGCCAGCGAGCAGCGTGGAATCTATTTATCAAGACCAGGTTGCCCACTTCATTACATCAAGATAGCATGACGCAGTGGTGCCAATGAGGGGGATGCCATGTGGGCCTGGAATACCTCATTGCCCCCTACAATCGCTCTTGTTCGCTTCCTCAGGTTCCAGTTTGGCTCCACCCATTACAGCTGTTTCGCCTTCCCAATGCGAGATCGAGCCTGGGAAATCGAGCCAGAATCCGTTGGAAGCTTTCGCCCAGGCTGACCATTGGCATGCCGCGTTGACAGCCGGCTACGGAGCGTATCCGGGTTAGTGGGACCTGCAAAAGCTGCCGACTCGCCTGGCTCCTGGCAACATGAACGAAGCGGGTGGGTATGTAGGAGTGCTATTTACCCGCACCAATCATGAGGGTGCATTTGAGACAGCTTGTCACTATAATCGACACTATGAGATCAGTTCCGAAGGCGGATTCAAAGCTAGCAATGGGCATTGGTGAGACTTTTGTGGTTTGCTTGCACGTAGGCGCGGGATTAATCGCACAAAACGCATTGTGTATGGGGTTGGTTGCAGCACCGGAGCTTGTCAAAGACGGCCTGGCAGGCTGGACGAGGGGTTTGTCGGCCACCCGCCGCTTGCTTTTTAGCCGTAGTTAGCATGCTCCACCGCCTAAAGCCAGCGAAACCCCCCACTGAATGACGGCGCTGCGCCAACGCCTACAATTACCATTGGTAGGTCTAGCGCCACGGCGCTGTCGAGGGTCCGAATATATTGGCATCCACTTCCTTATCCTTCGTGGCATGCGTTCATATCTCGATTGGTCTCCAAGGGTGAATGAAGCAAAGAACGTGTCTTCTTGGACAACTCCTTGTCACGAATCAGGGAAGATGAACCGGGTTACTTCGATCCCGTCGCTTGGAACTTGGCATCAGTTAAGACAAGCTGAGAGCTGGTAGCACATGATGACATTGGTCGGTGATTGACGCATCCGACACGATACAAAAATACTACAGCTGAGCTTTTTTTCGAATCTCCAATCATCACCCTCGTCATCCTTCTTGGCGTCACTATCAGTGTTCTCTCCATCGCCGAAATCACATTGACCTCTCAAGTCATGGCCGTGCTGTCATGCATTTTGGTAGTGGACCAAGATTGTCCTGTGGTCTCTATGACTATATCACAACAGTACTCTCCGCAACCCCCGGTCCCAGGATGAGTCTCAATGTTGTCGCTGCCCCGCTCTATAGCGATGATGGTATCATGCGCGAAAAGGATTCGACCTGGATCTTGGTGACGAGCGAGTCCTGGTCCCAGACCTCTTCACTGTCGAGGTAGGCCTCCTACCGCGGCAGGCACGGCGCCACCGCCGCGCTGTTGTAAACCGTCGCTCGCAGCAGGGCGTCCGCCTGTGCTTGGCGGGGATCTCGCTGCCGGGCTTGGCGCCGAGGAGTAGGAGCAGGCACGCCGGGCCGTCGTATTACGCCGTCGCCTAGCACATGGGGCTGTTGTACCGCTCGTTCCTAGGCCTTCACGAAAGTCCGGGCCAAATCGGGGCCTTGCGGCGCATATCGCATGGTGCAGCGCGTTGCCAGCGTGTGCGCATGTTGGGGCCGACGCCCGGCTTCAGCAAGCGGCGGGCCTGGGCCGTGTCGCCCCAACTCAATGACCACATGTCGCACGCAAAAGTGGAATTCCACTAAAGCGTACGGCAATAGTGGCATATGTACTCAATGCGACACCACATCATCGCGGTCTGGCTCACGTAGTCAGAGCTTGTCGAGATCGACCGTCTTCGCGTCCGGTATAATCTGTGAGCCAGGTCCGCTACCTTCGGCACTCTTTGGTAAAGGGTCATCAGATACAGCTCATCCAAGTAGGTCTTCATTAGTCGTAGTCAGTCACCTTTAGGCGTGCTCGGGGTATCGCAGCTTGGATAGTTATGAATGCATTGTCGTCAGGGCTTGAAGACGATAAAGCTCTACCCTTTCCTCAAAACAATACGACCCACATTACCATAGGTAAGAAGATTGAAGAGTGTCATACATCTGCTTGACCGGATGCGTTGGAGCAACTATAGTACTTGCAAGCGTTCGGGGTACCCTCTGCCCTCCTATTGCCCCGATCTCTGGTCTTCTGCTGCAGCCACTTCCCTACATAGCCCCTCAACTCAGTTGCACCATCTCACCTCCCGGAGGTAAATTGAAAGAAGGCGAGGCCAAGGTCGCTTTAATTGCCCGAACCAAGTCAACCTAACAGAGACGTTACGGGCGCCTTATCTACTGTTTCTAGCTATGATAGGTTCGGGATAGGAGACTGCTGGAGGGGCATTGTTGTGAGCTGGGCTGAGCCTGCAGCTATTGGTACCTGCCGTCAGATTTCGATAACGGCTACGGTCGGCTCGGGATGAGATATGGATGGAACCACTGTCATAAATTCAACCGAGACCATCATCTATCTTCTGGGATGAACTTGGTATAGCCCTCCGTCATTGACACTGCTTTAAGGCGTGTTTCTATGCCTATGTAGAACGTCAGATCCAGCCAACATGGACCCCTGCTATGTAATGCTGCTTGCATGAGGAAACCCTTCTAAGGGATGACCCTTTTGACTACACGGAAGGAAGGGAAACCACCGCGCCTAGACGAACGCTGTTTTGTAGGGTGACCTGGGAATTACAAGGTAAGCCAACTCCGCAAACAGGAATGAGCTGGGCCAACAGAGGCCGCCGCAACCCCCAAGTTCCATATTCTCGTTGAAATCTGGTAGCTGCATTAAAACCTGGAGTACTTTGAGCCGAATTGTACTTGAATTTGTATTTGCAGTCACACTCTCGAAGTCTTCTTTCTTCATTTCTGCTGGATTAACTTGACATCAAAGCTGAATGAATGGAGGGGAAAGAAACCATCTCTGCTCCTTAACGGTTAAGTGAAAGCCACCAAACTCTATGGGCAAGCCAGCCATCGTCGCAATGCCTTAGTCCCCTCAAGACGCTTCAAGGCAATTGGCTTTTCCTGTTATACCATACATTAAGACTATCTAAGTAAGCAACTCCTCCATTGTATCACTTTATTGCCTGCCGGGCTGTGGTGGGGCCGTGGGGGGGCGAGACCCGGGCTTTAGGCGGCGGGATTGCTCAGAGAAAACTAAGCAGATACGGATGCATGTCTTCTTCATTGTCTGCGGTCGCAATAAGATTTACTCACTTAATCATATTTCCCTCTGGTTTCGACATGAATAGAAAGAACCGAGATGGCCAAGCACTCGTTTTCAATGCTATCGTTATGCAATGTTCGTATACATGGCTTGGCGGTTTTCAAGAGCTTGCAATACTGTTTTAGTATTATGAGTAAGGATAATAAAGTACCCTACTTATCTACTTACCCAGGTCTCTAAGGTGATACTAACCAGCAACTACCCGTAGTTCGATGCTTATGCAATTACACCTCGCAGGAGTCCTATTGTCATCCTTAGGGCACTTGACTTCCCACGTGCAAACATCGATACCCCGGGGTCTTTGTAAGCCCGGTCAGCTTTGCAAGCCCGATCAGACCCGGCTTACCGTATTCTCTCGTGAAATTCAGGTTTTGCACCACTTTTCCTAAGACTGATTTAGAGTTTTGATTGGATAAGTCGCCACATCGATGGCTGTTCAAAAAGATATGCCCTCTCAGATAGAAAACCTCACTCATCTGGCTATCTCGAATCGAAAAGATTCGATTTACTGACGTGGCCCTCCTGAAGCTCCTGGAGGAGGAATTTAAGTCGCAATGGCCCCTGAGTAAAGCTGGACACGGTTTGACCGTTTTACTTTCATTCATTTCATGTATACCGACCAATCCATCATTCCTTTTGCACCTTCACCATTTTGAATTGCCGCCGTGTTTCACTGCATGCTCTGGTCCATCACTATTTGGTGCTGATGGTCTCCTTCATCAACGCCAATGTCTACCCTACCAAGCCTATCCAGCCAGGACTCTGGCTGTGGGTCCCGGCAGCCGAGATTGCACTTCGTCTCTTTCAATGGCACCTGGGCCGGTGGCGTACTCAGCTGCCGCAAGACAGTCGTATCTGAATTCGTGACGCTGATTTCCGCTCATGAAAATGTCTTTGAGACGCCGATCAACGGTGTTGGTTCGGACATCGGTTTCATTGACCGCATTGTTGGAGGCAAGCCCCTTATTCATATCCTCAAAGATATTCCAGTTCTTAGACTAACCGTTGGTGCAGGTCTTGGCGGTTGGGGCACTTTGCGGAATGTCATCACGGCTTTTAGTAAGACAACCCATGTTTGGACTCCCTGCTTGATATTGAACTTTGTTAGGGAACCTCGCCGGGCACTATGCTGCTGAAGATAGGATTATCTTGGTTGGGTATTCGCGAGGTACATATTTTCCTCCAATCATCGTGCAATCGATGGACAATTGCTAATTGATCCACAGGAGCTTGGGCAGCCCGCTACCTTGCCATGCTGATTGACGTCCTTGGATTGCCAAGGGACGGGGACGAGAGATTGTATAATACACTCTATAAAGCATGTCACCGGGACACGATAATCACTCAGGAGGCCGCGCAACAGATGCTTCAAGGTTACGAACGTAGGTGTAGCTATTGTTGCCACTTCCTTCCACTATTTCTTTTTCTCTATAGCTGACTCATTCGTGCAGGGTGGACGGGCGTCAAGATTGATGCCCTCTGTTGCTTCGACACCGTGGGCTCGCTGGGATTACCTTTGACTGGCCTGGCGAAACCACTCGCGATCCTCGGTGCCAGGAAGAGGAACAACGTTGATGTCGTCTCTGATGTTGCGTCCAGTAAGACTTGTTCCATTCTCTTTTACATTCTGAAACTTGTTTCCCTCGCACTCCTTTCGTTCCTTCGAAGCTACAGCCCCAAATGTCGCAGGCTTCCATCGCAATGTCCATTGCTTTTGGACTTCGGCTAACTGAATTCATGGCAGACGTCAAATACGCTTTTCACTGTCTTTCATTGCATGAAACGCGAGAACCGTTCAGCCCAACTCTCATGTGCGGGCCTGGCGTTCACCAAGTCTCGTTTCCTGGGAGTCATGGCAGTCTCGGCTGGATCGAAGAGACTGAAGGTCTCGTCCACGCACCGTTTGCTTGGATGATCCAGCAGCTACATACACACTTGAATATCAGTTTTGATAAAACTCAGCTGGCAAAGCACTTTCCTGGCTACGCCGAAGCGGACACCCCTGTGTTAGCCTCGGCCGGAACCCCCACGGTTTCAAGTCTCACCGGGCAACCAAGAATACATGGAACAGCTACGAAGGCATCGTCAACAGAAACTCTGATTTCTGCGCCCTATGCGGGTCGTCTATGGTCTCATGGGGACATCATGCGGGCCAATACCGAACTCTTAGCCATCATCGGCAAGAAAGGCCGGAACCCTGGTCATATCACCTCCGCTGGGAAGGGAGCAAGTCTCAAAGTCCACATCGGCGCTCGCCTGCGCAACGCGGGAGTAGCGAGCGAGACGTGGTAGCAGCAGCAACAAGCCCCGGTAGAGTGCTGCCGAAATCGGCTACCCGGAGCCGTGATTCTAGCTCTGGGTCCAAAGCTGCCGAACGCATTGAGGAAGCCGAGGTTGGGGCATTGGAGGCCGAGCTCTTGGGTCTGCCCCTCGAGGTGGTGAGTGGGCATTGCTGTCACCCAAACTGCGTGCCACGCTAGCAATTCAAAATGAAAAGGGGCAGTGTGCTCAGAGGTTGACTGACATTTGCAACTTGCATAACTATCAACAATTTGGGCGTCAAGGATTTCATACGCACTATACGTTTTGCTTCTACCTTTCTTTCCTTCTTTATAGCGTTTTGGCTCTACGATGTTTACGATACCCCCTTTAGACATGCAATACACTTATGTTCCGACTTGGGTTGCTGAGAAAAGCTAATGGACTGCAGGGAGTGACGGTATGGACACATGCTTTAATCGAATTGAGGAAAAGGTTTTTTCTTCGGACAATATCTCAATTGTGATTCTCCCTCAGCAGTTTCAGAAGTTGTCCGACCATGTTTTGATTGATGCTTAACACCTATGATGTTACCCTTTATGTATTTCAACCAAGCTTAATAGGCGTGTTCTTTCTATATTTACATTCGGGCTGCACACTGTAAGCCCTTTTTTACTCTCACCATGGGACCTGTAGATGACGCCTTTGATGGTGTCACTGCAACTATCTACTTCATTTGACGGTGCCTACAGTGTTTCTCGGTGCAGCCTGAGCTGGACATCCGCCCCGCCTTTTGAAGCAGACCGGAGGCCCAACCGCTACCAACGCCATCCGAAGCTAGAGGCAAGTTTCACACACTCAATCCCATGCTTTGGGTAGGATACATCCTAGCCTCAATTCATCTACAGGGGTTCAAGCCATGACAGTCGTACCCTACAATATCTTCTGCCATTGCGGCGCCGCCACGCAGACCGTCGTCTCGGCCCCGCGGTTGCCAGAAGAGAGTGGAGAACCGCACCCGCTGAACTTGTGGCACTGCAAATCATGCCGACACACCACGGGCCTCGCCTGCGTATCCTACATGGACCTGTCCTCGGCGCCGTTTCTGGATGGTTTGCGGGTCTACGGAGCTACCCCGCGTTTTACACGTTACTTCTGTTCGACATGCGGATGCCACATATTCTGGCGCCAAGGGGATCCGGAAGACCTAGGGCCGGGAAAGGAGACTTTCGCAGTCGCTACGGGTACTATTATTGGGAGGGCAGACGAGGGAGAAGACAATGAGGGAGGCATCGCCGGTGGTGACGGTGGCAGGAAGAACGACAGGGCCGCTGCACCGGAGCCGCAGTACGGCAGACACGTCAACGTGACCGGGACGAAAGATGGCGGACTCTCGCATTGGATTCCGGAAGTGAGCGGCAGGAGGATGGAAGTGCATGGCGGCGGTGGTACAGCTGAAGAAGTGCGAACGATGGCACCGGGCGCTTCGGGCAGTGCCGCAGATGTGCTCGACGGGTTCTGTCACTGCGGCAACGTTCAACTCCGCATCACGCGCTCCAATGCCAGCAGTCGACTCCCGCGCTCAAACTACCCCGACCTGATTGTCCCATACCACACAGGCTCGCCGCGCATCAATAAGCCGGACGACGAGAAGTGGTGGTTGCGGCCGTCGCAGAGCTCTCCAGCTCTGACCAGGTATCTCGCCGGGACCTGCGCGTGCCGCTCTTGTCGCCTGACCTCAGGCTTCGAGATCCAGACATGGGCATTTATCCCACGACCCAACATATACCTTCGCGTTGGTGCCCGCGCCGCCACGGACCCGGACAGCACCAAAGACGAGTACCAACCGCTCGACTTGGTGGCGCTGGCCACCGGTGCGGCGGAAGGAAAGAAGACGGCGCTCCAGAGCTACGAGAGCTCGCCAGGGGTCCTGCGCGAGTTCTGCGCCCAGTGCGGCGCCACCGTCTTTTGGCACGACAAGTGGCGGTCCGACTTGATCGACGTGAGCGTGGGGCTGCTCGACGTGCCTGAGGGTGTCAGGGCCGAGGGTTGGCTGGACTGGTGGACGGGGCAGGTCAGTTTTGTGGACGATGCCGGTAACGGACGATGCGGCGACATCGCGAAGCGAGCGGTTGGGTTGATCAAAAGTCTCGAGGACGGAATGAAAAGGCGTCATTAAAACTCATGTGTAATAAAGCAACTACCTAAGGAGCATGCAAAAGTATCGCGAGTCGACGCAACCGCGAATACCAACCAAATTGGGATCTCGTCGAAAAGAAAAGGGGTATATCATCTCCATCACCATGTTCACCACACATTATAACACCAACATCTCGTCATTCCGAACCCAACCTATTCATCCCTTCACTGCGCCTGCCCAGCGTTTTGGATCCGATCGTCGTGGAACTGAGGCACCGACGGCTGGGTAGAACCAGTGTGTTGGGGCTGCACCTCCTTCGGCTGGCCGTAATTGGCCGACATATGCGCCTGCTGGGGTGACATCGGGTACACGGGCTGTTGCGGCGGCGGCTGCTGCATCGGGTACCCCGAGTAGTAGGCATTCACCGGGACAAATACAGGTTGCGGCCCCCTGTTCCGGCGGGCAGTTTCTACGCATGCGCGCACGAAGAGGGTGAAATGCGTAATGCTAGTAAATCGCATGTCAGTAACTGGACTCGTCTTCTTGTTCATGGTTTGACTTGGTAGAACCTACATGAGGAGAATCAAGAACGCGAGTTCCGCCTGCAGCGACCGGACATAGAACCTGATGGTCGAGTATCGGCTGTAGCGGTAGCTCGAGGAGTAGTAATAATCGTACTCGACGTTGAGGGCGACGACGTACGCCGTCAAAGCGGCCGCCACGACAAAGGCCAGCCAGAGGAGCAGGTGCAGCGCGACGTGGGCGCCGGGGGTGGATGCCGCGCCGGCTTTTGCGCGCGCAGAGGGTGACGAACTCGGCGACGGACCAAATGATGGCGACGGCGGCCTCGGGGGCGACCCAGACGACTTGCAGGCTCAGGATGGTGGGGTTCACGGCGAGCGCGATGGAGATGCCGATGACGACGATACTGAAGACCACCGACACCGACAGGAGGACGATCTTGGTGTTGTGCCACGGCCGACTCACGTCTGGTGGTGCTTGCTGCGCCGGCGCGCTGGCAGTGTAGGGTTGATATGGTTGGTATTGCCGAGGCTGCTGGGGTTGATGTGCCTGTTGCGGCTGCTGAGGGTGTATGGGCTGTTGGTTGGAATCCATCTTGACTAACAGTCTTTGAGACTATTTTTCACTTCCAGATAGTAGTTGTCGACTCTTCCTCTTAAGTATGTGATCAGTCCCCGTGGTTGCGTGACCGGAACACTGTCTCCAAAAATATGCCCACGAGGAACAAGTCAGATGCGAGACACGAGCGTTGGATGAGGATGATGAAGAGGAAGAATAACATACGACTCGCGACAAGAGAAAGAAAAAGCCCAACGCATCCTCAGGAATGGATGGCTCCTCGGCGCCATCATCTGCACTCCAGGGCGACTGAAACAGAAAACAAGCGAAGCGAAGCTGCCTATTTCAGCTACTGCTTGCTAACAGCATCCTAACTGGAGAAGGATTAGGTGCCCAGATTTGGAGACGGCTAAAGCTGCGCCGACGTGATAGCTTGTTCAGCTAAGTGGGTCTGTCCACCCCTGAGGAAGACACAAAGTATATAATTAGCAGCGTGCAGGTCTTTTCTGGGGGCTAGTGTGTCCAACGACGGCACAGTTTCCCCTCAGAGATCATCCTTCTTTTCGTATGATCTTTCTGCCGGTGAATGAGGAAGAAGAGGGGACATGCATCCCAAGGGAATATGCTAATTCCGACCTCGCTTCAACTAACCGAATGCTTGCAGCAGAGTGTGCAGCGTGTCGGCCATCTTAGCCCATGCCACTCAGCCCTACCGTCGCCGAACAGTAGCTGATATTCCCTAGGAAGCCGCTAATTTCCGGTTGGCATGCCAAGTGTCTCCCTTCGGGGCCAAGCCACGGCTCGTATCACGACGCTAATCCAATCAAGCGGTGACGGGACTGCGCGTCTGGGACACAGAGTCGGCCAGCTTCCTTCAGTATTGTTTTACTCGAGGCTATTGTATTGAGGGAACAGTCGGGCGAATAGAAACCCGTCTTATGGTGGTTTCGAGGGACATCTGGCATATACTACCATGAAGTCAATCCGTATGGTGGCACATAGAGAGAGGCGCCGATGTCATGTCAACAGTCTGCCAGCGCATGAAGAGATCATCATCCCTAACAGGTACTTAATAAATCCCGTTGGCTTTAAGGTACTCGCACTTGTCAGATTTAGACTGGGACCCGGTGACTCGACTTAGTGGATTTGTACTTCCACTCTACACAGGCTATGCCGGCGCTTCACTAGTAGCCAAGGAAGCATGGCAGGCGTTTCTCCGTTCCAATCGCCGTCCGCAGCGGGCATTGCTTTTGCCCGCATTCCATTTGCTGGCCAAGCCCGGGTAATGCGGTTTCGACGACTGATCAGACCCGATGACTCCGGGAACCGTGCCGATCGTAGTATTGGTACTATGGCAGCAAACACACTAATACTAAACAACTAAGAAATAGCCCTATATAAATCAACGTCCTTTGAATGATGATTCCTTACATGATTACTTGCGGTCTTGTGCGCGCAATCTTCCAAACATGTGTGCTGCCAGGCCTCGGCGAGGCCGCGAGGACTATTGTTGCGTGGGCATACATTTCACTTCTCCGTTCAAATTTTCGGGGCCCCGACTGCACAAGACCTTTTGATCTGGCCCTGACGGCGAGGAAGGTTTGCCCTGGGCGGGAATTTCCGCGGCCACATGGATACCCTGCCTTCTCGTATGACTGCTGCTTACGAACCCATTGATGAGCATCTTTGAAGCTGCGGCCCGAAGCTGGCAGTGCCTTGAATGATGTGCAAATAAACTATTTGGGTTCCGGCCTACTGCTTAGAGTTCATCCCAAGTAAAGGGTTCAAATTCAGTCGTGATGACGGGTAGACCGCACCCAAGATTTCAAGGGACGGGCAATGCACGAGTCATGTAAAGTCAAACAAAATGAGCAATCGAAATGCCGCCAAGGGACCCGGGAAAAACATGCAATGTTCTCGCTATTTCAGCGTTCCATTCACGATGTTTGACTCCCAAACCTTTCTAGCATCTTCTCTATTGCTTTGGGTGACGAAGCTGACTGGGTTACTTTCGTGTCGCAATATGGCTCTCCAACAATTACCCCTTTTGGGAGGAACTCTGTAAGCACCGCGTCCTTTGCGGTGGCATCCACGCGAAGAGAAAATGTCTTCTGACAATTATCCACCAGGCCCTGGAACGCTTCGCTCTGGAAAGCCGTTGATGACTCCGTCCGCGGCGGCAACAGTTCTTCGCACCTATCCATCGCCGCGACCAAAAGTGAGGCCACCTTCTCCGGCTACCTCGACGACGCCACGCTGGGCGGCGCCGGCTTCGCCTCGCAGAAAACTGTCGGGTCCCTGGACTGGAACCTGACGGGGTACGACGGCCTGCTGGTCTCCGTCGCACTGTCCGACGGGAAGCTGTACACGCTCAACCTGAAGGACGTACTGCCCTCGAGCGACCGCGAGAGCAGCTTGCTGTACGAGACCAACTTCACAGTCCCCGCCGGCAGCGACTCCGCACGCGCCCAGGAGATCTTCCTGCCCTGGGCCAACTTCACCGCGACGTACAGGGGACGGACTCAGCCCGACGCCAAGCCCCTGAACACCAGCAGCATCAAGACTATGAGTCTGATGATGAGGAGGTACGTATGGTATCTGCCTTTGCCGGCACATCTTGAATCGAAGACGAGTATACTAATCTTTCCACCTCGCTAGCTACTTTGGAAAACAAGAGGGTTCTTTCCGCCTGACAACCAAATCGATCTCGGCCTTTCGTGATAGTCGGCAAAGCCGATGAAAATATGGATTGGGGTAGAAATTTTGACATATTGCTGCTTTTCCCCGAGGAACATATGAGTATATCTCTTATATTTCACATTAATACGGACGCATTGTTTCTACAAACATGAGAAGTTTCTCTACCTCCAAGCGAACCCGTCCCTGTATCGTAGATACTATACGGCACGGCTATATAATCGTGTTTTTGGATTAAATACAAATTAATATTTGAGAGTTTTTATTTAGTTGCGAGAGCTTCAAGGTTAGAGGTGAAAAGCACTAAGCACCGGTGCCATAATCCCGAAATGGTAAGGCGCAGGTACTTCCTATGTTAAAGCTTGATTGGTTGGAGATTACCAGGTGTCTGACCAAATTACGAGGGCTCTCAGCCACTGACGGGATCTTCGGTAGCCGCGACACAGTAAGAATGTGACTGTCACCTTCGGTAGCCATGCTGATCCGTTGGGGCGAGTTGGCCTTCTATTGGCCCATCTGCATGCAGGCTGGATCAACCGTTTCTGCCTTAAAGTTGCCTTACTTCCATCCAAGTCAAGATCGAATGCATTCTTGAAGGACATCCAGATACCGCCTCCTCTGCACAATGGTTCGCCGAATCGTCTACACATCGCTATCGACAGCCCACGATCCTCGTCACGCCGTAAGAATCGAGCTGACATGAGTTAGACATCATCGCAAGCCTCCAAACTCGTAACGATCGAAGCTTAGTGTTCCAGTATGGCTGGAATTCCGATTGCCCCTCGCCCATGTGTCCTCGACGATGTGACAGGCCAGGGGGCATGATCGACCAACCTAGCACCCTAGCAGCGACGCGACGAATTACGACACCGACTTCCTCATTAAGATATATACATGCGGATGATATCAATGGACATGATACGCGATCGTGCTTCTCGCGCGGGAAAGAAAAGTCAACAGCGAAACGGGTTGATCGTGGACGCAGATTTGCGTGTCCGTTCTTCGCACGAAACCCTCCGAAATACATGGAAATAAGGCCCTGCTCGGGACCTGGATGGGACTCAGTGCATCGGGTGAAGTAGGTTCATCAATAAAACGAACCACTACTCTTCATAACTGCACCCCGCTAATATACCTCAAATTTGCCCAGAGAGCACATATACAGAAAACACACGCGATCTCCATTTGCATGTCGATGCAAACACAATTTCGAGAGCGCCGTCGCCCTTTCTCGACACAAGCAAACGAATCCAGAATGTAGCCAAGGAGACAGTATGGAGGGAGAGGACCGGATCGACGCGACGAAAGAACGGCAACTGCGGTCCAGAAGAATGGTGGAGCACCAGCAACTCGAAAACAGCTCTGCGGCTCTGAGCCTCGAAGAAAGACGGTGGCATATCGTATACCACATTTTATTCCCCCTTGATGGACCAGATAGTGCACCCAGTCCATGTAAGTTCCCATACTCCTATTCCGGATGAAGACTGACTGTAACTCTGTGGAAGACCATGATGAGACCCTGTGCCAACCCCGTAAAGTTAACGAGGCTGTTGAGAAATCGGGAGTTCATCTCCCATACGACCTACAGGGACAACTTGCATCCATGACACAAGATCTCGCAAAAGACATAGCTGAATTATACATATCGGCGAGGGAGTCGGGTAACTTGCAAGAATTAGAGCCTCGAACACACAAACGAAGTAACGAATTCACAAGAACCGTTCTCAATATGCTGAACATTGAGCAGCAACCGCGCGAGAAGACCTCATCGACAGAGGTAGAGTCCATGGATTCGTATGGGGGCTACGAATCTATCATACCAGATGAAACAACACCAACTCAAGCACACGGAACGCACTTAGGCACATATCCATTCAACTTCACCTCAACCGCGAATCTTCACCTGGACTCGATAGCCTCACTCCCTGCGAGTGCATATCATGCTTTTGATGTCGGTAATCATCTTTTGGGAGATTATATGGGAGAAAGCAATGTGATGTTTCCTTGTATATCGGACGACTCATTCACGTCCATGTTCTTGAGACCGAGTTGAAGGCTCAATGCTCGGGCAGGGCTGGAGCACAATACCTCTGGCAAGGTCTAGCCTACCAAACTTGCTGATATAGCCACGAAATATCCTGTTTGTTGTCATGATTCATCGATCTCAACTCATATCAAGATTTGTGCCTAGTGTACACATTGATCCTTGATCCAGAAGCAGGCGGTCTGGTTTCTGCCAGTCGTTATGCATCCAGGTTAGTAAGGCATGAGTACAGTTTCGGTCAGTAAGGGCTAATTTGTTCGAACCAATCGGAAGTCGGGCATTTGCGCAAACGCGCACAGCCAATAGTACTGTCAGACTGTGGTGTGCCCATCCGCCTGAAGCGCCGCTGCGCCTCCACTTGTTGCCTACAAGGCGACTGGACTGCGTGCAACGTTGGTGTGCGCGGTATGACTGACGCAGATGATAGAGGGCATGAAAGTACCTACCCAAGCAGCCAGCCTAAAGTGCCAGCCCTCTAGGTACCTAAATCCAGCGGCGAAAGGTTTCTTCTGCCATATGTCGTAAGATGGTGCGCGGATGAACCTAGATAGGGGTGGTCAGAAGAATGGGCAAATCGATTCTCCCAGCACTCGGGTGCAAGCTCGTTCCCTTGGATTTGTATATATGGAAGTCACTGTCCCTTCCATCTTCTTTCTGGTCAAGGCTACATACTGCACGGCTTTGTGCACATTCATGTGGTCCTCAACCATTACGGTCAAAATACGAAGAGCCCTTCATTACCCAAAAGACGAGTTGACTGAATACACAGATATTCTCAGAAGCTCCCCAGTACGGTGCAGTCGAGTTGAACGAAAGCCTTCAAGGTCCCAGGAGACATCATTGCTCCAAATTCCCAATTGATTTCTTGCCCTTGATCCTGTCCATCTCCACAGAGATCTTTCCTGTCCTTCCCCTCTGGCTGCTTTCAGTGTAACGGCTGTTGCCCGTTACGAAGAAGTTCTCCAACCCCGACAATTCTTCCTCGAGGAACCGATCCATCATAAGGCTGTTCCATGGTGATGGTCTTTGGTGCCGTCAGTGTTTATTCAGTTTATTTGTCAAGTGACAAAACACCAGATCGGGTCTCTTACTTCTTGGGTACATCGGTAAGATGAAGAGAAAGCATAACTTGCATTGCGAAATAAATGACGATGACAAAGTACTGGAGGATAACAGTGCAATTGAGCAACAGATCTGATCTTGTCAATGATCAATCGAATCGAGACTCGACGATGCGACGGCTATTCGAGGTATTTGGAGTGTCCCGAGATTACGATGTCGACGCTTACAACAGAACGGATCAACAAGTGTTGGCATTGGAATTCTCATGCATGACGGGGGCGCAGGGACTTCCACGTCGTCCCTTGACATCGCTCAACGATGCCAAAAAGGCGAGAGCCTACAGGGTATCAGAGCACCACGGTGAGCGAAACACTCCACTGGAGGGACAGCGCAGGCTATCGGTATTGCACCCATACCCTACTACTGGGCTTACTCGTTTAGAGGCCTTCAGAAGCCTTACAGCGACGTACATGCACTGTATTTGAGCATGAAAAGGTATTGGTCCAATGGCGTGCCCAGGTACAGCTACTTACTGGCGTTGCTCTTTGGAATTACTGCACTGCTGGTCGTGACATCGAGGGCAGACATCGAAGAACGGAACCAGCTCGACGACGACGAACTCTCTATACCGCTCCGTCCCCCTCAGTTTGCAATCTCGACAATTCCTCTCGGTTCGAAACCACGACAACCGTGCAGCCCGCAACCCACGTTCCGAACCATTCATCTACACAAATCACTTTAACAGGCATTAGTGCCCATATTGAACATTTCCAATCAAAAGGGCTTTTGTCCAAATTGAACAATTTCAACAGAAGCTCTACAACAGTTGAGGAAGATGTCTGCCTTGGTCACCACCAGACAGCAGCGCATTGCATGTCCTTTCCATGCGGCATCACTGCTTGTCGGCTATGCTATGGGTGTCGTTGACGAATGCGATCGTCTGGGATTCTCAGACATGGCTCATGTTCAGTAAGAGTTCCGCTAACTGCCGCCCCCCTCTCTCACCCCCTACTCAGTTAGATCCTCCAAAACTAACTAGCCTAGTGAACACTTGAGGAACAAACACTACCACCACATGCCTGAGGAGGAGCGGGATGCTGTCAGATACCTGTTCAGTAAATGCAACCAACGCGTACCCGGGCGTGACAAATGGTACCGACTGTTCCGCATCTGCGCCCCTGACCTCACCCCACCCGACAGCCATTACCACTTCCTTCTCTCCGACTTCCTCAATGCCTTCCCCAACTACCGCGGAGCCCTCCAACAAGAGAATCTTCTTCTCGCTTTCGTATTGGATCATTAGGTCTCCGTGGGATCAGCGTGTAGCTCACAATAGCATCGCGCTGGCCCAAGAGGTGGGCAACCCTTCATGAGATGCAACGAACATTTACGATGGCGACGACTGCTTACTGGGAGTGGATTTGTATGCGATGGCAATGGAGTTTCGGTTTGCATTGCGTACTTGCCATGCCATAACTGCATGATAGTAGATTCAGAAAGTATTATCACACAGACCGACAAATTGATGATGTTACAACTTGCCTTTTATCTCTTGTGCCTATTCTCCTATGCCCAAGATCACCTTATCCCTATACGACTTAGCAATACTGTCGATAAACGACCAGGCAAGCTGCCCTGATCCAAGGCGTTGCAGTTGCGAGTGGAATACATTTTAGACTTGTAGTCGATATAGACATCTGGATGGTCTGCTACTGGTTTTCACGGAGACCCCAGATTATTACCTCGCACGACTACATTCCTATTCCCAATGCTGTGGTTAGACTTCGCGATCCGTGCCGTGCCGCATATTTAAGCTCTTCTCCACAGTATACAGAGACAAAGAAGCTCAAACCAAAGTGCAGAGCCTATTGCGAACGACTTACGGCCTGTCTAATACGTAGTATAAGGAAGCACTAGCTTCACGATCCAGTAAAACAAAGCAGCAAGCGATCCTGGATTGGACAGCATCTACCACGGCCAAGCAGGGTACTTTCGGGCCAATTGCCCATACATTGTGAGTTCATGCAAGAACCAAAGGAAGTACAAGCTACTAATCTGCAGTACAGAGTGCGCAACCATATCTCGTGCTACTTAGGTTCACCATACGAAGTAGTTTACACTGAATGTTCTATGAACACTTGCACTAGCCAGTAAACCATCCTGAGAGGCACCCAGCCATCATTGGCAACCAATTCTCAGGTATCTGTTCCCAACCGGCAGTCCAAAGCCATAGCTTACACAACCAACCCCGCGCCTAAATCACGCAGCATGTACACGTTGGCAATGTTCCCGAGATCATAACGCTTGGACCACCTTAGTGAGCCCCTGAAACCTTATCGGATATCGGGTAAGGATGACTGCCCACTAGTCGCTCTCCTTCTTTCAGTACTCATATAGGCAAGTTTTTCAAAGATTCTATGTGCCAGTCAAAGATCGGGTCTGGCTGTCAGTTTAGTTGACGCTCACCGGCGTCACTAGTCTTGTTCTTAACCCGATACGATCGGACACTGGAGCAAGTCGTGAATGCTCGTCGTCCGCTCACTAGCAACTCTCCGGCACTTCGCGCCCCCGTTCTGCTCTATGAATCTTAGCGAAGGATACCGCCGTGCAAGCCGCCAACACCTGTGGCCAGCTGGCTTATCAACGCCAGCACCCTCATCGTCGCCAGCCCCTTCCTTTCTCACCACCGGCTACCCTTTCCCCTCGTCGACGCCAGCCCCTTTCCCTCTCAACGACCGCGTACTGCCAACACCCTTCTCGCATAGGCCGCGAAAGGAAAAACACTCGGTAGGATTCGAAACCAGGACCTTAATCAACGTCGGCAAACCTCACGGAAATTACAGCTCCGATCGGGTAGTCGCGATTTCTCCGTATTCCACAACGATACTCGCAGGATGTTCTTTTAACCCCTCGTAAAGTGTCCTTGCCAGTATTTACAGCCTGATACGTATCCTAACCCCTGACAGGATAATATTCACAGTGGTCGAGATAGGGCTATAGAAGAGTTTGCCGGTGCAGGCGCTGTTAGCACGGCTGCCCCAGTGGTAGATCAAAAGGGTAGATTGGCCCGGTCGCGGCCGCACGACAGCACGATAGCGCGCGCTCACCTCCCCTTTCGCTTGTCTCGTCCAATCTACACCAATCAACATGAGGCAAGGCTCTGTTTCTCGTCGACTGTTCTTGAACTTTCGAGAATGAAGACTGCAATGCCCAATGACATCTAAACACTGGTATAATATGTCTGGTAGTTCATCAAAGGACGTAACTCTACCAGTGACAATGAGGGCAATAGCAAGGAAACAAGAATACCCTACGTTCTTCTCATCCGTCAGGTCGGACAGACATACACATTGTGTTCATCTCTCCCATGATCCAATTTGAATCATCTGATAAGATGTCATCACGGCAATTCGCCCTGCAAATTTACGACCCCTTTCCGAGTATGGTTGCCATCGAGTTGCAGGGAGTCCATCTCGGATGCGACCACAGGACTAACGGTCCACCATGAGCGGCCTGAATGAGTAACCTCTTCGGGCTGAATCCCATTTCCCATGGGCTAGGACATAGATGGCAAGGCTGTCATGGAGGTTGCAACAGGAATGGCCACAGTCAAATACCGCATGCGACTCTCGCGGCTATCACAACCTACTTTCTATGAGATGGCATGCTACGGTCGCATAGCTCTCTAGTGGCCTCTGCACTTTCAGTACAACATGCTGGACAGGGGCTTTTCCGCATATGACACCGGCACAGGTGAAGTGTCGTATATTTTCGACACTTATGTAAGCCAGTAACATCGTCATCATTAGTAAGTCATTGCACAGATCGCAAGTGTACCGTAGACGAGAGCGCATACTACGACAGGGGTAAAACGAAAACTGCCCCCCCCCCACCTCTTTTCCTTTCCCCTGGCAGAGACTGGAGCCCTCCGAAACCAGGACCAGGACCGGTCCACTTTGCGGGGACCCCCGATGTTGTGCATCTCCAGACGGCTGGCGGATCTCCGAAAAAGAAATGGGCGATCCACCGCGCGGGTGGGGGCCAGCGCACAACGCATCTTGGTTCGGATCATCCTCGGCAGTAGGTAGGTAGGGGGGGTGATGGCATTTTCCAGAGCCACGCTTGGGCGGTGCAAGATAAAAATAGACTTTTCGAGGCACAGCAAACGCTCGGAGGATTTGTGTCTCGTAGGGAACACTGCGGCGCGGGGGGCTCACGGAGGCAGAGAAGCGGTCATGCCCGGATTTCTGTATCCATACGTACTCAATGCACTCGTCGCGAAAAGAGAGTCAAAGCATCTGCTTCTGTTTGGACTCCTTTTCGGGTCCGCGGGCTTGTCGGGCTCTGCTAGAGGCGCGGCTCCGTGACTTGAGGTTACTTCCACAGAGGCGAAGGAATACGACCAATGCAACAAAGCAAACAGGCATGAATTGCCGAAAAACGATCATGCCACTATAGAACTTGAGGCCAGGGTATGGCCTACCTACGTTCAGCCCGAGCCGACGAGATCGGCAAGAGAAACAGATGATCGGCTAGTGTATGTCAATCACTCACGCCGATGTGTTGATGTGCTCTAGGGTAAACTGCGGGCGAAATGGTGATCGTGTGTGTGGGGCTGTTTTGCGCGGGAATCGGGGGGGCAAATTGCCCGGAGTCCCTAGGGACGTTGCATATCATATTGGGACACAGGCCTCAGCTTACCATTCACATATGCATAATACAAGGTTGAATACAAGGTTGAACTAACCCTCGTCGATACCGGCCCGGGTTATTATGCAGGGGACGTTATGGGGGGTCCCAGAATAACGGCAAGTTGTGGAGACAGGATTCCAGAATACGGGTCTGAGCTCGAAGCATATATGCAAGGTCTCATTGGAGTGGGTGTTGGGTGCGATGCGGCTCTTTGCAACGGGCGGTTTTCTAGGGGTAGCTTTGGCGGCCAGATCGACGTCGTTGTGCATCTTGAACTACCCTCTTAGTATGGAATTCGTCGTAGCATTGAGTTGGCGCTGCTGCATTCCCCCTGTGGCATGTGACGGGAAAAACAGCCACAGGGTGGCATATGCGCGTGAAATGAGCAAATGGTCAGTCGGAAGATGCACTGTCAATACGAAGACGAGGTCACCGGTCACCGGCCACCGGGCACCAGAGTAAACGCGCATCGGTGAAGTGTGCGAAAGTAGGAGGATGATTGCCTCGACAGGAGCCGGTGGATACTTGACGCTGACAAATCGTGCAAGAACTTCCGTTGTTCTGTGTCGTTGTCAAGTAAGCAACTGGTAAGACCGAGTGGCGCCAGATGCGTATAATTTGCTGCCTCTCCAAAACACAAAAGATAGACTAGGGGAAATAGAAACTGAAATGCAGCGTGGACTCGAATAACACCAAGGTAGGGGCCATTTCACCAAGTCAAAATCGTCAAAATTCAACGGCAAGGAAGATGGTAGGTTTCGGCATCGGCATCAATAAACCAACTAAATACAGAGTACTGTTTTATCCAAACTAGTAATACAAGAATCATAATGCCAAGAAAGAAGAAAAAAGGCCATTAGAACCCATCGTTGACAGCAGCGCCAAACATCGTAGCAAGACCCGAATGAAGGCCAGTCTCGCATGGAAACCTATTTCCATTTCCGTTACACAAAGGAAAACAAGCAGAAAGCCCCCATCCCCCATCCCCATATCGGGCCGCATTAGATTTAGATGCCCGAGTCGCCCTGCACCACCGCGGCCGCGTCCTCGTGCGCGTTCCAGACGGAGCAGGTGTCCTCGAGCCGCTGGGCGTCGAGGATGCCGGGGATCTCGGCCTGGCGCTCGACGAACTGGAGGGCGAAGCCCTCGCTCGTGTGCCAGCCGATGTGGCAGTGCATGAGCCAGGCGCCCGGGTTGTCCGTCTTGAAGGCGAGCACGAGGTGGCCGGCGGCCGGCAGCATGGCGGTGTCGCGGCGGACCGGGTTGTCGAGGTTCAGGGCCGTGGCGCCCTCCTCGTAGGCGCCCTCGCCCGCGGACAGGACGTGGAAGTCGTGGCCGTGCAGGTGGATCGGGTGGGCGACGGCGAGGTCGGACTGGACGACGACGTAGGCCCAGTCGTCGCGCGAGGGCTGGTCGGCCGTGGCGAGGTGCAGCACCGCGTTGGAGGTGGCGAAGTTGGTCTCGTCGTTGTGCAGCTGCATCACCGTCGGGTTGCCCCAGTGCACAATCATGGTGGTCGAGTTGATGAACCAGCGGAACATGGAGTCGTCGTTGGTGCCGACCTCGACGTTGTTGGTCGACTGCCAGGCGTTGGGGCCGACGGTGGCCTTGACGTGGGGGACGAGCAGGGACGAGTCCATGTCGGTGCAGCTGTCCTCGAACGTGTGGGCCAGCGTCGTGGGCTCGCCGTCCGTCTTGTCGCCGTAGTACACGATCCCCTTGATGTTGGTGGGGTCCGCGACGTCGCTGCAGGCGGACTGAGGCGTGGCGCGCAGCCAGAACTTGTCGGCGATGGCGCCCTGGTCGGCCGTGACGATGACGTCGTAGCGCTGGGCGATGCCGATGCTGATCACGTCGGCGGTGAAGGGCTCAATGGGGACCAGGTCCATGGCGATGACGGTCATGGTGTGGTTGTCGATGGAGAACTTGAAGTGCGTGTCGATGGCGGTGTTGACGAGGCGGATGCGGTGCGACTTGCCCTCCTCGAGCGACAGGCTGTAGCGCTCGCCGGTCACGGTGCCATCCGAGTTGTTGAAGGTGTTGGTGCCGTTGAGCATGCAGTTGTCGAGCTGCGGCGGGCCGGCGGCCTGGGCCGTGTCCCAGAGCTCGTCGACGGTCTGGTGGCTCCAGTCGTTCATGAAGAGCAGGCCGAGGTCCTTGTCGTAGTTGGCGGTCGCCGGCCCGTTGATGACGATGCCGCCGAAGACGCCCTGCCAGGCCTGCAGAGCGAAGTGCGAGTGGTACCAGGTAGAGCCGTACTGGGTGGCCCTCCACCGGTAGGTGAAGGTGTTGCCCGGGGCGGTAGGGCACTGGGTGATGGAGGCAACGCCGTCATTATCGTTGGTGTAGTTCTGGCGGATGCCGTGGAAGTGCAGACTGGTGCCGTTGGTCGACGTCTTGAGGTTGTTGGTCAGGTGCACAACGACATTGTCGCCCCAGTCAGCGTGCAGAGTCGGGCCCGGGATGGTCCCGTTGATGGCCATGGCGTAGCGGCTGATCCCGTCAGGTGCCACCTCGACCTCTGTCAGGTCGAGGTAGTACTCGCGGGTGACTCCGGTGTCTGGGACCTCGTTGGCATAGTCGGTGTTGATGCTGTAGTCGCACCACTGCGACCGGGTGTCGGCAGTGTTGCCCTCGCAGGCGCTGCGAGGCGTGATCTGTTGGAAGGGGTTTATGGCATAGCCGGCAACGAGAGGAGCTGCCACAAGGGGCAAGAAGAGCGAGGGGATCATGGTGAGGGAGGTATAACGAATGGACAGGATGATGACTATGATAGAGCAAACAACTGGGACGAGGAGTGCCGACTTGACTTGAGCGAGGGTGGCCAGGGACTTGGCGAGTGAAGTCTGGGATGGTGTCTCTTCCTTCCTTCAAGTGCGAACTCTGAGCAACATCTTATACCAGATGGCCCTCGCCGGCCGGGTACTATCACCACGATGGACTTTGTCGTAGCACATGCCCAGAGCCTCACTCAAACGCCCAAGGCCCATAGCCGAGGCGGCGTATGGTCTGACGGTTCTCGAAAGTGCAACCATGGTACCTCCCCGAGTGCAAAGTATGTTGCATCTCTGGATGCAACCGTACTGAACCGGGTCTCGGTCGACCCCCTCCGCCGGCCAATGGCATTAGACGTTTTCTCAGCAATGAGCGGGTAGTATGTTTGCGCGAGTCTTGCTCGAGCAGAGTATATTAGAGTTTCAGTGCAGACGATCTGTTTGCTTAGTCCCCGATACGACGCTGGAGTTTCAGGGTGGGGAGGGAAGGGAGCTTACACGGTCATCCCAGGGGCAGGAGGTCTCTTCCCTATGCTCCAGCCCGATGCGATAGCCGGCGTCGGACTTTATCCACTGCGTAGATGAGGATGAGATGCGCCAAGCGCCAAGCGCCCGCTGGGATTCCTTTCGCAGGACTTCAGGTGCGGCTTTTCTCTATCCCCGGCTCTTGCCCCCGGTTCTTGTCCCCGGTCTTGGCCCCGGCGTGCTCTGCTTTGACCCCGGCGCGGATACCCGCTGCATATACGAAATCATCCGAAAGTCCTCCGCCCAATAGGAGTCCGTGGCGCAGCGAGCAACATGCCCAAAACGGTCAAGCCCACGCTGAGTGGTTGACCTGCGAGCATCTACCGGACGTGATCGTGTAACACAGCGTGCCTATACGCTGTCGATGTCTGCATTTGAGCCGACCCATTTGTAGGATGAGAACGGTGATAGCTTAATCGGGATGACATGAATCGATTCCGTTGCTTTTTCTCTCACCGGGACCTGCTGGTTGCTATTCCCGGCATACTGGTCGGTGTGAATTCGTCTAATTTATGCTGTGCCGACTTGGTATTGGATCGCAGCTCGAAGAATAAAGACCGAGCAATCGACAGGGCTCTCAGGTACGTTGCATTAGTTTACAAACAAGGGATCCTCGGCTCTGCATACTCTGCAGCGCGCACAGTAGCTACGCAGCCACGCGACATTTAGCAGGCAATCTGCTTTTCTGGCCCTTCGAGAATCATTGCGCAAACAGGATCTACAAATGTACTTGATGTCCGCTTGGGTCGGGCCGATGTCGTAGGGGTTCTTCAATCTCCAGGGCCTTTCGTTGATCCCAATTGCCGGCCTGCGACGTCGAGATCTGTGGTCTCAGGGGTAAAGAACTGTGGCTCGACAGGGGTAGCTTGTTATATGGGGTCGAAAAGTAGATCCGCAGTTATAAAACCGGCACCCCTGTCCATAGTCGCACGCGAAAAGTCGAGAAGAACGAGTCAGATGTGATAGAATACAAACAGGAACTCCTGAATTGCAACCTCACAACCCACCGGCAGCACCAGCATGTCCTCCACCACTGCTACCATTGCACCAAGGGCTGCAGGGGCAAAACCCGTAATTACCCGGTTCACTCCGCATGGCCGTGGCCTGGGCGCAGATTGGTAATTAATTACTCGCCATCCTAGATTGTCGAGGAGGTGCAAACAACGCCCACAGCCCTCAATAATGGGATGTGTTATGCAGGAGCACTCACCGCAGCACAACGTAGCATTGGCAATATCTAAACACTCCTCGGAATCCGGCTCGGAATCGTCACTGGCCTATCTGCCTTCGGACGCCGATGGGAATTTCCTAAAAAGAGGTCTCCCACCCTCGCCACGCTCGACAATGCCATACCTGCCACCCAACCGATAAGTAGCACGGATCTGCCCGTCCATCTTCTTTCTGCCCGCAAGCATCCCACGGCATCGCCTAACTCACATCACACTCGTTACCTACCTGCGCGCCCACCACTCTTTTCAAAGATGCTCTTCAACACCTTCGCCATCCTGGCCGCCGCCGTTGGCGCCGCGGCCAAGCCGTTGGGACGCCCCGTCGTCACCGACGCGCACCTGTATGCCTACGGGAAGGACATCGGTGGCCTGCCCATCCTTAGACTCAAAGGCGTGTCACCAAACCGGGACAATATTCTGGGTGAGCTGCGCGCTAACAGCATTCCAATGGATATTTAGATAACGCATACTTGGTGAACACCACCGTTTCCACGAACCCTGCTGTCCACAATGTGACCTGTACGTCGGCCTTCCGCTCCGCCCCCTTGGGATTCCTTGAGCCTTCGGAACTGTAAGAGACAACTGACACTCCCTCCTAGTCTCCTGCACAACCGAGAACCGCACTCTGCAGACCTCGGGCCCGCCGGAGGCGGAAAACGGCACCGCCACCAACCTGTTCGCCTTCAAGAAGGACACGGGCCTGGCCACGTTCACCGACCTGGAGGACACCGCGGCCACCACCACGGGCTTCATCTTCTTCGGCTCCATGCTCTTCGTCGACGTGGACCACCACATGCAGGCCAAATGGGTCGCGCGGCCCGTCGAGGTCGACGGCCAGGCCCTGTTCCAGATCGGCTGGGACTCCAAGGAGAAGGACGCGATCCCGATCCAGCTGAACACGAGGGCGCCCATGCACCAGTAAGATGTCACGTCACTCTCGGTCCATTGGTTGTTGGAGATGAGGTGGAGAGGGGAAGCTGTCATGCTTCGCGGTTGCGAAATCACCGAGCAGAGAGAAGAGTGGTAGCTCGCAACGACGGACGAAATGACATTTGACTTCGTTGTAAACTTGGACCATTGTTTAAAATTCCCTTCTGGACTTTGTTATTATTTACCTTATTTAACCTTTATTCTTATTGCCAAGCTTTATCTGGCATCTATGTCTCGCTTTCACGCTGCCATTTCGCCTCTCCTCCTTGGATTTGACATTGTCCTATTGTAGTTGAATTGTCCGAAAACTTTAGACTTCGATCCAGTGCCATGGTATTGTGCTAGAACTACCATCTACGATAAGCTCCTCTTTATTTCTTTCTTCTCTTTTTTTTCTTTTTTCTTTTTTTTTGTTTTGTTTTTGATTCATCACCAGGCTAACCCAGCGAAGCCGAAAGAACTTTTGAAGAGCAACCCCAAGTAGAGTTTTCCTTTCCCGATCGTCGTACGTGGCCTGGGAAGATCATTGTGACCCCACGTGCATTGAACACAACCATACGTAAACTCAAAAACGTTATCATGCCCAGTACGTTTCAGGACTGTGAAGAGGAGCTGGTGCAGCAGGACCTTTGCTGATCTGAGGTTTCGCAATAAGTATGCTGTTTTTCTCTTTCTCGTATTACTTGCCCCTATATCCACGTCCGGTTTCCTTTCCAAGAAACCATGAACTGTATCAGAGAACCCGAATCGGTACTCTTCTATCTGCTGGCAAAACTTCGTGATGCCTGCAGACTGTTGCATTACCGTAACGACAACATGTGATAGAAATAGGTCTCGCGACTCCTAGTTGTCCACGATATCAATACAAAAAACAAAAAAATCTTTAACGTGTATCCTAGTCAACTGCCGTGGAAATAAATCTTACCACACACAATTGAAAGAGGGATGACAGCTCGGTAGACGGGGGTATAAGCATTGCAATGATGATAGGGGCATGCACCGCTGGATACATCTGTTACTACGACCTATCCCTCCAATCAATCGCGGGTTTCATGAGTAGGCACCATCGTCAACCAGACCCCATCATCGGGTGACATAGTCAAACCAACATGATACTTCACTTCATTCACCCAATCATCATTGAGTGTCTTGAGTTGGCCACCAGACTCTGCGGCTTCGATACTAGAGAATTGCTGAAGAACCCGGCAAACCATGTATTTGGCCTCGTCAATCGCGAAAGCCTCTGGTCATTTGGAGTCAATTAGCACTACCGTAGGGAGAGGCGACGAAAGCGGGATAAATATATAGGGTTGGGTGCTCACCGCCTAGGCACTTCCGCGGACCGCCGATGAAAGGCTGGTAAGTCCAGTCCGTGATCCGGTCCGTCAGCGACCTCTCCGCGCTCCATCGCCCGACGTCGAACTTGTCCGCATTGTCCCACAAGCTCTTGTCCGTCTGCACCGCGTAGGCCGAGAAGCAGATCAGTGTGCCCTTGGGACACAGGATGGGCGAGTCGCCGGTAGGACCCCCGCCCCGGGGCAGCGTCGTATCCGCGTTGCAGAGGCGGCCGTTGATGGGCACCGGTGGGAAGAGGCGAAGGACTGGCCTGCTGTTAGCGAAGATATCGCGTCATGTCGGTAAGTGGGCAACATGTATACGTACCTTCGCAGACGAACTGGTCAAGCAGTTTCATCTTGCCAAAGCCCTCTTTTGTTGGCAGTCGGCCGTCGAGGATCTCACCAACCTCAGCCCGCAATCTGCCGAGCAGACTCCTCTCACGTGCCAACACATACATGCACCAGCAGAGCAGACTCCCACTCGTATCCCTGCCGGCGAGCAGCAAGTTCATGAACTGGTCTCGTATCTCGCCGATATCGTTATCATCCTTCATCAGCCGGAACAGCGCAATCCTATCCTCCATCCCGCCCGAGTCGTCAATGAACTGCTGCGCGCGCCGTATGATCCCCTCGACCAGCCCGCGCGCCCGCCGGCACGAGGCCCGGAACTCCCAGCCGTCGACGAGCCAGTAGAAGGCCTTGAGGCGCTCGCGCCGGGAGATCCACTTGAACGCCGTGTTGAAGCATTCGGCGAACGCTCTGCCCTCGGCGGACGAGGTCGACGCGGCGGGGCCGAGCAGGAACTCGGTGATTACGGAGAAGGTGAGGTCGAAGAGGGGGGCTTTGAGATCGACCAGGATCGCGCCGTCTTCTCCTGCCCGGCCTTCGAGATCGGAAGCGAAGGCTTGGAAATGCTGCTCGAAGATTTCGAACGGCGACAAAGTCGGCCGCCTGATGAGGGGCGCAAGCAGCTTCCTGGAATGATCCCATGGCTTCCCGTCTTGGGTGAATATGCTGTCACCAATCAGTGGCCTCACGCAGCCAGCTCTTGCTGATCCAACGTCAAAGTCTGCAGGATATTGTTAGCATGAATTTCGACTCATGAGCATATACCACATCGAAATCGGGGACATTGTTCGAGCGAGTAAAGGAAAAGGGAAAAGAGAGAAAGAAAAAAGGAGAAAAGCTGATCCGTTCCATACGTTTGAACTGCCGGGCCAACACCTCCCTTATCACCACGGGATCCCTCGTGATAATCGTGTACAGCCCACCGCCATACTGCGTGTACGTATCCCCGTGCCGCTCGTGCTCTTCCAGCATCAGCAGCGGGTATCTGCTATTCTTCTCTGCTTCCACCACCTTGCCCAGCTTGTCCAGCCCGAACGGGCGCAGCCACTGGTTGGGCAGGATCTTGGGAGCTCGGCAGCCTGACGCAGCGGCCAGAGCCTGGAGTCGTTGAGACTCCCGCTGTCGCCAAATGAGATAGTAAGCAGCGAGGCAGCCGCTAGCAATGGCGACGAGAGTTGTGAGCATCATGCATGTGAGTGCCGTAACTCGGCGAAAACTGAGGGAAAGAAAAGGAGTTGGTCAGCATTGTGAAACGTGCCCGGACTTGGGGGAGCTGAAAAACTCCAGCCGTGGGCCGTGGGGGCGGAAAGTCTCCCAAAGCGGACGGAGCAACCAACCCCTGCTCGATCTGACCGGCACAAGACTAGTGATGGAAGAACATGCTTATTGCGCAGCGCCTAGTGCCAGTTGCGGTAACTTGTTAAGAGATTTCACAGGGTTCATCAGTGCTCTCACCAGATTCACAGAAAGAGGCAATACGTATAAGAAAAACCATACTGAAGGAGTGCCTTTTCTGTCCCATGACCATGACAAGCTTCAGTATTACGGTCTTCGCAACCTGCACTCTGCTATCCAAAAGTGCGAGTGGCTGGCTGTCTACTAAGCATGATTATTCATGTGCTATCTAAAGTAGTACGTTGCTTGGTCCATACACATTCCTTAAACCTGGCGTGGCCGGCCGCTTCATCAAGAACAATACCTCCGGAAGACATATTCCTCCCACCGACTCCCCTCCCCAAAGATCCTCCGCGTGCCCTCGAGCAGCCTCTCCACGAGCGGCGCGGCCTCCTCCGTCTTACCTAGTTTCCGGTAACAATCGATCAAGTACGCCATCGAGACCATCTGATCGGCGTGCCCGGCGCACGACGCCTCGTACGCCGCGTTAACCTCGTGCAGTATGGCCTCGGCCTCCGCGAGCCCCCGTCCTTCTTCATCACCATCGTCCTCAAGGGATTCCGACCCGGGCTCTGCCGCCGGCGACCTCATCAAGACCCTCGCGAGCTGGGCCTTGCAGTACAAGATGCCCAGGTGCGTCTCCCCCGAGGTTCCGCGCGGCGATCTTCAACCCATCCCGCATCATCTTCTCCGCCGCCGCCAGGTCCCCGCGCCCGCCCCGCGCCGCCTTGACGCGCGCCAGGTTCAGGATCGACCACAGCGTGAAGGCGTGCTCCTTCCCGAGCTTGACCCGGCGGGCCTGCACCACTTCGAGCAGCAGCTCGTGCGCCTCGTCGAGGTCGGCGCGAGGGTGGTGACCGTCTGCCTCTTCTCCTTCTCCTTCCTCGGTTCTTTCTTCTTCCCCATCTCCGCCGGCCGCAGTGCTTCCACCGCGCCTGTCGCTGTCGCCGTAGACGTAGTAGTACCGATCAAAGTGAGCCATGGCCAGGCTATCGAGTACCGTGAGCGTATCGGTATGCGAGCGCTGGAACGCCGCGTCCCTCTCGAGGCCCGCGAGCGCCTCGCGGTGCAGCCGCAGCGCCCGGTCGAACTCGAAGAACTTGCCGACGGCGCGGCCGAGCCCCGACTTGGCGCGCAGGGTGTCCGGGTGTTCCGGCCCGTGGAGCCGCGTCAGCCTATCGACGACGTCCCCGAGCAGATCGCGCGCCTCGGCGAAGCGCGACTGCTGCCAACGCGTGTTGCCGAGCTTGTCGAGCACGCGGATCGTGTCCTCGTGGTCCGCGCCGAGACTCATAACGCAGTGGTCGCGCAGGTCCTCGAGCACGTCGCTGGCCCGGCCCCCTCGCTCAGCGCCCAGTAGATGTCGGACATGAAGAGCAGTAGCCGGATGGTGACGGGGTTGTCCTTGCCCAGCCGCGTGCACAGGAAGTCGGCGACGATCTGCTGCTGCGCCAGGGCCTCACGGTACAGGCCGTTGTGCGCATAGACGAGGCTGAACTTGGCGCGCTGGGCGATCTGCGACCGCGTCGTCCCGCCCGAGACGACGGGCCAGAACCGCCACCAGCGCGCGCTCAGGTGCCGGTTCCGGTCGCTCTGCCCGCGGATCCGGGCTTCTTGCGCCTGGACGTGGTGCACGTGAGGCAGGATGTCGCGACGCAGGTCTTCGTCCGATTCACGGGTGCCCAGCGGCGGCAAGATGACGGCCTGGGCGAGCATGGTGCCCGCGGCTTGGCACCACACAGCCTGCTCGGCGAGGCTCATCTGCGGCCGCTCGCGGACCCAGACGTGGATCAGCGAATGCATCGAGTAGCTGTCGTCCGCGGCGTCGTACTCGAGGAGCGACATCTGGTGAAGTTGCTTGAGGGCTTCGCGGAGCCGGTCCTCGTCGAACTCGCCGTATGGGTCGACATCGCGGAGCACCTTGGGAAGCACAGGCACTTCGCCCATCCGCGTGATCGCCACGGCGAAGCTCACTGCCAGTTCCTTCGCGGCTTTGGCAAGAGGCTTGCGTGCGACCGCCTTGCGCTGCGCTGCGAGGGCTTGCTGCTTCTTCGCCTCCGCCGCTTCGAGGATCGGGTTCGTGGCGGCCTGGATCAGCGTGTTGACGCGGACGCCGCGGCAGTGCAGAAAGGCAAACGTCTTGAGGAGCTCCACGGCGTCCTCGCACATCTGGCTCTCGTTCTTCAGCAGGCCCTGGAAGGCCAGCTCGTAGCTCGAGAAGACGGTGATGTTGGTTTCCGAGAGCCGTCGCCGCCTTCGGGCCTGGTGCACGCGGGTCCAGCTCTGTTCAAAGTACTCTATGTAGGTCTTCAGGGAACAGACGTGCGAGAGGATGGCCTTCCCGGCATGGATGATGGCGAGCGGTAGGAATCCCAGCTTCTGGCAGATCTTGCCGGCGAGGAAGAGTGATGTCGTGCTCCATGGGGCCACCTCGCCCGCTGTTCGTAGCAGCAAGTCCTTTGAAGCCGTGCCTGGGTAGTATAGTTAGTAGAAGTCCTCAAGAGTGTGATGGAGAAAAGGGTGGTACTGCTGAACCGACTTACTGTCTAGTTCTGTAAAATGAAAGAATCCCATCCCGACCGTCCCCTGCGTCCTCAACTGGTAATTCCGCGTCGTGATCAATATGACGCCCCTCTCGCCCTCGGGGAAGTACCGCTCCACCGCGATCGCCGGATCGTCCGCATTGTCAATGATGAGCAGCCACGGCCGGTCCTTGCTCGAGAGCCACGCCTTGGCCGCCCGCTCGTTGGCGTCGACCTTGCCGAGCCGCGCGATCTCGGCAAACGACTTGCGCGCGCTCTGCTCCGACGTCGCGTCGACCCAGAATACGCCCCAGAAGCGGTGCCGGTTGTCCTGCGCCCACTTGCAGCAGAACTGGCTCTTGCCCGCGCCGCCGAGGCCGTACACCACGAAGCGCTTCTGCTGCTTCGGCCGGGGCGAGTTTCCTCTTCCTCCTCCTACGCCTCCTCCGTCTGCTTCGTTTTCTTCGTCTCGGAAGACGCCCCGCTTAAGCGTGTCTAGCTCGTCGTCGCGGCCGATGAAGGCGCTGCTGACCGCCTGCGGCAGGCTGAAATGCTCGTTGACGTAGGCCAGGGGCATGACCGCCCGCGCGGACTCGAGGACGGGCCCCGGCTTTTCGTCCCGGGCGCTGAGGCCTTCCTGCACCACCGCGATCCCCCTGCGCAGCTCCGCGCGGAGGGCCCGGATCTGCGCGACTGATTCCTTCGAGTTGGACTGCGCCCTGCGGGTGTAGACGATGTTGGCGGCTGTGAGCAGCAACTGCAGCCCGTCTTGGTGGCTCTTGATCCTTTGCCGGAACTTGGCGAGTTCATCCTCTTTGAGGTATTTCCTGAGCCATCGTTTGGTACGCTTTACGAACTCTGGTGTACTTCTATTACTCTTGGAGTCTTCGCCGCTGCCGCCGTCGTGGATTTTGGCGCAGATCGCTTCCAACTCCTCGAGAGTCGCGCCACATTCTGCCAATTTCGCGTCAAAGGCAGTCCACAGGCTGCCAACAGCGCCTTCATCGCGTCCATCTTCATTTACCTTCTCAGAATTGGACGCGTTGATGTCGTCTTCGAAATGTTTGCGGATCGCATCGTTCGTGTTCTGGAGGGAGACGATCTCCCGGGACAGGTGTATCAGGTCCCCGTCGACCGCCTTGATCCCGGCCGCGGCCTCGTACAGGAACTGGGCAACCTTGACGCAGACCCCGGCGAGCTCGAAGCTGGTCGCGATGATCGAGAGTGGTTCGGCCATGCTAGGGCGGGTGTTTGGGGACTCGGGTTCGGCATCGTTTGTGGGTGTGGGAGGAGGGTTGGTTTTAGGTGAGTTGTCTGGGGAGGGCGGACACAGCCTGAGATTCGGTCCCACGGAAGGAAAGAGGCGTTCTATCTATGCTGCTTCGGAGTGACTCTGCCGTCTCAGCTGGGGACGGGATTCCACTCAAGTGCGGTCATTTGTGCCGAGGGTTTGGGGGCCGAAAGCAGGGGTGTGCATGACTTGGCGCTGAGGGTCTTTTCGTACCAATAATGGGCTGAGGTATATGCCACCTACGCCGTATCTTCTTCGAAAACGGCGTTTAGAGTAAGTCCGTATCGCGAGAGGACCTAAGGTTCACCGATGGACGAAACGCCGGTGACGTATATAATCTGGCTTTAATAGCATTCGCGATAGGCAGAGAGCAGCTTACGCGGAGTTTGGACCCCAGAAGTGTCGTCGACAATTGGATAAACACCCAAATGAACGATCTGATGCAAGTGTGATAGCTCGATCTGTGGCCGTTATTACACCTTGAGTCTGGCTGTTGTGGTTACTCGGGGTTCTTCTTTCTTCCAACTCTCGACAACCTATTCCAATCCAGCCACGAACGACCCTAAGGTACACACTCCTCGACACCAGAAAACAGCTATACCCCGTGGAGAACCGGTCTTCGCCATCCGAGACCTTCCAGACCGGTTGGGGGCAGGTCCATATCATCGTCGTAGTCGAGAAGCAAGCACACCAGCGACGCGTCGCCCTTCATCACCGCCCAGGCCAGCGGCGCCACGATGTCGCCCCCCCCGTCAGCTCCGAGATGTGCCCGTACCCAAGCGTGCAGTCTGAATCCCACTCATCATCGGGCAAGGGCCGGTCGGCCTCCTCGAAATCGCACAGGGTGGCGCCGCCGCCCTGGCCCGCCGCGAGGCCCAGGGCGCGGGTTCGGGTGACGCGGTCGCTCTCGGGCGCGAGCACCTCGACGAGCTCCCGGTTCCGTTTGCGGACGGCTTTGATGAGCGCAGGACCCTCGACTTTCCAGACGGTGTGGTTCGCATCCGCGCCCGCCTCCTCCTGGACGCGGGCGAGGGCGGGCCGGTCGTGCTCGACCGCCCACTCGAGCGGCGTAATCTGGATGTCGGGCGCCGGGAAGGGCACGAACTTGGTGTTGGCGATTTCTATATGGTCTAGGGTCGCGTAGTCGAGGTTCACCGTGCCGAGCGCCAGGATCTGCGAGACGATGCGGGGGCGGCGGTATCCCAACGCCAGCGCCGCCGCAAGCACCTCGCGCGATTGAGCCTCGCTCGGGCCGCCGTCGTCATCGGCGTAACCGGCTTGGTCTTTCTTATCCGAAGGGCAGAATGCTGTGGCCCCGGGCAGACTCGCGAACCCCGGCCTCGAGCCCCAGCGGCCGGCAGGGCGCTCTTCCTGGGTCACACGGTTCTTGAAGCAGAGAGTCCGCGACATCGACAGCCACGTCGGGTCCCTTCGCCTCGGCCACCGCCTCCTCTTGACCCCAGCCACTCACGGGGATATTTAGCAAGTAGGCGACGCACGAGGTCCTCGGCGTTCGATGGGAGCTCTTCGGGGATTCATAAGCTTTGGCTTCTGGGGTCCTGTTGTTGGTTTCCATCTGCGCCGTCGACACGATAGAACGGAGGAAGGCCGGTTAACAATTCATACAGAAACACCCCTAATGTCCACCAATCCGTCATGGTCAAAGGGCCAGGCAAGCAGGCGAACAAGGAGCTTCTCGCAGACGTCACTGATGTCAAAGCGATGTGTCGTCCCCCGCTCCCACAGGATATATCCCCGATCTACCCAACACCTGGCACGAGCAGCGACTTGGGCACGGTCGTATTCGAGAACGAGGCACGGGACCCATTGCCGGCGCACTTCAGGAACAGCAAGGTCTACCGCGCCTGATCCAGCGCCGGCATGCTCAGGCAAAGGCAGGCCGGACCGACGCCGCGGCCCAGGCCCAGTAGCGTAGTGCGAGTTAACGCTCAGAACTCCCGTCTTTGCCTTGCCTGGGAGGCGTACCCGGTCTGCCCAAGTACCAATACTGGATTGAGATACGGCGGTATCTAAACGTCTGGGTCAGCTGATGACTGATCAAAGGATAAGAGTGTCTCGAGGTACTTTTTTCCATACTAGCAGATTGTTCCGCGGATTCCGCATTCGTTGCTTAGAAGTGAGTGCAACAAAAAGAACCTCGGTGGTACGATTCTCGATATGGGCCCAGAAGGGGGTTGTTGCTTGGATCGGTGCAGGGGTTGGGATGGTTCCCAACATTTGCTGGGTTCGGCTCAATGTTGGATTACAGGGGTGAAGGTCCGCCAGAAAGAGCTTGCTTTCGCCGATGAAGGGGGTCAAAGGGGGCAAAACACAACATCGGATAGTTTCAACGCTTTTTGCATTTCATTTTGTCTAGAAAACCAAGGCCACTATTTCGTCATACCTGACATTTCCTCGAAGGGATCTCTGCATCAAGCGGGATGCCTGAGGAACCCTCCGTTTAAAGTAAGGGTGCTTGCTGTCTTTGATCTAAAGGGGCGGCCGAGCCCCTTCTGCTTTTTAGCTGCCGCGTAACATCTAAAATCGTTATCTTGGCCCGTTTCGTTATGCCAGTAGCTTCATTAGGCACACACCACCAAAAGCTTGCCTTCTCCGTGGTCTCTCAAGACCTTCAAGCGACGGCAGTGCCGATCTTGTTCAGTCCCTTGAGACTGCCCAGACTCAAGGCGAGACCTTGAGATCGACTTCTTATCCTAACGAAGCCGGTAACAGGGCCATCGTCACCCTCCTTCTCAATACTCAAGTTCGCAAGAGCATCCTCGCCTACATCCATGTCAGTTTACGATGATTATACGAAAAAGGCAAGGTACTTACCGAAAACGCTTCTTGCGTATAGATTTGCGCTCAAGAATTGACAGTCACCCTTCAGGCTGGCTTCAGGTGTCAGGCAGCTCATGTTGGTGCAGGCCATTAATTGCTCCAAGAAGTCGCGCAGAGTCTTCGCCTTGCTGTTGATGTTGACCTTGTTCTCCCATTCGAATTCGGTCCACATGGTTCGGAACTGGGTCTCGGTGCAGGTAGCCGGCTGGATGTAGTCCATTATGTCGACGTGCAAGTCGTTGAGGATGACTACATTGGTGTCGGTGCTGTGTGCGCCATCGTACACGACGTTGCCGAAAATGACGCCAGTGTCTGTTGATGACACCTTAATCGTGCACTGCACATTGTGGAAGTCGTGGGGGCCGAGGTTCTGTGTTGTTGGCCGCTCAACGACCTTCAGGTCGCCAAGCGTCGCGAACTCGACCGAAAGGTTCTGCAACGTCTCGGTAGTTTGGTTGACCAGTAACACATCGAGCACGATATCGAATTGGTGCACCTTGACGTACGCTTCGGCGTAGACGGGATCCGAGAAACCAGTAAGCTGCACAACTCGGCTCAGCTTAGATGAAAGATCCTCGGCAGGCGCATCGCCGCCAGTAGCCTTCTCCAAGTCAAGCTCAATCTCATCTGCCCCATCCACCGTGTTCTTCTTGGAGAGTTGTCGGATTTGCACGACATCGTCCACTTGAATGGCAGTCTTGGCCTTCTCAAAGGCCTCCTTCGCGGCTCGCTTCTTCTCCTCAACCTGCACCATCGCACGGAAAGCCTTGCGAGTGTCGTCCAAGAAGACGTTTCCGAGTTCCTTCTTCTGAGAGAACTCAGCCAGGGATCGAACACAAGACATGACACGGTCGACCGAGTCCTCATCGATAGGGGCCTTGACAAAGTGAGACTGGCCGACACGGATGATGGAAATCATGATCAACATGGCTTCGGCCTTCAGGGCGTTTGTGCGTGCATGGTCGGCGGAGATATCGGCGTGGCGCATGACCAACTTCGTAAGCGTTGCCGAAAGTACAGTCGCCAGGTAGTAGTCGCCATCCAGGATAAGCTGTCGCAGCGGCGGCTTCTGTGCAGCCTTGACAGCCTCCAACTTCGCAGCAGCCGCAGCAGAGCTGGTCAGAGCAGTCTCGGTAGCGTAAGTGCCGTCAGCCAAAACCTTGCGCGATCCGGAGGGGGCAGCGGGCTTGGAGTGGCCGTTGACTTGCTCATCCTTCTCCTTCTCGTCATCGCCCTGATCCAGAAGTCGCTGTTCAGAGGCCAGGATCGGGATCTCGCCCAGGCTGGCGCGGATGCCCCTCCAGGCATCCCGGATATCCTTCTCCTCAAGGGAGTACTCGCCAATAATCCAGATGATACCGCGGTAGACCTTACCTGCGCGAACCTCGCTCAGGGTAGCCACCAGACGCTCAACAATCGAGGGTCGCAGCTTGGGGAACTTCTCGACGACCTCCTTGACGAAGTTGATGACATCGACGGCGGATGTGTTGCTGAAGTCAGCAATGAAGTCCATGAGGAGGTCCACGACACTGGCTGCGACCTCGGAGAACTTGATGGCGCACTGGTGGATCGATTGAATAAGCAATTGGCGGTACTCGGCGTTCTTCTCGTACTCTTGGTCGACCGTCTTGGAGAGCTCCTTCTTCAGCAGTAACACGACCTCTTCCACGTTCTTGCTGGCAACCATCTCCAAGGCAATGCTGAGGGCCTTTCTTCGCACGTCGATATCGGGACTGGACAGGACTCTGAGGATCTCCATAATAAGGTCATCCAAGATGCCCTCGTTCTTCTGGCGCAACTGATCGACGCGGTCGAGCACGATAAGCTTGACATTGTTGTCCGCCTCCTTGATGCTCAACTCAATGAACTTGGCGGCAGCAGCCTTGACGGCCACCGGGTTGGATGTCAATGCTGTAAGCGACGAGGCCGCCTCGTAGACGACAGTCGAGGCGCCAGCCTCGAGAAGATCGAAGATGAGTCGCAGATAACGGGCCTTGTTCTGCGAGTTCTGAACAGCATCCTTGCGGATGAACTCCAACTCCACCAATTGCAACAACTCTTCCGCGTTGGGGATGCCCTCGAAGACGTTGCTGAGATAGGCAAGCGCCTTGTCGTGATCTATGCTGGCCAGGGCGGCAAAGGCATTGCGCTTGCAGGTGGCGTCGCTTTCGGACTCGAGGAAAGTGGCGATGAGATCTGAGGCGTCGGGGATGAGAGACTGCGAGTGTGTGAAGATGGAAGAGATGGCGTATACGGCGTTCTTTCGGACGTATGCGTGTCTGTGCTCGAGGCATTGGCGCGCTGAGGACAGCAGGGGGCTCGATCAGCTCGGGTTCTCGCAGCTTGCAGAGGAAGCGTAGTGTGTTGCCGCGGATGTACTCGTTGGGGTGTTGAAGGTCGTTTCGGATGCCGTTGCAGACCAGAATCATCTCCTGCTTGAGCTTGCCCTGGGCGTCCAGCTTGGGACATATCTCGTAATAGAAGTACAAGAGCTTCTTCAAGGGCTTGTACTTGGAGGGCATGACGAAGCGGATGATGTGCATGAGAAGCTGGGGCATGGGGTCGCCATTGAGCATGACGGTCAAGATGCGCTTCATGGTCTCGACCTTGCTCTCGTCGGTTCCCTTCTCCAGCTGCGTGCGCAGCTCTGACATGCTGGGAACATCGGCAGTGTTGTCCTGGTGGACTAAACTGTAGGCATTCTCCAGAAACGACGACATGATGGGCGGAGGGTGCGGTTCGCGACCGCAGTATCGGGGATTCGGTCTTGCGGTAGAGCTACACTGAGCAGGGTCAGTTCAGTACACGGTCGCCGGCGTGGTTGTTGGAGGAATCGTGGGGGAGTGATTCAATGGGCCCAATTGCAAGCGGTGGTTGAGGCTCTGGGTAGGTAGGTAGGCACACGTACACGTATTCAATTTGGGGGAGGACGGGCGTGGATGGGCCAATTGCGCCGGAAAGGCCAGGCTAGAGAGCTAGAGGGCGATCAGATGTTGACTAACAGACGAGTAGTTGTCTGTTGGCGGTTCATGCAACTGTGCATGTCAGATCCAGAGGTCGACCGATCTGAATTGGCGGCGGTGGTATGAATTATGTGTCGTCAAATGCTCTCCCTAAACACCTCCCTAATGGCCAGCTTCGAATTGTCCAGATTGGCTTTCTGGATAGCACCAGCTGTCAGCCTGACCATCTGTCCCTCCCCTGATCCTGAGCTACTCGGGTGTGCCCCACCAGCCCCATCGAATTCCGACCTGGTTGTTCCGACTCCGATAATCCAGCTCCATGATTGGTAGCGACGTATCTCTCCATTGGAGCCACAAGCGCCACAAAGCCAGCATCAGCCTCAACCAAGCTCGCTGCCGACCGTCTCCGCTTGCTGTCAGTTTCTGTTAGTCAAACTGTGCCCGGCGCCGCCCATGCATGAGCTATTGCTTATTGCTGCTCAGCTTTGGCTGGCTGCCCACACGAGCTCAATTTCTCTCAATATATAATAAATTAACAATGGAAAATACCATCAGCACATGACGTCATGTGCTTCAAAGGTGACATAGTATAGTGGTCAGTACAACACGTTGTGGTTTCATACCATCTCGCGTTCCGTGTAGACCCCGGTTCGATTCCGGGTGTCGCCATTGATTTTTGACTTTTTTCACGAATTTCTCTTTTGCTGCTCCTTGCAGACTGGGCAGCTAGCTGACTGCTTTTCTTGATAAGCATTATGTGTCTCCTTTTGGGCTGGCGAAGAAATATCAATCTGGGTGTGTTACTCCACTATTCCCGGGTGTTCGTATTTGCTCTATTGAGGATGCATTATGCGCTGACAAAGACTATTAGCAGAGCGACACCGGAAGCTGGTAGTTGTAATATCATCCAACTACATGCGAATCCATATCGCGTGACCTATATTGAGTGCAGATGTCTAGCATCGTACCAACAGTGGCAAAGTGGATGTTTGCTATACCCATGTGTCGCCATCGTCAAGTATCCAGTGTGGTGTCATACAACAAACGGACGGCTATGTAGATGCACCAAGCTTAATGGTTATAGAATTTTCCTGTATCGACCACTGAATTAGACTTTGCGCATACCGGGAAAACCAGCAAGTCAAAACTCAGTAATGAGAAATGCAACGGATAAACTGCTCAAGTACATACATATATAAGACCATGGGCGTAGATTCCTCGTTCCATATAAGCTACACTTTTCAATAGCATCGCGCAAAACATCATTGACAAATCTCGTTTGTTGAGTCTAATCTACTTTCTCTGTCATATCACCCTTCCCCAACAGGCTATGGACAAAGTTGGCGCTGAACCAAGTCCAACGAGCACCTAATCGACTCTCGGAGGCTCATATTTCTCTCCCAAGAATAGGGAGGGTGTCTAAAAAGCGCACAAGCGAACCTTTTTGAAGAAAAACGAAACAGCCCATTGATTACTCCTAGGTCACTGGAGCAGTAAGGAACGACTACTGAGAGAGGAAGGAATATACACCGACACTCGTTTGCCCAAACACCTCTATGGCCATGGACAAGATACCCCGGGCCGATGTCGCCTCAATGGGACCACCCGATGCATATCACGAGATTCCCGGTCTTTGGCCCCTTGTCATCATTGGCGGATTCCTAGGGTTTTTCTACCTCGTGGGCGTCGTCGCAGCCACGCACCAATGCTACCACGAGGCGCGGAAGACCTGGCCCGCCTTCCGCAACGACGGCTGCCTCATCGTGCTCCTGCCCTTCCTCTCACTCCTCTGCGGCATCCTCTGGCCGGTCGAGCTAGGTCTCCTCCTCGTCTTCTGGGTCGTTGCCCACGTTGCGCGCAGGGCATGCGCGGAAAACGGCAGCTGCTGCGGCTTCAACTTTACCGCGTACAGGGCCCGGAGAGCGGCGCGTCGGGTCCAGAAAGAGCAGGCGAGAGAGAATCTGCGGCGACAGGCCGACCTACGACAGGACTCTATAAGGCCAGTTCCCACGCCGCCACCTGCGTATACTGCTCAGCCATCTCCATCAGACTTGGAAGCAGGATTTGAGCGCATACATCTATGAACAACGGCTGGCTTGCTGCACCTACCTGTGCGATAGACCAGCACCGTCTTGAAGGGGACTGGAGCGTCTGTACTCGGTGCATATACAAAGCTAGCTCGTATATTCGAGTAGTGGTTCCAACTGCTTGCGAGTCTTTAGTTTGTGCAGGGGTTAGTGGGCATTATCTCAAAGTCGAAGGGCAAAATACGAAAGAAAGGATCCAGGATTCATTGGGTCAGTGTGGTGTTGTCAGAAGCCAAGGGGGCTTTTATGGGTGTCTGTCTGTTTCCCCTTGCTGGGAGCCATCTGTTGGTAGCGTTGTCTGTCGGCTTTGGTGAGATTGACATGGTGTTTATGCAGAACGGCCTCGCGTATGGCGGAGAATTAGTCTTTGCAAACCGGCTCGCATGGAAATTGTACTGCCTGTACAGTCTTTTCCTCAAGGGGATATAATCCAATAGAATAATAGCAGACTAGGGTCGAGGAGACGAAGGCTTTGGCGACGAGGCTCAGGCCAATGAACTGAAATCTGGACCCGAACTCGGCCTCGGAGGATCTCTCGCAGATCCATATACTTGCCAGTGATATCAAGTATCTGTCTTATTGGGGAAATGGCAAATCAGCGTTGGGTTTCGCTGAGCAGTGATTCACTATCGTGCCCGCTGTCTAGCCGGGTGGCGGGGTAGCAGGCCAGTTGATTAACGGGTTGAAGAAGCAGCATGATCACTGCGCTTATCGGCCAATTGCTCACTTAATCCTGCAGCGGAGTCGCGGTTCGTAACAGCGCGTGCCACTGTGTTCATTCATTTCCTGCGCGGATCTCTCCCTCGACATTCCATATTGAGCACGCCAGCACGTCATGGCAAACATATTTCGAGAACACTGTGTTCGCAGTGCACAGCTTGCGTAAAGATGTTTGACGTTCTGCTTGATCAACTGTCAAATCACCAATTGCGGGCCTTAGGGGTCCAAGGGTCCCCAATGCTTGCAGTTGCAGGGGTTCGCCTAGCCGACGAACCGGTTTTCACTGGCCTGGCATGGCATGTCTGGGCGCTGAGCACTCGCGTCTTCTTAGGCCAGGGCAGACGCGCTTCTGCGACAAGCCAATGGACGACCTGTCAAAAAGGGCGTGGAATAATGCAAACGTATCGCCGGCCTGCGTCGATCAGGGAAAGGCGCAACACAGGAGTTCGTTTCATCGCAGAACCTTTTCCAACCCCTTCCTAATTTGGTCCCCGCTCCCAGCAATGAGCAATGCGGTTTGTGGGCGCTGATGCCAGCATGGCATTCAACGTCCCCCACTTCCGGTGAGGGTAGGATTTCGGGGCGGGTATTTATTTCATGCAGCACGCCGCACGCCTGGCCGCCGTGGTTCTCGACCAGATAGTTTCATGTTCATTGTTCCTTCTTTTTACCGTTCTTCTGCACTCCTTCTAGAAGCTAGAGCCTTCACCATCTGATCTTTTGCCTTGCCGTCGCCCGCCCGCTATCTTAATCCAAATCTTTAATCGTCTAATCTTCCGACTAGACTTGTCAACATGGTGGGTCCCCGCCACGTCCACCCCTCATGCAGCAAACAAATCAGGGGGAATATCAGTCAGACCGAATAGACTAACGATACGACTTTCAATAGACCAGAACTCTATCCCAAGAGGAGATCGCCGTCTTCAAGGAGCTGTTCGATTCTTACGTGAGTCTCATCGCGAATTCATTCATATGCCCAAGTTGCTCTGACTAACATCTCAATAGGATGACGATAAGGGTGGTAAGTGCAAGGCCCAGGAACGAGGTGTCCATCGGGAGGCTCGTCGCTAAGACAGCAAACAGGAAACATCACTGTGCAGGAGTTTGCCAAGGTCATGTCCAACAGCCCCGGGCAGCAACCCACGGAGGCCGAGGTGCAGCAGATCATCAAGGAGGTCGACCTCGACGGCGATGGCACCATCAACTTCAACGGTATGTTGCAACACTACTTATTCAGCTATCATGCATGTGGTGGGTACTGACCATCATCTCAGAGTTCATCACCATGATGACCGGTCAGCCATACCCCCCGGTGACGGACCCGGCCGACGAGTACGCCAAGGCCTGGAAGGAGTTCGAGCCCTCGCTCAAGGGCTCCATCACACAGGCCCAGTTCCGCCAGCTCATGGCCAACCTGGCAGAGCCAGTCAGCGACGTCGAGGTAGACAAGCTGGTCAACAACGTGGATGGCGAGGGAAAGATCAGCTGTAAGTGAACCAACCACTCTTCCCCCTGTGAGAAAAAAAAGGGGGAAGAAAAGGTGGGACGATAACTAATCGGCGAAACTCTACAGACAAGGATTTCGACCACTTCATGAAGCACCGGAATACGGAGAGCGATATCCTCCAGGAATATGAGCAGTAGACCCGGTTGGGAGCTGATACCAAAGAAATAAAAGACGTTAGATCGCATCAACACATGGTGTATATAGAAATGCGTCCTGAATAGGAACAAATTTCGTGCTACAGATGCTATCTCTAGGCACAACCATTGATCTTTAAAGTGTCGAAAGCAATGATCCTTAATCCCCTTATCTCTACCAAAGCTGCTACATGGTATATAACGCTGCGTCTTTCGGTTATATCTGATTTCTTCTTCCATGTGGTAGTACAAGAACCATAGGCATCAAGGCTGGCTCAAAATACAGATCGCGCGGTTCGGGTTGGACAGGGAGGAGGGACATTAGCCGGTTGCTGAGAGTACGTACGGCCTTGGTTGTAATTGGGACCTTTGGAGTACATGCCCGTTTGTGCCCAACTACGTCCTAGGCTCTGTCAGGGCGTGGGAACTTACTGAAGCAAGGGATATACATAAATGCAGCAGGGTTAAGCAAAGGGATAGCTGCCACACTTAGGAGCCCGAGTTCGATATGGAATTTTTATTTTAGATTGACTGACTGCAGGGCATGCTGCAAAGTCACATGGCACATCAGCACCTTTTCATACGATCGTTCTGGTGGGACCCTTTGTACCAAGAACACGAAATCCTTCACTTGATCATTTGATCATCTACTTAGCCAGCACCTGCACATACTGATCCTATTATTCAACTGTGTCTTCGCCGTTATAACCATGTCGTCCCAAGATCAAGAGACACGACAAGGTGGCACCATCATCTTGACAGGAGCCAACGGGTCGGTCGGTCTTGCTGCCGCTGAACACTTGCTCAAATCGTATCCTCAGTATCATTTTGTATTTACGGTGCGAGACGCCGCCGATACAGATCCAAATACCCGGAAGCTGCGAGACCTCATCTCGAACTACCCACATGCCAAATCGAAGGCTTCCGTCCACCAAGTCGATCTTGCCGACCTCTCTGCTGTGCATGAGTTCGCTCTTGCCATCTCGTCTTCCGTGGCCACCGGACGATATCCTCGGATCAGGTCCATCATCTGCAATGCCGCGTACCGGGATTTGATTCACGATTCGGAGCTGACGGTCGATGGCTATGACAAAACCATCCAAGTCAGTTTCGTCGCTCACGTGGCCCTGGTTCTACGCCTACTAGACAGCTTGGCCGAGGGCGGTCGTGTAGTCCTCTTCTCTAGTGTCGGCCGTTATAGAAAGCCAAATGCCATGACATCCCTCTTGCCAGTCATTCCCGACGGTTCCGACAGCATCCTTCATCCGGGTCCGGAGCCGGATAAGAAAGCACAGGGTCCTCAGCGTTAAGCAACATCCAAGTTGTTACTGGGATCGACGGCAGCAGTTGACATGGTCGTGTAAAGAACCCAAGGCTCAGGAGTATCACGGTCGTGGCCATCAACCCAGGCGGGATTGGCGACTCTCGAGTGTTTACCACCAGGACACCGCGCTTCGTTCAACTAATGCAAACATTCGTCCTTGTACCGCTCATGCCGTTGATACGCCTGGCCGATCCAACGTTCCGGACGTCTGCAGAGGCGGCGATAGACGTCATCGAGCTTGCGGTTGGCGATGCCCACTCCGGCGAGCGTGGCTATTTCACCATGCTCCTAAAAGATGATAGCGACCCTGTTACAATGGAAAAGGAAATTCAAGACATCGTCTGGAGGATGAGTCTTGAGTGGGCCAAAGTCATGAAAGATGATACTGGCCTTCAAGGGGGTATGGAGCCCTTTTAAGCATTAGGTTAAACTGCATCTATTTTGAGTCGCACTTTTTGGTGTATATTGTTATAGACCGGCAAATTCTATTGATATGGCTAGTCCTCCCTGCCCCCCCTTTTTGGTTTTTTTTTTCTTTCTTTTCCCGTCTAGGTTTACTCGTCCCTCGGCCTTTCTCTTTTCTTCTTTTAGTTTTTCGGGCTTTGAGATGAATTGATCGATCCAGTTATTGTTTGTTAATACTCATTGAAAATAACTTATATATGTGCTCCGCGTCAGGAGGTCTCCGATACCACTGAGTCTGGTCTCCATCGAGGCACCCTTGCCAGTGTTTCCGGATGTTTGCTTGGCTGTTCGATGGCAGGGAGCTCGGAAACCATCACGAAATATCTCCGGAACACCTTCCCGCACACAAAGCACGAGTGCGTGGATTATTTGTGGCTGGCCTGTCTCGACGGGAATCTCAATCTGCCACTGATCAAAGCACCGTTGGGAGGCACTGAGGCCGTCAATCGGGCTCCGGAAGGACCCAAGTCGTCCTGGAAAAAACAATATCCGACTCTTCTGTTAACGGCGACTGGGTCCAACAACTATCGGTCGCAACAACTTCCACTTATGAAACTGTTAGTCGACTATGGGGCCGACTTTCTCGCGAGGAACGACTCATAACAAACAGTGATGCATATAATAGCTGCCAACATGAAGGTGTCGGTTACGGCGCAGCTCTTGACGATCTTCATGGAACATGGTGCAGACATTGATACCTAAGACGACAGAGTCCGCATTACTCTATCAAACATACTAATTGAAGCGGACTACAGCAGTGCAATGACTTCTCACGACTCGCTACTACTGCTCCTCAGCCTCGGGGCAGATCCTGCACAGCCGGAATTCAACGAATATCACCCTCTCCATTACGCCGCTTACCAGGGACTAGCACCGCCCGTCGCTGCGCTGCTGCATGTGAGAGTCCACGCCGACCCGAAAACTGTCCTTGGCCACACGCCACTTCACTTATTCCGGCATGACTATCCGGAGGTACTTGATTGATATTAGACCAGCTGGCTTCACAGGGTTACGGCGCTACCTACCCTCGTCCGCCGTCACCCCATTCCGATTCTCGCAAGAGTCGTGACGCTACAAGCTGTCAGAGCTTTGCAATCTAGCAAACAGCAGCAGGGCGCCCGAGCAGGGACCGCCATGGTGGCTCCATACCGGCGACGACGTGGATTTCCTGGCCGATCCCCTGCGGCGAGGCGACGTCGTCGGGCTGTTGGTCGACGCGGGGACGCCGGTCGCTGCCCGGGGCCACGAAGCCTGTACGCCGCTCCACTACGCGGCCCTGCAGCTCGCTTGTTCCGGGTTGGAGCTCGCGCCCCGCTGGCTCAAGGCCGGCGACCGCGAGTTCGTCGTGGCCCTGAGGCGGTGCGTCATCGGGCTGCTCGTCGACGAGTGCGGCGTCGATGCGGCGGCGGAGGATAGGCAATGGAGTACGCTTTGCAGCACCTGGGCGACACCATTCACCTGCTCTTACAGGAATTTATAGATAAGCGATCTTCCCACACAGCCGGTGGAGACGGTAACGCAGCGGCAGAGGATGTGGCTTCGCCTGCTTCGGAGCGGGTAAGACCCAGCATCATGTGGTAGGGCTAGTAGAGATGATGAGAATGAGTAATACACAAAACCAACCTACGGAGTACATTGGACATGGATGTGTTCTTCAATTCGTATAGACATTATGGCTTTCTTTCAAGCTTGGATTCCACGTGAGGGGGCCTTCTCGGTGCCGTAGTAGGATAAATTCTTTGTCCATACTAAAAGACGTTGCAACCTCAAGCCATGTTCCGAATCCGGCAGCTATATAGCAGACAAGCAAAGTACAAGATTCTGCTTGTTTTCTTGTTATGTACGGGCTACAAGTTTATATATAATTTAAAATCAAACTTACTTGATTGAACCACGAAGGCAGTGGTCCCCTCGCGCGCCCTTTTTGGTATCTATCTTACCGTACCTTTTCAGCCAGCTAGCCTCAGCACAATCCGCCTAGCTAATTGCCCATCTACCACAAAGAAGAAACGGTCTGCCGAGAGCAGGATGTGGCAACTCGTAGCCAGCACCTTCCCCCTCTTCTGGCTCGTCACCCTCGCGCGCCACATCGACCGGCCCACCCTCTTGCTCATCACGCAGCGCGCCCTCCACACCTACCTGCTGGTCGTCGGCCTGCTGCTCGGCGCCGCGCTGGCCGCGGGCGCGCGCAGCGTGCCGTACCGCTACGTCCACGGCCGGAAAGCGGCGATCAACACGGACTCATCACCGGACGACACCTACGTCTTCACGGACGAACGCGCCGTCGCCGCCGCGCTCATGGGCTGGGTCTGCTGGTACGGCGGGCTCGTGCGCAGCTACCAGAACAGCTACGACCTGCTCGGCCGAATCACGTTGCGCCACCGCGGCGGCGGCGGCAGAACCATCCACCTACGGCAGCGGGAGCGGGACGCACGCTTGGTGCTGGGCCTCGCCGCCGCCGTGCTGGCCATCGCGCTGGGACACCCCGGGTTCAGGGCGCTGGCGGGCGCGGGGTCCCGGCGGCTCGGGCTCACGGACGGGGCGGTGGGCCGGTTCGGGGCGTGGGCGCTGCAGCGGCTGTTTGCTGCGGCGAGGAGGAGGAGGAGGCGCACGGGCAGGGTCGAAACGGCGTGGAGGCCCAGGAGCCGGTGGGATCAGGTTGCATCCGGGGTGAGGCGGCAATGGCGCTGGCTGAAACTCATGGCGTTGAGGCGGCGCTGAAGAATGAAAAAGAAAAGAAAAGAAAAGAAAACCTTGGCTGCGAGACAGACGAACTCTCTGAGGTCTCGAAAGCTACGTACGCAGTTTGAGGCGAACGAACTCGCAGCGGCGATGCAGATACGGGCAGGCGGCTGGAGGGGGAAAAATACACGACGAATTCTTACATAGTCATGCAGGGGGACAAAAAAAGTTTCAATAGATGTGGATGTGATGTGCCGAGTTACACACCATTCGGTGATAGGATGACGAGATATGGAGATAATCTGGAAATCTTATTTCGACACCAGCCGCCCCCTGGCAGCCAATTGAGTCGGTGAACGTCGGTATGATTCTAAATTTGGTAACACCCGTCTGTCTCAGTTGACGGCCATCCTTTTTCGAAGAAAAAGAGGTTGAGAGTTGTTGTGGGTTGGAGACTGCCTAAGGTTTGCTTTTTGGAGAACAGTGCTGCTGCTGCTGCGTCCAAATGTCTCTTTTGTTGGTAAACCCAATGCCAGAAAGTATGTCGGTGGAGAGAGGGTGTGATGCGGACAGCATTACGTGCATACACTTGCATATCCCTTTTCCGTATTTCCTGATTGCTCCGATAAGTTAGTTGGAGATTGGAAAGAGTTGGGTCGAGGATCGGCAGACGGGCATGGGGTTGGGCGGAGGGCTGGTCAGTGATGGGAAATGATTTCCTGGTCATGGGATAACTCGTGTCTTTCATATTAATACAGGGGAAACACGGCAGATTGGCGGCAGCAAGCAAGAAACGGCATGTTCGACGCTTCGAAATGCAGGTCGCTGACAATCGGACAGACAGCCGAACAGAACAGTCGTCCACGAACGGGATGTAACCTATCACGAGCTGCCGTTCCTGAATTGCAAGGACCAGCGGTTCAATGCGAAACGCCAACGCCTCTTTTCTCTCTCTCGCTTTTCCAGAAGGGTGAAGGGTCAATTGACCCAGTGGAGCGCCAGGCGGGTAGCGGCGTACGGGGGCTCGGGGGCGTTTTAGAGGGTGCCCTCCAGCGCTGGCGCCAATCAGAGCGTCGGGATGGACCCCCCAGGATTCAGAGACAGGCCCCGTCAGGGACCAAAAGACCAAAAAGACAGGGGCTGTGTTCCAGGGACGGGCGTCTTAATGCGCGCCGCAAATTCCGTGTGTGCAGGTGCAGGTGTGTGCCCCCCCTGGTATTAGGTATTATTAACCCAGTACATACTTCCATGGATCATTCAATGTCCCATATCTCACGACTCGGCTGCTGACCGACGCTCATCTCCTGTTCAGTGTCCATCCTGCCCATCCCCATCCCTTCCTCGTCCCCTCTCCTCTCCTCTTCCTTTAACTTTCCGTTCCCGACAAGCGAGAAGAAACTCATTACTGAAAAAGAGAAGAAGCGAGGCGATTTCTAGGTCAGGTACATACACTCGCTTGCTCGGTCTCTTTCCAACTTTCCATCCTCTCTCCTTCGTTTCCCTCTTCTACTGTGTCTTGCCCGGTCGCTCGTTTCTTCGCTCGCCTCGGGTCGTCGGCTCGTCTCTTAGTCGATCTATTTCCTGCTTGGCAGAAGCCGCCAATTCCCCACCGCACCGTTGAAGTCGTCATCGTGCATTCTTCCCACTCAAGAGGCAGGATCCCTCTGTTGTGTGTGCCTTGGTAGCAACAAACGAAACTTGAACAACCAACAATACCCATCTACTTGTCGCAATTGCACATATATTTCCGAAGAACCTCGAATACCTCTCTCTCTCCGTCACGCGCCGGCCTCAGCTACTACACCACTGTACATACACTCGAATCCGAAGGAAGCCGAGAAAAAGACGAGAATAGCGATCCAACGATCAACTACAACAACAACAACAATACCCACTTTAATTTCGCCAAGATGCCGTCCATCCTCTTTCGTCGCGTCGACTGCGACGCCAACCCTGGCGACGCCGCCTGCGAGAAGCCGTCGAGCGGCGACAAGGCAACCCCCATTGTCATCGGAACCCTCGTGTAAGCTTACCTACTATATTCAATCCCCTTTGCTCTTGCTTCTTTCCGGGGGTTTGTTCGGCCCCTTTGTTTGGGATCATTTGGTTTGCTGACCCTCTCGCTCGGATGCAGAGGCACCGCTTTCGTCGCGCTCTTGGTTATCCTGTGGCTCCTCCACCTGCGAAGAAAGCGTAACGACCAGAAGGAGTGGGGTAAGGATCCGCAAGAACTGGAAGACTACGGCTTCGACGACGGCTCGTCCCGGCCCTCCAAGGGGGCCAAGAAAGACAACCGGATGTCCAACCTACCCATGGCAGGAGGCAGACCGCAGGACAACCCCTTCGGAAATCAGGCAGAGGTGGTGGCAGGAGGACGGTAACCCAACATGCACACGTCGCATTGGGAGAAAAGGGACATGGGAAAAGGGGGAAGGCAGAAAGAGGGAAAGGACAGGGAGTGGAAGACAGACAGGATTGAGGCAGTGCCGTCACGAACCATACGACAGGTGTTACCGGAGTTCTTTTGTTTCGCATCTTGGCATGGGCTTTTTGGGGGTGTTAATGTACGACTAATTGTATATTGCACACGCAGCAGCGACGATCGGCTGGAAGTGCTGCCTCCTATGGAGAGCAAATCACACAATTCGGCTGCATTTCTCTTCTTCAATTCGGATCTGGTTCATTGGAACGATACCAGATAGTGACGGGGAAATGACGTCTTGGTCTCGTCACAGCCTGCATGCCTACCTCGCGCCAGTTTCGCAGCCAACTGTTCGGGACAAAGTGATAGCGCTGGGACTAACGAGGGCTTATCTGACGGCCGTTCTCAAGAGTTACGCTTGTTATATCCGAAGCACTACTAGAGTGAATGCGGGTCTACGGGGAGAGGAAAGAAAAGTCAAGGCAGAGAAAGCTCACCAAGGCCAGATACCCGAGGAATGCCACGGCTTCAAAACAAACAACACGCAATTTCACGTGTGGAATGTGTCAGTCACTGTGTGCGCCAGCTATCATCTGAGTCGCGCCATTCAAGTCATGCGTAAATACGCAGTTCCATTTCCCTTAAACTCAGGCGAAGTGTCTGTCTAGGACGTAAAGTAATGAAGACTCCTCCTTCCTCCTTCCTAATCAGCCCAAGATGACGACGGCGCCGCCTTCAATGGCGAGCGTTCCGTCTCTTCCTTGCTGCTACCTAACGCCCGGGAAATGAACTGTGGCCGAAGAAACCGTAAATGTAGAGGGGAGGGCCAAACCCCCCAGTCGAGCTCGTCCGAAGGAGTCTCGAAAGCATGCCGAGGGGAGGACTTAAACGTAGTCCTCGGAGTTCTCGGAGTCTGGCTCGAAGCGAGCACGCTTGCTGGACTGGAGAACAGCAGCTTCATCATCGCCGCCGTCGTCGTCATCCTCGTCGACGTCGCTGAAGCCATCGTCGGAACCGTCGCCGTCGGCGGGCTCCTTCTTGATGCTGCTGCCGTCGTCGGAGCCGTCGCTGTCGCTGGGCTCCTGCTTCTTCTTGATGAGGGTGTTCTTGAGCGGCAGCTTGCGCTTCAGGCTGGGGCGGACGGGGGCGGCCTTGGGGGGGGCGGGGGGCGCGGGGGCCGGCGCCGGAGCCGGAGCCGGAGCCGGGGGCGGAGCCCATGGCCTTCTCGATGTTGGCCAGCTTGATGCAAATGAAGGCAAATGCGTCCTTGGCGGCCCGTTCGTTGTTGAAGCCGAACAGCTTGTGGTAAGCGGTCCAGTTCATGGCGCTGATGGCGTCCTTCTGTTTCACGAGATTGGTTAGTTTGTCGGGGTTTCTTCGAGGAAGTTCCTTGTTTCCTCGGCAGGTTTCTGCGTTTTTTCTGCGTTTCTTCGGCGAGGTTTCTTGTTTCTTCGGAGAAACGACGAGATCCGCGTCACCGGAAAAGTGCGGCCGGAGGAGGGCCGGAGGAGGGCAGCGAGACTGGGAGGGGTGGGGGCCGGGTTGTGCTTGACAATATGAGATATTACGATAACTTACGTGCTTCTCCTTGAGGTTCTTCATGAAGACGGCGATGAGCTTGATGTCACGCTCGGACAAGTTGGTGGAATCGGTCTTAGGCATCGTGAAGGTGGTGAGTGTTGGTCTGGGGACGATGATGGTAGGTGATGATCAGACGGAAGACCTTCTGCTTTAGTTGCAGCGTGAGAGAAAGAGGTGTATGATGTGGTGAAGTCTCGTCTGAGTGAGACTTGCGACTGAATGTGGGGGGTAAGTAGGAAAGATGTTGCGGAAATGGCAACTCTGGGGGAGTGAAAATTCCGTAGAAGTAAGAGATATGGATGTCTAACGAGGGAGGCTGACGTGCAAGTTGCAAGTCCAAGTGCTTGGATGTGACTTGTGAACAAGTATTGTGTCAGGTGGAAAGAAGAGTTGTGGGAGTGGCAGGTCTGGGGGGAGTGAAAATTCCGCAGAAGTGGGAAGCATGAAAGGCGAGGGAATGCAAGCAGAAGTGATTGTCACGGAGGACTCACCGGCGCAGGCAAGCGCCAGTGAGACCCACAGGCGCCGACGTGGGGTCGAGGGGTAGTGTGCCTGCGATCTTTGTAAACCGGTAGCAGTATAGTCGCCGACGTGGGGACGAGGGGTGGTGCGCTGGCGACCTCCGTTCCCAGGCAGGCATGACAGTCGCCGACGAGGTTCAACTCTTGCCCCAAGGGATGTGCGTACGCTATTCGTGGATGAGCGCCAGTCACTGTTTACTCGATATACGGATATGTGTGTGTGTATATATCGACTATCGGTACATATTATCATACTCGTCGAGCTTTCAGGGGTTGGACAGGCTATACGATAGTCGGGCGTTGCTGGAATGAAGACTAACGGATAGACGTGAGCCCAAATGACCACGACTCCCTAAACTGGGAAGGAGGCGATACTGTTCACGGGGTCTACTTGCCCCGTAGGCTCCATCGTGAGAGATACGAATTCAGTTTGTCAAACTTTACTGTAGGCAGTCACAAAAGCGGCGTGCATCCAACACCCACAAAGCACCACCGGCATGTCTAAGACAAATCTTGCTAGGCTTATTTGTGTCGAATCAAAGTTGAGGGGGTGAAAGAGATCAGGTTTCACAAATAGCTTGGGAATAACCAAGCACTTGCAAGGCAGTCCGTCTCCTGGAAGAAATATCCACTAGGCCTTGCATCCGTGCTTGGATATGACCTCGATGTCTGTCGTGCAATGGTTCAGTGGTGAAAGCAAGAAACAAAGCATTGGTTCTGACAGTAAAAGTACAAACGCGTGGCACCAAAGGTTCCTGCTCGGTCTGCTCCGGCTGGATATTATACCAAAGAAGACTTGACTGATCCAGCAGTTTTGGCCTCTATATTCTCTCAGGGAGCCAAGGGAAATCCATTTGTTCTGTCTGGGTTTCCAGCTACCACCTCGGAGATTCTGTCCCTCGTAACACGCAAACAGCAACAGCCTTGTCCGGTAAACTGGATTCGAGGATGTTTGCAACGATGTCTACAAAGGACTGACCGATAGATGGCTTGTCTCAAAACTATGTTTCATAGAATCTATCGTGGATAAGAGAGACCAACCCCAGTATCTGTGCCTGATTAGCAGTTGCAACGGGACTACAGCAGCTCTTCATTATGCGGTTATTTTCGTTGATTGTGTGGGAGTTTTTGGTTCTCATCCAAAAATGCAGTTTGCATATCTCGTATTAGCACCGCATCTGACTCACCATGTGTTGTCCATCTCCATTCACCCAGGGGATATTTCGCTGACTTCGTTCGAGCCTTCCAGCCAGCCCTCATGACAGAACAGATACATGTATATTGAATGTACACTTTCCATCGAGCTACCGGAAGTAGCTGGACCCCTGACCTGAGCCGTTTCGCGGGTTTCTTATTGGCCATCAGAGAGCCCTATGTAGCGTAGATAAGTAAAAAGAAGCGAGATGAAGCGTGTAGCAAAGAATCAGACTTATATCTATTAAAGTGGGAAAACACTCAAGTCTGAGATTTTGAATCAAGGAAGAAAGCTGTAACTTGACAACCGGTTTGGACAATGCATACGAATATCAAATCATACCACCTGTGGTGAGATATTAGTTAAGACCAATAAGATTACTAATGGGGCCGGCCATGGTTCAAATCACTGTCAGATCACCTTGCCGTCAGTCTCGTCTCTAGCCCAATGACAAAGAGGTCCTATCTGCCGAGTAGAGCCATCGCCTATCAGTGAAAGTGATATGTATAATGAAGCCTGGCTGACAATCTCATATTTGAGAAGTCCAGGCCTATCAGTGACTGATGGGTATGCTCATGAGTTCTATCGTATCAGTCCTTGAAATTTTGGACAGACAGACTGCTATGGTCATCGAGCGCATTGGGAGATAACATAGTGCAAGTTGCCATAATGCATGTACGAATGAATGTGAAGTCCGGCCCTGCAAAGTGAAAAGAACCTCGGAAGCCTTGTGAAGGCATAAGACAGCAACGCAGTTACTCTGGTGACCGGACGCCATCACAAATTCTTTGGTTGAAAATGTATTTGAAGGATCCCAAATGAGACGAATGTGATTCTGTAAAGGAAACGTGCATTTGAACCGAAATTTGAAATATTTCTAAGATATCAATAGTGTCGCTTTCATCAGCCCCGTGACCGTAGCTGGTTGATGAAGATGGCGTTGATGGAATGTATGGCTGGCGACCTGACCTGCCTGTGATTTCACCGCCTTCCCTCTGGAGAATCCCCGAGAGGTCTCTTATCTTAGCACCTTGATAGATGCATATCAGAACCCCGGGCTAAGCAATGTACCTGGGAGGATGCTAGTGGCAAGCTTGCCCCACCACAGCCAGCTCGTCACTGGAACTAGCAGCAAGTATCACCGGGAGAGGCTTCACTTTATTTCTGGTGATAATCGCGACCCGACCAGCAACCCACGTACAGCGAACCCCCTTTCCACGAGAAACGTCAACGACCATGGCCAATTCAGCATCCAGCGGCGAGCCGTTCTACATCCGGTACTAGTACGTCAATCCTCCCTTCCCCCGCCTCTGTCAATTCCCATGCGCGCGTACAGTCCCCCAGCCCAGCCCCATCGCGGGCCACCTACACGCACCCTCGTCTGCTGCCCCATGGTTGACCAGACCAATCACTGACCTTGCGCGAACCACACACAGCTCCGGACACAGCGGCCGCTTCGGCCACGAGTTCCTCGAGTTCGACATCCGGGTGGTCGGGGACGGGCGCTCGGCGGTGGCGCGGTACGCCAACAACAGCAACTACCGCAACGACAGCCTGATCCGCAAGGAGATGTGCGTCTCGAGCCTCGTCGTCGACGAGATCAAGCGCATCGTCCGCTCCTCCGAGATCATGAAGGAGGACGACGGCAAGTGGCCCCAGAAGAACAAGGACGGCCGCCAGGAGCTCGAGATCCGCTTCGGCGGCGAGCACATCAGCTTCGAGGTACGTCTGGACCAGGCTAGGAGACTTGAGGGGTAGAGGGGGGAAGGGAAGAGGAATGGAAGAATACGGAGCGGGAGGGCTGCGCGACAATCCCAAATCGCGTAGTGATGAGCGAGAAAGAGGCTTGGAGGCCCTTATGATTTACCTGGAGCACATGCTGACCCGACGCTTGATACAGACAGCAAAGATCGGTTCGCTCATCGACGTGACCGAGTCCGCCGACCCGGAAGGCCTGCGCGTCTTCTACTACCTCGTCCAAGACCTCAAGGCGCTGGTCTTCAGTCTCACGTCGCTGCACTTCAAGATCAAGCCCATCTCATGAGCTGCGTAGCGCTCTACACTACGTTTTCTTGGTCAGACACCCGAGTCGCTCCGGGACCGATGTCGAAGGCGCGCCGGGTAGCATTTCGACAACAATGAATGGGATTGGAAGGGAAGGGCAACAAAATGAGCTGGGGAGGGAAGCTGCAAAGGTCACAAAAGCCAAGAGGGGCGAGCAATCAGCGCGGGTGTTTAGACACGAGGACTTGGAACGAGAAGAGATGACGATGATGCACAGTAAAATGTGCGTGACTTTCATGAATCATGTACACCGAGTCTTTGACTGATTCGGTTCTGTCAGTAGTGTTTATGCGGTCGGTGGCCCCCCCCCCTTCGCCTGTCTACCCAACTGTCCGAGGCTGGAAGAAAGGGATTCCCAAGAAGCAATATACCCCCCAATGCCGCGCGACGATTTACGAAGAAGTAAATAATTCGTACGCCGCCGTATGCTAGATAACAAAGTCCAAAACCCCCTCCGTCGCCGTTCGCTGATGCTATGTATGTATAATATGTGTATCTTTGATAAGTGGCATTGGATGGTAATCCCGAGGTTCTGTTCCAATCCTCAAATATGGACCAGCCAGCTCGGTTTCCCAATCCGCTGCCAGTCCAAAAGCATTTCAACTCCTGCCTCATCAACCAGACCCTCTTGAGAATTTCGACTTGGCCACCCCTTGTTCCATGATATCGTTGGCCATGACAAACGTATTCGCGTAAAAAAAAAGATATAGCACGCTGCCCTCTGTAGTGGTATCTTTGCCCTGCTCACAGTTCCGAGGGAAAATAGTAAATTGTACCTCCCCAACACTCTTGGAAGTTTTCTCGCGGTTCCCCCGAGAACCACCATCCGGCAAAAGAAGAAAAAAAGACCACCGCTTTCTGCCTTGAAGCCCGTACGAGTTTCACGCCGTATCGAGACGTACTCAGCACGAATCCCGCTCAGCACGAGCCCCAGGGAGATAGGGATCTCGCCCTCCCTGGTCTCTCAACCGGTGGCGTGAGGATCATGAGGATTCTTATCTGAACTCCATGGCTCCGAAGCAGCCCCTATCCTCGACATGCTTCAGCTCCAGTTGTTGGAATCTGGATCGCAGGAAAGTTAGTCAATGTTTTCCAGACCAATGCTTTTTTCTCTCTCCCTAGAATGTGGAGTACTCACTTCTCGCTCCTGCTGTGGAAGTAGATGCCGCTGATGCCGCCCTCCCGCTGGTTGAAGCAGATATAGTAGAACCCCTCGAAGCTGGCGCCGTTGATGGTGCGGACGCGGTGGTCGGGCACGAGGAAGTGCTCCTTCCAGCGCATGAATATGTTCTCCTTGTTGTGCAGGTCCGGGATGTGCACGGGGCCCTTGCGGGCGTGCTTCGAGTACGGGCGGAAGGCCGTGAACTTGTTCCAGTGGTTCAGGTCGATCTTCTCGGTCGCGCCCCAGCTGTCGTGTTTCGTGATGAAGTGGTACTTGGATCCGATGATCTCGCCCTCGAAGTAGGTCGTCAGGGTCGGGTTGTCTTCGGTGAGGCCTGTTTTGTTCCGTTTGAGTCAGCAATTTTGCTTAGGTATGTTCTGAGGTTTGGTTTATGGACCCCAAGGCGGGCGAGCAAACGGTCGCCAAACGAAGGTGGCTCCGAGAGCTGGCCCTGCGCCTCGACTGGGTCGCAAACAAACGAGAATCAGTTGGTTTGATCCAGATGCTGAACTGACCTTGAATCTTCAAGTACCCGCAGAGGAAGGATTCCTTCAGGTCGACGTACTTGATCTCGACCTGCACGTCGTAGATCTGGCGCTCGGACTGCTGCGTCCCATGAAACTTGCTGCCCGGCCGCAAGAACGACGAGTATGACGTAGGCGTTATCTGTATATGCGAGATTGTCAGCGGCCGCAACAAGCTTTCAGAGACATGGACACGTCCAAAAGCAAAAGTGTCTCGTGAGACAGTTTGCGCTTGGCGCTTCCTTCCGAGAGAGTAAGGCGGGATGGATTTTGACAGTGGATATAGATAGGATGTAGGGTATTATGTGAGCGCGAAGGATGCGTACCCTAGCATTGGAGAAGTCGTAGCCCATTGGCGGGTTGCAATACTCATGCTGTATTCTCCTAGACATGATGCTGCTGCTGCCGGCTTCCGCCTTGTCGCAGTCTGCCAGCGTTGACGGGGCCACGCCTTCGAATGACGTGGTGGCACTGTGACTCGTTTGCGCATCGCGAACCTGATCCCTGCTGCGGCGATTCCGTCTCGGCGTCCTATTGTCGTCTTCTTCGGTTTCGTCGTCTGCAGTCTTAGTGGATGACGATGGCGGTAGTGCGTCGCTATCGAGGTGGTGTTGGTGATGATGGTGGTGGTCAGGCCCGGGCGTGGTTTCCGCCGTGCCGAGGCCGCTCCTCGAGTCGGGTCGGGGCGATTCCGTATTGGATCGCGAATCGATGTCGTCGTCTATCGTGGACTGGTGGTGGTGTGGTGTGGACGAGGTCGAGGCGGGCGACATCATCGTATCTTCGCCGCCGCCGCCGGCACCGTGCATGCTGATTTCTTGTCCGTCGGAGTCATCCCCGTGGTCGGCGGCAGCGGCTACGGCTGGTGTTTGCCACGAAGACGAGGGAGTGGCGGATGCACGCCATTCGTCCGGGCAGGCAGAGCTATGGGACCGTGGCGGCAGCTCTGGCGGCGGATTACTCGACGGCGTAGGCATGATTACGGCTTCCAGCAAACAAAGCTGCCGATGGAGTTGGGGAAAAAGTTATGTTAGGTAGGTAGTTATGCAAGTGGAAGCAAAGAGTCGCCGTTGCTTGCGGTCGAAGGTAGTAGCTCCAGGCCCGGCACGTAATACCCCAAAAGCCTAAACAGAGGCGGCCGACGATATGCAATAATTAGGTACTTTTACAACAAGAGACGACGGGAAGAATACAGGTGATAAGAAGGGTTTCCAATGGCAAGAAGCGGATAAAAAAGAAGCAGCAGCAGTCTGGTCTGGAGCAGCCAGCTACTGCTACCTACGCAATACTGCAGGTTCGAGCACGAAAGAGTGCCACAAGCTTCTTTTCGTCCGATTCGCCAGCCGATGGATGATGTGAAGACGGCGTAGGGACCAGGGCGGGAATTGGTTGACGAAACCACCCCCGGGCCGGTTAGGATGGGATGATGCTGTGTTGTCGTGTTGAACGCGGAAATAGCGAAGCCAAATGGCGACGATCGTACAGTTACAGTCCTGGTCAGGATTGGGGGGCAGACTCGTATCATATGCAAAGACAGACCGTCAACGGAGTTGGAGGTGGCAGCCCAAGGTGTCGTTGGATGTAAGTGAGACCGGAGGCAAAAGTTGAAGGGTCTCTCTCTCTGGCACATAGCATGGGGGTTGCAGGCTAGCGAACCAGTCTTAGACGGGCGACCACTATAAGAACGAACCCCCAGAAGAGCGTAGTGGGCAGGGGCAGGGGTAAAGCGGTGCCGGTGGTGGTGCATTTCCCATCCATTCCTTTGCTCCTCAGCCCACTTTCCGCCCACCTCCCACCTCGGGCTATCCTCCTGACTGGAAGCCGGGGGATCTGCCTCTCAATCAAGATAGGCGCCTATTGTACGTAAGTGGTATACAATGCCATGCCAGAGGACCCGGCCCCATCGCAATGCAAAGTTGGCAACGGACAGCTGACGATGAAGTGCGCCTGGAAGAGGGCATGGCAGAATCAGGTGTGAGCGGAGCAGGCGGGTGGGTTTTTTGTCTGGTAAGGTAAGGGAATCGATGCACAATCCAGACCATCGCGTAGACCGCGTAACCCCAAGAGGAGAGAGCCCAGAGCACCACCGAGGAAAGTCCCCTACGCCCGACAGGATGTCTCGATAGGGTAATCGCACGAGCATTCTTCCCATCTAATAGACCGCCTTGTCCATGCAAGTATCGTACGTTCTTTTTGTGCATATACCTTACTCAGGCACACCAGTAATTTGCTATAAACACCAGCACGGAGATAACGCATCGCACCCGACAACTTCCATCTTTTGTCGGAGGTGAGGTGTCAGGTGAGAGCTGTTGCCATCGTCAGCTCATGGTCGAAACCGCCTGATGCTGAGGCGCCAACACAATAGTTCCAGTCTTCCAGCGGGCAGCTCCGATAATGACGCCGAAGGTTCGACATGGAATGCGTGCTTTTTTCCTGCTGAAGAATGGGTCGGTTTTTTTGCTGCTGGAGCAGGGCGGGAGTTCCAAGCTCGACAGTCGACTGCGGGACCCTCCTCTAGCGCCCTCGACACTGATGATCAGATTGGCTGTTGGGCTGGGATGGGGGCCTTGGGGGGCCCAGGCGTACCCCGGGATTTGTCCGTTGAACCAGGCGTTACGGTTACAGGGTGGTTCAGGCGGGATGGTACCTAAAGCTCCACTGACGAACGTGCGTACCAAGCACCCTTCCGCTGCCACATGCAGCCAGCCCTGAGCTGCGAGGTGCGCAGGTGCTGTCACCCAAGCAAGCGCCATGCGCCATCCCCTACCTACCTGATCATTGTCTCGAATACTGCATAAGGGTTCGCGATAACAGTTTTGTTTGTAACGCAGCTATATATATGTAGCTTCTACGTCGTGTTATCATTGGCTCTGTTCCTGATATTCGTGGCCAAGCCCTTTGAGCTTGGGTATCCTTACGTCTAGGCTGATGGACTGGTGACGTGCTTGCGGCCAACCCAGATTCCATGCTAGAAATTGTCTCATCTCCTGCCGGTTGGCCAGTCACCAACAAGAACTTTACAGACGCAAGACGTACAACTTAAAAGCGTTGTAATCGGAGCACCCACTTCACATGCAGGTTGCCATGGGAAGAGGCAATGGGGAAGCATCCCCATACTTGAGCTTGCTGGGTATGGTGCAGTTCCCAGGACGTCTATGTCGTTGACCAATACGGCAACAAGGCTGCATGTCGACAAAGCCAAAGCTATGTCATACGGCATACAGCGAAAATGCTTCCTCATTGACGTGCACCGGGAAGTCTGGATGAACAGCCAATGAGATTTCGAGCGTGCAGCTCCGAACTCTAATGCTGCTCACGATGCCGGTATGAAAGTCTGATGGGACCTTGACGTTCCCGGCTGCCTGGTGAGGTGTGCCGCTGTCACTTTGTAGCCGACGCTGCCGCGGCCGATTCTCTATTGTTGGCGGGGCAGAATCCGGCCCAAACCGTATTCTAATTTGGAGCAATGTCGATTGCGGACTCGACCGCCTCTTGAGTTCGGAAGCCGTTGAAGTAGTGCCGGCGGAAGGGATTTAACTCATCAGCTGTAATACCGTCGCTGGTCTGCTCTCTCGACTGATACTCGAGGAGAGCTTTCTGATCGACCTCCGAGTCTGGCAGGCGCCGGTAGGTTATCAGCCTTCTTGACCATTTGTTGAAAGCTTGCGTACAGACCACCACGATCTCCATGCAGGGGTGTTTCGGTACGCCTATTTCTTGGTTTTCGTCGTTGGCAGTAGGCATCCAGAAAGACAAGCGACCGTTGTCTACCAACGTATCAGTCGCAAACTGGAGGATGTCGTCGAGCATGGCGACAAAGCTGTAGGGCTTCTTGGGTGGGACATATTCCGGCAGGTTCCACATCACTCTGGACTTCTCCACGACCCACGGCTGGTTCACAGGGTCTCTTGCGCCCAACACCTTGAGGCCTTCTCTGACTCCGTACGGGGGATCGCAAAGGATGCCGTCCAGGATTCTGGCTTTTCGCACCGGGCTGTTCGTCAGGTCGCAGACGAAGCAATCTCCCAGAAGATTCTTGAGACCATACTGCTCGAAGTTGCCCTTCATGCTTTTCTGTTCGCCGTCGCCCCTCACACTGCGCCCGTCTATGTCACTTCCGAAGCCAAGAGCACCCCACTGTGCACAGGCAACCGGAAAGCTCCCAGTCCCCGCGAATGGGTCGTAGAATATCTTGCCAGGCGCTGCGAGGGCGATGTTGGCAGTGATGAGAGCCAGTTCACTGTCCATAGACGTGGTCGATATGTAACCTCTCTTTTTAAGATCGAAGGTTTGGATGATATCCCTGGCAGATATCGCAATGAACCTACCAAAGTGCACTTTCATCGGGGCGGGCAATTTCCGAGGGACGGCCCCGAATTCCCACTGCTCGAAGATTGTGAAATCTTCCTCGGGGTTGACCATCTTGATCTCCCCGTCGAACGGTAAGTATCCGAACGAGTTGATGAGCGCAAGCCTCTGCTTGTTGGATCTCGAGCCGTTGAAGGCATCCAGGGAGAACTTGAAGCTGGGCTCCTTATACCTGGGCCACCACTGCGAAGTCTTGCGTTTCACTTCGTCATGCAGTTCGTCTAGGGTATTGCCCGTGCCCCAGTGCTCATGTATACTCTGGGCCAATATTGACCGCTTGACGATTGCTTTCGCAGCAGCATCGGAAGGGAGCTTGACAACACAGAACGGTGACTGCAATTTTCCAGAATCAGCGGCCAACTTCGTAAGAAAAGTGAAACGGGAAAGCCGTGGGTTGAACAAACCTCGAGATCATAATGCAATATTTGCATATCAACTCCCACCACTACTGCGAGTGCCTGTATCTCCGGAATCCGGAACGTCTCGTGAGACTGGCTGAAGCGAATGAGATACTCCATCATGCACAGACCGAATTCTTGGTATCACTTGCGGTTGATACGAAGACGAAGACACTCCAACCTGACAGTTGGTTCAATAATCGGACGCACGCTTGGATTGTCATGCATTCGTGGACATGCGCCTATACGATACCTAATGCCTTTCCACTGTTGCCCTGATTTGAGCCCAAAATGGTTTTTTGTGGTGGAATAGGATGTGGCATGAAATCTGAGGGGGGTGTGAGTCAATCAACAAAATGGCCGAGTGCTAAGGATGGCGCCAGTCCTAGTTGATGCATAAGCTCTGCCAATTGCATGACACAGTTCAGCCGTTTAATGATATGCTCACCTGCGGATACCAATTTTCGCAGCAAACCTCGGACACAGTGCGATTGCCCAGGAAAGCCGAAATCTTCGTAAGAGGAAGTCACGTTTTCGTCAAAATACGCGCCTCGGTGTCGTTGTATCAGCTCTGCAAAACCCGACCGTCTAAACGATTCAGTCGCCAATCCTGGACTTTGGAGCTGAGAAACCCAGTGACGTCTCCCAAGCACGCCAATCCTGAACGAAAGATGTTGTCGTTACCCGAGCCGACTGTATATCAGTCGTCGAAATGCTTCACCACCTATGGCACCATGAGCTACCCAGACCCGAAGCAGCTGCCCAGTAAGGGTAAGCCATGGAGTGTATTGCTTTCGCAAGATTTCATCCATAAGGTATGTCATGCGTAAGACATCTTCGTTGTTTTGCTGTCCATGGCTGATGCCGCAGATTGATTTGACTAGGTCGACGTGATCGTCCCTGCAGAGTCAGTGGATAGGATCAAGGAGAAACTCAGCAACGACACATTCGCCCCAAAATACAATCGTGTAATCATGACTCTTGGAGAAATTCTCAATGGCGAGTTCTTCACACAGTATATCAAGATCGGTATGGATTATCGTGTTGCTACAACCGCTGTTCTTTGCTAACCAAAGGGTATGAGTGTAGGGAACATCATGATGCTTTCGGAATGCAAGATAGGAGTTGCAAACGTCTTCACGTTGAAAAATGGTAATGGGTGCTATTCTCTCACGTAGAAACCGAACTAATATTAGTGTAGGTCAGCTCAAGATGTACCTTGATAAGGAAACATACCAGAGAGCCGGGCTTGTCGGCCAACCTCACGGAGTCAAGGGGAAACGTGGGCTTAAGCCAAGATGGGGTATGCTTCCAGCCAATCCTCACGAATTCCATCAAGCTGACCACTGGATTTAGTCGTCGAGTATGATCTTCGAAGTCCCGCAAGCTTTCCAGGCAAAAAGGGCTTCGACAGACTGGTATATGCGTGCAAAAACGTGTTCAATCAGCCGCTTACTTGGCTGTTTCTCAATCTATCTCAGAGTAAGTACCCCGGGCTTGTGTTGGTGGTTGAACCTAATAAAGCTGCTATCTAGCCCCTGACCCAGATCCTCTCGCAAGCTTTGCGCCCGTCAAGTATACCTCATCGTCATTCGTCACGGAGAATCATCATACTCTGATACCAGTGATCACGCCGCCGCAGTCTTGCTTGGGTAAGGGCGGCAAACTCGACTTCGAAGAGTTCGCAACAGATATGTATGAGTGGCTATCACTCATCAGGCTCGACAGTCCCAGGATAACTGCTGGTGACAAGATCGACCCATACCTTTCGCGATACTCTGTCCCAAACACGCAGGGCGACCCCAAGCCAGTCACTCTCTGCAAGGTCAGCTGGCAAGGCTTTATTGATCCCAGCTGGACCAGACAGGTCCTGGTGGACTTGATTGTTTCCACCTCATCCCGCTCCTGGTTTGCAATGAGCACAAGCTCATTCGAGAAGGGGGTAGCCGGAAAGGGGGGGCGATTGCATAGTTTTGCGACCAGCTAACTCCCCCGGTGAATATGTGATGTGGGACGTCCATGGACACGAATGAAGTTGCTAGTGGCAAACTTCACTCCTGTCTCTGGCGGACATTGCGGTCATCCAGGTTTTGTTCGCCTATGGCGTCCTGGACAAGGCGACGCAATGCAGCCTGGCCCTCTTCTGTGTGGAAGTCGTCGCGACCTGCCAGCTCCTCAATCCTCCTGCGGAACTCGGGATCAATATCAAGCTCTTGCTCCTCTGCTGGTGTCATTGTGCCAACGGTAACCGCCATACCCCCCGGGCGCAGGGGGGAGCTGGGAGGTGGCAGTTGCTCCCTCGCCAGGAGCAACCGATCCATTGGATAGGGTTTGGCCCCCAGCTTCTCTCAGGTATTCGGCGACCTGGGGAAACTCATCCTCTTCGGTAATCTTCTCCAGCGCTGTCTGGCCTTCTGCGTTCTTGGCGTTCACATCGATGTTCAATTCTTCCACCAGGACCCGTGCCGCGGCGACGCTCTCAACGACGAAGAGAGCTGTTTCGTTGTCTTCGTCGCGCAGGTTGATGTCGACGTTGAACTCCCGGATCAGGGTACGGAGGAGGTCTAGGTGCTCATAGCTGGCTGCGGCGTGTACGAGGGAGTAGCCGTGCTCGTCCTGCCCCGATGCTAAGGTGGGATCTTCGCGAAGGAGGGGCAGAAGCGCCGGGCTGTTGTCGGCGGCGAGGAGGAATGGGTTGCGCGACATGGTGGTTACTTGGTGGATAGTACGGATCCTAAATTTCAGGTATCCTGCGTTTCAACTTTGGTTCGTCGTGGTGTGACTTGCGTTGTATCGTCTTGGGATTCGCTCTCGTGGTTTTGAAAATTTGGGATCTGAAAATCGATCAAATTGGCGTAAATTCGGTATGACGCATCGCTGGAGGCCCGGCGGGATCCCTTTGCCCCGCCACAAAATTAGGTGCCCAGGCAGCCAGTTGCCCTAAAAATGGAGGGGTAGCTAAGCGAAATACTGGCTTGCATCTAGCCCGCAGCTTCGCCCTCTTCTCTGTATGCGCCGCACTGTGTCGCTGTTTACCTACCTGGAGACGCAAGGAACCAACAGCGGCTGTCAATCAAATCGGAATAGCATCCTTGCCAAAGGGCTGAGCATCAAAGTACGTGAGATCTAAGCCGCAAGCCCACGAAAGACACCGATGCTTTCGCTGGTAACCTTCGTCCACTTCACCGTGCTGGAATCCATCCTACCCCACCCTGCCACTAACATTTGGGCAAAGGCAAACAAACCTACCTACTGTACGTCTACAAACGACGGTACTGGTCACATCACACGAGGATTTTGTGAGGCGCTTCCCGACTACTCAACTCTAGGCACCTTCCCTCCGAGGCTGACTTGAAAACCATAAGTCGATTCGGTCTGGGACGTTCCTCCCAAGCTTTCCTTTAGGCTGAGTGAACTCATCTGGAATCATTCTTGGTGACTCATCCGGGGTCTAGTTGCTGCTTGGGCCAAAACGCTCACTGGGCCGTCGCCTTTCTTGACACCCGTGGATCTTTGTCAAAGAGTACAAAAGCATACTTCAATTGCCCGTTTCTCGCATACCCATATTCCATACTGCCAAAATACCAGCCTTGACGCGTATATGAGCTTGCGAGTGCTCAGACGAGCCATCTTTCCTTCTGTCGTCTACCACAAGATCTGCCTCCTTGCAACGGCTTCGACGTCGTTCAAACGATCGTCTCTTCACCCATACCCTTACACCATTTCCACTCAACACCCCAGGAGCTTCTGCCATTCCACACATCTAAGGATGGAGGCTTCTACCAAGGTCCCATATGTGGACCAAGACCCCCAGGAGATCGGCACGCTTGTTTCTGGCCTCAATAACAAGTCGGCAAAGAAGGGCTACAAGGCCAAGAAGACGAGCTTCAAGGTCCAAGATTCCCCAGATGGAATTACTGTCGACTCGTGGCGCTTCCAGGAGTGGGATTACAAGAAGCAAGACTTGCCAATCTTTGCCCGAGGTTTGTTCACCACAAAGGATCGACGTGGCCGGGATGAGATTTGCATCAGAGGCTACGACAAGTTCTTCAACATCAGTGAAGTCAACGAGACGAGGTGGCCAAAGATTGAGAAGAACACGCAGGGACCGTACGAGCTTACGCTGAAGGAGAATGGCTGCATCATATTCATTGGTGGCCTAGAGGACGAGACCTTGCTCGTGTGCAGCAAACACTCGACGGGACCTCGATCGGATACAGAGATCAGCCACTCCGTGGCCGGTGAGAAATGGGTGGACCGTCAACTGGCTGCCATCGGAAAGACTCGAGCAGATTTGGCAAGGGAGTTGCGCAAGAGAAATGCAACGGCCGTTGCAGAGCTCTGCGACGACGAGTTCGAGGAGCACATTCTCGCATACGGCCCTGAGAAAGCCGGACTTTACCTGCATGGTATCAACATCAACGTTCCCTCCTTCACCACATACCCTAGCAATCTTGTTCAGCAGTTTGCAGACGAATGGGGTTTCCGCAAGATCGCCGTACAGGTGTTCGACGACATCGAGACGACAAGAACGTTTCTCGAAAAGGTCGCCGAGACCGGTGCACACGAGGGCCAGGACGTGGAGGGTTTCGTTATTCGTTGCCGCATGTCGCCAAGCCCTACCGTGACTCCGTACAGCGACTGGTTCTTCAAGTACAAGTTCGAGGAACCATACTTGATGTACCGACAGTGGCGTGAATGCACCAAAGCCTTGATCGCCGGCAGGCCTCCAAAGTTCAAGAAGCACCTCAAGATTACCGAAGAGTACCTGCTGTATGCCCGCAAGAGACTGGCCCAGGATCCCCACCTTGGAAAACTCTACAACCAAAATCACGGCATCATCCAGCTGCGAGACGACTTCTTGGCATTCAAGCAACTCAAGGGCTCCGAGGCCGCCAATTGGGAGATAGAGATGGGCGAGGACACTTCTGCACTCATCACCAATGATGTGGTGATTGTGCCAATCGCCACAATCGGCTGCGGCAAGACCACTGTCGCAGTTGCCCTAACCCATTTGTTTGGCTGGGGTCACGTCCAGAACGACAACATCACTGGAAAGAACCGCCCGAAGCAGATGACACAGACTGTGGTAGACCAACTCGCGTACCATCCTGTGGTTATCTCGGATAGAAACAACTCGGAACGTCGCGAAAGAGAACAAATCATCAAGGATATCAAGATGGCACATACAGGTGCACGCCTCATTGCCATGAACTTTGCCCACAACGATCTCGATGAAGTCCGACGAGTCACCCGGGAGCGTGTGCTGGAGAGAGGTGATAACCACCAGACTATCCAGGCCCATTCGGAGAAATCCAAGGTCATTGGCATCATGGAGAACTTCATCCAGAGATACCAGCCCTGCGATCCGGAGCAAATGCCTGATGCAGGCTTCGATTTTGTTGTCGACCTTGACGGCGCCAAAGACAGCCGTGCCAACCTGGAGACCATGGTCCAAGAGCTGCACAAGAAGTATCCTCGTCTGGTACCCGAAGTCCCTTCAGCAGAAATCATGGACGAGGCAATCGAGTCTGCCCTAAACAACTACAAGCCCAACCTCCGCCACAAGATCCCCGACCGCAAGGACAACAAAAAGGGCAAAAGCTCCCAGGTACAGCAACAGGCCAAGGCCCAGAAGCCGAAGGCTTTGGAGTACATGTCGGTCTCTGTCCCGTCCAAGAACGTCAACTCTGCTTTGGAAGATGCATTCAAGGGCGCGGGTGCCGAGACGTCCAAGTTCTACAAGCAGCTCCAACTCACCCGCCGCGTTCAGCCCAATTTCCACGTGACATTGATGCACAGAGCCGTCTCCAAGGAGCACCCCGATCTGTGGGCCAATTATGCCAAGATGCACTCGGAGAACACGGACCCTGACGGAAAGCTGGGGGAGTGCGAGATAGAGCTCGAGCGTGTAAGCCTCCTTTTCCTACCACTTTTGTATTTTCATGTTTGACTAATATCTCTATAAGGTTGTTTTCGACTCCCGCATCATGGCTATCGTGGTCCGTCTGGTAGACCCCGAAGACCGCTGGAAGTGCGTCAATGCTGTCGCTCACATCACGGTTGGCACGCGCGACGACGGTGTCAAGCCCAAGGAGAGCAACGATCTGCTGGCCAAGTGGATCAAGGAAGGGAGTGGCAAAGAGACGGGTATTGGTGAATGCGTCTTCAAGCCGAAGGTCGTGCTCACGGGCGTGGTCAAGGGTGTGCTTTCGCGATAGGTGGACGAAACTGCTCCCATTCCTATCAGAGAACGTCGCGTTGCAGGCGGCTCCGTCAGTGGAGATGGGCAATCGTCTAAACGAACCAGATATTTCAAGCGAGGCAAGTATGGTGATCGAGGCCATGATGGCGGTCGAATCCAAGATGCCGGGCGTGCCGGATACCGCGGACGTGGATCCCACGGGCAGCCATATCGCGGGCGTGGCACTCCTGGCCGTGGTAGCGCGGCACGTGGAGGAAACGCAAGCAGTAGTGTGCTCACCTAGGACCTCGAGAAGATCATCGATATTGATTTGCCTGGACGACATAGATATTAGTTCGCCTAGTGCGAGCCTCCCTTGAAGGAAAAAGAAAAAGAAAAAGCAAAAGGAAATGTAGCGACATCGACCACCGATTTCTGGGAGAGCAGAAAAAACAACAGTTAGCAAGATAGTATCGTCTTCTTAGCTGACATATATGGCATTTCCTGCTCCGACACGATCGACCAGTACATGTGATAATTCACTCGCATGTGTGTGTAGTAAAAGTTCACCGTATGATGTGGATTCGGGTCTCTCTCGCCGTGATTCTTTCAATGTGTTTGCCTGTGGCATATCATCCCGACATACGCTGCCCGTGTAAACCTATCGTAAACCAGACTCGTCCTCGGGCCTTTTTCCGGTTTGCCCATCCAAACGCCATATTGGGTTGTTTCTATTCCAACATTCGAGTGCCACTACTGCCCCTAGTTTTAATTGCCTTCCAGCTCGTTGGTCACCTCCACGAACCTCTCCCACATATTCCACGCCGCCCCGCTCTTGATGGCCCAGCGCGCGCGGCGGACGCCCTCCTTCCAGCGGCGGCCGCCGGGCCCGCGCTCGGTGATGACCGTGCCGCCGTCCGCGGTGGTCTCGGCGTCAGTGTCGCAGATGCCCGAGACGACGAAGAGGGCGGCCGTGTTGAGGAGGACGAACTCGAGGATGGGGTCGTCGTCGGCCATCTCGCCGCGCAGGATCTTGCGGAGGATCTCGGCGTTCTGGACGGGCTCCTTGCCGGGGCTGACGGTGCTGAGGGGGTGGCGCGACAGGCCGAAGTCCTCGGGCGTCAGGGTGAAGTGCTCGACACTGACGTCGGTGCCGTCGTCGTCGCCCGGGCGCGGGATCAGTTGCCAGCAGAGCGTGGGGCTCGCGCACGAGACCTCGTCGAGCTGCTCGACGCCGCAGACGACGAGGCCCTTGCGGGTGCCGCCGAGACGCAAAGCCTCGGCGAAGACGGGGCCGAGGTCGTCCCGGGCGACGCCGATCATGCGGGCCTCGATCGCGGCGTCGCAGGGGTTGGCGAGGGGCCCGAGCAGGTTGAAGATGGTGCGCCAGCCGAGCTCCTTGCGGATGGGCGCGACGTACTTCATGCCCGGGTGGAAGACGGGGGCGAAGAGGAAGGCGTAGTTGGTGCGCTCGTAGACCCGGGCAACAGTCCGGGGCGTGATGCGCGCCAGCGGCGGCGCGCGCGGGGACATGGACAGGAGCAGGTCGGCCGAGCCGGACTTGGAGGTCGAGGCGCGGTTGCCGTGCTTGGCCATCAGGAGCAGCGAGGAGGCGAGGATCGAGGAGGTCGTGCTGATGTTGAAGGTGTTGTGGCTGTCGCCGCCGGTGCCGACGATGTCGCACTACCCGACATGGAGGTGGTCAGTCAAGGAAAACTTGCCAAGATCTCTTGGAGTAGAGTTCTATCGTGTATTAATGCTCTCAAATACTTACAAGTCCGCCCAGGTATTGCCCCTCAGGCTTTCCCTTGCGGGCGACCACGTCGCTGAGCTCGGCGAGGTCGATCTCGGCGGCGGCGGCGCGCATGGCGGACGAGGCCTCGGCCAGGACGTCGGCGCGGCGGTCCCATCCCGTGAAGTGGAGGCAGGTGAGCAGGGAACCGGTCTGGACGGGGCTCAGGCTGTTGGGGAAGATGAGGGCGAGGGCCTCGGCGATCTCCTTTGCGGTGACGTTCTGCTGCTCCGGGTCGGGCCAGAGGCGCTGGAGCAGCGGGCGGATGTCGACAATGGCCGGCGAATCTACCTGCGCCGCAATGGACGCGGGCTGTTGTGCGTTGCTCATCGTGTGGGATGTTGGTTTCTCGGGTGATTCCGCGTCGCTCGTTGGCGGAGGCGGCGGCGGGCGCAAAGGCGTCGTTTTGTCACAGCTCGCGATGGCGGGGTAGTGAAGCCGTGAGGTCAACTGCACCTTTTTGGACAAATCAGCAGTCGTCAAGCTTTCTCAGACCGTGTTATATGTCCCGAGTCACCGAGGTATTCAATGGCAAGGGAGGATTGCGAAAAGTATCATGTGAGGGAGACGGGGAACGTGGTATTATTTAGTTGACAGGTCCGCAGTGACTCAAAAAAGCATGATGGCAGCAAAGTATGTAAGTACGTAAGTAACGATCCACCAGCGGCATCGGGACGAATTGATGAGACACAGGCAGTTAATACACCCTTCATGCAACGGGATCCCAGTGCCATTGACACCATGTCCATCACAGTAGATGAAGAACGACCTCTGTCATTTTTATGAATGCATCTCGACAGCAACATGATAGCTTCAGCTACTCAGCTACCGCGATACCGATGACGAGGGGCAGGTAGGATCGCAATTGCCCAATTAAGGCACTTTGGGATCGAGCTGTCGCTGTGGAGCCCAGCAGCTTGGATCCTTGCAGGGGCGCCAAAAGCCACAAGGGCGCTCAGTTGGCAACTCCAGCAGCCGGTAAAGGGTCGGAGAGGATTTACCCCAGCGCCGGTCACCAGCAAAGCACAGACCTCTCCAGCGAATTTGGGCCCGGCAAAGAAAGCCTCAGGCGATCTTCGGATGCAGCAACGTTTTCTCGACGAGCAGTGGTAGGACAGGTGGCCGGCATAACACCTCAATTACCTTCCCAACATGTCTGCCCGACTCAATTGCTCGTCGGCGCGCTGCGTCGGCCGAGCTATCAAGACCCAGACTGCCAGCCCGCTTTCTAGAGCTGCGCCCGCTGCAGTGACGCTCTCCCAGACCTCGATATCTTCAACGAGGCACTATGCCGTTGCTTCTCAAGCCTTGCCCACGGCTCTGGGTAAACTCCAATTGCCCCAGGACTACGTCTCCCCGACCAAGCCGCCGACTGCGCGCCGGCCCGAGACCCGCAAATCGCAGATGATCCGCGCCTACACAGCTCTCCTCCGATCGACCCCGTTAATGCTCCTCTTCCAACACAACAACTTGACAGCCGTCGAATGGGCTGCGGTCCGCCGAGAGCTGCGCCGGGCGTTGCGCGAGGTTCCTGCGCCAATTGCTGGCCCCGACGGAAGTGCCCCCGTCGACATCACGGAATCGATCCACTTCCAGGTCTTGCGGACTCGCATGTTTGACGTCGCATTCAAGGTCGTTGAGTTCTTCGATGCCGAGGAGGCTGCCAAGCTGTCTAACGGCTACACCCACGATCTGTCTCAGACGGCATACGAAGCTATCCAGGCTGCCGATACGACGAACCCCAACACAGCCTACGCTCAGATCAGCCCTCTGCTCGAGGGCCCCGTTGCGGCGCTGACATTCCCGACGGTATCTCCAGCTCACCTGGCTGCTGCACTGAAGGTTCTGGCACCTAGCGCCCCCCGATTTCCCTCCTCCCACCAGGAGGAAGAACCCCGGTTACTACGAGCTGGCAGCCCAGAGCGGTCTGCAGAAGCTGCTGCTCGTTGGTGGCCGTGTTGAGGGCAAGGCGTTTGACTACCAGGGCGTCCGATGGGTCGGCGGTATTGAGGGTGGTCTGGATGGTTTGCGCAGCCAGCTTGTGTACATGCTCCAGAGCGCCGGGCTGGGTATTACTACGGCTCTCGAGGGCCACTCCAAGGGTCTCTGGCTCGCTCTCGAGTCCCGAAGGTCGCAGTTGGACGAGGAGCAAAACCCCAAGAAGGAGGAGGGAGAAGCCCCCAGCAGCTAAAGTGTGGATGCTGTACGAGAAAGATACCAAGGTGTATAAATGTACAATACAAAAATGTACCAAATAGAGGCCCAAGCCCAGAAGACCTGGGTTCCGGTTTTGTTACAATGTCAAATACTTGAAACAGTACATCTTGAGTTGCTCAGCAGATCTCTAGAACAACGCCCTACCGAGGCGTGTTCAATGGAGGTCCGTTGGCATCAGTCTGAAAGCGCAATTGGGTTCGACTTGCAAATGAGGTCCATGTCCAGTACAAACATTCTGACATCCTTGTAGCTTGAGGGTTTCAGGCACAGCAATTAGCTTTTATTAGTCAGTGAGCACCTTCCGTTGGTAGCTGAAGGATAGGAGCAACCGAGGATGCTGCATACATGGAACAAGTTGAACGAATTTTGGCTTAAGATATCGTATTGATTGATGAAAAGGACGTACGACATTCGATATCCGTAAATGGATACCTGCAGAACACGAGCCATTCCCGCCGATGCACCGAAATAGATCAGTGACGGATTGAGCTACAGGAACTGGTTCGCGCTAAGAGAGGACCCTGCAGGTCATTGAGTGAGATGTGGGCGGAATCTGCCGTTGCCGATCCCCAGGCCAGACAGGGCAGCAGCTTTGTACTTGACGCTGCGTTGCGTTGCGTTGCGTTAGACAGACAGATCCGGCGCAAGCGCTATCTATGCGCATGCATTCCTCCAAAGTAAACTTCAGCTTAAGCGTCATTCCCTCACCGTCACTCTTCCTGACTGCCCGCCTCAGTCTGCCTGTATTACGGCACACACCGACTTCTGCCTCTTCTTTTCCTGTTCTTTTTGCAATTCGGCCAGCTCGCCGGAGGAGAACACACATTGGGTGCAACATTGGAATGCGCTGCCGTGAATTTGAAACTTGAGGACCCCGAAAGCTTGGACTGGAATAACTTAGCGAAGCAACACCGACAAGAAGCCGAGCTAAGCAAGTTGGACCATTGCGACGACCTGCTATCTCCGAACCTCGAGATTTACCGACACACGACGAAGCCACAGTCTCTCTCACGTACGAAAGCTTCTCTGCAAAGAAGAAAGCGACGCACACAATACCAGCCCGACCCGAAATTCCAAAATCCTGCAACACGACATCACCGAGTAACCCAAGAGCACAGACAGGCCGCACACCATGGACTTCGCACCCTACCAGTCCTCCCCGCCGGAGCACAACCGCCCCCTGGTCCCCTCCGCGAACGACGGCGTCCCCTCTAGCCTCCCCGCGCGGCTCCTACGATTACCCGCGCCGGCCCAGCAACATGGCCTCGCCGCCGCCGCTGCAGCACCCCCAGCCGCAGCGTCAGTGGTCCTCGAGTCTGCCGACGGCGGACCGGTACAACAACACGAGCCGGGGGCTGGAGGCCGGGTTCGGGAACAGTCCGGCTACGGTGGCGACAAGTGGTGGGGGGAGGGTATATGAGTGCGGGCGCGGGCGTGAGCGAGTTCGATACGAGTCTGGGGCTAAGGCTCGACTACGAGGCGGCGGCGGCGTATTTGGCGGGTCCGCCGGTGGGCGCGATTTTGTTGTTGATTCTGGAGAGGAGCAGTGATTATGTCCGGTGAGTGAGAATTTCTGTACCTACATCAATCGATACGGGATGGATGGCTGGAGCCAGCACTGCTGGTCTTCTGATTCTGGGCTGGAGCTTCGCCTCGAGTTGGATCAGCAAGACCTGGCGCCAATGCTGTACAGGGGAGATTTCTGAGGACTGTCAAACGTTTTAGCATATTATGGGCATGGCTAACAAAAACTCGACAGATTCCACGCGTGGCAGTCCAGTCTGATGTTCACAGCCATCTTCATCATTCATCTTATCTTCTCATGGTCCACGTTCCTGAGCTGGGTCCTCATCCTTGCTGATCTGGCGCTGATGGCGTTCATGGCTCTGAAAGCATACAGAGATGCAGATACTCTCGATAGGTAAGTCCTGCTCATACCATTCCGAGATTTGGCGTACGGACAGCTGACCCTGCATCAGATATGAGGTGCCCATTTTTGGACAACTCGCCAGCCGAATACTAGATGACGAATAGCCGGAGCAGGGCGATCGGACGGAATTCTGACAGATGACGGTTAATGAGAGCGGTGCAGCAGGGCTGTTTATGAAACTTGCATTGGTGGTGCTTGACCTGCCAGGGGTTGTTGATCAGGAGATGAGGAAGCTTCTTTCGCTGTACGTCTTTAAGCAAGTGTTGTACATATACCCCGGGCTGCCTCGACTGAGACATAATACATACCTATTCGATAGTATAAATGGTGCTAAGGTTAATGATAATGATCATGTCCTTGGGTTTCTTCAGTATTAGCTGGACTGAAGGATCGTCTTCGCCCCTGACGATTCTACCGGTTCATCCTTTGATCATGAATCTTGGGACAGTCTTTGCCAAGGTTACTCACGCTCTACAAAGACTGTATATCAATTGATACGAAATACACAGTGATATCTGGCATCAGTACTCATTCCTTTCTTCTTTGAGTCTAGGTAGCTGATCATCACATGTGTCATCTCACAGCAAGTATCAGCCAGTGATGAATCTTGCCCTGATAGGCCCTGACAGTTCCTACCCTCATCCAGTGTCTCTCTTTAGAGATTGATGGTGAACCTCACATGTAGTGCAGGTTGAGGTTTCTTACGTACTTCTATCGTCGATACCCGAATCCAAACATCTATTGGTAGCCTATTACAAGTATCTTGCAAGCAACCACTCATATACGCAACGGGATATCATGCGGAGATCGGTAAGCCGCGAGGATGCATGCTAAGAGCCTCTGATACCTCTTAGAGGCTCTCGCCGTTATTTTAAGTCATCTTCTGCGCCTTCCACCGGGTGTCTCAATACCGCCGACTCTTCTACCATTTTTTTCTTTACTCTGCTCCGGTCATAAACTTTCTAACCACTTTTCAACTGGGACCAGATCCCTCCTTCGGCGAGCAGGCACTACTTCGTAGTTCATCACGCACCTTCCTTTTCCACGCTTCCCAGTTCCACTAAGCGCCGAGAAGACTTTGGCCATCACAGTACTTCCCATTTGTTCTGCTCCTTCCTCTCGGAATATCTACACATATATTCACTTACAACAGGTCACGGAAGGCACACCAGCTCGACAAGCACATTGAACGCATTCCCTTGTAACTACATAAACCTCTTCCGCCGCAACTACCTCGACCTCCTTCGTCGCAACTACATGAATAATCATTAATCCTCATCTTCTGGCAAACTTGTCCTTCTATCTACAAGCACAAACCATCACCATGTCTTCGGTAAGCAGTTCTCACTCTGAAGATGAATCTTGGCAATGACATAATCTGACTCACATGCTCACATCAGTCTTCGAGCCATGCGATGCCCAAGGAGCAACTGCTCGAGAAGGTTGCCAAATTCCAGGGCTCGGGGGCCAAGGCCGCCGTTGAGAAGGCGTGGACCGAGAACACCGTCAAGCTTCTATACGAACGCGAGCTTCAGCCTCCAGTTTCCCAAGCTTACGCAGACCGCCTGATGGCCGAAGAGCAGTGGTTCAAGATCTGTAAGTGGACCGCTACCAATATCCATGTTATCAACCGAAAATCTAACACCAGACTTCAAAGTTGAGAGCCACAAATACTCCTGGTCTGGTCAGCTCAACACCAACGTCGCATCCGGACCACGTCATCCCCAGTACTTTCGTTACTGGTTCGAACGAAACCGTCTTGATGAAGAGGCTGAGAAGAATGCCGGTGTTGAGGGAGCAGAGAATCCCAACCGCGCCAGTATGCATGCCGCCGCGTGGCAAACAGTACTTGCCTACATGCAGGGCTTGCGAGCCAAGACCAAGAAACCCGAGCTCGTTACTCTCTACGAGGAGGCACAGCAGCAGATTGAGGCCCTGGAGGATCTGTGTGACAAGTACAAGAATACCGCTTCCAGCGAGAAGGAGCGCGCCCAGCAGACCGCTCGTGACCTCAAACGCGAGAAAGGCATCTACGATCATAAGCTTCGCAATGAGAAAAAGAAATCGAAGAAGGAGCTCGTCGAGCAGCGGGAGCAACATGACAGAGTGAGCCGCGGTATCAAGGTTCAGAACCGGGACCTCCTACAGGAGCTGAGAGCAACGAAGAGCGCCTCCGAGTTAGCGGAGTTTATGAAGCGCCAGGTGGACCAGTCCCAGTGGGACTTGTACGAGCAGCAGCGCCTGATCCAGGCAAACCACATTGAGGCCCTCGAGGGAAAGTTCGACATGAATGCCGACAACATCAACGAGAGACTCGACGAGAATCGTGAGCTTAAGATGAAGCTGAGCCAAGCCGAAGCAAAGATCCTCGCTCTGGAGCTTAAGAATGATGATCTGAGAGAGAAGGCAGGAAAGGCCGTGAAGGTCAAGAAGGAGGAGTCTGGCCCGATGAAGTTGGAAGACATCCAGCCTGTTGGCGTGAAGGAGGGCGGTTCTCGTAAGCGAAAGTACGAGGAGTTGAGCTCCGATGATGAGGATAACTCCGGTGACGAGTCCTTGAGCCTTAATGGCGAGGATTCTCGTTAATATTCCACGTCCGGGCGGTCGACGAGGTTGAGTGTATGAATACGGGGGTGGTCTACGCACAACACACAGACATGGCTGGGGGAGGGAACTCGATGAAGTTGAAGGGAATCCAACTCACTGAGGTGAAACAGAAAGGACGATCTCATAAACGGAAGTACGAGGAAGTTACGAGGAAGTTACGAGGAGGTGAGGTCTGAAGATGAAAAGTCTGAATTAGCCACCATCGAGGTGTTCATCAGCCAGGGAGAATCTTTGTGGTAGGCTACGAAGGGATATCTCGAGGGGCTGCTTGCGTTGGTCATTATCGCGGATCCTTTCTAACATGGTTATTCCTGGGCTACGGAAGATATCACAGAGGTGTCACCGTGGTAGCCTGAAGAGCAGGAATTGCTGCCTCGATATTCATATTACGCATGAGTTACATCTTGGGTTCGCTAGGTACAACAATATGCAATTGATTTCCTCTGGAAATCAAAATGACTCACTAATGCTATGACTCTTTCGTGAGGAGTTGACGTAGTTGGAGGAATGTGTATCCTGGTGCAATTGCCAGCAATAAGCCATGAGGGGTCACCGGTGGAAGTCAATGTTTACAGTATGTGTAATGAGTAGGTAGGGGGCAACCGGTTGTTGCTATAGGGAAGATTGCGGCAGAGAGGGTAGGTACTTAATTCCTAATAACAGATCTTTTCAGCAACCACCAACAATGATAGCTCAGCTTGCGCAGTAGGGGCCCCTGCGCGAGCTGCAGCTTAGTTGGTTGCAGATGTAAACGCCTGCGTAAAAGTGGCCAGAAACAATCCCCGGTTGGCGGTTGGCTTGAAGTATTCAAGGGGGGTTTTTCGTATGGTTCGATTCCGTCAGGGAGCAACCTAGCTTTTTTGCCATTTTTCTTTTCATTTTTTTTTTCATTTCATTTAGGATCGAGTTTCTGGATTTTACCACTTGAACCATTGCTTTTGCGCCTCTCCCATTCTACCTTACTATTTCACACCCACCGGTATGCTCATGCCTTTAGATCATCCACTTCTCACAACACGCTTGTCATCCCGCCTTCTTGGTTTTCCTTGGAATGGGATGTGTAACACATGGCCAAAACCTTGAGTTTAGGTGATCCCGAGATGCTCGAACCCGAGGTGCTCGGCGGAAGTAGCCTGACAAACGTACCTTGATAAGGCCAACGCGTTCTGCCGAGGCCACATCTGTTTTCACTGTAGGAACCTGTATTCCCAGGAGCCAGCTCGAGAAGGGGCCAACGAGCAGTTGTCTATTTAGGAACATTGCGATATGGCCGAGAACTTATTCAATCGTACGGTAGTTGACTCGAAATCATGCGGATTTGAACAAAACCTTGACGTACCTTATTATTGGCCATGTCAGAACAGGAACGGGTGAGATACGATATGGACGCTTGCCAAGTAGCTCGTGACACATCGCAATGGGTACCAAACATGAGAATCGTTGTTTTATATCTTGGCGTATTTAGAAGTCGACAATGTTGGCTGCCGCAGCGCTCCGGGGGAAGTCAGCTATTGCCATCTGGAGCTCATAAAGAAAGGGGTAGGGAGCCCCATAAAACATTTTCGCCTACAAATAAGCAAAATTCGATCTTTCTCTTTCTAGCTGGAGATCTTTTGGATTTGGTCAACGTGATGAGACATAACGGGCGGAATTCGATGTATTGCGTCGCCATCGTCCTGTCCCTTGACTCTGCTCGATATCATATGTTGTCCGAGTTCGTGGGGAGTAGTGACGATGGCGAGCGCGGAAGGCTTGCTAGCAGTGGCATATGAAGCGACCCATGAGATGGTAATTGACGCAAAGCGTCGGGCACGATAAACTGCCACTGATATTCAACGGACCCATTACAATCGTGTAGGACTTCAATGCGATGTCATAGTCGGCTTAGTTGATCACCACAGTCCTGCCCCTACCCGGGCCAGGCGGAAGATGGCAGCGATAATCCTCAGAGGTAGGAAACACAGAGTGGGACGAAGAAAATCAGAATTGTAAGCCCGTAATTGACATTGTGCTGCCAGCTCAATGGGATCTAATGGTGATGCTCTCCATGTTTGGATTAGAGAGGACCGACAGCCAAAGAAAGGAAGGTGCTAATAGAGGCGGCGGGTCTCGAGATGGAAGGATTGTACCAACCGCCTGAAGATGGGCAAGATATCAATCATCCTTGCCAACTCGAGCAAGCGAACTGGATGGACATTTGCTCGAATGTAATGCCCCGACATAAACAAAACAAATGACTTGTGCAGCATGATTAGCAACTGGACCTGCCGAAGCATCGAGTCAGAGGCAAATAAGGAAAACCCAAAATGCAAAAAGAGAAATGACTGCACTGTCCGAGAGTCGAACTCGGGTCCTACGTTGACACACATTGGATAATGGGAAACGTAGATGATAACCGTTACACTAACAGTGCCTTGTGGAAGAAGTTGGTGCGGGGATGGTGAAATTGCTCGTTGTAAATGTTAATGTAGGCTCGCCGAGGTGGCTGTTGGTAGAAGCTGCTTACTGCGTGCGTTTGTGACTTCCTCCTTTGTTCTCACAAAACTGGACCCAGGGGGCTTGCGTCAGTTGACAGTACTTGTGTACTTGCTTTGACTTTATGTGGAACATTAGACAATCCATACTTAGCTCTGTGGTGGTTCAATGAGGCTATCAAGTCACTCTGTTATATAAGTGACGCCCGAGAATGATAACCCAAGGTATGTAGGATCTGTGTGTTATGAAAGGGAGGTGGGTTGGCAAGTAAACCCTTTGCCCATATTTACAGCCTTGTCCGTCAAAGCCGCCCCCCTTGGTTCTCCCTGATCCCCATAAAGACCACGTGCCCGTACTCCGTCCAGCCTTCATGCCCAATCCTGAGAATAACCGAGTGCTTCTTGAAGTGGTCGGTGTGGTGGTAGTCGTCATGGTGCTTGACCGTCTGCCACCCCACATACACACAGTAGCTGCTGCCCATGCCGTCCACAAGCTCCGAAACCTGTCCTCCTGCGATGTCCAAACACCCGGGTACATGGCGGACCACGTGCGTCCACAGCGGCCAAGCCCCTTCGTGCCAGACGGCGTTGCACGACTTGTAGATGGCCGTGCCGATGGGATAGCCCAGCAGGGACTTGGAAAAGGGGTTGGCGAGGACTTGGTGGGTCAGAGACATGTGACGGATCGAGATTGGAGAGCCGGGAACGGCGAGGCTCTTGAGTACGGGCAGAACCTCATCGACGTATGATGAGATGGCAATGAAGCTATGATGATGTGCCAGAGTCTTCTTGACTACGCGGACATGGCATTTCATTTAGCCCTTATCAGTAAAGGCACTTGGGCTTGAGCTTGAGGCAGATAGCCAAATACCGATATGAAGTTGCACCTTCTCCGGCTCTTCCAGGCGCCTTCCCCAATACAGGCGCACGAAGCCTGGAGAACTGGCGATGGTATCGAGGAGCTTGGCCCATTTTAGCCCAGGCTCAGTCGATTCGTCTGCTATATCCGACGAGGATGGAATATCAACATAGAGAACTTGGGTGATAGGGGTATTGGAGGCAAATGTCGTATGCGACATGATTGATGAGAAAGCGACCGGGATTACAAGTCGAAGCGTTTAGCACAGTGACGTTCTCCACGGTAGCAGTCGTGGTATGAACCACACTAACCTCCAGCAGAGGAATATTGTAGATACATGGCATCGGTTGGTTGAAGTGGCCTTGGCTTGAAGGAAAGTTGGTCTGCGAGCCGAGTCAAGCAAGCACGGCAGTTGCATAGCGAAGGGTGTTTCCCCGCAGGCTGGCGGTACTCGGCCTAGTGTTGTGCGGTTCCTCGGGGCCTCGTCCCCAATACATTAACTGTGCGGGGTTCCCACCATCGCGCAAACAAAGATCTCCCACCCAACTGCTAAAACGAGGTGCTATTTTGCGAAGAACTCCAGTTGAATGCCTTTGGGTCATTGTTACTGGTCATAATGTCAATCCCGCCTGCCTGCGAGTTGTTGGCGCAAGAGCTCTGCAACCCGGACAAGCGACGAGGATACGTGAATTGGGGACATACCCTCAATGTCGTTTTGCCTCGGCATGCTGCCCAAATCTGGGACCAACACGGTAGCCGACATTCAATATCATTCAGATCGTACGACCGCGAGAGCTCACTGGTCTTGCTTCGAGTCTGACTTGATCGGGTCCCGACTCCATCGTGACCAAAAGAACCCAAGAATGCATTCCTGACTGCTTGGAGGGAATGAGAAATATGAGCTTACACTCCCCTAAAGGCTAACAGAACTCTTCAGAAGGGCTTTCGGCTGGAACCAAATCATAATCGGACATATTCCTAGCTAGGCATTGAAGCGGATCGTGAAGATGGCCCCCATGACCAGATTCGCGGTCGAGGACCCATACCAATACCTCGAGGGTTTGGGCAACTACCATTCGTAAGATCCGGTGGTTATCAAATCATCCCTGGTCGAAAGCCAGCTAACTTCGGGCTTAGGTCAGAGGCTCTCCAAGGAGCGATCCCGCAAGTAAACAACACGCCCCAGAAGCCACCACTGGGCCTGTACACCGAGAGAATCAGCGGCAGCGCCTTCACCTCGCCGCGCGACCAATACCTCCAGACCTTCCTGTACCGGTCGCAGTCCTCCATGCTGCATGGCGACTTCGTGCCTCTGGAGATAAGGTCGGGCTACGGCCCGCAGACGTCGGCGGCGCCGACCCAGATCAACCCCAACTCGTACTTTTGGCCCTCCTTCCCCGTCCCCGACCAGGCGCACTGGATTACGGGCCATGCCCTACTAGGAAGCAACGGCGATCCCGTCAAAAAGGAAGGCACCGCGATCTGGGTCTTCAGCGTTACTGAGGACATGCCGGCCCGCCACATCTTTTCTAGCCTCGACGGCGAGATGCTCATCATTCCGCAGTCCGGGGCCCTCGATATCCAGACCGAGTTGGGCTTCCTCATGGTGCGCCAGAACGAGATCGCCGTTATCCCGCGCGGCGTTCGGTTCCGCATCACCCTGCCCGGCGGGAAGCCGTGTCGCGGCTTCGTCTGCGAGCTGTTCCAGGGCCACTTCCGGCTGCCGGACCTCGGTATCCTGGGTACGACGGGCTTGGCCAATTTGCGCGACTTCCAGGTGTCCAAGGCGTACTTCGACGGTACAATAGTGGACGGCGTCGCCAAGGCCAGCGATCGTGACGGGGAGAAATGGACCATCGTGTCGCGTCTGGCGGGCAAGCCGTGGCACTGCATCCAGACGCACACCCCCTTCGACGTCGCGGGCTGGCATGGGACTTGCTACCCCTACAAGTTCGACCTGGGCCGTTTCTGCCCGCTGGGCAACACACTCTTCGACGAGCACGACCCCAGTCTGTACACGGTCCTATCAGCGCGACACCACGGCGCCGAACCGGGGACCGCGGTGGTGGACTTCGTCCTCGTCCCGCCGCGCTGGAACGTATCCGAGGACACGCTGTGGCTGCCCTACTACCATCGCAACACGATGCAGGAGTTCTTCAGCGCCATCGTCAGCAACCAAGACCCGGAGTCCCCCTCCAACGACACCGACAAAGTGGCGAACCGGTTCGCGCCGTTCGGCGCGGGGCTGCACGGCGCCATGAGCACGCACGGCGCGTCGGATGGCGAGATGCGGGTGGCGCGGGAGATCGATACGTCTAGGCCGCAGAAGCTGCAGATGGACGGGGTTACGGCGTTTGTGCTGGAGACGGAACGGCCACTGGCGCTGAGCGAGTGGGCGTTTATTTGCGCGCAGAAGAACCCGCAGGCCAAGGGGCGATTGGCCAAGATGTAGCCTCCGGGGCGAAGGACCAGGATTGAACTTCTCAATCGGGAGTTTGCATGGTTCTCTATGGTGTACATTGTATTCTGGACTTGTCTATGAAACGCGTGTTGGCTTTCTTCTATGTATATACAAGATTGAGGGCAGAACGGAACCTACTTATGGGAAGCTGCCGTCTTCTTCATCGCTCGCCCTCCCTCGTGTTAGCCATACTTTCGAGACTTCGTACATGCCCAAGTACAAGCCGCTGCCGACAGCGGTCCATGCCGCCCTGAGCACCGCGCCCCGGAACAGACCCGGCACGCCCCGTTCGCGCAGCACCTGCCTCGCGACCGCGAGCCCGCCCCGCGCGTCCTTGGCCTTGGCGGCCTGCTTGGTTTCCGCCGGCACCCCCTCCTTGCCCTCTTTCCGCTTTTGTCCGCCGTCACCGCCGCCGGCCATCAGCATCATGCGCGTCTTGACCACATCCATCGGCGTCGTGACCACGGCCGCGAAGCTCCCTGCCAGCCCCGCGCTCGTCCCCGTGACCCAGCCCGTCCGCCACAAGCTGCTCTCTTCTTTCGTCCTGCTGTTCCCCTTCTTCCACATGAGCTCCCGTACGTGCTCGAAGATGGGGAACTGGATCGCCGTGAAGGGCAGGTTCCGCGCCACCATGGCCGTGTAGCCGGACAGCAGCTTCCGGCCCGCGCCCGCGCCGCCGGCCAGCTGGCGCAGGGCCTTGATGGAGGAGGAACCGCTGATGGCACCACCACTGCTGGACGGGCCCGGCTGTTGCCGCTGCACCATCTGCGCGTTCTGCTTGATGACCTCGGCGGGCGTCAGGACGACGCAGCTGGCCATCTCGGCGAAGGCGCTGGCGGCCGAGTGCACGAGCGGCTGGGGCAGGTTGACCAGCTTCTTGCGACCACCACCAGCGGCGGCGGCGGCGGCGGCATGATCAGCGGGGCCGACGTGGCGGCCGAGGAAGGTCTTGGCGGCTTCGTAGGTGGTGAAGAAGGTGCCCGCCGCGGGCAGGGTCGCGACGATGACGATGCCGATGCCCTGGTAGAGGCCGCGGAAGAGCTGCCTTGGCGGGGCCTTGGTCTTGGCGGCCGGGTCCGCGAAGGTCTGCAGGAAGTCTTGGGACTGCTGCCGCGTTTTGAGGGTGTCTAGGGGGTAGATGAGCAGGTCGACGGTGAAGGCGGCGGCGGCGCCGGCCTGGGGGTTGGACGGGATGCGTTAGCGAGATGTGGGTGGGTGGATGGGAAAGCAGGAGGTGAGAGGATGCAAGATCGAGGCTCGAGTCAAATCGGCTTGGGGCAGCAGTGGTGGTTACTCACAAGCATCACATCTCGGTTCGTGCTCCCACTCATGGTGGCACCTTGCTACTTATTCAAGGGGGCTCTTCTGACGTCTACGCCCAATATTGCGTGTAGGTATCTTCAGAACAAAAGGAAGTGCACGTGGTTTGGATGAGCTCGGGAATGGTTGAATGGCTATGACGACATTGTTGATCCAGCTCAATTGGGCCAATTAGAATCGTATCGCAGGTGTGGGGATGCGAAGACCGCCAGCAGCAACCCAAGCACTAGAAATTGCTCTATGCAATCAACACAATTGCTAATCATCAAGCCACTTAGAAAGAAATAAAAGCAGGAAAATGAAAATCTACTCTCAGTATTGCTATTCTAAATGCAGTCTACATTGATTGAACCCGGTTGGGTGCTCAAAATCAGTCCCTCATTGCGTTCTTGGGGGGCCGGCATATGTGTGCGCGCCCGGGTGTTGGTCCGCCTTCAGGGATGAAAGCAACATCAGAGGTCTGCATCAAACGGTTATCGCGATTCCAACGCCTGCCATTCATGGCCTCGCCAGCAAGCAGAAAACCAAGAACTGATGAGTGTCGGTGTGCGCCATGCCATGATCATGCAACTTGCATGCTGCCGTGTTTTTGCTGACTGTTTTTTTTCTTCTTCTTGGAGCCTGGACGCCAGCGACAGGCATGTCATCTTAGGTAAGCCCGGCATCTTAGCTCAGGACCACAACTGACTCTTACCTCAGCTTGACTCACCCAGCTGCCCGCAATGCATCAAGTATGTAAAATCCCCCTCTGCTCTAATCGACCAAAGCAGGCCCATCGTTTAGCCTCGTAAGGCTGGTAGCGCCCGAGACAAGGCAGGGGCAGTACACGGGGGCGGAGCCGTTTAGGGCGCGAACCGAAGAATCCTCCCGTGATACAGGCTCGGGCTGTGGGCGCCTTCATGTATGACAGCCTTGCAACCAATCACCATGGTTTCTGCAACCCAAAGCTGACATCAGCCTAGGGATCACACCAATGGGGAGCGCGGCATGCAATGTAGGCACTGCAGGAATATTGACTGCAGAATGGCAGCCTGCGAGTGAGCGTTCATGCCGACACTACTTCGCCTCTGCCGACCAGGCTACCCCCAAGCTCACACACAGTAAGACCAACAGCAAGTCCTATGAGCATTGAATCCATACTCCAGGCATCCATTTCTCCGGAGGGGCCCTTACATGAAATCTCATTTTCCTCATCTCACAGATTCTGGAGAAAACCGCTCCTGGTTTTACATCCCTCGTCTTCTTATGACTGTGTGATGACTTCACATCAGTCTCATACATCATTCCTATAACAGTCTTACACAACGTCGCTATAGTAATCGCCCAGAGCGGCGATAATCCCCGAAAGACAACGATGGAGTACCAAAGCCTCAATACCGACCCCGAAGCAGCCGAGCGAACCGACTTTACGCCCAAGAAGCCAGGAGCAAAGCCCAAGCTCTGGCAAAAGGTCGAGACGCAGGACTGGGGTCTAAGCAACATATTAATAGTCACTGTGGTCGTGCTATTGGCAGCCTGGGGTGCCATCGATGCGTCCACACGGGCCCTGCAATTGGCGCAGTCCGTTCTGAGAAAGGAGTACCGCTCGCCCTGCTGGTGCGGCACATCCGACGCCGAAGCCGTCGCCATGGGCTGCACCTGGGACCACATCGCCGTCGACTGGCTGCCGCCGCACTGCGTCGACCACGAGCTCATGACCGAATTCGACGCCGCCGGCTCCGGCCCGGACGGCGCCTGGCCCTACTACATCTCGGACGCGCGCAACGTCGCGCTGATCACGGAATCGCAGCGGACGCCCGTCAACCTCACCGACATCGACGAGCTGGCGCGCGAGGGCCGGGAGTACTGGACCACGGTCGAGTGGCACATCTCGCACTGCCTGTTTACCTGGCGGAAGCAGGTGCGGTCGGCCACGAGCGGCGGCGCCGTCTCGGTCGAGCCCTGGAACGATAAGGAGGCGCACGCGTCGCATTGCAGTATGTATATTTGGGATGTGCTGAGGACGGGGAGGCCGTTGGATGAGGTCAGTACCGTCATTTTGGGCAAGGACCGACATACGGATGAGTAGATGCAGGCGTAGGATACGACTTCTTCAGGATATAGACCTAGGGTATCAGTCGGTTAGCTACTGTATGTCAATAAGCTGATTTTTTGGCACAGCAAAGTATCCGCCCGCGACAGGCTGTGTTAGTTCAGTGGTAGAATTCTAGCCTTCCAAGCTAGAGGCGGGGGTTCGATTCCCTCACACAGCATTACAATTAACTTTTTGCGTGATCACCCGCCGCGGCGTGGCTCGTCGTCGTCTTGTTTGGATCCTTCGGAATGGCAACGGTCAGGCTCCAGGCTACAGCTCGTCGTAGTTCATGTGCCTTATATACAGCAAGGTGTGTCGCCACACGAGGTGTAATAAAATGAGAATCAAACCTACTTGCCCCTAGACACTCATTCGACCACATGACATTCCGCGAAGTCTCTTGCAACGCAGGAGTTCCCACGTTTATCGCTTCTTATGAGGGGGTGGCTCCTCGGCTGTCGTTGCTCATCACCAGATTACTTTATCATAACAGCGCTGATTCTTTGAGTTGCATAGATATTTCCCTTTTTGTCCCGTCATCACACGACAGACGATGCTTGGTTTAGACGGGCCAAATCAGGATCTGGGGATATAAACAGTAGTAAAACCGAACTGTACATCGGGTCAAAGAAGCTGAACAATAATGGCTTGGTGGTGTAGTTGGTTATCACGTCAGTCTAACACACTGAAGGTCCTGGGATCGAGCCCCAGCCGAGTCAAAAGCAACGCTTCTCTTTTTGCTGGTCTTCCCTGACCATTGAGGATTACCCATGGAAAAAGGTCAGCTTTTTGCGAGGAAACCAACTTGCAATAGAGATAATGCACATCGTATTGGCTCTGGGTGGCATCTAATCATGGGTGATGGGCGATTCGTGGCCAGCCATCCAACTCTGACATCCATCGTCTCCTTGCTTAAATTTCCACCATTAACTTGTCCGATGGGGCCCGATAAGTCCAAAGCCGCTATCCCTCAGTAAGGATCCACAGATAGGACAGGCGAATATCATCCAAAAGTCTTAGAGCACGCTCGGCGATGGTGCCAGGGACACCAGCGTGCTGGACATTGTCGGTGTACCGCAAATATCGGGGCTCTTGACCGCCGCCGACGGCATCATCTGGGGCCCGGTCGAGACTCCGGACTCGACTTTGGCAAATGTCGCTCCAGAAAAGGAAAGTCTGCACCTTCATGTTAGTCTATCAGAATTTGGTTGCAGGCTGGGGTGGGCCAGGGGGTACGGCCATTCTCCCACACCAACCAGGCGTTGTAAGTCATTTCTGTATGTTTAATGTTTTGAAGAAATAATTATGCTACAAAATAGCTTTTCTTCTTGACTGACATTGCATAATCAGTGGCTTCTCTTGTCCTCTGACAAGTAAGGGGTAATACCTAGTCGACCCCTTTTCTTCAACATAGTGGGGATTTTCAAAATCTCGAAGGACACGTCATAAGAGGCCAATTGACAGCTGCGATGAAACAGGTGCCAATAGAAAATAATCGAGGTCTCGAGACGGTCGAGTTATTTTACAGGTATTATTCTGCCAATGGCAACCCTGATTTCAAAGTGTATGCCATCTTGATACATATCTACGGCTGTCTCTACCAACTTGTCCTAAAGTAACTCAGCCTCGATCACACTTTCCACCGCCCGATGATGCCGAGATATTTCTACAATCTTAAACCCAGCCTCTCCCAACAGCCTGGCCCAGTGCCCCTCGGTCCGCTCCAGGCCCGAGACGCAGTTCATCAACTGCAAGTCGAGCGTGGTCATGAGACTCGTCGCACCCCGCGCCGGCAACACGACCTCGTAGATCAGCAACTTTGAGTACCCGGGCTTCATGGCGGCCTTGATGTTGGCAAAGATGCGCAGGCAGTCCGTGTCGGACCAGTCGTGCGGCACCGCGTGCAGGAAGTACGCCCGGCTGTGGAGGATAGGCTGGGGCGTGAAGAAGTCGTACGGAACCCGCTTAATACGCAGGTCCAGCTCCTCATGCGCATGCGTCGACACAACGCCGGGCAGGTCTTCGACGAACAGGGCACCCTCCGGGACCCTGTCCGGATGCCTGGTGAGGAGGTGCTGCGTATCAAGACCGTGCGCGCCGCCGATGTCGACAAAGAGCGGTACTTTGCCCTCACCTTCCAAATCGGCCCCCTGGAGCAGCTGTCGGGTGTCGTAGACGTCGGTCCAGACCATCTTGTGGTTCCGGAGCGCGGTCATGAGGCCGATGAAGCTCCCGCCGGCGCCGGGGTTCTTCTGGCAGAAGGCGAAGAAGTCGTCACCAAATAGGTCACGGTAGTTGTCAAACTTGTCTTTGTCCAGGGGCTCGCGGTAGCCGTTCTCTTTCAGGAACTTGGCGAGGTTGACGCCGCAGGGGATGGTGTGGTCCAGGCTTTTGGAATATTCTTAGTTTTATCGTCTCGAAGAGCCGACGATCGAAAAACTGAGAAACAGCCTTACCCGCAACGGACTCCCTGGTCTATGTAGGATACACCGTCGCCCATAGCCAGCGAGAAAGCTGTGGGATTCCACGTGTTGGGACCAACTTCTTCCAAAACATCGAGGGCAGCCATGTGGTTCAGAAAGCGATCTAGTCAGTATGCATAAGCTGGTGTCAGACCGAGAGGCTCGCGCCAAAACATACATAGCAGGTTCGGCTCGACGGTGGTATTGCAAAAGCCAAGAAGGCTATCCAAGGTCTGAATCTTTCCATCCTCCCCTTTGCTCGCGGCCTCGGTCCATTTGGCCCAAACACCAAGATCTTGACACAGCTGTAAACCTGCGACTAGGACGGGGTTCTCAAAGGCCAGGGCCCAGATCCTCTCGAAGGGCGTCTCGATGCGGGCAAGCAGCCTGCGTGCGGCCTCCTTTGCCGCATATCTTTCGGTGTCGGTTTTGAACGAGTCGATACCAATGGAGTCAAGGAGCCCGATAGGGCTCGTCATCGTGTTGACTTGAGGGTTGTATCCGATTTCGCCCATGATCTTACTCGAGGCCCGAGGTTTGGTAATCACTCAGAAGTAGTTTTATTGAAGTTCAGGGTATCACACGATGACGGGATGAGGAGAAAGAAAGATCGCTCCTTGGCAGGATCCAACATCGTGGCAAAGGATATCCCGAGGATCTTCAAGTGAGGCCCAGCAAATGCAATATGCTCTAGCGCTATGCAGCTGTGAGGCGCAGGCTGACACAGCGCGATTGTTTCGACGAAAACACAAAGAACCGTCACTAAAGCTATGCATATGGAAATACGAATTGACAAGGAACCAAGTTCGTGTAACCAAATGTATCGTGTCAGGATCTACTTACCCCTATTCCCTGAAATTACAGATAGACAAGATGGGAGGCATCCGTCCGCCGCCCGAAGTAGAGTGTAGCATATCCCAAGTGCACTTGATGTTCGGCCTCGCCAAGCGAAATCATGTAGCATTGAAGGCAAATGATCGTACGATGATCCTTACGACTTAGGCAGTGCTCCCGCTCCGACCCCCACTTAGTCAATCACAGGAAGCTCGACATGCTCCTGCTTCTTTAGCGTGCTAGATACAGATGTAGCCACAATCTCCCCCAAGCTAACTAGATGGTCTACCCAGCCTTGGCCAACGACTGTATCCCCGTCTTAGTTTCCCTATGCTCCTCATTGAGCTTGCGGTGCTTGATGAACGCACTAGCCAGAAGAGCAACGCCCGACAAGCACGTGTACATGATGAACATGTTTCGCAAGCTCCACGAGAACGCCTTCAGTACCACGTGACGCTGGACCCCATCCCGGATAGTCTGGGTGATCCCGACATTGGCCGCGGCCTGACTTCCCGAAAGCGCCTCGCGGACGGAAGTGTCCAGGCCCGCGGCCGCGAGGGCCGACTGCCGCGCCTCCATGCTGTTCTGGAACACGACAACGCCGAGCACGACGGACAGGGACATGGCGAGGTTGCGGATAAAGCCGAGACATGCCGTCGCTGACGCGGTCTCGTCTTGGCTTACGGTGTTCTGGATCGACACCATGGGTCCCTGGAACAGGAGAGCGGGACCAAATGCGCCGAGAATCTCCAGACCGATGACCATGGCCACCGACGTCTCGGGCCCGAACGTGATGTACAGTCCCGTCCCGAGCGTCATGAGCACCGCGCCAGCCCAGATGAGCTCCTGGTACCGACCCGTGCGATGAATCACGACGCCGGCCAGAATCTCCACGACAGCCTGCGTGCCGATGAGCGGCAGCATCAGGATGCCGCTGCGGAGGGGCGAGGCCTGGAGAACGCTCTGCAGGAACAGGGGGAAAGTAGTACTCGACACCGATCAGGACCATGCCGTGGGCGAAGGCCACGACAAAGGTCGCGTTGTTCGAGCCGTTCTGGAAAACCGTCAGCGGGATGAGGGGGTACTTGGCCAGGCGCTGCTCGCTGAAGACGAAGAAGCCAATCATGAGCCCACCGACCACGATCAGGCAGATGACCTTGGGGCTGGTCCAGGGGAAGATGGCGCCGCCGAAGTCGAGGCCGAGGAGGAGTAGGAGGGTCACGGCGAGGATGGAGATGGTGCCGATCCAATCGATGGCCTTGACGCCCTCCCTGATGCGCGTGCGGGGGCTGTGGACGTCCAAGAAGAGTACCAGTAGAAGAAAGGTGAGGCCACCGATAGGCAGATTGATCCAGAAACACCAACGCCAGTCAAACTGCGTAAAAGCGCCACCGATCAAGGGCCCCGAAGACCCGGCCAGCGCCCAGACGAACCCCACGTAGCCCAAGTACAGCGACCGCTTGCGCACGCTGAAGAGGTCGGAAATGACGATGGTGACCAGCTGCATCAGCCCGCCGCTCGCGACGCCCTGCAGCGCGCGGCCGGCGATGAGCATCGTCATGCTGGCGCTGAGCGCCGCGAGCAGGCTGGCGCCGGTGAAGAGCGCGACGGCGGCGAGGAGCAGGGGCTTACGGCCCCAGATGTCGCTGCACTTGGCCCAGATGGGACCCGTGGCGGCGTTGGCCAGCAGGTAGGCGCCGCCGATCCAGACGTAGCCCTGGGCGGAGTGCAGGTCCGACGTGATGGTGGGGATGGCGATGGAGACGATGGTCTGGTCGAGCGCGGCCACGAAGAGGGCGAGCTGGGAGACATGGTCAGCTAGGTGGTTTCAATGGGCGGAAGTGTGTTGCGCACATAGAGACCGGACAAGATCGCGTATAGACGCAGCTTTGTGCGGACCTTGGGGCTTTCGAGGAGATGGAGCGGCTCGATTGGGACACCGGTGTTAGCAGGAACTCCAACTGCGGGAGGCCCAGCTAGCACTCCAGCGGGTGGCTTAGCGTCTGGCAGTATGCTGTTCATATTTGTGCAGGTCGGTTGCTCTGCTGTTATTATCCAGTGAAGAGCTCGTAGCCTAACGCAATCTCGTTGGCATCCTCATTCAAAGATGTAGTTTATATGCCAGGAGCTTACTCCGGCGTGACTCACTGCTGGTCGGCGAAGTAAGCGAAACGATTTTATGACTGCCAGGGAGACGTTGTAGGCGCACCAATCACCCCGCCATGAAGCCCCCTAAACCCGTCAGCGAGGGACGGAATTGGGGTTGGCGCCCCTGCTAGGGCCTGCAAAAGTGTGAGGATCGAGCTGCATTAAACCACCGGTTTGAAAATCCCGAGGACCTCTCACGTACAGTACGGAGAACCATTGAACAACTCGTGAAACGCGGGCATCATGTTTTCCTATTGAGAATGTAGAGTAAGCATATTCAACAGCCCTACAACCAATCAATCCCAGGCTGACCACCTTGCAAAACGGCGGGCGCAATGCCATTCTCTGTTGCCCGAACGAGAAACTCCCCAACCACAGAGTGGGTTGTCTCATCATCAGCCTAGCTAAACAAACAAAACTGTCCTAGTCGCTCACCACAACTTCTTTTTCTTTATCAACCGTGCCTTCGTCGTAATTCCGTCAAGTCGACCTCAGTACTACTTCATGGACCTTCCTCTTCTTCTTTCCTTCGAACAAGTCGGCTGCTCAAAACTGCCACTCGCCGCCCTTTTCTTCCTCTCCGAGCCCTGCACAGGAACACTGGGACACGCGGCGGGATCCTCGCACGACAAGGGCACGGTCTCATCCTTGTCCTCGCCAGGCGGGGGCTTCCGGATCCCGCCGAGCAGCACCAGCTCCTCGTATAGCGCGTCCCCGAGCGCGGCCCGCACGAACGAGGTCCGGAACGCCAGGAGCCGGTTCTCCAAATTCACGATGTATTTCTTGTGTATGTCGGGGTCGAGCGTGTACTCGTTTCCCAGCTTCGTCTCGACCAGGGCCGCGGGGGTTGCGCCGTCCTTGTCCTTGTCGGCCTCCTTGCAGCGAAACCGATCCCCCGGCAGCCCGCCGTTGAGGTGACCGCGCTACTCCCAGGGCAGCTCGAAGCGGCGCGTCTCTTCGCTCTCGGACACGAGGAAGTTGTAGAGCTCTTTGCAGGGCCCGCTCTCCCTGCAACGTTCGGGGTCTCGGCCGAAGAACTGGCCGCTGCTGCTGCCGCACTGTCGCACATTGTGCGCCCAGCCCACCGGCTTCTTGAGCCACGGAGGAAGCTCGGAGTGGACGTAATGCCGGACTAGACTCTCGAAGAAGGGCTTCAGGCTTGCGGGTGCTGGCCTTCCGGTTTGCTCGACAACATCGACAAAGTCGGCCAGGATGAACTCGGCCAATAAGTGCGGCTTGTCACGGACGTGTAGGCCACCCCGCATCCCAGTATCTGTTTGGAGTTGCACAGGCTTTGGACGGTGTGTTTCCGCGACACTGCCGCAGCAGTTATCTATCAACCTGTCTGCCTCGTCCGAAAGCCCGTGCAACCCGAGCTTCTTGGCGAGCGCCATAAAGCGAGACACCTGCGTCTTTTCGTAGCTCTCATAATTGGCCCTCCAGTGAGGCTTGACATGCCCCACCTCGTAAGGGTATTTGAAGTGTCGTTCCAAGTCACTGTCGTCGATCTTGAGCTGGTCTATGGTGCCCCAGAAGACCGTCTTGGTAATCGCCTCTATATCTGGTATCTCCTTGCGATCCAGCAAGTCAGGTATCAGAGCAAGGAGTAGAGACTTCTCGGCGCGGTTCTTCAACGCCGGCAGCAAACTAAATACCGAAGGGTTTAGCAAGTATGCGTGTGGGATCAAGCAGCCGCACAGTGGATTACTCACCTTTCATTCACCCAGTCCTGACCTTTCCCTTTCTGCAAGATGGCCATGATAGTAGATGCGTCGTTCCACTTGAGGCAGGATTCTGGCTGATTGAACCGATTTTCCGGGATAGAAAGTCGCCATGTTTGAAGGGACTGTCTGGCACTCTCGGCATTCAAGTCCTCCAGAAGACTGTCCAGCGCCTTATTGACATTCTCCAATGTGTGAAGGTCGATTGCCATCTTTCCAAGACTGTGGAATATAGTTAGTGCTCGTGAACGGGATACCTGGTGGGACTTGTCATATCCAACTCACTATTGATCCCAGTCTCCCTCTAGACTGCCCATACTGCCCTCGTTCAGGTGCCATGCCAGCCTCGACAGTACAGGTGTCAGACTTCCCATCGCCCATGTGCATTTGTCATCTTTACCGTACTGGGACTTGAGACCACGGAACCAGTAGAAATCATTGCCGTAACGGCGAGAACCCGGGACAAGGCGGTGGAAATCAGTCACAGCAGAAGTAATGACCTCGTCCCACAAGTCGCGATTGCCAGTCTTGATGGCAAACGATAGGATTTTGGGAAGGGTTTTGCCCATCCCCCTCTTGGGCAGCTCCACAAGATGCTTCAATGTCTCGACAGTAGTACTGGGGGCTTGGCCGTTACTCCTGTATAAATGCCCTGTGACCAATTCAGCAACATTGGCTGCGAGGGTATCATCCGGAAGGGCTCTCAAGTAGAGAAACTTTGACAGGTCATCTTTGCGAACAATTACAGCAGCCTGGAAGGAGAAAGTATGAGCAGGGCCATTTTTCTGTTATAGGTCCGCGGAGCCTCGATGGTGAGCAATCATCTACTTACCGAGTCATGGTATCTATCCTCTGGTGGCGAAGTTTCATTTCCCAGGTGTTCGCCGCCGTCCAGGCTGTCGGCATCACGCTCATATGGATCTGGGCCTATGAAGTTGGGCTCAAAGTCCATCGTGGTTTTACAAACCGGAGCCCCTCCGCTTGTCGCCGCGTACGTGAGATGATAGTAGTCTTCGGTGTCCTCTTCATCATAGTACCCCTCGGCCGGCCCAATATGGGTTCTGGTGATATTGGCAAGCAAGAGAATGAACTCGGACGAAGCGCAGGCTTTCTGTAAAGCGTATACCCGCGCTCTGTCAACGCCCTTCATGTAATGCAGAGACAGGCCGGTCTCGGAATACTTGTGTGAAAGCGGGTAGAAGAGCCTTGTTGCATCTGGGATGTCGGCGTGAGCGTCTTTCAGCATGTTCATCAGCGCGATCTGATGTAGAGCAAAGCCATCCGCTGATGGAAGGCTAGATGGACCCTTTTCCAGTACAATGCTGTAGGTGAGCACCAAGCGATGGCCCGAGGTGACTTCCTTGACCTCGTGGGTGACATCGGAATACCATGCCAGAGCCGTGACTTCGAACGCGGAGTCCTGGGTCGTTGTGAGGACATGTTTCTGCCCGCTGTGAGAGATGTGGACGTCTCCTCCTCGGTGGCTCGATGGGAGGCAGATTACCAATGTGGCGATCATACCAGGGGCCTTTTCCGAATCTTTGTGCGGCTTGAAGAAGGATCCCGGGTCATACAAAAGAAGCTTGTACGGCTCAGCCCGCACATTCTGCGGCCTGCAACGCGGTTGTTAGGGTACCGGAGCTGTGTGGGACGCGTCATGGAGTTACTCACATGCCGAGCGCTACTGAGGCATCTTTGACAAGTGCATTGACGAAGCTGGGCCACTGTGGGTTCAGAAGCTGGAAGCCCTCGCTGCCAATTTCCCACGTCTTCCGAACAGATTCATCAACCACCGTCTCATCACCGCGGCCAAAAGGAGCCTGATGGCACGCCTTTCGGATGACTCCGGCATCGCGAGGCGTGGACAGAGGAAGTGGGATCGGTGTGCCTTTGATTTCAAGGCCTGGGAGGATGAGCTCTTGGTATTGCTCCGACCAAGCAATATCGCCAAATGTTTCAATGGCGTGGAGGTTCCAATCGAACTGGGTCTTCCAAGACGTCAGGCCGGGGTATCTGGACGATTGGATGTCCTCGTCGCTATCTGCCGCCTCGCTCTCGGCCACATCGCTCTCGGCCACCTCACTCCCGGTGACGTCGGAGTCCTGCGAATAAGAGGACATTGTTGTAGGATGGAAATCGATTCGTAAGTTTTGGGACGCGCAAACTCGCAGCTGATTAAGTCTACGAAACAAGTAGAAAATGGACTGCCATTCAAATGGCGGGCATAAAGTGTTTGGATGCCCTTTTCTTAAGTGAAATGAGAAGATGAAGAATTTTCGCGGCCTTTTGCTCCAAGTCACTTTGTTGTACAAGCATAAAACTTGTCGAGGGCTGTTGCCTGGCACAACAACACGAATTCACGTGCCTGTGTCCGGGTAGATACGTGTACCAATGTAGAGCCCGAGAACTTGGATAACACTTCCTTGGTACCTTCAACTGGAGAAAATAACAAGAAGAAATAACAATTATAGCCCAAAACAAATTACAGTTCAGGTGTCTACTAGATGCGAATCATCAAACGAGAAGCTTCACTCTGGACGAATTCTTATTACGCCGCTGGTCTCGATGTTGACACTTTGCGAGTCTGCAACCACCGACGGGGACAGCGGTGCACTCTCGGCTTTGGATTGATGGCCATCCAAGTCACCGGGTGACCTGCGGGGACACCACCGTCGCAGTCAAAGGTGTATATCCACCAGCCGATATAAGATGCAACCACTATCGGCTGCCCCCCCCTCCCCTTAAATAACCCCTTTAAAATAGATGCGAAAAATAATAATAACAGTATTAAATAAATTAATTAAGCCACGTATATTATAATTTAAAGGTTATTTTACTTTATATATATTATAATAAAGTTATTTTTATTATTAACTTAATTTATATTACTTTTTATTATTTTATCGGCGTTTTTTCGGCTTTTTTAAAACTTTCTTTCTTTAATGTTTTTTTTAAACTTTTTTAATATTTACTATATATATAAAGCTTTTATTAAGGTTTTTATTAAAAAGCGTTAATAAGTTAATAAGGTACGCGTTAATTAATGTGCTAATTATTAAAGTTTCTTAAGGTTCGTAAACATTATTAAGCTATAACGCTTAAAATCGGTTCGAGTTTAATAATAAAAAATCGATAAATAAGGCAGCGCTATATATATATTAATATCACTAGTTTTAAAAATTTAGTTTATAAATAAATCGTGTTACAGTTATAGTAATTCGGGAGGTAAAGCTATAAGTTATTGCTTTATTATAGAAAACCGAAAAAAATAGGGAAAAAAAGAAAAGGTTTAGCCTTACCGGGATAATTTCCTTATTTAAATAAGTAGGGAAAAGTTAAGTAGCGCTCGGGCTATTTTTCGCACGCCCTTACCCTATTCTAATTAGTAAGGCTATTAAAAACCTATTTTAAAATACGTTATAATATTACCCCCCCTTTAGAATAGCTTATCTCGAGATATATTAAATAAAAAATTAATACCACGACTACTTAAACTTATTCCCTTATCTAAATCACTATTTTTTTTAACCCCTTCGTTATACCGTTCTCTTTTTAGGGGCGGCCGGTTTATTATTATTTTCGTGTAGTTTATTAAACGTGTCGTTCTCGGCCGCTTATAATTAATACTATAAATATATCGAAGGATTAAAAGCTTTAGAATTTTATTCGTAATAGGTTTATAATTACTTAACCGTATTTTTAAAGTTTTCTACGGGATACTAGGTTAAATCGGGATTTTATCCTCTTTATTCGACTTAATATTATAATTTCTAATAATAAGTTTTTAAACTAATAATACGGTATACCTTTTATTTTTTTTCTTCGCCTAATTCGATTACCTCGCCGTTAAGGTTTCGTGCCGCTTATTTAACTAAGGGGTTATTCGGGTACTTTTTAAGTCGGTTTATATAGAAGACCTTAAAACTTATCTATCCTTTTAAAATTTTTAATAGATACGAGTAACTGATTTTTCGTTCGATTTTATAATATTATCGGGTTAAAAAATAATCGAGTTTATCGGTAAGCCTTATAAAAAACCAGGTTTTTTTAATAATAAATACTTAATCCCCGATATCGAAATCCGGTTACCGTCGGTGCTTATTTTTTTAATTATATATTTTTTATTAAGCTTTAATTATATTTTTTTTAATTATTTTATAATAATTAACGATTCGTTTTATTAAATTTTATACGGTTATTCGGCTAAGCGTTTCGCGTTCTTTTAAATTCGTTATGTTTTTAATCCTAGTTTTTTAATTTTAGGTAAATTTTATAGGGAACCCTATTTCGATCTCGTAAGGGGAATACTTCATTAAATTTTAAAGCAACGTAGCTTAGGCGGTATTTATAGCCGGTAAAGCTTCGTTTTAATCGTCTTAAAAATAGTTAGTAAATACTCGTAGTTTTTATTCGAAGTATTAAATCGTTACTTCGGCTTATCCCGCTGTTTAAAAGTAACTTATCGAGGATAGTTTTTACTTAATTCTTAGGATTTTTAATACTTTATTTATAAAAGCGGAGATAAATCACGGTCCTCGGTTTAAGGTTATTATTAAAAAGTAATTATATATTCGATATAATCTTTCGTAGTATAGTTAAGCTATTTCGGTTATAATAATAGTTATTTAATAAACGATGCTCTATATTTATTTCCTTAATTTATTAATTATTAGTATAATATTATTATTCCTTTTTTTATTTTTAAACATTATTTTAAAGTTTACCGCGATAGCGTCCTAAGGTCGTAGTAGAATTAATAATAAGTGTAAGAGGCCGGGTGTTTTATCGCGGGGAACCTTGTTCGGCTTATATTTTATGTAGTTAATTACGAATATATCGTAATTTTTATTTAATCTTAGTCATTAATATTTTATTTATACTAAGCGCTTAGTTTTATTTTTTTAAGTGTACTGTAAAGGTTCGAGAGTAAACCTTATCGATTATACGGGTTTAAAAATCGTTTTCGTCGAGTATAATAAGGCGCCTTAGAATAGGATAAATCGTTCGTTAATAATTTATTTTTATATTCTATTTTTTCGGGCTCTTTATTTATATATTTCTAATCTTGGATATATAATATTTTCGTATAAAAAGGTATCGGTAAGTTTATATTTAAAGCGTTTAAGTAGTTCCTTAATTAAGTATAATTAAGAGCTCGCTTTTTTTTAATTAGGTAACGCGTTTTTTTTAAAGTTTAAATAACGTTTAAAAAGGCTAGTTTAAATAAGGCTATAGTTCGTTAAGCGTCCTTTTTATCTTTTTAAGTTTTAAAATTACCTGCTTTTTTAAAAAGTACGTTAATGAGGATGTTTTTCCCCCCGGCTTATAAGTAATTATAAAATTATATTATAATAATGTATTAGCCTAAGCCGTTTATTTTACGTTAAATAGTCGTTTAGTACCGAAATATTAAAATGTTTCGTAATTAATAATTATAAAAAATGGTTGAGATCGTTATAACCCTATTAATTCCGCTCTCTAATATTTAAACGTTCTTATTATTACTAGTATTTTTTATCCTAAATAAAGTAATTATACTCGGCTCTTTATATTATTTCGAAGTAAAAATATACGGGATATTATTTATCGTTAAATTCCTCCCTTTAAAATAAAACGCTAGCTAAGATATTATCCAATATATCGGTCTCGATTCGGGTTTTTTTATCGTAAAAAAAGTGTATTAACACGGGCGCCTCTAGGAATAACTTTTTTAACCTCTCGAATACCTCTTAATATTCGTCGGTCCACGCGAAAATAAAACTTTTTTAATTAAGTTCGTTAAGGGCTTAACGATACAATTATATTCGTATATAAAACGTTAATAATAATTATAAAATCTAAAGAAAAACTAAACGGCTTTAACATTAATAAAAACGTCTTAGTTTTTAACGGCCTTAATCTTCTCGGGGTTAATTTTTACGCCGTTTACACCTATTATAAAACCAAGGTATTTAATCTTAATAACGTAAAATTCGCATTTATTTATATTAATTTAAAAGCTTACTTCCTTTAATTTTTATAACATTTTCTTAATATATTCCACGTGTTTTTCCTCGCATTCCGAATAAATTAAAATATCGTTAAGGTAAACGCTATAAAATAAATCTAAATACTTTATTAAAATCTCGTTAATAAACCGTTAAAACGTTATAAAGCTATTAATAAATTTAAAGGGGAAAACTTAATATTTAAAGGATTTATACTTAGTCCGAAATATCGTTAAATCTTAATCTTAAAGTTTTATACGAATCCTATAGAATGCTTAGCGGATATCGATTTTAATATATATTTTAGCTTTAATTATTCTATCAAGGGTTTTATTAATTAACGGTAGCGGATATCGGTCTTTCTTAATAAATATATTTAGTTTACGATAATTAACGTAGAAACGGAGTCTTTTATCAGCCTTTCGTATAAATAAAATAGGCGCTACTTACGGAATAGTATTATTAATAATAAAACCTTTTTTAAAACGGCTGTAACGTATTCTTTATAAACTTTAAATTCCTCGAAAAATATTTTATAAAGTAAACTAAACTTTAAATCTTTAGGGCTCTTTTTTTCTAAGTTTATTCGATAATCGTTTACGTTTTCTCGGTATAGTATAATAATATCGAATTAAATTTTATTAAAAATATTGTAATATTTATAATAATTAAAAGGTATAGCTTCTTTAATTTTTTATTTTAGGGTTTCTTCGTCGTTTAATAAAAAATCGTTTTTAAAGTTAATAAATCGATTAATATTGCTTAGGTATATAATTTTTATAACGTCGGAACCGATATCGCTAAAATATCCGCCTACGTTTAAGGTTTATACCTCGACGGGCCTTAACTTATACTATCTTACGCCGTTTCGTTTTAGCCCGTAAAGGGGGTTTTTCGGGGGACGACCCCTCCTAAATAAAAGCCTTTTAATTAGGCGCGGGGGTAGTAATTTATCGAATTAACGGTTTATTTTAAAGATTTCGGGATTTTTAAACCGGTCCCTCGAAGGCGGTTTTAATATAACGTAACGGGGTAATATCGGTCCTTTTATTATTTAGTTTTAACTATTTATTTTCTATTTTTTAATAAACTATTCGATACGTTATCGAATTGTTTCTATAATAGCTTAAAGAACTGCCTCCGGTTCCTTAGGTTAACTTAAAAACGGGCTATTATTTAAAGCTTTTAGTTTATTTATTATAATAAGCTATTGGTAATTAAGTTAAGGCTTCGAAAAAAAAGCTTTATCCCGTTTTCGTTTATTTTCGATGAACATTTTTTTTTGCTTTTAAATAATATTTTAATTATACTCAGGTTTTTTTAAAAGCTGTTTTACCTCTATAATATCGATATTTCGGGTTTAAGTTTTTTATTAATTTTTTAAAAAGATTAGCCGCTTTCTCCGATAATTTACTATAACGTCGTATTTTTTAAACTATTTTCGTCCGATAATAAAATCGTACTTTATATTAATTATAAAGAAAGGTGTAAAAAATGTTTTATATTTTTATGTTTTAAATTTAAAAGGAGGGCAATATTAATTAATTAAAAGGATTTACCGTCGTATTCTTTAATAATTTTAAATTAAAACTTAATTAATTATTAAAAGTTTAATCGCTTTATTATTTTACGGGCTAATTTTACGCTTATAAATAGTTTTCCATTAATTCCCGTATTTACGAATATATTAATAGTGGTAATAAATAATCTATTATTTATTATAATATAGGTAAAAGTAAAAGGGTCCCTTTTAAGGTAGATTTATAGGAAATTAAAAGGTATATTTTATATACTCAGCTCGGATAATATCCTTAGAAAGGAATTAAAATTCTTTAGGGTATTTAGTTTTTCGAGTTATCGGAGTCCTTTTTAAACGGGCAGAGCTAAACGAAACGGTTAATTTAAGATTAGTAAGATTATATTTTATTAAAGTTATTAATCCGTTAATTCGTTTAACACGCTACTAGTCGAGAATTTTTTTATTAAAACAGTTCCGGGAGAAATATCCGGTTTTTTTATAATTAAAGCATGTTCCTTTAATTAAAAACTCTTTTATCTTAGTGGTAGGAATACGACGGGAGATATCGGTTTACTTAAACGATCCGGCAGCGGAGCCACCGGTAAAACTAGTTTTAAGGGCAGTGTTTCGTTTAATACTTTTTTCGGTAGTTCTAATATTATCTTTTTTTTTACGCCGTTAGGCTAAACGTAATTACGATTTTATTAATAGTCGTATTGAAAAATAATAAAATAAAATTTATTGAACGAAATATTATTATTATAATAATTAGTAATTACTTTCTCGTTTAATTAAACGAGTAATTTATTATTAAGTTTCCGTTTATAAACGTTTTTTTTAACGCGGGCGTATCCGGTTAGCTTAATAAACTCGAGTCGGAAAATTTAAAACCTGTTACTAAGTTTTATAATTAAGTTTCGAAAAGCTTTATAAGTTTTTTCGTAAGCGTTAAAGTTATAATATTATTTATATAAGTAATTTAAAAAGTTTTTAAAAGTTTTAACTAAGGGGTCGTCCTACTCGTTAATAACGAAAAAGTGTAAATTCTCAGCGGTTTTATCGTTAACCCGGTTAATAATATAGGTACACTTATCTTTATTAATAAAATAATAGTTAATATTCGTTTTTAATTTGCTTTTTAAGATTATAAACTAATAATCGAACTTAATTTTAAATTTCTTTTTATTAATAAATAAAAAAGGGTCGAATATTTTAATATTTCGTTTAAAACCATTAAGTAACGTAACGCCGGTACGGGTCGTTCCTTTTATTTAAACCGAGATTCCTCGGTTTCGAATTAAAAGATTAACGATATATTAATTTAATTGCTAAATTCCTTCGTTTCTTTCTATAACGACTAATATAAAATCTTTTTTTTTCTCGGTAAGCTTACTATCCTTATTTAGTTTTTTATTTTAACTATCTTTTTAATTAGCGTCTTTATTTAAATCTTTTTCGCCGAGGACGGTAATCTATATATAGTTTTTTTTAAACTAGTATTAAGGTTTTTAAAAATCTTTATTAAATTAAGGGCTTAATTTTTAAAGCTTATTATAAAAAAAGTTCGCAGTTTAAACTCCTCTTAAATAGCGGTCGGGTTTTTTTATATATTTTATCGAAATATTTTTCGACGATTAAGCCTTCGCGTTTAAACCACTAAGTTTTCGTGGTTTCGATAAAAGCTACGAAAAGTATCGTGGAAATATTATAGTGAAAATTATATATAGTAATTAATCGTTTAATTTTTTTTTCGATATTTTCGTTTATAACGTTAAGGAAATTATCGGAAAAAAAAAGCGTTCGTAGTTTAAGTTTAACCTCGACTTAATATAATTAATAAAATAATTCGGAGGCGATAACTTTTTATTTTAAATCACTTTTAATATTAAATAATAAATCTTCGCCTTTACGCCCGGTAATAACGTTTTAATTACTTACGTTTATTAGGTTTACGTTAAAATAAATAAAAAATACGCGTTTAATTAATAAAGAATTTCGCGCGGCACGTTTTTTTAAGCTCGCGAAAAAGCGGTTAATATCGTCGATATTAAAACGCACCGATTTACGGGCCTATTTTATGCGCGTATCGCGCTTTTTTAATGTTACGACCTAGCTATTTATACGGCTAAGAAAGAGGTATAGCGATTTTAAAAACCCCGCAGTTAAAAGTAATGAACGAGAATACTAATAAAAGCCGTACGGACTACCTCGTTACGTAATAGTTCACTATAGATTACCGTAAGCTACCGTAAGCTTAAGGGTATAGTTCACTATCTTAGCAAGTAAGCTAAACACTACGATTAGATTACTAGATTACTAGTAAGCTAGTAATCTAAGGAAATATAGCAAAATCGATAAAGAAAAGATTAGATATATAATAATAAACCTTTCTTATATATTTTATATAGACATTCTTTACTTTAGCGATTAATTTAAATATTAATTTAATATATTAATAAGGTATATTACTTTAAACGAACCTATTATACTTTTAATTAAGTTTTATAATTAGTTTAAAATATTATTTATTATATTAAACGGACGTATTTATTTATACATTTAAGTACTCTCTCGTTTTAGTTAATATAAACCCTAGTACGTTTATAAGGTTTCTTTTAAACCTCGATAGCCGTTCGTTATATTTAAGCCGGCGGCTATTTTAATTAATTACTTTATTTAATCGAAATTAATTTAAGTTTTAATTTTTAAAAAAGTAAGATATTTATAAGACTTTCTTAGGCGTAATAAATTAAATTTTTTTCAGTAATATTATAATTATAGTAATTCGAAAAGTAAAACTATAAATTATTACTTTATTATAAAAAACCGAAAAAAGATAGAGAAAAAGGGAAAAGGTTTAGCCTTGCCGGAACGATTTCCTTATTTAAATAAGTGGGGAAAAATTAGGTGGCGCTCGGGCTATCTCTCGCACGCCCTTGCCCCACTCTAGTTAATAAGGCCACTAAAGGCCTATTTTAAGGTGCGCCGTAGCAAATCGCGTAGATTTTTAAAACGATTATAATAGCTTACGCTTTAAAAAAGACAGCTTTAATTCTTTAATAAATTTAATAAATAAATAAAGAAAGTAATCGTTTCGAATTAAATTAAGATAAAAAGTAAAAAAATAAGGCTATAATTTAATTATAATAAGCTTAAAAAAATTACTAGATTAAGTGCTCTTTTATAATAAAAAAGTATTAAATCGAATTTTTTAATTAGTGCGATTTAATAACGCACTCTTTTCGCCGATTTATTAACGAGAAGTGCGTATTATTAAAATATAAAATAAATCGAATAACAAGCCTTTATAAATAAGTCTTAGTATAAATAAATAACGTGGTTTATTATTACGCGACGTATATTACTTAGCGACGCATTTTAACTTAATTCTAATATAATTAAACTTTAACGCGTAATATTTTTATAACGTGGTTTATTACTACGCGACGTATATTATTTAACGACGCACTTTTTTTATTTCTTAACCCTTTTATATAAGTTAAATTAATTATAATATATTAAATTAATTAAACCTACTCGCTATTTAATTCGTTATTTAATTTCATCTCCTTTTTATATATTCGCGCATTATAACCTATCTTTTTATAAATATTATAACGCCTTCCACCGGTCGCCCTTCGTTTCGACGAACCCCTAGTTTCGCTTTTATTAATCGCTAAACGCTTCTTTTTACCTTTTATCCTATAGCTCTCAAAATTTTTAAATAGTAAGGGTTTTTTTAAGTTAAACTCGTAATTTCTTAGCTCTCCGGCGTTTAAAAAGGGCAAAATTAATCGTTTATAAAGGATAAATTTTTACGTGTATAAAAATTATTAAATACGCTATCGCATTTATATTTTTCGTTATTTAATTTATAGTATTTAAAATTAACGTTAACGTGATTTATTACTACGCGACGTATATTACTTAGCGACGCACCTTAATTTAATTCTAATATAATTAAACTTTAACGCGTAATACCTTTATAATTATAATGCTTAATTAATCCTAAAAAAACCGAATAGTTTTAACAATTTAAGCGATACGAAACGAACCGAATTAAATAAATTAAAGAGCAGTAATAAAAGTTTATAATATACCTAAATTAATTCTACGCTATTAAATATATAACCGAACTTTAAAACGTAAAATCTAATTGAAACGACGTAAAATAAATCTAATTAAAAAGGAGGTACTTCGTAAATATATAATTAATTCAAATACCTAAGGGATACCTCCCGATCTCGCTAGTATAAAAGATATAGCTAATTTCTTTACCATATTACGCGGCGGCGACCGCGTCGGTAAACACTAAGTTAAGCGCTTTATCGATTATAACCCGGACTTAAAGATTAAAATAAATTATCGGTACGATTATTAAAGGGTTCTTTACAAGGATTCTAAAATTATTTTTACTTAGTTTACATTAATTATAAATATAAAGGCGAAATATAGGATCGTTAATAAAAATATTTAAAATTTTAATAAAATTAGCTTTATAATAAATATAATCGAGTTAATACTCGTTATAATATATATTAAGCGGTATAGAAAGGTGAAATCGGTTTAGCTTAATAATTAAGAATAGACAATAACTATTAAATACATTAATTTATAGGGTTAATATATTCCGCCGTTTTTAATCGTTTAAGGTTAATATTACCTCGTAAACTAATCCTACGAAACCGATTTATCGGGCGATTAAATAATTAAGCCGATTTCTAATAGTTAGATTAATAACGAAATAGGCTTAAATTAAATTAAACATTTCGATAAATATACTAAATCGTAGATAAAAAATCGCTACCGCCTCTTAATTCTCGACGGCTACGAAAACTATATTTCAGCCGAATTTAAAACATATTATTAAAATAACGATATTATTATTATTAATATACCTCCTTATTTATTACACTTATTTTAACCTTTCGATATAATACTTTATTCGCTTTTAAAACGTGCTTATTCGAAAAAAATCGAGCTATTTATTAAAGCTTTTATAAATTATATTATTAAGCTCGAGTTTTTTATCGCCTTTAAAACCGCGTATTTTACTATTTTTACAGAAATTAATATTAAATTTAAATTTAACGTATTTAATTTAATACTTTATAATTTTAACGAAGTAATTAATAAATTAAATATACGTCTCCGGACGCTTATATTTAACTTATCCCGTTTAGGGACGGCTAGTATTTACGACCTTTAAACGCCGTTTAACCCTTAATAAATAATTAAGCACTCTATTTATATTAGAAAGAGGGTGTTTATTTATTAAAAAAGCTTTCCAACGCCGATTTTAAATACGATAAACTAAATAGCGAAAAGTATAATTAAAATAGCTTATAAAATAACCTTTATACGTAATAAATATATATATTAAAAGAGGTTAATTTAATACTTTTTAAGCGCCGGAAAATTAAAAAGTCGCAAGTTTAGCTTAAAAAAGCCTTTACTATTAAAAAATTTTAGCAACTATAAAACGAAAAGGTAAAAAGGAAGCGTTTAACGCCCGATAAAAGTAAAAATAAAGGTTCGTTAAAGCGGAGGGCGATTAATAAAAAACGCTATAATATTTACGGCGAAATAAGTTATAATACGCGAATATATAAAAAAGATATAAAATTAAGCGAGGAATTAAATAACGAATAGTTTTAATTAATTTTAAGCGTTATAATTAAATTAATTTATATAAAAGGGTCGAGAAGTAAAAAAGGTACGTCGTTAAGTAATATACGTCGCGTAGTAATAAACCACGTTACCCTATTTTTTTATTAAATTAATATACGGTAATAAGGTTAATTTATATAATAATTTTAACGTTTATCGACACCGCTTTTAATAATAAAATCTCTACCTTTTAATTAATAATTAAAAGAGCTTAATATAATTATATAACGCTATTAATAATATATATGAAATTAGTTAATTAAATAAAATTAAAATATATTAAGCTAAAGAGGAAAAAAAGAAAGGAGGAAGGAAAGTTAGCTTTAATACGATGCGAAAAGTAAAGTAATAATATATAAAACACGGTATTAAGTAATTAATTAATCCACGTGTATCGGCTTTAATAAAGCTTAGTTACGTAACTTTATAATAATTAAACGAGTAAAATTTAACCCCTTTATATACTATTATTATTATTTAAAGGCTCTAAAATTATTTAAAATTTAGAGGGGTTATTTAAGGGGGAGGGGCAGCCGATAAGGGTTACATCTTAAACGTTTAGTGTGGTTCAAAGCATGGCAGCACACCCGAGATTAAGCCTTAAACTTCAATCCACAACTTCTCGACGCCAAGGCGACTGGCAGCAACGAAGCAGACGTAGCCATCCTTGGCCGAGCCAAAACCCCGCCTCTGCACCGGTGGGACTGGTAGACGTCCCCGGGCGGGCTTTCGTGGGTCGCCAAAACCTCCAACATGTTCCGTGCAGACGGCCTGGCTCTGGCGCAGACGTCCGCTCCCCCGGTCCGAGTCGGAATCCGCCGCGCCCGACACTACGCGGATATGTGTCTTGGTCAAAGAGGCCAGCCGTCATCGATATTGGCAGCGGCGTCTTTATCTCCGTGCACTGCCAAGGGTGTGGATGCCACTAATCATCCTCGCACGGAGGACACGGAGCGCTTGGTGCTTAATCCGATACTCCTACCTGTATGCACCGAGATCTCTAGCGTAAGACTGTAATTTTTGATAGGTCTTGCATAAAGGCCCAGAACGATATGCCTGGAAAAGGTTCGTTACTGAAAGCTGGAAATTTCTATATATATACCTAGTACGATGCCTTTCGCCCCCTCCCCCCCAGTGCTGGATGGTTGATCAATGGCCGTGCATCACACCACAATGCTGCAATGAGTATCAACGCCGCTCAGATGTCTGGGTAATTATTTGTGTCTGGTGTGTGTGCCGCCAGTCCCGAGAATACACGGGAAAAGCAACGAGTGCTGCAGATCGGTATCTTCAATCTGAATCACCCAAAATAAGAATTTCGTGACAGAAACCAAAACGCGAAGAACACATGACTCTTCAAATTTGTTCTTGGTCTTCATATGTTTGTGGTTTCCCCTTATTAGCTCCATACCAACCAGGAGGGCGTTTGATCATGCTCAAATAGTGCCCAGTCGTGACGGGCCGTTGAGCGCCAAGGCGCGCCTGCCGTTATTTTGACAGCGGACGGCTCGATCCTAGGCGGAAGCGAAGACGGGCGAAAAAGCAAGCCCCGACGCGAATGTACAGTATTTATTGTGTCTCTGGAGTCGAATCTGGGCCGACCCTTCCGTCACGTCGATGTCCGCATGTCACTACTGCTCGGAATGAGACAAGGCTCGCGGGAAGTCTCGATTCTATATTCGTATCTGATAGTCCTCGATTTGAGAATGCGACTTCGCGTGGCGAGCTCTGCTTGATGCAAGACACCCATCTACACCACGCGGTAGTGGTTGCTTCCGCTAGTGGCCGTCTAGTGCCAGCTGAAGATGACGGCAAGGCTTAGGCAACCGATCCCGTAGCATGACCGGTCTAGATGCTCCCGTCGGATCAGGCACGGACTGCCCAGCTACTGCGTGTCGCCATATCCTGTGGCTGATCCCCATGGCCTTAGGGTCGTATGAACCCTGAAAGACTCTCTACCTTGGGGAGACATTCCGGCGTTACACCCATACGCCTCATTCTCGCCCTATTGAGAGACGGTTCATCAAACTATCTATACCAGTGTGTGTGGCTCAAGCCAAGACACAACAATATGAACCGGCTTCATTACTCAGCGACAGGCCCAAGACAGATGCAGTCTTAGTTCCCTGATCTCGGTGCTCTACATGCGCGAATTGACGAGACACGATAGGCTCAGCAGACCGAGGTCTGAGAGCTTCTCCTGAGTAAACTCGCCACATACAACTGGCAGTCCATACCTATCTCTCCTGATATACATACTCAGCCATGCCGCTCTCTATGACCTGTGGGACTTATCCTTCCCTTCATTTCGCATTCGCAATCGCATTTCCAGATAGTCACTCATTTGCTAGCTTGGAGCTCACTTTCACTAGCCAACACCAAAGTTCCGGACTCACTACGAAGCAGTCCACGACACTCTTTCACTACCGCCGCGACCATGAAGCTACAAACCATCACAATATGCGGCGGCATAACGGCGGCATCCGCGCTGACCTTGCCATTGGTCGATCTGGCACTGGACCTTCCGGTGCGGATATACGAAGCCGCCGCATCGGCGCCCGCTCTGCCCCTGTCCGCGTTCCCCAAGTTCGAGACGGTGCGGTACCAGGACGCGGTGCAGAACGCGACGTCGTACACCAAGGTCTCCTCTGCAGAGGTTGCCGATGCCAACGCAGAAGCCAGCGCCGGTAGCGCCCAAAATGCTCCTACCGTCCCCTCGTTCAACAATGACCCTGCTCTCCCACCGGCAGCCGGCGGCGGAAGCACCAACGACGCGGCAAACAGCGCCGGTGACGCCCAAAACACCCCCGTCACCTCGCCCGAACCTGAGGTTGCTCCGCTACCTGAGAGCCCGGCAAACACGACCACCGACTCATTCGAAACTGAGCCTATCCCCGCCCCTGCGAGCCCGGAAACCAGCAGCGACAGCACCGTCCCCGCCGACAACAGCAACAACACCACCCCCAGCGTCCAAGCCAACCAAGCCGCCACGTGCGGGCCCCTGCGCACGCGCATCGAATGGAGCGCGTACCCGACGGTCGACAAGCGCGCCTTCGTGGACGCGATCGCGTGCCTGCAGTCGAAGCCCCCCCTCGGGCCAGTTCCCGCCCGCGACGAGCCGGTACGAGGACTTTGTGCGGCTGCACCAGGCCTGGACGCCGCAGATCCACAACAACGACCTCTTCCTCATCTGGCACCGCTACTTCGTCTGGGCCTTCGAGCAGGCCCTGCGCGCCGAGTGCGGCTTCCGCGTCAACGGCCTGCCCTGGTGGGACGAGACGCGCAACGCCGGCCGCTTCGCGAGCGCGCCCGTCTTCACCGCCGAGTACTTTGGCAGCTTGCCGACGCAGAACGGGGGGGAGGGGACGTGTATCACCAACGGTGTAAGTGCCTACCTACTCTGAGGAGTCGCGGGCGGGGAGCGGGTACCACCATATCGAAGAGATGTGTGCTACAAATTGCTGACATGAGAGGTCGTCCGTCCAAACAGAGATTCGCTGGACTCACGCTCCATATCGGCCCCGGAGACGGCCATCAGGCGCACTGCCTATCCCGCGCCGTCGACGAAACGGGGACCGCCCAAGTGAACAAGGACTACGAGAACCTCTGCCTATCCTACACGAGCTTCACCGACTTCGCCAAATGCTGGGAGCAAGGGTAAGGTCCCTTCCCTCCCATTACCCCCCCCGACCCCCCGACCCAAGATGAGATGGGGAGCTCGCTAACAAGCATACCCATCTACAGACCCCACGGCATCAGCCACAACAGCATCGGCAGCGTCATGGCCGACGTGAAATCATCTCCCGGCGACCCGATCTTCTGGATGCACCATCTTTACATCGACCGCGTCTTCTCGGCGTGGCAGGACCGGGACGCCAGCGGCGCGCGCAAGCGCACCGTCAACGGCTGTGCCGACGGGAACCGGCCCTGCACGCCGCTGACGATGCAGACCAACATCCCCATGGGCGGCCTGCTGAAGGACGTGACCGTGGGGCAGGTCATGGACACGATGAGCGGGGCCATGTGTTACAACTTTTAGTAGTTCCCTGGGCCGATCCTATAGAAAGAGGAGGGTGACGAGCGAGATATATAGAAAGTGGTAGGGAGTTGGTAGTTATACAACGAAGTCTTCTTTTATGGAGATAGATGAGGAGTTGATAAAGGACATGTAAATAAGCAACAATTGCCATAGGTGGGGTGAATGACCATAATGGAGAGGATAAATGCCGTTGCTGATACCCTCGTTCGGCCTTGCCAACATGTTGATGGTCGTTATTGTATGCAGCAAGGAGCAATTCAAATATGTTATCCAAGAGCACGCCCGTAATATGTTCGCATTGAGTATTGCAGCTCATTTCTCATGACCGAGTCCTGAGTACATCTGATAATGGCTGGCCCAGACCTTGGCTGTTGGGAACCTCCTCTTAAGGCGGAATCGCACACTTGCGCCAGACCTCTCTTTGGAGAGTATTGGAAATAGGCAGTGGAAGATCTGGATATGAAAACTTGGCAAATGACATGTACAGTATAGTATGATGAGGGACGGCAGTAGTGCCACCAAAGACTCGAGTTGAAGGAGATGATCCATTGGAGATAGTGTACTCTATAAGATGTATCCATGCAAATATACACTGTTGTTACAACAAACAGGATTGACCTGTCTGTCCTATGAAGCCGCTGACGGCGACGACGGCGCATCGTCCGCGACCGGCTTGGACCCGGATTTCTGCTCCAGGGCCTTATCCAACATGCCCATGGTCTTGAGCTTCTCCGCCCGGACGCGCGCCCTGTCGTCCATCTGCCGGCGGATCAGGTCGATGCCGAGCGTGCCGGCGAACATACCGCCCATATGCGACGGCAAGTCGTACACTTTCGCCTTCTTGGAGAACAGGCCCGAGAGGTGGAGTCCCACCAGCAGGCCGAGGAAGATGACGCCCTCCGGTCCCTTCATCGGGGCCGGGGGGTAGCCGAAGATCTTGAACTCGTCGTTCTTGTGGAGCCAGAAGTACGCGGCCATGATGCCGTAGATGGCACCCGATGCGCCGAGCGTGGTGGCATGCAAGGTCCCGGTAATGACGAGGGTCGACAAGCTGGTCAGAAAGCCGAGGGTACCAGAGGCAAAGTACAAGGCGAGAAAATTGCCACGGCCGATTTCATCATGCAAGCGCACGCCGAAGAACCACAGCGCAACGAGATTTGGTATCATGTGGCCAAGCGCCTGGTGAGAGAAGATGGCGCCGACGAGCTGCAAAGCACGGGGTGTGGCGGGGATAACCATCAGATAGCGATTCAATATGGGCCAAGCAGGGGGAACCTCCACAGCGCAAATACAGCCAGGTTGGCGAGAATGAGGCCCAAACAGGTAGCAGCAGCCGGTGGAATATCGGGCCACAGCCTTTGAGACCGGCTGGGTGGCTTGTACATTTGGGTAGCGAAGTAGGCGGCAAACAGAACCAGGGCAGACATTGCGAATGCAGGCACGAGGCGCTCCCAGATACTCTTGTCCGGAGGTGCTTCGAGATCGGACGTGGCACGCATGGCGTGCTTCTGCCTCCACGGACTCATCTGCCGAGGCTGGGCATTCTGAGTAGACAATACGTCAATGTTGCCCAGTTGTTCCTCTTCTTCGCGCTTCGCCCTTTCTTCTTCCAGCCGTTTTTCTTCGGCCGCTTGCGCCGCTAGATTTCGCGCGCGGATGCGATCAATTGTACTTTCTCCATACGGCGAGTCACTCTTGGGTTTCCTTGGCAGTTTTCCAATTGGCGGCTGTGTTGGGTATTCTGGTTGGGCGACTGGTTTCTCGGGTTCGTGCTCTGGCTGGGCGGCCTCGTCGTATTGCTCCTGCTCTTCGAGGAGCCGCAGCTCGTCTTCGGCGCGGAGACCGGCATTGAGAATTTCGTCCACGGGGATGTGCTTGCGTAGATATTCCAGTGCGACGACCTTGTCCGAGGGCGAGTACTCGGCCGTGTTTTGCTGAAGATCGGGGTCGTCTAACGTACCCGCCACTCTGCGGCCGTGTATTATCCTCAGCAGCCGGTTGGCGTCTGCCGCAGGAATGTGCGTGCCGAATATCTCCCTGACCTCGCGAGGGTTGAGTTCCTCTTTGCGAAAGGGAAGACCGTCGGGATCGGTGTACGAGTCGGGTATCTGGTTATAATCGACGATGGCGCGGAACATGAAGGCCGTTCGAACCGACATTCGCGGCAGTAGACGGCGGTCACATTGTAACCGGCTTTGTCGGAGAACGCCCGAGGGACTGGGGACTAGCCAAGGGCCGTGATAGCAGATTCGAGAAGAGGAGAAACATCGTGCGGACGAGACAAATCGCGGTAGAGTCGAGGTTCGGGCAAGGTTCGCGGGGCGGGCCGACACAGCGCGGAGTCCAACTTGGAAGCTGGATATCGGCGGCGCCAAGGCAGAAAGGACGTTCATGGTCCTCGATTGCAGCGCTCTTCACCCGGCGGCTTCGGGGTTCAAGGCTCCATGAGCGCACACCTATATATGGAAAGAGGAGAAGGGCAGCCGTATTTCTATGCCCCGCAGAGGCATTGGTCGAATTGGAGGCAGCAGGTCGAACAGGACAGGTCCAACGCAAGTCGACGACATCAATTGTGCTCGAATGCGATCTCACCACACGCACTGCGGATGCTAATTTTGGTGGTGACTGGTGGCAGATTTCGGAACTTTGGCCCACCCCACCATTTAGTGCAGCTCCAGGTAGCCAGTCTGTTGGGACGATCTTGGCCCGGGGGGGTTCTACAGTCTACTGACCAGACTCATCCATCATCAATTGATATAATACAGTCTTTCTGGTACTGCGAGAAGATTGCCAATGGATAGACAAAGCGAATGAGTCATTGGAAACCAGAATGTTACAGTTCGCACTTTTCGAGAAGCCAATTGCCGTTGCGACTTCAACTACGTCATGGGCAGCCCGCCAGGCGTGTACCACATATTGACCGAACCCGCCAGCACCCGAGAGCTCAATGTCACGATGCAGGCTCGCTTCGAGGCTGATGGTATTCAGACTCTCCTAGCTCCAGAAATGAATGTATATGCTGCCTGGAGACTACTTCTCTATCGTACTACTACTGGTTCCCGCGGCTTCGGCCTCAGAATTGCCTTGATTACCAGCACCTGCGTTGCCCAGGTATTTGCTCGGGTGCCATACGCAGAAGACCAGAAGAGCGAAAATCATAAGAAGAGCTTCAAAGACCCAAAACATCCATTCGTGCCGCAGGCTGTAGCCTTCCTGCCCCTCAGCAAACTCTACCATGCGAAAAACGCAACGAATCTGAGAAGTTATTACCAGTTTCTCGGATACGAATGACAGCCCTCGTCTTGGTAAGGGGAGGGGATTGGGGAAGCATACCAAGATCAGGATACTGGAGATGTACACAGCCTTCAGGACATTGAACCATCCCTCGGGGCTGCCCGGTACGGCCATCGAGCGAGACAGATGGTGGAACCGTACAAGGATGCACAGGTATGTCGAGAAGGCAAAGACCTGAAGGGCCAGGCCAGCCAGCAAGATATTCATCCCGATGTCAGCGAGCTGGCCTACCCAACCGACCCCACTGGCCAAAGAAGACCCCGACGATTGGACGCACAGGCATACGACGTCGAAGCTGACATAGATGTGCGTGAGGCGTTGCGCCGGGACCTTGAAGATCCTGTGTCGGGAAGCGGGGAGAACAGCGCGAATCAGGCGGCCGATCAGGAGGTAGTTGCCAGCAGCGACGAGAATGGGAGCTAGTATGATGAGAGAAGTACTAGTGGCGAAAATACCCTATAGCATGGAAACAGGGGCTGTCAGCAGAGCTCACCCACAGCAATGTCTGCAGGCGTCAAACAGGCTCAGGAGAGAGGGGGCCCCGGATTGATGGTACTCACGATATCCTGGTGGTGCTGGGTCGAGTATGCACGCATCGCATACCCCGTCACCTGGCAAAGGCCGCCGATAGGCACAGAGACGAAGTACCACGCCTTGTACCGGTAACAGGTGAGATACGAAATCCAGAGGGTGGCGATGGTGTACAAGACGGTGGCCACGATTGCCAACGGCAGCGATGGCTCAAAACGCCAAACGCTCCAGTCCTCAGGCGGCGCGTCCGCCATCGTGGCTCTTGGTGAACTGGTTATCCACGTAAGACTACTGACTCGATGAGGCGTGATGTCGAACCTAGCGCTTCGTCGATGGAAGCGAGCTTGGTCGAACTTCTCAACAACATAGAGGATGACCTACCTTGTTCCAGGCAGCAGATAAATGAATAGCAGAAGACGGGCGACATGAATCGAAACCTCGAGGCCCTCGTACGGGAGCTGTCTCGCCGTGCCTATTAATACGAGCATCCACGACTGCGTGCCGCGTCATCTAAGCAGCAGGGGAATCTCGGCTAAGGCCATGTCCGCCTAACATCGTCTTGGCCGTTGCAGACCGGGTGGTGTTTTCCAATGAGACAGCTCGGAAAGACTGCAAGCTGACCATTGAGAGGTTGCTCCGGGGCAATGTGCATGGTCGTAGGATTTGCGTCAAGGGTCGCTACGAGGCACTTTACTGACTAAGTACCCAATTGGGAAGAAGACCTCAATTCCACCGAAATGGCTGCCTGGCCCGGCTCGGGCATGCGACATCCAAGTCAGTCACCTGTGCCGCATCACGAACGCTGTCTATCTAAGGTATCGAGTCTACAGCGAACACGATGAAATTGTGCTTACATAGAAAAGAGTAAACCCGGGTTTATTCAAGGACATTCATGTGTTGTGGTAGCTGTCTTTCAGCTTTGCCCTTTTCTGTTACAATTCTCTCTCTCTCTTTCTCAGGTCCCCTTATAAGTTTCAATGAATCTGCGACAGTATGATTGACCGACAAGCTGCTCTTGCCCTGGGGTGAGCCTGCTGTATTCTTCCAACCACGTACCGAAGTCGACCGACGGCCCCCTAAACTCGAGCTTGCCACCATGGAGTGTCTGACTTCCCAACTCAGGCCATATCCTCCTTGATAAACCCAGCAGCCAGCTCCGCGACACCGTACACGACCGCCTGCGGGTTCGCCGTCGGCTCAATCGGAAGAACACTAGCATCGCACACGCGCAAGCCCGCGACGCCGTACACACGCAGCCGGCCATCGACGACGCCGCCCAGCTCGCGCGTCATCATGGCGCACGTCCCGGTGTAGTGGTACGTCCCGTTGGCGGAGCGGCGGACGTAGTCGCGCGCGGCCTCGAGGTCTTCGAAGCGCTTGGCGAAGGGCTTGAGGTGGCGGCGGAGGGGCTCGGCGCGGCTGATGACGTCTTCGGTGAAGCGGACCTGGCGCGCCAGCACCTCGAGGTCGAGCGGGTGCGAGAGGTAGCGGCAGTCGACCCGGACGCCCTCGCTCGTGTGGGTCTGGTCGGCCGCGGCGCTGGTGATGTGCGTCGAACCTCGTGACAGCGGGTGCGACAGCTCGATGGCCACCGATACCCACTTGCCCGGGGCGCGGTGGCCTGGGTCGTCGGGCACGTCGAACGGCGCGTACGCGGGCCCGAAGACGTAGTTGCCCACCGCTGACGCGGGGTTCATCAGGACATCGCGCCCCACGAACGTTTCGTGCGCCTCAGCGAAGGCCGGCGTAGTGGGGTTGGACGCGTCGGGGACGAACGCTTCACGCGCTTGAGTCAGCATCAGATTGGCTCTCATTTGTCCCTCGGGGCCATGGAACTCCGGCAGGGGCAGCTGGGCCATGGTGACCATGTTGCTGGTGCTCATGGGCCCCGTGCCCTTGGTGGCGTAGTCCTGCATGGCGGCGTCGACGGCCTCGCGCTCCTGGCGGAAGGAGGCGTCGATCGTGTCGACGTCGTCGTTGGCCTCGAAGACCAGGCCCGTGAAGAGGTGGTTTTGGAGGTTCTCGCCGACGTGGGGGTTGTCGACTACCTCGTCGATGCCCAAACTTTGGAGCAATTTGGCTCCGCCTACACCCGAAAGCTCGAGGAGGCGGGGTGAGTTGATGGCCCCGGCAGTAAGGATCACCTCCTTGCGAGCCTCCGCGGTTTGAGTGTCACCGCCATTTGAGATGAATTGGACCCCTTTGGTGGCAGCGTCCCCACCAGAGGCAGACTTCTCAAGCAGGATCTTGGTCACGGTCGTCTCCGTGCGGACGGTCAGGTTCGATCTGTTCCGAACGGGATCCAGATAGGCACTGGCTGCGTAGCTCTTCTGCTTCGTCTTGGGATCGATGCTCTCGGCGGCGATGTTTGCCCCGCCGACACGGTAGGAGATGGAATCGGTCTCCGGGAATCCGACGGACCCTAGACCCTCAACCCAGGCCTTCTCCCAGAAGCCCTTGGACGACCCGACGGAAAGCTGAAGCGGGCCGTCGCCTTCCGCCTCGCCAGACGCCCTGTGCAGAGTGAACGACTTCTCCAGGGCCTTTTTGTACGCAGCGTAGTCCCAACCCTGGTCGCCATTCAGGGCCTTCCATCCGTCCACGGTCTCCTTGGACGTGTTGTTGAAGAGGAAGCTGTTGATGGCGCTCGAACCTCCCAGGGCCTTTCCCTGGGGGATGGTGATCTGCCTTGCCAGATCCTTTTGAGGGACCGTCTGGAAGGTCCAGTCATTGGGAGAGTTGGTCAGCAGGGGCCAGGCGCCCGGAGTCAGGGTGTTTTGGTCGTTGGCACGGTCATTACCGCTCTCCAGAACGAGAACCTGGAGGTTCGGATCCTCGGTAAGACGGTTTGCCAGTACGAGCCCGGAAGTACCGCCGCCTACAATGACGACGTCGTAGGTTTCTAAAGACATGTTGGTGCTTTCTTATCAATTGAAATTGAAATGCAGTATTTCAGATGGGAATAGAACTTAGCAGGGTGAAAGCCAGGGTTTGTCCAGAAGCAAGGAAGGTTAACGAAATACAATTACCACTGAGTGTTCAGGTGTATCCAGCAGGATACCAGACCGGCAATAGGAATACTTCTTCCTCGTTTTAAGGCACCAGACAGTACTTTCTAGATGCATAAAATCGTTCAACGGTTGGCTGTTGGCTTTTCCAACTGGCATCATACAGAACCTTGCCAAGACGCACAAGGGGTGGGTTGCCGTGCGGTCGGCGACCAACAGCCACATTTGATACTACTACACCATGTATTGAATAGATCAGTTAAAGCATAGAATAATGCAAACCCTTTGGTATAGCTCACCAGAGCGAATACATCAGACCTTTCCATTGTGCCTTGCTTTCTCCTTTTCTTCGAGTCCGAACTCCGTCTCGAGTGTTTTCCGCAGTTTTACCTCCTGCTCGACGAAAGACAGGAGGGACGCCAAACCCGGAAACGCAATGCCGATAAGAAAGACCTTACTCAGGGCTCTGGTGAACACTTCGATGATCTGGCTCTGCACCGGCTCGGAAAACGACGTGACAAAGTCCCGCGTGCCACTCGAGTACGCATCGCCGTTCTGCAGCGCCACCCTCGTCCCCGCGTCAGCAGGTATGAATTCGGCGGCGAACCGACTGCTGTAATTGTTGAACACCGCGCCCGGAATAGCAACGCCCCAGATATTCCCGAAACTGCGCACGAAGGACCAGCTCGCCGCCGCGGCCGCCGAGTCCGCCTCCTCCACGCCGGCTTGGAAGGCGGGCAGCAGAGTATCCAGGACCATGCCGGCGCCGACGGGCGGAAGGATCTGGAGACATACCCACTCCGCCGTGCTCGAGTCTCGGTCGAGCACGGCGAAGGAGCCGATGCCTGCCGCGAGGAAGGCGAAGCCGATGATGTGGAGCGCCTTGTATTTGCCCCACTTGGCCAGGGCCACGGCGCCGACGGCGGCGCCGGGGACGGCGATCAGGGTGATGGGGAGGATTTGCACGCCGGAGCGGGTGGGGGGTGGACAGTTGGACGGCTTGGAAATACAGAGGGAGGAAGAAGAAGATCCAGTAGTTCAGCATAGAGACGATGAACGTGTTCACATAGATGATGGCTGAAGTGCGGTTGGAGAAGAGTCGAAGCGGCCTATCAAGGTTGCGAGTTAGCCAGCGCTGCCGTCGTAGGCGGGGAAAGGGGGCGTGTCACTGACAGAGAAAAAGGGGAAGAGAGAGCAAGGATGAGAGAGAGGAAAATCGGGCAGCATACATTACAGGCTCCAACACCCATGCAGATCCTTCGAGAGAAAAGAAACCCACGAGTCCCGCGAGCCCAAGAATAAACGGAACCAGGATGTGGTAAGATGACCATGGGTACACCGAGCCGGTCCAAGTCAGGGCGATGAGCACCGATACCGTGGCCGTAACCAAGAGAAGATTGCCTGCGTAGTCGATCCGCTTGAGTTTATCCCATGTCTTGGTCTCCTTGTCCCACTTGACGCGCAAAAGGAGCCATGAGAAAGGGAGACACCGCCGACTGGTAGGTTGACGTAAAAGACCTAGAAATAATGTCAGATATACTGTCATGCCTCTAGTTCATGAAACTGTAGTGTTCACAAACCCATCTCCACGTGGTGTTATGCACAATCGCCCCGCCCACGACGGGCCCGATAGCCATGCCGACGGCGTACGTCATGGCGAGGATGGCCTGGTAGGCGCTCTGCTGGCGGAGGGGACGAGGTCGGAGATGACGATGCCCATGACGGCCGTCATGCCGCCGCTCCCGGCGCCCTGCACCGCACGGCCGGCGATTAGCATGGCGGGGCCGTTGGCGCCGCCGCAGAGGCCGCTGCCCAGCGTGTACAGTGCCACGACGAACAGGGCGACGTGGCGGCGGCCGAAGAGGCCGGCGAGCTGGCCGGTGAGGGGCTGGACGACGGAGCTGTGCTCATAGTTTCTGTTCTAGCAGACGGACAAGATAGGGGAGAAGAGAGGGAGAGAAGAAAATCAGACGGAGCTTACGTTGCCAGGAAGAATATGTTGGTGACCCAGATGTGACTGCTGCCCAGGCCCAGTTGGCTGACGATGGTGGGAAGGGAGGTGACGACGACGGTATTGTCCAACGAACACAGTCTCTGCATGGTGCAAAGTGCAATGATGACGGACCAGAATCGATAGTCCTGCTGGTATGCACGCTCCTCTTCTTTCTGTGCTTCACCCTGGACATTATCAAGAGAATACTGGTGTGCCGCATGGTCGCTGTGGTCGCCCTCAGCACCGGTGCCCGCCAACGCTGCGCCAGGGTCTGCTCTGCCGGTGCTCATGTCTGATAGGGCTGCAAACGGCGGATGCGGATGCGCGCTCCGAACGGTTAGTGTCGTTGTCTAGTAGCAAAAGTTCGGAAGATGGTTGATTTATATGGAACAGGTGGACGGATGAAGGCAACATGTGCCCAATTAAGGGCCTTGCTGGTGCAAACGCAAAGGCAACATTGTGCAACTCAAGGGGCTGCCAGAAAGGGATGGGTCATGGATGTTCTGGCTATGTTCTATGTTACATTTAATGATGTTGTTATGCCTCCTAACTTTCTATCGTTGCATAAAAAGCCATCCCTTGCATTATCCGCCCCAGCCATCCCTGGAAGGATTTGTTTGGTAAAGCCCCTACTAATCATGGTCCGGTCCCCTAAATCCGCCCTTTTCAAGACTTGATGGCGAGGGCTCCCAACCAGCGTCAAACCATGCAAATCGTGGTCCGCGGCTTCTGGTACTCGCCCGGCCCGGTAGCATTCCCGGAGCACTGAGTCCTCATTCTCGGATCCCCGTCATGAGCCACTCGTAGAGGCCAGCCACTCTTTCCGTTTCCACAACACGATGTTTTTCTCACTGTAGACTCCTGGGGCATCAATGAAGGAGTTCTGGTTTTATTGGAATACATTCTGTAAGTTTCCAATATGTTGCAATTTGCTCCTTAATCCATCCAATCCAAGACCATTACTTCCTGTTGACTTGACGACCTTCATGTACCAAATACCCAAGTGAAACCATTACATATCCTGAAGGGAAATGCCGCCCAATCAAACCTCGGCAGCGTCAAAGTTTCTGACCAGATCATAGTAGAATCTCAATGCCTCCATGTGGGCTTGCATGTCGATAGCCTCGTCCACAGTGTGCGCGTTCTGCGTACCGCCCTTGCGCGTCGGGGTCCAGCGATAAACATGCTTCGACAGGTCTGCAACGTTACATGGTTAGCTATCATCACGGCGACTTGGTCTGCAGCAATGGGGGGACTTACGCAGATAGTGCCTGGTGTCAGTGTTTCCTGTCATCAGCTCACCCACGGGGACGACCTTGCCATCCTCGAACGCGAAGCTGTGCTGGATGGTGCCCGAGAGCACATCCCAGATATTGCCCGACGACGGCGAGATGGGCGCGACCTTGCTCGGCTGGGTCGAGCTGAGCGTCAAGGTGCCGTTGTAGTCGACGTCGTACGAAGGCTCGAACTCGCCCATGCCGTCGGGGTTGTTGTCCTCGCCCTTGAAGGCGCTGACGCCGAGGCCGTAGTGCTTGACGATGGGCTTGATGAGGTCGAGGATGCGGCCCTTGACCTCGGGGATGGAGTTCTGGGGCGCGACGCGGTGGTTGACGCCGATGCGGATCTTCTCGGGCATGGCGTTGATCTTGACGCCGCCGTTGAAGTAGTCGACCGACTGCGACGTCTGCAGGCGGTACTGCGTCTTGCGGTCGACGGTGGCGAGCTCCTCGGCCAGGGCCTCGAGGTCGCCCTTCTCGATCAGCTTGGTCACGTTGGGCACCGCCTTGGGCGAGTACCGCGCCTGGCAGACGAGGTGGTTGTGGATGGGCGAGCCCTTGATCAGCTTCGGGTCGTAGGGATGCTTCTCGAGCTTTACCACGATCTCGGACATAATGCCGATGCCGGTGTGGGGGAAGGGGGGTCGAGGAGTGGCCGCCGTTGATGCTGAGATCGAGCCAGATGTCGACGTGGCCCTTCTCCATGACGGCTGGGAGGGCATACAGCGTCTTGCCTTCCAGCAGGTCGAGTCCCATGCCGCCTTCGTCTAGGACGATGGCCATGGAGTGCTTGCCGTACTGCTCCTCCAGGTACTTGCCGATCTCGCCGGCGCCACGCCGACCGGAGCATTCCTCGTCGAAGCCAAGAGCGACGACGATACTTCTCTTGGGGACCCAGGCTGGATTTGACAGAAGCGTGTCCAGCGCTGACATCAATGCCGTCAAGCTATTCTTGTCATCAGAAGCACCGCGGCCCCAAAGCCACCTGCCATCGAAGTGGGCGGAGAAGGGCGGGTACTTCCACGTCGACTCATCGGCCACGGGTACCACGTCCTGATGGGCTGTGAGCATGAGTGGCTTCAGTGCGGGATTGGTCCCCTTGAGGCTGAAGACCAACCCAAACGTGTTGACCGTGGCGCGGCCCATATGGAGGTGACTACATATGTAGGTGTCAGTTGATTGCTACTGCCGGAACCCTGATTACAGCAGGGCGAGTGGAATGAACTTACACATTCGGGTACAAGTAGGCCAGAGCGGCGTGGAGTTTGTAGAAGACGTTCCATCGCGGGTCCTGGCCCGGCTCGCCGTTATCGTCGTAGGAGATCGAGGGGATCTTGACCAGCTGGCTATGTCTCTCGACCTGTTTCAACAAGGCTTCACCGTCGCCAAACAGATCCCGTGCTGCCGGCAATCCATCGGCGGATGGATCCAAGACGGGCGGCAAGTCGCAGGTGAACTTGGAGGACGTGGTGGCATCACCACCGCCTCCGAGTATCTGCTGCCCACCACCGAACGAATACCGGCCGGCAACTGCCGATTGGGCAATCGGCACGCCGGCCGTCAGGCAGATCAAGTTTGACCAACGCATTTCGCTTCACGATAGCTGGAGACTTGATATGATCTGGTTTCGAATGGAGGAGATTCATGAATGAACTGCCTACCAAACCACACCGTACTTCGAGGAGGAGTGAGGCGATGCGGGGGTGTTTTGCCCCTTTAAGAGTAGCGTTCACCTGCACAGCTCGGCCTTTGGATGAGATCATGGCGCCGACGCAAGCTCATGCTACCCCAACCATCTGGGGCTTCCTCTGGTTTGGGGCCTATCCAAGATAGGAAAGCCCAAAAGGCAAACGGTGCTGCATTTGGGGTGATACGTGACGCCTCGCCTCGTCGCTGGCTATCATCGGACCTTGGCCGATAGTGCGAATGACAGGGGGCTTATCAAACCATGGGCGATTGCCAATCGTATTCGAGTAGTGGCAGTCTGCGTAAGTCGCTGGCGGCCAATCCACTTCGCTGTTCTCCGGGTTTGGTGTTACCGTCCACGTCCGTTACGGGTCCGAGTATCGGCAGGCACCCCGCCAAACAGCGGGTTGGGGACCTCAGGCTGTTAGCTGCTTGCAAGCTTGGTACGGCTTAGGGCGTATCTTTAGCACGTTGGTAGAAGACGCAATGGCGCAAAGAGCTAGGTTACCCCGGTCAAATTCAATGCCCCGCTATGAAATGTGCCCACGGACTGCAAGCAGCTTCCAGGCACTTCGGCAGGCAGCTTTTGCATGACGAACAGAGCTGCAGATCATCGGTTTGCAACAACCCAAGCCCAATCAATACAGCATCATCTCCAGATCGACCACGCATTACTTCCTGCACCCAACAGCCAATAGCCCAACACAGATTGGATCATCCCTTGTTTCTCGATAATCCGACCAGCTCCTCTACACGCGCGACTTCACACCTCCTTCTTCGTCGCGACCAGGCAACGACTGGTACCCCACGTACCTTCAGCCCGTCTCTCCCATCGCATCTCGCACACCAGACCCCAAAATGTCCGCCCAAGCCAGGCCTCCCACGGCGGCCGAGTTCGCCAGCGCCCTCACGGAACTGCCCGCCTCCAGCCTAGCGCTCAAAGTCCTCGAGATGCGCAACCAGATCGCCCACCTCGACTACTCCAACTCGGAGATGAAGCCGTTCGCCGACGGCGCCGACGGCGCCGACCCCGACCAGATCTGCATCGACGGGATCCGCGAGAACGAGGAGATCATCGGCAAGGTCCAGCAGCGCATCGAGCTCGTCCGGCACGAGGTCGAGCGCCGCGGCCTGAGCTGGCCCGAGTTCGACGGCAAGGACGTCGCGACGGCGCCCACCAGTCTGGAGGAAGGCCAGCACGACGACGGCCGCGCGAATGCGACGCTCTTGTCGTCGCTGGTGGCGGGTCCTATACCGGCGGCCGGCGCCTCTTCTTCTACGACCGATGACCCCACGGCGATCAGGGTGACGCCGACGACGACGGATACGAACGGCGCAGCAGCAGCTACGAACGGCACGAACGGACACAGTTCACAGAACGCTGGCGCGGATCGGGCGCTGCTGCAGGAAGCTATGGATGCTGGCATCATACAACGCATGTCGGCGCAAGAGTTCGTGGATTCAGTCATGGCGTCACACGAAGGCGGCCAGAATGGCGCGCTAACCGACGCGAACCACCCCAATGGCGATACGGAGGACGATGGTGGCATGCATCTCTAGTAGGAGCACTGTGTCAATGGCCTATCAACACGAAAAGGGAGGACCACGATACATTTTCATGTTTTATGAGGAAACAAGAGCATAGAATCCGGCGTTTTGGGACGGCAGCGAGACGTTCTTTTATCAATGATCCGCAAGGATCGGATCTGGGGGTTGGTCAGCCATTGGAGTTACGATTGGCTACCAGATCTCAGTCACGACACTGCATTTGGTTCGAGGATGACTGGCGCCCGCTATGTTCTGTCATTATGAGCATGATTCACGATGAATATTACGATGCGTTGGGGCGGTTTTTGACCTATATGGAAACAGAACTGGTCAATCAAACGCGGAAAACTTCATATCTGGCTGTTGCTAGCATACAGTAACACAACTTCAGACTCCCAAACGCATCATTCCATCAAACATTCCAAGCAGTGTGGCAAGGTGCATACATGAGGAAGCAGTACACCCAATCAATCCGACTTGTCCTTGGCGAACCTCCCGGTGAACTGTCGGATCTGTTTGCCCCAGATGTAGATGGGGATACCCATAAGCCCGAAGAAGCCCGTCATGGCCCCGAACGCGCCGAACGCGCCATCCCAGCCCGCCGTCTCGATGAAGGGCGTGATGCCGTAGCTGACGCCGAAGGAGATGATGCCGCGGAAGGCGCAGATAATGATGAGCAGCGGCCCCGCGCGCGTCGGGTAGCTGTCGAGCAGGTACGTGATGGCGACGATGTTGGCGCCGACGAAGCAGAAGTAGTACGCGGCCACGGCCCAGACGTAGACGAACCAGTGGTACCGCTCCGGGTGCGCGGCGCCGAGGCCGTACAGGACGGCCGTAAACACACCGACGATCATGGGGAAGATGAGCGGGACCAGCCGCGTCTCGGGCTCGTGCATGCCGCCGCGGCGCCGCGAGAACCACCGGATCAGGCCATCGGAGCCGTGGCCGAAGAGGGGGAGGGCCAGCAGAGCGGTCGCGATCTGGCCCGTGTTGACGTAGCTCGCCGAGGTTTGGGGGAAGTTGTAGGGGGGCTGGTGACGATGTTGCCGTACTGTGGGGTGGTGGGAGGACCATGTCAGTTTCACGGTCCCGCGTATCCTTCTTCTCTCGGGGTGAAAGCCACTTACGGTAGTGCCGATGGCGACGTTGACGCCCAGGGTGAGGCCGTTGATGCACAGCGCCCAGAAGACGTTGGGGTAGAGGACCAGCTCGAACGTCTGGTAGAAGGCCTCCCAGCCCTTGCGCCACTCGATGTCGCCGACCCAGAGACGCATGTCGGAGTGCCACGTGCGCGGCGCGAAGTTGACGTAGTCCAGCGGCGGCCGCTCGGTGCACATCATGCTCGCCGTCGCCGCCGCCGCCGCCCCTGTCGTGCCACCACTGCTGCTCTGGGTATCTGACGATGGAGTCGCCGCGGCATTGTTCTCGCTGTCGTCGACGTTTTTGTGGTCTGAGGGGGAGGCGGACGACTCTTGGAACGAGCTCATCGGTCGGTGGTACTTGGTCTCGGGCACGAAGAAGACGGCGAGGAGGAACTGCACGCCCGCGAGGATGGCGCCGAGGCCGTACCACCACTGCGGCGTGATGGCGCCCGCGATGGGGCCGGCGAATACGGTCCAGACGGCGGTCAAGATGACTTGGATGGTTTGTTGGATCATCAAGCCTCGGCTTCGTTCGTGCAAGAAAAAGACTTCCTATATTTCATCACGACCAATTTTGTCAGTCTTCCACAAATGCCACGAAGGGTTGTATGAGGAAGTGGGAGCAATGGGTTGCGACGAACCTGCGTGATCATGGGCACAAGTGCCTCGCTCTGCCCCGCTGCGAGTCCGAGAATCATCCGGGATGCGAGATGCCATTCGAAGTTCTTCGCGCCAGCGGCGACTCCGGCAGCCACAATCATGATGATTGTCGAGACTAGGAGGACGGAGCGGCGGCCGACCGCGTACGCGAGCGGCATGCCGAAGAGGTTTCCGATACCCCTGGCCAAAAATTTCGGGTCAGTCGGCGTGTCATTATGCATGTTACCGGCATTGGGCAAGGCGTTGTCTTACATGAAGAGAGTCGGGTAGGTCATCAGATGGGTGATGTCGGCGTAGCCTTTACCCGCGGCCGTGTAGTCTGGGATGTAGAATTCAAGCAGACCACCAAAACCGCTGATCAAGGACAAGCCCAGACAGGAGACTGTACGTTGAATGGTGTGTAAGCCATGGCGTGCTTGGGCACAAGGTCAAACGTTTGGACAATGATGGGTCTACTTACAGATGGATATCACGATGAAAACCACATATTTCTGCCATAGGCTCATGTTCAGAGGATCTGGATGCCAGTCAGTTCTTGTGCCGAATACCATCATGACAAACAGTTCGAGGGTCTACTTGCCTTGCGGGTCTGCAGTTGGCGTCGGAATATAGATGATCTTCCCGTGTGTGAGCTTGACAGTGCCCATGACTTCCACCTCGCCCCGAAGGACATCACTGTCCTTGACCACACCGAGGTCCTCGATATGGTCAGCGGATGACTTCAGCTTGATGTCGTCCATGATTGCGTGTTTGTGAAGAAGAATGGAAGTTTGCAAGAACTGCAAGGGGGTGCTACGGGACGGATCGAAAACTCAATCAATATTTATGAGCAGACGAGGTTATGATCTGGCTACAGCTCGTTTACGGCAACCATAACCATATGCCCTCACCCGCTTCTTACCTCATATGTTCGCAGGATGTAACGCACATATATAGAAAATTCCGCCTACCATCACGTTCTGGGTGTGTTACCCGACCCGAACTGAGGAGACGACCCCCCTGGAGCCGGACCAAGAGTTGACACTATTTCCTCCAAGAACCTGGGCCAGACGATCCAAGACACGAATCAAGAAACGGCCGCGCTGGCAATCTGATCAGCCCCAGGAAACGGCGTTAGTCCATTGTTATTGTACTAAGTAAGCAGCGAGCAGCAATCCCCCTGTCGCAGACCCCGAGACCTTGGCATCTGGTCACACACACCCCAACTCCCAGTATCGTTCGGGACCCTGGACTGGGTTCCCCGTTCTTTTGCCAACCCCCATCCCGATATCTGTACTGGTGCCAAGGGGGAGCGCCAATGCGTGACAGCGATACTACCCCAGTTTCCGGCCGGGACGGGCACGATTTGGGGAATGCGGGGGAGGGGCCGATGATTCTTCGGTTTCGGGTATAGCAAGTAGGGACATGATTCCCAGATCCGGATGCAACTATGGGCTACCTAGCCAACGTGCAGGCTTCGCCACTCGGCAGTTACTGGGGACAGACCCAGGCTATCCTGGGCGACCTGAGGCCGCTAAAGCGCGCGGACAGTGTCGCAATCACGTACTCGGCGCGACCAAGGGGGATTTGTGCCTCGGTACCGGAAAACCAAGCAAGCTGTATATTGCGAATCGTGCCAAGGGCGCCATCAAAATTTCTCTTCCATAGACAAGATAATACATGATTGGCGATATCCAATTACTGTTGTCGAAACTACCAAGTTCCGTCAGTCACAACCGTACCTGCTTCGTGCCAACTCAGCCCTACCATTACATTTATCACCCTACTATTCCTGAGTGTTGGGATTCTGTTGATACTTGACATCAAGTGAGAGTCCGAGTCAAGTAACCCCGTTCCGAACCGGAAAAGAAAACGGGTATTGGCTGGGGCGTGAAATATCACGAATTTCCATGAGAGGGATTGGTGATGAAAAGAATCGTCTGAAATAAATCGATATTGTTATTGATCGTCATATATATATGTACAGAGTATTCTTGTTTCATGATCGTAATAGCCTCCAGCCCCCTTCTCGGTCTCTAGTACGGCTTGATACCAGCAAGTCGCAGCATGTCGTCCGTGACCTCGGGCTTCTCAAACGGCTCAGTCCTGTACTTGGGGCACAGCTCGCCGTTACGCATCGGCTTCTCCGCCGCAGCCCGGACGTTGCTGGTGATACACTGTCAGCATACAGATCACTCTCGAGGTGGGTTGGGCAAAGCATCGAGAATACTTACCAGTGAGGCCAGTGTGTGGTGCCGACGTAGTTCTCAAAGCACCACTTCTTGGCCTTGAGGGCTTCCTCGTCGGCGAACTGGCGAGGCGTCATGCAGATGTACTGCACATTTCGGATCTGGTCGCCCTCGGGGAACTTGGCGTAGTGCATCGTACGCGAGTCCCAAAGAACAAAGTCGCCAGGTTCCACTGCGAAAAAGAATTTCAGTTAGCTCGGTTTCTAGTATGGGTCTGTTGGGCAAACTTGCTATTGATCTTGACGAGTTCGCAGCCGCGGTCTTCGAACCACTTGACGTCCTTCTTGCTGAAGAGGAACAGGTCCATGAACTCCAGTTCCGGCGGGGGAGCGTCCTCGTGGTCGGCGGAATCGCGCTTCTCGGCAAAGAACTCGTTGAAGAGCTTCGCGGAACCCTTCATCAGCACGAGACCACCGTCGTTGTCACCGTTGGGCGAGTAGTTCAGAAGACCTTGAACGGCTTGCATGCTACAATGACGAGTCAGCTTCTTGGGCTCCTCCGTGGCATGCCGGTGGGATTGAAGGGTGGGTGGTAGGTACTCACCCCTTTCGGCGAGGGTTCTGGTCGCAGTGAGGCCAGGGGCTCCACTGGACGTCGGTGCGCTTGGGCATGGAGATGTTCATGCCGTCAAAGGAGCAGATGAGCTCGTTGGTGCCCCAGAGCTGGGTGAAGACGTCGCGGACGGCGGGCTCCATGCGGGCCTCCCAGGACATCTTCTCGTGGGCGGAGCCGTAGAGGAAGTACATGCCGCCCTTGAAGCTGACGGGCAGGTGGCCGGCGGTCCAGGTGCTGGGGTCCTTCTCGTCGAAGCCGAGCTCGAAGTTCTTGAGCCACTGGATCTGCTTGTCGGCGTAGTACTGGGCCCTCTCGGGCGTGATGACGTTCTTGATGACGACGCAGCCGTTCTTGTGGAACTCGTCCCGCCAGTCGCCGTAGACGGCGTTCTCGTCGAAGGTGATGAGGTCCTTGGTCTCGTACCTCTCGCCGAAGGTCTGGGCCTTGCCTTCTTCGAAGGTCTTGGTCTCGGTGGTGGTGGCCGTGGTAGACATCTTGATGGAGTGCAGTGGACTTCAATTGTGATTGAAATGGGCTCGATGGATGAGAAAGGGGACGGTAGGCGATGTCTAGTGATATGGTAGCACTCTCCTGAATGATTATTGACTGTCCAAGGCGGCCTCTTCAAGTAGAGTATACTCGTCGTACTCTTCAGCTCCTCGGAATCCAAGTTGGTTTCCGACGGTAAGTCTCGGTCAGTGGAACCCGTGCCGGTGTTATCTGTCTCACCCCAGAGCATGGGTGTTGCCTGGCTCAAAGTGGGTGGAATGGACGGGAAAGTGGACGAGGTGCTGCGCACATATCGATCGGCCTGCGGATCATGACCCCGTGGGGAAAAAGGCGCTATCGTTGGAGCGGCAGTCTTGGCGCCATGCACCTCGGTCCCTCGGGTATCCACCCTCATCAACATACCCGATCCGAAGCAGTTCGGTTCGGTTCGGATGAGGGACTAGAACATGTCCGGATCTCAACATTAGCATACCCCTCATCGATCTACCGCGTCTAGTCCCCGTCTCGGCCGACGGGCGCTACCCCCGCCCAGTGACCCTCATTAGGGGCTCAACATGCCTCGTGTGTGAGGCCGACGATATGCCCATTTAACGTGAGACACGCGTAGCAGTTTGTGGTATGGAACTCGGGCCACCTTCTTCCAACTTCCAATCAATATCCCAGAGCTAGATTTCGTCCTATCCCCTCATGCCCGACCCAGTTCAAGTCGCCACCAGGCGCATCGAGACCCCCAAGGTCGGCGAGAATGGTTACGTCGGCTTCACGCCCGGCAAGACCGAGGTCCTGAAAGCCGGCACCGTCCCCTTCGACGCGAAGCCCATCACGAGCGACATCCGGATAGACCACGACGTCGAGGTGGTCGTCCGCGACGGCGCGCGCCTCTACATGGACGTGTACCGGCCCGCGGGCAGCAGCAAGACGGAGCCGGTGCCCGCGGTCCTGGGCTGGTCCTTCTACGGGAAGAAGTACAGCGCGCTCGACATGCTGCCCATCTGCACCTGGCACTGCTGCGTGCCGCGCTCGGACCTGAGCGGGCTCGAGAAGTTCGAGGGGCTGGACCCGGCCTACTGGTGCCCGCGCGGCTACGCCATCGTCAGCGTCGACACGCGCGGCGCCGGCCACAGCGACGGGCAGATCTGCGTCATGGGCACGCAGGACGCCGAGGACGGGTACGACGTCGTCGAGGCCGTCGCGAAAATGGACTGGTGCAACGGCCGCGTCGGCATGGCCGGCAACTCGGCCCTCGCCATCGCGCAGTGGTTCATCGCGGCGCAGCAGCCGCCGTCGCTCGCGGCCATAGCGCCCTGGGAGGGCATGGGCGACATGTACCGCGAGCAGTTCTGCCGCGGCGGCTGGTTCTCCATGAGCAACTTCGACCTCATCGCCAAGGCCATCGTGCGCGGGCAGCCGGACTCCGGGCTCGAGCACTTCTCCGAGATGTACCGCCGCTCGCCGACGCAGAACGCGTACTGGAAGCAGAAGCGCGTCGACATGACCAAGATAAAATGCCCCGCCTACATCCGCGGCTCCGACGTCAGCAGCATCCACACCATGGGCTGCATCCGCGGCTGGCTCGAGATCCCGCACGATGCCAAGTGGATCCACTGGAGCAGCAAGCAGGAGTGGTACGAGCTCTACAGCGAGCCGGAGTCGATGGAGGAGCTCGCCGTCTTCTTCGACCGGTATCTCCGGCGCATCGAGAACGGGTGGGAGACCAAGACGCCGAAAGTGCGGTGGTCGGCGCTGCAGTTCGGTAACCGGGAGCCCATCGACAACATTGTGATAGATGGGTTCCCCGTCAAAGGGACGGACTACCGTGAACTGTTTTGCCAACCCGACGGTCGCCTCGCCCCGGAAAAGGCCGCATCCGTCACCTCCATTTCGTATAACTCCGAAGACCGGGCAAGCTTTGCCGAGTTCACCTACACGTTTACGGAACCCGCCCGGCTGATCGGTCTCCCCAAGGCTATCGTGTACATGTCCTGCGACAGCCGCGATGACTTCACCGCCTTCACCATCCTGCGGAAGAAGGACAAGGACGGCAAAGACCTGATGCACCTCAACTTCCCCATGCACGCGACGCCCGTCAAGGCCGTCGAGGAGATCCCCGAGAAGGACCAGGCCAGTCTGAACCTGCACCTGGGTTCCATGGGTATCCTGAGGGCCTCGCAACGAGCCATCGACGCGTCCAAGAGCATCCACCCGCAGTTTCCCTTCCATCCCCACGAGAAGCAGGAGAAGATCCCACGGGGAACCGTCGTGAAGTTGGAGATTGGCATCTGGGCCATGGGTGTGGACTTTGACGCGGGTGAGAGCATCAGCCTCCGGGTTGGCGGGCAGTTCCCCAGCATCGCCGAGTACAGCAGTTTCTCCGGGCCGAGGCCGGAGCACGAACAGAACCGGGGTCAGCATAAGGTGCACTTTGGCGGCGAGTACCCGAGCTCGGTGATATTACCTTTCACTCCTCTGAAGAAATAATCGGCGCATCACAAGTATGCATGCATTTTATGTAGTATGAAGTAGTCATTGTAGGTTTTGAAACCTGACTAGAGCGCAGTAGTTACCTGTTGCGTTATGTATGAGAGATGTTGTCGACGAGAAAGTGAATACCACCTAGGTCTCCATATCAATAATATTGTAAGTTTAGGGGATGAAAGCACGCTGGAAAACGTGTACACATTACCGTTCTTGCGCCTTACCAAGTTCGTTCCTTTGATGGCACGCTGGGGTTCGGGCCGTCAATACGCCCATTTCCCCTTCGAGTGGAACGAGATGGCCCGGCGATCTGTCAACCCCGCCTCTCTACGACATCTGGCTGGAGCAACATGATCCGCTTTGAATATTCGACTCTTCAGCAGAGATAGGCATATCCAATTTGATTTGAGGTATTATTTGCAGCTTCTCGCGACCCTTACGATATGGCGCACTCGCCACATTGCACAATGAACGCACCAACGAGCACCAGCCAGAAGGCCTCCAACCAACTGACGCAACCAGCATCGGAGTTCGAACAGGTTAGCGAAGAACAAAGGGAACCATGTGCCGATACGAGCGATTTGCCCTACTCGACCTTCACCCGGGGCCAGAAGCTATGGATCAGTTTTGTCACATCATTTGCCGGCATGCTCTCCACGCTTTGCAGTTACATCTATTACCCGGCGCTGGTTCCTATCGCCCGGGACCTCGGCGTTTCCATTGCTATGGTAAATCTGACGGTCACTTCGTACTTGCTGGTAGCTGCGGTGGTGCCGGCTATCATGGGTGACATGGCGGACCAGGTTGGACGGAGACCAGTCTATGTCCTCATGTTTGCTATATTCATCGGAGCAAACGTTGGGATCGCTCTCCAGCCATCTTACCCTGCCCTACTGGTTCTTCGAATGATACAGAGTGCGGGCTCCTCGGGTAAGGGTTGTCTCATCAATGGTCCATTCCGCCCCAATCTGATGCCATAATAACTGACTGGCGAAGGACTAATTGCGGTCGCCTATGGGGTAATAGCAGACATCACCACCAGAAGTGAGCGAGGAAGCTATTGTGGGACGTTTGACCTACTGTGGGTGTCTTATCATCACTTTTGATGTTTCCCCAGCGCTTTCGGGACGATGTAGTAACGAGACGTAGTATTCAGCTTGCACTCAGCATAGGCCCGGTGATTGGCGGAAGCATCACCCAAGAACTGGGTTGGAGATGGGTGTTCTGGTTTCTCGTGATTCTGGGTGTTATCCAGACTCTGATTATTATTCTATTCGTTCCGGAAACACAGAGAGGTATCGTTGGGAATGGCGCTATAAGACCGAGACGACTCTATTGGACCATACTTGATTTGATCGAGAGCAACAGTAAAGCGGAGAACATTTCGGCTCCGAAGAGGCCAATCGGATGTCGCTTTCCAAACCCTTTCAGCTGCGTACGGATACTGGGACACAAGGCTTCTCTCATGGCGATCCTTTTATACTCTATCACATACGCGGTCAAGATGACGATCCAAGCGTCCCTAGGTGCCCAGTGTGTCGAGATATACCGGCTCAACTATCTTACAGCAGGTTTGGTTTACATCCCTTCTGGTGTTGGTGGCGCGGTAGCAGCCTTTCTGTCAGGTGAGAAATCAGCATGATTGGAACGAAAGAAGGACGCGTGCTAAGACTAATCAGGCAAATACATCGACAAGACATACCATGCAGCGTTGTCTAAGACAACCATATCCTCCAGTACCTCTGTGGGCGACTCACCAGACTTCCCTATCGAGAAGGCCCGACTGAAAGGAATTTACGTCTTCATTGTTACAAGTGTTATTGAAACAGTTGGATATGGACTCGCACTGATGACAAAAGCGGTGAGAGTTCCGACAGAGTATGCTTAATGGGGACGCAACTGACAGGCCATTATTGAAAAGCATATATCTGTGATGATCATCATGCAATTCCTCATCGGTTTCACGACGGCACCTATATTTACTGTAGGTATTGCGTAAAACATTATTTGAACCTACCCATCCTTTATTTGCAACATCACTGAACCCATACAGATGACAGCAACGCTCCTTACCGACCTCAACAGGCATAAATCAGCAACTGCCCAGGGCGCTTGTAGCTTGCTTCGATGCCTGTTGGCGGGGGCGGCAATTGCAGCGATGGAGCCCCTTGCAAATGGAGTGGGCCTTGGATGGTGCTTCACCGTATATGCGGTTCTTCTATCCTTTGAAGTACCATTGGCCTGGCTTCTCTCGACACGTGGTGCCCGGTGGAGGAAAGAGAGTCGAGCAGCAGATTGCACATAACAAGAAGCGGGCTCAATGGCATCAACGCGAGTTCGGATCTCGGGTTGATGCTGGCTCAGGATGCCTCGAAGTCTGAAACTGTAGCCCATTCTTGATGATGCCAAGCTCCCCGTATAAGCAAAACACCACGTCGCTGTCTGCTGTTGCCACAGGCCGGACAGCATGATATTCGGCATGAATGCTCGACACGTATTCGTTCGGGACAAAGAAATGCCGCGTGTAGATCTCGGTGTCCCGGTTATCAACGCTTATACTTGAGAGCCATGAGTTCTGGTCAATGAACATCAACCGTTCAGGCTTTGATTTCCTAACAACCCCGATGAAACAGTGGCACGCCTTGAGTAGATAACCGTACAAGGGCGTAAGCCCATTTTGATCGATTGGGCTCAATGATGATGCCGATGTCTGGCCAAGGTTGAAGAGGAATGTGGTAGTAGACGAGGCGTAACGTGTATCGTAACTGATGTCGAGAGCCAGCGTGTGCGTTTCCTCATGCAGCGCCGCGGCCTTGATTCCCGTTTCTGACACGTCGTCCTGGAGTTCGTAACTAAGAGAAAAAGCATAATTCTCTACCTGCGTTGGAAATGACATCGCCAAATACGCTTTTAACATGCGGTTCTTGACGAGTATGAACTGTTGGTCGTTGGCGGCACCGAGGTTCGGGATCCACCGCCAAAGAGTTGGTGCTTCGGATGAGCTCAAGGTCATTGAGCCAACGCAGGAGCCATCTTTGACAGAGTAGACACTAGCTGCAGACGCGCTACTCGCAAGCAGGAAGTCGTCGTCCACGCTGAAACAGAGTTGTTTCACGGGCTCTCGGGACCTTACACGCAGAACCAAGGAAACGTTGTCTGAGGTCGTGAGCTGTTTGGTGTTACTCAACCTCCAGGCCAAGATCATGCCGCTGGCGTCACCTGATGCGACCAGGTTATTTCGACTCACTGCCAGTTGTGTGACACTTTCTGCCTGTGGGTGAGTGTAAAGCACACTGATTTGGTGGCCTGTCTTGCTGCTGAAGGCCAAGACTTGACCGACGTAGTTTCCAGCCAGCACGATGGGAAGCGAGGGGTGAGCGCATAGAGCGGTCATTCTTGCTGATCTCAGCGGCTCATATTGGCCCTCCGTGGCACTCAACTGAACAGCGTCGTCACTGATGCTGGCATCATCCTCGGTATTCTTGCGAACGAGTGCCGCGGGGGACCAAATGCGCATGCCAGAGTCGCTTAAGTCGATAATGCTGGACCCGTCGGACGTGAAGTTGAGGATTCGAAAGGAAGCAAACGGGGTCTTCACATGGTAAAGGAGTGACAGAGACTCAAAGTCCCAGATCTGAATATTCATCAACGAGTCGCACGTCGCGAATGTGCGGCCATCAGGTGAGCATGATGCTGAAACAACCCCAGCAGTCCTCGGCGGCTTGGTGGAGTGGACTAGGCTGCCCGACCACGTCTCAAAAAGGGCAAGGTCGTGATTGGTATAGAGAACGAGGAGCATTCCGATGCCTGGATTTGGATTGAAGAGGATCTTGGCGGGAAGTTTGTCATCTTCTCCGCGGGCCCAGCCGATGAAGTCGCCCGACTGAAGGTCCCAAAGACATACCGTGCCCCCTCGATACCCAAGAGCGAGCATCTCCATGTCTGGAGATATCGAAGCGACCGATGGCGCCCTGTCTGAAAGGCGGTTGTAATCGGTCTCGACATCGTGGTTTCTGTACTCGAAACATTGATCCTCTTGCAAAGCGCCATCTGCTTTACTCCACGTGAGGAGATGCCCGTGCTGCGTCACGGCATAGATGAGCCTTTCCGTGGATGCGAGAAGTATACAACGTGACCTTAGCCGGGTCTGCCAAATCAACCTGCCATCAGTGTGTTGCAGTATGAGGAATTTTACGGTGCAGATCGCGACGAAGTCACCCGCGAAATGGACGATATCGATGGGCCATTTTGTCCAGAGATTTCCTTCCTTCTGACAGCTTTGCTGGTTGTAGAGCGATATGGATCCCGAGGCCATCCCGATAGCGATCAGGTTATCGCCACATGACGCAGTGAGTGGACTGTCTTGCCCAAAGGCCATGGATGCAATACAGTCGTCCCACGTGGCGTTTCTGAACCCAACCAGTGCTAACCCGTCCGCTCTCTTCCCGAACTGTCTGTAGACAGCAGACTCGGTTGGGCACAATGGGGGGACGAGGAAGAAGATGGAAGCTGGGTTGTGCAGTAATGCCGTCCCGAATTTGGACACCAACAATGTCAAGTCCATAGTCCAGCTATCCACACTTCTGACCTGTGCGCTAAGCGGAGAATGATACTTGGCTGTGCGATCCAAGTATGCCTTCAAATTTCTCGAAGTCCGGACTAGACAGTGAAGGTCACCCCGCAATGCCAACCTTTCAACCCATGACAAAACATTGGTCCTGAGAAACAAATCCAGCGAGAGAAGCAATTCATCGGTCTCCGAAGAAGCTCCGTATATGTGCTCTGAGAACTGGAGGGCATAGTCGAGAAGCGGCGGCTCCGCGGTTCGACCTTGCGCCGAGCCCCGTCGGCCTCTCGGTGGTTGTAGTTCGCGTCCTGACAAGAGTTTTAAACACGTTGATGCGAGTCTTTTGTGGGCAAGAGACTTGGAAACTTGAAACTCCCCAGCAGCGTCGGAATGCAGAAATTCGCGGACGGTAGGATGAACCAAGTCAACCATGTCGGTATCTTTGTCCACTGACACCAGTTGACCACAGAGACCCTCAATAGCGGTTTTGGCGCTGAGGAGTTCCTCCTTGATATCCAAACGTAAGGCCTGGCAAAGCTCCGCGATTGTCAACCGACGAAAGCTCGTCACAACCCACAGCAATAAAGCCTTTGCAATGTGTTTCTCCCGCTTATTTTCTGCCGTTGAAGAAGCTGTTCGCTGATAGTAAGGAAGCATCCCTTCAGGAATGCCTTCGAGAATGTTCAGAATGCTTGCTGAGGAGTAAACCTTCTCCAGCTCATCCAACACTAGGCGAACCCAGAGGAAAGACGCGTTGGAGCGAACCAAGATTTTTCGAGCTAGCTCGATTCGATCCGAGCCGTTATCTAGTGGGAGGCTTTCGGTTCGACTCCGGATATAACATTCGATATCGTGCATACTGCTCTCTGTTGGTATTCGAAGAGACCACAATGACATGGAAGCTTGTAGGGGCCGATGTATTCGCGCCATGTCTGGAAGAGTCCGGCTGGTGAGGAAGATCCGCAGTGGAAACGCCGGCTTCTCGCTCCTTAGCAGGGTCAAAAACTCTTGATACTTGGTACACTCATCAAGGGCATCGATTACCCAGTACTGGGGTGTATAGATACGGGCCTATGCAAATAACTGTAAGTCAATTTAGAAGAGTTCCAAGTTCTGGAAGGATGCTCACCTGGAAGATGCCTCTTTTGAACAACTTGGTCCAGATCGTTCTATCGTCGTCGAGATCAAATGTCGAGCCATCATTCCGCATCTGCATTATTCTCTCCCGAACTGCAGTATTTGACTTGGCCATTTGATAAGCAACGGATCTGAGAAAGTCCGACAAAGATCGTGATACTTTGTTCCCGGCATGAAAGTGGTAGTGAGCACATTCGAACTGGTGGTTTCTGAGCTCGGAGGCAACGTGAGCTGAGAGGATCGTCTTCCCCGTCCCAGGCTTGGCGTGGACCCAAAAGATGGATGTATTCATGGTCTTCTCCTCCGAGGCCTTCTCGTATGGTAGTTCATTGGTGCAGTCTCTCCAGTTCTGGAACTCGTCTCGTTCGTCGATCCATTGACACGAGCCGTCAGCCTTTTGAAGAGTCTCATCAGATCGCTCAGAGAAGTTAAGATATGACTTCAGGGCAGACATGTGTGCCTGCTTCTCCTCTTCCTTAGCAACTGTTACTACAAATCTACGTCAGCATGAGTCGAGGACACCAGAGGCAGGCCGCTGTAACTTACCGCCCTTCAGCAGATCCTCCACCGCGCCGAGGAGGGCGTTTCGTACTATGGCGTAGTTGGGGTCGTCAGGACTATCGAATTTGCAAACATTGCGATGATTTGCTCCAATATACTGAACTCTCTCGTTCTTGAAACCAGGCCCTGTGCTCGTAATGTATTAGAGGAAGGTCAAGTTTTCACTCTACATCGGAGGTCTCTGGGGAAGTGCACACCAAGAATTGCAGAATCCTTCCCGACTATCAAGCAGGTGGAGACCCCAAGACTCGTCCGTAAGGTCTCGTAAAAGGAATAGATGTGCAGTTGATGCGCACATCTCCCAAAGTCTTCGTTTATCAACTGGGCCGAGGTTGAGCCACTGGTCAGATCCCTGATGTAGTCGCGCGACGATAATATACCAGAAACAGTAAGAATCTTGTTGAGGGTCGCTGCGTAGTCCGAGCCTCTGTGTGGAGTGGCTAGAAAGAATATGCTCTGGATGCGGCTTCTGAGGTCTGGCACGTCCTGGGCCAGAATGTATGCCTGGCGATAGATTTTGTTCACAATCAGCACGCGCGACAGGCAGTATCGGTATGAAATTCACCTTTTTAATGACTAGCCCTCCCATAGAGTGCCCCACCAGTATGATCGGTCCCTGTTCAGCTGTGAGTCTTTCCTATTGTCTCAAGAAGAGCGGAAGCTCGCGACTTACACCATCATTTCCCCTTATATGTGGAGAGTTTCTCAATGCTTCCAGTAGAGCTCGTCCAAAGTCGTGAACATTCAGTATACTCGACTTTGTACTGGCCCAGTCCGATTCGTAACCAAAACTATGAATGTTGACGTTGTAGAAGCCTCGCTCAACGGGTAGCCAAAACTGCGGCCAGAAGAATTGGGGGTCATCTCCTTTCCTCCATGTCTTGATTGAACCGCCTCTTAGACCATGTACAAACACAATATCTACCAATGGCTCGGGCGAGGAATGCAGCAAACGCAGTCCGTCTGGTCCTCGTGTACCAGTATCGTTATCGACTGGACGATCGTGGCGTCTCTTGACCCATGAGGTACTGAACCGCCACTTGAGTGATGGTATTGCTATATCGTTCGACTCGGAGTTTGGGTATGTGCCGTTCGATCTACCGTCCGATGGTGTTGCTTCGGAACTATTCAATTCAATAGAAGTGCTCGCAGATGAAAGTGGCGGACGTGGCGCTAGCGGTGTTTGCGCTTTGGACGGGGCGGGCCGCGCCCACGCTATTTGGAACTTGGTGGGACTCCTTTTCAAAGCCCTGCGTCAGTGATGAATCCAATACACCTATTCGCGGCCGGCTGGGGAGAACTCACCGACATATTCATCAGCGATGTTGATGTGTGTTGCCGTGACAAATTGAATTCGCGCGATCGCACAACAGGACGGACGTGGTTTGGTAGTTTTCAACCCCGCCTTCGGACACGGTGATTGGACGCCGACAAGCTGCCAGGTTCCTGCAACCGCCGCCATGCAATGCATGTTGGTTGTTGGCAATAATGCTACCAATCAGCTACGCGGTCAACCGCGGTCAACCGCCAGCTTCCACCCCTCCATCTGTGACTTTCATTTTCTCAACCCCCTCCCAGCTTTCATCCAGACCGTTTCTTATCTACGTTTACCGCCGCCATGATCGACGAGAATAACTTGGATCCCGCTATCACAGCAGGTATGAACGTTTCATACTGAACATATCTTGTACAGAATATGTACGCTGACCAGTATCACTCCAGCCCTTCCACCAGGCAAAGTGATATTTGTCACACGGCATGGAAAGACAAACGTGCGTATCGAACATTGCGCTTCGCTATCGACTTTCAATGATGATGTGTCCCTTGCAAAACATGCGCAGTCTCACATAGTTCTGTGATACCACTGCATTATTTCATATGCTAATTCCAGCCGCCAGTGGTCCACAGGCTACAAAATCGAGCTTGAAGGAGAGAGCGAGGATGAGGAGTTCTTCGTCAAGGTGCGTTTTACTTGGTAACTATATGCGACATCAACGGAGACATATTTACCAACCCTCGTCGATGCAACAGATTCTTGATTGCGAACGAGCAGACGAGATGGCTATGGCGGAGTTCGAGTGTCAGAGAACACTGATGCAATACATTCCAGAACATGTAGTATCCCCGATTGCTTGGGGAAGATTTCAAGAAGACCCAACCAAAGCGTTCTATCTCACGCACTTTCGATACCTACATGAGAAGCTACCTACCACGCAGCAACTCTTACCGATCGTCAAGAAGCTGCACCTGTCCTCGACTTCGCCTACTGGCAAATTTGGGTTCCCTGTCACGACCTTTTGGGGCCCTCCACCGATGGACAACAGCTGGACGGATAGCTGGGAGGAATACTTCACGAGGAAATTCCGTGCCGCCTTGGAATACGGCCAGCAGCCACATGGTAGAGACGACGAGCTCTGCGAGCTTGGCGACCAGTTCATTCAAAAGGTCATCCCGAGACTACTGAGACCCCTACAGACCGACGGGAGAAGTATCAAGCCAACGCTGTGTCATGGTGACCTCTGGGACGCGAACGTACAAGTTGACGCAAGCACCAGACTGCCCATCATCTTCGATCCCTGCTGCTTTTATGGCCACCACGAAAGTGAGTTTGCCCTCCCACAGATGATTGCGTGCTTGACTAGGACTCACATACTGCAAGTGGATTTCCAAAGCATGCGATCTGCTCCAAACACACTGGGGCAAGAGATTGTGAACACTTATAAAAACGAGGTTGGCGCATCTGAGCCCCAGGAAGACTTTGACGACAGGAACGCGTTGTATTCTATGTGAGTAACGCAAGCAACCCCACACAGGGCCGTCGCCACGTTGATGCTATGGGGCTGACCGTCCACAGGCGTGGTGACTTGGAGACAGTTGGGATGTGGCCACAATGGCATCGGCTCTTGCAACAGTAAGTCAAAATGGCAAGCTCCCTCGAGATATATCCAGTGGTTCTGAGAAGCCTTAGCGTCAAAGACGAGATGCGTCGTTTGCTAGAGAAGTATCCTGATGGTTTTGCTGGTTTCAAGCGAGGGGTGGCCAGAGGAGACCAGCCTATATCAAACATGTAGCAGCAGACGGATTCAGTATGCGCACTATCATATCGAACGATAGCAGTTTTTGTATAGCAATTCTAGACCTTCACGGATTCCAGAAACTCTGTGTCGTTGTGTACCGGCATTTTCAGCATTACAAGCATTTCCTCAACTCCCGGAGTTGTGGTAGCTTCTCGATTAGTAGGCTTAGAGATTCCTTTGTGCAGTACTACCATGCACTCAACAAGTGCACTCATTATGTCGTCAAATACATGAGCCCCAATGCCAGCATTCGTGTATGATACTTCCGCACCCACGCCTGGCATGCCCTCGTTATCTTTTAACTTCCGTTACCCACGCGATTAATAGTACTCCCCCCTTCTTCCGTATCCCATAAACCGGCGTCGGCTTGCCGACGGTGGGCACCTCGGTCTTGCCGCTGAGCAAGCTGCTGTCGCGGGACATCTCGCTCCAGGCGACGCTGGTTCGGACCCCGTACTTCTCGTCCATGCGGTCCCGCTCCATCCGCTCCCGCTCCATCTTGTCCAGGTACGAGACGGGCACGACGCCGTCCGGCAGCGAACGGAACCGCTTCTGCTTCGTCCGCCGCCGGTGCACCCACCAGCACAGCAGGCCCAGCGAGAACAGGAAGGCGATGCCGCTCACCGACACGGCGATGATGGTCATGGTGATGGTCTGGGCGTTGCTGTTGTTGTCGCTTTCCACCAGGCCGTCCTCGTCCTGGTCCGGGGGTCGCACGACCATGGCGGTGTCGAGCATGGGGGCCACCAACAGCTCGGATTTTGCTGCTGATTTTAGGAAACAGTTCTGTGGCAAATCAGTTAGTAAGACGTAAACGCGTGGTTAGTTCTGGGAGGCCCAGGAGGTCACATACCTGAAATCCGAGCGTCTGGTCCGCATTGAAGCTCACAGCTTTACACATAGACGTCTGAGCACACTGCCCCATGCAATCCTGCAGCGACGACGCGAAGTGGTTCACGAGGCTATCGCTGCCCATATTGGTGCCGCACGAGAGGGCGAACTGGACCTCGTTGACGGTCTGCATCGTGGTCGCCTGCGTGACGGCGCGGCAGTTGGACGACGAGCTCGTCGGCAGGCCCACGACGGCGGTGAACTTGGGGCTTGGGTCGGGCGCAACCAGTTTTGCGGGGGTCGAGTCGGTCTCGTTGTGGAAAGCGCACGACGTGCCGTCGAAGGTGGCGGCCGTGCAGCGCGGGTTCGCGCGCGCGCAGGCGTCGGCGCAGTCGGACAGCGTCGGCACGTCGACGCTCGTCGTCCGCCGCCCGCGCGCCGTGCTGCTGCAGTAGACCTGGAACTTCTGGATGGAGCCTATGGTCGTGCCGTTGGCACACGCGTCGTTTTGTTGGCCACTGCCGCCGGCCGCCATGGCGACGGCGAGGTTGAGAATGAAGAGGAGTCCAGTAGGCCGCATTTTGGGGGGCAGAATGAACCGGCATCCGTGCTTTCGACCTGCTACTCCGGCAGAGCCAGCTGAACATTTCGCACCTGGGCCAGGCCGCTGTCTAATATGTCTGTTCCCGCCGTGGCATGTGTGTGTGTGTCATGTCGACCCTCATCCGGGCCCAGGGGTCGCTGACACAAGAGCACGGGCCCCCGATCATCGACAACGTTAAAATCGTATGCGAGATCGGTTGACGGAGTTTCCAAGCCAGGGGTTTGGGATCCCCCCACCACGGCTGGAGACGCATGGCCGGATACGGCTATATTAGAGGCTCCATATAGCCATGTTCGGATCCACGTCAACGTCTCGGGAGTTTCATGCCGTACAGTGATCTGGACCAGTTCATCTAGTCTATCGGCCGTATATTGGTTGCTTGGAGCTCCATATTCGAACCATAACTGCCAACCTCTACGTTTCGTGTCACTGGCCATGACCCGGTGCACTCAGGTTTCCAAGCTTTTGCGAGATTCTTTTGGAGCTTGAAATCCACGATGCCTTGGTGCATTGACTGCATGGACCTGGAGAATGAGTAGTTATCCAGATTGGTCGAAGAATGGACATGCAGCTAATGCATATGACACATGTGTCCTGACACATCAATGGTTCCAGCCGCCTCAAAAAGGACGCTTCCCCAGTCCATGTCAATTTTTTCCATATCTCCATTCCAAGGCTGACCAAACAGTATCGCTCGGCTTTCGATACATCGTCGTCACCCCAATCACCACAAATTCTTCAGCCCTCCACAGAAGACTCGGCAGAAACCGAGGTCCCGGTTATTTTACTACAGATCTGGTGTGATCACCCGCTGGCTAGTTTAACATCTCCAAGGGACGCGACGAAAAATTGTAAAAAGTCTCCGGCCGGATTCCGACAGGAGAGTACGGTTGGAGGGCTTGACTACTGATCGCAACCCTGCCGAAGTAAGGAGCGGAGCTTGATGGCGATGACTATAGCCCCTGACATTTCAACCCCTGGGTGGCGGGATGCAGATGTCGGCTTGAACAGAAAAGAACGGACGGGTGATTTCTAAGCACGCCATGCAGGCACTGAGCCTGGCTAGAGCGCCCAGCTTGTCAGTTTCGTCCATCATACCCTCAGCGCCTCCTTGACCCTTGGTGCGGACGGATAGCCGCCCACGCGAAATGTTGACATCGAACCGCAGGTAACTTCATCTACTCGACGCACCCTAAGTTAATGTCATCTCATCTTCTTTTAGGTTACCACTAGAGCGGTTATCGTATTTTTAACCAGTTATTTCGTCCTACTTATTATTAATTAATATACACCGATTTAGACTTAACAGGGATTTTTAACTAATCGAAGTTATTTAAAACACTATATTTATATTATATAAATAATCTCACCGCGGTTTATTATAAAAAAGGTAGTAAAAATATTATAACTTTTATTAAATTTAAAGGGCATTGATTACCTCTTTTCGCCCTCTCGATTTTTAAATATATAAATTCTTAATATTATTCTTATTTAATCCCTTTTTTCTAAGTTCCCTTACTTAAAAGTAACTTACTTTAAATAATTCTTTAACTCCGCTTAACTAAGGTATTCCACCTTAGAGGGGAATTAAGCGAGCTTTTATAATAGAAGTGGCGATAGATTCTCAGATTATTATTAAATATCACGTGTATTAAATGGAAGCAGATATTATATAGTTTAAAGTAATCTATTCTCCTCCGTCTATCCTTGTAGAAAAGATTTCTTTTAATTATTTATACCCTTTTTAATTAAGGTTCTAAGGCATTAACCTAAACTTCGTATACTAGAGTTACTATAGTAAGTAACTTATTAAGGTTTTCTATATTCTCTTAAAACTAGCCTTTCGGAGAAACCCTTTTATTTAACACACCCCCTTAATTATTAACCTTTTAAGATAGATAAGTTAATAATTAGTAATATTTATTTCTCCTTTAATAATTAGCTCTTCGGCTGCTTCGAAGTCTTTTAAAGTTAAATTCCTTTTTTATCTAGCCTTAAGTTTTTCCCTTATATTTACCAGTCCGATTTATTCGATAAATCGTTAATGCTTTTAGTAAGGAAGTGCTTTCGTAAAACTATCGGCAATTATATATTTTAACGGGATATATATTACTTTAAAAGTCCTAGCACGAACCTCTTGTTTTAACTAGTGGTTATAGATATTTACATGCTTTAAGCGAGTATTTAAAACCGTAACTTCCTTTTAAACTAGCCGTATTATTTATGAATTATTGTATTTTAAGCGAATTTTTTAGGTATCTAGCCTTACTCCTAATTTTTTTAATAGTTTAGAAATAAAATACCCTTTTTTAATAGCTTAAATAAAGGAAAGTAACTCTATTTCCGTTATAAAAGTAATTACGGTTTTTTGTTTATTTATTCGCTAACTAATAATGCCGCTAAATAGTTTTATAGTATACGTTTATAAGTTTTTTTCGGTTTAATAAATTATCGGCGAAAGAAGCGTCGCTTACCACGATAAAGTTATCGGATCTTTTTAATTATAATGCGAAATGCTTTATAAAGTAAAGGTATTAAAAGACTCGGTCTATTATAGTATAATATAACGGTTTAGGATTTATATTAAATTTAGATAAGCGAGAAGCGGTAAATACGATATTTAATCGAGTAATAATTGCCGTATATAGGATCGAACCGATTTTTTTTTAGTATAGGTTAACCTCGCTTGGCCGTGTAAATCCGTTAAAAAATAAGAGCTCGTTTTAAATTATAAGAGTTCGAAATAACCGTTTCGGTAATTAATTTAATAATTGCGTAATTTTATTAATATAGTCGGCTTATAATAGCTAAATATGTTTTTTAACGCGGTTTCGAATAACGTTAATTCCGAGGAATTATTAAAATTTATTGCCGCCCGTGAATTAATAGTATTCCTTTAAAAGTATAATCGTTTAATTAATCGTATACCTTTCTTAATTTTTAAATACTATAACGATATCGTCGATATAAAAAAAGATTAATATATTCCTTTTTAAATAATAATAAGGTTTATAAGGAATTTAAACGAAACTAAGCTCGAGGAGCGTTTAAATAAACTCTTTTTATTATAATAATAGTAATTTTCGGAGCCCGTATAAGGCTTTATTTAACTTAATTAGTGTAGCTATTTTTTTATAGCTAGGAGGTAGTCTTATATAAACGTTTTTATTAATTTTAGCGTTAACGAACGCGTTTACGGTATTATACTGGATTAGTTTTAAGTTAAATCTAGCCGTAATAGCTATTAATACTCGAAAGGAACGGTTAGCTAGCGTTAACGCATATATATTTTCGTATTTAAATATTATTTACTAATTATTACGCACGATTAGGCGTACTTTACATTTAATAAACCGGCCATGTTTATCGAATTTATATACGTAAACCCATATACAGTTAAATACCTAGTATCCTAGAGCCTAGTATAACGGAATTTCCGTCTATAATTTCATCTCTCGGTAACTAAATAAATATTGCTTCTCTACCTCCTTAAAAAATATTCCATATAAATATACTATAAGATTACGGTAATTCTTAAATAAAGTCGGTATTTACCTCTTATAAAGTTTAATGCTTTTTAATAATACCTTTAATATCTAATTAAAAAAAGCACTAAAAAGCTAAACTTTATTCTATTAAGTTAGCTCGGCTTTTAATTTAAAAATACTTTAAATCGTGTCTTGCTCACGTTTTTTCCGTTAATTAAGCTTATAATAATAGACACTCTTTCTACGTTAAACGTAGACTACTAGTTTATATATCGAATAGGAAGGGATTTTACCCTATCTAATAATGCGTACCGGAGATCGGGCAGGACTATTTCCGGGCCTATACGATTACGATTTCCGTTATTAATAAAACTCTTAATAATACCAGTAAAAAGGAAAACCGGCCGGGTAAGCAATACCTCGGGGGTTAAAAATGGGACGAAAGTTACGGTAATATAAAAGTAATTAATCCCTTCCGTTCCTTCCGTTCGTAGCTGCTTATTAAGGAAACAGGATTTCTTTCCTATTTAATTTTCCAGGCTCGAACTACTTTTAACTATCGGATTATTCCTTTCACTGTTAAAACTAATCGATATATCCTCATCTTCCTTTTAAATCGCTACACTTAACGTTAAATCACCTCTTTTTAAAAACGCCGTTAATTATAAAAACTAGCTTAAAGCTTAATAATTAACTTCTCGAAAATTATCCCGTAATCGTTAAATAACGCTATTAAAAACTAAGTCTTCGTCGAATATCACGTTACGAACGGCGAATACCTCGTTAATTAATAAATTTTATACCCTATAAATATTAATTAAATTATACCTAACAAAGTATTTAATTTATACTTTCGGGTTTAGCCGCTTAAGCCGGTATAATTTCTTTAAGGCGTTAACCGTTAAAGCATAAGCTTTACATTCGTAAACTTTAAAATACGCTAAATTTAATTACCTCTTCGCTTTAAAACTACCGTTCTTATATATTATATAAACGTAAAGAATTTTATATAAAGTTTTCTAATAAAAAGAGTATTTAAATATTCGGTTATTTAAATAAATTATTAATCTCTAAATCTTTTTCTATAGGAAATTCGGGAGCTTTAAGCCTACTTTCATCGCGCGAGCCTTCTCTTTAATTATACCCCCCGAGCGTTCGGCGGCTTTATTTTATAACTAGGTATACGGCGCCGAGGGCTTAAAAAAAAATAAAGTATTAATTTTATAGTTAATATACTACGCTAGGAGTTTTAATTAAAATCTCGTTATTATATTTTATAACTCGAACTTTAAAACTATATTACTTTTAAAAAAGCTTAATAAAATAACGAAAGGTTATAATAAGAGTTATCGTTTCTCGATCTTTAAAATAGTAATCTTAAATTATCCCTATATATCGATTTATCGCGAGTATAACGCTCTTATTATCGTTAAGGTTTAATTCGAAATTATAAAAGTCTATTACGATATAATAACCTAGTTCGGTTAGATCTGCTTTTAAGGATCGTTTAATTTAGCGTTTCGCTTTTAACACACCGTATGCCTTATATTAAACGGTAAAAAGTCCCTTTATTTTTACCCCCGAGAGTAATTCGTTAAGTATAAAATAGCTTCGGGTCTAGAATAGCTAAGTCGAAGGTGTCATTTATTATTTAATATTAAACTCGGAGCTCTTTTCGTTTAAATATTAATTTAGTTTCTGCGCGTATAGAAAACTGCCGAGGTATAAAACTCTAAGATATCTTCGATAATAAACTAATTAAATCTTTCTATTAAGTAGTAAACGATTATGTTGTTTTTTCGGCGTAGGCAGTTATTCGGAGCTTTATTATCCTACTAATACCCTTTTAGCCGTAAGAGTTTAAAGGATACTAAGTTACAATTAAAGTCTTTATAATAGGCCACGTTTATTAATCTTATAATCGTTCTTCCTTTTAAGCTATTAACGGTAATATTAACGTTTCCGTAGCCGATAATTTAAACCGAGTTATCTTTTATATAGACCTAGTTATTTAAATACGTTTACCGGAATCGGTTAAATCGACTAATCTAATTAAAAATATAGATAATAGTCCCTAAATCTAGGATTACTAAGTTTTTTTAAGGGGTAAATAACCGTAGTAAAAGCTCCTTTAAATATTTATTAAATAATAAAGCAATTTTTAATCTTACTAATTATCCGTAGCGCGAATTATTAATTTAAAGAGTTTTTCGATTTCTTTAATCGCTTAACTTTTTTTATTAGCTTCGTGTATATACTTATATTATATTTTATAAGTCTTTAAATTAATCTTAATACTCGCTATCCTTAAAAAGCTTTATTCGGGAAGAGATAAAAATAGTTAGCTAAAGTGTGTTTACCGAAGTATACTCCGCATTCCGTATCGGTCTCCTCTCTTTTCTTTTTAACGCTTATTTTTTAGGCGTCCTTTCGTAATTATACTAATATTCCTTTCGAGGCAATATTAAAACTAAACCTAGAAGCTTTTTAGCCCGTCGTGTTTTAATTAAAGTTTTACGTATAAGGTTCGTTTTTAAGAACGTTCCTAAAAGTAATAAATAACCCTTTAAATACTCTTAATACCGGAAAAGCCTTTATTATTATTTTTTAAAAGATTCTCAGGTTAAAAGCCACTTTCCGGTACTCTATCCGTCCCGAATAAATATTATTTTACTTATTAAATTAAAAATTAATAACCTAATTTTTTATAATAAGTCTAAGAGCAACGATAAAGTCTTAACACTAGGCTTAAAAGTTAAATATTTCTAGCACCTCTTTTTAAATACTTTCGGCTATTACGGTTTCTTATTAAATAATTTAAGTATTAAAATTTCGAGGCATCTTAGTAAAAGGCTTAATAGATACACGGTAAACCTTTTTAGCTTCCGTTATTTAATAACTATTTTAAACCTTTCTAATTTCGCGAAAGGCAGTATACTAACCGTTTAAGTCGCTGTTTTTATCGTAGCAAGTCTTTTTATATATATCGGACACGATACTTAGTATTTAATTAAAAAGCTTTTCGACCTTATTCCGATAATCTTTATATTCTTTTATTTTATAGGTATATATAATATAATCGAGCTAAAAACTAATTCGGCCGTTATTTATTAAGTCAATAATAAATATTACTAGTGAATCGTTTTAATTAAAAGCTAAACCTTCGCCGATATTAATAAATAATCGTCTATTCGATTACGCTAATCTTTTAGGATAATCGATTAAAAGTAGTCGTTACGAAAGAGATATTTAATCGATTTTTCGTTCTGGATTAATATATTCTTAGATTTCGAGAGCCTTAGCCTTTTTCCGAAACTCGGATCCCTAGGTATCCCAGTCGTTTAGCGACTTAAAGTAAGTTTTCTATATATTATCGTTATTCGTTATTATATAAATCCGATTAAAGTCGTAATACCTTTTATTCGAAATTAATAAAAGTAATATAAAACTTTTAATTATTAAATATTACGTATATTAAATAAAAGCAAATATTATATAGTTTAAAGTAATTTATTCTCCTCTATTTATCTTTATGAAAGAGATTTCTCTTAGTTATTTATACCCTTTTTAATTAAAGTTTTAAGGCATTAACCTAAACTCCGTATATTAAAGTTACTATAATAAGTGACTTATTAAGGTTTTCCATATTCTCTTAAAACCAGCCTTTCGGAGAAACCCTTTTATTTAATAATTATAAGAAAGACCGGCGCTGTTAATATTAAGTCTAATTGAGATTAACTAGATCACGTTCGCTATGTAACCCTAAAGAGCTCGAAACAGTGACAGAAACTATATGTTCTTCCTCTCCTTGCCTACTTGAGATGCCCCTACGCCCAGTCCGATTCTTCGTCTCCCATTCAGCTTGTGTGCTCCCGATCACGTCGACATGCAGGCTAGTGCTGTTAAGGTAACACCATAAGGATGAAGCTCGCCGTCACGTTTTCGTTACTTTGAACACTTGCCGCCACTAGCGCTTCTAATAGAATCATGGCAACCACCTCGGTTAGTAGCTCCGGTTACCGATCCCCATTGGCAATAACTTCTTTTATTGTTCCCCCTATCGAAATTGTTACTAACGTAGGATAATCGTTACGAGGAAGTAGTTAAACTAGGGTGTGCGCACGCCCACGACCTACTGTAGCGGCCATAATAGCACCACCTCTCCAAACTAATCGAGATATCGACAGCGACAGTAATAACGAAACCGCCACCACCACAACGTCCGGCTGCGGCCGCAACGGGTGCGGCCGGTGCTACGGCCTAACATCGGTGGGCATGTCGCTCTTCGGGTCCTCGTTCAACCTGCTCCACAGCCTGCTGCTATTGCTCCTCGTAGGGACAAGATGATACGGGAGATCTTTATTATATTTTTCCTTCTTTTTTCTTTTTCTTCTCTCTTTTTTTCTTTTTTCTTTTCTTTTAATCTTTAATCTTTTTATTACAGTCTCGGTCTATAAACACGATAAACACGGGCTTTAAAATTAACGACCGGGAACATTAAATACATTAATAATATAAAGATATACATATAAAACTATACTTTTAAACTAACCCAGCTATCCAATACGAGATCCTACTTTCTACATCCCCGAGATGGGAATCTGCTTCTCCTCCTGGATATACGGGATCCCCGTCAGCTTGAACACGCGCTCGCTCAGCACCGCGTCGTGGAGCGGCCGCGTCCGGACCACGTGGTCCGGCTTCCCGTCGCGTTTGGCCTCGTTCCAGCCCGTGTGCCGGGCGTTGGGCCAGTGCGTCGTGCCGACGCGGCGCTCGTACGCGTCCTTCTTGCGGAGCAGGTCCTCCTGGGTGGCGCAGGCGACGGGCATGTAGCACGTGTAGATGGCGAGCCGGTCCTGCTGGGTCTTGGTCGGCACGTTGTAGTGCGGCGTCCGGCTGTCCCAGACGATCAGGTCGCCCGGGTCCGCGGTCGGCTTGGTCCACTCGAGCCCCGCGTTGGCGAGGTACTTCATGCCGCGCTCGGTGAAGCCGTACCACTCGGGCGTCCAGGCCGGGATGCGCTCCTCGTCGGCCATGTCGCGGTGGAACTGCTCGCTGAGCGTGTGGCCGCCCCTGCAGACGATCAGGCCGCCGTCGTCGGGGCCGCTGGGCTGCAGGTTGACCAGCCCCTGCAGGCAGCGGAACCCGGGCTTCTCCGGGTCCTGGTCCTGGTGCGGCCAGGGCTTGTTCTCGGGCAGGTGCTCGCGGTTGGCGAAGCCGTAGTTGATGGCGTCGAACGAGACCAGCAGGTCCTTGGTGTCGTAGACCTTCTCGAACGCCTCGTAGACGCCCGGCTCGCCGCGCACGCCCCAGACGAAGTCCTCGTGCGCCGCCGCGTAGTTGAGCAGCATGCCCTTCTCGTTGACGACGGGCAGCTTGTCCGGGTGCACGGTGGAGGGGTCGTTGCGGTCGTAGCCGAGGCCGAACGACTCGAGCAGGGCGAACATCTTGTCGGCGTACCCCTCGGCGCGGTCCCGCGGGACGGCGCCCTTGATGACGGCGTAGCCGTCGCGGAGCAGGTCGTCGCGCCAGTCGCCGTAGACGGGGTCGGTGCCGTCGAAGGCCATTTTGCGGCCCGTCGAGGTTTCGAGGTTCGGCGTCGAGGCCGGGGCCGTGGTGGTGGTGGTTGTTGTGGAGGACATGTTGGATGTGATGATTGTTGGTTGAACACGATGAATAGTTGCTGGTGCTCTCGATCTCTGAACCGATGATGTCTGATGAAAGTCACCTTTTGACTACTTGCTTCGATATCAGCTTCGAGTCCCGAGCCTCTTATCCTAATGGGCGTTGCTCTGCAGCAAGACTCCACCTTTACCCCCTAATTACCCCAGGATCCTTGGTCGATCCTCCGGTTCGGAATGTGGGCGCTGGGGAACTGCAAAACCCGAACCGAGAAGGTGAGACACAATAGTGCCCCCGCCCAATCAGCTCGATCCGAGTGGCCATTCAGCAACCTGTTGAACCCCGAACCGAAGGACGCGCGGTGTCTCCTCCAATCCCACCTCGTGGCCTTTCATCGTCAATGCGAGGAGGCAAACCTCGCTAACCAAGAAACTCTTTTGCGGCGATGCCCAGGATGACGCGACGGCCAGATGCATTGTTCCGGACAAGGCTTTTCCACTGGATAGCATGCCCGAACTCAAGTCCAGTACCAAGCCTCATCCCCCACGCGCACGCGCCGTACTCCAGTAGGAAATAGCTTTGAAAGGAGTCAAGAGCGAATATCCGGGTATATCCCGTAACGAGCATTCCATGACAATTGGCAAAGATCTTTGAAAACTGGTAATAGCGCTATGTAATCGCATTCCTGCAGCCGCCCCGCCGTTTTACTCCATCGGAATAAATGGCTCGTTATCGTCAATCAAGAACTCGGTCCCCAGCATCGGCCAAAGCTCGTCCAGGGCCATACCCGCAAACGGATCAAACAACGCGCTATTGTCCGGTTGCGTCCCCATAGTAGCCGCAGCCAGGTTTGTGGATATGGACAGGTCTGGTAGGCCGGCAGTTGCGTTCTCGGAACTAATACCCCGAGCAACACCTCCACCGCCGTCCGGGACATGTTCCGAACTCGAAGCCGTGGTGTGATCGCCCAGGTCTCGGTCTCGGCCGACGTCGCGGCACACCGTCTGCACCCGCTCCCGCAGGATGGTGCAGCCCCGGATGAAGTCCGGGTCCTGCCGCAGCCGGCGGTACTGGTCCTCGCAGTAGCCCGTCGCCTCGCTCAGGAGCTCGAGGTCGGCGCGGGCCATGCGCCTGCGCGGGCTCCGCAGGATGTTCAGGGCCAGCACCACGGCCGCCAGGAAGGGCTGCGTCGGCGTGAAGATGTGCGAGTTGACGCTGCCGTCCGCGAGGTCCAGCACCTGCTTCGCCAGGTTGCGCGACGCCGCGATCGCCAGGTTCTGGCTCTGGAGCAGCCGCGCCTGCGTCGTGGCGGACAGCGAATTGGGGTAGAGCCGGACCTCGTCGGCGTAGGATTGCGCGGAGAAGATGAGCGAGGCGCGGAAGAGCGTGATTTGGGCCTGGTAGTAGTGGATGCTGATGAAGGCCGCGATGTGCTGTTGGTCTCCGTGATGATCTAGCACAGACGTCTCTTGGCCGGGCCGCAGGCTCTCGGGTAGAGAGGATGCCCAGCCCGTCAGTGCCTTGTCCAGTTTGCCGGTCTCATTAAAGAGGACGTAGGACGATGTCGCGCGTTTCCGGTAGATATGCTCACTTATCCGCCCGAGTATTTGCGATAAGGATACCCATATCCCGAAGTAGTCCGGGGCCTCGTGCGCCGCGTATTTTTGACGCGGAAGAACCTGATCGCAGTCGTAGTCCGCGATGGCCGAGGGCCGGCCCGTTTCCATCTCCATCAGCTTCTCCAGACTGTAGCATGTCCACCAGAGTCGGCCATGGAGTTGCAGGTCGGCTTTGTATCCGGGTTCCGCGGTTCCGCGCCTGGGCCTGGTGTCGTGCGTCGAGATGTGGCGGTGCAGGCCGATCGAGTGCGCCGTCCGGATGGCCTGGCCCAGGAGATGCCACCCCTGCCCCTCTTTGCCCCGTCCGCGCAGGGCGATGACGAGAAGAAGGGCCGCCTGGACGCTTCCTATGTATGGGAGGGCCGCCACATGCCCGTAGAAGCTGTAAGCGGCGTCGAGGAACTGTGTCCCCGTCGCGGTGATGCTTCCGGCAGCCTCGTCTGCGGCAATGCTTATTACCAGGTAAACAGACACCAGAGCAGGAGCGTCACTGGGTTGTATCGCACTCTCCAGAGATCGGGCAGGTTCGGCCCTGTTGGAGGGCGTACTCTGCAATGACAAAAGGCGATGGATGTCGGTCATCAACGGCTCATGGTCAACGACTGGGAAGAGGGGCCATATGCGCCGGAAGAACACCCGGACATGCTCCTCCAAGACATCAATAGAGGGTAGATTGGGCCGGCTGACCGCGATAGGAAGGGCGAACTCCTCGACCTATGTGTTTGTATTATGTCAGCCGGGATGGTTCGATGATGGTTCGATGGTCCCCATGGGGATTGGAGATGGCTGGCCCACTCACATGGCGCATGCCGAAGCGAAACTGCTGGGAGACGGGACCTAGCCCCTTTTGCTTGAGGAACAAATCCACAAATATGCAGAGACACTGCAAACTGCTTCCGCCTAAATACTACACATGCACATGTTTGTTAGTCCACTCGGTATCCTCCTCCACGGGTGTTCTAGGGACAACCAACCTTTACACGATGTGAGCTTTCGTCGGTGTTGACCACGATATCCGGGCTCTCGGCATCCTCCAGAGACCTCTCGCCTCCTCGCTCCTTGGTGCTGGCGCGGTATGCTCTCGTCAGGAAGCTGACGGGGATGTTGGTCAAGGCTTGCGGAGTTTCGGTCTCAACATCCGGAACGCTCTCGCCGTCGTCGCGCGGGCTCTTGCCGTTTTGCTGTCCCCGTGCATCACCGCCGTCGGCTGCCAGTCCCTGGTCGGCCAGCAGCCGGCTGGTTTTGGCCGGCCACTTGCGGGTTACTACCGCCTCAGGCTTCCGTGGGTCGGTGGTCTGGCAAACGTCGCCCCGGAGGCGGCAGTTCCGGCACTTGGGCGTCTCGGCGTCGCACCGAACCTTGCGCTTCCGGCAGGCCGTGCAGGCGAGCGAGAGCCGGATACGCTTCGGTGCCGGCTGTGACGGTTCCTGCGACGGCTCTTGCGACGAAGAGGCTTCGACCATGGATAAGCTCGAGGTGGCGGTCTCTGGGGTTCGAATCATCATCGTTGCTGATCACTTTGTGGGGGCGGGCCCAGTCTCATGGCAGTGCATCGTCGACTAGACTAGCATGCCTTTTGCCCATTACCCCGGATTCAGAGTGCTGTCGGATATGGGATCTCGCCCAGTTCCGGCAAGGTGGACGATCATGGACCAAATAATGCGGGGCCGGTGGGCGGAGCCAACTCGCAGTAGCTTCTGCACATGATTGACCTCTTGAGTTCGATCGGTTTAAAGTAGTAGTCTCCAACTTTGATCGCCTCCGTGAGCCTAATCTGACAGTTGCTTAGGTTACTTTGAGATGTCCTGCAGTTGCGCCCATGGGCGTCAGGCCATTGGCATAGACCGTGAACTCGACCTCTTGCCTCATCTAGGTGCTTTTCGAAATAATAATAAAAAGATTACTTGTCGCATCTATTCACCTCCGGGCAGCACCTCGTATCGCATACATCCGTTGCATAAACTCGAAAGAGCTCAATATAAAGTGCTGATACAGATGTGCAATTCTTTGCATCCAGCAACCACCACCCCCGCAGCCACAGCCGATGCACGAACCAATCGCCTTCTCGCGCTCTTCGCGTTTGCGCCTCGCGACTCCGCGGGTGCATGCAATGCGAATGACAGTGTTTGGGGTAAGGGAAGAGCAACGCCAGGGATGTTGGTTGATTGGGGATCCTGACCTCACTGACGAAGCGTATTAGTAGCACGTTTCAATGACAGACTGGGTCTCCCAGATAGGTTAAGCGATAATGCCCCTGTCCGGAGGGGATGGCGTGGCCTTCTCCACGGCCCTGCGCCTACGGGATTAGAATCGAGATTCCGTACTCCGTAGCACAAGTGTGTGTGTGTGCAGAACAATGCAAACATTTGTCTGTTGTCCATGGGAACTTTTCGTCGGCCTCGGGCGGTGAAGATCCATTGCCGCCGAACGATTGGGCAAGCTCCTCCCAGACTTCCTACTGCGCCCCAGTTTTGCGCCGGGATGATTACCCAAAAGGCCGCATGATCCGCTCTGACAGGGGGCGACGAACTCCATCCCTTCACAGGAACGCATTGCATCCGCGAGCCGCACGCACAAATTCTGCCTTTATGCACGCCGTTGACCACCACTCCCAGCGCCAACTGCTGTATACCATCTCCACATTCTGTGCCTAAAGGACCTCGGGTCTCTTCCCGCCCGTTATGTAAGGACTCCATCGTTGCATATTCCATGATCCATCGTGTATGCTTGCCAAAGCCAGGTACATAAAGGGGAGGACTCTCTCGTTACTTCCCAAAGTCTGCATCATCGGAGCTCATCATCAGCCACTCAAGTTTCCATTGTATTGATGCTTTGCGAACATGGCAGATACAATACACCAGTTTCGAGACAGGATGCTGTCTTCGCCTCTCGAGATGGCGGGGACGACCATGGCCGTCTCGTTCGCCATGGTATGTAGGCCCTCTCTTATACTGCCCAGTCTCGTCGAGCCCTCATGACCAAATTGTACCAGCTTGCTAACAGCAAAACCCCCACCTCGCCAGATCGTCGTATACCTGGTCGGCCTCGTCCTGTACAACCTCTTCCTGCACCCGCTGCGCAAGTTCCCCGGCCCCAGGCTCTGGGCCGCGACGCGGATCCCGTACACCCGCAACCAGCTCTCGGGCGTCTCGCAGAAGCGCATGCTGGCGCTGCACCTGCAGTACGGCCCTATCGTGCGCGTGGCGCCCGAGATCATCTCCATCAGCCACCCGGACGGCATGAAGCAGGTGCGCGGCCACCGGCACGCGGGCCAGCCGGAGCACGGCAAGGACCCTCTTCATGTGGCGGCCAACGCCGGCAACATTCTTGGGGCCGACCGCGATAAGCATGCGCGGTTCCGACGGATCCTGGCCCATGTCTTCTCGGCGCAGGCCATGTATGAGCAGGAGCCCCTCATCAAAATTTATCTCGATAAGTTGTTCGCGGGGCTCAAGAGGGAGTGTGCCGGCGAGACCAAGGTTGTCGATTTGCTCAAGTGGTATAACTGGACCACGTTCGATATCATAGGTAAGTGGATGTGGCAGCTACTCGTCCGAGCCAGGCAGTAACTAACGACATGACATCAAAGGCGACCTGTCTTTCGGCGCGCCCTTCGGATCTCTAGACACCAACGCCTACCACCCCTGGGTCTCCAACATCTTTGGCAGCATCAAGAACCTGTCCTTCGGCGTGAACGCCAACCGGTACCCCTTCGTCGCCCCCATTCTGCAGCGCCTGGTCCCGGCCGAGGTGCAGACCAAATGGGCCGAGCACCGGGACCTGTCGATGCGGAGCCTGAGGAAGCGACTGGACACCGACACCGACCGCCCGGATTTCGTCGACAAGATGCTGCATGCTCGTGGAACCAAAGGTGGCGTACGTGAAACCCTATCCCTACAAGAATACTCTCTTCTGTCCGAGCCATATACTTACCATACCTACACCCCTTTAGGAAATGACCTTCGAAGAAATGGCCTCCACCTGCTCCCTCCTCATCATCGCCGGTTCCGAGACAACCGCCACGCTCCTGTCGGGCGCCACGTACCAGCTCGCGACGCACCCCGAGGCCCTCGCGAAGCTGACGGCCGAGGTCCGCGCCGCCTTCCCGACCGAGGACGACATCAGCATCGCCGGCACTTCCAACCTGCCCTACCTGCTCGCCGTCCTCGACGAGTCCCTGCGCATCTACCCGCCCGTTCCCGGCGGCAGCCCGCGGAAGATTGCCAAGGGCGGGGATACTATTGTTGATCATTTCGTGCCTGAGGATGTAAGTAATAATAAAGACCTGTCCCATTTCCCTTCCCTGCTTTTGTATATTATGGCCGTGGTGAACTAATGTGGTTGTTACTAGACCGTTGTGGAAATCTGGCAGTGGGCTGTATACAACAACCCCGGCTGGATCACCGAGCCCGAGTCCTTCGTCCCGGAGCGCTGGCTCGGCGACCCCCGGTTCAAGACCGACCGCCTCGACGCCGTGCAGCCTTTCTCCCTGGGTCCGCGCAACTGTATTGGAAAGAAGTGAGCCATCCCGTGTCCCCTACCTGTTCCCCTTTCTTTGCACGCATCTCGTCTCCTCGTTCGGAATACTCGTCCTCTGACAATTGGACAACAGCCTGGCCTACGCCGAGATGCGCATGATCCTGGCGCGGATCATTTGGAACTTCGACCTGAGCATCGCGCCGCAGAGCAGGAACTGGGTCGAGGACAACAAGGTCTACTTCCTCTGGGAGAAGCCGCCGCTGGAGGTCGCCTTGACGCCGCGCAAGTTCTAGACGCGGGCCACCAAGAAAACGAACTCGTTCCAGGTGTATCACCGAGTGTGCAGAACTGCGTCTTTTGCTTTTGTCAAAATCTCCATGGGCAAGATATTGCGAGGGATGTCATCAAGACGTTACACCAAACAGAAAACGCAACTCGGGGTTTTTGGAGAGAAAGGGTCTGTAGGGGTTATTGACTGCCATGACTTTCCAAAGTAGTCCGTGGTTTGGGCTATTCCGAGGCGGAAAGTCCAGACAGATCGGAAGGGAAATATGTCCCGATATTCTAGCTAAAAGTAACATCTATTGGAACTTACTGAGTATTCTTTCTGGGTTCAGGAGCTGGCTGGCGGTCAAGCTAGACCATGAGCCAAGCTACATACAATCGGGTCCACCAATGTGAAAGCATCCCCAGATTCTGGTAATAGTGGTGTGGTCGTATACGAACCGCGCATCCCGGGCTCTCGGATTCGTACAGCATATGCTTTTGCAGACAACCAATATCTGTAAATGGGTACAAACCGTTAGAAACCGGCTTCAAAATATGCAAGTTCAAGTCAGACGAGCAATCAGACATATGCCGGCCCCCTCAGGCCTGCACACTGCACGAATAGGGGCCCTCGGTGGCTGAATTCGTGCGACGCTGACGGCGCTAGCCGAGCTCCTGGCCTGCCGGACTCCGTGTCGCACAGGGGGCCTCGATCGACTGGCGCGAGCGGAGGTTACCTCTTCTTGCCTGTCGCCAGAGTCGTATCCAACGAGTCTTGGGTGATCCGGCCGCCGGGTGCCTGTAGCCATGACTGGATATCGATATGCATGCGATGCACGATCCGCATCTTGCTGGCCGAACGCACATTGATTCGCCAGTTGAATATGTTGTCTTAGACTCTTAGGAGGGAGCGGTCTCGGCCTCGAGATGAAAAAGAAAGAAGGAAAACCCCGCATTATGTAGATAAATAGGGGTGATGGTCTGGGATTATCCCTACTATCTGCCACGGCTTTCGTCCCCATACCGAGCAACCGGAAGCCTCCAGTCCTCAAAAGTCATCGGGTATCCATCCATCTCATCATGAAGATCTCACAGGCCGTCGGCGTCGCGGCATTGGCCGCCGGAACAGCCGTGTCGCAATCCAGGGACGACGATCTGTCCACTGCCGAGCAGGAGGTCAAGCAGCTTGTTGCAGCCATCGAGCGAAAGGCCTTCGCAGAACTTGGAAACCGCGACAAGACCTTCGGGTGCACTGCGGAGAACATTGTCTACCGACAAGAGTAGTACGTGAGCATCGTTTGTTTCTCTTCCGGTCTTACTGACACCACGACACCACGGGAAACAACGACCGCCAGACACTAAACATGTGACTGCAGCGGCGACCTTTCGAAAGACCAGAGGCTCGACTACATCAAGGCGGTTCAGTGCCTGATGAGCCTACCGGCCAATACCCCATCGGATTATGCACCCGGAGCCAAGTCCCGTGTACGTACTACTTCTTCCCACTTTTCATGAACGTTCCCCCGTGCCCCTCTATTCCGTACCATCGCATGGTCTTCCGAGCCACGGGAATAGAAACCATAGTCGCATCCAATGTTTAACAACGATCCCTTTAGTATGACGACTTCGTCGTGACCCACATCAACCACACCCTCGACGCGCACTACACCGGCAACTTCATGGCCTGGCACCGCTGGTTCATCTACACGTACGAGACCGCCCTCCGAGACGAGTGTGGCTACCAGGGCTACCAGCCGGCAAGTTTGTTTGCGTAGTCCTCACATCCCACCTCTCCCTGTCCGATCTATATACCATCATGGACCGACTGACCCATCGCAATGCTTACCTACCAAATACAGTACTGGGACTGGCCCAAGTACGCCCCCGCCCCCCAAGACTCCCCCATCTTCAACGGCGACCCCTACAGCCTCGGCGGCAACGGCGCGTGGGACCCGGACCTGCCTGCCTCGGTCGTCACTTTGCCCGAGGGCGTCACGGGCGACCCCTTCACGCTCCCCGGGGGCTCGGCGGCGGCTTCGTCGCCGCGGGGCCCTTCGCCAACGTAACGGTCAACCTGGGCCCCGTCGCGCAGCTGGCGGGCGGGTCGCCGCCGAACCCGCGCGCCGACGGGCTCGGGTACAATCCGCGGCGGCTGAGGCGGGATGTGGGGCCGGCGATTGGGGAGCGGTATGCTAATTGGACTACGGTTTGGGGTGGGTATACATCTAAGCGATATGATCAGGGGGTCTTTGGATAATTATTGTGTGTGGCTGACAAGCTCCCTCCCGTTGGGGCGGCAAAACCAGATCTCCTTCGGAAGCCGAACATCACGGAATATCGATTCCTGTCCGAGGGCGGATTCAACAATGGAGAGATTGGTCCCCATGGTGGCGGGCACTACATGATCAAGTAAGTGATCCGAGAGGTTCCTTCCTATGTTTAGGTCGTTTTCATTCCTAGTCAAGCTGACATTGATATACTCGTAGCGGCGACCCCGGCGGTGATTTGGTGAGTCTCTAGTCCACTTTATATCACTTTTATTACTTTCTCGCAGACAAGTGACGACGACTGATGTACGATCGGGTAGTGGGTTTCCCCAGCTGAACCAACTTTCTTCGTACACCACGGCAACATGGATCGAATGTGGACATTGTGGTAAGGCCAAACCCAGCCAATCCATTCCACGCTCCGGCGGCTTCGAAGTTTTCCCCAAAAGATCAAAACGACGCTACTGACGAGGTTGGCATACACAGGCAAGCCATAGACCCCGAAAACCGTACCGTCCTTCTCGACGAGGGTCCATACGGTCATACCACGGTACGTCTCCTTCCCAACCATTTCCCCGGAGCGACTCGTCCCCTTCGCAGCTTAGCACACAGGAAAACTAAAAGCTGATCACAGTGGAACAACGAGCCGCCGTCTCCCTTGACGACTATGGACGACGTGATCAACATCGGTTGGGCTGGGCCTCCCACAACGATGAGGGAGATGATGAGCACGACCTCGGGCCCGCTCTGTTACTTCTACAAGTAAACCACAGGCACCACCCCTGGTAATAAACTTTTTGCCCTAATCTGGTGTGCAAGAGGGAAAGATGGAAGAAACAACAGAGTGCTTTCACCTCAAAGTTCGATGCCGCGTGTGCAGCAGACAGGTTCTTATATAATAACCCAAGCAAGCTTGTCTTTACATAGCCCGTACTAGGCACTCAAAAAACACCGAGCGCCTCTAATATTCCAGAATGAACCCCAAAGTCACGCTCTCGGAGAGTTGTGTATCGTAATATCCCAACAAAGCTCCCCCTTTATCTATGCGCTCTCCCAGCCCTGCTCCCGCTTGTACCACTTTAGTGTATCCTTGCCCGTTTGTACGCGCATGCCGATACGTGCGTCGAGAGTGAAAGATCCCCAGTTCGTGACCTTCTCGAGCCACTCCTCACACAAAGCGGTCTGCTTCTTGAGCCACTCTGTGTCGGATAGGGGGTCCTTCCTACTGCTGACGCTCTGCGCGTCGGCTTTCTCCCCGTTACTCGCCGGTCCCGACTTCTCCGACTTCTTCCGTTGAACTCTCCACCAGGTCACTGCCGCCATTTCGTAAGCGGCCGCCGGCTGGGCCCAATCATCCTTGAGCGGTCCCTTGAAGAGGTTCCTGAGTCGCTGCGTCAGTAACCACTCCGAGGAAATTAATAGGAACAAGGGGTGAATACCTATCGATCTCAAGGGCACCAGTCAATAGACTCTCAGCCTCATCCAGCTGACCTCCGCATCTCCGAATAGCGGCCATGCAGACATCCCGGATGACTTGTTCATCGCACTCCGCCATGATCTTAGCCTTGGCCTCCTGGGGTGCGGTGAGCCGGTCCCAGCTCAGCATCTTCTCGGAGAGGTTAAGCTCGGCCTGCGCCATCTTCTTAGTACCGTTCCAGAGGAAGACCATCTCCTGGCCCGGGCTTAGGCCTGCCGCGTCGACGAAGTCGATCCCCAGCAGCTTCTGGCGCTCCTCCCACTTGCTGATCTTCCGGGAAACATAGACCTCGAAGGGCATGGGTCTAGCCATGAAGCGCTTCATGCCGGCGGTGCTGCGGCCTTTCAGCAACAGCTCTTCTGCCTTTCTCTTGTGGAGAGCGATTTGGGTCTCGTCCTTGACCTTCGCGTGGAAAGCGTTGCGGTAGGTTTCCAACTCGGCACAGCCCGCAAAGTAGTAGTACAGTGAGTGACTCCAGTCATTGAGTTCAATGCAACGTAAGAAGTTGTCCCGAGTCGCCGGGTAATCTCCAACGAACATGGTGTTTAGAGAAAGCTCGAACGCATTGAGGGCTTCGACTTGGCGCATCTTGGAGTCGGTGTTCTTGAGCAGAATCTTAATAGCACCGTGCAAGTCCTTGCTGTTAGAATGGCCACGGGCTTCTTCGAGACGCCAGAGCCTCGAGTCCGGGTAGCGTGTTCGCATCTTGGCAAGCAGCTCGGCGCATCGCTTCTTCGGGTAGCCGACGATGGCACCTCGCTCCGTCTCCTCCTCGGAGGGCAAGATATCGGCAAAAGCCAGCAGACCGTTATAGTATGCCAGAAGAACAAGAGCTGCCACCGCGCCGTTGATGTTATCGAACCTCGTGCTTTGCCACATCATGGTCACGCCCCGTTCGCGGTCGCCCCTGAAACCTATTATGGAGAGAAGCCGAGAGAACGCCGGCGGGACCATGGAGATGATTAGTAGAAGGACGCCGAAGCACATGTTAGCTCCACTGTGTACGAAGGCGTCGATGGGATCGGTAAATAGATCGGAGTCTGGGCCTTTGCCCCATTGCTCATCGGCGGGCTTCTGTGCATCGGCAATTGACAGGTCTTTCAGTTTCCCCTCGATTTCCACGTGACCCTGGTACTGTGCGGGCTTCTGGGACTCTGGCAATTTTTCTTCAGCGGCATCGACGAAATCGAGATCAGAGTCCTCAGTCTGGTCGCCGCTCGATGCAGCAGTGGGAGTTGCTGTCCCCTTGGCGGCTGCGCTGGGCAACGAACTCTTGCTTCCGGTGGACTCAGTGTGCAGGCCCTTCGCCTTAAGGTACGCCGTCTCTGCCTCCATGATCGAGTCCAGAGTCAAGAAAGCCTTGCGCAGTTTGTAGAAGCCCTTGAGGCCCTCCGTCAAACTCTCGTGCAGCACCCCGACGACGGCGCTCATCAGCTGCGCCTCCGCATGCACCAGAGCATACTGACTGCCGGGAGGATGGATCTTTGCTGCTTGCCCGTTGGTGGCGGCGTCCTTTTGGGCCTTCTTCATCTCATTCCAGGCGTTAGTTTCGCAGTTGGCTAGCCGTTTGCTAGCCTCGGCCATCATCTCCTTCTCGAAGCCGAGAATACTCCGCATGAAGGTGGTGATGCCCAGACCCAAGTCATGATAGGGCGAGCTCCCCTTCTTCAGGTCGATTTCGGCCCCATCGATGTCGTCGTTCATGATCTTGGCCGCGCTGGTCATAGCATCCTGGATCTGAGCGATCTCGGCCGCCTGGAGATCGATCTGCGACTCGGAGGGGCTAGGGTTGGCGGTGGATCGAGGCGTGGCGCCCCGGAACCAGCTGCGTAAACTCATCGTGAATTGTGCCTGGTCCGAGTCCGATGTGGTAAAAAAAAATGAAAGAGCGAAAAGATCAGAGGATGTTTGACCGATGCGGAGATCCCAAAAGGCCGGGAAATCTGGTCGGACGGAGCTACCGAGCGTAGCGTTTAAGGAGAAGGGTTATCCGGTGCGTCTTTGGTTGTGGGGCGTCTTTTAGGGGTCTTTTTGTGTCGTCCTAGGACTGGCAATAGTCCGGTAAATCCGAGCGCCAGGCTGAGGGTGAAAGCGAGAAAGGGAGGTTCCGGTTCAATGGGACACGACAGAGAAGTTTATGGCGACGAGAACTTGGCGTAGAAAGCCAATGCGTATGGAGCAAGGTATGCGTTATTGGCGCAGGGTGAAGATACGCCAAAATGGGTGTTTGTGAAGGACCCGTCTCGAGCGTATCCGCAATTAGAGCATGAGATGAAGGTTGTAACCTAGGGTGTGCCTGTAGATCCATGTATCACCTCCGTGGGGATGACGTCTTGACTCTTTCGCGAGAAAGACCCCGCCAGGCTGCAAGTGGGCGTTAGAGAACAAAGCAATGTCATCGAGTCAGCCCCGGGATCCCGTAAGCCCAAGTCAGCGGCCAATTGAAAGGAATCAAACAGCGGTCGGCAGCATGACAAGCAGCCGAAGTCAGCAAGTTGGCAGGTCTCGTGCTCGCTCGCTCACTCTCTGTCAGGAAACATTCAGACAAAACAACAGCGCAAGTCAAAAGGAATGGCACAACATGGTCGTATTGACCTTTCGTCGGTTCGGATTTCCGCTGCTGGGTGCTCACTAATAACGAAAACGAAACAGGCTGAATCGGGGCGCAAGGCAGCCAGGTAGGCTGCTTGACTTGCGAGCCTACCTGACTTTGACTTCGCAGCGCAGCATCTTTGCCTGCGCCAGAATCCCAATCTGTGAATGGGGGCTTTGTAGCTTGATTGGCCCCAAACCAACACGGTCGGTCACTGTCGTCGCCGTACGCCGAGCTTTTAGGCGGGCTTAGCCTGCGGCCAGCTTGCCAGGTATTTACCTACCTACTAAGTACTAAACCATGATGCGGCTTGAGGGGCCCAAGCTCTGCTGGAAGCTCCTTCCCTACCGCTCAGGTAATCAAGCAAGCAAGCAATCAGTCAATCAACGATTCCCCCACTCTCTGATAGCCTCACCCAATCCCCAATCCCAACCGGCCCAGCCTTGTCAGCCAGTTAGTTGCACCACCACTTTCGATCCCATAACCAGCAGTCCCGCGAAACCACGGTGCGACCAAACCACAAACCACAACGACAACACATCTAGCATCATCCTTTTCTCTCTCCACCAGAGGAAAGAATCGATAGCCCCAGATACCACATACACATCATGGCGTCAACAAGCACACCCAAGCCCGACGAGAAGTCCAGCACGCCCGCCGACTCTAAGCCCGAGCAATCGCAAAACACCAAGACCGCCGGCGCCCTCGAGGAAGATGACGAGTTCGAGGACTTCCCGGTAGAGGGTACGTTATCATGGTCTCCCCCAATACGCAAGAGCCTCCTGCCTTTCTTGTTTGCCCGCCTCTCCCAACAGCAAAAGCACACAATCCTGCCCCAAGTGTCGCAGCCCCGTCACTGGCATTCCCATGCGACTGGCTGGAGACGGCTGAGATGCAGTTTGCACATACCCTCCCAATGAACGCAATCATCCATGTCGCACGAACACAGCATGAGCCCCAGCAACAAAAACGTCTAGCAATGTAACTAAAATCCTCTTCCTCTAGACTGGCCAGCCGAGGAGACCGAAGCCGCCAACCAACAAGGCAACACTGCGAGCGGCGGCACAGCGGCCGACCACCTCTGGGAGGAGAGCTGGGACGACGATGACACAAGCGATGACTTCTCGGCACAGCTACGGTGAGTAATCTTGCCCCCTTCCCATTTCCCCTGCCACCCCGCGTGCCATGCGCAAGAACGCAACTCCCTTCCATCACTATGTTATCCACCCCTTTTGCAGCCCCAGGCTTTCACCTTGCAGCATCAGGAGGAACAATGCTAACCAGAGTCGTACGTGCCCATCTACAGGGAAGAGTTGAAGAAGGTCGACGCCGCGAAGCGAAGATAGGATCAACCTCAGTCAGGAAGCCTTCGACCCCGCACAGACAACTCGAGACAGCTTCCATTGCGATGAGCAAGAAACATGGCATGGGTTCAGTGCGAGTGTTGCATTGTGGTAGCGGCTTCTAGCGGTCAAGGAAGAGATGCAATACAGCACAAATCAAAGGAATGCCAGCCCATGATATTTTATTATCCCCTGCGATTCTATTCTCGGAGAACCCGCCAGCTGAGCGAATTCGTAATCTGGCATCAGGGGCGATGGGCAAGGGAATGCTGAGCATCTATGAGAGGGGGAAACAGGAGCTTAGATTTCATGGCTTCCCAGAGAGAGCACTTTAGACGAGTGAAATGAACAGCTGCATGCCAGTCTTCAGTACCACGCACTTTAAACGAGCGCGCCCATCCGCGTCATTCCATCGCAATATATAATTGACTGTGCTTGGATCTGAAAACGCACGATGTCTCTTGGCCTGAGGTTTTCCACCTACGCCCCTGGATGTAGTCGGACGAGAACGCAAATGATGGTCAATGGGAATGCCCTATGTGAGAACACTCCTTATGCAAGGCAAACGTCTTTGTCGGTGCTGCCACGGTTGAGTATGGGGACCCAACGGCACCGGCAAATAAGAGAAGGCAGAATGATCACAAGATACACAATAAAAGTCGGACAAGAGTCATTTATGTTCATAGGGGTATATTTTTGTATTATGTTCATGTTTCGTTTCTATAGTTACTGGACCTCGACCTCATGTCTGCCTGCCCGGGAGAGCCATTGGCCTTCCTACCTGCCGGATTCTTGTTTTGTTTATTCCTAGGAAGAGCTTCAATTCGTCTAATGATCGTCAGGTGTCATAACTTTTTTTTAATCGTCAAAAAAAAAAACCGTATTACAGCTTCGTCTTCAGGCAGCCAGGAGGGCACTTCGCGTCCTATTTGCTGCTGAGAGCGGTAACACCGGGCAGCTCCTTGCCCTCGAGCAGCTCGAGGGAGGCACCGCCACCGGTGGAGACGTGCGAGCACTTCTCCTCGGCGCCGTACTTGGCCGCGACGGTCGCAGTGTCACCGCCGCCGATGATGCCGATCTTGCCCTGGCTGACGGCGTTGGTGAAGGCGTCGAGGGTGGCCTTGGTGCCGTTGGCGAACTTCTCAAACTCGAAGACGCCGGCGGGGCCGTTCCAGAGAATGGTCTCGGCGCTGTCGATGGCGGCCTTGTACAGCTTGATCGACTCGGGGCCGCAGTCCAGCCCCATCCAGCCCTCGGGGATGCCCTCCTTGTCGGTGGCGGCGCCCGTGGTGGCGTCCTTGTCGAACTTGTCGGCCGTGACGTAGTCGACCGGCAGGACGACCTCGACGTTGTTCTTCTTGGCCTTCTCCATGAGCTGGCCAACGGTCTTGGAGCCGGCCTCATCGAACAGCGAGGTGCCGATGGGGACGTTGTAGAGCGTCTTCTTGAAGGTGAAGGCCATGCCGCCGCAGATGACGAGCTTGTTGACCTTGTCCAGCAGGTTGTCGATCAGCTGGATCTTGTCGGAGACCTTGGCGCCACCGAGGATGGCCAGGAAGGGGCGCTTGGGGTCCTCGAGGGCCTTGGCGAAGTAGTCCAGCTCCTTCTTCATGAGGAAACCGGCGGCCTTCTGGGGCAGGTTGACACCGACCATGGAAGAGTGAGCACGGTGAGCAGTGCCGAAAGCATCGTCTGGTTGTATTAGTTAGCTGTCTGTGTCACAGCAATATAATTCATGGCAGGAAACTCACTGATGAAGACATCACCGAGCTTGGTGAGGCCCTGGCGGAACTCCTCGACCTTGGCCTTGTCGGCCTTGGTCTTGTTGCCCTCCTTGTCCTTGGCGGAACCCTCCTCCTCGAGGTGGAAGCGCAGGTTCTCGAGGAGAACGACCTGGGCGTTGTCGGCCTTGTTGACCATGGCCTCGACCTCGGGGCCGACGCAGTCGGGGGCCATCTGGACGCTCTTGCCCAGCAGCTTCTCGAGCTCGGGCACGACGGGCTTCAGGCTGTACTTCTCGTTGACCTGGCCGTTGGGGCGGCCGAGATGGGACATCAGGACGACGGCCTTGGCGCCGTTGTCGATGGCATACTTGATGGTGGGGATGGCACCGGCGATACGCTGGTTGTTGGTGACCTTCTTGTCGGCATCGAGGGGGACGTTGAAGTCGACCTGGGAGAAGGAAGCTTTGTCAGTTCACAATGCACGAGCAGACATATTTCGGCAAGGGTGGTTGGTGTTTGACGTGACAAACCATGCCGAGGGGGATCAGACGGAGAGCGCGTCGAGCGAAGCCATGGTGATTGACATGTTGCTGCTCAATAACTTGGGATGGCGGGGTGGAGGGGCTGGAGGGGAAGTAGGGGTCGTTTGCTTACACGGATGAGCACCCGCTTGCCCTTCAGGTCGACATCAGTGATGGAGAGCTTGCTTGACAGAGACATGATGAAGGTATGTGCAGGAAATCGACGATGTGTGTTGTCTTGATTCTGGGATGAGAACTGGAGGGGGAGGGAGAGGAAGAGGAGGGACAGCGTCGGTTGAAATAATAACAGCTCGACGGAAGGGAAAAGCACGCAGTCGAACGGATTGGCCTGCAGCAAACGCAAACGGGCGGGCGGCCTTGTCGGGGTCGGGAGGTGAGGGGCAGGCTGCTGCAGCTCCCAGCCCAGGGTCCTGCTCCTGCTGCTGCTCCTGCTGCTGCTCCTGCTGCTGCTCCTCTGCCTCTCTCTGCCTCTGCCTCTCACGCTCTGTCGGACTGTCGCGCCAGAAGCCGTCCCTCTCGAGCCAGTGGCATGGTGGGGTGATATGTTCACGCTGGAGCTTGCCGTGCCTTAGTGACGTGACATCTCACTCGGTCCTTCTTAGCTTGCAAGTTTCAACTTGCCAGATGTTTACTGTATATCGGACCATTTTGCTGGCCATCCAGCCACATTGGCCAAGTCTCGCCCTGCCCAACCGTATTGGAGCCTTCGCGATGGCTTGATTCTGCCGATTGCTGCTGCTTCCGGCTCTGGTTGGGCCCTTGACTCACCCAGTCGGACTCCGCCGGTTTGTCTTGGCCGATTCTAGATTCCCTTCCAATCCTGGCTGCAATCCCTCCAAAGGCTCAGTACCTACATTTGTGTCAAGCTGGATAGAATTCGCGCATGTCCGTTGTAATTGGATTAGGATGCGAGACAACAGCGTTGGTAGTTGGCGGTTTATGATAAGAATGCATGCTGACTCCCCTGTCGTTTTTTTTTTTTTTTTTTTTTTTACTGCGTCGCCGTGCTTGGCGTCCCGGTCGTCCGTACGCAGGGTCTTGCGCATCTGCAAAAAGCAAAGTCTACGTTGTTGCTCGAATGCGAACCCCCATGATAGTAGGTTAATGCTTCATTTTCGTCATAAGTAACAAAAAGGGATAGAGTAAACTACAGAGAAACGCCGTTTATGCCTTGTGCACAACTGATTCCATAAATTCGACACCCGTAACGCCGCGAACCGTAGTAGGACCGAGAAAGTGTCCTTTACCGCTCGGCCAGCGGCTCAATGCGCATGATGAATAACATGATCTCCAAAGATCGGGGCTGCCAAAAACGTCGCCCAAAACCGATTTGGCCACCGGGCCGTCCAGAACTGCTCAAGTCCCCATAATCCCTAGGAAAGTCGAATGTTCGAAGCCCGTGGAGAGTTCTGCGTGGTTTCTTGCACGTCCTCAGCCGCATTGGACAGCGACAGATAGGCGGTCCACGCAATACCAATAGTGGAAACGAAAGGCTAGTAGCGCCATCAGGGTCAGTCTCCACTCCGACAAGAGAAGTTCACGGCCGTGATTGATAATAGAACTGTGCCACTTACCAGCTGGAACTGCACAGGCATGAGCCTGAAGTTGATGACCTGCACAGCCGGCCAGATGAGGAAGTTGGCCTTCAACGTCGGGATGTACATGTCCCTCAACTTGTGCGCAATGGCGCGCTTACCACCGCCCTCGGCAGCCGTCATGACGGTAAAGAAGCATGCGATACCGAAAGGCGCAAAGATGAGCTGATCGAAGGCCACGCGCTTCATGGCCGGGCCGAACGCACTCGCCTTGGTGACTGGGAACGTCCGCGAGAGGAACCCGAACCACTTGAACTGCAGCGGCGCCATGGCGAAACCGTACGCCATAAAGCGAGTGAGGCGCTCGAAGTCGAACGGCGGCGGCAGCAGCTTCGAGTCGGGGATCAGGTCGCGCTCGTAAAAGGGGTTCTTGCGATCGAGATCGTGGATTTCAATGGCGATGTTATCGTTCTTGTTCAAGCCCCCTTCTTATGGAGAGCACGCTCGCGGACGGATGTGATGGTTTGGGCGACAGTATCGGCGATGCCTCCGAGGACGGCATTGGTCACCATCATGGTGAGAACTGCGGCGATACAGTCAGCATGCCGAAGAGAGGACTGGTTATGGGGACCCGAATTGGGGACAACGTACTTGGCCGCTCGTCATAGTAGGCATTGAACCTCGACATCAACCTCGCTACGATCGTCATTTCGATAAAGAATATAACGGTATGGAGAAGTGGCTAAAAAGTGGTGAGGTAAAGATGGTCAGCTTAGGTATTTGGGAGGTGTAGGGACGATGCTGCTGCTAGCAGAGTAGGGTCCAGTCAATGATGCCATGGAAGGATTGAAGATCATCTGGGTCTATTGCAGCGGTCGGCGACGGACAAGACATGTGCGTGGGCTAGAGGACGGGAGGGCAGGAACTCACGACTCGACCGAAGATGAACTTGCTATTAACCGCCCTTGCAACGCGGCGACGTGTGAGTTCCCAAGTCATCTTGAAGCGGCGGGAGAGGTTGGCCTTTGTTTTTTATCTTTTCGGGGTTTACGACTACGGGACACCGGCCCTCGGCACTGGAGCTTTAGAGAGAAGAAAAAAATGCTAAGCGTTGCGTTGCGTGTCGCTTGTTTTCCGCTTGCCGGTGACGAAGGTGCTCCGTTGATTTTCGCAACGAGTTGGATTCAGAACGACGTGCTGGGTTGGAACCGGGTCCTGGGGCTGCCCATCTATGACGACAGTTTGACAATTTGGTCAATTTCCGGGGGTGCAGACGATCCAAAAGCCTAGGCCAAGAACTTGTCGCAAGTCGCAAGCGGGGCTAAAGGTCCGATTCAGGTGATACGAGTGCACTCTGGCGCTGGAGTCTCTCCTCTTTGTCTTCTCTCTCGTAACGTCAACTTTGATGGGGAGCGAGGAGGTCGATTCGATCGAGGAGCTCGTGGAGGGGGAAGGAAAATAAGTAGCGTCAAATTAGATCAAGTTGTTGTCGCCCCTCGAGAAGCGACGTGTGGTAGCTAGCTGGTGAGGGCAATGACGGGAAGAAGAAGTTGGAGGGAGAAAGGGTAAAGTTGTCTCTACGAATGGAATCTTACCTGACACTCAGCTAAAGGGGATTGATTAATTGGCTGACGAAAGCAGGCAGTGCAGCAAGCCCAGGCAAATGGGAGGGTGGTCGGATCGAGAGCGCGAATGAGTCTCGAGTGACATATGTAGTGAATGCCCTGCCGCCTGTGAGGCCTGGCGTACTGCCCAGCCCGGGGTCAGTGCAGTTGCGCTGTCGCAAGCCAGGCCACATATGCCGGTCACTTCTTATTAGCGCCTGGCCGGGTACGATTAGCGCCCGAGCAGCCTGCAACATTGGTGCAACACGTTTCGACGTGAACGACGACATGCCACCACCAACATCACTTCAGTCTCACTCCCAGTCATATATGTATCTATATCTATCAGCCGGACTGTCTCGAGAAGACAACGTCTCTGTCTCCGTCTCTATTGCTTCGCATCCTTCTGGAATCGACTTGGGTGATCAGAGCCGGTTAACGTAAGATTCGACTCCAGATATAGTGGAAGATCACTACCACAATGTCCCTAGTGGGCCAATCCCACCCAAGGTTCAAGACATTAGGCCCCGTCCAACACGAGTCCGCCACGCTCGTCAGTTCAGTGCAGATGTCTGAAATTAGATACTGCCACACATACATGCTGGAAGAATCTGCACCTGACAAACGGTTGGCACAACCCCACGCCCAGCAGTAACCTCCAGACTATCCCACCAATGAGACTTTCTCAAATGTAAAACTGTCGACATGGATGATGGCATGCTGCTCCATGAGACGAACTCTTAAAACCAAAAGCAAAGCAATACACGCTTTTTGAAAATCAGATGGACTGCGATCAAATGGCATCCGGATGATAAGGATTCGGCTCCGGTCAGCTTGACTTGTGCGCGGTAACCTATGTGTTTCTCATGCTGACAGAACGTGCAAATGAAACCGGTAGATTCCACCTGGTCCTACTTGAGAAGACTCGGTGCTGCACATCCTTTTACCACAATGCTCGATATGACAGATAACAACCATCAATGTCTTCGCTCACGACTCAACCGACTTCAAAACAAACAGCAATCGAGAGTAGGGGTCCAAAGACCAATTGGATTAACTAGAAAGTAAAAGTAAAAGCTGGTTGTCGGAATCCAAAAAAAAGTGCCCGCCTGCCATTTTCCCAACCTGACGTACGCCCCCTAAATGCGCCCCTCGCTGTCAACACCAAATGACAACGAAAACAAACAAAACCAACCGGTCTATTTGTCGCAAAAGCTAGGTAATCAAGATACGCGACAACTGCACGCTCCCATTTCGGCAGCATGCCACACACACACACACAACCCCTTTAATCATCTGTAACGATAGGCCGAATCACCAGATAGGTCGATGCCGGTGTCTCGGTCGCGACAGCAGTGGCGGTTGCCATTGCCGTCGCTGTCGCCGTCGCCGTAGTAGCAGGCGGCAGCGTGCACGAGGGGCACCCGCACGTCCGGCGCACCACCACGGTGGGCGTGCAATCCTCCATGACCGTATGCGACGGATACGGCGCCTGCGTCGGCTCGCCGGGGCGGCAGGTGCTCGTGGGGTCGGGGCAGACGTACCGCCTCCCCTTCATCCTGTTCTTCTTCTTGCAGACGCCGCCAAAGACCGGCAGCGTGGCCGTGGCCGTTTCGGCGGCCAGGCTCGTGCACGACGACGGAGACGACGACGAAGACGGCTGGGGCGGGTAAGTGGTGATGACTGGCCGGATGGGTACGGTGGAGGTGGAATGGGGCCCCTCTGTGGGTGAAGCCGTTACGACGCTGCGGGAAGGGAGACGGCGCTGTTAGTGACGATTGTCCCCCGGCCGAGGCGTGTGCGAGGGGAGAAAAAAGGCCCATGGCGGGGGAGTGACGCCAGTGGTGGCGGACTGTTCTTACTCACCTCGAGGGCAGCAGCAATGCTGCGAGTGTGATGCTTAGACAGCCGGGTAGATGCATCTTGTCGAATTCGAATCAATCGGTATTTCGGATCTTGGGATGTCAGGATGCGTTATGAAGGTAGCGTTGGTCAAACATTCAGGGGTCAGAGAAGGGAGACAGCCTCTTATACGCAAGCCTCGCTTTATTTCGGAGAAGGCAAAATTGATATGTTTATTTTCTGCCTGACTATTCTTGGATGCTGTGTTTTCAGCATTTGCTCGATCCATGGGAGCCAGGCACGCCGAGTCGGAGCTTCGGGTTTTGAAGGTAGCCGGTGTTATGGCCTCAATGGTCCAATCCAACAAGGTCGTGATCCATTTTGAGCGGTTTTCTTGATGTTGCGCAGCTCATCCCTCTTGCATATTCTAATCTTCGCTGTGGTTGTCAACTAGCCCAGGTTGATTGCGTTGAATCGACGTCACTCCTGATACGGCCCGGTTAATATGGTTTCCCTACCATGACGGGTACTCACCCACGAAATAGGCCCAAGGCAATCATGGATGGGCAGCAGTCGCCTATACAGTTTGATAGCCTTGTATATACAGCCCACCTTTCAAATAGGATTGCTGTAGGATCGCATCCAATTGGGTCCATATAGCTAAGCCACTTACACGATAGGTATAGGGGTTACCTACCGAGGAAACCGAGCACCACAGCTACCCTGTGAAGCGATCCTCACATTGCACTTAAGCTGGGAGTTTCGGAACGTGTCGAAAAGCATTGATAGCCATGATAGTATCTCGTTTCAGAGTTGTGAATTGCCAATAAATTCCCAATGACGGCCATATCTGCTACGAATATTTCAGGAGACCAGCTCGACCCAGAGTCGCACTCAAGCCCCATTGATATATGATTGACGAGGCAACTCCATTCTGATTTAACGGCCATTGGTATGACAATCCTAGATTTGCCTCTTGCTCTTCCTCAAAAGCTCTGGTAGACAGGTCTTTTTTGGAAAACCCCTCCAAATTAAGCCTTGCCAAGTACAGGGACGTCCACCAAACGAGATTTCCCTGGCAGCTGGGTTGAATCTTAAATGGACGTGCATGTAATATCCCGAGCGCTGCAGTCGGGCTTCCTAACGTTTCGTTAAGAGTACGCAGGCAATAGAAGCTAGGCTTTCCTAGCTACGTTGCAACCTAGGATTGCCCACCGCATTCATGGCATGTGGTCGATGTTGTGGAAGCCACCACTGTTGGATGATGCATCATCCATATCGAAGTTACCAAGGTAGCAGCAACCCTGTATGTTAAATGCACCATAACAGCGCTGCGCTATTGCCTCTTGGACATATTCTACACTGTTTTGTACGGCAGTTACGATACAGCGCGTATAGGGAGAGTCATAATAGCAGCGTCGACTTTCCCATTATTCAAGAAACAACGGATCTGGTCGTCGGGTTTGAGATATCCGAATACTTATTATGCAAATCGTATTCGAACTCATCAAATGTTTCTACATCCATGCCGCTGCCAAGGCATGTTTCACGAACGATAAGGTTAAGCGGTGCTGAACATGGGATGAATAAGAACCCAAGCTTTTGGCGGGAGGTTGTTTCCCGGATAGCTAGCGAAAAGCAAAAATGAGGCCCAGTGAGCAACCCAGCTCTTGTCGACTGAATAATTGAATGGAGCGTAGGTAGCGTCACGAGAAACCACATGTGAATGCATTGGACGATCTGGAACACATTAGACCCGAAGGAGAATTTCAACATGTTCTTCTCTCCCATCCTCAGTTCCTGATAACCAAGCTCTTGTCCGCTGAATGGATCGCTTGATACCAGGCCCCAAGAAGGTCGCCCGCTACAAGAGCAGAATCCCGGAGAAATCCACGAACAGACTTGCTTCTCTTTGCTGCTACCGCGAAAATGGAGTCCGCAAAAGTCATCCCTCTCCATGGCTTCGACACCATGCCGGTGTACACCAACATGGTCCTCAGCCTCATGCTGAAGTACGACAAAGTCCTCGACCCATTGATCCTGCGAGACAGCTTGATCGAGCTGGTGAGCCGTGAGGGCTGGTGCAAGCTCGGATCGAGACTGGAGCGAAATGTGCTGTATCTCCCCATCCATACCAAGCCCGTGATTTGACAGCTTGCCTAACCTCAATTTTAGGAGAATGGGAAGTTGGTGTACCACGTACCGGCGAAGTTCGACGAGAAGACACCCGCGATCACCTTCTCCCACGTCACGTACGACATGGACGTGGAAGGGCACCATCTCGGCTGCAAGATCCCGACCCACCACCCGGACAAACCCACCGTCGTAGCCGATCCCGCCGTCTTCGGACCCCTCGCCCGCCGCGCCGACGCCCCCGCGGGCCTGGCCGACTTCATCGCGCGCGCGCTGCCGCAGCTGGAGCTGCACGTCGTCTCCTTCCGCAACGCCACCCTCGTCAGCGTCAGCTTCCTGCACTCGCTCCTCGACGGCATGGGCCTCGGCAGCCAGGGCCTCTTCCGGGGCTGGATGCTGGTCCTGCAGGGCCGCCAGGCCGAGATCCCGCCCGTCTGCGGCTTCGACGAGGACCTGCTCAAGGACCTCGGCAAGCAGCCCACCGAGAAGCACAAGCACCAGGGCAACCGCATGGGCCGGTTCGGCATGCTGTGGTGGGTCCTCAAGCGCGCGTTCCAGGTGTTTTGGTACAAGGAGGAGGGGCGGATCGTCTGCATCCCGGAGTCGTTTGTGCGGCAGTTGCGGCAGTCTGCCCTGGACGAGCTCGCCGCGCAGGCCGGAGGCTCGGCAGGAGACGCCAAGCCTTGGATCAGCGAGGGCGACGTGCTGGTGGCGTGGTGGACGCGCTACGCCACGCTGCATTTGCGGAACGAGCCCGACAAGACCATCAGCATCAGCAGCGCCTACAACATCCGGCGCGTGCTCTCGGGCAACCTGCTGCCCGCGGGCCACGCCTACCTGTCCAACGCGTCGCTCGGCCTGTTCATGCTGCCCCAGATCCGCGACATCTTCAGCCGGCCGATCAGCTGGATGGCGGCCCAGATGCGCCAGAGCATCGTCGAGACGGGGACCAAAGCGCAGATCAAGGCGCTCGTGGCCGAGGTCATGCCCGACTGGACGGACATGTCCACGTTCCGGATGTACGGCGACACGGGCATGCACATGATCGTCTTCACCAATTGGACGCAGGCGCAGTTCTACCAAGTCGACCTCTCGCCAGCCGCGGTGGACTACAAGAAGGCCGACCCGCAGGGGCAGCAGCAGCAGCAGCAACAACAACAACAGCCCGTCGCACCCAGCTTCGTCAGCTACCGGATCTCGAGTACGGTATGGCCGATGCGGGACAATTTCTGCATCATCGGGAAGGACTCCGAGGGACGGTACTGGTTGGCAGGTAGTCTACAAAAGGGGCTGTGGGCCAAGATTGACAACGAACTTCAGCAAGGGGGTGTCGTCGGTGCTTGAAATATTGTCGGGTCACGCGGCTGATTGGTTCCATGCCACAAACGCCCGGTCAACGCTACCCCGCCATCCATTCTGACTTGGTCTTCACCTATCTGGCCAAGTAGACCAGACGTTCGTTCGGCTTTGATCAAAAGTACATAATCGGTAGCGTCTGTGAATTCCAGGCTTCTGGGGCGGGAGGAGAATGACCCCCCTAACCTGTTGGGCTGTGCCCCGCTTTGGGGTGATGCTAGTCTCTCAAGCCTCTCTAAGTAAACAGCTGCCTAGCCAAAGAGGTGTTTACCAAGTACCAAGTCGATGCCAACACTGCATGTTCCTTTTTGATTTCATAAGTCCGAGTATCCCAGCACCTAAATATCCGATTCTCCTTTTATCATAACTACTTCTTTCCAATCGGAAGTCTATCGTCAACTGAAGGAATGCGCATCGCCTCACCGAAGTTGCTGTTAAAATGCATGTTTCGGCAGGCCTTTTCTGGCCTTGGCGGTCCCAGAGACTCCTCCGTCCCAGCTCTGCCAGCCAGAAGGAAGAGGAAGTACTGATCATGCCAACTTCGCCTGCCCCGGGCAATCTGCCTACCGAAATTCTTCTCCAAGTAGTTGCCATCGTCCACTACGAACATCCGCCAAGCCTGGCAGCTTTCGCACAGGTCAACAAGGTGTGTAATGCCGCAGCCATGGCCTGGAGACTCCGAAGTATCCGCTTCGAGGTCAAAAAGCGGCAGGATTTGCGATACGACGTAGATCGCTTTCTCCAAGCTGTCAAGTCCATACGGGGAGAGAGGCACGTGCGATGGCTCGAAGTGCGAGGCAGCTTGGAGCCTACCGTAGAGGGGGACAGCCGGGCTCCCAGCCGCCCTAGAGAACCCGTCTTGCGAGACCATATATACCACGGCACCGCCAGGGATGTTTTCAACGAACCCGTGGACGCCGAATTTGACTCGGACGGGCCTGTTGAGAGACAGCCGGAGGAAGACAAGGGTTGGGAGCCGGTCGTTGACCTCTTGAAAGCACTACCACACCTCGAGGACTTCGTCTTCACCAGCGAAGAGAACCAGCTTCCCCCAGTTTGCTCCAAGCTCTCCACGAGCACCATCCGGCGTGCCGACTCCATCTTCCCTACTTCCGCTTCCGCAGCCTACGGGAGGACTCGACAGATCCGCACGAACTGGCCATCGTATGTTCGCCGCTCCTGCACAGCCTTGGGGTCAAGTGGATGAAGTACGACGCCCAGCGAAACATCGATTATAACTTGCAGGCCGTCATGTGCCTTATCGCGGACGGCATGGCCCCGAATCTGAAGCGCGTGAAGCTGACGCATTGTTTGCCTACCTCGTATCCCCGGCGTCCATGGGTGATCCGCCCCGATCCGCCCTGGAATGGATTAGGCTCGGGACCGCAGGGCCAGAGTGCTGCGAGCACGGCGAAACGGACTTCCCTGGAATCCCTCATACTATTCGACTACAACCCGATAGAGGCCAGCGTTTTGGCAACGTGGCAACGCCATACCGCGTTCGAGAAACTGACGGATCTCAGCTTCATCACTGGTGTTAGCGACAAGGCGCTGAAATGGGCCGCCCGGAACGCCTCGTTCCCCAACTTGACCCGGTTGAACATCAAGTTCGTTCTCGACGAGAGAGATCAGAGCCCGCGGGATTCCACGTCGCCACTTGCAGTGTTTCTCGAGTCTCTACCACCCCTGGAGTCGCTGCGCGTAACCGGCCACATTGACAGCGGTACCATCGACACCATCCTGATTTGGCACGGTGATAGCCTACGAAGCCTGACCCTGCGTCCCTACGGGGCTCCGGACCCGCTAATCGGCCTTGGCTGTAGGCGGCGCCATCCGTCGACATACGGACAGGACCACATCCTGCAGATAGGCTTCCTCTGCTCGCGCCTGGAGAAACTGAGCCTACCCATCCGGCGCCAGAAGGGCGCGCCCGACGAAGTCGACATCTACCGCGCCCTCGGCATCATCGAGACCCTCACCGACATAACCCTCCACCTACACTGCCCCAGTCGGTACGCACTGGAGCCAGACGACGGATGGCTTTGGGAGCCGTTTGGGGACCCCTTCAAAGACCGGCGTTTCGACAAACGCGACTTTGTGCACGGGTGCCAGCTGCGCAACGGCGACGTGTGGGAGGGCCTGCTCAACCGGGCCGTGGACGAGGTCCTCGCGCGCGCCATCTGGGACGTCGTGGCGGCGGGACGACCGCGGCAGTCGCCGCTGCACTCGCTCCGCCTCCGCCCGCGCGGCGGCCCGGATTTTGGCCCGGGCGGGGAGGGGTGCGGCCTCGAGTATACCATCGAGCATCTGCAGCGCAGCTACCTGGTCGAGCGCAGCGTGCGCGACGACGATACGGCGCCCCGGGTGGTGGAGCTCGGCCGCACGGAGCGGGAGGCGCGGGACGAGAGCAGGACGGAGAGCGACCGCGACTATCGCCGCAGGTGGGCGCAAAGCCATCCTGGTGAGCCGTCGCCGCCGGAAGCCACGCATTTGGAAGAGCTGCTTCGGAGGATGTGGCCGGCGAAGGGGGGAAGTCAGGATTGGAGAGATAATTGGGAAAGCGTGCCGCTTGAGTTAGGCAAACGATGAGTTGTCTATTCTCCATGATTACGCCATAGGCAATGGTATTCAAACAATCCAGCAGCGGACCACCGCGTCTATTATAGTTAGTCCCGTCTCTTCGGTTGTTTTCCGACTCGCGAGTCTCATTACCTCTTACAACTTGGAGGGCATCTCTCACAAATCTACAACATACGGTATCACCTTCTTTGTCAAAATGGTCATCCTGCTCTTGATGCTACTTTTGTTCTCCCTGTGGTAACTCGATATGTTTTTGAAAATAAACAAAACCGGTACTCCATACTATATCTCGGTTTTCCAATTGACATGCACTCACCCATCTCCCGCGGCCTTTCCGGCTGATCACCCATTATGCTACAGGCCGTCATGCTCGGGAACCCACGGCTCGTCCACATCCAGCGCGGCGCCATTGCACTGATCATCCGTCTCGATGTCGCGTCCGCCCTCGAGCGTCATGCTCGTGATCAGGGACCGCTCCCCCTCGCCCGCGCCGGCGAACGGGGCCATGGCGCCGGCCACGACGGTGCCCTTGGCCTTGTCGTCCACCACGCTGAACCACAGCCCGGGGCTCTCCCACGAGGGCGGGAACTGGCCCGTCTTGGCGTCCGGCGCGCCGAAGTAGCACTCCCACATGGCCCGCCACCGCTTCTTCCACGCCGGGTCCTTGGCGTCGGGCCGCGCGTTGGTCGTGTCCCCGCCCGCGTCCGTCCGGACGAGCATGTCGAACCCGCCCTGCGTGAAGTAGTGGTCGACGGGCCGCGTCGTCGTCGGCGCCATCGGCAGGCCGTTCCGCTTCGCCCAGCGCCGGTTGTTCGCCGTCATCGGGCCCGGGCCGAAGCCGATGCGGAGCTGCATGTGCCCGTCGTCGCGCGGCGTCGCCGCGAAGTGGAAGTCGCGGCCGGAGTCCGGCATGCGCACCCCGAAGACTTCGTGGTTGTGGTCGCTGCGGCCGAAGTCGTCGTCGGACCGCTTCACCACCCCATCCGCCGAGACGGTGGTGCCGTTCCAGCTGCCGACGTGCCGGACCTCGGCGTCCATGCTGCGGGAGAAGATCTCCTCGGCCTTCTTTGTCCAGACCGCGACGTCGTCACGAGCCCGCCGCGCTCTCTGTGGCAGGCGCGCGGGCCGCGGCCGGTTGGGGAGGGCGGCCAGCGGGATGCTCGCAGCGGCCGCGTCGATCCAGGGCCCGAGGCCGACCCCGTCTGCCCATCGGGTGTAGTCGGTTACGCGCTGCACGTAGCCCATGCCCTCGCGGAGCGTCACGTCCAAGTAGACCTTGGCATCGGTGCCCCACTCGTACAGCTGGTCCTTGGCGGCCACCGCGAACAGGCCGATGCCGGTGGCCTCAACTATGGAGGCCATGACGCAGTCGTAGCCGGTGCTGGCATCTTGAGAATCTTTATATGTCTGACAGGACTGGACCATGCCCTTCCAGGCGTGCACGGCGGTCGCGCCGCCAAAGGTGACCCCAATGGCCTTCAAGTACGACACGCTCAGGACCCAGCGTTTAATGTCTCCTACATCAGCGCGCTGCTGGACCGGGGCGAGGTCAGTACTGGAGAAGGTGGTGGAAGAATTCCGGGCTGAGACCGTATCATCCGCCATATCAGCCAGAGGAACGGCCAAAGATACAGGGGCGGCTATTCCCATGAGAAGGAGCTGGACTTTCATGATGCTTGGACTGACTGTTCAGACTGATAGAAAGGAAATGTCCGTTTGGGATTGTCAATGCAGGTCAAATGTGGTGGATAGGAGCGTAATAAAGAATAGGTGATTATGCACTGAGGTCGGGGATGTGTGGATTGGATGAATATCGGGAGGTGATACAGACGGCATTGGCAGAGTTATTATATCTATCACATACCTCCCTTGGGCGGTGTGTCTGAAATCTCAATATCAGGCAACTCCAAGAGCGTCTGGGTTCGAGACATTCCGTCTGTCATAGCAAATACCAATGGTGGCTGGGGAAATGCTGTTGGGTCTTTACAACATCCAACTTGTAGCCATCGATACTCCGACTGCATAGATGGATGACCCAGATGCTCAGCGTCCTTGGGATCCTTGAGTACCTGGCTCAAGATACCTATGAATAGCTCTTCTTCGGTTAACTGATCCTATTGTTTCTCTATTACCCCGCGGAAGAACTGGCTGAGCCACCCCGGACTGACCATCACTCGATGCGCCGCTGCCTCGCAGAAGGTCAGCAAGTAGGCTGTATAGCTTGGCATGTTGGGCGTTACCCCACTGTACATGTCATTGGCCCTTGTTCCACTTGACGAGCATCATGTCTCTCTGAACCGTATGCATGTACTTGACCTTGTTACCCTGTTTGTAGCTCGTTTGTATAGCTCCCGTTCTTAAATTCTTACGTGACAAAGTCTGCGTGGTCAATTTGCGTGGCTCAGGCTATGATGGGAAAAGGCGATGTTTGATAATCAAGAGGGTAAACACATACATATTATGTGAACATAGCTACGATACGCTTCCGATTAGTCCACGAATGAGGCACTGGCGAAAACCCTTTGTCGAGGCATGTAAAACCTGATTTACCACTACATGAGAGATTCTGGCCTAACATTGCAATCCCTTTCAGAAATAACTAACAGAGTTCAACCCCAGTAGCCTGCGGATATCCTGATAGACGATCTTGGGTCCGAGCACGACCAACGTGACCGCCGCCGGCGGTGCACACAAAAGTATAAAGGTATCTGGCCAGTCGATACTATCCCAGCCATCCATTTTGCTGTAGATTTTGTAGGCCGTCCATGGTATGTACAGCAAGTGGAACAGCAAGATGTGGTCCATCAGGACACTCGGTTTCTTATGAGGGCCTTCTGCATGAGTCAATTGGGGCGGCTCATCTATTCACCGGAAATCCATCAAGCAACCCATTAGCATTGCTTGGGCTTGGCGAAAAATAAGTACTGCTGCTGTGGGGGAATGGCATACCTTGAGGAGCCGGCGTGGCTTCTGCTCCCTTGGATGAGGGGCCTGATTTGCTTTCCGAGTTGGGTGCCATACTTGGCAGCTGACTTGATGATGCCGGTGGGATTCTCTTCTGGTAGAGGTGGTGTCGACTGATCTGTCCGAGCAACGCAGTAGGAAAGATAAAAGTGATGATGAGAAATGATAAAAGAAGATGGACAGCCCTGGAGACACGAGAGCGCTTAAAGGAACCAGAAGCGGGCGGGCTGCGCGCGGCACAGACGGCGGCTACCTGCGTAACGCAGGGAGGTAAGCAAGCAGGGATTGGGATCATCCGCGCCCCAGAGGAATTGTAGCAGCAAGACAACCATCAGCGCACCGGTGTTCAACAAGCAGCATATCCCGGTTGAGAAAACCACCGCTCGGGCTGTTAGGGATCGTCGCTCTAGCCTACTCCAAGAATACGGCGAAGACACTTCGCCTGTCTTGGCTTGTTGGGCGCGCTTGATCCAGGCAGAGGCGGCGGAGGCAGAATCCTACGATTGGGCCAGATTGAGGGCTGTGGCAAGGAAAGATCAAGAAGAGTGGACCGAGAAACCTCGAGAGTGCTGAAGATGAGAAAGAAAAGACGAACCCCGGGGCCTCGGGGAAGGCAGCACACAGATATGGATCTCGCAAGCAGGGATACGATCCCGATGTCTTGGTAAGAAACATCGAAAGCGGCGCGGTCCAATCAACGAGCAGCGTTTCCTATTTGCACCCCAAGAAGAACAACCAACAACAGTGTGGCTCAGCTTTGGCATATAACATACATGAGGCTGACAGCATCAACATGCGAATTGTTTCGGGGCTCAGCACCCACATCCTTGGCATGATGCAATCGCGGGAAGAGAAAGGAATGTACTCGTGTCTCTCCTTGTATCCGGCACGGAGATACCCCGGGCCACGGAACGATCGAAGATGCCCCGGCTGATTGCTCCGGGGATATCGCGCCATGGCTCGCTTACCGTGCCGACCGTCCACGCCGGGGCTTAGCGGCGGCAAAATGACAAGGTGATCCTACAGACGCCGTTGACTCGCGGATAGTGTTTCTATTATTAGCTATTTTCCACGCAGGAATAAGTCACGGAGAGAAAATATACACAGTTGTTGCTATGATGGACCCAGATGCAATGCCATGGTGACTCGATGGTAGCCTGAGAGAGAATGGATCCTCATGAAGTAGGATCACGTTTGTGACATGGCTCTCTAAGACGGCCTCGAGTTTCAGTATATTACAGCTGCTCCTTCCGTCATAAGTCCAAGTAGATCAATCCAGCAGATACACTGTCCCACGTTGCCTACACAAATAAACACCTTTGCTTACCATCATATTCCGTATCCAACAGGACACGCCATTCACATATCCGCATCTCCCCCTTTTCCGGCCGGCTTACCCCGAACCCTAAACGCAAGTCTAGAGGGAAGCATGATGCACCTCACAGCCCTCACAGCTTTCGTCTCCTGCCTCTCCGGCCTGGTGGCGGCAGGACCCTGGACTGCTGAAGCGCCCAACTCTACACTACCCGAGAATAATGACGTCCCTCGTGCGGCTTCCTCCCCTGATCTTCTACCCCACCAGCAGCACGTGGCGCGCAACGCCGCGGGCTGGAACTGGAAGCTCTGCGAGACGACGGGCGCGGGCTGGTGCACGCTGTACGTGGCGACCGGCGACGGCTCGGGCCGGCTGAGCGCCGAGGCCTCGGACTACCGCAGCGTGGCCCTGTTCGACAACAAGTGCCGGCTGCTGCAGGCGCTCATGACGAACTCGGCCAACCCCAAGGTGACGCTCCGGGGCAAGGCCGGCCCCGCCGAGTACGTCGACGTCAAGCTGGACAACGCGGTCCGCCCCCGCGGCTGGATCTCGTACGACGGCGCCGACACCCCGCTCGGCGACGGCTCCGGCATGGCCTGCAACAAGCCCGAGTTCTCCGACGGCGTCCAGTGCCGCAAGGCCTTCGAGTGCTCCGTCATCGCGCCGCCCCCGGAGGCGCCCAAGGAGGAGACTTCGCCTTGGTCCAAGGAGTTTCCTTACAAATACCCCTACCAGCAGGTTATGGGTAACAGATGGAGAAAATAGATCAGGGATTTGAGACAGTCCCACAAGAGCGACGTGTCAGTGGGACTCTTCTGTGCCTGAATTTTACATTTGGAGCATTTTGCGGGACGCTGCATGGCATGAGTAGATGGTGTGTCGATCACGGGTCAAATTTCCTTCACTGCTTTTCATTTCACGGGTTTCATCTTGCCAGAGGCAGTAGGCGTTATTGAGCAGTTACGTAAAAGCAACGAAGCAACTTTGAAGAATCATGGGTGGTAGATAAATGTCGAGTGCCGATGGCTTCGGGGGCGACATTGACCCCGCCCGGAAGAAGACCCCTAATGTGGATTGTGAGTGAGGGTATTGGACTTGGTATGCATGTCAGCAGGGGGCCCGGCTCAGTACCCGACCAATGATTAGCCCCTACTGGCGTGACATGTCAGACGCCAAGCCTTGACATCTCCAATCTTCAACAGATCCTCCGAGATGATTGTTTCGGTCTCTGTCTGCGAGAGGGACAATATACGAGCGTGCAGCGGTTGAAATAAAACGTCCGCCGGTTCGAAGATTCTTCGGTTTTCATCTTCCCTTGCAGTGCAATGGAACACTAATTAATATTATCTTGTGTAAACAGCGGTGCCCGCTTCCATCACACAACATGGCCGCAACTCCGAGTTACACTCTCGACGACTACGAGGTAGATTATACCCCGTCCCGCTCTTATTAAATCCGGGGCCGCCATTGTTCAGCACGGCCCATGTTGCTAATATCTCCCCCGCCGCTAGACTACCTTCCGCAATGTGATCGACAACGAGCTCACCACCACGGCGGAGACCCGCCGCGCCGTCGACCCCAGCACCGGGAAGCCCCTATTTGAGGTGCCCGTCTCCACGCAGCAGGACGTCGACCGCGCCGTGGCGGCGGGCCAAGCGGCCTTTCCCGCGTGGCGTGACCTGTCCACGGACGACCGTGCCGGCTACCTGCTCAAGTTCGCCGACGCCATTGACGCCAACCGAGAGGGGCTCGGCGCCCTGCTCGGAAAGGAGACCGGCAAGCCCCCGCAGGGCGTGGGCATGGAGCTGTTCCATCTCGGCAATCTGATCCGGATGATCGTACCGCTGCGCATCGAGGAGGAGCTGGTCGAAGAGACCGAAGAGGTACCGTCTCTGCCCCGGGTTCCCTATGTGATAACCGCGGCACTGTCCCCCTTTCTCTAATGCGTCGGAAATCCCCCTGGCAGAGAAAAGTCGTCCGCCGCTACGTCCCCCTCGGCGTCGGCGCCGGCATCACGGCCTGGAACTTCCCCATGGGCCTCGGCGTCGTCAAGCTCGCGGCCGCGCTGCTGGTCGGCAACGTCTTCGTCTGGAAGCCGTCGCCCTACAGCCCCTACACGGCCCTGAAGCTGGGCGAGCTCGCGGCCCGCGTCTTCCCGCGCGGCGTCCTGCAGGTCCTCAGCGGCGGCGAGGACCTGGGGCCCCTGCTGACGGCGCACCCGGGCGTCGCCAAGGTCAGCTTCACCGGCTCCGTCGCGACGGGCAAGAAGGTCATGGCGGCGTGCGCGGCGACGCTGAAGCGCGTCACGCTCGAGCTCGGGGGAATGATGCGGCCATCATTTGCGGGGACGTGGACCTGGCGACGGTGGTTCCCAAGGTGAGTAGCTTGCACACCCATGCCAATCCCCAAGAGAGAAACAATGTCAGACAAATCAAACAAAACGCTCTGGCTTACCAAACCGTCGGGAACCTCTCGCAATACAGATTGCGTTCCTATCATACGTAAACAGCGGCCAAATCTGCCTCGCCATCAAACGCGTATACGTCCACGAAAGCATCTACGACGCCTTCCTCGCCGCCTTCATCGAAGTCGTCAAGACCTTCAAAGTCGGCCCCTCCACCGACGCCGACGCCACCCTGGGCCCGGTCCAGAACAGCATGCAGTACGCCCAGGTGCAGGACCTGTACATCGACGTCTCCCAGCAAGGGTTGAAGGTTGCTTACAAGGCGGAACTCTCTACCCCGCCCGAGGGCTTCTTCCTCCCGCCCACCGTCGTCGACAACCCCCCGGACGCCTCGCGCATCGTCGCCGAGGAGCCCTTCGGCCCCATCGTGCCCCTGCTCAAGTGGTCCGACGAGACGGACGTGCTGCGCCGCGCCAACGACTCCCTGCTGGGCCTCGGCGGCTCCGTCTGGAGCGCCGACACGGCGCGCGCGGAGCGCATGGCGCGGCGGCTCGAGGCCGGCACGGTCTGGGTAAACTCGCACTTCGAGATCACGCCCAACGTGGCCTTTGGCGGGTTTAAGGAGAGCGGCGTCGGCGTCGAGCAGGGGACCGACGGGCTCAAGGGGTGGTGCAACCACCAGTCGGTCTGGGTCCGGAAGTCGACGGTCGCGGCGGAGCCGTTTTCGTAGGTCTCTGTAACTTCTGTTGACTTTCTGTTTTGTTCGAAGAGGAAGGTTGAAAAGGAAGGGATGAGAGAGCTAAGGGTTGACTGAGAAACCAGATGGGGTGTATCTCTAGGGGGAAGCATGGGACCTCCATATCAACAACCTGGATAACATGATAACCGTCTTCCCATTTTCGAGCATTCTGGACACTCCTTGAGTGTCCGAAAAATATATTGGTACAATCCCCAATTCCGTCAAAGTACGGATATGCCAATCATCCGATACAAGGCCTTGCGTGCCAGAAAAAAGCAACCCACAAAGAGCAGATTAGCCAGTTATACCAAAACCCAAAAATAATAGAGTTTAAACGCTATCATGGATTATATTTAAATATTCTCCTATCCAATGTAATAACCCAACGCCGAGAACACTCCGTTCTCTCCTTCTAATACATATAACGCAAAACGCAGCCACCTTTGGTCCACATATCAGGCCCGCTCTAGACGCACATTTCCACCATGTCTGACGAACGGTTCTCTCGTTTTCCCAAGTTGCCACCCGAGATCCGGATAATGATTGTGAGCAACACCGATCCCTGGCCATGATGGTCGCCCGAGCACGACAAAGGACTAGTCCCCTTTGTGGTGGATCAGGTGGCAGGTTACCAAAGCAATCGAAAAATCCCTGGCTGACTCGTACATTTACATGAATAGTGGGAGGCTGCAGTGCACGAAGAGTATCGTGACCGAGTCCTACTGCTTGAAGAGGCCACACGCCGTATCGTTGCTAGCAGGGAGCTGCAACAGCCCTTCCGCGCCGTTTTCCATGCCAACCGGGAGAGTCGCCATGCTGCCAACTCCATGTTCCCGGTTCGACTTCCCATGTACCGTTTTCGTGGATTCCCCAGTTTTGAGTGGCACCAGCAACGTATAAGAGGCAATGCAATGCCTTTTAGGGAGACGCTCGAGACGGTAGCTAGCGGTGAGATCCCCGTTAGCCTGACATTGGACACCTTCATGATCGGATTTTCCTGGCGGTGGCTGGAAGGGCGAACTGTTAGTCAAGGATTCGTTGGCAGTTATATGTCTGGCAATCTATCTCGCCAACAGACGCGCTTGATTCGGAACCTCGTCCAAGTTGTCAATGACGGCCGGGCCAGCGAGGCAGCGAGCCGAGACCCTGAAAGTTACCTCGACTTAAGTGCTGATGCGCTATCCGTCTTTGGAGGTGTGCAGGAATTTCGTTGTCTTTACCCGAACCCCCCCCAACTATCCCCGCATTATATGGATGTTGTGGGAAATGGGTGACCGAATGTCGTACAAAGTCGATGCGGCGCTTAATTGGCATGGTATCAGAGACTTCGGGACCCCGAGCTACAACGGCCGCGCACTGCTGCCACACGGGCAGCACCCGTGGAAGATGTTGACCTGTGCCGATTTTCAGGCTAGACTACATCGGACCCCGACTAGTGAAGAGTGATTCCTCTTCCCTCTTATATCCGTCTCTCTATCTTTAGACTTAAAATATTCCAAAGCTTTACCCAGAATGCTGACCCCTGTCTGAGTTGGTGATAGAACCGGCCGAGAGAGCAATGGAGCTCGACTAATTGCTGGTCTTGCCGGGAAAGACAAGTTGCCAACAAAATAAGTTTTCTGGCAACGGCAGCAGTAATGAGGTTTTCATATCACCCTTTATACCCCTGTTGAGAGTTTTGCGGTCCCACGTGGTGCATGCAAACAACACTAAATGCCCTATCTTAAGGAAAGCAACCAATATAACATTAAACCTAATGCGCCTTTCTCTGATTTTCTCTGTGCAAAATCTGTCATCCACTGCTCTTCGTTTTTATCACATGCACTCGAACACCTTCAATATGGCTGGCGCTGCTGACTTCTCTCTGTTCCCAGAACTGCCGACCGAAATCCGGTTACTGATCGTAAGTAAAGCCCACTCACCCTCGGCAGGAAATGATTGTGACCCATTTCGAGCAAGAGGGTGGTCCTCTTCTTGGATAGGCCACCATTACGAGTGGCGACATCACGTATGCTAACACAACACTCGCCATGACAGTGGGAGCAGGCCGTGCTGGAAGAGTACCGCGACCGCATCCTGATGGTAGACCCGCAGTTCCGCCGCATCGTCATCACCCGCTAGCTCCAGCGGCCCTTCCGCCCCGTCTTCCACGCCAGCCGCGAGAGCCGCGAGGTCGCCAACGCGCTCTTCCCGGTCCGGCTGCCCGTCCACGTCTTCGCCAACCGGGCGGCACGCTGGCACGAGGCCGCCCACCCCGAGCTCGCGCTTCCCCCGAGCTCACCGATCGACTCCGGCCGCGCCCCCGTCGGTGAGATCCCCGTCGGCCTCGAGCACGATACCTTCCTGTTCGGCATGAGCTGGTGGTACCTCCGCAGCTTCCAACCGGCCGTCGCCGCCGCCAAACTAGCGGGACAGCCACCGCCTCGTTTCGCCAACCTCCGGTCCGTTTACGATAGCAGAACCTGTAAGCCGGTGGAAGTAGAAGACCCGCGCAAGGGCTTCGTCGGCGCCTTCGTCACCGCCGAGCTTGCTCGCCCGCTGGTGCACGCGATCCGGAACGTGGTCGCCGTCGTCCACGGCGCGCCCCGCGAGGACGGGCAGACCACCCCCTGCACCGCCGGGGCGCGAAACTGGTTCCGAAAGGCGCCGACGTATCGACGGCTCCACCTCGCGGACGAGGACAGCTTCCGCGCTCTGGGTGACTAGTTGTCCCTTGAGGTCGACGCGGCGATGGACTGGGCCGGTCCCGGGGAGAAGAGGGACAATCCGAGTTACAACGGCCGGGCCGTGCTTCGCCAGCAGGGCGAATGGAAGGCTTATGTTACCTGCGACAACTCCTAGGCAAGGATTTTGGAGATTGCGTGGAAGGACTGTCACAGGTTTGCAATATACCGAGGCCACGGTGAATAACGCTACGTGAGTTACCTTGAGCTCGAAATGGGGGATGATAACAATATCCTTCGAGTTTGTCCGGTTTGGGAAGGCCATAAATCATGTGGCGATACATTTTCAATCTATATAATAGCTTTTTATACTGTCTATAATCCCCTTTTCCTACATATTACCATGGAGCCCAGTGTTATTGGTACCCTCCCGGGTCCTGGTCCGTGTAATTGTTTTAATGTCCTCTGTACTTTCTATGGCTTTGTCAACACTTATGTCGACCCGGTCCCATGCCGCACCACCATCGGTCCGGCTACTGTTTAGATGGTCGACATGTCAGACGGCTCCATGACGAACTCCTCCATCACAGGCCGATACGACGACCGGACGTACCGGTCGGGGTGCGAGGTGGCCAGGTTGCCAAATCAGTACCGGGAGATGAAACCTCTCGGGGTCGCTGGCTTTCAGGGTATTCGCGAGGTGCGCTGAAGAGATTCGGAGTTTGGGAGGCCTGGGCAGTATCCATGGGCTTGGGTTGAGGTAGGTAAGCTAGGTTGACATTCCTGGAGAATGAAGTAGCCAATGCTGCGACAGCCGGTAAAAGGATAGCTGCTTGGCGACGGGATAGCTGGTTGGTAGTTGGATGATTGAGAATGGGACAGCTGCAGGCATGCACTCGCTAGGTAATGGAACAATCAACTTGGGTAGATAAAATCGAAGCTGGTCCAGACGTAAAGCCTGATGTGACAGGACTGTGAGTAAACGGTGTGTCCCCTTTTCTGTTCTATTCAATTTGGAGAAAAATTGGTCCGAGACTCAATGGGCATCTTCCACCTACTAAATCAATCACCCTGCCTCTCATCGTTCCTCATCCATCTCCCTTCTTGTGCACGCATCACATTCAAACAGTCACATCGTGTTCAATCATTCTATCTGTCAAGCCATCTGACACAACCACGCCTTACCACGCCGTACCATCACCCGAGGGAAAGACTATCCGCGTGGCCATCATGACCGCGAAACGCTTCCCTAAATTCTCCCGTCTGCCCAAAGAGCTACAGTGTATGATCGTGAGTCATCCCATCCCCAACTATTGAGAAGCCCATCCACTGATTCTGGGGTGTTCCGCAGTGGAAAATGGCGGTTGTCGAGGAGAACAAGGACCGAGTCTTGTGCGTCCACGACGACACTCAGCGCATCGTCGCGACTCCATCTCGTCTGCTCGCGCCGTCTCCGGTTTTCCGCACCACCAAGGACAGCCGATACATCGCCCTGATGGTCTACTGCACCCCGCTCCCCGTCGTCAAAACTGACTGCCATGCCCTGGCACAGGATCCCAGCTTGCACCCCTGCGAGGCCGTGGGCTCGCTGCGCATCAGTTGGGAGCACGACATCTTCCTCTTGGGCTTTGCGTTTCGTGACTTCCGGATCATGTACCTAACGGGAGACTACAAAGTTCCTGTCCCGGTCGGGGTCTGCGACAATTTCGCATCGACGAGAATTCCGGACAGTGATCTCGAGAAAATCGCGAAGGTAATTGAATACCAGCCACGCGGCCAGGCGCCAAAGAATGCTGGAATAGCATGGACGTCCTTCGACAAGACTCGGTTTGCCGGAGTAGACACCCATTACTACATCAGAGGCATCGGTAAGAAGGATCGGCTTGCTGTCAGATACGGGTCCATCACGGGAAGGTTCGACAGGTTGCAGCCTAATGGTAATAGTGCTTATCTCAAGCGCATTATCGGATTCACGAAACGGATTGTTGGCCCTACGATCATTGAACGACCGGAAGACCTGGAGGAAGCCGCTCAGAACGCAGAGAAGTCTTCGGCAGATTGTGAGGGGCTGGTTGGAGAGGCCAGATTGTGCCGATTGGACATGGTATGAGAGAGAGAACAAGACCTGGATACGGCGGATCCCGGATTGGCTTTGGGAATCAGGTAGCCGCATCAGGTATACAAAGAGCCTTGGGCCAGGACGGTTGCTCTACATGGCTAACCAAATTGCAGCCAGTGAAATGATATGGAATAAACATTGGATCGCCTGGCAGTTGCTTCTAATTTGACAATTGGACATCCGTTTTCGTGGAGTGAACATTACGACTGTCCGCATGGAATAACCAGGCTGTCTAGCCAAATAGTAACCAACAACCAGTCACACCAGCCCAACAACACGTGCCAGCGTAACAGCCATGACCGTGGTTGAAAATGAGCATGAAACGAAGGAACTCCACACTCAACCCCTCCAACTCCCCTCCATCCAAGTCATTGCCGACGCATTCTCCCTGCCAAGTCCCAACCTAAACCAAGATCTCCAAAGCCGCGACCCCAAGCCCGACAAGCCCGGCCGCGCCCCCGGAGTCCCCCCCACGGCGCCCATCGTCGCCGCCGCGCCCGTCGAGCTCGCGGAGGACGGTGCGGTCGTCGTCGTCGACGCCACCACCGTATTGGTGGCCGTGTTGGTCGTGGACGTGGTCGTGGTGCTGATCGAGGTGCTGGTGCTGGTGCCGTCGGCCGAGACGACGGCCGCGCCGCTCAGGGCGAGGGCCAGGGTGATGGTGAAGGTGACGGTGGTGGGTACGGCGACCATTTTGAGCCGAGCGAGTGGTCCTCTGGGCCTCTGATTGAGTTTTTTTTGGGGGGGAGGGGGGTATGCGACGGCAAAGGGTGGGTTTCGAGAGTGAGAGGTTTTATCAAACTTTCAGATCAAGGTTGAATGTGTGACGGGACCACTGTGAGCTTGGTACTTCGAGGTAAAAAGTCTTGTGCTTGAGTTACTCTTGGTTTTTCTGGAAGAGGCTTTCACTGGGCTGGAGCGAAGCTTAAATACGAAAGGCACCGAGGGGAAAGGGAAGTAAATCAGATGGACTCGAGGGGAGAGGGTTTTCGAAAGCAAACTTGTTTCGCCCAGGGCGCTTGCTTGTCTTGCTTGCTTATCGTCTCTGCGAGGCGGGCAGGCCGCGAAGTTGACACGCGAAACGGATGCCATGGGCCACCACGTACGCACCTTTCCGCCACCGGGCCTCTCTGCAAAGTCCTTTGCTACTTGGGTCCGGCCCCAAGCATGTGTTTCGGAAATCGTTATACCTGTGACACCCACGAGCATAGTGTGGATGGGAGGCTGGGAGGGACGAGCCGTGAGACAAGCACCACGGCCAATCACGTAGTTTAATCAAACAGTAGTATCATACAACTAAGAATGGCCTTCTATATATGCTTGCTATCGTCATACCGCCAAAGCTGGTAACACAGGTGTTCCAAACACCACATGCATACCTCATCCCTTCTTCGGAAACTAGCAAATCGGATTTCGCTCTCGTATGTTTGTTGTCAGATCGTCCCGTGCTTATAGTGCTACATGTCATCCCAAAGTTCTTATGTTCCCATGAAGCTCACAGGATATCCGTCTCATACGACGTCCGTTAAGATTGTATCATCTATGCCCTCTGCCGCGCTGATCAAATCTTACTGTTTGCCTTGTTGCCTAGCCAGCCACTCCTCCGCCCCGTAATAGTCGCAGTTGTACTTCATAAACTCAGCGGGGTCGAGTGTGACCGTGTTGGACGCCTTGCTGTCGGTCGCCGGCCTAGCCTGCTGACGGGAGTACAACTGAATCAGACTCGCACGCTCGTACCGCGCCGCCACCACCGCCCGCAGCGCTGACGCGACCTCGGTCGCGTTCGGGCGGCCGCCCGCATGTTGCCTCAAGAAGGCCTGCAGCGCCTCCGCGTCCTCCACGCTCTGCGACGCCCCCCTGCCCCTGCGTCGGCAGCATGGCGTGCGCCGCATCCCCGACCAGGATGGCGCGGCCCTTGGTCCAGGCGGGCAGCGGGTCGATGTCGCGCAGCTGCCACAGCGCGATGTCGGGCCCCCGCGCGAAGATCTCGCGCAGCCAGGCCGGGAAGTCGGCGTAGCTCTCCATCAGCTTCTCGCGCGACCCGGCCTCGACCCACGACGCCGTCGACGAGGCCTCGTGCATCTTCTCGTCGGGCACCAGAGCGACCACGCCGAACACCTTGCCGCCGCGGCCGGGGCCCATGATGACGCGCTTGTCGTGGCCCATGATCATGGTGGTCGTGCCTTCGGACGCGCGGCCGCTGGTGTCGATCAGCTTCTCGGGGAGGCCGTCTATGTTCTGGAGGTTCTCGATCGGGATCAGGAGTCGGTAGGCGGAGATGCCCGTCGGTATCGCGCCTCGCTCCTCGCCCAGCACGGCGGTCCGGATCGCGGAATGGATGCCGTCGGCACCCACGATCAAGTCGGCCTCGAGCGTCTCGCCGCTCTGCAACGTCACCGTCCCCGCGTCGGGGTCGCAGCTCGTCACCGCGCTCGCCGTCCTGACCGCGGCGGGAGGACCTGGCAGCTCGGGACTCGGCGCGGCGTCAAGGAGGCCCTTGTGCAAGTCCTGTCGGTGGTAGAGCATGCGGTCCGCGCCGAACATGTCGGTCTCGAGCCGCATCTCGCGCACCATCTTGCCCTCGAGGTTGAAGATGCGGAACGCGCGGTCGGGCATCGGCTCGGCCTGCTCGAGGAACTTGTCGATACCCCATTGCGAGACGATCTTGGTCGCGTTGGGCTGCAGCGAGATGAGGGCGCCGACTTCGCCCAGCATGCGCGAGCGCTCGAGGACGGTGATTTGGCGGTTGGGGGCTCGGAGAGCAATTGCCTAGGTACAGAGCTGCTTGTTAGTGGGGGGTGCTTGGTGCTTTTGCGCCAGTCATTAGCAGGCACAGGAGCTAACTGTTGCAAGACCAGCAATGCCACCACCCGCAATGATGATTCGAAATTCTTCGGCGACGCTGCCCATCTTGTCGTCTTCTTCTGAGGAGATGCTTAGGCCAATCACGTTCACTATTCGCGTATACCGTTACAATTGATTACTGCCAGTTCGATCACTGTTGCGATTTCACTTCATCCTGTTTGTCGGAATCAACCACAAGCACAGAAGCTACATGCTCCTTGCTGCCCCTCCTCCTCCTCCTCCTCCTCCTCCCCCGCCCCCACTCGTACCGGTCGGTTCCAATCGAACAGAATGCGACCAAGTCAAGTCCCCGACGTGGGGTTTCCCCAGGTTCTTCGAAGAGCCGCGGCCCATCCGATTTTACATACCCGTCGCAAGATCTCATGTCCCCAGTTAGCTCTGGCTGAATACATGTATCCACTTTGATGACTAGAAGGAAGACCAGATCTGCACGTTGTCGAAGCCTGGAGGGGTAGCATTGCCGGGCACCTAAGAGTCCGTCCCTTGCATGTGTAATGCTCCCCGAAACGCCTGCTTGAGCCTTTCCTCCTTGACCCGAAACGCATCCGGGAACCATCCCTTCAACTCGTCATCGTCTCTACCCTCAATCATTGTCGCCAGCGCCTTGGCGCACATCCAGCACAGCACCATGCCGTGGCCCTGAAAGCTGGCCGCCACCCACAGATTCTCGGCACCCGGGACAGCGCCGACGAACGGACAGCCGTCGGGACTGTAGCCCATGATGCCCGTCCACGCGCGGCGGATGCGCCCGTCGGGATGGTCGTCGCCCCAATGGTCGCCGAAGTAGCCCGGAAGGCACTCGCGAAGGTTCTCGGCAATCACGCCGTTGAAGCCCGTGTCGTCCGTGGTCCCGTACTCGGTCGCGCCGCCGTCGGATAAGTCGTGTAGACCGCCGCCGATGACGATGTCGCCCTCGAAGCGAGATCCGGGCGGACGTGGGATCATGTAGTCGTAGGAGTCGCCGTGGATGAAGCTGTAGGTGACAGGCAGCCCCTTCGCGGGCATGCCCTGTCCAGGTCGCTGCGCTGTAACGTGCCCCCGAAGCGGGACGATGATTCCTTGGAACTGCTCTAGTAGATGGGCCGTGTAGCCGTTGGTCGCAAGTATGACCTTCCCCGCCGTGATCGCGCCGCGCTCCGTCTCGAGCCTCCAACCACCCCCACCATCCGCGTCCGTCGCCTTTTCCAGGTTGAGGACCGGCGTATTGGTCTGCAGATTAAGCCCACGCTCCAAACAAAGCTTCAACACGCCGGTGACGAGCCGGTACGAGCTCATGCTGCCCGCCTCGTAAGACACCCCGCCCGCGACGCCCTCGTCGCCACCCTTGCCGCAGTAGAACGTGTCGCGCACCTCGTCCGCCGTGTGCAGGACGTACTCGGACGCCGCGTCCCCTGGCGGCATGGCGTCGCGCATCGCCCGCACGGCGCGCTGGTCCTCCGCCCACTGCGCGGCGTCGTAGACGACGTCGACGGTCTGGCACGGGTGCGAGTCGCAGTCGATGGCGTGCTCGCGCGCGAAGGCGTGCAGGGCGCGGATGTTGGCGAGCTCCAGCTTGGCGATCTTGACGGCTTCGTCGGTGCCGTGCTGCTTGGCGTGGTGTAGGAAGGTGCGGTAGGACGCTGCTTTGGTGTGACCGCCTGGATAAACGTTAGGGGTTGAGCTCACTGGGTGGCACCTCGGGCGCGGAGTTGGGGGTTTGGGGGTGGAAGCTCACCATTGCGGCCTGTGGCTCCGGAACAGGCCTGTCGCGCCTCGAGCATGACAATGCTGCGCTGGGGGTCATCGTCGCTTTCATTTTGCAGTGTATTCCATGCGATGGCGGCGCCGGTGATGCCGCTGCCGATTATGACCACGTCTGCAGACTCGGGCAGGTTTGGTGTCGTGCGGAGATCGGCAATGTCGGCTGGGGGTCTTGCCAGTAGCTCTGCGTTGGGTTGTCACGAGGTAGTGTAACGGGTCTTGATGCATTCTCCTCCATGTTGAATCAATCCAGGCAAGACAGACAGATATTGGGTTCTAAAAGAGGTATTTCAAGTGGTCAAGGATCGGGGGTAGTGTGGGTGAGATGTAGGTTCGCGCTGTGGCGATTTATGCTGCATCCCCCGCAAGTCAAGCTCCGGCGACAAACGGCCGCCCGCGCAGCTGTGAAACATTTGTACAGTCATTTGCACCAAACATCTGGTCAGCTTGCAGCAACATCATTGTACCGTTTGCTATCCCAAACAGCCCTTTTTACGTAATTTTCTTGTAGTATTTGTTACTAAATAGGAAAGTAGTGTGAGTGGCATATATGGACCGAAGAAAATATCAGGTCCCATTACATAAAAGCCCAATCATAGAAAGAAAGAAAAAAAAAACCCCAAACGCCGTTTGGATATCCATCTCGGGAGTCACCAATCCCCCCTCCCATCTCATTCGGAATGATGGTTTGAAAACTTGGAAGCAGCGGACCGAAACAGCGGCTCCAGGAGAAATCCAACAAAAGCAAAGCTGCTTATTTTTAGTCATGGCGTCATTGCCCATGAGCCTGACCACGACATCCGACATATAAATCCCAAGAGAGTCATCGCTACCGCACCACGGTTTACAGCCGCGGGGCTGTTCCAGGACCCTCGTCCCGTAAGATAGCGGCAAGCTCATCTCCGCCTCCTGTTTTCCCCCGCGTCCGGCTGAGCTGTTGATCTTTCATTACCGTAACCATATGCTGGTCGTACGGGAACCCGGGATTCTGCCACGTGAAGCAATCTCTGAGACCCAACTTGCGCTGGATACACTGGTTGCAGAGCAGGCTCTTGTACGTGGTAGGATCAATGGCCACTCTGCACTTCTTTCCAGTCTTTTTGCAGTACTTGCAGGGAATTGGGGCATCCTGTCCCACATCGTCGTTGAGAAGACGGTCGGCCTTCTTCTTCTCCCTGATGGTCTTCAAAGTAGGGCCCTGGGCGGCTGGCCTGGCTCGAGACTGCCGAGAACTAGAACGAGAGCGAGATCGGGACCGGGACTGGCTGTTCGTGCTGTTGCCGGTGGTGGTGGAGGCGCCCTCGTCTGCCTGTGGTCCACCTCTGTGTTGACCTAACGCAGCCGGCGAACGAAACACGCCTGTCGCCGGCATGCTCATTCTACCTGCCTCTGGTATAGTCGGCAGTGCCGTTCGTCGGCTAGGAGGTGCTGGTGGACGCACAGCTGTAGTGGCTGTTGGTGCCACTGGAGCAGCTGCCGTTGTTGCCACTGGAGTAGCTACCGTTGGGGTGGACGGAGTAGCTGCTCTCAACGGAAACAATGGACTACTTGTCGAGGCTAGTGGGGTAGATTGCAGGATCCCGTTGGTTCCACTCGAGGGTGCGGCGTGGGATACGTCTATGTTACCGTGTCCAGGTTGGTGGACTAACAAATCCATCAACTCGGCGGGTTTGGCATTCTCCGTGAAACTCCACTCCGCCGCCCAGAGGTCGACGTATTTCTTTTGGTACAACCAGCCCTGATCCCGTCCAAACAGGGGGTACTCGGCACACTCTTCAAAGGCCATATTCATCGTCTTGACGGCCATTTCCAGCCTGGCCCTGAGGTCTGGCATCAGGCGGGGTCCCGGGTTGTCATTGCGGACCTGGTCGAACTCCAGCGTGGCACGGTTCACGAGGTACCGCATGAATTCGAGCGCCTCCGCGGGGGTGCCGCGGCCGCCAAGCATCCGGCCTGGAATTGACGACGCCGGGCTTTTTGAGCGTCTCGGGGGCCCGGAAGGCCCGGTCCATTCTGCGGTCCGCGCGGCTGAACACGATCTCGAGATACGTGTCGTCCCCTCGCGCGAAGGCGGTGGCGTAGTCGTCCGAGTCCAATATGAGGTTGGTCACCTCCGCGGTGTACGCACCGTCTGAACTATAACCCACCATGGGCCCATGCGTGGGCTCACGCTCGGCCGAGCAGAACGGTAGTGTCTTCTCTTTGGGCTCTCTCCATCGGTAGCCATCTCCGTCTCGTTTCGGGAGTTCCTTTCTTGGCGGTCCGTACTGGGACTCTGAGATCCCTTCAAGGTAGCGGGATGCCATGTTCGTGAGTAGGTGGATTGGCCAACCGAGGACTGCGAGTACTCGAAGCCAGGGGGGGATGGTCTGAGTCGAACCGTTCGATGTACGGTTTGTTCAAACCCAAATGATGGCGACTCGTTAGGCACTGTTTGTGCGACACTGCCGCCGGGAGTTTCTTACTGTGTTCAAATCAGCTATAGTATACAATGGCGAGCAAACCGAGTTCTGCAATGGTATGCTATCAGCATGGTACCCCCTCGAACTAATGTAACTGAGCCCGTCCCCAAGCAGTCATTGAGAAGGAAAGGATGGACAGAAAGACTAAAGCTGCGGGTAAAGTCCCGGTTTATATATGGCAAGAAAATATTTTGCGAATGGCCGAAATGCCGACGTGAAGCGTGCGGGTGACTCTTCTTAGTACTATAGAGTTTCTTGCAACTATGGGCGGTTGGGGCTCCCGCGAACAGTAACGGCGAACCTTGGTCGACTATAAACTCAACGGCTAGCGTGAATTCAGTTGCCATATCCCCTTCTCTCCCATTGTGAAGCATCTACCTTAGCATGCTGTACTTGTTCCATTCCATTGAGTATGCGTACGTATGATATCGCATAGCTCCAACTCCTTGCCCAGTAGTTTCGCCTATGGTACCGAAAGCTCCAGGCAAAAGAGAGATTGGATCAAAGTCTCATTGCCCAAGACGCCATGCTAGAACGCATCTCCATTTCATGGTTTGAAAACAGGAACTCGGCCAAGTAGAATAATTATAGTTTCAGCTTGTTTGGTTCACCGTGGGCCTAGCACATGTGTACATCCGGATTGAATGATATCGCCAGAAGCACATTGAGATCCAAGATAACTCCGATGACCCAATTCCTTCACGCCGTGGATATCCACTATTTGCTTCCGGGACAATCTTGGTAAGTTCGAGCTGCGCGCATTGTCCCCCTGTCCGTTCCCTGGTCTGGAGCTCGCGAGACGAGGTCAGATGGGCTGTTCGCATCTCAGCAAGCCTGCTTGTAATTAGGATCTGTGGAATAGTGTTCTTCTGGTATCAATCTCAAGATTCTGCTGGTACCCTGGTGATCTGATCCAGGTGCGGAATGTGATGGCTGCCTGAAAAAGCGCGGAAGTTGACTGGGTTGAGATGGCGGAATCCACCAGAAGGAACTCTCGTCTCAGATCATCAATGCAGTGTGGAAATCGCATACAATCAGTTTGCATATGGGTAGGAACTAGTGGAAGCGAGGCAATACCTTCCATATGACTGATGTGCAACGAAGTAAAAACCCTGGTCATTGCTCCATCCCAAGTGCATGGTGGCTTCCTCTAAGGTTGAACCACATGGCCATGTTTGGACTGTCATGACTGGCTCGCTGAATATGGAATTAAAAAAAAAAGAAATTCGGCGGACTTTCCAGAATCCATTCGAGATAATCTGTCCTCGGGGTTTCTGCCACCCTCGAGTGTACTGTTTCTTTTCTTCAACAGGTTGGGAATCTAGCGGCTTAGATTCGTCCGTTTCATAGCGCACTCATCCCAATTAAACATCGACTGTGCTACAACCTCCAGATATAATCAAGAAATATTGAATCAATCATCATCCTCCCTTCCCTATATCGCTTTCTCCGATGTATGTGTAGATGAGTGGCCATGGCCAAAATATATGTTGGACAGGTTTGGACCCAAGACTGTCATTCTCTCGCCTTATCAGAATTCGACAAAATCACACATCAGCACCACAATAAGTGTAATACTGAGACCAAAGAAATAAACAATTATATAAAGGCCTTAACCGTGATTGGCATGCGTAGTTACATCTAATCGCTTGTACAGACGGCACATGCAACCAAGTTCCTGCTACGCCGCGCAAAGCGCTCAAAACTGCCGGCGACGACGACCATAATGATAATAGGCACGCCGATCACCATGCCTGCTTTTTCATCGACCAAGAAGGCGCAGGTAGTCAACACGGCGCTGAATACAACAAATATCCCAATGGGTTGACGTTCGGATAAGCTCAATGGGCTCTAACGGTTCTGGGGATGGTCGCCTTCCTTGGGTCGAGAATGGTCTGAACGTTCAACGACACTGTTGAAGTTACCGCCGCGGAGTCTGCCGTCCTTTTAAGCACCCAGGCCATTGAATGGCCTCCATTCTATCCAACGTGGCGGGTCGTGCGTCATGTAGGCAATTTTAGAACGGGGTAGCTCGCTCACTAGGCAGAACGGCGCAACGAAACGCCCTGCCATGCCACCAAACCAGCTCAAATCGCGGGGCAAGCAAGTACTAGCTGATGTTCCGCGTCAAGCACCGTTCCCTTTCGTGTACTTCGAGTGCTGCCTCCACGCCGGCCCATAGAAAAAGATCAACACTGGAATCGGCGCAAACGCGAGCCCTACCGCCCCGAGCACAGTGCACCCGAACCCCGCCCCCAGCCGCTTCATCAGCGGCACGGCCGCGAGCGGCAGGAACGTCGCCGCGACGCAGCGCGTGACGATCATCGCCGTGATGGCCGAGGCCGAGTACAGACCGAACGCGTCCACGACGAAGGTGAAGACGGGCATGAAGGCGAAGTTCATCGCGAAGCCGAACACGGCCGACGAGGTCAGCACGACCCACAGCGGCAGGCGCAGCTCCGCGGCCCAGCCGTACAGGGTGAAGGTGATGGGCAGCGCGAAGGCGCCGACGATGATGATGGGCAGGCGGTGTTCGGGCATGCCGATGCCGCTGTTGGCGTCTCGGAGCTTGATGTAGATCCGGTCGAGGAGCGCGTTGCACACCAGGGTACCGACAATTGACCCGGAAGCTGGGGCGGATCAGTAAACTGTTTTGGATTGATCACTCGGAGGTCGACTTACTGAAAGGGATGAATGCCAATCCAGTCTGGGCAGGCGTCAGATTGTAAGTCTGCATAAGGGTATCAGGGTAGGTCGTGGAGAAGATGTAAAAGTAGCTGAAAGTCATGGCCCCAAACAGGCAAATCAGCTGCAAAACGAAGGAGTCCGCAAACACGACCACCGGCCGCATCATGGCGTCCCACAGCTTGCGCGTGCTCCGGTCGTCATCCATGAGATCGAACGCGGTCCGCAGCGCCTTATCGCCCGTCTCGTGCCGTAACCTGGCCGCCTTGCGCCGCAGGATCGGGACCTTGTACGTCTCCTTGAAGCCCGCCAGCAGGAACGCCTCGCACACGCAGGCGAGCCCGACGCTCAGCCAGACGACGGAGCGCCAGCCGATGGTCTCGGCCATGGCGCCGCTGATGAGGGGGCCGACGGCGCCGCCCGTGATGGGCGCCAGCTGGACCAGGCTCATCGCGGAGCCGCGCTGCTCCGTCACGAACAAGTCCCCGACGATGGCCGGGTTCAGCACGTTGGTCGCGACGGCGAGCCCTGTTAGGAACCGGGCGGCGATGAAGAGCGGCGCCTTCTGGCAGAGGGCGGCCAGGACGGTCGCGCCGATGAAGCCGACGTTGGCCGCGTTGATGACGGGGTACCGCCCGAACATCTCGGAGAGCGGCGCCATCAAGAGGGGACCGGCGGCCTCGCCCAGCTCCCAGATGGTGACCAGTAGGACGCTGGAGGATTTGCGGGGGTCCCCTAGGTCGGTGGTGATGCGCGAGGCGATGGGAACCACCGAGATGCAGGTGAAGGTCCTGAACAGGCTGCGTGTTAGCTAACCGACATGATCCAAAGAAGGATCTGGTCCGGGGCTTACACAGTGAATGCCATGAAGGCGAGCAACCCGACAATGGCCCATTTGTAGCCCGGCGCCCACTCTAGCGGGTTCTCGGCGTCCCCGCTGGGGTCGAAGTCGACAATGTCGTCCCGTGCATCCTCGATCTCCCGGACACGCTCAGCAGTCGTGTCAGGGAGCAAAGGGTTCGTTTCGTCCATACTGAAATGCAATACTCGGCCCTCAATCTGGCCTGAATGAGGGTGGAACAGCGAGGTTAAGGGGGTCACGAAAGAAAGCCAGTCAGTCGGTCAGCACGAATCGTAAGCAGCACCAGCGGATTTTGCTACAGTGGGTCGGCCACCACCATGGCGCTGATCGGCTTCGGCTTCCAGGTCGGTTCCAGGTCGGTTTTGGTGCTTGGCGGTCTCCATCAGGGCTTATCGCCGCCGCTAATCATTGCGAATCGTCGCGCCATTTTGTCTGCACTGCGCCTTGGTGAATCGGATGCAATATATGATTCCGGCCAGCTGCGCGGATCGTATCACGGCAAAGCGCTTGGGAATCTCGTGTGCACATGGACGATTGCTTGAGCAAGTAGACGCGGTTTTCCGGGCGCATCTGTCGCCGATGAGACCCAAGTCTCGTGTGTAAACGCAATAAAAGCACCTGTAAGTCCCGCGTTGTCCCACAATTGCGCCATGCAGGCGTGACAGAAGTCCATGCATCCGCACCGCTTCCCGACGACATTCGCGTGCGACAACACCGCTTCGGACTTGTCCCTGCCTCACTTTCCGACACGCGGGGTGAACTTCAACATAGGAGCCAGTCGCAGAATGAATATCTCAATTGCCTAAGAGCGCGCCGAACTCTTGAGGCGTCCATATCTGCGTCCATCCCCGGATATTTTCCCAATGCCGAGCAACGGTACCTTGCATGGTGCGGTTCAGAGCTGCAGGGGGTGGGAAGACCAACGGCCACCGCTCTGCGCAGTGGCACGTTTTACCTACTCGGACCGACTTCTTCACTGGGCGCGCTGTCGAGTCGAGTCCAATCGCTCCCTCGGCTGGCTCCCCGAGGGCGGATGAAGGTCCGGATGCTTCGGAGGAGCTCCGCCTCGTCGGTATGCGATACATGGACACCTTTATGACTAAGCAGCCTCGGTGCAGTCGGGGAAATGGCAGGCCAGCCATCTCGGCGCTGGTACCCGAAGAGCGGCAGGATAGTGGCCTCGGGGTTGCTTACGGGCGAGAACCAAAATCAATTCTACTTCAAATGCTTTCGGGTGAGAAGCCATGTGTTGGTACGTCGCTCATTCCTTCTAAATGATCCTCAAATCTTGAGGTCGATCAATGTTGCTACACCAAATGGCGCACCCTGAAGTATATACAAGAAATCAAAGTAAGCTCTGCGTCGGTCATAAATCCGTCCTCATCCGTCGTCTTCGACCATTCCCTTTCTCTCCCTTCCCTCCAATGCTTCTTAAGCATAGTTCTCCCCCTGCCTTGGTAGTCGTGTCCGACTTCATCTGCACATCCTTAAGCACAACGCTCGACCCGGTCTCAGACGTGACGCGGACCCACGCCGTCGCGGCCCCGACACCGCCGTTGCCCTCGAGCTTGAAGAAGTTGTTGACGTCGCGCGTCGTCGGCTTCCAGGTCGCGCCCTGGTCCGCCGACACCTCCATCTTGGCCGTCCGGTACACGGCGTTCTCCACCGTGGCCGCGAACCAGTACTGCGATGCGCCGCCGTGCATGCGCACCTGCAGGGGGCTGGTGATGGGGCAGGGCACGTGCTCCCACTGGATGCCGATCTCGCCGAGCGACTTGTCGGCGAGCTGGGAGAACATGTCGGGGCTCATGTCGAGGTGCTGGGCGTTGCCGCCGGTCTTGTTGGTGATCTGTGGGGGCTTTAGTTAGTATGCAGGTTCTGATGCAAAAGAAACGAATGGAGACATACCATGGCAATCTTCTTCTTGCCCTGGTACGTGATGGACACGCAGCCGCCGCAGTGGTAGGCGTTGTCCCAGATGGTCTCGGACACGCAGGTCGAGCCGTCGATGCCGGCCGGCAGGACGTAGTCGACGAAGGCACAGGGGCCGTTCTGCCAGCAGCCCTCCTCGCCGCAGCTCTCGCCGTACCAGGTGCCCTGGCCGGTCTCGACAGCGGAGGTGGTCAGGCCGGCGGGCGCGGGAGAGGCCGAGGTCAGGGCGATGAGGTTCATTGCCAAGGCGCCAAGGCCGTGCATGGTTCGGGAAGAAGGCATGGTGAGTTGGGTTTAAATGAGTGTACTTGGTTATTCGGAAAAGAATGTGTGCCAAGAGCGAGAGCGACTGTGTTGGTGAACAGATCTCTCTCGAGCAGGACTCTGCCTTCTTAAATACATCGCAAATCTTTTCATAGTACACATCGTCTCGTCGTCCCACTATGAGCGCATCATCCGCGACCCGCGGTGCCGGCGTGGCCGCAATAAGCGTACAATGTACTTGAAACAAGATGTCATCAATTTACAGTGGGGAGCTGCATGTTGGCTTGAGTCGTGGAAATTGGATCGTGCCCCGCGAGCGCTGCCGACTGGGAGCGACTGAGAGCGACGTGGGGTTGGAACAAGCTTCATCCAACCTTTAGCGTCATCGACGGGGGAAAAAGAAGATTTCAGATATAAAGTGGGCAGTCCCAAGACGGAAGCTAGCCCGCGAGTTTATTGATGTTTCCACCAATCACCACTAGCCATTGTCCCTGTTTTAGCTACCATGTTGTCGCCCCTTAATCCGCCAGCCTGGCTCCTGGGTATTTAGGGTGAACGCCACGTTCGGATGATGCACCCCGTCACTTTGCGAGTCATCCATGTCCCCAATGCCGCATCAAGTGGTCTTGGACCTTGGAGGGGCAAGGCGCAATGCGTCGTAGTCGCGAGAACCAAGAACGGAGAATCGCGGCAGGCGAGGAGGCACCACGTTCTCATTGTGGTGGCCGAGTTGAAGTAGTCGCGCGCTGAACTGGGGACCGGATTGAAGTACCACCGTGTCGGGGTTGGTTATATGCTGGGAAAGTTTATTACATGGGACAAGCCCGCGTCTGGAGGCTTGGTATACTGAGTATAGGACGGTCTAATGCGAATAGGTCGTATCTGATTGGCAGCCACATATGTAGCAGGTTCATCTGGAATGGATATTGGAATCCAGGGACATATGTGACTATTCGATTGATCTAATGACTAACCCCCCTTTCAATCCTCAGACTTGAACCACCGGACTCGTACGTAAGAGACTTTGCACGCCCATGCAAGTCCTCCAATTGCGCGTGCCCAAACTTGGAGTACACTCGGCTCCCCAATACGTTTTCATGAGGGCCGCCTTTGCCGGAAACGACGCTTCAAGCTCGCTCAAATTCCATATGTTCGTGTGCAGCCGGACTTCGTGGCTAGCGTGCACATTGTTCTGCAATATGAAATCCTGGGAGGTTCCATGCTTCTGCTTCATGCGGACACAAACCCGACTCCTGAGAGATCCCATGTATATGGGCGGTCCGTTGTAATGGTTGCTGAAACCTTGGTCCGCTGAAACTGTTTCGAATACGATGCGCCGAACTTGCAGCCCGACATCGCCACTAACCGGAACTTCGAGCAGCAATACATTTTGACTTTCTTCTTTTTCACGCGAACTGTACCGCGCTTTCGCACAGTCCAATTCTCCCCAATGCCTTTGTCCAGAGGCAATGGGAGTCATGACGGCAGCTGGTTGGTAGTTCAGCGGGTATGGACAAGAATCTGTCTTGACAGCAGGCCAGGTCAGCTTTGAAGCGGCCCTACCCTTTATCAATAGCTCAGTGATCCCCTGATTACCCATTTCTTTGGCATAATCTAGGGCCATCTTCCCATTCTCACAAGGAATGTTTAAACCCAGGCCACGCTCGATAGCGCACTCGAGTTGTTTGACGAAGCCACCTCTCACAAGGAACAGTAGCTCTTGGGCACTCATTGGCGAGTTTTTATGAATATTAGTGGCCAGTATATCAGCCACTTGTTCGTGACCTAACCAGAAAGCCATGTCGAGTGGAGACTCGTCTCTGGTGCCTCGCCTGACGCTTGGGTCTGCGCCAATCTTCAATAGCTTCGAGACCATTGTCGCGTTCTTACATAGGGCGGCGTCGAAAATCGGTGGTAGCACAATATGATCAGTATCATGGGAGAGGTTGACTTGGGCACCGATTGTGATCAAGTCATCCATCATGCTTTCTCCTTTGCATATTGAAGCGAGTCCCAGGGGTGTGGTCGGTATGGGATCTCGGTCCAGACGTTCCCTGTCGTGTTCGGCGAGGATCGGAATGAACACGGGGAGGTCGAGGAATACCACCCAGTGCAGTCCGTTAATCCTACCGGGGGCGAACCATTCCTCTGATGGCCATCCTTCCTGATCAGGTTCACCTCCCAGCTGTGCAGCCAAAACCTTAGTGGCTTGCACGTTCACATAGTCATTCCATCCGCAAATGGACTCCTTCAAGGTGGTATCGGCCATCTTCCAGAGTGTGGTTTCTGGGATTTCTGGCTTTGGTGGGCTCAAGAACCTTGCCAAATCCTTCCCCCAGAACTCCAACGCGTATGGACACAATGGATAGAGACTGATGAAATCGCCCCTGGAGATGCCCCCGTTGCCTCTCTTCAGGCACTCGAAGTGAAGAAACTGCAGTAAAGTAGTCGGAATGTGCTCCTCGATACTCGGAAACCAAGTGGTTCGGGTTTTGGGCTGCAACAGATCATCGGCGATGGTCTTGTGTGCAACCCGAAGCGTACTGTCCTCATTATCGACAACAAGGTATTCTGCGCAGATGCTTGTAAGACTGAAACCCTTGAAAACCTCCCTGTTAGGATCGTAGCCTTGCGCGCCAAACTTGGTGGCCAAGGCTTGCCTCAGTTGCGTCTCCGTCAAGGGGCTTTTCGCATAGACAACCCAAAACAGTGCTTGGATAGCGGTGCACGGGAGTTCGCCTTCTTCAACGTCGGGGAATTCCTCCGCCATACGCCGTAAGCCTTGATCGTAGGCTTCGTAAGCTGATCGTGGAAGCCTTTCGATCATTTCCAGGCATTCCGCCGGAGAATTTGCCTTCAGGATCTGGTCCATGAAGAGTTTGGTCATCAAGAACAATCCCTGGCACTTCGGAAGCAATTGCGCAACGATCTCTTCCATGAAACCAACATTACCAGTAAGCAAGAGGTTTTGGCTTCTTGAAATTCGATCTTTTATGTACAGGATGAGATCCATATCGCTTGCATTCAGCGAGAAGTGTGGATAGGTCGAGAATAAGCTGGAGATGTCTCTGTACGGACGTGAGGTTACCAACAGGCGACATTGTGGGGTGTTTCGCATAATGTTTTTGAGTATTCCCACCACTTCTCTTTGGTGGTGTCGTGGAATTTCGTCGAGCCCATCGAGTATGAGAATGACCCGACTCGTTTTGGTGACGGTGTGCTCGAGATTTTTATCTTCTCCTTTCTTATCGTTTCGGCAGAGTAGAAGGCGCCTTGGCGTAACCTGGATCGCGATTCTTCAATCAATTCGAAGTCGATCGACGTGGGATCGACTAGCTGGGCCCAGAAAGACATGGCTATATCCATGGCGTCTTGTATTTCCCTCAGACCGGTGACCTGATGACCGCAAAAATGCAAGCGACTTGAACTACACCAGACGTCTCTGCACTCTCTTTCAGTCTCCTCGCGATGTTGTACCTGGTTGATGATTAATAATCCGATGAATGATTTTAATAAATCGCTGATATGGTGTAGAGAAAACTCACGCTAAGCCGGTTTTCCCAGATCCCGCTGACAAGACATTAGCACCCATATGAATGTGACGTAGTCATCCGAAGCCGAGGTAACTCACGTAGCCCCTTTACCCAAAGAAGAGCGTTGTCGGACGCAGCCCAATCTTTAAATTCCCTTTTACCCAGAAACTCTTCTCCCGTGCCATCTGTGTGGGATAAAGCTACTGGCGTCTTCGCAATCTCATGGGCGAACGCCGGCGTGTGACCGTTGATGAATTCCCTAATGAGTTGCCCTGTCGCTATTGATTAGTCTAACGTGGAAACAGTATTGGTAAAAGGGCAGCTCTGAATGATTTGGGTTATCTTAACTCGTCATTTCAGCACTTGGCAAGTTCACCTTTATCCAATTCCGAAAGGACGTCCAGCGTCTTCGTCGTATTCATCAACAGCAGGGTCTCCTTGAAATCCCTGATGCTATGAAGTGCATCCTTGACGTCAGCCTTCTGTTTGGGCCACATCAACCGTGTGTACAAGTTTCTACAGAACTTGGGGATCCGCTGAAGTTGAATTTGAAGAGTTAGTAGGCATTGTTTCACTCGGTCTAGGGTCTTGCCTAGTTTGGCTTGTCCTCGGATCCGAAGTATCTCCAGGTGTCCTCCAGATCCTGCAGGTTGGGGTGCAGGTCGTCCGTCTGTGCGAGGAGAGCAGCCCTCTCCTCGGCTGCCCGATAGACACCCCCGGCGTACTTGATGAGTTTGACAACATCCAAAACGAGGTTTCTGATATCGCCTATGGATGCCATGATAAGCGGTATAGACTTGAATGAAGAGAGAGAGGTGGGTTGAGATTAAAATTCTTGTCAATGTAGAAATGAGTGGAAAGTTGAAGGCTGAGCAGATGGGGCTGGAGACAGGTCTACCACCTGCGACAGCAATACTTGCATCTGCATGACTGATACTGGAAGTCTGCATTTGGTTAGAACGAACATATGGCTGCAGCTTTGGCGTGCCACGTAAGTATAAGGAACCCATCCTGGTCTGTACCGTGACGGCGTTTATTGATGCGCCAAGTTCCCTTCTGCCCGGGACGATGCTCGCGAGAACACTTACTCGGGATACTTTCGACATATGAAAGTGGCCCGTGAAAAAGAAGAGAGTCCGCCTTGTGTGTTTCTCATCCACCTAACTGGCCATGTCAGTGAGTCGGCTTCTGAGGTCCGTTCCCGTAGGTGGATGTCCTGAAGCTGCAATGGGCAGGTATCGCCAGTGTGGGCTTCTGTTATTAGGTTAGCGGCATGCGCCAATGCTTCCCCGGGCGGTTACAGCGGTGGGACGACTACCTACACGCAAAGGTTTAATTGCGGCTGAGGCTGATAAATTGGAGACGTCACGGAGGAATTTCCACCAGGTTGGGCTCATCATACACCGACGGTGATTGTTGTGACGTACATGTCCTTTCGCTTTAAGTACTCACGGCCCTCCTTGGCTACTTTTGCCTCTGCATCGGCCGAAGTGGCTCACTATAGCAATAAAGACACAGAGTAACAAACAGTTACCACCCCTGCTCTTCTCCGTAAACAACATTGATTTTAAGGCCATTCCGTGGTGGGCGTATGAGCACCCCCGACCCCACGCCGTGCCGCCTTGTCCTGAACTCGGTCCTGCGTATTGTGGTTGGGTTCAGAGAAACTTCTTTTTGTGGGAGGGGATAATGGGGCAGCTGCCCGAAGGAAGGACATAGCAAGGTGGAATAGCGACGGCGACAGAAACAACTCTTATTGGAGCCCGACCTCTACACAGCCACAGCGAGAACCCCACGCCTGGCCACAGCATCTCAGGCAGATGTAGGTTGAATCAAGCTCTGTCCCATCGCACTCTCACTGCTAGTCATGCATGGGAAAAGACAAAGTCCAAACAAGACACAGGGCATCCTGTCAGTACTTTGTTTATACGGAAGAGTAAGAGGATCGGGCTTTGGAATAACTTTCCCTATATTCTAGCTAATCTATATTCAGATTATAATCGTTTTATAAAGGTAGTATATTAGGGCTGGTGCGTGGTACAGGTGTTGCGCCGAACGGTACAGCGGCTTAGTTTGAAGATACACTGATAGGCTCACATATAATAACTAAGTAGTTTAATGTTTCTGAAACCTACCAGTATATAGACATTCCTGAATTGTTGTTTTCTGCGTTGTCTGCCGCCATAATGGAGAAAAGGAAATGGACCACATAACTAGCTTTTTGCAGTCTTGAGATACTGTCAGTAGTCGAGAAAGCGCTGTCGCACCTTCCAGGTTTAGCCTCCCTTCCCGATTCGGCATCGCGCGGTCATATACCCCTGTCTCCACCTAAATACATATATAAGACTGCCTTCCCACAAAGTCTCCTCGATGTATACTTGACTTCTTTCTTCTCTTCCTTTACCACAAGATCGACCACGGCGCTCATTATGCCTGTCCATGGCTACGAGTCCGACCTAACATTTTCAATCCCATCTGCGTTCCGGCTCAATCGAACTCTACTGCCATCACTGCCACTGCCTACTTTCCACACTACACACCAATCTTCATATAAGTCACGCTGAAAATAACATTCACTTCATCACTACTCTGAGTCTTTTCTAGAGATCAGCTACCAGCAAACCCTTCGCAGCCATGGAGGCTTCCTTCGTCTCCCAAGGGCTGCTCCCATTCTGATAGCGTTCGCCTACTCGAAGCCATGTTGGCATCGCTACCGCGCTGTTGCCTTCATTTCGGATGTACGACGTTCCGGGATTGTCTCTTCCAATCATTCACACATGATGGCGAGACCACGTCAACACTTAAGCCACATTGTCAGCTTTCGTTCCAGATGAGGAAGGTCCCATTCTCGCCTCATCTCCAGAGGACCACCAAGCTGCCTTGGCCTCGGATGCAGGACGTTCCGCGACTCGCCTCTTCTGCTCATCTCCCCCTTTTCGGCGAGGCCACGTCAGCACTGCCTCCAACTATGCGGCCTCGGATGACAGGGCGCTTTATTATCGTCTTATTTCCAGAAAACGATCACTGTTGTCGCGTCATCGCGGCCACGCGGCTGCCTTGGCTTCGGATGCAGGACGTTCCGGGACTCGTCTCTTCCAATCATTCACGCATGATGGCGAGACCACGTCAACACTGCAGCCACATTGTCAGCTTTCATTCCAGACCAGGAAGGTCACATTCTCGTATCATCTCCAGAGGACCAACCAACTGCCTTGGCTTCGGATGAAGGGCGCTCCGTCTTGAGCTCTACCAATCAGTCATCAGATGTCGGTGGGCTGTATGTGGTACCGCAGCTGGCCTGCGGTCAATTCGGTTCTATTAATTTCTCCGAGTGTATTCACCGGGAGGGATTGGCCGAAACTGAGAATGGCACATATGACTGACGTCTCTAGTATGTGCTTTGCCAGCTCATTGGTCGCCATACTGCACTCCCAGTCACCGAAGTCAACGCCCGGATGCGTCAGGTGTGGCACAAATTACACGAAGTCTTAGCAGGCCACAAGTTCAGGGTCGCAACGGAAAATGGCCAGTAAGAATTGGGGGAAGACTCCTAAGAATGTGATGCGCCGATTATTCTGTGTATAAATATCTACTGGTCGAGCCAAATCCCCCTTTCCGCAGAATGTCTCTGGCATATCAAACTTCGAGTTTGATATCCCTTCTACAATTCACTTAAATAGCTACAATCACACTATATTCTTTCACGGGAGGCCATGTCACATCTCCCAACCCCCAGTGTGCCGCTGCCTAAGCCCAGTGTAACTCCCCACGGAGAAAAGCTGAGCGGCAATGGTGCTCACATGGCTAGTAGTCGCAGGGCAGATCTCGTGCCCACCTCCGTTGTGGGATTTCCAATGAAGCCGAAAGCATCATCTGGCAGCGGAAAAGGAGCCCACTTCCAAGATCCGATCTCGCTTATTGAAGATGACGAATTTCGAAACCCTACGCCGATTCCGCCCTGGAGAAGCGGCAACAACCATCAGACAGAAGTGCCTGCCAGCTCCAGACAAACCGCGACTCTAAGTCTTCCGCCTGCCATTTTCACCTCTGGTCAGCCTGTTGCCAGGCCCCAAGGTCCGGAGAGCGTTTCTTTCATTGGTAGGCCCCCCAACCAAATTAGACCACCCGATTACCTCCGAAATACAGCCACTAGGGGCAGAATCGAGGTCCCTCTCTGCTGTCAAGACCCCTAAGCCCGTGGATTCCTCATTCCTCGGGATGACGAGGGAAGACTTTGGAAATTTACCTTGGATGAAGGCGGCTGCGCAGCGCCGTAAGGCGCGGGAAGCGTCGGTACAGAGCATTCCTCGTCTATCTCAAAACAAGGACAGCCAACCCCTGGAGGGTCTTACCATTGTCACCAGTGGCGCTCAGTTGATAAACAGAGGGACGCCGAGTTCTTCTAGAGTCCCTGATGGAAGCACGATTGGTTCTGCCTCGAAGACCCAATCAGATTCTGCCAGCAACACCGACTCGCGAGGCTCGGTGATTGTCGGCACGAAACGCAAAGGCCGGGAGGAACTATCTGCATCGAACGACGGCAACCTCCTTGGTCCTCATGACAGCACAAGTGATGACCAAGCGAGTTCCCGAGACCAGGCAGTGGCGGCAGAAGCACTGCCCGCTCGCAAGCGTCAGAGGAGGTCCGACCAGGCTCAACGACCAAGTTCACCAATGAGTCAGCCCCCCTCACCGCGACAGCCCCATTGAACGATCAGCTGAGGCGTTGCCGGCATCCCATCCGGCATCTTCGAATATCGTCTCTCCCTTCAGCGCTGCGTCTTATGAGGAAATACTGATCTCCAACGGTATCCTGAAATGCGTAATAGTGAACGGACAGCAAACATATCAGATCCAGTTCACTACGGACAAGCCCCAGGGTGCAGTGCATTGTCCCCAACATGTTCCCAATCATGAGGCTCCAGTTAGGCAGCATCGCCAGACCAGGAGGTCGCAAAAGCTACAACACTCGCCTGGCAAGACTAATAAAGGTATGCATCAGTCCCATGAAATATCTCCTCGGGAATACCGACTGACTTCGAGAAGCTGAATCCGCTGTTATTGGTGAGGTTGATCATCTGATCGCACGCTGGCGCTCGGGCCGTCGCGCCGTGTTCCTCCTCAAGTGGACAGACGGCACCCGCGATTGGGTCCTCCGTGCGGACATCAATGAAAGAATGGTCCGTGAATTTGAGGCAGGCTATGATGGCATCTATGAAGGCGTAGATATTTTGGAGGTACGTGGGAAGGGGGCGAAGAAGCAGTACAAGCTGCATTGGAAGGATCGTCCTTCCAAGGAAGAAGGATGGGTAGCTGAGAAATTGATCAGCAAGCGGTTGCTACGTGAACATGAGGAGCAGTCTAACAAGGCGAAGGATTTATCATCTGGATCTTGATTGTTTGGAACATTATCTGATTTCTTTCCTTCACACACTTGGCGCTACATAAAATGTCTCCTTTTTCTTATCGCTGCACTGTTGGCGCCTTGTATCGCAGTAGAAGTACAAGCTATTAATCCTTATAGTACAGGCTTGAATTCCTCCATTCATAGCTATAGTGGGTAGCAAAGACTTCTGCTTGTCCTTTCTATGCAAAAGTTGATATTCTTACAGCACAGCTCCGTAGCGGCGGTATCTCGGCATTCTCTGATGTCTATTGTTGAGAGTCGGGTTTTGCAAGTGAGGGGCTCTGCTACCATTCCAAGTCTATTACCACCGTGATCTAGGAACCGTGATCCAGGAACTGCGATCCATGATTTGAGATTCAGGAATCGGGATCCAAGAACTGTCATTATAGAACCAGAAACCATTTTAATTCTCTTCAATTAACTCAATCCAGTGTGCATTGCGAGTACACGCGCACCCTAAAAGAGTACAGTGGAATTCGAAACGGTTTCGCTTTTTCAGGGCAAGGTCTCCTTTAAAAACTGGCCCAGTCTTATCTTGGCGCTGAAAGGTACTTCGAGCAAACGTGGGGTACTTCTGGATGTGCCTGGAGACGCAGTGTAAAGAACGGCTGGTTTAAGCCTCAGCAACCAACTCGGGCCACTGAACTGTACAGTGGATACTGGAAAGCAATTATGTGCCATATACACGAACAAACGTAATGGGTATCGCGGGGGGCGCTGGTGAGATACTGATTCTAGTGTCCAATAGTCTCCCGATCAAAGTGGGTGCAAAGTCTAGCTCGGTGACGTCCCCGAAGAGCAAAGACCAGAACAAGCCCTCTCGAACAAAGTTAAAACTGACGAGCCTGTGATGTATTTGAACAATATGTTATTCTGGCCTAGTTGTGTGAATTAAGGAATAGGTCAGCGAGGTGGGTGCCAATGCTAACTGGAGGAACCTAGCGGCCTGGATATGGGATGCAACAGACAGTAGCTTGGTTGGGTTGAGCTGAGTTGAGCCCAAGCTAGCCTACGGATCGCCAGCATCGACCTACAGAAAGGGTTACCCACCGTTTCCTGAAATCACTTTGGCAATGAACGATCGCTCGCAAAGCCTTAATCAAGTCACTTTACGCATTTCTCGACATGAATGCAGTATTTTCAGCAGTCTTCGGCATCAAACTCCTGGGAGTGTCCAAGATTACTCGCGCTTCGCAGTACTGAAATTAGTCATGTCCACTGTCTCTGCCGCTCGGCGTGTCGTACGTACTACGGCAAATCAGAACATGAGGACAGCCCCAGACGAGGGGGTGGCGTGGCGGTACGACCTGTCGCCGTCACTGTCGCCGCCACCCTCCACGTCGGCAGCCTTGTTTCCCAACCCCCTAGACACAAGCCCGATCACTTCGACCTGCTTGAAGACGTGCGCGGACATTTCATTTGGGAATTTCCTTATCGCAGAACTACTCGCAAGTTGATCGTCGGTCGATCGTCGCTATCCAGAAGCCTCGAGGAGAGGTGCTCTGACCCCGTTATGCCACCCCGCGGTATGTTACTCATTCGTGACGTCGCAAGCGCCAACCTGCTGACAGCTGTCACGGTCGCAGCACCGCCGACGGAGCGACGGCTGGGTCTCCACAGGCTCGTCCCTGCCGAGGGTACCACCGACACAACCACGCTCGAGTTCGTCGTTTCCACCCCGAAGAAAACACGACTGATTGTATCAGCGTCATTGCGATCCACGGCCTCGACACCGAGTCGCCCCGCACATGGATATACGAAAAGAACGGGACGCAGGTGCACTGGCTACGCGACAGCGACATGCTTCCGGCGGCCATCCCGGAGGCTCGCATCTACACATACGACTGGAACGCCAAAGTGTTCGGCCATGCGCCTGTGCAGACCTTGCTGGGCCATGCCGACAATCTCCTAGGCCAAGTAGCCGCCGAACGCAGTCAGAGCAGCGAGGCCCGCCCTCTGATCTTCGTGGCATCCTGCTTTGGCGGCCTCGTCCTCGCAGAAGTGAGGCGCCTTACGTCGACGACGAGTATCGTATCAGCTAACGTCGGTAGGCTATTTGTCGAGCGGCCCAGGAAGGCAGTCCTTACCGTGGGGTGCTTCTCGCTACGGTTGGTGCCGTGTTCCTTGCCACGCCGTTCGCGGGAACGGACGCGGCGCAGCCAGCGTCGTGGCTGGTGACGATCAAAGGGATCATGGGTGAAGACGCATCTGACAACCTGATCCAGGACCTCCAGCAGTGCCATAGCCAGGTCAGTCAGCGGGTTCAGAGGTTCGCTGAGATAGCTCATTCTATCATGCTACCGGTTCGTTGTTTTTACGAAACGAAAAAGACGGACATCTACCGCAGAATTCTTCCGAGGAGTATTTCACGATGGACGAAAGGATCCAAAGGCTTTGTTGTAAGCTAAATAGTAACCCGTAGTCCTGTCTACACTAACACCAGTAGCTTGTCGCTGAATCGTCTGCTTGCATCCACGGCCATTACCGACAAGGTCTCGAAAAGCAACATGTTATGACGAACAAGTTCGAAGGACCCGATGATTCTCAATTCAAACTCGTTCGTCATGAGATTCAGAAGTTGGTATTAGGGGCAAAGGAGGCTCTTCAGCGCCGAAGAAATGGTTAGTTTGCTTTACCAAGTTTGTGTTTGCTATTATCTAATACGGAACAGACTCTGTCAAATCTCACTTCCTTGTCCCATTTAGCAAGAATGAGAATTTTGTAGGACGAGAGATGATTCTGCAGCAGCTTCTTGAAAGGATCCCCCTAACTACGGACCCAAACGCGTGCTAACGGACCGTTATCGAGGGCCTCGGCGGCATCGGCAAGACACAGGTCGCCATCGAGGCGGCCTACCGCGTCCGTAAGGCGCATCCCGACTGCTCGGTCTTCTGGGTGCCGGCGGTGGACATGACTATGTTCGAGAATGCCTACCGAGAGATTGGCCAAGCACTCGGGGTAAAGGGCATGGAAGACGACAAAGCCGACGTCAAGGCCCTCGTGAAGGCGGCTCTGGGTCGAGACGAGGCGGGGCAGTGGCTTCTCATCATCGACAACGCGGACCGCTCGCACCTCTTGCTGACTGCAAACCAAACGGACAGTACGCAATTGAGGTTGGATCCAACGAAGTTGACTTCGTATCTCCCCGCTAGCCGTAAGGGCTCGATCCTGTTTACTACTCGGAATCACCAGGCGGCCGTCGGTTTCGAGCCCCGGCAGGGGCTATTCAAAATCGATACGCTAGACTACTGCGACTCAATCCAGCTGCTACAACGAGGGCTCCGGCCAAGTCAAATAGGTGACCCTCACAACACCAAACTACTGCTCGACTACCTCGCCCACCTTCCGTTGGCAATCAGGCAAGCCTCAGCCTACATGGCGTCGAATACGAATGCGACGGTTCTAAAGTACCTAAGCTACTGCAAGTCCAGCGACCAAAGCATGATTAAGATGCTTAGCAAAGACTTTGAAGACCAAGACCGATACCAGGCGATCCAGAACCCGATAGCCGTAACGTGGCTCATCTCCTTCCAGCAAATCCAACGTGATACGCCACTAGCGGCAGGCTACCTCCGATCCATCGTTTACTTCGCAGAAAAAGATATCCCTATCTCCTTCTTACCGGCCGGAGAGGACGAGATGGACAGAGACGAGGCGATAAGCACCTTGCAGGCATACACGTTTATTATAGATCGTGGCACACTAGATCGGTTCGATATCCATCGGCTTGTGCGTCTTACCACGCGGAACTGGGTTCAAATACAGGGGAAGCAGAGTCAGCAAGTGACGGATATAGTACGACAGCTCTCCGAGAAGTTTCCATGGCCGAAGCACGAAAACCGAGACATGTGGACATGGTACTTGCCCCATGCGCAAACGGTGTTAGTGCTCAGGGACGAATGCAGCGAAAGGGAGACGTTAGGGTCGCTGCAACATAACGTTGCAGCATGCTACAGCTTGCTTGGGAAGTACTCGGAGGCGGAGCAGATGTATCGGCAGACACTGGGGCTGAAGGAGACGGTGCTGGGCCGCAAGCATCCTGAGACACTAAAGAGTGTGAACAACCTGGCAGCAGTACTCAGGGACATGGAAATGCGTAGCTAGGCAGATAAACCCAATTGGCAAGCACACTTATCGACGGATTCTAAATATGTGTTAGTTATTGAAACTGATATAGTGCGCAACTCCCTGTCGTGCACAGGAGCTGGCAATGATCGCGAAAGCGAAATGAACACTACATTAAGCAACATAACAAATTCTCATTTGAACCATGTCACTTCTCACGGCGAGCATCAATACTAGTTGGGACAATGCCTCAACTATGGCAGGTGCTTCTGTTGGCGAGGACAGCAAAGATAAGGAGGGAAAGGAAGAGGTAGTCTACAGTATTACATTCAGTCTTCCCTTAGGCTCTTCCTAGGGGGCTGTCGTGCCAGTCAGCCGGTGGCGGCTGGCGGTCAGATGTGAGGCCCCTAAGCAACGTGTATGGCCGTCACAACTGAGCATGACGAGGGTCATCTACTAGAAATAGGACCGAGATTCGCGGGTCTCCGCTGACATCAGTACTATCGAACAATTCGTAAGGCTGTGTAGTGAGCACGGGAGCGACAGCCACTGTTCCGGCTGGATCCTCTCGCAGACCTAATTGTGAAGGCCTAGCCTGGATAGCACGAATAACTCGGATACATGAATTACTTTAATGCGAAAGGCTTGACTCGCTCTACGTTTAACGACACTTCATGACGAATACATGGCTCAGGTCTTTCTTACAATCAGATTTCTATGGCTAGTTTGGGTTGCGACAACGCGTGCCATCGGCCACTTGCCAAAGAGGCGTGCCGCACTTGGATTCCAGCCGCGCAGGCGGTCTTGGGCGAGAACTAGGGCGACCGGACCCAGTGAAGGGCGGGGTGGTCGAGGCGAAGGGAAAGCATCCACCCGACAAAGCCGGCACCCCTGTAGAGCACGCTAGGCGACGCGTCCGTCGCGACGTTCAGCTCGCCCAGCCTTCGATCTGTGAGCCGTGGCGCATCCATTCGATCAACACACAGCTGATCTCGAGCTGTTGTATCGGTTCCCACTGTGCAGAAAGTACCTTTGTTACTCCTCCAGCATGCCCTTCGCTTTTCGCGTGGCGCTAGAAAGGCTTCCCGGGTGGGGTACCTTTTCGTTGACCTCTGGTAAGTGCTTCTGCCGTCGCCGCTCGTCGTGATCCCAGCTCCGCCCGCTCCTCGGCTCTACAGCGGCTGCCGTAGCTATTGGCAAGCCTTCATCCGTACAGACCCTCGGCCCCACCGCTTTCATGCTTTGATCCCCGCCTTCCACCAGCCTAGCCCGAATCCTCCGCAGTACGATGACCGACGCAGCAACGATGCTCCTCGCTGTCGCCGTCGCCGTCGCCTTGGTCACGGCCGTCGCACGACGCCGAATCTAGAGTCGCCTGTGTGCGATGAGCAGCGCCCCCGACTAGACCTGTGCCACTCGACGGCACACGACCAGCAGATAATAATCGACTACGAATCGCTTCGCAGCTGGTCCGGCAGTGTAATATGCGCTTAGGACACTCCACCACGGCAAGAGACAAGGACCTGACGGGTGTCCGCCACGCTTCATGATAGGTAGGCGGTACAGGTGACTCCAGTCGACAACGGTACGTGTGCCGAATCGTCGCCCGTCGCACGGCCGAGGGCAGCGTACTGGCTACACCTGTGATCCAACCGAGCTTTCGGATACAGTAAACACCTCATGGCCTTCTTGTCCGGCATATGCGATTCGGAACGCATGCAGGGCACACGTGCTTCAGCCTACGCCATTACACGGCTGCAGGACGCGTATCATTGGCAGATAGAGAGGTGCCGAAGCGCAAGTATAACACGCAACACGAACAATCATTAAACGGCCAGGCTGTAACCATGGAGCTCACAGTGACCATTCACTGGCTAGCCCTCTTGAGGTTTTAACATGGCTTTACGGAAAATCTACCTTACTGTTCAATGTAATGTCAATATCGCTATAAACGAAATTGCCTGCTCCTAGACAGACTCTACAGACTGTTCAATCTAGAGAAGAAGGCATAATATAATTCTCAGCCAGCCTACCGCGTTTAAATCCCCTCAACCGGTGTCTGTGAAATGCCTTCATCTACCCCGCTATGCCGTCCCATGTTTCTGAGTACCTTCGCCAGGTTGTTCATGCTGGCGAGTGTGTCGGGATGCTCGCGGCCCAGCACCGTCTCCTTCAGCCCCACCTTCCTTTCTTTTCTTTCTTTCTTGGCATCTACTGTTAGTGCCAGCCTGCTATCTACTGCTATTTCCTTAACAGCCCTCAACCGGCGCCTCAACGCCAGCCCAGAGGCCAAATGGACTCTGGGACCATCATCGTGATGGCCTCACCTTCCCGTGAGGACACCGCCGATGAGGTGATGACGGGAAACAACCCTCCCGGCCACCTCGAAGAACCGTCTCCTACTTATACGCATAAGAGGAAACGAACAGGACAGAACGAGGCCCCTGCGAACGGCCCACTGCGAAACCGGAGGAAGGTCGACGACGCTCGAGAAGCTTCGACGACGGAGGAAGCCGCGCTACGAACCATGGCTCAAGCACACCGCCCAGCCTCGGACACACTGACACCGATCCTGAGCGATATGGACAGACGACATAACACCCGACGATCGGTGCTTGCTAAGATCGCCCACGCCTTGGACACCATTATTGAAGACTGCCGCGAGGAAGACAAGGAGCTAGCTGCAGAAATTACGAAAGGCTTTACGGCGTTCTTACAGGCCAAGACCGGGGACAGCATTAGCCCCCACTCGAACGAACACCTACAGGAGAACGGCCCAGCCCGTGCGGAGCCTCTTAGGGCCCCCACGCGCAGCTGGGCTGACGTCGCCCGAGCAGACCAGAGCCACCCACCTCAAGACAACACAAACAAACAAACCCAGCAAACCCAACAAACGAAACAAAGAGAGGACCTCCGAGTCCTAGCCAGGATCCCCGAGGAACATCGAGGCTGGGCACACAGCCAGCACAACTTCGCCTTACGACAAGCCGTATGCAAGACTCTAAACCTATCCCTTGTGGACATCCCAGATGTCTACCATACGGCCACGGGCGTTGCAGTCCGCCCGAGAGACAAGGAAGCGAGGGAGAAACTCCTCCGAGGGAAAGAGGAACTGGCGCGAAGCCTACGAGCGGACGCGGTCGAGGTCCCAATCACGTGGGTGAACTACGTGGTCCCGGGTTGCCCGACGCGGCTCTCGAACATCTTCGGCGAGACATTCGAGACCGACACCCTCCTACGAGATGAAGTTATTGCGCAAACCGGTGTCGAACCAGTAAGCGTGCGCTGGGCACGCCAGGAGCCGGCCCCGGGAACGAACAAGAGGTCGTGCATCGTCTCGTTCTTGCAGAAAGTCCGTCCGTTTCGGCTCTTCGGCGCGAGCGGGCCCGCCCGGCTGATAGAGAAGCGGACGCCACCTAGCAGACATAACCCAGGATGCCAAGGATACCACCCGAGCCGAGTCTGCACGCGAACAGATAGGTGCGAAAACTGTAGCACCCGGCTCCCAGCGGGCCATGACCACCCGCAACCGTGCCAGGACCGCCCACGGTGTGCGAACTGCTATGGGCCGGCCCCAGCTAGTCACGACAACTGCCCAGCAAAGCCGGTCGTGAAACACGGCAAGCTAGTACGCCTAACGCGAAGTGAGCTGGCCAAGATCCGCCAGACGGGAAGCCTGCTCTACAAGGCAGCCCAACCCCAAGGAACAAACCAGAGCGGCACCACACAAAAGGACACCAGCCCGAGATCAGATACGCCAACTGCCGGCAGGAACAACGCCGAAATGGCCACAGAGGACCCGACTCACGCGCCCATGGAAGCCGTAGAAAGACTGCCTCAGCCCACCCACGAGAGCAGACCAAAGCGCAGCCGACGGAACATCCCACGTATCAACTACAGCGTGGACGATCACATAGCTGATATGGACCATGAATAGAACAAACCACCGGAGATCCTCGACGTGCAGCAGGCCAGGACGGCAAGTCTTGCAGGTGGCGCAGGCCAACGTTGGCAAATCGCCGCCAGCACACACGACCTTACTACAACAATGCTGGGAGGACCACATAGACGTGATCCTCGTACAGGAACCATCCGTCACGAACGACGGCCGGAACAGATTCAACTCGCACCCGGGCTACAATGCTTACGTCCCGGTGGACAATTGGGACGGCATCACCTCCCAACCCCGAGTAATGACTTATGTTAGGAAAGACAGCAGACTCAAAACGAGACAAAAGCGACCATGGAAGACCAGAGACCTCCTATGGCTCGAGGTCGACCACTGGACCTTCATAAACGTATACAAACCCCCACATGAACCGCTAAGCCGGGCGACACGACTCCTTTTAGACCTACGACCACCACCCCACTGCGTAGTCGCAGGGGACTTTAACGCCTGGTGCAGCGCCTGGGACCCAGACGTGCCCCAAACCCGAAACGGGGGCATCGAGATCCACGACTGGGCTGGTGATAACGGACTCAGCTACATCGGGGAGATTGGGATCCCGACACACGCAGCGGGACGGACCATCGACTTAGCCTTCTCGAACATTCCCTTCGCCGCGGCGGAAGTGGACCCGAGACTTCAGACAGGAGCAGACCACGAAACAATCCGAATCTTGATCCCTCGGCCCGACCACACATCAGGAACGCAGTTTCGGTACTCGGTACCAGAACATAAACTCACAGCCTTTGCCGGCACGGTCGAACTGGGTGTGCAAAGCCTCACGCCACTCCCGCCGATACCGACGACGGACCAGTTAGACCAACAGACAACGGAGATCCTGAGCCTCTTACGAAGAGCACTGGAAGCGGTCGGGAGACAGCCAGCGAAAGATGGTCACGACGCACCGTGGTGGACTGACGCCTGCCGGGAAGCCCGGGATGCGTTCCGACGAGCAAGACGACACCACCAAGGGGACTGGAGGCACCTAGAAGAACGAAAACGCTTCCTCGCGGTAGTCCGGAAGGAGAAGCGGGAATACTGGCGACAGCGAATCGACTCGATCCAGTCTGACAAAGACCTGTACGAGGTGGTTCGATGGCACAGGCTACAGCCCGCCCTGCAAGCGCCTCCTCTTGTCATCGACGGCAGGACGATTGAGGACACGGAAGAGAAGGCGCACGCCCTGCGCAAGACTCTGCTGGAGCGATTCACGGACGCCGAAGACCTCGAGGACGACCCTCTAGAGATCCCAACGGTACCACGGCGCGTCCTCCCCTGGGATACCTACATCTCCAGAGAAGAACTCACAGCTGCCACGATCGCGGTCAAGAGCACCTCCCCAGGAGCCGACGGCATCTCGGTGCGGCTACTGAAAGCGTGCTGGTATGCCATCGAAGAACCGGTACGATCTCTCTTCCAGGCCTGCCTGAGGATAGGACACCACCCACGTCCGTTCCGCACAGCCGAGGTTGTGATGCTGCGGAAGCCGAACAAGAAAGACCTCTCGAACCCTCGCTCCTGGCGACCGATCGCCCTTCTCTCCTGCCTCGGGAAAGGCCTCGAGAGGCTCGTCGCGAGAAGGATAGCAAACATCACGCTCGTATACAAGGTGGTCAGCCCACAACAGGCGGGCGCCCTGCCAACACGAGCTGCCTCGGACCTCCTCGCCTGCTTGACACATGAGATCGAGCATTCCCTAGAGAACAGGGGCACGGCCTCGATTCTTACCGTGGACGTGAAGGGCGCATTCGACGCAACCCTCAAGAAACGGCTTATGCTCCGGATGAGACAGCAGGGCTGGGCCACCCAGCTGGTGAAGTTTGTGGGCTCCTTTATGGAAGAAAGGCAAGCGCGAATCCGACTCGAGGACGTCACAACAGCACCACAGACGATCCAATGCGGCCTGCCGCAAGGATCCCCCGCCTCCCCCGTTCTCTTTCTTCTCTACATTGCCGACATTCTGCTCGAGGACACAAGACACCGGTTTGGATACGCGGACGATATCTGCTTCTACCGAGCAAGCAAGTCCCTCCGAGATAACGCACGACAGCTAGAGACCGACCTGAACGACGTCCTGGACTGGGGCAAAGAAAACAAAGTCACGATCGACCCGGAGAAGAGCGAGCTCCTCCACTTCACACGCGCAAAGAACCCGGGGAATCTCCCTAGCGTCACGGCACGGGGTCATGGGCTTACTGTGCACGCCGCGGACCAGCCCGTACGATGGCTCGGCGTCTGGTTTGACTCGAAGCTTCGGTTTACGGAACACGTGAAGAAGAGGGCGGCACAAGCACGGATCGTCGTCCAGCACCTTCGGAGCCTAGCAACTACCCAGCGAGGCCCCCCCACCAAGAGCTCTCCGGAAGACCATATTCACCTGCGTCCTCCCCATCCTCACGTACGGGGCTGAGGCGTGGTACGAGGGGCGGACGAAGGCCCGGCGAACAGCGAGCCGGCAGCTGGGCTTGGAGGTGTCGACCCGCCAAGAGGCGCACATGGATGAAATAGACAGGGTCCTGCGGGAGGCGATCCGGGCTGTGTTGCCTGTATGGAAGACGACACCAATAGCCACACTATACAGAGATGCGGGTGTCCCAACGGCACGAATTGCACTAGAGACAGCGTATTATCGCTTCGGACAGCGGCTCCAGTCGACGGACAAGGACCACATGCTGACCGCGCGGACGGCGCTGCGGCCCTATCCACCGGGCCGCGGCTACGGCTCTCTACAGCCCGCGCGGACCAGGCTCCAGAGAGCGGCCAGACTCCTGCCCAGCTTCCCGAGGCCGCAGTACCTTCCGAAAAGATATGCGCTGAAGCAGGAGCCGCAGAAAGACAAGAAGACAGCGGCGAAGGAGTTCGCAGCGTGGCAGTCAACGCTTCCCGACACCCACCTCATCGTTTTCTCGGATGGGTCGAAAGGACCTGATGAGTCAGTGGGCTGGGGTTTCGCCCTGTACAGGAAAGGACGGAAAGTAGCTCAGGGAAAGGGCCGACTAGGGCTGGCGGAGGTCTTTGACGGAGAGGCTGTCGGGGCATGGCAGGGTCTACTCCGAGCCTATCGAACGGACCCAGGCACGACAATCCACGTCTGCCTCGATAATACGTCGGTCATTCAGAGTCTCACGGGGAATGCGCCAGAGAGCTCGCAAGAGGCCTTCCTCGCCTTCCAGGAGCTAGCAACCATAGCCGACGTCCGCGTTCGCTGGGTGCCGGGCCACGAGGGGATCCAAGGGAACGAGGAGGCCGACAGGCTCGCGAAAGAAGGGGCGGCGCTTCCACCAAGCCGCTCTGCCCAGGCCACGTACGCGGGCGTAGGGAGGTACCGAAGGACGACCATCCAGGAACAGTTTACGAAGTGGTGGGACGAGGCCTCCCAAGGCTGCAAGCGCTACCGGGAACTCGAATTCACCGAAGCCACGCTCAAGGCGCCAAAGGAGCTGGACCTCCCTAGACGGACACTCCACAGCCTCCTCGCGCTCCGATCAGGACATGGAGACTTTGACTGGTATCACAAGAAGTTCCGGCACCTACAAAACGACCGATGCGCGTGCCGAATGCTACGAACGCCAGAACACTTAGTACACTGTCGGAAAACGAGACGACACCAGGCTCGATGGCCGAAGTTCGACCCCGACCCGAAAACCCCACAAGAATACTGGCAGCGGCTAATACACAGTCCGGAAGCGTTTCAGCTCTTCGTAACATTAACAAAATATTATGAAGACGCATGCCCACCCCCGATAAGTAATAGGAGACACTTTACATGAAGCAGTAGCTACTAAAACGGGACGAGCGCCGAGAACGAACTCGCACGGAGGAGTCACGGAGACGGTTTGACCAAGGGATTGCCAGTAGGCTCGATATGCGGGATATCTCGTGTATATGTAGGTAGACTCTCGCACGCCAGATGCCCCTCGGGAGGTGGGACACTGTCCCAATACGGCGATAATACATCCAGTCCAGTCCAGTCTCCCTCAGCGCCAGTGTCTGCCGATGCATCTCCTCTGCCTCCGCGTACTTCCCAAGCAATCTGTAGCATTGTGCCACGTTATGCTGTAGCGACCCTAGTATCTTGCGTTCGCTGCATTCATTCCTCAGCCCTAATACCATTTGCGCATGGGGCAAGTACCATGTCCACACGTCTCGGTTTTCGTGTTTCGGCCATGGAAATTTCTCGGAGAGGTGTCGTACGACACCCGTAACTTGCTGGCTCTGCTCCCCCTGGCTTTGGAGCCAATTCCGCATAGCAAGACGCACAAGCCGGTGAACATCGAATCGGTCTGGTGTGCCACGATCTAGGATAAACGCATACGCCTCCAACGTGCTAATCGCCTCGCCTCTCTCCATCTCATCCTCGCCAGCCGGTAGGAAGGAGATAGGGATGTCCTTTTCTGCGAAGTAGGTGATGGACTTGAGGTAGCCTGCCGCTAGTGGCGCATCACGCGAGATGTGCTGAAATGACACAAGCCATGTTGTGGCGACCGGGTTATAGATGGCTCCGTCTCGGTCTCGGTCTCGGTCACGGTCATCGAAGGCCTGACTAAGCATTTTAATCATGCTTTGGTCGCTGGACTTGCAGTAGCTTAGGTACTCTAGAACCGTCACATACGGATTCGACGCCATGTAAGCTGAGGCCTGCCTAATGGCCAAAGGTAGGTAAACAAGGTAGTCCAGTAGCTTCGTCGTGTGTTCGAGATCGCCTATTTGGCGTTCCTGGAGGCGTTGGTGCAAAAGCTCACGAGCTTCTGCTTCATCCAACTCCTCAAGTCTAATCACATGACGGGTGTCGAGTCGGACCGCGGCCTGGTGGTTCCGGGTCGTGAACAGGATCGACCCCTGTCGGCTGAACGGTAGGTAGGACAGCAGCTGGCCGTCTGTGAATAGAGCCGTATCATCGGCGTTGTCGATAATGAGAAGCCATGGCCCCGTCTCGTCTCGACTCAGAGCCGCCTTTACGAGGGCCTTGACGTCGGCTTTGTCGTCTTCCGTGCCCTTCACCCCGAGTGCTCGGCCAATCTCCCGGTAGGCATTCTCGAACATGACCATGTCCACCGCGGGCACCCAGAAGACCGAGCAATCAGGATGCGCCTCGCGCACGCGGTAGGCTGCCTCGATGGCGACCTGTGTCTTGCCGATGCCGCCGAGGCCTTCGACGACGGTCCGCTGGCACGCGTTTAGGTCCGCACTTGGCGGGATCCTTTTGAGAAGCTGCTCCAGAACCGACCCTTGTCCCACAAAGTCTTCATTTCTGCTAAATCGGACAAGGAAGTGAGATAGAATGGACTCTATACTATATTAGCTACCATCACGCACGTGCTAAATGTAGCAGACTAACCATTTCTTCGGCGTCGAAGAGCCTCTTTGGCCCCCGAGACCAACTGCTGGATTTGGTGACGGACGAGTTTGAATTGAGAATCATCGGGTCCTTCGAACTTGTTCATCATCACATGTTTCTTTTCGAGGCCTTGACGATAATGGCCGTGGATGCAAGCAGACGATTCAGCAACAAGCTACGGATGTTAGTATAGGCATGACAAAAGATTACTATCTAGCTTACAATGAAGCTTTTAGATCCTCGAGGCCATCGTGCGAGTCTGGTCGGGAGAACTTTGCGGTAGATGTCCGTCTTCTTTGTTTCGAAGAAACAACGAACCGGTAGCATAATGGAGAGTGCTATCTCAGCAAACTTCTGAACCCGCTCATCAACGCGGTTGTGGTTTTGCTGGAGATCTTGGATCAGACTATTAGATGCGTCTTCACCCATAATCCCTTTGATCGTCACCAGCCACGATGCTGGCTGCGCTGCGTCCGTTCCCGCGAACGGCGTGGCAAGAAAGACGGCGCCAACCGTGGCGAGAAGCACCCCATGGTAGGGACTGCCTTTCACGGCCGCCCGGCAAATGGCCTACCGACGTCAGCTGATACGATACTTGTCATCGACATAAGTCGCCTCACCTCTGCGAGGACCAGGCCGCCAAAGCAGGATGCCACGAAGATCAGGGGGCGGGCCTCGTTGCCCTCGCCGCGTTCGGCTGCCACTTGGCCTAGAAGATTGTCGGCATGGCCCAGCAAGGTCTGCACAGGCGCATGGTCGAACACTTTGGCGTTCCAGTCGTATGTGTAGATACGAGCCTCCGGGAGGGCCGCCGGAAGCATGTCGCTGTCGCGCAGCCAGTGCACCTGCGTCCCGTTCTTCTCCCATATCCATGTGCGGGGCGACTCGGTGTCGAGGCCGTGGATCGCAATAATGCTGATACAATCAGTGCTGTTTTTGTCGGGGCGGAAAGGACGAACTCGATCGTGGTTGTGTCGGTGGTACCCTCTGTAGGGACAAGCCTGTGGAGGCCCAGCCGTTGCTCCGTCGGCGGTGCTGCGACCGTGACAGCTGTCAGCAGGTTAGCGCTTGCGACGTCACGAATGAGTAACATACCGCGGGGTGGCATAGTGGGGTCAGAGCACCTCTCGAAGCTTTTGGATAGCGACAATCGACCGACGATCAACTTGCGAATGGTTCTGCGATAGGGAAATTCCCAAAGGAAAGGTCCGCGCACGTCGTCAAGCAGGTCGAAGTGATCGGGCTTGTGTCTAGGGGGTTGGGAAACAAGGCTGCCGACGTGGAGGGCGGCGACAGTGGCGGCGACAGTGACGGCGACAGGTCGTACCGCCACGCCCACCCCTCGTCTGGGGCTGTCCTCATGTTCTGATTCGCCGTAGTACGACACGTCGAGCGGCTAAACCAGTGAACATGGCCAGGTTCAGTCTACTGTTCGAGTAACCTCATATTACTGAGCCGCGCTGCATGCTGCATTACAGCCATATGCGGCGCGTGGTCTTGAAGCTTTAGATCGGTTAGGCAGCTCACCTGAGGCCGAGATTACTATTCCATACCGCTTAACGAGCCTGGGCGGTAAGTGCAATCTGGCAAGTGCATGCATGCTTGGTGGATTACAGCAGGACTATCTATTTTTTACGCATATTCCTAATTGTAGGTAGTGGGGGGCTCAGTGGCGACCAGACAAGAACAGATCACCAGCAGTGCACTCAACGGGGCTGCCGGACGGATGCTTGCCCCGAGGTAGTTCGTTCATGGTGTGTTTCCATGAATGCGACTTGTTTATAGCCCCCAACAGCCCCATCTTGGCTCACTTCTAGTGAGCAGATTTAGCACAGCGAACCGAGCCCTGCCGCCATGTCGAGTATGCAAGCCCTGCAGTGAACTCAATAGTCTTAGATTTAAGTCTTCCAATAGTATGCTCCCGCTGATAAAAAGGCTTGATATTTCACACCAAGACAGATGCGGGCCGTACCCTGTCCTTGCAAACCCACGTAGTCATCGTTGGCGGTCCTGCTATACCGCTGTGAAAGCCTAGTCAGTCCTTGCAAATATGCAGTAGCCGTAGGTCAGCCGCTTGGCTTCATGATACGCCACACAAAGTCCAAACTCCTTGCTCTACTTCTCCAGGGTGCATAGGTTGAACGTGTCCTTATCTAATCTCACAATTACGGGGGTTATTGCGGGCTGATTAACACCTTTGTATAGTGATGGGGTAGCGCACAAGGCTGGCACTAGCGACCTTCACCGATAGCATCTAGAGGTACATATTGACGACTAGCCTAGCTAGAAGTAAGAACTACGGATACATATGTCTGCACTAAACGTTATTTACACCTGCTATGTGGGAAAGCCTACGATTTCGGAGTCTCATTGCCAGTGCCCAGTTTGACACAAATGTAATGAGAAATACGACCAGAATGAGACCTATCGCAATGAGGGGACCCAGAATCGAGAAGATGGTGAAGCCATACGACGCCGATTGGAAGGCTTCATTCTCAGTAAGAGCTGTAGTAGCAAGGCCAACTTGCATAGCTGTGAGTACCACCGCGATGTACACCGTGGCCGAGGCCAGCCATGTGAAGTTGTCGCGAAAGAAGTCTCCGTAGCGATCCCATGGCGGCATGTACAGACGCAGTGCGAAGCCGGAGGTTAGCAACTGCAGCTTGTTCAATCGGCTGAGGCGCAGTTCTCCGAAGTGGAAGCGCTTATCGATGTGGTCGTAGATGTACTCTGGACCAAATTCGGCGACAAAGCGTCTCCAGTCGGCCCATGCGACTTCCTCCGGCAGAAGATGTTTCTCCTTCGCAAGCAAAAAGTCGCTCTCGTGGCAGATCAGCGCGGCATACGAGAACAGAAATCCCAGCGCCGACTTCCAGAGCCTCGGGTGGTGGCAGGGTGTCGTGATGGGTTGGGAACAGTTGTGGCCGTGGCAAACGAGATGCCGGCTCCAGAAGTGGGGTTCGAGCAGAAAGCGCGGCATAGGCTTCAGGTAAATGCGCCGTGTCGCCCAGACTAGATGGAGGTCCATCTGCTCCGCCACGACGATTTCTCGACCGAGCAGCCGTTGGTAGTGCAGCGGGCGGGGCGGTATGGGGCGACCCGCGACCCAGAGCCGCGAAGAAAGTTTCGCTAGCCGGCCTAGCCCCAGCTCTTTCTCCAGATAGGCGGAGTCCTCCGGTCTTGGGGGCGCGAGGTCGGCGTCGTCGGGTCCGATCCGGTACAAAGCGGGTAGGAGCGCTTCGAGTTCGGCCGGCGTCGATGCGTCCTCGAGAAGTCGGGTTTGGAAGGGGACGAGCTGGTTGGCGTTCAGTCAGCCAGATCCGCGCAATTGTGTGTTGAGAAAGAATGTCACCTTGGGTCTGTGTTCCTCTACAGCTGCGTCCATTTCCTCAGTACCTTGTCCGTCTCGCGGCGGCCAACACCGTATTATCCGTATATGCAGCAACTCAGAAAGATGACAACACTGCGCGTTGCGTGAGCGAAGCGACCGGTCCTCATGTCGGGTCGTAGAGCGGATTATTTAGCACCATTGAAGCGCCAGCCCTGAGCATCGGAATGGCAAGGTTGGGTAGGACCTGCCGAAATTGCAAGGCGCAGCGTACGGCAGTGTCCGCCACTGCGTACAACAAGGTTGGTTGTGTGGCACCCCAGCCTGCGCCATGGACCCTCAAAAGATTGGGCGGGCAGTTCATTCCACGGCCAGCAAGCCCTGGAACCCGCTGCAACGACGGCAAGAGCGCGATAGCGAGGTTCCGAGACAATGGTCTGCTTCAAGGCATGGCACCCTGCTTCTTACCCAGCCTACGTCCCCTCCCACCAATTCTTCCCGATTACTGGCAGCGGAACACAGAAAATATAGTGTACAAATTCCGCGGTCCGCTCTCATTGGCATATTGCTTCCACGCTACTCTGGCCCAAGCTGCCCCATGGCTAGGGAAGGATGTAAGACAGGCCTTCACAGCACTGCAAGCAAAGCGTACCCTCACCTCGCACCTCCGTTTGACTTGTTCAGCGCATAGCCAGCAAGGTGCGGAGGACAAGCCAGAGAGAACTTCTGATAGTGACCGACGCAGCGCCCAGCCTCTACAGGCGGCCAATTGGAGCCTTCTGGTGATATGCCCAGTGAGCCGACGCACAGGGCTTCGTCCCGCTGAATAGTGCAGCGGGCTGGCGCATAACGCGCTAACCCCGCTGGAGAAGCTTCGACGCCCCCCCAGCATCCCCATCCCGACCCGCTCTCGAGACCTTTACGGGAAAAGAGCTGCCGCATCCTGCCCTGTAGTGTAGTGGATCGAGGGATGTTTACGCTAATCAGTCGCCGCATTGGAGCAGCGGAGGGAGGACAATGGATCAGTAATATCGTAAGTTCCATGAGTTGAGCCCCACTGATTGTTGAGTATTGTCAGACAGACAGGCAGATTCAGCTGCAAACATGCACGTGACCGCTTGTCGGCAACGAGTCTTGCGCGACCTGGGCTATGATCTACATAACTATCAACGCGTGAGCATGCCACACCATAAGGCGGTGCTACGGTTTTGAGATAACGATTCATTATGTGACGTTACGTTTGGCTATCCTTGGTTTACTGTAGGGATCGAGCATGTCCAGTCCTATCTGTGCATGCATTGGATACGTATAAGAGTGAATTTCGACACCAACATGGCGGGCGCAGCGTGCTACACAAGGTAGCCTAGGGCCCGAAACGAGATAGCGACCAACAAAAGCTCGCCTTAACGCAGCGGCTGGCCGTCAGCTCGATCTACGATCGGATCCAGGAATCTCCACGAACGCGTCTACGGCGCGTTTCCTACAGTGTCTGTCATCTTCGCACAACGGACAGTACAGCAGACGTTTGGCGCGTTGGTACCTCTCGGAGTGACACGATCGACCGCTACGGATCACCATGCAGGCTGCTAGATCACTGTCCTCCAGTCGCGCCGTGATCGTACGACGCGCCAATAGGAGCGAGTAGTGGAGCAGCCAGGGAAACATGCAGGGTTGTCTGGCTGTAAACCGATCAACAAATCGCTTATAGAGATGAGCTGCACTCGGCGGAGTCCATGCCGCCATTTTGAGTGCCTTGGCGATCTGTCGCATAAGCCTAGCTATTGCGCACCTCGCCCCATTAGCTAGGAACCGGTCTGTCTTTGGCAAAAGCTGAGGAGCTGCACATGGGCGCGTGGGCGAGCACGGGCCATATGACAGAACACTGCCCTCCCGCTGGCAGTGGTCTTACCAGATCCACTCCCCCGTCCGTCCTGTTCGATGGCTGCGCCTTACCTATTATGCACCCACTCTCCTGTTCCCAGGCCTGATGTGAACTCCAAGCATCGCCATGCGTCTTCTGCAGCGCCAATCCGATGGCAGCTTTGCCTGACTAGGCATTTTGTCGACGCCACCCCGCCGTACGCCATCCTCTCGCATACATACGTGGGGTGACGACCAGGAGGTCACAATTTAGGAGGTGAAGGAGGGCACAGGTCAGCACAAAGAGGGCTACTATCAATTCGTGCGCTAGGCTTCCTATTCTCGTATGCCGCATTGATCTGCCACGAAAGCGATTTTGTTCTTGCAAAAGAGAGACACCTGCTCCCGGCAGAAATCGTATGGGACTGGAGATACTTTGTCGCGGAACTTGGTGTGGATCACATCCACGATCAAATCGATGCACACTTTCATTACAGAGAGCTGCGCCTGAGCCGGTTGAACAAGCTGCAGTGCCTAGCCTCCGGCAACCCAAAGCACTGGAGCGAATAACTTCCCCCACATACCGCTATTGTAGAACTCGTGTACAATCCTTTTCCACAACGTCGTCTTCCCCATACCGACACGATCTCTAATTAGGACTCGTCTCGGTGTTTTCGTTTCGCTATCGGGCATCTTGCGCGGGTCAAAGAGCGACGGAAGCTCAACATGTGCAATTGGATCCGGCGTCTGGACCTTGATTCGCGCGGACATGGAAAACGGAGAGGTATAAGACGCCTTGTCATTCGACTGGCCTTCCAGATAAGGGCGCTCGTTCCGCGATTGCCACACCACTGCAAGATTGATATATCATTGTTTCATGGGCAGGGGTGCTCTGCAGATGCTGGCAATGCTCTTCCGTCAAGTGACCCGTGTTCAACGATACCATAGCCAGTGCGTCAAAAATACCAGTAGTCTTCTCATAGGATGAAGTTTCTACAGCTTATTTGCCTGTGGATTGCCGCTCATTCTCCCACAAAATAAACGGCCTGTCGGGTTCACGCCAAATGATCCCGCATTTCCCCGGCCGCTTAACTAGTACTAGGCGGGTTGTGTGCCGTTCAAACCGATGGGCGCGATTAAACACCTGAAGAGGCCGTTCTTGGAGAAGTTTCTCTCAACGTGGTCACTATACAAGCGGACAATCCTGGCAAGAAGTAGCTCTCGACAAAATGGTTGATTTGCAACGATGGCGAGGATGACAACAGCTATAAGAGCACATTAGACAGCGATTGTAGGGACCATATAATTCCATCAGATCAAGGCTAGAAGCTGCTCCTTGACAATTCCTTGCTGACTAGCTTCAACAGCTTCCCCATTCATAAGACCCTGTATGTAGGACTCTCCAACAACGTGCCAATAGCACTGTAGAGATTCCTGTCCATTTATCTCCTTCTCCCTGTCCACCCGGTCTTGCGCTTGCAGATGCGGCCCCTGTTGTGATCTGAGCACAAATGGTACACCGCCACCAGATATGACGGCGACCGTATCGCCGCTCTGTGCTGCGGATGGGCCAAGGCCCATCTTTCCATCGGTCGTGATGAGAAAGGTCCTGTTGAAGCAAAAGTTTCGCGCCAAAGCAACATAGGCAGCCTCGGCTTGCTGGTCTACTATGTCTTTGAGCCCCGACAAAAGATTCGCGAGCAGGATGTCCAGAAGGGTATCGTGTGCTCGAGTGGCAGATGACAACCGCGGGAACGACAGTATGTCCTTCCGACAGCTAATAACTAAATTCCGCAGATACCGCGAGCCATAGTGCAGGCACTGTTCCCACGTGTAACCACTTGAATTATGTTGATCTGCTGTCGTCACTCTGACGAGGTCAGCTACCCAGCGCTGAGTGATCTCTTTTATTTTTTTCCTGCCTCTCGTTCGGATAAGCCCAGGTTCATGTTACGGTCCAGGAGGATTAGAGCGGTCTGGATGATGAGAACCATGGTACAGTCAAAGGACGCGTGAAATTGCTCCCTGCACGTAGAAGTACCATTCAGCAATACCACACGCTCGATTTGAGTCACCACAATACCACCAACACGGAGTATAGACCCATTATGCGACTTGGTCATAGAACCATCAGCATCAGGAGCCTCCTCGTGATTATAAACTCGTAGCCGGGTCTGAGCTGCCGCCGCGTAGTTATTGGGGTACCCTAAGATGGCGGGTTGCTCCTGCTCTTGACCTGGAGCATAGTGAACCCAGGAGAAGCTTGTCCGAATGTGGCGGTTATAGCCCTCGAAGTCGCTCCAGTCTGGCACCCAGGACGGTAGACCTGGTAGCTCGGTCGTGCGCTGCGTCCGGCTCAGGCTACCGATGAGCCCTCGTGTGCGGGTGAAAAGGGCTATTGAGTGACTGTGCGTTAACAGGTATCGGCCAACACGCTGGTACACCTGCTTCGTGCTGAGAGTGTAGTCAGGACGTAGCTCGTGAGGTATACTCTCCACAGAGCGTATCGCCTTTGTCTCCCTCGTTCGAGTTGACCAACATTCGGCTGCTAGCCCTAGCAAGCTCCAGACTTTATCCCGTTGGTCGGTTGCATGGAATTTGACCTGCGTAATCGACAGCAAGGCCTCTAGCGGCCAGGCAGTGCGGGACCGTCGGAGGATGCAAAGCGTGTCCACGTTCAGAATCGCCTGAGATATCTGCGGAAGCCGTGTGTAGCCCTTTCGACGCAGCCAAGTCGCGGCCCAGCCCAGGCGTTGCCAGCTATACAGGGTCTGTCCGTGGATAATGATAGGATCCTGTGACGATTGCACCACTTCCTGAATAACCCAGATTCTTGAGAACCATCGTAGGTCAAAAAGCTGTTTGAGGTATGACCACATAGGGCTATCCCAAGATGGAAGTCCAAATCCTGCGTGAACTGCGTCTGAATACACACATAGAGGTATATCTTCCAGGGTTTGTGCTGCTGGAGTTTCCTCCCGGAACACATGGAAAATGTTGTCTACCATTCCCCATGCCACGGAAGACGAGCTGAACTCGGGCCCAAGCCATATAAGGGTCCGGATGGCCCTTGAATATATAGCGCCCATCAATTGGACTTGAGCGGAACGTTCTTGGGCATCCTGTTGATTGATGCATATGCTGTCTATCCATACGTAGTTCAGGGGAGGGTCCAGGGCCCAGTGGGCAGTCGTGGAAGCGGCTAGTGCGCGGAGTCGTTGGATTCCCAGATGAAGTGCAGTTAGTATGGAAATATGTGCACCTCCAATAATAATATCAGTTCTTTGATCCTGATGCCCCCAGCAGTGGCTAAGAGCATAGTACAGAGGCGCTTCTTCAAGGGGCACGACCACGAGCTCCCCAGCTGCTGGATATGATAGCTCAAGGTTAATGTGCAGTAGGCGGATTCCATTAGGGGGCAAGTCAGTATATGAAACTCTGCAGCTACTTCTCATTTCGTTCAAACCCTGATACGCCTGATATAGGGCGAAGAGTATGTTCGAGGGTGTCTTGATGAATGGCCAACAATAGCTTTTAGTATGTACCACAGGCCTGAGGCGATCCTATTTATCTAGCCATTCTTACTAATTTATCGGCAGGGAGGCTCTGTGTCATTTCTTGGTATATTTGACTCCTATTTCATTCAAGTACTGTGCGCCCCTCAAATGCTCGCTATGCTGGATGTGTGCATCGGCTGGAGACAGGATCCAATTAGCAACGACAATGGGTTGATGTAACGGAAAACTGCCCCGTGGAAAGCAGCAGGCTGGGGTCGTGGACGAGGTGATCGACTGTCATGTGGGCGCGCACTGCCCCGTGGAAAGCAGCAGGCTGGGGTCGTGGACGAGGTGATCGACTGTCATGTGGGCGCGCACTGCCCCGTGGAAAGCAGCAGGCTGGGGTCGTGGACGAGGTGATCGACTGTCATGTGGGCGCGCACTGCCCCATTAACAGCAGCAGGCTGGGGCTGAGGACAAACTCATTAGCTGCCATGGGGGTGTATGGAGGTCGGCAAGACCGAGAAAGCCTACAGTAGCCTTTTGTACACCACTGGAAAAAATAAGCAATCCCCACCCCATGTGGTCCCTCAAAACGTGAAGTAGCATCATCGCAACCACAGAGGGGCGTGGCAGTATTAGTCACTGCCTCGTTGGTCTCAAAGTTGGGGCTGTAAACCGATATCTCTAGGACTCGCACAGCCCCGAAAACAAAGCTACGTTAATATCTACAGATAAGCTTGGACGCACAGTAGGTAATGCATGGCTGCCTAGAGAGTGGCCATGTGGCGTATTTATTACCCCAACTATTTCTGCGGCGCTTCATTACCATCTACTCTGCTTAGTTTTTGAACTCTCGTCGTCTGTGTGCCAACTCTGATATCTTTAGAGAAGTGGCGACTATGGACCACACTTCGCCGGAAGTCCAACAAGTCGGCCCGTCGAGCGTTAGCGCTGCGCAGCACCCGCAGTGTATTAACTTCCGAGTCGGTCTAAAGCAGCAATATCCGGATCCCAACGACTTAGCCACCACGCGCAATACGACTGTAGAGTAAGTATATAAAAGCTTATGTGGCTTTACGTTCGCCATAAGATTGGCCTAACTGACATGAACGGGAAGCGTTGTCGCCATCCACGGATTCCGCGCTGAATCGCCCAGGACATGGATCGCTTGGAAAGATGGCAAAAGTGCTACATCTGGGGTGGTCAACTGGCTGCGAGATCGCGAAATGCTGCCAAGCGTAATCCCCCAGGCTCGCATACTCACATACGATTGGAATTCAAACATTGACCGAACGGCCTCCAACGACCGACTTCTAGGACATGCAGACACTTTGTTGATGTTATTACACATCAACCGCAGGGATAATGTAATGCAACGTATTACTTTCTACTTGGAATTAGTATAAGTATACTGACGGCGCTTCTTTAGGCACGATTGGGCCATCCCCTTGTCTTCATCGCTTCCTGTTTTGGTGGGCTGCTTTTGGCCAAGGTACGTCCTGTAGTTCTCCCTCAAACACTCATGCGCCGGATTTGGTTTCTAAAAGGAGATAACTGATATGGAAGAACGAAAAGGCGCTGGTACGAACGCAAGACTCCCAGGAAAACGGTTCGAAACGAATTTTCGAGCTGACGGCTGGCATCGTGTTTCTCGGCACCCCTTTTGGCGGCAGCTGGCCTCAAGGGTATTCCATCAACAATTACCGAAGCTATATGCTACGAGAAGAAGGCTTCGATATCCCACCAGAGCTTATCCAATACCTGAGACCTCACGGCCGACGCGATCCGGATGCAGATGGACGGCCTAGCCCCCTCAATGAGATGGTTGACCAATTCGCAAAGATAGTGAATCACAGCCATCTCTACCCTAAGACGTTTTGCTTCTACGAGACTATTGCGACCAAGTTTGCTCCGCATCTCATAGGTATACCGGCTGATAAACTAAACATAGATCCATCATGTCAAGCAGTAGTAATGCCGCCCTCTCACACCAAATGCCTTTTACTCAGAATACTTACACGTGAGCATAGGTCGTACCACCGGAATCGGCTCGTCTTGTTGGCTTTACGTCAATCCCGCTGCAAGTTCGACACAACATGCTACACAAACATGCGCGGCCGGATGGTAGCGCTTTCTTACTCATCGCTGAGAAAGTAAAATACTTGGTGGATAAGGCCTCCCAAGAAAACCCACTCCAGGCTCCGGACGCATGGATTCGTAAAATCCACTATTGTGAAGATAAACTGAGGATCGAACGCCTCTTGGGCACGCCCCTGGATATGGAACAATGCTATATCAATCTTGCAATAGTGCGGCAGTCGCGGGATGAGCGCCTTCACTCGAGAGACCAATCGAATGACCCGCAGTCTTACACTTCTCCATTTTCAATGTCTGCACGGCTGAAGGTGCAGATGCCGGATCTGAATGCACAAGTTGAGCTCTCGTCACTCTTCGAATCATGCAAGACGTCCGACGGCCAACCCAAGAACCTGAGACGGGTCTTGATCCGAGGTGCAGCGGGCGTCGGGAAGACGACGTTGTGCAAAAAGATTGTACACGAGTTCCTTCACAGCAATATGTGGGGGGAGTTATTCACTCGCGTGCTTTGGGTGCCGTTACGACAACTTAAGCAACTCCAAGATGTACGTTACAATCTTGGTCAGTTATTTGAACTAGTCTACTTTGCAGGACAGCGCCAAGCTTCAAGAGTTTCCGAGGCCCTATGGAAAATTCTCGAAAAGGAAGAATATCGCGAAACCTTGTTCCTCCTCGACGGTCTTGATGAGGTGTCCGAGTTTATAGACGAAACCCATCCCGGACACCAGCTTCTCGATACCCTTTTCAACATGCCGAACGTTATCATTACCACACGGCCCCATACAACGATTCCCCATGTCTTTAAGAAGCCAGATATGGAGCTGGAAACTGTAGGATTTCTGCCAGAACATGTTCAGGCCTACCTGGAGAAGGTGGTGGGTTCAGATTCAGGCGCTGTACAGGAGATCCGGCGGTTTCTGCAAAAGCACCAGCTTCTTCAAAGTCTCGTTCGCATTCCGATTCAACTGGACGCTCTTTGCTCCATTTGGGACGATGATTTCCGTAACACAGCGATCCCGGAAACCATGTCAGGCGTATACTGCGCGATTGTGCAAAAGTTATGGGAAAAGGACATTGCACGCCCTGGCAGGCGGCCGGAGAACGCCAGCAGAAAAAACGCCCACCCCCGGGAGATCGATCGCCATACCAAGACTGAGAAGGACTTGGTCGAGTATCTCGCATTTAGTGGCATATATAACGACGTGGTTGAGCTGGAGCCACAACATCGAGATTATATCCTCAGCTTGGTTGCACTGCCTCCCGAGGGGGACATATTGGACGAACGGCTCGCGAAAACATCGTTCTTGAGGACATCCGATCCCTTAACAAAGTCGTCTCAACGAAGCTATCACTTTATCCACCTGACTTTCCAGGAGTTTTTCGCCGCGCAGTATTTCTCACGACAATGGGAAACTGGCGAACTAGAATATTGGGACTTCAAGGCAAACAAGCATGGAAGGATTAGCCCTACCAGGTTTCTGCAACAGCACAAGTATACATCGCGCTATAACATTATGTGGCGTTTTGTTATTGGCTTGCTGGACGATACCGGAAAGAATGACTTCTTTACAAAGATTCAAGAACAACCACTTGACCTATTGGGGCCGACGCACCAACGACTGGTCATGCATTGCTTAACGGAGACCGACCGAAAGTGGAAGCACCGGGCCGCTGCTGAACAGAGACTGGCTGAGTGGCTTCTCTACGAGTGCGACTTGGCCAATACAGCGGCATTGGCAACGGACTCGGAATTTCCAGACCTGTCATTGAAGATTGCCCTAGCTAAAGGCTCAAACAAACAAAGAAACATTATCCTGTTAGGCATTACCAGACCAACTCGATACTTATCAAATATGGCTGTGGAAGCGATCATCGAGCTTTTAAACGACGAAGACCAGCAAGTCCGATGGTCCGCCGGCAGAGCCTTAGAAAGCCAATCGAGCCTGCCACCCACGGCGGTTGATATGATCTTCAAGCTCTTGGAAAACGGAGACCAGGACATCCGATCGTCAGCCATAGCTATTTTAGGAAGCCAATCGAACCTGCCAGCCTCGGTCGTGGATGCGATCATCAAGCTCTTAAATGACAAAGACAATGCAGTCCGATCGTCTGCCGCCAGAGCCTTAGGAAGCCAATCGAACCTGCCAGCCTCGGTCGTGGATACGATCATCGAGCTCTTAACAGACGCAGAGAATGAAGTCCGATCGTCCGCCATAGATACTTTAGGACGCCAATCGAACCTGCCAACCGCGGTCGTGGAAGCGATCATCAAGCTCTCGGAAGACCCAGACCAGGACGTCCGATGGTCCGCCGCCAGAGCCTTAGGACGCCAATCGAACCTGCCAACCGCGGCCGTGGATGCGATTGTCAAGCTCTCGAAAGACCAAGACCAGGACATCCGATCGTCCGCCGTAGATACTTTAGGACGCCAATTGAACCTGCGAACCGAGGCCGTTAATTCGCTTATTGAGCTCTCGGAAGACCCAGACCAGGGCGTCCGATGGTCCGTCGCCAGAGCCTTAGGAAGCCAATCGAACCTACCAACCCCGGCCATGAATGCGATCATCAAGCTCTCGGAAGACCCAGACCAGGACGTCCGATCGTCCGCTGTCAGTGCCTTAGGGCACCAATCGAACCTGCGAACCGAGGCCGTTAATTCGCTTATTAAGTTCTTAAAGGACAAAGACCATGCAGTCCAATCGTCCGCTGTAGCTACTTTAGGACGCCAATCGAACCTGCCAGCCGCGGTCGTGGATGCGATCATCGAGCTCTTAACAGACCCAAACCAAAACATCCAATTATCCACCGCCAGCGCCTTAGGACTCCAATCGAACCTGCCAGCCGTGGTCGTGGAAGCGATCATCAAGCTCTCGGAAGACCCAGACCAGGACGTCCGATCGTCCGCCGCCAGAGCCTTAGGAAGCCAATCGAACCTGCCAACCGCGGTCGTGGAAGCGATCATCAAGCTCTCGGAAGACCCAGACCAAGACGTCCGATCGTCCGCCATTAGAGCTTTAAGAAACCAATTGAACTTATCAGCTGCGACCGTACAAGTAGTTATCAGGCTCTTAACCAACAGAGACCACCAGGACGTTCGATCGTCTGTCGCCAGAGCCTTAGGAAGCCAATCGAACCTGCCAGCCGCGGTCGTGGAAGCGATCATCAAGCTCTCGGAAGACCCAGACCAGGACGTCCGATGGTCCGCCGCCAGAGCCTTAGGACGCCAATCGAACCTGCCAACCGCGGCCGTGGATGCGATCGTCAAGCTCTCGGAAGACCCAGACCAGCGCGTCCGATCGTCTGCCGCCAGAGCCTTAGAACGCCAATCGAACCTACCAACCGCGGCCGTGGATGCGATCATCAAGCTCTCGGAAGACCCAGACCAAGACGTCCGATCGTCCGCCATTAGAGCTTTAAGAAACCAATTGAACTTATCAGCTGCGACCGTACAAGTAGTTATCAGGCTCTTAACCAACAGAGACCAGGACGTTCGATCGTCCGCCGCCAGAGCCTTAGGAAGCCAATCGAACCTGCCAACCGCGGTCGTGGATGCGATCATCAAGCTCTCGGAAGACCCAGACCAGGACGTCCGATCGTCCGCCGCCAGAGCCTTAGGACGCCAATCGAACCTACCAGCCGAGGTCGTGGATGCGATCATCAAGCTCTCGGAAGACGCAGACCAGGGCGTCCGATGGTCCGCTGTCAGTGCCTTAGGACACCAATCGAACCTGCGAACCGAGGCCGTTAATTCGCTTATTAAGTTCTTAAAGGACAAAGACCATGCAGTCCAATCGTCCGCTGTAGCTATTTTAGGAAGCCATTCGAATCTACCAACCGCGGCCGTGGAAGCGATCATTAAGCTCTCGGAAGACGCAGACCAGGGCGTCCTATCGTCCGCCGCCAGCGCCTTAGGAAACCAATCGAACCTGCCAACCGCGGTCGTGGATGCGATCATCAAACTCTTAAATCACAAAGACAATGAAGTCCGATGGTCAGCTGTAGCTACTTTAGGACGCCAATCGAACCTGCCAGCCGCGGTCGTGGATGCGATCATCAAGCTCTTAAATGACAAAGACAATGCAGTCCGATCGTCTGCCGCCAGAGCCTTAGGAAGCCAATCGAATCTGCCAGTCGCGGCCGTGGATGCGATCATCAGGCTCCTGAAAAATGCAAATCAGGACGCTCGATGGACCTGGAGTAGAGAAATCGGAGGGATTCCTGGCTTGATTCATAACTTCTTTGACTCCTCTGTCGAATCGCGAGACCTCTCAACATATTCGTCATCTACATTACCTCCCATTCGGGAGATTTTTCCTATATTGTGTGCATATTCTTTACCTTTACCGTCGCGTTCCGCACGAGGGCTTCAGTATCTCTATGGGAGCTTATTGGTTCGGGCTTTCCAGGATGAACTTTGTCTCTATTACGATAAGAAACGTGGAATCTATAGCTCTCGCCCCGTATTGGATGCTGCCCTAATGGTCCAGCTACCCGCCGTAGTCGAGCGAAGTCGCCGATTCTGGAATCCTGCAAGCTATGATTTATGGTAGCAGGAAATCAACGAGCATATATTCTATATCATTGCACTATCTGCATGGTCGCAGGGCCATCACTTCCTGGTTCCACTAGGCTGGAACAAAGCTTCGTCGGAAGAGACTCAACAATACAACAACTCCTCGGGAGGATACCCCCCAAGTTCATCCCAGACGGGTGCCAGCGGACGGCGATCGAAGGCCTGGGGGGCACCGGCAGGAAGCGGATTGCGCTCAAAGCTGCCATCCGAACCCGCGATCTCGATGCAGAGTGCTCCGTCTTCTTGGCGCCGACGGTGACCAAAACGACGTTTGAGAATGCCTACCGCGAGATCTGCAACGCCTTAGCCGAGCCGGGCATTCAAGACGACATGCCGGACGTCGCAAAAGTGGTCTAAACCGCGTTAAGCCTTGCCGGTACCGGTCGCTGGCTTCTGATCGTCGACAATGCGGACGATATACAGCTGCAGCGGTGGCAGCAGCTTCTTGTCGCAAGTGCGACGAGGTGGCGCAATCTGTAACTCAAAAGATGGGTGAGATTATGTCGCAATTATCGCATCTGACCGAGACCGTGCAACGTCTGACCGAGCGCATTGACGGCCTCGAGTCGAGCATCGCAGCAAAGGCGCAGGCGGCGGATTGGAAGGGTGAATTTGTTGAGAAGGACGATCTGGTGGAAACCGTCGCGGTCCAAGTAGAGTCGGAAATGGACGGCGTTAGTGTCTACTTGGAGGAGAAGCTCAAGGAGCACCTCGTAGAGTACGTCGAGAATGAGTTCGAGGAGAAGGAGGCGGGGATCCTGGAAGCCGTGGTAGATAAGATACGTTCCGCTAGAGTACGATTGGATATGTAGTACACAATACAATACGCCCTTAGGCTGCTGCTTCTTAAGAAGCATTTTCCTCGATGCTGGAAACTTTCCAGGCAGCTGGATCGAAGGCAGACTCATCCAATTCCGTCATCTCGCCATCTTCCTTGCCTCTGCCTCCGCTGTGCCTCCACCTGACCCTGATGCACACGAGTCGTCTTCCCCGAACTCAACGTCCGGGTCACTGTCCTCCTGCATCTCTTGGAAGACATGTCAGTCAGCGTAGAGCGCCGGATGAAGTGCCATGGACTGGGCGCATGTTAGGCGCAAGTAGCTTTCACCCCGGGCAGCCGTGACAGATGAATCCCCTGCCCACAATCGCCACGCCGCAGTAGCCGCACCACGCGGAACATTCCATGCAAGCGTGATGGTCCACCGCTTTGCCAGCCGCGACTGATTGTAACAGCTCACCACGACGGGGATGGGAGCTTCGTCGGCCCACGGGACAGCTGGCTCCCGGCTCTATTGACACCACACAGTCATGATGAAGACTATCAGACTGTAATGAGCATCTCTATCGCGCTACCATCTCCCATCTCCATCAGCCAACCTCTCATTCATGAACCGCCTGTAAATCAGAGAAGGATCCAGCCATGCCACAGTGCCGAACCCAACTGTGTGCCCGCCTATGAGACCAATAAACGAAACGTCCCTGTGAAAAATACGGCTGTCTTGAAGAAGCTGAGCACCCCATTCACACGGTCGGGGGTTCGGAGTAGCTACATAGCTTTGACCAGTCATCGTGTCATAGTCGTCCAAGTTCGTGGGTGGACAGAGAAACAGAGTGCGCAAACGCAACAGACATGACAAGCACAAAGCTCGAAATCGTTAGTCGGGGGGTGATGGTGTGGTTGGACGACCGAAAGAAGCTGCGCGTCGTGATGTTCGCAATGACAGAACCGGACGAGGCTGGGAAATACGTTTCCTAGCTAGCCCGTGCGGCGCAGCACATGGCCCGCCCCACCATATGCACTGGCACCAATTCTACGCTGCAATTTCACATCGGTCTTGCAAATATTGGCTTAAACCAAGTACCAAGCGCGTCATCTTCCTAATCTGACAATGCTATCAAGGATGTGAGAGACTTGCTAATCGCGGAGTAGATTTTACGAAGCCAAGCAGTCATCTCGCCACCACACTCCTTCCTCCGTCCTCCGACAACCTCGCCCTAATCCTCACCTTGAGACACGCCCGATCCAGTGTCGAACCCTGCTCACAATCGTCGCGGGCTACTAGGTAGGACCGGCTTTCAAGCTTACCGGGCATAGTCGTGCAGTTCGTGTCAGTGCTTTCATACCGTGGTGGACGCTATCTCTAAGGAAGTCGGATGAACAACGATGCGAGGTGCTACAGCCCTTCTCCTGGATGGGCAGGCCCTAGCTTGTACCAGTGACAACCCTATCTGCGTCTTGTTGGCATGACTTGCCTGCACAAGCAGCAGACCGAGTATACATGTATCAAATTGCTGGGCTCGGTGCTTGCTATGGGCCTCCGCAAGAGAAGCGCAATAATTAGCAGCGGTGCAATCGAGCAGAGAAAATCCAAAGTCTCGTGTACACGTACATGCAGTTACTCAATAACCCTAATGAGGAGGTTTGCCACTACCCACGATATATCTCGCTAGTTGAAACACATGCCCGAAATTGCAACAAAGCACCAAAACAACTCGGTGCTTGGTCCTAGCAACCCCTCCGAATGTTTCACTGTTCCACGCGTGAGACCCATTTCCTTGGCTATAAAAGAACAACACAGGCTTGACAGGAGGATGGTGTGTCAGATTGCACATCCGAAAGTGATGAGTACAGGGTATCTTCCCCATCATGATGCGGTCCAGGCTCAGGTGGTGCAAAGTGACAACAGAGTTGTGAATGGATAAGAAAAGACCAATGAGTTCTCAGAGGCTACCTGGTCATATACGTTCTGTGTTCGTTGTGAAAGCAAACATCCCGTCCTAATAGTTGTCGTGCTATATTACACCCTCCTCACCCATTCCTAGTGAGGCAACCGAGCGACCAAACTTGCTTGTCCCAGGCGCCACCATCTGCGCTGTGTCGACCTCAATCATCCTATCGGAGCAAGGATCAGCAAATTCCATCCCTGATGGTCACTTCCCGTTCGCACCGGCTACGGCGAATGCATCTCTCGCCCAGGCAATTATACGATGTTGTCCAGACATCGAAACTGCGGGGCGATTGGCAATTAAAAGTTATCTAGAATGCAGGCCAATCTTGCAAATGTGGGGAAGACCCCTGTTTGGGCTCGATCGGGTTGGTCAAAGCCATGTTTGATAGATTGTTAGTTACGATGGCGCCAGCAGGCTGCCTGAGGCGTAGGTCCGTCTACTCACGCCTGATTGCTTCACCGAAGGCGCCAAGTGCGTATGCATGGCGTTATCTCAGATAAAGAAATGTACTAGGCACAAAAATGTTTTCGTGTGCATGCACAGGCAGAATAAACGTAACGAAGCGGTATTAGATTTGGATATGCGGATTGTATTACAAATTATCGTTGTTCGCGAGAAGACCAGGGAACAGACAGAATACAAACAAAGGAGAAAGATAAACATCGTAATAGCACAGGAGCAGTCTCCCAGGAACATGTCGCCTTACAAGCCATGATGTAGACTAATGTGTCCTTCCGTTAGCTGTGGCAGTGCTAGCTGCGGAGTCGAGTGGTCGTGTGTGCACGCCATGGCCCGATGGCCTCTTCCCCGGCCCTTGATGCCCTTGTTGAGATGTTTATAGACGTCGGCGAGGCGAAAACACCTTGTTGTCTTCGCTGTGCTTGAACGTTGTGTTGCAATTGCCGATTCTGCAGGTGAACCTTTAGTCTGATCGTGGACCTTCTTGTGCGATTGAAGACCTCCACCCCGGGCAAAACTCTTGCCGCAAACCATGTAGATGTGTGGTTTCTCGCCAGTGTGTTAACGTTCGTGAGTCTGTAGATTTAGTTTAGTTATGAATATAAAGAGCATGCAGTACGCTTACCCTTAGGTTGCCCTTTTGGGTGAAATACTTGCCACACCCGGCGTGCTCGCAGGACTGGTTCCTTCGAGTTAGAGAAAACTTCACTTAACAACTGAGACCGGAAGACACACATAAGGCTTGGCACCAGTATGGACACGCATGTGGCGTATGAGGTCTAAAACTTCTTTTTTGCAGACATGGCACTTCTTTTTTGTGGTTTCGCAATCTCTAAGTGCGTCGACTTTGCGAGATGAAGTGAGAACGTGTCATTCGCCGGACTTCTGTCAATCTTCCTCAAACCGTTAGGTGGAAATTTATACCGGGGACTGGTTTGCACACTCTCCATGCAGTAATTGGTATCGGGCATGGGCATGGGCAAGGGAGGATCGGGAAGCTGCGGCGCGTATGACTGGAGCCCAGAGGCATCGGGTAACTGACAATATGGGAGTTCAGGTAATGGATATGGAAGGGGCATGTTCGCCGACGGCATGCCAAGGGTAGTAAAAACGGTGTATTGGGCTGCACCTGGGGCCTGGTATGTAGCTTGTGTCCCATACTCGACTTTGATAAGGTACCATTGCTCGTTCTGCATTGCACTTTTGAGGAGGTCCGGTCGATTGAGACGGTACAATTTGGTGAGTACAGGTTGAGCTATCGTCAAGGCAACGAATAGCCATGAAGGACGAGTGAAGGGCAGGAAACAGGTGTAAAGGAGCTTCCGGTCTGGGGCGGTTCTTGTATGTGAACAATGAGCGCGATAGTCATGTCTTATAACAGACTTCCACTTCATGCACTTTGACAAGATCGTCGGCTCAATCTTTACCGCGCCAGCCCTCGTGGTGGAAATTAAACTGCGGGTCACTCCTATAACAAGGTATAGGTTGGATACTCTTGGCCCCGAAGTTAGAACGCCCCGCCCGGCGGCTAGCTGAAGGTACCTGCAAACATCTAGATTGGACCATGGAGCTGGCATAACGGGCTACAAGGTAGGACCAAGTTTCAAGCCTGTCAGCCATAGTCGTGCAAAACCGTAGCGTGCACAGAAAGGAGCGCATGAGTTTGACACCCGCCATAATGCAAGCAAAAATTGCAGTTCGTAGACCGATGGGATGAAGATGAAAAGAACTTTACATTCCCTCGTTTGTTACCTTACACTTTAGCATAGACTATAACATGCTATATTACACACTGAATAAGCAGACCTAGTATCTTACATGTTGGGAAACATGGCTGGCCGTAATCGCCTTGTGGAAAGCCGCCCCAACCGAGTTACCTTGGACACAGCCTCTCCAGAATTGTTCCAGGACCGGGTCCACGTTATCACCCTCCAACCTATTCCACGTGCCACAACTCTGCAGGAACGCAGAGACTTCGGGGACCAATGAACTGAAAGCGCGAAGATGCTTTGCGATCACCCATTGCGCATTTGGAATTTCCTCACCGCGGAGTAGAGAGTGGAAACATTTGAGGCAGTCGACGCCCGAGTGTATCTTTCCACAACTGTTGTCAGTGCCTCGAAGATGGAAAAACCAATGCATTACGAGCAGGGAGATGGCAAGCCGACCAACATCAAACGGCCCGTGACGGATGTCGAAATGGGGCTGGATGTGTTGCCGCCCCTCGGGCGACCTTACGTAGCCAATAAGCTCGACGGATGGATCAAAACATGATCGCCAGCAGAGAAAGAACCCGACACTTGTGATGTGGTCTTCAAGCATCGGAACTTGGAGGATAGTCTCCATCTTGTAGATGCGAAACTCAGCGCACTTGATGCGGGACAGATCCACCAGAAAGGCGGCTGGGAGGTCCTAGACCAGGTAAGTTAAAGAACAGAAAGTCGTTGGGGGTTTCTCACGATTGGTGACGGATTGGTAAGTAATTCTTTAATCAGTCGAGCCCTTTGTTCGAGGACTTCTTCTGTCGGACGCTCATCCTCGAAAGCTTCGCAGCCTGACAGGAACTCAAGCGTCTGGGTCATTCCAAGATCCTGCGAATTGGGAGAGCCAGATGCACCGACAAACGAGCCCAAAAGAATAAGGCTTCTGTCAAGCGTGTAATTACGCTGAAGGCATGTATGGTACTGCCATGGATCCTCCCGGCCTCCAGCCAGCTCGAAAAGACGACGGACCAAGGCGAACAGATGAAGCTTAGATCGGTCTCCGTCTTCGTCGCGGTTCTTCAACCCCTCGCTGAAAAGGCCATAGCAATGTTCCGTAATGTGACCAGCCGTTATGCGATGCATAATACGTGATTCGTCTTTCCGAGGCAGGCAGGCCTGGACCACAAGCTGAGCAAATAGTTTCTGTGTTCCTTCTGACGAGTCCTATAAAGAGTCAGCTCGCGGACTAACAAAAAGCCATGGCGGTGTATTGACCTTGATATCACGGACCAAGATGCCGCCTTCAACCTGCACCCAAACGGACCGATACTCATGGTGATTTCGGTAGACTGGTCCCATCTGATGGCCGTAAACCTCGGTGCCGCCGATTGCATTCTGTCGGAATTTGAGCAATGCTTGTCTTTGTGCCTCGCCTTTGCCTCGGACGCTTTCGGCGTTCTTGGACGGTGTTGCCACCAGTGCATGGTCAGAGTTCCACACCACCTGCACTGGTCCTCGCTTGATTACCTCTGATACTTCCAATTTCACTGCCAACAGGCAAAAATTGGAGTCGGTCGTAGGACCCCCCATGAAGTGTATTCCATTGGCTGGGCCATTGGCCATCATTAGGGCCGTCACATACTTTGTTGGGTAGAAGCAGTGTACCCAGCTTGGATTGACTGTCTCTAGCGATGAGCGTTCCTGCAAGGGGGTGGCTGAATGGCGGCTCCATGGCTCGAGTGCAACCAGAGTGGAATTACGCGAGAATGCCACACAAGCTGGGCGAGAGCAACGGGCCATCATATACTGTTTCGCTTGATCCGCTTTCATGGGAGGTGAGGGATCATTTCTTTTTCATCAAGGGGTACATGGACAGCCAGCCACTGATGCAGAGCTGACTCCATGCCGTGGTTGTGACCTCCTTTGACTCATAGCATGGTTTGCTGCTTCATAGGAAAGGTGAGTTGGTGACCCTCTCAGTAGCTTTTGCTCCGGGTGATGGCAAGAGTACATGGGTTCCCGATGTTCCCAACCGCCACCGCAGATTGCTTGTTTCCCCAACCACCACTCGACGATTTCCCTGTGCCGGGGTTATTTCCTGCACCTTTTGAGTCTCTACGTCAGTTGGATTCTGTGTCACGAGCCAGGCTGATACCACCTTTTCTCAGTTTTTTCTTAGGGACGGACCGCTAAAGAAGCGTGTCTCCGATTATCTCAATAAGATCGGCAACGAACCAAATTTTATGTTGATCATTATTGCAAGCTGAGCGGCTTGAAACTAATCCTGAGGCCGCTGCAGGGCAAAGGAGTGAAGAAAAAAGGCAAACAAGAGCCAGGCAATAAGAGGTACATTCCCAGCATTTACCGCTGATTTTCAGTCTGCACCCAATGTGATATGTACGTAGGCACAATCACCTCCCAAGCTCCCGGGCTGTCTAATGCCCCCGAACTGGTCGCATGAGCCGGCCGTCTCGTTCAACCCACTGAAAAGCGAGACGTTGTAGCAACTTTCCTTGTTTGGAGGGCCTGGACGACATGCTGAAATGGGTCCACGTCACCCTCGTACTGATAGTCCCAACCATGTTCCTCTGCGAATGACCTTGCTTCTGCTACGTGCGCTGGTCCTCCCTCTCGGTGCTTCTCAAATAACAAGACGTGCTTCCCGGCGAATAGCCTGGGCAAGTTCCAGTTCTGGATCTGTTTCAACATAGCTTGGTCTCGGAAGGGGAAGATTCCGCCATCCACTGCAGGTGCCCATATCGACTGCGGAGACACACACCTATTCCAGTCGCCAGTATCTAAGATATGGAGCAGCTGATGTGTGCCACCAAGTGTGGCACAGGAGACCGAGAAAAGTTGGTCGGCAGTCGCCTTATACTAAGGATATTGCAATCAGTCCTGCATGCTCCGTCCAAAGACCTGTGCTCATGCCTTACTTACTGGTTCTGATGGCCAACCCAAAGCCCTATGGAGTAAATGAGTCTTACCGACTCCTTTCGCGCCAAACAGGCCAACCCGCAGTTTTTCTAGGCTTATCGGGGCAAGAGTTGGGGTACGCTGCCTGGGTGCAGATGAATCAAGAGGTATAAAGTCGGTGGGCGGTCGCCCAAGGAAGGGCATGGATAATAGAAAGTTCTGGGCTGTTAGCAACAGCCTGGTGCGAATGGGAGAAGTACGTACTATTAGGAACGCATAATGGAATTCCAATGCCAGACTGACAGCGCCGGCCAGGTGAAACAAGGCTATGCCTGAACGTGCTTTTCTTTGGGACCACAATGCCGTCCAGAGACAATAAGTGAACACCGCACCCGCTTGCCATCTCGGGTCGAGAAAAAATGATAACAGCAATAGGAAGAGCTCAAAACCAACACACAAATAGCATAAATAACGCAAAGAATAGCCTGACTCGGGGACGATCTTTTGGAACTGGCTGGGGATCAGATCGATGTAGCCTCTGGGAATGGACTGGTCGTTGAAAGGTGTCTGTAAGACGAATAATGACTATGACTGTCAGCCCAGCACAGCAAAGGGAAATTTGTACATACATCGAGCACGATACAACAGGATCCCCAAGTCCATAGTCGTACCGTCCATGCTATGTTGTCGTGCGCCCACACGAAGAATAGCACGGTGGGACCCAAGTAGACGAAGGGAACAAAGGCGATCACATATCGTTTTGTATGGTACACCCACCATGCTGCGTACACCGCCGCATATAGACAGATCGCCAAGAGTAAGGCAAACGCAAAGTATGGACTGTGTACATCCATTTTTGGAAAGGCACAGGGAGTATCGCGGTCAACAAGCCTGACAAGAGAGTGAGGCAGGAATGAGGCAGGAATGAGGCAGTGGTGAGGCAGGAACGAGGCAATGGAGGAATGTATCATTGCATGAGCCGTACAGGAAGGCCCGGGGGCTTATATCTGTTGAGATAGGTCCTCAGGACTAGCATCTTTCCGGTTCTAATCTCCACATAATCCTAGACGGGACCATATAGCCATTGTTGAGCTCAGGTAAATTAATGCAGAGAGAAAGATGTTCGTTGCCACTGGCATGGCATGACCGGTAAGCGGTAATATGATGAACTTCAGTGGATGTCGGTGTACATGTTACGGATGTTTGCCGGCATCCCACCCCTGTAACGGTGGTGATAGATGTGACCCAGGTTTAGCCAAGGGCGGTTGCATTAGCGTGGTTGAAACTGACTTTCAACATGGGCTGCGTTAGCGTGGCGAAGCTGATTGTCGTGTATGAAAGTGAATCTTGAGTGAATCTCAGTTCACAGTACTCTGCAATCCGTTCTCTGCTTCGAGGTATTCGACGAACAGAATCGACTGTTCCACACTCAAAACGCTTCATGGCTGTATCACATATCTTGATCACCGACAAGCAAGTGCGTACTGTCGAGCTCGAGACGCCGGAGGCTTTTGTATACTTTGTTCTATCGACACGGCATCATTGGGTAGCCGTGAAGATCCATGTTAGCCCTTTGAGGCTACCACAGCTACCGGATGAGAAGATTAAGCTGTGCAAATCATGGGGTTATCCGTGCTGCAGCAAGGCTCCGAAAGCCGCAGAAGTTATCCGCAGATTTTACAATGCCCAGTGTGAGCCTGGGAAATGGCTTGATGGCGGGTAAGTCTTCATGGCCACGCAATGGAAGTAAAGCTGACAGCCTCGGCAGCTATGTTCGTGAAGACCATACCGTGAAGCTCAACGTGTCATGTCAAGAAAGCAAGTCCTCTTTACCTGCGGAATACGGCGAGTCAGCAAATGTAGATTCAGCAGCGAGCGAGCAAGGGGCTACCGACAGTACTTCAATCGCAAGACAGCGTGCGGACCACGGGGCAGTCTAAGCAGAGAGTCAGTCCCGTCATGACGGGGTCGTGGATGACCTCCGGGATGAGAGTCCCGCGTCCTTTGCGGTCCAGAAGTTCAAAACCGGCCGGTCCCAGTTTAGCCAGTGCAAAAACTACGCAGGCCCTGAGCTGGCTATCCCAAGCCGGTTGGCAGGGGGTGCCAGAAGCGTGGAAGAGGCAATTTTTGCAATCGCTGAAATGAGGAACAAGCAGCGAGACTGGGCCAAGATTGAGGATTGGATCTGGGAACATCTGCTTCGATGCCTCCGGGTCCTGCAGTACCACGAACAGGGGAACGACAACCTACTGTCAGCTGTCGGACACCGCCCGGAGAAGTCAGCTTATTGGATCAACAGCTTGGTAGAGGCTGTAGCCAAGCGGATTGGTCCTTGGGGACTTCTTGTGAATTGTGCATACAGTGGTGAGTTGCCCTGTTCAGACCAATACCGATCTAATTCAAGTAGTGGTCAACTTTCGATGGAGCGCAGCTGGCCACTTCAAGGACGACGGCCACGAGATCACGAAAACGGTTTGCGAGGGCATACTCAGCGATGCTATCCACGTCCCAGAGAACTTGTACCTTTTAATCCCGCCACGAGCCTCTACTGCCTGCTGGGAAGAGAGTAAGTCGCGACCCTCCCAAAAGAATACAGAATCTCATTCCTTGCTAGTTACAAAGGCTTGTGTCGCGAATTGGGTCTGGAGAGTCTCTCAACCTGCGATCCGAACGCTGGCATCGGTCCACTCAACTTGATCCCATTAGGGCAGCTCAGCAGGCCTAACATTTCCCCCCTTTGGTCTGGAAGGATGAAGAGAGATGTTGGCTCATCGTTAGGCAAGAAGATGCACACACGAACACAACCTCCAGCCCCAAAAAACGCAAAAGGAACGGGAACGCGACTAGTACGACGCGAGCGCCTACTTCCGCGTCATTACCCGCGCCCGACAGGCCCCCTTTTGCCTCCACTTATACCGCAAAGAGAAAACATAGAGCGCATTCCCGGGGACGTACTATTCTCTGCTTGCACCTCATCATCAGTTCAATGGGACGCTGGACGAATGGACTTGGAGGACATCCAGTCAGATGTGGATTGCCGTGGTAATGAGGAAGGTATCATGCCAACAGGGCTTTATAGCACGGGAGTTGCCGAAGAAGGAACGGCGCAGGTCACGAATGATCACTCGACAGGATGGGACAACACCACAAGTTTCCTCGACGTGTTGATGACTCAAGACCTCGACGAAGAGCTTTTCATTGACACATGGGACTTCTTTAACAGCTAGGATGGCTTCTCTATACATAGAATTGTAATGAATAAGATCCTTCCCTCCACTATATGCAAAGCATGTCCTGGCTGTATGATGTACAGCTGAGATTTCCAGTCCATGTAATGAAGAGGCTCGCTGCGTTTATTGAAAGCAACCTTTACAGCGGGGTCAGACGACTTGATTATAGGTAAAATCAAGCACAGCTGTTTCTCATCCAGCGTGAGTCCTCCTGACTCAAGCAAGAGAGTATTGGGACGCATGACTTGTAGGTTAGGGTGCGCAGCCTTGACGGTGGATCTCTGCTTTAGTCAGCCAGAGAATTAGTTTAGGGACAGAGCCTTACTGCTTCATGAATGACTTCCTTGAAAGCTTGGTCAAATACAGAATTGAATGGCTGCGGCCACTTAATTGCAGATACTCTGACGTCCTTGGGCTTTGCGCCTTGACTCTGTTTTATGGGACGAGGTTGTGCTATTTCGTGGTTGATTTCCACAGAGCTAAGTGTAGATACATGGTCGCTGAGCTCGGGGGATATGGAAATTGTTTGAATTGCTGCTTCCATGGTAGAAGATTCTCTCGAGTGACAGAAGAATGAGGGGATTCATCGAAAGGTGATCTTTTGTCGGCTATGGGGTCTATAAATAAATGAATGGAACATGTGAGCCTAAGGCTGTGTCGAGTCATGGAGGTGTTCGGGCAACGGCGAGTTGGCCGTGCGGAGAAACGTCGGCCCATTCGTGGTACCCCACTGCACGTAGGACGGTTCATAGACTCCATCTTGTACCATCATCACCCATAACCAGGTCTATCGGGATAGTATCATCATGATTCCTCTGATTCTCCTCCTTCTGCGCCTCCTTCTGCTCCTCTATCTTCTGTTCCTCTTTCTTCTGCTCCTCTTTCTGACCGTCGCTTCCGTTGTTGTCTGACATAGTGATTCTAGTTTCGACGGCAGACATATAGATGAGCGGTGATAATGATATAGACTAGTAACCTGGGTTAGTAATGCTTGACAGTGGAGGAAATTGTGTGGGTGTAAGTATATACTCACTGGTGACTTATTTGTGACGGTGGATAGCGATACTGAAGAGACGCTGACTGTGTACTGACAGTAGCTACGTGATCTTCTGGAAACGATGCTGATTTGGAAAGTATTCAGTGTAATTGAGTAAACGAATGAACTAGATGACTCGGGGCATCCTAGGAGCAGAAATAAGGGATAGTTATACCGTTCGAGTCTCATCTAGTTCAATTCGAGATAGCGTAGTCCTCACCCTCAAACTGCAACCACCAATGGCTTGCATAAGGGCGGCATGCACTCATCCATGACCATCTCTGGTCTAGTAAGACCAATGATAGGACGATCCATCACATTGGCCTCTTACAATCAGGGGGTGCTGAGCGAGCCGCTGCATGCTGGCACGAATGTAAGGATTGATATCACGTCGTTGGCAGGCCACCCATAAGGGTAATACCAAAGAATACGGAGGCCTGATGCAGGATCCAAGGTCAACAATCTGCAAGTCAACGAAATCGGTGAACAACCAAAGTAAACAATGTATTGATCCTTGAAAACGGTCATCCCAAATGAAATACAGTCTGCCCAGTATATTTCAAGAACGATGTTCACAACAGCCCTCGCTGTGGATATTTAAAATCGTCAACACCATCGCCCTCAGGCCATTTTGTAGGTGCATTATTGAAGTGTGCTGATTATCATCCAGCTTGCCCTGACGTGCAGCTTCCAGGATGCCGTGGAGCCATGCTATGTATGTTACTAATACAGCCCCATGCCAACCAAGAGCTATGATTTTGGCTTTATAGCTGGTGGTAATATATTAATTACCCCGGTAGTCGGTTCAACATCACCACGCCTTAACGGCAGCCCCAAGGGTGCGGTCTAGATCCCTGTTCTCGGATCGACCCCGTGTAAATTAAAGAACAGTCCCACGATCGTATTAGTAGCCAGAGGTGACAACTTCGACATTAGAGCGTCATCATGCAAGCCATGGCAATGGGGGTCGCACCTCAGCGAATCTCTTCCCAACCTGAATCAAGGTCAAGGTCAGCAATAGTGCGGGAACATATCCCGGTGGCCCAATGGCTTACAAAGGTTACCTTGGACCTCATCTCATTTTACGAGTTTTCACTCTGTCTATTGGTATGGCAACGACTTTAGATTGCGAAGGTGCCTCTTCCAATTATTCCTTGAACCACTCTGTATCAGTAAGTAAAATCAGCTTTCAAGTTAAAGAGGCCTATTACATCTCAGTACATATATGGATGAGGTAGACTTTACTATCGTTGAGAACTACAAGACGATCTGCCCGCACGCCATCGGGGTTGACAACCCTAAGGGTGACATCCAGCTTTTCGCTTGCGAGGTCGACAAATTACCGGTGTGGCTTGCGTCCGCTGACCGGTGAACCTGGCTAACAGATTACCGAAACGGCAAGATGGGTACATTGTGCCCTTCGTTACCCCGCGGAATCCTGCAGCTAGAGGTACATTATTAATGTTCCCTTTGAAAGTACTTGTTGGGCCAATTTTGGCGTATATTAGATCCAAATTGCCGTTTATTCACCCACCAAGTACTTTTGCAACACTACGCAAGCAAGGACCTCGGCAATTTGTGGTTTCTAGGAAAGGTGGATGTGTCCCTTTTAATACCGAGCGACTTCCCCGTCTGATATCCATACTTCTTACCTATCTCCACTTTATTCGAATCAACTTGTCAAACTAACTCCCCATCATCCAAAATGACTGCAAAGCTAGAGACTGACCTGGACACGATCCTCTCTATCCTTCCAACCGAAGATGCTGAGAAAGTTCGGAATTGCTACGCAACGGGACAGAAGCTCAGCTCAAAGAAAAAGAAGCAACACTATGGGCAAACATATTCTACTTTGGTAGAAGAAAAAAACAAGCGTTACTTGGTGCATACCTGTTATGTGCTTGTATTCGACATAGAGGGTTACAAATGCGGGAAGGAGTTCAATGCCCAGGAACACCACAAACGCCTTGCGAGTGTTGTTACCGTCACCCGACGTTGGGGCTCAGACATCGTCCAGCATTATGGATTTTCTGCCCAAAACAGATCATACTGGGACCGACTCAGGCAAATCGCAATTGCTCACGATTGGCAGGAGGCAGTGGTGTTATTTAACGCATCGATCTACCGCAAGTCACGCGAACACAAATGGTCGAAAGAAGTGGAGAATTGCGTCAATCCGATTACGGATTGGGTCTTGAGATCTGCCATTCAACACAGAGGGCCAGTCGAAGACCCTTCCTCTTTACCACATGACTGTGGTAAGGACTTCTACGGGCTTATTGTTCGAACTAGGTTTGCGAAGTCATCGCAAGCTACTCCAGATTACTACGATGGGCCAACACTTTCACCGACGTCGCTGCCGACAACGCACACTCCCATCAAGTCCAACGAACCGATCTCGCCGACGCCAACCCAGCACGATAACTCTAATTCCTCAACGACCATCACCCAAGAACAAAGAACAACGACCCCACCGCGATCCTCATCATGCCTACCAGAGACACCATTGTCACAATCATTGCCAGTATCCCCCGCTATTGACAATGGCGGCATGGCTATGGGAGATGATGGAAGGGGCGATACCAACTCTACGGCAAACGGACCAACTGTGCCATCCCCGGCTCTGTCAACTGCATATAATGTAATTCATTCACTTGCGCCATCGATATCGTCGCATCTTTCGCCAACGTCGCCTTCATCTTTACCCTCAGATGTGACCGTTTCGCAATCATCGCCATCGTTACTGTCAATTACCAGAACTTCCTCTGAAGCCGACACCACCACCACCATCTGCAGTTCGCCGCTGTCCCCCTCTCCAGAACTGAGCTCGACGTCTTCGCAACGTGGGCCATTAAAGCCAGCCCCAGCTTCCCAGAAGGACGACTACAGCGACGTGTCCATAGACTGGGATGAAAGGAGTGACCCCTCCAATGCCAAAAACCCCACGATCACGATATCGTCCCTACTGTCACCATCTACGCCGCTGCCGACATCCTCGCAACAACAATCATACTACCCCCCGGATGTCGCTCTAGGATCAGTGTCGCCGTCGACAGCCCGGCCAGTACAAGGATCAACGCTACTACCCCTGCCATTACCAGAAAAGGCCACCAGTAGTCTTCTTGAAGAGCCTGAGGACTGTTCGAGTCAGGATGGCAACGTGCACACTATCAATCAAGCCGCAATCCCATACCCGCACTCAGCAGCGCCGCCTTTGCCATCCGCTTCATTGTTACATTCCCAGACCGAGACACTCAGCATCGACTCTTACCCGTCTTCGTCGCTTCTTGTGGCCCCATCAACATCGAAGTCCGCCTGGCTAAGGGACGTACCATCTTCTATACATCGGCTCGACGAAAAGGGATGGCTCAACGACACCATAGTCAACGGATATATGCACCTCATCACCGGAAATCATGATGTCTATTTCCTCAGCAGTCATTTCCTTGAGCGGTTTGATCCAAATATGAAGTGGCGGTTCGAGAATGGAAAGTGTCCCTTGGAATCGGAGTTCGTTCTGATGCCCATCAATGAAAATTATCACTGGTATCTCCTTGTCATGTACAAGCGGTACTTCCCCGCTACCGACCACCATGAGCGGGTTGTCTGCTTTCTCGATTCTTTAGGTGCATCGATGCACATCAGCTCTTTTAAAAACTGGACAAAGTACCTCGAAGCTCGTGGAGACAGATGGAAGGTGCAGAAGAAAGAAGTCCAAGTTCCCCAACAGAAAAATCTTTTTGACTGTGGAGTCTTTGTTCTCGGGTTCGTTGAGACGATTCTCCAAAACGTTCAGGGGTTCATTAAAGCAATCGATAGTGGAAAGGAGCTCGTCTAGGAGTTTGACGGTCAGACACTACGTAACCACATTAGAGACAACCTTACCCTAGCGGCGGACGCTGAAGACCTTTTCGGTAAGTGGCTATTGTCTCTATGTATGCAATCAAAGTCTACTAACAATGTATAAGGCGAAATAGCTAAACTCCAAGCTCGAGGCTCGCCCTTGACCTATAAGTTGGAGACTTTGAAATACAAACAGTTCCTTGGTGGACTTGAATTGCCGCTTCTGCGACAGAAAGTCAAGGCGCCGCACGATGAAGTCGTTATTGGTATTGAGCCATCAACAAGCCTATCAGACGCCAGGGTGGTCACAAGTGACAGCTGCAAGCCACATATCATTGTCGCGAAAAATGTCTTGGTGGAACGGCCCAACTCTGAGCCGCCGAGGAAACGGAGGCGACAGATCGTAGGTATGTCATACCCCTGCCTATATTCCAGCCCTGAGACTGATATAATGAGAAACTAGACCAACACGATAACCTCGGCAGCTTTTCTTCGGTTCAAACACACACTATCCCGCATTCCGAGCAGGCTGCCGTGCGTGTCGCTTCAGAGGGCCACGTTCAAGTATCTGAAGTTGAACGTGACTCTTACATTCTCAATGAAGCGCAGGCTAAATGGGCTGCCGAGCGCCACGGCCTTGAAATCTTGAGCATAATCAATCTCGAGGCAGCTCTTAATGGTGATGGTAGGTATGGATCGTTTATTACGTTTACCATTTCCGACGAAGAAGCCAATAATCTAGCCACATGCCGTGGCGAGAGCCCCAGCGAACCAGAACCATCCAAAATACGAGGGGTCTGTACTCAAATCACCAAAGATGGCGTGCAAGTCGCACTTAGCCAATTATCGTCTTGCAATATGGTAATTCCGTCACGCCCTTATCCACCATTTATCTCACTCTGGATCACCTTGGACATAGGGAGGAATATTGCGACGAAGTATGGTGTACATATGGTGTAACTAGCTAACAATCATGTTCATTATTTAACAAATCCAAAGCCTCCAAGTAATCCCGTGGCGTGGTAACATAAACATGACCACCTTTGGGACCAGCAGCATGATGTTCCTTCCCATCTTGACGAACACGTGCGTTGCCATTCTCGGCTGTGAATGCCCAGCCAGTTTGCCGGACCGTGGTAACGTTTTGCAGACGAGATGGGTTTATCATCAGTGTTGCATTAAGAAAGACAATCTCCATCATATCCGTGTGTGGGGCATCGAGGACCTCAAGCGCGACGACATTGCGTAGCCCGTTCCTATCAATAAAATTGGCCAATGCAGGGAGGAACTTGAGGTCGACACTTGCCAAATCAGGTAGGCAACCGGCTTGATACTCGTATGGGTGAAAACCAGTGTCGGTCAGAATAAACACATGCCCGTGTATGTTGGTCGGATCCGAGTCGATCGCGGTGGGTACAGTCCATCGTCCACCTCCGGGAGGCTTGTTTCCGACCAGGACAGTGTGATCTTTGATGGCAAAGTGGCCATGAGCCAGATGTATGCCGAAGACTTTGTCAGCCTGGTATTTGACGAAGAGTTCAGCGAGACCATTCATATGTTCCTCAATATCGGGTTGATCTCCATCAGAGGGGAGACCGTTGTAGCTGTGTATGTTAGCTACGGATAAATGCAAATGAGAGTTGCTCCATACATTTGCCTACTGAGAATCATGTCCTCCATCGTTGGATCTAGATGAAGGCCAGGAATTAACGGTTGGGAATCCATAGTCGGCATCGCTCTGATCGTGCTGAAAGAACGACTAGGTAAGACAAGTGCGGCGACAGCGTTGGAGTAGGATTTGTTGATGCGCAATTAAATATAAGCCGGGAGCCGACTTCTGCTTGCCTTGCGATGGTGCGTATATGATCTTTGGTACCCCGTGCAGGAAAATATTAATAGCACACAGCCCCGCACTACCAGGCGTTAATGGGCATTGTCCACACCAACAATAGCGGCTAGGGGGAGACGGACCCTGGATTGGAGCCGATAGTGGCACGGCTCCCTAAAAATCAGGACCTCTCGCTAAATAATGGAACACAAGTGAAATGCCAGTTAGACCAATCAGTTTTGTAATCACCACAGCGGTGCACAAGAGTTATAAAGTACACATGACGGCTTCCTTATTTGTGATGCTGCAACGTAATAATAACTCTACATGCTGTCTTATACGTCGACGTGGTATTCAGAGGGTGGGCACCCCGCAGATAGTGAAAGTACGTCCTAATTATAAACTAAAGGGTGTGCACGGAACGATTAGCCAAATTACTGTGTAGTATCGCGCACTCTACCCCAACCCCATGATGCCTGGGGCATAGTAGGAGGATGCGTGGCACCGTTGATTCCCTTCATCGGACTTGCACCTGGAGTCCTCAGGAGGGTTGCACCTGTTGCATGTGACATACAGACAGTGCATTTTATGGGCGATCGGCTGTAGGTGATCCGCTAGCAGAGCGGGGTTGAAATTTATTACCCACCGAATGCGCTCGCAGGGATAGAATCCGGCCTATTCTTTTTGGCGCACCACTTGCCCACTAGGTCTGGCATGTAGAGTCATATGATATCAAACTCGCTTCATGATTTGACCCCTCCACAAGATAGGCCAATTTGTTAGGAATTAATGGAGTGTATATGAGTCTTAGGTCGCTTATCATCTCAACGCTGCGTGCATCCGTCTGAAGTTGGTGCATTATTGCTTGACACGTGAAACTCGTGAGTGCAATATGTCCGACCATAGCACGTCTTGGAAACTTGGCTCGATACTACAGAGGACCCTGGCAAACTCCAACTTGATTTAGTCAGGAAGCGACAACCCCCATCCCATTTTGGCCTCAATCGTTTGAAGCGCCTGTACCATGGGGTTGGTCGGCGTTGAGAAGGAATAATAAAGACTGGATATGGTGCTTTAATAGAAAGAGTATGGCATTCCAAGAAGTAGTAGTTGATAGCTAATGATGGTCGACGTCCCAGAAAGCACCGTGATCCTTGGGTCATGGGTGGCTCACTGGACTAATGTCGTCGACCGTGAAACGGAAGAATGGTAGATGCGTGGCGTATTTCCTATCGGCCCGCCGCGACCATCTCCATGCGAACAGCCTTCAGCACCTCCTCAGCGGTCTTATATTCATGATCCCAGCATCCTTTGATGACATTCCCGCCGGTGAGATGTGACACTGAAGGAAAATGTCCATTCTTAAACCATGCATCCACTTGATGCTCATAAGCCTGTTTTTCCTTCACAGAATTCCATAAAGGTGGACGATCTCGGAACGGCCAGAATCCTGTTTGGATGGTGTAGAAGATCGACCCTAAGCTGAAGATGTCGGTTGCTGGTGTTGATTCCCATTTCATTCGGGGGTCAAAAAAGGGCGTGTCCGGCAAGTGACCGCCATCCAAACCAAGCCCCTCACACATCGATCCACCAAAATCGCACAACCAAACGCTTACAGAAGAGGCATCGACTTGGTCAACTAGAATGTTCTCTGGCCGAAGATCTGAATGTATCACGCCTTTCTTGTGCGTATGTGCAATCGCGTCGGTTACTTGCTCGCAGATTTCAGAACGTTGCGAACGACTCAATTCTGCGTTGTGAGTGTCGATATATGTCTGCAGATTCCCAAGTCTTGCCTCCAAAAGATATATTCCATCAGAATTGAATCCTATATATCTGCTCAATATTTTTTAGTCCACTGGTCATTGAGAGTATAGTATCGTACCTACGGAACGATTCTGGGGTGTTTGCCTAGCATCTGTAGGATTTGGCGTTCGGTTTGGATAGCTTCTGCGTTCGTTTTCTCCAAGTTCGCGCGATCCGGATTTCCCTCCCAAACCTTCATGGGTTTTTTAAGTATTACATTCTGGGTATGGCGATAGAAGTCCGAAGTTGTACCGCGGTATGATAATGCTTGCATTCTCTTGGGTAATATTACAGTGTTGATGACTTTGGCATGCTTTTGAAAGAGGGAAAGAGGAAAAGATTGAGGGCAGTCAGGTTTTGAACGTGCCAGCCAACCACAACAAAAACGTGTCTAGATTTTACTTCGAGGGCTTAGGACACTTGAGACAATCTGCATTTCCCGTCATATATACCACGTATAATCTCTATCCAAGCCGTGGGCATAGTTATAATGCTTCCAATCGTCCCTCTGCGTAAAATTTGTTAAATCCCGCGGATTGTTAACATGCCCTTTTGATATCCTTTTGACATGGAGGTTGTAGACTTACCGTATGTACCACTAGTGATTTGGGCAATTATATGCCCCGCAAGTTTCTTTGACCCGACTAGAACCCATTATGCCCCTGGTGGCTTTGTGACCCGGTTTGCCGTTGTCAGGGCAGGCTTCGAACTTGACAAATTGCTCCTCAGTCTTGCCGCAGGAATAAATCTTGTTGCTGTAGTAGTTGGTGCACATAGTGTAGGGAGTTCGGTGAGTATTATTAAGCAAATGTATGTAATGCGATACTACATGCGACACAATGGGTGTTTAAGGATAGCAAACGACAGACAGCTTTCAAATATCCGTCGTGCGCCGTTAGAGATCAAACTGGGCTTGTGTCGCGTGCAACTTCCCTTGATCGCGAACAATGCCACGGTGATGATGAATAAGTACAACCTCTGGTTAACTTCACGTGAACATGGGTGCATGAATTATGGCCTCATGCAAACAGTAATTAGAGCCGATCAGGCTCCGGCACGGTGTGTATTGTTGCATTGATGGGCCCAGCATGGACCACCTGGTAAAATGATGGTATAGGCCACAGTTTGAGTTGACACATATGTTCACTTGTGTATTTGCAAGAGGGTGTGGTGATGTAAACGATACTGGGCGAGTGATTTAGTGATTGGACTGGGGACAAGATGCGACCGGTGAAGCCCAAAGTTCGGAACAGGATGGCCCATCACCGCTACCTTGCACCCTCGCAGCTCACACCATGAAATTACCAATTAATTATGCTAATAAATCGTCGTCGCTAGCGTTGACATCTCCCATATTCAAGGCAGATATACAGGTCTGACTGAAGGCGATACTACTGTTAATAGGATGACCGACCGCGGTTTTCGCATGCTTGACTGCGTTTCTCCGATTCAGTTCGCACTGCGCCACGGACGAGCGGAATGTCGCTCGAGCCGCACGTGTCTGGACGGACAATTGCACGGATATCATCCTTAGGGAAGTTCAAGCGTTGACACTGGGAGGGGAATTTTGCACAATATCTATAATGGCAAACGGTTTTCTGTTCTATGTAGTTGTACTCGTTTCTCCGTGCTACTTCAGTGGCCTGGCCAACGTGGTTTTCTTATCGACAGAGTTTGTGGCCTTTATCAGCTGTGGCTCGCGAAATCTTTCATCATAACCTAACTAGGGAGCTGGCCTTGCAACACGCCTTCCTCTTGTCGGTTTACGTTTAGTGGTCGGAGTATCCATCGCTAACTCGTCCGCAGATGATTCGGAATCCTGCGAGGTTGAAAGTGCCTCTGGCGGGCTGAATTGTCTAATGTTTTCACTAGTAGTTTCATTGTTTTCCACTAGGTCTTGGTCCGTAGTTAGAGGCCCTGTAACTTGGGTTGAGACAGAGCTTGTGTGCAGCCGACTATTCGCCAGCTTTATAGCCTTGTCCCTCTGGTGTTTCGCCCAATCCAGGCCATTGCGGTAAGCTGTGAGCCCCTGTCGACAGCTTCCCATATTCCCAGTCAAAGCCCACGAGTCTAAATGGGTCATCACATACTCGGGGCGACCACCAGGGTGCGTCGGATGTTTGACATGGCTGGTGAACATCTTGAGTGTGCCAGAGTGATATGTTGATGTGATCACACGAGAGTTTCCGTCGTTTTGCGACTCGGAGCCTCCGTATGAAAGAACGCCCTGTATTCCTCTCGCACCAAGAGCACCATCGTAATTCGCCTGCCGTGCTGCAACAGCCGCTGAGCCATCAGGACCCTTCACTGCAAGAATATTGTTCGGCATGATCTTCCAATCATGCTGAGTCGAAGGGACAATAAACCCATCGAGATCGGCACGTATTCTACGGTCGAGCTGCTCTGGGCGAGCGCCATAGTAACGATCTGGATTTCCTGGCACGAGTGAGCCATCTGTCAACTGATCGAGGTTGTTGAAAGGTATTTGTCCAGAAACACATTTGCGGTCTCCGATGTTACCTTCAATTATAGGGACCACATTGGCGACGATCTGCCACTCCGTTGTTGCGTGCGCGTCCTCTTTCTCGAATTTCTTGAAGTCGTCGTTCTTGAAGCGTGAGGGAGACAAGGATGGTCGAGGTTGGGCAAGAACCGCTCTAATCTCTTCGAGATTGTCGGGAGGTGGAGGGGTGCCGCCATCTGGGTACTCATATCTGTAGGGAAAAACACCGTGGTCGATGAGATGTTGTTGGAAAGCACGGTCATAGGGTCCGGTACTCTTGGTGCTCGTCGTGTTGGAGCTACGCTTCGTTGGGGATTGCGAACCGCGCTTCCGTCGCCCAAGGCTGGATTTGGTCATGTTGCGGAACTATGCTGTGTTAGACACGGCATTTGAATCGGTGAAGTAATGACATACCCCTCTGAGATCTGACAAATCCGGGCCTCCCTCCCTTGAAAAGCGTTTGATTCGGCGCAGATGCGCGGGCGTCGACGCCTCGAGGTATGCTGAAGCGGACTGAAACGACCGGTTTGCGGCAGCAGTCCTTGTATTGGGACGATCGTCCGCAGGTGTTCCCGGGTGTTCGACTGCGATTCTCCGATCGAGTTCGCCTAGCGCGCCACGGATTAGGGGGGTTTTGCTGAGGTTGTCCTAGAACCGAGGTGGCGGTCGGCTTAGATGGAGGTGCTTCGGCTTCTTTCGAGGGCGTCGGTCGACGCCGTTCGGTAGCGATTCAGGAGTAGGAGCATGTCTGCGCTTGCGCGAGCCTAAATATAACGGTGTATTCATATGGATATACTGCGAGTTGGCGGCTGGCTATGTTGAGTGAAGGTTCTTTTATTTGCGCATAAATTCGAACTGGATTGTCGCTTCGCGCCTGCACTACGCGGGGGGCAGTTGGCCCAAGCGCCCGCAGCCCTACTGTTCTAGGGCGCTTCACGTCAGAAGTCCATTCATTCACAACCAATAGCAGAGGCGCTCAGACCCTGCATTGAAACGAGTTCAGTGTGAAATATTAGATGCGGCTCTTTGAACCTGCCGCACACTCGTCCTGACGTTTCCGTTTCAATTGTTCCTAACCTAGCTCCGTTGCGTACACATGGCGCACTGAGTGGCGGCGCGGCCGGTCTCTGCATGGTGGAGTGGCCCGGTTTAAACCTCCGCCATCTCATGCTCCCCAGGCTCGGCCCAGCCCGTGTGACCGGCGATTGAAGGCCCCGTGGTTATCTCGGGCTATTCCCAATGGCTTCACGGTGTTATTCTATTCCATAAGTAACTGATGTACTCACATTATAAAGGGACCGCAACTCGAAAGGGGCGATGAACGATACTGATAGTGTCCCTCATGAGCTGATTGGTTCTTTACCGGCCACATTTTGATAGCATTGTAGGTCCCGGCAGCTTGGTTCGCAGGGAACCTCAGCGTAAATAAAAGCGCAAACCTCGCGCGTTTGCTTTTGACCTATTCTCCCCCGTTGTCTCCTCGTGCACTTTCCTCTTCATGCTTTTAGATCTGATGTGCTTTTTTTACCAAACTCTTTGGGCCTGTGGCCACTGGAAATGGGGTCGTTTCTCTACACAATGTACGAAGGAACACCGCATCGGAGAAACGTGCGGCTTGAAACTTATCTGGAAAACGAAACCCTAACGTGACGCATGCAATGTGTGCGCACTGGTAGCCAAGAAACGCCTTCGAGTCGAAAAGATGGTCTGTAATATCGAGCGGTGGAAATGCGAAGGTCACCGGACTGCGACGATTGAGAAGACGAAAAAGGAACTCTATAGAATTCAACAAGCAATTGGGCGGCTACTCTCGCAGTACCAAACACAAATGAGTGGAACTGATTCACGGTTAAGCCAACCCGCAGCTACAGGGAACATGTGCCGGCTGCCGCCGATGCCATGTCTGGGCCTACTGGAAACGGCTCCTCCCACGAAGGGGCAAGGTTGCAGTGCTATAGCTTGTCCTTCGAAACTGTTTTCCCGACATGATTCTCAAGTTGAGCGCGACACTACGCTGTAGCTTGTGCCGCCAAACCCTTTTTTACCGGAGTTCGATGTATAAGGTGCGTGCCTAGACCATCTAAAGTGTTGCCGAGGCCCCAGTCGATGAAGATTACAAACTCAGTGAATGAGAAAACCATGTTAACCAGGAAGTCTATGTCGGAACTATAGTAACAGAGGACAAAACACATTTTACTTCGACTGTAGTAATTACGGATGGAGACAGTGGCTGTAAATGCGTTCAGAGGCAGGAGCTTGAAGTAGCACTCTGCCACCTGCATCCATGACTTACACGTAGCGCCGGACAGAGAAATGGGTACAACTACATAGAGCATAAAACCAGCCGTTTCCCACCAGAAAACATTGTGCATTACTCCCATTCCTGTACGAGCATTTGGGATTTTCTACAACGCTACCCACGTTGTCCGTTCCGACGCGCGTGGCCCTACTATTGCGTTCTCTGCAGTACCATTTGTGGCTGCCATTGCCGTCCGCGAACGACCTAGCTGCAGGGGGTGTCCAATTTTCGAGCACAATGTTGTTCAGGACACATCCTGGGGCTCCTCTCGCTGGGTAAGATACAGAAAGGGTTCGCCTCTTGTTTCTTCTCTCAACACTTGCCTTAAGCCGGATCAACTGGCCCATAGTCACACAATCTCGGACGTCGAAACGGTAGTAGTTGGCACCGCCAATAACTTTCAACTCTGTCGCTCTGGCCATATAGAAGGGAGACCGAGCCAACCTCCGACAAACCCTGGGCCAGTGCGCCGCTAAAAAACGATTAGGAATGTACCCCACATCCCAGAAGTACCTGTAGCTCACCCTTCTGGTATTTACTATTGCGCTGGCACGCCAAAGAATTTGCGCCAGGGCTGATACTACAGGGCTCCTAGTACTACCATGCCGCGGATCGCTGGAACTCTCTACTTCTGTGGTTGTGCCACGCAACACAAGAACCTACGCATCTTCTTGCTTTATGTATAATCAGACCACCCAAAATGCTTCATAAACTGCCGGATAAAGCGTTGCTAATGATCCTGACGTTCGCAAATAACGGTGAAATAGAGGACTTAGCCTTGTCATCTTGTCTATCAAAAGCTCGCAGGGATTGCGACGCCCGTCGCATTTCGGAGGATTGTCGCATATCCATCAGCATGGGCTTTCTTACGATCAATTTAATTCTCGGAGTACCCTGTATGCGAAAATTTTCAAATCAATCTGCTGGCTATCCGAGGGATTGAATGCAGATCTAGCTATATCGTCTGAAGCGTTCAAGGTTATTTTCACCAGATAGCAGAATTAGGAAGCCTCGTCTTACGGATGCGAAGTTTTGGCTACAAGGCATGTCAGCATGCTAATGTGCAGGACAGTAGCAAGCCGACTTGTAGGAGAATCTACCCAAAACACCAATCCGACATTTGCAAGCTGTCCAAGATTGAGACAGTTGTGCCCGCGAGTGATATTCCACGTCCTGGGCGTCACACCAGATCTCCGGTCGGGTATAGGATCTACGGTTCTGGTGAACAATCTCGCGGCCTACCACGACCTGCATTGAGAAGCCAGCATTGCGGTTTACCTACTGGCTTGTGCAACCCACGACATTGTGGGTATGTACCGCTTTCAAAACAGTGATGCATCGGATCAGGCTGTTGCGAACTTCATGGAACGAATGAAGCGGTTCGACCTGGGTCCCCAAACAGCATGAAGGGGAGACAGCTTCGCATTGTGCATGCTCTTCTATTTAAAAAATCCCTTCGGACCTCTTCTTCTGAGAATAAGTTTCCTCATTATCGACGTCGGCGACGTGAGGGCTCGACCTAGTCTCGTAGTTCGAAGTTCTTATTCAACACCGGCCGATGACGAGATGATGGGCCTAGTCGCGTCTGCCAACTTTGGAGGCCTTGCTTTTCAGGCGAGGACAAATCAGGAAAAACAATAAATCCTGACCACCACCCTCGAGGCTGGACTTTGCTTCGACCAACAGTTCACCTTTCCCATTCATTAATCATTCTAATTAATCATCTTGATTTTATTAGCACAAATTCCTTTGAGGTCCACGTCCTTACCGAGTTGATCCGCTGCCTGCGACGTACACAGGAGCTTTCATGTCTCAAGGCTTAGAGACGGTTTCCATACATCATGATGTCATGGAAGAAGATTCTCTTGCTGGAAAGCGCCAGATCAAGCTGATGCAGAACGAGGTCCTCACGCTGGTCGGCCGCCTGAATGACGCGTGCCAAGAGAGGGATGAGCTTCGTCATTGCGTTAGAGCGATAGAAGGCTTTCCAGACAAACCGGCCTTGCTGCTTAGCCTTCAGCGTGAGAATCTCGTACTGAGGAAGCAACTACTCGCTGCCCAGCCAGCTAGAGAGCATGCTAGTTGCAGCGAAGTCGGCCGTCTTGGTCCCATTGACGTCGACCCTAGGGCTGAGCTCGAACTGATCAAGGATTCTGTTGCTGACGCGTGCGCGTCGCTTGAGGGGGATGAACGCATACTGGATCCGTCAAAAGATCACAGTGCAAGTTTGGTGCTTTCACAGTGGGCCAGCAAGGTTTTCGGGCAGGATTTGGATTTCAAATCCTTCATCGCATCTTGTAAGAAGTCCGGCATGAAGATGGTTGACGTCCGCAGGTCCCTTGTGGCCACATCACTTTGGGCTCTTGTGTGGCAGCATCCCTTCGAAGAGATAGCAACCGCAGAGTCGCCAATGCATGACTCCTACAAGAAGCAGTTACTGGCAAGATGTAAGTTATGCCACCCAGGACGGGCTGCTCATGCTGATTGGCCAACATAGATGGGCTTGATGTTCGCCAGCTTGACACCCTTGCCTACAGGTCCTGGGTATCGGAGCCCTCGTTCAAAGATTTCGTCGCTAGTCGCTCCAAGACGTTATCGGGTTACATGTGCCACGCACTGGCCCCACTGCTGGGATCGGAGTCGAAGCAATCCGATGTCAGTGAAGTGTCTGATTGGATACCAGCAGCTCGTTTCGAAGATGCCATGCACCGCACGATCGAACTGGCGGCAAAGCTGTACCTTACCAATAAGGGCTGCTTTTGGGCTTTCCCTCAGCACGGGAGCCAATTTGACTCGTGTACGATGACCCCAACTGACGTCACAACCTACGAGGAGGGTAATCGGACAGGGCAAGCTCCCACGGTTCAGTTGTGTCTTTTTCCTGCTTTGTATATGAGCAAGATTTCGGAAAGCTCGGCCAGTTCAGATGGGGGGCCAAAGGCTCAACCAGGAGCGCTTCTGAGGACTTGAGTGGCTATCAACTTGTTGCCAAAGGTCTCGTGCAGATCAAGCAGGGAGATAGAGCTGTATTTCTTGATAATGTAGATACATCGTCAGTCAGCGCAAGAGTTTAATTATTTGCTGTGGCTGGCTGTTTTGCGGGAAATGAGCATTTCAAGAACTCTATCCATGATTTGTGCTATTCATGATCTAAGAGCATAATCCTCATTCTCGAAATGTCCTCCGCAAATGTACTACCCACTCCCTCTCGTACTTCCTGGATTGTGAGTGGCCTTCCTAAGGGCCTTAAGATTTGTCCTGTGTTTCCGCTTGTTCGACACCAACTCCGCCAACGGACGTCGGAGTGTAAGCAATGAAGCCCGCTCAAAGTCGATCAACATGACCCCATCGTCCCGGGATTGAACAACACGTTCGCCGATCGCACGTCCCGGTGAATCACACCCTCCTGGTGTAATGCCTGTAGGGCTCGAATAGTAGGTGGAAGGAATTTCTGTCTTTCGTCTTCATTCACCACCTGCGGAATACTGATTCCACCCCCAAGAGAGAAGCGTTATATGCACAACAGAGACTCGATGGTTATAGTAACAGACCTTGTTCATTGGACGGATGTCAATGGCGCCCAGAAACACGGGCACGTACGCACCTTGGAGCGGCCTGAGTCGCCGATAGACGGCGGCCTCGTGCCCGAGGTCCTCGACAAAAGCCTGCACGGTGCCCCTGCTGACAAAGGTGTAGCCGTAGGCAAGGAGTGTCACTTTGAAGAGTACACTGCGCGCACCACCATCGTCTAGGGGTATGATCCCATCGTCAAGAGACTGCTCGAGCTGTTCCCAGAGGAGGCGAATCCACTCGTCATGACTGGCGGGATGATGCCCACGGTTACCTGCGTCACCCTTGCCGTGAAGCGACACGTTCGGGTATGTCGAATCCAGGAGCCTCCCTAGGACTAGCTCCCAAAAGGCATCTTTGTGAACAGTATGGCTGCTCCTGCACGCCGCTTCTATCTGGATGAGTCCGATGCGCCAGGCATTGACTGCGCCGAACCCCGTCTTGTCCCACGGGGTGGGAGTATCGGGTGGTATTGGTGCTATTTCATCATCGTCGGATGGATCCGGTACGTCCTTCCTTGGCTGTCCCCTACGCACCCCGTCATTCCATCGACGGCGTCTCTGTTGGCGTAGGACATACGGTGAGCGACGCGGTGAGCGATCGACCTTTTCGTAGGTCAGAACATAGCAAGATGTGTTTTCCGACGGTGCCGATCGTTCACTTTCTGGAACAGACCGTAGTGTGGTTTCGAAACCTTCAGCCCACGCCTCGAGGCCATCCATGGCTCTCTGTCGCTCGTCCTGCCCATGCTGCTGACGTTCCCCATGCGCCCCGAGCGCCATTAGTGTAAATAAGCATTGGCCGACAGCCGAGCAGACGTTTGCATTGAGTAGGTGAGTCAATACCCCTGGGCCAGGTTCCGCCAGATGGTAGTACAGGGTTTGGGGTTCGGCCCAATCGACTTTGAGAAACACAATCGTCTCGCCCGTGGTAAGCTGGCCGTACTCCAGACCACTTTCCATTATGTATTGATATGTTTGCGTGATGGCGGATGCTACCAGTTTCTCTACATGGTACTGAAAGCGGGCATCGGGGTCTGCAGAGGTCGGTATAAGCTTCCGGTTTACCACTTCCTTGTATATGTTCATCGCCCGAAGCCCTACACGCAAATGTGCAGCGGTCAGCTTATGGGGCGGCTTGTACTCGTAAACATAGAGCATAGCATGTGGTGCCGATACGGAACTGTTGCCGCGGTAAACACAGATCTGGTTTGGCCGTAGCTGGTGTAGATATTGTCGGTGGTTTGGCGTCCGAGGCGGTGACGCTGGAGTATCCCTGGACACAACCTCCTCAGCAACATCACTGATAGCGCGAGGATGGTTCTCGAAGATGATACCATCTCCAAGCTGATAGGCGCTGGCGACAGCTTCCACTCTTTTCAGCTGTTCTAGAATGGCCCTGACCGGATCCTCCACGGTATCATGTAGAAAATATTCGAGGGTCTTCTCGTCCGCGATCAGCCGCTGCGAGATTCTGTTGCTGAGGCCGACTAGGAAGTTTCGGTTCTCAAAAACGCGACTCCCGGTGGGGAAGGTATCATAGAGGGTGCCTAAGGCAGTTCTTTGCTGCTCGAGGAAGTCGGACCATGGCTTCAGGTTCTTCGGACACCATTTGTCACGAGGATTGGTTATTGGACCCTTCGATGTCAGCTGCGGGTCTGGTTCGATGGCGAATCTAGAGAATACGGAGGCATGGCAAGCAGCGATGTATTCGTCTAGTGTTGTTCGTCGTGTCTGTCCCTCGGAAATATCGGCTCGTTGTCGTTCTTTCTCGGCGCGTCGTCGCTCCTCCTCTCGCCCTTTCTCTGCGTCTTCGGCGCGTTGCTACTCTCTCGACGCGTTATCGTTCCTCCTATCGTTCTCTTTCGGCCTCTTCGACGCATTTCAGGGCAACTTGGAGTTGCCTTTCCAGCTCGTTTACATCTTCGTGTCCAGTCATGATGCACAAATTGATGTCGTGATGAACAATGGAGCATTAACTTCCACTTGTGCTGATGTTTTGAGGTGCATCCTAATTGAAGTGGGGCCACTGAGCGTTGCGAGGGGTGACCATGATGACGCACGTAAACTTTGCGCAGTATACTTTTCATTACTGTACCGTTGGCAACTCGTAAAGTACGACAGAAGAATAATAATAAGATTATGAGTTCATGCTACATCTTCAACTATACGTATCGCTCTCTTCTAGATTCACCCGTCCTGAAACACCTGGTGTCGGCTGTGGCCCACTTCTGCTCGGCATATTTTCTGGCCCGTAAATCAGTGGGGTCGGATATTGCTTGCCCTACGGCCGGCGCAATTAGCTGGTGCCACCTTCAAATGCATCATGACCTACAATTTGACTGCGCTGTGGTGGCCAGCTTGGATTATCGGAAGAGGAATACTCAACCCACCGGGAGTTCATATACATGACCATGTACATTTCAGCTCCACAGAGTTCATGGAATTCGTCCAGTTTTCTGATTATCGTCAGTCGCCGCCTACGGAGCTTTGCCTTCTCTTGTTTGTGTTCTCTTTGCGCGCTCGTCCTCGTCGCCTTAGCAACTCGACTAGATGATTGAGTCTTCGGGCTCATGTTACTATGAATTGAATGTTGATAATTGCAGCAATGTCTTCTTGACAACCGTGTAGTATGCGAGTGGAAAGGTGCTGATGAACTGCTGTCAGAGACTTGGGGAGAGCTATATATGTGGCTCTGTGCGGCAGCAGTTCTGACGGACATTGTCGCTATGCAGGATTGCTGCTATCACTTTCTGGGTTGCGGTTTCTGGAAATAAGACCTTTCTAAATCTAGAAAACGGTATATCGTTCCTGGTTCTAAACAATCTACCCTACTTTGATCCACCCATGTCTGCTGCTTCCATACAATCCCCGTGACCGTCTCTCATTTCATGTAGCTCTAAATTCGAGCGGGCAACTGTGGTGAATGAATTCGATGCCGGCTTGGAGCGTGAGCTGCGTATTCTCAGATAGTAACGTAGCCTGACTTACCAGATGACCGATCTTGGCCTTGAGTTGCTGGAGCTCAGCCTTCGCCAATCGCAATTTTTCCTCCGATTCTGCTAGTCTTACTTGAGTGTCGAGGAGGTCGGAGGAGGTGATCTCAGAAGCCACCTTCCATGCCGCACAGCAGACATTGGACTGGCTCAAGAGATATTTGGTGGTATTGTGAAACTCAATCTCATTACTGAGCATCATTGAGAGGACGGCATCACTGTTCGACTCCATGATGTCTGGACTTGCCAAGTTAGGTTCGAATAATTTACAAGATTTCATGAAGCTATATATCTAAGCTATGCCTCCCGGGCGGCTGAGGCTGTACATGATTGGGTGACCAAAGAAGTAACCGTCTGCACTGCAGTGATGGTTGTGTACAGGGTACTAAGCGCTGAAGCGGTCGGAAGCGATGACCCTGTGGAAGTGGCTTTCGGACCCTCGGGAGAGTTGGCCGTTGTTTCTGGTGGTACTCGACTTGATGATTCGGTGGTCACGGTGCTGAGCGTTGTCATAGACGCGCCGGGCTGGTTCCAAGAGGTGGAGTGAGCGTCTACGGCGTTAGTTGCATGGATCTGTGTGTCCAAGAAGGTTGTGGTGAGTGATTGGTGGGTCGAGACTACGGTTTCTACGAAGGTACTGGATCCGGAGATGGATGTGACTAGCGATGTAAGGAGCGATGACGCCTCTTGGATGCAGCCGATCTTTCCTTCCTGGTCAGATGTGATCAACTCAGGGCTGTTGGTGCCGTTGGTGATCACTGCCTTCGTGCAGGTGGGAGTGGATTGCCCAGCGCACTTCCTGTATCTCGATTAGTGATACCCTACCACAAAGTGCGGCTTTGGAAATGTCACCAAAATAGGTACGCATCCCCATTCGGTGCTTCGGTAGGCACGTCGAATGCCGCCACCTGTGTGCCCATGCAGGGAAGCCGGCCGAACGAGAAAACGACAGGGAGAAAGTTGTCATCGGTAAAGACGAGTCTGGCCTCACACGGCTTGCCGAGAACGTTCTTGATTCTGGGATCTGATTAGCTCCAGACCATGCCGTTCTACATGACACCTACGAGACTTGCACCGGTGAACTCGCCACCAGTTGCATAGGCGGTTGTTCCAAGCATGCCCTTGGCGTGCTAATATTGGTGAAGCTTATGGCTGAAAGCGGCAAGAAGGTCTTCATGATGGTAAGCGCGCGTGTCTAAGGAAGGCCTCAGTGGCCAGACACCAGCGTTCCAAGCTGTATATATCTAGTAGCTCTCAAATCCTGGAATCTATTTTGGGAAAACGAGTGGTCGTTTTCCAGAATGACACAACTAGTTTTCAGTAGGCTGGAAATACACTTTCGAAGAGCCATAAGAAGCGCGCAAAAGAAAGGCACCGAAAATACACTGGAAGCCCCAGCCATCAAATTCAAATTCACAGAGCAGATCATGTTTTCAGACACGGAGTACAACATGACATTTGGCGAGGATGTTCTCAATACGCAGGAGATGTTGGCGGGTCCCACTTCGTCAGAACTGGTGGTCCCGGCTCCTGAGTGCAACAATTGCAAGATGTAAGTCTACTTTTCCGATCGGTATGCCTCCTTACTCAACGCCTCTAGCCTATTCCGACACATCATGCAGAAACTCGAGCATCTAGAGGCCGAGTTGGGGAAAAACAACCACCTTGAGCAGCGGTTCGACCGTGTCGATCAGGAGCTGTCTCGGAACGATAGATTGGAACGGATCGAGCGGGATCTAGTGAGAGTCGGGGACTCGACAGTTGCTCTAGCGAATGATCTACGGAGTTTTTCTGTGGACGTTCATTCACGGCTGAAAGATGGCGCCCACCAAGCACGTTAACAGGATTGGGGCCCCTAGCGTACCTCGTAAATGTAAGATAGCAAACAGTTAGATCGATCCCTGGTGGATTGTTCGTCTAGCGCAATGCAGACTTGCAGTAATTGTTCATCACGTGGTGTGGTGTGGGTTACATCGTTCATCGCGGCGACGCCACAAAATAGCCCTCCAAGCAAACATGTGCATAGACCGTGCTAGCTACACTCCGCAGGGTTTGTCAAGGGCGTGCGCATAGTACTTGGGGGTTCTTCAAACCTGGTTTTCAACAACGAGATCCTAGTCTACGGAACCCGGTATGTGACCCGCTTGGGTCAGTCATATAACGGGGGTCTTTTGCTTGTAGAGGTGGAGCATTCTGCCAACATGACGTCCAGACACGAAAAGGCTCTTCCCCTTACCCCAGGCATGCCGGCAGCTGAGCAAGCAGCCGATGCGACGGACTCGGACAAAACTTACAGTCCCGATACATACATTTCTTTACTAGAAGAGGAAAATGAGCAGCTTAGGCTCCGGAACCAAGAGCTTGTTCGTCAGCTGAGATACGTGCAGTATAGGCTCGCCGATGAAACAGAGACCAGGAAGGACGCCAGTGAGAAGGCCGGGCAGTACAAAGCCGGCCTGGAAAAACGTGATGCGCTGGTGGGTGACATCGCAAACGCTATCATACGCGAATTCGAACGGTATAAAGATGTCATTTCGGCTAGGCCAGAAGAGCAGATTCGTGTATATTACAGAAGTAGTTTTGACCACGACTCGCCCGTGTGAGCATGGGGTAACGAGTGTATAGTGAGGAATTGAAGAGACCACATAAGCGCGCGCTTCTCCGTACCAACATTTACCCTATAAGTATCATGGTCAAGACCAAATGATTGACAGGTCTGCGCATCCAAGCTATTGCACACCCTTTGACAAGCACAAGGCCACAGTGAGATTGTTATCATGTCCATTATTTGCCAGGTCATCCGCGATGAAGACGTACCCGTCCATGGCATGACTGTCGTTCTTCATTGCGCCGACGCTGCGCTCCGTCCTTTTGAGGCATCGACAGACATAGAGGGGAACATCTTTCAGTGGCACCCAGCGGGAAGTACGCCGGTGAATGGTACTGGTGTCGTGGAACCCATCAACGACACACGATGGCGTATGATCTTCGCCACGCACCCGTACATGGGGGCCGAGACAACATTCCGAGAAATACCTGTCGAGTTCTACATCTCGTCCAGGGGGCATTATCGCATTATCCTCCTGCTCTCAGACGATAGTTACGGCGTTATTCAAGAGAGGAAGCCTATTGAAGCCCCCGAGGCTTTTGTTGATGGACTGCTCTCCCTCTCTCCACGTCGTGGCGAGGATGCACTGGACGCACACGCCACTAAGCAAGATGATGACTCTGAGTCTTGGAAGAAGGAGCCGTCACCCTACAGTCTCTACGAGGAAGTCCGCACTCAAGGCAGTCATCGAGCCCAACGCCGACATAAGGCCGCCGCTACAGAAGGACCACGGCGATCACAGAGAATCAAGATCATGGCGGAGAAGGAGGGGCAAGCTTGAAATACTCGATGTACACAATTTGTAATATTATATGGTCTAATTTAATCCCACACTAATTATTGTAACTTGGTTCAATGAACGTCCTGCGAGTACTCCGGGTTTCTCTGCTTAACGGAGAGATTGATCGTGTCGTATAGTCGGGTATGTGATCTGGGTAAGTCAGCGAAGGTCTCGACGGCGAAGTTACTGCAGAGACTGCTGAAGAATATATATGCGTATTGAAACTAGTTCTCGAAGCCTGGCTTATAGATGCGTTACTGATCGACGAGTCTTGATTGCGATTTTGTTTTGCAGACATTCCAGCGGCCATAATCAGCGAGTTTCCCTCGATGTTCACTTGCGAGTTGGACCTTGTCTCATCGCCTAGAGGCCATCTCTGGAGGAGAGGACCCAAATAGGACCTAGGGCTGCTCGTTCGTACAAGCGGCCCTTCCCTCAGCTGGGGGTTGAAGTATGAACGCGTATCTTCTTCAATTCCAGAGTCATGCGGCCCATGGTGGCCAGTGCTTCTCGTTCGTATATTTGGCCCCGCTTCTGGTTGCGGGCCGAAGTACGAACGTGCGTCCTCGGTTTCAGTGTCTATCGGCCCATCGCTTCCTGAAAGAGAAATGGACTCCATTGGTGGCCGTGAATCGCAGCGGCGGCTGCTAATCGCTTGGTGATTCTGACCAGCACGGAGTATTGGTCGCCTGACCGTTAAGCCTGTTGTGGTCGGTGACCTAGCTGAACTGGTGTAGTTGGGTAATTCGCCCAAAAACGCGCAGAGGATATCTCGCTATACGAAAAGAGTCGTGAGATGGTCCGTATTGCTGGACTCTAGGAGCTGGGGAATGAATAAGTGGTTAACCATATGTTTTGAAGATTCCATGAAGGGGCGGCCACATCGCCTGCTCATCTGTTCCTCATTCTGATCCGAACTCTCGATCCTTTGGTCTTCTGGCTGGCTCTGCAAGGAGACAAGTCTAAAGATCTCAGAATTGATCTTTTTCGACGTGAAGCCCAGCATACGAGATCTTCGTAGCAGCTTTAGTAGATAGTAGTCTTTCGACCCTGCGAGACTAGTACTGCTTCCTTTCTCTCGGCGAGGCGGATGGTCAGAGAGCCAGGGGGAGTATCGCATTGCGGAGATAAAGACCTCTTGGTAGGACCAGCTAAAATCTGGATTTAACGGAACCTCGCGAAAGTCTTCCTCCTTGAACTCGATATGGCACTTGTTGGGACATCGCCAGATTTGGTGCATCGCCTCGTAAAGCGACTGTCCCTTTTGAAGCCTTGTTAGTATCGTCGATTTAAGTATTTCTGAGCCAATGCTGAAGTATTTCATGTTTTCGTGAAATGTTTTGATGCTAGGAATTATTACATCAAGGTCAAGAATGGCGGACTCGATCCTCTTACGACGGTCTATATCGTGAATCAGAGGATATAGAACGCGTGAACGCATTAACTTCCTGATAAGTTCCCGGTCTTTTCGGCTTGCAGAAGGAGCGAGCAGTTGGACGTGTTCAACTGTTTGTGTGTCCGTGGCCAACCCGATGTCTTCTTCTTCCAGCGTTATCTTCTCCCAAACTTTGAAGGTCCGTTTTAAGTACCGTTCCATCGCCTCCCTGCCGCGCGAAGCTAAATGCTTCTCTATGTTTCCAAGCTCCAACCCACCCCTGAGGCCGGGGAAGCGCTTGGTTAAACGATCTAGTTGTACGACAAGCTCCGGGATGTCTAGCAGGCGTTTCAAAGCCTTCTGCTTGTGTAGCGACAGCCTGCCGGTCCACTCGCCCTCCGCTCCCGTATCGCCTTGAATCTGGTATTGGCGTATCTTCCAATAGATGTATCTATCCGGACGACATGTCTCGAAGTGGTATCGTTCAGCATGCGGCCGGAGAAGGAGAAAGGGATCGGTGCCCTCGGGAATACAATATAACCTCGCCGTCCACCAAGTCTCTGGTCCAGACGTTCTCATAGCCGCCTCGAGACGCTGCCTTCCATGAATGCATTCAATCTTTCGAGATGATCGGATCTGTCGGAAAGGCGGGCGAGTCCGTGCTAGGTCTTCCAACGGGATAGCAGAAGAAGCCAGGACTTCATCTAGTTCACTCGGCCACAACTTGACATCGATATGATTGATATCTATCTCTGGTTCACAGTGACGTTGGAAAACCGACTGTAGTTTGTTAATCGCATTTTCGTCCTTATCACGGCATAGATCGACAGAGAGATTTGCGATCTGGATCTGGCCTATGCCTATCAGAAACTCGTGCATTTTTGCATGGGTAACACGCCTCTATCCGTAGCTCGACAAGCGCTACTTATGAGAGCTCCTCTTACGGAAAGATTTGGGATCCGGAAACCAGAAATCGAGCGACGGATAGCTAGATCGCGAAACATGACAACAAATCTGTTATAAATAGCCAGATGGTCAGGTCTACGGTTGACACGTTCAAAACAACTAACAAGAACGATTAAAAATGAAAGACCCTCTAAAGATCGGTCTTATCCTTATGAGCATTGTGATGGTGGTGAACTACGTGTAAGAAACAGCAACGAAAGAAATTGGACTGCTGCTAATATAAGTAGTTCGAAGAAGCATCCGAAACGTACTTCACGACCACATGAACGACGCAGGAGAAACATGAGGTAGAGATAATTGTGCTGATGGACTAAGTCTAAGGACTATTTTGATTCCTCTGGAGGAAGGCTCATTGATGTCGGGGTCTTTGGGCTTGGTGGATATGTAGCCTGCACTAATATGAGCAGGTATCTTTGAATAAAACGTTTTAAATACACTTACCAAGTGTTTGGGGCCTTCGGCTTGCATCTTTGATAGTTCAGCTAACTGAGCCTGCGAATGCTTGTACATCTGGAACCAATAACTGGCTGCCACCCGATACTTCTCGGAGTCAGCTCCTAGAGTAGTCTCGACTGAATGAGAAGGGAGAGGAAACGGTGGCAGGGTGTTGTTTCTATGCCATGGGGGAACTCCAAAAGAAGATCGCGTGGGAGAAAGCCCGCTGGTGCAAAGGGGGAAAGTCTCGTCACGTGGAGCAGCGTGCTGTGACATTGTGTCTATTGGGATTTCCAGTGAGTGTAGAAATGTATAGCAACAGGAACGAGGCAATGTTGATAAGACATGAGGGCTCTTTAAGTACTTGTGGAAGAGTGGGTCTTGAGATACTCTTCATGTCAAACGTGGAATCAGGCTGGTGTTCTTAGCGAGTCGATGCTCTCGACCAGGTCTTCCCGTCGTTTGTTGTACTGCACCTCTTGGCCGAACTCGCCGATAGAAGCGAGCTGGGAAGTTCTAAGTACCATTGCCGACCGGGCTGATAGAGATCATGATAGTAATGCTGTAATTATCTAGTATTATACCGCATGTACTGCACTCGACCAACAGCTCTGTTTCTGCTATATAGAAACAGAAAACGAGAAAGTGAGATTTCAGCAATTGATATATATAGCTTTCTCCCCTTCATGTAAGGATAGGATAGTGGATATTGTATTCTTTTATCATAAAGGGACTATTATTATGGATTCATATATCCTATATGCAATCTTTTTTGCGTCCCTAGCAATTTTCCTGATTACTTACACGAAGTACCACAAGCATCTCTATGCATTGGCGTTGAGATACGGATACTACTTGAAACTGCCATGGATATCTCTTACGGTGGCTGAGGTATTTGCTATTACCACCTTGATGCTGGAAAACGCCATTCTGACTTTATTCCTACCCCGATTGACTGACGAGAGTCAGGCAATTGTATCGATCAAGCTTTCCTTGGTCCAGTTGCTCCCGGTATTCTTGGGAGCAGGTACTCCCTTCTTCCACTATGTACTTCCTGACACTCTTCGCATGATTTATACTTGGCTAGGAATCAGTGCAGTCGCACAGACACTTTTCCACGGAATTTCGTTTGCGTCGGTGGCAAATAGAGAGCAAATCATATCGGGCAGCCTCGCAGTATTCTGTTTCTTTGCAAGCTTGGTCACTGGGATGAAGTTATGGCCTAGTATACGATACATGTCCAAAAAGTTACATGGGTTTCTGGCCGTGGCTGCCATGGGGTTTATGCTATGGCACACATGGGAGGTTTCGAGATCTTTTTCCTCAACGGCCTGGATCGCAGTCTTTCTTTGTGGCTTCTCCTTGTTCTTGTCGCAAGCCATCAAGATACGCCCCTTTCGTCGTTCAGCTTCCATTACCAGTGTGGAGGTGCGAGAACATATGGTTTACATGACCGTGGCCATAGGGAAAAAAGAAGAGGCCGGACCTAGCTATATTTTCCTGAAGTCTCGAGATCTGCCATTACGACAGCGTTATAGGTCTGAACCAATACTTATCTCATGGTGGGAGAAAAGTCGGCTGGAAACGAACGAATTCGGACTACTCCTGCCGAAATGGATGTTTCACTCCGAGAAACTCACTTTTCAGGCCCAGAGGACAAGACGAGAGCCGATACGGGCATTTATTCGAGGGCCGTACCGGGACATCCATAACTTAAGCTGCTATGAAACTGTGCTTCTCACGGCGCAAGGGATTGGCATTGCTGGCGTGTTGCCTTTGATACTGTCCCTGCTAGAGAGGAAGCACAGCGATACGAGAAACAAGCGTACTGGATCCCTTACCATGTTAAACAACGATAAACTCCGGAAGCTGGATTTATACTGGCGACTAGACTCTGAGCATCAATACGATTCGGCGGTGGGCTTGCTCGATCGTCTAAGCGGGGCCCAAAGCGAATCTTCTCGCTTGCAGGTATGGATAGCTTATGATACCCACCGCAATATCAATATTCCATCAAGAACCGGCTGGTCCAGACTCGAAGAACAGTCATACCTGGAGGAGACATCATCCGCTATTAAACGACAGTCTCAGTCTACCCCAGGGAAGAGCATCGTGATTGGTATGTGATCACAGACCTTCTTGCAGTAGCTACTGATAAAATACAGCCTGTGGTGATCCTAAGTTCTGCGATACGATGAGGCAGATCACGCGTTCCCATATATCGACCTACAACATCATCCATTTCCGTGAGGTTATCGGTACGATGTAACGGAAGTGAGCTGGTGAACTGGATTCGTGCAGTGTAGGATAGCCGTAAGACCTAGCTTACATTCGAGGCAGTGTTGGAGGTACCAATAGGCGCCGTACGCCATACTAATGTCCATATTAATACATATATTACAGTAGTAAAATATCGCGGATATGGAGGAAACAAGTTTGTGGCATGCCAATAGGGACAATTCTACGACCTGTAATAATGAGAGGTTAGAACGTGAAGCATGTGTGGACAAACTATCTTGCATCAGGGAGCTGCGATGGAATTGGTAGCGAACTAAGTCACTGAGTAAAGCAGGGTAGATTAGCTTTGGTGGGGCGCTCGTCCACCAGAGAGACGCTAACTAAACCAATCTTTCCCTACCCCATTGGTAGGGCTGGTAGTGCATTGTCAGTCTTCCTTAACATCAGGCGTGGTTGTCGCTAGCTGCGTCTTGCGTGTGATTGCTTGGAATTGCCTCACGATTTGCCTGGCATACCGACCTCCCAAGCTATGTGGCAGACGGACATGTACGATGTCGTAATTAACCTTTACCAGTCCCAATTTGTAAGCCTATCGCAGATCATACAGTACCAGAGAACTTCTTTTATAGCTATAACCTGGTACGGTGTGCATTTGGGGGGTGAAGAAATAAGCAGTTGGTTCTTTGTCTTACGAAAGATCGAAAACGGCGTTTTCGATCTTTAGCACCCCATTGTGCCCTTTGCGGCTTTCACCTCGGGCAATGCTTCGTTGGCCTATACCTAGATAAATAGGTTGCATGAGCTTGCATCATGTGGCTTCTTCATTCAGTTGTCATAATTGATTACTGACGAAGTGGGTGGGAATGACTATTTTTAGGGTGTTTGCTCACTGATGACGATACGGGCTAGTCCCAATTGTACGTCCCATTGTACCCACCCCATCCATGAATGCGATTAAGCTCTCTCTCGTTTTCCTGTTAGTAGCGTTCTTACCAACATTCTTTCCTGATTTCAGTTCTTGCTAGCAGCTCCTCTCTCCATCAGTCCTGTTCTGCCAGCCGTTCCTTTCTGCCACCAGTTCTGTTCTGCTACCAGCTCTTTTCTGCCAGCCGTTCTGTTCTGCCAGCCGTTCCTTTCTGCCACCAGTTCTGTTCTGCTACCAGCTCTTTTCTGCCAACCGCTCTGTTCTGCCAGCCGTTCCTTTCTGCCACCAGTTCTGTTCTGCTACCAGCTCTTTTCTGCCAACCGCTCTGTTCTGCCAGCCGCCCTGTTCTGCCAGCCGCCCTGTTCTGCCAGCCGTTCTGTTCTGCCAGCAGTTCTTTTCTGCTAGCAGTTCCTTTTTTTCTGCTAGCCGTTCTGTTCTGCTCTGTTCTGCTACGGATGCTACGTAGGGATAGATGCTACTGGTAGGCAGGGATTGAATGCTACCGGTAGTAGGGAGACCGGAGGCACTACTTATAAAAGCTTCTCTTACAAGTGAATCCGGGATTCGGAAACGGGAAATCGAGTGTGATATATAGATCGCGAGATATCGCGTTAAATATATTACAAATAACTGTACCTACGGTAAACAAGATACAATGATAATAATTAACAAAAGGCTTAAAATGGAAGGCCCTCTAAAGTTCGGTCTTATCCTTATGATCGTTGTGATGGTGGTGAAATACGTGTAAGGAAACAGTAAGGAACGAAACTGGACTGCGCTAACATTAGTAAGTCGAAGAAGTACCCAAAACGCACTCCACGATCGTGCCTCCAACTCTTTTGCAAGGTCATCCTTCTTTTCGTACTTCGACTCCAGCGCACGCTTTCGGTTGTAGAGTGCCAATAAATCTGCGCTCCCAGGCACGTCTTGACCACCGCGCTCGGACATTATTGGGTTGTATTTGAAGAGTTGGAGATCCGTTACCATGAAGGATCGTGGGGTGATTGGACAGTAGAGTTATGCACAAAAATGTAAGCGCGGGGAGCAATGTAATCGTGGGGAGCAAGACAAACTATCTATGTGGATTCTTGAACGTAAAGTGACTGGAATTAATCCAGCAGAAATACGCGCTGGATCTAGCAGGTTTTATAACACATATAATGCTTGATGTGCACGCAATGCAGTATCCCAGAGCCTTATTCGTGCTGCCTTGTTGCCACAGACCAACCGTGCCTGGAGGTTAAACCTATCTGTGCCAGCTTCGGCGCGTCGAGGATGGCATAGATTATCTTATAGAGCCGCATTATGCGTCTTTCTTTAATGCACAGCCCTTCTTAGTCTGAAGACGTGGGTTACATCAGATGGCATTGATCTTGATATCCTACTTACTATATATAGAGTATGTATAGGACGAGAGGAGGGGCACGAGAGGGAATGGGTGAAGCGGGGCAGTCTTAGCTGCTGTGACTGGCAATCCCAGAACTTCAATGCTTGGCCGCAGTCCCGCCAGCTAAAGCAGTCGGTTTCTGGCAGAGTCGCTGTTTCCAGACGCCGTTAAACCCCATCGGCAAGGCTACGACTTCTCTGTCACCCACTTCCTCCTGAAACGGAAGTGTCCCCATTGTGCTCAACATCTACTTGTCTCAATATATGGCTTTATGTGTCCTAAGAAACTACTATAGCGGGACGATGGTGTGTCTTGCGGGCTTTGTTCTTGGGCCAATCTTGTAGCTGCCCCAGTGAGAGCTGATTCTGTGCTCCTAAGTAGAATGAATAACGCCGTTATCGATGTCTCAACGAATCGTGCTCTTTGCCTCTTTCTCTTTGGGCATGTTTGGTTGTCCGACGAATAAGTAAACCAGGCCAAGATGGGCTGAAGGGTGCCAGTGCCTTTGATTCGCTCTAAGGACACATCATGTGGTTCGTATGTGCGCGTTAATTCACTTGTCGTGATTGGTTTGGTAGGGACAACTTTTTTGTTTGCTCACCGGGGGGCGAAACTACTGTACTAAAGTCCTAGATTCACTCACCTCAGGTCGCAGCGGCCGCATCACTTTCCTAGCTAGTTACTGTTCTGCCTGCAACCAATTCTGCTTGCAACCAGTGTCCATGCCCCGCCCTTACCGTTCCTTCGGTTCACTTCTGCTAGCCGTTTCTTTTCGCAGACCATTTCTGTTGACGGACATCTTTAGCGACCCTTGCTGGGCTCAATCCTCATATGATCACCGATTCAAGAAGCAAGCGCGGTGATCGGCAAGCGAGCGCTTGCGTGCTTTATTAGGTACACCCCTTGCGCAAAGTGGAGACATGGATTATTTCTTTCCCACCCCTCGACTTTGGAGTCTCTTTCTCGATTGCCTCAGATATTTTGGCAGCACGAACATCCCTGAGTTCTCCCCCATCCCTTCTGCGTGCTTCTCTTCTTTGCCTACGAAACATCGATAACGGCGTTATTCATCTTCTGTCGTACTCTTCCACACATTCTTTGACCATTCCTTTCCACCAGTTGCGCTGTCGTCAAGGCCCTGAAACATACCCCAGCCCATCTGGCTATAAACCTTGTAGCTCCTGTCGCTATGCACGCCACTCTTCCTTCTAAGCTGCATCTACTATCGTGGTTTTACTACTCTCCTATGTTCCACACTTAATCATGCACAATTGGAACCTTCGGTACACAAGTTGTCCCGCTGGCACGCGGTGGTATGTGTGTTCCAACAACAAATTCTCCGGTTGCTGTCCTATCGACCCCTGTGATCAGGAAACTTGTCCAACGACTGCATTGACGACGACATTGGAAATTTCCTCACCCTCGGACATTCTTTCTTCGACGACGACCTCTTCGAGCCATCGTGTTTCCCCACGTCGGATCCTGACAGATCCATGAGTCCGGACCCAGTTAAGACGACGGGTTTGCCTGTGCTTACAGCCGTCGGCCTCGCGGTCGGAGCTTTGGTCATCGGCAAAGTACTGGGCATCCTCATGTGGGTTCTAATTAGGAAGTATATCCGGGTTCGTCGGGTACAGAAGCCGGACCATGCGCCTGGTGCGGCCCATACAAGAGTGCAAGGTAGGTCACTTGCTAATCCCGAAGACACTGTATCCCCACTAAAGCTTTCATGGTAGAGCCTGGCACCTCCATCCCGGAGCTAGAATCCCTTCCATATTCCCAGCCTCCGCAAAGCACGGCCTGTGAAATGCCAAACGAATTCCCCGCATCCCCACCTCAGTTACTATCCCCAGATTTCAGGACGGAGGCTTGCATCACGGACTGGACAAAGCTTTGATCCCGATTTACTTCGGGATTACGAATGCGTTCAGAACGTCGCCATTTACCCAGCCCTGAGATGTCAGCGGCGATGACTCAGAGAGCAGTTTCCCTTTGTAAATGATCAGTAGTCGAGAGCTTGGCTATGGTGTATTAGTGAGCGCCAACCATTGCAGCATATGGCATACCACTAGGTCGAGCAGGTGCTCAGACTTTTTCTGATGGCTCTGACCGTGGCCCCACATTGCGCAGGCACTTGTATATCCCGATGCGTACAATCACTTGGGCGAACAACCACAACAATGTCGCGTGTAACTACAACTGGGACGAGGATGTAACGACCTTGAACTTGCCATGATGGTGGAGTAGACCCCATTCTGGACGATGGCAATGTGTTGGACAATAGGCGGCCGAGCATCATGATGCAACTTATACGGTTCATAGCCCATTAAATATATTTCGACGTCGTTACCAAGCTTGGAGCGCGAGAAGACAGGCTCGGTTGGGTGCCCATCCCACGTACTCAGCTCATGAGCCTTAAATTAACGTGCAGGGTAGAGGCATCAGGAGTGGCCATGCTACGGTGCCATTGGCAGAAATGGTGGGAGGAAACAATGCTACTGCTAGGTGGGGTGACATGTTCCTGGTTACCAGAAGCTAGTTTCTACTATCAGATTACCGCAAGTCCGCTACTTACACCCAGGTGGTCGTCAGTCCCCAACGACGCGTTCTGCAACAGACTCGTGGCCATACGTATGTCATGGTGAAAAAAGCCCGTATGCGGAGCGATCATGGCTCCAACAAACATTTTCTGTGCCACGAGGTGCTGCGAATGGTGCAGCCTAAACGCGATTTGTCTCAAAAGGCGACTCGCATTGAACCTGCTCGTTGCGCACCGAAATGCTGAAATTGCGCAAAGGTCAGCGGTGGGCCAGCGTGACGTGCAAATAAGGTTATTTTATCAAGACGATGGGTTAGCACAGTAGATCTTCAGGGTTTTACATAACATAGTTTCATCTTTGACTCGCATCGGCAAGGAGTATTATATGTATTAATATGCTAAGTGTCTCTATGTTTTCGTCATTACGATCGTCAAGTCCACTTAGTTGCTGATGCAGACGGGGCCCATGTTACTCAAGCAAAGACGTGCATGATACGAGTGGAACTAAGGGAGCGTGTTGTATGGAATTGAAAATACACGATATGCCTGCATTGGCGACTTGGCGCAAATGCCGCCCCTCATCCCGTTACCAGATTGCCCTCCAGCAATCGTGCTGCTTCTAGGCTCAACTCCTGTATCTCCCCGAACCTCTGGTATAAACGTTCCAGGAACGCTACGAACTTCTCGCCTTTAAGCCTCTCGATCTTGCTCTGACAACGCGTAGGTATGAGAGCAAATGTCCAATTCCCAAATACACTGTCAAGCTTGCACCATACCCGGCCCGCGACAAGTTGCTGCTTGAACGTCGCGTATTTAGATTGGTATTCTTTTGTCGACTTGCTCACTGTTTCCTCGCCATGGATGTCTGGGTAAGCTAAAGCCATCATGCGTTTGAGTGATAGCGAACTCAACACCTTCGATTCTATTTTGCGACCCGGATGCTCGTGTAGTATCTGAGTTTTGATGTTGTTTCTCAGGGAAACAAGCTGTTTGAGGAAATATCTGCGCAGTACGCCCTGTTTCAATGATTCCACCTCCAATGACTTGATCGCCAGGAGCAGCTCAGGGATACTTTGAGGCCGGAATGCGGGCTGGAGTGCAGGTGCAGAAGCTGCGCCCGTATGTTGCGCAGACTGCAGAGCCCGTGCCAGGTCATCCAAGCGCTCCCGTTGAAGTGAGTCGGCTAGCTGCCGCACCGTCTCGTTGAGATCAGAACTAGCGCTTCCGTTCGTGTCAAGCTGAAGGCTCAGGCTACCAAGGCCAGGTCCATGGTCAGGCTCCGAATCGCCACCAACAAACAAGTTGTCGTTTTCTGCGTTAAAGTTCTCAGGATTCATCTCGTCTGCATCAGGTTCGTTGGATTCATCGGGCTCGCCATCTGCATCGGGCTCGCTGTGCTCGCCAGGGTCGTAGCCTGCATCAGGCTCGCTGTGTCCATCAGACTCGTCGCCTGTATCGCCTTCGCTATCTACCTCGACAATTCCTTCATCCGCTCGCGTGAGTCCTGCGGGACGCAGCGTCGCCTTTGGCATCCACCCGCCAGTGCTGCTTTCTGGAGAGTCAGGTGGGCTGTCGTCTTCCATCTCTTCGTCCTCGGATGATTCGGCGAATTGTTGCCCTTGCAGTTGCGTTATTACAGTCGAAAACAAGTCCCCAATTGGCTCTATGTTGTTGTTCCCCGTCTGTGTGTGTGACAAGAGGCAATGTTGGACGTCCATCATCATCTGAAGACTTTGCAGCATCGCAATCCCCTGCTGAGTTGGTGTGGCCGCCGCTAAAAGTTCGATGAATCGGATCAAAGATGCTTTCATTGCAACCAGCTCCTGCTCTAGAGACAGACGAGTTGCTTCGGAGCGCTGATCTGTTCTCATGAGGCCCTCCATTTTGACAGGACACAAACAAGTTGTCGAAACCACATGCAGGTTGGCTGCTGTGAAATTCCCACGTATTTCTAGGTTGGAAGCTGCCATGTCTTCCACTGCCCATTGCGCCTGATTGGGTACCGTCCTGCTGGGTCGTCACAAGAATCTGGCCAAGCCACTTACTATATTGCAGCCATGATCCCTTGACTGCTGTTGGTTTACGAGGTTGAAAGGCAAACAAGCTGAGAAGGGAGGGGGTCGAAGAGCCGTACAAGTGTACATTCGCACGTTCTGACGGGGGGATTGAGCATCTCCCCCCGTCTGCATATGTGCCGTGAGGCAGTTTTGGGCTTCCATCATCTCAAGTCTTTGCGATATGATAAGCCCCTGCTGAGTTGGTGCTGCAGCTAATAGCCTGATAAGTCGGCTTAAAGATGCTTTTACTACAAAACCTCTGTATAACGAGGCGTTCCATTTTGGCAGACTGGAGAACCGATTGACCGTTGTGCAATCCCCGCGTATTTCGAGGCCGGATGTCGCCATGTCTCCCACTGCCCATTGTAATTTGATTGGGTACCTGGGCCGTCACTGCAATCCACCTGCGGTATTCTTAACATTGATCACTTGATAATACGGTAAACCGATTCAAGCAGAGGTTTGCTAACCAACAAGGAAGACAATCTGCCTGGCCAATGTGAGGCCGTGGCAGTACTGCGTTGCAGGAGTGTAGGTGGGAACAAGGAGCGATGCTTCTCTACAAGAGTCGATTCGGACGCTCTGATTGGAGATCGAGCATCTGGTAAGATCTTGCTCATGCTGGATCTAGCGATGCACCCTTGCATCTTGGTTCACTCTCGGTTCGCTGTAGACGCAATAGAACCTCGCCTTCGTGGTAAAATTAATGTATCTAATTCTGATACCGTTTCGACGCAACATTACCATTCATCAATGCATACATTTACTTGCTTTTCACTTTTAACCTGTGCAATCATCTCCGATGACATAACCCGATGACACTTGGGCGGACGTTGTCGCGTCGAGCTACTGATTTAATTGAAAGGGGTCAAGCTTCACGTAGGGGTAGTAGGGCCCTATCACGTGTACCAGTTCACCATCAGATGGGTAACTTCTAGCGGACCAGAGTTGGCGCTTTTGGGTGGGGTCGGTTTCAGTGATGCACTTAGGTACTTTGCCCATCACTGGGGGTAACGCTCAACGCTACTAATGCGTGCGCCTCCTGCTGTATGATTTCCTTGCTGCACTCTTTAATGTCTTGATTGGGTACCGTCCTGATGGTTCTCACACCACTACTGCAAACAGGTCTTACCGCCGCCACGATTCGGGCCCGAGAATACTCGCTACATGCTCTCAACTGGTGCGCCCATAGTGTTCATGGCCAGACGAAAATGTAAGACAATCATGAACAGTACTTGATGGAAACGCACTGCCTGAACGTATCTGGGTTGACGAACGTACCCACACTCCCTGATGCGCTTCAACGTGTTAAAAGAGGGCGCCGCGTTAAGCTTATGATTCAACGAAGGTGTCTGAGGCTTCTCGCGGAGAGTGGAAGCCCGTAAATGACATCCAGGAATGTGCCGGAGAAGGAGCGCGAGTTCGGGGCATTCGGCCCAAGATGTAGGGCTGGCACGTGCAGCAGTGAACTGAATAGGTAGTCTGTTGGTGGATACTAGCTGACGAGTATGATACTGATTGCTACTTGGCACTGACAGTCCTTTACCAGTAGCCACCCTACCATGACCAAGTACTCCATTACCGCTACCTAATCTAGTAGTCGACCCAGGTCGCTATCTACTAGCGGATCCACTACCAGGGGCCACAGTAGCCCGCACTCAGGCTGCATTGGCTGTCTACCAGTTTTCGCGCGACCAAATCTAGTTACCAGTTTTCTCACCACCTGTCCGAGCCGTCTTATTTAAGCCAAATGGAGGAAGCCTCTAGTTTCCATCTCTTCATCAGAACGATATGTACCGTACTGGATGCTCTGCATTGCTAGACGTGTGCCACAATGGCCTCTGTACATTTTAAGCTCCCCACCTATACTAAAAGTCGGAGACCACGGCCGATTGTTGTTGATTGTGGTATTCGAGACGGTCATCGTCCACCAACCCCTTATCTATAACTGTTTGAACCGCTGCAAGTTGTACATTAACCGCCTCGCCAGCTGAACTATACCACAATACGAGAACGGCATCATCGAGGCAACCACTGTATTGTTACACGGTCGTATACCCGCTATGAGTTCAGGCATACTAGTGACCCTAGCTACACTGCTTATACTCGTCGCGACTTCAGACGAACAGTCGAGCATGAACGCTATGCCATTACGAGTCGAACCGTACGATACGAGACCAGAAATGTGGAGGATCATGTGATGAGAAATCCCATTATAGAGCGTGAGGTATTTCACGCAGAGGGTGAGCTGGCTTCAAGGATCCGAAAGATGAAGCTCGGAAACCGGAAGTAAGAAATAGCTCCATAGACATGTAAAATATAAGCCTGGTGCGTCTCCTTGATTTTCCAAAGTCTCGTGGTCTGCGTCGTCATCATCATGGCAATCTCTTATGAAGAAATGGTTCTTGAATCTAATGCGGTGCCGTTAGTTTTTAATATAGCTGCTGCAACTTGCGCTTGGCTTTTACTCTCTGGGTTCTCCATCTTCCCTGCTACATTCACAGCTCTCCATCAGACCATTGTCTATTCGCAATATCATGTTCTACTGAGCCACTCGATACTTCCTTTCGTTGCTCTGTGCACGACAACAGGTGTCATTGGACTTCTGTGGCTCTGGTATAAGTGGAAACATAACTATATATGGCTGTTGAGCCATGTTTTCATGTACGAGTAGTCCCGAACTCAGTTTCATGACTGACCTACGGAGTAGGCCCTCTATGTTCAATTCTGCAAATGGGTTGATCACAGTTCTCATCAACGTTTACACTGCCCAGGGGGCGTCTGGTCCACCACAGCGAAGGCCGCTTTGGCTTTGACAAGTGTGTTCACGTTTTTAACGATGCTTCTTTCAGTATCATATAAGCTTTGGATAGAGGTTCTAAGAATAGGGCAGCGGCGATAAGCATGTTGTGGTGGGCTTGTAACATGGGCCCCAATATCTTGTTCTAGTTTTCGAATTCTCGAAAGTGGCCGTACCATATAAACAAACAAAATTCAGATTGGCGACAAAGAATCACGCTGTTCATGTATGCCCTCTATGCCGTCTTCATTGTGGTTAAATCTTCGCCGCGGGGCTCCTGGACTTGATGGCCCCTTCCTGGAAGAGATGTCTGGCCCATTTCAACGTTTGGATCAAGGACCTGACAAAGAGGTCGACGTGATTACTATCATCAGAGGAACTCAAACGCGCGAACTACCAGGCCACGTACACATGTTTCACTCTAACTCCTCCGTCATCCTAAACTGTAGCCTTCACCTCCAGGCCTCTATGCCGGTGATCAAAGCTGGCTGGACCCCTCCCAACATCATTCGACATCCCGTCCAACGTGCACAGTCTTTAACTGGTCCCGAACTTGCACGCCGATTTTACTCGCGAGCTCTCTTATCACTGACCAATACTTGCATCTTCGTGAAAGCAGAGCACGGCGGCATTGCTGAGATTTTGGCCGAATTAGCAAATTGGGTCTATCCCGATCCTCCAGTATTACGCCAAAAACCGGTCATTCTCATATTAACGGAGAGGGGGAAAAGCATGAGAATTTCTTTTAAAAACTTGGAGTGGACATTTACGACTAAGGTTCTAGCAAGGTGCAACGTACTGCGAGAACACAGTTTTAAAACAGCAGAAAATATATGGCGCGATTGCTTTTCTAGGCTAATGGTACAGGAAAAGCCAACCGAAGGACAGACAGCGGTTGACTTCTCAACGGGAGTTTATGTAAATGCCGGCTTCCATAGAGCTTTTACGCGGTCGCAAGTCAGGACTCTGCTACGGGTAACTTGTATTCATTTTGCAGAAGCCACCACAGATACTTTAAGTTTGGTTCGCGCATCACGAGCAACACAGCCTGTACCCGAACTCCTTTCAACACACATCGCCGAATTAGTTAAGAGAAGCTCCCAAGATCCTGCCTTAGCAGAATCGACATACCACTTCATCGCATCCGTGCTTGTGTCCGACGCATTTCGAAGCAAAATTTGTGGGTGTTCGTTACTAACTAGGTAGACATGGTATAGCTAACTTTCAGATAGGGTTGCCACCTGAGCCGATATTCACAGAAATCTATCGCTCGTTGATTGAGAACATCGAGGATCAGTCGAGAGCTCCTAGACTCACCGCCATACTGCAAGACCACTTTGTTAGGCTGGCCAGCCAGATTGTTGCCAGCCAAGGCTATACTAGGAAACATATGGAGATCATCAGGTCCATCCCTCCATCATTGCAAGGAATTGGAGCCTCCAAAATCTGCTTGGCATGTCTAGCTTGCATGACCTCAAATACTCTATCGTGTGGGCACGAACTTTGCGATTCATGTATGTCAAAATACGCTCCGATTATTACCAATGCTCGGACTGTTCTTCTAGCCACATGTTTATTTTGTGGGGAGCCAAACGACGTGGTCTGTCGCCTTCGACCACATAATGCGGGAGTCAGGGTTCTGGTTCTGGAAGGCGACGTGCAGAACGCCCAGTCGATGTCAATATACTTGAAAAGCATCCGCAGCATACTGACAGCGCCAATGGGGAATTATTTCGATCTTGTCATCGGAAGCAACATCGGAATATTTTTCGCCGTCATGCTCTTCTGTCAAGGAGCTAGCGTTGAAGACTGCATACACTATCTCCGAGGACTTAAATGGGTCAAAATACACAAGAACGAAATTCGATTTGGCCCAGGATTAAACTTTCCATTCAAGGATATCCGTACTAAAGGACTAAAACTGTGTTTATACCACAGAGGCCGCCTCATCACAATGGTGGAAAAGTTAACTTCGTTCAGAACGGAAGAATGGCTCCGTAAAAGCTTCCGTCCGCGTCCCGCGGATACTGGTTTCTAAGTAAACGCTTTAGTGTCACGCCTTTGGCCTGAAGCGTCGATTAATGTTTTACTCCAGTACTCCCCAGCTATCTCCTCCCACCTGGATGAGCAAGTTGAGAGCCTCATCGGGTCTCTGTTTTACGTCGATATTGTTGAGCCCTTCCATTTCTATAGCGACACTCCCATCGAGATAGAGCTACGAATAGGGTGTCATATCGAGCCTGGGCCGTATTTAACTTCCCTTCTCATGGCCCTCAGGAGGAAGAAAACTAGAATTCACTATCGTGGAGACAATCCGTTGGTAGTGGCAGATTTATGCTCTGATCAAAGTTGGAGAGAGGTCAAAGAAGGAAAAGACTTCCTAACTTTGCTAACAGTCACTGCATCGTCTCCTTCGTCTATGATCATGATAATGGTCGATTCAATGAGACAGGAGGGGCAGGTAAATATAAGTAACTCGCCCTGCCGCTTAGGCAACTTGCAATGTTCTCGGGAAGGAGCCACGGGCATATCACAAACATCTGGGATTCGATCTGTCATTGCTACGATATCTTCACTGCAGGAGGCTTTACAGAACATGAATTAAAATGTATATTGTTCAATTCTTTGGAATATTGAAGTATGTTCGAGTTTGCGGTCTTTGGTTGCCATTAATGTTGACCGGCTCTTTCTGGAAGTTCTGACTGCTGATTGGTGAGGGCGAAAGGGGTTGATCGCGTCGTCGTCTCTCAGCGACAGTGATGAAGTCATCAGGGGTCATTCTGTTAGCTGCCAATACCGGGCCAGCTGGACAACTAGGAAAGTCGCCATGGGACTGATATGAGTATGGTACACCGTCTTTCTCCACATAAACATAAACTTTAGCTCCGAAAAGTTCATAGAGCTCGTGCATTTTCTTCATCCCATTTCTCTTTCTCCCTTTCCACGACTTCAATAGAGCGTATGATGCCTTCATGCTGTTAGAAAATACTTTGAGGTTGGTATTGTGCAGCTTCGAGGAAGTTGGATTTGGTCCTTCTGAATATTGTTCTGGATTTCGACTTCTGGGTGTCTCGCTTTATATTAACCTGTAGAACATAACATAATTAAGCGCGCGGCAAACATTTGGAGTCGTTCTTCCCAGAAATGTGGACTAGGATTCTAAATTTAGGTTTCTGGTTTCTGGAAAAGTGGGATGCCTATGAACTTATATATACCTAAGGACATGCCCAGTCAAGCTTCATTCTCAAGAACCACGCAAACATGGATTTGAGCAACCCTGTTCACAGAGCGGAAGCTCATCGGCGAGGGGACTCTACCTCTGAGATTAAACATGCACTTGCCTATGCGAGACTGTTCAGGAGTGGCGATTTCCTTGACGCAGCTTCCGCCATCGGCTTCAACCCCTTTGTCATTGGTCATCCCCAAGATATGCGAAAGTTCTACGATGGAGACACAAGCGATTGGATCAACCTGGTCTTTATTTCGAGTGACGGCACAGGTGAACTCCACGAAATTGCGAAAGGTACCGCTGACATAAAGTCATGTCTTTAGAAACATACCTATAATGAGTAATTGTGCGAGGCACATCTTACGGACAGCAAGATTATTTTGAACCTATGGGACTGGGAAAACGAAACCAACGTTGCCCTTTCACAACCCATATCGGGTCTTTTCGAACAACGCGAAGGCTACTATTTTACATATCTGCTTTACAGTTTGCTTGACAACAGGCACAGAGATAGTCTCGCACTCAAAGAGTGTAGAGTTACTGAAGCTCCTCTCCAAAGCATTGGAATACGATCCATGGTGAAAGAAGACTGGTTTCTATACCACACTCCAGTATCAGCAGAATGGAGATCTGCCGATGCCTGGAAGACCCTCATCCGACTTATGCGAGAATACGTGGAAGGTTATGTAGAGGACGACGTGTTGTTACCGTGGCGCTGGCGATTATTCGAGGATCAGGGAGACCTTGATTCTGCTCCACTCCTACTCCGTCTCAATCAAGCGGGTATTTTGACGATTCAATACAAAAAGAACTATTACATTACCGAAAGAGCAGGTTGGCAAGAAGTTTCTGGTCTGAGAGAGTTCAAGCAGAACTCGTCCCTAACATTCCTCCTGCCTTCTAAGCCTAGAACGGAAGAGTTCTGTCGACTACTTTTGGAAGACGAGAGAGTAACGGCAGCGGCAGTCACTTCTTTTGACCCATTCATCATGCCCGGGAGCGCTTCTGGTCCAGTTATGGCATCGTCGGAGCGTGTTGTTCCGTCCCGGGAGGAGCTGGAGAATGTGGCATGGGAGAACAAGAGCTACTTCCTACCTGTTGATGAAGTTTCTGCCAAGGAAACAATCGACGAGCTGGAGATGGAATCATGCACAGCCTATACTGGGGACTTCGTATGGGTCACTGTTACCGCCACGTCCAACGACGCCGATGTTTTGGCGTTTGTGGAGGAACACCTTCAAGGTTTCGAGCAGTATTTCTGCCATAATGTAGATGATTCAGAATAGTATTATAGAAACAGTTCTCCCTTTCAGGAATCTATGACAGTAAACAGATTGGTTAATCGGAACCCCTGATATAGTCAGTGAAAGTGTGGTTATGATCTTGCATGATAGTACTTACGCCCAGGTAAGCTCGGAGCCTCCAGGGCTTAGTGGTATTACAATGAGGGAATATCAAAAGTTTCCGTGAACATGGATCTGCCAAAAGTTGCAGCGACTGCCTTATGGTAAATAATGCAGAGATGTTATCTCATCCACTTGCAAAGCGTATACATGGTTCCACTGACAAAGAACAAAGGGCCCTACCATGGCTGGATTGATCAGAAAGCGCTCCGCTGTGATGGACCTGGTGATTAGCTAAGGATCATTGCAACAAATTAATTTTGCACGATCTGTTAGAAACAATTCGAGGGCTGTTTCACAGTGGCATTCTAACATGCTACCATAATTCTTCTATTCACTTCTTTGTAGGTCGTGTTCAGTGAGAGTCATGACCAGGCATGGCAAAATTAACACTACAAGCTGCCCAATGTGCCGCGAACTCGTTCTGCAGGTGTTTACGACGGGAAGGTAAATCGATTCTCGCCGTTGGCAGACGACCAAAGACGATGTATGTTTAGTTGGGGTTTGGTCGAGAGCAATACGTTGCTGGATAATCTTTCCTATCTAATCATTCCCACGAACACCCTGTTGGCAGCCCTAAGCGATCAGCCACTCAGGTAATGGAATCGGAAGACGGATTCGCCGCTGGCTAGGATTAATATTAATCCGATGACGTATGTGAAGAGGAGTATGTTCCCTTCTACTGTATCTAAGACACCGGGCTAATATTGGCTTCTTTATATTGTCCCACCAATGTACTAGATAAAAGAGCAAATATATAATATATTTCCGAATTGCTTGCTACGTATTGTTCTAGAAAGGCGCTTCCAATTTCTTATTTCCAAACTTCCTGAGACATTGTTAACCCAGCAGCCTGTCGGGCACGAGGAATCTTCTCGGGGGGTAAATCACAGCCATTCGTAGCAAGATTCTGATCGAAATGTCAGATGAGGACTCCTCTCTGAGATCATATACCACTGCAGCAGAAACCCCTTTTGAGTCGGAAGCACTTGGACATGCCGAAACGGAGGCTAGGTATACCGATTCCTTTCCGGCTACTTCCTATGTGGACTTCGAAAACGAGGTTAATATATTCGTTGTAAATGATGGCCCAGGTACCCATAGCACCCAACCTGCGAACATCCTCAGTGTACACGGCCGGCAGTTTTACGAGAATTTCCGCTGTCCGCAAACTGATACAATCGAGACGGCTCGTATAGAAGGCTCACCACCCTGCAAGAGCTTTGTACTTCTTACTCTTCCACCCTTTAGTCGAGGCCAGCCTCGCCGCGGTTATACGTGCAAGAAAGAACAGCTGGGAATCCGGTCGTCCCGATTCACCGATCTACGCATGTTGACTGCACAACAACTAAGGGACTATATCCGTGACCACGACGTACCTGGGATCCACTGGATATGCCCATATGTCGATCTTGATCCACTACTTAATAATGGCCGTGCCGGTTATCCACAAAGGAATACTTATACTTGGATGAAGCTTGATGGCCCCGAACCTCCATTTATTAGTTGTGGAGTGTGGAATAGCGTCCTTGGCAATCAAGGGCAAGGCCGTATTGATGCGCATTACGAGATTACTGGCCAACACCTGCCCATCGAGCCGTATCCACCCTCAGCCAGAACGAGCCTCCAGGTCGATGGTGCACGGCTCAGGAACCAGACGTACATAGCATCTGTCGTGGCCCTAACCCCCTCAACCCAACCGGCGCCGCAACAGGACAGAGTGCTAGTGACTCCGCGGAGTGAGACCCAAGAGGAACAGCAGTGGCCTGTGCAGGCCCCACAAAGTCAGCCTCAGCCAACAGTCGAAATGCCTCAAAGCCCAAGGCCAGCAAGTCTTTTCAGGCCAGCGCCATTGACCCAGTCACCACCAGCTGCAACTAGCATACCTAGATCAGATAATCCTACGGAGTCACGAAATAGACCTCCAGGTACCGCTGATCCGCTGGAAGATGTAAGACCCCACTGGAACCTCTATGGAGGACGCCCATACTGACGCTATGTCTAGTTTCTGGCCATATATAATGAACCCAATGGCCGGGATATCACAGGAAGATGTCGTGTCTGTGTAGAAACGAGTTCTTTAAGGGGCGAATCGATAAATCAACAGTCTATAGCTACTATGGTTATCCAATGCGGCTGCGTATATTGCGATTACTGCACGCGGTTAGCAGTCAACTATGGAACTAACTATATAATCTGCGGAAATAATGGCAGCCATAGGGAACAATCGTTGTCGACATTCTTCACTACACGCTTTAATGAACGGTATAGCAAGGTTCGGATACCTGTACGCACTTTTAAACAACTTGGATTTCCGTGGACTGAGGATCACACATTGAAACCCCAATGGACGCGAAGGGCGCGAAGCCCAGTACTTCGAGTTGATGCCGAGGAAGACTGCCCGATTTGCTATGACACCTTAGGGGACCTCTTTCAAAATTGCTCAATTACGTGTGTCGGTGCGTCTGTCCACATATTTCATACCATATGCCTGGCGCGTCACTTTCGCAATGCTGCGCGTCGCTTCCTGGCCATGTCCTGCCCGCTGTGTCGGGCAGCCGTACGGAGAGTTTTTACAACTGGCCAGTGGTTCAGCCAGTCTCAATGGTATACAGAAAGCGAGCGTTTTGGGGACGACCGAGAATTCTATGTGACATGGTTACAGTTCAATAAATATCATCCTGTTAACTATCCGAGAATTACGCAAAGCCGACGGCAGGAAAGGGATGTTGAAATCGCATATCAGCAAATGAGCGAAGAGCAAGCCCAGGAAGAACTCAGGAGACGAAACGACGAAATTGACGAGCAACGATCTGTGGGCGAGACGCTATAACTCGGAACAATAAGATGCGATACTGGAAAACGGAGAGAAACACAGGGAAGTCCAAGGCTTAGCGTTCATTTTTTAATATTAAGGTTTTATGTATTAGGGTAGAATTAAATCTTTGCACAAGTGCGTATGTGTCCTCACGGAAGCAGTGGTCTGCGGCTCCAGCGACAGATCGTTGTGGTGTCCAGGCGGGGTCTTGATCATGGCCTGTCATCAGTCTTCAAAGCTCCTGTTTCTCCAGCGCGCTAGGCGAGTGCGCGGCTAGCAATCAGTAACATCCAGCTTTAGCGTTGCCCATTCAGATGTCAGATTATTCGGCTGGCTATTGGGCTCATGCACCGTGCGTAAATGATGTGGCAGAAATACTGTCCAGTAGCCAGCTCATTCCTGTACTGTTCCTAACATGGACCACACTGCTAGACCACAGAACGCTAATGCTTGAGCTTACTAATAATTCAACGCCAAAACCTGTCTTGACAGCATACTCCACGTTGAACAAACAACACGGTACCGCTAGCAATAAGGGTCATGGGTGTTTACGGTAGATGACCTGACGAATACCTCGTCGATCAAACATAAATACACCAGGATTTGCGTTAAGCCAATATCTTTTAGATGGTAGTATCTTCAGTACAACGATCAATATCGCGTTATAATGCATGCAGTATGTGTAGAAGAAAGGGATGTCAATTATGGTAGGTAGTTTTTTTGTTATTCGGGTACTTATTCTCCGCTGTAGAGGCTCGCCCTTGGGTAAAATCCTGTGCTTGGAGACTCCTCCTACATTAGCGTTTGGGCGTTGGTAAGCCACGAAGTGCGTACACAAAATTAAAAAGATTCTTTCATACTACTTATAATAGCCTACCCTATTATTTTGGCCAGAGTTAAATGTATATGAGTTTATTCCCCTGACTGAAATAGATTCGTACAATTCGGTTCAGCGTCCGCTTTCGCTTTCCAGGTTGGATGCAGTGGGTCGCTGCAAGTGATGTGGCATGGGCACATGCCTGCCAGAGTCCCACAAGTCATTCCGACGTTCCATGTACCGTTACGATCATGCAAGTCCGAGATGACCAGAAGGCTGCAACAGTAACTATGAATGGAGTACCATTTATATACTGACTGTGTAAAGCGTCACATTTACGCCATCCTTTAAGCACATGCATGATCCCCGGTACTCGTAAGAAGCTCAACATAAAGTGAGCGGCCGGGATCATAATCTGTGAAGTACAATCCAGTGTTGTTATCCCGCATGCTTCAATCAACTGGTCTTGGTAAGGTGATTTGCTCTATTATAGGCATCTTCCAGTAGATCCCGCGATACGTGTCGGTCGGGATCGTTACCGCCACGGTATGTCCGAGGAGGTCAACGGCTTCTGTACTCCGTCGGTCGTGAGGTATGCGCTTGCGGTGGCCGTGGACGTGCGGTACAATGATGGCCCTGTGAGGAAGGCTTGTAAAGTTTACATCAAGACGACATGGGACGAGCCATTGCTCGGTTTCTGTGCTGCTTTGAATAAGTACCTGCCCAGCCAGAGGCGGGAACTTTTGAAGACTCGACTGATTGCAAAAACCAGAAAGGAGATACTATTTACAGGAACTCGTTCCGCAGCAACAGACTCTAGGAATCGGGTTTCGAATGTGTTTCTAGAATCTATTCCTCCAGTATATGTAGCTTGCCCATCTAGTTCACGTCGCTAATCAAATCTTGCTATTCTTCATTATTAACACAGTTATTATCATGAATCGCGCAGACCGTCGAGCACTAGAGGAGTCGCAAGGGTTAGTAGGGAGGCGCGCGCTAGGGAGGACCCGATCTACCCGCAATAGAGTAGGAAACAACCCAGATCCTGGAGTTGAAACAACAGAAGGTGCGGTAGGGACGACCAGATCTACCCACAACAGAGCAGGCACCAACCCAAGACTTAGAGATGAGACGCCCGAAGGCGAGATCCCAATTGCGATCGAGGTGTCGGATGAGGACGTTTCCATGAGGTCACATACCACTACAAAAGCTGAATCCGTACCCGATGCGCAAGCCACGGCGGAATCGCCCTTTGAGCCTGAGCCTGAGCCTGAGCCACTTGGACATGCCGAAACAGCTAGACAAACCAATCCTATTCTAGATACTTCCTCTCTTGGCACCGAGGACGAATTAGATGTATTCGCCACGGACAATAGACCGAGTACTCATGGGACCCAGCCAACGAATATTCGCACAGTACGCGGCAGGCAATTTTACGAGGACTTCCGCTGCCCGCAAACTGGTGGATGCGAAACTGCTCGGATCGAAGGCTCGCCGCCCTGGAAGGGTTATATACTTCTTACCTTGCCACCTTTTAGTCGCGGCCAGCCTCGCCGTGGTTATGCGTGCAAGAAAGAACAGCTAGGAATCCGGTTGTCTAAGTTCGAAAGCCTCCGTATGTTGACTTCGCAAGGGCTAGCCCAATATATCCGAGCGAATGGTATACCTGGCATCTTCTGGATATGTCCATATACAAATCTCGATCCATTGCTCGACGACGATCATGTCAATAATCCACAAAGGAACACCTATACTTGGATGAAGCTTGACGGGCCTAACCCACCCTTTGTCAGTCGTGGCGTATGGAATAGCGTCGTCAGAGACGAAGGGCAGGACCGTATTGATACACACTACCAAATAGCTGGCCAAGACCCCCCACTGGAGCCTCTTCCTTCCTCGGCTAGAGCTAGCCTTCAAGCTAATGGTGCACGGCTCAGGAGCCAGACGCCTGCGGACTTAAGGCCCGAGGAAAGTGGCAGTGGTGCGGCACCCAGGCGTCCTAGCCAGCCACAAGCATCACGGCGACAGCCACGTTCCGCACAGGCCGCGCGAAGCCAGCCTCTCCCGTCGGTCGAAAGGCCTCGAGGTCAACAGTCTCGCACAGGCGACGAGATTCAAGGCCAAACATCAGTTCACCTGAGGTCTGGAGTGCCCGTGTTCGCTCAAGACCGCGCAGGTGTGACCAGTGTTGAGAGACGAGGCACCGGGCCGAGAACTCCAGCTACAGGAGACGATGGACCACCACGAGCTTCCCGGCCAGCTGCTACTTATGCCCCACAGCCCCAACCGGAAACGAGTCTATCGCGGCAAAGTACCCAAAGGGACAACGATTTAGAAAATGTAAATCACCCCCGGATATGAATATACAGATTGCTGACTGACACCAGGTATAGTTTCTAGCCATATACAACACGGTCCATGGGCAAAACATCGCAGGCCGATGTCAAAACTGTGTAACCACCAATTCACTGAGGAGGGAGTCCCTAGATAAACAGCCTTCGGCATCTATGGTTATACAGTGCGGTTGTGGATACTGCGACGGATGTATGCGGCATGCAACGAATCGTAGGGAGGATAGCCTTATGGTTTGCCAAAACGATAACCACAGAGGAGAGACGACATGGGCATCCACCTTTTTCACTACACGTTATAGCGGAAGGTACAACCATGTCCGGATACCCGCGAAGACTTTCAACCAACATAGGCTCCCATGGACGGAAGAACATACCTTGAAACGCCAATGGGCTCAAAGCCCATTGCTTCGAATCAACGCCGAGGAAAGCTGCTCCATTTACCCCGAGCCACTAGGGGACGTTTTCCAAGATTGCACCATTGCATGTGAAAGTCTTCACATATTCCATACGAAATGCTTGGCAATATACTTTCGAACCGTCATGCGCGAGGAACGGAACGTAACCTGCCCCTTATGCCGGCAACCCACCGCCAAGGTTTTTACTACTGGCCAATGGATAAGCAGGTCCGACTGGTACACAGAAAGCGAGCGTTTTGGGAATGACGCGTACCCCTACATAACATGGCTGCAATTCAATTTTCACCATAGGATCGACTATCCGAAAATTATACAGAGCCGAGAACGAGAACGAATGGCCGAAGTGGCACACGAGGACAGGAGTAACCTGCAAGCCCAGGAAGAACTAAGAAGACGAAGCGAGCGCTGATTCACGCCTGATTGGTGTGAACTAGGGATTAACGAACACAGGAGGTAAGCTATGTCACACAGGAGCACATGTCTTTCGATGAGCTCCGGCACGGATGCGGATGAGTAAATAGGTAGATGTAGACATTAATAGTAATAATTTCTTAGCCGAGACGGTCCATCACGTGCTTTAGAATAACAAGTACAGTGTAGCTGATATAATGTAATATATCGCGGCATTGGTGCCCTGATAAAGCAGTATTGCGGGAATGAGCGCTAATGCAAGGACTGCTGCGTGGAGGACAGGGCAGTGGTACAGACGGCAACGAGCAAAGCATGGTGCAGGCCATTCCCAAGCTAAGACCATGCTAGCAGCCATAAGATTCGCAATCTGCAAGTAAGGGAATGGCGAAACCGCGCTGTCGAGGGAATGGGTCACAAAGTCCCAAAAGATCTTAGGCTATATAAAACCGTGCAACGAAGCTGCGATCTGGTCTTTCGCTGATTAGTATGGGCGGAAGGCTCGGGTTGTGGACCTCACAGAAAGCCGCAGTCGAACTGATGAGCCTTGCTAGGAATAGCTGAGTTGAGGTCTCCATCTGGAAAATGCAAGGCTTGGCTAGCTTACGCGTTTGGGGTTCGCGCACATGCGCGTAGTATATACTAGAGCGCGACGACGTGTCTGGGATCGGGGTTTCTAGTTACGCGCGGCAGATTTCTGCTACCAGAAAGCCGCGAATCGACTGTGTTGGCGAAGTACTGTACGCTAACACCGCGCCCCACCTAGCGTCGGTGGCCTATTCCCTGCTTGTGATCCCTTCAGCACCGTACAATCCACGAACGACGCCGATGCCGAGCGCTTCGCTCGCGATTCGGATTTCGTAGTCTACGAGGACGCTGCCCACTACGGCGACGATTGCGCACTGTGGGTGGCATAACATGGCAGCTAGGAGATGTCAGGTCGTGCAGGGGTGGGCGGATGTCCGTCCTTGCCAGTGGTACCTGGGGCAGTCAATTTCACGTTCCGGTTATTGCGCCAAAGTTTGGTGCACTGGCGTAGCAGTCCTTGTGTAAGCCCTGTACGCGCACCGAAGTTTTGAACTTCAACAGGCTTCTTGCTGCTTTGGCTCACTTTGAGCCATTGTGACGATCGGGGCAATCTCCCTGATCGGACTCGAATGAATGGGTTCGTTGGCGTTGCTTCTTATTGCGAAGGCTGAAGCGAGTAGTACCGCCCCAAAAGCCCACATAGTTCGTAACTCCGCAACAACTCGGTTTCTTTTCGCGAAAACGTTAATTATGGGATCGCATGCGCGCTCCGTACTGCTTAATCCACGGGCCGAACCGCAAGCTAGCTGGGAGGCAAGCCTGGCTGTGGTATTTCGTGATA